>NC_064646.1:242510672-245234844 GCF_023864345.2 Schistocerca serialis cubense
GTTGTTTTGATCAAACCGCTTTACGAATAAAGCACCACTCATGTTGTCCAGACACTCATTGACTGTCTACATATTAAATGATCACGCATACTTGTTTTCCAGCACTACGTCGCCGTACCAGTACTGGCGCCTGCAGAAAGTTCATGCCACTAACAACGTAAATCCTGCCGTCTGACCATCATTGGTTTGGTACCTACATCCACATCTACACTATTACTCTGCTACTCACAATAAAGTGCATGGCAGAGGGTTCAGTGTACCACCTCTCTACCGTTCCACTCTCGAACGGCGCGCGGGAAGAACTCAAATTTTTCTGTGCGAGCACTGATTTCTCTTATTGTATCGTGAAGATCATTTCTCCCTACGTAGGTTGGTGCCAACAGAATGTTTTCGCAATCGGAGGAGAAAATTGGTGATTGAAATTTCACTAGAAGATACCGTCGCAATGAAACCTATGTGGTAAATATTTCTCCGTCTACACTGGCTCTAGTACCGGAAGTCTAACTATAACCTCCCTGTAAGTTTGTGAAATTTCCATCCAGATTTTTAGGCTTTTCACTGACGACTTACCCGTAAGAACAGTTCATGTCCATCAGTTGGAATGCGCTGCAACATTAACAATCTTTCATGCTGCAAACGAATGGCCATGATAGCACCTAGGTGGTTATAGAAACAAAACACTTGAGATGAACACACTCGCAAACACATTATGAGCAGCTTGCGGAAAAATCTGACGTGGGAGGCTCAGCTTAGATTTATGCAAGCCACAATCGTCGCAAGAGAGCAGTAATGTCTATTTTTTTTTTATTTGCTGTCGTTAGTCTTCCCATTGGTCTGATACGAACCGTTACGAACTGTGCCAATTTATTCAAGTCAGAATAACAACTGCACCAAAAGTCGGTAACTAAATTTTGGATAATTTATAGTAGAGCTCTTGCGCTCTATATCTCGTCTAGTACCAAGAAAGTTATTCCTTGATGTCTAACACATGTCATATTACTCTGTACCTTGTTCCTGATTGTGTTTACTACGCATTATTTCCCTCGTTTCTTTTCAATCCACCCAATTTTCAACATCCTTCTGTGGTACCACATCTCAAGTGCATCGATTCTCTTCTTTTCAGGATTTTTTTTTATAGGCCCTGATTCACTACAATATAATGTTGTGCTCAAAACGTACAGAAATCTTTTCCAAAGTAAGCCCTACCAATAGAGTTACATTGGGAAGGAACGTTCCATTTCCCAGTGCGTGTTTGCTTTTTACGCCCGGCCGCCCCCCCCCCCCCCCACCCCCCTTGTTTCGTCCGTCATGTGTTTTATTAAATTCATCCACATCTTCTACTTCGTGGTCCCCAAGTTTAGTGTTACGTTTGCTGCTAATCTCATATCCGATACCTCTCATTACTTGTGACTTTCTTTTGTTTATTCTCAGACCATAGCGTGTGCTCATATGACTATTCGTTCCATTGAACATATTCTGCAATTCCCCCCCCCCCCCCCACAACCCCTGCCAAACCCTCCCACCAAGTCTACTAGTGTCACCACCGAATCTCATAATATCTTTGATAACTAAATTTCAATTCGTCTCCTGGCACTTCCTTTTATTCCCGTCATTGTTTCTTCAATGTACATACTCAACAGTAGGGAAGGTATATTTCATCCCTGTCTTACTACATTTTTAACTGGCGCACTTTTTTTTTTCTTCCAATCTTATTGTTCCTTCTTGATTTTTGTAGACTTGTACATTAACCGTCTTTCCTTGTAGCTTGTCGCTGAATCTCAAACTCTGAAACTTATTCCTTAAGCTCAACCTGTTACACACAAATCAAAAAACTTTTGCTTCGCCCCAGTTCCCATAACTCATGAAGATCGACGTTTAATGTTACTAAACCCGCCCAAAGATGTAAACAACCATGCACAAGCAGCGCCTATTAGAGAGGGGGGGGGGGGGGGGGGGGGGGGTCCGACAGCCGATCAATTCCAGTCATTCCACCATGAAGGAGACACACAGCTCTTGTTGTCTGTAGTTCAACCATGCCCAAACGGTCAATCCTGCGGTTCGGTAGTGTCCGCATTGTTACATTGACCCAGTAAGGGCTCTTAACAACGGAAGTGTCCAGGCTTCTCGGAGTGAACCAAAGCGATGTTGTTCGGACATGGAAGAGATAGAGAGAGACAGGAACTGTCGATGACATGCCTCGTTCAGGTCCTCCAAGGACCACTACTGCATTGGATGACCGCTACCTACGGTTTATGGCTCGGAGGAACCCTGACAACAACGCCACCATGTTGAATAATGCTTTTCGTGCAGCCACAAGACGTCATGTTACGACTCAAACTGTGCACAATAGGTTGCATGGTGCGTAACTTCACTCCCGGCATTCATGGCGAGGTCCTTCCTTGCAACCAAGACACCTTAAAGACGGTACAGAAGTGACCAGCAACATGTCGAATGGACCACACAGGATTGGCATCACGTTCTCTTCACCAATTAGTGTCGCATATGCCTTCAACCAGACAATCGTTGGAGACGTGTTTGGAGGCAACCCGGTTAGGCTGAACGCCTTACACACACTGTCCAGGGAGTGCAACAAGGTAGAGAGGTTCCCTATCATTTTGGGGTGTCATTATGTGGGGCCGACGTACGCCGCTGGCGGTCATGGAACGCGCCGTAACGGCAGTACGGTACGTGAATGTCATCCTCCGACAGATAGTGCAACAATTTGGGCAGCATGCTGGCGAGGCATTCGTCTTCATGGACGAAAATTCGCGCCCACATAGTGCACACCTTGTGAATGACTTCCTTCAGGATAACGACATCCCTCGACTGGAGTGGCCAGTATGTTCTCCATACGTGAAGCCTATCGAACATGCCTGGGATAGATTGAAAAGGGCTTTTTATGGACGACGTGATCCACCAACCACTCTGACGGATCTACGCCGAATCGCCGTTGTGGAATGGGAGAATCTGGACCAACAGTGCCTTGATGAACTTGTGAATAGTATGCCACGACGAACACAGGCATGCATCAACGAAAGAGGACTGGTTACTGTGTATTAGAGGTACCGGTGTGTACAGCAATGTGGACCACCACCTCTGAATGTCTCGCTGAATGATGGTACAACATACAATGTGTGGTTTTCATGAGCAATAAAAAGGGCGGAAATGATGTTTATGTTGATATCTATTCCAATTTTCTGTACAGGTGGCGGTTCTGTGGAAATCGAGGTGATGCAAATCTGTCTCTGATGTGTATACATATAATATGAAAATTTGTGCCGGACCGGGACTAGCAGCTGGATCTCGCGGTCATCGCGAGAGGTCGCTTTACTGCTTAGGTTATCCGCAAACTCTCCCTTAACCGACCCAAACTTCCGTAAGTCACTCACTTCAGTTTTTTTGCGTCCAAAAACAAAAACAAGAAAGTATCTGATGAACTACAATGCCAAATATTGAAATTTATTACCGGAATTCAACTGAACTGTAACTATTATATATATATATATATATATATATATATATATATATATATATATATATATATATATATATATACTGCCGAAAGCTTCTTCAGATATAAATAAAAAGAATTTCAAAAATCTTGCTCAGATTTACGTAACCGAACTCATTTTCTAGGTCGTCAGATCCTATGAACGTGTCTTTATTTTTACTTAGTCTTGCTGTATTTATGAAGTGAACGTTGAAACTGCGAATTTTGTGCCTTTACCTTTTCTAAATACTTGCATTCTTGTGTGGTACACTTTTCAGATTTTCGCCTCTAGACGCTCCTATAATAAAATGTTAATGTATTATCTGATCCCATTTTTATATGGTAGCATTCTCTTTATGTATGCTGCAGTCTTTTCCTGAAATTACGGAAGGTAGTCTTGAAAAGTAAGGTTTTGCCAAATGTGAAAAACTGATCCATCGTATATCATGTTCACGTACCTAGGAACAAATATTCTGTTCCATTCGTCGGGGTATCAGAGCGATCAGCGTGGTGGAGTGCAGACTGAAGGGATCGGTTTCGCTTGCGGAAGATCCGTACCCAAATACTGGAAAGTTCTTCAGGTCACTCCAATATTCAGGAAACACAATAGAAATTATCCACTAAATTACTGGCCCACGTCACAGCGTCATTAACGTTGATATGCAGCAGGATTTCGGAACATACTCTGTGTCTGAATATTATAAATTACTTCGAAGAGAACGGTCTATAGGCACATAGTCAGCAGACAGAAAGCATCATTCTTGCCCAACACAACTAGCAATTTGCTCACACGAGGCCTTGAATGCTGTCGACAAGAAGTCTCAAAATGATTCCATATTTCTAGAATTCGAGAAGGCTTTTGACACCGTATCTCACGGCTTGTAATTAAATTGGGTGCTTGTGGACATTTTGTTTCAATTATGTGACTGGATTTGAGAGTTCCTGTCAGAGAGGTCACAGTTCGTAGTAACTGACAGAAAGTCAAGGAGTAAAACAAAAGTTATTTCTGGTGTTCCCCAAAATAGTGTTATAGGCCCCCTATCATTCGTTATATATATAAACGGTTAAAGAGGCCATCTAAACAGTCGTTTTAGGATGTTTGCAGATGATCCTTTTGTTTACTGTCAAGTAAAGTCACCAGAAGACTAAAGAAAATTGCAAAACAATTTTGGCGGAACAATTTAGAACAGAATCTGCAAGGTGCAAAACTTTGCAGTTGACCCTAAATAATGAAAAGCGTGATCACGAGTGGTAAAAGGAATCCATTCAACTTCGGTTATACCATAAATCAATCGAACTAAGTGCCGTAAATTCAGCTAAATACCTAGGAATTACAGTTATGAACAATTTAAATTTGAAAGAACACTCAGAAAATGTTGTGAAGAAGGCAAACCAAGATTGCACCTGGTAAATGTAACAGATCTACTACTAACTGCCTATACTACGCTTGTCTGTCCTCTGTTGGAATACTGATTCGCTGTGTGGGATCCTTACCAGACAGGATTAGCGAAGTACATCCAGAACAATCAAAGAAAGGCAGCACATTTTGTAGTGTCGAGATAAAGGGGAGACAGCGTCGCGGACATGATGCAGAATTTTGGATGGACATCATTAAAATAAAGGCATCTGTCGTTGCGGCGGGACCTTCTCACAAAATTTCTGTCATCAACATTCTCCTCCGAATGCGAAAATATTTTATTGATGCTGATCTACATTGATAGGTAAGAATATCATAACAAAATAAGGTAAATCAGAGCGCGCACTGAAAGATATAGATGTTCGTTTTTCCTCGTGCTGTTAGAGAGTGGAATAACAGAGAATTATTGTGAAGGTGCTTCGATGAACCAGTGCTAGGCACTTAAAAGTGATTTGCAGAGTAGCTACATGTATGTTGATGTACATGAAATATAATCGAAAAACAGTTACAGCACAAGTACACTTTGAAATAGAAGTTTGTTGGAAACTAGGACAAATTTCCGTTTTCAAAACAGGTGAAACTCTAAAGATGTTAAAGAAACTCAGTTCACATGTTACATCATAAAAAGACCATCTTGTTTTTCAAGGTAGAAGATGGTTCATGGCAGACGAATTATGGCTTGACTGTACACATTTTATATAAGTGGTTCTGAAAATATATAGCATTTTATTAATCATAAAATTTGTACCTGAAAAATTGACAATAGATTTCAGTCAGCTTTAATATGCTCGTTTTATACAGCACGTAAATGTGTGAAAAGTGAAATATTTACAAATACTCTGGAAAAGGCAATTTCTTGTCTAAGGACGACAAAATCTGTAGAAAATGACGGAAATTGCGGTTTCTAGAGCGTATTCCGTCACGTGATTCTAAAATCAGTCAGTAGACTGAAGTTTCGACCAAGAAACGTCGTGTGTTCCTAGGGAAACTAATCTCTAAAAACAACACTCTACTCCAAATGATTCTTGTCAGCAACCTAGGTACAACAGCTCTTAAGACGAATGACCGATAGTTCTCGCACTTACCTGCCCTTGCTATCTTTGGCATTCTGTGGACGACATTTCACCGATAGTCTAATGGTATGTCTTCAATCCCACGGATTCTACTCAGCAACTTGAGTGGTCGTTTCATTGTCACTTCTACCACTAATCTTATAAATGTAGAAGCAACGTTATCTGTCCCTAATGACTTGCTTGATCTCAGGTACCCCACAGATATGTCATATTCCGACTGTATTATTGGATCCCCTTTGTTTTCCAAATCGACTGCCGTTTCTTCTTCTGTAATATCAGAGTGTTCATCCCTTTTGTAGAGGTCTTGGGTGTAGTCCTTCTGCACCTTTCTGCAAGCGCGCAACTGCACCATCCCCATCGACAAGTGAGCGTGGGCGCCTCCTTAAGCTGGCCGAACAAGCCGAAAGCAGATGCTCGTGCCGAGGAGAAATTGGTTCAAATGGCTCTGAGCACTACGGGACTTAACATCTGAGGTCATCAGTCCCCTAGAACTTAGAACTACTTAAACCTAACTAACCTAAGGACATCACACACATCCATGCCCGAGGCAGGATTCGAATCTGCGACCGTAGCGGTCGCGCGGTTCCAGACTGAAGCGCCTAGAACCGCTCGGCCACTCCGGCCGGCCGTGCCGAGGAGAGGAACTTCGTGGTGCACAAGAGTATTTCATGGAAAGCAGCGAATTCATGAGAGGCTCATGACCTCTCGGTTCACAATGATGTTCAGCTGGTGCGCTGCTGGTGTCAGTCTCCATCGATTGTCCTCCGATCGTTGTGAGTCGATTTTCGGTGCCTGCTTGTCTTCTTCGCATCTTTGGCGGATAGCTATTTAACCGCGGCGGGCGTGCTCTGCTGGGGCTTGAGTTTCAGTATCAGCTGTGTGAACGACAGTGACGTGTGGCGTTGTGGATGCATGCAGCGTGGCGAGTGGCCGAGTCGGTACGACGGAGGAGCGTGGGCAGCTGCTACGGCGTGTTTAGCCGTTGGAATGCAGATCCGCTGCCGACGGTAATTGGGATTTCCTTGAGATTTGAAGAACAGATTTCCTTCGCGTCTGTTACATGTTACTCAAAGTGAATGAACTGGAGTCGTCGAATTGTTCCTTGGTGGGTTCTGTTCATGTTAATTGAGTACCCGAGTGCACTGAAAACTATCTCCATTGTTTCAGTTACATGTCACTGTATTTGATCTGGCCGCCTGATATGCTGACTGTATTTTAGGGAGTGCTAGCTACGCAGAACAAATACGCATGAAGCTGTGCTTAATGCGTAGCTATAGGCCACACCAAGTAGTGCGTAAGTCTGTGCCTGGCGTTAGAGAGCGGGCCGGAATTTTTTTCCCCTATTTCCTTTTTCTATGTTCTTATTTTATTTGTTTGTTCTAGAGAATTGGCTAATTAAATTTCAATAGCCGTTACTAATCAAGTGCTCACGTAGGTTAGTTCTGCTTGGGTTCATTTTGTGCCATCTATAATTAAAGGTTTATTTATAACCAGTTGGGCAGATATGCTTAGTGTATATGATGCGCCAGAATGTTGTCTGCCGCTGATATGTTTATGTTTCAGATAATTGGCAGTGGTCGGCACGAGCAATCTCCGATCGCGTTATCACGATGGAAGAGGGAAATTTAAGCACCTGGATCGGTATCTATGGTTCGTTGTTAGTGACCTACAATTGCATCTTTCCGCTGGAGATTTGTGGTTTTCCAGAAGCTGAATTGTAGCTCGAAGTTGAGTATGGTTCAACTTCACCGTCTGGTCCGTTAATCTCTTATATCTGTTAGAACCTTTCGGTCTGCTCGCGTCCATGACTAATTTTCAACGTAGAATTGAAACGGACTTATTTTAAGGCTATTTAATATGCTATTATTATATTCTGGGGATGAAATGTATGTGAACCTCGTACCTTAAGTAATACTAAAGAGAAGCCTAGTTGAGTGTATTAATCTGATAATACTTTTAATATGTTAAAACTGCTTGGTTTCGTCCGACATGAATCACATCGAACATTTACGGGACATAATCGAGAGGTCAGTTTGTGCACGAAATCCTGCACTACTATCACTTTCGCGACTATGAACATCTATACAGGCAGCATGCCTCAGTACTTCTGCAGGAGACTTCTAAGAATTTCTTGAGTCCGTAGCACGTCGAATTGCCGCAGTGTGCAAGACGAAAAGAGATCCGACAAGATATTAAGAGCGATCCGATAACTTACGTCAATTCAGTGTAAGCTTCTACTGAAGAGGTGACCTCTATTCTCAGGCGGTAGACCTCGTCTTCATGCATAAGTATTTACCATCTCTTTCCGAGATCAATTTGGCTTAAATTTTAATAAATCTTAAATCAGAATTCTCTTAAGAGCTCTGGGTTAAGAACACATTGTGTCACTTAAAGAATTTAACATACACTCTTCGGCGTGTCGGCTAATAGAGAAATATTACGAACAAACACTATGGAGTTTGAAATACGACCATTGTCGAAACGCTGATTCGTTAACTTGAACCATTTATGAAATGTCACGGATTTTCAAATTACACGAGATAAGAGATATATTTCAATTTATCAGTATGACGAAAGTATGTTACATTGTGCGACTATAGACTTTACTGGCGTATATTATTGATAAAATTCTTGAAAGACCTATATAGCATGAGAAACGGCAATTTGAAACGTTTGCTACCATGAGCGTCTATAAATGCCTGAACAGTTGAGTGGTATGTGTTCTTTGGCTGCCAGAGGCTGTATTATTAGTAGTGAACGAGGGAATGAGTGGGGCCGCTGCAGAGAGCGAGCGAGCGAGCGAGCGAGCGAGAGGGAGAGAGAGAGAGAGAGAGAGAGAGAGAGAGAGAGAGAGAGAGAAAGTCACCGCTGAGTGAGCTGCTATGACGTGCTGCACAGACAATGATTTTTATTTGAGGTGCTCCCCGGTGTCACTGAATTTATAAGGTAAGTTTTTGAGATGATTTTATACAAAGACGACGGATTTGGGAAATACGCAGTGAGTTTTTGCCCATGTTATTATTGTAGAGATTACATTATGTTTAAGAATATCTATGTTTTGGTATCAAAGACGAATTAGTATTACTCGTATGTTCAGAACGTTAATAATTATTCTTCGCCCTCTACCTTCATTTAAAAATATATCATTAGGAAATCAGAGAGTAAATTTTACGTAATTTCAGTATACTGGTTTATTTTTATGATCTATGTGAATGCTAAGAAGAAAATCGTTGTTCGTGTCAGTATCAGTCACCTCAGTGTTATTAAAGGGACATTAATATCACATCAAAGCACCCTTTTATTCATTCTTGGACATTTCACTGAAGTTTATCCTCACAGTTTGAACGCAGTCGTAACATTAATGCCCTGTTACGCCTTGCAATATTGCGTGGAGGTGAGGTGCATTTTTGAAACGATATCGAAAACTCAATTTGTAAAAGCACCCTAAAGCAAGACGTGATTTAGTTCAGGTACATGTAGCTCTACATTACATATTACGCACTTCATCAGTTCGTATTACGGAGCAAAAAAGATTTGTCCGTTGCACAGGTAAGAAACGATTTCAAGGCCTAAACGAATCTTATGAAGTGAAATAACGACTGTTTATATTTGAAAAATATTCACATGAACCCAGTAGATGCTTTTTCCAATAAGGCACAGTTTCAATAAGCAACAGTTAGCCGTTGTGTGATAGTTTGACAAGCAAGCCATTCTTCGCATTATTCATATCCCCACTTTGTATTTAATTTCATTTACAAGTACTAAGATGCAATTTAGGTTAATTTGCATC
Source organism: Schistocerca serialis cubense (assembly GCF_023864345.2). NCBI lineage: Eukaryota > Metazoa > Arthropoda > Insecta > Orthoptera > Acrididae > Schistocerca > Schistocerca serialis. The sequence continues at coordinate 242,520,443 of NC_064646.1, forward strand.
ACACAAATTGGAAGTAATTTACATGTTTAATATTTATGTTAAAAGTAGGGTAGCTAAGGATATTCTAGAACGTAATACGAGGGGGACAGTGTAATAGGAATTTAAAAGCACTTACTTTCACAATGATAGCAAGAGGTTTTCGCACACACAGTTGCCAGTTACCAAGCTGAAGCATATTACTTTCAAGCTCTGTCGCAGATTCCGCCAGAAAATTATCAGTATGACACTCTGAAACGTTGCGGTCGGTTAACACCGCCACACGGTTGACAACTGGGAGATTTTGAGTAGCGTTTCGTCGATATCTTTCAAAATATTTCTTGTTGCCTTAGCTTAATGAAGATGGATTGTGATCATTAGGCCTGAATGACTGCATTATTTGGATTGCGTTATTTTGGAATCAACCAAACTGGTATTTCCTGTAGTAAAATATAAAAAATTTCTATGGGGATTCAAATATTATTCTACCACAACGAGAATCCATAGTTTTATCTACTACGCCATTTGGCTCTTTCAGCAGATTGGTGATTACATCCCATGAGAAGCCATATTTTTTTAACAAGGCCTTATTCGATGTTACACAGTAAACATCTTTTTTTAAGTGCAAGTATATTTATTGTAAACTGTCGTGGCTTCAAAAGACAGCTTATTGGTTCTCTACATCCGTAACTTGGGTTTCTCGACAATACGAAACGATATGGTAAATAAAGTAGAAACTATGAACCTGTAAAACGGCTTCTCTAATGTAAAGAAGGCTTATGCTCAGCGAGCAGGTTATTAGATAGTTGCAGTAGGCGTCGCTGATATATGAAGTGGAAATTTGAGATCGGCCAGCAATAATAAAGCTATTTGTTTCTTTGACAGTTCCCACTATGCGTCTGCGAAATGTCATAATTAAGCATTTTATTTGTGTACATGTTCGTTACTGAACATTTGAGATATATGTAGTAACCGTCTACAAGTACTTCACGTAGAACTTTGAAAAGCCTCTACGAGTCCTGCGCAGAGAAGCTACTGTGCATTGATTGAATGGAGCCAGAGGAAACACAATAATACGGAAAAGAATTCGTATTGTCGTGAACAGAGAACCAAAGCAAGAAAAAACGTTTAAAACTAATTTTATGAAGGAATAATCCATTTCTTAAGGGGGGACGTACGCGAAGTTACAGTACTTAAGTCCAAAGTTTTCATAGCAATGTAAATTTGACACAGTTGTTAAGGAATGTGATATCGATACACACAAACGTTTTTATGCTTATTGGAGGCATTCGCTTTTTAGTTCTAAACAATTGAAAGGTTTTCAACAAGGTTAGTACAAATGTTCCCGTTTTGAAGAATGCGCAGAACGAAATTAATGTATTTTTGTAGAAAGTTCGATGTAACTTTATAATAAACATCTGTGGAAGAGAATATTAATATCTTATTTTGCTATATTTTTACAGGTCTCCAAATTTCTGTGACAAAAAAGGTTCCGAATCCTAGGTTTTTTTTCTCTTACCTAAACGCCTGACTTTCGTAGTAAATGAAAATTCCTTCCACATAATGTTTTACTGCAGCACTGACTAATTGCAGACCAACGTATTATAACATAATTAGTTTGTGAAGAAAAGCTACATAAAGCTGAGTAAATGTATGTTAAGGGAAACCTGAAGCAAACATTTGACAATGTTTATATTAGGCCTTACCTTATCCACGTGAACTAGTGCAAACCGTACGCAAATCGCTCCTCATCTTAAAGCAGTCATTTATTTGCTTGTCTTCTTGGGCTAACCTGATTTTCAAATTGGATATCAGTAATGTCAGATACGTCAATTCTCCTTTTATCGATTTGCTTCAATACAAACACTATGAAAAGCTCCTGGCTCAGGTACTGGGTTCTGTACGAAGTCTGTTGTTTACCAAAATTAGTAAATTAAAAACTAAACAACTACCATATGATGTAACTTCTTCAGCAGTTAAGTAAACAAATGTTGCCTTGGGACATAGTTTACCTATCGGAGAGTTATATCTTACAACAGGAATTTTGAGTTTTTCCATGCACACGCTTTTGTAGAATTACTGGATCGACTAAACACCGAAATATTCCCCATATTTTGAATGCATGAAACTGAAGAAAACACCACAGGAGTAAATAATATGAGGAAATACAGGACAAGAAATGGACGTGGCCCCGAGCAAGTTTTCGTTAATTGTTATTTTTATCACACCAGGAATGGAAATGGAACGTCGTATCCGGGAATAGAAATTTCAGTACCATGTAGTAAACGGAGATGCAATTAAAAAAAAAATTGTCACTTTCGCTTACGCCCGCCCTTAACCAAGCAGCGGGCACCGAGAGGAGGTTGTGTACTTATTGAAAATAGGGTTGAATCTTCTCGACGAACAGGAAGGATGTGGGCTCTGGCGGGTGCCGCAACCGCCAGTCACGAAAAGTATTTATACTGGCGTTGTAGCGACCGAGGGGTCAGACGGAGTTATTCGGAGCTGGAGTCAGCTGCAGTCCGTCTGACGTCAGGATTCTTTGTTAGCGAAGAATGTGGAACGCATATCGCTATTCGATGGAGCAGGAGCAGGAGCTCATAAATTCAGTGGAGTGCCTCAGATACTCTTTCTGCAACATCATACCTCTTTAAGGACTTTACTTTCATCCCTTGGCATTAAAATGCTGAGTTCCTTAACTGACGTTGTTGTCGTCCCTGTTCAGGAATTTTAGCAGGGGCAGCTGTCCAGTTTTCAGCTCCTTCTCCAGGACGCAACAGTATTGCATCACAAAATATGACACCACTAGCTTACGAATGACACTAAAATTTGTTATTTAACCCGTGTGATGTATTCAAGTTCATTCAATTTTAGCATTTACGTAAAGGGGATGCATATGAAATTCCTATGTTAGTCAAAAATGGTCTTTCATTAAATCAGTATGGTTTAATTCACTTTCATACTCACTCTCTCTCTCTCTCTCTCTCTCTCTCTCTCTCTCTCTCTCTCTCTCACACACACACATACACACACACACACACACACACACACACACACACACTAGTACTAGCCAAAAATTATTAATGAACGTACTATACACCATTTCTTTCAAAAGCTAAAGTAAGCATCAAAATACATAACAATATTGAGTAACACTTGAAAATAGAAGTTCTTTACAAGGTTTCCGTTGCTTCGTGAGATTCTCTGAGACGATTATATCGTTACTGGTATACTACCACAAGGAAATGACTGAGGGTATTTAAATTGTTGTTCATAACAACTGCTCACTAAGGAAAAACAAATTTACGATTGAAATATCTTCTTACCCCACTAAATGTACGTACATCTTTACTTAACTACTCGTCTGTACCCACATTTCCATGTTGTCGCTTCGAAATTTCGAACATCCGGTTACTGGTAGACTGCTGAAGGCCTTTGTTAGGTGCAGATGTTCGTTGAGAATATCCTCATTTTTATTCCACCAAGTTCTACGTGTAAAACACTACTGGCTTTCCACCATCTATACGCATCAGACAAAGCTCGGCATGGGACGCAAATCGAAGCTTCTTTGTTAATTGCCAAATTACTCTACTTCTCAAAATTTCATAGCCTTGGAAAAAAATTGATATGTATGCGACATGTTTCCCCGCTAAATGCAACAAAAGTTAAAATTTTCGGCGAGAGTTTGCGTATCTTCAAAGAGTAAAGCGTGATTATAATGTCGTCTACTTCCACTATTGAACTTGCTTTAATAAAAGTATCTCTTGAATAATTTTCTTATAAAGACGAAATGTATTTCTAGGCAAAATTTAGCTTACAGTTTCGGTATATATTTTCGAGAAACAATGTATACCTATTTCAATTGAAAATATAAATTACCGTACTTAACTAGTCTCGTTAGGTGGAATTGTATCTCCATTTGCAGACGGAGAGAAGCCAATTAATGAGATATGGACAATTTCGATCCATGAATTTATGTGATAACCTGTGACAATGACTGTCATTATCCCCATGTTGCTTTTTCAGTATCTGCATGTTGCTTTCAAACACATGCACTGTCTGTAGAGAATATATCCACAAAAACGTCATGCACCTAAATCATCCACACATTACTGATTAACATCAGTAGATGTTATACCACGATGAAAAGGATAGTTGCTGCTCACTGTATTGACGAGATGCTGAGTGGCAGAAAGGCAAGTATCTTTTGGCCAACAAGACCTTTGTCCAAATGAGACAACAAACACACACACTCAAGCAAACGAAACTCACACACACATGACCACAGTCTCTGGCAGCTGGAGTCTTTCTGCGCCCCAGCATCTCCGCTACCTGGCAAGTAGCAACTATCTTTTTCATTATATTGTTACATTCCATCCTCTATTTTCAACTGTTTGATAAATCGACGTTATGATGGAGCTATAACACTGAAACGCGTAGAGAGGAGAATTATAAATGTGACTGTTTACATTAATTCGTGTTTTCAGTTGCTAGTCGTAACTTTCGCGGGTAAGCCTGAATAAAATATTCGCATTTAAAGTAAATTGATATGTTGCTTGATTTTTCTTCGGTGCTAATTCCTGCATCCATGTCCCATAAACTAGAATTATGTGTCGCTAATATTTCAATGTCCATGCTGAATTAAGAATAGGTTTAACTTTAAGAAAAGCTAATGTGTCCAATATTACGTCATGCTGTTAGTGTTATTGCCTTCAAATACTCAATGAAATAATTTTATCGGGATGAAGCAAATACACATTGGATGAATTAAAAAAAAAAAAAAGGAAAATATTTTAGAGGTTGATCTTGACTGTTGAATGTGCCGTGAGGAACCATTTATTTCGAATAGCTTCTTCTTAGTATTATATTAGAGTATGTTTCCAATACCAACTATCTTCCTGACTATGCTACACTAAAGCGAAAGTTTACTAATGTTCAGGCATTCCACAAACAGTACTGAACAAACTATCAAAATTTTTTGACAATACTGGGTCTCATCTTGTGTATACAGGCAGCGGTACGTCCATATAACAACACATATTACATCCGGAATATTTTAAATCACTGACGTCACACTACAATAAAACAATTGCCACCAGAGAAACATAGAATTTCCAGGAGGAGGACTGTCTTGTATTCCCCACGCTCTCTTTTTCATTCTTGTAATATAGACCTATTTGAGTGTAGTGCGATATTACAGAAATGGGGACATAAATAATGTCGAATGGGAACATACTTAATCTCGAGTGTGGCAGTGTAAGGTGAATGATGAATTAACAATAAGAAAAAGGTTGTCTTCAAGGTAACCCTTTAATCAGGTACTTCATTATTATTTAATGCATAAATTGAAAGTTTCTTTTTGAATTTTTGTCTCTAGAACGCGGGTCTCAAATTTGTGAATTCCATTCCGTTCAATTAGTGGACGATGACATGCAGAAATGATTGTTGTTAAGTAATAGGATGTTGTCAAAGATATACATTTCGGACTTTTGGCTCATTAATTTTGTTCATTCTTACGCAATCAAAGAGAAGTGAGTAGACATCAATAGGAGCTATGGCCTCAGGGCGTGCTATCGGCAAAAAGAATCCACCGTATGAAGTGGGAACAACGCACGTATTCGGCAGACGCTCTGTTCCAGCAGCTTTGTCAGAGAACCAGGGAACATGACGTCAGCAGCACTGGAATCTCATTAAGCGAACATGGGAAGCGTCGCAGCACACCGTGTTCTCTCGAAGGAATCGAACGGAAAGGATCCCTCGCACCCAGCACTCGTGCCGCCAGTTCTCAGTGGTTTGCCCTGATTCGCATAGTACATAGAGCTTCTTCAGACAATAACTCACGTTGGGAGGGAATGTTAACCGACAGAATGACGTCCTGAAGGGAGGTCTTAACAGTTTCTTTTTGTGATCTGTATGACAACTGTAGCAGCCGTCGTAGCAACAAGACACATAGGACAATTTTTGAAGGAAACCTGTAAACCCAAACCCCCCCTCCTTCCCAAATATTACTGCTCTTCACCGAGTAGTTGGATTATGGTTACTTAATGTAGCTGGTGTTATACTGAACAAGCAGAACGTGTTTGCTGTCCTAGCCGAGGTAGTGGGTACAGACCCACGATGGACTAAATTTGACCTTTTCCCTTCTTTTAGAAGAAAACAGGTCAGCAGTTTGTGTATCTTTGTACTGATTTCTGCCATTAATCGTTAAATAAGATACCAGTGCTGAAACAGGTACGAGAATATGCTCGGAATCATCCTCCTATAGATAAAAACGATACTGCAACTCTGATAGAAGCTAATACCGAAAACCAGTTATGGTTCACAGTAGTCAAGAGCTATCTCGACACTGGAGCGTGAGCGATGGTCACATGGCCTTCTACAACTTGCCCCACGTTCGATAGCCTCGCATGAAGTCTGTCCTGGAGCTCCGGAACCGTGGTAGGCGTCTTCTTCCTAATTCTGAATACTGTAATGGTACTTGAATTACGCAACCATTACGGCACCTCACCTGAACCTCTCGATACCAGTAATATTCTACTGTATTTCTGTTAACTACTTAACATATTTCTGGGACAACATTCAGATTTGATTTCATTTGTGATACATCGATATGTTTATATTGCAATGATATTATTATTATGTGTATTCTTTCTTTTGTCACTATGATCTTTGACGTACTTCTAACTCCGATTTTTGGGCGCGTAAGCGATTGTTAGTTAGTTGTTGAGTTGTTAGAGAGTCGGACCTTGAAAAAGTCAAGTCTTGGACGTCATGTTGGAAAGACGATTAACGTAGTCAGATTATAAAATGTGAACTTTAACAGTGACTGTGAGGAAGATGATTTCAACAAAAGTGTAATCTCCATGAATGGTTTGTGAAGCGCATCTACAAGACTTTTGAATATAGCAGAATAAAACCTAGGCATCTTTGCATCCGAGCTTGGAATCATAACCACCTAGATTTTCAACGATTGAGCCATGATTTTACGACGTGACCAGCGTGGGAAACACTAAAAGATGAGTGTCTAGTTTTTTCATTATTACATGAAATGACTATTAACTGTGCTCTAATGACATCTGCCACATAATATGACTGTTGTTGCCCGAAAATGCAGTATTTAGCAGCGTGAGCAACACCACAATTGTTATTAAATTCTGACCTTTGCTGTGGTAGGGTTGTTAGGGTACTCTGGTCTAGTTATATGTTAGTCTTCTTAAATTTCAGACTGACTTAATAGTACTCTAGTTAGGAAGCCTATATCGCTAAATGCTTGATCGATCATCTTGCAATTGTATTTGTAAAAGAAGAGGAGGGCTTTTTGCCAGTACGTTCAATTTACTCTCCAACAGTTTCTGATTTGACTGCAAGGGCTTACTAAAGCATCAGACTCAAAATGAACATGTCAGAGAGAAATCTGGTCGGGAAGAGGAGGAGGAAGGTTTTGAGGGGGGAGTGTGTCTGTGAGTCACCAATTGCTACGCGCTTGGCCCGAGAAGTCAGTCTCACAATAGTGAACTGGAGATTTCAGGACAGTTGAAACTTAGTCCTTAGATTTCCTATTGAATTATTTCTTATTAAAAAGTGAGATCACAAGAGCTCCATGTAGCTGTGCAAATCCCATTTTACCGAAGTAAGGTTTGGAACTGTAAAATATGGTACTTGCATAGGAAAAGGTATTAACGCAATCAGTAGCAGTCACATTCGTTTTGCGGACGATGTAAGAAAAATATTAGAACACGAAGGTTGAAAATTAACGCTGACGGAAATAAATGGTGCTACCATTATGTTTTTCCAAAACGTACACAATGTGATATTCTAACTGACGTCATTAAAGAAAATCCGGCTTTTACATGACATAAATCACGGAAGCTACTCCAAAGACAGGTCTGTCTGAAAAAAAAACAAAAAATACTGTAAAATAGTTCTGTCTCGTGGAAAATACCATTTTCATATTCCATCTCATATACTTTTATGCACACTCTTTTTAGCATCCCTAATATGTAAAATAAGAAGTAGACATTTATTTTTGATCGTCTGTGAGAAGTTGAAACTGTGGAAGCCTTGGATTCTAACCGAGACACCTGAGTTTCAAGAGCAGTACTGTTCCATATGAGCCACACATATCGCCAAGGTCGTTTCCAGTACGTTGCAGAAGTTGTCTCCAGGAAATCCGGTCTCTCCCAATGTGATTTCCATACATTTGGAAACCTGAATAAAGACGTTTGTGGCTGTCGATTTACTTCAGACGAAGAGGTGCCCGCCTGCATGGAATCATGTTTTCATAGATAGTCAAAAGCAGTTTCCCACGAAGGCTCTGACGTTTAACCTCGGAGTGTGATGAATTTATTAACTAAAATTTTGAAATAATAAACAATTTTCTTACAATTTTTCCATCTGTCTCGTTTTCATTTAACTGCCCCTTATACTTTGTATGCTTTTACGAAGGCTCATGTAGTAGTTTCCACAGATACACAGACAACCCCCCCCCCCCAAACACACACACACACACACACTCATCGAAATAGGTCGAATCACAAACCCGAACCCACACTTTGAAACTGACCACCATTCTAGATTGAGAAAAGTTCACCTGTTTAAATACCTTGAAACACGTTTCAGTAGTAAAAACATAACTCTGGATGTCAATGAGAGAAGAATCTCAGGATCAACATGTCTGTGCGCTCTAAGCAGCCTACTCAAAAGTTAAGTTCTGTAAATCATCTGCCAAGTAGTACTATATGGTTCGGAAAGCTGGATGCTTACTGAGAAATAAACTGAAAAACTAAATGTTTTCGAAAAAAGGCGATGAGAAAAATCTGTATTGGAGAATGACATCTAGGCAGATCGAAAGAACACTGAAATTTATCAGTTAATAAAGCAACCCACTATCGTCCACAAATTAAAAAGTAGGAGACTGGGTTGGGCTGGTCATGTGGCTACAAAGGAAATCAACAGAATTCCTTAGAAGGCATTGGAGGTTACTCTCCAAGCAACAAGACCATTGGACCGACCTCGCGCACGGTGGAAATGTGACACAGGGAAGGACGTCGCAGCACTAGGAATTACCGCGGGGTAGAGACAGACAGTGAGAGATAGAGAAGATGATCGTTGATGGTGCGCGTGGCCTACAGGGCCTGTGATCGCTGAAAAGAAGATGAAGTGGCTTTAATAACAGTTCCGTCATGGTGGATGCAGCAATGGTAATGAGTCGTTAGCTAACTTGCAATGCTCTGTGCTGTTTATAACTTGTATTTGCTTCAGCACAATAGATATGCTGGTACCCATATGTACGAGCGGCATTGCAAAGACTCCCTTACACATACAATATATTCGACACGACTAGTGAGGGACTACATATAGACGATATATTAACTTACCGCAGAATAAATGTTCCTTGGATATTGGCTGTGACTGAATGAAAATTATGGAATAATGCAATCATTGTTGTTAGTCAATCTGGCAACTTCCTGGAAAATTGTTCTCTCTTTAAATATTTAAAATTCGTATGTTTCATATGTAGCAACTGGAAAGTGCCCATGTTGAATGTTAAGGGATGGCGCGACCGTCCCACGTACGAGTAGTGCCGTAGCCAGGACGCCCACAAATAACTGACACAAATTAAGTGAAGCATCTCACTTGCAAAACCTGTTTGCCTGTACTTATTTTCAATGCGCCATTCGAAATGTAGGGTCACAGACGTAACTGCGTTGTCACCCGCGGCTAAGACAGAATAGCGATAGTCCGATCAGCCGAGTGGCGCAGCGTACACTGTGCAACGCCTGGAGCAGGGCGCTGCTCGCGGTGTACCACGCCTCTCGCTGGTGACCAGCATCCAGCATCCAGCAGCCAGCCGCCTACTGTTCACCTGCGCTGCCGCAGCCTTCCACAGCCAGTCCCCGTCCTGTCTGTATGCCTTCAATCTCGCCTCCGTTCGTTGCCATGCTGTGATTACGGATGACCGCACTGCATTGAGATTTGGATCTATTTTCCCAGCCGCTGAGGTCCTGAATTGTATTTTCGCATTTAGAGCACAATAAATTGGGTCTGCGCCGATTTAACAATTGTGGATTGAAATAGTGATCTTAGTTGACAGCGTATCCTAGTTGACCAATGCACAATAACTCTGGTACTAATTCGTCGTCTTCTTGTTGGTCTCGTCTGTTGCTTCGTCGACTCGAGACTTATTACACTTGTTTAGAATGACTTTTTTCTTAGAGCAATTATTGAGTTTGGATTCCCAGATACAGGACGTAAAGTGTTCAATCACGTACAGTTTTCATACAGATTGAGAATTTTTGTGAGGTGTGCTAAATTTAGATATGCAGTCGTCATAATAGCGCCAGTATTGTTTTGTGATCCTGTATAGTGTTACCTGCCACAAAAATAGTTTTATTTCATAATCTGTAATATATCTATCTTGCTCTTGGACTGTCGTGCAAAAGACGACACTGGACTAAGAAAAACTGGCCAAGTGAAAGTTGACGGAAAACGCATTATTCGATTCTTCGGAGCCCACAAAAAAAAAAAAAATAAATAAATAAAATTCCTACTCTCACGTAACACTTGATATCATGATAAAGTTTCATGAAGCCGTACTAAAAGATATTGATACTTTCAATCATGTGGCCTGTACGTTTCCTAGACTGTCGGAAGCCTAAGTGAAGGAAGTGTTTGTCGGCCCTGCGATGCGGAAACCAACGAAAGACAAACTATTTCCAGATAAAACGGAAGCCTGGAAAATCAGCTTTGATAGGCTTCATAGAAGTTATCAGAAAGTTTGTCCACAAGTAGATAATAGGAATGTAGAACTTCCTGGAATACCATGGCAGTTATTCGCCCGAAAATATAGGTGCTGTGCGTGGCAAACAGGGAGAAAAGTTCCATCAAGAGATTAAAGAAATGGAACGCAGGTATCAGGGCCGATAGTATGTCAGCCCACTGCTGGATTCCGCACAGGCAGTGCACAAAATGACAGTCCCTGGACGGTGTTTCCAAGGGAAAAGATAGGTAGATACCTAACTAAATTACCCTTAAAATTCAATATTAGGACGAATGTAGATGATTTGCAGTTCAAAATTAATTTGACATCACAAAAAGGACTTAGTAGTAATTTAGCACAATGAATACTTTCACATTTTTATTTGTATTTTTGCAAAGGAGTGGGAGAATTTTAAAATTTAGGTACTCTTCTTACACAGAATTTGCTGCTACACCACTTTCATCCTCGACACATTTCATTTGGAGCGATCGTTTTTGGGTTACAGGCGTTACACCAAGAAGGTAAAAACTGCCGATCATTGACGGTCGACTGTGGATAAACGACTGAACCAATTTTAACATTTAAGTGAGTCATTCTAGGCGCAATTTTATACTCTTTTATTGTGTTATAAACTGTTTGTAGGATGTATCTTTATAAGCGAAAAACTGGAAGAGTCCAAACGTTTTGTGGTCTAATGGTCATCAAACGTTTAGCACAAACCAGCAATTGTGCAGTCTTACTAAACTCTTATGTGGGATACTTAACGTCGATTAAAATTGTTTCCAGCTTGTGAATACATACTGGCCAGCGCAGCTCAGGCTACATCATTACTCTGTGAGAAAACCTTGGCATTTCTGAACTTAGCTTATCAAAAGACTGTTTGGGTCGCTTCAAATTATTTGAAAACGTATGCGAAGTGTAAATTTGTATGTTACTATATTTGACTTTCGGTAGCAAGGAATCAAAAAAGGGCAGATAACATTACAATTGAATTTCAAACGTGAACTAATTTTCGATTCCCAGATATTTTGATCTGGTGGAATTGAGTGATTTCGGGGCGTAGAAAAGTAGCTAATCGACGAAAGTAGTCAAGCTGCTTTCTAGACACTATCGACGGCTACGTTGATTCCCACGCTAGCCCTATCAACACTTACCTTTTAGTTACTCGGTCTAAAGAGATGTTATCGAACACTAAGTTAGCATGTGATATCTGTCGTGTTTAGAGGACTCGTGATAGGCACAGAAAGAGAAACCGGCGGCCTACCTTGAGCGACGGCAGTCCACGCACCAGAGGTTGCGCCGCCGAAGTGCTGGTCGATCCATAGTTGAGCAGCGTCTGGTAGTTGCTGGAGCTGAGGATCTTCTGGTGCGCACTCGAGTGCGCCCGGTACGCGGACACGCTCAGTTTCATGCCGCGAGCGCGTCTGGAACACAAATGAGAAACAACATGTTATTCTCAGTCGGCACACTAGCCTCTAAACAGCACGTACAGAAACAACTGACTGCGGAACAGAGCTCGACTGGACTTGGCGACAACAGAAAAAGGAAATGGACTATCCTGTATGGTCTACACAAGAGAACTTGGTCAGCTTACAGCACCAGTCGATAGCAGCTAACATCAGTATGTAATGGAGGAGGAGGAGGAAGAGGTGGTGGTGGTGGTGGTGGTGGTGGTGGTGGTTGTGGTTGAGGAGGAGCAAGAGATTAGTGTTTAATGTCCCGCAGGCAAAGAAGGTTATTAGAGGCGAAGCACAAGCTTCACTTACGAAAGGATGGGGAAGGAAATCGGCCATACTCTTTCAAGGGAACGATTCTGGTATTTGCTGAAACGATTTCGGAAAAAGCTAAATCATAGTAGCCGGCTGAGGGTTTGAATAGTCGTCTTCTGGAACGTGAATCCAGTTTCTATTCTGGAATTATGAACGAGTCCCATGGTCTTGTAATTTCCCTTCACTGAAAATCTGTGTAGGAATCAATTCCAAACAGCAACCTTGTGGCGTTGTGTTCATTATATTCATGGGCGATGTCTATAGGGCAGTGGTCACATTCCACCTAGGTAGTTACAGCGTTCTATCACTCACGAAGGCATTTCTAATGTAAAGGAGGCTTTACGCTCAGAAAGCAGGTTGTTAAAGAGTTTCAGTGGCCGTCGCTGATCTATTAGAGTAACTGAAAATTTAAGTTCCCCAAGTAGCAATAAAGACGTTTGCTTCTTTAGTAATTCCCACTGTACGTCTGCGAAATATCATAATTTGATAAGCATCTTCATTTGCGCACACGAGAGTCGGTGGGTACGATGGGCCCGCCAGGGCCTGTGGACGCAATTAACGTTAGGTTACGCTACCTCTAATACGCAAAAACGTATAAATGTGTCGTTCTGAAACTTCCTGGTAGATGAAAACTGTATTTTGGACCGAGTTCGTGCCTCGTTCCGGCACAGAAATCTATAACATAATTCAGTCTTAGTTACCTTGCACAGTTACGTTTATCGTCTACTTTACCTTTGGCGAATGGTCGATGTGCCCACCATCTGCCGCATGACTAACGATACTCAAGTTCTTTCCATACTGTAGCAAGCATTTCTACAACAACTGCATTCCCTGCCGTTACAGCGCAGTACCGTATTAAACCAAAGTTGTTGAAAGAGACGTCACGCAAATAGTGTCTTTAAGAGAACCTCATAGGGAGGTCATTTGTCCAAAATCCGTGGCCTCCATATGCTCTACAAGGTATAGTGTGGTACACGGACAAAAATGACGCCACACAGTCGCGGCTCAATCGCACCTGTTTGAAGCAACTTTTATTTCTGTATAATTACCGTTTATACTCGACAGACATTTCGAAATGAATGGTTCAAATTGCTCTGAGCACTATGGGACTGAACATCTGAGGTCGTCAGTACCCTAGAACTTAGAACTACTTAAACGTAACTAACATAAGGACATCACACACATCCATGCCCGAGGCAGGATTCGAACCTGCGACCGTAGCAGTCGCGCGGTTCCGGACTGAAGCACCTAGAACCGCTCGGCCACCGCGGCCGGCTTGAAATCGTTCCAGGGGTTTGGAATGAGCTATTTACTCCTGCCTTTCCCCACGTACGTTTATATCAAATATATGTCACATATATTTAACATATTTCATACGTAATGGTACACATATTTCACCCAAATTTCTGGAGAATTTCGCGTTGCCTTTTCATTTTCATGAGGCAACGGCCTTGCCACAGTGGACACACCGGTTCCCGTGAGATCACCGAAGTTAAGCGCTGTCGGGCGTGGCCGGCACTTGGATGGGTGACCATCCTGCCGCCATGCGCTGGTGCTGTTTTTCGGGGTGCACTCAGCCTCGTGATGCCAATTGAGGAGCTACTCGACCGAATAGTAGCGGCTCCGGTCAAAGAAAACCATCATAACGACCGGGAGAGCGGTGTGCTTACCACACGCCCCTCCTATCTGCATCCTCAACAGAGGATGACACGGCGGTCGGATGGTCCCGATGGCCCACTTGTGGCCTGAAGACGGAGTGCTTTTTTTTTCATTTTCATACAGTTTAAAGTAAAACGTTGTATCTCCTGATCAATGTGCTATACGGAGATGTTTTGTAGGTATATTTTAATGACAGAGGTGAATACTGTCTGAGAAATGTGTCGCGAATACATTTGGTAGTAGAGAAGTAATAAAATTATTTCTTCATGCTTCATGCAGCAGTTTTACTCTATGAAAAGCAAAAATATTGTAGGCGATAAACTTTTTCCCTCGGAATTTTGTGGGGATTCACAACGAGAAAATGTTTCTTAAAGGTTGAAGTTACGTGTAAAGTTTGCTGTATGTCCTTAAGTACTCTGTTCTCGAATACTGGATGACTAAAGGATAGCTGTTCATGGCGTCGTGGGCTACACTGTTTTTTTTTTTTTTTTTCATCTCCACCTCTATCCCACTCGTAGGTAGATGGTTCTTATGCCCACAACAAAGATATCCAGAGTGGTAGTCATGTGAGTGCCAAGTCATATGAGTGCCAAGGTTGGTTGATATCGGTCCAGTGGTTTAGGAGAAGACGTAGAACATACAAGCTTACATACATCCATGTACCCATTTTTATAATATGTATCTATGTGTGGGTGTTAAATGTAGCAGGCCTCTTCACATGAGTACGAAAAGATTATGACAAGATAAAAACTAATTAGGAGTGCATCATTAAACCTGTCTAAATAGCGATGTCGAAAACCATGTGCATGGGTAACGTTATAACTTCCATTTGACATGTTAGTCTATAATTTACAGAGTACTGTACTGCCCCACGTCTGCTATCGGCCTCACATGAGTCGGTTGGTGCGCCTGTCTGTCTCCTAGTGGACACTAAATGGTGGCCGCAGCCCCCAGCCTAAAACTCCCTCCCCTTCTCCCACCCTCGCTGCAGACGTCACGAGCCGTGACGAATTGGTCACTGCCAGGGGCTGCGGCCTGCGACAGATGAGCGGCGGCGTTCTCTCTGCGAGCCAGCCAAGCCAGACCATGACTGCCGACGAGGTGCACACGAAATTGTGTTCGCAATTTGTCATCGTAACTGCTGTGGCTCAACTAAAATTCGGGTATCGCAGCAAAAGAACTTCACCATTTCAGTCAAAACTGACTGATTTAACTGTCACGACGCATTCATAAAGTAAGTTGCCAACCTTAATCTTTAGGTTTCAATCGCATTGCTAATTAACAGTTTTTATTTGAAAAAATATTTTCTCTCAAATGTAAGTGCTGCAGGCGATAGTGATCGTGCCAGCAGCAAACGCCTTTAGTTCAAGAAAGGAATGCGAAAGACTGCAGTTATGTACAACGGTATAGATTTTATTAAACAAGTTGTTAGATTCAGGCTCAACTTTCTCCTGTATTTCAGTGGGCATTAGTGTCTACATAGTTTATCAAACACAGACATAAAAAAAATTACTTGGGGAGGAATAACTCATCTACAGGTGAACTCAACAAGATTGAGAAATGTGACCATGTGCCTATCACTCACCCCCATGTCTCTGACTCTGTGTCATTGCAGTTAATTTATGATTGCTATTAAACACAGCGTCACATGCAAACGATGCGTATTCAGTAAGGAAGAACGAGAAAAGAACGTACATATAATCTTTTCAGCAGTGAACACATAGTGTGTGGTGGGGGCGATCACTCTGTTGCCGCGCGGGATTAACCGAGCGGTCTGAGGCGCTGCAGTCATGGACTGTGCGGCTGGTCCCGGCGGAGGTTCGAGTCCCCCCTCGGGCGTGGGTGGGTGTGTTTGTCCATAGGATAATTTAGATTAATTAGTGTGTAAGCATAGGGGCTGATGACCTTAGCAGTTAAGTCCCATAAGATTTCACACACATTATTTTCACTCTGTTGTAGAAATAATTCAAAAGCCAAGATTGCTTAAATACTGTTTACTGGATAAGCGGTTCCAACACACTAAAGGTGCCATCATCGGATCTAAATGTAGATTAACATAACATAAATGTTAGCCTACATTCAGATCCAACGATTGCACCTTTAGTCTGTTGGAACCGGTTATCCAGCAAACAGTATTTAAGGGATCTTGGCTTCTGAATTATTTCTAGTAGAAATAATCGTTGACGTGGTAAGCATTCCATCCCTGACAGTTTCTGTTCCCTCTAGTCTCTACAGTACAACACTATCCAGACACGTTGAAGAGATGACCAGGCAGAACCCTGAATGATGACCTTTTGCAGCGCAGTTCGCTGCGAGACGTACACAAGGAGAGTCATTGAGGATTTCGAAGAAATGCCGGTTCCAGTACTGATCCCACACATTCTGAATTAATATTTAATCCAGGGAAATCGTGGCTCCATGAGAGAAGAAAAATAAACTGAACATAAGGGAGGATATCGTCCCCAAGGATAGATTCGTAATTCTTTTGACCCATTGTGCCTTCCAGAATGACGACATGACGCAGTGGATGCCACGAAAGCGTTCCCCAGACCGTAACACTCCCTCCTCCGGCCCGGACACTTCTGACAATCGTTGCATGATCGTTTCTTTCAGTCCAGTTGAATATGACACGTGATTCATGTGAAACAGCAACGCGTCTCCACTCAGTGGACGTCCAGTTGCGGTATTGGCGTGCAGATCCCACCGTTCGTCGCCGCTAAACTGCAGTCAGCATGGATGCGTCAATCAGAAGCCTGATGTGGAAGTCCATATCCAGCCGGATGGTAGTTCAGGATATCCAGTTGGTCGCCTCTATGTTTATAAAATTTGTACCCTTAGACAAAGTTCTTGGCAGTTTTCACAGGAATACTGCTTTTGAAATCCTGAAGGTAGCAGAGGTAAAATATAGGGAACGAAAGACTATGTACAACATGTACAGAAACCAGACGACAGTTATAATATTCGAGGGGCATGATAATGAAGCAGCGATTGAAAAAGAAGTTATTCAAATGCGAACAACTAATATATGCAACATGCAATCTTAAGACTCCTTGCCATGTAGATGTTTGCTCTCATATAATCACTCTTTCCTCTCACTCTCGCACTCGCACTCTCTCTCTCTCTCTCTCTCTCTCTCTCTCTCCCTCCCCCTTTCACTCACACACCTCACACACACACGCCCACGCACGCACACACACACGCCCACGCACGCACGCACGCACGCACACACACGCACACACACACACACACACACACACGCGCACACACACACACACACACACACACACACACACACACACACACACACCACACACTTTTTTTCTCTCTCTCGACCTCTCCTTCTGCCTCCAGCCCCTCACTTCACACCTGTTTATTAATCCCATTCAAAGAGTGTAATGTATTTTACTGTTGTAGCTAATATGATCATTGTAATTAAAGTCTGTTACATTTCACCTAATTGTTATCAACAAGTATGAAGTTTAAGCCATTTTAACATTTCACCTGATTGTATAAACGAGTACGAATGTTTAGCTGTTTTAACTTGTCAGAATTGGATTTATACACCACCTGAAGTACACACACATATATTTGCCACCTCAAAACAAACACCGCCAAATGCTTAAAGCAATTAAGCTGTAATAATGTTGTTACGATGTATATTCTTTGCACTTTGCGATTATGTCTTCTCTTCTGCTATACGAACCTTGCACCCAGCTGATTCCAGACGCCATATTTGTTTACAAATGTGGCAGTATACTTGTGATGTGTTACGACATAAGAAAGAACCTGTGACCACTGAAAGTACTCTAGTTTACTTATTTAATGTTTACCATTAGATATCATTTTAATTTTTTGTCAAAAGTAATTCTAAACTATATTCTGAAATAGTGTCTTGTTTCTCCACTAGGCAGTGCCACAAGTTCCTCCAAAAATCGTAACACAACACACACACAAATGTAATACTTACTAATGTAAATCCACCCGATGATGTAGGTTTAAACCTTCGAAACGCGTCGTGGAAAATAAATAAAACGGTGACTGGTAACAGTGAACTTGTTGTTTCATTTAAAGAAGTTTTTCAATCTGTGCAGTGAGCAAGCAGTAAAGAAAACGAAAGATAACATTTGGAGGGGTTGGGTTGTTGGGTTGTTTTGGGAAGGAGACCAGACAGCGAGGTCATCGGTCTCATCGGATTAGGGAAGGATGGGGAAGGAAGTCGGCCGTGCCCTTTCAAAGGAACCATCCCGGCATTTGCCTGGAGCGATTTAGGGAAATCACGGAAAACCTAAATCAGGATGGCCGGACGCGGGATTGAACCGTCGTCCTCCCGAATGCGAGTCCAGTGTGCTAACCATTGCGCCACCTCGCTCGGTGATAAAATTTGGAGAAGGATTTAAAGTTCACGGAGGATATACAAAGATGTTGAGGTTTTGCCGTCAACATTGTAATTCTGTCGGTGACAGCTAACGACTTGGAAGAGCAGATGAACGGAATGGACAGTGTCTTGAAAGGTGAGTATAAGACGAACACCAATAAAAACAAAACAAGGATAATGAAATTTAGTCGAATTATGTCAAATTACGGAACTAGACACTTAAAGTAGTATATGAGTTTTGCTATTTGGGCAGCAAAATACTTTATGGTTGCCGATGTAAGGAAGATATAAAGTGTACGCTGGCAATGGGAAGAAAAGCGTTTTTGAAGACAAGAAATTTGACAACATCGAATATACACTGAAGAGCCAAAAAACCTAGTACACCTGCCTAACATCGCGTAGAGCCCCTGCGAGCACGTAGAAGTTCCACAACACGACGTGGCATGGACTTGACTAATGTTTAAAGTAGTGCTGGAGGGAATTGACACGATGAAGTCTGCAGGGCTGTCCATAAAGCTCGTAAGAGTACGAGGGGCTTGAGATATCTTCTGAAGAGCATATTGCAAAACATACCAGATGTGCTTAATAATGTTCATGTCAGCGGAGTTTGGTGGCCAGTGGAAGTGTTTAAACTAAGAAGAGTGTCTCTAGAGTCACTCTGTAGCAATTCTGCACGTGTTGGGTGTCGCAATGTCCTGCTGGAATTGCGAAATTCCGTTTGAAATCGCATAGAAATGAATGGATGCAGGAAATCAGACAGGATGCTTACGTATGTGTCACCTGTCGGAGTCGTATCTAGACGTATCCAGGGTTCCATATCACTCCAACTGCACATGCTCCACACCATTACAGAGCCTCCACCAATTTGAACAGTCCCCTGCTGACATACAGAGTCATAGGATAGTCTCCATGCCTATACACGTCCATCTGCTCCATACAATTTGAAACGAGAGTCGTCCGACAAGGCAACACGTTTCCAGCCATCAAGACTAGAATGTCGGTGTTGACGGGCCCAGGCTAGGCGTAAAATTTTCTGTCGTGCAGTCACCAAGGGTGCACGAGTGGGCCTTGGGCTCCGAAACCACATATCAATGATGGTTCGTTGAACGATTCGCATGTTGACGCTTGCCGTTGGTCCAGCACTGAAATCTGCAGCAATCTGCGCGTTAGTCCCGTTCTTGCAGGATCTTTCTCTGGCCGCAACGATGTGGAGATTTTATGTTTTACCGGACTCTTGATATGCACGGTACACTCGTGAAATCTTCGTACGGAAAAATCCCCACTTTATCGCTACCTCGGAGATGCTGTGCCCCATCGCTCGTGCGCCGACTATAACACCAAATTCAAATTCACTTAAATCTTGATAAGCTGCAGAACAGCAGTAACTGATCTAACAACTGCGCCATACACTTGTTGTGTAATGTAGGCATTGCTGCACGCAACTCCGTATTCTTCTCGTTTACATATCTCCGTACTTGAATAGCATGCCTATACCAGTTTCCTTGGCGCTTCAGTGTAGATTTAAGTATCAGGAAGCCTTTCTGCAAGTATTTGTATGGAGTGTAGTCTCGTATCGAAGTGAAACGTGAACGATAAACAGTTTAGACAAAAAGAGAGTAGAAGCTTTGAAATGTGGTGCTACCGAAAAATGCTGAATTTTGGATGGGCAGATCACGTAACTAATGAGGAGCAACTGAATAGGATTGGAGAAAAAGAATTTTGGGCACAACCTGAATAGAAGAGAAAAATGGCTGATACGACGTATCCTGAGACAACAATGGATCACCAAGTCACTATTGGATGGGAATATGGTGGGTAAAAAATCATACATGAAGACCAAGAGAAGAATGGATTAAGCAGATGCAAAAGGCTGTGGGTTGCAGTTGTGATTGGGAGATCAAGATGCTTGCACAGGATAAAGTAACACGGAGTGCTGCATCAAACCAGTCTTCGAACTGAAGACAACGACGACGACGACCACCACCACCACAATCACAACCACCACCACCACCACCACCACCACCACCACCACCACCACCACCACAACCACAACAACAACAACAACAACAACAACAGCTTCAACCATAGCCGCTTGGTTCATCTGGGCGGTCAATTGCTCAGTAGCTGCACTATAATTGCCTCGGATCCAGTTTTACATAGCGCCATTTTGCCATGAATGGCATACTTCAACCACGGTGGTACGCGAACACTTCATAAACTTAGCCGTTGGTCCGAAAGCGAGTTATCATGTCCTTTTGAAGGACAGATATATGGCTCCTTTTCCACAGTACAACATCGACTGCACTGCTTTCCACGTCGCCCCAACACACTTCATTTGCCTTCCACTGGTAGTGCTGCCACAAGCTGGTTATTGCGCATTGCCGTAGAGCATGGGAAGCGATCACATTGATTTGACTCGACCACATGTTTACATTACACTAAGTGTCATTCTGGAAACTGCTCCTCGCTTACAATTATAGGGTAGAAACATCGTGTAGGAAATTATTGCTTCTTATCATACACACGTTATTGAGCAGCGTTTATGTGTGCCATGTGTGCGCGAATCCTTTGGTGGTCTGGTATCGATTGTATCTACCGTCTGTTCCTCTCCAGCCCCATTGCTGGAATACGAGAAGACGCTTGACCCGCAGAGAACGTGCGTAAGCAGCGGCAGATGCGAATATGGGGCCGTGCTCAACTAGCTGTGAGGTGGATTGCTGGCAGCTTGTAAGATAACAACTCAGGGTCTAACATAAGAAATTTTCGCAGTATTAATGCTGTAATTTTGAGTAATGGAGTAATTTTTATATAGTAAATTTTGTCTCTACATTGCAAATCTTACCTTATGAATGTAAACTAAAGCGCCAAAGAGACTGTTATAGCCATTCTTATTCAAATCATAGAGATATGTAAACAGGCAGAATACGGTGCTGTGGTGGGCAACGCCGATATGAGGCAACAAGTGTCTGGCGCAGTTATTAGAAAAGTTACTGCTGTTACAATGGCAGGTTATCAATATTTACGTGGGTTTAAACGTGGTGTTATAGCCGGCGCACGAGCGTAGGGACACAGTGTCTCCGAGGTAGCGATGAAATGTGGATTTTCCCGTACGACCATTTCACGTGTATCAGTATCAGGAGTCCGATAAAACATCAAAACTCGGACACTGCTGCGTCCGGAATAAGATACTGCAAGAACGGGACCAGCCACGACTGAAGAGAATCGTTCAGCGTGACAGAAGTGGAACCCTACGGCAAATTGCTGCAGATTTCAATGCGGGACCATCAACAAGTGTCAGCGTGCGAACCATTCAACGATACTTCATCGATATGGGCTTTCGGAGTCGGATACTCACTCGTGTACCCTTGATGACTGCACGACACAAAGGCTTACGACTCGTCTGGGACCGTCAACACCGACATTGGTCTGTTAATGACGGGAAACAGGTCGCCTCGTCAGACGATCCTCGTTTCATGAATCCATGGACCCTGTTTATCAACAGGGGACTCTTCAAGCCGGTGGAGGCTCTGTAATGGGGCGTGTGCAGTAACTGGAGTGATATGGGACCCTTGATGCTGCTAGGTACGTCTCGGATAGGTGACATGTAAGTAAACATCCTGTCAGATCACTTACATCCACCGACGTAAATTGTCCATTCCGACGTCTTGGCCAATTCCAGCAGGACAATTCGACACCTCACACTTCCAGAATTGCAACAGAGTGGCTCCAGGAACACTGTTCTGAGTTAAAAGATTTCCGCTGGCCACCAATCTTCCCCGACATGAACGTTATTGAGTATATCTGGGATGCCTTGCAACGTAATGCTCAAAAGAGGTCTCCACCCTATCGTACTCTTACGGATTCATGGACAGACCTGCAGGATTCATGGTGTCACTTCCCTCGAGCACGACTTCCGACATTAGTCGAGACCATGCCTTGTCATTCTGCTGCACTTCTGTATGCTCGCGGCGGCACTGCACCATATTAGGCAAGTGTACCAGTTTGGCTTTTCAGTGTACATCGTCATTAAGTGCATATTATTATGTAATTTAAATGCAATGTCTAACAAAGAATTATGTAATAGCATGTAGTAAACACGCTGGCCTAGACAGGGTGGTTTGCTACTATGACCAGTCACATAGTATATTCGAGGTAGAGAACATCGTCACTGGGCGCGGACGCACCCGTAGAATTGCTCAGACTGTAGTCGAATGTAGCAGGGCAAGGCGCATAGGAAACTGACGTTAAGAAGATGCTGTTGTTATGCACAATCGGCGATTATTACGTTAAACAGCACCAGCAGCCACGCACTGAAGTATGACCAGACTAGCCCACCCTATCATCCATGCGGGCGGGAAGGCTTACATCATAATTACACTACCACACAAACAATGGAGGTTACACTCGTCTGGTGTGAGACGTTCCCGCTGGGTCCGCTGGGGGCCGAACCGCACAATAAACCTCGGTTCGGTATGAGGCGGCGGTGTGGTGAGTGGACTGCTGTAGCCTGTTGTGGGATTGTGACCCACTGACGGCTACGGCGGGAACGAAGCCATTTCTAGGTCCCCAGTTCGATACGATACAATACAATACAATACAACCTGACTAACTTTAATATATACAGGGTGGTCCATTGATAATGACCGGGCCAAATATCTCACGAAATAAGCGTCAAACGAAAAAAACTACAAAGAACGAAACTCGTATACCTTGAAGGGGGAAACCAGACGGCGGTATGGTTGGCCCGCAAGACTGCGTTTCTTTAAATAGGAACTCCCATTTTTATAACATATTCGTGTAGTACGTAAAGAAATATGAATGTTTTAGTTGGACCACTTGTTTCGCTTTCTGACAGATGGCGCTGTAATAGTAACAAACGTATAAGTACGTGGAATCACATAACATTCCGCCAGTGCGGACGGTATTTGCTTCGTGATACATTACCCGTGTTAAAATGGACCGTTTACCAATTGCGGAAAAGGTCGATATCGTGTTGATGTATGGCTATTGTGATCAAAATGACCAACGGGCGTGTGCTGTTTATGCCGCTCGGTATCCCGGACGACATCATCCAAATGTCTGGACCGTTCTCCGGATAGTTACGTTATTTAAGGAAACAGGAAGTGTTCAGCCACATGTGAATCGTCAACCACGACCTGTAACAAATGGTGATGCCCAACTAAGTGTTTTAGCTGCTGTCGTGGCTAATCTGCACATCAGTAGCAGGCAAATTGCGAGAGAATCGGTGTCGAGAATGCTACATCAACATCGATTGCACCCATACCATACTGCTGCGCACCAGGAATTGCATGGCGACGACTTTGAACGTCGTGTACAGTTCTACCACTGGGCACAAGAGAAATTACGGGACGATGACAGATTTCTTGCACGCGTTCTATTTAGCGACGAAGCGTCATTCACCAACAGCGGTAACGTAAACCGGCATAATATGCACTACTGGGCAACGGAAAATCCACGATGGCTGCGACAAATGGAACATCAGCGACCTTGGCGGATTAGTATATGGTGTGGAATTATGGGGGGAAGGATAACTGGCCCCCATTTTATCGATGGCAATCTAAATGGTGCAATGTGTGCTGATTTCCTACGTAATGTTCTACAGATGTTACTACAAGATGTTTCACACCATTACAGAATGGCGATGCACTTCCAACATGATGGACGTCCGGCACATAGCTCGCGTGCGGTTGAAGCTGTATTGAATAACACATTTCGTTACAGGTGGATCGGTCGTCGAAGCACCATACCATGGCCCGCACGTTCACCGGATCTGACGTCCCCGGATTTCTTTCTGTGAGGAAATTTGAAGGGTATTTGCTATCGTGATCCACCGACAACGCCTGGCAAAATGCGTCAGCGCATTGTCAATGCATGTGTGAACATTACGGAAGGCGAACTACTCGCTGTTGAGAGGAATGTCGTTACACGCATTGCGAAATGCATTTAGGTTTACGGACATCATTTTGAGCATTCATTACATTAATGTGGTATTTACAGGTAATCACGCTGTAACAGCATGCGTTCTCAGAAATGATAAGTTCACAAAGGTACATGTATCACATTGGAACAACCGAAATAAACTGTTCAAACGTACCTACGTTCTGTATTTTAACTTAAAAAAACCTACCTGTTACCAACTGCTCGTCTAAAATTGTGACCGATTGATTGTGACTATTACTGCGCCATCTGTCACGAAGCAAAAAAAGTGATCCAACTAAAACATTCATATCTCTGTTCGTACTATACGAATATGTAATAAAAATTGGAGTTCCTATTTTTTTAAAAAAAAAAACGAAGTTCATATTCGTTTGACCTATGGAAGCGCCATCTAGCGGGCCAACCCTTCAAGCTAGACGAGTTTCGTTCCTTGTAGTTTTTTCGTTTGACGCTTATTTTGTGAGATATTTGGCCTGGTAACGATCAATGGACCACCCTGTAGACGTGTATCAAGGCTAGCCAGCGTAGTAGTTTCATTTAATGAATAATTAGCATCTCAACGTTAACGCTGTGTTGCAAGTGCTTAAACGTGAACTATTACGAAGTAGTTTACTATCACGCAGTTCTCAATTAAACTTGAGTGTCATTGTCGATGATAAAAAAACTAAAATTGTTTAGTTTGATAATTTGTCTGAGAAAATGAAAAATAATTCAGACCGATAGTTAAAGATAACGGAGTTTGATGTTCAGCGAAATCTTCATTTAAAAACGTGTGTTATTATTCAATGCTCATGAAAAAGTAATTTCAGCGAGTTTTAAAAGATTCTTGTCAATCAGAGTGTGTAATTCCTTTGCGTGATCAATAATGCCTGAACTTATTTCCAAAATACATTACAGCGTTATTCGAAAGTTCGTCAGTAGTTATTTAATGAAACTTACGCACTAAGTTTGCTTAGCAGGAAATTTTTTTTACGAAGAATTACGATAGTCGAAATATTAACAGTAAGCATTACGGCACTCTGTGCGAAGCTGTTTATTATGCAACCTGAACCTCGAATAATTATTAGTGAATTGTTTATGCCTAGCGCAATTTGCTGTTTCAGTTTCACGATTAGATGTACTTCATCTTGCTATCGGTGATTTTGGATCT
This sequence comes from Schistocerca serialis cubense, assembly GCF_023864345.2. NCBI lineage: Eukaryota > Metazoa > Arthropoda > Insecta > Orthoptera > Acrididae > Schistocerca > Schistocerca serialis. The sequence goes on from NC_064646.1 coordinate 242,546,089, forward strand.
GAGCTCAAGTCAGTGTTATCGTCCCCGTTCCCTCCTGATTGTCTGGCATTAATTACTATGCAAAAACGTTTCGAAATTGTTTGAACAGCTACATAATATGGTTGACTCACACCGTGATCTGTCAACCATTGCCCGCATCTCGTGGTCGTGCGGTAGCGTTGTCGCTTCCCACGCCCGGGTTCCCGGGTTCGATTCCCGACGGGGTCAGGGATTTTCTCTGCCTCGTGATGGCTAGGTGTTGTGTGATGTCCTTAGGTTAGTTAGGTTTAAGTAGTTCTAAGTTCTAGGGGACTGATGACCATAATGACCACAGATGTTAAGTCCCATAGTTCTCAGAGCCATTTGAACCATTTTTGTCAACCATTTTGTCCAACCATTGCAATCGAAACTAAGAAATATTTATCTTAATCATCTGAATTTTCACTAGCTACTTCGCAGTTTTTCTCATTTGTCAAAATTCTTTCTATCGTTATTGCGTTGAAGCAGTCGAGCAATAACGATTTGGTTACTACTGTTTCTACATTTTTTTTAGGATTCAATTTGTTCTTCGCAACCGAGGCTGTTCCCAAGATAACAGGGATATTAGAAAATCGTGTCGTCAGCTATTTTAGTTATCTTAAGGTGTTAGTCCGTTATAAACACGTCTGAGGAGAAATACTGATCTGTAGATAAGCAGGACGAAGTACTGCAGGAATTTATGCCAGCTTATCCATACCAGCCAGGCAAAGAAACCGTACGGTGAGGAATTGTTTAGAAAAGTCGAGTATGCAAAAGGCCACATATCATAAAAGAGTATCTTAACTGTTTAGTGTCCAAGGCTATTTATTGAGCTAGAATGACAAACCATCTTTTCTGAGGAAAGTAAGTGATATTGATTCTTGGCACCGAGACAAAGAAAACTGGTACCACTGCAACAACAAACACCAAAATAGGAACAGATTTAGCCAGTACAAGACTTGTAACAGTGATTACAAGATGTGATGTGCTTACGTACAAAGAGGCAAGAGTGGAGGAAGAGGTGATGGTAATGGAATAGGAAATCAGATTCGTAGTAAGCAGGTGCATTGAGTGCACTTGATATGTTTTTAATGCAGAAAGATTTTCCGAATTAATTATATTACATTGTATTATACTTATAAATAATTTTATCTCATAAAAAATCTTTCGACCAAAAATCTGTAAAAATATAACATACCGTAATACAGTTAATTTAATGAATTCAAAAAAACTTGTACATTAAAAATATGTCAAGTACGCTCAGTGTACCCACTTACTACTTTATATAAAGTCGAAACCAATTTCGAGCGCACTAGAATGAAATAAAATTTTACTTGGAAAAATAGACATTTTGAGTACAGTAGCATTAAGTTAAAAATTGATTTTGTTGTATAAAATTCAGTATCTTTCACAGGATTATTAAATAAAATTCATTAAATATTTTACATCCAACACTAGATTAATGTGAAAAAATCAGTAAAAAACTTCCAGATCATTACATTCATCGTTATTACTTTTAAGTTTCTTCATTCCTTTATGTCTGAGTTTAATATCCCCTACTTCAAAAAACCGAGAATCCAACTGTCAAATATGTGTCTGACAAAGTAGTTTTAAAGTTCATCATTCAGTTAGAAGCATAATTTAGATCCATGTCTAGTTTACAAATGCACACAACCCGTGACACTACATAAAAATTTACTTCTAGCTCACTAATCTTTTAAAACAAATTAATACTGTTAGTTTTGTTGTCTTCCTCAGTGAGCCTTTCATTTATAAAGAATAAAATTGAGTAATAAAATTTATAATCTGTATGGTACGATATCATTTTCTAGAACAATTCCTTTATCATACTGAAAGGAGAATGCCTTCTTAACTGTTTTGTTTATTTACATTTTAGTATTTATATCTCTAGCTGTTTTGTTGTAATCTAATTTTGTTTTTTTCTTTCACTTCATAATAACCTTATTACAGATTCACTATTCAGCTTTTGAATGTTCCCTTTATTTCTATCTCTGTATTTTTATCATTTTTTGAAAAATAATAATTTTTAGGACCATATGAAGCCCAATCTGCAATCCTGTTATTTATTAATTTATCAGTCCATTCACGCATCGTACAACCTATTTCCACAGTATTTTCACTGCTGTCAGTGTATACTAAACTCTGTATCAAAAGTATGACAGCTTGACCTAGCTCATCTAATATATCACAGAATCTGGGTCTCGGATTCGATGAGTTAAATGCTGCAATAAAAAAATTTACAGGTGTGCTGCTTTTCACATAATAATCCATGAATCTGTACTTCACTGAACCACATGGTTATTAATAAAATTTATATCTGTATTGTCTAATCGATCATTCAATAGCACCTTATAAAATTGCAGTAAACCTGCGACATACTCAGTTTTACTCAAATTTTGCCATTGTCCAAATTTTCCTCAATATCTTAGCAACAGCTCATTATCCTGGATTTTCTTTAATCTTATAACGATCTAAGTCAATACCTTTTTTTTTTCTTTTACATTTTTTGTACATGTCTCATTAGTTTCAAACTTATGGGGGCTAGTTTGTAATTTCGTTTTCATAAAGTCCATCATATAACTTTTAAGCAACAGGTGGCTTTTATTTCTAATGTTCCACACTTTGTAGATATCTAAAATTTTATATCACGGTAGCTTTTACTACCTAAATTCTGCATTTCATAGATATCTAAAATTTTATATTTTTCTATAGCTTTACTTACTTCATCAGCTGTCCAAGTTCTAACAAAACTTCTTTCATCATCACTGTGATTAAATTTATTTTTTCTTTCTTCCCCACATTTTACACACAAAGGGAACAACAGTTTTTCATTTCTGTCAATTTCATTTGTGTTGGAAAAACAGGATTACATAGTGCTCTAGATGCCATTACTTTACTTTTATAAACCCATACCATTTTTTGGAATAATATCTTGGATTATACAGAGTGATTCATAAATGAGGAAAAATTATGTAGTGTAAATTGTCATTCACTGAGCTACAAACATAAATTCGTTTTCCGCATGTTCCTATGTCAATAAATGACAGTGCAATTGAATGGTAAAAATGTGGAAATATGAAGTGGACTTTGGGGTGTTAACTGTGCGCCAACATTGGCGAAGGGAACAGATCGGCAACAGGGCACAACATGCGAGTGTTGTAAGTAGTGTAACAGCTCACGAGAAGGCGAGGCATGCAGCGTCAAGCGACGGTCTGTGTCACACTGCAAGCAATGACAGCGCCCACATCTATCTTATACCGGTTATGCGGGCCGGTATTATGTATCCTGGCTAGCTGGCTTAGGCAAAGCAAAGTGAGGAGCGACTGCACTACTGTACATGCATGTTTTCTAATTTGGTTTTTGTGTCCCTAGCTTAGTTTTAAGGAACATTTACATAGATGCAGAATACAAAATACGACTACACATGTATGTGGCAGTTAATACAAACGAATACAATATAGCTGTACAAATCGAAACTAACATAGAAACACATGAGCAGAAGCTGTAGTGGCGGTTTATAAGTACTGTTCGAAATGACGGCCACGAAGTGTCTGGCAAAGTTCGATCTCTTCGCAGGAAGGATTGCTAAACACTATCCAATATGTCTGTATCTCTTTGCGTAATATCACAGGCATATTGTATTCTGCGTTGAAGGGTGTTGACATCAACAACCTGTCCTTTATAAATCACAGATTTCAGATGGCCCCACAAAAAGAAGTCCAGTGGAATCAGGTCTGGCGATTTTGCTGGCCATGCTACAGGGCCTCCACGACCGATCCATTTCGAAGGGAAGGCGTTGTCCAGACTGCGTCGCACTGTGTCGCTGAAGTGAGCGGGGGCACCATCATGCATGTACAGTAGGTTCATACGAGAGGCCAAACTAACGTCTTCCAACAATTCCGGTGATGTAGTATGCAGGAAACCCAGATACCGCTCTCCTGTAAGCCTTTGTGGTATCACATGTGGCCGTATGAGATGGTGATCAATAATACCACACAAGATATTGACACCGAATCGTTGTTGTTAACCTCGTATGACTGTGCTGTGAGGGTTTACTTCCGCTCTCTAGTGCCAATTATGCGAATTCACTATACCCTCTTTCGTGAAATAGGCTTCGTCGCTGAACAGTATAGTTCGTGAAAAATGCTGGTCGTGGGTCTGACGCCGTAGGATAAAGTTGCAGAAATCCAGCCTCCTCTGGTAGTTTTCCGGCAATAATGCCTGTACCTTCTGCGAGGGAAAGGGATGGTAATGGTTTCTAGAGAGTACTCGCATAGCAGTAGGTTGTGACATTCCGACCGCAGTGGCGAGAGACCTGGTACTTGTTGTTCGGTCATCCATAACAGTTTGGAACACTTTTTCTTCGTCATCCGCACTGTACGTCGACGGTCGGCCACGACCACTAAATCATAGAGGTGGTACAAATGCACCACATTCCCTAAAGCGCCTGTCCACAGAGTAAAACGTTTTTGCGGATGGAAGGCGTCGGCAAGGAAACCTCTCATGATACAGTTGCCATGCCGCGTCAGCTCTTCTGTCTGCAAGGCCGTAGGTGTGGTGGATGTCGGCGTGAAACTGCCCATGGTACTGTAGTAACACTGCGACGCGGCCGTTAGCAGCTGTCGACACGGCGAGTATCGGGCAGAGGTGTTGTAAACACGTCATGCCCGCCGCGGTTTTGCTTCCACCGTTGACCACTCTTTCCGCTTACAGGACACATATTCCCTAACATGGGATTGTACACTCCGTTACTGCCGGCAAAGTGTGATTCACAAGTTATGATACAATTTCACATACATTACGATGGGGTTTCTTCTTTCTCGTATCTTTCAAACGCTGGCTGATACACATCAGCTCATTGGTGTGTCATGTGCTGTATCTATGGGTGAATGACATGTCCTCATCGTGAGGCTCGTCGGTATCTCGTTCAATGGTTAACGGGTGTTTTTGTTTTACGTACAAAGTACACCGAGGAAGATGAAATTAACAATGGTGCGTCACGTGTTACGCACAGCAGCATGCGGTCCTCGACATATTTTTCCTTATTTATGACTCACAGTGTTAATTTTCGTTGGCTGACCTACAGGAAAATAACCATAATATTGTACCGTTGGATAGAGACTATACATATTAGTCTATCTTATTTTTTAGTTAACACTATCTGCCTCAGCTCTTAATTTTATTGTATTTGCATAGCTTCCTGGTTGCAACATACGTCAGTCAATTGTGGTGCCTAAATACGCTGAGATGTATTCAACAACGTGTTAGCAGCCACGAGCAGCAGGCCAGTATAATCCAGTGCTACCTGGAGTCGTGAAGCTATTAGCCTCAGTAGCATTTGTTTGAAATGGTCTACACAGGCTGTTTAGTAAGTACTGTGCTTAAAGACTTAATTCTCTCTGGTTTGAGATGGTCAGAAATCCTGTTTTTTTATGCCTTTGGATGATCCCTTTGGGGCTGCGTGTCTCAATCTTAAAGTTTCTGTACACGCGAAGCCAGTATTTTGTAATTTAATCTACATCTACATCTACATGACTACTCTGCAATTCACATTTAAGTGCTTGGCAGAGGGTTCATCGAACCACAATCACACTATCTCTCTACCATTCCACTCCCGAACAGCGCGCGGGAGAAACGAACACCTAAAGCTTTCTGTTCGAGCTCTGATTTCTCTTATTTTATTTTGATGATCATTCCTACCTATGTAGGTTGGGTTCAACAAAATATTTTCGCATTCGGAAGAGAAAGTTGGTTACTGAAATTTCGTAAATAGATCTCGCCGCAACGAAAAACGTCTTTGCTTTAATGACTTCCATCCCAACTCGCGTATCATATCTGCCACACTCTCTCCCCTATTACGTGATAATACAAAACGAGCTGCCCTTTTTGCACGCTTTCGATGTCCTCCGTCAATCCCACCCGATAAGGATCCCACACAGTGCAGCAATATTCTAGCAGAGGACGAACGAGTGTAGTGTAAGCTGTCTCTTTAGTAGACTCGTTGCATCTTCTAAGTGTCCTGCCAATGAAACGCAACCTTTGGCTCGCCTTCTCCAAAATATTATCTATGTGGTCTTTCAACTGAAGTTGTTCGTAATTTTAACACCCAGGTACTTAGTTGAATTGACAGCCTTGAGAATTGTACTATTTATCGAGTAATCGAATTCCAACGGATTTCTTTTGGAACTCATGTGGAGCACCTCACACTTTTCGTCATTTAGCGTCAACTGCCACCTGCCACACCATACAGCAATCTTTCCTAAATCGCTTTGCAAATGATACTGGTCTTCGGATGACCTTACTAGACGGTAAATTACAGCATCATCTGCGAACAACCTAAGAGAACTGCTCAGATTGTCACCCAGGTCATTTATATAGATCAGGAACAGCAGAGGTCCCAGGACGCTTCCCTGGGGAACACCTGACATCACTTCAGTTGTACTGGAAACCATGTTTTGTTAATGTTGAGTATCTGGTACTACTGATCGTAATTTATGTTTGTTGTAGACTCATGGCCGTTCATGGGGCGAGATGAAATTATTATGTAACTATTCCTTTAAATGACACTGTACATTGCTTCTTATTATTGAGAGGATGGTTAACTTGAAAAGTTATGAGTGTGTCGTTCCCATACTGAAGTTTTAATAGTTAATTTGTCAATTCCCCATAATTACTGTCTATATTACTTTTAATCAAACTTGTTTAGCCGTTTGTTGTTTGGTATGCATTGACGGTCTTGCATTGGGAGTGGTTGACATTTCGTTGATCTGTTGGTCTGGGGCTGGGAAGCTTTTCCTTCCAGCCTTGGCAGACTTCCCATCATTGCACAAAGTCTAAATGCTGCCAGGTCCCACACTGTTCTGCAGATCTCCTATTGCACCATCAGGTTGAGTGGTTTGTAGTTACTCTTTTGTTAATGTGCCATAGTGGGGTGTCACCAGATTAGGAAGTAACTGATTCAGTAATTCTGTTATTGTAATGCCTTTGTGGGCATATGATGAAAGTCGTTGGCCAAACTGAGACTAAGTTCTTGGTTCTATTAAAAAATTAAGGATTTAATTGTCATTAACATTTCAGTTGTGTTTTAGGGACTCAGTAATTTATATAAGTGCGTAACATGTTCTGGTCAATCAGTGAAGTACTAGTGTCACTTTTGTTTTACATGTGGGTAGCCTCTGGGCAGCTTGCCATATCTTGTGTATTTAAGAGCATAATAAACAGTAGGGATATATGCATTTTAATGTTTTTATTGTTTGTTGAACTTATATTGAAGCCCTGGTGTGGGATTAGCCTACAGTTAGGATCTAGTTCCAGTAGCGGAGTGCTGCTCTCGGTTTATTTATTAATTGTCTATAGTTGAGCCACCACTGTGTTGCAGGGTTGACGTTTATGATTACTATTTGTAATTTTAATGTATAATACAAATGTTCTTACCCATTGGGAATTTAATTTATTACTCTTAACTATTTGTATGTATTTTGCAGGCAGCATGGTACCTGTTAGTTTACTCATGATCTAATTTGTTATTACATGCAAATATTTGTATGGGGTTGACAAATGATGCAGCAAGTTGGGCCACCATTCCAAGTGTTTTCCTCCAATTAATCCTGATCCTTCCTCTGGGTTTCAGTTTGTGGAAGTTCTTTCTGCTACCAGGCCAGATCTAATAGCTCACCCCAAGAAGGGCCATGAAAACAGAAATTACAGTCAGTAATATCAAATACTCAACAATAGCAACCCATGGCTACAAGTAGAACATTGAAATTGCAAAATACTGGTTTGGTGCATATAGAGATGTTCAGATCGAGAAAAACGGCTGCAAAGTGGAGTCCTGGTCAGCTCACACCTGGGAGAATTAACATCTTTTAAATACAGTACTTACTAAACAGTCTCCATAGACAATTTCAAACAAATGCCAAGGAGGCCAACACCTTCAGGACACCAGGTAGGCATTGTATAGTAAGGGCCTGCTGCTCTTGGCTACTAACAATTCAATCAATACACCTCAGTGTATTTAGCACGGCACAGTTGACTGATGTATGTCGTAACCAGGTTGCACTGAACTTGATTGTGGGAACAGTCAACTCAGCTGGAAAATGCGACCCCCGTGGCCCAGTGGTCGATAGTGTGAGGAAGCCAAGTACTCAGAACCACCATTCCAGCTCTGTGTCTGACACACCACTCGCCACCACACAGTGACAGAAGAAATAGATAACCCACCAAATATGTTACAACGAGGACTGTATTGTATTGCATGTGCATTTGGTGCTAGTAGGATCACATGCGCACTCTAATTGTAGCCGCTGCATCTCATGTATTTCTGTACTTCTTCTTAATATCTTAATATGAATCATTCATTAGTTGTTGTTATTGTTAACCATTTAAGTTTGAAAACAGTTTTCACAAACATGCCTAAAACAGCCTTGGTACTGATAAACAGTATTGGTCTCTTTAACAAAGGCATCTACTTCAGCTCCAGCTGTATTTACTTCATCACCATTAAGAGTCTGTAGAATATTGTTACTGTTCAAACTATTTAAACAATCTATAGATTCATTACTATAATTTTCCTTTTGTTCTTTATCCACTTCTGCTATTAAATAACTATTAAGATCTGTATGCAGCTATACAAACACATGTAATTGTTAAATAGCAAAATGGATTAATCTTAGTCATTTCTAATAATTGTTTTCTTAGTTCTGAACAACCCATCCTTAATATATCTACATCCAAATTACATTATTCATTACTTTCTTCCTTTATAGTGAACACAAAATTTTCTTTAACTTTTTACTACACCATTTGCAAATATTTCCCTATTTTTTGGGGTTTCATAGTATCAGCACAACAGTATTTGATATCAACAACTGTTCTTATGTTATTTTCATTTTCTTGTGTATTGAATAAATTCGGGAAGTAACATATCTTTATAAGTTACCTTTCATTAAAAGGAAGTGTCTGTGAAAATTTGGTAAGTTCTTATTGTGCAAAATTGCTGATGTCTGTAAGTTGTAGGCTTAATTGTTTTATTTCCAATAACGTTGAATTAGTTTAGATGCTATCTGGTTTTTTGTTTATTCAACACAGTACCTCAGAATGTATTAAAAATCATATTCTTCAGCATACTGAGCTAGAAATGTATATTCATCATGTTCATTAGTTATCATCCACGTACAGAATCCATCACTTGTTTAAATTTATAAACAATATCACTAATAAAATATTGAACAATTTTGAGGTTTGGAATACATATTGTTGTTTCTTGTTGAGCTTCATATTTTTCAATATAGGTACAAGGAATTGGCTTTGGGAGTCCTTTTTCACAACATTTCAGCTCCTTTACCTGTAACTGTTTTAATGTATTTGAAATGTTGCGAAACATATTACATACATTTTTACATTATCTCTTCTTTTCTACACTATTGTATTCTGTACCACTGCATAATATGGATATTTTTCTTTCTACCTTGCATTTATGTTCGTTCTTGTTGTTATATGTTCTGTTACATTCATCATAGAAATATGATGATTCTGTGAATGCTGACATTACATCAAAATAGTTGCAAATATTAAACAGGTAAATTTTAATCGATTTCTCAGGCCTGCAATAGATAACTGAATTGAAATTTTCAGCACATACATGTATTCAAATATGTGGTACTAATGCAGCATTTATAATATTGTATAGAGTAAACACTCCCTGGTTGGATTTGTGTATTTTCTGTATTTAAGCATTAGTTAGTTACCTGCCTAAGATAAAATCTGTGTAATATGTTAATGCAACTATTACTTATCTAGAACAACACAGGTTATCACTAGTATTTATTATAGTAATGTATCTGTTAGTCATTTTATCATTAGCTGAATTTATTATTTTATTATCTGTGCTACCTCTTTCAATTGCCAATGTCAACTCAGCAGATGTTAATACATCCCTGATTTTATTGAGTAAAGCTTAAAGACTCTTCCCTATTATCTGATACTTTACATCCTGTAGAAACTGTATAAATCATAACTGGATTTGCTGCTCTTGTATTCAATTTAACTCCATTTCGAAAATTAATTTCTTTTTAGCTACTTCTACCATTGAATTGCTTTCATTATATAATATGGGTCCTCACTAATGGTAGAGAATTTACTAATATTATCATTGTTGTTTTACAGCCAACAGATATAGTTTTAAATTTTTCAATAAATTTAGATTTTCTTTCTTGAATCTGTAGTAATTCGTTTTTGACAGTTTGTTATCTTTTTTTCACTCAAGTAATTTACTACTGAATGGATAAATATGATCTAGTGTCACTAATTTTTCTTGTTTTGGTGGATGAGCTTTTCGAAAACATTGTCAGATCTGTAAAAATAATTGATGTTAGGTACATGTATTTGTCTTGCTTTATCTTTTGTAATAAATTTGATGAAATGGAAAATATCATAAATTACTGATCTAAGTAAATCTGAATTCTTTAATTTACTCAAAATTAATTGTAAGGGATTTTTATAATAATATGTAGAACCATCTTCTCCACATACACAAGGAATTCGTTTACTTTGTGTACACTCATATGATGTTCATTTATAGAATGTCTGCATATTGTCCTATAACCAGCTTTTGTATATTTCTGTGAAATAAAATTATCAGTTGACTTCTCAGTTTTACTGTATTTACACAGTTTTCATTGAACCTGCTCCATTTCTATATAAATATAAAATTTTTACCAATAAAAATAAATCGTAAACATTAATTTTATGAAATTTGTCCTAGACCTCATCAACAGCAACCTTAGATTCAAAAGGAAGCAAGAATTTGGGATTGCTGATGAAAAGAATAATGTATGGTTTAAAGAAACGATGTCATTAAACTTTTAGATTATCAAATAACAGACAAAGCATTTAAACATGTTGATAAAGATGCTGTTACATTAGAAACGTTAAACCCCACCAATTTAGAGGTACTGAAAGGAAATGAAAATTCAACAACTTTCATCAATGGAGCACCCCTCAATCTTTAATTTTAAAATTACAAAAGGAAAAAGTCAAGAATTCAAATAATAAGTTACACACAGATTAACAATCAATTTGTACATGTGGAAAATATAAAATTAAAGAGATGTGTTATATCCAATAAATTACTTGGAAAGTATAAAAAGTTAAGAATGAACACACAGAAAATTTACTTGACAATGATATGAGAATAATTTATGAAGGACACAGAGATATAGGTACAAAAGTTTCATATCAGCGCACACACACACTCCAGAGTGAAAATTTCGTTCTAGAGGTATAGGTACTTTATTACCTCATGTGGTTTCTCAAACACTCGATCAGAATTTAAGATCATTTTCTGTTTTTTTGAAATTTTTTATGAAAACTTCGAATACAATTATTATGTCATAAAAACACAACAAAACAGTTTACAAATTGTATAGAATCGAAGATAGCCATCCAAATTGTGAAACATGTTCAGTAAATTTATAGCAAAGAATGAAACCAACTTTAAGAATTGGTTATTGGCACAATTATTTAGTATTTTGGATAACTGTTCACAAGAACAATCGAATTATGATACAATTAGCCTTCATGAGGTATAGTTTTATTATTATCATTTCTACACATTAGACAAATAAAATGATCTGGATCTGCTAACCATTAGTAAATAAATTCTGTAGAAAAAAATGAAGACATCTAAATTTTATAAACTGATAATCTTGATCGGTTAATGATAAAGAACACATTTATAGCAGATAGTATTTCATAACATTTACTATTTTGGTATGAATGATTCAGAAAATTTTTGACAGCGTGGAGTATTTTTACAGTTAACTTTATTTTTAAATTCCATTATGAAAACTTCAGATAATTTTTTGTACTTTTGACATATCTTGCCAATTTAATTTATCCTGACATTCTCTCCTAAAATCTGTAAATAATATTTGATTATATGCCATACTATGTCAATCTAATTTATCTTGACATTCTAACAAAGTCTTTAGGAAATCTAGGTCCATTAGTATTTCCAGTTTGCTTTATCTTGCAATTCTTGCACGAAGCTTTTGGATATTATTCCGTGGTTTATTGAGTTTTCAAATTTATATTTACTTTTTGATCACCCAGTATTTCTAAAGAAGCGAAACAACATGATAATCACGACTACCTTCAGCATAACGCTTCATAAATAACAACAAACATTTTCGAAAATTGAAGTACGTAAAATGTTTCTATATACCTTCCTCAACATTTTCCATTTTAGAATATAGGAATCGGACGCGTCGTTGCAAAATTCTGTATAATTTTCTGAAGCTCTATGTAACTGGGCACTGAAGCGTCGCTCGCGTGTTCTACATCTACATTTATACTCCGCAAGCCACCCAACGGTGTGTGGCGGAGGGCACTCCACGTGCCACTATCATTACCTCCCTTTCCTGTTCCAGTCGCGTATGGTTCGTGGGAAGAACCACTGCCGAAAAGCCTCCGTTCGCGCTCGAATCTCTCTAATTTTACATTCGTAATCTCCTCGGGAGGTATAAGCAGGGGGAAGCAATATATTCGATACCTCATCCAGAAACGCACCCTCTCGAAACCTGGACAGCAAGCTACATCGCGATGCAGAGCGCCTCTCTTGCAAAGTCTGCCGCTTGAGTTGGCTAAACACCTCCATAACGCTATCACGCTTACCAAATAACTCTGTGACGAAACGCGCCACTCTTCTTTGGATCTTCTCCATCTCCTACTTCTACGAGAAGCAACTTACAACTGTCGCAGGGAAGCAGGTATACAATATTGTGGCCTCTGCTCATAGGATCTGAATGCCCCATACCCCCCTTTACAAGAATCCATTCCAAACAATTGGATCTTTCAATCTTCATTTCTCGACTTTTGGCCAGGGAATCGGCCGTTCAGAACCACTGAGGCGGCGTGAATGGAAGCGCAAGACATCGCTGAAAGCATTCGACAGGCCGTGTATAGACAAGAAATTACTTAAAACAAAACGTATCACTTAGGACGTTACATAGCAAAGGCTATAAAATATATAGTTACAGTTATCAAAAACAAGAAAACAATAAGAATTAAATGTGTCGTATTACATGAAAGAACATAAACGTATATATTAAATAATTGCTCATTTAAACAGCTTTTCTCTTTAGGTTCCGCACTGTAGTTGCATACTCATTTGTCTATTCTTTTTATCGTTGTTATTTATTATTAAACTGATTTATATTAAGTATGTTCTATAATGTGTTATTCCCGTTTGTGAATATATGAAATAAAGAAAGGTTGTCAATTTACACCTCTGTCCCTCTCTTCCTGCCAATTTTAATTTTAGCCACACATACTTCATTTTAGTATCCATGCAGCTTCGTAATATTCCATCTTATGCAGAATATAATGTATACATACTCCTTTATATATGACACAAGACTACTGTGCCATGTAGCTTCGATGTATTTGGTCTCTCACACGCATTCCTTACCTTAGATTTCGTTTTTAATCGGAAATCTCTTGTTTTTGATATATTATAAAAATGTATTTTATGATCTTCGCTGTATGACTTCTTGTCTGATATGTTTTGTCCTTAAGTAATTTTGCATCTGCATTTGGCTTGCTGAAAGGGTTCAGCTATGTCTCGTGTTTCTATTCACGCCACCTGGTGCCCATGTCTGTAAGTTTGCATTAACACCACGTTTTCTCACTCACTTTTACTCTGATGTTGGTACTTGCATATGACGACATACTGTGTGTATGAAGTTCCCTATGTCCTTTGATATGTTCATTTTATGTTGTTCATAGAGACGGAACAAATCTTAAGACAGGGTTCTAGTTAACATACTATTTAAGCCTCTTCTCTAACACGCCTCCAGCTCCTTACCACCACATCACCTGTCTCAGCGTGTTATCTTGGTATAGTTCTACTGTCTCAGATACCTCCAAGGTTGCACTGTGAAAAATGCGTTCGCCGACAGCTCTTCAATTTTGATCCTGATCGAGGCACAGCTCGTCGTCAGATTTCTTGTGCAATTTAGGCGCTTGTAGGACGTAATGAGCAGTTCTGGCAAAGCGAACCGAATTGGCTGTAAGCGTAGAATAGCTAAATTTTTAGAAGAATTTACAATTCGTTAAGTCCGTTACTCCACAGATGGAGTCCGACTAGCAACGGAAGGGTACATCGAAGCAGCGTTTCAGAGCAGTTCTGGCGGTTGAGGGCGCAAGTTATAGATATCGCTATGCAAATTCCACATCGCTTACATTGAGGCGACAATATTTGCGTGAGTTAGTTCTGATGGCAGTTGCACAGTAAGTGTGAAAAAGTGCAGTCCGTTACAGGTTCTGGCCACGAAATTTTGCTGCTACTTTATAAAGTGAGGTTAAAAATTTTAAGTCGTTAGACTATGTCTTGATCCTCTTCAATTCCTTACACGCGATCGACGTTTCAAACGCTCTGCCGGAATCTTCTTCAGGATCTCCTGGTGTCCACATTTAGCTGAACACAAAGGCCAGTGCCGTGTTCGCTTACGAACGGAAGTTTCCTCGGGCTCATACTGAAAAACGGTTATGGGTTAATTTCTTCCTGCTTCGAATGGAGGACCACAGTCATTGGATAGAAGCGAAACAGGCAGAGAAAGACAGGGTGAATGTTTAGCAAAACAATACTGTCGTGCCGCAGTAGTGACTTCTTGGTCGTATTTGTATTCCTCCCACACCATGTCGGCATATTTACTTCCGTAACCGAAGGGCGCCACAAAGCCGGAAGCCTACAGCCACGTTCCATAATGAAGTTAGATTCGTTCCCAGAAATTTCAATCGCAACTCGGATTTTTCTTTTATAAGCGTTGTTCTCCTTGACCGACTAAATTCTCCTTCATGAAATTAATTGCCTCGTAAAATTATTTTCAGTCTAAGATACGAATTTCAATTATTATTATTATTTTCTCTTCTGAGGTCTGACGTTACTACTGTTCGTGGTTGGCGTACGTTCACGAGCTGTGTAATGTGTTGTGTATGGTTGCTCACATAATTGTTAATGCAATATTTTTTAAATCTTTAGTAGCTAAGAAGTGTTGTCACCGAAGCTGCAGGCTCTGGCGCTCATTACTACCAGCCGGCAACTAATACCATTCCACGGAGGAATCACATACAAGTATTTATATTTGGTTTAACCCTTAATTCGTGAGGTGACTTTTCTGTAACATATACCACGAAGTGGGGTCCCTGGGACCCCTATCTTTAAACCAAGATTTAAGGCAAAAATAACTTGAAATTTTTAATTTATGCTATATAACATTTATTTTTACAATTATTTAAGTGTTATTTAAATGCTTCTAGTTTATTTTATTGCACTCAACAAAGCCTATTTATCACAAAGAAGCTCATAATTTTGTGTGGTTCTGTTAAATAGTACACATAAATAGACTGTTAAAGTACAGAATTTTACATTCTGAAAACCTATACAATCTCTGTAGCACATAAATTTCCTCATAAAACTAAATTCAAGGGTTTAAATTTGCGCATAAAAATTCCACTCGATAGGTGCGAAAAGAAAGTTTATCCAATTGACACTCATTGTGGGAACTACATTTTTCATATCACCACTCGTATCACATTCGATATTAACAGACACTTTAACTGTATCATTGAAGAAACAGACAGATCCCCATCACAACTTTCCTTAAGTTCTTCCTCTGAATGATACTCTTGTTCGATATCTGAACTGTGATCACTGGCTAATGTGAAATCGTCGTCTTTTTCGTTTATTTCTTGATCTATATCACTGACACCTTCCTACATATACCGACTGACAGTTTCATCAAACTCGGGAAAGTTAAAAATAACACATTCGTGCCAACACATTTTGAGCTATATGGTACCGTACTGAAGAAAACAGGTACGTTGTTCACGAGGCGCGGTCTAGGAGACTCCAACATCTGCCAATAACACGTGTCAGCAATAAACACAGGAGGTGATGATGCAACTGACAGCAAAACATCGTGGGCTTGGCAATATTAGAAGGGTAGAGGGAGTGTAGAAGCATTCCACCTAAATTGGTCTGGGAGAGCGAGTTCGAAAATTTTCGCGGTTTGGAGACCACACCTCGTAAGTAATGGGTTAATGAGTCTAAATATACCCCCAAGAAATCGTACCCCGAAATTCTGAGAGTTGAAAATGTTTTAATTGTAAGTTTTCTGTTTTCATTTCTTTTTTTTGGGGGGGGGGGGTAATTTTGTATTTTCTGTTGCAATTTCTGAGAAGAAAGGGTCTCAACAGACGCGCTCGTATAATAAATGGCAAGAATTCTTTTTTCGTGTGATATAGTTACAAATTAACAACTTTCATATTTTTTCCTTTGCATATACTGTGAAACCTTACTGCTTGTCAAATTTCATGATTCTAGGTCATCAGAAAGTATTCTGTAGCTTTTGATGAGTGAGTTTGCGAGTGTCAAAATATGTTACTTAACTGACTGTATGTTTTTCCTGCAATGACTCGGAAGCTTGAATTTTTTACATCTCCAAGGGAACAGAGGCTTTAGTATGTGACAAATTTAATGTTTGTACGTCTGCCTGATTCTGAAAGAAAAGATTCTTAACAGTAGAACACAGAGGCAGACAGGGAAATCGACGTACAAGCGGATCGACAGACGGACAACAAAACAATCCTATAAGGCTCAAATGGTTCAAATGGGTCTCAGCAGTATAGGACCTAACAGCTGAGGCATCAGTCCCCTAGAAATTAGTAGAACTTAGAACTACTCAAACATAACTAACCTAAGGACATCACACACATCCATGATTCGAACATGCGATCGTAGCGGTCTCGCGGTTCCAGACTGAAGTGCTAGAACCGCTCGGCCACTCCGGCCGGCAATCCTACAAGGGTTCCATTTTTACTGACTGACGTACGAGATCTTAAAAAGTGAGGAAGCTGTTAATTACTTCAAAAGCAATCACCATATCTGTTAATACATTTATCCCACTGCGAGACAAGACGTTCAATGTTTTCATGGAAAAAGGTTTGTAGTTGCCTACGGAACAATGATTGCACGCAAGCGTGCACGTTCTCGTTCGAAGAAAGTCGCTGGCTAACCAGCGAAACTTCTGCAGTGTAGTCGAAACAATAGGCATACCAGTTCCGGGAAATTCACAGTGACCTTTTTCTTTGACAGCAAGAGCCCGCTGCTCAATGATTTTCTGACAAACGGCGCTACAATTACCACACATTGGAACGTGGACACTCTACACACATTGAAGCACGCCATGAAGTCCAGAGGCCCATAAATGTTGACTGACTGGTCATTCTGTTGGAGGATAGTGCCTACCCACATGTCGCCACATTGTTTCGAGTACGCTGCAGTAGTTTCCCTAGGAAGCTATCCTCCATGCATTCCCGATCTCTCCCCACGCGATTTCTATATTTTTGGAGCAGTGAAGAAAGTCATTCGTGGTAAAAAGTTGAAGACCTGCCTCAGTGACTAACTCTTTCATAAAGAGCAGAAGAAACTTCATGTATTCCTAGGAGCTGCAGGAACGTTTGAATAATTGAGCATCGGCTATATACATTCACACATTTACGCGTTTTATAACATCTGCGTATCAAACAAGTGTTGCGAATGGTAATGATACACGAGAAACAGCGCACTTTTAAAGTTGTTGGTGGTTCTGTAAACTGACTGATGATATCAACAAATCCAGTTAAATGACACTGATTTGATATATTCCTATGTGGAATATTGTATCAATACTGTATACCCTCTTCCCCTGCTGTCTCTTCAGGTTCTAATGCAGTTACCGATTTGTACGATTACTAGGGATGGCCCCTCGCTAGTGGCCGATATGCAACCCGCAGAGTATAAAGGCCGGGGCAGTAGGGACAGCGTTTATCGCTAAAACAATCGGTTTTCGGTTGTATCGGTTTTATACCACGCCAGTTTATATATCTTGCTTGTGCAATAACCGAATTCCCGTTTTGTGTTCATGTTGTTTCCTATAATAAACGTAGAAATCGAACAAAGATTGAAAAATTTTGCGCTCTAAGTTTCAGGTTACGTATAAACTAACTATTAAATGAAACAGACAAACAAAAAACTTAGTCTCTACACCGTTCGCTGTTTCTCTCGAATAGTGATAAGTGGTTAAATGCTAAAAATAATCTTTTATCTCCCACTGATTCCAATTTTATTGAAACTCTGCTCAAAAACGATGTAATTGGGGATTGTACCACTATTTGTGCATTATGAACTCTGTTTTTCTTGTGACTTGGTCCATTTTCAAGGGCTACATGCAGTTAAATGCGTTTCTGTGTAGATTAAGGCAGCAGATCAAAAATTTACTATTTTTACGGTATACTATGGTTGAATCGTTAAGTTTTTAATTTATTACTGTTAGCATAATTTCCTTCCTCTTTTATTATTTCTTATAAATGGCAGACAAATCTTTAACTCTTAAAGCAAATGAAGTATTGTATTTCATTGTTATGCCACTCAAAATTATTTCCAGACTGGGGTTCGTGTCTTTCTGCAGTACGGCGGATGGCCAGCAACGACAGCGAGAAATTACTGTACGCAGCAGGACAGGTTGAGGTAAATCTTGCACACTGCACACGCACACGGACCTTACCCCACGACACACGGCAAAAGGGAGATTATTGTCTCAACTTTATTGTCTCACCAATGCTGTACCAGCTCTTATACCACGGGTTGGTTGTTGGTTTTTGTGGGCATTGTCACTAAAGCAGCATTGATCGCTTTCCCCTATTTTCTATAATAACGTAATATTTCAGACAAGTGAACATCTCACGAATATAAATTACTTCTGTTCAAAAAAAGTTTATTTAAAAACGAAAAGTTTTACCACTGTTGCTATAGTCAATTGATATTTCGGTTTTTTATGCGGTAGTAAGTAAAAATAATAAAAAAAAACATCTGTTATGACAGAGACCAAAGAAATACCGAAAAATACCAGTTATTCAGAAAGAAAATAGTCGGTCAATTTTTCCTATCCCTAGGAGCATCCAGGAGCTGTAGGTATGGGGCAGTGGTTCGCAGCCTGGAAGTAATTGCTCCTTGAGGAGTAAAATTAAATTTTCTGAGGGGGTAAAAACCAATTGGATCGATTGTTCTTCGGTCGCGACACTAAATTATTTATCAAAAATCATTACTATTACCACTATTTCATGGTTACAATTGTACCAATTATTGCATTATTTTTTAAATAACAATATTAATGTGAGAGACAGTGAGTTGGAGGCTACAGCTGTGAAACGAAAGTCTTCCTCACGTAATTCACCCACCACACACATACTTTTACACTTGGTACCATGCAACTACGACTGTAAAATGGCTACTCCGAGTAGTAGGTTGTCCCAGAAACACGCCACAAATAGCATTACTGTTCACTCCGTAACAATAAAGAAAGCACAACACAACAGTAATTATGTTGTGACTATATAATTCTGTACGTCTTACACACTATTATTAGTGGCTGTGGACAGAGATAGAGCACTGACAGCCTGTAATCCTCCATTTTCTGTCAGTCCCAGAAGTAAGGACACCAGCAACCTAATGATTTATAAACAGTAAGTATAGCATATAAATTTTTACGTGTTTGATTCACATGGTGGTGCCGAGTGCAGCCGAAGCTGGTATCACTAAGGAAAGGGGTAACACGGAGGAACCATGTCTGTTAACAAAGGTATACCCTCAAACTGAACTGTTCATTTCTCAGAAGGAATCTAGGTAGCACTCCCAATGAACTAAGAATTGCTTCATCATTCTATAAAAAATCGATTGTTAGAAATATGCATCAGCGATTGTCTCAGTGACTCATTACATCACACCTACAACTACAAAATATCATTTACCTTTCTATACTTTAGAAGTAAAATTATTCATTCCAAATTTAAATGAGGCAGTAAAATTCATGGTCGTATGGAGGTGTGAGTACGGGGGAGGTGGAATGTACTAGCTAATATCTAATTGCGCTCATGGGTAATGGTTTCAGAAAAGTTGTGAACCGCTGTTCTATGGCATCAAAATTGTGACTCCACAGTAGTGTAACGGTAGTGACGAATTACTAGTACAAAATAATAGAATGTTACAAATTTTATATTGTATGTTAACCAATATACATAATTATAAAAATCATTGTACTGGGTGGTTATAATCAAAGTACTGCTTACAGAGGTTTAGTACGGGCATTAATTATCGTATGACAGCTAATGTTCGCAGATAGTCTAATGAGTTAATGCGGAACTTACTTACATGGGGAAAAAAGTTTGTTCCAATTTCAGGTGCCAGATGCAAAATTTGCTTTGTAGAAATGCCGCGTTATGTAATGGACTAGAACGGGACATGGGCTGAAAAGATCAAACAAGTGAGAAAGGCATAATGCTGATTTTGTTATTAAAGACGACTTACGTTGTTTGTTCAATATGAGCACCAGAGACTTCGACGAGATGCTCTATACCGTCACATTTGTACCTAGTGGCCATAATTGGAACTATTTCTTTGCAGCGTAAATCAGTTGCACATTGACGCATTAACATATCTGCCAAGTTTCGTTGCCAAACAATAATTACAGTCAACACTCAACCTACTCGAGTAGCTCCAATTTAACTGTAACCATCCAGTTGGTTGCCTATAATTCTTTCACTCTTCCCAAGCAACTGGATCGATTTCAACCAACCTTCGACCCCTTCAGTTGGGGAAGCCTGCCTCTGGCTCAAGAACAGCACGCAGGAAACACGTAGCTGAATCGCTGTCGAGCTCCGACAGGTAAATTTTTAATGTTCTTAACAAAGGTTCATTGCGGGCACCGAGAGAGTGTTACTGAAGTGCAGGTTTGGGGGGGGGGGGAGGGTGTAGGGTGGTGGTAGGGAGAGTCTGTGCCTTGTTATTCACGTACATGTCAACGTTGAACCCCTTGGTGATTAGGCCACAGGAGGATACGACATAGGAGGGCTAAAAAGGCATAAAAACCCTTTGCTGCTTCGGATCACATTCAGATTTCGTATAACAGTTTCAACCGTCTCCTTCCAAAGGGGTCAGATTACTTTCAGTGGGGTCGCAGCCACACCATGTCTCTGAAGTAGTGAAGTAGGTTGAATTAACAGGGGGAAGGTTCATTGCGGGCACCGAGAGAGTGTTACTGAAGTGCAGGTTTGGGGGGGGGGGGGAGGGTGTAGGGTGGTGGTAGGGAGAGTCTGTGCCTTGTTATTCACGTACACTCTCTCGGTGCCCGCAATGAACCTTTGTTAAGAACATTAAAAATTTACCTGTCGGACCTCGACAGCGATTCAGCGGGCTGTTCTCGCGCCAGAGGCAGGCTTCCCCAACTGAAGGGGTCGAAGGTTGGTTGAAATCGATCCAGTTGCTTGGGAAGAGTGAAGGAAATATAGGCAACCAACTGGGTGGTTACAGTTAAATTGGAGCTACTCGAGTAGGTTGAGTGTTGACTGTAATTATTGTATGGCAACGAAACTTGGCAGATATGTTAATGCGTCAATGTGCAACTGATTTACGCTGCAAAGAAATAGCCAGTTTTTTGGAAACCATTAATTGTTTCCTATTTGTGTGCGTGTGCGTGTCGTATGGTTACTGGGTGAAGCTGCGGCAAGAAAGCTAGTAGGTCACAAATAATGAAGAGAACAACAGCAGTGAACATTGAGGTCCTTTCCTGCGATCCTAACGACATAAAAGACAGGGTAATGAAACGACCACGAGAGGAAGTATTGCCTGATGTTTGGTAAAACCAATTATGTTACTGACTAGGCATAGCGGGTGCACGAGTCTAAAACATAGTATAAAAAATTCAAATCGAGCTCTCCCATTAATTCTGTGCGACAGTGCGGTATCACGTACTTCAGGTCTAGCGCGTTATGTTAGCTGTGTAATGGAGATATACAAGCAGTGTAACGTATCTGCAGTGGAGCCTTCGGCGCAGCGCAGTCTAATGGGTAGCCAAGTAAGTAGTTTGGGAGTTTGGTGCGGACGCCAACTGCGTTGCGGAATTGAGCCCAAGAAGTGAGTTGAGGCGTTCTGCCAGCAGAACCTGCGGCGTAACCACGGCGATAGGGGCGTGTTGTGTGCGTTCGTATAGTACAGGTGTGTTCTCCTTCTGTGTGGAGAATCTGCCCATGTCCGTGTTCACAGGATGTTTCAATAGGCTGTAGTATGGTCATTTTAGACTCCAATTTTCACTGGATGGAAAACTACATTTTTTTTCCTGTTAAGACGTTGTAAGAAACGATATATTGAACACTTATACGTACAGTCAGCAGAATGTGCCTATTTCTATAGATGATGACAAAATTTCGAAAAGAAGTAGTTCAATAAGCACTAGTCTGAAAACTTTCTGGGAACATTAAAGTTGATCATAGAAGTTGCCGAGAGACATTTGTTTATGGACATCAGTACTCGGGTCAACAGTGCTCTAAATATGCATTAGAACAACCACTAGGTATTGTGTAGTCAGTTGACTGGTTCGAGTTTCGCAGTACTGTAGTTTCAGTCCTGTTTGTGCCTGTCGATGCACAGTAAATTACTCGCAACTGTTGATACGTACCCTGGTTTCTTACCTACTGTCACGTATGCTTCCCTTTTTGTATTTGTTGTTAATTTACTCTTTGTACCCGCATTTTCATTTCTCTTTCTCATCACTTGTTGGCAGTGGACGCCCACTCCTGCACAAGTGATTGGGCGAATGATTTTTTACAATGGTTTAGCAAATGGAAGAAGCTGTAATGACCGAATCATGGAGAATTGCCGGAAAAAAGCAAATCATATAAGTATGAATATTAGCTGCAAGCCTTGTAGCTTAGAAAGAGACATACAGTCCAAACCGCTTTCGTTAGTCCATTAAAACCGCTAATTTGACCCTCACTGATTACAAAGATAAGAGCGACGCAGTTAGGTCCCCTGTATAAGCAAACAGACAAGAAAAACGTATATAGAGGCCCTCAAATGTCAAACAAAACAAGCAAGCAGCCTTGGATGAACGAGCCTACAGAATGTACTATGTGAGTGAGCATTATGTTCCGTTGAGTCTTGCAAAACTTGTCTGTACGTACCTCTGGTCTAGCGTTATTGTTTTCCATCGTACAGCCGGCCGGTAGGGCCGAACGGTTCTAGGGGCTTCAGTCCGGAACCGCAAGACTGCTATGGGTCATGTTCAAATCCTGCCTCGGGCATGGATATGTGTGATGTCCTTAGGTTAGTTAGGTTTAAGTAGTTCAAAGTTCTAGGGGACTGATGACGTCAGATGTTATGTCCCATACTGCTCAGAGACATTTGAGACATTTTTCCATCGTACACTTGGCTACTTGTACCTAGGGCTATATGTCACTTTCACTGTGACGAGTATTTGAACCTAAAAATTTGATTACAGTAATAAACCGATGGTGTGTAGTACCACACGTCGTTGTGTATGCCTGAAATTCAACAAAGTCATAACCCATGACGAGACCTTTTTGTGGGTATGTTTGGAGAATCTAGGAAGCCTCATCTATGTTTTTATAAACCAGTGTCTGAGCTTTTATGTATTTTCTTTGTTAACACGTGAAGAGGTAATGAAGAGCACACCAGTACAGCTTCATTTCCCTATCATCTCCATATCTGCCTACTTAGCCTGACATCGAAATCGTTCTGTATCGTCTCCAATAACAGAAACCAGAAAATCTCAACCTACTCTGTTGCCGTTTCACTCCTATATACAGCCACTCGAGTACCAAGAAATGAATGCCCGAAAATCCTGAGGCCACCTCTGATCCCAGCGTGAGCGTCTGGGCATGTTGCAACCCACGTCAGATTACGACAAAGGCCTCGCGTTCATATCGGGAACTGTCCATGTTGCAGAGTAAATTATTCCGCCCGTTTTACCGACAGAGGCTGTCTAGAAGTCCATTGGCCTGAAATGGAGCAGCTTATGCTACGTTTAGTGGTCGAAATTCCTGGAATTAGCGTGCATCGATCAGCAGTAGCGGAAGGCGTCAGACTTCATCTTGTCAAGCCGGTATGTCATGCAGTATCCACTGCGCAAGCCCACCTAAGCAGATTGCACATCTGTGAATGATGTTCCGAAAGCTTTGGTGCAAATCCACTGTTCTCATATACATCTTTCTTTACTGATGATGTGAGGTTCACATTTTAATAAAAAGCATGCGTGTGTTGATAACCCCCATGCAACGACAGAACGACGGTATCAGCACCTTTCTCGAGCATGATTTCTTAACAATAGATTAACAGGGCAATGAGTGCTATCGCAACGATTATGTGCTACCAATGATCAGGACTTCCTCATTGACTTATTGAGTAAGTTACCTGTGAATGTGTCGTGTAAACAAAGACTACAGATCCGTTTCATGCACAAAACACACCACCACGTCATTTCAGAGCAGCACCTGCACTCAACATCCTCAAGTAATTGTTACACTTCTTCCAGTCTTCCTCTACAATTTTTACCCTCTCCAGCACCACAGAAGATATTCCCCGGTGTCTTAACGCATCTCCTATCATCCTGTACATCTTGCCAATATTTTTCGCGTGAACTCCATAAAAACTCCAAATTGCCAAGATCGCTAGTAAAATACTGATTTAGATTACCGTTTTCAGTAAGACTACACTATCACCTTTGGATCTTCAACTTTACAAATCGCTGGGGTCTGATCATTAAGACTTATCTTTTGTATAAACAGCTGTTTTAATTATGGTATTCCGGCATATGTTCGACGATACTTACACCTACATTTGCAATACGACACGATACATAGAGCAGATTGCTAAGACCGTATGACTTGTAAAGCTGAAGATCCGAAGATGGTAACATATTATTATCGAAACCGGTCACCTAAATATATAATGGCTATCTGGAATTTTTCCGGAGTTCTTTACACCACAGATTTTCGCCATTCTGGCAATGCCAGGAATGTAATTTTTACAGGTTTCTTCCATTAGTTCATTTCTTATACTATTAGTCCTCTTGATTTTTAACATCTCAGACGCTTCGATTCTCATCCTTTCCTGTTTTCCCACTTCACTTTTGAACGATGTACTGCCCAAATGCACATTCTCAGGAATATTCAGTACTAGTAGCTTTGTTTTGTCCTGGAACACCTTCTTTGCTAGCAGCAGTAGTCTTTTATGTCTTTCTCCGTCTATCATTTGTTGGTTTCATTCACCTAGGCTGCATCGTGGTCCTCTGTTGTTAAGTTAATCGCTAATATCATTTCTGCTACTATTCATTCCTTAACTCTTTCTTCGGTTTAATCTACATGATGTGTCTATTAACCTGTTGTTCACAGTCAATAGCTATTACAATTCTTTTTCATTTTCACTGAGGATAGCAGGGTCAACAGCGTACTTTTAATAACCTTTTACCCTCCCTCCAATCCTGCATTTCTGTAACCACTTCTTCGATGTATAAATTGAACAGTCTAGTAAAAGGCTGCCTTTAATCTGAGTACTTCGTCCTTGGTACTCCATTCTTACTATTTTTCTTTTGGTATTTGTGCATATTTTCACTTGTCAGCGGATGTCTAATGTCGGGCGAACACCTATTAGGGGGGCTAAAAGGTCCTAAATTCGAGGCTGAGTCCGAACACTGTTTTGAACTGCCAGGAAGTTCGTCTGTGCTATAGTTCACACCTTTATCTACACATGTTATCTTCGTCATTGTGTGGATGACGGATTCCGAATGCGTAATACTAGGTAACCATAGTATTTGAATGGTTGCCACTTGCCTTAATGATTTAAGAAATTCCGAAGGAATATTACCTATGCCTTCCGCGTTATTTCATAGTGAATGTTCAAAATCTCTGTTGAATTCAATGTCTTCATAATCGACTCTCATTTCTTCTTCCATCACGCCCTCAGGCAGTTCCTCTTCCTCTCACTGGTATTCATTTGGAGCTCTCCTCTCCTGCGTGCTTAACACTGGAAATACTCTGGCATTCTTAATTCTAAATCTTTGCTTTTAATTTCAACGAAAGATTTCAGTTTCTATATGATGACCGTATTTCTCTGATGACTAGTTCGTTTACAAATGGTTCCAATGGCTCTGAGCACCATGGGACTTAACTGCTGACGTCATCAGTCCCCTAGAACTTAGAACTACTTAAACCTTACTAACCTAATAACATCACACACATCCATGTCCGAGGCAGAATTCGAATCTGCGACCGTAGCGGTCACGCGGTTCCCAACCGTAACACCTAGAACCGTTCGACCACTCCGGCCGGCCAGTTCGTTTACAGTTTCTTCACATCTTTCCTTGGAGCTATTCAACCTTGGAATCACTGCCATTCCTATATATTTCATTCTTAAGTGACTTATATTGAAGTATTCCTCTGTTTTCCCTGAACACGTTTATAATTCCTACTTTCAGCGATCAATTGTCCCATTTCTTCTTTTATTCAACATTTAAACTTATTTACCTTCTTTGTACCTGTATTTGTTTGTCAAACTCCAGTGATTTCCTGTGTTAGAGATGCGACAAGTTTATTGAACTAGTTTTTCTTGTCCTGATGAGTGAAACCACTTCTGAAAAAATTGTGAAAGCCAAAAGTAAATTTAGCAATAATCTTGTTTACCAAAATAAGATTTACCCTGATATCGTATCAATCTAAATAACTAAAACCTGGCAATAAACGGAGCCTTTTGCTAAGCTCCGTTCAGAAGAATTTCTCTCACGGAAATGGGAAGTATTAAACAATGAAGTACTTGCCAAAAGTTATCAAACTTTGTGGAAATGCTAACCACATAACGGGCATTGAACGATTAAACTCCCATTTCATTCGGAACTAATGCACATCATGAATCTCAGTATAAGGTTCGAACCGAAGAGGGACGTACAAACACTAATGTTCGCTGTGGTGCGGAAGTAAACATTCTGCTACAGTTATCTCAAACAATCTCTTGCTTTGCGTGAAACACATTCTATATAGGTACATGCAGATTTTTAATTAGTGGTTTCCCATTGCATTCCTACAAGGTCTGTGGGTAATTATGGGGACCTGAGGAAATAAACATGCTTGTCAAGGATCTGCACATTCCTCAAGATAGCGCTGTGAACTGCAGCCTGGGGTCTTGCATTATCCTGTTGGAATGTGTCACTTGCTCTCCTTCTCATGGCGAGAGGTTTTACCATTTTTGCCACTTTCTGACAACCATTCAGCCACTCTTAAACAATTATCAAACCAGCCATTTTCTTATAGCCAGTAATCCCTCACACTATAGTTCCAGGAGTCCTTAAAATCGCTGCTTCCTGTGACGTTATATCACGCGTTTACTGAGGTGCTGGCATCGATCTGACGACCACAGACAGAAGTGATACTCATCATTGAACATCACAGAATGTCATTCAGTGTCCCTATTGATTCTGCCTCCACATTATGTAAGTCTCTGTTGACCGTGGTAAAATGAGATGTCAACAGAGCTTCCAGTACTTTGTTTCTGATGGTTCGTGATGTCACTAAGCCGTAGCCTCTGCCAGCATTTCAGTTATTTACATGCATTAGTCGAGAAGCAGTCGAATAACCGTAACATCTTGTCGTCGACTATTCCTTGTGGAAACATCTGTGCCTCTTCTTCCAGGTCACCACCACTTACGTATCTTTCACTACCACATGTACTTTAGTCATTGCACTGCAGCCAACTGTCAGAATGATGCTCCCACGTGCCCTGTATGAATTATCCGATATTTCTGCAAGTCCTAAACACGGCGAAAAGTATGGCATGCTGTATTTTGAGTTCAACTTGAGTAGTTGCAGTAACGTTAGCCACACCCATGTACCGTGATACACTGAAATTACTGAGAATAAACGCGCGTTAAGTATGAAATATGGAATTACCACGCAAGCATGGTGATACTGATCATTTTGGTCGCTTTAGATTAAGGCCTTTATGGTGCACCTCCTTCCATTTTCGTCCGTGTACTATGGAACATACATACCATCATAAAGCGCTCTTGCACCAAGCTGAGCCTCCATTTATTCCGTTTGATAGAAATACTGTAATTCACATTTCTCCTTCTGTGGCTTTTCAGTTCCTTGTGAGCATAGGTATTTCAACACTGCTCCGTCAATTATCACGATCAGTCGCCAGAGCTTCCCATTCCCTGGAGCTTATACTCATCCCTGCCACATGAATTCCCCGTATCAGTCTGGCTGACTCCACACTTCTACTGTTAGGTGTGCAGTATGACAGGGGTGAGGAGTCGACTGGGTGACGGTAACTGGTGACGAAGTGGTCGTGCAAGTGAAAGCCATTCACAGGCCACTAAGATGATTGTATAATATTTCCCTGGGACAGGCAATGTGGATTTCTTATCCTACTTGCGGAAGACGTTCTTGTACCTCAGTTTTACCGACAGTGACCGTACCTTTCCAGAGATAATCCAGCTCCCACTACAGCCGTTACTTAACGTAATTAGTATGTATTCAGAACCCTTGAAGCCAAGGTATATGGAATTCCACGCAGTATCCCTGCACCTAAGAGCCAAAACTCATTATTTTTGGCCGGTCTGGAGAGTTCGAGGCAGCTTCTCCGTCGTTATTTGCAACATTACGATTTATTCAATTTAGCCGGCCTCTGCGACCGAGCGGTTCTGGGCGCTTCAGTCTGGAACCGCGCGACCGCTACGGTCGCTGGTTCGAATCCTGCCTCGGGCATGGATGTGTGTGATGTTCTTAGGTTAGTTAGGTTTAAGTAGTTCTAAGTTCATAAAAGAAGGTTGTATACATGGAAGAAGCCTGGAGATACAGACAGGTTTCTGATAGATTATATAATGGTAAGACAGAGATTTAGGAACCAGGTTTTAGATTGTAAGACGTTTCCAGGGGCAGATGTGGACTCTGACCACAATCTAATGGTTATAAACTGTACATTAAAACTGAAGAAAGTGTAAAAACGTGGGAATTTAAGGAGATGGGACCTGGATAAACTGAAAGAACCAGAGGTTGTACGGAGTTTCAGGGAGAGCATAAGGGAACAATTGACAGGAATGGGGGAAAGAAATACAGTAGAAGAAGAATGGGTAGCTTTGAGAGATGAAGTAGTGAAGGCAGCAGAGGACCTAGCAGGTAAAAAGACGAGGGCTAGTAGAAATCCTTGGGTAATAGAAGAAATATTGAATTTAATTGATGAAAGGAGAAAATAAAAAATGCAGTAAATGAAGCAGGCAAAAAGGAATACAAACGTCTCAAAATCAAGATTGACAGGAAGTGCAAAATGGCTAAGCAGGGATGGCTAGAGGACAAATGTAAGGATGTAGAGGGTTATCTCACTAGGGGTATGATAGATACTGCCTACAGGAAAACTGAAGAGACCTTTGGAGAATAGAGAACGACTTGTATGAATATCAAGAGCTCAGATGGAAATCCAGTTCTAAGCAAAGAAGGGAAAGCAGAAAGGTGGAGGGAGTATATAGAGGGTCTATACAAGGGCAATGCACTTGAGGACAATATTATGGAAATGGAAGAGGATGTAGATGAAGATGAAATGGGAGATACGATACTGCGTGAAGAGTTTGACTGAGCACTGAAAGACCTGAGTCGAAACACGGCCCCGGGAGTAGACAACATTCCATTAGAACTACTGACGGCCTTGGGTGAGCCAGTTCTGACAAAACTCTACCATCTGGTGAGCAAGATATATGACACAGGTGAAATAACCTCAGACTTCAAGAAGAATATAATAATTCCGAAAGCAGGTGCTGACAGATGTGAAAATTATCGAACAATCAGTTCAAGAAGTCACGGATGCAAAATACTAACGCGTATTCTCTACAGACGGATAGAAAACCTGGTAGAAGCTGACCTCGGGGAATATCAGTTTGGATACCGTGGAAATGTTGGGACACGTGAGGCAATACTGATCCTACGACTTATCTTAGAAGCTAGATTAAGGAAAGGCAAACCTACGTTTCTAGCATTTGTAGACTTAGAGAAAGCTTTTGACAATGTTGACTGGAATAGTCTGTTTCAAATTCTAAAGGTGGCAGGGGTCAAATACAGGGAGCGAAAGGCTATTTACAATTTGTACACAAACCAGATGGCAGTTATAAGAGTCGAGGGGCACGAAAGCAGTGGTTGGGAAGGGAGTGAGACAGGGTTGTAGCCTATCCCCAATGTTATTCAATCTGTATATTGAGCAAGCAGTAAAGGAGTAGGTATTAAAATCCATGGAGCAGAAATAAAAACTTTGAGGTTCGCTGATGACATTGTAATTCTGTCAGAGACAGCAAAGGACTTGGAAGAGCAGTTGAACGGAATGGACAGTGTCATGAAAGGAGGGTATAAGATGAACATCAACAAATGTAAAACGAGGATAATGGAATGCAGTCGAATTAAGTCTGGTGATGCTGAGGGAATTAGATTAGGAAATGAGACACTTAAAGTAGTAAACGAGTTTTTCTATTTGAGGAACAAAGTAACTGATGATGGTCGAAGTAGAGAGGATATCAAATGTAGACTGGCAATGGCAAGGAAAGCGTTTCTGAAGAAGAGAAATTTGTTAACATCAAGTATTGATTTAAGTGTCAGGAAGTCGTTTTTGAAAGTATTTGTATGGAGCGTAGCCATGCATGGAAGTGAAACATGGACGATAACTAGTTTGGATAAGAAGAGAATAGAAGCTTTCGAAATGTGGTGCTACAGAAGAATGCTGAAGATTAGATGGGTAGATCACATAACTGAATAGCATTGGGGAGAAGAGAAGTTTGTGGCACAACTTGACTAGAAGAAGGGATCGGTTGGTACGACATGTTCTGAGGCATCAAGGGATCACCAATTTAGTATTGGAGGGCAGCGTGCAGGGTAAAAATTATAGAGGGAGACCAAGAGATGAATACACTGAACAGATTCAGAAGGAAGTAGGTTGCAGTAGGTACTGGGAGATGAAGCAGCTTGCACGGGATAGAGTAGCATGGAGAGCTGCATCAAACCAGTCTCAGGACTGAAGACCACAACAACAACATGTTCTAGGGGACTGATGACTTCAGATGTTAAGTAACATAATGCTTAGAGCCATTTGAACCATTTATTCAATTTAATGAGCTGTCGCCATCACACTAGATTCCACGAAAAGACCAGTGGAGTACAGTTTCGCGTGATTTCTCACTGCCCAATAACATAGCTCTTTGAAAGAAGTACTACATTATAATACAGAAATTAACTGGGAGAAATACCCGACGATATGAACGGAAGTGACAGTTCTTTTGAAAGACTATAATTACACTGAAGTCACATGAGCATTAAAAAAGGCTGACTTTACTAATAACGCGTGTGATCATCAGGGATGGTAAAGCGTGCTGTGTAACGTAATATAATACTGGTCACAAGGTTGGTAGGGCATTGCATTTCTCCATTAGCGTGGTTGACAACTGCTGGTTTTGGTAGTTGCATGTGGACGTGCTGGAATACATTCCCCTAACACAACCCATATGTGTCTATGGGATTTAGGTACGGGAAACGGCGCCAAATATCCTCTGGTTTCAAAAGATCCTCCGTCTGCACTGTTCGAAGCAGTCGAGCATTTTCATCCACCAAAATCAAGTGAGGGCCGAATGTATTCCTAAAAAGAAGCACACGAGGAAGTAGTACAGAGTCAGGATAATGTTGACCGGGTTGAGATCTGGAGGTCAATACGCCCATGCAAAATTATGTCTTCCCATAAAAGAATACCTGTACCAACAAAATGATCATGTCAGACAATGTTCCTGTGTGCAAAACGTACCCTCATACGGCGAGCTGTGGGAACACGTAATCACCGAGGAACACTGTTGAATACACCGTGTTGAGGACCGTCTCTCGCCTTTTCTTTTGTCCAGAGAACCTTCATCAACCGTGGTGAGTTCAATGTTGTTATTGTTTTTGAATAGCTGTGGCATATCAGTTCCCTCAACTGCGTATTTCTTTCAGTTACCCTTCTGTGTTGTAGAACTTCTTTCTATGTATAGTCCAAGATCTATCCAGCTGTGTTATTCGGCAGTGATGAATTATGTGAAAGTTACTTTCACACACAACATAAGCAACTGTAAAAAATACGCTGTTTGTAACTCATTCCTTCCCATGGAGGGACTCGCCATACAACACAGACTCACTATTCAGTTCGTGATACCCCCCAACTTTACATATCTATATCTTTTTAAGAGAAAGCGGGAGCTACGCATTTGCACAAGTTTTAGAAACGAAGCCCTGCAGGTAGACCTTTATATACACGGTACAGTTCATGACTGTAGTCCCTTCGCCGTCTCTATCAAGTTGGGCCAACGGTTGCGTGAAGCACCTTTCTCTGAAACGCATCTAGCGTTCCAGTAACTTTTGATTATGACACCTGCAACCACTGCTCTTGTAAGTGTGTTTTACACTGAAGAGCCAAAGAACCCGGTATACCTGACTAATTACGTTTAGGACCCCCACGAGCACGCAGAAGTGCCGCAACACGATGTGGCATGGATTCGACTAATGTCTGAAGTCCATAATTATTCTACCATGCAAACATTTGGGGTTCCACTCGTCTGGTATGAGACGTTCCCGGGGCTCCCAATGGGGGCCGAACCGCACAATAACCCTGGATTCGGTGTGGGGTGGCGGTGGGGAGGGTGGACTGCTGTGGCCTGTTGTAGGGTTGTGAACCACAGAGGGCTACGGCCTGACGGAGCCTCTCCGTCGTTTCTAGGTCCCCAGTTTAATACATTCATACATACATACATACAGTGTCTGAAGTAGTGCTAGAAGGAACTGACACCATGAATTCTGCTGGGCTGTCCATAAATCCGAAAGAGTACGAGGGGCTGGAGATCTCTTCTGAACACCACGTCGCAAGGCATCCGATATGCTCAATAATATTCATGGCTGAAGAATTTGGTGGCCAACAGAAGTGTTTAAACTAGGAAGAGCCTGGAGCCACTCTGTAGAAACTCTAAAAGTGCGGTTGTCGCATTGTGCTGCTGCAACTGACCAAGTTCATTGGAATGCACAATGCATATGAATGGAAGAAGGTGATCAGACATGATGCTTACGTACGTGTCACCTGTCAGAGTCATATGTACACGTACCAAGGGTCCACATGCTCCATACCAATACAGAGCCTCCACCAGCTTGAACAGTCCTCTGCTAACATGCAGGTCCATGAATTTGTGTCTCCATACCCGTACACGTCCATCCGCTCGATAAAATTTGAAACGAGAATCGTCCGACCAGGCAACATGTTTCCAGTCGTCAACAGCCCAATGTCGGTGCTGAAAGGCCCGGGCGAGGCGTAAAGCTTTGGATCGTGCAGTCATCAAGGTCATACGAGTGGGCCTTCGGCTCCGAAAGCGTATATCGATGATGTTTCGTTGAATGGTTGGCACGCTGACACTTATTGATGGCCCAGCTTTGAAATATGCAGCAATATGCGGAATGGTTACGCTTCCGCCAAGTTGAAAGATTCTCTTCAATTGTAGTTGGTTCCGTTCTTGCAGAATCTATTTCTGGCCGCAGCGATGTCGGATATTTGGTGTTTTCCCGGATATCTAATATTCACCCTACACTCGTGGAACGGTCGGACAGGAAAAATCCCCAATTTATCTCTACTTCGGAGACGCTGTACCACGTCGCCCGTTCGCCGACTGTACCATCTAGTTGAAAGTCAAATCTTGGTAGCCTGCCATTGTAGCAACAATAAAACTATTGCACCAGGCACTTGTCTTATATCGGCGTTCCAACCCCCCCCCCTCCCCCCACCTCCCATCCCCCTAGCCGGCCGCTGGTGGCCGAGCGGTTCTAGGCGCTTCAGTCTGGAAACGCGCGACCGCTACGGTCGCAGGTTCGAATCTTGCCTCGGGCATGGCTGTGTGTGATGTCCTTAGGTTAGTTAGGTTTAAATAGTTCTAAGTTATAGGGGACTGATGACCTGAGATGTTAATCCCATAGTGCTCAGAGCCATTTGAACCTCCCACCCCCATGAACCATGGACCTTGCGGTTGGTGGGGAGGCTTGTGTGCCTCAGAGATGCAGATAAATGTACCGTAGGTGCAACCACAATGCAGTGATTTGAGAGGCCAGTCAAACTTGTGGTTCCTGAAGAGGGGCAGCAGCCTTTTCAGTAGCTGTCGGGGCAACAGTCTGGATGATTGACTGAACTGGCCTTGTAACATCAGTCAAAACAGCATTGCTGTGCTGGTACTTCGAATGGCTGAAAGCAAGGAGAAACTACAGCCATAATTTTTCCCGAGGCCATGCAGCTTTACTATATGGTTATATGATGATAACGTCCTCTTGGGTAAAATATTCCGGAGGTAAAATAGTCCCCCATTAGGATATCCGGGCAGGAGGACGTCATTATCAGGAGAAACAAAACTGGCGTTCTGCAGATCGTAGTGTGGAATGTCGGATCGCTTAATAGGGCAGGTAGGCTAGAACATTTTGAAAGGGAAACGGATAGGTTGAAGTTAGATGTGGTGGGAATTAGTGAAGCTCTTCAGCAAGAAGAACAGGATTTCTGGTCAAATGAATACAGGAGTATAAACACAAAATGAAATAGTGGTAATTCAGCAGTAGGTCTAAATGAATAAAAAAAAATAGGAACGCGGATAAACTACTGCGAACAGCATAGTGAACGCAGTAGCGTAGCCAAGGTAAACTCGAAGCCCACGCCTACCACAGAAGCACAAGTTTATATGCCAACTAGCTCGCCACATAATGAAGAGATTGAAGAAATGTATGATGAGATAAAAGAACTTATTCCAATATTTGAGACGAAAATTTAAAAGTCAAGGGGGACTGGGATTCGATAGTAGGAAAAGGAAGAGAAGGAAAAGTGGTAGATGAATATGGACTGGGGGTAATGAACGAAAGAGGAAGCTGCCTGGTAGAATTTAAGAATCGTGAAAGAAGGTTGTGTACGTGGGAGAGACATGGAGACACTGGAAGGTTTCAGATTGATTATATAATGGCAAGACAGATATTTTGGAAAAGGTTTTGAATAGTAATATATTTTCAGGGGCTGATTTCGACTCTGACCACAATTTATTTGTTATGAACGGTGGATTAAAACTTACAAAACCGCAGAAAGATAGGAATTTAAGGAGATGGGACCTGGATAAGATGAAAAAACGAGATGATGGTGTGGGTTTCAGAGGGAGCATTAGGGAACGATTGACAAGAACAGGGGAATGTAATACAGTAGAAGAAGATTGGGTAGCTTTGAGAGATGAAATAGTGAAGGCAGCAGGGGATCAACTACGTAAAAAAGAGCTAGCAGAAATCCTTGCCTACCACAAGATATACTGAATTTAATCGTCGAAAGGAGGAAGTGCAATAAATGAAGCAGGCGAAAAGGAATGCAAACGCGTCAGAAATGAGATCGTCGGACAGTGCAAAATTTCTAAGCAAATATGGCTATAGGACATTCTATATATCACTAGAGGCAAGATATGAGGGGCGTTCAAAAACAAACTAGCCGGAGGCATAATTACAGAAACCAGCACCTGTATGTTAAAAGTATTGACCCTGGCTGTTGAGACACTTGACCCACTGTGACACAAGGCGGACAATGGCTGTCTCCTAAAATTCCCGGGTCTGCAATGTTAACCACTTCCCCAAGGACACTGGACGCCGTCGTCCGAGGCGAATCGTTTGCCCCTTAGAGCCTTTCTAAAGGGATCAAAAATGGCGTAATCACAGGGAGAGAGGTCTGGGCTGTATGGAAAATGGCCGATAACCTCCCATTTTAATTTTTGCAGGAGTATCGTCACTGTGTTGGTCGTATGGGGCTTTGAGTTGTCGTGGAGCAGAATGGCCCCACTGGTGAAATTGCCTGGTCTTTTTGTTTGATCGCTTGGCGTGATGGTTGGTCAAGGTTCGCGAGGAACGCTGGGCATTTACTGTTGTCCCGTGCTGCCGGAAGTGAATCAGAAGGGGGCCATCTTGGTCAAAGAAGAACGTCAACATAACCTTTCCTGCACTCGTGTGAATGACCTTGGCTTTTTCTTGGCGATGGTGACCCTGGTTGCTTCCACTGGTTCGAAGTGATGACACCGTGACTCATCTCCAGCCACTACCCGTGCCAGGAACACATTCCCTTCCCAAGCATAGCTATTCAGATGAGCAAGACAGTGGGCTATTCGACATGCTTCCTGGTGTGGTTGCAGACTGTGGGACACCCATTAGGCACACACTTGGCGCATGTGCAGTGGTTCCTTCATGATAATGTGAACACTTTCGACGCTCAATCCGACAACGGCGGCTATGGCTTTCACTGTCACTCGGTGGTCCTGGACGATGTCATCGGTAATGCAAAGTGGTACTTCAGACAGTGTATCATCGGTTAACGACACCCATCCTTCCCTGAAGCGCTTCTGCCACCCCCTGACCCTTGCAAGGGACATGGAGTGTTCTCCATACACTTGTGACATTCGTCGATGAATATCTGTTCCTCCTACTTCTCCCGCTGTCAGATAACGAACACTACTACTTTGCTCTTCTTTTGACACCTCCATGTCACTGTTTGCAAAGTGACTGGCAGCGTTGGACGATTGATGCATGCTGCTGCTGCTAGCTCTGTATAGTCACGTGACGTGCACGCGTGCCCCCTAGTGACGGCTGTGAACTTCCACGCTCTGGTCGGAACCACACTTTGTTACACACGCCACAACATTACCCTCCTGTAACCGGTTTGCGCATTCCAGACTCCGGTTCGTTTCTTTTTGAATGCACCTTACAGATACCGCAAACAGGAATATTAAGGAGAGGACAAAAGAGGACCACCTGTGTGAATAACAAGAGTTCAGATGGTAAACCAGTCCTGAGCAAAGACGGGAAAGCCAATAGGTGGAAGGAGTATATACAGGGTCTATACAAGGGCGATGTACATCAGGACTTAATGAAGACGAAGTGGGAGATACGATACTGCGTGAAGCACTGGAAGACCTAAGTAGACAAGGCCCCAGAAGTAGACCGCATTCTGTCAGAACTACTGACATCCTTGGGACAACCAGCCATCTGGTGGGCAAGATGTATGACACAGGCGAAATATCAACAGATTTCAAGATGAATATAATAATTGCAATTCCAAAAAAATGTAGGTGCTGACGGGTGCGAAAATTACCGAACTAACAGTTTAATAAGTCACGGCTGTAAAATACTAACACGAACTTTTTACAGAAGAAAGGAAAAACTGGTAGAAACCGACCTCTGGGAAGATCAGTTTGGATTCCGTAGAAATGTAGGAACACGTGAGACAATACTGACCCTACGACTTATCTTAGAAGCTAGGATAAGGGCAGGCAAATCCACGTTTGAACGTTTGTAGAAGTAAAGAAAGCTTTTGACAATGTTGATTGGAATACTCTCTTTGAAATTCTGCAGGTGTCATGGGTCAAATACAGGGAGCGAAAGGCGGACAGGGTTGTAGCTTACCCCCTACGCCATTCATTCTGTTCATTTAACAAGCAATAAGAGAGGGAAAAAAAATTGGGAATAGGAATTAAAACCCACGGACAAGAAACAAAAACCTTGCGGTTTGCCGATGAAATTGTAGTTCTTTCAGAGATAGCAAAGGACTTGGAAGAAAGTAATGGACAGTGTGTTGAAAGATGGATATAAGATGAACATCAGCAAAAGCGAAAGCCGAGAAGGGAATGTAGAAGCATTCAATAAGGTGTTGCTGAGGGAATCAGATAAGGAAATGAGACACTTAAAGTAGTAGATGAGTTTTGCTATTTGGGCAGGAAAATAACTGATGACTGTCGAAGAAGTGAGGATATTAAATGAAAATAGCGATGACAAGGAATGCGTTTCTGAATAAAAGAAGTTTTTTAACATCGTGTACAGATTTAACTGTCAGGAAGTAGTTTCTGAAAGTATTTGTATGCAGTGTAGCCATGAATGGGTGTGAAACATGGACGATAAATAGTTTAAACGAAAGCAGAATGTAACCTTTTGAAATGTGGTGCTGCAGAAAAATGGTGAAGATTAGATGGGTAGATCACGTATCTAATGAGGAGGTAATGAAGAGAGTTGGGGAGAAGAGGAATTTGTGGGACAATTTGATTAGAAGAAGGGATCAGTTGTTGGGACACGTTCTGAGGCATCACGAGATCACCAATTTAGTACTGGAGGGAAGTGTGGAAGGTAAAAATCGTAGAGGCAGACCAAGAGATGTATGCACTAAGCAGATTCAGAAGGATGTAGTTTGCAGTAATTACTCCTAGATGAAGAGGCTTGCACAGGAAAGAATAGCATGGAGAGCGGCCTTAAACCAGTCTTCCGACTGAAGACCGCAACAATAACAACAACAACAACAACAACAACAACAAAGGCGTTGTCGACCGCAGCGCCGTATTCTGTCTGTGCACATACCTCAGTATTTGAATACGCATACCTATACTTCTTTGGCGCTTAAATGTAAATGGTTAATTTGGTGATATCTGTCTACGTCTACATCTCCATCTACATGGTTACTCTGCAATTCACACTTAAGTGCCTGGCAGAGGGTTCAAATGGTTCAAATGGCTCTGAGCACTATGGGACTCAACTGCTGTGGTCATCAGTCCCCTAGA
The DNA here is from genome assembly GCF_023864345.2 of Schistocerca serialis cubense. Taxonomy (NCBI): domain Eukaryota; kingdom Metazoa; phylum Arthropoda; class Insecta; order Orthoptera; family Acrididae; genus Schistocerca; species Schistocerca serialis. The sequence goes on from NC_064646.1 coordinate 242,584,632, forward strand.
ACTTAGAACTACTTAAACCTAACTAACCTAAGGACATCACACACACCCATGCCCGAGGCAGGATTCGAACCTGCGACCGTAGCAGCAGCGCGGCACCGGACTGGAGCGCCTAGAACCGCACGGCCACCACGGCCGGCCAGAGGGTTCATCGAACCATTTTCATACTACTCCTCTACCTTCCACTCTCGAATAGAGCGTGGTAAAAATGAATACACAAATCTTTCCGTTCGAGCTCTGATTTCTTTATTTTATTATGATGATCATTTCTCCCTACATAGGCAGATATGAACAAAGATTTTCGCATTCGGAAGAGAAAGGTGGTGATTGAAATTTCGTAAATAGATCTCGCCGCAAAGACAACCGCCTTTGTTTCAGTGACTACCATCCCAATTCGCGTATCATATCAGTGACACTCTCACCGCTATTGCGCGATAACACGAAACGAGCTGCCCTTCTTTGCACTTTTTCGATGTCCTCCGGCAATCCTACCTGGAAAGGATCCCACACTGCGCAGCAATATTCCAGCAGAGGACGGACAAGTCTAATGTAGGCTCTCACTTTAGTGGGTTTGTCTCATCTAAGTGTCCTGCCAACAAAGCGCAGTCTTTGTTTCGCCTTCCCCACAATATTATCTATGTGGTCTTTCCAATTTCAGTTGCTCGTAATTGAATTCCTAGATATTTGGTCGAATTGACAGCGCTTAGTTTTGTGCTATTTATCGTATACCCAAAATTTATCGGATTTGTTTTAGTACTCATGTGGATGACCTCATACTTTTCTTTATTTAGTGCCAGTTGCCACTTTTCGCACCAGACAGAAATTCTCTCTAGATCACTTTGTAATTGGAATTGATCGTCTGATGATTTTACTAGACGGTAAATTACAGCGTCATCTGCAAACAATCTAAGGGGGCGGCTCAGATTATCACCTAGCTCATTTAGGTAAATCAGGAACAGCGGAGGGCCTATGACACTACCTTGCGAAACGCCAGGTATCACTTCCACTCCATGATTTACCGTCTATCACTACGAACTCTGACCTCTCTGAGAAGGAATCACGAATCAAGTCACACAACTGAGACGATACTCTATAAGCACGCAATTTGATTAATAGTCGCTTGTGAGGAACGGTATGAAATGCCTTCTGGATATCTAGGGATATGGAATCGATCTGAGATCCCTTGTCGGACAGTATATGCTCCAAAATCCTACTGCAAATTGAGGTCAGTGATATGGGTCTGTAATTAAATGGTTTACTCCTATTTCCCTTCTTGAATATTGGTGTGACCTGTGCTACTTTCCAGTCTTTAGGAACAGACCTTTCGTCAAGTGAGCGGTTGTATATGATTGCTAAGAAAGGCGCTATTGTGTGTGCATACTCTAAAAGCAACCTGATTCGTATACCATCTAAACCGGAAGTCTTGCCTTTCTTAAGTGATTTGAGTTGTTTCGCAACACCTAAGATATCTACTTTTATGTCACTCATGCTAACAGCTGTTCTAGTTTTGAATTCTGGAATATTTTCTTCGTCTTCTTTCGTGAAGGAATTACGGAAAACTGTATTTAGTAACTCCGCTTTAGTGGCTCCGTCATCGGTAACATTTCCATCGCTGTCGCCCATTGACGGTATTGACTGTTTTTGGCCACTGGTGTACTTTACATACGACCAGAATCTCTTTGGGTTTTCTACCATATTTCGAGACACTATTTCATGGTGGAAACTATTAAAAGCATCTCGCATTGACGTTCGCACTAAATTTCGAGCTTCCGTGAAACTTAGCCAGTCTTGGGGATTCTGCGTTCTTCTGAATTTGGCATGCTTTTTTCGTTGCTTCTGCAACAGTGTTCTGACGTTTTTTGTGTACCATGGTGGATCACTCCTGTCTCTTATTAACTTATGCGGTATGCAGCTATCTATTGGTGTCGATACTGTATCTTTGAATTTGAGCCATTATCTGGTCTACACTTACATAATTAGCTTAGAAGGAACGGAGAATCTCTCTTAGGAAGGCATCAAGCGAATTTATATCTGCTGTTTTAAACAAATATATTTTGCGTTTATGTTTAGTGGTTTTGGTTGATATGGTTTTGAGTCTCGCTAGAATGACCTTGCGTTCACTAATCCCTGCATCCGTCATGACGTACTCTATTAGATCAGGGTTATTTGTGGCTAAGAAGTCAAGCGTGTTTTCGCAACCATTTACAATTCGTGTGGCCTCACGAACTAACTGTTCAAAGTAATTCTCAGAGGAAGCATTTAGTACAATTTCGGAAGATGTTTTCTGTCTACCAGCGGCTTTCAACATGAACATTCCCCAACAAATCGAGGGTATATTGAAGTCTCCACCAATTATAAGTGTATGTGTTGGGTACTTACTTGTCATGAGATTCAAGTTTTCTTTGAACCGTTCAGCTGTTATATCATCTGAGTAGGGGGCTCAGTATAAGGAGCCAATTATTATTTTGATACGGCTGTTGAGTATAACCTCTACCCATAGTAATTCGGACGAGCTATCTGTTTCAACTTCACTACAAGATAACTACCAACATACACAAACACACCACCATCTACTTTAATTAATCTATCATTTCGGAACACGGTTTGCGTCTCTCTAAAAATTTCGGCAGAATTTATCTCCGGCTTTAGCCAGATTTCTGTTCCTATAACGATTTCAGCTTCAGTGCTTGCTGTCAGCGCTTGAAGCTCTGGTACTTTTCCAACACAGCTACGACAATTTAAAACTACAATACCGACTGAAACTTCCTGGCAGATTAAAACTGTGTGCCGGACCGAGATTAGAACTAGGGACCTTTGCCTTTCGCGGGCAAGTGCTCTGCCAACTGAGCCACCCAAGCACGACTCGCGCCCCGTCCTCACAGCTTTACTTCTGCCAGTACCTCGTCTCCTACCTTCTACAATACCGACTGTTCCTTGGACAATTCTCGACGTTTCTTTGCCCTGTACCCTTTAAGACCGGAGCCCTTTTTGATCTTTCCCGAGACTGTCTAACCTAAAAAACCGCCCAGTCCACACCAAACAACCCCTGCTACCCGTGTAGCCACCTCCTGTGTGTAATGGTCACCTGACCTATTTAGCAGAACCCGCAAGCCCACCACCCTATGGCTCAAGTCGAGGAATTTGCAGCCTACACGGTCGCATTTGGGGACTCCCCACCACCCTATGGCTCAAGTCGAGGAATCTGCAGAACCGTCTGAACCTCTGATTCGCATCTTCCACTCGGCTCTGTACCAAAGGTCCGCAATCGGTCCTGTCGACGATGCTGCAGGTGGTGAGCTCTGCCTTCATCTCGCTAGAAAGACTGGCAGTCTTCACCAGCTCAGATAGCAGCCGGAAATCAGAGAGAATCTCTTCCGATCCATAGCGACACACGTCAGTAGTGGCGACATGAGCCACCACCTGCAGTTGGCTGCAGCCTGTACCCTTCATGGCATCCGGAAGGACCCTTTCCACATCTTGGATGATTCCCTCTGGTATGCACACGGAGTGCACATCGTTTTTCTTCCCGTCCTTAGCTGCCATATCCCTAAGGGGCTCTATCACCTGCCTAACATTGGAGCTCCCAATGACAAGCAATCCCACCCTCTGCTCTTGTCCGGACCTCTCAGGAAGACCGGCCAATGCCGCAACAGGCGAGGCCGCTCTTGCTGGCTCAGAGGTAGAGGAAGGCGGGGCAAGATGGGGAAGCTAACTTTAAACCCTTACAAAAGGGACAAAAATAAACAAATTCAAGTAGGTTTGACTATCATTTGGTTACTTAACCATTGAATTAAAATAGCATGCAAAGAAACCTGCAAACTTGTTACATTTAGTTAGAAATATCTCGATTTGAAACATAAGCTACCAATTCCCCGTCTTGCCCTATATGCGGAATAAGATGGGGAACTAGCATGAATTCATCTCTAAATCTTAAATAAGGACTGGAATAACGAAATCATGTGACGATAAGGTTTTGAAACATGGTTCTGCGAATTGTAGAATCAGGTATTACGTTTTATTTAGGCATCTTACTTTCACATAGTACACAAGTGTGGACAGCCTCGTCATCATCACTTTCTATCCCTGCACAAGTGTCGTGGGCCCAGCGTCCGCAGCTAATATAACTTATCCAGCCTCCTTCAGAGAAGTCATAGGAGTATAAACATCCTTCACTCTCTTCCTCGTTGTCATTCGACCTTGAGCATGAAGGGGTGATTAAGGCGCCAGTAACGTTCGTCACTTTTTCGTTGTCATTATGTCCTTTTGGTGGTATCCCAGGTTTATTAAACGTCTTTGAGAAGAGTTTTCGTTTACATGCAGCACATTAGGGGACTCCTTTTCGTTTAATTTCTTCAAATAATTCACTCCTATAAGGAGATTCGGTTAAAACAACGGGTTTTCCACGTCTGTTAGATGGTTTCCTTTTGGTTTTTTTATCCACCTTTGGAATAGCTAACACCATTTCAGGGCTGGTAACCTGAAAGTTAGACGAAAGAGAGGCTTGATCGTCAGTTCTTAATTGTTAAGGTGTTTTACGTCTTGACAACATCTCTGGTATTTGGTCTTCCGTTTCTGTAACTTGAGATGTGTGAGCTTGATGAATGTCGGTAGTTGAACAGGGAAGGTAATCACTCTCTTGAAACATATTTCTGTTTACAGGCCAAATGCCTGTTTCCGAAACCCGTTCACTCCTGTGGACATTGTAGGTGAATGAATGAAGGCTTTGCCGAATAAACTTGCAATCTGATGCAGCGTAACAACTTTTCCAGGATGGGTGCGAAGCCACGGTCTTACTTCATCTTCGTGAAATTTACAGAGAGGTTACATAAATGCCACGTCCAGTGATTGAAGACGGTGTGAGCAGTGTGGTGGCAAACACAACAAGACAACCCCATTTTCGCGGGCTACATCTATCAGTTCTAAATTCTTGGTGTGCCTTTTGTGGCCGTCCAATATGAGAAGTATTGGTCTTTCCTTTGACGCACCAGTAAATGCAATAAACTTCTTAAACCAAGTCAAAAATATTTCTTTTGTCATCCAACCAGTTTCTGGACTTCTGCCCAGGTACCAGGGGGCAGTCCAGTCTCAAACGCTTGTTGCATTCGTTTTCGAGGATAAATTAACATAGGTGATACGTAGCATCCCGACGCTGAAACAAAGATTTCTGCAGTCACAATCTGGCCTCTCTCTGCTGAAGTAGCTGCTCCCACCTGTCTGCGCCCTTTCAAAGCAACCACCTTTGTGTGACCTCTTGGAAAGACTGTTAAACCAGTCTCATCGCAATTGAAAATTCTGTCTCCCGTAAAGTTGAATGTGTCTAATTGGCTTTCCAACAGATCGAAAAACCGATCTATAGCAACTCGATTAAACCCCGTTGCTCGTGCGATTGATGTGGCCTCTGGTTTTCGTATTGTTAAGGTAGAATTTCGTGCAAGAAACCCATTTGGCTGCAGTATTAAATGGATGTTTGAAGTTGATTCGTTCAGCTAGCTTAAAAGCAAATTCACAAAGTTATTTAAGTGTTAGGCCAAAATACTGTCCTTCCATCTGTGTTAAGTAGTCTAAGTTCTGCCTCTTGTTCTGGGGTAAACACACTAGTGATTGGTCCTAACCTTTTCACAACTGTATAGCCAGGATTAGCACGTTTCTTTACCACATGTCGTTCAATCGTTGTCTGTGGCACGTTGATGTGTCGGGCAGCCCTGAAAGAACCCATATGACCTTCTATAAAAGCATTTACAGCGCCTTCCATTGATTCCAACGACCAATCTTGCCTAGACGTTTGTCGCCGATACTTGCGAACCATTTGGAAGACAACACGTGGAACCTACTTTTGAGTTAGATCATTCCTGTTAATCTATATTATATAGTAAATACCATATTTCCAATAGTCAGTCGTTAAAGCATAGCAAGAATACTGACTTTGCACGTTTTGTGTATTTTGATTCACCATATAGCCTGAGGCATACTTTGTGATTTATTAAGAAACGTTAGAATAACGAATACCATTCCATTTACAATTGTATTCAACGTATAATGTACGTGTTCAAAACCCGCAGCGAGGTAAACACATGAGACGATAAGAACGTAATGGTTGGACAAATAGTAGGGGCAAGACGGGGAAGCTCCCCATCTTGCCCCACCCTGTCTTGCCCCCTACCATGCTGTCAGGTTATGTTACGCCTACATGAACATTATTTAGTGAACATTGACTACTGACACAGCAGTTTACTGTTAATAAGACGTACTATTCAGTGCTATATATACAGTCTGGACAAATGTTCACGAAACAGTTTTAGGACCTCGAAAAGTATAAAACATTGCAAATCAGTATAACAATTGCACGTACCTTGCAAAGCTCACAGAAACCGCCGCGAAACTAAGGTTCAGCAATGCCAACACACTAGGACCTGTGTATTGATGATGTTGACGTAGCTATCCACAGATGCCAGCACTCTAACTGTAGCTTATAGCCCTTCCCCGTCTTATCCCACCTCCCCGTCTTGCCCCGCCTTCCCCTACTTTCAACAGTGGCCAGTACCTCAAACCTGTTACTGAGAAGTAAGAGTACAACCTTGCGGCGAGCACCAACTTTCGCCTTCTGCCCAGAGATTCGTGACCCCGCCATGGTTCGCCAGTCACCGTCAGGCAAGTGTCGACTGGCAGGGACGTCCGAATCCGAAGGCGCAGTGACATCATAGATCCCAGGCGATGCTACAGGTTCCAGAGACGCTAAAACGCTCGCCTCGGGTGTCCCAATGTCACCGCAGCCCAGGGCAACAGCCTCGATCCTGTCGACCACGGCCAACACAGCTTCCAGGTGTTTACGGACGGTGGCCAATTCCCCCTCAATCCGTACACAACAGGCCCAGCCCCTATCCATCCCTAACATTTTTTTTACTTCTTTTATTTCACAAGCCGTCCAAAAGAAAAACATGTGACTGACGACTACGTAAATGCACACTATACGGGTACTAAAACGTGATGCTACATCTCTAGTTCTATAATACGCCCGAAATTTGTTAATTAAACTAGTCAAGTACCCAACAACAAGCAAAGAAATTAAGAATTAAACTATAAAACAAATCAGTGAGGTAAGAGTACGACTTGCTGCTGGCTGCTGCTTATCCAACGGCTGCAGGGAGCTCAGTTACGAGCCTTGAGGAAAGTAAGTTTTAATACGAAATAGACGCTGTTTTCTGCTATTAATCTCTGTTTAATTTCCTGAGAGGTATCATTTAAGTGGGTGACTGTCGATCCCAGGTAGCTAAACTGCCTGTATCTTCTGTCACGGGTATTGATGAAATCTGTAACTGGTGACTTTACGCACAGCTGGCTTGAATCACACGTAACAAATAGAATGCAAAAGATTTTGATGAATAATTCAAACAATGTCGGAAGGCTACAAAAATTTTGTGACTGTAGAGAAATGAGATCGGAGGCGCACAGGGCTAATTTTTGCCTTCACGCATATTTTTTAAATGACCTTCCGCTTAACATTCAGCAAGCAGAATTGGCACTTCTTGCAGACGATCCCACTAAAAAGAAAGCAGCGGAAGAGAATGAGTTTTCTAAGGAACTGTAAGCAAATGTAGTCTCCCTAAATTTGGAGAATACACACTACATTCACTTCTGTACACGGAGTGGCCGAGCGGTTCTAGGCGCTTCAGTCTGGAACCGCACGACCGCTACGGTCGCAGGTTCGAATCCTGCCTCGGGCGTGGATCTGTGTGATGTCCTTAGGTTAGTTAGGTTTAAGTAGTTCTAAGTTCTAGGGGACTGATGACCTCAGATGCTAAGTCCCATAGTGCTCAGAGCCAATTGAACCATTTGAACCACTTCTGTACAACAAATAGCATCATTGGGTTAGATAGAGCATCAACTATGTAAGCATTCACTTGAGCACGAACAACTGCTACAATTCCGCACTGCATTGATAATGACCTGACACAGGTCGAAATCTGATCTGCGTTGTGACTATAAATGTCATATTAAAGCAACTTAATTCTACGACTGATTGCTGCTCTATCAAACCCGATATAACCACAGTCGTTGCGTGCACCCACCCAATGGAGGGCAACCTGAAATAGCATCATACTAAAAATTGACGTAGCACATGAGAATGCAGTGAAAAGGGTTTTTCTTTTTAGTCATCACTCTTCTGACTGGTGTGATGCAGCCCGCCACGAATTCCTCTCCTGTTCTGACCTTTTGATGCCAGCATGTCGCCAGTATTCAAATAGGGAAGCATCTAAAGGTGAGTCCCGCACTTTGGCGCCGGATCACCTTACTGCGGGAAGAACAGAGCCGCCATAAATTGCGAGCCCTAATTTGGTGGTGAGCGGCGAGCCCAGGAGGGGATGCAATTTTGCATCGCGGCGGCGCGCGGCGTGGCGGGCTGCTGAGAGATTTAAGCGTGTCGGATATGGCGGCGTGTTTTATGGTGGGACGTGATTTAGGAGGCGCGGCGTTTTCTATTAGCGTCGCTGAGCCGCCGCTATCTCCAGGCACGACCCGCGCCGCGGACGTGAGTCCCTGGCGACAGGGGCGGCGGCGCGCCGTTCTTTAGCGGTACCAGGTTACGGGTCGCGCCGCCGCACAGAACAAGTGGTCCCGGTGCGGGAGATACTTGTTAGCGTGCTATTCATGCGAGATGAGGTGACTATAAAAAGCTGCAGCACCGAGTACGATAAACAGCACCGGGTCGGTCCTGGCTATTTATTGAGATTATATTACACAAAGAACAATCGAGTGTTTCCGCTTTTTTCAGAACATTATTTTATCACTACTCGTTTAAAATACGGATGTAGTCTTTCGCCCCTACTGTTCAGTCCATACAGTGAAGATACAATGACGGAAGTAAAATAAAGTTTTAAGGAGAGGTTAAAATTCAGGATGAAATGGTAACAATGATAAGATTGGTTCAAATGGCTCTGAACACTATGGGACTCAACATCTAAGGTCATCAGTTCCCTAGAACTTAGAACTACTTAAACCTAACTAACCTAAGGACGTCACACACATCCATGCCCGAGGCAGGATTCAAACCTGCGACCGTAGCGGTCGCGCGGTTCCAAACTGAAGCGCCTAGAACCGCTCGGCCGCAACGGCCGGCAACAATGGTAACATTCACTGATAACATCACTATCCTCCGTGAATGTGAAAAAATACTACAGGATCTGTTGAATGGAATGAACTTCCCAGCGGGTACAACATATGGTACAGAATTGGAGCGAGCAAACTATGGAAGTAAGGCAAATACATACTGTTCTCAACACAAATTAGCATGAAGGCTAGGTATAAATATGCTAGGCATTCTGGCTATCGTAGTATGTTATGAAACAAAGCAAAGCAGGCGTTGGGCACAAAATCGCTTTGTTCATTGAGTACCCTAGGCGGCTCATGCTTTTTGGCCTTGTAAATCTCCAACTCCTCCAACAAGTCGAGAGCGCGACCCTTCTCTGCCGTGTGTAGAATACGCATACAGCTCCAAATTTTGCCATTAGCGTGGCTAGTTTCTGCTACGTGCATTCCCAATGCAGTTCTGTTATGTACCTGAAAATGCTCCCTGAATCTTATTCTAAAAGAACGAACAGTTTGCCGGCCGGAGTGGCCGAGCGGTTCTAGGCGCTACAGTCTGGAACCGCGCGACAGCTACGGTCGCAGGTACGAATCATTACTGAGAATGACACGGCGCTCAGTCGACTATCACGTGGCCTTCAGCGCCAGATCACGTGGTTTCCTTTTCCTTTTTGCTATACAGGAGTATAATTCTCCTTGTACCTCTAAATGGGTCTGAAAAATTAACATGAACTAAAACAGATGAACTAAAACTGCTACTCTTCAAGAGAGATATACAGGGTGTTACAAAAAGGTACGGCCAAACTTCCAGTAAACATTCCTCACACACAAAGAAAGAAAATATGTTATGTGGACATGTGTCCGGAAACCCTTACTTTCCATGTTAGAGCTCATTTTATTACTTCTCTTCAAATCACATTAATCATGGAATGGAAACACACAGCAACAGAACGTACCAGCGTGACTTCAAACACTTTGTTACAGGAAATCTTCAAAATGTCCTCCGTTAGCGAGGATACATGCATCCTCCCTCCGTCGCATGGAATCCCTGATGCGCTGATGCAGCCCTGGAGAATGGCGTATTGTATCACAGCCGTCCACAATACGAGCACGAAGAGTCTCTACATTTAGTACCGGGGTTGCGTAGACAAGGGCTTTCAAATGCCCCCATAAACGAAAGTCAAGAGGGTTGAGGTCAGGAGAGTATGGAGGCAATGGAATTGGTCCGCTTCTACCAATCCATCGGACACCGAATCTGTAGTTGAGAAGCGTACGAAAACTTCGACTGAAATGTGCAGGAGCTCCATCGTGCATTGTCGTACTTGTAAAGGCACATGCTCTAGTAGCACAGGTAGAGTATCCCGTATGAAATCTACGTGCTCCATTGAGCCTAGGTGGAAGAACTAAAATGAGCTGTAACACGGAAATTAAGCGTTTCCGGACACATGTCCACATAACATCTTTTCTTTATTTGTGTGTGAGAAATGTTTCCTGAAAGTTTGGCCGTACCTTTTTGTAACACCCTGTATATACACTCCTGGAAATGGAAAAAAGAACACATTGACACCGGTATGTCAGACCCACCATACTTGCTCCGGACACTGCGAGAGGGCTGTACAAGCAATGATCACACGCACGGCACAGCGGACAAACCAGGAACCGCCGTGTTGGCCGTCGAATGGCGCTAGCTGCGCAGCATTTGTGCACCGCCGCCGTCAGTGTCAGCCAGTTTGCCGTGGCATACGGAGCTCCATCACAGTCTTTAACACTGGTAGCATGCCGCGACAGCGTGGACGTGAACCGTATGTGCAAAATGGCTCTGTGCACTATGGGACTTAACATCTTAGGTCATCAGTCCCCTAGAACTTAGAACTACTTAATCCTAACTAACCTAAGGACATCACACAACACCCAGCCATCACGAGGCAGGAACCGTATGTGCAGTTGACGGACTTTGAGAGAGGGCGTATAGTGGGCATGCGGGAGGCCGGGTGGACGTACCGCCGAATTGCTCAACACGTGGGGCGTGAGGTCTCCACAGTACATCGATGTTGTCGCCAGTGGTCGGCGGAAGGTGCACGTGCCCGTCGACCTGGGACCGGACCGCAGCGACGCACGGATGCACGCCAAGACCGTAGGATCCTACACAGTGCCGTAGGGGACCGCACCGCCACTTCCCAGCAAATTAGGGACACTGTTGCTCCTGGGGTATCGGCGAGGACCATTCGCAACCGTCTCCATGAAGCTGGGCTACGGTCCCGCACACCGTTAGGCCGTCTTCTGCTCACGCCCCAACATCGTGCAGCCCGCCTCCAGTGGTGTCGCGACAGGCGTGAATGGAGGGACGAATGGAGACGTGTCGTCTTCAGCGATGAGAGTCGCTTCTGCCTTGGTGCCAATGATGGTCGTATGCGTGTTTGGCGCCATGCAGGTGAGCGCCACAATCAGCACTGCATACGACCGAGGCACACAGGGCCAACACCCAGCATCATGGTGTGGGGAGCAATCTCCTACACTGGCCGTACACCACTGGTGATCGTCGAGGGGACACTGAATAGTGCATGGTACATCCAAACCGTCATCGAACCCATCGTTCTACCATTCCTAGACCGGCAAGGGAACTTGCTGTTCCAACAGGACAATGCACGTTCGCATGTATCCCGTGCCACCCAACGTGCTCTAGAAGGTGTAAGTCAACTACCCTGGCTAGCAAGATCTCCGGATCTGTCCCCCATTGAGCATGTTTGGGACTGGATGAAGCGTCGTCTCACGCGGTCTACACGTCCAGCACGAACGTTGGTCCAACTGAGGCGCCAGGTGGAAATGGCATGGCAAGCCGTTCCACAGGACTACATCCAGCATCTCTACGATCGTCTCCATGAGAGAATAGCAGCCTGCATTGCTGCGAAAGGTGGATATACACTGTACTAGTGCCGACATTGTGCATGCTCTGTTGCCTGTCTCTATGTGCCTGTGGTTCTGTCAGTGTGATCATGTGATGTATCTGACCCCAGGAATGTCTCAATAAAGTTTCCCCTTCCTGGGACAATGAATTCACGGTGTTCTTATTTCAATTTCCAGGAGTGTATTTGCCAGCAACAGGGATCGCCCATTCACATAAACGGAGGACATAAAAAAACCAGGACCTGGCCGAATCACGAGCTGATACGGTAGAAGGATGAAAAAAGGTAGACTGATGTGAGGAGGACAGATAATTAAGATGGAAGATGAAAGACTACCACGAGTATCAATCATAGGATCCATCAGTAGCAGAAGGTGCAGGGAAAGACCGGAAGGACCATATCAACGGGGACGATGAGCCTCAGAAAACGAGAATGTACCACAGAAATGATTGGTGGAGGAACTTAGATAACCCATCTGGTCTCCCAGATCAAAGAGACAGTTAAGAACAAGATAGTCTTATTCGGTAGCAGTAATCATAAGTAACTACACTTCACCTTCTCAAGACTTTCTCGTCCAAGTTTTACGTTTAGTGATCCTACATGTCCATTTCTGAAATTGTATCTTCAGTGTCCAGCCCTGCCTTATCCTTCTCCAGATTCTCGTTTGAAATTCAAGCACCTCTTTGTTACGATGATACTTAAACTGAAAGATTTGTAATGTAGATGACTGGAAATGGCATCTGTAGAAGCTAAACCTGTAACTGACGTCTGGTTACATAAAGGATAGATATATAAATTTTGGAACAACAACCATATTTACCAAAACGACAGTTGTGTCGTGTTTCACAAAGGTAACCGACGGGATAATATCACTTACCTATTTCCCATCTACAAACGCGTCTTAGTACAGCTTATCACACATAAAAATCATATATTCCATTACACTTCTGGTGGCCATAAGCCAACCGATTGTCTCCATTTTCATAATGACTAAACCGAACAATGTCTAGTAGGTAGATCCTCCGTAACACATAGCACTTAGGCCAAGTCAAGCAGGCGGGCATTCCCCGAGGGACAGGCAATTTGTCACGCAAGACAAGCGGGTTACTCACGGGATGGAGAACCTGGCTTTCAAGGAGATAGGGAGGAAACTGCCTCCTAATATACCTCTAAAATAGCAACCCTAGAAAATTTGATGCGTAACAGACCTACAGATATTGTCTGTTCTTGTGAGTTATATGTACATTTTTGTTCACGAGATTTTGTTCTATAAAATGTGTGTGTTATTACTTGTGTTAGTTGCATCTGAATTTATTGTTTCTGTACTCCAAAATAAATAGTACAATGAATCCTCTGTACATGCTGATACTTCTCCTAGGAAATAAAGCCACTATACTTTAGTCTCCTACCACGAGTCAGTGGGAAATACTGATGCATTTAGTCCGTCGTAGTAGTATTTGCGCAGGGAGAGTGAAGTTAATCTCCATTTACCCATTATCGAAGTCAGTCGGCTTCAAACGATTGTAAATAGTAAGAAGGAGTGAAAAGTCAGCCGCGCATGTAAAATTGCCTCAACAGAGAAAGTCATACTGAAGCTCGCTCCACCATCTGGTAATGAAAGGCCAAATTTAATACAATGGGAATGGCATAAATGTGAAATCATGTTATGTCCAGCTGGGGCATGACTTGCTTAGGATTCTCTAAAGATGCTTATCTAAAGATGCTGTGACTAGCTGGCTGCAAGATGCAAGGCATTTGTCACCCTAAGTAGCCAAGATTATTCATCGTTCCTTCTTTCTGGTTCTCATGTCTCCACAGGAAATATTGTTACAATACCTTACGTTTGTTGTAATAATTGAGAACTGAAGTTTGCATTTGAATCTTCCTCTGATATACTGAGAGTGTTCCTTTTAACAATAAGTCCTTTGCGATTCACAGTTACAATAGTTATAATTCTTTAATTTACGTAATTTTAAAGCGGCAACTAAATTGAACATAATGTTTGCTAAATCATTTGTAGTTGCGATAAAAGGACAAGAGCTACAAATTAAATTAATATTCTCATCAATAATTCAGTAAACGAAATAGCGTTCTTTATAACAACTTTATGATCGCCTTGTGTAAAGTCTTTTAATCACTCCAGGAAATACAGAAATATTTGCCTAAGGTTTCTAATAGGAAGCTACCATGTAGCTGACATATTTAAACCAGGTCTGTACAATTTATTTTAAATAAAATTTCTGTCTATTTTATTTAGGGAACTAGAAACGTTTAATGTTTTAGAAGTGGATGTAACATGTTCTACACAAAGTTACTGGTGTCACGAAGCAAGAAACCTCCTCTAAGAGTCATCTGGGCTTCTGTATTCGGTAATACAAATGAATTTCTTTTAAGTGCTCTCAAGAAGAAATCTAACATTGTTGAACAGGACGACCGTTGGTGAGGACAACGCCGTCCCAACCATCTTCCAGGAGAACTACTGTTCTGTTGGGAGAATGGACCACGAAAGCCAGTAACAGAAATGATCGGTGGAGAAACGTAGAGAACACATCTGGTCTTCCAGACCAAAGTGACAACTAAGAAGCATGAAGTATTATGGGTTAGCTGACTATCTTGCTGTATTCACATATGTCTAGACTGCCCTTTTTAAGGTGGTCACCTACTTGTCGACGAAAAAATACACTTGCCTGTCAGACTACCAATGAAGTGGTGTGGACCAGTTCTTTCGTCTCCGTGGATTCCACACCACGTATTAATGGGCAATGTCCGTTGACGATGGACAAGACATAGACACCTAAGATTTTCTGTGACCAAATAATGGACACTATAACGGTTCAATAGACCATTCATGACAGTATACTATACTATGCAAAGTTCCAGACTGAAACTGTCCAGGACCTATTTGCAGGAAGTAACCCCTCGATTGACATCGTTCCCATGCAGCTCCTGTGTGTGGTGGTACGGGTGAGACCTATCAAGTGTATTATTCACCTCACAGATGTAAGGGAGCTACCAGGAACTGATGGAACGTTTCGTAAGCCGGTATCCAGATTGTTGATGTTCCAGCTCGAAAGTAACACTCCCGTAGCCTCAGTCTTCGTGTCAAACCACCACGCCTTTTCAAACTACTGTTACTCAAAGTCAGTGTTCAGTACGTGAGATTGTAATGGCTGACTAAGTTCCCCGACCACGATATCTTGCAAGCCATGGTAGCTACATCGTGTGGTTTCAGCAAACGCGGAGCAACAGCTACACATCAGATGCTTGATGGATGTGTATGTCATGCTTACTCCACATCAGTATCGGTGAGATGCTGAAAATCGTTGTTTGTTGATTACCCTCTCTCTCTTATAACGCACTGTGAGGATACTTTCTAGAATCTAACCAAACCTGACCTCCAAAAAGTCAACGAAGAAGCTAACCGCAGCACGACACTGGCAACTTTACGTATGGAATGTTGCATGCACTCTTGAAAGTTCGGACGTTTTTAGCTTCCTAACTACAATTGTGCGCTGAACTTAAGGACGGAACTAACTCTCTTGTAACGAGTCACTGCCAAGTAACATAGCTAGATGTAACTTGTGCCATACGTGGAAAGAACTGCTACGTTATAGTACAGAGGGTTTCTAGCAAAAAAAAAAAAAGAAAAACACGCAATGTGACGAACAGAAATTACACTTTTATTTGAAGACAATAACTACAATGAGGTCACCACGACTTATAATAGCCCCTAGACATTACAAAATGTGGTTCCTGGTTATTAATTGTGTGTCTGCTCACCACAGACTGTGTTTCATCCTCTGAAACGTACTCCCTTAGCTGGCCACAATGTTGATGAAGATTTCTTGTGCTACACCAGCTAGGTTGACAATCGCAATCGCCTGTTGTCATGCCACAGCACGTCTCCCGAACTAATTCCACATGTACTATATGGGATTTATGTCAGGGCAACGGGCAGCCCAGTCCACTCGTCGAATATATTGATGTTCCAGGAGCTTCTCCATCTGCTCTGTTCGATCGGTTGCACATTGTCATTCCATAAAAATGAAGTACAGGCCGAATTAACTCCTGAAAAGACACATGGTGAAGGAATACAGCGTCGCGATAACGTTGACCAGTAAGCGTTCAGTGCCCAAAGATTTGAAGGTTAGTACGCTCATGCAACATTATATCTCACCAAACCATAACACGTGCACCACCAAAATGATCTTGTTAGAAAGTGTTCCTGTGTGCATTACGTGTTCCCACTTCTCAATATACACTATGTGATCAAAAGTGTCAGGACATCCCCTCCAAAACATACGTTTTTGACATTAGGTGCACTGTGCTGCCACCTACAGCAGGTACTCTATATCAGCGACCTCAGTGGTCATTACACATCGTGAGAGAGCAGAATGCAGCACACCACGGAACTCAAGGACTTAGAACGTGGTCAGGTGATTGGGTGCCACTTGTGTCATATGTCTGTAGGCGATATTTCCACACTCCTAAGCATCCATAGGTCCACTGTCTCAGATGTGATAGTGAAGTGGAAACGTGAAGGGACAAGTATAGCACAAAAGCGTATAGACAGACCTCGTCTGTTGATTGACAACAAACCGCCGACAGTTGATGAGGTTCGTAATGTGTAATAGACAGCCATGTATCCAGACCATCACACAGGAATTCCAAACTGCATCAGGATCCACTGCAAGTACTATGATAGTTAGGAGGTGTAATGGTACTTGAATTACGCAACCATTACGGCACCTCAACTGAACCTCTCGATACCAGCTATATTCTACTGTGTTTCTGTAAACTACTTAACGTGTTTCTGAGACAACATTCAGATTTGATTTAATTTGTGATACATCGATATGTTTATATTGTAATGATATTATTCTTATGTGTATTCTTTCTTTTGTCACTATGATCTTTGACGTACTTGTAACTCTGATTTTTGGGCACGTAAGCGATAGTTAGTTAGTTGTTGAGTTGTTAGAGAGTCGGACCTGGAGAAAGTCAAGTCATGTTGGAAAGACCCTTAACGTAGTCAGCTTATAAAATGTGAACTTTAACAGTGACTGTGAGGAAGATGTTTTTAAGTATGTTTTGTATTGTAAAGTGATGTTTAGTGTGTCGCTTGGTATTGCAATAAAACCAATTAAAAGGAAGTGTAACTTAATTTCGGAGTGCTGATTATTGTTTTATATCACCATTGTCCAGCAAAACTGTAATCTCCAAGAATGTTTTGTGAAGTGCATCTACAAAACTTTTGAATATAGCAGGATAAAACCTAGGCCTCTTTGCAATCACAATGATTTTCAACGATTGAGCCATGATTTTACGACGAGACCTGCGTGGGAAACACAAAAAGATGAGTGCCTAGTTTTTTCATTATTACATGAAATGACTATTAACTGTGCTCTAATGACACATGGCTGAAGTTCAAGACATTAGTCAGGAAGAATCAATATGCAAAGAAGTGGGATACGGAAGTACTAAGGAATGACGAGATACGTTTGAAATTCTCTAACGCTATAGATACAGCAATAAGGAATAGCGCAATAGGCAGTACAGTTGAAGGGGAATTGACATCTCTAAAAAGAGCCATCACAGAAGTTGGGAAGGGAAACAAAGGTACAAAGAAGGTAGCTGCGAAGAAACCATGGGTAACAGGAGAAATACTTCAGTTGATTGATGAAAGTAGGAAGTACTAACATGTTCCGGGAAAATCAGGAATACAGAAATACAAGTCGCTGAGGAATGGAATAAATACGAAGAGCAGGGAAGCTAAGACGAAATGGCTGCAGGAGAAATGTGCACACATCGAAAAAGATATGATTGTCGGAAGGACAGACTCAGCGTACAGGAAAGTCAAAACAGCGTGTGGTGACATTAAAAGCAACGGTGGTAACATTAAGAGTGCAACGGGAATTCCACTGTTAAAAGCAGAGGAGAGAGCAGATAGGTGGAAAGAATACATTGAAAGCCACTATGAGGGTGAAGATTTGTCTGATGTGATAGAAGAAGAAACAGGAGTCGATTTAGAAGAGATAGGGGATCCAGTATTAGAATCGGAATTTAAAAGAGCTTTGGAGGACTTACGGTCAAATAAGGCAGAAGGGATAGATAAAATCCATCAGAATTTCTAAAATCATTGGGGGAAGTGGCAACAAAACGACTATTCACGTTGGTGTGTAGAATATATGAGTCTGGCGACATACCATCTGACCTTCGGAAAAGCATCATCTACACAATTCCGAAGACGGCAAGAGCTGACAAGTGCGAGAATTATCGCACGATCAGCTTAACAGCTCATGCATCGAAGCTGCTTACAAGAATAATATACAGAAGAATGGAAAAGAAAATTGAGAATGCGCTAGGTGACGATCAGTTTGGCTTTAGGAAAAGTAAAGGGACGAGAGAGGCAATTCTGACGTTACGGCTAATAATGGAAGCAAGGCTAAAGTAAAATCAAGACATTTTCATAGGATTTGTCGACCTGCTGTTCGACATTCTGAAAAAAGTAGGAGTAAGCTATAGGGAGAGACGGGTCATATACAATATGTACAACAACCAAGAGGGAATAATAAGAGTGCACGATCAAGAACGAAGTGCTCGTATTAAGAAGGGTGTAAGACAAGGCTGTAGCCTTTCGCCTCTACTCTTCAATCTGTACATCGAGGAAGCAATGATGGAAATAAAAGAAAGGTTCAGGAGTGGAATTAAAATACAAGGTGAAAGGATATCAATGATACGATTCGCTGATGACATTGCTATCCTGAGTGAAAGTGAAGAAGAATTAAATGATCTGCTGAACGGAATGAACAGTATAATGAGTACACAGTATGGTCTGAGAGTAAATCGGAGAAAGACGAAGGTAATGAGAAGTAGTAGAAATGAGAACAGCGAGAAACTTAAATCAGGATTGATGGTCACGAAGTCAATGAAGTTAAGGAATTCTGCTACCTAGGCAGTAAAATAACCAATGACGGACGGAGCAAGGAGGACATCAAAAGCAGACTCGCTATGGCAAAAAAGGTATTTCTGGCCAAGAGAAGTCTACTAATATCAAATACAGGTCTTAATTTGAGGAAGAAGTTTCTGAGGATGTACGTCTGGAGTACAGCAATGTATGGTAGTGAAACATGGACTGTGGGAAAACCGGAACAGAAGAGAATCGAAGCATCTGAGATGTGGTGCTACAGACGAATGTTGAAAATTAGGTGGACTGATAAGGTAAGGAATGAGGAGGTTCTACGCAAAATCGGAGAGGAAAGGAATATGTGGAAAACACTGATAAGGAGAAGGGACAGGATGATAGGACATCTGCTAAGACATGAGGGAATGATTTCCATGGTACTAGAGGGAGCTGTAGAGGACAATGCTGTAGAGGAAGACAGAGATTGGAATACGTCAAGCAAATAATTGAGGACGTAGGTTGCAAGTGCTACTCTGAGATGAAGAGGTTAGCACAGGAAAGGAATTCGTGGCGGGCCGCATCGAACCAGTCAGTAGACAGATGACCAAAAAAAATGACACCTGCCACATCATATTACTGTTGTTGCCCGAAAATGCAGTATTTAGCAGCGTGAGCAACACCACAATCGTTATTAAAGTTTGTTGTGGTAGGGTTGTTAGAGAGGGAGTTGACAAAACTTAGATTTCATGGTCGAGCGGCTGCTCATAAGCCACACATCACGCCGGTAAATGCCAAACGGCGCCTCGCTTGGTGTAAGGAGCGTAAAAGTTGGACGACTGAACAGTGGTAAAAAGTTCTGTGGAGTTACGATTCACGGTACACAACGTGGCGAACCGATGGCGGGGCTTAGGTATGGTGAATACCCGGTGAACGTATGTAATTCCAACAGTAAAATTCGGAGGCGGTGGTATTAGGTGTGGTCGTGTTTTCATGGAGGTCGCTTACGCCCCTTGTTGTTTCGTGTGGAACTATCACACCATAGTTCTACATTGATGTTTTAAGTACCTTTTTGCATCCCACTGTTTACGAGCAATTCGAGGATGGTGACTGCATCTTTCAACACGATCGAGCACCTGTTCATAATGCACGGCCTGTGGTGGGGTGGTCACAAGACAATAACATCTCTGTAATGGACTGGTCTGCACTGAGTCCTGACATGAATCATATAGAACAGCTTTGGGATATTTTAAAACGCCGACTTCGTGCCAGGCCTCACCGTCCGACATCGATACCTCTCCTCAGTGCAGCAGTTCGTCATGTATGGACTGCCATTCCCCAAGAAACCTCCGAGTATCTCACTGAACGTATGACTTCGAGGCTCAGGGTGGGCTAACACCATGATGAATTTCAGCATTACCGATGGAGAGTGCCACGAACTTTTGAGTCCTTTTCAGCCGCGTGTCCGGATACTTTTGATCACATAGTATATGAGGATGCGTCCAGCATTTTAGAAAGAGGGGATATTCGGCGAACGTTCTAGCATGCCCATTCGTCGGGTGAAGTCCGTTAGGGGAGACGTATTGTATGTAGTGCATCTACCTGCGCTATTGACCATCCAGCAGCTGTCAAGCGTGATGGAGAAATGGAACGCTCTACCGTAAGAATTTCTCGCCAACCTAGTCACCACTACGGGAGTGTGTTGCAGAGGAGGAGGAGGATATTAGTGTTTAACGTCCCGTCGACAGCGAGGTCATTAGAGACGGAGCGCAAGCTCGGTTGTGGGAAGGATGAGGATGGAAATCGGCCGTGCCCTTTCAAAGGAACTATCCCGGTATTTGCCTGAAGCGATTTAGGGAAATCACGGAAAAGCTAAATCTGGATGGCCGGAGACGGGATTGAACCGTCGTCCTCCCGAATGCGAGTCCAGTGTTCTAACCACTGCGCCACCTCGCTCGGTATGTTGCAGAGTATGCTCAGTTATCCATTGTAATCACACCACCTTTTAAGAAGTATGTCCCGCCTTTTTGTAATGTCCAGGGGACCATAATGAATCGCTGTGACTTCACGCGAGAATTTTCGTTGAGTAAAAGCGTCATTTCTGTTAGAGTCATTGGTTGTTTCTTTCAGATGTCTCCTGTGGTATACATCAGCTATGGTATATGGCTACGACACATCAACCGATGATTATTTTCCACAACTGTGTAATACGCAGAGAAATTTTACTTAAACTGATTTGTACACGGTTTGGTTTAAATACATAAGAAACATCACAAAAAATACTATTATGAAATCGTAGCTCGTTAATATAACTCTCTGGAAAATAACTAAAACTTTGTTCATAACTCCACAGAAAGGAAAGTAACAATGAAGGAAGAATGAGTTTCACGTCCAGTCGACATCGAGGTCATTATAGACGGAGCACTAGCTCGGGTAGTGTCAAGGACGTGGAAGGAAATTGGCCATGCCCATTCAAAGCAACCGCTCAAGCATTTGCCTAGAGCGATTTGCGAAATCACGGAAACCCTAAGTGTGGATGGGCGACCGCATCTTCGAGCGGTCTTTTTCTCTAATGCGAGTAGAGTTTACTAACCACCTTACTCTGTCCGCAGTAAGAGTAACTATTTTGGCCATCTATCTAGCTAAATAATCCTTTCACTAATTTCTTTGCGAATTCCAACAGTGTCGTAGACTGTAGTTAGAGAAACAGACTCTCAGTATCAGAGAAAATATTAAATGCATCAAAATGATATAAATGGATCGATGGGGATGAAACTATTTACAATTTGATGACATGAAACGGTTTCATTGCACACCACCAGAAGGAAATTCGAGTTGGATTCTGGCTCTGACATAAACCTGAAATTGTGACTATAGGCATATTAAACGTAAACATGTCTGCATAATAGCAAACTACGTTAGAGATACAATGACTTCACCAGCAGATGACTTTTATGGATAAAAACAAACGATAATCTAAAAAAAATTAGTTTTAATCATTCATTAGAAACCTCAGTTGTTAGATTGAACCTCACAAGACGTACATACGTTTACATTATTAAAACGAGCGATTCTGAGAATGTTTATACATTGTTTCTCCTTGTTTTCGTACATACCATGTGTTTTCGGGCGGTAGTTTTGTTACGCCCAATTATTCAGATCATTTGTGTTCAAACTAATAACTACTTCACATTATGTCTATAGGTCATTAAGATCAATCAGTTATTGAATGGAAATAAATGTAATGATGTGATCAACAATGTGCACTGACATAATACCTGGTCAGTATTTTCACAGCTTTACAGAATGACGTTGTACATGCAGACATGCAAACAAAGAGGAGCTGCGTGAAATGGTTCAGAATATATTGTTGAAAGACCTGTACGCTACAAATGCTGTAAACTTAGCTGAAACGCAAGTAAACAGCAGTATCCATTCAGCCATAAATTCTAAATTGTTTTATTACCACACCGATTTCGATTTTACATTATATCATCATCAAGTTACTGTATAAGAAACAATGTAATGAATTACAAAAGTATGAAGAGGACCATTATCTAATGAACGAACACTAGTTTGTGACTAGCAGACATAGTCAACAGTTCATAAATAGGTCTATAAAATTCAATTAATATAATACATATGTCAAAAGAAATTGATTACCAAAATTTATTTTAAGCATAGTGTCTCACCACTGTGGATGTAATAATTAATAATATTAAAGTAAAAACCATATAATATAATTAAAAATAATAGGGAGCAAGTATACATTGTACCCAAGCCATATAAAAATTATAGAATATCTAGAATTACCACTTATCAGTTGGAAAATAGCAGACAGTAAATGATAACCTCAAACAATTTATTGCGTTTCATTACTTTAAAATAAGTTGTGACGGTCTGTCAGATATAACTGAACCAACTTCCACTGCACAAAAATAGTAAAGAACAATGTAGAATATAAAAAAGTAAAATCACAAACAAAATCTTAACGAAGTAAATATTATATTGGTTAAATGACTAAACCGCATGTGACCAGGTAAGCAGCTAATCAAGTTAAAATTGCTTGTACATATAGCTACTAATCCGTGTATAGGCACTAACACCTTTACATAAGGAAAAATAGGAGGAAAGAAGGAAAATGAACTAAGGAAGCAGAATGAAAGAGTAAATTAAAAATAAGAAGCAAAGTGGTATTAGAAATTGTAGAGGAAAACGAAGAGTCCAAAATAAACGTCGAAAGCATGACAAACATGAAGTCAGGTGAGATTGTAAGACAAACTGTGTATGACACCTCAGACGCACAGATAATCTTACGTTAAAACTTATCTGCAAAAATCCTGCCATGTCGATCACCAAGAATCAGGATCGAAAGAGTTATTCTCAAACATGTGAATATTTCATCATGTAAAATGCCATAGATGTAACAGTCTATGCGATGAGAAGCAGCCAGGGAAGAACTAAGATCTTCTGTGTCGTGTTGCGTTATCAATTAAAGGAAAAGCTGCCCAAGAACTCGCAATAAAGTATCACTAAAACAGGTGAAACACTAATACTGCAAACAGCACAAGTCAAAAGCCATATGAAGTTAAAATAAAAATTACAGATATGGTACTGTTGTAACGTAATAGAAATTAGTATTAAAAGTTTGCAGTGAATAAGTTTAGATTAAAGGAATATTGACTGTGTGGTTACAATGGAGTAGAAACAATCGAGTATAAAGATCCCTAAATTCACCAAAAGTATGGAAGTAAATGTAGAAACGTTTCTACATAATAATGTAACCGAGTGCATCTAAGAAAGTAAAAATAACTTCCTTAAATTTAAGGATATCAGTCTACCTGATATGTTAACCTTACTGAACTTTTAACCTTTGTGCTATCACATAACTTCAATTTCAATAACAAATTTTTTGAACAGGAAACTGACCTAAAAATGCTGCTAGCCAACATTTATATAAATTGTTTAGAAACATACTTTTTCAAAGTCAATTCCACAATAAACAAAAAAGTAATGTAATGAAAATGCTATGTCGATGACACACGTTCAAATTGTTCACATGGCTCTGAGCACTACAAGACTTAACTTCTGAGGTCAACAGTGCCTTAGAACTTAGAACTACTTAAACCCAACTAACCTAAGGACATCACACACAGCCATGCCCAAGGCAGGATTCGAACCTGCGACTGTAGCCGTCAGACTGTAGCGCCTAGAACCGCTCGGCCACCACGGCCGGCGATGACACACGTATCTCATTTGATGGAACAGTAAAAGGAATTGATCAGTATGGAAAAAGCTTAAAATACTCCACCAAAACAAAATTTACTGTTGAGTATGAAACTTATGACATAAATTTCTTGGATTTAAATACAATGGTAAACATAAACTGAAAATATACAGAAAACCCAGAACAGCCTCTCATCCTGTCACCCCAAGCAACAAAAAATGGAATATTATACAACAATGCACAATAAAATTAAAAAGAATCCCTGTGGAGACTGGAAAAAAACTACAAGAACTGAAAATAATCAAACCAATAACCCACACCAATGTTTGCAACTCTGACACCATCACTAAACTTCTCGATAGAATTAAAAACAAATGCAGTAACGAAGATACATACAAGTCCAAATCAATCAGCACATTAGCACAAATAGCTCCTCATACTATGCGAAATATATCTGCACATCATTTATTGGTAAAGCGTCCTTTTAGTCTGTAAACTAATTATGTGTTAAAAATATCAAGATTACTTTTTCAGCAAACAGTAAAATGAAACAAATGTTCACAGCTCAAATTTAGAAACTGAAGTACACCACAGGCCTGGCATTTAGAAACTAAACTGTTCTATGTGCCTCAAATTTTACGTTCGCCAAACTAATAGAAGGTTCAGCATGTGGTTCTGTGAACACATGAATGCTCTCAGTTTCAACAGCATAAATAATTCAATTTTTGCTACTCACTTGGCCGAACACGGAAACACAGTGATAAGCATCGAAGAAAACTCAGGGATATTACATTTTGCCGAAAATGGAGTACAGATGAATTTGTAAAAAGAATTGGAAACATAAATCACATACACAATACATCTGTCCGCATACCGAATGATGAACTAGAATTAAAAAGCAAATGTATCTCCAAAATTTCATACAACTCCTATGATTTGAACGTATAGAAACCTTAACTGACAGGGAAAATTCTTCATTGACCACTTCCAGCATGTTTCGAACCCAAAATAAAATGTAAAAAAAAAATGTGTGTCTAACGCTATAAAATTTTCTGTACTTTGAGGAAGTATCTCTTAAATAGCTTCATAAGTGTGCTGTATCTGTACATATATCACATTCTTTGGCACATTAAATCGGCAGCCAATGTAACAAGTGTATCCTCCATCTTGTGTAAGTTCAGTTCATTCATTGATCAGTATGGACTGTAAAAGAAAATCAAACATCTGTCTTGCAATATGCGGATGAGCGCTTTTCAGGAAGTAAGTACCATGTATAGAGCATATATAGGTGTAAAATTATGTATTCAAAAAAACTTCATTGTGTTGTATTTTAGGACGGAAAATAAAACTTGCAATGAGGTCAACGCTACCATCTGACGATGGGCTCAAGTCTGAAACTAATAATGGTACATTAAAATCATTTGAAAAGAACTTGGGGCCGGTTACAGTAATTCCTAACGTGTAATTTAAGAAAGAAAACAGTTTCTGAGAAGTATTGTTGTACTTCGTGAAACCTGTATTCGTGATTTTGAGCCAGAACGTGAACGTCAGTAGTCATGACTATATGGCATTTATGGCAGATAGTCCCCACATGGGGAAGATCGGCCGCGGAGTTGCAAGTCGTTTCAGTAGACACCATATTGGGCGACTTGCATGTGGATGATGATGATGATTATGAGGACAGCACGACAAAGAAATCTCCGACCCTGCAGGATTCGAATCTGGGTCGACTGCGTGGCAGTCATACTTACTGTCCACTCAGTTAAGGGTGCTGACGGTTCTTCAGCATATATTCTTACGTACCTATTAAAAGCTATTGGCAATATATACTTGTGCCAAACTATTGTTCGTTCATTAGATAACACAGGCCAAAGATGGAGAAACGTTTTTCCCGAAAATACCTAATTCTTGTGTTTTTAGAGTGGGAAATCCAAATATAATACTTAAACAACTATATCACCCACCATTCCTTCACATTTTGCAGCTAAATTTATGAAATTAAGCGATTTTTTAAAGAATTCAACAGTTCTTATATAGTTAAAATAATTTAAAAAGGAGGTGTAATGAATGTAGAATTGCTGAAAAACATTTGCTGGCCAAACAAGGTAGATTCTATTTTTATGTTAATAGATGGGAAAGTGAGGTTTCGTTGGCAGTAAACAAAACACCAGTTCCTGTTCATGTGCTCAGTACCATGTCTAATCGTGATTGCAAAAACTCTGCTGCCAGTTTTTATTATATTTGTGGCTAATTTGTGATTGAAAAATACGAAAGAAACATTACAGACTTTGTGAAAAACCTTTATCCATTATACTTTGGTGATCAAGATAAACATTGGGCGCAACATAAGGGGTGTGTGTGTGTGTGTGTGTGTGTGTGTGTGTGTGTGTGTGTGTGTGTGTGTGTGTGATATGAGAAAACGGTCCAAAAAGGACAAAAAAGCCTTCAGATTTGTTGTTCATATGATATGGAGGCAGCTAAGAAATCATTCCAATGATTGCTACTTTTTCAGTGTTGATTCGAAAAACAATAAGGTTATAAGCTACCCTAACCTTCTGTCCGCCATCTGACCTGTAGGGCATGGTGTAGATTTGCCGGTTCCTGAACCACCAGATGATTGAAATTCTATTCCAACACATTACGGTATATTGATAATTTTTACTTATGGACCGTCTGACAGCAACTGAATAAAACACAATTTTAGTACAATACGCGTTTCGCCTTTATTTTCTGCAAGGTATCATCAGTGGCAGGTTGCGTGAACAATTTCTTACATATTACGCTCCTGTTGCATTTTTGGTGTTGTTCTTCTTCTTATGATCGCCAATTTGCGGTTTTTTCGACATTACACAGCACTATGCACTGAACGCTTGTTTTAATACATTAAAACAAGCGTTCAGTGCATAAGTAAAAATTATCAATATACCGTAATATTACACGCAACTGAGGAAGACAGGATTATAAAAGTTGAAGATGTCTATTCCAACACAGTTTTTTTATGTATAATCTGATTTAGACGAACCAGATGACGATGAATTACATTGTAATAGAGAAAGTCTAGAGATAAAATTGTTTACTCAGACCTAGCTTAACGGTTCGGTTATGGGTCTGGGCTTAACGAAATAAAAAGCCGAATTCTGGGCTCTAGATTAAAATAAAAGAACTTGTTGGCAATTGGAACCAGTATATACATGTATAGGAAGAGAGAGCAGCAATTTTCCAAGTTTTTTCAACAAGAAGGTTGTTCAATGAACCCTCTGTCAGGCACTTAAATGTGATTTGCAGAGTATCCATGAAGATGTAGATGATTTAGTGTACTGCTCAGACATTCCCAGTCTGATGAATGAGTTTGGAATTGAATACAAACAGGAAGACCGGAGGCTTTTTATTGATTCATCCAAAACTAGTTTAAAGGCTGTTATACAATGGTAACCAGTATGCATCTATACCTGTTGGACATTCTGTACATAAGAGAGAGAGTTACGATAACCTAGAAATAACGATAAATAAAATAGTCTGTTCTGTTCATGGTTGGATGATATGTGGCGAGCCAGAAGTAACACGCATACTCCTTGGTCAGCAAGGTGGCTTTACGAAATTTCCATGTTTCTTGTGTGAATTGGAATGTAGGGCTAGAGATCAACTCTGGTGCAGACAGAACTGGCTTGTGAGGGGAGTCTTTAAAAGCTGGTGAGAAAAACATTCTACGCAAAAACCATGTAGATCGAAAAAACGTATTCCTCCCACCTCTACATATAAAGTAGGCCTAATGAAGCAGTTTGCAAAGGCTTTGCCTAAAGATGAACCTCATTTTAAATATCTCTGTCAAAAGTTTCCACACCTTTCTGAAGCTAAACTAAAAGAAGTTGTCGTTGTCGGACGTCACATTAAAAAACTGATTTTTGATGTTAACTTTCAATCCACAATGATCTAAAATGAGGAAGAAGCATGGGTATCATTCAAATAAGTCGTTACAAAGTTCTTAGGACATGAAAAAGACCCGGAATATGTTTATATTATAGCTATAATATTAAAGAAGTTTAAAACTTTAGGATGTATTACGAATCTGAAAGTTCCTTTTTTGAACAGTCACCTTGATTTCTTCCCGGACAATATGGGAGTTGTTAGTGAGGAGCAAGGAAAGCGTTTTCACCAGGACATTAAAGTGATGGAAAAACGCTACCAAGGCCGCTGGAACACCAACATGAAGGGGGAATACAGTTGGTCACTTACTCGAGAAGTTCAGCAAGCGACTCATCGTAGAAAAAGCTACAAAAGAAGCTTCAATGGAAAAAGAGAAAGAAAATAGAAACCAATTCCAGCTGACAAGTGAAACCTCTATGAACACGTATCATTGTGCTTACTGTTAATACAAACCATGCTTATGTTGTAACAAAGCGACAGTCTGGAACCGCGCGACTGCTACGGTCGCAGGTTCGAATCCTGCCTCGGGCATGGATGTGTGTGATGTCCTTAGGTTAGTTAGGTTTAAGTAGTTCTAAGTTCTAGGGGACTGATGGCCT
Source organism: Schistocerca serialis cubense (assembly GCF_023864345.2). Lineage (NCBI taxonomy): Eukaryota > Metazoa > Arthropoda > Insecta > Orthoptera > Acrididae > Schistocerca > Schistocerca serialis. The sequence continues at coordinate 242,613,264 of NC_064646.1, forward strand.
TAGAAGTTTAGTCACATAGTGCTCAGAGCCATTTGAACCATTTTTTTGTAACAAAGCGTTTCATTAATTTCCCCGTTTACCGTATAGCATAGGATTTTTATACTATATAATAAAAAGCATATTGCTCGAAAACTATGGGTGATACATAAAAACTAAGGCTAGATTTGGATCCAGCTCATAAAAATCTGTAAAAATCAGCCATCAAAGTAAAAAAGATTTTCCAAGAAAAATTGTTCGTTGGCCTGTGTAATTGTCCTTTTATTTATTGTCCATTGTTGTACTTGATTATATTGCAATTTATACAGGAGACTGATGACGATGTAATGTAACATCGAAACCGGCACAGTAATAAAGCACTTCAAATTTTAATGCTGTTCAAATTGAGCAGCTGACGTCCCAGCCACCGTTTTCTAAGAAGATGAACATACAAATAGTACCTGAAACTGGGTCAGGTGGCGAAATGTACGGGGAGTACGCAGCTTAGAGAGGAAATAGTACCAGCGATGAAACAAGTGACCGTAATACAAAAGGGAGGGGGAATGGTAGTATTCCGAAAGGTGCATTCCGAGGAGTGATAGCTCTGTTACTTGGGCGTAACATCTATATTGAAAGTATCGGAATTCACAGTAATAGGAAGTGACAATTTAACAGAGCTGTTTATTACAACACGGCACAAACAATCTCCGCCCCTACTTTTATTCTGTTTGTCACAAGTTAGCAGAGTTTTTCTGATTCAGGCCATAGACGAAATATCTCTGTACATTAATGAAATCCTCTGAGTTTCATTGAGAAGACGAACAGGAAACGAATGAATTTCCTTTTTAACTTTTAACATCAGTTTCGGTTTTATGAAAGTCTCACGCCAGAAGACGAACAGGAAATGAATACATTTGTCTTTAATATTACGTCGTTCTGACCTTATGAAAGTATGATGCGAGCGCAGGATTATTCTTTACAAAATAATGTTCTTATTCACCGAAGCTTTTGTGCGGCTCCCTTTTCTTTAAATGACGACTGAATTTTCTTAAATGGTGTTAAGTTCAGTAGCAGTGTAGCTAATCCTTATAGTTTGAGTCGGTAACCACCGCAGTAAATGGCGTAAATAAAAGTCCCCCAGGAAAATTAAGTTAAAAGTAAAACTCATAGCTGTGGCCGTAGATTCAACATCTGACAGCATTAAGCAATGTTCCGTCCCTGCTGGGGCAGCTAACAGAACGATTGGACACAAAACGTTAAACCGAAGAGTAAATGATTCCTTTAGCTTGACGCAACAGTTTCAAATGGTTCACGATGCAGAAAGCTACTGAAAATACATAAGAATTTCTACATCAGTTAGCCTTAAAAAAGTAAACTATCGGAAACTCATTTAATCCGCTGTATAGGCTTGAGTATCTAAACAGGCACTGCGCCTCGTAGAAATAATTTCATAAGAACCTTTAAATAATATTAATGGGAACTGCAGTAGCCCTGGCGCAGCTATAATTCGCTAAGTCCAGAGTAAATATAATACCAAGAGCGACTACATTGCAATGCCACATTTGATTCACGAGAAAACAACAGCTGGTTGTGATAGCGTACTGCATTCCCCAGAACACGGGGGTGGATACTGGCGCTTACATTTTTTGCATTACATGTGCAAATGTCCTTTTATTATTAATACAACTTTTTCCAGAGTTGAAGGCCTTCATCCATCAGTCAGAAACAGTTTAAAACTCATTAACTGCTCTTTTACGTTTGTCATTAAATATTTTGACAGAGACTTAAAGACGATTGTCACTGATTTACAACTTGTGTTAACTGATCGTATAGCTGTGTTGGTACTGTATTCTATTAAGATTTAATTCTGAAGATTTCCACGGTTTAAGATATCCCCAGTTATCTTTTAAATAAGACATAAAAACTGTATACTTATTGCTTTCGAAATGTTACTACGATTTACTCCTCAGAATTCGTTGAACTAAGTACATGTTTCTTCTCAGCTGTTCCCAAGGCAGTTAAACACGTAATGAAATTAAGATAACCACCTTAAGCCTCCCCTCCCCCCCCCCCCCTCTTGGCTGTCGTTTCCAGTGCACATTCAACTCCAATAGGACGTCTTGGTCATTAGATAACAGTGCTATCCTAAATGTATGTGAACGTTACTGATTAGACGCTATATCTGAGTATATTACAACAGCTCTCTCAGAAAGAGAGTGTGAATGAGTTCGATTACAGAGAGTCTACGGTAAATCGATACAGAAAGTTTTATCAACTGCTCTTAACAATCGATACCGTCTCAACAACATCCAGAACACGAGGAGATCACTACGAGGTAAAAGAATTGTAAATGTCGTGTGACTAGGGCCTCCCGTCGGGTAGACCGTTCGCCGGGTGCAAGTCTTTCGATTTGACGCCAGTTCGGTGACTTGCGCGTCGACAATAGGAAGTAAGTCAATGCATCGTTACTTTTAAGAGGACGACGATCCTCATTTAATCTTAAATGTTCAACGCAACTAACAAGAAATAGGATTCGTCATTTATATGCAAGAAAATAGCACGTCACATAATAATTGCAATCGAATCCAGACGGATCACATAGCGGACGCAGGACGGAAAATGTGGGAGCAGTTAAGGCGGAGTCGATGTATTTATTACATGAAATAGTGCATTCATTTATATAAATGATTAAGCCTCTTGTCTAATTATACGCATGGAATATACAGGGAAAGGCAATTGGACGTGGCAGACAAAATATATCCAGTCTGGGACCTACCAGGATCAGGGAAATGACATGAAATAACTAGGCCCCTATAACTAACATCATTTATCCTTGATCAACAACAACAACAACAACAACAACAACAAGGAGAACATGTATTTTCATATATTTTCGTTGATTACAGGTCCCCATTGAAAAGCAGAGAGAAAAATTAAATATCTGCCGCTACGGGCGTTCAAAATGGTAACACTGCCGTTAAATTACAATAATAATGACCTCAAACTAATTCAACAAGTAAGACCTTAACAATATTGACTAGTTTTATATTTTTAAATTAAGCAATTTAAACTAACCAGCCAATTAAAATAATTAAAAAGATACCAGATAAATTCCTTCAAGCGAGTCAAGATCATTACATTAGGCGCATCTCCCAAAAGATAAATACCAGGTGATCAAAAAGTCGGTGTAAATTTGAAAACTGAATAAATTACGGAATAATGTAGATAGAGAGGTACAAATTGACATACATGCTTGGAATGAGATGTGGTTTTATTAGATCCAAAAAATACAAACGTTCAAAAAATGTCCGACAGATGGCGCTTCATCTCATCAGAATAGCAATAATTAGCGTAACAAAGTAAGACAAAGCAAAGATGATGTTTTTTAAAGGAAATGCTCAATATGTCCACCATCATTCCTCAACAATAGCTGTAGTCCAGGAATAATGTTGTGAATAGCACTGTGAAGCATGTCCGGAGTTATGGAGAGGTATTGGCGTCGGATGTTGTCTTTCAGCATCCCTAGAGATGTCAGTCGATCGCAATACACTTGCGACTTCAGGTAACCCCAAAGTCAATAATCGCACGGACTGAGGTCTGGGGACCTGGGAGGCCAAGCATGACGAAAGTGGCGGCTGAGCACACGATCATCACCAAACGACGCGCGCAGGTGATCTTTCACGCGTCTAGCAATATGAGGTGGAGCGCCATCCTGCATAAACATCGTACGTTCGAACAGGTGTTTATCAGTCACGCTGCGGATGAGCGATTCTATAACATATCGGCGTACCTCTCATCCGGCACGATAGCAATTACAAACTTTTTGAATCACGCATTTCCTCGAAGAAAAAAGGTCCGATAACGGTAGATGTGGTAAATCCAACCCATACTGTGACTTTCTCGTAGTGCAATGGAGTTTCCACAACAGTTCTAGGATTCTCGGTAGCCCAAATTCTGCAGTTGTGGGCATTGACAGACCCTCGGAGCGTGAAATGAGCTTCGTTGGTCCTCAACACGTTACTCAACCAATCGTCATCTTCCGCCATCTTTTGAAACGCCCACACCGCAAATGCCCTCCACTTCAGTAAATCGCCATGTAACAGTTCATGATGCCGATGGATTTTGTGCGGATAGCATCGGAGGGTACGCCTAAGTGCCAACCAAACACTAGTGTATGGAATGCCGGTGCGACGTGCGAGTGCACGAGCGCTGACTTCCCCATGCATAGACGAAACCGCTACAGTCTCCATTTCTTCCTGACCTTTCTCAGCAGCATTACGCCTTGTGCTCGGTCGGCCACTACGGGGTCTATCGTATAAACAACCCGCGGCTTCGCACTTCGAAATTATTCTCGTCACAACTGCATTTGTCAACGGACCTTTACCCTTTCGAATCCCTTTCCTATGGCGATAGGATCGTAACGCTGAACTAGCACATTCAGCATTCTGATAACACAGCTTCACTAAAAGCACCTTTTCAGGTAACGTCAACATGCTGCGACTGCTGGCGCATCTGATTCTATCTCTCTTTTTTTTTCTGTATTGTCATTTTGAAACCTGTATGCAGGCAGGCCTGCAGCAGCATACTACTCCACTCTTTGGCCGCAGAGAAACACAAAGATACAATGTAGACAATTAGAGAAAAAAGATGGTGGACATATAAACGGAGACAAACACTTTTTAAAATACAAGGTGCCGTTCGCGGGCGTAGAGTCCAAGATAAAATTGTTCAGACAGTAGTACACAGACAGAAACGAAAATTGTCACACTTGAACGTACGTGCACAAAACGAATAACACTGAACCACTTAAGCACAAAACGACGGCACACACAGAACACGAGGCGTTGATCTCCGGCGCGTGAATGTTCACTAACCGTGTACGAGTCCGGGGACCTGCCAAGAAAGGAGGAGGGGGGGTGGGAGAGGGAGTGGGGAGAGCAGATACCATGGGCAGGGGAGACAAGGGGAAGGGAGGAAGGGGGAGGGGAAGCCCAGGGGAAGGGGGGGTGGAGGGAGGGGATGGGGGAAAAGGAAAAGGTAGGGAGGGAGGGTGCCTAAAGGAAAGGACACAGGAAGTGGGGGGGAGGATCAAAGTTGATAGGAGGGGTAAATGGAGGGGAGGAGGACATCATCAGGGAGGGGGAGCTGGCGGAAGCCACCTTGGGAGAGGGTAAAGAGGGTGGAGAGATGGAGACCAGGTGGGACGTGAGAATACATGCGCGGCAGCGGGCGGGGGTGGGAGAGGATGGGTGAAACAAGCGGATAAGGAGGATCGAGTTGGCAGGAGGTGTATAGGATCCGTATCCTTGGGGGAGTTGGGGGAAGTGGATGAGATCGTACAGGATCCGCATGGGGGAGGGGAGACGGATGCGATAGGCGAGGCGGAGAGCATGGTGTTCAAGGATATGGAGGGATTTATAAAAGGTAGGGGGGGGGGGGCGGAGATCCAGGCCGGATGGGCGTAACAAAGGATAGGGGGGATGAGGGATTTATAGGTTTGGAGGATGGTGGAGGGGTCCAGACCCCACGTACGGCCGGAAAGGACCTTGAGGAGACGGAGTCGGGAGCATGCCTTGGCTTGGATTGTCCGGAGATGGGGAGTCCAGGAGAGGCGACGGTCGAGGGTGACGCCAAGGTACATAAGGGTGGGAGTGAGGGCGATAGGACGGCCATAGATGGTGACATAGAAATCAAGGAGGCGGAAGGAAGGGGTGGTTTTGCCTACAATGATCGCCTGGGTTTTGGAGGGATTGACCTTAAGCAACCACTGGTTGCACCAAGCGGTGAACCAGTCAAGATGGGATTGGAGAAGGTGTTGGGAGCGCTGCAGGGTGGGGGCAATGGCAAGGAAGGCAGTGTCATCGGCAAACTGGAGAAGGTGGATGGGGGGTGACGGCGGCGGCATGTCCGCCGTATACAAAAGGTACAGAAGGGGGGAGAGGACAGAGCCTTGGGGCACATCGGCGGAGGGGAAAAAGGTATAGGAATCTGTGTTATGGATGGTGACATAGGAAGGATGGCGGGAGAGAAAGGAGCCGATCAGACGGATGTAGTTAATGGGAAGGGCGACGGTTTGGAGCTTGAGGAGGAGACCGGAATGCCATACGCAGTCATAAGTTTGTTCGAGGTCCAGGGAGAGGAAGATTGCGGAGCGACGGGAATTAAGCTGGTCGGAAAGGAGATGGGTGAGGTGAAGGAGAAGGTCGTCGGAAGAGAAGGATGGCTGAAAGCCCCACTGGGTAACGGGAAGGAGGCGGTGCTGGCGGAGATGCTGGTGGATGCGTCGGGTGAGGATAGATTCCAGGACCTTGCTGAAGACTGAGGTAAGGCTGATGGGACGGTAGGAGGAGATGGCAGACGGCTGTTTGCCAGGTTTAAGGAACATTAGGATACGGGAGGTTTTCCACAGGTCGGGGTAGTAACCAGTGGACAGGACTACATTGTAGAGCCTGGCCAGGGTGGAGAGGAAAGAGACAGGAGCTTCACGAAGGTGACGGTAGGTGACACGATCGTGACCAGGAGCGGTGTTGAGTTTTGTGCAGAGTGTAGCAATGAGATCCAGGGTAGTGATAGGGGCATTGAGTTCCGTGTGTGAAATGTTGTCCAGGTACTGGAAACCAGGTGCGAAGGTACGGACAGAGGTGTCAGTTCGATAGCGGACATCCGGGAAGAGGGAGTAATCAAACTGGGGATCATCGGGGATGGAAAATACATCGGAGAGGTAGGAGGCAAAGTGATTGGCCTTACTAAGGGTGTCAGGGAAGGGGTGATCATCATGGAGAAGAGGATAGTAGGGGGAGGGTTTAGTTCTGGTAAGGCAACAGAAGGCTGACCAGAACTTGGACGAGTTGATAGGTAGGGTAGAATTTAAACAGGTGCATGTCTGTCGCCAGTCCCGGCATTTCTTAGCCGCTGGAGTTGCCGGTGGCGTCGTAGTGTGTCCGGGATTCACAGAGGAGGAGGACGGCCTGGGGGGGGTAAGGTATGATGGTCGGGGTGGATGGTGACAGTAGGGATGTGGGCCTCCACGACCTCAGACAAGGTCTGCTGGAGAAAGGAGTGGGCATGGGTGACATCGTCAGGGTGGTGGTAGGTGAAAGAGTGGCTATCGATCTGGGTGGAGAGGGTATCCTCGTAGGCATTCCAGTTGGCACGGGAATAGTCATGGACGTACTTATGGGGAGGGTCATTACGAGGATCGGGGCGGGGGCGACGACCGTCTGAAACGGTGAGGAGGACATGGAGATGATCGCTACCAATAGGACATCTACCGTTATGCGGCCAAGGAGGTTGGGGAGGAGGGGATAACATCGGGAGTGGAGTTGGATTCAGGACGGGTGTGCTGGGGGATGGGGATGAGGTCGCCTTGAAGGGAGGAGTGGAACGGATGCCACCGCCATAACTGGGCGGCGGAACGACTATGGATGTTGAGGTCGGCGGCGATGACGTAGGAGGAGAAGGTACGGTCAATATGGGAGAGGAAGTCGAAGGGAATAGGGGCGTTAGGGCGTACATAAATGGTGGCGCAGGTAACCGTAAGGCTGGGGAAGAAGAGACTAAGGATCAGGACGTATACGGGTATGGAGACAACCTCATGAATCCATGGATCCTTCACGTCAGCAGGGAACTTGTCAAGCTGGTGGAGGCTCTGTAATGGTATGGATCATGTGCATTTGGAGTAATATGGGATCCTTGATAGGTCTAGATATGACTGTGATGGGTGAAACGTATGTAAGCATCCTGTCTGGTCACCTACATCTATTCATGTCCTTTGTACATTCAGGTGGACTTGGCCAATTCCAGCAGGACAATGTGACACCTTTTGAAAATGTGACTAACGGGCACCGGCATGTTGAGAAAAAACAAACGCGAGATCCCACAAGAATTTCTTTCAGAATGATAGGGCGCTAGTTTTGTATGTGCCGAAGCAAAACAAGGCGGTTATATTACTTTCAACTATGTACGATTTTTGAACCATTCACGAAGTTACAGGTAAACCAGAGATAGTTCTGGATTACAAAGGGAGGAGTCGACACAGTCAATTCCGCCGCACGGGTGACAAGTAGATGGGCATTTGATGTATTCTGTGCTCTAATGGATATAGCAGGAATCAATGTTCAAATAATTTTTCATAGAAATGAGGCAAATTCAAAAACGAAGAGAAAAATTTTCTTAAAAGATACAGCACTTTCTGTTATGAAGCCTCAATTAGTGTAGGGAGCTAATATTCCTCGTGAAATAAAAAGATCAATGTGTTGAAAGAACTGAGGAGCCTACCACCAAGAAAAGACGTAGGTGTGCGACATCTGGACGAGCAACAAACACATCTACTACCAAAAGGTGGAACGCACGCCACAGCTTTGTTTACTAAGGATATCTAAAAACAGTGCATACATGCGAGAAGTGTCAAGCATTTTCCGAAAATGTACAAGGCAATTAACTGTGTAGGTGGAAGAAACTTTGTGACTTCTTCAATATATAAAACCTTTGCCCTTTTATATTGTAATAAAAGACTGTTTTAATTCTGTATGTGCTTAAAATTGTGTTGGAATGGATTGATATGTCAACTGCGGCACAACTGAATGATATGAAAGTTTCTTATTTGCTTAATCAAATGGTAAATTAGTGATTTAATACAAGTTTCTTGTATTGTCGTTTAAGTAAACTAAAATTAAACTGTGATTTAGGTCATACATGTTTCCCTTGGTAGCATAATGACAGATTTTGGCTACGTGTGTACAAAGTGCGCAGCGCGCCCGCTCGTGTTACGAAAATCGGCGTGCCTGCTCGGTGGTTAATACCGGGTGATCAAAAAGTCAGTATAAATTTGAAAACTTAATAAACCACGGAATAATGTAGATAGAGAGGTAAAAATTAACACACATACCTGGAATGACATGGGGTTTTATTAGAACCGAAAAAACACTAAGTTCACAAAATGTCCGATAGATGGCGCTGACAGCAAAACGTCTGTGACTGCGCATGACAATCGTGTATAAAAGGAGCTGTAAAGAGAGAGAGAATCAGCATCTCCGGCGGTAATTCGTTTGAATACCGCCCTTCGATTGTGCTATTATGGTACCAATTGAAGCGATAGGTGTTACAAGTGCCAGCCAGCCCGTCAACGTGCAGCAGTCCAGCCACCATTGGTCCTCACCAGCAGCCAGCAGCGGTTCCCGCCGGCAGCCAGCAGCGGTTCCTGCCAGCGTCCAGCAGCGGTTCCAGCCAGCGTCCAGCAGCGGTTCCAGCCAGCGTCCAGCAGCGGTTCCAGCCAGCGTCCAGCAGCAGTTCCAGCCAGCGTCCAGCAGCAGTTCCTGCCAGCAACCAGCAGCGGTCCCCGCCGGCAGCCAGCAGCAGTTCCTGCCAGCGTCCAGCAGCGGTTCCTGCCAGCAGCCAGTGTCCGGCATCCATCCCAGCCAGCAGCGGTTCCTCCCAGCAGCCAGCGTCCAGCTGCGGTCCCAGCCAGCGTCCAGCAGCAGCAGCAGCAGCAATAGCGTCCCCACCAGCCTGCCAGCCAGGTCGCCTCCCCCGCCAGCAGCAGCAGAGTGGGGCTTCAGCCCCAGTCTCCTTCATAGTTTCTCCGTCCCTTCTACTCTGTGTTTCTCGTTGCCTTCTTTGTCCTGTCCTGTGCTTTTCCCCTCCTCATAATGTCGACCCCCACCACCGCCACCACTGCCACCACCACTGCCATCATATACACATCCCCCTCCGCCACCGCCACCACTCTTACGTGGTGCACTGCACCACTCCCCCCTCAGTCCATACCCCCACTCCTCACTCTCCCATCTCCCTCACTATTTGTCGCCCCATCCCTGGTTCCTCCCTCCCGCGCCTGCTCTGATCCCTTCCCTCCACTCCCTCCCTCTGCTCCTTCCGTTTCTACAGCCCCCACTAGGGTGGTCGCCTGGAGGGCTACGGCCCACGCTCGACTCTCCCCTTCGCCTTCATCATCATCGTCTTCACCGTCGCCTTCACCATCGGACTAACCATCTCCGGCGCCGACTTCAGTACTGGGACCTGCCACTCTCCGCCACATTCCAGTCACTCCCATCCCCCACACCTCCTCCGCCGCCGTCAAGCGCCCCAGTGGCACCCCTGCCTCCTCTACTCCCAAAAAGTCTCCGCCTCGTCCCCCTTCCCCAGCCCATGATGGCATGGATGTTTCCTCGCCTGTCCCTGCCTCCTCCTCCTCCTCCTCTACCCCCTCCTTCTACCGCTACCTCCTCTCCCGTCCTGATCCCTCCCTTCTTGAGGCCCGGAACCTCACCCTCTTCCTTCGCCAGAATTTTCCTGGTGCCCCCATCTCCCTCCCCACTCCTCGCCATGATTCGGTGCTCATCTCCTCCCCCAACCCTACCCTCCACACAGACCTCCTTTCCTGCATCCCTGTCACCCACTTTGGCCCTCATGCCTCCCTCACTCCTGCTCCTTCCCTGCCTCCCTCGCGCCAACCCCCACGTCGCCTGCCAACCCTCACCGCCGTGATCACTCAGCTTAGTCTGACGATCACGGAGGAGGAGGTGTTGGCGGAGCTTCAGGCACATCCCCATCTGGAGGTGCGTGCGGTTCGGCGCATCCACAACACTGCTGGCCCCACCTGCCTTATGTGAGTCTTTTCCGAGCACGCCCCCTCCATAGACCGTCTCCTGAAGGAGGGTGCCCTCCTTTTTAACCAATGTTACAAAGTTGACCCCTCCCGTTCCCCCCCCTCAATCCCTCCGCTGCCAGAGGTGCTTGCGGTATAATGCACACACGACATCTGAGTGCCGCAAGGCCCCCACCTGCCCACACTGTAGACAAGCCCACTTCTTATGGCAGTGCTCCAATCTCCGGTCCCCCCCCCCTCCTGCAATACCTCTAACCTCCCTCATCCTACTTATTCCCAGAAATGTAAGGCCCGACCTCCTCCTACCACTCCTGAACTCACCGTTCCTGTCCGCCCTCTGGACGCCCCCACCTCTCCCAGCAATTCCCTTCGCCGACCCCCTACCGCTGAGGACATCATCAGATTCCTCACCATCATCCTTCAGAATGTTCATCCTTTTCAGCGGCCCCACACCCTCCAACCGATCTCCCCACCTAAAAATTTACGCCACCTACTCCAACAACCTGGCCCACTTCACCTTCTCCCAACTTGACACCCTCGTTTAAATCCCTGTCATGGCGCGACAGCACCGTATCCTTTTCAACAACATCTGCTCCCTTCCCGCCAACAAGAACCTCTTCCTGCACATCCTTACCACCCACCGCATGGATGCCTTCCTCCTCAATGAAACCTTCCTCCAACCCCACCACACCATCCACACTTCGCCCTAACTCCTTCACTGCTCCGATAATCCCCTCCCAATTGCGTGTGGCGGAGTTGCCATTGGTCACCACCGCCAGATCCCTGTTCGGCTCCAATCTCTCCTTCCCGACCCCACCGAACATGAGGTTGTCTCCATACCCGTATACGTCCATTCGCTCGATACAATCTCAAACGAGACTTGTCCGACCAGAGAACAACTTTCCAGTCATCAACAGTCAAATGTCGGTTCTGAATGGCCCAGGCGAGGCGTAAAGCTTTGGGTCGTGCAGTCATCAAGGTTACACGAGTGGGCCTTCGGCTCCGAAAGCCCATATCGAAGATGTTTCGTTGAATATTTCGCAAGCCCACACTTGATGGACCAGCATTGAAATTTGTAGTAATTTACGGAAGGGTTGCACATTCGTGACGGTGAATGATTCTCTTCAGTCGTCGTTGGTCTTGCAGGACTTTTTTTCCACTCGCAGCGAGATCGGAGATTTGATTTTTAACCGAGACCTGATATTCACAGTACACTCGTGAAGTGGTCGTAAGGGAAAATCCCCACTTCATCGCTACCTCGGAAATGCTGCGTCCTATCGCTCGTGCGCCGACTGAAACACCATGTTCAAACTTTCTTAAATCTGGGTAACCTGCAATTGTAACAGCAGTAACTGATCTAACATTAGCCCCAGACACTTGTTGTATTATATAGGCGCTGCCTGTTTACATATCTCTGTATTTGAATAAGCATCCCCATACCAGTTTCTTTGGCGCTTCAGTGTATGTGAGACTAACCGACTTCCCAGTCAACCCAGAGAATAGCTTAGGCGATACATTGCGCTCTTACATTCGTTACGCATCTGCAGTGACTGACAGTTTGAACTGTAAAGCATAGTAGTTATGTTTATGAATCGTTCAGTTAGCTTTCTTATAGTTGTACGAATTTAGTGTACGTCTGTGCGATTTCCTTGTCTTAATCATCTTATAATATCCATTATAAAATGGGTAATAGAAGAAATACTGAATTTAATTGATGAAAGGGGAAAACATAAAATTGCAGTAAATGAAGCAGGCAAAACGGAATACAAACGTCTCAAAAACGAGATCGACAGGAAGTGCAAAATGGCTAAGCAGACATGGCCAGAGGACAAATGTAAGGATGTAGAGGGTTATCTCACTAGGGGTAAGATAGATACTGCCTGCAGGAAAATTAAAGAGACCTTTGGAGAAAAGAGAACAACTTGTATGAATATCAAGAACTCAGATAGAAACCCAGTTCTAAGCAAAGAAGGGAAAGCAGAAAGGTGGAGGGAGTATATAGAGTGTCTATACAAGGGCAATGTACTTGAGGACAATATTATGGAAATGGAAGAGGATGTAGATGAAGATGAAATGGGAGATACGATACTGCGGGAAGAGTTTGACAGAGCACTGAAAGACCTGAGCCGAAACAAGGCCCCGGGAGTAGTCAAGATTCCATTAGAACTATTGACGGCCTTGGGAGAGCCAGTCCTGACAAAACTCTACCATCTGGTGCGCAAGATGTGTGAGACAGGCGAAATACCCTCAGACTTCAAGAAGAATATAATAATTCCGATCCCAAAGAAAGCAGTGCTGACAGATGCGAAACTTAGCTAACAATCAGTTTAATAAGTCACGGATGCTAAATATTAACGCGTATTCTCTACAGACGAATGGAAAAACTGGTAGAAGCTGACCTTGGGGAAGATCAGTTTGGATTCCGTAGAAATATTGGAACAAGTGAGGCAATACTGACCCTACGACTTATCTTAGAAGCTAGATTAAGGAAAGGCAAACGTACGTTTCTAGCATTTGTAGACTTAGAGAAAGCTTTTGAAATGTTGACTGGAATACTCTCTTTTAAATTCTGAAGGTGGCAGGGGTAAAATACAGGGAGCGAAAGGCTATTTACAATTTGTGCAGAAACCAGATGGCAATTATAAGAGTCGAGGGGCACGAAAGGGAAGCAGTGGTTGGGAAGGGAGTGAGACAGGGTTGTAGCCTATCCCCAATGTTATTCAATCTGTATATTGAGCAAGCAGTAAAGGAGTAGGTATTAAAATCCATGGAGCAGAAATAAAAACTTTGAGGTTCGCTGATGACATTGTAATTCTGTCAGAGACAGCAAAGGACTTGGAAGAGCAGTTGAACGGAATGGACAGTGTCATGAAAGGAGGGTATAAGATGAACATCAACAAAAGCAAAACGAGGATAATGGAATGTAGTCGAACTAAGTCGGGTGATGCTGAGGGAATTAGATTAGGAAATGAGACACTTAAAGTAGTAAAGGAGTTTTACTATTTGGGGAGCAGAGAGGATATCAAATGTAGACGGGCAATGGCAAGGAAAGCGTTTCTGAAGAAGAGAAATTTGTTAACATCGAATATTAAGTGTCAGGAAGTCGTTTCTGAAAGTATTTGTATGGAGCGTAGTCCTGTAGGGAAGTGAAACATGGACGATAACTGTTTTGGATAGGAAGAGAATAGAAGCTTTCGAAATGTGGTGCTACAGAAGAATGCTGAAGATTAGATGGGTAGATCATATAACTAATGAGGAGGTATTGAATAGGATTGGGGAGAAGAGAAGTTTGTGGCACAACTTAACTAGAGGAAGGAATCGGTTGGTAGGACATGTTCTGAGGCATCAAGGGATCACCAATTTAGTATTGGAGTGCAGCGTGGAGGGAACCGCGCGACTGCTACGGTCGCAGGTTCGAATCCTGCCTCGGGCATGGATGTGTGTGATGTCCTTAGGTTAGTTAGGTTTAAGTAGTTCTAAGTTCTAGGGGACTGATGACCACAGATGTTGAGTGCCATAGTGCTCAGAGCCATTTGAACCATTTGAATTTCTGAGTGTTTGCGGTTTGAAAGTCAATGAAAAACACAGGAAAGAATAAAAATAAACAGCGCACCCATAATTCATGTATAAAATAGGAAATATTGCTTGAACGGCTCCACTTACGATTGAAATGTGATTCCTTTAAACTTTTATTCGATTAACACACCCTTAATAGTTTAAGGGTGTGTTAATCGAATATGCAAGATGGCATTTTTGATTAAACAACTACGTCTCCACACAGTCGAAGCACCAGATGCTATCTGGGATATGACAATAAAAGTCGATAGATATCTCCAACAGTCGAAAATGGGCAACGGCAAGTCAGAGTAACGCTACGGGGAAATGTCGCCGCTGTGAACCATGGAGGTAAAAATGCGGGGAAAATCATGCCTTTGGCTATGTAAGAGGGTGGTCGTCGGCATCAAGTTGGTGATGTGAGCAGAGCAGTAGCAAATGCCCTCGTTACTACGAGAAAGCGAGGTATCAACACATCCACAGTAGCAAAACACAGTACACGATACGACGAGATGGCAGTGGTTCTTCACAATGGAAAAAATGAATATAATTAGCGCTAGTGAAAGCGTTGTGTGGTTAAATCTACCACGTATCTGTATAAGAACAAGAAGAATGACGTACGTAAGAAAAAACTGTGAATAATGATAATAATTAATAGTGTTTATTGTAGTTAAGACATGAGAACTGTTCACGATCATATCGAATAAAGTTGTAAGAAAGCACCATAAAGTGACAGTGGCCACTTAGAATAGAGCGAAAGATGTTTGGCCTTAATAAGAGTTTCAGTACAGTCGCAAAAGGTGGTATTTAACCAATATAACTTGTACAATATAACTGCAAATGTGGGAAATGTGAGGCCGTAAAACAAAGACCACAAAAATAACACAGTCGCTCGAGAAGTCTCTAAATTTCAGAGAACAGTATCCGCTGAGAATCCTAAAATCATAACAACTTAGTGACATTATTCAAACAACTTTGGTGGCATTTTTCTACAGACAACGAGTTTAGTTCATGACGATTGTTCACATACCTCTTCACGTTACAGAATTCCTCTTAAAGAAACGACGCCTCAGCAATGGATTGCGTGAAGAGAGCTGCCCCCCAATTTTCCCAATGTGACAATAAAACATTAAGTAAGGAAAGGTACCGATCTTCTGTAGAAGTAAATCACTACTATACGAGATGATGACGCATGTTCATTTATAACAGACAACTTTGATTTATTTAGTAGCATTATTATTATTATTATTATTATTATTTGTGTTCAGTAGTATAATGACGTTGTCTTCTGTTAAAATGCTTCTATGAAGGGGTCACTTCGTTGAAATTACTAACCTATATTTACGGCCGCGGTGGCCGAGCGGTTCTAGGCGCTTCAGTGCGCAGCCGCGCGACTGCTACGGTCGCAGATTCGAATCCTGCCTCGGGCATGGATGTGTGTAATGTCCTTAGGTTAGTTAGGGGACTGATAACCTCACATATTAAGTCCCATAGTACTCAGAGCCATTTGAACCATTTTAACTAACTTATATTGCGAAACCATATCATAATACTGTTGAGTTCTTCACTTACTAATAAGTAGGAATACTTCATTTTGTAACATCTGGTTGCCAAATGTAATAGTTCGCAATTATTGTAAGCAAATGAAAGTGTTTTATTAGCTAAATTTACCATGATATTGTCAGTCGAAATAAGTTAGAGCTATTCATAAAATTTGAAGAAAATTAAACTAGCATTAATTAAGTAATAATATAGTTATATTAAGAATTTTTAAATTTTATAAGAATAATGTTGAATAATATGCTCAGCTGTGACTAGTTTCTTTTGGTACAGTGATAATATTGTCAAGATGCGAAGTTATAAGGACTTTTAACATCGCAGCGCGTCAGCAATCCTGAATTAGTTGATGATTACAAAGAATCCGCCTCGCATAGTTACACTACTTCGTTGTCATTCTATGTCAGCATATTGTAAGAACAGGATTCTTCGTATTGTCCAGCCAGCATGCAGGTATTTTCCACTTGAGAATACAAATAAATTATTCATGGAGAAATGGAGTCAAAAAATTGCTCTAGTAATTCTCATTACACGTAACTCCAGCTAAAACAAGGTAGTGTATTATGAACATCGACAACGAAATCGATTGGTCTCCAGTCGCAATATGTAAGAAACTCACGAAACGTATACAGTGCATGATATTTGTGCATGTGGAAATATACAAGGTGTGCAACTTTGCTCCCGCCGTTTTTTCCCCAACATTTGAGGCTTCAATGAAACAAATTGGTTACACGTGTATCATTCAACGTATATTCCATCGCTGGCCACTACTTTCTCCCATCTTTCGGGTAGTGTACGAATCCCGCATCGAAAAAATTGTTCATCTTTTGAATCGATCCACGAATCCATTCAATTTGTGACTTCTTCATGAGATCGGAAGTGTTGGTCAGCCAGGACATGCACCATTGATCTAAACAAGTGACAGAGGGAGCAATGACTGGAGAATACGGCAGGTGGGGTAGGACTTCCCATTTTAACGTTTCAGAGTACGTCTCTACCTCTTTTGCAACCTGGGGTCGAGCATCGTCGTGCTACAAAATCACTTTGTCGTGCCTCTCGCTGTATTGCGACCGTTTGTCTTTTAATTCTCTGCTCAAACACATTAACTGCGTTCGATAAGGAGCACCTGTGACTGTTTGACTTGATTTTAACACCTCTTAGTACACGACGCCGAGTCCGCAGCTCGTGGTCGTGCGGTAGCGTTCTCGCTTCCCGCGCCCGGGTTTCCGGGTTCGATTCCCGGCGGGGTCAGGGGTTTTCTCTGCCTCGTGATGACTGGGTGTTGTATGATGTCCTTAGGTTAGTTAGGTTTAAGTAGTTCCAAATTCTAGTGGACTGATGACCATAGATGTTAAGTCCCATAGTCCTCAGAGCCATTTGAACCGTACACGACGCCGAGCTGGTCCCATCAAATGCAGAGCATGATCTTGGAGCCGTGAATATTCGATTTGGCTGTCGACGTGGAAGCATGGCGGGGATATCCGCATGATTTTTTGGTTTAGGGTTATCGTAATGAAACCATTCTTCGTCCACGGTCACAATGCGATGCAGAAATCCCTTCCGTTTTTGCCTCTGAGGCAACTGTTCACAAACACACAAACGCCGTTGAACGTCTCTTTGTTTCAGCTCACACAGGACCCAAGTTCCTTCATTCTGAAGCATGTCCACAGCCTTGAGACGTTTTGAAATGGCTTGCTGTGTCACTCCCACTAATCATGCCAATTCTTCTTCACTCTGCAATTCCTCCAATTCTGCATCTTCGAAAACACTCTCTCTTCTACTACTATGCCGGTCTATTACGTTAAAATCACTGTTCTTGAAGCGTTGAAACCACTCACGACACGTTATTTCACTGATAGCTGCCTTACCATACGTACTTCACAGCATTCGATGAGACTCAGCCACTGTTTCCTTCATAGTGAAACAAAACTGTAACACCTCCCGCATTAGGCACGTGAACTGACATTTTCAATCAAGAACAACTTTATGATGCAAACACAAATTCGCTAATGTTTGAATGAGGCTATGTTGACCGAGGTCGAAGCTAACTGCCTGACGTCTACGATGTTTCTTTCGACTGTTACTTATCGCCGTCGCCACCTACCGAAAACGGCAGAAGCAAAGTTGTACACCTATATTTTGAGCAAAGGGAGAATATAGATGTTATATAGAACAGAGATATTGTCTTTTTAACTACTAAATGTGCAGCAAAAATCGTCGCGTTCAAAACTAAAAGCGTGGATTGCAGTTGACGGCCATCATTTTAAATTCACTTGGAAAAAGAAGGCACACATTCCATATTGGTAGTGATTCTACTACAGTGGACAATGCTCCTGAGGTAGGAGCATGGAATATTTGTTGAGAATCCACCAAGATCTGTAGACCTGGGTAATGCGTTCGACAATGTAAAATGATGCAATATTTTCGAAATTCTGAGGAAAATAGTTGTAAGCTATATTGAGATAATGGTAATACAGGAGATACGGGTAATACACAGTATGTACAAGAGCCGAGAGGAAATAGTAAGAGTGGACCACCAAGAACTAAGTGCTTAGATTAAAGATAGTGTACGAAAGGAATGTGGTCCTTCCCCCCGTTCAATATAGACATCGAAGAAGGAATGATGGAAATAAAAGAAAGGTTCATGATTGAAATTAAAATTCAAGGCGAAAGAATATCAATGATACGATTTGCGGATGATATTCCTATCGTGAGTGAAGCTGAAGAAGAATTACGTGATATGAATGGGATGAACGATCTAAGAAATACAAAATATGGACTGAGAATAAATCGAAGAAAGACGAAAGTAATGAGAAGTAGCAGAAATTATAAAAGCGACAATCTTAACATCAGGACTGATGGTCAAGAAGTATATGAAGTTAAGGAATTCTGCTACCTAGACAGCAAGGTTACCAGTGACGGACGGAGCAAGGAGGACATCAAAAGCAGACTAACATTGGAAAAAGAGGGCATTCATGGGCAAGAAAAGTCTACTACTGTCAAAAGTAGGCCTTAATTTGAGGAATAAATTTGTGAGAGTGCACGTTTGGAGCATAGCATTGTGTGGTAGTGAAACATGGATTGTGGGAAAACCAGAACAGAAAAGAATCGAAGCATTTGATAAATGGTGCTGCAGAGGAATGTTAAAAATTAGGTAAACTGGTAAGGTAAGAAATGAGGAGAGTCTGTGCAGAATCGGAGAGGAAAGGAATATGGAGAAAAAAGCGATAAGGAGAAGGGACAGGATGATGGGACATTTGCTAAGACATCAGGAAAAGATTTCCATATTGCTAGAAGGAGCTATAGCGTGCAAAAACTGTAGGGGAAGACAGAGATTGGGATTAATCCAGAAGATAACTGAGAACGCAGGTTGCAAGTGCTACTCTGAGATGAAGAGGTTGACTCATGGGAGGAATTAGTGGCGGCCGCATCAAACCAGTCCGAAAAATGGGAAAATCGCTAATTCTGGAGCGTATAGATTGCTATGGTTTTTTTTAAAAATTAAATTAACTCACTCGTGAAATGAAGTGCCTTCGCCTCGAAATGTCAAGTCCAAAAGCAGTCTGTTACTGCTCCACCTATTCAAAATGCAATCGTTAAGTTTCCATGACCAATGGAAGCAATAGGAATGACGGAAACCACTCAATCCTTCGGTTTTGATGCTATTCTCCTTTTCCTTCCTTGTGGAGGGAGGAGGATTTTTTTGTTATCTAAAACGTTCTCTGTTAACATCACTGCACAGCTGTATTTACAGAACTGCCTCTCGAAAACACTTAAGGCTTCTGTAAGCGACAGTCGGTTTACGTCATGCGTCCATATCCAAGTCATGGATATTATTAAATGAGAGTAAAGGAAGATTCCTTGGTGAGAAGTACATGATTACTAACAGTTGTTGGTTTAAATGACAGGTACAGCAACTGTTAACAATTAGTACTGGAAGCCAATGGATCTTGCATTAAACTGAAATAACGGTATTCGAGGCTTGAAGGTGATCACTTGTGCAGAACTCATGGCCGTTTCGTGATGTCATTCTTTAAAATGATTCATATTTGTGACGCATCCCGCTCTAGTCCTTCCGCCTTTCTTCTTTCTCACACCTTACAGTCTTTTGTTTCCACATAGGAATGTTTAAGTTATTTTGCCTATGTGAAAAATACATCTCTACTGTCTTATTTCTGGTTTGTCTTCCGGAACATTGGGTAGCAATCAGTCAAGGAAAACATGACAATTTACGTCTTTAGGTTCCGTTTACACCCAGACGGTGTGACACAAAGCAGCGATATTCACTTCAGTCTTTTAAGTTCTAGTTCTTAGTTCTACAATTAGATAGCGTCTTCGAATAGTAATCGCAACTTCCTTGGTCTGATATTCTTTTCCAACCGTTACTTAAATTTTGTATAAAAATAATCAGCAATTGCGGCAGAAGACTTCCGCTGAAAGGTGTTATCGACGTTATGCTATCGGTCTTATTCAACAGAGTGGAGGCGTCGACAGAGGTTGGGTTACCGTCTTGTCCTCGGTGTGTGAAACTGTTGCTAGATGGTAGAAGAATAGCAGTGATCAATGGCATGATAGTGCAGAAGGCAAGGGAAAAGCTGCATTAAAAACAAATTATGTTTATTGGCAACACATGTGTCCCATAATTGAAAAAGTGGCGTGATGATGTCTCCATTGTCAAAAGATTTCGAATTAGACCCCCATCCCAATCTCCCCGAGAGTACTTCCACAGGGCAGGTACCAATAAGGGAAAAGTCAGATAGCCAACGAAAAGTTAGCATACTACATATCACAGGGTGGAATTTCAGACGTGCGAACGTTGTAGGAAAACTAAATAATCTGAGGAGGAAATACAGAGACTCAGACTAGATATTGTGATGCTCCGTCAAGTGAAATGGTAGGAATATAACGATATTTGGCCCCACGAATATAGTGTAATAGCAGCAGCGGCAGCAGCAGCAGCAGCAGCAGCAGCAAATGATACAATAGGATTACGACTCATCACGAATACGATGGTAGGGTAGAGAATGCGTTACTGTGAATAGTTCAGAAATACTATTGCTCTCACCCGATTCGACGCCAAGAAAACGCCAATAATAGTTTCGATATACACATCGGCGTCAAAAACAGTAGACGAAGAGAGAGGAAAGTTATTTGAAAATATTGAACGGGTTATTCAGTTTGTAAAGGGAGTTGATAATCTAACAGTTGTAGAAGAATGTGATGCTGTTGTAATGGAAGGAATAGAACAAAAATGTACAGGAGAATATGGACTTGGTAGCGGGAATGAGATATAATAAACACTAATCGAATCATTCAATAAATTTTGGCTGGTAGTGTTAAGTAAATTGTTGAAAAGTCACAAAAGAGGAGTTATACTTGAAGACATGGAGGGAGCTAGATCACGCCACGATCAAATATCCGAAATCAAATCTTGGATTGAAAGACACACACAGGAGCACATACAGACTCGGATAAGTTTAATAAATATGAAGTGCGAGGTTTGAGAGAAACGTCCAGAAGAATCAACCTAAAAGAAGTGGAATACTGGAGTAATGAGTAACGATGAGACGTGTTTGAAGTTAACACAGTACCCCGTTCAGCTAGAAACGGACTGACATCTCTAAAAATGGCAGTCACTGAAGTTGGACAGACAAGCCTAGGTACAAGAAATCTTTCTGAAAACAAACCGTGGATAACAGAAGAAGTGCATCAACTCGTCGACAAAAGAAAGAGATATAAAAATGTTCAAGGAAAAACAGAAACATACAAAATGTCACTTAACAGTGAAATGAATAGAAAGTGCAGGGAAGCCAAGGCGAAATAGCTGCAGGAACAATATGAAGGAATGAAAAAGAAATGGTAGACGAAAAGATGTGGGAATAGATTAAATTAGAGCGCGGGCGGCAACATTATGAGAGCAATGGGAATTCCACTGTTAAGCGGTCTAGACAGATACGATAGGTAGAAAAAGAACACTGAAAGCCTTAGCTTGAGGGTGGAGGGGATAGGGGTAGAGGGGTAGACTCGTCTGGTGACGCGATACAGGAAGATATAGAGGATTTAGTATTAGAATCATTATTTAGCAGAGCTTTAGAAGACATGTGAACAAATACCGCGAAAAGGATTGATCACACACTTCAGAAATTCCAAAATCAAAAATGTGTGAAAGCTTACACACTACTTAACCTAAATTATTCTAAGGACAAACACACACACACACCCATGCCCGAGGGAGGACTCGAACCTCCGCCGGGACCAGCCGCAGAGTCCATGACTGCAGTGCCCTAGACCGCTGGGCTAATCCCGCGCGGCGCCCAGCAAATTCTAAAATCACTGGAGGAAGCAGAAACTATCAAATTTATGTGAATAGTCCTTGGGACTGGCGACATACCATAGCACTTTGGGAAAAATATCATCCATCCAGTCACGAAGGTAGGGAGGGCAGTTAAGTGAGGGTTTTGTTGCATAATCACCACAGCAGCTCACCCACGTACTTTAATAGTAACAACTATTTATTTACAGCTCGTACAAAATAGATACGTGTTTCAAAGTTTTACTGGCCTTCAAAGTAGTCCCCAGCATTGTGTATAACCACACGGCTGGTAACAGGTTATAACAATGGTGGTGGCTACTTTGATGGTCAGTAAAACTTTGGACCACGTACCTACTTCGTATGAGCTGAATCTATGGTTAATGTTGATTACAGTAACAATGAGGGTGCACTACAAGCACAAATAGGTCGGTGTTAATATAAAATGTAATAACAAATGATAAGAATTCGTCTAAGCAGGCACGTCATGAAATAAGCTGTCAATTAGAATATGTGTTTTACTTACGGAATCATTATTGTAGGAATGGTGACCCATTTACATATATGTCTAGGTGTTGTCCAAAGTGTTAAACTTCGAGGGTACTGCTGTAGCTCTCATTGCCTGAAATGGTGTGACGTCGGTGGACGCTGTTAGTAGAGTAATTGCTCTTGGGAGCAGGATGGACGAAGAAAATGGAGAACAGTTTGGGAAATGGATATCAAAGCAGAGACCCTGGTTTCTGGCCATCGGAGAGTGTGGTAGAACGGTGCAACTGAATTTATGTACACACACCCCGGATCGCTTATCGGATCTAAGTTACAGGTATCTAAGAATGTAGGCGAAAGAACCTGTGTATTGACCACACATCGATGCATGATATAAGTGGGGATACCCCTCCTTTCGTTTCACACTAGACAATACAATGGCGGTGACATATTACAATAATTACACTACTGGCCATTAAAATTGCTGCACCAAGAAGAAATGCAGATGATGAACGGGTATTCATTTCACAATTATATTATACTAGAACTGATATGTGATTACATTTTCACGCAATTAGGGTGCATAGATCCTCACAAATCAGTACCCAGAACAACTACCTGTGGCCGTAATAACGGCCTTGATACGCCTGGGCATTGAGTCAAACAGAGCTTGGATGGAGTGTACAGGTACAGCTGCCCGTGCAGCTTCAACACGATACCTCAGTTCATCAAGAGTAGTGACTGACGTATTGTGAGGAGCCAGTTGCTCGGCCACCATTGACCAGACGTTTTCAACTGGTGAGAGATCTGGAAAATGTGCTGGACAGGGCAGCAGTCGAACATTTCCTGTATCCAGAAAGGCCCGTACAGGACCTGCAACATGCGGTCGTGCATTACCCTGCTGAAATGTAGGGTTTCGCAGCGATCGAATGAAGGGTAGAGCCACGGGTCGTAACACATCTGGAAAGTAGCGTCCACTGTTCAAAGTGCCGTCAGTGCGATCAAGAGGTGACCGAAATGTGTAACCAATGACACCCCATACCATCACGCCGGGTGATACGCCAGTATGGCGATGACGAATACGCGCTTCCAATGAGCGTTCACTGCGATGTCGCCAAACACTGATGCAACCATCATGATGCTGTAAACAGAATCTATATTCATCCGAAAAAGTGACGTTTTGCCATTCGTCCACCCAGGTTCGTCGTTGAGTACACCATCGCAGGCGCTCCTGTGTGTGAAGCAGCGTCAAGGGTAACCGCAGCCTTGGTCTCCGAGCTGATACTCCATGCTGCTGCAAACGTCGTCTAACTGTTCGTGCAGATCGTTGTTTTCTTGCAAACGTCCCCGTCTGTTGACACAGGGGTCGAGACGTGGCTGCACGATCCGTTACAGCCAGGCGGATAAGATACCTGCCATCTCTAATGCTAGTGATACAAGGCCGTTGGGATCCAGCACGGCGTTCCGTATCACCCTCCTGAACCCACCGATTCCATATCCTGCTAACACTCATTGGATCTGGACCAACGCGAGCAGCAATGTTGCGAAACGATAAACCGCAATCGCGTTAGGCTGCAATCCGACCTTTATCAAAGTCGGAAACGTGATGGTACGCATTTCTCCTCCTTACACGAGGTATCACAACAACGTTTCACCAGGCAACGCCGCTCAACTGCTGTTTGTGTATGAGAAATCGGTTGGAAACTTTCCTCATGTCAGCACGTTGCAGGTGTCTCCAACGGCGCCAACCTTGTGTGAATGTTTTGAAAACCTAATCATTTCCACATCACAGCATCTACTTCCTGTCGGTTAAACTTCGCGTCTCTAGCATGTTATCTTCGTGGTGTAGCAATTTTAATGTCCAGTAGTGTAACTTTATTTACATGTAGAAGGGCTTGTAGGAGTGTGGACCTTATTCAATAGACCATCTGTTCTTTTAAATCTGCAGTGTTCTGTATGTTTATTTCCCTGCTTGTTTATATTCATTAATTTATAATTCTCAGAACCTACTACGGTCAATTATTGGGCTGCAGACTCAAGTTTCAACAGAATAGTTTGCTAATATAATGTCGGTGTACGGTTCATCCGTAGGACATTAATGAACAACAGTTTATTCATAACCGTACATTTGCCTCACTGTCACATTAAAAGCATGGCGGTGAAGTCACAGGCGTGGACCCACGCAAAAGCAAAACTATTCTCTCAGCATGGTAAACACTGACAAGAAGATGGTACAGGGTGATAGAACATGTGGTAAGGCATCAGGAAGATCTTCAATAGGACCAGGGGGAAATGTAGAGGGTAAAATAAATAATTGAAGACTTAAGCTATTCTGAGGTCTAGAGGCTAACAAGGGTAAAAGTCATGTCTGCCTGCATCAGACCGTTCAAATGACGACACAAGCAAAGAAAAATGTATTGTCCCCCTATGTCGTGATATAGAGAATGGTTGCAATTTTTTGTAAGGATTTAATTTTATGTTTGTATAAACAATCCTGTTGGGAGAACATCAGCAACGTTGTATTACAGCAGAGGTTGAAAATACCGCTTCAGTTGTAAATTTATATTTGTAGTTACTCTGAAATAGAATGTACAAAATTGTTAACAATTTTAGCATCTCTTTTGGTGAAATGTGTGTTTCTTTCGTAGCTTCAGGCCTTATGTAGGGCTCTGCGCTTAAGATACCAAGATTACTTTTTCCAGTAGTCTACGAGGGTGAGTCAAATGAAAACATTGAATATTTTTTTTAATATTGTTTATTGCGTAGAAGCGGTACAAAGTTATATCACTTTTCAACATAATCTCCCCCACGCTCAATGCAAATTCTCTAGCGCTTACCAAGAGCTTAAATTCCTTTAGAAAAAAATTATTTTGGTAGTCCGCGCAACCACTCATGCACCGCGTGTCGTACCTCTTCATCAGAACGTAATTTCTTTCCTCCCATTGCGTTTTTGAGAGGTCCAAACATATGGAAATCACTTGGGGGGCAAGGTCTGATGAGTATAGTGGATGAGGAAGACACTAAAAATGCAGGTCTGTGATTGTTGCAATGTTGTACGGGCAGTGTGGGGCCTTGCATTGTCATGCTGCAAAAGGGCACCTGCTGACAGCAATCCACGTCGCTTTGATTTGACTGCAGGCCGCAGATTTGATGCACTGGTGACAGTAGACCCTCCAGGCATGTAATGCTCCATAATGACGCCTTTTTCGTCCCAAAAGAGAGTCAGCATAACCTTCCCTGCTGATGGTTCTGTTCGAAACGTCTGTGGTTTTGGTGATGAGGAATGGCGCCATTCCTTGCTAGCTCTCTTCGTTTCCGGTTGGTGGAAGTGAACCCAGGTTTCGTCCCCAGTAACGATTCTTGCAAGGAAGCCATATCCTTCTCGTTCAAAGCGCTGAAAATATTCCTCACAAGCATCAACATGTCGTTCTCTCATTTCAGGAGTCAGCTGCCGTGGCACCCATCTTGCAGATGCTTTGTGAAACTGGAGCACACCATGCACAATGTGGTGTGCTGACCCATGACTAATCTGTAAACATGCTGCAATGTCATTCAGTGTCACTCGGCGGGTTTCTTTCACTATGGCTTCAACTGCTGCAATGTTCTGTGGAGTCACATTTCGTTGTGCCTGACCTGGAGGAGCATCATCTGCCACTGAAGTCACACCATTTGCGAATTTCCTACCCCATTCGTAGACTTGCTGCTATGACAAACATGCATCACCGTACTGAATCTTCATTCGTCGATGAATTTCAATTCGTTTCACACCTTCACTACGGAAAAACCGAATAACAGGACGCTGTTCTTCCCTGGTGCAAGTCGCAAGTGGGGCGACCATCTTTATACTAATACTGCTCCGTTTTGTGTGAATCTGCACTATGCTGTCACCTATAGGTCATTCTGCACTCTATTTGTAGCACGCTTACAAACTTACCGGATAACGGCGCGAAATTTCGATTTGTTATCACAAATTTAAAGTTTTCATTTGACTCACCCCCGTGCGTGTCTGTCAACTTGACTTCTCATTCATAAATACATTGAGACCAACGAAAATTAATTTACAATGGTAGTTACAATGGTAGCGGCGTTGGAAGCAGACTGTAGGTTCTCGCATTAGTCCCAATATGAATCGTACTTCCATTCTGTGGAAAAAAGCATTATCTGTTCATCTCGGTTTGGAGCTAGTGCATTAAGAGTTTTACATGAGTCATTCATAAAATTTTATAACTGATGTAATGGACTGCTTACTACGTTTAAACCTCAGCTTTTAAGCTTGCGTAAGCTTGTACTTTGTTACGAAGCCACAACTAAAAATCAAAAATCAAATTCGAATACAAACCAACAACTGATTTCATTACCATACAATATGGATTTCTTTGCTCGAAAACACCTGTTGTCTCTGGAGGTCACCTCATCGTATTCTGTACCCATTCTTCACAGTCACCATAACATCCACATCGGTTTCCCATGTATTCAGTCTCTCCCGCAAAGTGATACTGGATGATGGCTCGGATCATCTTTGCGCACTAGTAACATGAAATAATTATTTAAAGTAAAATCACTACAGTGTTGTTAAAATTGCCCTTATAATTCTGTTACTTATACCACATTAATGTCATCGCCAGGCAAACGTTAGAACTTTAAAAATTTGCTTACCACATGTCTATAAGTTTAAAATATGTTAGGCACAGTTAGGTTTGTGTGAATGTAAATAGATGCAAAGTGTAACATGGTATTATCAAACCTAGAACGCATCTTAGTTTGATGATTTCATGCCATGCTCCAGGTCCTTGTGACTGAATTTCAAATATAGCCGTTATTAATGTGTAATACCATCGTTTCCATGTATATCGTGCTTGTGTACTAGTCCAAACTTCACACACACACACACACACACACACACACACACACACACACACACACACACACACACACACACAATAAAAATATATAATAAAAAAGAATTAGGAGGCTTGTTTCGGTTTTTGCATAAAATTTCTTTTTGTAAAATCTGAGGAGAACAAGTAAGATAATATTAAACTGGCTGATCAACCCACTGGCTTGCTAATATTGTTCTCCATCGTCGACCCCATTTTTACTATTTCAATTTGTGTACTTTTCGAAAGGAATTCCTTAGAAATCTATCATTACTATTTATTGAAGTAACTAGGAATGAAGATAACAGTGTTTTCGAAGTTTTTGTTTGTGTGGTATAACCGAAATCATAGATGCATTTGCAACGCCACAAGACATTTCTCACACTAGTACCGTATACTACTTTTCTTCTGTCTTGCAATGCCCACTACACAATTTCTGGAGCGTCTTTTCTTGATGAGATTGGGGGAGAGGGGAATAGAGGAGGGGATAAAGCTAAAATACCAGAAAACCATTGTTTATAACTCGCAAATACCGAAAGAAGTATTGGGTGTTGTACACCAGTAACTAGATCGATTTATAAGCTTTACAACAGTGTACAAGAGGTCATGTCATTTATTAAACAGAAAAAAGAAACACTAAGAAGAAGCGATAGCTGCTCGGCCCGTCTCCGAGCCGCTAGTGTAATAACAGACTTGAAACCTGTGACCGACTGTGAGCCGGCTGTATAATCCAGTGGGTTAGTAATGGGAATTTCCTTCTTGCTCCCCCTCGGCAATGGATTCACTTTTATATACCGTCTGTGGTTTCAAAGTAATATTTTTGGCGGAATAAAAGAAGCGGATATTACACGACCTTTACGAGCGATAGATAGGTGACCTTTCTTTGAGGGCAATATTGCAGCTTTTAGGTGGCTCGTGCTAGGTGTGAGGCGTCGGTGATTTAGAGTATAGGTCGCATATCAGAGGACAGGTGCCTGTGTGATAGATAATGGTCTTCGTGGCTCATAGGAGGACGTGGGGGTGTGGGTGTGGACAGGGTGGAGAGAGGGGATTGGAGGGGAGGGAAGCGGGGGTGGACTGTCCGGCAGAGGCAGGTGGCGGTGACAGTATCAGGGTCCGCTTTGTGCTGGGCCCGACGTGGCGGGCGAGCCGGCCTGCCCAGCGGACACTCGCCGTATTGCACCGCCTGCCCACCACACACACACACACACACACACACACACACACACACGTGCGACCAGCATCCCATCCCGAGAGCCACCCGCACACGACGGTCGCCAGCCGTGCCGTAATTACGCCGGCGCTCACAACCAGATATGGCATCGCTAAAAAACTGGCCGCTTCTGTTAGCCTCAATCGAACACGTATATTCCCTACAGCGGTTCAGATATCGAGCGCATTAGGTCATCAGTGATGACCCTGATGAACCCAAGGATCTGCGCTGCTTACCTCGTGCTGGAATGCAGCACGCTCACACGAGGCTGTCTGGTGATGTACAGACATGGCCTCCAGAGACTATCTAAAGCTTTAGTCTTACGCTTCAGCACTTTACTACGACAGTTTCCTAGATGTTAAATTTGCAGCGCGTAACTCTTGGTGTTTCACTACTGTTTTCATTTGGTAAACAAAAGTGAGCATCTTTTAATACAGACCAGTTTGGCCTTAGGAGACTTAAAATCAAGACAGAGGCAATTTGTAAGTAGACTGTTAAGATATTTATGTTGGTAACACCACGTAGCGCTCTGTATGAAAATCACTGACTGTGCTGTGTGAACTCTGTGGCTGGTTTGCATTGTTGGAATATTTGCTATTGCAGTGTTGGGCAGTTGGATGTGAACAGAGCGTAGCGTTGCGCAATTGGAGGTGAGCCGCCTGCAGTGGTGGATGTCGGGAGAGAGACGGCAGAATTTTGAGAGCGGACGACCTGAACGTGTGTCCATCAGAAATAGTAAATTTGTAATACTGGATATCATGAAACACACACACACACACACACACACACACACACACATATATATATATATATATATATATATATATATATATATATATATATATAACTTTTGAACATTATTAAGGTAAATACATTGTTTGTTCTCTGTCAAAATCTTTCATTTGCTAACTATGCCTTTCAGTAGTTAGTGCCATCAGTAGTTACAATCTTTTATTTAGCTGGCAATATTGGCGCTGGCTGTATTGCAGTAGTTTGAGTAACGAAGATTTGTGTGAGGTAAGTGATTCATGAAAGGTATAGGTTATTGTTAGTCAGGGCCGTTCTTTTGTAGGGATTATTGAAAGGCAGACTGCGTTGCGCTAAAAATATTGTGTGTCAGTTTAGTGATGACCAGAATAAAGAAAAATCTGTGTGAGTACATTCAGTTCTGCTAAGCTGTTTGAAAATCAAATAATGTAAGAGGTTTATCAGAACAGTAATTCATTACTTTTTCCAAGGGGATGTTTCAAATTGCACTCGGTAATAGGAGGAATTACGAAAAATTAAGACACATTCACAGGATTTGTTGATCCAGAAAAGGGTTCAATAATGTAAATTGATTCATACTGTTCAAAATTTTCAATAGAACAAGTGTAAGTTACAGGATAGTATAGAAAGTGTTCGATCCACCACGAGAAATGCATATGCTTGAACATAAGAGCCTGCCGTTTATGCTGTTGTAGTTGACCACGATCAGCACTATCCGGATAACGTTTCAAGTGTCAAAACAATGTTCTATGCAGTTGTGAGTGCCTTATGTCAGAGCCAAGTGAATTCGAACATGGGAAGTTGTCAGTGCTTGTATGGTGGGAGCTTCTGCAACCAAGGGAGCCGAAGTGTCTGGTGTTACAAGCAGCACCGTATCGACGATTTGCACCGCATACAACGAAAGTAGAACTACGGGTAGCCTCGGGAGAGCCAGACCTGACAAAACTCTGCCACCTGGTGAGCAAGATGTGAGAGACAGGCAAAATACCCTTTCAAGAAGAATACAATAATTCAAATCTCAAAGAAAACAGGGCTGACAAGTGTGAAAATTACCGAACTATCACTTTAATAAGTCACAGCTGCAAAATTCTTTACAGAGGAATGGGAAAACTCGAATAAGCCGACCTAAGGGAAGATGAGTTTAGATTCCGAAGAAATGTTGGAACACTTGAGGCGATAGTGACCCTACGATGTTTCTTAGAAGATAGATCAAGGAAAAGCAAACCTACGTTTCTAGCATTTGTAGATTTAGAAACAGTTTTTGACAATGTTGACTTTGTTTCAAATTCTGAAGGTGGCAGGGGTGAAATACAGTGAGCGAAAGGCTATTTACAATTAGTACAGAAACCAGATGGCAGTTATAATTGTCGAGGGCATGAAAGGGAAGCAGTGGTTGTGGAAGGAGTGAGACAGGGTTGTAGCCTATCCCCGATGTTATTCAATCTATACAATGAGCAAGCAGTAAGGGAAACAAAAACAAAACAAAAAATAAAACAAAAACAAAACAAAAAAACAAAAACAAAAAAAATGGAGTAGGAATTAAAACGCCGGAAAAATAAATAAGAACCTTGAGGACTGCTGATAACATTGTAATATTGTCAGAGACAGCGAAGGACATGCAAGAGCAGTTGAACAGAATGGACAATGTCTTCAGAGGAGGATATAAGGGAGAAATGGAAATGAGCGTTTGGCGTCATTGGCCGGGAGGTCCCTTGCTGGGCATGTCCAGCCGCCTTGGTGCAGGTCTTACTGAATTCGACGCCACATTGGACGACCTACGCGCCGGATGGGGATGAAATGGTGATGAAGACAACACAACACCCAGACCCTGAGCGGAGAAATTCCACTCCCCAGCTTCGAATCGAACCCGGGCCCGTAGGATGGCAATCCGTCACGTTGACCACTCAGCTATCGGGGCTGACAAGATATTAGATGAACATGAACAAAAGCAAAACGAGGGTAATGGAATGTAGTCGAATGCTGAGAGAATTAGATTAGGAAATGAGACACAGAAAGTAGTAGATGAGTTTTGTATTTGACGAGCAAAATAACTGATGGTGGTCGAAGTAGAGAGGATAAAATGTAGTCTGGCAATGGCAAGAAAAGTGTTTCTGAAGAAGAGAAATTTGTTAACATCCAGTATAGGGTTAGGACGTCTTTTCTGAAATTATCTGTATGGAGTATAGCAATGCTTGGATGTGAAACGTGGACGATAAATAGTTTAGACAAGAAGAGAATAGAAGCTTTCGAAATGTGGTGCTATAGAAGAATGCTAAAGATTAGATGGGTAGATCATCTAACTAATGAGGAAGTACGGAATGGAATTGCGGAGAAGATGAATTCGTGACACAACTGGACTAGAAGAAGGGTTTGGTTGGTAGGGATCACGAAGGTAGTATTGGAGGGCAGCATGGAGGGTAAAAATCGTAGAGGGAGACCAAGAGATGAATACATTAAGCAGATTCAGAAGGATATAGGCTGCATTACGTATTGGGAGATGAAGAAGCTTGCACAGCATAGAATAGCATCGAGAGCTGCATCAAACCGGTCTCTGGACTGGAGAAGACAACAACAACAAGAAAAGTGAAGAAACATCACCCGCTAAATGAACACTCTGACGAATGTGTGGGTTGAGTGACACAGATAGACTGTTGTGAAGGAGGATTTTAATGAAAGATAGAAGGACGACTGGTGCAAAAGTCATTGTAGAATGCCATACTCTGAACCCTGTCAAAACCAAAACAACACGAAGTGAGATCCACAAGCAGGTTACTGCTGAACGGACTGGAATTCCATAATGACGCATCAGTGATCCAAATGCCAAATCCTTGAAACCTGACTTAGAAGCAATGTTAGTAGAGCATTTGGTCGGGTGAGTCTTGTTTCACACTGTTTCCAACTTCAGGCCTCATTTAAGTCCCAGGAGCGAGTAAAGTCAGATGTTAGGTGATGCTTTGGTCAAACAAATAGTGGTATTCCAAGGCCCAGATGGTTACTCTCCAAAGTCGCATTACTGCCAAACATCATATGTTCATTTTGGCTGATTAGGGCCATCTCATGGTACAAAGGTTGTTCCCTAACGGCGCTGCTGTGCTAGAAGACGATAGGGATCTGTTCACACAGCTCTCATCGTCCACGACGGACTTTTTGAACGCGAGGAGAAATTCTCTCATCCCTCCTGGCCACTACAATCACCAAATCTCAATATTAGTGAGCCTTTATGGTCGAGTTTTGGGAGAATTGTGTGTGACCGCCATCCATCTCCATCATTGCTGCCTCAATTTACCAAAATTCCGCAAGGAGAGTGGTATAAGATTCCCTCGAAAACCATCCAAGATCTCTTTTTATTCATTCCAAGAGGACTGGAAGCTGTTTTAAATGGCAACGGTTTTCCTACACCATATTAAGCATGGCAGTAAGCTGCGTTTGTAGTGTTGCCATATTTTTGTCAGCTCTCTCTACAGTATATACAACGACAAAAAGAGAAATGGGGGACTGGAAGGTTAAGAATGAAATACCTGAACTAAAATGGGTGTCAGGTATGGACATAGTCTTTCGCTCCTACTGCTGAATATTTACGTCGAAGAAGTAATAATTCAGTAAGGCATTAAAAGGATGTTAATGATAAGATTTGTTAACGACATCTTGGGTTGTCGGATGTTCCGGCGGAACACCCGACAACCCAAGATGTCATTAGATCACCGGGAAAGCCTGAAGAGTTACATAAGATTTGTTCATGATTTTGCTATCCTCAGTGAAAGCGAAGAAAAATTACAGAATGTGTTGAATGAAATTAATTCTAATGTGTGCTGACTATCTATGGATTAAGCTTAAAGTGAGGGAAGTTGAAAGTAACGAAGAGTATGAGAAATAAGATTGCCGATGAAATTAACATCAAGATTATAGACCACAAAGAATATGAAGTGGAGAAATTCTGCTGCCACGGAAGCAAACTAACTCCTGATGGACGAAGGGGCATTGCTACGTTTCATGTTTTGAGACATTATTTATACCTGAACAACAAATCAAAGGTTACATATTACGAATGCTTCCTTAATCAGATGAGTGACGAATGTGGTCCAATCTCTATTTTATGAGTGACTTTGTGGCCATCTGAACAGTGTGACTAATCGATGCTAGTCCACCGGGAAGCATCAAACTTGCAACGATCCGATTATATAAGCATTTTGTTTCCACCTTTAAAGTAGTAACGTCAGGTAAAGATGTTTCTGGGAGACAGATTTTGGCTGCAAGAGTGGATAGTTCATTTATTAATTGTTCTGGAAATCTCTTACATGTTAATGCAAGGGGCATTGTGCTGTCTAAATTGCATATATGGTAATCCCACCTTCTATCTGTTCAAATGGCTCTGAGCACTATGGAACTTAACATCTATGGTCATCAGTCCCTTTTATCTGTCATGAACTAATTAGCCGTCGTCCAAAATAATGAAATAGAAATTCAATGATTACTAAAGGGAATAAAACTCACAGCCAGTTCGGTGTCTCATGAATCAACTGACATTCTTCAACAATTCGAAAGTAAAACCTTGGCACACCTAAAAAACGGTATCGGGTATGTTACCAGTAATCGCTTATAAAAATGAAACAACTGCGGTCGCGAAGTCGTACCGTGATTACTGTGATGTTAGTGTAAAAGACGGTACTAGAGAAGGGATGCTTTGCAACTATGGCTGGAGCTGTAAGAAAATTGGTCATTCGAATCTGAAAGCAAGTTTTCTCAGTGGAACTTCAGATTATTGAAATTCTATAAAAATTGTGGTATCGATAGTTCCGATGCCACCGCGTAGGTGCGCCCTCTAGCCGACGCTGTAGAGCTCAGCGAGCACCGCTCTGCTTTCTGCCCATTTCATCAAGAGCAGACGGCTTGGAAACATCGTTTCATCTTCAGAGTGTGTTAGCTGGCTACTGAGACTTTGTATTACATACGACGGGAATTCGGCTGCACACCTAAGTGCTCACCTCAGCTAAAGTTATGTATTCAGTGATGTACTTCTCTTTCTATCTATAGTAAACTTGTAAAAACTACAGGCAGTACCGAAGTGCTTTACCTCTCCTGCTCCTATTCGTCTCCTTCATTCGGTTTATTTTGCAGATGAAAGGAAGAGACCCATGCGCTGCCTTTCAGGAGGGATACAAAAGAAAAATAACTTTACTGTCTCTACTGATCATCTCCCTCCCGCAGCTCGTATCAGGCTGTAGGTGGAGTCTGAACCAGCTGCAGAATCAGACTGCCCTGGCCCGAAATATTGTGAAGTCCCTCAGGTCAACTGCTCCGAGATGGACTATTTCGGCGTCATAGATCAGCGGAGAAGAAGTGAAGGCTTCCGGAGATGGAATTGTTGGTATTTGCTGAGCTACAGGTATTCCGAATGCCGACCAGTAGCAAGATGTCTAAAAATGTGCTGGTCCCCTTCCCTGAGTTGTTATTCAGGCGATTAACCAGTAATGCGTTTGCTACCATTTAGTGTTAAAAAAAGGCATGACAGTCTCTATACCATTTTGTGGGAAATAACGTGGGAACTCGGCAGTGCAGTCGAGTCTCTCTCATTAACTTCCAGTTTTTTACCATTACCCAATTCTGGCAGTTCTCACATTACGTAAACAG
The DNA here is from genome assembly GCF_023864345.2 of Schistocerca serialis cubense. NCBI lineage: Eukaryota > Metazoa > Arthropoda > Insecta > Orthoptera > Acrididae > Schistocerca > Schistocerca serialis. The sequence continues at coordinate 242,648,240 of NC_064646.1, forward strand.
TTCGTTTTTTCGGTGCTGGTTTTCAGCGGCATCCCATGTTTACGAAGAGGTCCCAAAAACGCCTTATAACCCCATTTTCTGTATGTTATCTGAGGCGTCCAGCCGGCCGGTGTGGCCGTACGGTTCTAGGCGCTTCAGTCTGGAACCGCGTGACCGCTACGGTCGCAGGTTCGAATCCTGCCTCGATCATGGATGTGTGTGATGTCCTTCGGTTAGTTAGGTTTAAGTAGTTCTAAGTTCTAGGGGACTGATACCACAGATGTTAAGACCCATAGTGCTCAGCCATTTTTTGAGGCATCCAGTGGGTCATAAAGAAACAACTTTCTACGTTTTTTCATAATAACGCTTCTACTGGACCTTGTTAGAATCTCGCTTCTATCCACGTTTCAGTTGGAAAACAGTCGCTGCCGCAGGCATTACTTGCTAGAGGGGATGGTTTCTACTTTGCCTGTGGACTGCACAGCGTCCATCAGCGGCCAGTCGCAAGAAAAATCTCCTTAATGTAAGTGGCACCAACCTGCGACCCGTCCAGCGCGCGCTTTTGAGAAATCGCCCGGGATGGTCCCTTCATCTGGCTACCGAGCCTCACCGCTCTCCCGACGACTGCCAGCTCATCTCATTGTGCTTCCAAATGGCTTCCTGTTTATATACACTGAAAATCCGAATAAAAATGTGAATTAAGAAAGTTAACTACCTATACTTACTGGTAGTAATATGAACTTTGCTTCTCGGTTAATTATTCCTTCTAATATGTCTTCATATTCGGAGTTTGTATTAGTTACAGGACAGTTTTGGAAAAAAACAGTTACATCATATTGAATACTGAACCACCACCCAGCACAGCTACATCCATCAAGGCGTGGAGTACGGGGACAAAAGAGGCATGAGCGGCGATGGCAACATAGCAATGTCCCGGACAGTATAGAACATGCAGCTGCTGTTAAAGATCAAAGAGAAGATTATTTAGTGAATTGTAAGAAGCTCAGTCATTGTCTTGTATCCTTTCCAGACTGATGAGAGATATCTTATTTTGGCAGATGGGACTCATTAACATTAATACTGAACTTAGCATAGGCTCACATGAAGGACAGTCACATATCACGAGGAGCAGTGAATGTTAAATAACATGTTTTCATACTGAATGCCGAAGATGTATTTTTGGTATACTGAGGATTTGAGTAACAATGCTATCATTATTTTGCTAATTTGCAATGCGTTGCAGCTTTTGATTTGTTGAATAATGATTATTTCTTGTTTACTCTGAATTACTATTCATTACTGTATGATCAGACAGGCGGAAATAAGTTAATCCACCATATCAGTTGAAGCTGGGCAGTCATATGGATATTTAGGTGCCAATGGGACTCGATCCGTTGTTATGATCGGGGAGTTTTGTGTAGGGCCCCATTTTATTGACCGTTTACCCCAGATGGAATTGATATTACGTATATGTACAGGGTATCAAAAAGGATCACCCGATTTAAAGAAATCATAACTATAATTTCACACACATATGTGCGTGAACAACGTCCTGTTGAAAAGAGCAAACTCTCGGGTTTTACATGGTTCCCCCAAGGTAGCAGCAGTGTGCGCCCAGATCAGTTCTAGTAAAAATGGTGTCAGTAGAACAGAAAGCGTTGTGTGTTCTATGTTTTGCACAGAGTGTGTCAGTAATAACAGTTCAGCGTGACTTTCGCACTAGGTATGTTGTGGATCCCTCTACAGCACAGAGCATTAGACGATGGCATGAAAAAATCTGAGAAACAAATTGATTGTGTGAAGCAAATGGCCGGCCCGTCCCCGAGTGTGTGACACAGACATCAAACGCATCCTACATTGTTTCACGAGGAGTCCGCAGAAATCCATTCGCCGTTCAGCTCGACAGCTCAGCATGTCCCCGATGCCCGTCTGGCGCGTGTTGCGTCGACATTTACACTTCAAACATACAAAATTCAGTTGATGCAAGCTTTTCGTGAAGGTGACAAACAACAACGTGTGGAGTTCTGTAATTTCATTCTTGGCAATATGTAGCATAACAGTTTTCTTGCACTCACCGTTTTTGATGGCGAGGCAACGTTTCATTTAAATGGGAAGGTGAACCGTCATAATGTGAGAATATGGAGTACGGAACAATCACATGAAGTAGTACAACATGAGAAGAACTCTCCAAAATTTAATGTGTTTTGTTCAGTTTCGCGGGAAAAGGTGCATGGTACATTTCTCTTTGCTGAGAACACTCTTAGAGGAAGCACGTATCTCGAAATGCTTGAGAACTTTCTTTTCCCACAGTTGGAGATTAATTCAACGATTCATTTACCAATAGGATGGGGCACCGTAACATTGGCATCTGGAAATGAGGGAATTCTTAAATCAAATTTTACGAACGATGGATCGGTCGCACTGTACCAAATGATTCAGCCTTACAATACTGGCTTCCAAGGTGACCGGACCTGACTGTATGTGATTTTTTTCTTGTGCGGGTTTATAGATAACTCTTTATGTGCCTCCCTTACCAAAAACAATAAATGAACTCAGACATCGCATTACAGCAGCTGTTGAAACTGTAACTCAAACATCCTCGCTGCAGGGTGGGAACAATTTGAATACCGCATTGACATATACCATGCATCTCCAAAGGGGCATATTGAACACCTATGAAAAGGTATGAAAGAATGAAAAACCTTCTGAGTTTCCCGTTCATGAGGACACAAAATTCATTTTTTATGTTTATTAGTTTCAGAAATATAGACGTGCCAAATCTCTGTACTCTCTGTACATTAAGTGAGTGCAGAGGAACTTAAGTTCGGGACTACTGAAATCAAACCCAGTTTTTTAGTCCGTAAATAAGCAGAACCGCTAAAGAAATGTTTTCTGGTGCACAGTTTCTAATGGTCGTTCTTCTACTCTCAGTTAAAATATGCTGAAGTAACACTGAAACGTTAGACCCACTGAAGAAAAATTACATATTTGCACTGTACAAACACACAGGACAGCCATTTTCAACACATCGTAATTTGTTAATTCTTATAAATATAATGTTAAAATTTATCTTAGATTTTAGGTAAAGTGACGTTTCTCTATAACAACGGGCATGTCATTGATGCCGTTCCACCTGTACCTTACAAATAGTAAGCTATTTTTAAGGAAATTACGTTTGATGACATAGTATGGTACGGGAGCTACGTCGAGTTGTATCCGGTTAATGCCGACCATATAGTGTTGGTCTGTTAGACGCCATAGACACAATCAGATGCTGTCACGTTGCGTTGGCGACGGCTTGTGGGCTCTAACAGCAAAGGGAGCGCCAGTCTGTGTGAATTCATGCAGCGCCGACTATGGCGGTACGGTTGGCCGACAGAAGCGTGGCTTATCGGGCGTGCTGGCCAGCATCTGAGGCTGACACACGTGCGGGCGGATATTCGGAATGTGTGTCGCACCAACAGCAAATTGAGCTCCTACTGCTTACTGCCATCTGTGTGAGGCTGGCCGACGCACTAGGAATCAGCAATATTCATTTAACGATTTCCCACTGTACACACTCTGACAAAACAAGTGGAGCGCCTAGAAGACAAGGTTGGATGTCAATGTAACTTTTTACTCATACAACTATCAGCGGGCAGGAATTAGAGCTGCACTTCTCTGTGACAGGTAGAACAGCCACTAATGTGCATTAGTGTCGTTCGTGATTAGTGTTGTTACAAGTATTGGTAGGTCATATAAGGGGCGTATGCAACATCAGATAGAGTGGTCACTGGGATGGATACAAAGATGCCACGTACTCGTTTGAGACAGCGTTTTGAGCACACCCAACAGTTTGAAAGAGTTTTTGAGTCTCCATTTAGCCAGCTGGCCGAATCGCGCAGTATCCAGAATTGTGTGGCATTTGGATGTGACAGTGGCTCGATGTTAGACTGTGTGGTGTAACGTACCTACTGCAAATATGGCCTATATTCATCTGTGAAAATGGACTAGATAAGCAACCTGAGCTATCAGTAATCGGAATCTAAACTGCATAACACTGTGTGCTTGTTGCATGAGTGTCAGTTTCACTGCCATTTAAGCCCTCAACAGATCGTTACATGAAAAACTTAAAACTAAAATTTGGATCAGCTATCCGACACCGTATGTGAATAGGAATTTACAAGTGATACAGAATCTGGCCTGTGCAATGGTATTTACTGCATTAGAGTACTTGACATGTTGTGGTGCAGCAGCGTCTCTGTTCTGTTCCTAAGTTTGCACTCACCTCTTTAGATGACTGCCTTTTTCCCAGTGGTTTACAGCAATTCGCAGCAGCATACAGCAGCAGCCGCTGAAGCTTATTGTTGCTGATAATGAATTTAATAAAAAAAACAATTTGCTTGGGTTCTCTTATCAGCTAAACAACTTGTAAGAATTAAGTCGATTTAAAAACTTCAGAAATCATCATGACCAATAATAGTTTGACAAATATTAATAATGGTGAAATGCTTGACAATGACGAACTATCAATTTTGGCTATATGTGACATTAACAAATTACTTCAATTTCAAAGTTACATTAACATTTAATAACCACAGCGTATTTATAAATGGGATATGGAGAATAATAATAATAAAATTATTATTATTAAAAAATTATTATTATTATTATTAAAAATTATTATTATTATTAAAAATTATTATTATTATTATTATTATTAAAAATTATTATTATTATTAAAAAATTATTATTATTATTAAAAAATTATTATTATTATTAAAAAATTATTATTATTATTATTATTATTATTATTATTATTATTTGGAGTATATCGAGGCTTCTTTAACTGACAAGCAAAACATGGGATTATTGCAAATTCGAACTAACAATCACGAGCCTAACCCTGCAATAGCGCTCTACGCTCAGCTTGCGAATTTTACCTTGAATTCCACCTTCAAGCTATAAACTCCCATCTCCTTGGAGATTATATGGGTTAATTAATGATTGTTATGTTACATTCCTCTTGTTGTACTTGACCGTGTATATCGAGACTTCGTTCATTGTTAAATGCAATGGTGTGGTACTAACTGATGGAAACGCATTAAGAACTGGTAAAATTTATTTTATTTCCTTTATCACACTGCACAAACATAAACACACTATTATTCAAACTGTGTGCCACTACTATTAAACATAGAGATAAATCCTTCGCTACGCAACCGCCTTTGGCTCACGCAGCCTACACCTTCCACAGCCTCTCAACAACTGCCTCTGCTTGCGACTCTCTGCGCCACTGGGCATTGTCGCCCTCCAAAGAATAACCACTTACAGATACTACACACCAGTACCCTCACAAAGCTTAGTTAAGCCATATAAATCTCTCCTGGCCATATAAAAGAAATCTGTCCTTGAGTGTGGTAATATCTTCCGTCACCGACGCGAGGGCAGCGTGACACGTCATCTGTCTCCGAGATCTCGACCAACACTTCTGACTCACCTCCCAACAATGCTTAGAATCGTGCTCGCATGTTTCGCCTATCGATATCTAAGTGCTTATTTATTTCCAATCTTACACATCGCAAAGAATAGCCTTAAGTTGGCTATATTTAGTCAGTGTAATGGAGCGTCCTGACACGCTCCTTACAATGGGAACGTTACTACAGGCATGGTCGATATAAAGGTTCTTGTCGACCGTGTCTGAATACCACAAAGGAGAATAGCCTTACTGCACACCAATCAGTTCTTAACGCCTTCACCTGCGCCTGGCATCCCTGCAAGATTCTGTGTCATCCCTCGCTTTTGGTGAGGGTCTACAAGCAGCCGGACTAGAGACTTACCATCCCGTACTTACGCTGCCTTTAACACTGCACTCTGGTGCGTCTGGAGTGGTACCATGGCCAGAAAGCGCGTACTGCAGATTAATGGCGCCACACTTCGTTCAGCTGTGAAATGTGGTTCTGCACTGCCTGGGGCGAACATTGGGATGTCTTTCCAAATTACCGCCGTACTCGTCAACATTCATTCAATGTTTTGGAGAAGCACAACGGAGCTCACGTCATAGTATGGATACGGCATAAGGTAGCGGTTGGCAGTGCTTGAGTGAAATCTGACGCACAACGTAAGGGCATACTGCGTCTTCATGTATTACCTCTCATGTGAGGGTAGCGTGTGCCATTTCTCATCAGTACATTGTTCATCCACACATGACAAGTGTCTCTAAGACCTGAATGCGTGGAGATACTGTCGTGGCCTGGAAGGTGCCCAGATCTATCCTCAATAGAACACACGTGGATCACATACAACTCCGTCGCAGCGTCAGTATGTAGGACCAGTTAGAACAGGTGGTCGCCTGCTAGAATTAGGAGATGAAACAACGTGTTTATGACAGGGCTTCCAGTCGAATCAGTTTATGTTTCCAGACTAGACAGTGTGTAACATCGTAGTGGCGAAGGGATTGATACTGCCAAGTTCTCTGTAACTGTGACGATTTGCAATCACTGAAACATCATATATGCTCTCAGTCCGTGTTTTCATTCCGTTTCCTCCTCCCCTTCTGCGTGCTTCAGTCCTTTTTGTCATACATCTTATTTAGAATTGAAAAGCTTTTAGTCTTTTACACCAGAACAGATTTGCGTGCACTGCCTTACTTCTTTTAATGAGAACACCCTCAATTTTGTTTATCCAGTTACATTTGGTATTTTTATTAGGTTACCTTCCATTCAGAAGGGTGTTGTACTCAGCGACTATTATACTGACTTGCAAATAATAGATTTCAGCTGTCAGTCGTCGTTATTAAATGTTATTGGCAGATCTAGGTTTCAGCTAGAAACTAGTGAATTAAGAATAGCTAGTTTCTAGCTGAAATCTAGATCTGCCAATAAAATTTAATAACGACTGATAGCCGAAATCTATTAGTTAAAAGTTTAGTATTTTTTCTTTAATGAAATCATCCTTGGGTGATGTACTGGAAGAGGATGAACGGAATGCATTATTATTCTTTTTTCGTGCCCAGAAAAATATGTTGACGATACCAGGGATCTTCGGAAAATTACGGATCACTTTCCAGGTATGAATTTTTGCTTTTAAGAGTTCTAGTCAAATCTATTGGTTACAGGCCATCTTGCACTCTGTTTTTCGGCAGGTATCTTCTAGTTTCCATCAGTTGCTCACATTCACCAATTTTTACTTAATGGAGCTTTAAGTAACAAAAGAGGAAAGTACATCGCAGTACTGTTACGGCGGCCGACTGCTTACAGACCTTGGATACCTGTAATATTGAGGCACAGTCAATGAACACCTAGTAGAATGAAATGCTATATCGATGTTACTGCATGCCGACAATTCTTTCAATTTTTATATTTTCCCAGACGATGCCTTTAAGCTCGTAGCGTCACTCTACAGCTACATACGTACTCCGCAAGCCTCTATGTGACGGAGGATACCTTCTATGGCTACTAGTTGTCCCCATTCTTGTTCCATTCGCTAATGGAGTGAAGAGAAAATGACTTTCTATACGTCTTCGTACGACTCGTAATAATTCTTATAATGATGTCATGGGTCTTACGCGAAATTGACGTTGTCGGCAGCGAAATCTTGCTGCACTCAGCAGCAAATGCACATTGTTTGAATTCTGTCAATAGTCTTTCGCCAAAAGAACGTCTTCTTCCCTCCAGTGATTCCCATTTGAGTGCAAGTAGTATATCCGTAACAGTGTCCGCCCCCTCGGCTGATTGGTTAGCGCGTCTGACTGCCATTTCTGGCATGCAGGTCGTCAAAAGTGGCGTCAACTGAACAGACTAGCAAGTCGGCAGCAGAACTTCCCCTCCTGGGCCATCAATGCCATACTACCATTTCATTTTTCCGTATCTCTAGTGTATTGCTCAAGACTACCAGTAATAAAAGTGGCAGCCCACCTCTGAATTGCTTCGAAGCCTTCCCATAATCCGACCTAGCGGGATAAACCCTCGAGCAGTAGTCAAAAATGGTAGTAATAGTGGTCTTCACACGGCTTATTTTAGAGATCAACCACACCCTTCTAATCTCCCAATAAACCGTTGTCGACCATTCTCCTTTCCTGCTACCTTCTTTACGTGCTCGTAACCATTTCTTACCGCTCTGAAACGTTACTCTTACACATTTAACCGACGTTACTCGTTCGAACAGCACACTACTGAAGCTGTATTCGAAGATTACTCGTTAGTTTTTCTTTGCGTTGAGTTACATTTTTCTGTATTCAGAGGAAGCTGCCATTCATTACACCACCTAGAAGTTATGTCGAAGTCATCTTGTATCCTCCTACATTCCCGTACACCACAGCTTCATCAGCAAACAGCCGTAGATTTCTACTCATGTCATGGGGGTCTAACGGGTACAGCGATAGACTGACTCTGGAGGTCGGAGTTCAGTCCTGGGTAGGAGTAGGAATGTTTCCTTAGAGTGTTCTGCCAATCCTCCGAGATGGTAAGAGAAGCGATCTGTGATCATGGGACTCGTGATCAGTACGCCTCCAATCACTCCAGTCGTCATTTCCGGTAGATAGAGTTATTAATCTACTGTAGATTGCTATAAGGAAGAGTAGACCACGTTAGTTTTCCTAGCACCCTTTGTCAGGGAAGATCGAAACTATGTTACCTGTATGTTGGAAGTGTTGCATACCTACCGCGCTTTACTCATTTCCATTGCTTTGTTTGTATGTCATCAGTTAAATATTAGATTCCCCTAGAAACTGGAAGTGGTGAAACGTCTAGAAACATTGTCTGTGTAGAATATTTTTTGGTGGTCAGAGTTATCCCCCTCTCTGTTGCTTAAATATTAACAGTATGACAGCAAAATTTAAATTCCCGATGTTTAATTCAAGTCTTAATGGCAAATTGTTGATTTATAACGTGAAATAGAGGGATGGTGTGGTAAAAAGATTTTCAGAGATATCATACAGTGCTAGGAAACGCTATTTCCTCAAAAAAAAAAAAAAAAAAAAAAAAAAAAAAAAAAAAAAAAAAAGGTAAAATTAATTGTAAACCCACCAGGAAACAGAAACATATCAAACATCGCTTCAATATTTCGTCGAGCTTATATATTACATGTCTCTTTTACTCAGAAACAACTCTCGCACTTATCCATAATAACTGGAAACTCTTGCCCTTAATTGTGATGAACAGTCTACTGCGCACATAACCACAACAGCAATTGAGTTTTTTATGTTTGTGCATGAAAGCTGTAATTGCTCCAAAAGTAATTGCTTTGGTTGCAAAAAAAGCGGAGAGTTTACGTGAGCAACTACATTTTACACTACTGGTCATTAAAATTGCTACACCACGAAGATGACGTGCTACAGACGCGAAATTTAACCCACAGGAAGAACATGCTGTGATATGCAAATGATTAGCTTTTCAGAGCATTCACACGAAGTTGGCGCCAGTGGTGACACCTACAACGTGCTGACATGAGGAAAGTTTCCAACCGATTTCTCATACCGACGTTGCCTGGTGAACATTCTTGTGATGCCTCGTGTAAGGAGGAGAAATGCGTACCACCACGTTTCTGACTTTGATAAAGGTCGGATTGTAGCCATCGCGATTGCGGTTTATCGTATCGCGACATTGCTGCTCGCGTTGGTCGAGATCCAATGACTGTTAGCAGAGGGAGGGTAATACGGAACGCCATGCTGGATCCCAACGGCCTTGTATCACTAACAGCCGAGATGACAGGCATCTTATCCGCATGGCTGTAACAGATCGTGTAGCCGCGTCTCTATCCCTGAGTCAACAGATCGGGATGTTTGCAAGACAACAACCATTTGCACTAACAGTTCGACGACGTTTGCAGAAGCATGCACTATCAGCTCGGAGACCATGGTTGCGGTTACCCTCGACGCTGCATCACAGACAGGAGCGCCTGCGATGGTGTACTCAACGACGAACCTGGGTGCACGAATGGCAGAACGTAATTTTTTGGGATGAATCCAGTTTCTATTTACAGCATCATGATGGTCGCGTCATCGCAGTGAACGCACTCTGGAAGCGTGTAGTCGTCATCGCCATACTGGCCTATCACCCGGCGTGATGGTATGGGGTGCCATTGGTTACAGGTCTGTCACCTCTTGTTCGCATTGACGGCACTTTGAACAGTGGACGTTACCTTTCAGATGTGTTACGACCCATGGTTCTACCATTCATTCGATCCCTGTGAAACCCTACATTTCTGCAGGATAACACACTACCGCATGTTGCCGGTCCTTTATGGGCCTTTCTGGATACAGAAAATGTTCGACTGCTGCCCTGGCCAGCACATTCTCTCCAGATCTCTCACCAATTGAAAACGTCTGGCCAATGGTGGCCGAGCAACTGGCTTGTCACAACACGCCAGTCACTACTCTTGATGAACTGTGGTACCTTGCTGAAGCTGCATGGGCAGCTGTAACTGTACACGCCATCCAAACTCTGTTTGCCTCAATGCCCAGGCGTATGAAGACCGTTATTACGGCCAGAGGTGGTTGTTCTGGGTACTGATTTCTCAGGATCTATGCACCGAAATTGTATGAAAATGTAATCACATGTCAGTTGTAGTATAATATATTTGTCCTGAATACCCGTTTATGATCTGCATTTCTTCTTGGTGTAGCAATTTTAATGGCCAGTAGTGTTTTACTTATTTCGTGACGAGTGTCACTGAAGGATGTGCGATGCTAATTATATGCAAAACCAACAAACAAAAATCAAAGAGAAGTCGTCGGCTGCCCTTTTCTCTCAGACACATTCATTTACGTTTCCTTCTCTACCAATGTTACTGGTGTCCCCACCTTACACCACGTTATTTATGTGCTGTACAGCGGAACTGCAGTTATGACAGAGAGCAGGTGAATCCCGATGATACTTCTGCTGCTTTATTCAAGTAGCTCCTCATTTGTCCGTACAAGACCTCTGTACTTGAGGAAAAAATCTCAGAAGGTACAGGCAATACAACTCTGGTCCTTCCACGCCGGAACAAGCGACGGCAAAAATTTTTCTCATTTTATAGTCCGAAAAGGGTGGGTGCGGGAAAAGTGTGCTCGGGTCACAACTCGAGGCCATTCCACGATGTCCCTTTCTCCCTATAAGTACTAAAGGAGGGGAGCGCTTGGGATCCGTGAGGGCCAAAATGCATGAAGGAAAAGGATAAAAGAATGTTTGTATGTACTATCACGAATGTATTGCAGAAGCTCGTGCTAAGGCATGCCTCATACAAACCAGAGGATGGTAAAGAATGTCATTTCTCGTTGGCAACCAAACAGGAAGGAAAACCAATCAGATCGCACGTAAGTGTGCAGGGTTTCGTGGCTGTTATCACTAAAAATCTTATGGGTTGTAAGGTCGCGTCGTACTTCCTTCTAAGATAATCGACTTTTCAACCCCTCTGCTGGGATCTTCTTCAGAATATTTCGGTGCCTACTATAACTTTAGTGTAAAACATATCCTCTCGCGACGACGGAGGACAATTCGCTGTGGTCCCGGTAGCTAGTTTAGTCCTAAGAAAGTTCGTAGTTCAACTTCCCTTCCACGGATAATCCAGCCGCGAGGTAGGTTGTGGATCGCACTCCAGAGAAAATTTGACAAATACTGCTGGTACTTGGGGTTCTGTGCGATCGCACGGTACTTGAAATAGTGCCAAAAATCGAGGACGATGATCTCACCATCACCGAACGTATAGCGGACGACGTAGCCACTTATCCATGTGACTAGTTTTATTTTTACTCTCGAAAATACATCTCATCCTGGGAGAGGTGCGATTGTGCAGTTGCCGACCTCGGTGGCCACGCGGTTCTAAGCGCTGCAGTCTGGAACCGCGCGACTGCTACGGTCGCAGGTTCGAATCCTGCCTCGGGCATGGATGTGTGTGATGTCCTTAGGTTGGTTAGGTTTAAGTAGTTCTAAGTTCTAGGGGACTGATGACCTCAGATGGTAAGTCCCATAGTGCTCAGAGCCATTTTTTGATTGTGCAGTTATCCGGTCGGGTATCATACGTGTGGGAAAAACGTACGTCTGGCGCACCAAATGCCAGTCATCTTTCGCCGGAGCGCAGACAAGGCGACCATTTGACTAAGGAGGCGCTGAAGATAATAAAAATAATTTAGATACAGCAAGACGAACGACTTATGGAACAGAAACAGCTAACAAATGCATACCTCAGAAGCATTCATCATCATCATCTACCTTCTTAAATATTTGTTTCAGACCATTGGATCCTTACCTTATTATTGACAGGATGCATAGGCCTCCCTCTGCGACGCGTCTACGAGCACATATGCACAAATTTAATTAAACTAATAAGTTACGAAATAAAGGCAGATCTCGTTGATGCTTCATTTATGATAATCGAGAGTGGACAGGAAAATTCACGTGAATCGCTACACCATTACCGGGTGAAGTAAATCAAGTTCGAAAGCCAAAAAAATATAATACTCTTCCATCAGTTTCAGTAGCGGTTTACGAGTGAATAAGTTTATAAACGTTGCTGTAGCCACTTAACCATGCCCTGGCGAGCAACAAATGGCGCTCTTGAATCTGTTCGATCACTACTATTCATTTACGAGCAAGCACTGTTACCCTCGACAAAAATGATCATTTATCCCGCTTTCATTAAACCTTTTTGAGCTAGTAAAAACTGCATTAATTTGGCGCAGATGCCGATATCAATGCAAAAAGGATACAAGTAATGGCAGAGTCAGTTCATCCACTCATGTTCTGCAACTGATAAACGTCTCGTTATTCCAATCCGTCTGCAATAACTGACACATTCATTAGCATCAAATACTGTTGTTACTTCGTTTATTTCGAAATGATTCAGAACTAAATAACAGTTTCATGGAGAATTGTTCCATTAGCCACTGTGAAAGTAATAAGAAGCGCTTCCTAATGACGTGTTGCTGTTCGAAACAGCAGTCTAAATCTTCTGTAAAGGAAATGATAGTAGATATGGGAATTTTTCGAAACGAAAACCTTGTTTTTTGCACACAGTGCTTTTTACCGACTGAGCTATCTACACTATTGTCTAAAATTAAAGCAGCTAACTGCTATTTCCCCATTCTGTGACTGTTTCTCGATACAATCAAACTGATAACAGATGTCGCTACGATGTGTTCTGCACGGAAGATGGCATTCCAATCAACGGACAACCACACCAGTAATGACGTCAGGCCACCTATCAAGCGGTGTAGTGTTTGCAGGATAGTCTCGCATCCACAATCGCTGTTTAAACAGTCACAGGCGGTGCTGTATGGGACAGAGAAGACACCTACATACTCTTTGCTGTGGAGGGCCGTAGGATATGTGGAAGCAGGAGAATCGCAAACTGATGTGGCCCGATAGCTTCATGTGAATCGTTCCGTTGTTTCTCGGATGTGACGAGGGTTTATAGACCGTGACAGCGCCGACCACGTGTGACATCAGAAAGTGTGGACCGTTATTTGGCTGTCGGGGCACGACGATACTGCCTTACTGCTGCACTGAGACTGGCATCAGACCTCGCAGCATGCCCTGGACGTGTTGTATCGAGTAAAACGGTGTACAGAAGGCTTTAGAAGAATGGCCTTTATGGTAGGAGACCTGTTGTCTGTTTATCTCTGGCGTGTCTTCACAGAAGGGAATGTCTAGAGTGGAGCATTCAACACGCCACCTGGACGGTCCAACGGTGGGAGCCAATATTCTTTTCACAGATGAGCCCCAATTTGCTCTGGAGAGCAATTCTCGACAGATTTGAATCCGAGAGACACGTGGAACACGATTTGTCGACCCAAACGTTGTGGAAAGAGATCGATATCGAGCAGGATCCCTTATGGTGTGAGAAGCGATTATGTAGACCACTCGGACACCTCTTCATGAGATTGTACGGGTGAATCAGCAACATTTAACTGCTGTTAGGTACCGTGAGGAAACCTTGGGATCTCAGGCGCGGTCGTTGCGAGGTGCTGTGGGCCCAAACGTCGTACTGATGGACGATAATGCTCGACTTCAGAGCACAGATGGTTGACTTTTATTTTTTTTTTTTTTTTTTTTTTTTTTTGGAAACGGAAGATATCGCACACATGGCATGGTTGCTCGCTCTCCAGCATATCTGGGATGCACTATGGAGACGGGTTGCATCATGTCAGCATCCACCAATCACTCTCTTAAGACTTATGAGTAGCTCTGCAGGAATAATGGGCGTTATTGACTCAACACGAGAATGATGACATCGTTTACAGGATGTCCTGTCGTTGTCAGGCCTGTATTGGTGCTAGAATTAGTCACACCCCTTACTGAGGACATTAACTAGTTGTCACAATGTGTGTGCAAATCCGCTATGTTGGGAAAAAACGAAGAACATCTTTGTATACCGTTATGGATGGTGAAGCTGATTACTTTCTGTATTCTTTAGATTGTTTCTAATTTACTATCACCTATTTATAGCCTGCTATTTGTGGCAAAAACGCAGCCTTACAAAATTTTCGTTTGTTGCTGTAATTTTGGACAACAGTGTAAGTACCATCCTCACAGTCATATCTAAAATAAGAGTTGCACGTAAGTCCATAGAACAGAACACCCACACACCCCCCCACACCCACACCCCCCCACACCCACACCCCCCCACACCCACACCCCCCCACACCCACACCCCCCCACACCCACACCCCCCCACACCCACACCCCCCCACACCCACACCCCCCCCACACCCACCCCCCCCCCACACCCACCCCCCCCCCACACCCACCCCCCCCCACACCCACACCCCCCCACACCCACACCCCCCCACACCCACACCCCCCCACACCCACACCCCCCCACACCCACACCCCCCCACACCCACACCCCCCCACACCCACACCCCCCCACACCCACACCCCCCCACACCCACACCCCCCCACACCCACACCCCCCCACACCCACACCCCCCACACCCACACCCCCCCCCCACACACACCCCCCCCCACACACACCCCCCCCACACACACACCCCCCCCACACACACACACCCCACACACACACACACACCCCCCACACACACACACCCCCCACACACACACACCCCCCACACACACACACCCCCCACACACACACACACCCCCCACACACACACACACACCCCCCACACACACACACACACCCCCCCCACACACACACACACCCCCCCCACACACACACACACCCCCCACACACACACACACACCCCCCACACACACACACACCCCCCACACACACACACCCCCCACACACACACACCCCCCACACA
The DNA here is from genome assembly GCF_023864345.2 of Schistocerca serialis cubense. Classification (NCBI taxonomy): domain Eukaryota; kingdom Metazoa; phylum Arthropoda; class Insecta; order Orthoptera; family Acrididae; genus Schistocerca; species Schistocerca serialis. Next base: position 242,663,445 of record NC_064646.1, read on the forward strand.
CACACACACACCCCCCACACACACACACACCCCCCACACACACACACACCCCCCACACACACACACCCCCCACACACACACACCCCCCACACACACACACACCCCCCACACACACACACCCCCCACACACACACACCCCCCACACACACACACCCCCCACACACACCCACCCCCCACACACACCCACCCCCCACACACACCCACCCCCCCCACACACACCCAGACTCTGATCACAATTTAGTAATGATTAACAATGTGCTGAAATTTAAGAAATCCTTCAGGAAGAATCAATGTCCAAAGAAGAGAGAGATTGAACTCTTGAGGTCCAATGAGATCTGTTAGAAGTTACCTAAGGCCACAGGTACTGCGACAATGAATACCACATTAGTCAGTTCAGCTGAAGCAGAATAGATGTTCTAAAAAGGGCAGTCACAGGCACTGGGCAGACAAACGTATGTACAAAGAAAGCAACTGCGCCGAAACCTTGGATGACAGACAAGAAGTGATCGACAATAGGTGGAAGTACAAAAATGTACAGGAAAATTCAGGAATGCATATATACGAGTCATTTTGCAACTAAACAAATGGGAAATTCGTGGAAACCAATTCAAAACCGCTGCAGGAAAAATATGAAGAAATCGAGAAAGAAAATTGTCATCGGAAGGACTAATTCAGTCAACTTTCGGTGAATTTAAAACGTTGCCAACACTAAGAATGCAATGAGAATTCCATTGTTAAACTCATAAGAGAGAGCCGATAGATGGACGGATTGTACTGAAAGCTTCTACGAGGGGGAGTACGTGCCTGATGTGATTGGGTAAGAAATGAACATCGATATGGAAGACAAAGGAAATGCAGTGTTAGAGATCAATAGAGCTTCGGAAAATATGCAGTCAAATAAGGCAGAAAGACTCAACAACAGTGTTTCAGATTTTTTTTTTTTTTTGTTTGTGGTTTTAGGGCGCAAAACTTCTATGGTCAATAGCGCCCAGCCCGTGACGTAGAAAACAGGAAAAAAACGAAATTTAAAATCAGCAGCAATGGAAACAAAGTCAGAAAATTTGAGAAACTAAAGGCAGAAGGAATGCTTAAAAGTCCACTATAGAAAGGGGTTGGTTGTCCCCCAAAAAAAAGCTTCAAATGACTGACGTCATTTCACTGTCACTAATAAACTGTAGAACGCGGTCAGCTGAGCGCGTGTCATCTGCTAAAATCGACGATAGATCAGGCGATAGCTGTAGACGGGAGCGTAACGGATTAAAATAGGGGCATTCAATTAAAAGGTGTCTGACCGTCCACAGCTGAGAGCAGTGGGGACAGAGTGGGGGAGGATCACCGCTTAAAAGATGTCGATGACTAAAAAGACAGTGCCCTATCCGGAGTCGAGCTAAAATTACCTCCTCCCGACGACGCGTTCGGGAGGAAGAGGTCCAAGCGCAAGGAACGGCTTTCACTTCCCGCAATTTATTGTGGGGAAGTGTTGACCAATGCGCATGCCATAAATGAGTAACTTGGCGACATAAACCGCTCCGTAGATCGGTAAACGGAAGAGACTGAAGAGCTGGCCGAGGAAGAGAGACTGCAGCCTTGGCCGCTATATCGGCCGCCTCATTTCCACAGATACCAGCGTGTCCCGGGAGCCAGAGGAACGCCACTGAGACGCCCCCCAGGTGGAGCAAGCGCAGACAGTCCTGAATCCGGTGGACCAGAGGGTGCACAGGGTAAAGAGCTTGGAGACTTAGGAGAGAGCTGAGAGAATCTGAGCAGATTACGTACTGTATCCGCTGATGGCGGCGGATGTAGTGGACAGCCTGGAGAACAGCGTAAAGCTCCGCAGTATAAACCGAACACTGGTCGGGAAGCCGAAAGTGATTTGGGGTGTCGCCAACAATATAGGCACTCCCTACACCTAACGATGTTTTCGAGCCATCGGTGTAAATAAATGTGGCTTCCGTCATTTGTGCACATAGAGCAGCAAATGCCCGACGGTAAACAAGTGTAGGGGTACCATCCTTGGGAAATTGACATAGGTCTCTGAGCAAGTCGATCCGGGGACGGAGCCAAGGCGGTGCTGTACCCCAAGTTGTCAAGAAGGTTTTAGGAAAGCGGAAGGAAAGAGAATGGAGCAGTTGACGGAAGCGGACTCCCGGGGGTAGTAGGGAGGATGAGCGGCCTGTATACCCGACATAAAAGGAGGCGTCGAAAAAAAGGTTATGGGCTGGATTAGCAGGCATGGAAGACAGATGGCTAGCATAACGACTCAGAAGGACTGCCCGCCGATTGGACAGCGGAGGTTCAGCAGTCTCAGCATAAAGGCTTTCCACAGGGCTGGTGTAAAAAGCTCCAGACACTAAACGTAATTCACGGTGGTGGATAGAGTCGAGACGCCGAAGAATAGACGGCCTAGCAGAGGAGTAGACTATGCTTCCATAATCCAATTTCGAGCGCACTAAGGCGCGATAGAGGCGGAGAAGGACCACCCGGTCCGCTCCCCAAGAGGTACCATTCAGGACACGGAGGGTGTTAAGGGAACGCAGACAGCGAGCCGAAAGATAGGAAACGTGGGAAGACCAGCACAGTTTTCTGTCAAACATAAGACCCAAGAATTTAGCGCCGTCGGAAAACGGAAGGTTGACAGGACCTAGATGTAAGGAGGGCGGAATGAACTCCTTACGTCGCCAAAAATTAACACAAACGGTCTTACTGGGTGAGAAACGGAAGCCGGTTTCGATGCTCCACGAGTGGAGGCGATCGAGACATCCTTGAAGACGTCTTTCAAGAAGGCTGGTCCGTTGAGAGCTGTAGTAGATCGCAAAATCGTCCACAAAGAGGGAGCCCGAGACATCAGGAAGGAGACAATCCATAATTGGATTAATGGCGATGGCAAACAGTACAACACTCAGCACGGAGCCCTGGGGTACCCCGTTTTCTTGGGAGAAAGTACGGGAGAGAGTAGTGTTCACCCGCACCCTAAATGTGCGCTCTGCCATAAATTCGCGAAGAAAAAGGGGCAGCCGGCCTCTAAAGCCCCAAGAGAACAGTGTGCGGAGGATGCCTGTCCTCCAACAGGTATCGTACGCTCTCTCCAGATCAAAAAATATTGCTACCGTTTGGCGTTTCCGGAGAAAATTGTTCATGATGTAAGTGGAGAGAGCAACAAGATGGTCAACAGCAGAACGATGCTTTCGGAATCCGCATTGGGCTGGTGTTAAAAGACTGCGGGACTCCAGCCACCAAGCTAAACGGTAATTCACCATACGCTCCAAAACCTTACAGACACTACTCGTGAGAGAAATGGGGCGATAGCTAGAGGGGAGATGTTTGTCCTTTCCAGGTTTCGGAACGGGAACGACAATAGCTTCCCGCCATCGCCTGGGAAAGGTACTGTCGGTCCAAATTCGATTATAAAGGCGAAGGAGGTAATGCAGGCTATGGGTTGATAAATGCAGCAACATTTGGACATGGATACCATCCGGTCCTGGGGCGGAGGAGCGAGAAGAAGAGAGTGCATGTTGGAGTTCGCGCATGGAGAAAACAGTATTGTAGCTTTCGAGATTTTGAGAGGAGAAAGCAAGATGTCGCACTTCCGCTGCACGTTTCTTCGGGAGAAACGCTGGCGGGTAATTTGAAGAGCTCGAAATCTCAGCAAAGTGCTGACCCAATGAGTTAGAAATGGCGACGGGGTCCACTAAGGTATCATGCGCGACAGTGAGCCCAGAGACCGGGGAGAAACTAGGCGCGCCTGAGAACCGTCGAACCCGACTCCAAACTTCCGAGGAGGGAGTGAAGTTGTGAAATGAGCTAGTAAAGAATTTCCAGCTTGCCTTCTTGCTATCGCGGATGACGCGACGGCATCGCGCACGGAGCTGCTTATATCGGATACAGTTGGACAAAGTTGGATGGTGACGGAAAATGCGAAGAGCACGTCGCCGCTCACGTATTGCGTCACGGCATGCCCCGTTCCACCAAGGAACTGGAGGGCGCCGGGGCAATTCGGAGGTGCGTGGTATTGAACGTTCCGCAGCTGTGAGAATAACGTCGGTAAAATGTGTGACCTCATCGTCGACGCTGGGAAAGCGACGGTCATCGAATGTCGCTAGAGACGAAAAAAGTGTCCAACCGGCTTGGGCAAACTTCCAGCGTCGCGAGCGCATATATGGCAGTTGAGGCTGCAGTCGAAGAACACATGGAAAGTGGTTATTCGAGTGTGTATCATCAAGGGCGAACCATTCGAAGCGCCGAGCTAGCGGAACAGTACCGACCGCAAGGTCCAAATGGGATAAATTTGCTGTGGAGGCAGACAAAAATGTGGGGACCCCAGTGTTGAGGCAGACTAGATCCGCTTGGTGGAAGACGTCTAGCAATAGTGAGCCACGTGGACAAGGATGTGGAGATCCCCAAAGCGGGTGGTGGGCATTGAAGTCCCCAACCAGCAAATAGGGGGGTGGAAGCTGATCAAGAAGATGAAGGAGATCAGCTCGTGCCATTGGTGTAGACGATGGAATGTATACCGTACAAAGAGAGAACGTGTATCCGGAAAGGGAAAGACGGACGGCGACAGCTTGGAAGGAAGTGTTTAAGGGGATTGGGTGATAATGGAGAGTATCATGGAGCAGAATCATGAGTCCTCCATGGGCTGGAGTGCCTTCAACAGAGGGGAGGTCATATCGGACGGACTGAAAATGAGGGAGAACAAAGCGGTCATGGGGACGCAGCTTTGTTTCCTGAAGACAGAAGATGACCGGCGAGTAGGATCGTAAGAGGATCGACAATTCCTCCCGATTGGCGCGAATGCCGCGGATATTCCAGTGGATAATGGACATAGGGTGAACAGAAAATGGAGGAACGTGACCACGGGTGCTGTCAACTCAACGACTGCTCAGAGCTTGCGACCGACAGCATGGAATGGCATTCAGTCGAAGGCAGAAGATCCTGATCCATAGGTTGGTCAGGAGCAGCTCCTGCCACCAACGATCGGCAAGTTGACCGGCCACCAACAGTGCGCCTCGGCGACACAGAAGATGGCCGAGGGCGATTTCCGCCAGGTGGTGCTGTAGATGGGACTCGCCTTGGCGGAGAAGGAGAGGAACTGTGTTTCTTCGTAGCCTTCTTGGAGGTATGTTTAGATGAAGGAGGAACCGATGGTTGTGAAGTTGCAGTACGTAAAAACTCTTTACGAGAATGCTCTTTTTTTGAAGACTTGGCGTCTGACTTTTGGGCTCGAGATTTAGCAGAACCCGACGAAGGGTGAGCCATAGAGTGGGCAGGCGAAAGAGGTGAGGTTGAACGGGCGATCTTTGCGCTGGCCGATCTGACGACCGTGGTACTAAATGTGAGGTCGCAAGTCTGCGTGGCCGCCTCCTTTGTTGGCCGAGGAGAAGCAAGGACAGCGCTGTATTTTCCTTTCTGAGGCACGGTGGGCTGTCGACTGGCGAGTAACTTTCGAGCAGCAAAGGTCGACACCTTTTCCTTCACTCTTATTTCCTGGATCAGCTTTTCGTCCTTAAAAACAGGGCAATCTCGAGAGGAAGCAGCGTGGACACCCATACAGTTGATGCAGCGAGGGGATGGAGGTGGACAAGCACCCTCATGGGCATCCCTGCCACACGTAACACATTTGGCCGGATTGGAACAGGACTGGCTGGTGTGATTGAACCGCTGACATCGATAGCAACGCGTAGGGTTTGGGATATAAGGGCGAACGGAAATTATCTCATAGCCTGCTTTGATTTTTGATGGGAGTTGAACTTTGTCAAATGTCAAGAAGACAGTGCGGGTTGGAATGATGTTCGAGTCAACCCTTTTCATAACCCGATGAACAGCCGTGACGCCCTGGTCAGACAGGTAGTGCTGAATTTCTTCGTCAGACAATCCATCGAGGGAGCGTGTATAAACGACTCCACGCGAGGAATTTAAGGTACGGTGCGGTTCCACCCGGACAGGGAAGGTGTGGAGCAGAGAAGTACGCAGCAATTTTTGAGCCTGGAGGGCACTGTGTGTTTCTAACAACAGGGTGCCATTCCGTAATCTGGAACAAGACTTTACAGGACCCGCTATTGCGTCGACACCTTTCTGAATAATGAAAGGGTTGACCGTGGAAAAGTCGTGACCTTCGTCAGACCGAGAAACAACAAGGAACTGTGGCAACGATGGAAGAACCGTCTGTGGCTGAGACTCAGTGAACTTACGTTTGTGAGCAGACATAGTGGAAGGTGAGGAAACCATTGCGGAAGAATCCCCCATGATTACCGGCGTCTCCGATGGCGCGCTCCTCCCTTGTGGGGGCCCTCACCGAGGGCACACCCGCTTTAGGTGATTGTTCACACCTCAGGTCACACCTCCCGACAAACGGACGGAGGGACCAATCGGCACTTTCGGAAGGTATCAGCTCGGGTAATCACCCCTCCCTGGGCCTGGCCGTTACCAGGGGGTACGTACGTGTCCTACCTGTCTACCCGGGGCGGGGAATTACGCGTTACCCCGTCACCGGCTACGCATGGAAGTGCGTGGGTCGGCCTTCAGACACGCACAGGGAGGAAAAAAGAGAAAGGGAAAGGAAAGAAAAGGGGGTCTCAAACGCCGCAGCGGAGAAAAGGGCAAGGAGAAGAGGGAAGGAAAAGAGAAGGACAGAGGAAGGACGAGGACTTGCAAGTGGAAAAGCAAGGAATTTGGAACAGTTTCGAGCGTCCGTCTCCGGACGTAGGCACAAACCATACTCCCAGAGGGGGAGAAAGGGAAGGAAAGAGCCAGAGGTGAGGGGGGGGGGGCCAAGATGGGGGACGGGGAGGGATGCGGAAAGGGAAGGGAAGGTATGCAGCCCGGAAAGGAAGGAGGGCCACATTAGCTCGGGGTCCCGTGCTCGCTACGCACGTGTCCACAAAAGAGTTGTGGACCCCCTGGGGGGTTTCAGATTTTGTGAAATCATCGGGTAAGAAGCAACTAAGTGGCTTTTGACGTTTGTGTGTACAGTGTACGAATCTGGGGACATATCATGAGACTTTCGTAGAAACATCGTCCCAAAAACAACGCACATAGCAATGGCAGATAAGTGCGAAATGTATTGTACAATCATCTTAAGGGTCCACGTATGTGACAGGAGCAATATACAGGAAAAAGGAAAATAAAAACGCGGTCATTTTAGTACAGCAGGGACGTAGTTCTGACATTGCGTTGATAATGGGACCAAGACTTACGGAAAATCAAGACCCATAACTGGATTTAGAAACCAGTTAAGTGGAAACAACGCAAAATTTTCGAAATTATGAGAAACATGGAAGTAAGCTATAAGGAAAGACATGTATCATACAATGCGTATAATGATAAGAATGGAAAACCAAGAAGGAAGATCTCAAATTTAAAAGGCGTGCAAAACGGATGTAGTCTTGCGCCCCTACTGTTCGATCTACAATCGGAGAAACAGTGACTGAAATGAAAGAAAGGTTCAAGAGAGGGATTAAAATTCGTGATGAAAGGATGTCAGTGACAAGATTCGCTGATGATATTGCTATCCTCAGTAGAAGTGAAGCAGAATTACAGGATCCGTTGAATAGAATAAACAATCTAATTAGAATAGAATATGGCTTAAAAGTAAATCGGGCAAAAGAAAATAAAAATGAATGAACATAAATAAGAACAGCGAGACACTTAAAAACAAAATTAGTGATTTCGAAGAAGACGAAGCTAAGAAATTCTGGTACATTGGAAGCAAAACAATCCATGACTGACGGAGCAAGGAGGTCACAAAAAAAAAAAAAAAAAAAAAAAAAAAAAATCATGGCCAAGAGCAATCTACTGGTATCAAACACAGGCCTTAATTTGAGGAAGAAATTTATGCGAATGTACACTTGGAACACAGCATTGTGTATTGAAACACGGATTGTGGGAAAACCAAAACAGGAGAGAATCTAAGCCCTTGAGACTTGGTGCTACCAAAGGAGACTGAGAATTTGGTGGACTGGCAAGATGAGGAATGAGGTGGTTCGCCGCAGAATCGGCGAAGAATGAAACAACTGACGTGGAAGGGGCAGTATGACAGTGTGTGTTTTAAGGCATCAGGGGAACTCTCCGCTTTTAGAGGCAGCTGCAGAGTATAAAAACTGTAGGGTAAGAAGTACGTTGGAATACATCCAACAAATACTTGAGTACTTTGAGATGAGGGTGGCACAATAAAGGATATGTGGAGTGCCGCATCAAACCAGTAAGAACATGGGTGACAAGAAAAGGGGTGGACATTTTCCCCAAGGACAACTCCCTGCTCTGACCTGGACTCTTCCAACTATTGTTACAAAGTGTTTGCTTTCAGACGTTTAACACCGTCCATATCATGAGATAGACACACACATTACAGCATTCCTTGAACACCTTACAAGTCGTGCAGTTTCTGAAATGCTCGTGCCGAGCCTCCGGCGCATCACAATCTGCCCCCAGCAAAATTCCGTTACATCCCACCTCTAGCCCATTCTTCATATAGCCAGCACGCTCACTGATACTACATGCATCGTGCATGTGTCTGGCCAGCAGTCATTCCTCGCTAGGTGACGCTGCTAATGCCTAAACAGATTTATGTGGATGGTAGATTGGTGGTCATGATGTTCTGTCTGATCAGTCTACACACACACACACACACACACACACACACACACACACACACACACACACACAAAAGGCGCTTTCACGGGGATGAGCCATTATGATCACCTGCTTAATACACTCCTGGAAATTGAAATAAGAACACCGTGAATTCATTGTCCCAGGAAGGGGGAAACTTTATTGACACATTCCTGGGGTCAGATACATCACATGATCACACTGACAGAACCACAGGCACATAGACACAGGCAACAGAGCATGCACAATGTCGGCACTAGTACAGTGTATATCCACCTTTCGCAGCAATGCAGGCTGCTATTCTCCCATGGAGACGATCGTAGAGATGCTGGATGTAGTCCTGTGGAACGGCTTGCCATGCCATTTCCACCTGGCGCCTCAGTTGGACCAGCGTTCGTGCTGGACGTGCAGACCGCGTGAGACGACGCTTCATCCAGTCCCAAACATGCACAATGGGGGACAGATCCGGAGATCTTGCTGGCCAGGGTAGTTGACTTACACCTTCTAGAGCACGTTGGGTGACACGGGATACATGCGGACGTGCATTGTCCTATTGGAACAGCAAGTTCCCTTGCCGGTCTAGGAATGGTAGAACGATGGGTTCGATGACGGTTTGGATGTACCGTGCACTATTCAGTGTCCCCTCGACGATCACCAGTGGTGTACGACCAGTGTAGGAGATCGCTCCCCACACCATGATGCCGGGTGTTGGCCCTGTGTGCCTCGGTCGTATGCAGTCCTGATTGTGGCGCTCACCTGCACGGCGCCAAACACGCATACGACCATCATTGGCACCAAGGCAGAAGCGACTCTCATCGCTGAAGACGACACGTCTCCATTCGTCCCTCCATTCACCCCTGTCGCGACACCACTGGAGGCGGGCTGCACGATGTTGGGGCGTGAGCGGAAGACGGCCTCACGGTGTGCAGGACCGTAGCCCAGCTTCATGGAGACGGTTGCGAATGGTCCTCGCCGATACCCCAGGAGCAACAGTGTCCCTAATTCGCTGGGAAGTGGTGGTGCGGTCCCCTACGGCACTGCGTAGGATCCTACGGTCTTGGCGTGCATCCGTGCGTCCCTGCGGTCCGGCCCCAGGTCGATGGGCACGTGCACCTTCCGCCGACCACTGGCGGCAACATCGATGTACTGTGGAGGCCTCACGCCCCACGTGTTGAGCAATTCGGCGGTACGTCCACCCGGCCTCCCGCATGCCCACTATACGCCCTCGTTCAAAGTCCGTCAACTGCACATACGGTTCACGTCCACGCTGTCGCGGCAAGCTACCAGTGTTAAAGACTGCGATGGAGCTCCGTATGCCACGGCAAACTGGCTGACACTGGCGGCGGCGGTGCACAAATGCTGCGCAGCTAGCGCCATTCGACGGCCAACACCGCGGTTCCTGGTGTGTCCGCTGTGCCGTGCGTGTGATCATTGCTTGTACAGCCCTCTCGCAGTGTCCGGAGCAAGTATGGTGGGTCTGACACACCGGTGTCAATGTGTTCTTTTTTCCATTTCCAGGAGTGTAGTTTTTTTGTCCCTCATTCGATGCCAACGCACAAGTTGTTTAATTCGCGTAAATAACGAGCCGCTGATTTCCGCACATGGTGATGATGTCGCATAGCGGCCCTGATAGGTTCTATAGGATTTAGTTCAGGCTAATTTAGTCGCTGCTCCTCAAATCGCAGTAGCACTGTTCTGGCTCCGAGACAAGGAAAATTATACTGCTGATAATGACATCGCCGTCGGGGAAGAAATCAATGACATGAACTAATGCAGGCGGTTCATAGCTGTCAGCGTGTCTTAGTTTACTACCACAGGTCAGTAGTAGGCACAGGAGAATGTCTCCCTCAGCATAATACTGATCCTGTCAGCCTGCATGCGTGGCGCACTGCACGTTCCGAGCTGCCATTCACCCTGACGACGGCGCTTGTCGAGACAGCCACAGACATTGTACAGTGAAAATGTGGGTCAGCCGAAGAGCTGACAGGTTCCCATTGACCGACGGTCGAATCCCGATGGTCATATGCCCACTGCAATCGGAATTGGCGATGTCGTTGGGGTGGTCTGCTGCGGAGCTCCATGTTCGACAGTGTGCTCCGGAACACTACAGCGTGAAACAGCACAGTGCTCTTTCAACAGCAGTGCAATCGTGGTCGTTACGTGGAAATGGAATTGTGCAAATCTCTTCTATATACACCATTTGTATGTCAAAGTTACAAACTTCAAAAAATGGTTCAAATGGCTCTGAGCACTATGGGACTTCACATCTGAGGTCATGAGTCCCCTAGAACTTAAAAGTACTTAAACCTAACTAACCTAAGGACATCACACACATCCATGCCCGAGGCAGGATTCGAACCTGCGACCTTAATGGTCACGCGGTTCCGGACTGAAGTGCCTAGAACCGCACGGCCACCGCGGCCGGCTACAAACTTCATCTTAATTTTCTCACTCTCATCAGTCATACCGGGAAGTTTGCTTTCTGGTTAAAGTAAGCATATGCATGACATTTTGCGTTCTGTATCAGTTAGCTGTAGGTACCCGTTTAATGACTAATTCGGTCAGTTATTCATCTTCTTCCAAAGGCAGTTTAAGGGCTCTGCTACACACTGCAGAAAAATATGCTCTTTTATGTCGTGCTGCTTGGCATGAGGTCGTCCTTGTAATGCAATTTGAGCTCTTACATTTTCTATATACGCTGAAAATGAGCGTTTCTCCCTCTTCTTTTGAACTGTAATTAAATTTTTAAAAGTGCGTTCAGCCGCACAATCGTACCCACTCTTGTATTTCCTCGTGCGACTGAAACCGACGTCAACGCACGTCTTTCCTCGGGTCGCTGAAGATGTGAAAATCACAGGGTGAACGAGCCGGGTTGTACAACGGACGTTGCAGGGTTTCCCAGCCAAATCGAAGAACCGTCGCGTTCGTCCGATGGCCGTGGGGGATGGTTGTTATCGTGCAGCATGGTGACGCCGTCCGACAACAGACCTCGGCGTTCTGACTTGACGGTCTGTTGCAGTTTCTGCAACATGTCTTCATACTGTTGTTTGTGGTTCCATGCTCAAGGAACTCGACGAGCAGAGGAAGCGTCCTGTTGCAGAGTAACGCCAACCCACACACTGCCAATCGAACGAAGCCTACACTTCGGCTGTTTGGTTGGGAAACATTGCAGCATCCTCCCTACAGCCCAGATCTTTCACCCTGTGATTTTCAAATCCCTGGCAACATAAAGAAAGACGTGCTTGAATGTCGGTTACAATCGGACGAGGAAGTGCAAAAACAGGTGCGATTTTATATCCGTCTGCTACCGACGGCGTTCTACGAAACTGGACTCGATCGTCTCCAAGTGAGGTAAGTGTCTTAACGCGTGTGGTGATTACTTTTGAATGGAACCATTCGATGGTCCCGCTGTGGCGGGCGTTCTGTTTTCGTTTGATTGTCTCTTTAGTGACTTAGTTTATCTGTCGCACCTAAAGTTTATTTTTGTATTTTTAATGCGTACGAAGCATTTGACTAGTACATTCAACTGTGGTCTAAAGCTATTTGTATACAGTGGTAGTGACGTCGTGCTTTAATTAACGGTAACATATAACTGAACTTTCCTGATGTACACTGGGAAATGTCCCTCTCTCTCTCTCTCTCTCTCTCTCTCTCTCTCTCTCTCTCTCTCTTTGAAATGTACACTTTAAGCTGCAAAGGAAGCTGAGTAGACTATGAGCACACATTTTCAGAAACGAAAAATCCTTATTCCACTTGCTTAGGTGTTTTTTTATAGTTTCTATGACAAACTAATTAAATTGTGTAAAACGTACGTCAGTACTGTGCAATACATTACGAAACACGATACACACTGTACTTTCCACTATATCGTAAGGAGGAGCAGGGGCCGTGTGTCATTTCACCTCTCATCCATATTCATAAGCCAGTAAACAGAGCGGGCAAAACTTGAGCTAGGTCAGGACGTGCTGTTCCGAATGCGTCTGATGCAAGATCCCTGTGACAGCTGCGTTTAACACTATACAACTTTTCGGTTGATCTAACGTTGAACAGTACCTGACAGCTGTTTCTCCAAACCAAGCTACAGCTAAATTATAGTTATATAATTATGATGCCCCATGACTAAAGTGAATCTGTAGGCCATTACGATTCTAGTGAGAAAGTAAGGTGGAACTTTAGAACAAGTTGGCGGTTTTCCCTTAATTAACACAACATCAAACAGGAAAGAATTATTTATTGTCTCACCGTTAAATATGATCGCCTGAGCTCCCAGTTGGTGCACATCGACAGTGCAGAAAGATACGTATATAGCTTTTCTTCTGTGTTTACTTCGTAGATTCTTACTTAAATTGCGTGTGAGTTTCGTATAGGAAATGTAATTTCGAGTTTTAGTTTCTGTAATCGTAAATTCAGGCAGATTGTAGCGCAGTCGTTAGGTATTTGTACAGGTTAGTTCATACATTCTTTGCGTGTTTCCCTTGCATTATCTAGGCACGGACTCGTGTTTCAGTAACTGTTGTTCAACATCAATTAGAATGGACAGGGACTGTGATTGCTGTGTTCGGATGAGGGCTGAGTTGGCATCCCTTTGCTCACAGCTGCAGGCGGCGCTGACTTCGGTCGCGCAGCTTGAGGCTGTTGCCAATGGGCACCACTGTGGGGAGCCAGACTTGGGTATCACGGGGATGTCAACCTCGTCCCGTCTATCCCCAGATCGGCCTGCCGCTGTGATTGCCCCGGTTGCTGCCTGCAGTGGGGCTGAGCCCTCGCCTGTAGTTGATTGGGAGGTCGTTCCAAGGCGTGGTAGGCAGCGAAAGACGTCCCCAGAGGCTGATCAGAAAGCCTGCCCGGTGCGTCTGACAAACAGGTTTCAGGTACTGTCTCTGGCTGAGCCAGATGCAGCTGCCTGCCCTGTTTCAGAGAATGATTCTCAGCCTTCAAGATTCGGGCAATTGCAGAGGGTGGGCTTATTGGTAGTTGGGAGCTCCAATGCTAGGCGCGTAATGGGGTCCCTTAGGGATATGGCGGCTAAGGAGGGGAAGAAAGCCAGTGTGCACTCCGTGTCCATTCCAGGTTGAGTCATTCCTGATGTGGAAAGGGTCTTTCCGGATGCCATGAAGAGCACAGGGTGCAGCCAGTTGCAGGTGGTGGAACATGTCGGCACTAATGACGTGTGTCGCTTTGGATCTGAGGAAATTCTCTCTGGATTCCAGCGGCTATCTGATTTGGTGAAGGCTGCCGGTCTTGCTTACGAGATGAAGGCAGGGCTCACCATCTGCAGCATCGTTGCGACCGAGTTGGCTGAAGATTCCTTGACTTGCGCCATAGAGTGGTGGGGTTTCGGGTTCCGCTGAATAGGTCAGGAGTTCACTACTCAGCAGGCGGCTACACGGATAGCGGAGGCTGTGTGGCGTGGACTGGGCGGTTTTTTAGGTTAGAAGACCTCGGGAAAGTATGTGGTGGGCTGCGATCTCAAAGGGTGCATGGCAAACACAGGACGTGCTTGGATCAAGGAACAGTCGGAATTGTTGTTGTAAATTGTTGTAGTTGTGCTGGGAAAGTCCCTGAGCTTCAAGCGCTAATAGAAAGCACAGAAGCTGAAATCGTTATAGGTACAGAAAACTAGCTAAAGCCTGAAATAAGTTCTGCAGAAATTTTTACGAAGTCTCAGACGGTGTTCAGGAAAGATAGATTAGGCTGAATTGGTGGTGTGTGTCTGTCAGTAGTGGTTCATCTTGTAGTGAAGTCGAAGTAGATACTCAGTGTGAATTGGTATGGGTGGAGGTTATACTTAACAGCCGAACTAAGTTAATAATTGGCTCCTTCTACCGACCCCCATACTCCGATGGTATAGTTGCGGAACAGTTCAGAGAAAATTTTAGTCACTCATACGGTTATAGTTGGTGGGGACTTCAGCCTTCCCTCGGTATGTTGACAAAAATACTTGTTCAAAACCGGTGGTAGGCAGAAAACATCTTCCGAGATTGTCCTAAATGCTTTCTCCGAATTATTTCGAGCAGTTAGTCCACGAACCCACACGAATTTTAAATGGTTGCGAAAACACACTTGACCTCTTAGCCACAAACAATCCAGAGCTAATAGAGAGCATCATGACTCATACAGGGATTAGTGATCACAAGGTCGTTGTAGCTAGGCTCAATACCGTTTCTTCCAAATCCACCAGAAACAAACGCAAAATAATTTTATTTAAAAAAGCGGATAAAGTGTCACTAGAAGCCTTCCTAAGAGAATCTCCATTCCTTCGAACTGACTATGCACATGTAGACGAGATGTGGCTCAAATTCAAAGATATGGTAGCAACAGCAATTGAGAGATTCATACCTCGTAAATTGGTAAGAGATGGAACTGATCCCCATGGTACACAAAACAGGTCCGAATGCTGTTGCAGAGGCAACGGAAAAAGCATGCGAAGTTCAGAAGAACGCTAAATCCCGAAGATTGGCTAAAATACAAGCGAAATTTGGCACGGACTTCAATGCGAGATGCCTTTAATAGGTTCCACAACGAATCATTGTCTCGAAATTTGGTAGAAAATCCGAAGTACACAAGCGGCAAGACGCAGTCAATACCTTTACTGCGCAGTGCCGATGGTACTGTTACCGACGACTGTGCCGCTAAAGCGGAGTTATTAAATGCAGTTTTCCGAAATTCCTGCACCAGGGAAGACGAATGGAATATTGCAGAATTTGAAACACGAACAGCTGCTAGTATGAGTTTGTTAGAAGTAGATACCTTAGGGGTTGCGAAGCAACTCACATCGCTTGATACAGGCAAGTCTTCAGGTCCAGATTGCATACCGATTAGGTTCCTTTCAGATTACGCTGATACAATAGCTCCCTACTTAGCAATCATAACAACCGCTCACCGATCTGTACCTACAGATTGGAAAATTGCGCAGGTCGCACCAGTGTTTAAGAAGGGTAGTAGGAGTTATCTATCGAACTACAGACCTATATCATTGACGTCGGTTTGCAGTAGGGTTTTGGAGCATATACAGTATTCAAACATTATGAATCACCTCGAAGGGAACGATCTATTGATACGTAATCAGCGTGGTTACAGAAAACATCGTTCTTGTGCAACGCAGCTAGCTCTTTATTCGCACGAATTAATGGCCGCTATCGACTGGGGATCTCAAGTTGATTCCGTATTTCTAGATTTCCGGAAAGCTTTTGACACCGTTCCCCACAAGCGACTTCTAATCAAGCTGCGGGCCTATGGGGTATCGTCTCAGTTGTGCGACTGCATTCGTGATTTCCTGTCAGGAAGGTCGCAGTTCTTAGTAATAGATGGCAAATCATCGAGTAAAACTGAAGTGATATCAGGTGTTCCCCAGGGAACCGTCCTGGGACTTCTGCTTTTCCTGATCTATATAAATGACCTGGGTGACAATCTGAGCAGTTCTCTTAGGTTGTTCGCAGATGATGCTGTAATTTATCAGTATCAGTTGCAAAGCGATTTAGGAAAGATCGCTGTATGGTGTGGCAGGTGGCAGTTGACGCTAAATAACGAAAAGTGTGAGGTGATCCACGTGAGTTCCAAAAGAAATCCGTTGGAATTCGATTACTCAATAAATAGTACAATTCACAAGGCTGTCAATTCAACCAAGTACCTGGGTGTTAAAATTACGAGCAACTTCAATTGGAAAGACCACATAGGTAATATTGTGGGGAAGGCGAGCCAAAGGTTGCGTTTCATTGGCGGGACACTTAGAAGATGCAACAAATCCGCTAAAGAGACATCTTACACTACACTAGTTCGTCCTCTGTTAGAATATTGCTGCGCCGTGTGGGATCCTTACCAGGTGGGATTGACGGAGGATATCGAAAGGGTGCAAAAAAGGCAGCTAGTTTTGTATAATCACGTAATAGGGGAGAGAGTGTGGCAGATAATATACGCGAGTTGGGATGGAAGTCATTAAAGCAAAGACGTTTTTCGTCGCGGAGAGATTATTTACGAAATTTCAGTCACCAACTTTCTTTTCCGAATGCGAAAATATTTTGTTGAGCCCAACCTACATAGGTAGGAATGATCATCAAAATAAAATAAGAGAAATCAGAGCTCGAACAGAAAGGTTTAGGTGTTCGTTTTTCCCGCGCGCTGTTTGGGAGTGGAATGGTAGAGAGATAATATGATTGTGGTTCGATGAACCCTCTGCCAAGCACTTAAATGTGAATTTAAGAGTAATCATGTAGATGTATATGTAGATGTAGAAAAGACAATGGTACCGAAACATCCAGAGAAATTCAGTGAAACGATACGTACTAGTGGAAACACGAACTCTTAATGCCTCTTTCGTGGAAATGAAACTGAACGTAATATAGTAAACTATTTCGTTGTCCATCGCTGATAAATAGCATACCCGCAAAGAGGTAGGACAGGAGAGAATATAAAATATCAGAATGTGAATCCAGTGGTCCAGAGATATTCGGATTATAGTGGACTTGGAAAATTTCCTTAACTCTCTGTTTCATGCATTTTCAAGAAATTAGTAGCAATTAAAGGAAGCAAACACTTAGATGAACGAAACATAATATCTAAACAATGACAAAAATCACATGAAAATAGAATTAAAATGAGAGAGATGGAAAACATGATTCTAACGATGTACAACTGGAAAGTAACATTGTGACAACATTAATAATGAATGTATTAGACTTGCGTCGCCCCTGAAGCAAATCAAATTTATGTTTTCAGACACAAAGGGAATGAAATTAAAATTCACTGAAAACTACATTTAGTAATGCTTCCATTTAGGAAAGCAGGTGGAGACTGTGAAAGACATAGGAGTACATCAGTTCTCATCATGAACACGTATTTTTCAAAGTTTCAGCACAACTTTTGCAATTTTTTTTAAATGCCGTATTGTACTGGAATAACAAACCGGATACAAGATGAAGCAACTGACAGACTAATATGTGGAAACTATAAGGATACCTACATGGAAACGGTATTTGTTGTTTACTGACTACTGAAATCTTTTGAAAATTAATACGAGAAAACAATGTCAGCAATAAAAACCTGCAGAAGAAAACGCGGTGTACGTAGTAAAAGTATCAAGATGTCGAAGCGACAACGTTTGTACAGGAAAATTTGGAATACATTATAACTTTGTGTTTCCTATATAGATGGAGTTTGTCGCCGATACCTCTTAATATTCAAGTCACTGACCATTATTTGTAATTTTACATTAAGACAGTAGATTAGTTGATCAGCTCTCTGCTGTCAACATTTAATTGCAGCCAGAAACTAAACAGCACACATATTAACCATTAAACATTGGTACTGAATTCCAAAAGCCTATAATTTAGTCGTCTATGATGGACAACAGAAACGGCACTAAACTGAAAAGGCAGATATAAAAAACTCAGTTTCATTTCTTAGAAGCACACCTTCTTCACAAAGCATTGAAATGTTTCACAGAAAGGTATAACATTTAATTGCATGAATGGGACCTGGTCTAGAAATTTCAATAACATTACATAAAAATGAGCGAACTAATTTATATCATTAATGCCAAAGTCGTTGCCAACAGAACAGAGGAAAAGTAAATAAAGGGAGGGGGGTAAGAAATGCACAATTTAAATTGCGTAAGTGAGATTTATGAAGAAAGATAGAGACAACACAATTTCATGTAAGAGGAAACATAAATCTCGCAGGAACTTAAAGTTGAAAATGTTGCTGAGCAGAATAATTGATCTGTAAGTACTTTCAAAGACCACTACTTCATGGAATATAGTGAAAATTAATTCCATTGCTAAAATAATTTACGAAAAATGTGATTAAAATGGAAGGAAATGCCGCGTAAGCTACAAACTCATGTAGTGTTACATTCACTCACACCCCCTTTCAACCAATTCCCTTCCATTATTCCAGAATACAGCAATTAATTTTCAGTTATTATTTACAAAAACGGACCTCATTTTTCAACCATATTAACAGCCAACTTTAATAGGGACCGGATCATTTAACCATCCAGATGTCACTCTGAAAAGTGGAACCTAAGAATATAGGAAGTAAACACACAAAATTCGTCTGATTCCTCATTGTCTGCTACAGCAAAGACAAGAAGATCAATATGTAGACAAATTTTGAACTACCTCTGACAGTTAAAAATGAAGAAGACAAATACATATGCACTTATCTCGTGATCACATAGGAAGCTGCAGATGAACAGGAAAACCTTCACCTAATATATTTTACATGTGTCACAAATTTGGTGAAATGAGCATCTCCGACGAATACAGAACTGTTCGTAGGTCGCTTCATTTTTATTTTCCTGAATGTTGAGCAAATTGGAATTTCTAAACGTTGTCTCCTCTTCCACGTTTGAATGGCAATGTACACTGAAATCCCGAAGAAACTGGTACACATGACTGATATCGTGTACGGCCCCCGCAAGTGCGTAGAAGCACCGCAGCATCACATGGCACGGAATCGATTAATGTCTGACTGGAGAGAATTGACACCATGAATCTTGCAGGGCTATCCATAAATCCGTATCAATACGAGGGGGTGAAAATCTCTTCAGGACAGCATGTTGCAAGGCATCCCAGATATGCTCAATAATGTTCATGTCTGGGGAGTTTGGTTGGCAGTGGGAGTGTTTAAACTCAGAAGAGAGTCCCTGGAGCCACTCCGTAGCAATTCTGGACATGTAGGGAGTTGCAATGTCCTGGTGGAATTTTCCAAGTCTTCGGAATGGCCGGCCGGGGTGGCCGAGCGATTCTAGGCGCTACAGTCTGGAACAGCGCGACCGCTACGGTCGCAGGTTCGAATCCTGCCTCTAGCATAGGTATGTGTGATGTCCTTAGGTTAGTTAGGTTTAATTAGTTCTAAGTTCTAGGCGACTGATGACCTGAGAAGTGAAGTCACATAGTGCTCAGCCATTTTTTTTCGGCCGACCACTCTACAGTTTTCAATCATCAACAGTCCAATGTCGGTGCTGACTGGCCCATGCGAGGCATGAAGCTTTGTCTAGAGCAGTCATCAAGGGTACACGAGTGGGTCTTCGGCTCCGATGATGATTCGTTGAATATTTCAGACGCCGACACTTGTTGATGGCCCAGCACTGAAACTGTAGTAATTTGCGGAAAGGTTGCACTTCCGTCACGTTGAACGATTCTCTTCAGTCGTCGTTGGTCCCGTTCTTGCAGGATTTCCTTCCGGCCGCAGCGATGTCGGAGATTCGGTATCTTACCGGAGTCCTGATATTCACGGTACACTCGTAAAGTGATAGTAAGGGAAAATCCCCACTTCATCGCTACCTCAGAAATGATTTGTCCTATCGCTAGTACACCGACTGTAACACCACGTTCAAACTTTCTTAAATCTGGATAACCTACAATTGTAGCAGCATCAACTGAACTAAGAATTGCGCCAGACACTTGTTTGTCTTATACGGGTGCTGCCGACCGCAGCGCTTATTCAGCCTGTTTACATACCTTGCATTTTAATACGCATGCCTATACCAGTTTCTGTGGCGATTAAGTGTAATTGGTCTGGGCTGCTCTGCAATACCAAATTATACGTGGAAGTTATACTGACCAAAGTTTTACTTATCATGGTTACCAATATCACCACGGTGCAGCGATCAGGTCGATGGGAACGCGCGTATAGGAGACCTCAGTGCTCTTTCCTTTCTGTCAGTTATCCTGTATGCCTGTCTGCAGAGTATCCTCGGAAGAACCATTTCCCAACGTTGTTTTCTGTCCTATCGAGTACTACTACTTCCAGGAAGAAAATCGAGCAGTTTTTCAGGTCATCCTTGAGCTCAAGATTGAATGCCATCGCCTGTCCCCACAAGATACATTGTAAGGAATGATCCGAATGAGATGGAAATAAAATTTGATATACATCTACAGGCAAACGTTGACATTCATAAAAATTGGCTGATTTATTCAAGAGAAGCTTCACAAACTCAGCAATTCAGTAAAGCGTTGGTACCCCTCTGGCTTTAAAACAAGCATTTATTCGGTTTGACATTGATTGATAGTGTTGTTGAACGTCCTCCATGAGGGACATCATTTCAAATTCTGTCCAATTAGAGCGTTGGATCGTCAGAATTCCGAGCTGATTGGGGGGCCTTGCCCATAATGTTCCACACGTTCGCAGTTGGGGAGAGATCCGGTAACCTTGTTGGCCATAGTATGGTTTGGCAAGCTTGAAGACAAGCAGTAGAAAGTCGCGAATGTGCCGTCGGATATTATCGTTCTGAAATGTAAGCTCAGGATGGCTTGCCATAAAGAGCAACTAAACGGGGCACAGAATGTCATCGACGTACAGCTGTGCTATAATGGTTACGCGAATGACAAACTAGGGGTCCTCCTATGACCGAAATGGCTCCCCAGGCCATGATTCCAGGTTGCCGGGAAATACGGCTGGCGACAGTCAGGCTGGTATCAACTACTGCACGAGAGCGTCTCCAGACACGTATTGTTGATCATCGAGGCTCAGTTCGAAGCGGGACTCATCAGTTAAGACAATTCCACTCCATTAAATGAGACTCCTCGCCTGAGATGTGTCTCGAGACGCCCCAGAAAGTGGTGGAATACTATCCGAACTGTCGCACGCCATACCACCCGAGAACCAGGAATGATAGTCTCTGGTGCCACTTCATTTCATAGTAAAATCCCCCTGACTGCCATCTAAGGCACCGTTACAGCACAGCGGTACCTCGACGATACTCTATGTCCCGTTTCGTTGCCCTTCCTCACAAGCTATCCTGATCTTACACTTCAACAAGATAATTCCCACTAGCACAAGGCGAGAGTTTCTACTGCTAGTCTTCATGCTTGCCAAACTAAGTTGACCAGCAAGGTTCCCTCAAAATTGAGAACGTTTGGAGCATTTAGGTAGGGCCCTTTTGCCAGCTCGATATCCTGGCGATCTAAGGCGCCAGTCGTACAGAATCTGGCGCTATATACCTCACGGAGGACATCTAATAACGCTCTCACTCCGTAACAAGCCAAATACATGTTTTCATAAGGACCTGGGGTGGACCAACGCGTTGATGACTTGCTCCGTTTGTGAAGCTCTTTTTCCTGTTAAAATCACCCAGCTTTTCCGAAATTTTAATTACTTGTTTGTGCATGTACAGCATATATACTTAAAGAAAAAAATACATACCACAAACGAATTATTTTTTATCTGTTTTTCTGTCTTAGTTCGTATTCGTATGTCATCAGCACTTTGAACTATTTTATCAACCTCAGAGCTTTAGCTTAATTTTATTTTCCACGTCTTGCATTGAGATGGAGATTTTTTTAGGACATTCCCATGACAACGTGTTGGGTTATTAAAGGCTTGTTTTCAGGTACTACACATCGGCCATACATATAAATTCAATGGATGATTTAATACCCTCCACGTCTAGAGTCTGAAGTTTTTTCACAGTCTCTGTGACTAAGTGGGCATGCTAAACAATTGAGAAAGAAGTTTTTAGCTGATACTGCTTTCGTGTTTCTAATCGTTTCTGCGTACTTTGGTAGAATTTAATATCGATATGGCGTGATGTTTGTATGTGACATGCCTTAGAAGCAAACACCACAGTCCATTTTGAGCTTGTGTTCACGAGAAGTGCTATATTTTAGTCAAAGTTTATGTTTCACGAACATTAGGAGCACTGACTTAGTGTAATGATAGCATACATCCGACTGCCGCTGTTTGGTTGTTAAATGCCCGGTTTAGTGGTTTGTGCTGTTGAACTCTGTGTTTCCTGTGGGTGCAAAATTGCAGCTGCAAAATTGCTAGTGCTTAGCCACGATGAGGAACACAATGTACAAGCCTTGAAGAAAGCAGCGTGAGTCATCTATTTTTACAACTGCGAGTCATCTACTTCACAAACCCGTAGCGTCACCTCTGCAAATAGCGGCGACAGATGGTGTCGGTAACAGCAAAGTACCAAAGTGAGGCAAGTGGCTGAACAGAAACATTCATTTCCATAATCTGTTCTCGCTAATACAGAACTCTTATGGAAATTCTTTTATGATAAAACTCCTTAATATGAGTCTAAATCCACCCATCTGCACTAGGCTACGTTAAAAAGTGCTTTTGAGGTATGAAGCACCACCTCGACACCATGCAGCTAATGCTAGCGTCAGGTAGGATACACTTTTCATCGAATAAATGGCTGCTCTCTTCACTTATCAGTAGTCTAGAACTATTTTTATATGAAAAAAGAAATTACAAAATAAGAAAGCATCACAATTATCAATTTTTATCCGTCTATAGCCCTCCTGACGATTCGCAATGAGTTGAGGCTTTAACCTTGAAACGGTCCCCTTACAAAAATAAATTAATGATTGTGCTGACAAACATCTTACGTTATTTGATTTTCAAACAGCTGAGCAGAACTGAACGTACTCAGACATTTCGCTCTTTACCTATTCTGATCAACACTAAACTGACACACAATATTTTTAGCGCAACGCAACCTGACTTTCCAAAATCCCTACAAAAGAATTGCCCTGACTAACAATAACCTATACCTTTCACGAATCACTTACCTCACAAAAACCTTCGTTACTCTACTGCAATACAGCGAGCGCCAATACTGCCAGCTAAATAAAAGATTCTAACTACTGAGGTCACTAATTACTGATAGGCATAGTCAGGAAATGGAAGATAGAGAACAAACAATGTATTTACCTTAATAGTGTTCGAAAGTCATAATATGTATCAGTTCATGACATGCAGTCTTACAAATTTACTGTCTCTGATGGACACACGTCCAGATCATCCGCTCTCAAGACTCCGCCATCTCTCTCCCCACATCCACCACTGCTGGCGGCTTACCTCCAACTGCGCAACGCTACGCGCTGTTAATACCCAACTGCCCAACACTACAATAGCAAATTCCAACAATGCAAACCAGCCACAGACTGCACACAGCAGAGCCAGAGATTTTTATACGGAGCGCTACGTGGCGTTACCAATATAAAAACCTAAACAGCCTATTTACAACCTGACCAACAATTTTGGAATGTTTTATTGTTATAAGGCCCAGTTTTCTGTTGTAATATTTGAAAATCCGATGATAATTATAAATGAAAGACTAGATGAAAATTTCCTGTTGATATTCTGACACTTTATTATCTAGCAACTAAGGAAAACAATATAAATTTGTTAGAGTGACTAATTACTTGTTGCTTCTGGTGCCAAAATCAGTACCGTTCAAAATTAGAAAGGGATAAAAGCAGAAGTAATTTAATAAATTTCTTTTTCTTCACGTCTGTGGTCACAATTTTTTTTTACATCAAACTACCGGTTTCGGCCTATAATGACATCTTCAGATCTGTTGTATATAAACATGTCCTAATATACTGGAGCCTTGGCAGTATCGTCAAATGCGTTGTATGTTTTGTGTATTGCTCGACACGATTTCTGCGTTTTTAAGTCTGTTGTTGAGAACGTAGAATAGCAATTTGGTAAGTGATTAAAATCAAGGACTTGTAGCTCTATTCAGTCCATTTTCTAACGACAAGCGCGTATGCGTAGTGATACTTCATACACTGTTAACGTGGTGGCATTAATATTCAGCAGTAAGTGCACGGCTTGCGAGTACGTAATTCTTTCAAAAACTGCTACTTAAATTGTGTTCGAGTGCTGTTTTGAGATACTGTCACAAGCAAGGAATCCTCAGTGCAGGCACAAGTTCAGACGTCAAGATTAACTGCCCGATGACTTGCTGACTGAAACAGGGTGATATGTCCTTAACGAACTGGCGCCCATTTTATTATTATTATTGTTTCTTCATCAATGTAAACCGTGAGTAACTGAAACTAAGTGAGTTCTAACGTATTCTGCAGAAATAATATTATTTACTCATTAACTGCAGTTTTAGTGTTAGGAGTTTGAGAAAAGAATTGCTGTCAAATACTACAGTAAGTTGTACATGTTCATCACTTTGAATCGTCTAGGTCCGGAAGAGTTGCCCCGTTTCCGATTCTAGTGATCGACGAGTCTGAGCTAGAAAGAGGTACGTTATATTGTTCAAGTGCAGTACCGGCTGTACAGCTGCGTCGTCGGTGTTGTCTCGACACAGGGTTACAAAGGAAATGGACCTGCTTGCGGAGAGAGCTTAGCGACCTCTGCTTCTAGTTGCGCTGTTTCCAAGCGTGCCATTACGTCGGCTTCCGTCCTACGGAAACCACGTCGTGGGTTGCAACGGCTATGGAAACGCCGTCGCTGCTGTGGAAAATTGTGTGTATTGTTTCTTGTAGAGTCCTGCTTCAAATCAACATACAGTGATAGCTGACCTCCGTAGGAACTTTTACATTACATGACCGGGGAAACTCCAGAATCGAAACACTTTCTACAAAATATAAAAGCGTATAACTCCTGTTTTCAAATGACTGCTTTCGGTGTCACTTAGGTCAGCACTAACAGATATGAAGTTTATCTCAACATGGGGTCATTACTACCACTACCAGACGAAGACCATAAATTTCTGCGAGTATGTTTAATCGGAAATGAAGAAACAGAAATTGATCAGCGATGCACAAATACCAGAGGACTGAGAAGAGAAGCAGTCAAAGATGTACACAACCAACGGATTCGCATATTCAAAACAGCACTAGAGTGAATGGCCTCTGATGACTGCAGAGCTATAATTCGAGCCGACAAAAGAGCAATTGGAGAAAACTAACGTCGATTTAATGCACCTCAGATAGACGAAGTCGCATTCATAATTGTGGACGCTGAAAATACAAACCGAGAGAAGACAAGGACTACAACGCATTGCAGAGACACGCGGTTCAAATTATGCCTCTACATCTATGTCTACATCTAAATCTACATAGATATTCCGGCAGTCACCGTACGGCGCATGGCTGAGGATACTCTGTACCACTACTTGGTATTTCCTTTCCCGCATGAGCCGTAATATCTTCGTGGTCCTTCCACGCAGTGTACCTTGGCGATAGTAGAATCGTTTGCAGTCAAGCTTCAGATGCCGGTTCTCTAAATTTTCTGAACAGTATTTCTCGAAAAGAACGTTGCCTTCCCTTCCGGGATTCCCATTTGAGTTCCTGAAGCGTCTCCGTGAAACTTACGTGTTACTCGAACCTACCGCTAACAAATCTAGCACTCCGACTTTGAACTGCTCTGATGTCTTCCTTCAATCCGAACTGGTACGATTTCCAAGCATACGAGCAGTACTCAAGAATAGGTTGTCTTGTGACAGCCAGAGCGACAGCACCAGCAGCAGCGAGTACTGTTTGTATAAAGCGTTTTTGTACTTATTTGCTGCGCTTAGCTTTTAAATAGTTTTTCTGGGAAAACCTAGCGTAGTTTTCGCGTCTCGTATTTCAGTGAGTGTTTCTTGATTATCAGAGTAGCTCATCAGAAGATTATCTTGGGAATTTGTCACCGTATAGAGTAGGGTAAACATAGTCATGTGTAGGGGCTGTGGTTGTTGTGAGCGGACGCAAGGAGAATTGGCCACTCTTCGGGGGCAGGTGGAGGCTTTGTCTGTTAGGCTCATCGAGCTCGAGGCGCAGGCGTCGGCTCGTAGTGGCGTTGGGGCAACTGTGGTGAGACCTATGCCTACTTCGGTGGCCTTGGAATCACATGGAACCCCTGATGTCGCTGCGTCTTCCGGCAGTGAGCATCTTACCGGTCAGCCATCACTCCAGGGTGAATGGCTGACAGTGGTGGGCTCGCGCGTGCCTGGCCGAAAGGCGAAGGTGGGATCTGGCCGCGTGGCAGCTGCCTTACCCCTTTCCAACAGGTACGGGGTGCTTCCTAGTGGTGATGACATCGTTTCCGAGCCACCACAGGGTGCCTCGCCTGTTTGGCCAGTGGCCGATTCTCCGGCAAGGTCCCGACAGTCACAGAGGGCGGGCCTATTAGTTATAGGGAGCTCCAACGTTAGGCGGGTTATGGAGCCCCTCAGGAAAATAGCGGGTAGGTCGGGGAAGAATGCCAGTGTGCACTCGGTGTGCTTGCCGGGGGGTCTCGTCCGTAATGTGGAGGGGCCCTTCCGGCAGCTATTGAACGCACTGGGTGTGACCGGCTGCAGATAGTAGCACATGTCGGAACGAATGACGCCTGCCGCTTGGGTTCTGAGGCCATCCTTGGTTCCTTCCGGCGGCTGGCTGATTTGGTGAAGACAACCAGCATCGCACGCGGAGTGCAAGCTGAGCTTAATATCTGCAGCATAGTGCCCAGAGTCGATCGCGGTCCTCTGGTTTGGAGCCGTGTGGAGGGTCTAAACCAGAGGCTCAGACGACTCTGCGACTATAATGGTTGCAAATTCATCGACCTCCGTTATTGGGTGGAGAACTGTAGGGCCCCCCTAGACAGGTCAGGCGTGCACTACACACCGGAAGCAGCTACTAGGGCAGCAGAGTACGTGTGGCGTGCACACGGGGGTTTTTAGGTTAGAGGGACCCCCCCTTGGGCGAAACGATAAAATACCTGACGGCTTACCAGAGAGGACATTATCATCGTTGATAAAGAATGTCCGTCCTCAGAGACCAAAAACAGGAAAAGTTAACGTAATATTGGTAAACTGCAGGAGTATCCAGGGCAAGGTTCCTGAATTAGTATCTCTTATTGAAGGAAATAGTGCGCATATAGTATTAGGAACGGAAAGTTGGTTAAAACCGGAAGTGAACAGAAACGAAATCCTAGACACAGAATGGAATATATACCGCAAGGATAGGATAAACGCCAATGGTGGAGGAGTATTTATAGCAGTAAAGAATTCAATAATATCCAGTGAAGTTATTAGCGAATGCGAATGTGAAATAATCTGGGTTAAGTTAAGTATCAAAGGTGGGTCAGATATGATAGTCGGATGCTTCTATAGACCACCTGCATCAGCAACCGTAGTAGTTGAGCGCCTCAGAGAGAACCTGCAGAACGTCGTGAAGAAGTTTCGTGATCATACTATTGTAATAGGGGGAGACTTCAATCTACCAGGTATAGAATGGGATAGTCACACAATCAGAACTGGAGCCAGGGACAGAGACTCTTGTGACATTATCCTCACTGCCTTGTCCGAGAATTACTTCGAGCAGATAGTTAGAGAACCAACTCGTGAAGCTAACGTTTTAGACCTCATAGCAACAAATAGACCGGAACTTTTCGACTCCGTGAATGTAGAAGAGGGTATCAGTGATCATAAGTCAGTGGTTGCATCAATGACTACAAGTGTAATAAGAAATGCCAAGAAAGGAAGGAAAATATATTTGCTTAACAAGAGTGATAGGGCACAAATCGCAGAATATCTGAGTGACCACCATCAAACGTTCATTTCTGAGGAAGAGGATGTGGAACAAAAATGGAAAAAATTCAGAAACATCGTCCAGTACGCCTTAGATAAGTTCGTACCGACTAAGGTCCAAAGCGAGGGGAAAGATCCACCGTGGTATAACAATCATGTACGAAAGGTACTACGGAAACAAAGAAAGCTTCATCATAGGTTTAAGAGTAGTCGAATCATAGCTGATAAGGAAAAGCTGAACGAAGCGAAAAAGAGCGTAAAGAGAGCAATGAGAGAAGCATTCAACGAATTCGAACATAAAACATTGGCAAACAATCTAAACAAGAACCCTAAAAAGTTTTTGTCATATGTAAAATCGGTAAGCGGATCTAAATCCCCTATTCAGTCACTCGTTGACAACGATGGAACCGAAACAGAGGACGACCGAAGAAAGGCAGAAATACTGAATTCAGTGTTCCGAAACTGTTTCACTGCGGAAAATCGTAACACGGTCCCTGACTTCAGCCGTCGCACGGACGCCAAAATGGAAAATATTGAAATAAACGATATCGGAATTGAAAAACAACTGCTGTCACTTAGTAGCGGAAAAGCATCCGGACCAGACGAGATACCCTTAAGATTCTACAGTGATTATGCTAAAGAACTTGCCCCCTTTCTATCAGCAATTTATCGTAGATCGCTGGAAGAACGTAAAGTACCTAGCGACTGGAAGAAAGCGCAGGTCGTTCCCATTTTCAAGAAGGGTCATAAATCAGATGCGAATAATTATAGGCCTATTTCGCTTACGTCAATCTGTTGTAGAATAATGGAACATGTTTTGTGTTCTCGTATTATGACGTTCTTAGATAATACAAATCTCCTTCATCATAACCAACATGGATTCCGCAAACAGAGATCATGTGAAACTCAGCTCGCCCTATTTGCCCAAGAAATTCACAGTGCCGTAGACACTGGCGAGCAGATTGATGCCGTATTCCTGGACTTCAGGAAGGCATTTGATACGGTTCCGCACTTACGTTTAGTGAAAAAAATACGAGCTTACGGAATATCGGACCAGGTTTGTGTTTGGATTCAGGATTTCCTAGAAGAAAGAACACAACATGTCATTCTTAACGGTTCAAAATCTGTAGATGTAGAGGTAATTTCGGGAGTACCGCAGGGAAGCGTGATAGGACCTTTATTGTTTACAATATACATAAATGACTTAGTTGACAACATCGGTAGCTCCGTGAGGCTATTTGCAGATGACACGGTTGTCTACAAGAAAGTAGCAACATCAGAAGACTCGTACGTACTCCAGGAGGACCTGCAGAGGATTAATGCATGGTGCGACAGCTGGCAGCTTTCCCTAAACGTAGATAAATGTAATATAATGCGCATACATAGGGGCAGAAATCCATTCCAGTACGATTATGCCATAGGTGGTAAATCATTGGAAGCGGTAACGACCGTAAAATACTTAGGAGTTACTATCCGGAGCGATCTGAAGTGGAATGATCACATAAAACAAATAGTGGGAAAAGCAGGCGCCAGGTTGAGATTCATAGGAAGAATTCTAAGAAAATGTGACTCATCGACGAAAGAAGTAGCTTACAAAACGCTTGTTCGTCCGATTCTTGAGTATTGCTCATCAGTATGGGACCCTTACCAGGTTGGATTAATAGAAGAGATAGACATGATCCAGCGAAAAGCAGCGCGATTCGTCATGGGGACATTTAGTCAGCGCGAGAGCGTTACGGAGATGCTGAACAAGCTCCAGTGGCGGACACTTCAAGAAAGGCGTTACGCAATACGGAGAGGTTTATTATCGAAATTACGAGAGAGCACATTCCGGGAAGAGATGGGCAACATATTACTACCGCCCACATATATCTCGCGTAATGATCACAACGAAAAGATCCGAGAAATTAGAGCAAATACGGAGACTTACAAGCAGTCGTTCTTTCCACGCACAATTCGTGAATGGAACAGGGAAGGGGGGATCAGATAGTGGTACAATAAGTACCCTCCGCCACACACCGTAAGGTGGCTCGCGGAGTATAGATGTAGATGTAGATGTAGGTCACACCAGCGTCCTATACGCGATCTCCTAAAATTCTCCCAATAAAACGAAGTCTACCATTCGCCTTCCCTAGCACAGTTCTCACACGCTCTTTCCACCTCACATGGCTTTCAGCATTATGCCCATATAGTTAAACGACTTGACAGTCATGCAGGATGCTAGTAATACTGTATCCGAACATTACAGGTTTGATCTTCCTCTTTATCCTCGTTACCTTACATTTTCCACATGTAGGGCTAGCTGCCATTCACCACACCAACTGGAAGTTTTGTCTAAGTCGTATTATACCTTCCTACCGTCAGTCAACTTCGTGAACTTACTGTACACTACGTCCAGTCAGTAAATAACCGCAGATTGCTGTCCATCCCGACCCCCAAATCATTTATGTATAGAGAGAACAACAGTGGTCCTATCACACACCTGACGACGAAATCCTTGTCTCTGATGAACACTCGCAGTCGAGGGCAGCAAGTCATCGATTGGTTGGTTGATTGAGGTTTAAGGGACCAAACAGCAAGGTCATCAGTCCCTTGTTTCAAATATGCGCCATTCCGCTAATAGGACAACTCAGTAAAGTCAGAACAATAAAACAGAAAAAGGGAAAAACGTAAAAAGGCAGTCATGTTGTCACTGGTAAAAAACAAAATGAGGGAAGTCGGTAAGAGAACGAACCCAACACTACGCTGAAGCAGCATAGGCAAGACCACCTGTGACTTAAAAGGTACAACTGCTATAATGTAGAAAGTACGTATGGGAATAGAAAGACTAACCAAGCCTTAAAAAAAGGGTAAAAACAGAGTAAAAGGGGAAGAAAAGAGGAATTTGGTCAGGGAGGTGAATCAGGAATCTCTGAACACTGCGTACAGTGGGAGACACCCAAACACTCACCGCCCTGCCCCAACACTAGAGAGAGATTAAAAACCTTAAAACTGAGAATAAAAACCACTTTCCCGGAGGAAACCGAGAACCAGAGAGACCATCCGGGAATCGTCAGCCAACATCAAAGGTAAAGTGTGGGGGAGCCTGTACTTAGCACGCAGAGCCAAAAGAAGGGGGCATTCAACCAAAATGTGGGCTACTGACTGGAAGGCTCCACAACCACATAGTGGGGGTGGCTCATCACGCAAAAGAAAACCATGGGTCAACCGAGTATGGCCAATGCGGAGACGACACAGTGACAGTGTGGTCGAGTCCTTTCGGGAGATGGGAAAGGAAGAACGCCACGGGCCCGGTGTCACCTTAATTGCACAAAGTTTATTAGACAGGGGAGTAGCCTCCCAAGAATTGGCCCATGTCTGTGCGAAGTGGGATTTGATGTGAAGCCGTAAATCCGCTGCAGGTGGGGCTACAGAAAACGGGGGGTAAGTAACTGCTCCCCCAGCCAAACGATCAGCGAGCTCGTTACCCGGGATACCCACATGGCCAGGGACCCAAAGGAAGTCAATAGAACTAGCAGCACGGTGAATATCAGCGAGATGGTCATGGATGGCAGACACCAAGGGATGGTGCGAAGAACACCCGTCAATAGCAAGAACGCCACTCATCGAGTTCGTGTATAACAAAACGCAGTTGTGTTGGGACTGTTTAATAAAGGTAAGGGCCTGGGAAATTGCCATCAATTCCCCAGTAAACACCCCACATGTAGGTGGCAGCAGATGACTTTCCGTTCCAACAGAGGACGTGAAAGCATACCCAACACGATCAGCAGATTTAGAGCCATCAGTGTAAAAAACAACAGCATCCCGAAACTCCCATAAAATTTGGCGGAAAAAGGAACGGAACACCACCGGGGGGATGTAATCTTTCGGACCGCGGC
Source organism: Schistocerca serialis cubense (assembly GCF_023864345.2). NCBI lineage: Eukaryota > Metazoa > Arthropoda > Insecta > Orthoptera > Acrididae > Schistocerca > Schistocerca serialis. Next base: position 242,695,179 of record NC_064646.1, read on the forward strand.
GGAGATCCATCCGAAGTCGAGGCCGAGGAACTAACCAAGGAGGGGTGGACGGGAGGGAGCGAGGAAGACAGGACAAAGAAGGAAGCTGAAAATCACGGCAAAGAGACGCAAGGCGCAGCCCAACCGGTAAATCCGCCCGAGGGCGGGAGTCGGGTGGGCGACGTCCGTGGTCTGGGAACAGGATAGAAGAGGAAGGATGAGTGGGAGAGGAACGCATAGTGAGTGCATAAGACACCAGAAGCTGGGACCGCCGAACAGAAAGAGGGGGGGGGGGGGGGGATCCCAGCTTCAACCAGGAGACTATCAACAGGGCTAGTAGGGAAGGCACCGGTGGCCAAACAGATACCACGATGGTGGACTGGATCCAGCACGTGCAGTGTGGAAGGAGCAGCTGAACCATAAACTTGACGACCATAGTCCAAGCGAGACAGAACTAGAACACGATAAAGACGGAGGAGGGGGGAATGGTCCGCACCCCAAGAGGAGTGGGCAAGGAAGCGAAGGACATTGAGTTTACAGAAACATCCTACCTTCAGGAGTCTGATATGGGGCAGCCAAGTGAGCTTGTTGTCGAAAAGAAGACCCAGGAAACGAAACTGTGTGACCACAGGCAATCGTTGTGCAGCGAGATAGAGCTCTGGATCAGGGTGGATCGTAGTACGGCAACAGAAGTGGACCACTCGCGATTTTAAAGGAGAGAATTGAAACCTGTGTGAGAGGGTCCATGCAGAGGCACGCCGTATAGCTAACTGGAGCTGCCGCTCTGCAGATGCCATCGAGGAACTAACCCAAATGCAGAAATCATCCACATACAGGGCAGTGGCGACCAATGGACCGACAGAGGCTACAAGTCCATCGATAGCAATGAGGAAAAGAAGGACACTCAAGACAGAACCCTGTGGGATGTCCGTCTCCTGGGTCCGTGGAGAACTAAAAGCAGTACCAACTCGAACTGTGAATGGCCGATGGATCAGGAACTGGCGGATAAAAATCGGGAGTGGGCCCCGAAGACCCCACTGATGAAGGGTAAGTAAGATGTGATGGCGCCAGGCCGTGTCATAGGCCTTGCGAAGGTCAAAAAACACTGCAACCAAATGGCGGCGCTGGGAAAAAGCCTGCCAAACTGCGGATTCCAAGCGAAGTAAATGATCGATTGAAGACCGTCCCTCTCGAAAGCCACACTGGTAAGGCGACAATAGATCCCGAGATTCGAGGACCCAATTGAGCCGACGGGCTACCATCCGTTCAAGTAACTTACAAACAACATTGGTCAAACTAATTGGCCGATAGCTGTCAACAGATAGGGGGTTCTTACCAGGCTTAAGGACAGGAACCACAATGCTATCCCTCCACTGAGAAGGGAAGTCATCCTGGAGCCAGATACGGTTAAACACCCGAAGAAGATGTTGCCATTGTGGAGCACTGAGATGTTGAAGCAGTTGGTTATGAATGGAATCTGTGCCAGGGGCCGTATCATGAGAAGAAGATAGAGCAGAAAGAAATTCCCATTCAGTAAAAGGTTCGTTGTAAGATTCTGACTCACAAGGGGTGAAACATAAGGTGGAAGCTTCAGCCAGCTGTTTCTGATGAAGGAAAGCAGCTGGATAGGAGGCTGACGCTGACGCCACTGCAAAATGGGTCGCAAGATGTTTTGCAAGAACTAATGGGTCCGTACAAATGCCATCTGGGAGGTGAAGGCCTGGGAGGGTGGACTGCCGATGGCAACCTTGGAGAGAACGAAGCGTAGCCCATACCAGTGACAGAAGGACAGTAGAACCAAGGGAAGAAACGAATCGTTCCCAACATATCCGCCTACCCTGTTTGATTAAATAACGGGCTTTAGCACGGAGGCGTTTAAAGGTAGTAAGGCTGGCTACGGATGGGTGCCTCTTAAAGTGTTGCAAAGCTCGACGGCGATCACGGATGGCAACGGCAATGGCCGTACTCCACCATGGGACTTGCCGGCGACGAAATGGTCCAGATGAGCGCGGGACAGCAAGGCTAGCAGCGCGAACAATCGCGTCAGACACGTCACGTAGGACGTCATCAATACAACCCGACAAAGAGGGAGAAAACTCGACCTGTGCAGTGTATAGAGGCCAATCGGCGCGGTGGAAAGACCAACGAGGTAACCTGTCCATAGGGGAGGGGGAAGGGAGCGTGATAATCAACGGGAAATGGTCACTCTCACAAAGGTCGTCGTGTGGCGACCAGTGTAATGAAGGGAGGAGCGAGGGAGAAGAAAGAGAAAGATCAATGGCAGAAAAGGTACCATGATCGGCACTGAAATGAGTAGGGGAGCCATCATTAAGAAGGCACAGGTCGTGGTCTGCAATAAATTGGTCTATAAGAAGACCTCGTCTAGATGGGAAGGCACTGCCCCACAAAGGATGATGAGCATTAAAATCCCCAAGGAGGAGGAAGGGAGGAGGAAGTTGCTGAAGAAGGGTGGTTAAGGCAGCAGGTGTAAGAGTCCTGTCAGGAGGGAGATAAAGATTGCAAACTGTGACTGCAGAGTCTAAGTGGACCCTAAAAGCAACCGCTTACAATGTAGTTTGGAGAGGAATTCACGTGCTAGCAATGTCTGTACGGACCAACGTACAAACGCCACCAGAAGCCCGCAAGGGTCCGACCCGATTTCGACAGAAAACACGAAACCCACGGAGGGTCGGTGAGTGGGCATCAGTAAAGTGAGATTCCTGGAGAACCACAGAAGCTGCAGAGTAGGACGAAAGAAGGGATTTCAATTCCGGAAGGTGACGATAGTATCCATTACAATTCCATTGGAGAACCACAGAACGATGGTTTAAATGAGGGCTGAACACGCTAAATCCAGTCATACCGCCGGGTCCCCACCCGTCACTGACAAGGAGGGGGCGACATCCATGAACGACAGGTCAGAATCCGGTTGTGAAGTCGGGGAAGGGACCTCCGGTGATACCAGAGGTTCTTTGTCCCGGGACTTATGTTTCTTCTTCTTTTCAAGCTGACATCGAGGAGGGCTGAGTGGCATAAAGGAGCCAGCTGCAGCAAGATCAGGAACAGAAAGAGACCGGGCGACCTGGGGGCCAACAGACCGCGGCTCTCGCGGTCGTCGCGCGGCAGCAGACCTTTGACCTGGAAGGTGCCGGGAAGGGGCATCCCGGGAGAGGCGCCCTTGACCGGCAGACGCCGAAGGACACTTCTCCGGCTGGGGAGGGGGAGCAGCGCCCATAGGAGAAGGTGTGGGAGCCGCAGGGGAGGGGGGGAGGAGAGGGGTCCGGGATGGGGGTAATGAAGGGGGAGGAAGGGGTGAAGATGTAACCAAGGCGTAACTAGATGTAATGGACACAGGGTGCAGTCGTGCATATTTCTTATGGGCCTCTGTAGGTTAAACGATCGAGGGACTTACACTCCTGTATCTTTTTTTTCTTTCTTGTATACTGGGCAATCTGGTGAACGTGGAGAATGACTACCATGACAATTTACACATACAGGAGAGGGAACACAGGGACTCCCTTCATGGAGTGGACGTCCACAGTCACCACAGAGAGGGGCCTGGGAACAGCGAGAAGACATGTGGCCAAAACGCAAGCACTTAAAACACCTCATAGGAGGGGGGATGTACAGCTTCGCATCACAGCGATAGACCATAATCTTCACTTTCTCAGGGAGGGTATCCCCTTCAAAGGCCAGGATGAAGGCACCAGTATCAATACGATTATCTTTAGGACCCTTCTGAACACGCCGAACAAAGTGAACACCCGCCGTCTGAGATTGTCCCGAAGATCCTCATCAGTTTGAAGGATGAGGTCCCTGTGAAAAATCACGCCTTGTAACATATTTAGAGACTGGTGAGGGGTAATGGACACAGGAATTGTGCCAAGATGGGTACAGGCACGAAGGGCCGTGGATTGGGCAGCTGAAGCAGTTTTTATCAGCAACGAACCCGACCGCATCTTGCTCAGGGAGTCCGCTTCGCCAAACTTGTCTTCAATGTGTTCCACAAAGAATAAAGGTTTGACACTGGTGAAAGTATCTCCATCAGTCCTGGTGCAAACTAGATAACGGGGGAAAGGTTTTGCCCCTAGATGACGGGCCTGACCCTCTTCCCAGGGGGTAGCCATGGAAGGGAAGGCCGAAGGAGCAAGAGAAGCAGCACTTGAGGAATCAGTTCCATGCAGAGAGACGGCCGCAGAAGAACGGCCAGAGTTTTGGACCTGTGTGCGTTTCATCTGCATAGCGTCCGCCCTGATACCACCCACTCCGATCAGGGGCTCTCCTCACGGGCGCCACCCAGCCACAGCAAGGGCCGTCTGGCACGGCGGCCATTGCTGGGAGTTCCGATGCTCCAGGATGACGAGCAACCACTCCAAGGCATGCATGAGGAGGGTACAGCTCAGGTATCAGAAGTGTGATCCCTATGTGTTCAGGGGGCTCAACCAAAAGGGTACATAGCGACCCCACCACACGGGCTGGCTACCGTGCTGGCTATGCACCCTAGCATCAGACAACGACGTGAAAGAAAAGGTGGAATGTACTAGGAGGGCGCACGTCGGAGACACTAGGTAAGGTGCTCTTCCCCAAATGGCTCACACTACGGAGGAGAAATTTTGTAATGGAGGTCAAACCCCAGAGGGGGACCAAGGAATGCCAAAAGGAGGAGATGATTACGCAACAAAGCCGGAGTGTAAAACCAACAGAACCAGGAGGATAGCAGGGGCGAACATAAGCAAGGACACCAATAGAGGGAGAGGAGAGGGCGACGGGAAAGGAGCATGGAGGGGAAAGGAGGGGAAGGGAAAGGAAATGCAGCCCGGGAGAGAAAGAAGGCTGCAATGGCTCAGGGCCCCGTGCTCGCCACGCACGTATCCACAAAAGAGTTGTGGACCCCCTGGGAGGGGCAAGTCATCGAGCCACTAACATATCTGTGAACTTATTCCATACGCTCATATATTCGTTGACAGCCTGAATTTCCTTACAGTATCGATTAATATTTCTGCACCGGGGGGGGGGGGGGGGGAGGGGGGGGGTCGGATATCATTTTAATCATAAATAAACCAAATCTGAAACAGGTGTAGAAGTAAAACAAATTGCATCCAACGAGTTATCGCTTAATGATCAAAGACAATGATATGTACAATCACAGTCTCACCACTCGCCATTTATTCCAATAATTCCTGTTAGAAATTTATCCAAAAATAGAAGCGTAACGGATGCTTTGTGTAAGACTGAATCAGGAGAAACTATGCACGGAAAAATACATCCACCTTCTAGAGGCAATCATAAATGGCGGAAACATTGACGACTTTGGAACAATGGTAATATTACCCTCAAACGTACATAGGAAGTTCGAGGCACATGAACGACTACACTCAAGATGCCATGACCTACGTAAGTAAATAAGGAAGACCTGACCTCTTCACAACAGTCACATGCAGCTCGTCGTGGCCAGAAATCAAAGAATAACATGTAGACAAACCCCAGTGCATCGACACGACACAGTAGCCCGAGTTTTCCTACAAAAACAAATTAGATTTATTGAAGCCATCATAAAATATCACATCTTTGGATCCGTTAGATACTGGATGTACACAATCGAATGGCGAAAACGAGGACTGCCTCACTCGCACAAACTGATATCGCTACATGACAGAATCCACCCCACGAAAATCTACAAAATAATCTAAACTGAATTTCCCAAGCCACGAGAAGATCAGGAACTTTAAGACACATGATTCACGGACAATGCGGGCCATTAAACCCCAATGCGCCATGTATGAGTGATGGAAATATACAATACTTGCAGGAGAGACAAATGGGAGTCGATGGCTATGCCAAATACAGAAGACTATCACTCAAAAACTGTGTCTCCACAGAAAAAATACGTATACGAGGCAGCGACGAACTGTAAACCAATAATCAATGGGTAGTGCCATATGACACACTACTTTCGAAAATGTCCCGAGCACACATGAACGCAGAATCCTGCAATTCAGTGAAATCCATTAAATATGTTTTGAGTATCTGAACAAAAAGGGAGTCATATGACTGTTCCAAATAGCCAAACACAACGAACAACAAAAGAGAAACGACGATATCCTCATGTGCCAAATGGGAAGATAAATCAACAGTAAGGGGGGCAGTGGCGGATTTTTGATTTCCTCACATTCGAACGCGAACAAGTTGTGCAACATCTCGCAGTACATATGGAGAATCGACAGAGTTTACTTCACAAAAACACATTGCCAGACAAACTGCATGCGAACGACCTCCGACCACAACATTTAAAGCTTTTTATCAACTGCTCCAAACGGATCCAGTCGCGGAAACATTACTATATTTCGACATACCTATCTATTAAACGTGGCAGACAAGAAAAACAACGAAAACAAGGAGTTCTAGTAGAAGACGATCAATGAATCACAAAAACTGGCATACTAAGCTGAGTGTACACAGTCATATCCGAGCAACGCTGAATATCCGGATGTTGCTACACGAAATACGGGGATCCGCGTTTCACAGATCACGAATGTTGACGGTTACCTATTCCAGAAGTACAGAGAAGTAATCCAACGAACACGACTACTGGGAAACGACAACCGCTGGAAATTTTCACTACAAGAAGCCTCCCACACAGCCTCAGCTGAACAAAACAATGGTTCAAATGGCTCTAAGCACTATGGGACTTAACATCTGAGGTCATCAGTCCCCTAGACTTAGAACTACTTAAACTTAACTAACCTAAGGACAGCACACACTCCATACCCGAGGCAGGATTCGCACCTGCAACCGTAGCAGCAGCGCGGTTCCGGACTAAAGCAGCTTGAACCGCTTGGCCACAACGGCCGGCCTCAGATGAACAAATAAGTGACTTATTTCCCGTAATTCTAACAACGTGTAGCCCTTAGAACCCAAAACAGCTACGGTATTGCTTCAAAAAGACTATGATTTTTGACACTATCAAATCCGACAAGCTCACCCTGAACTGGCCATCGAATTCAACGACGATATCATTCGCCTAGAAGATACATGCTTAGCAATAAACAACCAGAGCTTAGTATAACTTTGGATGCAAGGACCACGAAAAGATGCTACCAGTGTGCTAAACATCAAAATTGCAAAGTGAAAAAGCCACGACAGTAACGAACTACTTCAGTACATTGCTTACAATAAACGACTCCTCAATGAGAACCAAAATGATATTTACATCGTTATTATGGACCACATTGACAACAGCACTGGCGGAATTCTTTAATTGGACGCACCAGGCGGCAACGGGAGAACATTTCTAATAAACCTACTGCTGGCGGAAATACATGCTAAACAAGACATCTCACTTGCAATGACACCATCCGACGCTGCAGCCACACTTACGAAAGGAGGACGAAGTGCCAATTCCACCCTACAACATCCGTTTAATGTAGCCGAAGAACAATTCCCGGTACATAAAATCTCAGGAGCTTCAGGTCGGGGTGAACTTCTAAAGCAAGTTAAAACTATAATCTTGGACGAATGTACAAATGCACATAAGAAAATCACTAAATCATGGACAGAACATTAGAAGTGAGACGTGAGATACAGGCTCAAGGATACTTCAACTCAGTAAAGACAAGGCAATAGCTACCAATCTAACACAAACTCTGGCTTAATTTACAGAAGATTTTATGTAACAATTGCTTGACAACAGCAAACTGCTGCTACTACACAATAATATACGTAATTGCTCTAGGATTTGAAACATTACTAAACAGACAAAATGTTTACAGGCGTCAAAGCCCACCACAAATAATAAATAATTTTAAAATCCTCTTTACATGAATCTCAAAAGCCGTACAAACAATCAATGGTTTGCTGAGTAAAACTCCAACAGAAGTAGGACACCTCTTACGATATAACAGCAGAAACAACTCACAATTTCTCTTTCTGAATAAGATATTAAAAACCCAGTACAATGAAAGGCATATTTCAGGTAATAAAATTCGCCGAAGAACTGGAGTCTACTGATAAACACAGGGACCACGCTATCGTTTACAATTTAAACTGGCCGTCGCCAAGGCGTCGTACTCCAGTTAAACGAACAGCAACAACGGAAGACGCGCACCGCTTATTATACCACTGAAACAACAACATGAAACCAAACAGCAACTGGGCAATATCCAGAGTAAAACAATCCTTAAAAAAACAGCAAAATTTTAAAACATGAATACGGCCACAAGGGACTCACAGCCATTCACATTCAGAATGCATTACTTTGCCATTAATATGTGCAGAAAGGTTTACTAATGCCAGAGCAGAAAGTGATAATACACTCAAATGTATAAGAAGCTGTCATAGTGCTAAATCACACACTCGTGTGTTAACTCATATCATAAACACCAACAGACTGCCAGAAAATCGCACGTGTGGTTATTTCGGAGTGCACAGACACGCACTTGGATATACATTCCTTGCACGTACCTCAAGTGCGTCCGAAACAGACAGACCTCATTCACACACTGTTCAATAAGTTGTGAACCAGTGGTCAATACGAAATAGATAACATGGACGTCCAAACACTTTCAAAGCCATTAACTGCAAATACCACGAAATTCAATATACATATATATAGCAGGACTTTAAGAACCTGAATAGTTACCACCCTTTGATTATGTAGCGTATCCGGTTGCAAGCTGATACACACGCTCGCATCGTTTAGCAGCACCGACGAGATCATCGCAGTACCCACTTGCCGACGCACGCACGTCTCATACTGCAGCCACACTGCCCACGTGACAGAAAGGGGCCGAGCATGCGCAAAGAGCGACCGCGGACAACAAGACTGCACACCACAGCGCCAACCAACCGATTTAAAACTAGTCCTCTCCCCACAGCGTCGTGCGTTTAAACTACTGAAAATCGACCGAAGAGAAAAAGGAAAACCGCGGCCACGGGATACAGAGTTGATCGCAGGCGTCTTAAATGAATACAGACAAGAGACTGCCGCCAACGGCACCACATACTAACAAGATTTGCGAGGAAACCCTTACGTGATGGGAAGAGTTCTGCTCAAACTCTGAAGAGATTTTTGATAAACACTTCCAGTTATCCCCAAGTCAACACTAGCAGATGAGATCAACGGATCCTTAAAACAATTACATCTATGGCCATACATACGAATACTGCGACTAACAAAGAGTTGAACTAACGTAGCCGAAACAACAGCACATTTTTCTCTACAGCTTTTACAGAGGCACATATCCTACTAACCAGGCGACCCACCTCATGAAACTCAACAGTGGTTTCTGAAACATATCCACTGCTGAAAACTAACTCATTGACCACACGTTTTCAATAAAATATTTTTACCTCTTACACTTTGTAGTTGATACTTTTTATATACTTTATAGTTCCAACTACGACACAATCTCATTTAACTCCCTGAGCGAAGCTGGCTACCCCATCTAGTCATAAATAAGGCTGAATATTTGTACAATTATTAGTTTGCATTAATCAAATCTTATCAATCTAACAAGCAATGGGATTAAAATGGGAAAAATATGTACTATGTAAATTGTTCTTTTTAGGAAGAAAAGGAAAAAAATTATAACAAGGAAAAATTCATTTGCTCTTACAGAGTGACTGATGGAACAAATGTGGAGGTAAGTGACACATGAAACTGCGTGAGATTCTTAAATACCATGGTCAGTACCATGTCTTGTAGTTTTCTGCGTGTGTGTGCAACAGCAGGTTTCCAAGGAATAGGGAAGGGGAAAAGTTAACAGAATTATGTTGTACTTTTATTACATTGTTTTTATAAAAGGTTTTTACACTTCATTGTGACAAGCAATGACTAGTATTATAGCAAAATATCACTACTGCTTGAGGAGACAAACGAATAATGAGTTATTTAAACTCTGACATCAGTTCACATGAAACACACAAACCGCTAGTTGACTCTTTGTCGTTGCAAATGGTTGTAGTATTAGTGTTACTGTGGACTGATTAATTACATACAAACGAGTAGCAGCAGCCGGCCGAGATGCAAGCAGAAACAGGGAGGTAACAAATTTGCGACATTTTATGAGTTCCTCAGCAGCAGCGAATTATATAGTTTTATCCATGTGCTTTGGCTTTTCAGTTTGTTAAATTTCTGCATGTTAATAAAATTTTTAATATACACAGTTCTCGCATTCTCATTTGTGTATGGAAGCAAACCGATTTTGTGATATATTACAACTTCCTCATCAGGACGAATTATTAGTCTCATCTGACAGCTTTGGTACTTAGTTTTTCAATATCTGTGTGTTACTCAAATTTTTTAGACATAGTACTTCCGTTTTCGTCAGTGTCTATAGTAGAGTTCCATAGTGCCTGTCGAGTCAGTTTACCGTATGGTGTAGTTTTCTGTGGTCTTTAGTAGGAATATTGTCTGTGATTGCTGTGTGTGGACGAGAGCCGAGTACGTGACACTTCACTCTCAGCTCCAGGCTGTGATGGCTTCGGGTACACACTTTGAGACTGTGATGGATGGGCATCACTGTTGTGGGCCGGCCGTTAGGACACAATGAATGTTCAGCATTACCCAAGAGTCTGCCGATTGGTCCGCACCAGTGGCCAGCCCAGTTACTGCTCCCACTGAGGTGGACACCTTACCTGTGGTCGAGTGGGAGGTCGCCTTGATGGTGTGGCATGCGGTTAAAGACTTCCCACAGTGCCGAGCGCAAGGCCTTCCAGAGTAGTCAGACAAACAGGTTCCAGGTGCTGTCTATTGCTGACTCTGTCCCTCAGCCAGATGCAGTCGCTTGTCCTGTTTCAGAAGAACTCTCTCAGCCTGCAAGATCTGAGCAATCACAGACGGTGGGATTATTGGGAGCCCCTTAGGGACATGGCTGTCAAGGAGGGGAAGAAACCCAGTGTGCACTCCATGTGCATATAGAGTCTTTCCAGGCTTGGAAGAGGTCCTTCTAGACTCCATGAACAGCACATGGTGCAGCCAACTGCAGGTTGGGGCTCAAGTCGGTACCAAAGATTCTCTCTGGTTTTGAGCGACTGTCAGAAGTGGCTGCCTGTCTTGCTTGCGAGGTGAAAGCAGAGCTCACCATTTTCAGACCGATTGCAGACCTCCGGTAAAGAACCGAATGGAGAGCCTGAATCAGAGGCACAGACGGTTCTGTAACCGTGTAGACTGCAGATTATGCAACTTGTGCCATAGGGTGATGGGGTTTGGGTTCAACTAAATAGACCTTTACACGCCGGAGGCGACTATACGGAAAGTGGGGGCTGTGTAGCATGGACTGGGCGGCTTTTTAGGTTAGAGGATCTCGGGGAAATACAAAAGGTCTTCAGTCAAAAAGGGTGCAGGTGAAACACAGGAAGAATGGTTCAAATGGCTCTGAGTACTATAGGACTTAACATCTGAGGTCATCAGTCCCCTAGACTTAAAACTACTTAAACCTAACTAACCTAAGGACATCACACACATCCATGCCCAAGGCAGGATTCGAACCTGCGACCATAGCCACAGCGTGGTTCCAGATTGAAGCGCCTAGAACCGCTCGGTTGCCACGGCCGGCCACAGGAAGAACTTAGATCTAGGAACCACCGGTATAACAGTTGTAAATTGTTGTAACTGTGTTGGAATGTACCAGAGCTCCAAGCGGTAATAGAAAGCACTGATGCTCAAATCGCTATAGGCACTGAAAGCTGGCTAAAGCCGGAGATAAGTTCAGCCGAAATTTTTGCTAAGGGCCTAATGGTGTAAAGAAAGGATAGTTTCCAGTGGAGTGTTTTTGCAGTTAGAAGTACTGTAGTTTATCTTGTATCGAAATTCATAGTAGAGTCAGTATGGGCAGAGATCATTCTTGGCAACCGGAATCAAATAATAATTGTATCCTTTTGCGGACTTCCCAACTCAGATTATACAATTGCTGGAAGTATCAAAGAAAACTTGAGGCTAATTTGAAACACGTACCCGACACATACAATTTTAGCTAGTGGTAACTTCAATTTACCCTCTATATGTTGGGGAAAATACATGTTTAAATCTAGATGTAAGCATAAAACATCTTCCAAAATTGCACTAAACGCATTCCCTTGAAATTATTCCAAGCAGTTAGCGAACAGTTGTGAAAACACACTTTGACCCTTAGCAGCAAACAATCCTAAGCTAATAACGAGCATCAAAACAGATACGGAGATAGGGAGCACGCGGTTGTCGTAGCAACACTGAGTACCGTAACTCCCAAGTCGTCAAAAAATAAACAAAAATACACGTATTAAAAAAAAAAGATAGAAATTGCTTTGAGGCCTTCTTCAGAAACAGCTCTGTTCCCTCCAAATTAACAGCGAAGTATAGACCATATGTATCTTAATTTCAAAGAAATAGTGCCAACAGAAGAAATTCATACCCAATAAATTAACAAACGACACTGATGATTCGCCTTGGTGCACAAAACGGGTCGGAACACTGTTGCAGAAACAACGAGAAAAGCGTGATAAATATAAATAAACGCTAAATCCAAAAGACTGGCGACCGTTAACAAAAGCTCGAAATTTAGCACGGGTTTCAATGCGAGATGCTTTTGATAGTTTTCACAACGAAACTTTGCCTCGAAACGTGGCAGAAAATCCAAATAAATTCTGGTCGTATGGAAAGTATGCTAGACACAATCAATGCCTTCTCTTCGCGATAGCAGTGGAAATAGTATCGATGACAGTGGTGCTAAAGTATGCTTACTAGATACAGTTTCAGAAATTCGTTCACCAAAGAAGGCGAACGCAGAAGTCGAATCAAAAATAGCTGGCAATATGAATAACTTAGAAGTAGATATCCTCAGAGTAGTGAAGCAACTTAAATCACTTAATAAAAGCAAGTCTCTCTGTCCAGACTGTATACCAATAAGATTCCTCTCATAGTATGCTTATGCAATAGCCCCATACTTAACAATCATGTACAACCGTTAGTTTGACGAAAGATCCGTACCCAAAGACTTGAAAGTTACACAGATCACAGCAGTATTCAAGAACGGCAGTATTAGTAATCCGCTGAATTACAGGCCGATCATTAAACGAGATATGCAGCAGGGTTTTGGAACATATATTGTGTTCGAAAATTATGAATTACCCCGAAGAGAACGGTGTATTGAAAATGTGAGTGAAATCTTATGGGACTTAGCTGCTAAGGTCATCAGTCCCTAAGCTTACAAACTACTTAACCTAAATCATCCTAAGGACAAACACACATATCCATGCCCGAGGGAGGACTCGAACCTCCGCCGGGACCAGCCGCACAGTCCATAACTGCAGCGCCTAAGACCGCTCGGCTAATCCCGCGTGGCAACGGTCTGTTGACACACAGTCAACACCGATTTAGAAAATACTGTTCTTATGGAACACAACTAGCTCTTTATTCACTCGAAGTTTTGAGTTCTATTGACAAGGGATTTCAAATTTGTTTAGAATTTCTAGATTTCCAAATTACGTGCTTATGAAATATCGTTCCAGTTAAGTGACTACATTCGTGACATCCTGTCAGAGAGGTCAAAGTTCGTAGTAAGTGATGGAAAGCCATCGAGTAAAACAGAACTGATTTCTGCCGTTCCTCAAGGTAGTGTTACAGGCACTCTGCCGTTCCTTATTTATATAAAAGATTTAGGAGACAACCTGAGCAGTCGTCGTAGGTTGTTTGCGGATGATACTGTCCCTTATCGTCTAGTAATATCATAAAATAAAAAAAAGGAAATGCAAAAACATTTAGAACAAATATATGTAAAGTGAGAAAACTGGCAGTTTACCGTAAATAATGAAAAGTGTGAAGTCATCCGCATGAGTGCTAAAAGGCATTCAATGCACGATGAATCAATCAAACCTAGAATTGTAAATTCAACTAAATACGTAGGTATTACAATTACAAACAACTTAAATTGGAAAGAAAATGCTATGGGAAAGGCGAACCAAAGATTGAGATTTATTGGCAGAACACATAGAAGAGGCAACAGACCTACCAAAGCGACTGCCTACACTACGCTTGTCCGTCCTCTTTGGAGTACTACTGCGCGGTGTGGGATCCTTACCAGATACGAGAAAGATCAAAGAAGAGGAGCACGTTTTGAATTATCGAGAAATGGGGATAGAGAGTGTCACGGACATTATATAATATTTGATGTGGACATCATTAGAACAAAGGCGTTTCTCGTTGCGGCGGGATCTTCTCACGAAATTTCAGTCACCGACTTTCACCTCCTAATGCGAAAATATTTTGTTAACGCCGACCTACACAGGGGGTCACGATCATCACAATAAAATAAGAGAAATCAGAGTACGCAGGGAAAGATACAGATGTTCATCTTTTCCGCAAGCTGTTCGAGAGTGAAATAACAGCGAATTATTGTTAAGGTGTTTTGATGAACTAAAGTGTGTTCTGCACAGCATCCATGCAGATGTAAATGAATAACGCATACCAATATTTAATGTATCTAAGAGTGGAGCTGTAGGTAAAAACATTGTAACAGGCGCAAGTGTATATTTTTGGCATTGGAGTATAAATTTGAATAAGGTTAGATGGCCGAGCGGTCTAAGGCACTGCAGTCATGGACTGAGCAGCTGGTCCCGGCGGTGGTCCGAGTCCTCCCTCGGGCATGGGTGTGTGTATGTGTTTGTCCTTAGGATAATTTAGATAAAGTAGTTTGTAAGCTTAGGGACTGATGACCTTAGCAGTTAAGTCCCATAAAAGAAAAAGAAAGTTAGAACCTCAGTAGTGGAAAACAAAGGCCCAGATGAAAGGTGTAGCGAAGCACATCTATAAAACACTGAGTAATTGAATTGGTGTTGATGACTCCTCAGGATAAGAAACTTAAGTTGCAACAACCTACAGTTGAACAAAGGTGGGGTGTAGTTTGAGCGTTTGAGTTTGAGAATTATAGTCACTCTATACTCGGGGATTAGCAGAGAGCAAGTAATTATACCGATAAAAATGGCAACATCAGAAGGCAAGGTAACGGCGCATGGGAAGTAAACTTTACGGTTGAAATTTCACGTGGTTGGCGGTAGCGGTCTCTGTTGCATTTAACTAGCTCGGTCGTTTAGAATCCAATGTCTGTCCAGTCTAAATGGCAATAAAGTGGCAGCAAATAGCATTTAGCGATCTCCGTTTCAGCAGGTGCAATTCAGAAATTCGGCGTGGTTTCCGAAGGCGGTACTGCAATGCCACTTGTACAGCGTTCGACAGTGGCACTAGCAGCTTCATAGCGTTTGAGTTTGAGAATTTTATGTAAAGGAAAACACATATGTCACACCAGTGTGCTCGTTCTCGGGGTAGAGCACATTTAACAAAATTTTACACGTTGTTGGCGAAAGTCCTCTCGTTGTGCAGTCCGAAAGTTATTCCTCACGTTACTGTTTGATGTGTTTAGCGGCCCTATGTTTCAAACCGCACATGCTGAAATGGCTATAAGCCTTTCACGATGGTGATATATAAACAACATTCTGTAGCATGGAAATAAATTATTGTCTTTCAAGTTTAGGTTTCAGTGTCGGGCTACATTCAGCTTAAGTAGAAAACCGTATCGCCTTAACGTAAGAAATTGCCCGAAAGTTTCTTTTTCAACAGGTACGGCCATGAATATGCCTTTTTTAACAATGGGCTGCATCAGCTATTCATAGGTCGTATGGGGTATACGGATCTCGCATCGAAATATCCGTCAAAGATTACCTGACTTCACCCTAACGATGTTTATTTTTTTTATTTTATTTTATTTTATTTTATTTTATTTTATTTTATTATTTTTTTTTTTTTCCGAAAATTTATCGAAGATTCGTGTGGCTCCCAGCATCTTGGGTAATTTCGACGCCGTGAGCCAACAGCAGTGGACACAGTAAACCTAAAAATACTTATAGTTGTATTTCTCTACTTTCACTATTTTCTGCGTTATTATGCTACGTCTGTTGGGGGGGGGGGGGGCACATTTTCGAAAAGTTATTTAAAACTATGATCCTAAACGTCAGTGTTATAAATACCCCGATATAACACTTTCGTGTACCCTTGTAAGACAAGATAATTGTTTCGAAAATAAAAGCTTTGTAGTTGTACACCGAAACGGAAATTCATTGAGAGTTTCTATTACCATTCTTGAGGAATCGGATGTATTCAGAATGAGAGTTTCACTCTGCATTTTGGAAACATCCCCCCAGGCTTGGCTAAAATAAGTCTCCGCAGTATCCTTTCTTTCAGGAGCGCTAGTCCTGCAAGGTTCGCAGGAGAGCTTCTGTAAAGTATGGAAGGAAGGAGACGAGGCACTGGCAGAAGTAAAGTTGTGAGGAGGGGTCGTGAGTCGTGCTTGGGTAGCTCAGATGGTAGAGCACTTGCCCGCGAAAGCCAAACTTCCCGAGTTCGAGTCTCGGTCCCGCACACAGTTTTAATCTGCCAGGAAGTTTCAGTCGGATGTATTATTTTTTGGCACATTGCATATGTACTAACATAAAATATAAAGGTTGATTTTAAACCTTCATGAATGATATTTACTTTCGTAGTTCTAACCACCATAGTGGCTTCGTTCTGCGATAATCTTAGTAAGTTTCGAGTATTTTGAAATTTTCCCACGGCAGACTTGACCGTTTTCTCCGCAGTGACAGTGATGTTTAAATACATTTTTACCTTTGACTTCAGTGTTTGTACGTGAGTCACTAAGTATCCACTGCGGAATAACACCGTTAGTTTACACGAGACACTCTTAATCGCACGTCACTCGCACTGGCTGCAGGGTTTATGACTGGCCTTAGCTTCTTAGCGAAAACACCAGTATTGTGAGTGCTGTAAGTAACTGCTTGACAAGGGTGAGCTAAGGCGACACAGAAACCTACTGCGCAGTACTGTGCAATTTTCTCGAGTGCAGAATCATGTACTCGCGCTTTGCTGCTGATAAAAGTTTGCACGTCCACAGAAACCCCATGAATAGTTAAAGAATACTTTTTCAAAAGCGGTGTCTTTCGAGCTCTAGTAGAATAAGATTTCTACAGGGGCAATTGAATTCCCGGGCTATCCTCTTGAAAAGGAAATTAGCAATATTCAAATGAACAGACAACGTATATTATCAATAAGGTCTGTCATTAAACTTTCTGACAAAAATAACTTCATACATCGGTGATTACAAGTCTGCCTAAAGGAAATAACCTGTATGATTACAGATCGATATACTTAACGTCGGTCTGCTGCAGAATTCATGATCATGTTCTGAGTCCGAGACAAAACCCGCCAAGTTAGCCGAGAGCGCTAATGCGCTGCTTCCTAGACTAGGGTAGGCGCGCCGGCCCCGGATCGAGTCCACCCGGTGGATTACCGACGTCGGCCGGTGTGTCGGCCAGCCTGGATGTGGTTTTTAGGCGGTTTTCCAAATCCCGCTAGGTGAATACCGGGCTGGTCCCCATGTTCCGTCTTAGTTAATCGACTCGCAGACATCTGAACGCGTTCACACTATTCCATGGATTACACTAGAGGCAGACAGCTGGGGTACACTAATTCCATCTCAGTGGTGTACGGGGTGGCGGCAAAAGGAAGGGCATTAAGCCACCCCTTATAAACTAACCTTGCCAAATCCGTTCCTATCTGTGCCGACCCTGCGGAACGGTGGGACAAGGCACCAGCAAAGGAAAGAAGAAAGATTCTGAGTTCGAGACAAGAAAGTTTTTGTCCAAAAGGCAGTATAGATTTAGAAATCATTGTCAGCGTGTTTTCTCTTTTCTCGAATTATATCCTACAAACCATAGATGGAGGGCATCAGACAGATTCCATATTCCAGGTTTGCCACTGCGGACTGTGGAAGGTCCGAGCATACTGTTCAAGTCCCTCGAGAAAACTTTTTCTGTAATACATCCGGGAACTCGAGGGCGAGTCATCATCAGAGACAAGGGGTGCCCAAGGGAAGTGCGATAGAACCACTCTTAATTTCTATACAAAAGGGTTGGAACTTAAATAGTGACAAGTATTTATGCACAACCGATACAAGAGTGTTACGTGTTTGCACCTGTTACTGTCCTTCAAAGTTGTCACCAACGTTGTGTACAACTCGTCGCCAGCGATGTGGAAGGTGTAGTATACCGTTAGCACAGCGTGTTTTGTTGATGGTGCGAATGGAGCTGTCTACTTACTGCCTGTCGAATCTCTGTAACAGTTCTGAAGCGAATGCCACGAAGTGGTTCGTTCACCTTCGGCATCAAATCAAAGTCACAAGGACTTAAGTCTGGGGAGTATAGTGGATGGAACGGTACTTCCCAGTCCCATCGACCGAACAGAGCAGCCACAGCTTGCGCTGTATGCGCCCTCGCATTGTCGTGCAGAAAGTGGCGCCACTTCTTTCGCAAAGCTGGTAGCAGGTTTAGCTCCAAAAACGAACAGTAATACTGTGCATTGAAGGTCTGCCGTGGAGGATAACACCATCACAGTCGTACAGGAGATTCACCATAACTTTACACCGCTCCATTCGCACCATCAACAGAACAGGCTCTGCTAACGGTATACTACGCCTTCCACGTCGCTGGCAACGGGTTCTGTACAACGCTGGTGACTACTTTGAAGGACAGTAACAGGTACGAACAGGTAACTCTTTTGTATCGGTTGTGAATAAATAGTTGCCATAATGTAAGTTCCAACCCTCGTATGTAAATGACCTGACGGCCAGGGTGAGCAGCAGGTTGCTGATGACGCTGTGGTGGTAATATATCGTCGTTGAATGACTGCAGGAGTATAAAAGATGACTTAGATAAAATTTCTAGATTCTGTTATGAAGAATTTTGGGAAAGTTTACCTCGTCCATAAAAACGATAGCGAAAAGAATTTTAGTGCGACCCATTCTTGAGTCCGCTCAGGTGTTTTGGATCCTCATCACATCAGCTTAAAACAATACATTGAAGCAATTTGGAGGCGTGCCGCTAGATTTGTTACCGGTAAGTTCGATCAGCTTGCAATGATTACGGAGATGCTTCGGAAACTCAAATGGGAATCCCTGGAGGGAAGGCGACAATATTTTCGAGGCATTATATATTTAGAGAACCGCCATTTGAGGCCGACTGTGGAACTGTTCTACCGCCGCCAACACGTATTTCGCGTAATTATCACGAAGATAAAACACGAGAAATTAGGCCTCTTATGGAGAGCTTTACACAGTCGTTTTTCCCACGCTCTGGTTGGGACCGGAAGAGGACAGGATATGGCTTATAGAAGTATATGGTACACTCCGCCACGCACAGTACAGTAGCCTGAGGAGTGTGTATGTAAATGTAGATGACGATAGTGGCAACGAGGAGTTCCACAATCCGCTGTCCTAGTCTCTAACAGAATTATTGAAGAGTAGCTCACAAATCCAGCATTACTCATGTATTCATTTTGACAATTTTCTGTTCGAAAGAGAAACGAAAAAAACTGTGTTTGTTGTGTAATGATGAAAACATTTCATTTATATCTATTCGTGACAACACTTTTGAAGTGATGAAACAGACGTACAGATGAATAAGCATAGCTGCTTCGCGTGTCCACAACGCGATTTTGAAAACCTCTCTGCGGCTACGTAGACGGCTATCGTTTTCACCTACAGCCCGTTGTGGTTCGTAGTTGAAAGCTGTCAAAGCGTTATCAGGGGTCGGGGATTTCCTTAAGATGACTCGACTGTAGGACTCTCTTCGGTGTAATGAATAATTGTATTAACACTTCAAGCATGATGTGGCATTTATTCTCTCATCTCGCTTTTTATGAAGTGATATTCTTCAAATACATCTCATACAATGATGTAATTTTGTAGGTATATTCAGTGGTATATATAGATTTTTTTTTTGGTCATCAGTCTACTGACTGGTTTGATGCGGCCCGCCACGAATTCCTTTCCTGTGCTAACCTCTTCATCTCAGAGTAGCACTTGCAACCTACGTCCTCAATTATTTGCTTGACGTATTCCAATCTCTGTCTTCCTCTGCAGTTTTTGCCCTCTACAGCTCCCTGTAGTACCATGGAAGTCATTCCCTTATGTTTTAGCAGATGTCCTGTCATCCTGTCCCTTCTCCTTATCAGTGTTTTCCACATATTCCTTTCCTCTCCGATTCTGCGTAGAACATCCTCATTCCTTACCTTATCAGTCCACCTAATTTTCAACATTCGTCTATAGCACCACATCTCAAATGCTTCGATTCTCTTCTGTTCCGGTTTTCCCACAGTCCATGTTTCACACCCATACAATGCTGTACTCCGGACGTACATCCTCAGAAATTTTTTCCTCAAATTAAGGCCGGTATTTGATATTAGTAGACTTCTCTTGACCAGAAATGCCTTTTTTGCCATAGCGAGTCTGCTTTTGATGTCCTCCTTGCTCCGTCCGTCATTGGTTATTTTACTTAACTTCATTGACTTCGTGACCATTAATCCTTATGTTAAGTTTCTCGCTGTTCTCATTTCTACTACTTCTCATTACCTTCATCTTTCTTCGATTTACTCTCAAGCCATACTGTGTACTCATTAGACTGTTCATTCCGTTCACCGGTCATTTAATTCTTCTTCACTTTCACTCAGGATAGCAATGTCATCATCGAATCGTATCATTGATATCCTTTCAGCTTGAATTTTAATTCCACTCCTGAACCTTTCTTTTATTTCCATCATTGCTTCCTCGATGTACAGATTGAAGAGTAGGGGCGAAAGGCTACAGCCTTGTCTTACACCCTTCTTAATACGAGCACTTCATTCTTGATCGTCCACTCTTATATGTAGATACTGTCTGTGAAATATGATACGAATTGTGGTAGAAGCAAATAATTAATAAATTTAAATATGATTCACGATTCGGTAGTCTTTCACGCATTTCATTGTTTATGTCGTCGTATCTCCTGAGCTATGTGTCACACAAGGATATAATATTGTATGTACACTCAATGGCATATGAGGATACTGCCTGCAAAATGGGTTGTGAATAGAGATTGTAGCTAAGAAGTAATAACTTTGAACGCCATGTATCATGCGGATGTTATTTACACATCATTGTTTATGACGCCATATATTCTGAACTGCGATAGGTAGATGGTTCTTACCACTACAGTGTTTGTTGAATGACAGTAAGAGATAAGTGTACCACGTTTGGCTGAAATCGGTCTTGTGGTTTACGAGGAGATCTGCAACAAACACATACAAGTATCGATTTTTATAATATCTACTGATACACACTATTGTTGGAAAAGGTGTAACACCAAGACCGAGAGATGTGATCACAATGAAATTTATTCCACTGATTAGGGACATGACACTACACAGACGATCAACACTACCGACCTTTGCGTGCACTGTGGCTATGGAACTTCAGTATGGGGTAGCGCTAACACGTGTTGCAGTCAGAGACTTTAGACGTCGTAGCGTGGAATCAAAGAGCACATCGATCGAAGACTTGATAACAACTGAATTAGTAGCATAGTGAAATGCTGAAACTAATAGTCTTCAAAATAAAATAACATCTTAAGTTACATGGCTGTTGGTGAATTTAATTGACATTGACAATTACTCAACCATCCGATATCCCATGTCCGTGATGACCAACAGAGATAACCTAGCAAGTTACATGGGCGCCATGTTAGGCGAGTGGGCGGGGCAGCGAAGCAGTGGTACCCGTCGTGCTTCCACAAGGCTTGCAAATTTCTCGCACCATGTGGCCGGGTGTTCTCGTGCTGAAATATGGCATCTGGAACGGCCTGTAGGAGAGCAGTGCCTCAGGCTGTAAAACCTACTTAATTTAGCGACATCTGTTCCCACTGTCCTCAAGACATAGCAGGCGAGATCGTGTGTTACAGGCAATGACAGCCCAAACCATCAAACTTGGCGTTTTCCCGCTAACCCGCTCAACAATACGTCGGCAGCATCAAACGCATATGCGACCATGCTGCAGGACAAGTTGAAGCAGGACACACGGGAGAACACTTAATTTGGCACTCCATTATGTCGACGTTCACGTCCCCATTGCAGCCATCGGTGTTGATGAGTTCTGGTCAATTGAAGCCGACGCAATGGCATCCATGTCATCAGCCCAGGCCTCAGAAGACGGCGTTGGACCATCGACGCAGACATGTCCGCACCCTTTGCAGTGCCCAAACGTCGCGTCAACACTGTGGCCGACGCTGTTCTTCGTTACAACCAGTGAACAAGATCGCGCTGTGGTCACATGTGTCGTCCAGTACGCTGTCGGAGCTGTGTACGACCCTCTTCTCTCCACTGGTTCCACAAACGCTTCACTGTTGTTGCTGGACGAGACACAACGTCACAGAACGACAGAATAATCTCCTGGAGGCTAATAATTTTGCTCCATTCGAATGCACACACATGCATATATAACACTCTGTGATGTCGGTGAGACATCGTGGCATATGGTTACCCGTTTCCACGGCTCCATACTGACTGAGCGTTGCTAACACTGACGTGTATGGTCACATGAAAGAGGGTGGTGTTGGCCACCTCTCTGCCATGTAAAACCGTTTAAATCACTTATTATGGTTCCGTGTTCAACAGCACTTCTTATCACCGCTTGGTATTGCCCATTGCTTCTGTGTGTTTCACTTTTTGCAAACAGTGGGGTATTAATGGTCTGATTTCAGGTGTTCTGCATTGTTGTTATTTCCATTTTCTGAACAGTTTTTCGACGGCCGACGCAGCCGTCTTCTTCAGGTGCTGCGAGTTTTGCCGCTGTCTGTACTCGATTACTCCTAACAACAAAACCCGCTGCTCTTGAAGAAGACTGCGCCTTCGGTCGTCGAAGTACTTCGCACACTATGGAAATACCCTTACATTCCAGATCCGTATGCCAGTCACGCAAAATTGCCAGTAACACTGCAGTCACTGTAACGACACACCATGTTGCAGACACCCGTTTCGTAAAACACGGTAAGCATAAGGATGGCCTTAACTGAGTGCTGTACGTTCTTGTCCGGTAGGAATCGTTGACCCTTCAAAGATATTTCCAACGGTCTAAAACCGTGATAATCGTATGGCAGGGATCAAGATATGGGGTGGGATCAAGACTATAGGACGAGTACTCGAATCTCTACTTGAGTAGGTGTAACTTCTGTGTTACGACATTTGTGATGTGGGGACGTACCGGCACGGAATTGGCGCACCCCTCGCTGGCCGCGGTGGTCTAGCGGTTCTAGGCGCTCAGTCCGGAACCGCGCGAATCCTGCCTCGGGCATAGATGTGTGTGACGTCCTTAGGTTAGTTAGGTTTAAGTAGTTCTAAGTTCTAGGGGACTGATGACCACAGATGTTAAGTCCCATAGTGCTCAGAGCCATTTGAACCATTTGGCGCACCCCTCCACAATGGTGGTTTTCGACAGAGGTGCTGCCCCATACGCATTATCTATTCTCAGATAGATGTCTACGGAGTCTATCGTTCGGCAACTAAGAGAAGAATATCAGCACGCTAGTCCTGTTGGGACGCATTTGCTAATCACGTCGCCATAGTTCACATTTGCGCGTTTAATACAAGAACGCCGGATAGACACAAATGTTGCGCTAATCCTTTGCCTACTCCCCGATTCTTATCCAGGAAGTAACGGTTGAAAATGCAGAAACTTTTGTGTGTGATGCCTTAATACGTACACACAAAGATGAGTGAGATGTTCAAACAGTCTTCTAACAAATACATCACGTAATCCACTACTTGATGTTTTCTGCATGGTCGTATCTGCAACATTAAGTGGACTGGGGCTGTCAGTATAGGCTAACCGCTTTGTGATCACGCATCCACACTTCAAAACGTAACCTCTGCCGGGGGAAAAAAAGACTAATGGATTGCTGTTACCAGATGTTCTTGGAGGTGCTCTACAAATCTAGTCTGCAACTGTATTAAATATTGATCTAAAGTTGTTCGATGTACTGTTCTCAATCACCAATAAAAATATATGCGCTTACTCGCATAGGAGTTGCGCTTTGATGGATGTAAGCTGCAGAAACGCCCTCGAACGGAAACTTTTTTTGTCCCCCTTATATACTTAACATCCAAGAATTTTCCCTTCCATAGCGATGGAACTAACTACACTGGACAAACAATTAGACACTTCTCTGGAGACAACAGGCTAATACCGTGAACCTCCAGTTCTAACCTTGATAGTGCCCGTAATTCGGTGAGGAAGTGAGTTCACGAGAGTGCCATATCCAGCTGCAGCCACTCATAGAGCATGTAGGGCTGCCAAACTGTGAAGATTTTGATTGTTGGTTCTCTGGTTTCAAAGACCAAGACGTTGGTATCTTTGAAGACAGGAGTGTCAGTCGCATGCTCATCACGGAGATGTGAAACCAATTGGTCACCAAAAGCATTAAATTAAACGCCCTTGTTGACATTCACGGTACGCTCAACGAGTGGAACCAAGTCGTGGTACACAAAAACTCCCAAAATGTTAAAGTGACTGTTTGAGGCACCTAACTCACGTGTCGAGGCCACTCGTCCGTTCAGATCAGTCCCCACCGAAAAGGAAGAGAAAACAGTAAAGCTAATCTTTTAATTCTGTCCACAGATATCAACTCCCAATAAAATTCCGGGGAAATTGATATTAAATACAGACCAGTCGCTTAATTAATTAGTAAATGATCAATCTTCTTTAATTACTCAATAATACTACCAAATCAATTTTCCCACCTCTCCAGATATTATAGCGGAATTGTCCACAGGTACAATTTTCGGTTGGAGGTGACAGGATAATTTTGGTGTTCCCGTTTTTTTTTCAGCACAAAAAACGTTCAAGGTCGTGAAATGTAGCTTGGTTTCCTGGCAGTTATTTCGAATAATTTCCGTTAGGTTCGCTGTTAAGGTGCTGTTCATACGCCGCAGAGGTGCACTATTGTTCATCGACCGAATCTTTAAGTAGTCCAGACAGCAGCTCTCCGTCCAATTTCTTTCCAGTTACTAAAGGTGTTCACATCATCAGGTCCATCGTGCAGCAGTTACCGCCATTTTTTTGGCAAGTGTTGTTTTCCACTACCTCGGGAGCAGCCTTGTGTTAAGAATTTTTGAGCTGCTCGTGATGTTTAGAATTATGAAGCACGCTGCAACTACGATGGTTGTGTCTGTGCTGTCGTTAAATTTGCACTGCGAGATACCGTCACCGCAGATCAAAATGCAGCGTGACAAGCTCTAGTGCCAAACGCTGTTGTGTGTCCAATTCTAAATAGATGCATTGCCAGATTACACCGACTTTCGTTCTTTTATAGCTTCCCGACTGTCTCTTTGTGTTATTCAAGTCTTTACGAGCTGACGAAACACCTACTGTAAGAGGCGAATTCCGACGCCTAGAACGGATGACGATCACCATGTGAGTTATCTGCTACAGTACAATGATACTTCATAAATCTGCGAAGGTCATTTCTTCCATTTTTTGGTAATCTGTATTAGTTCACACTCTTAAGAGAAGAGAAGTATGAGACCTCAGCCACAGCTCCAGATATTCACCCAACCAACACACGCTATAATACCACAGAACCGCGACCAGGTAGAGATATGTATCCTAAATGCCTTATTCGACCAACGGTGCACTCGACACCCTGTATCATTTCAAATTAGGCGGAATAATGACCACACTGCACTCCTCTAGTCACCTAATGATCATGTTCTGTGTTGTTTGACTTATTCAAGACGTGTAGCATAATGTGCTGCTGTGAGCAGTGGCCTTTAGCGAGATGCCTGTCTTCTCATTGCACTCAGTTGCCCTTGCGATTTTCGCTCGGAAACCGGATGACTGGTAACAGCATTTCCTGTCGGGTTTGACGAAGCGTGATACTCGTTCCTGGTCCTGTAGGTTATAAAACTTTTCCGGCCACTATTCTTACACACTGTTAATGGTTGCCATGTAGTTCACTATGGCTTGTAGACGAGTTGGAAATCCACACCAACAAATTGGTAACTTCATTCACGGCGCAGTCACGGACACATCGCAAAATGATAGAAAATTCCCGACAATATGTCACGTCACTAATCTACATTATAACTTGAGTTCCTCACAACCGACCGGCAGACACTTCTGACGTAACTTACGACAACAGGGTAGCAACAGATGATCGCCTGGCACGAATCTTACACCATCTTCAGCTTACCGAAACGTCCAGAAAGAGCTCGAAAGTGTTTGACTAATATTACATCTCATGGTCTTACACAGGGTGTCCTACAGATTTTGCGACAAACTTCGAGGGATTGTAGAGGTGTCTTGAGGAACAAATTGAGGCTAGAAATTCGTGTCCGGAAACGTCATCCAACGGAGCTACAGAGTATGAAAGCTATAGGCACCGGCACCTGCCACTACGCCACCTCTTCCGCAACAAACGTGCCTTTGTACTCTGACGGACCATAGGACGTTTGCTATTCAGCGATCGTGACCGATTAAAAGATGTAGCCAGCTGCTGCGTAGAGAGGTCTTGCCTCCTATGATTGCGATACTCTGTTACCTCAGTGGGTACCAAACAACGAGGGTGATTTTAGATGGTACCAGGAGAAAAATAAACTGTAGATAGAAAGCCGTGTCAGAAACCGAAATCCAGAGAGCCAACAGAGCATTGCATACGCATTCTACACAGCAGCTAGCTCCCTCGTCTCAACTGGCGATCGTGGCAATCAGTAGCGATCACTGAATAACAAACAATATTACGAGATGTTCTGCCGGCGGTCCTTGACAGTGCCATGTCACTTTTCTGGCTGAAGGGGTGGCCTACTGGCAGGCGCTGGCGAATATAACTTGGACGTTCTGTAGCATCATTGGATGACGACATAGGCTCCTATTCTGAATTTTTTAATCAACAACCCACCAAAGCTTGTCGCAAAATTTCTTGGACAGCCTGTATAAATATTAATGAGACATGGAAGTACGAGAGTTCGAACTTAAATAGTGGCAACTATCTATTCACAGTGCCAACGGCCTTGCCGCAGTTGTAACACCGGTTCCCGTCAGATCAGCGAAGTTAAGCGCTGACGGGCTAGGTTAGCACTTGAATGGGTGACCATCCGGTCTGCCGAGCGCTGTTGGCAAGTGGGGTGCACTCAGCCCTCGTGAGGCAAACTGAGGAGCTACTTGACTGAGAAGTAACCTTTCCGGTCTCGGAAACTGACATACGGACGGGAGAGCGGTGTGCTGACCACATGCCCCTTAATATCCGCATCCAGTGACGCCTGTGGGCTGAGGATGACACGGCGGCCGGTCAGTACCGTTGGGCCTTCATGGCTTGTTCGGGAGGAAATTTATTCACAACCGATACAAAGGAGCTACATGTTTGCACCTGTTACAGTCCTTCAAAGTAGTCACCAGCGTTGAGTAGAACCCTTGCCAGCGATGTGGATGGCGTAGCATACCATTAGCAGAGCCTGTTATGTTGATGGTGCGAATTAGTACAAATTGTTTGTAATTATCGCTTTGTCTTTCCAGTTCTCGTAGAAACGTAGTCTCTTTTGACTTATGTAGTTGATTAAATGTAAGGAGATTTTGTAGAAAGAACCGCTTTATCTAACTGCAGTGACTGAAATACGAGTTCAATACGTACAAACGATGTACAAGATGTTTTATATGTTTAAAGACAAAATACGTAATATTCCACTTATAACAGCACGCTTATGAATTTTTCGCAGTGGGCCCAAATTTTGGCTACAGCTCTTCATTTCACAATTTATTGCACCATTCAGCTCGTCGTAATGACACAGAAATCCAGTCGTTGCGTCTCGTCAGTCGTAAACACAGAAACGGAACTGATGTAAGTGGTCCTTGAGTCGTTTCCTGATGCCCTGAAATCATCTATATGACTAGATATAAAATGTTGTCATTTGCTTGCAGCTATTCCATCAACTACACACTTTTATGCGCACATAATATTTTGCGAAGGATCCAGTGTAAAGTACCTTCGGTCAAACGCAAGTGGGTAATAATTCCCAGCCCGCATCTCGCTGGTACAGGGCGCTGTTGAGAGTCATAAATCCACAAACTCTCTCTACGGCCCATATACTGCACCCGAAGTACTGTGGAAAGTAGGAAACTATAACAGCCTGAATATCACATGCAACAATGCTCGACCACCAATTGCTGTTTTAGAAACATGTCACATTTCCACATGCTACAATATGGCGCACAGGTATACAGCAAAAACTCTACGGAACTCAAAGATTTCGAAGATTCACCTAGTGTTTAGATTTGTTGTAGCTAGCTAGACATATGTTTGAACACAATGTTTTAAGATGTCATACACACGGGTCATACGTTGAGCGTGAGAGACAAACAAAATGTACTGGCTTGGAATAGCTCCTTTTACGGTCATTCAGTGTTCTAAATCTCTCCTGTATTTTCATTTGTTATTAGCTTCTGTATTTTCTGGTCACGGTGCACTTCGTTTCCAACTTACAGAGAATATTGACACCTTCCCTCTCCCACTCTATATGTACACGGTACAATAAACATAACTCCTGTATCTGCATTTAGTATCTGTGATGCTTTTCGTCATTTGAATGAATCATCTAAAATGGCATGTGACTCAGCTAAAACAAATAATTATCAAAAGATTAGTATTGGTCTGCAAGTTAACATATCATACACAAAAACTTACAATATCAAAAATCAAACAACTGTGACTCCAGTTAATAGAAACCTATCTGGAAACAAAGCTCTGGTAGTCAAGTCTGATAAATGGAACTCAGCTGTTGTTATGTATGTATCTGAATACATCAACAAAACTCTAGAATTCTAAAAATTGGTTCAAATGGCTCTCAGCACTATGGGACTTAACATCTATGGTCATCAGTCCCCTAGAACTTAGAACTACTTAAACCTAACTAACCTAAGGACAGCACACAATACCCAGTCATCACGAGGCAGAGAAAATCCCTGACCCCGGCGGGAACTGAACCCGGGAACCCGGGCGCGGAAGCGAGAACGCTACCGCACGACCACGAGCTGCGGACTCTAGAATTCTTCCAGAATAATAACATAAATGGAATACAAAACTACCCATATCTAAACTTCAGGCCCAGCTTAAGAAATTACTGAAAGCTTCTGACTTCCTGTTATCTGACTCTGATGTTCTAAAATACCTTGTCATAAACACATTAGCACCGAAACTACATTCGCAACCAAAGATTCATAAAGACGATTCTTCTATATGCTGCATAGTCAACTCATGAAGCAGTCCAGCGTATTTTATCAGCAAGAAACTTAAAGACATTCTTAGTAACTTTTATACCTATAAAAACAATTTTTGAATTACGAATAGCTATAAACTTATTGAACATATCAAAGACTTACCAGTACCAGAGGATGCCAAATTTGCTTCAATTAACATAATAAACCTTTACACCAACATTCCTATAGATGACACTATTTAAGTAATTAAAAACAGCCTATTAAAACAGGAAAAAATTATCCAGTGCTGAGATATATGAGCTCATTGACCTGCTAGAACTAGTCCTATCACACAATTACTTTACGTTTAGTAACAAAATTTATAAACATGAAGATGGTCTTCCAATGCGCAGTAGTTTGGCCGGAATACCTGCAGATATTTACATTACCCACAAAGGAAATAAAATTTTCGGATCAGATTGTTCACTTGAAAATAAAATATATACTGCAAAAGGTATGTGTATGATACTATTATCTTGTACAATTGTACAACTGAAGAAATTGAGAAACTAGCTAAAGGCCTCAGCAGCATACACAATATCATCAACTTCACTGTAGAACATCAAGTAGATTAAGGCATCAATTTCCTTGACCATACTATTTCTAATGTAAACAACAAACATGCCTTCCAGACCTACAGGAAACCCACTACTAGTGATGTTGTCATTAACAATTCCTTATGTCATCCAGTACAACACAAAATGGCATTCTTCAGATCCACACTTAATTGTATACATAAAATCCCACTCAGCCTCCACGATGAACAAAAAGAAATTAACATTGTCAAAGAAATTGCATACATAAATGCATACAACCCAGATGTAATTGATAAAGTTAATAACAAAATCAAAAAGAAACAATGTGTACCTCCTAAACCAGATTCACAAGAAGGAAGAAACGCATTTGCCCATATACCCTTTATAGGTAAAATTTCATACCAAATTGCCAACGTCTTTCAGAAATCAGGTATTCAAATTTATTTCAGCACTAACAACAAGCTACAACAGCACATCATCCACAACAGTAAGACAAATAACCCTTGCCACCACAATTCAGGTATTTACAAACTTTTATGTGACAATTGCCCAAAGTTCTACATAGGCCAAACTGGAAGGAGTTTCACTATAAGATACCAGGAGTATATGGATGCCTTCCAGCTAAGTAACTCTGATTAACTCTGATGAATCCACCTTTGCAATGCATCTAAAAGAACATGCTCAAATGGTTCAAATGGCCCTTAGCACTATAGGACTTGACATATAAGATCATCAGTCGCCTAGAACCTAGAACTACTTAAACCCTAAAAACCTAAGGCATCACACAAATCCATGCCCGAGGCAGGATTCGAACCTGCGACCATAGCAGTCGCGCGGTTCCGAACTGAAGCGCCTAGAACCGTTCGGCCACCTGGCCGGAGGCCATAGTCACTCAGCCACAGATATTACAGACAACCTACAAATACCACACACTGTCAACAAAGGGAAGAAAATGAATCTGCTAGAAGAGCTAGACATTTGTATCCACAGCTCTAACTCACCAGACCTTATTCTCAACAAACAAGTGGAACTTGCAAACAAATCTTATCTCCACACATTTAATGAAATATTAAAAAACAAAAACTCACTTTCCTCTGATATATTAACAAAGTAATATGCTACGGAAATTCAATGTAGCAGCCATTCAACAGTTCAAGTGTCATTATCGTAATTTGTAAGAGTCATATTGCTATCACAAGCTGTAACTGTCATTTTCATAATTTGTAATAGCTTTCAAAATTTCATTGTGTAGATATAAGCTCTCTGACAACAGTGTGGCTCAAAACAGTTATGCCATTTTTAATTTGTAATAGCTGTTAGTTATTTCATATACAGAACATCCTTGTACTTCCTATATCTAAGTTCTCAGACAAAAATGTGGATCAAAAAATTTCATAATGTGCAGAAAAAACTTCTCAGTCTATAATAGCGTTTTAAGTTTATATATACGCAATATCCTTGCATTTCCTATCGCTAAGTTCTTTGTCCATAGCCTACTTGTTTCTGTATGAGCTACATCTTCACACCTACTACATCTAAGTTCTTTGACCATAGCCCACATGTTTGCATGTGAAAGTGTATTTCGCGAGTGCACATCGTAATAGTGAAATATGCAGTTAAGCTTTATAAAACTGAAATATGGACGTGAAAGCGATAACAAGTGTGCAACTAAATGGAAATGATGCTTCATCTTTTTGTAAGTACAGATACATTTTTGACAAATGCTGCCTTACCATTTACAATTGTATCACTTGTATCTGATTAGTCACCAGAAAATAATTTTTGTATTTATACAACGATCTCCAGCAATATAAACGTACACACGAATGTATAAACCGCTGAGAATGGGCAGAAGCTCGAAACCGGTCGTGTGACACATAACCTTTTATTGTGACTGGTAGCGGAAATTTTTCTACACCCTATAAAGGAACAGTCATGGGGCTCAACAGGATCCACTATGGATAAAATTCTTTGAATCATTTTCATTTCCAGGCAGTTAGCATTCTGAGAACTTCCTCCGCCACTTACAACCACGAAACTCTATCCAAACTACGGACACCATTCTGTGTGTAGGACCTAACTAATTACGTCCTCGAAAGGTCGCAGCTTTTCGTTAAGTATTGTATGTATTCATAGTGAAACTCTGTATATAGTTTATTTAGTTTCTTCCTCCCACATGACCTCTTCTCTTGACAGTCCAGGTCTATCGTTTCATCCATGTTGCCGTAAATAGGAATACAATGTCCTCTGCGAACACTAGAAAATCAGCCTGTATTTGTTTCCTAATATTTTTGCGGCATCGAGATCGCTATATAAGGAATGGAGGAGTGCTTGGAATGTAATATGCCGTGTCCACAACAAATTGACTAAACAGGCACTTGCGTTAAGTAAATTAAAATCCGGATGATCGGATGGTGTACAGCAATAATGTCACCTTCCTCCCATATTGTCCAACATGTACATCAAAGAAGCTATGACGGATATGAAACAAAGTTTCAAGAATGAAATTAAAAATTCAAAGTGAAAGGATGTAGGGGCTAAGAATCGCCGATGACGTTGTCCTTAGTGAAATTGTGGAAAAGTTGCAAGATCCGTTGAACGGAGTGAGTGGAATACTGGCTCCAGAGTACGTACTGTTTGTAAACGAAGTTAAGACCAAAGAAATGAGGAATAACAGAAATGAGATTACTAGCAAGTTCGACATAAAAATTAGTGATCACGTTGTTGACGAAATGATGATAACGCGTGGTGAACGAAGCAGGGTGTACATACCAAGGAGGCGCGCAAGGGCGAAGCGAGCATTCAGCGACACAAGATTTCCACTAGTATCAAATGTAGGCCTGGAGACACTTATTTCTGAGAGTGTGCATTAGAGCCACAGCATTGATTGTATGGAAGTGAATCGTGTACTGTGGGAAAACCGGAAGAGAGACGAAGAGTTTGAGATGCGGTGTGACAGAGGAATTCTGAAAATTAAGTGGCTGGATAAGGAAAAAAACTGGTCAGATGCGGGTAGGACTCGCGCACTGAAGGTTACGTACAAACTTAATTATGTATGTAGACAGTTAATCCATTCCGAGAATCTAGAATCTCGACGATTTTTGGCTGGTTTCGACATTGATACTGGCGGTATTCAAAATTGATGTTTCTTCTCACTCCTTACAAAAAGGGGTCTTAACAGACGTACGGACTGACAGACAGACAGATAGACAGCCTCTGAGTAATATGAAAGCTTGCTTCTTACAAGGGAACCTCCACATCGCACCCCCCTCAGATTTAGTTATAAGTTGGCACAGTGGATAGGCCTTGAAATATGAACACAGATCAATCGAGAAAACAGGAAGAAGTTTTGTGGAACGGTGAAAAAAATAAGCAAAATATACAAACTGGGTAGTCCATGTGAAAGATAGGGAATATCAAGGACAGCGTGAGCTCAGGAGCGTCGTGGTCCCGTGGTTAGCGTGAGCAGCTGCGGAACGTGAGTGCCTTGGTTCAAGCCTTCCTCGAGTGAAAAGTTTAACTTTTTATTTTGAGACAGTTATTGTGTGTCTGTCCGTCCGTCCGTCCGATGCGATCACTTTTTTGGGAGCGATTATCACATCCACAAGAAAACCTAAATCGGGCAAGTTAGGTGGGTCGACAACATATTCCTTTCACGTGACGCACATGCCGTCACCAGTGTCGTATAGAATATATCAGACGTGTTTTCCTGTGGAGCAGTCGGTTGACCTATGACCTTGTAATCAAATGTTTTCGGTTCCCTTTGGAGAGCCATGTCCTTTCGTCTACTAATCGCACGGTTTTGCGGTGTGGTCGCAAAACACAGACACTAAACTTATTACAGTGAACACAGACGTCAATGAACGAACAGACAGATCATAACTTTGCGAAAATAAAGAAAGTAAACATTTCATTCGCGGGAAGGCTTGAACCAAGGACCTCTCGCTCCGCAGCTGCTCACGCTAACCACGTGACCACGGCGCTCCTGAGCTCACATTATCCTTGATGTTGCCTGTCTTGCGCATGGACTACTCAGTTTGTATATTTTGCTTTTTTTTTCGTAGTTCCACACAACTTCTTCTTGTTTTCTCGATTGATCTGTGTTCAGTTTTTCAAGGCCTATCCACTGTGCCAACTTATAACTAAATCTGAGGAGAGTGCGATGGGGAAATTTCATGATTCTTGGTCAACACGAAGTGCGCAACAGGATTTGATAACTGAGTTTGCGAATAAGAAAACATGCGACATAAATGGGCACTCATTTTGGTTGCTTTGACTTGGAGGCTTAGTATATACAACACTTTAGTATGTGACAAAGTTGAACTTCATGGGTCTGTCCGTTCTTAGAAAAAAAGGGCTTAATAAATGGACGGGCAGTCAGATAAAAAACGACAAAAATTCTTTTTGTCCTGTGATATAGTTACACATACAAAATTTTAGGACTTTATCCTTTAGAAATAAAGCGAAATTTTGCTTCTTGGCAAGTTTCATGATTCTAGTCTAAAGGAGTCGTGTGAAGTTAGCACTCCTTTTACGAGAAATATAAATTTTTTTCATAGTTCTTCATAGATGTGCCATAGTTCTAGAGTTCTTTCTACAAAATTTGAATAGTTCTGCATAATTTAATGAAGAAAACAACAATATTCGAAAAAAATTTCGCATCGAAAACATTCTTTGTCAATTTCCGCAAAATGTAAGTAAGTACAAGAGTTCTGAGCATAGTTCTGAACAGAGCTCCAAGAGTTCTAGCGAAAATCCAAGTAACATATTTTTATGCAGCTAATAGTTTACGAGATAATTGCAATTTAAGGAGAAAATCTTTTCACTTACTGTGAAGTTGGCACCCTTTTTTCAGAAATGTATATTTTTTTCAGAGTTCTTGATAGATATGCCACAGTTCTAGAGTTCTTTGTACAAAATTTCAATGGTTCTGCAGAATTTAGCGAAGAAAACAACAATACTCGAAAAAATTTTCGTATCGAAAACATTCTTTGCCAATTTTCGCAAAAATTAAACTCGTGCAACAGTTCTGAGGACAGTTCTGAATAGAGCCACAATAGTTCTATCGAAAATCCAAATAACATTTTTTTTTGCTGCTAATAGTTTACGAGATAATTGCAATTTAAATCTTTTCACTTACTGTGAAGTCGGCACACTTTTTTTCAGAAATGTATTTTTTTCAGAGTTTTTGATATATATTCCATAGTTCTAGAGTTCTTTGTACAAAATTTTAATAGTTCTGCAGAATTTAGCGAAGAAAACAGCAATATTTGAAAAAATGTTCGTATCGAAAACATTCTTTGTCAATTTTCGCAAAAAATAAATTCGTACAACAGTTCTGAACAGAACACCAAGAGTTGTATCGAAAATCCTAATAAATCTTTTTGTGGTGATGATAGTTTATACGGTAAATGCTTTGATGTTAGACGACTGTCTGCACAGAAAAACATAAATTCGTACAACAGTTTTGATGAGCACTTCTGGATAACACCCCAAGACTTCTATCGATAATCATAACATTTTTTGTCGTTATAATAGTTTGTAAGTGTAAGTGGGGCTCACTTACTCTACAAAAAAATTATGTCTATTCGTACGTTCTGATGACAACTCTGGATAGCAATGTGAGAGTTCTATCGAAAATATTAGTAACATATTCTGTGCAGGTAATTGTTTACGTAGTAACTGCATTTAATAAGGAATGCTTATGAGCATTTCCCGTGAAGTTTGCACCCCTTTACGTGAAATATACATTTTTTTCATAGTTCTTGATATGTATGCAATAGTTCTAGATTTCCCTGCTCAAAACATATTTCTTCCTTTGATTCGGAGGAAACTGATCTTCAGTTAGTGGCCAAGTGGTTATACTAGTATCCATCAAGTAGCATCCGAATTTCTTTTCTTCAACAGCTTCTCCTTTACATTTCTTGCATTTTATGATAGTCTTTAGACCTCCATTTGTTGCATCTACAGCCTCTTGCATGAATTTATAACGAAGTCTGAAAAGCACAAACGTATAAACGGAAATATAATGTGGTTTCACATAGCGTGAATTTAGGCACGTCAGACACGATATCTTTTTGTTGCAAATTGGGATATGTTTTAATATTGTCTCGTATAATTCCCCAACATTCGACTCTGCATTCAGAGACAATATTTTTCGCGAGATTACTCCTTTTTTTAGAAAAGGTATCACATATAATATATCAAATCTCTGCTTAAAATGCTGGGATTTTATAATTTTTTTGTCCAAAACATCCAAATCCAGATCCAAAAATGGATGGCTCACCATTTGAATGGTACTTTTGAAATCATCACTGAGTGATATTGCTTGCATGAATAAGGTCATCAAAGAATCGAAACCGCACGTTTCTTTCAAGTTGTAGGTAGCAGATTTGAATTTGCTGGAGGACGCATTTGGGAAAAGTGGCAACTTAATGTCTATGAATTTCTTAGTCGAATTCCAGTTTGAGCAATCATCAAAGTAGTTTTTCTTGCTCTTAGTTTGCATGCCCGATGTGACAATGATTTCATTTTGAAGCTTTTTCAACATTGCACTCTTCTCCATTTTATTGTAATAGGTCTCTCGGTTTTCTTCTGTTTTCGAACTACAGGATGAAATCTCAATGACATCCCTGGTGAAGTATGATTCTCGATGGTCTTTTTTGGAATGAAATATCTCTTTAGAGTCCAAATTCTGCAGTAAATTATTATCTGAAGAGCGCTGAAAAAACACACTGTCACTCTTGAGTGACACACAGTTGTTCTCCACATTCATAACAAGTGAGCTCGAAGTAAGAGAAAACTGTATTCAAAACTATTAAAAATTTTGTCTAGCTCTGTCTCATTGCCATCTTCGTGTTGGGTCTCACTTCGTAAGGTAACTGTTCAGTGTGCTCTCAGAATTATGGAGTATATGATTGCTTTTGTGGTTTGTTATCTTCAGCTTCTTATTTTTTCCTCTCCAGTTTTCCTCTTCATGGTAAGGCAATGATGCTTCAGTTGGTGTGTGCTTCACAGCTTGCTTTGAATATTGGTTTTCCATCATAAGTGGCGCTAACAGTTAAGTTTCCTCACGCAGCCACTTCAAATGTTGAAAAATTAATTTGTCTACTCGTAAAGGCAGCTTGTCAAAGCTCATTGTCTTTAATTTTGAAAATTGTCCTTTCATCGCTGCTGACAAACGAGTAGATAAAGGAATATGGAAAGAAGGCTGCATCACAGCTGTCCACGGTGATACATAGTACATCAACTCTTTCAACATCTCTGCAGCATTAGGAATGTTGTATGGATTCAAATCAAAGATATTGTCATCCTTAGTCTGATTCGCGATAGCTTCGGCTTCATTGTAGATATGTTTTGCCCTGTCAATCCACGCGTTTGCAGTAGATTCCTTAGAGTTCCAAATTGATTCCAGGAGACAGTCATTATTGTTTTCAACATCATCAGTTTTCTTGTCATCATCTCTCCTTCGTCAATATATGAATGACATGGTCCAACTCTGATAATGTTATCAAGGTGGCGCTGACGTTCCATTGATGAATATTCTTGACCGCACTCATCAATACCAAGATGTTCACTTAATGCAACAACCAAAAGTGAGCGCAAAGCATCACGAAAATCTGTCATCACGTAAATATGGGCCAAAACTCGAACATAAAGTTGGTTGAATGGTGATTTACCTCTTGAGAAGCATTTCCACCTCGAAATCATGATCATAAAATGGTTTAAATCTATTCTCAAACAACACGAGGGTAGAATTACTCTTTCATGCAAAACAATATGACTATAACACCTATTCAAATAAGTCCAAGCAATTGGCTATTGCTCTAGAAATGGCAACGAACAAAGGCTTACCAAAATCAGTTACCGTGATTTTTGGTCTGGGAGCTCCAGATCTGACGATTTCCATAAAGAAAAGTGGAAAGAATGATGCGTCATGCCTTGAGGATATCATCTGGTAAGTTGGGCAACTGATTGATGATCGCTTGACTATATTTGGATCTTTACTAGTGACGTTTACTTCGCGGATGCACATGTACTGATGCAGGTATATGTAGGGGAGAGTGGGGCACTCTGAACCACGGGGCACAATGAATCAGGAATCATAATTTCAGTATAAGGTGGTAAATTATGTTTTCCTCTGTGCGTATGTTGTCAGTACAGCTCTACTGACTGCCATTTGTTTTCTGCAGGATCTAGTTCCTGCCGTTAGTGTTGTACTGGTGATAAGTTAGTTTCATGACAGTGAAGTAATTTTTATTGACGTAGATAGATAGAACTTTGTTCAGTCCTTTGTCACCAAATTTTAAACAAAGGAAGTCATTGTAACAATATTAATACTGTATTTTAATGATATAGATCTTCAAATATTAACAATGTTCATACATAACCTCACAAGAGCTCTGTTTGAAATATGTACTGTTGGGGCACATTGAACCAAGCTCTCTTGGGGTACAATGAGCCATGGTTCATTGTGCCCCAGGAATCTTTTAATTGTCCAATACAAGCAGTCTGTACTTTGTTTTCTTAGCATCGGTAAAAACATGTGTAGGTATTTAAATTACAAACGTTCAGCATTCCTGTTTTATATTATCAGGTTTGAAGGTGGTCCATTCACACCGCAGGAAGACAGACACAAGTAAAACTGACCATGATGTTATGCAAGAAGCTGTACAAGATGTTCTTAATAAGGGCATGGCAGTTCGCCAAGCACCTAAATCTTATTCAATATCTTACCCTACTCTTCGACGATATGTTCAAAACATTAAATGTGGTTCCAGTGAAAGATTGACAACAAACTATGACAATCGTAAGGTATTTTCTGTGGAGCAAGAGAAAGAATTAGTGGAGTATTTGTTGCGTTCTTCTAAGATACGATTTGGTGTTGACACTAAAACATGCAGGCGTTTAACAAGTGAGCTGGCTTTCAAAAATGGTCTGACATGTCCTGAGAACTGTACGGAGGGAATGGCTGGTGTAGACTGGTTCTATGGGTTCATAAACGAAATCCCAGTTTAAGTATCTGAACCCTAGAGGGCTGCAGCTTATTCAGAGCAACGTTCTTTAATCAGTAAACAAAACACCGGTTTACTATGTGGGGAAGATTTTGAAACTGAGGGATGATGCAGGCGACTATCAGGTATCATTTTTGACAAAAACTGAAAAAATGGGGGGTAAAGGATGAAGCTTTTGTTCCAGCTAGCAACATACTTTACATGCTCCCACGACCTACTACTGATGGTGTGACAAAGAGACAAAGATTATATTTCAAATTTGGAATCAGCTTCGAGTCCATTGATGTTCGGTAATTCCAAAATAAGTTACATGATTCTGTGGCTAAGATTTTAATTCTATGATTCAAACGTGGAATACATGTAGACATTATGTTTAAAGTACATTTACACTTCCTTTGTATGCTAAATAGGTTCTTTCAATGAACCTGTTTAAAGTGGTTCAACATACCCCACATCTGGGGCACAATAAACCCTTTACCAAATTTTATTCAGAGGCGTGCAGCTAAAAACCAATTAATGACAATGCAATCATATAAGGCCATTTGATACTTGAATGATTAAACTGTAACATCTGTAAATCACAACTCTGTGGTAAAGTTATTGGATGAGTAACATTGAGAAATATTTTTTATAGTTCAATGTGCCCCACTCTCCCCTACTCTGACTTAATTTCCACACAGTCAGCCCTGTCTGACAGATTCCCAAATCGTGAAATAATTCGATATGCAACGCCACCTGTAGCATCTACCTGAGGGTACACACTGCTATTGATTTGATGACAATATTTGTGCAACAGACTTTGATCTTTCAGCTTATATACATAACAGAAGAATGGGTCCAATCGGATTGCGTGAATTTCGTCCCGATGGGTAGTATGTTTTGCGATTTGCAGGTTTTCAACAGGCTTTCTAGTTGCTATACCAAATCGTTTGTCCCTTTCCTCTTCTTTAGCCTTTCTCAAGACATCAGCATTTGGTAAATTTGCAGGAATCATGTCTCCGAAAGACACACTTTTTGCTTCATCATTTCGCCAAACAGCTGCAGGCATCCTGTTATCAACCAATTTAGTAGCTACCTGTAGTCTTCTCGTGCCACAAAGTTGTCTCCTTTTCAGGTGATTACTATCGTCTGAAAGGTTTGAAAGTCTGCTGTTCAGAATAATATCATTGTCCTTTTTTGGCTTCTTCAGAGCAATCCCTTCGAACGTGGCTCCGCATTCTGTCCATCTACCTTTGATCTTCAAGAAGTACTTTGAACTTTAACTTTCACACACTTTCGCATATTTTAAAGAAAAGGCACTTGGAATTTTGTGATGTTCATAAATTTTGTCAGCCATCAAATCGGCCCATTTCCCTATTTCCAGTCTTGAAGGCTTTCCAAGTTTCCTCTTTGTTGGTTTTATGGTAGACCATTT
This sequence comes from Schistocerca serialis cubense, assembly GCF_023864345.2. Classification (NCBI taxonomy): domain Eukaryota; kingdom Metazoa; phylum Arthropoda; class Insecta; order Orthoptera; family Acrididae; genus Schistocerca; species Schistocerca serialis. The sequence goes on from NC_064646.1 coordinate 242,735,257, forward strand.
TTCTGCTGACAGTAGTAAGTCAAATTGCTTTGTCATGTCCTTGTTGCACGAAGAACCAAAAACATTCCACGACTCATCTTTGCTGTCGTCGTCTTTTTCTTCAATGAAACATTCCAGCCTGAAGGTGTTTCTAACAAAAGTAAGCAGATCATGACGATCTTCTTTAATTGTTGTGCAAATATGTTGAAGACATTTTCGAGCCGATGTCGGCCATGGCATTGGACAGTTTTTGGAAGACCGGATGAATGGAGTGAATTGAATGCTTCTATCATCGATTACATTAAATGTTTATGGGTATTACGGTTCATAAATATCACTTACACAACAGCATCGACTGCACAAGAGCTCAGACTGAACGAGCATAATGATTACTCGCATGAGTGAGAGTAGTATTGTTACGTTTAGTCATTAGGGGCAGATCAAGGAGTGAACTGCAGCGCTGGCGGGCGCCTTCACACGACGCAGCGCGCGCCAGCCAAAAAGTGCAGCTGTTGTTGTCATTAGCTTTGATACTACAGCAAAAAGCTTCGATGCTACCTCTATTGTAACTGCTTCGCTGATGTCACTTGCCGATTGTCTAAAAGACGCAGTTCGCGTGTTCATTGTTTACAGATGTAGTGCCACGACTTTTGCATTGTTGCTGTGCATTGTTTATTATTTTTTGGTCTTGAGAGGTCTCAGGGACGTATCATAATTTTTATTATACTTTCATTGGGCGCAGCTGTTCAGATTGATACATGTCGAAATTTTCTGTAAATTACTTTTCAACAATTTGCAGTATTGCTGCCTTCTCGTTAATAGCTTCCCTTCTCCGTATGCCTTCATTGTTGTTTGATTCTGTAAATTACTTGTCAACAATTGGCAGCACTGGCGCCTTCTCGTTATAGCTTCCTTTCTGTGTATTCCTTTCATTGTTGTATGATTCAGTATCGACGCTAATGCTCTCTTGATGAGATGTGAGTCGATTGCTCGTTTTTATCCACATTGCCCTTTCGTATTTCATTTCTGCGATTAATTTATTTGTTCATCAACGTAGTAAGTAGTACAAAGCTAATCCAGAATGTAAAATGCACGTAAAATCTGTTTGAACTGTTTAATCGTCAGTGTCCGCTGTCTGAACGTCAAATATCAAATTAATACACTGCACCTGGTTGCGTTATTTTATAGGAATTTTACTATTGTAAGTGGGATGTACTAGATCATGTTGAAGAAATCCAAAGCATATTGTTCGAAGACGATAATATTATTCGAAATTTACCTAGACCAATAGGCGCAGCCAAAGCAGTCTTTGTGATGCTGTAATTGCCTCATAGACGACGATATTTGTCTACTGTAGTTTTATATTCCATTCAGCATTTTTAGAGTGTCAAAGCTTCATTTCAGCGTGAGAGAGGGGTAAAATCAATAGTTATTATTGAATTGAAAGCCTTCATCTGTTTTTAATTGTTGTAAACAAAAGTAACAGATTAAGCCTGCAAGATCTGTGTGGAATTGATGGCGATGGAACTGAAAAATTTCACCTCGCAAATGAACATGAAACGTTTCAAATTTACTGTTGAGTGTCTTAGATTTTACACTCGCGCTATTCGTGATGAAAGGAGACAATTGTTTTCTTCGTTTCATTCTGCAGAACTATTGAAATTTTGTGCAAGGAACTCTAGAACTATGGAACATCTATCGAGAACAGTGAAAAAATTTATTATTCTCGAAAAAGGGGTGCTAACTTTACATGACTGTCTAAAGGGAAGTACCCCATGCGTTTTCGAGTAAGTGATACAAGTGGCCGAAACTTTTGACTGCATTAACCTAGGAGCTTCACTTTTTTACGTCGCCAAGGAACATTACGCAGTATTACGTCAAATATTTTTTTCAATCTGATACAGTTACCCGTACCTGAGAAAAAAGTTTTGAAGTGTCGGACGGAAGGACAGACACACACACACACACACACACACACACACACACACACACACACACACACACACAGAGAGAGAGAGAGAGAGAGAGAGACGGTCAGACAACAAAGTGATCCTATATGGGTTCCTTTTCACTGATTGAGGTACAAAACCCTAAAAATGAAAGTACACTGTAGCACAGGGTGGACCATTCAATCCATAATGGAAAATAAGCGGGGACTGAGATAAGATGGAGTATAATGTTTATCTAAAAGTTGTAGGTCTCCAAGAGGGTCACGCATTGCTACTAATAGACGTGACCTGGAACGTGCTTTTCAAGGTTATTTGAAGGTTAAAGTGATAAATTTGAATGAGAACTCTAATACTAGATTCCATATTTGAAAAGAGCGTACGATTCTACTTGTAAAATGATACTATAGTGAAATGCCTCTAAGCACTATGGGACTTAACATCTGAGGTCATCAGTACCCTAGACTTAGAAATACTTAAACCTAACTAACCTAAGGACATCACACACATCCATGCCCGAGGCAGGATTCGAACATGCGACCGTAGCAGCAGCGCGGTGCCGCACTGAAGCGCCTACAACCGCTCGGACACAGCGGCTGGCCGACACGTTATTCAACGTCATGGCAAGATTCAATAAAAGTGAAATACGCTACTGGCCATTAAAATATTAAAATAGATATACCACGAAGATGACGTGCTACTGATGCAAAATTTAACCGACAGGAAGAAGATGCTGTGATATGCAAATAATCAGCTTTCCAGAGCATTCACACAAGGTTGGCACCGGTGGCGACACCTACAACGTGCTGACATGAGGAATGGTTCCAACCGATTTCTCATACACAAACAGCAGTTGACTGGCGTTGCCTGGTGAAACGTTGTTGTGATGCTTCGTGCAAGGAGGATAAATCCGTTCCATCACGTTTCCGACTTTGATGAAGGTCGGATGTAGCCTATCGCAATTGCGGTTTATCGTATCGCGATGTTGCTGCTCCCGTAGGTCGAGATCCAATGACTGTTAGAAGAATATGGAATCGGTCGGTTCAGGAGGGTAATACGGAACGCCGAGCTGGATCCCAACGGCCTCCTATCACTAGCAGTAGAGATGACAGGCGTCTTATCCGCATGGCTGTAACGGATCGTGCAGCCACGTCTCGATCCCCGAGTCAACAATTAGGGACATTTGCAAGACAACAAGCATCCGCACGAACAGTTCGACGACGTTTGCAGCAGTATGGAGTATCAGCTCGGAGACCATGGCTGCGGTTACCCTTGACGCTGCATCACAGAAAGGAGCGCCTGCGATTGTGTACTCAACGCCGAACCTGGGTGCACGAATGGCGAAACGTCATTTTTTCGGATGAATCCAGATTCTTTTTACAGTATCATGATGGTCACATCCGTATTTGGCAACATAGTGGTGAACGCATATTGGAAGCATGTATTAGTCATCGGCATACTGGACTATCACTTGGCGTGATGTTATGGTGTGCCATTGGTTACACGTCTCGGTCACCTCTTGTTCGCATTGACGGCACTTTGAACAGTGGACGTTATACTTCAGATGTGTTACGACCCGTGGCTAATTGGCGAAAGTCACTCGATTGTTGACTTTTGCTTCACGGAAAACCCTATTTGACGTGGATTTGGAAAGAGCAGACACGTGAACTTTAAATTTCAATTAAATTGGTTGTTAGGAAAAGTAAATAAATCACAGCATATAAATGTTACTGTGGCACTTGCAAGACAGAAAAATCTAAAATAAAACGAAGATAATTGATTTTCAAGTCGTTGAGTGAGTCCCCTTGCTTCTTATTCCTCAGAATGCCTCTTCCAATTCGTATCTAACATTTATTTTGCTGTATCCCTCTTCTGTTCTAAGTTAGTCTTTACTAGAACTAAAAACACATTTGCTTTCTAGTACTTAGTTGAACTAGTCGTGGCCTTAAGTAGTGTATAATTTTATTTGAAAACTCTGCAACTATTTTCAAATCTTGAATCAAATATTATGGTTCCCATTTTAGAAAGTCACCTTAATCTGCAAATCATCTTCCAAATCACGTTCAAAGTCATGCCCATTAATAGCAATGCGTGACCCTCTTCGCCACCCCAACTTTTATAGAAACCATTTTGCTGTATCTCATCTCCATCCAGAGTTATTCACCATTATAGATTAAAATAGTCAACAGTGGAAACCACGGGCTAGCGGAAGGGATGGGCCAATAAGTCATTTGATAAGACAACAGTGAACAATTTCCGTGGGGCAAAACTGTAGGGGACGGCAGATTTCGAAGATATCGCACAAATAATAGAGGAATTTTAGGCATAAGCACTACTCTGAGATGAAGTAGTTGGCACAGGTCGTGGCTTTCTGTATCAAACTGTTCTCCAGACAATCCAAAAAATTGCATAACGTCACTGTAGTCGAATGCTTTCTGTATTTTTATGAGAATAATCATTACATGAGCACTAGATCATTTTGATTATATATATATATATATATATATATATATATATATATATATATATATATATACACTTCCCTAAAATACCGATTTTTATTGCTATTGTGGCTGAAGTAGTTAAGGCCTAGATGTCAGTATATTCGTGGACTCCACCATTGACGTGTCCTGTGTTTGAATCGACTGCGGGCGCCACGCGGCGTCAGCTGATAGAGACTAATGCTACAGCAGCGCCGCCACGCCGCGCTTTCATCAAATGGAAATGCGATTCGAGCCGAGCAAGTGCTGGCGCTCTGAATATGGATCAGGCGTCAGATGCAGGCCCGCTACACGTGTCCGCGGCGTTAACTTGCCGCCGTTAGCGTTGACACTAAAAAAGTACATTATACGCACGTCGTAGGCTCGTTTCTTTCAGTCCACTACCCAGTTCAGTATTTCACAGGTGCGGATGATCTGAACATGAAGTCGCGTTATGCTTGAGATTTTTCTGTCATGTAATCAATCACAGTACAATACAGTAGCTTTTGCTCCCAAAACCCTCGGTGTTTTAAGGGAGTTCAGTGTTTTCCCGACGTTTTCCCTTTTATTAATGCTGTCACGTGGAACTTCCTATAATATGCGTTTTCAACTACAGCCACTGCCATGTAAGGGGTGATGAAAATCCACTGGCCAGGGTCGTCGTAGGCATATTCAACGAACATAAACTCATCTGTTATAACCCCGTTAATCTGGTTCACATTATCGGTGTTTCATTCGGCAGGTGTTTCCCCACTGCTGGATTTGTTCTCCTCTAGAGCAAGTGGTTTAAATTAAACGACCTTTAGTTACTTCAAAATTCATGGAGATGTGTTCCACCTATGCAACTGAATGAAACTATGAAAAAGAGTTAAAAACAACGCAACTCATAGCCACAAACAATGGTTACAACACCAGTATAGTACAAAAACTCAACCAAAAAAGTCAAAACACAAGAAAAATGAAAACAAACAGAACACCTAGACAAAAGAACTCCATAGAAACTGCAGCACAAAAGAATCACAACATTAACAATCATGACATGACTAACAGAAAAAAAGGATACACTTTTACATAAAGACACAAAGCATCACAAAGGATAGCAGATGTGTTGAAGACACACTTATTGCACATTGCCTACAGAACAAGAAAACACTCCACATTTACAAACAACAGACAAACCACATAAATACCAAGGAGCAGGTGTAGACCAGTTAAAATGCCGAAAGCGTGAATCAGAGTATCTGGAGATGACAGGAAGGAACTTCTAAGAAGCTGGAAGGATGAAAATAGCCATTCTACCTTAGCTGAACAATTGATAAAACTTGGATATGAACCATCCAACACGTAACAAGACATGAAAGTTATTAAAGTGAATATACACAACGAAAATCTCTTGACATTAAAAGAAAATTTTCACATACAAAGAGCCCTTGGAATGAAAAATAAAAAGCAATAACTCTCTGGTAATGTCAGCCACAAAATAATAACAAACAGAAATCTGAAACATAACCTTAATAAATAATTAATGAATCTTTCTCTGCACCCCTTCTTTCTCTCTCTCTCTCTCTCTCTCTCTCTCTCTCTCTCTCTCTCTCTCTCTCTCTCACACACACACACACACACACACACACACACACACACACACACACACACACACACAAATATCCATCTAAAAAAAAAGAACACGATCTCACTAAGAACGAGACATTTGCAAATAACAAAATACTCATACATACGCTGAAAATAAATGAAAACTGTCCAACCACACATACATCACAAACAAAAGAAGAAAGATAAACAAACAGCGACAGTTGGCAATAGTACGCACTGTAAACACAAACATGTTGATCACAAAATAAAAACTGTAAGCGATGTAAGAGATGTGTTTTATCAAATATGGGTGAAGAATCATCGAAAATCGGCCAGCTGAGAGTGAAGACCAACGAACACATTTCCAGGACTACACATAAAGGCTAACAGCACTGGGAATCCTAAGTAACACCGGACAATAATTTCACCTCACGAAATTTATGTTACAAAAGTTAATTCTAATCATAAAAAAGACAAATGTGTGACAGAATGTAACATGCTAACATATTGTAACTACTACACAATAAAATTATTATGTGTATAAAAACAAAGATATATTACAGGCCACTGAAAATGCTCCACAAATAAAAGTGAAACGCAAATGGCAATAAACAAACTGCCTTTTGTTTAGTTGCAAAGACGGAACATACCTTCATAAACGATTCACCTGGCAGTTCTCCAACTGCTCCGCCCCAAATTCCAGAATGCCTCACCGCAATATAAATTGTCTGTATAGCTGGCGGCCTCCTATTTACTACATGTATGCGATGAAGATATCTACAATCGCATCACCATCTACAGAAGCCGATGAGCATCTATTCCGTTGACCTACAATGCGGTGTGACACTAAATTCGACTTCAGTTTGTCTGAATTCGACTTTCATCGAGGGCATGAGATACCATTTCAGTCGGTCGAGTCGACAAGCAAAACATTGTTCTATTAATGTTTATTTTTTTCTTTATTTTGGATTTGGGCAGCATTGAGGACACAACAGTGCTTTGTTAACACATTTGCAAATTTCACAGTAGAACAATTATGAGAGTTTGACATATAAACATAAGACATTAATGTAAATAAAAACACAAAATTAAGACGTAGTTTATGAGCCGTACTGGTTCCAAGTGATGATGAGATCCACAACAACGTATTGTTTAAATCTGGATTCCGGAGTCTGTTGAATATTTCTCGAGCGTCTTGCAATTAAGTATATGCATCAACGAGTAAAGCAAAGCAGTTACATCTGTAGGGAGGGATTAACCCCTCGCAGGAGATCAGATACGCCACTGCCAATGGGTCCTTATCACAGTGTCCAGAAGCGATAACTTTAACCGGTGTAGGAGGGCGGGGTAACACACCTGTCCCAGTCTCGTGCAAATAACCGAAGTCTACTAAGCTTCAGTGAGGCGAACCACAGTTGGAAAGACAAGCTTCATTGTATGGCTGCCAGTTGGAGCCCTTGTAGTGCTGGGATATGTCAATTCGCAGTTCTCGTCATGATTAGCAGCTCTCTTCTTAACCGTCGAGTTGACATCCGTATAATGGATCTGCGTTACGTCTAACTTTCCTACCGTAATGTTCGTCTTGGCGAGGAGTTCAACAGTTTTATTATGGACTCTCCCGTTACATCACTGGAGAACTTTCCATCGCGAAGTAGTGTTGCCTACAAAAATCTCATGTTGTTGGCAACTGTATGGCCGTATTACACTGAAGCTGGAGCTTCTGTTTTCTTACTTATTCGTGGACTGGGCATCTATAATTTATGTCCTGTCGATATAGTTTGTGCATGGATTCAAAGGATGTAAACATCTCGAAAAACAACAATAATGGGAGACTGTACATTTTACTTTTAGTCATCAGTCTACTAATTTCCTGACTAGCTCAAAAATATTTATCTCAGCGTAAGATTTTGCATCCTACGCCCTCAATAATTTGTTGTATATACTCAAGTCTTTCTCTTTCCACACAGCTTTCATGCCTTACAGTTCCCTCAGTACAAAAGAAAATATTTCTTGATGTCCTAACACATGCACTATCGTCCTCTGACTTGTTCCAAAAATTCAAAAATTTAGCAAAACATTTCAGCCCCAAATTAAAAAGAAATGAATCCAATCTTTAGTCCTGATAAATCTTTACTAATTTGATGATGATCAGCAGGACACAAATAGTGGAAACCACACATTACAAGAACTACCTACTATGTATACTTCCTTAACATCTTTGTGCAGCATTCATGTTTATGATCACATCAGTCTTTTACATCTATATCTACGTCCATATTCCGCAAGACACAGTATGGTGCGTGGCGGAGGATGCCCTGCACCGTTACTGGCCGTTTCCTTTCCTGTTCCATTCGCAGATACAGCAAGGGAAAACCGACTACCTAATGGCTCCATATGAGCTCTAATTTCTCGTGTCATATGTACGTGGTTCTTAGGAAAACGCTGTAGCGACAGCAGTAGGATCCTTCTGCAGTCAGCTTGAAATGCCGATTCTATAAATTTTCTCAGTAGTGTTTCTCGAAAAGAACGTCGCCTTCCCTCCAGGGTTTTCCACTTGAGTTCACGAAGCGCCTCCGTAATGTCTTCATGTTGTTCAAACCTACCAGTAACAAATGTAGCAGGCCACTTCTGAACTGCTTCGATGTCTTTCTTTAAATCTATCTAGCGCGGATCCCAAACACTCCAGCAGTACTCAAGAATAGGCTGCACCAGCGCCCTATATGCCTCCTCCTTTACAGATGAACCACACTTTCCTAAAATTCCCCCAATTAGCCGAAGTCGATCATTGTCCTTCCCTAGCATAGTCCTCGCATGTTTGTTCCATTTCACATCGCTTTGCAATGTTAAGCTCACGTATTTAAACGACATGACTGTGTCAAGCAGGACACTACTAATGCCGTATCAGATCATTACGGATTTGATTTTCCTACTTATCCGCAATGACTAATATTGTTCGACATTACTTGCTTTTCATCATACCAATTACAAATTTCATCTAAGTCACCTTGTATCTTCCTGCAGTCACTCGTTTTCGACACCTTCTCGTACACCACAGCACCATCAACAAACAATCGCAGATCGCTCTCGCCCTGTCTGCCAGATCATTTAGGTATATAGAATATAATGACGGTCCTGTCACACTTCCCTGAGGCGCTCCTGACGATACCTTTGTCTCTGATGAACACTCGCCATCGAGGACAACATACTGGCTCCTATTATTTAAGCTACTCACATATCTAGGAAGCTATTCCATATGCTCATAACTACGTTAACGAACTGCAGAGGAGTATTGTGTCAAATGCTTTTCGGTAATCTAGGAATATGAAATTTACCTGTTCCCCTTCAACCATAGTTCGCACGCGTGAGAAAATAGGAAGCTGAGTTTCACACGAGCAATGCTTTCTAAGACCTTGCTGAATCGTGGACATAAGCTTTTGGATCTCTGAGAGACATATTATATTCGAAACCTATTCAGAATAGGTTCAAGGATTCTGCAGCAAATCGTTGTTAATGGTATCGTTCTGTAATTTTTCGGGACCATTCTTTTAATCTCCTTAAGCATCTTCTTAAACGCCGGACATTGCGTTGGGTGTGAGATTCACTATAAATGCAAGCTAAGTAAAGGGACAATGCCAAATAGCGATTCCATCCGGACCTGACGATTTATGTGTTTTCCACTCCTTCAGTTGTTTTTCTGTGCCAAGAATGCTGATTACTATGTCGCCCACACGAGACTCTGTGCGATGGACAAACGACGGTATGCTCTTGCCATTCTCCCGCGTGAGCAATTTCTTAAGTGCAGGATTTAAAACTTCGGCTTTCGTTCTACTGTCTAAATTTGCGACACCGCATGACTGTAGTACTAAATCGGACTATACATCTCCTTGGTTCTGTCTTTACTTCACGCAACATTATCTCCATCTGAATATCCATCTCCTTCTTCAATTCAGCCGAACGACGGTGGAACAGATTTACCCCGTAACATGCATTTTACCGTGAACCATTTTCTGTTCGAGAAGAGATTAAAGTTTTATCCTTTTTCTTGGCCAGCGTATGAAGTACGTTGAAGCAGGCTCCGCAGCTATATTATTGTATTTGAATAAAACGTCAGCACCAGCTACCCTTTGCTTTTTTCTTTCAATGCAACGACCGGTTTACTGGTTTATGGTCCCCAAGGTTATCCAGTGGCATCTACATAGTATCGAAAAACAAAATACAACAGAATTATTGAAGTAGAGAAAAATGTAGCATTAGGAATTATAAACACGAAAGATAATAAGAACGTTGCATAACAAATCATCGACAAACTTTGTAAATGCAACATAATTAAAAATAGCGTTTCCTAAATTTATATATAAATGGGTAAATTCGGAGAGGACCTGTAGAGGGCAGGGACAGTCAAGCAATGAAACGAAACTTAGTAAAATACTTTCAAAGTAATGTAAATTACAGAAGACTATGGTAGTTAAAAACCGATATAGAAGTCATTAATGGAAATTATAAGTACATAAGAAATTCGGCATGTGAAAAGTGTTATTATAAAAAGAGAAATAACAACAAAGGACGCAAACCGGCCTTAAAGTGGACGACGAATCGCTGTAAGAAACCAGTGATGGCAAAGAAATGGAAGCAGCGAAGGATATACATGCACATGAACACAATGTTTATACGACATGCAGCCTAAAGCACTGTGTGTGACCTGCCATTTACAAGAAATAGGTTTCCGGTACTACGCAACGAAATGTAACAGCGCTACATTACTTACGTTGTAATGCAGTAAATCATCCTGAAAGCGATAAAATGTTTTAAGGCTTTGTCGTTCATTAAGGTTATCATTCTTGTTGTGGTGCACGTGTATTTGGATCTCACTTTCCTCAAAGCTGTTCACACAGGTACGTTCCCCATTTTGTGCAAAAATGTGAGCTTACTGGCTATGTCAGTGACAATGTGTCGATTCGAAATTAAGTGAGAAGCAAAAGTGGATTTGTCTTCTGCACGTTTCCTTCCTGTCTCTGTATATTCCCTGAACATGGACAAAAGTTTCTACCCATTTGGCCAATGCGAAAGTTTCTGTAGCAGTGTAGCAGGTTTCTAGTTATAATATTGTGTGTAGGTAGCTGACCTAATATGTTAGCGGTTTTGAAGCAATTCTAATTTTAAATCTGGAGAGCAATGAACTTTTGAGATACATTCTATAAAAAAGATAAAAGGAATTTTAAGCTTTTTTAGATTTGCCTTTTTTCTGAAGGAACTCGAGTTTAAAATTATACATTTTATCAAATATGGAACAATTTACGCAATTTTCAAAAACATTATAGCCCAATGTGTTAATCTCTTTGCTAATTTCTGTATTATTAAGGTGTAATTTAATTAATCTGCTCCACACAGACTTGAAAGAAGACTTTTATCGTGAGCTAAATGCAAGAATTCTGAGAAATAAGATCAGTTGATGTAAACCTATGAAAAATGCTGAACTAATGGGTTTGACTCACGATACTAATGCAGAGATCTGAAAACCTAAGTGAATTATGTGGCTGATGAAGTTTGTTCATATTAAGGGCTAGCATATGAATGTCATCCTTAGATCCCTGACAGAAAAAAATACTGTTGTCAGTATATCTTTTGTAGGAAACTGATTTCTATTCCTCTTGAAAATGTTTACTAAAAACTGGTTTTCTAGGTAGCTTATAGCTATATTGGCAATAGTATCAGCAAGTGGAAAGTCTGTGGCTAGTCCTCTTTCTGGATAAAAATTTAAAAATGTTATTGCTAAAGTAGAAGTAGTTATAATGGAACCCAATAAGTACAACTATGGCACCCTGTGGTGTTCTGTAAGTAAAGTATCATGTTTTACTATCTCAAGGGTTTCTTCTGCATGAATGTTGGTGTACAGAATACAAATATGAAAAGGAACAAATGTTGCTCCTCATGGAATGGTAATAGGTTTAATCGTCTCAGCTACCTCACAGCGGCTTTTGGCCGAGTAATTTTCACAAAAAATGTAATACATGTGCAGCAGTTTAACTTTAGAAATTAAATAGCTTGTCTTGTTAATTGAATTAATAATGTATCTTATTGACACAGCCTCTTGACTTATTTCAAACTGGTGTTAAATAGTTAATTATTTTAAAGAAATTATTTCATATTAAGTATGCAAAAGAATTGGATTTCATTGGCCTTTATATCTGAAATGTGTTGCTAGGAATGGGCTTACTCACAGTGATGTCATTTTCAACAAAAGTGTTAAGTCTCTTCGAAATGTATTGCATTTCATGAATAATAAACATGTTTTTCCCTTTTCTCAAATAATTATTGAGTAATAAATTACAACTGATGCTTCTGCAAATTAGACATTCACAATTAAAAATTACACATTACATTAGTAGTAAGAGTACTGGAGATGATCTGACTAATTTTGACAGAAATCTTAGCTTGCGTTGGCATTAGTATTGTCAGTTGTTAATTTAGTGTGAGTAATAAGATCTTTGGCACTGGATTGTGTAGGTTTGTTACATAGATTGTAATTAAATCATTTAACTAACACTTTCATTACTGATTTTGGAAGAAACCAAATTAGTTCTATTTAACTGTGTCAAAAATTTGAAATCTTTGTTGTGCTTTGTACTGCCATCATCATAATGGGAAGTTGCTGTGTTTTTCTTCCTCTTAACTGGTAACAGCCTTCCTAGCATCTTGTTGTGCCTTGCAGTAATGATATAGGATCTAAATGTAATGAAATTGTACAGGAGTCACTAATTTAGGAACTTGCGTATGTACTTCAGGCAGTTTGAAGTTGGAAGTTTCTTCTTGCTATAGAGATACCTAATCTCGTTTTTAATACAATTAACTTCACATTTACGTTAGTAGTACGCACCACACTGGACTGTATTCTAGTATATATGAGTACTTTCAGCATAAAATGCCAGCTTTATCTTGTATAATTGGTGTATCTTCCTTCTCAGAATATCCTCGCTATTTTCTTTCTGTTCAGTAAGGAACCAGCATCTCCATCACACTGTAAACCATCTTTTTCCATATCTTTCTATATGTGGGTTCTTTCTTTCAACTCATCTGCTAAACTTATCCAATAATTTGTCTATCTTTCTCCGGGCTCCAGCTTCGTGTTCACCCCAACCCCTTCTGTAGTGTTGCACAAGTTCCTGTATGATGTCGTTACTCACATTCGATGAGAACATAGTGAGAAAACTGGTTATTGTGATGTTAATGACATTTCTTAGCTACACACATTATTATTATTATTATTATTTCTTTCCTTTCTCAGACGTTATGTCTGGTTAAAAATGGAAAGTGACGTGGACCTTTATCAAGCGTGACTTCCTTTTAACTGTACGGTGTATGTTACATTGCATTTAGGAACTTTCGGGTAACTGAATAATATCAATATTACAGATTTCTGTAGTTGTATACATAAGTTTGGATGTAGCTGTATTGCGTTGATGTACTGGTGGATATTATGTGGTATGATTCCTGTAGTTGATAGTATAATTGGTATAATGTCAACTTTATCCTGATGCCACGTATCCTTGACTTTCTCAGCCAGATGGATGTATTTTTCAATTTTTCTCCTGTTTTTTCTGTATATTTGTTGTATTGTATATGGATATTTCGATTAGTTGTGTTAATTTCTTCTTTTTATTGGTGAGTATGATGTCAGGTTTGTTATGTGGTGTTGTTTTATCTGTTATAATGGTTCTGTTCCAGTATAATTTGTATTCATCATTTTCCAGCACATTTTGTGGTGCATACTTGTTTGTGGGAACGTGTTGTTTTATTAGTTTATGTTGTATGGCAAGTTGTTGATGTATTATTTTTGCTACATTGTCATGTCTTCTGGGGTATTCTGTATTTGTTAGTATTGTACGTCCGCTTGTGATGTGATCTACTGTTTCTATTTATTGTTTGCAAAGTCTGCATTTATCTGTTGTAGTATTGGGATCTTTAATAAAATGCTTGCTGTAATATCTGGTGTTAATTGTTTGTATCTGAATTGCAATCATGAATCCTTCCATCTCACTATATATATTGCCTTTTCTTAGCCTTGTGTTGGATGCGTCTTGATCGATGTGTGGCTGTGTTAGATGATACGGGTGCTTGCCATGTAGTGTTTTCTTTTTCCTATTTACTTTCTTCGTATCAGTTGATGTTATGTTATCTAAAGGGTTGTAGAAGTGGTTATGAAATTGCAGTGGTGTAGCCGATGTATTTATATGAGTGATTGCTTTGTGTATTTTGCTAGTTTCTGCTCGTTTTAGAAAGAATTTTTTTAAATTGTCCACCTGTCCAAAATGTAGGTTTTTTATGTCGATAAATCCCCTTCCTCCTTCCTTCCTGCTTAATGTGGATCTTTTTGTTGCAGTATGTATGTGATTTATTATATATTTGTGGCATTGTGATAGTGTAAGTGTATCGAGTGCTTCTAGGTCTGTGTTACTCCATTTCACTCCTCCAAATGAGTTGGTCAATCCTGGTATAGCATAAGTATTTATAGGTTTTGTCTTGTTTCTTGCTGTCAAATCTGTTTTCAGTATTTTTGTTAGTCTTTGTCTATATTTGTTAGTTCTTCTTTAACATTTGTATTATCTATCCCTATTTTTTGTCTGTATCCTATATATTTATAGGCATCTGTTTTTGCATCGCTTCTATGCAGTCGCTGTGGATATCCAATATGTAATCTTCTTGTTTAGTGTGTTTTCCCTTGACTATGCTATTTTTCTTACATTTGTCTGTTCCAAAAGCCATATTTATATCATTGCTGAATACTTCTGTTATCTTTAGTAATTGGTTGAGTTGTTGATTTGTTGCTGCCAGTAGTTTTAGATCATCCACGGATAGCAAATGTGTGATTTTGTGTGGGTATGTTCCAGTAATATTGTATCCATAATTTGTATTATTTTGCATGTTGGGTGGTGGGTTCAGAGCAAGGCAGAACCAGAAAGGACTTAATGAATCTCCTTGGTATATTCCACGTTTAATCTGTGTTGGCTGTGATGTGATATTATTTGAATTTGTTTGGATATTGAGTGGTTTTCCAATTTTTCATTACTATGTTTAGGAACTGTATCAATTTAGGATCTACTTTGTATATTTCCAATATTTGTATAACCATGAGTGGGGTACACTATCAAAAGCTTTTCGGTAATCAATGTATGCATAGTGTAGCTTCATATGTGACCTCTGCATCTATTATCAGTTGCTCTTTACATCCTCATGCTCCTTTGCAACAGCCTTTTTGTTCTTCATTTATAATTTTGTTCTGTGTTGTATGTGTCATTAGTTTCTGTTTAATGACTGAAGTTAATATTTTGTATATTGTTGGTAGGCATGTTATGGGGCGATATTTAGCTGGGTTTGCTGTGTCTGCTTGATCTTTAGGTTTCAAATAAGTTATTCCATGTGTAAGTGTATTAGGGAATGTGTGTGGATCAGCAATGTAACTGTTAAATAATTTAGTTAAATGTGAATGTGCTGAGGTGAACTTCTTTAGCCAGAAATTTGCTATTTTATCTTTTCCAGGGGCTTTCCAATTGTGACTAGACTTAATTGCTTGGGTGACTTCATATTGCAAAATTATCACTTCAGGCATTTGTGGTATCATCTTGTATGTGTCTTTTCTGCTTGTATCCACTGTGCATGTCTGTTATGTTGTACCGGGTTTGACCATATGTTGCTCCAGAGGTGTTCCATGTCTGTTATGTTTGGTGGACTGTCTATTTTAATGTGTGTGTTATCTATTGTCTGGTAAAATTTATTTTGGTTTGTGTTGAATGTTTGGTTTTGTTTCCTTCTATTTTCACTTTTTTGTATCTTCTAAGTCGTTTGGCCAATGCTTGTAATTTCTGCTTCTTTTCATCTAATTGCTCTATCGGTTCTTGTTGTGAGATTTTACCTAACCTTTTTCGTTTTTTGTCTGACATTTCATTTCTCGTAAATTGTGTTAGCTGTCCGATGTTTTTTCTCAGTTTTTCTATTCTGGTCTGTAGCCTGTGTTGCCATGCTGATTTCGTGGGTTTCTTCTGTGTGCTGGTTGGTTCTGATCTCTGCCTAGTGTGTACATTTAGTGTAGTGAGTGCTCCTATATAAACCAGTAGTTTTAACTCTTCCATAGTTGTATTTTTATTTATTTTGTTGTTTATGATTGTGTTGATAGTTGTTATTGTTGTTTCGACTTGTGGGTTATTTGCTGATCTATGCAAGAATGGTCTAATGTCTGTATTTGTGTCTGTATTCTATATATGTCAGCTGAAATTTTTCTTCTATATCTAACACGTGTGTCACTTCGTGTTCTATTCGTGCTTGTTCTGGTGGCTGTCTTAAGATTTCGTTTTCCTCTGATTGTTTAATTGATGCATGTTGTTCTTTTTTTGTTTGCTCTGCGATGTTTGAGTCCACACAGTTTAACTAAAGGTGGTCATAATAGCTAATAGTTCAACCACATTATGCGTTGCTAACAACAGGGACCCTAATGCCACTGACACTCCCTTGTCAACTCTATGAAGAGGAGCGAAGCTTAACAATCCGGCCTGATTTGCCAGCAGCACTTTTCTTAAACACAGAACGACCGATACAGTTACCCAAATGACGTCTGTTTACTCTTAACTGAATACACCAGGCACACGCCCTCCCTACTAAAGCCATAACGTTATTGAGTAGCGCACACTCAGACCAAAAACAAAAGGACTGCCCTTACAAGAACAAAACTATCTTGACTCACCAGCATTCTCACCATATTCTCGACGTTGAATGGAGTGTACGTTCTCCAATAGTTGTTGCTGTGTTTACAGCCTCATGTATGAACGCCAACTGCCTATTGGCCCCAGCTACAGCAGCGCTGCCTCATTCCGCGAAACCAGGCCTGTTTTACGTCAACATCTTCCTGCAGCACATGTCATTCACGTATCACGCGAACGTCTCTCTCTTTGGCTCGACGTCCTCCAGACACAGCACAGCATGCCTCTAAATATGCTTCTCACCAGCCACCGCTGCCCTCTCCCGGCGTTAAGTCGAAGATCCCGCCCAGCCAGATCCAAGAGTATGCGAGTGAAGTACAGTTATCGAACTGGCACACACTCGCGCACAGCAGTCACAAACCTTATTTTAGTTGTATACCGAAGTCCTTCTTCATTACTGGAATAGACAATCCAGAAATTCGGCTGTTCGCCCACAACCAAGTAAATATGGTTCTCGATAACGACAAAATTAGTGGATGCTGATGAACAATGAGGATTAATAATCAATATGGATAAAACAAAGTGTCTTATTGTAGGAACTGGGCAAGGTCAGAAGGCCGGAGTGGCCGATCGGTTCTAGGCGCTACAGCCTGGAACCGCGCGACCGCTACGGTCGCAGGTTCGAATCCTGACCCGGACGTGGATGTGTGTGATGTCCTTAGGTTAGTTAGGTTTAAACAGTTAGTTCTAGGGGACTGATGACCTCAGCAGTCAAGTCCAATAGTGCTCAGAGCCATTTTGGGCAAGGTCAAGATCTGGAACTTGAAACTGAGCAAGTAAGAAATTTGGAAATGTTCAAGTACCTTGGCTCAGTAACGGATAAGCTCGGCCAGTGAGAAGTTAGATCATAAATTTCTATGTTTTGGTGTCAGCTCATGTCCAAGCTACAAGGAAATGTTGCATCATACTGAAACTTAAAGCAGTCTGACATACGGCTCCGGGTGCTGAACACTGAACTATAGACAAAGGGGGAAGATTGAGGCTGTCAGAATGGTCGGGTTAAGGTGGAACTTGAGAGCAACCCTCCTTGATCGACTGAGGAATGCATGTGCAAAATGGAGATGGATGCAGTGGAGCCAGTGACAGATAGTAGTAGAACAAATTTCATAAGGCCCCACTCTCCATTGTTGCTAAATGTATCCAAGATGGCGGATCTTAGATGGTGGCGATAGATATGGCTATGTCACAATAGCGGGAAGTTCACATTTTGGCGGGAAGTTCACATTTTGGCGGGAAGATAGGTCAATTGGGCTTCCTCCACTACACTAACCCCTCCCCTTCTCCCTCCCCTCCCCTCCCCATCCCCCTTAAAATCGCGGGATGTTCAAATTCCAGCAGTACAATGCAATACACCACAAATATCTCCACTAACGTAAGAAAACGGCAGAAAAATGGTTACTTGGGCTACCTCCTCCGACCTAAGTCATCCGACTGCCACCTCTTAATAGGAATTGGCGGAAAAAGTGTAAGTAGGCTGTTTAGGTTCTTATGTTGGTAATACCACTCAGCGCTCTGTATGAAAATCACTTACTGTGCTGTGTGCAGTCTGTGACTGGTTTGCATTGTTGAAATATTTGCTATTGTAGTGTTGGGCAGTTGGATATGAACAGCTCATAGCGTTGTGCAGTTGGAGGTGAGCCACCAGCAGTGGTGGATGTGGGGTGAGAGATGGCAGAATTTTGAGAGCGCACGATCTGGACGTGTGTCCGTCAGAAGACCAGATGTCATGAACTGATATATCCACTGACTTAAGAAAACGGCGGGAAAAAGGTTACTTGGGCTACCTCCACCAACCTAAGTCATCCGACTGATACCTCTTAATAGGAATTGGCGGAAAAAGTGCCTCCATCAAAATCTTTCATTTTCCAACTATGCCTATCAGTAGTTAGTGCCTTCAGGAGTTAGAATCTTTTATTTACCTGGCAGTATTGGCGCACGCTGTATTGCAGTAGTTCGAGTAACGAAGATTTATGTGAGGTAAGGGATTCATTAAAGGTATAAGTTATTGTTAGTCAGGGCCATTCTTTTGTGGGAATTACTGAAAGTCAGATTGCTAAAAATATTGTGTGTTAGTTACTGTTGATCAGAATAAGTAAGGAGAGAAATGTCTGAGTATGTTCAGTTTTGCTCAACTGTTTGAAAATCAAATAACGTAAGAGGTTTACCAGCACAGTAATTTATAATTTTTCTAAGGGGATGTTTCAAAATCAGGAATCAGAATGTGCTGGATAGGACAGACATATGACTATTTTACAGGTAGTCCTTATTCAAACAATTAAAGGCTGTACCAATTTCCAGTGTGTTCACCAAGAGGTCTGGAGTAAAACTGACCTAGTACACAGTAATTATTTATTTATTTAACCATATGGCTAGGTTCCCCCAGCGGGCAGACCATTCGCTGGGTGCCGGTCTTTCAATTTGACGCCACTTCGGCAACCTGCAGTCGATGAGGATGATAGGATGATCATGATGATGATGATGATGATGATGATGATGACAACAGCAAACACCCAGTCACTGTGTGGAGAAAATTCCCCGACCCAGCCAGGGATCGAACCTGGGCCCAGAGGATTGACAATCCGTCATGCTGACCGTTCAACTACCAGCGACAGATACAGTACCGCCATCAGAGGGCGCTGTCGTCTCTACCATGACGTAATCCAAGATTACGGTCTGTGAGAAAATGGCGGAAAAAGGACTCAGCCTGTGCTGGGCTGCTGGAAAGAGGAAGGAGTGCCCTTTATTTATTTTGGAATAGCTGATGGCTCTGTGTCCCATTTCTACTGATTTCTCATATTACAGTCATGTATGCGATCACTTTTTCGGTGTTAGCAATACCCAGAAGATATTTCCCCTCAACCATAACTCTTTCTCCAACTCAAACAAGCGATTATTAGGCAATCATTATGTGGTAACCAACAGTATACCAGTGGACAGATGGGATGGAGAAGACACTGTCGACGTACTGTAATAATAAGCATCAAAGTTGATAGCATGAACAAATTTACCAATTTCACAGTAATTTCAACATCGAGCAGTGATGTGAGAGCACATTTCCCAATTTCAGTATCATTGCTGAACCACCTCTTCTCGGCTTTCCTAGGATCACAGCGAATGCAGACACATGATTGTGCAGTACATGCATTCATTGCTAATTCTCGGACATCATAAAAGTATACCAAACAGCGCTCTACACATTTCTAGCACCACGAGCATAGTGCTTAATTTACGATCTACCTCAATGCTGATGGGAGTCACATAGCATTCTCACAGTATTAGGATAAAATTAGAGACTGGAAGACCCTCTCGTACTGTCATTGACCAACCTGCCCTGCAGCACCATTACCGATTCAATATGCAGCCGTCCAGAAATAGACCGCTACATTCTATGTTTCGTGAATGAATGGAGCTTGCCGAGTCCTCCCCCATCGAAGTGCAAAAAATTTCTCCAGATGCGCCCATGTGGAGGAGGTTAGCACTCCTTATAGATGTTAGTAACAGATTTGAAAGTGTTGTGATGTAATAGCAGATGGTTAAGAAGAACTAAAAATGGGTGATTTTTATGCATGATGGAGGTCCAGACTGACGAAGGATTTTATGTAAAACAACTGCACTATCAATTTTAAAGTATTGTTCTAGTGTCTGGGACCAGTACCAGGAGGGTATTGGTAAGAGAGAACATCAGGAAAAAATGGTCATATGACCTGAAGCAACCTCTCTCTCTCTCTCTCTCTCTCTCTCTCTCTCTCTTTTCTCTCTCTCTCTCTCTCTCTCTCTCTCTCTCTCTCTCTCTCTCTCTCTCTCTCTAGAATGCATCATCAGTCTACCATTAAATCGTACCACATTACACCTCCATCTCAACCGACCACTCTCTGCAGTGGTTCAGTACATGTATATTTAATAGCATCGTTAGATGTGCTCACTGCCAGCACAATGATGTTTTTTTTTTTTTTTTTTTTATAAATGGGAGGAGAGAGAAGCGTTAAAATTCTTATCAAGTTCTCTATCGGATGTAGTTAGTGGAGCTTTTATATTTAATTGTTCTCTTTGGTTCATTCTTCTACTCTTGTTACTGCTGGGGTTTATTTATTAATTCGTTTCAGACCAATATTAGATACTTATAATTGTGGTTGATTCTTACTTTTAATTCAGAATAATGAAGATAGCCTATTGGGCTGACAGACGTGAATGGGCCCTGAAGATCGCGGATCTGCTTCAGACTGTAGTAGCTGTATGTAGTTTGGCGACAAATCACAATTCAGTAGCAAAATCCTTGTCCTTCTCCCAGTTCCTTTACTGTCTTTTATACTATCTAGTGCTTCAGGAGCAGGAGTCGTACACTTTTGGCACAGCTACAACAGCTTGTTTCCATCTCCACCGAATGATCAAAAGACAGACCTGTTGCACTAACACAGGTCAGTCTGTTTCTACACAGGTTTCAGAAGGTTGTGGACATTGCTCTCTCTGACTTCTGCTCAGTTCTGACTTAAATTGCAACGAACACATGTACAAAGCTGCGGAAATGGCAGCAGTTGTGAGATGCATAGGGACTAGCTAAAATTTTACTCTAGCAGATAGGTTCCAGACAGGTGACTCGTTTTGAGACTTGAGTGCCAGATATGTGATTCGCTAGTGGATGTAATCATTGAAGGACTTCTCCATAGGAACCAAACAGGTATATGGTTGAATGGAAAGACTTGATTCCAAACCCCAGACAGCATTTCTAGCAGATAGGGTAACACTAGAGATCTGAAAAACCCATGTACATTCCTTACGATCTCAATCAGCACACCATCTAGTGTTTGTGATCCTTCTCAATCAATCTTCGCCTTTAAGCCATTGGATTAATCGCAGAACCTCTGACACGGCGTCAAGACAGAATGCATTACAAATACTGGAGAAATATCTAGTGGCGGCATGAGGGAGTGTCAAATACTGTCTTCATACCATCTTCCTTAGCCAAATCACTTTCTAAATTCTGCGATTTTATTATGAGGTTACACTGTAGGGACTGAGCGAGGTGGCGCAGTGGTTAGCACACTGGACTCGCATTCGGGAGGACGACAGTTCAATCCCGCGTCCGGCCATCCTGATTTAGGTTTTCCGTGATTTTCCTAAATCGCTCCAGGCAAATGCCGGGATGGTTCCTGTGAAAGAGTCCAGCCGACTTCCTTCCCAGTCCTTCCTTAATCCGATGAGACCGATGACCTCGCTGTCTGGTCTACTTCCCCAAACAACCAACCAACCAACTTACACTGTAGGAGAGCTGTAATCACACTGTGGGCCTGTTAATTTACACTCTAGCGATCACCGCCTATATGCAGTTTCACGGTATTTGTCGGGAAAAACCACTTCATTCGGAGGTAGTGCCATACTTCGATTTATAAAACCGGTATAGCTTGTAACACGGATATTTGTCTGCACCTGTAGAACCAAGACTGCTTGAGACCGTAATAAGGTCGTGTTTTTTAATACCTGGCGATTTGTAAGACGATTACACCTCTCTTTTAAGACACGGTGGTAGCACTCACAAGAAAAGTGTAAGAGACGTGTCCACCCATCGCGGATTTTCTCTCAGTATTATTACATATCGTTACCAATCAGTTATTGACGAAGTATTATACTTAGTTGTAGGGGATGTGTGATAGGTTTGCATTGAGCATCAGGCTTGTAAAGTATGTGTGTTCTGAGATATGTAGTCATAAGAAAGGTATGGATCTGATGTGGAATACTGATAGCAAAGGGCAGAGTATGCCAAGTAATAAGAATGGTACAGACATTTCTGTTTCCAGAACCACAGCTGTTAGCAGGGTGTATTTTCGATACTTTGCTCATTGTTGGACGTCTCAACTGAGACTGCAATCATAATACGTATTTAATTCTAAGTATTGCGATCAAATATATATGTGATTGGTTTTCTTAGGATGATGATTCTGTTTATGTGTGCTTGGTGTGCAGCGCCCGTGGCCTGTGGCGGAAACAATTCAAGTTTCCCATTAACAGCAGAAGCCGTCCGAATGAAAAGGCCTGTTGGAGTGTAGGAATGTAGCTGACTTAACCGTTTTGTCCTCTTGAGGGCCAAATAGCGAACTAATACTTAGTATGAGTTGGGCTGCTTTCGGGGTCATGTGGAAATTTGAGAAGATTCAATATGGACGTGTGTTTGCGCTGCACCAATATTGCCTCCCTTGTATTGTCCAGTTCACTGTTTCTTCGCATTTCGCGCCTTTATTTGGTTTAGAGAACATTGTGCAGTGTGTATCTATCAGATGAGAGACAGGTGGAAGACAGGTTTACTGGTTCTCTAGACATAAGAAACACCTTAGTTGACTTTGTAAAGTATAGGGATGATTTGGAATGTGTTATATCACCGACATCAGTATTAATGAGAGGAAACATCAGTTTCCTCTACTTTTTGTTTCGAGTTTTCACATAAAGGACTTTGCAGATGGGATGCGTTTCTAGTAACTCAGTGGTTTACAGCATGCCCCACCTCGCTAAAGTTTCGGGTTTCTAGAGAAATAATTTCCCGTCAATATCTTCAGAATTATGTAACAGCAGTGATACTGCTATGCAAGCAATATTGCTATGTGTCTGACGTCAAGAAGCACCACGAAAATGGTATGATATTCCGCAAACAATGCGAAATTAAGTACGTTCATGCAATCCCAGAGTCTGGAGATGTGTGTAGAAAACAGGTGAGGACCAGAAACAGCAACGCATTTGTGCCGAGGGGAAATGAACTGTCTTTGCCCAACAGTTCTGAGAGTGATTTCGGTCCACTGAGGGAGCTCTGATCATGCATCGGGAGTGGATGACCTCTCGACCTCAAGGGTAAATATCTGCACCAGCGAGGAGTATACCTATGGTGCATGTGCTAATGCTGTCTGTCTTCGAGGTATAAGTACGAGTGTCTGGCGGCCGCTAGCTATATGAATGATGTAAAATGGGCTAGTTTCGTGTGGTGCAGGTTATGAATTGTATGTTCACTACATCGAGAAGGTACGTGCTGATATATTGCCAGGTTGTAGATCTATTTCACACTCTAATATTCAATCTCCAGCCCTCAGTGGAATAGCCCTATACTTGAGAGTGAGTGTCTTCCTGTATTTGACTGTCTGTAGGCCACTTTGCTGGTTTTAATTGTCAGTGCAATATGGTGATGTGTACCAAACAGTTTTTTTGCCACTTACTGTCTCATCTACAGAAAGAAAAAAAAAAGGCGGACAAAGCTTCCACAGAGGCGGTATAAGTAATTCGGCGGGTAAATTCAATAAAAGCCAATCATAATGCTCTATTCATTCACAAGACATACTTTGGTGCTGGGACATAGGTGTCTCTTTTCATAGCACTGAGAACGTTTGTGTATATTGAAAGCAGGAAGGGTGACATGTGATGGATGAGGTGCCACACTACGACCGCGAGGAAGAGTGCATTCGGCGTTATTCTGCGGTATTTTATCGTAAACATGTTATGTTAAGGCAAGAATTTCCATGCAGACAAGCTGAGACATCACGAAAGCTCCTAGAAAAGCGACTGTTAACTATTTTTGTGGACACTGTACAATTTCCGAGAGTTCGACTTGGCTCTTATTTTACATAGTCATGTCACATCAGTATAACATTGAGAACCTTTTAGAAGGTGAGTCGCCACACTCGCATTTTGCAGCAGTTTATCAGCCATGCTGGGTAGGTAAGCATGCATGCACTGCTAGACACAGCTCACATGTCCTGTTAGGATCGCTAGGGAGAAAGCAGCCTGTACTATTCAGGGAAGCAACGGAATGGATTTCTGTAGTGTCTACAAGGGTGAGTCGCTCAGTAATTAGATCTTCACGGGACTGTGGGTAGAGAGATTTTTCGCACCAGCAGTGGTGAACACGTGCGTGTGTGGTCCAGAGGGTGACTTGTCGCTTATTTACGTAGAGATGTAACATCAGTACAACACTCGAAGAACTAACTGTAGAAGCGACTTTCACAATCTGTCGGCAGTGGTGTGAGAGCAAATGGCTAGCGCTCCAGCTCTGGCTAGTGTCCGGCTGGCCCTGCAAAGCGTTTCTTACATACAGTGAGTATTTGTGCACTGGATTATTTTTGGCTGTTAAAGCATTGTGAGCATTTCACATGCATTATCTCTTGGCAATTTACGAGTTGTTTTTGTGTCTGTTGCATTATTATGTGAACAAGTGTGCAGTACACGATTTTGACAGTTGTAGCGTGTTTGCAGTCTTTTAGATGCACTATTTTGACAATTTACAAGTTGATCGCCTCTCTGAACTTCAAGGTACTGCATTATTTCGGTAATTTACAAGTATTTTGCAGATCTGAAGGCTGTGCAACGCCTTATTTCTGGGAAGGAATGGAATGGGTTTCTGTAGCATCTGCGAGGGGGAGTCGCTCGGCAGTTAGGTCTTCGCTGGACTGAAGGTAGAGAGTGGTTTCGAGTAAGCAGTGGTGAACACGTGCGTGTGTGGTCCAGATCGTTTTACGTGCATTGTTTCGGTGATCTACGAGTAGTTTTGAGGTTTTTACGGTGTGCTATGCATTATTTCGACAGTTTGCAGTTAGCGAGCGTGTAGGCAGAGCATTATACAAGCATTATTTCCGTGATCTATGAGTAGTTTGCAGCTCTGTAGCGTGTGGAATACATTATTTCGGTAATTTACGAGTTATTTGATTGTCTGTACATCAGTGTACTGCATTATTCCGGTGATTCACAAGTAGTTGAAGCTCTGTGCTCTTTAGTGTGACCCCAAGTACGTCAGAGTGAGTGTTTTTTGTCAGTGTAATAAATACACTATGTCACATCCATCCATAAATAAGTTGTTGCAAAATTAAGTATACTCATTCCTCTCCAGCATGCCAGCACAGGCTGAGTCCCCACCATTTTCTCCCAGACCACCATCTGGGATTACATCATAGAAGGAGCGACAGTACTGTGTACAAGGTCAGCTGGACTCCAGACCTCATAGCAGACACACTGGATGGAGGTACTGCCTCTAACTGTTTAAATAAAGACTGTCTGCAAAACAAAGACTTACTTCTTTCCTATCAACCAGTCCAGCACACTCTGATTCCTTTTCCTGCCAACTGCTAGGAAGATTTGGGGGGCAGATGACTTACGTTAGTGGAAGTAGCCCAAGTGTCCTTTATTCCCGCCATTTTCTTAGGTTAGTTGAGGTATCCATGGTGTGTTGCTTTGTCCTGCTGGAATTTGAAATTCCCACCATATTATAGGGGAGGGGAGGGGAGGGAAGGGGAAGGGAGGGGCTTAGGTTAGTGGAGGTAGTGCAACTACGAAGTTGCCATATCCATCTCCGCCATCTTGGATCTGCCATCTTCAATCTATTTGGCCACAATGGAGCGTGGAGCTATAAAACTTGGCTTTACTTCTGGTATGGACACGTATAATGGTTTAAAGAACAACAATGGCCACAATGTTTGTTCTACTGTTTCTTGCCAGCCAAGGTAGGTCGAGGGAAATGGTGAGGGGAAACACAGCCAAAGCATGGAAAGAACAGGAGTATCAGAAAAAGATTGGGAAGACATGTTCATGCTGTATGAAAAGTGGCAACTGCTGGTAAGTGTTAAATGCCTCCTAAAATAAGCAAGATTCATTAAAAAAATATTTAATTCACGTATTTTTAATGTGATCAGTTAGGTCTCGTGCAACATATTCACTTCATTTTAATTGTGTAGTAATGCTAGATACAAATATAATTTATTTGAAACAAAATTTGTCTTTGTTGCAGAAGCAGAGGCTTCGATAAATTTCGATAATAAAATCCTATGAATGGCCTGTAATTATATTGTTAGTGACTCATTTGTGGTACTGAGGTAGAACCTACATTACGTAACTACTCATAATGCGAGACGTATGTGAGACCAAGTACTCTCTTGGAACTTCATAAGTAAAACTTTCCGTGATTCGGAATGTCTACTCTGTGGCGCCTGCACTGAAGTTTTGTTGAGGTTTTTCACAGCGCTCTAGTACCGTGTAAACTAATCTGTGATGGAACGCACGGCTCCTCATTAGGTCTTTCCTGTCTCTTACAACTGGTTAAGTTTCCCGGACTGGTAAACACTATACAAGATGTTTCTAGGCCATTTGCTTTGTAGATGAGATTCGTTTCATTAACAGTTTTCCAATTTAGGAAGAACCCTGATTTCTCTTACAGCTTGTTTTATGTGGACATTCCACATTAGGTCGTACTACATGGATACTCTGCAAGCCACCGTATGGTGCGTGGTGGAGGATGCTGTGACATGGGCCATGGGCCACTTTCGCAGATTCACAGTGCCAGCGGCCCAGGACGAAATGAAAGAGGATCTTGTACCACGAGCACCCAAGACGCGGACATAGGAGCCTGTCTGCAGCCATACAGGGGCTAGGCTCCAGCATGCCCTCACCTGATTTAAGAATGCACACTTTGTGAAGAGCCTGGCGGACAAGGAGAAACTTGCAGATACCCTGCAGGCACTAAGACAGAATGAACACAGGAGTGCACACCTAGAACTGTATGAAACTTCTGGCTGGCAGCAGCCATTATGGCCTGCCTTAAAAAGTAAGAAACTTACAGACAAATGATGGACACCTGCAGGTACTGGGATGGAGTGTAGAGACAAAGCGCCAAAAATTCGCACAGGGAGACGTGTGAAACTGAAGAACTGCCGAACAAGTTAGCATGCTTAACAAAAATATTTTATATACAGTAAGGAGGTTGCTTATAAATCACGAACGCCAGTAGATTCTAAGAAAAACGCAAACATGAGACAATTGAGGCCTCATGCAGATATAGCCGTTACAAAGAAGGATTGGGGAAAAATCGAAGCAACCAGTGCTGGGAACAATCTCGACAGTGAAAACGTGAGGAAGACGCCAATTCTTAGACATAAACTCACGCAAGACAGTAAACTTCGACCTCGCATTGGGAGGCTATTCATGAATGATGATTAGTCACTGGGCGGTACAGCTAATTTACTCCACCAATGACGACGCCGAGAGGAGGAAAAATTCAAGGATTCGGTGAACTTCGCAGAATGAGAAGAAGTGAAGGCATCCCAGAAGGAAGATACCAGGGAGTCTCTTCCTTCCATTCCCTACTTAGCCTGCTGACTTTTAATCTGGTCTCTACTTTCATCCGAATGTTCATAGTTACTTTTTAACTTATTCTTTCCCTGTTTCACGTTAAATGGACAGATCTTGAAGACCAGTGCTTCGGAATGAAGCACTAAACTGAGTACTGCATTTTCAAAAAAATGGTTCAAATGGCTCTGAGCACTATGGGACTTAACTGCTGTGGTCATCAGTCCCCTAGAACTTAGAACTACTTAAACCTAACCAACCTAAGGACATCACACACATCCATGCCCGAGGCAGGATTCGAACCTGCGACCGTAGCGGTCGCGCGGTTCCGGACTGTATCGCCTAGAACCGCTCGGCCACTCCAGCCGGCGACTGCATTTTGCTTGCCTAACATCCGCCGCCCGACACGGATATAACGCTGCTTCGGCAATACAACACGCAACAAGTCATAAACGCAGAGACCGGTCCGGATGTCATTACGAAGCCAGGACACTGCGCGGAGCCGCCGAATCGTCACTGCACAGCTCCGAGGCAACGAGCCGTATCCGCCCTGAGACTTGTAATTTTTTTGGTGTGTCTGTGTAAAAGATACTGAAATAAACGCAACCAATTCATGTTTTAATCATCTTATCAATCTGTTGCATTCCTACATCGGTCACTTAATCTTATAACCAACTGGTGTTTGATTTAACTTAATTATTGTCTCCCAGGATGGGGTGACCTCATTAGTAATTTGTATACTACGTGATATCACAGAGAATTTTGAAGGATTCAGTACAGTACCATGCAGCACTGGTAATGATTTCCTTTTCTGTTTCACTCGCAAATAGAGCGTGCAAAAAACGAGTATCTGTGTTTGCAAAAACAGACATAATGTCTGATGGGATAACAGCAATCAGTGATTTTATAATGTTACTTATAATCCGTCTTGATTGCAAATTTTTTATTCATATGACCGGTTTCGGTTCATTCAGAACCATCTTCAGATCTCATATTTCAATTACAGGAGTAACCCGTCCCAATCCAGCAACTTTCACATGCTGCGCCACATAAGCATGTGAAAGTTGCTGGATTTGGACGGGTTACTCGTGTAACTGAAATATCATATCTGAAGATGGTTCTGAATGAACCGAAACCGGTCATATGAATAAAAAAATTGCAATCAAGACTGATTACAAGTAAGATTATCTGTATATCAGGCAAAAAAGGATTATAGACATTGGCTGTAGGCGGGCACTGACATGAATCAGTGGGGAAAGTTGAAAAATTGTGTCGCCTGGAATTTGAAACCGGGTTTGTTGCTTACTAGGCAGATGATCTGACCACTGAGCCATCCGGGCACAGCAGTCATCGTAACTGCGCGTGCTACCGTATCATGTCTTAAGTCAGACGGAAATTCTGAGCTGATGTAGTGCCCCTTGCCCATTATTCTCATTTACGTTTTTTTTTCGTTTTGTAGTGACCTTCAACTCACTGATGTCATCTTTAGTGCCTTTGATTAAAATTATGATATCATCTACATATCTGTAGTAGTAGATGATATTTTTGAGGAGGTGGTGATTTCTCCACTAGGCAGTGCCACAAGTTTCTCCAAATGTCGTAACACAACATACACACATATGTAATACTAACTAATGTAAATCCACCCGATGATGGAGGTTTAAACCTTCGAAACGCGTCGTGGAAAAAATAAAACGGTGACTGGTAACAGTAAGCTTGTTGTTTCATTTAATGTCAGTAACAGTCACGGTAAAGCCTAACCTAAAAATGTTCGCATTTAAAGTTAATCTGCCCAGTCAGGCAATCAAGGCTATATTCGAGTACAAGAACAGTGCAGAAAAGGTCGCAATGACGACACAACACATACACTTCAATAGGAATTGTCTCAAGAATAACGTCATCCCAAATTATGTCAAGATTGACATCAAAACAAACACAACAACTGCGAAGGAAACACTGGAGATCGCACGAAAACTGTGGGTGAAGAATGAACTGAAAGAACTTTATATTAAAAAACAAAAGTTCAACACACAGCTTTATAATGCAGAATTACAATTGGGAAAGTTGCTTCATAGATTAGGATATGATTCCATAACCAAAAACGTCAAAGAGTACACCGAGTTCATCGTACAGAAAACGAAAGCTATACAGAAGAAAAAACTGGCCAATCTTATAAAGCAACAATTACCCTCCAAACTGAACATAAACAACCAAAAGAAGCACACATTCTACACACCTTTCCTCAACAACACGAACATAATATTCACTGCAGAAGAAGGGGCACTACTCTGCAAAAGCTTAAAACACAATGTACAAGCTCCGCTGGACCAAAAGAACCAAGAGAAGCTCATCACTTGTGTCACACAGATCTCGACCATCGCCTTTAAGAAGCAAACCAACAGAATATCAGCCTGCCACAAAATTAACGAAACCATTGAAATGGAAATTGCAAAACCATTCCCCGCATACAAGAAAAGAGAAGAAGCCCTTACACGTACCATTAAGACTAAATTAAACATGAATAATGCAATAATTGTAAAAGCCGACAAGGGCAACACAACTGTTGTAATGGACAGAACAACATACATAGAAAAACTTTAGACTTCTTCCAAACCAGCAACATAACTGAAATACATAAAGATCCAACAGCCAGAATACAAAAGGAGATTAAACACATTTCAAACAACATTAACTTTCTACTCACCATCCAAGAAGCAAGAAACATTGTAACAATGAGCCCACAAGCACCTTGTCTTAGGTCACAACCTAAGATACACAAAGATGGGACCCCCATCAGACCCATAGTGAACTGTAGGAACAGCCCAACATTGAAGCTCAATAAAATACTCTTCAGAATTCTCAAACAAGCATACACATTCAATAATGAGAGAACACTTAAAAACACAACAGAATTCACACAATATGTCAAAAACATACAAGTACCTGATGGAGCCACACTTGCCTCATTTGACATACAAAACCTTTATTCATCTGTGCCAATAGATCCCACACTACAAATAATTAATGCCAACCTACATAAACATAAAAAAATCCCTTCAACTCACATTAAAGAACTAATGGACCTGCTTGAATTCACACTTTCACACAACTATTTTAAATTTAACAATAAAATCTACAAACAAACAGATGGTCTGGCAATGGGCTCAAATCTTTCCAGATTGTTAGCAGAAATATTTATAAATAACCTAGAAGACAAATTCTTGAATTCCAATCACCACCTCCTCAAAAATATCATCTACTACTACAGATATGTAGATGATATCATAATTTTAATCAAAGGCACTAAAGATGACATCAGTGAGTTGAATCAGTTTTTCAACAACTCCCATGAAAGCATAAAATTCACAGTTGAACACCAAAAAGATGACAGTATAAATTTCCTAGACCATACCATTACAATAAAGAATAACAGACATCAGTTTGAAATTTATCGGAAGCCTACCACAACACATACTACAATCCACAACTCCTCTTGCCACCCCGCAGCACACAAAATGGCAGCATACCGGTATATGATTAATAGAGCTATCCAACTACCACTCTCAGAAGATAAACATGATCAAGAAATTGAAATAATAAAACAAACAGGTATTGAAAATGGCTATAATAACTCCATAATATACACACTAAAACACTCAATAATGGCAAAGCAATCACAACACAAAAAACAAAAAGAAAATAATGTCTTGCATACAATCCCCTTTCTGGGTAACATTTCATACCAGATTGCTAATGTCTTCAAACGGAAAGGCGTAAGCATATCCTTTACAACAGACAACAAGATTGGACAGAAGTTACCCCACAACATCGGCACACGAAACCCACTTCATCACACAGGTGTGTACAAAATTGAATGTTTGGACTGTGACTGCTTCTACATAGGCCAGACAGGCAGATCATTTGAGATTAGGTTCAAGGAACACATGGCAGCACTAAAAAACAAAAAATACCACACATCAGCAATAGCTACCCACCTACATGAAACAAAACACCATGTTAACAACACAAGTATTAGCATCCTACACATCCAACCAAAAGGCAGAAAACTAGACATTCTTGAAACACTCCAAATATACAAACACCAAATGAAACAACCAGAATCCATCTTAAATGACAAAAATGACAATATTTACAATGATATCATCTCTGTTTTCAGCAACTGCTTACACTCTTAAAATGCGTGCACACACACACACACACACACACACACACACACACACACACACACACATCCTAATATTTACCATAAATATTGACAGCTGCCAAGAGTACAAGAGATTGACCTCATTCACAGATAATTCATCACACGAACAGCTTGTACCCCCTGTCAGCTTAAAACTGTATGTACATCAACTACTGGCACAAATGTATATCTATCTGCATATTTTATAACATTAACCAGTGTATTACCCCAACCTTTAGGCAGCTAATATATGCAACATGTAATCTCAAGACTCCTTGCCATGTAAATGTTTGATCTCATATTATCACTCCTTCCTCTATCTCTCTCTCTCTCTCTCTCTCTCTCTCTCTCTCCCTCTCTCTCTCTTTCTCTCTTTCTTCAAAGAGTGTTATCTATGTATGATTTTACTGCTGTAGCCAATATGATCATTGTAATTCAAGCCTGTAACATTTTACCTAATTGTTATTAGCAAGTATGAAGTTTAAGCCATTTTAACATTTCACCTGATTGCATAAACGAGTACGAATGTTTAGCTGTTTTAACCTTTCAAAATTGGATTTATATACCACCTGAAGTACACACACATATATTTGACACTTCAAAACAAACACCTCCAAATGGTTTAAACGATTATTCTGTAATAATGTTGTTACAATGTATATTCTTTGCACTTTGCGATTATGTCTTCTGTTCTGCTGTACGAACCTTGCACCCAGCTGATTCCAGACGCCATATTTGTTTACAAATGTGGCAGTATACATGTGAAGTGTTACGACAGAAAAAGGAACCTGTGACCACTGGAGGTACTCTAGTTTACTTATTAAAGTTTACCATTAAATATCAGTTTAATTTTTTGTCAAAAGTTATCCAAAACCATATTCTGAAATAGTGTCTTGTTTCTCCACAAGGCAGTGCCACAAGTTCCTCCAAATGTCGTAACACAACATACACACATTTGTAATACTAACTAATGTAAATCCACCCGATGATGGAGGTTTAAACCTTCGAAACGCGTCGTGGAAAAAATAAAACGGTGACTGGTAACAGTAAGCTTGTTGTTTCATTTAATGTCAGTAACAGTCACGGTAAAGCCTAACCTAAGAATGTTCGCATTTAAAGCTAACCTTTTATGTCTGCGTGTTTGCAGCTCTCTGCTGCTAGAGGACTTCGAATTGTAGCGTGCATCATGGCAGAGTGTAACGTAACTATCTCGGTACGTGAGAAACGGCTTGGTACAATCGAGTTTCGAATACGAAGAATAAGTCCACACGTGGAGCGGCATCTCCTCCACCATGGCGTGTTAGGCCATACAGGAACGCTGTGATATATGCAACAATGTTACTCCTGGAGTTCATTGTCAACCGTCAGCCTCCATCATTCTCGCCTTGGCTCTATACGACTTTTACTTGTTTCCAAAACTTAAAGAACAACTTCGAGGACTTCACTTTGATAGTAATGAAGTGGTGGAAGCAGAGGTGGGGTTGTGACTGCCTGAAAAAAGTCAAAAATTCTGCAATTACGATGTCAACAAACGCGTCTCCTGTTGGGAGAAATGTGTTCGCCGTCAGAAATGCAGATTAAAGATGTAGAATGTTAATAACGTATGTCTTATCTTTAAAAGGCTCTCACTTAAAAAATACTGAGGCGTAATTTTCCAGCACGCCCATGTAATAACGTCCTGTCTCACTTCACTGGGTTCCGGTGATATTTATCTTTACATCTGTCGATTTTGTTCCGTTAAGGGTGAAGTGTTGAGTTCCAACTGCAAGGTTCTCCACAATCCAGTCGCAGATCTGGTACTATATTCGGAAGTTCGTGTTTTTTTTCTGGATGACAGTGCGGATCTGTGGGAAATGCCTTTCTCAAGTCAAGCAACACTGAATCTCACAGACGAATAGACCACACCGATTTCCCAAGATCTATGATTCCAGAACACTTGCTGATTTCCTTTCCAAAAACGCCAGAACACATGAGCATGAAACATTTTCTATATTTCTACAACAGACTGACCTCAACGATAGAGGTCTACAACAGATTCCATCAGTCCAACGTCCAGTCGGGAAAATGAGAAATGTCTGAAAATTTTTCCAGTCTAAAGGTATGATGATGAAAGGTACCTTTCGTTGCCCCAGCGACCCAATGTAAACTACTAATAAAAGGGGAACAAATTCGCTCTTCTCAGTACAGTCTCCACTGTATCTCAATCGATATGATGCCTTTCCGCTATTAAGTGATTATTAATTCTCTTCTGTTCCACAATCACTTGTCTCAATACCTGCCATTTTGGCGTTCGTGCGATGGCTGAAACTAGGAAATTTATTACGATGTTCTGCGGTGAAACAGTTTCCAAAAACGAATTCACTATTCCGGCCTTATCATAAAATTTTCTTGGTTTGATTAGGAGATGTAGCACACTGTATCCTCTGCCTTAATTACGGAAAAAATGTCTCAAGCCAGGACTAACGTGCTCTCCACTCACGTGTACCAGTATCTCTAGAATCCGCAAGATAAATTTTCTTTTTATGAATGGTCTTCCTGCATGTGACGGAAAAGCAGAACAATACAAGCTAGAAGGTAACTCAAGACAGATACGTAAAAGTAGTAATGCACTTGTTTCCTTCCATTATGAGGCGTCAGTAATCTAAAAACACATTCCTCACAGAGACTGCTCAATCACCATCTGAAACGTTCATTTTCGACTATTGGATCCGTAGCTCAGAAAATTTCCGGAATTCATTCCATCTCGTAATTTTTAGCTCAAATGTTTGAAAAATATTCTGTTTCAGTTCTAGAACCAACAAGAATAACGCACAGCGCATGGCGTACTACGTTTTAAGAGCACTGAAATGGAAACTAGGCAGATGGAAAAAAGTGGGTAGTACGTTTATCATTTCAAGAGTACGCCAGAACCGCTGATACATTTATTCCACTGTGAGACAAGTCGGTCAGTGTCTCCATGGAAAAATGTTTGTCGTTGTCTACTGAACCATAGTTGTCCAAGAGGGTTTAGCTCATCGTCCGAAGCAAATCGAAGTTCACAAATGTCTTTCTTCAGCGCTCCAGAACAATGGACATTGCATGGGAGGAGATCGGTACTGTGTGAAGGATGTGTAAGGCCTTACCAGTGAAACAATCTGCCAACAAATTGCCCCCTCCCGTGTTACCAAGGTTGTTTCGAGTATGCTGCAGAAGTGTCGCTAGTAAGCTCATACACATCCTCCGTTACAATCCTGATATCTCCCCATGCAATTTCCATGCTTTTGCTTCCCCAGAAAAAAATTATTCATGCCAATCGATTTCCTTTGGACGCAGAGACGCACATCTGAATACAGCCTTTGATTCATATGAAAATCGCAAACACTTTTCCACGAATACATTGATGGTCTTGCTTTACAGTGACACAAATGTATTAACAGTTATAGCGATCACTTTTGAACATAAATAGTTCAGTTACTTTACTTCATTTGTCTGATTTTGAATTGACTGCCTCTTATATTTGTATTTGTGCAGGAATTCATGCAAACTATGTCATAAATGATTGTCATTAAATGTTCTTCAGATGGGAAATACAGTTGTGTGTGTTACAATCCATAACAGCCTTAATATACCACGTAGCCGTGATGACCGGCAATTCAAGAGTGTTACCGTACGACCGATTCGTTGCCATTAATGAAAATAATTTTGGGATTGACTACGGAGTGGTTGATCTCGTAACATCTAACGTATTTCCTCGGGTCGTAAGCAGTTAATAAAAAAGAACTTGAAATGTGTAACTAACTTTTAAATTCAGCGAAACGTTTTGTGAAAGAGTTTGTTTAAACTGTGAAATAAATAGTTTAGGGAACTTCAAACGATTTCGGTCATCATTCAAAGGTGCGTCTATTGTTTCTCTAATATGTTTTATTTCTTTTAGACAAATCATTTCAGAAAATGATTGAGAGTTATTTTTTAATTTTATTTAATTATCTAGGGCTTTTTTTAGAAAGCGTGAAATATAATGTATTTCAATGACAGTTGTATTTTATTATTATTAAAAGCATATAGATCCAGGGAAAGCAGAGACTATTCAGTTTATGATGGTTTTTTTAATTTATTTATTTACTTATTTTTTGCAATATGAAGAATTCAACAATTTCGAGTCAAATGTCCGTGAAGAGATGAACGTTTTAAGCATTTACTTAGCTGCCATCAGTTGCTCACGAAGTATTTGAGTTTTCTCTCATGTAGTTAACTTTATCTTAATTACCCTGATTACATTCAAGCGTCTTTTTCTGTAAAATTAGACTTCGAGCTGGTCAATAGGACACGGTATTAGTTGATTTCTCACCCTTCATTTACACGAGAAAAACCACACAAAAATCCATTACATGATTTTCCAGGGGAACACTATTGTTTTAAATTGTCGTGAAATTTTTAAGAAGTTAAATATTTATTTTTTCAATACATAAAATATTTGATTGCATACCTGTTACGAAAAACCTTGACCGCGTTTGGATACCACAAATGACCTCCACTTCCGAGCCGGCCATTGTGGTCGAGCGGTTCTAGGTGCTTCATTTCGGAACCGCGCTGCTGCTACGGTCGCAGGTTCGAATCCTGCCTCGGGCACGGATGTGTGTGATGTCCTTAGGTTAGGTAGGTTTAAGTGGTTTTAAGTCTATGAGACTGATGACCTCAGATGTTAAGCCCCATAGTGCTTGGAGCCAGTTTTTTTCTACTTCAGAAGGAAAACAAATAAAATTCATGACATTAAAATTGTGGACATAAATGATGACCTAACGAGCTCTTTAGCTCATCATATATGTTTACAACTTTAACGTTATGTAATTTATGTGATTTCCGTTTGAAGAATATAGTCTTAGAGGCATCTAAACCTGTTCAAGGTATTTACCTTAAACTTATGGAACCGATTGGCTGTATATACACTAAGAATTTATTTACGGTTGTTCCTGCCAGCCATGTTAAGCTTCTTAGATTTGTACCTGCTGTTTGATTTGCTCTAATTACCCCACCATGTTTGTTTACTGTTTTGAGACCATGTAATTTATGTGATTTTCTTCTGAAGAAGATACCCCTAGTTGTATAGAAGGACAGTCAAGGTTTATTCGTCAAACTTATGTAACAGATTGGCTGTATGCTTTGTATATTGAAAATTTATTTATGCTTGCTGCTGTCAACCTTGTTTAAAATCGTGTGTTTTAAATTTTGCAAATCTAGAATTTACAAATTGTCGGTTTGGTCCCCCATTTGCATATTTATAACACCCGATTTGGCTATGAAAACATAGGAAACATTTTTTCTTCCAATTACTAACTAAAATTTTGTTAATTACTCCGATAAATTTCAAGAAATTAAACCTTTCTTTGCTTATCTAAATCTTCCGCTCGTAAACTCGATACCTCATTAGCCATTTTCCAGTCTTTGATTTGCTATTAAAATTCGGAGAAGACCACGTTTAGCAATTTCTGGGGAGTCTTGTATTCGGTCTGTCCAAACCTGTGTCCAAAAATATATCATGGGAAATTATATTAAAATCTCTGATAGTGGAGCACAGTGATGCACTTTCCCAAAATTGCTCTCGGGTGCTTTTTATTAGATCTTCGGATCTCGTAATTGATTGCATGTTAATTATCGACTTCGTCCCTTTCTCTTCTTGAATTGCCATTTATAGCGGTGCCAGCACTATGTGAGGCGATCAATCCTGGACTGGCGAGAGCACTTCACTCGATTACGCTGCCTAGTTTTCACGGTAATCTGAATCAGAAGCATTTCGAGTGAAGCGTAGCGTGACAGCATGTACCGTGTGTCAGGTCGACTCCTGGTAGGCGCCTATCGATTGCGGTATCGACAGTAAGCGCCCACACGGCCTGGCGCCGCCGAATGTGCTAATTAAATGCTGCGCACCCTCCCCCCTTCCTCTCCTCCGCCACCAGCTCCGCCCAGTGAAACACCGCTCACTGATTTCCGTTGCGGTCGCAGCGGTCTGTCCTGGCGGCTACACCGCATTGAACGCAAAACTCTACCTCGACATCAGGCAGCCGCAACCGTACCGAATTTCAATAGAGTCCTCAGAAGTCGCCTAACCAAACAATATCATAACAAAGTCGTTAGTACTGATGGTCTATCCATACAAGTGACATGCACAGATGATCCAGATCAACCATTTGCGTATTTGGAACGAAATATGACGGTGAATCTGCGTGAAATAGTTTCGACATGTCTTTGGCAGGTTTTCGGAAGTATGTTTCACCAGGGCCTGAGATGTGTAAGCGCGGGCCATGCAGCTCCAGTAAACTACCGGCTGTTGGTTTCTGGGTTAGAAACTGGCACCTTGTAGTGTCCAGATATGTCCCATCGTGGTGATATCAAGCGAATTAATGGACTTGACATTAACATGAGTTCACTATCATGATCCCAAACAACTGTAGTACGATTCTGGCTCTCCTGCTGTATTATGCAACCGCCGGCGCAGACACATGCAGCGTGAAGGAATGCAAGTAGTCCGCTATAATATTCACTTAGTCCACGGCGGTCATGAGACCTTCGTCGTATGACACATAAAAGCCAGTTGAAAGTTACACACATACCGTAAATGCATATTGCAACCAAGTTCTAGGAATAGATTCTGACAAGAAATCAAAATTTCCTGCATCCCAGGTTCAATACTAGCAACTGATTAGCTTTTAAATAAAACTCATCAGCAATGTTGTCGGAGGCTACCGGCATAAGGAGTCACTCTTGTTCGGTTAACAACCTAGGGCGCAGAGCAGATAAAATTTAGGGCAACGTATTGCCTTGGAGTGAGAAACTACTTCTAACAGTCGGGATGATATGCAAAGATCAACGCCATGAGGCTAGAGATGGTAATGGAAGCAACTGGATTAAACAGTCTGTATGCACAGTACCTGTGGCCTATAACTGAAAAAGTTTCGTAATGATGTATTCAATGGCCAGAAATTTCGGATTAGTCCCTCATTCGAGTGACTGCCAAGTAAGGGGTGACGGTAAGAAAGAAAACAGAATGTCAGAAGTATGAATGTGGTAGGTAAGCTAGGAAATCTGAAAAGGGAAATGCAAACGCTCAGTCTAGATATAGTGAAGTTCAGTGAAGTCAAATGGAAAGAAGATAAGGATTTGTAGTCAGATGAGCACAGGGTAACATCAACAGCAGCAGCCAGCCGAAGTGGTCGTGCGGTTCTAGGCGCTGCAGTCTGGAACCGCGAGACCGCTACGCTCTCAGGTTCGAATCCTGCTTCGGGCATGGATATGAGGTTTAATTAGTTCTAAGTTCTAGGGGACTAATGACCTCAGAAGTTGAGTCCCATAGTGCTCAGAGCCAACAGCAGCAGGAAACGAAAGGTCGTATTCAGAATGAATTTTCACTCTGCAGCGGAGTGTGCGCTGATATGAAACTTCCTGGCAGATTAAAACTGTGTGCCGGACCGAGACTCGAACTCGGGACCTTTGCCTTTCGCGGGCAAGGGCTGTACCAACTGAACTACCCAAGCACGACTCACGCCCCGCCCTCACAGCCTTACTTCTGCCAGTACCTCGTCTCCTACCTTCCAAACTTCGCAGGAGAGCTTCTATAAAGTTTGGAAGGTAGGACACCAGGTACTGGTAGAAGTAAGGCTATGAGGGCGGGGCGTGAGTCGTGCTTGGGTAGCTCAGATGGTAGAGCACTTTCCCGAGAAAGGCAAACGTCCCGAGTTCGAGTCTCGGTCCAGCACACAGTTTTAATCTCCCAGGAAGTTTCAAAGGTCATATTGTGAGCTACAGCTTAATGATAGGATTATTCTCATCAGAATGAATAGCAAATCAAAATCGACAATAATAGTTTACGTATATGTGCTGACTTCGCAAGCAGAAGTAGAAGAAATTATATCAGGATATTGAACGGGTAGTTCATTATGTAAGGGGAGATGAAAATGTAGCAGACATCGGGGACTGGAACGGGGTTGTAAGGTAATGAACAGAAGAAAGGATTACGGGAGAATATGTGCTTCACAATAGAACAAAGAGAGATCTGAAAGATATATTGTCTTCTGCAGTAAATTACTGCCGGTAATAGCGTATAGACTATTCAAATATTACAATAGGAGGAGTAGTGCTTTGGAAAGAGTGGAGGTACTTGGTCCACACACAATAATGTGTTCCGCGTCGAGGTATAACAACCACTCATAAATGGTACGTGGCAGCACTGGGAGTGGAGGATATATAAAGCATTTCGGGGGGACGCGGGACACAGCGCAGCAATTGCATTGCGGGAACGGAGAGATTTATCTGAAGTCCAAAAGACTATGATGACCTGAAATGACCCGCCGCTGTGTCTAAAGTACACCTTCCATACCAAAATGGCGTTATTGGAAACCGGCGCAGATGAAACTGATTCACTGCAGGCTAGGAGTCAACGACGGGGCTACAAACAGTGTCTCGTCAACGACTATTCAGCGAACGTTGCTGCGTATGGGGCTCTGCAGTGGGCGCCTGGTTCATGCACCCACGCTGACTGCCGTTCATCGGCGACGAAGGCTGAAATTTGCGCTTTAGTACCGCAACTCGACGTCCACTGAGAGGTAGCAGGTGGCCTTTTCAGATGAATCACGTTTTATGCTCAATCGGACGAAAAGAAAACCACCTGCTAAAATCGACGGAAGGGTTCACTCCGCGGGAGAGAGCGCTATGGTCTGGGGAATGTTTTTGTAGCACTTGCCGGGTGATTTCATCATTCTGGAAGGCACAATGGATCAATAAAAGTACGCATCTATCCTCGGGAACTATGTCCATTCCCACATGCATATTGTTATTCTTCAGCACGATGGCGTCAACCAGCAGGACGTTGCAACGCGCCACATAGTTCGATTGGCATATGGTTCGAGTAGCCCACAGGATGAGTTTACCGTACTACCCCAATTACCAAACTCCACGAATTTAAACTCAATTGATAATCTAGGGGCCACCTCCCTCGATCCTGCAGTTCGCGCCACGGATCCTCAACCGGCAAATCTAGTGCAGCTGGCCGTGGTACTGGAGTCGGGATGGCTGCTCATCGTTGTCTGTACCTTCCAGAACCTCACTGACTCTCTTCCTGTACGTCTCGCAGCCGTACGCACTGCAAAAGGTGTATATCCAGGCTTTTGACAAGTGTTTACTAGACACTACATACATTTACGCTCAATTCCCAAACAAACGCCTCGTACTTAAAACCACCTCTATGTAGTTCAAATAGGCATTTTTTTTTCTTTTTTTTAGAAATGCAAACATGCTATTGATATTTTCCGCGTCCCTGCGTCACACGAGGACACGGGAAACTTTCAGCTGGTTTACTTCGAGATCAGACACAGATTTCGAAATCAGATATTGGATTGCAGATGTACCCAGGAACAGACTAGGATCACAATTTAGTAGTGATGAAGAGTAGATTAACTTTTTGGTAGTCGTGCTGAACAATCTTTGTACAATGGAATGGAATACTGAAGTAATGGCAATATACGTTTAAATTCACTTAGGCTGTTCATACGACGATAATTAATACCACATCATGCCGTTCCGTGGAAAAGGAATGTGTATTCCTAAAAATGGTAATCCCTCAAGTTGGACTGACAGAGATATGATACAAGGAAGATAGCTGCGAAGAAACCTTGGATAACATGTCATATACTTTAAATGATGCACGAAAGAAAGAGGTACAAAAATGTTGAGGAAAATACAGAAATACAGTAATGTACGACAATTAGGAATGAAATAAATAGGAATCCTGGGATGCTAAGTTCAACTGGATGCAGAAAAAATGTGAAGAAATCAAAATAGAAATTGTCATCGGAAGGACTGATTCAGCACATGGAAAAGTCAAAAACAATCCTACCAAGAACGCCTTAATACAGGGTGGATACTTAACTGACAACGTGACACGGGAAGGAATGATAGTCGACATGGAATACAAAAGAAACTCCGGTATTAGGTGTTAACCGAGATTTGGAAGACTTGATCAGATAAGACAGAAGAGATATATAACATTCCTTCATAATTTCTAAAATCGTTTGTGCGGCTATGGAGACATACGATCAAACTTTCGGAAAAAATATCCACCGCACATTCCCGAAGATAGCAAAGGTAAAGAACCACAAGAACTATCGAACATTCAGGTTACCAGCTTATGCATCGAACTTTCTAACAAGAGTAATACACAAAACAGTTGAACAGAAAACCGAGAGATCGTTCGATGACGATCAGTTCGGCTTTCGGAAAGGTAACGACCCCAAAGAGGAGATTCTAGGATTTCACTAGACGCTATCAAGACGCATCCATAGGATTTGTAGACCTAGAATGGACATTCATCAGAGGAAAACAGGAAAAAGATGATCGAAATTGCTACGGTCGCAGGTTGGAATCCTGCCTCTGGCATGGATGTGCGTGATGTCCTTAGGTTGGTTAGGTCCCATAGTGCTTAGTGCCATTTGAACAATTTTTGAAATGCATGGAAAACAGTGGCAGGAAAGAACAGGATGTTAGGACAACTGTTATTACTTGAGGAGATAGCTTCCATGACACTAGATAGAGCTGTGGAGCGTAAAAACTGTAGTTGAAGATAGAAATTGGAAAGTATCCAGCAAATAATTGAGAACGTAAGTTGGAAGTGCTGCTCTGAGGCGAAAAGGCTGTCACAGGAGAGGAATTCGCTGCGCGCCACATTAAACCAGTCTGGAGATTGGTGAAAAAAGTTCTCTAATTTATTGAAGCACTTAACAATCAACGCGACGAATTGTAGGACTTCGGATTTGTACTTCCTGATGACATTCCCCTGTATAGTTCCCACACGTAGATCCAAGTGATGGACTACTTTACCTCCATAATGAGACAGGGTGTATCTAAGAGAATTATCCGATTTGGCACGTCTAT
The DNA here is from genome assembly GCF_023864345.2 of Schistocerca serialis cubense. NCBI lineage: Eukaryota > Metazoa > Arthropoda > Insecta > Orthoptera > Acrididae > Schistocerca > Schistocerca serialis. The sequence goes on from NC_064646.1 coordinate 242,778,188, forward strand.
ATTCTGAACCTAATAAACATAGACAATGGCTTTTGTATTTTGATGAATGGGAAATTCAAAAAGATATTTTTTCTTAATATCTTTTCAGAGGTGTTCAGTATGCCCTCCTTTGAGACGCACGGCGTATGTCATTGTGGTATTCAAATTGTTCCCATACTTTAGCGAACAGATCTTGAGTTATAGCTTCCACAACTGCTGTCATGCGATGTCTCAATTCATTCATTGTTGTTGGTAACAGAGGCACATAAACAATCTTTCATTAACACCAACAAGAATTAATCACATACAGTCAGGTCTGGTGACCTTGGAAGCCGGTAATGTAAGGCTGATCATTTGGTCCGATCCATCGTTCAGTAAGTCTTCTATTTAAAAATACCCGCACCTCCACACGCCACTGTGGGCATCCACTATGCTGTTGGTAAATGAAGTAGTTCGAATCAGCCTCCAATAGTGGGAAAAGAGTTCTCAAGCATATCGAGATATGTGCTCCCTTTAACAGTATTCTTACCAAGGAAAAATGGACCATGCATCTTTTCCCGTGAAACTGCACAAAACACATTAAACTTTGGAGAGTCGCTCACATATTATACAACTTCATGTGGTTTTCCGAACCCCATATTCTCAAGCTATGGCGGATCACCTTTTCATTTAAGTGGAGTACTGTCTCGTCACTAATCACAGACCTCCACACGTTGTTGTTTGTTACCTTCACGGAGAGCTAGCAGTAGTGGAATTTTGTAAGGTTTCATATGAAAATGTCGACGCAACATACGCCTCACGGACATCGGGGCATGATGAGCTGTCGATTTGCACGGGGAACTGATTTGTGCGGACTCCTTGTGAGACTATGGCGGATGAGTTCGATGTCTGTATCAGACATTCGAGGACGGCAAGGCGATTTGACTTTACACAAGCAACCTGTTCCGCGGAATTGTTCATGCCGTCCTCTAAGGGTCTGTGCTTTAGCAGGATCCATAGCATACCTAGTACGAAAGTCACGCTGAACAGTTATAACCGACCCGCACTGGGCAAAACGTAGAACACACGAAGCTTTCTATTGTCCGGACATCATTTTTACTAGAACTGAATTGGGCGCACACTGATGTTACCTAGCGCGAAACATGTATACTCTAGAGTTTGCTCTGTCCAAAAGTACGTTGTTCACACACCGATCGCAAATATCATAATACTTCGGGCTTTTTTTAAAAATCGGATGATTGTTTTTGATATACCCTGTATTTTATGGGTACCATGTTCATTACGTCAGACCTTAAAGTTGCTCTGTCCCCTTAAGCATAGTGGTCTTACTTTAAGACGTTAGCACTACCAACAAAACATAGCCATGGTGGTTAGTATCACAGTGCCAGATCATCGAGAGTGCTTTTCCAACTACTGGAAAAGTAACAACTGAAACGTCCCCTTTGAAAAATTGTACAGGACTGTGCTTAAACTGACACACAATATTTTGTTAGCGCAACGCAATCTGACTTTCAAAATTCCCTACAAAAGAATGGCCCTGACTAACATTAAACTATACCTTTCACAAATCACTTACCTCACAAAAATCTTCGCTGCTCAAGCTACTGCAATACAGCGAGCGCCACTACTGCCAGCTAAATAAAAAATTCAAACTATGGAAGGCACTAACTACTGATAGGGATAGTTAGCAAATGAAAGATATTAATAGAGAACAAACAATGTATTTACCTTGATATCATCATATATAAATATAGCAGTTCATGACAAATTTCAAAACTCCGCCATCTCTCTCCCCACATCCACCACTGCTGGCGGCTCACCTCCAACTGCGCAACGCTACGCGCTGTTCACATCCAGCTGCCGCTGCCCAACACTACAATGGCGAGTATTACAACAATGCAAAGCAGCCACAGACTGCACACAGCACAGCCAGTGATTTTCATACAGAGGTGGCGTTACCAATAAAAAAACCTAAACAGCCTACTTACACAACTACATGCTAATCTGTCCTCTCCGAAGATGGCGCTCCTGTGTGGTTGCACATACTGTACAAGCATCTGTGAAGTTGAGACAAGCAACTGACGTCACCACTCAAAAGTAACTTTTTCCTTGTCAGGATACGAGAATTATATTTTCGATTTTATTCCCTGTTCAGTAATGTTCTGCATCATTTCCAACTAGCTATGAAATATGGTCAGTTGTTACTTAACTGATGATGTTTCAATTAAAAGATATACATATTTTGCGAAAAAATGCTTGTCCATTGTATTGTTACTAACAGACGTGCATACACCACGGGAAATGCTGCTTATTTCAAGAGATGAATGTTTTCCGCTGGACGTTCACTTGTACACGCTGCTAAGTTTAAATCAAATGAAAAGCAGTTGCGAATCTGGTATCTATAGGATGACCCTAAAGTCCATTAGCATTAGAAAATGTCCTATACCACGGAATAACGTAGTCAGAGGGGTATAATTTGACACACATGCCTGAAACAACATGAGGTTTTATTTACACTACTGGCCATTAAAATTGCTACACCAAGAAGAAATGCAGATGATAAACGGGTATTCATTGGACAAATATATTGTACTAGAATTTACGTGTGATTGCATTTTCACCCAATTTGGGGGCATAGGTCCTGAGAAATCAGTACCCCGAACAACCACCTCTGGCCGTAATAACGGCCTTGATACGCCTGGGCATTGAGGCAAACAGAGTTTGGGTGGCGTGTACAGATACAGCTGCCCATGCAGCTTCAACACGATACCACAGTTCATCAAGAGTAGTGACTGACGTATTGTGACGAGCCAGTTGCTCGGCCACCATTGGCCAGTCGTTTTCAACTGGTGAGATATCTGGAGAATGCGCTGGCCAGGGCAGCAGTCGAACATTTTCTGTATCCTGAAAGGCCCGTACAGGACCTGCAACATGTCTCGTGCATTATCATGCTGAAATGTAGGGTTTCGAAGGGATCGAATGAAGGGTAGAGCCACGGGTCGTAACATATCTGAAATGTAACGTCCACTGTTCAAAGTGCCGTCAATGCGAACAAGAGGTGACGAGACGTGTAACCAATGGCACTCCATACCATCACGCCGGGTGATACACCTGTATGGCGATGACGAATACACGCTTCCAATGTGCGTTCACCGCGATGTCACCAAAAACGGATGTGTCCATCACGATGCTGTAAACAGAACCTGGATTCATCCGAAAGAATGACGTTTTGCCAGTCGTGCACCCAGGTTCATCGTTGAGTACACCATCGCAGGCTCTCCTGTCTGTGATGCAGCGTCAAGGGTAACCCCAGCCATGGTCTCCGAGCTGAGTTCGAGTCTCGGTCCGGCACACAGTTCTAATCTGCCAGGAAGTTTCATCAATTGGGATGCTAATTATTGCTTTTGTACCAGATGAGGCGCCAGCTGTTGGTCATTTTGTGCACTTCGTTTTGGTTTCAACAAAAGCCCATAACACTTCAAACATATTTGTCAATTTTTACCTTTCTTATTACTAATTTAGAGAAGTATCGAATTTTCGAAAGTTAACGGGCTTTTGGATCAACTTGCATTTCAAACTTCACTCCAGTATAATATACAGTATAAAATTGCCTGACTGCTTGATTCATCTAAAGAGAGTTCCTTACTGTAGTATTTGGTAAACATTTTAGGAGATAAAGTGCAAATTGGGGTTTAAGGTGCCCTCGACGACGAAGTCATACGATCGTGTTAGGGAATAAAATGCCTCGGGTGCTTTCTAAAGGAGTTTTCCGCCATTTGCCTTAAGTAATTTGGGGAAATCATGAAAAACCTAAACCTGTACGATCGTGATCTGAACCGTCACCCAGCCAAACGCAAGTCCAGCGTTATCCATGGCGTAACGCCGCTCGCTTGGTCCCACAGTAGCAGACTACCACAGTGTAGTGTATTCACTCATGTTTCTATCAAATTTCACGTGATATGAGTAACTTCTGAAACACATGTTTCCCGCCGGCTGGTGTGGCCGAACGGTTCTAGGCGCTACAGTCTGGAACCACGCGTCCGCTAGGGTCGCAGGTTCGAGTCGTGCCTTGGGCATGGATGTGTGTGATGTCCTTAGGTTAGTTAGGTTTAAGTCGTTCTAATTTCTAGGGGACTGATGACCTCAGAAGTTAAATCCCATAGTGCTCAGAGCCATTTTTGAACATGTTTCCCTGAAGATGCTAATAAAGGAAATGCTGACAAAAGGGAAGTCGACCTTAGTCTGTAATATGTGATCCTCTCACAAACACTCGAGGGTTTTCTGTACGTTTCTATGTTCAATATAAGAAAAGTATGGTGAATGTTAGATCCCTTTCTTCTTCGCCGAAAGCGTCGCCTTCAAGAAGAGGACAAAGTGTAACGACTGTAACTTCATCGGCAGGTATTCCCTTATCCTAATGGCTTCCATCCGATGTTCATTTTTGTAGATACTCCATTACGTACAACTTACGCATATACTCTCAAACACACAGCAATCGTCTTTCATGTCAGTAGAGCAACAGGGAAACTAAAATCTGTATATTGTCACATCTGAATATTACTGCTCTGTAAATAAGTCACGCTGTGATCAGCTGCCGTCTAATGTGGTCTGCCCAGTTACCGAATAGTTTTACATTGCTGCTGTAAAATGGTAAAAATACGTTGCCACAATTTTGGTCGAAAGAGGTTCTTTTGAACAAAATACATGGCCTTTATGTGCTACGTCAAGTTGTCACTATGTATCTTACGTAAAAGGTATCACATTATAGTAATCCTAATATTTCTTGATTACAATCCTGCTGAGACTTACTGTCTCTGGAACGAACTTTAAGTGAGGGGTCTACGAACATATTACAACCCCCATCGTATCGCCCCCATAGGTATCGCGAAGCCAAAATTAGACTAATTACATCACGCACAGATATATTTAAGCAATCATTCTTCCCGCGTCCCAGACGTAAATGGAACGGGAAAATGCCCTAATAAAACGCTAGTATGCAACGTGAGTTCTGCCATCCCATCGCAGTGGTTTGGATAGCTTAGATGTAGATGTGTTAATTACGCACGGGTCAAGTTCATTAGACACCACTGCGAAGTCTATAGACTATAATAATTTACATTGTGAATAGAACTGATCGCATAAAATTATATGACACTGTTTCATTCACTCCACAAGTAATGTTGCGAACAGAGATGACTGGTCATACTAACCGTTATAACATTAACCAAATGAAATTGAATCTGATCTCATAATTTATTTGGTGGTTACTGGATAGTTTGTCTCTATGTCTCCCTATAAAAAAGGCGGTTTGTCAGCTCGAAAGTTAGAGGAAACCAAGATCGTATAACCAGTAGGTTAGTACTTACAAAAAAAAAAAACGTACGGTGTTCGCATCAGTATTCATCTTAGCAGAAGCTTCGACCTTTCTTGTATCAATATATTTCTTCGCTCTTCATAATTTTAGGGGCTTACAAAACAATTTGAAGGTTCTACGTTTACTAGCCCCTTTTTAAACGAACCATGTGATACGAAATTATCTATATTACTAACTCTGCCTAAAATACAAGTCTTTCCTAACATAGCACTTTAAGTCTCTTGTAGCTAAACCTCCACTTTCTAAGCCTTTGATGCTGGCCACTGGCGGCATCGTAAGAACCTCTTCCCTTTAAGCTGGACTACGTCAGATGAAAATCTAGGCTGCGCTCACCGGATCTTCTTACGAGACATTTACGTACTCTGAAGCGGATATAGGTTGTAAGGGACCGGTTTAAAGTAGAATTTACTGCCGCGGACTCCTGCGTGCTAAGAACTACTGAACAAGGACCCGGCTTGTCTAGACATCTAAGAGCCTTAAGAATCTGGTGATGGCCGGCATAAAATTCAGTGGCAACGCACAGTGCCTGACTTATCTGGCACCACTTAAATCTTTCTTTTTCGGCTAGGATTCGAGATATCACATTAAGGCACCACTAATTAGAAGAAATGCGAGATGTAATTGTGCTATGTCCTATTATCGTCACATTCTACATCAGGTTTTGACGAGTATGATTCGTTTGATTAGAGTCTCTAACGGAACTTTCAGCAGTCAGTCTGTCTGTCAGATTTTGACTTCCAGCACTATCATATTAGTTTGCATAAACTCATATAATTCCATGGCGATATTTTCATCTAGGACATAATATTCATGTTATCCGTAAGCACAAGGAGTTTAAGCTTTGTTATTTTAGGGGTATCAATGAAAGAGTAAAAGTTCTCCCTTCCTTCAACGTCAACATCCAGTTAAAAGTCACTTGCGTACATTTTCCAAGTTGTTTCAAGACAATTACAATTTATTCAGGTATCACAACAATGTTATTTTAAGACTTCTCACGTGTTAACGTTTAAATAATGGCAGCTCAGTAACTGGCATGCTAGTTTCATTGTAGGGAGCGTTTCAGGAAACAGTGTTGTGGAAAACTGGGTATTTCAAGAGAAAGTTTTCATTGGATGATTCTTTACAATTTTCTTAATGATCTAAGTACACAACGGTGCCTCGAAAATCTTCATTCAGTTCTTAGTAATCAGGTGCCTTCAGAGAACAATATTTTTGTAGATACTCCATTACGTACAACTTACGTATATACTCTCAAACACACAGCAATCGTCTTTCATGTCAGTAGAGCAACAGGGAAACTAAAATCTGTATATTGTCACATCTGAATATTACTGCTCTGTAAATAAGTCACGCTGTGATCAGCTGCCGTCTAATGTGGTCTGCCCAGTTACCGAATAGTTTTACATTGCTGCCGTAAAATGGTAAAAATACGTTGCCACAATTTTGGTCGAAAGAGGTTCTTTTGAACAAAATACATGGCCTTTATGTGCTACGTCAAGTTGTCACTATGTATCTTACGTAAAAGGTATCACATTATAGTAATCCTAATATTTCTTGATTACAATCCTGCTGAGACTTACTGTCTCTGGAACGAACTTTAAGTAAGGGGTCTACGAAAATATTACAACCCCCATCGTATCGCCCCCATAGCTGATTTCACCGACTGCGTGAACGTTCAGGTGTGAAAAAGATTCGTTCCCAAACCAATGAACATAATTTGACCTCAGATAAATAAGAAGCTGACCTCACTTTGAGTAAGGAAATGCTTAGAAAGTTCGAATAAATGCAATATATATATATATATATATATATATATATATATATATATATATATTCATTATATATATATGTGCGCGCGCGCGTGTGTGTGTGTGTGTGTGTGTGTGTGTGTGTGTGTGTGTGTGTGTGTGTGTGTGTGTGTGTGTCCTGTGTGCAGCACAAATCAGCAATTTTAATTTAGAAGATATATATTGGCCTCTAAAAAACCCTCGTAGAGTATTAAGAGATTATTTGAATACTACCATTAACAAACTTCTGAAATCCCTGGGCTACCAGGACAGAGCGGATGTGGTTATATTTGTGGAAAGGCGCCAAAATAAGTTATTGTCAGTTGCACTCAACATATAAACCTTACTTCTTAAAACACACAATCACACAAGCAAGAATCAAAAGTATCAAGGATTTAACGCAAGATCTCTTTTAATTTAGATCGGCTGAAGGGCTCATCGAAAATCCAAGGCACAAGGCCTAAGCAAGGAATTGAGGTACAGGAGTTCTTCTGGAGGTTTCACTTCTTTAGAAATTTTTTTTTTATCATCAATATAAATAGGCTAAAAGCCTTAGCTTAAATTTTTCCCATAGAACACTGAAGGCCTCACATTAACCAAGAACAGTGTTACGGCTTAAGGTCGAGACAAAGATTTTCAAAGTTTAATCTAAATAGGCTGAAAACTCGGCTAAAGGCCGCATATCAACAAAACAAATTAACGGCTTAAGGCCTAGGAAGAAGAGCTTTCAATTCGAAAAGGCTGAAGGTCTTATCTTAAAATATTTCGTGTAAAACTCGGCTGAAGACCTCATACTAAAGAATAACAATCTTATGACTCAAGGGTAAGACAAGGATTTTGAATTTTTGATTTAAGAGAGATTAAAATTCGGCTGAAGGCCACACACCATGCAGAAAACAATTTTACGGCTTAAGGCCAAAAGGGAAGAGCTACTAAATTTCAACTAGAATAGGCTAAAGGCTTTATCCTAAAATGCTTCAGTTAACTCTCGGCTGAAGACCACATACGAAACCCAAAGAATCTCACGGCTTAAAGGCCAAACAAAGAAATTTCCAATTTTTAATTTAAGCTGGAAAACTCAACTGAAGGCCACATAAAAGCTAGAAAATATTTCTTACAACTGAAGGCCTAGACAAAATTTTTCAACTTTTGATTTGAAAAGGCTAAAAACTCGGCTGAAGGACACATACCAAAAAAGAAACAATTTGTTTACGGATTAAGGACTAAGAAGAAAAGCCTTGCAATTTTTATGAGCTGAAACTCGGCTGAAGGCCACGCAGAGTACTTAAGACTAGAAAGGAAATTATTATGTAAAACACAAGGAGTGGCGCTCAGAAGGTTCCAAGGATCGGCCTGGGAAGGTAACACTAATGCACGTTTAGGTGAGACAGGCAGCAAGACAGACAACCCCTTAATCGGAAGGCAACCCAACCGAAAGCCTGCCGACGAACCAACCAACAAGATCATTTCTGCTCCACCCAACCAGCAAAGATACAACAAGATGTCAATAGCACAACGTTCTGGATACTGGTGCCCAATCCAGCCAAGTCGGAATAAACGCCCAAAACTACCAACAATTCCTCAACCGTCGAACTAGATGCCGTGCTGGACAGCATCAACACGACGAGGAAAATACACTGCCGAAAACTACGTCAATGAGCAGGGCAGGTCACCGGAACGTCAACGGCGACAAGGCAGAAGATACCGCTGGTACGCTTCATTCACGAAGGAATGAATTAAATTAAATACCAGGAAGGAAGACGGCTGCAATTCTAGCCGATTTCAATGTACACACATTGTTGCTCACTGGAATCTCCCAGAAAGCGACCATCAGGATCAAACGAAGAGATGATATAGCAGTTGAGGCTTGATAGTAGGTTAAGTGAGTACTCAAGTTTAGTTTTCAGGATCGGTGGGCGACGAACTTCGTAACCTTCGCAAGAATCGCCTCACAACTCCAACCACGGGTGTGGCTCCAGCTGACTATGAGCACGGAGACTTTCTCGCTGCTCTGCTCCAACCGAGCGACTGCCACACACAGCACAACCGGAAAATATATCCGCCACACCAAAGATAGTACAGCAGTACTAGTATCGATACACGCTGCTGCTGCTACTCACGGAGAGAAGACAGCAACGTTACCGCGGTAACTGAAGAAGAAATAAGACACCACTGGACTGCAACCAATGATAAAGAAACAAGGCATGACGCGAGCCAGCCACGGCTCACTTCTACGTCGGAATCGCACAGATATCCTACAAGTGCTATGTCATCGGCGCAGTCGTAGAAGCTTTAATGCTGTGTTTGAGGAAGGAATACACCGAACTTCAGATTAAGTGTGATCTGCTACATGAATCGTGTCTCAATTCCAAGGAGGTTGAAAACGTCGTAAGTATCTGTGAATGGAAGAGGACGAAACACATTCAACGTAGCCTGTTTTACCGCTGTTTTCCAGGACTCAGGTCAGCAAACTACACTGGTAATTTCTCTCACTATTTCATTGTTAGCTTATACTTAATTTTAAATTTTGTTCTCGAGTCACTTAATTTGATTTTCGAACTTCCTGTCAGCAAGGAATCCCCAATCTACTTTTTCAAAGACTGTATCATTTACTTAAATTTGGATTGCTGGATAACAATTAGAAAGTGTTCCTCCAGAATGTGTTAACGACTGTACCCCATCATTCGTTACTGTGCCTGGAATTGGTGTTTCTTGTTCATCACTGCCGCAGTGCTGTGTCTACGTACACCATCGCTCACATTACGACGAGTGAAGTGTCTACTTCAGCAGGGTTCAAAACTAGTTACTTACTGATCAAATGAAAGTCATCTAGTGACTTTGACCATAACCTTTATCGCCCGTGGCTTTCAGAGTATTTACCTATTGTAATATACCACAACGTGAGGCTCAGTGGGTAACTGTGTCATCGGGTATTTTTATGTGGGTCATTGTAAGATTTCTCATACAAAGGTCAGTATTGCAGTTACTGCGTCCGCACTAACAACGCAATAAGCTACGCTTCCCTTTGTACTGGCGGGCCGGCTCTCTCCTGACCTCTAGTGATCAATTTCGCACTGTATAGCGGTTTCTGTAAACGCTTGAGATGTGTATTTTGCTTACCGTGTCAAGTGCCCTCAACGGCGATAGCTGGCATTCAATGTCGCAGCTGTTAGTGATCGTGATGGCTTGGTTCAAATGGCTCTGAGCACTTTGCGACTTAACTTCTGAGGTCATCAGTCGCCTAGAACTTAGAACTACTTAAACCTAACTAACCTAAGGACATCACACACATCCATGCCCGAGGCAGGATTCGAACCTGCGACCGTAGCGGACGCTTGGCTCCAGACTGTAGTGCCTAGAACCACCTGGCCACTCCGGCCGGCAGTGATCGTGATGTTTCAGCTCGTCAGAATACATAGTGTAAAACTGTTTACAGCGTTACACAGCTGTGTAGCGAGAGTCAAAACGTACAATTTGATGTAGCATACTTGTTGTCTATGAGACTAGGAAACAGCTTCAAATTAGCCCTCAGAAGCTACCTGAACTACACCACATGCTGGCCGCGCGAAATATCCTCTCCCCGTCTTAGGCTTTCGACTTAATCGTCAGATTCTTTCATTTCTTTTTACTTTTATTAAATGATAGTAATTTGAGGTTCGCTTTTTAAACGTAAGGTAACAACTGATTACGCTTACAGTCCGAGTCAACAAACACAGCAGCACTTAATAATTCCTTGATAGCATCTTCATCGCTAAATACTATATTCATGGTACGTTTCGAGTAATCATAATCAGATAAAATACACTTAGGAGAGCTCATACAAGCGAGCAATAGGAGAAATATGTACACTCTCGTGCGCAGTTGCCGTTGCGCGTATTTTGAAAAGACATTACTCCGAGACTTCGTATGTTACATCTGAAAGTAACTTTTGAAAATATTATTAGCGGCAACTGCGCATGAGAGAGTACATTTTTCTTGTATTGGTCACTTGTGTGGGCTCTACTAAGTATATTTTATCTCTTGATGATTACTCGAAACGAGTGATGAATGTAGTATTTAGCGATCAAGACATATCGAAGGAATTGCTACATGCCGCGTCTGAATGGTGGCGCACCTTACTAATGGATGACTTCATCAGTCAACTGGAAGCACACTAGGTTCTTAGTAAAGGCGTATGAGAAACAAAACTATAGTTATAAAACTACCGTAGGCTACCGCAAACTGCTATAACTACGCGTAGACTTCGGTAATTTTCCAAGTAGCCTCGGTCAGTTAAGATCGTAACAGCGTTACCTGTATGATAAGTGTCTTTCATACCTATCAGGAGTTTCTCACTTCGATAGCTTTGTTTCCGTACGCGTTCAGTATCTTACTAGATTTGCTTATAAACTAAAAGCTGTGAACCACCTAGAAACTGGGTGAGGATATATGAGGGGCCCCGTAACCTACGAAACATTTCATTTCATAACTGTTAAGTAGTACATATGGCGAAATTGAAAATGTCAATATCTAATGCAGGTTTTACTCGAAAATTTTTGATTTGCGACATGAAACATTGGAACGTTGTAGCAAAAATGAAACGAAGACAATACAGCTTTAGGAAACGAATTTTCCGCAAAATGCAGAACAAAAACCTGTCGAACAACACTTCAGTACTTCGTCGAGCTTATACAAAACATGTTTCTGTTATTCATAGATATCTTTCGCACTTAAGAATAACAACAGGAAACTCTTGCCGTTAATCATTATGAAGAACGTTTTACTGAGTATAAATAATAACAATGAGGTTTTTGTGTTCGTGCATGTGTTATGTGGATTCATAAGTTTGTAGTGTTTTTTATGCTGGATTTAATTATCATTGTCCTTTTATTTGTAGTTCACTATTGTAATCTGAGTTTACATATTGTCATTTTGCCACTTTTAGACAGTGAGTGGAGCTATGTATGCTAGAAAGTGGAGTGTCACGAGGAGAAATCGGACCATTTACACTCCTGGAAATTGAAATAAGAACACCGTGAATTCATTGTCCCAGGAAGGGGAAACTTTATTGACACATTCCTGGGGTCAGATACATCACATGATCACACTGACAGAACCACAGGCACATGGACACAGGCAACAGAGCATGCACAATGTCGGCACTAGTACAGTGTATATCCACCTTTCGCAGCAATGCAGGCTGCTATTCTCCCATGGAGACGATCGTAGAGATGCTGGATGTAGTCCTGTGGAACGGCTTGCCATGCCATTTCCACCTGGCGCCTCAGTTGGACCAGCGTTCGTGCTGGACGTGCAGACCGCGTGAGACGACGCTTCATCCAGTCCCAAACATGCTCAATGGGGGACAGATCCGGAGATCTTGCTGGCCAGGGTAGTTGACTTACACCTTCTAGAGCACGTTGGGTGGCACGGGATACATGCGGACGTGCATTGTCCTGTTGGAACAGCAAGTTCCCTTGCCGGTCTAGGAATGGTAGAAGGATGGGTTCGATGACGGTTTGGATGTACCGTGCACTATTCAGTGTCCCCTCGACGATCACCAGTGGTGTACGGCCAGTGTAGGAGATCGCTCCCCACACCATGATGCTGGGTGTTGGCCCTGTGTGCCTCGGTCGTATGCAGTCCTGATTGTGGCGCTCACCTGCACGGCGCCAAACACGCATTCGACCATCATTGGCACCAAGGCAGAAGCGACTCTCATCGCTGAAGACGACACGTCTCCATTCGTCCCTCCATTCACGCCTGTCGCGACACCACTGGAGGCGGGCTGCACGATGTTGGGGCGTGAGCGGAAGACGGCCTAACGGTGTGCGGGACCGTAGCCCAGCTTCATGGAGATGGTTGCGAATGGTCCTCGCCGATACCCCAGGAGCAACAGTGTCCCTAATTTGCTGGGAAGTGGCGGTGCGGTCCCCTACGGCACTGCGTAGGATCCTACGGTCTTGGCGTGCATCCGTACGTCGCTGCGGTCCGGTCCCAGGTCGACGGGCATGTGCACCTTCCGCCGACCACTGGCGACAACATCGATGTACTGTGGAGACCTCACGCCCCACGTGTTGAGCAATTCGGCGGTACGTCCACCCGGCCTCCCGCATGCCCACTATACACCCTCGCTCAAAGTCCGTCAACTGCACATACGGTTCACGTCCACGCTGTCGCGGCATGCTACCAGTGTTAAAGACTGCGATGGAGCTCCGTATGCCACGGCAAACTGGCTGACACTGACGGCGGCGGTGCACAAATGCTGCGCAGCTAGCGCCATTCGACGGCCAACACCGCGGTTCCTGGTGTGTCCGCTGTGCCGTGCGTGTGATCATTGCTTGTACAGCCCTCTCGCAGTGTCCGGAGCAAGTATGGTGGGTCTGACACACCGGTGTCAATGTGTTCTTTTTTCCATTTCCAGGAGTGTATAATATTTTCTCCTATTTAAATTCAGTAGAGGGGTCGCAGCAGCAGTAGCAGCAGCAGCAGCAGCAGCAGAGAGAGCCAGAAATATTTGCGCCTTGTATGGGAATAATGCCATTGGACAGAGCACGGCAAGAAAATGATTTTCTCAGTTTAAAGAGGATAGTTTTGAGATTGGTGACACTTCACGTTCAGGACGACCTTCGAGATTTGATGACGATCGTTTAAACACATTAGCTGACAATTATCCACGTCAGTGTAATCGAGAACTGGCATTCCACTATCATGAGACATTTGCAAACAATGGGGAAGGTTCAAAAATCGGGTGTATGGGTACCGCATAATCTATGCTAAAATCACAAAAACCAGCGGGTGGCCATGTGTGCAACTCTGTTAGTTCCTCAAGATTGTTTCAAATGGCTCTAAGCATTATGGGACATAACACCTGAGGTCATGTGTCCCCTAGACTTACAACTACTTAAATCTAACTAACCTAAGGACATCATACACATCCATGCCCGATGCAGGATTTGAACCTGCGACCGTAGCAGCAGCGTGGTTCCAGACTGAAGCGCCTAGAACCCCTCGGCCACAGCTGACAGCTTATAAGAAAAGCCGACCAGTACTGTCCTGTATCGTTACTGGTGACGAGAAATGTTGTCTTCATGCCAACATAAAGACAAGAAAGTAGTGGTTGAGCCCAAAGACCTGTGCGCATTCACAAAAGATTATGTTGTGTATCCGATGGAATAGCGATGATACGGTGAACTAAGAATTATAGCCATCCCCACTGACTTTTATTGTTAACAAATGACACCTTCTGCAGACGGCCGGCCGGTGTGCCAAGCGGTTCTAGGAGCTTAAGTCTGGAACCGCGTGACCGTTACGGTTGCAGGTTCGAATCTTGCCTCGGGCATGGATGTGTGTGATGTCCTGAGGTTAGTTAAGTTTAAATAGTTCTGTGTTGTAGGGGACTGATGACCTCAGCTGTAAAGTCCCATAGTGCTCAGAGCCATTCGAACCAACCCTCTGCACACTCAGTGCAAGAACAATGACCAGGGACACTTTTTGAAGTGTTGCTACTGCACGATAACGCCCTCTTACGTTCTGCTATTCTGACAAAAAGCACTATACAGGACGTCGTTGTGGAAGTCATTTCGTATCCACCTCATTCACTTTATCTTCTGCCCTAAGATTTTCACATTTCCCATTCCGTAACGAACAACCTGAAACGAAATTGCGCTCCGAACATGGCTCGACGAGTTCTACACCTCAAAACAATGTTATTTCTGCAGTTGTGGAATCGAAAAGTTACCCCAGCGTTGGCAGTCTGTCGTAAATAGTGAAGGGTGATATGTTATCGATGACTCCAGTCTCAGTTATGTGTATGTGTTGTGTTTACGAAACTTACGGGTAAATGCTACGTATTTAGGATCCAACCCAATAAATTTTACTTCGTTACACAACGGGCGGAAGACAGATGATCACCTATCTTTTTATTACTTATAAAATGTAATTTTTATTTTGTAAGGCTATAAAATACACAATGAACTATCATTGAATAGTGTACGATGCTAATTACACTATGTGATCATAAGTATCCGGACACCTGGCTGAAAGTTACTTACAAGTTCGTGGCGCCATCCATCGATAATGCTGGAATTGGATATGGTGTTGGCCTACCCTTAGCCTTCATGACCCACTCTCACAGTCATACAGTCATACGTTCAATCAGATGCTGGAGGGTTTCTTGGGTACTGGCAGCCCATTCTTCACGGAGTGCTGCTCTGTGGAGAGGTGTCGGTCGGAGAGGCTGGCAAGAAGTCGGCGTTCCAAACATCCCAAAGGCGTTGTAGAGGATTCAGGTCAGGACTCCGTGCAGGTCCGTCCATTACAGGGATGTTATAAAAATCAATGTAGGCCTGTGCTGTGATAGTGCCACGCAAAACAACAACTGGTGCAAGCCCCCTCCATGAGAAACACGACCACACCGTAACACCACCGCCTCCTAATTTTACTGTTGGCGTTACACACGCTGGTAGATGATGTTCACCGGGCGTTCGCCATACCCACAGCCTGCCATCGGATCGCCATATTGTGTAACGTGATTCGTCACTCCACACAACGTAATTCAGCTGTTCAATCGTCTCATGTTTACACTCCTTACACCAAGCGAGGCGTCGTTTGGCATTTACCGGTGTGATGTCTGGCTTACGAGCAGCCGGTCGACCATGAAAACCAAGTTTCCTCAACCTCCCGCCAAACTGTCATGTTACTTGCATTGGATCCTGATGCAGTTTGGAATTCCTGTGTGATGGTCTGGATACATGTCTGCCTATTACACATTACGACCCTCTTTAACTCTCAGCGGTCTCTGTCAGTCAACAGACGAGGTAGGTCAGTACGCTTTTGTGTTGAACGTGGCACTTCACGTTTCCACTTCACTATCACATTTGAAACAGTCGACCTAGGGATGTTTAGGAGTGTGGAAATCCCGCGTACAGACGTATGAGTCGAGTGACACCCAATAATGTGACCACTTTCGAAGTCCGTGAGTCCCGAGGAGCCCCCGACTCTGCTCTCTCACGATGTGTAATGATTACTGAGGTTGCTGGTATGGAGTAACTGGCAGTAAGTGGCAGCACAATGCACCTAATATGAAAAACGTATGATTTTGGGGGTGTCAGGATACTTTTGATCACATTGTGTATGTGAAAAACAAAGGAACAAGCTGACAGAAAACAAAGAGAAGTCTTCGGCTCTCACTTTCCATCTCACACAATTATTTATGTTTCATTCCCTACAGATCCTACCAATACAGCCTATAATACCATCATTTAAACGTCGTATATCCACTATACAAAAACTACTGAACCGTAGTTTTAGTAGGGCGAATATCTAAATGAAATGACTTAATTGTTGGTTTTACGCTGTAACAATTAGCAATTTAGACAAATGTCAATTTTACAATTTCCGACTGCTAGAAAAAGTTGTATTTTATAGATACAGAGAGAGAGAAGTGAGCTTCAAACACGTACGTGTGAACACGTC
Organism: Schistocerca serialis cubense; assembly: GCF_023864345.2. Taxonomy (NCBI): domain Eukaryota; kingdom Metazoa; phylum Arthropoda; class Insecta; order Orthoptera; family Acrididae; genus Schistocerca; species Schistocerca serialis. The sequence goes on from NC_064646.1 coordinate 242,794,784, forward strand.
TGTAGCATATGTGGCTTCCGTACGCCAATTTTAGGTAACTTTCTGGCTTGACAGACCTCAAAAGCCTTATTTCAAGCCGTTCGTGTGGATTACTACTGCCCCATTGCAGTACTTTATAAGCATCGTTTACAGCCTGTATAATTACTATAAATTTCATGCTTCTCAGCATTTAGCATTAGGTCTTTCTTTTTTTAAAACTGCCTTAGAGAGGCGGAAGTTAATCCGCTTCCTTTAAAATCATAAGCTATCCCAGTATCGTGTGCTTTATCGAGTATTTCGGGGTGTCAAGGAGCCCCGCAAATAAATTTTCGTCCAATCAGTATCTCTCCAAGAGACCCTCAGTAGCTGCCGCTAATCTTGTTTCATTTCGTCGGTTTCTAAACGTAATTTCGAGACTGCTCGGCTTAGCCGTGGTAAGTGGCGAGGAAATTGTGGATGGTGTTGCCATGGGTAACCCGTTGAGTCCTGCGATTGCCAATTTTTACATGGAGAAATTTGAACAATTAGCGTTGAATAAAGCCAATTAGAAACTATGTTGTGGGTGTCGTTATGTAGACGACACATTCGTGGTTTGGACACACGGTAAAAAAGCCGTAGACGAATTTTTGATTATCTTAATAGCATAAACCCTAAAATTCAGTTTACCATTGAAGTCGAAAAAGACCAGGCTATTTCGTTTCTCGATGTGTTAGTCATGAGACAGACCGATGGCAGTCTAAAACATTAAGTGTTTCGAAAGAGCACACTGATAGATACTTACATAAGAACTCCAATCATCACCCACAACAAAAAAGAGGTGTAATCAAAAGTTTAGTGGGCAGGGCAAAACGGATTTGAACGCCGGAACATCTGAATACGGAACTGAATCACCTGAAACAGGCCTTAGAAAAGAATGAGTACTCACACGAAGAAATTCATAGAGTTTTAAGACCTAATTACAGTAGGCCAAAGGACAAGGATGGTACACAGCAATGGAAGAACACGGGGTCTTTACCTTTCATTAGTAAGGTTACAGATCGAATCGGCAAAATTTTTCTGAAACGTAAAGTGAAACCGGTATCCAAACCCACCAGAAAAATAGGACAAGTACTTCGTTCTGTTATAGATAGAATGCCACCATTATCATCTAGCGGTGTGTATAAAATTCCGTGTACTTGTGGCAACGTCTATATTGGTACTACGAAAAGAAGTGTGAATACGAGGGTAAAGGAGCATAAAAGTCTTTGCCGACTGGGAAAAATAGATAAATCGGCCGTTGCGGAACATGAACTTGAGTCAGGTGACCATGTAGTTAAGTTTTCTAAAACTACAGTTTTAAGTGCTACCACGAACTGTTATCCACTACTGTACAGGGGGGCTATTGAAATTTATAAACATGAAGATAATTTTAATAGAAAAGAAGAGGCCATGAAATTAAGCGAGATATGGAGAGTGGCGTTACAGAATCGATAAGTGATTTTTATCTATGACGGACTATTATCGATAGTTACATTTTATCTTTGACTAGTTTTTTCTCTGCTACTACGTGTAAGCTAGACGACGCCCACTTTCCTCGGTATTTAGGCCACTCTCCGACGCCCGATTCGTCAGTCGGCAGGACTCAGCAGGACCAGCCATACCTCTGAAGATGTCCAACGTAGTATTGGACGAAACGTTAGGAATAGAAGAACTCCATGGACCACGGCCATATAACCCGGATGAATTATCAACAACAGTGGCGAGGAAAGCCAGAAATACGCGTGAAGTATCTGCGCTCCGCGCCGCGATTCGTCCGCTCTGCCACTGGGGAGCCCCACCGCGGCGCAGGCGGCTGTGCTCGCGCTTCGCCCTTCGAGCGTGGCGAGGCGTCGCGGCGCCGGTGCGCTGCAGCCTCTCGAGCGCGTCGCGAACTCTCCAGTTAGCCTGCGGCCGGCCGCGGGCTGCTGCACTCTCCTCACCTGCATCCAAAGGCGCGTCCGCGCTATGCGGAACTCGTGACGAACCGACTATTTACCCTGAAAGAAAACAGATCACGCGTCGGTCATCGACATGGTACGATACTTTGCTTTGCTATTAAGCTTCAACTCTTCTTGCTCTTTGGTCACTTGAGGACCACGTTCACTCGGGTACCCTTCGATTCTTCTGGCCTTTATCATTCTCAGTGTTATTTAATTCACATTCTCTGAAATCTTCTTCGCTCTTCATTCCATATCATGTCATTTCTGGAAACCCAGAATCTACTCTGTAGGAATCAACATGGCTTCCGGAATCAGCGATCGTGTGAGACCCAACTCGCTTTATTTGTTCACGAGACCAGGAAAAATATTAGATACAGGCTCCCAGGTAGATGCCATTTTCCTTGACTTCCGGAAGGCGTTCGGTACTGTTCCGCACTGCCGCCTGAAAAACAAAGTAAGAGCCAGCCTACGGACTCTCAGACCAGCTGTGTGGCTGGATTGAAGAGTTTTTAGCAAACAGAACTCAGCATGTTGTTCTCAATGGAGAGACGTCTACAGATATTAAAGTAACCTCTGGCGTGGCACAGGGGAGTGTTATGGGTCCATTGCTTTTCACAATATATATAAATGACCTTGTAGATAGTGTCAGAAGTTCCATGCGGTTTTTCGCGGATGATGCTGTAGTATACAGAGAAGTTGCAGCAATAGAAGATTGCAGCGAAATGCAGGAAGATCAGCAGCGGATAGGCACTTGGTGCAGGGAGTGGTTCAAAAATTGTTCAAATGGCTCTGAGCACTATGGGACTTAACGTCTGTGGTTATCACTCCCCTAGAACTTAGAACTACTTAAAGCTAACTAACCTAAGTACATCACACACATCCATGCCCGAGGCAGGATTCGAACCTGCGACCGTAGTGGTCACGCGATTCCAAACTGAAGCGCTTAGAACCGCACGGCCCCACCGGCCATCGCAGGGAGTGGCAACTGACCCTTAACACAGACATATTTAATGTATTGCGAATATATAGAAAGAAGGATCCTTTATTGTATGATTATATGATAGCGGAACAAACACTAGTAGCAGTCACTTCCGGAAAATATCTGAGATTATGCGTACGAAACGATTTGAAGTCGAATGGTCATATAAAATTAATTCTTGGTAAGGCGGGTGCCAGGTTGAGATTCATTGGGGGAGTCCTTAGAAAATGTAGTCCATCAACAAAGGAGGTGGCTTACGAAACACTCGTTCGACCTACACTTGAGTATTGCTCATCAGTGTGGGATACGTACCAGGTCGGGTTGACGGAGGAGATAGAGAAGATTCAAAGAAGAGCGGCGCCTTTCGTCACAGGGTTATTTGGTAAGCATGATAGCGTTACGGAGATGTTTAGCAAACTCAAGTGGCAGACTCTGCGAGAGAGGCGCTCTGCATCGCGGTGTACCTTGCTGTCCAGGTTTCGAGAGGGTGCGTTTCTGGATGAGGTAACGAAAATATTGCTTCCCCCTACTTATACCTCCCGAGGAGATCACGAATATAAAATTACAGAGTTTCGAGTGCGCACGGAGGCTTTCTAGCAGTAGTTCTTCCCGCGAACCATAGCCGACTGGAACAGGAAAGGGAGGTAATGACAGTGGCACGTAAAGTGCCCTCCGCCACACACTGTTGGGTGGCTTGCGGAGTATAAATGTAAATAGATGTAGAAGAATGGAAATGAGCGTTTGGCTTCATTGGCCGGGATGCCTCTTGCGGGGCAGGTCCGGCCGCCTTGGTGCAGGTCTTATTACATTCGACGCCACATTGGGCGACCTGCGTGCCGGATGGGGATGAAATGATTAAGACAGCACAACACCCAGTCCTTGAGCGGAGAAAATCCCCGACCCAACCGGAAATCAAACCCGCGCCCGTAGGATGGCAGTCTGTCACGCTGACCACTCAGTTACCGGAGCGAACACTTCATTCCGTAATGAATTTGCTCTGGGTCTAATTCTGCCCTGAGAACTATGACAGCCCGATTTCTGTATTCGAAAGTCATCCTCTTGCATGTTTCGGTTTCCTGAATTCACATTTTTCCTACATTCCTTTGTGCCTATAGGGTACAGCCTATTTTTGCGTCTAGTGCAGAAGAAACTGAGTTACAAGGGGCGTTCAGTAAGTAACGCTGCACATTTCTTTCTGGAAGCGCGTTAGTTTTATTCAGAATTCCAGATACTGTATTACTCCCCACATTATTCTACACTGTTTTTCATACAAAATCCTGTTTTTCAACATAAACTCCGTTCAATTAGACGGCTTCAGGCCAATTTACTGGGAGAGCCTGTTTGTCCACATGGTACCACTCTACAGGTCCACGTCGAAGCCAACGTCTTGCTGCATCAATAACCGCCCACTTCCTTAAGAGTCCATCCTTCACAGGGCCAAAGAAATGGAAGGTGCGTGACCTACTCTGTTGGAAGATTAATAAAAAACAGTCCAGCGAAGTATTGTGTGTAGAATAGAGTGCAGTCTTCCGTTACTATGCAGGAGACGCTCGTTTGCACTTTTGTGCATGACTAACAGTCTGAAGTCGTTTCTTCAATTTGACAGCTGTGTGCTACCGGGTGGCACGTTGGAGATCGGACAGGTTTGCGCGACCTTGTTGCAATGGTGACATACGGCTCACCCAGCGACTCACTGAGCTTTTGTTCACTGCCAGGTGTGTGTCGATATTCTGCAAGCGACTATGGATATCTGCGGTGCTCCCGCCAAAAGAAACTCAGTGACAGCTCTGTACTTCGAGCGCAACCCGTTATAGACGCCACTTTAAGGTCTAGGTATAGCGCCACAAACGACAGGAACTTCATGAAACTATAGGGCCTAAAGCGGGAATATTCCACAATATTCCACAACACACTCCGCATTTCCACAACAGAAACTGGCATTACTTCTTGAATGCCCCTCGTACCTGATGTCCTGATGTGGTCCATTCTGAGAATAAGTCTGAAGAACTTAGCCCTCATTTAACGAAATTCTTTCTGTCTGGTTATACACTTCTTGCTTTCGTCGTCGTCTACACATATTGAACGTCTCCTGTTCTTTTTTTTTTTTTTTGAGGTCCCAGAGTCCTCATGAGAATCCTGCGTTCCTCAGTTCTAGCTTGGTAAGGAATCTCGTTCTAACGAGGTTCAGGAACTCTTCTGTGTATAAGGCATTGCAGTTGCAGTACGTCGCCAGCATCGTTGTGTCGTTGATGTAAGTGTAAATAGGGGCACTACTCCCAGACGAACATCAGGCGCGCATACCTAAAAAGACATGGCTACAATTCTATTTCCAACCATACATATTTATTCAGTGACATTCGGATACTCAACTCAAAATAATCGAAATCTGTTCTAAGGTGTGGTTTGCTGTATTACATTTCATTTAATGTTGCATACTTTTTTATTTGACTTTACATTTCTCTCACATCTCCTTTACATTAGTTTCTCTCTTTATTTATTTATTTACAAAATTACTTTACTTTGTTATATCATTGCGGTGCCTCGATGACGGCGCCCAGGATTCTTGTGTGGCGCAACTTCTCAGGTGCGACAAACGCCACATAATCAAGATGTCTCCTAGTGGGCCTTAGTGCCTCGATAGTAACGAACTGTTTCGAGTTGATGGTACGATTACTTCCCTGACAGTCTCCATGTGGAGTTCTTAATGGAGATCCCTGATCGTTGCCACTCTAGGGGCTCCAAGAATTAACCTTACGCATCGGTTTTGTAGGGTTTGCAGATATTTGCTGTTACAGGTAATCCCCGGACCAGTAACGATATAAGATTGATGGTAGTATTGTTGTTCGGTAGTTTGGTCCTTGGCAGCAATGGGTATAATAGGTGGAACAGGTGCATTATGCTCTTGCTTTTTACCTGAACATAGTCTCTGAAAAGGAGTTTCCAATGCAATGTCACTCCCAGGTATTTCACCCGATATGTCCAAGGGTAGGCGATGTTGCATAGTGCGAGACGATCCCTGCGTTCAGGTTGACCGTGAATACACTCAGTGGTCATCGTCTTCTTCGCAGTCAGAGTAATACGGTTTCTGCTCTCCATAATTCAGTAAGTATAAGCTGACGTTGGAGGTGCCGTATCGTTGCATCGACTCTGTATATGCTGCTAAGGATAGCTGTATCCTCAGCGAGTTGCACAAGGACGATTTGTGGATGTAACAGCAGGTCTTTCATGTACGAGATGAGTAGAATCGGGGACAGAACAGAGCCTTCATGGATGGAGCCTTCACGGATGCCATCCGGCAGTTGTTGAATGCTGGGCCAGTGACTATCTACACGGACAAAGCTGCGCCTATCTTGCAGGTAACTGTCAATAATCTGCGTGCAGTAGTGCAAGGTGGTGTGCATATTATGGAATCTGCTGAGTAGCTTACTTTTTTTCTGTCCAGGAGCAGGCCACCAGAATTTGCAGGCGGAATTTCTGTGCCTAGCGAGTCGGACTTACTGTGTAGCATGTGTTGACTGAGAGACGTCTAATCCTCAAGACTTGCGACTTACAGTTACAACGCAAGACTTTAGGGAAGATCATTGGCAATGTCTTAGTTTATCACTGATTGACGGATTCTTCTTATTTTAGATGTTTGTACTGAGTATTGGTCGAAGTCATCTTGTCCACTCGTGCTCGGTTATTTTTCTGTCTGACGCGTTTCTGTCCAGTCCCCTAGATATTTAAATCACTATACACACTGAATTTTTCCGTAACTGTGTTCATGTTGGTCATGGAAACTTTTGTTAGTGACAATATGTTCGCAAATGCTACCCGACGATACTAGGCGTTCTTCAGCTCTCCCCTGCCCTGGGACGACCAGGTTTCAGGAACTAGCGGGGCCTACTGACTAGGTCTACTTCATCTCCATACTACAAATGGTTCAAATGGCTCTGAGCACCATGGGACTCAACTGTTGAGGTCATTAGTCACCTAGAACTTAGAACTAGTTAAACCTAACTAACCTAAGGATATCACAAACATCCATGCCCGAGGCAGGATTCGAACCTGCGACCGTAGCGGTCTTGCGGTTCCAGACTGCAGCGCCTTTAACCGCACGGCCACTTCGGCCGGCCATCTCCATATTACCTACCACAGTAAACTGATATGGTGATATTCATCTTCTTGATCTCCCGCTGTTGTCTTCCTATCCGTGTCTGCAGTTAAATTGTAAGATACAGATTTTCAACTTTTTGCAAACACACTGCTTTCTCTTTTTACCAAAGATGTTTCAGCACCTATGTACCATCATCAGTGAGTTTTTCTTTAATGAGAAATGTTCTCACCTACAGTAACAAAATTATCCATAAGAAAGCAACATACTGAAGAAACAGGGATTTCAAGTAGGATAAAGGACAGACATCACAAAAAAAGCTCGTAACACATGACACATCCAGAGCTAAATTCAACAGATCAGGAATATATCAACTCACGTGCAACACATGTCAATCAGTATACGTAGGACAAACATGCAAGGACTTTAAAGGAAAATACTCAGAACACCTCAGACCCCTAAAAAGTAACAGCATCCACAGCAGATATGATGACCACCTAATAGCTCATAACCACCATCCAACAACAACAGTAACAGATTTAAAAGCACTGAAATCCAGCCACAGCCCATACCATAAACTCGCAATAGGAGAGAACTTCCACATACAGAAGACAATAGCAGAGGGCAAAGAAGTTTCAAATGAAAGCACTACACTCTGTAAAGGCACATTATTTAACATTTTAAACGAACTTTACAGGAAAGGTAACACAGTTAAAGGAGCGTACACACACACACACACACACACACACACACACACACACACACACACACACACAGAGAGAGAGAGAGAGAGAGAGAGAGAGAGAGAGAGAGAGAGAGAGAGAGAAATAGTAAACAAAATTCAAATTCGGTGACAAACACTCGGGAACAAATGAACGCCGACAGGGTTATGAAACGCAATAACATAGTACTCAACGCGTTTTGTGAAGTGAAAAGGCGTTTATACAAAAAGAAATTACTCAAAGTACAATAATACATGTGTGAAGTGTCCTCAGAACGAAAAAGAAGGGCCAGTCACAAAACGTGAGTAGCTACAAGCCTATCGCAAAACATTTTGACCAAAATCACTTTCTTTGTTTTAATGAAGGTATGTGTCAACGACGAAACTCACATTTATAGCGTTTGAGCGTTTGGTTTGCAGATAACAAGCTGTCAGTGCAGGACATCATATAATTGGTCCTGCAAAACCATTTAACGTAAAATCACAATAAGAAGCAAAACGTAACAAAACTCCCATTAGGAGATCAGTTACAACCTGAAATATGCTCACTTTTTACAGTTTTCAATAAACAAAAATCCACTGATGATCGCACACAAGTGCTGAAACGCGTTTGGGTGAAAAGGAAAAATCGTGTTTTTGCAACAAGGCGGAATCGTATATCCTGTAATGATGTGATTTTTCACAGCAATATCTTAAGAATATCTTCACGCGCAGAAATTTTAAAATCGAATCATTAGCTCGGCCTCTCCTTTGACACAGACCACATGACTGCATTATAGGCTACAACACTGGATGCACATGTCGCAAACGCCTACATACTGCCGCCTTTCATGGACGTAACCAATAATAGAAATAATTCAAAAGCCCAGATCACTTAAACCCTGTTTACTAGATGACAGGTTTCAACACACTAAATGTGCCATCATCGGATCTGAGTGTAGCTCAACATCTATAAATCATTTGGATATAACGATACATGAGGCAGGCCAGCTGATATACAATCATTGTCACAGAAATAAAAATTAAAAAACAACTGCTCTCATGGTCATTCTATTCCATCAGATATATAAAACCGAAGTCAGAAGATAAAACTATTTGTCACATGACCGTAGCTCGACTAACAACAGTCGGAATCACTCTATCATCTGGCCTGCCTCATGTATCGTTATATCCAAATGATTTATACATGTTAAGCTCCACTCAGATCCAATGATGACGCCTTTAGTGTATTGAAACCAGTCATCTAGTTAAGCGATCTTGGCTTTTGAAATATTTTTACAATAGAGTGATCGCCCCACAACACACTATGTGTTCACTGCAAAATAACTAATAATAAAACGACTCCTTGATCTCTTTCTGTGGGCACAACTAAAGAGCAAAGGGAAGCGTCTCCCCATGCTGGGTTTTATCTTAAAGTACTCTGAAAGCTTTCCTACGAATTTCACTTTGGACGTCGTGATGCTTCAGGTCTATTTACCAGTTCAATGGATTTTGTATCTACACTACTGGCCATTAAAATTGCTACACCACGAAGATTACGTGCAACAGACGCGAAATTTAACCAACAAGAAGAAGATGCTGTGATATGCAGAGCATTCACACAAGGTTGGCGCCGGTGGCGACACCTACAACGTGCTGACATAAGGAAAGTTTCCAACCGATTTCTCATACACAAACAGCAGTTGACCGGCGTTTGTCTGGTGAAACGTTATTGTGATGCCTCGTGTAAGGAGGAGAAATAAGTACCATCACGTTCCCAGCTTTGATAAAGGTCGGATGTAGCCTATCGCTGTTGCGGCTTATCGTATCGCGACATTGCTGCTCGCGTTGGTCGAGATCCAATGACTGTTAGCAGAATATGGAATCGGTGGGTTCAAGAGGGTAATACGTAACGCCGTGCTGGTTCCCAACGGCCTCTTATCACTAGCAGTCGAGATGACAGCCATCTTATCCGAATGGCTGTAACGGATAGTGCAGCCACCTCTCGATCCCTGAGTCAACAGATGGGGACGTTTTCAAGACAACAACCATCTGCACGAACAGATCGACGACATTTGCAGCAGCACGGACTACCAGCTCGGAGACCGTGGCTGCAGTTACCCTTGACGCTGCATCACAGAGAGGAGCGACTGCGATGGTGTACTCAATGACGAACCTGGGTGCACGAATGGTAAAACGTCATTTTTTCGGATGAATCCAGCTGTTATTTATAACATCATGATGGTCGCATCCGTGTTTGGCGACATCGCGGTGAACGCACATTGGAAGCGTGTATTCGTCATCGTCATACTGGCGTATCACCCGGCGTGATGGTATGGGGGGCCTTTGGTTACACGTCTCGGTCACCTCTTGTTCGCACTGACGGCACTTTGAAAAGTGGACGTTACATTTCAGATGTGTTACGACCCGTTGCTCTACCCTTCATTCGATCCCTGCGAAACCCTACATTTCGGCAGGATAATGCACGACCGCATGTTGCAGATCCTGTACGGACCTTTCTGGATACAGATAATGTTCGAGTGCTGCCCTGGCCAGCACATTCTCCACATCTCTCACCAACTGAAAACGTGTGGTCAATGGTGGCCGAGCAACTGGCTCGTCACAATACGCCAGTCACTACTCTTGATGAACTGTGGTATCGTGTTGAAGCTTCATGGGCAGCTGTACCTGTACACGCCATCGAAACTCTATTTGACTCAATGCCCAGGCGTATCAAGGCCGTTATTACGGCCAGAGGTGGTTGTTCTGGGTACTTATTTCTCAGGATCTATGCACCTAAATTGCGTGAAAATGTAATCACATGTCAGTTCCAGTATAATATATTTTTCCAGTGAATACCCGTTTATCTTCCGCATTTCCTCTTTAGAGTAGCAATTTTAAAGGCCAGTAGTGTAAACTCATTTCCTCTAAAAATCTGAAAACATTTTAGTCTGTCTACTGAAGGCTACGAATAGGAGCACGAAATCCTTGATCCTTTTTTTTATACTTGTGATTGCTAGATCCATATTCAGTTTTAACTCTGTCCTTTCTGAAACCTCCTTGGTACACAACAGCTTGTTGATTTACTTGCTTCTCCACTTCCCTTAGGGATTTGTTAATGGAAATACCTTATAGATGACTTTTATTAACGACACAGCGCTGTAACTCGTAGACTTCGACTTATGTCCGGTTTTGTGTATAGTAGTACTTGTGTCGACAGTCACCCTTCCGGAACCAGTTTTTTCTAATTTTTATTTATAGTACTTCATGAGTTCTGAAACGATACCAACTTCCACAAGACTTCTATTTATTCATTTATTTATTTATTCCGGATATTTATGACGGTCCAATTCTCTTCCACCGTTGTTACTTCTGATTCTTTCCGATTGTGCCGGATGTTCATCGTTCCGGTAGTTCGATTCAGCGCGCCCGTCCGCTGGGTGGCGCCGGCCTGCTTCTCGCCTCTATGTTGCCGGCGGAGCGTCCTCCATGGGAAGCGTGGAGTGCATGGGGGCAAGCAAATAGAAGCAGTTGGTTCTGGGAACTATTTATTTGCAAACTGCCTATGTATTGTACGGCAGTACGGCGTCGTAGCACAGAGTGTTAAATATTTTTCTTCTGGGAACACAGCGTTGGCCGGCAATAGTGAATTGCGGATTGCAGCTAGTATTTGAACTACCCGTCTAAGGGAATTGTTTTATTAGCTTGTGGCACCAATAATGCAAAAGCGGACATTGCCTGTTGGTAGTGTGGTGTCACCGCCAGACACCACACTTGCTAGGTGGTAGCTTCTAAATCGGCCGCGGTCCGGTAGTATACGTCGGACCCGCGTGTCACCACTGTCAGTGATTGCAGACCGAGCGCCACCACACGGCAGGTCTAGAGAGACTTCCTAGCACTCGCCCCAGTTGTACAGCCGACGTTCATAGCAATGGTTCACTGACAAATACGCTCTCATTTGCCGAGACGATAGTTAGCATAGCCTTCAGCTACGTCATTTGCTACGACCTAGCAAGGCGCCATTACCAGTGTATATTGGAATGGAAATAATGTACAGTCAAGAGAGATGTACACCGATTGTGGATTAAAGTCAAGTATTCTACCAGTACCTCCTGTTTTGCTAGTCGTATTTCTCTGACCTGTTCCAGACCTCACGCCAGTCTGCGTGTAATTAAACGCGTGCCTTTCGGCTTCCTCTCATAGTGACTTGGCTGTCTGTCCAAGTCACAACATTTTGGCGACGAGTCTACAAACGGTCTTCTTTATACTTGCTTAATTTACTTGTGTCATGGCTTCGCCAGATGTACTGTCCGAATTTTATCGCTTGCAGAATCAGCAGACGCAGGCCTTATTGGATGCCCTTGGACAGCTCGTCCAGGGTCAACGGGCAATGCACAACGATGCGGCGGCCGCCGCTCCACCGCTACCGCAGCCGCAACACGCAGTTGCACCACCTTTTCGTCCTTTTGATGCGGCACTGGAAATCTGGACGGAATGGTCTTCGCTTGCGGAAGGACAAATGTGTGTTTTTTGCTCGTGACTTACCATATCTGGGCCACGTACTCAATGCCCAAGGCATACATCCTAGTCCAGAGCACCTCCGTGCCATACAAGACTTGCCTTCGCCGCAGAATTTGAAGCAGCTGCAGAGTGTGCTGGGAAAAATTAACTATTATCACAGATATGTCCCGCATGCCTCTTCCATTTCAGCTCCGCTGCATCGCTTACGCCGTAAAGGTGTTCCGTTTGTCTGGACGACGGAATGCGAACGCGCCTTTCGCCAGTTGAAATCGGCGTTGCTTTCCACTACTTGCCTTACGCCATTCTATCCCCAGAAACCCCTTTTGTTGATGGTAGATGCATCGGATTTCGGGATCGGTGCTGTGCTTGCGCACCAAGATGGATCGCATGATCGCCCTATTGCCTTTGCGTCCAAATTGCTCTCGTCTGCGCAAAGACATTATTCACAGATCGAGAAAGAAGCTTTGGCTTTCGTATTTGGTGTTACAAAGTTTCATGATTTCTTGTATGGTCGTCACTTTACCATCATCACAGACCACAAACCTTTGACATCGCTTTTTCATCCGAACAAGCCTGTACCTCCACGTACAGCGAAGAAATTCATTCGCTGGTCTATTTTGCTCTCGCAGTACCGCTACGATATCTTGTATCGGTCCACTGCTAAGCACGGAAACGCTGATGCGTTGTCCCGTTTGCCTGTTGCTGAGGATAGAGCATTCGATTCCTCCGAACTTGCTTGCCTGTTTATTGATTCGGAAACCGATGATGCGGTCGAATCGTTTCCGATTGATTTTCGTCGTGTAGCTCCAGCCACAGCTGCTGACCCTGTCCTTGCTACCGTTCTACGTTTTGTTGCCACGCAATGGTCCTTGTCAAAGTCACGGATCGAGGATCCGTTGGTTCGCCGATTTTTGGCTCACAAGGAGAGACTTTTTGTTCGACGTGGTGTTTTGCTGTTGCGTTCTGATAATGATCAGTCCCGGGTCGTGGTCCCACGTTCGTTACAGTCCTCTGTCTTACGACTTCTCCACCGAGGACATTGGGGTATAGTGCGAACGAAACAACTTGCTCGTCAGCACTGCGATTACGAAAATGTGCTCTTCTTGGATGTCGTGTGCCGAACAACAATCCGCACCGCCGCGGAAATTCTTTGCATGGCCAAAAGCCTCTTCCCCTTGGCAACGCTTACACATCGATTTTGCTGGTCCATTCTGGAATGCTCGATGGTTGGTTGTGGTACATTCGTTCAGTAATTTTCCTTTTGTTGTCAGGATGTCTTCCACGACGTCATCTGCCACCATCCAAGCGTTATCCGCTATCTTTTCTATTGAAGGTCTTCCACAGAATATTGTTTCCGGCAATGGCCCACAATTCATGTCCGCAGAATTTCAGTCATTCTGCAAGGCCAATGGTATTCAACATCTGACATCCGCGCTGTTTTCGCCTCAGTCCAACGGTGCCGCTGAACGATTGGTCCGGACTTTCAAGTCACAGATGTTGAAGTTGAAAGAGTCGCATTCTGGGGAGGACGCGTTATTGCTCTTTTTGTCCGCGTATCGCTCTCAGCCCCGAGATGGTCGCTCGCCGGCTGAGTTGTTGCACGGTCGTCCTCATCGAACCTTGATGTCTTTGCTGCATCCGCCGCATCAGGTTCCTGTGCAGCGGCAGACGCCTGCTTTTGCTCCAGGCGACGTTGTATACTATCGCAACTATCGAGGGTCCCAGCTTTGGCTCGCAGGGCGCATTATTCGCTGCATCGGCCGCGCTATGTATCTGGTTTTGGGGGCCTCTTCTGAGGTGCGTCGGCATCTCAATCAGCTGCGCCTCTGTCGTCGCACGGGTTCTGCCGCTCCCCGTCTGCTTTCAGCGACGGTGCAGTCGGGTCAGCGCCCTGGGGACCCATCTACTGGCTCGCCTCAGCCCCAGGTGTTACCGACGATGCCTTCCAATTTGCCCCATGGCGACGCGCCGCAGCCGCCGCCGCCTGTTCTCCCGCCGGCGACGCCCGCAGTGGACGCTTCGCTGCAACCGCCGGGCGCCTCCCTGGGTCACGCGCCGCCGGTCGCTTCCCGTGACCAGCTGTCCTCCGACATGGAACTCTTGCCCGCTCCGGACCAGATGTCGTCTTCGCCCGTCGGCTGCCCCGACCCGATGGAGGTCGATCCTTTGGCCCCTCCTGTCTCTCTACGGGCGCATACACCGCATGTTGGCGTGCACCCTGGACTAGCTTTTCAGGCGTTTCCAAGCTCCCCTCGGACCGAATGGCCGGGTGCGGGTGGCACAGCCTCGCCTGTTGTTAGGCTCCCCATCTCTTCGCATAAGTCATCATGGGGTCCTCCCCACGGCGGGCGGAAGCCTTATAACACAACCGCACGCCGATTTGCGGGGGAGGAATGTGGTGTCACCGCCAGACACCACACTTGCTAGGTGGTAGCTTTTAAATCGGCCGCGGTCCGGTAGTGTACGTCGGACCCGCGTGTCGCCACTGTCAGTGATTGCAGACCGAGCGCCACCACACGGCAGGTCTAGAGAGACTTACTAGCACTCGCCCCAGTTGTACAGCCGACGTTCATAGCAATGGTTCACTGACAAATACGCTCTCATTTGCCGAGACGATAGTTAGCATAGCCTTCAGCTACGTCATTTGCTACGACCTAGCAAGGCGCCATTACCAGTGTATATTGGAATGGAAATAATGTACAGTCAAGAGAGATGTACACCGATTGTGGATTAAAGTCAAGTATTCTACCAGTACCTCCTGTTTTGCTAGTCGTATTTCTCTGACCTGTTCCAGGCCTCACGCCAGTCTGCATGTAATTAAACGCGTGCCTTTCGGCTTCCTCTCATAGTGACTGGGCTGTCTTGTCAAGTCACAACAGGTAGAAAGATTTTTTTTATTGTTGTAGTTGACCGATGATTTACACTGTTTGTCGGTGAGAGTACTTAACTTCGTTATAGCAGTAGGTCTGATTTGTCCAGGTACGTCTTTTAAGGTGATATTGACTAACGCATTTACTACATTGGGCTGCGCTACTGAAGCTTTTATTTTGACTGTGTCTCCGAGTGTTCACTTTTGATGTAAAGTTTGGATCGATAGTGCAAGGTGGTCTGATGGTATAACAGACAGCCATCATTCAGGTAGTCGGCACTACAGAACAAATACTGCTGGGTGTTAGGTGTTTTGTGCAGCACCGACTGATGCGAAGTGGTATCACGAAGTGTGGTCCTTTTAGCTGTTCCGTCTTTTTCGTGAGACTTGCTCCTACTGGTCTCATTCACCAAAATTACTGAAGGTAGTCGTTTCTTCATTTTTTTCTATTTTGCTCACTGCGGTAAGGGTCGGCAGTACTTCTTTACACCCTTACTTGGGAATGTGATTACATACATTTCACAATGTGTATTGTCTGTGCAAAAAACTATCCAATTTTGCTAAATTATTGAAGCGTTTGCGTCTGTCCCCATGTGGGCGTTTCAGTGAAAGTTCTCCCTGCAATATAACATTAAGATGTTACATGTCGTACGGATAACAGGGATTAAACACGAAGGGTGTGATAGTGGTGAGACCATGATTCGAGGAGCTAAGTCCAGATATGCCAACATGCTGTTTCAGTGTGGGCTCGTCAATAACAAAAAGTATATATATATATATATATATATATATATATATATATATATATATATATATATATATATATATATATATATATATATATAGAGAGAGAGAGAGAGAGAGAGAGAGAGAGAGAGAGAGAGAGAGAGAGAGAGATATTTAGACTCGCTGCTGCCTCAAAGGGCCACCTCTTTAATCTTAGAATTGGTGCACCACAGTAATTTAAGTTATTGTGTTTACCTTTTCTGCTTCAAGATAGATTAGGTCAGAAGTGAGACTGTCCAGTAATAGTTCTTTATCATCACTTCATCTTAAGCTGTGCTCAGCCATCAAATAACGCTGCGTTATTGGTTTGGGCTGTGGTATTTGGGCAGTAACGAGTTAAAGCGCAGTGCTGCATATTAAGCTGGTGCAGTGGGCCTTAGTAATTGCGTTGTAAGTGCGAGGATTTTAGTGGTGATGTTGCACTGTAATTCTTGCCCCAGGGCCAAGAGCTTTATCTACGGTATGGGTTTGTTAATGAATGGTATTCAGCTCAGTCGTATCGGTCAATTAACCAAGCCCTCCATACCGAACCGAAAAAAAACCCTCCTGTTTATTGTTTCAGATGGCGCTTCACAGTTTAGGAAATCTTCAAATCTGCTGGCCAAAATTGGACTATTTTCCAACTCATTATACAATACTTTTCCATTCTAGTTCTTAAGACTGAGGTTTGGGCATCATATCTACTTGAGTTAGAGTGTTCTATAATAAGTCTCGTGTATTGTTCTTTCGGAAGTCCCCTTTTACTTAAGCATTCCTTCCCATATTTTCTTTGAAATTTTTGACTGTTTCGGCAGTAGGGGAAAGTCGCCCAATTTTGGGGGTTTTCTTTTAGTATATAAGAAAATGTAAACTATTTATGTTAACTCAAATACTTAATATACTTTCTATCATGCGTTTGAATTATAACATGTTCAAATTTCTGCTCTTATTGTGCAGTTCCCCCCCCCCCCCCCCCATGAACCATGGTGAACCATGGACCTTGCCGTTGGTGGAGAGGCTTGCGTGCCTCACGGAGGGGTATCTGTTGAGAGGCCAGACAAACGTGTGGTTCCTGAAGAGGGGCAGCAGCCTTTTCAGTAGTTGCAAGGGCAACAGTCTGGATGATTGACTGATCTGGCCTTGTAACAATAACCAAAACGGCCTTGCTGTGCTGGTACTGCGAATGGCTGAAAGCAAGGGAAACTACGGCCGTAATTTTTTCCCGAGGGCATGCAGCTTTACTGTATGGTTAAATTATGATGGCGTCCTCTTGGGTAAAATATTCCGGAGGTAAAATAGTCCCCCATTCGGATCTCCGGGCGGGGACTACTCAAGAGGATGTCGTTATCAGGAGAAAGAAAACTGGCGTTCTACGGATCGGAGCGTGGAATGTCATATCCCTTAATCGGGCAGGTAGGTTAGGAAATTTAAAAAGGGAAACGGATAGGTTGAAGTTAGATATAGTGGGAATTAGTGAAGTTCGGTGGCAGGAGGAAAATGCAGGAGTAGGTTTAATAATGAATAGGAAAATAGGAATGCGGGTAAGCTACTACAAACAGCATAGTGAACGCATTATTGTGGCCAAGATAGACACGAAGCCCACACCTACTACAGTAGTACAAGTTTATATGCCAACTGTCTCTGCAGATGACGAAGAAATTGAAGAAATGTATGATGAAATAAAAGAAATTATTCAGATTGTGAAGGGAGACGAAAATTTAATAGTCATGGGTGACTGGAATTCTAGTGTAGGAAAAGGGAGAGAAGGAAACATAGTAGGTGAATATGGATTGGGGCTAAGAAATGAAAGAGGAAGCCGCCTGGTAGAATTTTGCACAGAGCACAACATAATCATAACTAACACTTCGTTTAAGAATCATTAAAGAAGGTTGTATACATGGAAGAACCCTGGAGATACTAAAAGGTATCAGACAGATTATATAATGATAAGACAGAGATTTAGGAACCAGGTTTTAAATTGTAAGACATTTCCAGGGGCAGATGTGGACTCTGACCACAATCTATTGGTTATGACCTGTAGATTAAACCTGAAGAAACTGAAAAAAGGTGGGAATTTAAGGAGATGGGACCTGGATAAACTGAAAGAACCAGAGGTTGTACAGAGTTCCAGGGAGATCATAAGGTAACAATTGACAGGAATGGGGGAAAGAAATACAGTAGAAGAAGAATGGGTAGCTTTGAGGGATGAAGTAGCGAAGGCAGCAGAGGATCAAGTAGGTAAAAAGACGAGGGCTAGTAGAAATCCTTGGGTAACACAAGAAATATTGAATTTAATTGATGAAAGGAGAAAAAATAAAAATGCAGTAAATGAAGCAGGCAAAAAGGAATACAAACGTTTCAAAAATGAGATCGACAGGAAGTGCAAAATGGCTAAGCAGGGATGGCTAGAGGACAAATGTAAGGATGTAGAGGCCTATCTCACTAGGGGTAAGATAGATACTGCCTACAGGAAAATTAAAGAGACCTTTGGAGAAAGACAGCCACTTGTATGAATATCAAGAGCTCAGATGGAAACCCAGTTCTAAGCAAAGAAGGGAAAGCAGAAACGTGGAAGGAATATATAGAGCGTCTATACAAGGGCGATGTACTTGAGGACAATATTATGGAAATGGAAGAGGATGTAAATGAAGATGAAATGAAAGATATGATACTGCGTGAAGAGTTTGACAGAGCACTGAAAGACCTGAGTCGAAACAAGGCCCCCAGAGTAGACAACATTCCATTGGAACTACTGACGGCCTTGGGAGAGCCAGTCCTGACAAAACTCTACCATCCGGTGAGCAAGATGTATGAAACAGGCGAAATACCCTCAGACTTCAGGAAGAATATAATAATTCCAATCCCAAAGAAAGCAGGTGTTGACAGATGTGAAAATTACCGAACTATCAGTTTAATAAGTCACAGCTGCAAAATACTAACACGAATTCTTTACAGACGAATGGAAAAACTAGTAGAAGCCAACCTCGGGGAATATCAGTTTGGATTCCGTAGAAACACTGGAACACGTGAGGCAATACTGACCTTATGACTTATCTTAGAAGAAAGATTAAGGAAAGGCAAACCTACGTTTCTAGCATTTGTAGACTTAGAGAAAGCTTTTGACAATGTTGACTGGAATACTCTCTTTTAAATTCTAAAGGTGGCAGGGCTAAAATACAGGGAGCGAAAGGCTATTTACAATTTGTACAGAAACCAGATGGCAGTTATAAGAGTCGAGGGACATGAAAGGGAAGCAGTGGTTGGGAAGGGAGTAAGTTGTAGTCTCTCCCCGATGGTGTTCAATCTATATATTGAGCAAGCAGTAAAGGAAACAAAAGAAAAATTCGGAGTAGGTATTAAAATTCATGGAGAAGAAATAAAAACTTTGAGGTTCGTCGATGACATTGTAATTCTGTCAGAGACAGCAAAGGACTTGGAAGAGCAGTTGAATGGACTGGACAGTGTCTTGAAAGGAGGATATAAGATGAACATCAACAAAAGCAAAACAAGGATAATGGAATGTAGTCTAATTAAGTCGGATGATGCTGAGGGAATTAGATTGGGAAATGAGGCACTTAAAGTAGTAAAGGAGTTTTGCTATTTGGGGAGCAAAATAACTGATGATGGTCGAAGTAGACAGGATATAAAATGTAGGCTGGCAATGGCAAGGAAAGCGTTTCTGAAGACGAGAAATTTGTTAACATCCAGTATTGATTTAAGTGTCAGGAAGTCATTTCTGAAAGTATTCATATGGAAGTGAAACATGGACGATAAATAGTTTGGACAAGAAGAGAATAGAAGCGTTTGAAATGTGGTGCTACAGAAGAATGCTGAAGATTAGATGGGTAGATCACATAACTAATGAGGAAGTATTGAATAGGATTGGGGAGAAGAGAAGTTTGTGGCACAACTTGACCAGAAGAAGGGTTCGGTTGGTAGGACATGTTCTGAGGCATCAAGGGATCACCAATTTAGTATTGGAGGGTAGCGTGGAGGGTAAAAATCGCAGAGGGAGACCAAGAGATGAATACACTAAGCAGATTCAGAAGGATGTAGGTTGCAGTAGTTACTGGGAGATGAAAAAGCTTGCACAGGATAGAGTAGCATGGAGAGCTGCATCAAACCAGTCTCAGGACTGAAGACCACAACAATAACAATATTGTACAGTTGTATTAGATATTCTGCCAAACAAATTATATTGCGAAACTGTCTCTCTTGAAAATTTTTTCCTAATTTGGGGAGGTATTATAATCATTGTACATAAACCAATTAATCAGATATTCTATAATTGTAGCAACTATAACGACACCTACGACAAACTTATTTCTGGCTCTTAGAGCCAGCACATGCTGTATGTGCATTTTGAGCACCAAATCACGTTGTGTCCATTCTGATCGTCTGAGAAGAGACCTGCTTTCTGCGTCTTCGTTGTCGTCGCAATCTTCGCTTTCGCCGGATTGTGCAATTTCATCTGCTTTGGACTCTGATGAAGATTGAATGATCCTCAGTTTCTCGCCAGTCGCTTTGACGCGTCCAGGTGCCAGGTTTGATGCTCCATGCTTATCATGGCCTGCCTTCCCAACCTGCTTTTTCGTTACCACCGTTTGTTTTGATTCCGCAAACTGATGCTTGTAAGGAGGCCCAGTGATCAGTTGAGCAGAACCACTGCGGTATCTTATGGAATCTATTTTGGTTCTAAGTTTTGGAAGAGGGTTAATGTCAGTTGCCATGACACACCTGAATTTTGAGAAGCAGCACTTTCTTCACACTCCTTCCTATTCCCGTTATACCATTTTCTGCTGCTGTTGATATTACCCTATACTCATCTGACCAGAAATCGTTATCTTCTTTCCATTTCACTTATCTGACCCCTACTGTATCTTTGAGTGAGCCTTTGCATTTCCCTTTTCAGATTTTCTAGTTTCCCTTCCACGTTCAATCTTCTGACATTCCACGCCCCGACTCGTAGAACTTTATCCTTCCGTTGATTATTCAATATCTTTCTCATGGTTACCTCCTCCTTGGTAGCACCCGACCAGAGATCCGAATGGGGGACTATTCCGGAATCTTTTTCCAATGGAGAGACCATCATAACACTTATTCAATTATAGGCCACATGTCCTGTGGATACACGTTACGCCTCTTTAATGCAGTGGTTTTCATTGCTTTGAAGTCACTACTGCCATTAGACTTGTTTATTTACAGTGTTACATTTACACTTACACAATCATGATTTCGGGTTCAAAGTGCCATCAGGATTGTGTAAGTGTAAATATAACACTGTAAATATAACACTGTAAATAAACAACAGTCTAATGGCGGTACTGACTTTAAAGAAATATGTTATGAATGTGGCCTCATTATGAATAAATTATTAAGGTTTTCATTGCCTTCTGCATCCTCATGCCGTTGATCGTTGCTGATTCTTCCGCCTTTAGGGGCAGTTTCTCACCTCTTGGACAAGAGAATGCCCTAAGCTTCTGTCCGCTCCTCCGCCCTCTTTGACAAGGCCGTTGGCAGAACGAGGGGTGACTTCTTATGCCGGAAGTCTTCGGCTGCCAATGCTGACTATTAATCAGAATTTAAAGACAGAGGCGGGATTTGAAACCGATACTGAAGACGTTTTGGTATGAATCAAAGACACTACCCCTGGACCACGGGTGCCTTAGCAGATCACATTTTACTCAGGAACCCAAGTCCCATCTACAACCCCTAGATGTGTGTAACTTGAATTGTGGAAAACCTTGTAGGTACTGAGTTCTGTTGGTTGATTGTATTGTCACGTTCACAAATTATTTATTCTTTTTAACTGATCCTAGTGAAAAAAAGACAGACACTTTGTACAAGTTATATGTAAAGTGCTACAGAGAGGTAGACTAGATGGAGAAAATCAGTCACCTTGGCCAAAGAATTCATAGTACAAATGCAAACGCGAAACTGCCACTATGGCACGGTGTCACTCGATGAAAAAAAAGGAAACGAGCCTTCGGTAGCAGGAAAAGCCACCGCCTGGAGCAGGAGCGAGGCGCCGACAGAAAGGAAGAGGGAGATGGACTGATACCTGGCCTGGGGGTCGGTGCGATGTGCGCCGCTGGTATCGACGTGCGCTAATTGCCCGGGGCTGAGCCAGCGCCTCTGGAGAGCCGGAGGCCCATTGTGTCCGGACGGGAGGACACTTGGCCCGCCGCAAGGCAAGGCAAGCGACAGACCAGAGTTGGCTCACAGCTCCAGTGTAGCGCCCGCCGTGTCGCTTTTCACACTGCCGCGGGCGTTGCTGCCGACATTTAGAGAGCCTCCATAGCCATCCTATATACAAACGAAACACACAAATTCATTTTTGTCAGTTTTATTTCGGAAAAAAGCTACTGGTGCCCCACAAGGATCTATACGGTGTCCAATTATTGCGCTTTAAATCGTGTATGTTCAAATTTCTCTGAGGTTGTGGTCGCCTACCACAATTGATAGCACAGTTCAGGAGGAATAAAGGTGTCTATAAAAGGAGTAATGGCCACAGGATAATGGCTGCATGAAATGAATCAGACGCCTCTCATTACTGCCTGCTGTAGGCACTAGACTTAGGTTTGCCTCTAATACTTTTTTTATTGGGTTTTGATGCGTCGAAAATTTCAACTGAGGCGTAAATCAGATACCATTTACGCCGGATAAATTCATACAGTTAATAGAATAGAACAAATAAGAACAGAACAAGTAAGTCGCCATGTCTGGATGAAATCCCACTTCGGTTTTACAAAGAATACTCCACAGAACTGGCCCCTGTAATAGCTTGAATTTATCGTGAAACTCTAGCCCAGCGCAAAGTCCCAAGCGATGGATGAACCAAAGGTGACTCATACATATAAGAAGGATAAAAGAACGGACCCACTAATTTACAAAACAAGTTTCACGGAAGCCTGTAATTTAGTGTGGACGTCGAAATGCTTTTAATAGGTTCCACAATGAAATATCGTCTCAAAATATGGTAGAAAACGCAAAGAGAGACCAGTCGTATGTAAAGTACACCAGTGGCAAAACACAGTCAATAACGTCACTGCGCGATAGCGATGGAAATGTTACCGATGATGATTCCACTAAAGCGGAATTACTAAATACAGTTTTCCATAATACCTTCACGAAATAAGACGAAGTAAATATTCCAGAATTCGAAACCATAACAGCTGAGTGACATAAAAGTAGATACATTAAGTGTTGCGAAACAACTCAAATCACTTAAGAAAAGACAGTCTTCCGGTCCGGATGGTATACCAGTCAGGTTCCTTTCAGAGTATGCTGACACAATATGGCCATTCTTAGCAATCATATACAATCACTCACTTGACGAAAGGTCTGTTCCTAAAGATTGGAAAGTAGCACAGGTCACACCGATATTCAATAAAGGAAATGGGAGTAACCCATTAAATTACAGACGCATATCACTGACCTCAATTTGCTGTAGGATTTTGGAGCATATATTGTACTCGAACATTATGAATCACCTTGAAGAAAATTACTTATCGATAAATAACCAACACAGATTCAGAAAATATCGTTCTTGTGCAACGCAGATAGCTCTTTATTCCCATGAAGTAATGAGTGCTGTCGACAAGGGATCTCAGATCGATTCCATATTCCTATATTTCCAGAAGGCTTTTGATACCGTTCCTCACAAGCGACTATTAATCAAATTGCGTGCATATAGAGTATCGTCTCAGTTGTGTGACTGGATTCGTGATTTCTTCTCAGAGAGGTCACAGTTCGTAGTGATAGACGGTAAATAATCGAGTAGAACAGAAGTGATATCTGGCGTTCCGCAAGGTAGTGTCATAATAAGCCCTCTGCTGTTCCTGATTTACATAAATGATCTAGGTGATAATCTGAGCAGCCCCATTCGATTGTTTGCAGATGATGCTGTACTTTACAGTCTATTAAAATCATCAGACGGTCAATTCCAATTACAAAATGATCTAGAAAGATTTTCTGTATGGTGCGAAAATTGTCAATTGGCACTAAACAAAGAAAAGTGCGAGGTCATCCACATGGGTACTAAAAGAAATCCGATAAATTTTGGGTATACGATAAATCGCAGAAATCTAAGGGCTGTCAGTTCGACTAAATACCTAGGAATTACAATTTCGAACAACTTAAATTGGAAAGTGTGGTGTCACCGCCAGACACCACACTTGCTAGGTGGTAGCCTTTAAATCGGCCGCGGTCCGCTAGTATACGTCGGACCCGCGTGTCACCACTGTCAGTGATTGCAGACCGAGCGCCGCCACACGGCAGGTCTAGAGAGATTTCCTAGCACTCGCCCCAGTTGTACAGCCGACTTTGCTAGCGAAGGTTCACTGACAAATTACGCTTTCATTTGCCGAGACGATAGTTAGCATAGCCTTCAGCTACTCATTTGCTACGACCTAGCAAGGCGCCATTATCAATTGCAATTTATCTTGTGATGCATGTACCGTCAGACCGATGTTCACCGACTATGGATTAAAGTTAAGTATTCCAGCACCTACGTACTTTATTTGCTAGTCTCAATTCCTTATGTTCCAGACCTCACGCCAGCCCGCGTGAGCTTCAACGCGTACCTTTCGGCTACCTCCTAGTGGCTTGGCTGTCTCGCCAAGTCACAACAGAAAGACCACATACATAATATTGTGGGGAAGGCGAAACAAAAACTGCGCTTTGTTGGATGAACAGAAGATGCGACAAACCCACTAAAGAGGCAGCCTACATTACACTTGTCCGTCTTCTGCTGGAATATTGCTGCGCGGTGTGGGATCCTTACCATGTAGGATTGACGGAGGACATCGAAAAAGTGCAAAGAAGGGCAGCTCGTTTCGTGTTATCGCGCAATATGGAGTGTCACTGATATGATACGCGAGTTGGGGTGGCAGTCACTGAAACAAAGGCGGTTTTCTTTGCGGCGAGATCTATTTACGACATTTCAATCAGCAACTTTCTCTTCCGAATGCGAAAATACTTTGTTGACACCCACATACGTAGGGAGAAATGATCATCATAATAAAACAAGGGAAATCAGAGTTCGAACGGAAAGATTTAGGTGTTCCTATTTCCCGCGCGCCATTCGGGAGTGGAATGGTAGAGAAGTAGTATTTAAGTGTGAATTGCAGAGTAACCATGTAGATATAGAGCCTTAACATCGGTTCACTGCTTCATTCTTGATTGTTTACATAGTTCGAACATAATACATTTCCTAGGGACGGGAAAGCTTCTTTCCACAGACCAACGCGTACTTAAAAATCATCGCTCGAACTAAACTCGGCTTGCTCGTTTCTCGCGCCATGTCCTGCGAACCATGAATGAGGCATTTGACACTGTGACCCACTGCACAATCTTAACGAAAGTAAGAGCGTATGGAGTCAGTTCCTAGATATGAGAGATTTGTAGAGTTCAATATGTCCTGGAAGGAAGCTGTTCGTCAGAGACAAGGCTATCGCCAGTAGTGCCACAGGGATGTGTGGAAAGACCGCTCTTATTCTCCATCTACATAAATAACCAGACGAACAGGTTGTGCAACATTCAGAGGTTGTCTGCTGCTGACGCTGTAGTGTGCAGAACTGTGTCGTCGTTCTGCGACTGTAGCAGGATGCTTGGTAATTTAGACAACATTTTTATGGGAGTGATGAATGGCAGCTTGCTCTGAATATAGTTAAATGTCAGTTAACGCAGATGAATAGCAAAAACAATCCCTTAATGTTCGAATACAGCGTTCATAGTGTGCGTCTTACACGTTCACATTGATTGAGTATCTAGGCGCAATGTTGGAAAATGATATAAAATGGAACGAATTAGTAGGGAAGACGAATATTCGACTTCGGTTTATTGGATGAATTTAGGAAAGTGCTCTCGTATGTAAAGGAGAACGCTTGTACATCACAAGTGTGAACCGTTCTTCAAAAATGCTGGAGTGTTTGGGGATCCCACCAGATCGGATTAAATGAAAACAGCGAAGGAATTCAGAGGCGGGCTGCTAGATTTGATACCGGTAGATTTTATCAATAAGTGAGCATTAAGGAGATGTTACGTGAACTCAGATGGGAGTCCCTGGAGCGAAAACGACGTTCTATTCGTGAGACATAATTGACAAAATTTGGGAACCAGCACTTGAAGATGGATTCTATTGCCGAAAAGAATCTCAGAAGGTAAGAGAAATTTGGACTCGCACAAAAATGGTTCAAATGGCTCTGAGAACTATGCGACTTAACTTCTGAGGCCAACAGTCGCCTAGAACTTAGAGTTACTTAAACCTAACTAACCTAAGGACATCACACACATCCATGCCCGAGGCAGGATTCGAACCAGCGACCGTAGCGGTCGCTCGGCTCCAGACTGTAGCGCCTACAGCCGCACGACCACTCCGACCGGCGGACTAGCACAGAGGCATGCATGGAAAGTCGTTTTTCCCTCTCTTTGTTTGCGAGTGGGACAGGAAACGAAGTGAGTAGGACCTGTACAAGATACCCTCCGTCATACAGCATACCGCGCATTTTGTATGTAGACGATGCTGTCCAGTACTGTCACTGTCGATTGAACACAGGCTACATTACCTAACTAGGCATGAGCGAGAAATGCTGCTGCGATGCCTAACGATAAGTTTCTTTGTTCGGGTAGGTGAATGAGCTCTCACAAAGCAAACATTATGCCTGCACTCGCCGGAGCTGAGCCACTTGCCTGTCGCATGCAGTAGGTGGGCGTGTCTGCGGCTGTTGTCGTCTGAAAGTCTTCTCCACCACACTATATGACTTCCCTCCACTCCTCATATGGGACCAGGACTTTGATTAGGACTATCGCAGTTCGCTTTCAATGTTTCTGACGACCAGCTCCAACCATTGTAAAAAGAGACTCATCCTCCCCTTGATTTCCTTAATCAGTTTTCCTCGTGGCTATCGTCCCCAACGTGCCATGGGGACGATTACTTAATAAAAAGAACATTACTTCACAGGGGCATTGTTAAGGCGCCAATTCGTCACTGTCTGCATGTTGTAAAATGCTTATACCTGGAATCGAACAAAGTATGGCATGACTGAGGAGATATCACCATCCGCTCCAAAATCACTCTCTACTGGCGATTCTGTAGAATAATGAATTTCACCCGAGCTATCAGGAGCCAACAATGCTTGCGAATCCTATTGCTAGACCGCTGCAGAAAGTCTTTTTCTTCTCCATGTACTTCAGGACACACTTCGTTCCGCCAGGTTAGCCGAGAGCGCTAATGCGCTGTTTCTGGAAGTCGGGTAGGCGCGCCGGCCCCGGATCGAATCCGCCTGGCGGATTAACGACGAGGACCAGTTTGGCGGCCAGCCTGCATGTGGTTTTTAGGCAGTTTTTCACATTCCGTTAGGTGAAAACCGGGCTGTCTCGACGTCGCGATTCAATTACACGACTCGCAGACACACTTTCGCACTTTTCCATGAGTTCCACTAGATGCTAACACTTGGGGTACACTGATTCCGTCCCCGGGGAGGGGGAGGGGGGGGGGGGTCAGGAAGGGCATCCGGCCACCCATTCAAATTAACATGCCAAATCCGAATTAACCACGCCGACCCTACGCTCACTGCAGGACAAAGACGCAAGTGTTAGGTAGTACTTTAGGACACACTTATGCTGTACACGTTACATCAAAGTTACGAAGGCAGCTGCCTTCCTGGTAGACGACTCACGGCACACAGAGCCACCAAACGGCAATCTAAGCGCCGTCAGAGGTCGCTGGCCCCACAAACCACTTTTGTAAGCCAGCCACATGACTGGAAGTAAGAGCGACTGTATCCTGGCACCAAGGGCTCTGTTTAGCCTGGAACACGGGATCTTGGAGGGCAGTTCACTCTGAGTGTGGTTCTCGGGCCAGGCGCCGAATGCACTCGCATTTCATCTACCAAGAATTCTCGCCAGCCATCTCCACAGTCCATCTCAGTCTCGACAACTCGGAACCCCCCAAAGACTTCATCACAGCTAAAGACATGCACATATTTACCGTGAGCAGCCATCGGGCTCCGTTGTATTATCTCTTGAATACTTGACATCACACCCGGCTTTAGTTTTACCATACCTTTTGCACACTGACTGTGGCTCGTCCTCTATGGTCCTTAACCCTTTGAAACACTTCTATTGACTGTGCCAATTTAATATTCCTACTCGAAATCCTTGCACATTAAGTTCCAACGACCCAATATACTGTGACAGTCTCGGGCGCAGTATTATTATTTGTGCTCTTTAATTATACAATAATTCTTTTTAGTTTCACAATTGTTTCATCACAAATTGGCGTGTAGTTATCACCCATCAGCCGTCAAAATCAGAGAATTTTTCTGTTAGATAAATATTGAAGAATTAACCTTATTGAAGTCTGTGTGTT
Source organism: Schistocerca serialis cubense (assembly GCF_023864345.2). Taxonomy (NCBI): domain Eukaryota; kingdom Metazoa; phylum Arthropoda; class Insecta; order Orthoptera; family Acrididae; genus Schistocerca; species Schistocerca serialis. The sequence goes on from NC_064646.1 coordinate 242,823,021, forward strand.
ACTGTAGCTTTCATAGAATTCTGTGAAAGCGATGGCATAACATCACCTTTACGGTGTCTTACGAAAGCAAGCTAACAGATGTAGGCCCAGATAGGATCGTTCATCCCCTCACCATCAGTTACGCCCAGGAAAAAATCTATTGACTTACCGAATCTGGTTGCAGTATAATAAAATAACATCCAAACAACGGGTGTAGGTATTTCATTTTATTGCATTATTGGAGTATTTCCGTGACATTTTCTGAGCCATGCATTACTTTGATATGAGCTCTAAGGCATCGTATTATCCTTCTGTCTGCGTGGCTAAGCAGCCATCTTCTTTGCGTCCCACCAGGAGGCATGTGAAGGCTCTACCACACCGATTTAGCAGCATTCTTCATGAGCTATCGCCAGTAACTACTGGACGGCCGTCCAAGGAAAAGGACCGCCAGTCATGTGACACTTGGACGTCATAAGCATTTGATGGAGCTGAATGTGACTTTGAGCACGTGATTGCTTCTACATTCTACCAAGTTATGTAACTGAAAGTACGTCTCTTGGTTCTGCTGAAAGATGGTGTCGGAATTATGTCTGCTACTTGTGTCTACGTAATTTACAGGCAAAGCAGGCTTAGTGAGCCTTACTCCTCGGCGCTTGTTGGATCATCTGGTGAGCGTATTTGTGAGTAGACTGTGCAAAAGTTATTTGGAGCGATCCGCTGTGCCACCGGTTTATTTAAATTATTCGTCACGTCGTTTTATGTTTGAGTCAGCACGGTTTTATTTAAAGAGATTACAAGTTCCAGTTTGGCTAGCTTACATTGTTAAAACTGTTTGTCACATTTATACTGGATGTGTTGCCTAGTTGCTGTCTATCACCGTCAGGTTAAGCACAAGTTGGTAATTTAAGAATATTATATCTACTGGTTATACGTAGTTTACTAATTCTAGTTCAATTTTGCTACCTGGAGTTTTACTTTAAACCAGGTAGGCTTGTCGTTTACATTTTACTCGTGTTATTGTTGCGGTCGTCAATCAAAAGACTGACTAGATGCAACTCTCCATCACCATACAGTAATGCTGCATGCCCTCGGTAAAAATTATGGCTGCAGTTTCTCCTTGCTTTCAGTTGTTCGCAGTACCAGCGCAGCGATGGTATTTTGGTTGATGTTACAAGGCCAGTTAAATCAATCATCCAGACTGTTGCCCCGCAACTACTGAAAAAACTGCTGCCTCTCTTCAGGAACCACACGTTTGTCTGGTTTCTGAACAGATACCATGGTACGGCTATCTGTGTCGCTGAGGCGCGCAAGCGTGCCCACCAACGGCAAGGTCCAAGGGGCAAAGATTTTATTCATGCATTCCTTAATAAGACTAGCCCGAGTTATGACAACTCAGAATCAAACTATGTAAATCTCTACATTCGGTCTTGGCTGAGATTTGTGGGCCACATAATTCTATGTCTGGCTAATTGTTCCTAATCTCGGGCTCTTTAATGAGATAACCGCTACCTACTAAAGCCAGTTAAAGTAATTTTCATCTGATTCTCATAAAGATAATATTTTAAGTCGTCTTTAAATTTGCTCACTGCCTCTTGTGATCTGGTGTGCTAACCGATATTAACTGATTTGTTAACTGAAGTTTCATTAACAACTGATATACTATTTTAGAAGTTTTGTTATTTGAAAAATTTTTCTGTTTATTCTAGTAGTACCTGAATTCATACTGCGTTGCGTTGTATTTATTCTTAGACACAACCATCTGATTGAGGTCAGACTCTACGCAAGGTCATAATTTGAATTCTAAAATTAATATTCCTCAGAATTGAAATTTTTATTGCTCTTTCTTTACTGCATTCACTTGGATTTGTCAAATTTCACGTGAAAACAAAAAAAGTTCGTAATGGCCATTTGCAAACTTCTTAAACAAAATAAATTTATTTTCTCTGAATGGGTGTGTTACGTTTTTTGTGGTCTGGTTCCTTACCACTGCCAGTGCTAACAACCTAGTGGTTTTCACCTTCTTATGAAGTTGATCGAAGTGACAATCTTAGTAGCGCCTTTCTGACTTAGTTTTGTAACTGCTCCTATAGCTATTTGACAAAAACTCAAAACATTGAAATAATGCCCTGTAATTGGTCGCACTAACATCTTATATAGAAAATTAACAGCAATAGCAGCCCTCGGTCACAAAAGGGAGTCTTTTGACCCAGGTTTTGGAACTGCTATAAATGTCTTCATCAGAAATAAAACATTCATATTACAAAATTACAGGAAAGAAAAAATTTTATATGTAAGTAATAGCTAGTAGAAAAAAAAATGAACAGTACTTACATGTCACGTATTAAACTAAAAATCAAGAGCCGGCCGATGTGGCCGAGCGGTTCTAGGCGTTACAGTGTGGAACCGAGCAACCGCTACGGTCGCAGGTTCGAATCCTTCCTCGGGCATGGATGTGTGTGATGTCCTTAGGCTAGTTAGGTTTAAGTGGTTCTAAGTTCTAGGGGACTGCTGACCTCAGAAGTTAAGTCCCATAGTGCTCAGAGCCATTTGATTCGAACTAAAAATCAAGAGATTAGATTGTTAAGTAGCCTGTTTGTATTTGTGGCTACTAGATGGCACTCTGGGTGTAACGTTGACCCGCCCGCAATTGCTAATGCGGGCGCCTCAGTCTGAAGCTACCGTAGCTCGACGCATGTGAGCAGCACATAGTGGCTTGCCTTTACGTATTCTGTTTTACAAATTTTGTGACTAAAGCTTTATCGCTTGATTTTTAGTTTCATACATCACATGTAAGTACTTTTTCCTTCTTGAACTGCTAGCTAGTACTTACACTTAATTATTATTTTCTTTCCTGTAATTTTGAAATAATGTCATAAGCCAATTTGTGAGTTCTATTTCTGATGAAAGCACTCATAGCGGTAAACTACTTTTTTGCGACCGAGGTCTGTTATTGCTGTTAATTTTACTTTGTAAACGGTCACTGACCACTCGTCCATCTTCTAAAATGTTATTTTGTATAGGTTTTTCTTTACAGATACATTGGATTTTCCCATAAAACTTTCAACAAACTAAAGTCTTCAATTCTCTTACCCAAATACTAATTGTACGTGATGTCTCAATTCGTATTGCTTGTAAGTATTACCAGTAAGTACCTATACGGCGTGCTGCGCCTAGGATGTTTACAAGAAATATCTTAATCATTCCACCGAATTCTCTCTCTTTTTATCGGCGTTACGTCATATTTACTCATTTTTAAATAGAGATTCCACCCACTACGATAAGTGGAAAGTTTGTCCATATCTTTCTGTAGTCCCTTAGATGCATGCATGTCTGATGGGACAGGTACTGTTCTGTCGATTACGATTTTGGTATGTATTTCGAAATGGCTTCGCTTTTTGCGCAAATCACTTCGGCTATCCGAGTACGCCTCTAGCTATGATCCAGATTCCATGTGTCACAGTTTCCACAACACTTACGCTCACTCGTTTAGTGGTTCCAGTATAGGGAGAGACCAATGTCTTATCGACATTTTTGACCATCGTGGCAGGGATATGTTATTGATCAGTAAAGTAAGCGAAAAGCGAGAAATCTGGTTTCGCGTTCCGGTCCGGCACAAATCTGTGTGTGTGTCGCAAACAGCTGACGTCAATCCAGGTTCGCAAAATGCGAGTCCAATTCAAAACGTAAGAATGTTCAGGAAAATAAACGAATACAACAAAATAAGTCACAAATTAAATCAACAGGAAGGTCAGGGAAGAAACATTGAAATGAAGAGCGGAAACAGGAAACGTACTAGGTGCCAAATCTCACATTTGTCACGAGAATGTAAGAAAACGTATCTTTGTTTGTACGTAACTGATTTTCAGAGATTAAGAAACTATTCTAACACCACAGGATTACTCTTCTCACCTCATCACTGGAAAGAATAATGCGACATTAAAAAGTAAATACTTTGTCATGAATGTTATAAGTGCCATGACGATAAATTTACTGTTTCTAAGGGCCAGTAAGAAATTCCAAAGAATTTGATATTTCCAAAAAAGAAAACAGCATAGAGCACGAGGGCCCTTTCACTTTTGCACCACATCTGTTATTATTTGCATTAGTTGTTGGCATTTTTCTCCACAACTAATGTAAACAACAACAAATACAATATTAACGTGAACAGCCATCTCAAGATGAAGCTGTCGCTTCAAACCTGTTGACGGCGTTAGTTCTGTAAATATTATTATTACCAGTGGCTGTCTGCTGTTTTCTCTTCTGCAGTAATAAACTTGTATTTTCCTTACAGCCACATATTCAAAAATGTCAGTTTTCGTCAAATTAATAAGATCTAAGCTTTTGTTCCAAGTGCTGTTGATACTGAAGCACTTCTATTTTTGGTAACAGAAGGACATAAATACATTATTAGGTTCTTAACTACTAGAACTGTAGTCAGCAAAAGAATTTCTCCTATCTTTTAAATTTTGGAACTACAGAGTCAATCACAGCTAAGTACAAAGATCATGTGGCATTCATTAATGAATGTTTGGAAGAGTTCCTAGATTAAATGCAGGGAGAAGCAGCAGAATCCTGAGAAGACAATGAGAGAGGACAAGTTACTCTCTCACCTATTTTCCACATACAGAAAATTATTAAAGATTTTGTTGCAACCTGACGCACCTTGAGCGAGACTCTAGAAAGTTAATGGCCTGAGCAGACGTTGATGGAGGCTGGTAGGACACTAAAAGCATGAGGGATTTTTATGATTCTTAGCTCATAGAAAAAGCATGTTGGGAGTTGAAAGCAATTGGTGGCGAGCCCATCCCTCAGTAAATCTTGACAGACAGGCCCACAGCCGTACAGGGCAGACATAGCAACCCCTCGTCAAGGCACATCTCCAGCAGAACAATGCTGTGATACCTGCCATGGTGCCAGTAGAAGCCTGGGGTGGGGGCAACAGCCTGAAGCAACGTGTCTACACAGTGAAGTCTTAAACCAGGCACTGTGTGCACAGCCTTGCATAGTAAAAATTCACAGGTTTTCTTGTTCACTGATAGAGAAAATGTGCCAATGAACCACTTACAGGCCATCTCAGTTGTATAAGAAACTCTGATGTCTGACAAACGTTTAGAGACAAAATCATTATTACACCTCATGGCTAGGACTAACAAGCTCCAAGGCACAGGCGATTTACACTCCTGGAAATGGAAAAAAGAACACATTGACACCGGTGTGTCAGACCCACCATACTTGCTCCGGACACTGCGAAAGGGCTGTACAAGCAATGATCACACGCACGGCACAGCGGACACACCAGGAACCGCGGTGTTGGCCGTCGAATGGCGCTAGCTGCGCAGCATTTGTGCACCGCCGCCGTCAGTGTCAGCCAGTTTGCCGTGGCATACGGAGCTCCATCGCAGTCTTTAACACTGGTAGCATGCCGCGACAGCGTGGACGTGAACCGTATGTGCAGTTGACGGACTTTGAGCGAGGGCGTATAGTGGGCATGCGGGAGGCCGGGTGGACGTACCGCCGAATTGCTCAACACGTGGGGCGTGAGGTCTCCACAGTACATCGATGTTGTCGCCAGTGGTCGGCGGAAGGTGCACGTGCCCGTCGACCTGGGACCGGACCGCAGCGACGCACGGATGCACGCCAAGACCGTAGGATCCTACGCAGTGCCGTAGGGGACCGCACCGCCACTTCCCAGCAAATTAGGGACACTGTTGCTCCTGGGGTATCTGCGAGGACCATTCGCAACCGTCTCCATGAAGCTGGGCTACGGTCCCGCACACCGTTAGGCCGTCTTCCGCTCACGCCCCAACATCGTGCAGCCCGCCTCCAGTGGTGTCGCGACAGGCGTGAATGGAGGGACGAATGGAGACGTGTCGTCTTCAGCGATGAGAGTCGCTTCTGCCTTGGTGCCAATGATGGTCGTATGCATGTTTGGCGCCGTGCAGGTGAGCGCCACAATCAGGACTGCATACGACCGAGGCACACAGGGCCAACACCCGGCATCATGGTGTGGGGAGCGATCTCCTACACTGGCCGTACACCACTGGTGATCGTCGAGGGGACACTGAATAGTGCACGGTACATCCAAACCGTCATCGAACCCATCCTTCTACCATTCCTAGACCGGCAAGGGAACTTGCTGTTCCAACAGGACAATGCACGTCCGCATGTATCCCGTGCCACCCAACGTGCTCTAGAAGGTGTAAGTCAACTACCCTGGCCAGCAAGATCTCCGGATCTGTCCCCCATTGAGCATGTTTGGGACTGGATGAAGCGTCGTCTCAAGCGGTCTGCACGTCCAGCACGAACGCTGGTCCAACTGAGGCGCCAGGTGGAAATGGCATGGCAAGCCGTTCCACAGGACTACATCCAGCATCTCTACGATCGTCTCCATGGGAGAATAGCAGCCTACATTGCTGCGAAAGGTGGATATACACTGTACTAGTGCCGACATTGTGCATGCTCTGTTGCCTGTGTCTATGTGCCTGTGGTTCTGTCAGTGTGATCATGTGATGTATCTGACCCCAGGAATGTGTCAATAAAGTTTCCCCTTCCTGGGACAATGAATTCACGGTGTTCTTATTTCAATTTCCAGGAGTGTAGATAAAGATCTTTGAAATTGTATCTGTTCGCTTGTTGCTGTGGGAAGTGACATTACTTTGGAGAAAATCATCTTCCCCTCTGCGAAACCTTAAAAAAAAACAGTAATTGGCAGTTTCTTTTTTTCCAGAGATGCAGGTTTCTTAACTCTTGCCATGGTTCAACACGAGTTTGAGCTGCCGTGTGGGAGGGCAGATTTAGCATCTCTCGAGCGCTATGATTGGCTCAAGACAGGGTGAAGGCAGTGCCGTTCATGCACTTTGCGGGAAAACGGATTTTTTTCTGGAGAGGTGAGAATCTCTCGGGTGCAGGACTTTGCTCTGGCAGCAACTGCTGGTCGAGGCTCTGGCATGTGTGATTGGTACTTGGGACCTGTTCTGAGACTGACTTCACTTGCTAGTAGTATAGACTGGGAAGCCTATGGTGAAGTTCTTACTGTACCAACAGTGTGACTGCAAACGTCTCGGACTGCTCCATTGCCGAGGGCACACTTATTCGTTTTTGGTTTACCAGTCTTGACGTTTGGTATCCTTGTGGGCCCTGTCGTATAACTGAGTCAAATTGGTCGTTGGTATGACAAGCGAACGGGTGTCTCACACACTGAAATCTACCGTTATTTCAGGGCTCTGGTAGACAGTAAATTGCGATCCATCCGCCTGATCACTAGACCGTAGGATTTTTACATTTCTTTCGTGACCACGATCGATTAACAGGTGCCGCCTCCATGTCTTACCTCCGCTGTACACATCTCGCCAGTTGCAATTTACATCGCCGCATGAAGCAAATAGGGAAACATATTGCCACTCCGGCATTGTCAGGGTGTACACATCTCAATCGCCACTTGCTCTCAGCTGCACCTAAATAGAGTAACTTCAGTAGATTTGATCTGTCAGTCTGCTCAACATCAAACCAATTCAGACTGCGTTATCCACATTTTTAGGGCTGGAGTACTTTAACCACTTCTGCCAAGCAGGGTCCTTGTCCAGTGTAGAGTTAAACCACCTGTTACTTGTTTACGGTATTCAATCAATAACTTGTTTAGCATAATTTATGTCTGCTTTTCCTTTTGAAAAATAAATGTTGATAGAACACTAAAATTATATCAACACACCATCAGTCATTTAAATAGTCCCCACCAGCGTTAACTTTCAACAGTAACATTTAAAACGCTTTTTGTGAAAGATATTACACTAACAGAGTTTTTCATTTCCACTCTTAATAAGTGTGCAGGGAGAACTTGAGATGAAAAACCGTAAGGGCGACGGAAAATGCTAATCCGCCGTCTATAAAAATCAAAACAGCTTTCACATAACGTAAAAGCAGGTTCTGGTAACCGTTCAACATTTTTACTGAAGAAAACACTCTTCTGAGACTTCCTGGCAGATTATGCCGGAGCGAAACTTGAAGTAGGGACCCTTACCTTTCGCGGGAAAGTGCTCTACCACTGAGCTACCAAAGCACAACTCACAACACGTCCTCACACCTTCAATTCTGCGAGTACCTCGTCTCCTATCTTCCAGACTTCGCAGAAGCTCTCATACACTTACGATTTCCTTCTCAGTTGCGGCATTCTTAATTTTCCTTCCTGGATAAATTTCTATACTTCTTCCACTGTTACAGGGAGTGACAAAATGTGGAAACATAGCGAGACATGCATGCTTGAAGATAAATGCAGATGCTAGCCCAGCCTGCTGGTTGCACTATCGTATTTTACTTCTAACGTCATTTGTACAATGCCCTTAATAATCGCAAGCGCCAAAGAAACTGGTACAGACATAGGTATTCAAATACAGAGATAGGTAAACAGGCAGAACACGTGTCTCGCGCATTTGTCAGATCGGTTACTGCTGCTACAATGGCAGGTTATCAAGATGTAAGTGAGTCTGAAAGTGGGAGCACGAGCGATGCAACACATCCCCGAGATACCGAAGAAAATATGCAGATTTGTGGTAAATTCCTATGAGGCAAAACTGCTGAGGTCATCGGTCATAAGGCTTAGACACTACTTAATCTAACTTCAACAAACTTCCACTAAGGACAACACACACACACACACACACACACACACACACACACACACACACTCACACGCATGCACAAGGGAGGAATCGCACCTCCGACGGGGAGAGCCGCGCGAACCATGTCAAGGCCCCTTCGACCCCTCGGCTACATCGCGTAGCAGGTGGCGATGAAGTGGTATATTTCCGTACGACCATTTTACGAATGTACCGTGAATATCAAGAATCCGGTATAACATTAAATCTCCGACATCGCTACGGCTGGAAAAAGATCCTACATGAACGAGACCAACGACAACTGAAGAGAATCTTTCAACGTGACAGAAGTGCAACCCTTCCCAAGACTGCTGCAGATTTCACAGCTGGGCCATCAACAAGTGTCATCGATATGGACTTTTGGAGCCAAAGGCCCACTCGTGTACCCTCGATGACTGCTAGACACAAAACTTTACGCCTCGCCTGCGCCCTCAACATCGACATTGGGCTGTTGATGACCGGAAACATGTTGCCTAGTCGGACGAGTATCGTTTCAAGTTGTATCGAGCGGATGGACCATGCGTACCAGCACGGGAGTGTTGAAGTTAGTGGAGGCTGAGTAACGTCGTGGGGCGGATGCAGTTTGAGTGGTATGGGACTCTGATACGTCTAGATACGACTCAGGTAGATGATACATAAATAAGCATCCTGTCTGACCACCTGCATACATTCATTCATGTCGATTGTGCACTGCAACGGACTTGGGCAATTCCAGGAGGAAAATGTGACACCCGACACGTCCAGAATTGTTACAGAGTGGCTTCAGGAACACTCTTCTGGGTTTAAACACTTCCGCTGGCCACCAAACTCCCCAGATATGAACAGGATGTCTGCAACGTGCTATTCAGAACAGATCTCCACGCTCTCGTACCGTTACGGATTTATGGACAGCCCTGTAGGACTCGTGGTGTCAGTTATCTCCAGCACTAATTCAGATATTAATCGAGTCCCTGCCACGTCTTGGTGCGGCATTTCTGCGTGCTCTCGGGGGTCCTACATGAAATTTGGCTGGTATACCAGTTCCTTTGGCTCTTCAGCGTATACAGTGACTACCAATCGTAGTCAGAACAGTGCTCTATGTACCTGTGAAATCGTTATGTCGGAGATAAACGACTTAGAAGGGAATTATATCGTCGGGGGTCCTATGGTGAATGCTTCCGTAATCAAGAGAGTCGGAATGTTTTACGTTTCAAGAGGTTCAAATGGCTCTGAGCAATATGCGGCTTAACTTTTGAGGTCATCAGTCGCCTAGAACTTAGAACTAATTAAACCTAACTAACCTAAGGACATCACACACATCCATGCCCGAGGCAGGATTCGAACCTGCGACCGTAGTGGTCGCTCGGCTCCAGATTGTAGCGCCTAGAACCGCAACGCCACTCCGGCAGGCTATGTTTCAAGAGGCACTGAATCGAAAATTTATAGCGCTTACTGTTAAGTTCGAAGAAAGTCGCCTGAAGTCACAATGCCCACGAAATTGTGTGCGTATGATAATCACCGACGATCGTTTAGTGGCTTGTGACGGAAAATAAGAGGACCACAACTGAAAAAGTCGCTGCAAAACTGACTGTGGTACTCGCGAACCCTGTCAGCACTAAAATAACGCGAAAGGAGCTGCATTAGCTGGAAACTGTGTGGCGAGCTGAAATCCCAAAACCTCTCACCAGAGATGTAAAGACCTGTAATTGGTGAACGAGGTTCAGAAGACATAAAATCCTGACTATAGAGCAGTGGAAGAGTCATTTGGTTGGCCGGTTGTTGCTTCAAATTGTTTCCAACTTCTGCCTCGGTTTACGTCAGAAGACTGAAAGATGGTGGTGATTGGGGCAGCCATATCGCGGTGGTGCTTAGAGACAACGGTTTTTCTACAATGTCACTTTACTGCTAAGGATTATGCGGCCATTTTGGTTGATCAGGTCCATACAGTGTCGCAAGGTTCGTATCCACTTGTGAAAATGTGTTCCAAGATGACTGCGTCCCTGTTCACATGATTCGTATCATACAGGACTCGTTTTGTCAGCACGAGGGTGAATTGTTGCATGTAACACAGTCACAAGGTCTCAACAGCTTAAGCTCTTGTGGTATAGTTTCAAGAGAAGTGTGTGATCACTACATCCATTACCGTTTCCTGCACTTACCAGTATTTTGCAGGAATAACGGTGTAAGATTAGCCGGCCGTTGTGGCTGAGCGGTTCTAGGCGCTTCAGTCCGCAACCGCGCTGCTGCTATTGTCGCAGGTTCGAATCCTGCCTCGGGCATGGAAGTGTGTGATGTCCTTAGGTTAACTGAGTTTGATTAGTTCGAAGCCTAAGAGACTGATGACCTCAGATGTTAAGTCCCATAGTGCTCAGAGCCATTTGAACCTTATTGTGATGCTGTAGCCACTTTCATCCTTGCTGTGCCTACCTTTAAGCCGTTCTCTGTGCTAAGTAGACTGCCCGTTCTGTTCAACAGGTCTTACAAGCCGTGTTTTTATTTTGCCTGAAATATACGAATGGCAATGTACTGATAATCAACAGCAACTGAAACAGCCTAATGAAGTCAAGACGTGGCAGAAACTAGCACGATATTCCTAGCATTCCGCACAGAGTATAGGATTCGCGCGAGAGACAGCGTGAGTGGGTTCAGGGAACCGGCGCTGGTGGGGACCGCCAATATTCGGCTGGCTGGACGGCCTTCGACGCCACAAAGAAAAGCGCAGCGCTGGCGCAGCGCCATTTCCGATACCACAGGCCCAGCGTGCAGTTGCCGCCTTCACCGCTCGCTACCCGCCCAGGAGTGCGGCTTCGCCCGCATACGCATGTTCATACGGTGTCCAACGAAGGACTCACCGATTGCAAAAACAACTAATATGAAAACCGGAAAAGAATTTGGAAAGCAAAGCAGCAGATAGTAGGAGTAACTGCAAACAATTGACTATGTATACAGGGTTTCCATAATTAAAGTTACAGCTTCATAAGGCCTTAGAGACAGAACCACTGCTCAGAATGACGACAAATTCGAACGGCGTATTACTGACGCAGTGGTAAAAAAAACATGAAACAAAAAAAATCGTAAATTTAGCCACTAGATGGCGCTGTAATTGTCTGAATATGCACACCAACACACGCGCAGCACGTGGCTATTCTTCAGCTTCTGTCCGTGACGCGCAACATGACTGTCTCCATGAACGGTGAGATGCTGATAAAACACTTTTACAAGAACGGTGACGCCGTCAGTAGCCCTCGAGAAGTTCCGGAAACTCAGGGGTACGGAAAAAGGCACTGGCAAGCTGTCTGCGTAGAGTGTGGAGAATTATTACAAAATTCGGAAAGAGCAGTTCTTTTGAAGTGGAATGTGGTGAGAGAGTAAAGAAATTGATATATCTGTCAAAGATATGGCCACAGCACTGCACGAATAGTCAAACTGTGGTGTGCTAACATGCACTGCATGAGGAATTAATTGCCTGAACGTCGAACATGCCTGCTAACAAGGCGCATGAAATCCTACGAAACTTCCTATACAGAATCACCGATGCTCAGGTGTTACTTCCTGCTGACCTGCTAGCAAGACAAACATACGCTCGGGAACTTCCTGTACACATGGAAGACGAAAATCAGTGGCAATGGAACGTTCTATGGATAGACGAAGCTCATTTACATACCAAAGGACAGGTCAGTAAGTCAAAGTTGAGAATATAGGCAACGGAAAATCTGCACGCACATCAAACGGTATTTCATTCTGTAAAGATGACTGTGTGGTAAGGCTTGACAGCATCGCTTACCATAGGGCTGTACTTTTCTTGAGGAGATGAGTCCTGCGGGTCGTGTTATCTTGCAACGTGAGTGGTAGAACTATGAGTGTCTCTTCAGCCCTTCAACAGATTAGTGTGTGGATAGGATCATTTTTATGCTCCTCCGCACATTGCAAAACCTGCTGCAAAGGCATTTCGAAAATGCTATAATTATCAGCTGTTGTTTTCCTACAGCCTGGCCGCCCATATCACCTTCTCGTAACCGGTGTAATTTCTACCTGTGGGGTTATCTGAAAGATGCTGTGTTCAGCACTCCGATTATAAACGAAGCTGATCTGGATGCACGCATTGCGCAACGCATTCTGAACTTGACTCCCGAGACACTCCGAACTGTTGCGCAACATGCTGTTTCTCGATTTCAGCTTGTGCCAGAAAACGGTGGGCAACATATTGAGCATGTCCTGCGCAAGTCTCAAGAAAAACAAATATTTGGCTTTTTATGCGGTTTTTAGCCCTAGGATAATTAAAAACCGATTTCGTTTGGATTTTTTATGTGCTTTTTGACCTCAGTACAACTAGAAACAGATTTCCCCCATCGGAGATGATACGGCTTTACGGGGGTGGATGGGCTTACCTTATTAACAATGCCAACACTGTCGACTGCTAAACTTGTGCAGTCATGGTGTAATAAGCAGCTCAAACCATAGCAATCGTATTGGGATTCACCTGTCATTTGTACCCAAGCCCACTTATGTTAGGACGCTTACCGCATTACCTATTGGTACAATTTTGTTACTGGAACAGGAACTTTAATCCTGGACACCATGCCGGCCGGAGTGGCCGTGCGGTTCTAGGAGCTACAGTCTGGAGCTGAGCGATCGCTACGGTCGCAGGTTCGAATCCTGCCTAGGGCATGGATGTGTGTGATGTCCTCAGGTTAGTTAGGTTTAAGTAGTTCTAAGTTCTAGGGGACTGATGACCTCAGAAGATAAGTCCCATCGTGCTCAGAGCCATTTTTTTCGAACCTGGACACCATATCCATAGTGAAAATATGGATGAAATTTAAGACAATTCTTTAAAAAGGTGAAAAACTGAAGATCACCAGAACTCGATGGAATAAATTTCGAATTGATTAAATACAGAGCATCTCCTTTAGAATTAAGAATGCTACAGGGGTTTACTGAAAAGCAATGCCTCCGATTTTTTATTCTGTTCTCTATATCGGCTCCGAATTTTAGCGTGTAGCATGGCGGTGTGTAACTCACTTGTATCGCTGCGTGAAAAAAAGTGTGCTGTAAGCGAGTTTACAACCGCATAAAACGTGCCTCCAATTGAAATCCATAGAACGATGAATGAGGGTAATAGCATTGTGACATATAGTGAAAGCTGGGTTCAATAATTTGATCCCCAAATTAAGAGCATGAATGGAGTTCGGACACAAACGACCACTGGCACCCTTAGCTGCCGAAGTCATGTTCACACTGTTCTACTGTGTTCAATGGGTGGTGAGTTAGAGACTGGTGTTTACAGGCACAAGAAGGATGGTGAAAGCACGAATTAGAAATGTTGGTCCACAGATGGAGCACCCGCTCCTTCAGCATGACATTGACAGACCACACATGATCACTGCGACATATGCAACGATCCGACACCTGGGGTTCACTCTGATCGATGGTCCCCCGTAGAGTTCTGACTTGTCCCTGTCCGATTTTCAAGTGTTTCCGAAACCTGAAGAATACTTTCGAGGACTTCACTTTCATAGTGATGGAGTGGTGGAAGAACATGTGAGGCAGTGGCTCCGTCAACCAACATCCTTCAGTGACGATGATTGCCATCTCATTGGGAGAAACGCGTTCGCCACCAGGGTGATTATGTTGAGAAATAAATATGTAGACATGAAGATATAGAAAATAATGTTCGGTTTATTTAAAAAACTTCAATAGATTTCATGTTAAAAAGTTCGTAGGCATGATTTTTCAGCACGCCCTCGTACAGCTCTTTAACATATACTCCTTTAAATAAGATTTACCAGAGTAAATATCATTTCAGTGTATCAGGAAAGCAAAAGAAGTACTAGATCGGACGGTAGGGTGTAAGTATTCTGAATAATCGATACAACACACACTGAAAAATAATGAAGGCTTCGAAATATTTCGAATACACACACATCAAAAAAAGACAAGCATCACCTCGGTTTCGAGAGTTCCGAAACCTGTACAGAAAATTGGAGTAGAGATCGACACAAACATCATTTCCGCCCTTTTATCTTGAGGGAAGCCACTCAGAAGCTGTCCATGATGCGGGCGCGAAATGCCTCGCTAATATGCTGCCGATATGGTTACAGTCTCGGTCGGAGGATCCCATTCACGTATCTTACACCTTTCCATGACTACCACATACGTACGTCGGCCCCACACAATGCCACCCCGCCCCTCCTCTCATCCCGCCCCCTCCCCCTCCCTCCGCCCCCCCCCCCCCCCCCAAAAAAAGCTGGGAACCCGCACTTTGCTGCACTCGCTGGACAGTGAGTCTAAAGCGATCACCCCGACCGGGTTGCCTCCAAACACGTCTCCAACGATTCGCTGGTTAAAGGCATATGCGACACTCATCAGTGAAGAGAACGTGATGCCAATCCTAAGTGGTCCTTTCGGCACGTTGTTGGGCCCATCTGTATCGCGCTGCACAGTGTCGTTGTGGCATAGATGGACCTCGCCATGGACGTCGGGAGAAGTTGCCCGTCATGCTGCCTATTGCGCGACGTCCTGTGGGTGCACGAAGAGCATTATTCAACATGGTGGCGTTGCTGTGAGGATTCCTACGAGCCACAACCAGTAGGTAGCGGTCATACACTGCAGTGTAATAGCCCTTCTCGGCCTGAGCGGGGCATGTCATCGACAGTTCCTGTCTCTCTGTATCTCCTCCTTGTCCGAACAATATCGCTATGGTTCACTCCGAGACGCCTGGACACTTCCCCTGTTGACAGCCCTTATTCGCACAAAGTAACAATGTGGACGCGATAGATCCGCAGTATTGATTGTCTTAGGCATGGCTGAACTACAGACAACACGAGTCGTGTACCTTCTTCCTGGTGGAATGACAAACTGATCTGCTGTCGGACCCCTCCGTCTAATAGGCGCTGCTCATGTTTACATCTTTGGGCGGGTTTAGTGACATCTCTGAAAAGTCAAAGGTACTGTGTCTATGATGCAATATCCACAGTCAACGTCTGTCTCCAGGAGTTCTGGGAACTGGTGTGTTGCAAAGCTTTTTTGATGTGTGTAATTTTATTGGAGTACGAAGCACACAGAAAACTTTCATGCTGAAACACACACTCTAAGCCAAAAACGACGCACCACGAAGAAATTATCCGAATGAGTCTTCCTAAACAAAACAACTCAATAATGCATTCGTCCATCTCTGTCCCTTATGCAAGCAGTTATTCGACTTGGCATTGACAGATGGTGTTGTTGGATGTTGGCACTGATTGATCAGAGAGTGGAAAAGAGAGAGAGCACCATCGGGCAAAAATATTTGGAGGAATAAACGTGTCAACACGCTGTTATTCACTAATGACCAAGTTATCATAAAAGACAGAGAAGAAAAATTACTAATGGCGTTACATAAAATAGATGAAATAAACGCGGGCTATAATCTGACTATTTCTATAAACTACAACCATGACCTGTTCCGGTGAAGACCACAACGAACTGCAACCATCACCAGTAATAAACCGATAAAATAGGTAGCAGATTTCCAATATTTGGGATGTGACGTATCATATGAAGAAGGTAAGGATATATAGAATAAAAATTCAATACTTACCAAAGTATATCTGGTACATCAAGGAGTACACTTACGGGTAAAAGAAGTAGATAAACAGAACTGAAATTTTATAATGTCCCTACTTTATTACATGGGCCGTAAATTCAGAAGCTGCGAAACGAAGGTTTACGATAACTAGAAACATCTGAAATGAAATTTCTAAAATCTGTGAAAAGCTGCACCAAGGAATAAAAAATTAGGGGTGCAAACTATGGTAACTCAATAGAAAGAAAAACGCCCAGGTGCGAGTAGGCCTCGCGCTGTGAAGGTTCTTTAGAAACATATGTACGCAGTCAGTTCATCCAATGCAGAAATAGAAAACATCGACTGTTTCTTCCTGTTACTGAAATTGATACAGCCGAGATACCGACCATTTCTTCCTGTTATCGACACTGATACAGCCGAGGTATCAATCGCGGGGATTCCAAGAGTTCGAGAAGGTTTTAATTTTAAGTCCGTTAAGAAATGACAGGTGAAATATTATTTTTTCGTGTGATATAATTATACATTTTTGTATTTTGCTATTACTTGCACTGTTAAACCTCGCTTCCACCAAATTTCATGATTCCAGACAATGAGAAATAACCTGTAGGTTTTTATGAGGGAGTTTGCGAGTTCCAAATACGTGATGTGAAAGACCATATCTTTTGTTTGCCTGACTTAGAACCTTAACTACTTTACACCGCAATGGACCATAGACCTTCGTATGTGGAATATATTTCAATTAGATTCATGAGGTAGAGGGGTCTTAATAGATGGACACAGACAGACGTATAACGAATGACAAAATTTTTTTTCCATTGCTTTAATTACAAGTTAAAAGTTATTTAATTGTTTTCTTTAGTTGTACTTGCAAACATTGCTTCTTGCCAAATTTCACGATTCGAGGTCAACGGGAAGTACCCAACAGTTTGCGAGCGAAAAAGTATGTGACATAAATGTTTCGTATGAAATGGATTAGAAGCTTTTAAACCGTCAAGGCACCGTAACACTTATTATATGATATTTCAACTTGGTTAACTTTTTTAATGTAAGGAAGAGTTACTGCTTTCCTCCATCAATGTGTTTTATCCTTGTCTTTCGGCAAACTGTGGTTCTTGAACTACATTTATGTATTTCCTAAATTCCAATTTTTTTTCTCGAAATCTTGCTTCAGATGTTTTAATTCGGCGTGCAGGTGCTCCGGTACGTAAAATTATTTGGCTCCTTCATCTACGCTTTTAATGACACCCCTGTTTAATTGTGGAAGATGGTTGGACCTTAATATGATTTCTGAATGAGTAACAAGATGCAAAATGTTTCTTTAAATACAGAATGTAAATGGCCTACGTATTGCGTACGACTGCATTGAGGTGCTATTTATTTTCGCATTCAAACACGTAGAAATTTCCTGCTAATTTGATGTCTACTGGATGTCGCCTGCATGATGTCTCAGCACTGTGTTCATTTTGGTCATTATTTTTATCACTCCAGATAACGCTTTTTAATGAACACAACGTATAATTATTAAACTGTTGCAACACTCTCACCCTTAGCCGTAATGAAACGCTGTCCTGTCCAGCGAAACGACCGATTTTACACTACACAGAGAGAGCGAGTGCATCCACAGACGGCTTGTATAACAAAGCGCATGTGTTCATGGTGTTTCATTATCCAGCTGTGCTTGCTTGAGCCTCCGCTGCCCACGCGGAGCTGGGCAAACAGCGTCTGCAGGCAGAGCACATCTGAGCACACACAAGGGCTTTGCCGCACGGACGTGCTCTCCTGACGGACACGCACCCTTTACAGCAGCCGAGATGTACCGCCGCACACTCGCCATGCAGAGTACATAGTCTATACGGCGTACCAGTAGCACATACACGGAAGGCGCAACGTTCGCGTACGAAGCAACGAGCAACAAACGGAGATAGCCTCGTTTCGCCTGATGAAAGAGTTATTTGATGACTGTACCCTACACGTTTTGGTCATTTGCGGAGTAAATGAGTATTCCAAAGCCTTTTTCCACAACAGCATACATTTAGACATTTGCAGTATGTATTATGCCATTTTTCTGGATTTAGTGCATACATTACAATAACTTGCATGACAGTACTTTTATTGATGATTTTGCATGTGAATTACGCCGAAAGTGCGTGGCATAAGCAATTTCGCTAATTTTGTTACAGTCTCCAAACTTGATAGGGAAGTCAAGCGCCCTAGTTCGGCTTGGCAATGTTGGTAGAAAGCAATACACACTGTAAAGCCCTAAGGACAGAAAACCCCAATTAACAAACTTTGTGGAAACTTAAAGTAGAGAAGTGAGTCATATTGACAGTGACGGCAGCTATTGACGATTAAATCTACATAGGTAATATTTTGATTAACACCAATATCATTCAAACACTGAGAATAGCATACAAAAAGGGGAGAATTATCATAGATTCTTTATCAAACTTCAATAGAAAAAATTAAAAATCACATGAACGAAAGTTAAATCCTAGAAAGTAATTCATTCAAAGATAACATTTACCATGGAAGAGAATTGTAGCCGCATCGAAAAGGAAATTCAATGCGACTACAATGCAACTCGGATATGGAAATTTTCAGTTAGTCAGTTGCTCTTGAGTCGCTCTAGAATAATTTTACGATAGTTGTCTGGACGCAAACGCTATTAGATTGTTTCAGTTTTGGAAGTTTGATAATTCATGAGATAGAGACTGAAGTATTGCTCAGTCATCCGACTGATGAAAGTAAATCTTCACCGCTCTCAACGCGACGGTGTAGTAACACGAGTGTTGGACTTTAACTGAGTGACACTGGTTTATCGGATTTTGCATTCGTACTGATGAACAGTTACAAACGTTGAGAGCAATGGATCAACGACAGAAAAACAATTCCTAGTCTTGAGTAGGACACAATGAAAGGAAGACACGAAGAAATACAAGTACGCCGATAGGTCAAAAGTTGGCATCAGCGTCACGATTACTGAACTGAACAAAAGTTAATCTTGAATGACATATCGGTGTGCGTGTGTTAATTACAGAAAGAACAATAAAATCGGAGTCAAAAGAAAAATCTTACGTGTCCCCTAACCCATAACACGGACAATGCAATTTGTGTTAATGCAAGTTGATTGACTCTTTAAACATTTTAAGTGACTAAGGGAGTACATGAATAATGAACAGGGAAAAGTGATTAGTTTAAACCAGTAATACGGCGTATTAAAAAATCATTTACTCCAACGTAAATAATCTCTGGAGTTAGGTCGGACCGTTGTTAATAATTTGAAGTAGCAATGGCATAGCAACGGAATAGTGGACAGCAAAATTTCATCCTCGCTATGTATGATGTGAAAAACGATAGTAATGATGAAATCAAGAATGAAGATTTTACTTCATCACAGAACTAACCGGACATAAAAATAAACAATTGCAGTTTACCAGTTTCCACAAGCTGAGAAGACTGTTGCGGACAAATAACAGAATATTTCTAAACCACGCGAGGAGTTGTTCTTACGATAGTTACAGATGCTATTCCACGTCATACCGACGGGGACGAACAGCGTTACGAGTCGCGTCTCCTCGCGGCGAATAAAGGAGGAGGGAAGGGACGTCACAACACACATCAACAAAAGTTTTGCATAACTTCTTTAATTAGAAATTCATTGCACAAAAAACAAAAAGTTTCAGTCATGTGGGTATATTTATTTTTAAAATGTCCAAGTAACAGGGACATCTACAACGACAAAACCATTTGTTTTCCAAGGAGAGCATTTAACAGCACTTCTGAGCAACGTCAGTACGTGGTGAAGCGTCCCCTTTCACCCTTTAATCCATCGTGGAGTGACCATCCCTAGTACAGATAGTCCCACCCTTCCATGGTAATTTTGACCAAGTCGCACAGGGCAAGTGGTCGTTGGTGACGTCACAAAACAGATCGTTCCAATCGATCCCACACGTGTTCAATTGGCTTCATATCTGAAGTACAGGTAATCCTACACTGGTGAAGGAAGGTGTCCACGAGAACAGCACAATGAGCACGCGAATTGTTATTCGTGAAGATGAAATGATCAGCTACGTTTTGGCAGTAAGGTCCCACAATAGGTTGCTTGCTTAGTTAGTTACATGTTCCACGAATCATATGAACGATTCTTTCATCAAAATGATTTGGAAGGAGTCCGTTCACATGGTACATGGGTTATACATGATTAGTGTTAAAATTGATCAACATATTATTTAGTCTTATTCATGCAACTAAACGTAATAACAAGTGTTACTGTTAAGTAAAAATATGTCGTGAAATAGAAGCGGTTGCCCAGGAGAAAAGATTTTAAGTTAGATTTAAAATTTCTTTGCTACCTCTCAGAATTTTATGTTATTGAGCAAATAATAAAAAACCTTTGTTGCTACGTAATGAACTTTCTGAGTCACTGAAGGCTTTAGTAATGGGTAATAAACGTGTTTTTCCTCTGGTATGTATCGCTGCTGTTCTCAAATCGTGATGGATTATTCTTGTCATGCTTCATACCGAATATAGGTACTGTGACGGCGCTGTTAAAATGCCTAGCTCCTTGAAGAGGTAACGGCATGACGTCTGTAGGTGAACACCACATATTGTTCTTACGGCCCGTTTTTGTTCAATCAACACATCCTTTCTAAGTGACGAGTTACACTAGAAAATTATTCCATAAGACACTGTTGAATGGAAATATGCAAAATTATCAAGAAGTTTATTCGTTTGTTTCCAAGATCAACAATTATACAAAGAGCAAAAGTAGCTGAAGTTAATTGTTTGACAAGTTATGTAACATGTTTCTTACAGTTCAAGCTTTCATCAATAGGTGCATCCAGACATTTGGGCACTCTACCCTATTTACTGACTCCTGCTCATGTGCTACATCAGTGGTTGGTACGACTCTTCTTTTTGTACGGAACTGAATGTAGTGTCTCTTTTCAAAATTTATGTAGAGTCCATTTTCTGAGACCCACTTTGTAATTCTTTGGAAAACGTTAACATCTTCTGTTGCTTTCTCTCTGAAGGGTTTATGATAACTCTAGTATCGTCTGCAAGAAGTACCAATTCTACTTTCCGAATGTAAAGTGGAAGTTCATTTACGTATATAAGGAGCAGGAGTGGAGGCAGAACTGAACCCTGTGCGATTCTCTTCGTGATTCCTTTCCAATCCCAAATAATTTCTGCCCTTTCTACAGTGTTTGAATTGCAATGGTGTCCAAAATTAAAGCAACAAACGGAAATTTCGCAAGGATGAGTTTGTTTTGTCACAAAACAGAGTAAACAGATGATAGTAAAGTAGAAGCAATGAAAGAATACAGAGCGTACACAACTGCAACATGCATAACAGTAGACGAAAATGTTCTTCGTTTTTTCCAACTAAAAGGATTTGCAAATACATTCCAACAACTGGTTGATGTGCTCAGCTTGGGGGTTACCACGTCTGGCTACAATACAGGCCTGACAACGACGGGGCATGTTGTGAGTGATGTCATCAGACTCATGTTGAGGCAATAACGCCCATTCATCCTGCACAGTTGCTCAGAAGTCTTTGAGAGTGGTTGGTGGATGCTGACGTGATGCGACCTGTCTCCCTAGCGCATCCCACACATGCTCTGTGGGATTCAAATCTGGAGAGCTAGTAGGGCACGCCGTACATACAGTATCTTCCGTTTCCAAGAAAACATCAACTGCCTGTATGAGGTCTAACGTTATCGTCCATCAACATGAAGTCTGGTCCCATACAATTTCGCAACAACCCCACGTGCCGTTCTAAGATCCCGTCGCGGTACCTGACAACAGCTAAAACCTGCCGACTCAGCCGTAAAGTTTCATAAAGAGGTGTTCAACATAATCCCTGCCCACACCATTAAGGATCCTCCTCGATATCGCTCTCCTCCCACAATGTTTGGAGTCAGAAATCGTGTTTCACGTTCCATCCAGATGCGAAAATGCACCGAGAATCACTCTCCAGGCCAAATCCGGACTCATCTGCGAAAAGAACACTGGCCCACTGCTCGACCGCCCGTGTGGCATGCTGACGGTCCATTCTAGACATCCCTTTCTGTGAACACGCGTCAGAGGTACACATACAGAAGGTCTCGGACATTAAAGCCTACCCTCCCGAAGCTACCAACGCACCGTTTGTCTCGATACAAACGTTCAGTGGATGCAGCGGTGACAGATGCCAGTTGCCGCGCAATACTAATACTGTAACGTCGTGCCGTTACGGCGAAATGACGTTCATCTCCCTAAAATATCACACTTGATCGGCCATGATCTGATCTTTGGAATACTGTTCCTGTCTCTCTATAAATCGTTGCCACATCTGAGAAATGATTCACATCAAGCATTTGGACCACATCAGTTTGTGACTATCCTGCTTCCATTCTTCTTATGACCCTCCACCGTCGAGACTCTGGTAGCAGTTTTCTTTCCTCCCTAATACACCGTCTGTGACTGTATACACAGCCATTACGGATGTGGGACTACGTGGCAAACACAACCTGGTTTGAAAGGTGCTCAGACGTCATCGTTGACGTGATTGCCCATTGACAATGCCATCTTCCGTGCAGAACAAGATTATACGGATACAGGTTGACATTTTGGATGATTATACCTTGGATTAGATACAACACGGGGAAATAGCGGTTTGTTGCTCTAATTTAGGACACCAGTGTAGTTGGTAAAATTACGCAATCAGCCGTTTGTGGTTGGTTGCAACATTCACTAACTAGCTTTACGACCGCGTAGTTCACAACATCCAACATGCATGAAATAACACTGTTTGGATTATTCAGCATTTCCATTCTGTTTTTTAGTTCTGATTCATTTAGCTGTGCGTGAAGCCATCCATTACATAAAAATTAACTTTTTCTACGAGAGTAACATGCTTTACACCATCAAACGCATTGAAAAGATCACAATAAATTCCAAGACGTGATATATTACTAATTAAGGCAGCAGAAGTTCGTTGCTGTACCGTGGAGCAGTGAGATTGCCCTGAACAGACGAAAAGTGTAAATTAGCTCCATGTAATGCCAACCCAAAACAGTACTCCACAATTACCTTGCCGTCGTAACTGTTCAAGTTTACAAACAGTGTCCAGGGGTAACCTCCCGATCTGTAAAGGAACAATCACATAGCAAAACTTTTGTTGATGTGCGTAAGTCATCTTTCATTGCTGCCAGTCCTCGCTATACGCAGTGAGTGGTAAGACATTTTGTACTTGTGTTATTACTGAAGACAACATCTGCTTGCTTCATGCTTTCAAAAGCCTTAAGTTTCTGCTGCCTAACTGATTTTTCTTCGGTTTTACTTCGCGAATATTGATGAAACCATTCATGCATCTTCAATTAAAGACATGCAAGTGAGATTCAAGAAAGATGTAAAGGAAGACCTGAGTTACGTAAAATCAAATTTTGCGGATCTGTTAACGAAGCTGGAAGTCAGAGTTCTACCGCTAGTGGAATCATCGAAAAATTAGTAACTGTGTGTGTTGTATTAAAATCTAAACTGAACCAAGATACCAGATCAAATCAGTAGTTATTATCTGAGAGTTGTAGACCAGGAAACAACCAGCAAACAAGAAGCTAATTTCAAATTTTTTCTGACATTAAAACTGTAGTTTTTAGATTTATTGTTTATCAAACCAAAGAACCTCCTTGTCATATGCAGTAATAATATTATGTTTAAAATTAAGAGATAGCAAATGCTAAAAAATAATAAATTAAAGCACCTTTTTTTAAATTTATTCCAAAGTTTCCAAGCCCAGTACCTCACCAGATCTAAAATTTATTGTAATTTGTCTCATAACAAAATCCTAATCTATTTTTCAAAATCTATAACATGAACAGAATAATTTTTAATTTGTTTTACCTCTGTATATAAATTTTAATCCAACAAGATTCTGTAGTTTATCTTCATCATCATCCAGAAAGATTTTAGTATAATGATCTGGAAGAATAATTTTATATTTATCATTTAGAGCTAATGTAACTTGCTAACTATATTAAGTTGTGAAAAATTTGTCTTCTTAAATGTTATAAAAGTTACTTTTTTAATCTATTAATTTCGTAACACCTTCTGTAGATCCGTTATTGAAACTGTTAAGGTCGTTTAATAGCTCTTCAGTATTATTGCTCATGGGTGTTTTTTTTTGCTTTATATAGAAAAAAGTTATTTACATTTTTAGAAAGAAAAGTTGTGACATACTTCAAACTTGTTTAAGCTATGTAACAATTTTTATTTTTGAATCATCAATTTAACCATCACACAGAGGAAAATTTTTCATAATATTAGGAACAAAGATTTCGTTCTTAAAAGTGCAAAAGCTTGGCCCCAGGAGAAACCCAGCAGGATTTTCTTGTTGATATTCTATTTCATATTTCAGCAGTATGTTTCGTCTTTTTTATATTACTGTTTGTCTACGACTTCAGTTCCTATGTCCTTCCACCCTCTTCTTGTAGCCTGTATCCTGGCATCTACTTCTTGGCATATAGATGGAAGAGCTGCTGATGGTGTCCTCGTCATTTCCTTGATGAGCTGCAGTGGTGGATAGACAGCAAATACAGTAGAGATGTCTGACCATTCTAATTACTATAGCATTCAGTTTTGCCTCAAATGGGAAGAAAATAGAGTTCACAAATCATGAACATAGCTGGTAATCGAGTGACAAAGTTGATTTGACAAAAAAAAATGAGGTGTGTTAGCGATTTCCTGAACGAGGTCAATCTGCAAAAGCCATCCAGGAAATTGGTTTGTAGCACAGCACAACCTTCTGGCCATGATGGATACCGATAAAACCTTCGCTGACTATTAGAGTTTGAAGTTTCAAAGTCTCTCTGACCAGCTGGCCTGCTGAATTGATCGATTTTCGTTAATTTCTCAGCCAAATATGAACTGCCTATAAAAATTCAAAATGTTAACATAATATACATATAAAGAGCTATCAAAAGAAAGTATAATGAATAAAATCTGATATCAATGATATCAATAAGTAAGATATTAGGTACATCAATTTAAAAATTTATAAGTTAATATTCTCTGTTGTATATCATAAGGGAAAATGTTTTTACTGTACATAATTATGTAAAAATGTGTGTAATTAGGAACGTTATCATTGGAAGTACCACAAAATTTCATGTTAGTTTTCGGTATTATCATTGCATTCATTCTCCTACACATATTTATAACAAATAAAAGGATAATCCTCATGAAATTTAATGGTTTTACATTGACATCACCATTTAAATCCGTGACCTGTTTAAAATCTCAGAGAGGTTCTTAAGCCTCCAGAAAGTTTCCTGGTGGGTCAAAGTTCCATATTTATATCATTCTTTATATAAATATACTATAACTTAATCGAATGAATAAAAGTCAGTCAGCTAATTATTTCTTCGAATCGTTGGGAAACAACCAACAAAGAAAGACATTTCAAATTCTGCAGAATTGTAGTAATTAATGATATCTAACGCAAAATTTCTTTTTCCACTTAAACTGGCAACCTCAGTGGTTTGTGATTCACAGAAATAAATGGGAATTTTTGGATTTTTTGTATCTTTCTTGATCCAGTTCAAGTGAATTTGTGGCTCACATCTAAGGCATGTAACACGTATTTCCGATGATAGCATAACTTTTATTTCAACTCCAACGTGATTATGATCAGTTCATCGAAGAATAGCATTATTTGCACTAGAACTCCAAGTAAAAATTACACTTAAATCTCCTTCCCACTTAACTTCCTTGTAGTCTTTAAAGAATCCACCAAGCAAATCTAGTGGAAAGAGAACTTCATTTTTTCTTACTTTTTATCTTCCTACTATGGAAGGTATAATCTTCCATGGTCGTCTCTTTGGCTAGAGGCAAATTCAATGAAAACAGAATAAGAAATCAAAGAGTACTCAATTCTAGATGAAATGGTGGTCCCTTTCCTTATGGTGATAGTATTAGACAGCTTTGCCATGTAGTTGTCAATCAATTTTTATTGGATTTTTCCATCAGATGTTTGATAATCTCCAACATCAGTTCAGATAATACTGAAGCTCATATACAATTGTGCATGATTGGAATGAACCCAACCATCACTGAAATGAATATTAATTTCGGCCTCCATATTAGCAATATTTAAATTATTTTTAAGTTTCTCTTTCATAGGGAATGAGTAGAACTAATAGCTCTCAATCTTCTTCATTTAGTAAGGATTCAGTTTATTAACACATTTGTAAAGCAACTGTTACACAAGCTCCATAGAAGTCCATCAAACTTTCATTTTCGTAAATTACACTTATTTCTAAATCCTGTATACTATCAAGAGTTGGTATATGTACAGGATGTGTGTACTAACAGTGCACCAAATTCAGCATTAGGTTTGAATGAAGCAATAACATTAGTTTCTCTGTGAAAATTCTTGCCATGCTTCACATACATCCCATTAGCCCAATTAAAATTTATAGTAATTTGAATGGAATGATTTTATGTACATTATTAGCAATAGTTCTTTCATTGGCTTCTACAATTTGGTTATTAAATGCTAAGAAATTTACAATCCTATCATATATGTCTAGGTTTAATTTAACATCACTCTCGATAATAATTCCACTTAAAATTTCATCTGCTTTAATGTGAACATTAGGTCGTTTTATGTAATTACATTTTTCCAGGTATATTGTCCAACAGGAATTTCTATCATTTCTCCATCATTTATTAATTTTTGTGTGATATCTGGTATTTGAAATGTTGTATAAAACAGGCCAGTGAAACATTACTATAGTCATCTCTTCCAGGTATTGTCGTCCACTACTGTAGCTGAGTGGACAGCATGCCAGCTTGTCATGCTGGATGGCCTTGTTTCGATTACTCGCTGGGAATCCATATTCTATGTGCAACAATAGCACCAACTTAATGTGGAAAGATATAATTAACGATTGATCATTATATTTTAGCTCTAGGTTGGGAAGTGGACTAGAATAACCGTTTCTATGTTTTTCTAAAAGCTTGGATAAAAAAAATACTCGGAATTAATAACAATAGATAAAAAAGTGGAAGATTACAGGACTTATCGAAAATAATGATGAAATAATATCATTGAATGATGAAGGAATGGATTTGAATTCAGCCCATATTTAACCAAAAATATCAAGACAATTAGTAACAGAACTAATTTTTTTAAAATATTTATAGACAAGATGACTTAAATTTAAATAATATTTATCATGAGTTTGTTGGTTGTGATTTAAAAATTATGATTTTAAATAAAATGTAGTAGATGCTGGATTGAAGATAGTATTGGTTTTGTTACAATAGATATGCCAAGAGAAATTAGTATTTGTAAGGATAGATATATGATTAAAATCTTTTTAAGGATATAAATATAAAAAACTTGAAACACATATGTTAAACGTAACAAAAATTAAATGTTAAATAAAAACTTTAAATATCAAATTTAAACCATGAATTTAAATGTAGAACTTTCTGGGAGGTGGCTGTTGACAGCTATCAACCAGTGATTGACTGTCAGCTGCTTTTTTATGTAAAACTGAAACATAGGCCAATTTCAGTCACAGAGAATCTTCACAAATTAGGGTTAAAACAGTTTAGGTCACAAGAACACATCTGCCATTACTTAAATGATGGCCACATGTTATATGTATAGCATGTCATGAATTCCAGTATAACACACAGAACATTTAGAGGGAAATATGTTAATGCCATACCTTGTATCACATGTCATGGTAAAATACAATCAATACAGAAAATTAAACGTTAAATGTAAAATGTTAAAAATAATTATTTGATGTTTTCATCCTTACTGAATATTTTCAGTGTGTGATCAGTTTAAAAGGCTAATTACACATTCTGTGTGTGGGCCTGAGGTTGTTAAGGAGACTAACAGAAATAGAAAGGTAAAACAGCAATCTGAAGTGGAATATAAAAAATAAAACAAACAACCAAAAACAGAATATGAAAACTATAAAAAAAATCATCATTTTATTGATATAATTGAAAGACTAAGACAAGTAATCGAAGATTTAGGCCATGATGTTCTGAGAAGTATAGAATAAAACAGGGATTTCGAAAAGCAGATGGTTTCTTAGAAATATTTTGAAGAATTTACTGACATACCAGCAATTAAGCACTATGAGGTGAAAGGGACTATGCAGTAAGTGAATTAGAAATAAAAATGTTATTGAAGAACTATGATAATGAGAAAAAGCAACTCACTACAAAAACAGATTTAAATTAAAGCATGCTGGTATTTATTAAACATATTTAAAATGGTTCAAATGGCACTGAGCACTATGGAACTTAACATCTGAGGTCATCAGTCCCCTAGAACTTAGAACTACTTAAACCTAACTAACCTAAGGCCATCACACACATCCATGCCCGAGGCAGGATTGGAACCTGTGACCATAAAGCGCCTAGAACCACTCAGCTACACCGGCTGGCAAACATATTGAAGACACAGTTTTTGGACTAAGATCTGTTTCTACATTTAAATATATAATAAATTATCAGTAACATCTGATGGAGATAAGTAAATGATTACTGAGCAAGATGGTGCAATGGTGGACATGCTGAACTCTCATTCAGGAGGACAACAGTTCAAACCTGCATCCACCCATCCTGATTTAGATTTCCTGTGATTTCTCTAAATCACTTCAGGCAAATGACAGGATGATACCTTTCAAAGGTCATGGCACTTCCTTCCCAGTTATTCCTTACACCGAAGACCTCGCTGTTTAGTCACCTCCCAAAAATCAAAGCAGCAAACCAACCAAGATCATGATTAAAGGAAAGGAATATGAAGTTACAGATGGATTATTGTATTCTTTAAATAGAACATAAATTACTTGGGATGATTTATGTGAAATATTTTATGGTATTGATTTATTAACTTATGATAGTATTTTATATGACTCAAAAGCAGTATGTAATGAAAATGATCTAAATAAAATGAAAGAAGTAATGGAAATAAATGTATTTATTCCATAAGAGAAACTGTTGCAAACTATTTTCCTAGTTTTCCATAAAGAAATCTTGATGATTCATTAGAAAATGCAACTGAAAAAATCGGTGAAATGTTAATTAAAAAATATACTGAAAAATCAATCAAATACACTCCTGGAAATTGAAATAAGAACACCATGAATTCATTGTCCCAGGAAGGGGAAACTTTATTGACACATTCCTGGGGTCAGATACATCACATGATCACATTGACAGAACCACAGGCACATAGACACAGGCAACAGAGCATGCACAATGTCGGCACTAGTACAGTGTATATCCACCTTTCGCAGCAATGCAGGCTGCTATTCTCCCATGGAGACGATCGTAGAGATGCTGGATGTAGTCCTGTGGAACGGCTTGCCATGCCATTTCCACCTGGCGCCTCAGTTGGACCAGCGTTCGTGCTGGACGTGCAGACCGCGTGAGACGACGCTTCATCCAGTCCCAAACATGCTCAATGGGGGACAGATCCGGAGATCTTGCTGGCCAGGGTAGTTGACTTACACCTTCTAGAGCACGTTGGGTGGCACGGGATACATGCGGACGTGCATTGTCCTGTTGGAACAGCAAGTTCCCTTGCCGGTCTAGGAATGGTAGAACGATGGGTTCGATGACGGTTTGGATGTACCGTGCACTATTCAGTGTCCCCTCGACGATCACCAGTGGTGTACGGCCAGTGTAGGAGATCGCTCCCCACACCATGATGCCGGGTGTTGGCCCTGTGTGCCTCGGTCGTATGCAGTCCTGATTGTGGCGCTCACCTGCACGGCGCCAAACACGCATACGACCATCATAGGCACCAAGGCAGAAGCGACTCTCATCGCTGAAGACGACACGTCTCCATTCGTCCCTCCATTCACGCCTGTCGCGACACCACTGGAGGCGGGCTGCACGATGTTGGGGCGTGAGCGGAAGACGGCCTAACGGTGTGCGGGACCGTAGCCCAGCTTCATGGAGACGGTTGCGAATGGTCCTCGCTGATACCCCAGGAGCAACAGTGTCCCTAATTTGCTGGGAAGTGGCGGTGCGGTCCCCTACAGCACTGCGTAGGATCCTACGGTCTTGGCATGCATCCGTGCGTCGCTGCGGTCCGGTCCCAGGTCGACGGGCACGTGCACCTTCCGCCGACCACTGGCGACAACATCGATGTACTGTAGAGACCTCATGCCCCACGTGTTGGGCAATTCGGCGGTACGTCCACCCGGCCTCCCGCATGCCCACTATACGCCCTCGCTCAAAGTCCATCAACTGCACATACGGTTCACGTCCACACTGTCGCGGCGTGCTACCAGTGTTAAAGACTGCGATGGAGCTCCGTATGCCACGGCAAACTGGCTGACACTGACGGCGGCGGTGCACAAATGCTGCGCAGCTAGCGCCATTCTACAGCCAACACCGCAGTTCCTGGTGTGTCCACTGTGCCGTGTGTGTGATCATTGCTTGTACAGCCCTCTCGCAGTGTCCGGAGCAAGTATGGTGGGTCTGACACACCGGTGTCAATGTGTTCTTTTTTCCATTTCCAGGAGTGTACATTTAGATGACTGATGCTAGAGATTTAATTTACATGTTGTAAGTCATTCATTGAAAAGAATTACCTACAGATTAGAATTATCATAATGAAAAAGTTGGCAAAACAAATTTTAACCAATAAATGTAGTGATTTCATAACTACTAATCTAAAAGGAATTCCAAATCTGATTATATTTTTCAATAATTTTCCTCACACATTTTGGAAAACTGAAAATACTGTAAAAGATTAGTAAACACGTTAACAAAATTCCATTCAAAATCCATCTACTGGCCCATTTTACCATGGTCCAGACACCAAATTAAATTCAAGATAGGCTAGAGGAAACCCAAGAATATATCAGCTCGATGAAGCATGCAAAAAACATTATACTCATAAACAGATAACAAAAATTTAGAAAAAACGAAGCAGATAAAAACCTCGAATTAGATGAAAAAGTAAATAATGCATGCTTCTGATACATCAATTGTAGAAAATTTAGCTGCTACAACAGTTAGAGGACTAATGAATGGAAAGAGAAAATTATGTGTGAGTTTAAATGTTGTTGATAATAGTTGCAGACTATGAAAAATATTAATCTTTATAAAACATCATCTCTATATAAGTGATTAACTTCAGTATTGATTATTCTTAGCAACCTAATAGCAAGACTAAACCAAAAGCAATGAAAATTAAACTAAATAACTGAAAACTTGCAACTGATTCAGAAAAAAAGAGAGAGAGATAAGAGGACAGGTGGGAATTTTCTTATAGCGTAAGTTATACTGTTGTGACAAAGATTGTATTATACCTAACCAAAAAAGAAAGAAGTTTCTGGATAAGAAAACATGAAAGAGGATTTCTTACATTACTTTTGGTGGCATTATCGTATTTAGCTATTATTGGTTCACTAGCAGATGGAGCAGTAGATATTGTAAAAACAGTAATGGCCAAAAAACGGTAACAAGGAATAAAAAGAACAAAATACGCATAATGTAACAGAAGAAAGCTTGACCTGCCGTTGGTGTAAAGACAAAAATATCTTTTGAAGAAATAAAAAATATAATAAACTTATCAGATTTTGATTTAGAAAATCTTTATACACAACCAAAAATTAAGGACTTCCATGGTGCCTTTAATATTGATCAATTACCTATTATCCTAGAAAATCCAAATTTGGAATAATAAATTTAAATATTTCTTATAATATAGATGCTCACTCGATATCTTATTATAAGAATAATAACATGAATTTTTTGTTAGATTCATTTGGGGGAAATATCCAAAAAGTATTCGTTAAATATTTAGGATCAAGTGAGCTATTTTACAATGGACAGCGAATACAATATTTTAATGAAGCAATATGTGGTCATTTGTGTATATCTGTGCTCAACCCCATGCAGTTAAAGGCGCTGCAGTCTGGAACCGCAAGACCGCTATGGTCGCAGGTTCGAATCCTGCCTCGGGCATGGATGTTTGTGATGTCCTTAGGTTAGTTAGTTTTAACTAGTTCTAAGTTCTAGGGGACTAATGACCTCAGCAATTGAGTACCATAGTGCTCAGATCCATTTGAACCATTTTGTGCTCAAGCTACTGACAACCAATCATACATTTAATGACATTCCGAATACACTAATGGACATATTTGGAAATGAGATGTGACCTAAAGACCACCAAATAAATTTAAAGAATTAGAAACAAATTTGGAATAATTTGAGCCAAAACAGAGATTATAGTAAAGCAATGTCAAAAAAAGTTAATTAAATTCTACAATGACCAAGGATTATATTAGGTTTAAAGGAAAAATATTAGGCAATATAATAGAGCCAATGAGTGATTATGAATGTACTATTAAACAACATTTAGATATGATGTATATTTATTGACAGATGTTAAATGTAATCCAATAAATAACTGAACACATTACATCTCCACTACTCTGACATAAAAGATAAAGAGACTGGCAAATAAGAGGTAGCCATTATGATGTCTATCATACCAGCAAGAGGACCAATGAAAAAATACCTGAAATCAGTAAGATGAATGGTGAATGAAAGAGTTACATCTGCTAGAATGGTTATGGGAATGTGCAGAACATCCATAAAGAAATTAGTGTAAAAGCAAGTGCAAAATGTTCTGTAGTACTACTACCTTATTTGGAGTCCTAAACAATTGAGCCTCGCAGCAAAAATAGACAGAGTTCATAGACACACTGGTAGGTTCATAGAAGATCAGTGTAGCCTATAGCGAAATTGTTAGAGATGTTGAGGAAACTTTAATGGAAATCTTTGGAACACAGGTGATTTCCTTCCAAAATCTTGCTGAATTTCGTGAAAAATAGTGCTGGTCTGATGTTACTGTATTTAAATCAAAGTTAAATTCTGGCATATAACAAATACAACAGAACTTCGACCTAAACATTGAGAAAGTAACAAATCAACTTTCTTTGAACAGTCTTTTGCCAAAACTGCAAAGATATCCACAACTAAAAATTATGGATGTAGTGTTTGTAACAGACAGTGTAGAGCTTTTTGTTCAGTGAAATTCAGTGAACTTGTCGGATTTTTATAAAGGGTGTATGTTAGCGATGACATGCACGTAAAGAATATGCATTTCAAACATAATTAATATTTAAATTAAAAATTTTAATTTCTTTATTTTTCGAGCTGGCTGTGTCATACTATAGTGTTGTTAGATACCCATTATGATAAATTAATAGTGGAACTGTACTTTTGGTTGTCATCAGAAATTTTATTTGCTTTCTTTTCTTCAGCGAAACGTTTCAACCTCAGAAGCGTTGTATTTTTTTTTTTTTTTGTAAATGTGGAGGTGAATACTAAAATACTTGTAACAAAAGTTACGATTCAAACTGCTTATGTTAGGTGTAATGATCTTTGGATACAGTAATTATTCATTAGCCGTCAAGTAAAATTTGTTCATAGTAAATGTGCCTGAAATTACATGTGTAATGAATGTAATTTATTTAACTTGAATAGAAATAAAATTGTAATATAATGTTGAAGTCCTCTTTTAAAAAGCTTTTTGTTTCCAACATTCGCAATGAAGGTTACAACAGTTATTACTCTCGGCAAGGTTAAATGGAAATCTCCATATTTGTAAATAAACATAAGGCTACAGGCCAATATGCATAATATAAAGACTAGACGAAATTAAATGCTCAGTAAGGGGTGTAGGGAATCATACCACAAAACATAACGCATCAGTTATTAAAGTGAAGTGATTAATCTGAATCATGATTATAATTTTAGATTGTAAGATAAAAATCGAGTAAATTATACACAAAAAAACAGAGTCATTGGTAAAACGTCATATACAAAGAGACTTTTACAATACACAAAGCTCGAAAATTGTAGTTACAATTTGATACAACAAATTCATATAACGACATAAGACAACATAAGGAACTATCTTATCTGTCGATAATATCACAAGACACCGTCCAGCAGACAGCAGAATGCAGACTTATCAATATTGTGTGTACTGACGTTTGATTCACTGAAGATGCTACCAATTGTCACTTCAGTAAAGATTATTTTATTGATTGTTATGAATTCAGTAGTTTAAAAATAGGTGTAGAATACATTACTATGTTTTGTACATAAAAATATGAAAAATGCACAGATAGTTAGAGCCAGTGAATAGCATATGTGATGAAGATTTCACACTCTGATGATGCAATACATCTGGCTATATGAAAACAATTAATGTAAAATGCCAGACACTACATCATACAGTAGTGTGTTGAAAATTATAAAACTGATACACAACATGCTTATACAAAAAAAATATATATATTTTATCATGGACAGTCGCTACACAAATAGGAGAAATAGAAAAATATACAATACCAATGGTTTTGATCATAACTTGGTAACCATGTCTAAGACAATTACAAACGTTATATCAAAATACCAAACAAGTTGATATAAATGTGTGAATACCATAAAAGCATATCATGATTACTTGAAGAGATGTAGAGGTACTACCTTAGATACAGCCAACATAAGTGGACAGTGTGATCAGTGTGAATTGGGTGCATCATTCTAACAACTTCCATAAGGTACATATGTACTAATGCTACAAGTATGGTAGTCATAACAATACAAGAAACGTTTTCTAACTGTAAAAATTACAAAATCTTGAATTTATGAATCGATAGGATTGTTACCTACTATTACAACCACGCTAATTATTAGTTGTAATGTCCAGTTGCTGTATGAATAATGCTCTCCTCCTGAGCTATCGACCATATTTTCACTACTGTTTGGTTTTTCAATAACTTTATATAATGTGTGTGTGTGAGAGATTAAATTACATAGCAAGATACGGCCATTTCCAAATGTATTCGTGTAATAAGAGGAAGTACCATGCATGACATGAAAGTTGCAACGTTGCTGTTCGAGCTTTTATGCAAATCAATGTTCAGAATGTTAATAATAGCAACTGATATTATAGATGTTTAATCACTGTTTATTGTATTTGAGTGATGAGTTAGCCGACAGACAAGAATTATCAACGCTATGTAACTTGTGTTCAGTGAAAATATACGTTTAACTGTAAAACACACTTATTTCAGTAGAAAACAGAAAAGAAATCTTCCTAGCGATCGATAGAAATTGGCTTTGACAAATAATGGACAAACATCGTAGTTCAAAGGAAATCAGTGATTTATTAATTATATTAATACCCTAAATGTATTTGCAGTTGTGAATAGCGACAACCATCAGCTGTGCAATGAAAATATGTGCTGGACTGTGACGCAAACGCGGATATCGCCATTATCGCATACATGTCCAAAGGAACTCATAAGCAGAGTAACACAGGAACGGCAATGCCAGAATGACAATAATGTTGGACTGAGCTACTTCATCCAAGGTAATTATGAGTGCTGAATTGTTTATCTCAAGGATAAAATTTCAAAGTCAGATCGTGTGCTTATCAGCGATAATGTTCATAGTGTCGGTGAATCAGAGTCAGAGTTGTTATTGGTTTGCTCCTGAAGAAACGCTGTGTCCTGATTTTATGACGATGACAAAACCTTTTCTATGCATTATAGTTTACATAGTCTTGTTATATTCAGGACCAGGGTTAGTGGATCAGTAATTATTTTTCCATTACGTCTCTGTGCTTTTTACCAGATATAGCAATACTGATAGTTAAGCAATTTATGCCTCTCCCCTTCGTAGTACTGACCTGTAAGAAAATACGAAACCCAAATGTTAGTTACATCGTCTTAATATTCGTAAGATTTAAGGAGATGCCGTACTTTCCCCATATTAGTTGTGCGTGTTTGCTCTGTTTTACCTAAACTTCTGTCCGTCTTTTACAACTTCCCATTTCATTATGTTCTATAATTCGGAAACGATAGTTCTAATTTTTTTCCTAGAGACAAACATACTATGTCCATGGCATAGCCGATTTGAGTGGGAACATCAAAGGATATGGTAGAATGTGCTGGATTCGAATGAAATTATTGGTTATATCTGCATCGAATTTGGGTACTTTGGATGAATTTTCACTGAGTATCGCTGTGTTATACACTGCCTGTAACATGTAAGGTAGCCCAATTGAAGGACGATGAAGCCACACACGAACCTCAACGAGCAGTTGTAAGATTGCTGAAGACAGGATGAAAACGAGACACTATTAATTTGCGTAAGTAGTTGGTGGTTAGCCTAAAACGACCACCTGGGAGATTTACAACAACATTTACGTCGTGCTGCTAGAAACAGTAGGAGGAGAACCTAATGGAGTCGGATTTAGAGAGGTCTTGGTGCCGGGAACTGACACCTCAGTTTTCCAAAACAGGTAAATGTAAATGTCTTGCTTTAAGAATATATTGCACGAATTTCGAATTGCATATTCCATCCTAATGCAAGTCATAAACACTGAATAGGCCCACAGTGTCTAGGGTTAGCTCAACTGATTAGTAATCAAAACGTCTTTCGACCCACATCAGAGCCCCACCACAGCCCACACTTTGAAGACACATCATCAGTAAGGGCGGCCGAGAGCCTTCTGCATAAGAATTCATCCTCGTTCTGCCGACGGCCTTGTCAAAGGGTGCAGAGAAAGAGACAGAGATTCAGGTCAGTCTCTTGCCCTAGTGGTGGCCAAATGCTCCTAAAATGAGCAATGATTTACAGCATGAGGCTGCAGAAGGTAATGGAAACCACTGCATTTAAGAAATGTTATGCCTGTCCACAGGACATGTGGCCTGTAACTGAAAAAGTGTCATGATGATCTCTCCATTGGCAAAAGATTCCAGACTAGTCCCCTGTTTGGATCTCTGAGACTGCCAAGCGGGAGGTGACCATGAGAAAAAGATCGACTACCCAACGAAGTGTATCGTTCTACGAGTCGGAATGCTAGAAAATCGGAAAAAGGAAATTCTATGGCTCAGTCTAGATACAGAGGCCGTCAGTGAAGTTAAATGAACGACTATAGGGTAATAACAACAGCAGGAGAAAATGGTACAATAGGGATAGTTTTATTATGAGCAGGAAGGTAGGGCAGAGAGTGAGTTACTGTAAAGAGTTGAGTGATAGAACTGCTCTCATAAGAATTGACAACAAACTAACACTGACAACAGTAGCTCAGTTATGCATGGCGACCTCTCAAGCAGAAAAAGATAGAGAAATTAAATGAGGATATTATACGGGTAATTCAGTACGTAAAGGGAGATAGTAATGGGGGATTGAAATGCGGTTATAAGGGAAAGAGTGGTAGGAAATGTTACAGGAGAATATGGGCCTCGTAATAGCTATGAGACAGAAGGAAGACTAATCTTCTGCTATAAATTACAGGTGGTAATAGCGAATAATCTGTTCAAGAATCACAAGAGGTCCAGTTTCGCTTGAGAAAGGCGGGAAGACACAGCAGGATTTTAGTACAATTACGTTGTAGTCAGGCAGAGATTCCGAAATCAAATACTGGGCTTTAAGACGTACCCAGGGGCTGATATAGACTCTGATTACAATTTAGTAATAATGAAGCGTAAACAGAAGAGGCTAGTCAGGAACAATCAATGTGCAAAGAAGTGGGATACAGAATTGCTAAGGAATACCCTTGAAGTTCTCTGAGGCTACAAATACAGTGATAATAAATAGCTCATGTGGCAGTTCATTTGAAGAGGAATGGACGTTTCCAAAAAGGACAGTCACTGAAGTTGGTGAGAAAAACGTAGGTACGATGAATGTATCTGCATAGAAAACATATGTAACAGAAGAAACACTTCAGTTGATCAAGGAAAGCAGGAAACGAAAAACTGCGCAGGGAAATTCAGGAACACGGAAATCTAGTCGCTTGGAAATGAAATAAACAGGAAGTGCATAGAAGCTAAGGCAGAATGGCTACGTGATAGATGCGAAGAAAATGAAACACGAATGATTGTCGGAGGGAATGACTCAGCATATAGAAAAGTCAAAACAACCTTCGGTGAAACTAAAAGCAAGGACACTAACATTATGAGTACAATGGAAATTCCACTGTTAAGTTCAGAAGAGAGTGTGGATGTGAGGAAAGAGTATACTGAGGGCCTTTAAGAGGGCCAGGACATGTCGGACGATGTGACAGAAGAGATGAGAGACCCATTGTTGGGTTAGAATCAGAATACACAATATTCCATCAGCATTTCTAAAATCTTGGGGGAAGTAGCAGTGAAGTGATTGTTTCAATTTTGGCGTAGAATGTATGAGACTGGTGATATGCCACGAATTCCCAAGACTGCAAATGCCGAAAAGAGCAATTGCAGATTATTGCAAAATCAGCTTAACAGCTCATGCATCCTAGTTGCTGACAACAGTAGTTTACAGAAGAATGGTAATAGAAGCCGAAGATCTGTTAAATGGATCAGTTTGGGTTCTGGAAAGGCGCCAGAGGGGCAGTTCTCGCGTTGCAGTTGATAATGGAAGCAACACTAAAGGAAAATCAAGGAACTTTCGTAGGACTTGTCGACCTGAAAGAAGTGTTTGACAATGTAATGTTGTGCAAGTGGCTTGAAACCCTAAGAAAATATGGGTAAGCAATAGGGAAAACGGGTAATATACAATATGTGAAGTTACAAGAGAGAACAGTTGGAGTGGAAACCAAGAACGAATAAGATAGCTATGTAGTCTTTCTCCCCTAGTGTCGTATCCGTATTTTAAAGGAGCAATAAGGAAAATAAAAGAAAGGTTCGGGAGTAGACATAGAATTCAAGGTGAAAGAATATCAACGATGCAATCTGCTGATGGCATTGCTATTGTCAGTGAAAGTGAAGAATTACAGGATCAGTAGAATGAAATGAACAGTCTAATGAGTACAGAATATGGACAGAGTGTAAATCGAAGAAAGATGAAAATAATGAGAAGTAACAGAAATGAGAACAGCGAGAAACGTAATATCAAAATTGGTGATCACGAAGTAGATGAATTTAAGGAATTGTGTTACGTAGATTGCAAAAGAAGTCATGATGGATGGAGCAAGGAGGACATAAAAAGGAAACAAGTACAGGCAAAAAGGGCATTACTGTCTAAGGGATGTCTGCTAGTATCAAATATAGATCTTAATTTGAGGAAAAAGTTTCAGAGAATGTACATTTGGAACACACAATTTCATGGTATTTAGACATGAGCTGTGGGAAAACGGAAACAGAAGAGAATAGAAGCATTAGAGATGTAGTGCTGCAGAAGAATGTTAAAAAATAGGTGGGCTGATGGGGTAAGTCGTGAGGAGGTTCTACGCTGAAACAGCAAGGAAAGGACTACTTGGAAAACACTGAAAAGAAAAACGGACAGGGTGATAGAACAGCAGTTTCGACATCAGGAACAGACATAGAATTCAAGGTGAAAGGAACTAGAGGGAGCCAAGTAAAAACTATAGAGGAATACATCCAGCAAGTAACGATGACGAAGGCAGCAAATTTACACTGAGAAGAAGAGTGGGTCGTGCCGGCGTTGTTGGTGTCACCTTTCGAATTTCTGGCGCCACTATCTAGGTCTGTCGTGCGACATCTTTCTGGTTTGAGGCCACTGAGATCTTTGCTCGAGGTTGTTAGTTGGGAACAGGGCATGTGGCGTGGCGAGTTGTTGAGTGGTAACAGGGCAAGGAGGACGTGGCGAGTCCAGCCTGCGAGTAAGCCGAGCCCTTGCGTCAGCGTCTTGGGCACCGAGTCCGTCGAGTGGCTTCTGGCCGTATTTGTGCGCCGATTTGAATACGCGTCTGACTTCGAATGCCGTCTTCGAGCATAACCTGGCCAGCCAGCTTGGGGCGTGGCACACCAATGGGATAGTTTAATCACTTTGCTGAAAGCTGAGCCCCCTGGAGCCAGCAAGTTTCACCTTAGATTCGTGAACTTCAGTTAAATTTCGGATTCTGAGGTCTTAACTGTAATATTCTTATTGATACCTATAGGTCTGTTGCCATCACTGCGATTTCTTACCTGATGTTGTTCACCACCAGTTGGTTCCTTGAATTTCTTTTCCTGAGCCGATACTGACCTTGGTTGTTTGTTGACGGTGTATCTTAGGGGAATGAGCCGATCGTGTTTCCTGAGGGAAGGCGATAACGTCTTCATTCTATGCTGTGACCGGACTCCCTATCATTACGCAGTACCTAGATGGTTAGGTTGTAGCCGACTTCCATACCAAACTTCTTCCAACACCAGACAGTACCTTTCTCTTGCAATACGGTCGGGTACACGTTTCGAGGTACCTGTAGGCATTGCAAACGTCATCACTCTGTTAATCATATTGGCTTAGGAGGTGCCTGCGTCACAAAATTTGCAATTGGTTAGGCTATTTAACTGGGTTTGGCAGTCTAGTTTTCTTTCGGGCGTTACGCCGTCATTGTAGAGGCGATATCTTAGAGTGATGCGGGTATAGCGTTTAGCTTGTTATTCTTGCTTTCACGTAACGAATCTTCCTGTGTGTCCTCGGAGTCTTTCGCGACGGAATATATGAATAAAACGTTCTCGGTTTTCCAGCCCCGTCAATTCGAATAAAATGCTCGAGCTTTAGATG
Source organism: Schistocerca serialis cubense (assembly GCF_023864345.2). Classification (NCBI taxonomy): domain Eukaryota; kingdom Metazoa; phylum Arthropoda; class Insecta; order Orthoptera; family Acrididae; genus Schistocerca; species Schistocerca serialis. Next base: position 242,863,740 of record NC_064646.1, read on the forward strand.
GCCATCTCCGCCATGGTCGTCAGGAGTTCACTGAACATTTTATTCAACCTTACTGTGTGTTAATATTTCCTTTGCTGGTCTGTAGCCAATGAAAAGTGCCTTGGAAGGCCTCTCCTCTTCTCTCGTTGGCGTAGTCTTGTGCTCCTTGTGTACAAACCTTCGGGTGCACCCCTTGTAACGAGGCAATTCAACTCTTGGTTATTTAACTCGAGCAGCTATTCATGAAAGCCTACTTGTTTCCTATTTGATAGTCTTACTGAACTGAAGCTGGTATTAAAGAAGGCCAGCCTGATTTCTATTTGGTGATTTCATTTAACTGAAGCTGTTACTAAAGAAGGCCAGCCTGTTTTCTGTCTGGTAATATCACTTAACTCTAGCTGTTGTCATTGAAGATCTGACTGTTTTCTATTTGCCATTTTTACTTAAGTGAAGCTGTTGTTACTTAAGGCCTGCCTGTTCCCGTTTAATTGAACGAACAGCTATTTCATAATTTGGGTTAGCTGAAACTCTTAATAATAAGGCCTACCTGTTTCTATCGCCCTTTTATTGAGGCCTGATATCTTACTCAATCTGCAATTTAATTAACTGAAATTGTGATTGCCAAAGACCTACCTGTTTCAGAGGTATTTATGTCAATGATGAAGTAGTAGGAAATGAAAAACAATGGTACATTGGCCCTAACCTTTCGCCTCACATACCTTTATCCATAATTGTAGGTTTGGAAGAAATCTGAGTATGAGAGGAATTCGTGAGAAGATGCATAGAAAAATAAAAGAAAGAACACTCTGAGAAGTTCTAGAATTTTTTGTTCTTATCAAAATTAACTTTTGGGAACAGTTGCAAGCAGAAGACGTATGTCACCAGAGCACATGCAGTGGATGTAAGTGGTTACTAATCTGAGAAAATTTCATTGCGCTCAAGAGATTCTTCACCCCGAAGTGTAGGAGGCGAGGACTAATCATAGTGTTAGTTATTTTAACGACTGCCTCTGGCTTTTCTAGAAAACCAGAACAATCACTCGAATCCCTGTGAGATGTCGGTAGTCCTGTGGCAACGATTGTTGCGCATTCATCTATGGTATCTGGTCGACTGATGTTATTAAATCTACGCAGTAGTTCGCCTCACTAGGTCATATTTTGTGTTGACGTATTAAACACATTTATCAACTTGAGTCCAATGAAATTTCATGAAGAGTATAAACTGACGACAGGCAGGGAAGATTTGAAAGTCATGATTTATTACTTCTGGCTCTGACGATGTAACAGCAATTCCTCGCAGCTGACATACGACGTTTATTTATACCCCTCCATCCCCCCTCCCCTCCCACCCTCCTGGTGGGCTTGTAAATTACGGTAATATTCCGCTTCGTCAAGATCCTCCCTATTCTTTCCGTTACATTTTTAACAAACGGCAGGAAAACCTTAGATTTTGCAGTAGCCTGTACGTCAGTATAATTTCTGCGTGGCTGCCTCAACGCACGGTTTCTTTCGGCGGACGAATATCCGTTCTTCATTAGTGCATTGTGGAGATGTTCCATCTCAGCGTCGAGCAACTCAGGTTCACAAATATTTCTAGCTCTGTCCGCTAACGTCTTGATAACACCCCGCTTCTGTTGTGGGTGGTGGTTCGAATCCCGGTGCAAATAACGGTCCGTGTGCGTGGGTTTGCGGTACACTGAGTGGCCCAAACTACCATTTTCATTTCTAAGCACAAGCACATCGAGGAAATGTACTTTCCCGTCTACCTCCTCCTCCATAGTAAAATGAATTCTTGAGTTTATACTGTTCAGATGTTCGTGGAACCGGCTTAGTTCCTCCCTACCATGTCTCCACAGCACAAACGTGTCATCCACGTATCGGAACCATACATTTGGTTTCTTGCTGGCAGTACCTAAGGCCTGTTCTTCGAATTTCTCCATAAAGAAGTTTGCAATTACGGGACTTGGGGGGCTTCCCATAGCCACGCCATCCGTTTGCTCATAAAACTGTTCATTCCCCTTGACGTATGTGGTCGTCAAACAACACTTAAACAGTTCTAAAATGTCAGCAGGAAAAATTCGATCCAGCTGTTCCAATACATCATTAAGTGGAACCATGGTAAACAGCGATACCACATCGAAGCTGACCAATATGTCCTCAGCTGGACCACTATGCCATTCAATCTGCTGATGAAATGTGTCGAATTCTTCATATAAGAGTCCGAACGGCACACATGTGGTTTTAACAGCGTAGTCAAAAACTTGGCTAACAACGGTCTCAGAACTATGTCGCGGTTAATAAAGAAGTACTCCATTGAAGAGAGTGTACAGAAAGGTCTCCGCAATTCGGTTGCGCTACCACCGAGGCTTTATGGATTGCCCAAACTTCATAAAGAAAATGTGCCGTTAAGACCGATACTAAGGGCCATTGGTTCGCCCACCTAATGATGGTTCCACTTAATGATGTATTGGTACAGCTGGATCGAATTTTTCCTGCCGATATTTTAGAACTGTTTAAGTGTTGTTTGACGACCACATACGTCAAGGGGAATGAACAGTTTTATGAGCAAACGGATGGCGTGGCTATGGGAAGCCCCCCAAGTCCCGTAATTGCAAACTTCTTTATGGAGAAATTCGAAGAACAGGCCTTAGGTACTGCCAGCAAGAAAACAAATGTTTGGTTCCGATACGTGGATGACACGTTTGTGCTGTGGAGACATGGTAGGGAGGAACTAAGCCGGTTCCACGAACATCTGAAAAGTATAAACTCGAGAATTCAGTTCACAATGGAGGAGGAGGAGGGAGACGGCAAATTACATTTCCTCGATGTGCTTGTTTTTAGAAACGAAAGTGGTAGTTTGGACCACTCAGTGTACCGCAAACCCACGCACACGGACAGTTATTTGCACCGGGATTCGAACCACCACCCACAACAGAAGCGGGGTGTTATCAAGACGTTAGCGGACAGAGCTAGAAATATTTGTGAACCTGAGTTGCTCGGCGCTGAGATGGAACATCTCCACAATGCACTAATGAAGAACGGATATTCGTCCGCCGAAAGAAACCGTGCGTTGAGGCAGCCACGCAGAAATTATACTGACGTACAGGCTACTGCAAAATCTAAGGTTTTCCTGCCGTTTGTTAAAAATGTAACGGAAAGAATAGGGAGGATCTTGACGAAGCGGAATATTACCGTAATTTACAAGTCCACCTGGAGGATACAGGATTACCTTAAGCCTGCCAAGGACGCCCGCAAACCATTGGAAAAATCTGGAGTGTATAGGATCCCATGCAGCTGTGGTGATGTTTATGTGGGTACCACTAAAAGAACTGTTTCTAAACGGTTGGAAGAGCACAAGAGAAATTGTAGAAGAGGAGAAACGGAACGATCAGCTGTTGCGGAGCTTCATTTCCAGCCAGGGAACCACAATATTCGTTCGATGAGACGCAAGTACTAGCGGCCACGAGCGGATATTACGAAAGGCTCTACAGGGAGGCAATCGAAATCGCTAAACACCCAAATAATTTCAACCGAAAGTAGGAGGGCGTCAAATTAAACGGTATATGGATGCCGGTGTTAAAGAAGATGTGTACCACCCGTTCACTACTGGGTGATGGCAACGGCGATCGACGGCGACGGACAGCAGCCAATTGCACTGACGTTTTCAAAACACGTGACGTCACGCCGCGGCGCGGGGGCGCGCGGACACGGAATTTAGCGGCAGTCAGTGGCGAGTCAGTGAGTGTGTTGGACCTTCCATCGAGCTACGGACCCCCTTGAAGATGTCTCCCGCAGTCTGAAACGAAACGTTGGGAATCACCACAGAATTCATCAACTGACCACGGCATAACAGCCCGGATAATTATAATGGACGTGATATTACATAGAATGCAGCCGGCCGGTGTGGCCGAGCGGTTCTAGGCGCTTCAGTCTGGAACCGCGCGACCACTACGCTCGTAGGTTCGAATCCTGCCTCGGGAATGGATGTGTGTGATGTCCTTAGGTTAGTTAGGTTTAAGTAGTTCTACTTTCTAGGGGACTGATGACCTCCGATGTTAAGTCTCATAGTGCTGAGAGCCATTTGAAATAGAATGCATATGTCAGCCACCCTGAAAGTTGCGCTGTTGTATTTGGCCACGAACGATAGCTGTGTAACGTTGTCATTACGTTGAAAGTATCTGTGTAAATGTGATTGCCGTATCTGTCACATTAGTGAATTCAAACCTGGGCAAATTATTGGTGCTTGTATCGTCGGTGATTCTGTTACTTAGGTAGACGAAGCGTTTGGTGTTACAGGACGCACCAACTCTAAGATTTATACCGCAACCAGGGAAAGCGCAAAAACAACGTCTGCTAAGTCATAATACGGACGACTGAGTGTGTTGAGTGATCCGTACAGACGTTTGTAAAAGCTGACTGTGACGAGAAATAAGTCGACAGACGGTGAAATCACTGCAGAACTGAATGTCGCACTTCCTAATCCTGTCAGCTTCGAAACACTAAGAGACCACCATAAGCAGGGACTTCAAGATCTGACATTCCAAAACGATTCATCAATGATACAAATGTCCGTAACAGGAAACCTGGAGTCAAAGCCATAAAATCTTGGCTATAAAGCAGTGGAAGAATTTCATTTAGTCGGATAAGTCTTGTTCCAAACAGTTTGGAACGTCTTGCCGAACTGAAATGTGTCGCTGGTTCGGTGATGATTTGGACAGCCGTATTCTACCATTCCTTGGGCACCATGGTGACTCAATAAGTTCACATCATTGCCAAGTATTGAATGACCGTTTTGGCTGATAAGGTCTGTCCCATGCTACATTGTTTGTTCCCCAATATTGATGGTGTGGTCCAAGACAAAAGGGTGCCGTTGCACACAAAAAATGGTTCAAATGGCTCTGAGCACTATGGGACTTAACATCTATGGTCATCAGTCCCCTAGAACTTAGAACTACGTAAGCCTAACTAACCTAAGGACAGCACACAACACCCAGTCATCACGAGGCAGAGAAAATCCCTGACCCCGCCCGGAATCGAACCCGGGAACCCAGGCGTGGGAAACGAGAACGCTACCGCACGACCACGAGCTGCGGACCCCTGCACACAGCTCGCATAGTGCAGGACTAGTTTCGTGTTCTACTTTGGGGAGTAAATTAAAGGATTGTTATCTACCATCATCATCTTTGCCTGAATTTGCCACTATTTTGCAAGGATTATTGGTTTAAGAGTCCAGAATGAGATTTTCACTCTGCAGCGGAGTGTGCGCTGATATGAAACTTCCTGGCAGATTAAAACTGTGTGCACCGACCGAGGCTCGAACTCGGGACCTTTGCCTTTCGCGGGCAAGTGCTCTACCATCTGAGCTACCGAAGCACGACTCACGCCCGGTCCTCACAGCTTTACTTCTGCCAGTATCTCGTCTCCTACCTTCCAAACTTTACAGAAGCTCTCCTGCTTGATAACTTTCCATTTTAGCAGTAGTATACCACCTAACAAACTGCGCCAGACAATTGTTGTTTTATAAAGGCTTTGCCAACCGCAACGCCGTATTCTGCCTCTTTACATATTTCTCTATTTAAAAACGCATACCTGTACCCGTTTCTTTTCGCTTCAGTGTATAATCATCTTATAGTTTTTGAAACAAAACGTTTTTGAATTTGCATGCTTAAATCTTGCAGCAATGTCCATACTTATAAAAAAGGCTTTATAGCTGAAGGTCGGGATATTGTACCGCTGGCAGCCCATCTCCGCTCATAAAGGGCGAGAGCGATGAATAGCAATGAAGAAAGAAAAAAACATTCAGTTCACTAGAACAAGATTGAAGTACCTACAGAGCTCTCAACGGAAAAATTTGACCCACGGTCTACTGAAAGCCCAGCCTCTCCAACCAGTATCTGCTTTCCGAAACCCTGAGTACCAAAATCCGCAATATTGGAGGTACGAACAACGTCAAATCAAAATTGAAAGAGTTGCACAAAACTTTTCAAGACAACGGATACGGCAATCTACAGCAATAGCCAGATATCTCAGTAGGAAGCTAAACACAAAAAATGAAATGTAAGAACACATCTCGGTAGTGAGCCCAGATCCTCATTCAAAATGTTCGAAAATTCGGTTTTAATTGCATTTTTTGAAAGGTATATGTGTCTAGAATGTTGGGGCAGAAAGGGTTTTTAATCCGTGCATTACAAAAGATTCTACAAACCATTGTTCGAAGCAGGGCCACGGCCGCAGTGGGACGCTCTAAGCCGGAGACGCCCGGCACAGGCAGATACACAATGTGATCAAAAGTATCCGGACACCCCCTCAAATATACCTTTTTCATATTAGGTGCATTGTGCTGCCATCTACTGTCAGGTACTTCGTATCAGCAACCTCAGTAGACATCAGACATCGTCAGAGAGCAGAATGGGGCGCTCCGCGGAACTCACGGACTTCGAACGTAGTCAGGTGACCGGGTGCCACGTATGTCATACGTCTGTACGCGACATTTCCACACTCCTAAATATCCCTAGGTCCACTGTTTCAGATGTGGTAGTGAAGTGGAAACGTGAAGGGACACGTACAGCACAAAAGTGTACAGGCGGACCTCGTCTATTGACTGACAGAAACTGCTGACAGTTGAACAGGGTCGTAATACGTAATGGGCAGACATCTATCCAGACCATCACACGTGAATTCCAAATTGCATCAGAATCCACTGCAAGTACTACGACAGTTAGTGGTGAGGTGAGGTGAGAAAACTTGGATTTCATGGTCGAGCGGCTGCACATGAACCGCACATCACGCCTTTAAATGCCAAACGACGCCTAGCTTGGTGTATGGAGCGTAAACATTGGACGATTGAACAGTGGAAAAACGTTGTTTGGAGTGACGAATCGTACACAATGTGGCGATCCGATGGCAGGCTGTGGGTATGGCGAATGCCCGGTGAACGTCATCAGCGTGTGCAATGCCAACAGCAAAATTCGGAGGTGGTGGTGTTATGGTGCGGTCGCGTTTTCCATGGAGGGGGCTTGCAACCCTTGTTGTTTTACGTGGAACTATCACACCACAAGCCTACATTGATGTTTTAAGTACCTTCTTGCTTCCCACTGTTGAAGAGCAATTAGGGGACGACGATTGCATCGTTCAACACGATCGAGCACCTGTTCATAATACACGGCCTGTGGCGGAGTGGTTACACGACCTTTGGCGGAATTGCTACACAGCAGTAACATCCCTGTAATAGACTGGCCAGCACACAGTGCTGATCTGATTCCTATGGAACACATTTGGAATGTTTTGGAACACCATATTGAACTCCAGTATTGCCTACTGAGGGCACCACGAACTTGAGTCATTTTCAGCCAGGTGTCCGGATACTTTTGATCACAAACTTACCGTGCCGTTGTGCATATTCACAAAATGGTTTATACTGCGGTATGCATGCAAACTTATTCTCCGAAAAAGCCGACGAACAATGTGTGCAGACAGTTTAACGCCGCATATCCAGATCAGCCAGATCGGTTTTCCTCGCCTACAAGAACGAGGGAATTACTCTCCAGTCACAATTCGAAATAGAGTAAGAGTTGGTATATAGACCTGGAATTGCAGACTAAATATAAATAACGAAAGCGCAGTTTTTTGGTCGAATTTCTGTCAAAACATAATTTTCGGGTCCGCCATGGTCGCATGTAATCGCAGTGCAGCGGCCTCAGCGGACACTACACTCTACTGTGAGCGGTTAACGGACAGACTGGCGTCGAAAATCCTCAATGAATCTCAGAAAAACATGGTCACTACAAGCGTGTCACGTATTTGTAACGGGCTATGAATTATCAGAAAACTGTATAGCCAACATAGTGATTACCTTACATGCTATCCCTTTCTCTTAAAAATGACCTGTGGAACATTTATGGCAATCAAATCTAAGGAATTTACCATCAGTGTTCTTATGACATCGTTGTGTGTGTGTGTGTGTGTGTGTGTGTGTGTGTGTGTGTGTGTGTGTGTGTGTGTGTGTGTGTGCGTGCGTGCGTTCGCTCGTGCGCTTGTTTATGCACATGTATGCAACGTGTTTCCGTATGTGCATGCAAAAATTTAACAGGACATAGCGGCAGCTCCACCGTTGAACAGTTCGAGGTGTGGAACCCAGGCGTCGGAGAAGTCAGCTTAAGGAGATAATAGGACTGCAGTAATCACATTACTGTGTAGTGTTTTGAACTGATGACCTCAGAAGCTAAGTCCCATAGTGCTCAGAGCCACTGTGTAGTGTTTTATTTACATCAGTTACAGTTAACTGCAAATACCATCACTGACACAATGAACTCACGGGCATCAGCGTCAATGCAAACTTGACATCGGCCAACAAGATTCCAAAGCAGCTGACAAATATCCCTGGTGTTTTCCGAATCACATCACCGGCAGCTACAATTCTTGCAACAAATCCCATCTCCGTATCCACTGGGGTCTCATACACAAGTGACTTTAGAGAAATAAGCAAGGAGATTCAAATCAGGTGACCTCACAAGCCCTGAATAGGAGCTCTCCTTCCAATGCAGCTACAAGGAATGTAGCACTGAGACGGTTTCGGTCATCCACACTGTAGTGAGATGGTGCACCGCCACGTTGTACCCACATCCTCTCACGAACAGCCAAGGCTACGTTCTCCAACAACTCATTCAGAACTCTCTGCACGAACCTCAAGTACAGGTGGCCATTCAGATACCAGGTAGAAGATATGGCGCAATGAGACTGTAGCGTTTCGGGAAATAAAAAATTTACATGTGGATGAACAGCACAGTGCATGTCAACTTGTACACATGTTAGTTGAAAGCAAGCTGGAAAACAGTAATGCTAGACAAAGTGGTAGACCAGTTTACTTCTTAAGCTGGATTGTTGACTGGAGCATTCTCTATGTCCAGTTACATTCTGCACACTCTTACGGTAACACCCTGTATGTATGTATGTAGCGCCGTGGCCCGTATTGACTGCTGCCACCATGCAGCAGCGCTGCTCATTCTCTGCTGCAGTACTGGCTATTCTTTGTCTTTGTCTGTCCCTGGTAACGCATATCGATAAGATAAATATCACACTACGATAATTTGGGAGTGCTCCGTAGAATACACATGTTTCTGCTTCAGAAATTATTTCGTATGTAACGGGAAAAACTCGGCACTTTCCATCGATACTCAGCGCCGTGAGCAGTGTTTGTCTGGACCGACTCCAGCTACACATTACAAAAAGGAGATTGCAAATATCTTCTGCTTTTCATTTTATTACATAACTCCAAGACTACAATTTGTTTTATTTTAGATATTCAACTGCCAAATTATGCACCTTGGCCTTAATTTAAATTTAACCTACCTCATCACTTCTAAGGATACATAAAAGAAAGCACCAGTGTACCTCATCCACGTGAACTGAGTACATCAGTTTTGTGTGTCAGTAGTTTTCAGCGTAAGATCTTTGAAAAAGCTGTTTTGTAGTCACACGCCCATATTAAACATTGTGCAGCCATAACGCTTATGCTGACTGTACTGGGACGTGAAATATACGTAATTTTAAATGGTTCAAATGGCTCTGAGTACTATGGGACTTAACAGCTGTGGTCATCAGTCCCCTAGAACTTAGAACTACTTAAACCTAACTAACCTAAGGACATCACACACATCCATGCCCGAGGCAGGATTCGAACCTGCGACCGTAGCAGTCGCACGGTTCCGGACTGCGCACCCAGAACCGCGAGACCACCGCGGCCGGCCGTAATTTTAAAATCTGTTACTTGTACCCCAATTAATGGGGTTTGTAATATCAGTATTAGAACAATTACTGCACCTGCTCTAAAAGACAATAAGAGTGGACGTCATTTAAATATACACAGGTGCAAGACGTGTGTGGCATAATATGCGAACTATGAGTTTCTTGTAAAGCAGGTTATTTCTCATAGATTTTATAAAGATCTGTTTTTGTTACTATGAGTTTCTTGTAAAGCAGGTTATTTCTCATAGATTTTATAAAGATCCGTTTTTGTTACGTTTAACTTTTAACTGATTTCTAGTGCACTGGATGGAAGATGCTTCCATTTTGATAGATACTTGATAATGATCTAAAGTCGAAATCGTACGGTCACAGATCCAATAAAGAAAAATGGAAGTAGTAGCTGGCATTAAATCATTTAAACAACGAACAATGTGCCAGGGGTCTAAGTGCAGATATTTTTATTGGTAATTGAGGACAATTTTCTGAACTACATTATATCAGCATTTACTGTATTTGCAGAAAAATAATTGTAGCTATTCTTAGGTTGGTTAGTACCTCTAAGTATATGGGGCAAGAGCAAGCCATTTATGTCCATTTTCTCTTGGGCAGCAGGTTAGGTGTTGACGTGTGACACGTGGACGTGAAAGGAGTAGTCTACGTTGAAAGGCGTAGTCCACTCAGTTTTAGTTTGCGGGCAGACTATTAGATGAAGAGAAATGCGACTAAGACACTGCAATAATATCGCCAACGTCCTTACAGTGTATTATGAATCAACACTATATATCGTCCGTACTTCACGGAATGAAACGTGTCCTCGTAAGGCACGGTGATATATACCGCTGTTTTTTCCTAGGAAATTACGTCGGACTTCTCCTTCCTGGATCCGACGAACACAGATACTCTAAATCATAAAAACCGAGCCACATGTCTCTGTCCGCGTGAGTACGAGTTTGGCGTGGCTAGGAAGCTTTCACGCCTTCTGTCGTTTGTTAGCCAAATAACATTTAAATCGATTTTTGAACACTGGAACCACCCTTCGAAGGGCACACGGACCGGGCTTTGATCAGAGAGTCAATAAATCTCGTGTCGTTTTGTGTTGACCCTTCCAATTTTGTGGCATTGATTGCGGCTGCAGATACTCTGTCTTTTTCCACTGATGTTCAGAACTGTGTATGAGCCAACGGATGGTCAGAGTGAGGTTCGTAAATCTGTACTCTGAGATCCTAGGCGTCCACACATTAAAGTAAGGCTTCTAGGTGGGACACTGTCGTGTCCTATACACGTAAGGTGAATGTTAATGAGCAGTATGACAACCAGATCCTGCAAATTGTGTGTAAATAAACTGTTCCATGAAAATCCTGGAGATATAACTGACGAATTGCAGCGCAGAATACCAGAGAAGTTTCGTAATTTAAAATTGTCTTAAGATAGCAGCGTAGAATACAGTCAAATGGCGTGGCGTTAAACCGTAGGAATTTTTGTCCGAGGAGTTTCAGTAAGGCTACGACAGCGGTGATTTAGATTGGTCTATAGGACAAGCAACAGGGCTAACACATAGACACTCCTCTTCAGGTGAAAAACTGGTTTAGTCCATCCACTGGTATTAAAAGCAGTCAACGACTGTGCCTAGTGACCTGTTATTTCTGTTCATTTGTAAAGCTTTAGGCTGTTCGTTTTCTCCACAACTAAAAAAAATCCTAGTTTCATCTTATCGTCCTTTTCTAAATGTATAAGAAACATAAATCTGAGCGTCAGAAGGACAGATTCGGCAGATACCAAAGTCAAAACAACCTTCGGGGACATTAAAAGCAAGAGTGGAAACATTAAGAGTGTATCGGGAATTGCATTGTTCAATGCAGAGGAGGGGGCAGATAGGTGGAAAGAGTACACTGAAAGCCTCTATGAGGGAAAGATTTGTCTTATGTGATTGAAGAGGTAGAAAATCCAGTTTTAGAATCAGAATTTAAAAGTGCTTTGGAGGACGTAAGATCAAAAACGGCGGAAGGGGTAGATAACATTCCATCAGAATTTCTAAAATCATTGGGTAAAGTGGCCACAAAACGACTATTATCCTTGGTGTGTAGAATATATGAGTCTGGCGACATACCATCTGGCTTTCGGAAAATATCATCCACAAAATTTCAAAGACTGCAAGAGCTGACAAGTGCGAGAATTATCGCACAATCAGCTTAACAGCTCATGTATACAAGTTGCTGACAAGAATAATGTGCATAGGAATGGAAAAGAAAATTGAGGATGTGCTAGATGACGATCAGTTTGGCTTTAAGAAACGTAAAGGTACGAGAGAGGCAATTCTGACGTTGCGGTTGATAATGGAAGCAAGACTAACGGAAATCATGACACGTTCGTATGATTAGTCGACCTGGGAAAAGCGCTTGAAATGTAATATGGCGCAGCATGTTTGAAATCCTGAGAAAAATAAAGGTAAGCTATAGAAAGAGATGGCTAATATACAATATGCACAAGAGCGAAGAAGGAGTAATAGGAGTGGACAACCAAGAACGAAGTGCTGGGATTAAAAGGGGTGTAAGACAGGGATATAGTCTTCCGCCCCTTTTGTTGAATCTGTACATTGAAGAGGCAATGATGGAAATAAAAGAAAGTTTCAGGACTGGAGTTAAAATTCAAGGAGAAAGGATATCAATGATACGATTCACTGATGACATTGCTATCCTGAGTGAAAGTGAAGAACTACATGATATGCTGAATGGAATGAACAATTTAATGAGTACAGTATGTGGACTGAGAATAAACCGAAGAAAGGCGAAAGTAATGAGAAGTAGCGGAAAGGAGAACAGCGAGAAACTGAACATCAGGATTGAACGGACACGAAGTAGATGAAGTTAAGGAAATCTGATACCCTGGCAGTAAAATAACCCATGATCCACGGAGAAAAGAGGACATCAAAAGACGACTAACAATAACAAAAAGGGCATTCCTGGACAAGAGAATTCTACTAATATGAAACATTTCTTAATGTGAGGAAGAAATTTCGAAGAATGTATGTTTGGAATACAGCATCGCATGGTAGTGAAATATGGAGTGTGGGAAAACCGGAACAGAAGAGGATCGAAGCATTTGAGATTCATGCTGCTGACGAATGTTGAAAATTAGGTGGATTAATAAGGCAAGGAATGAAGAGGTTCTGCGCAGAATCTTAGAGGAAAGGAAAATGTGGAAAACACTGACAAGGAGTAGGGACAGGGTGATAAGACATCTGTGAAGAAGTGAGGGAATGACTTCCATGGTACCAGAGGGAGCTGTAGAGGGGAAAAAACTGAAGAGGAAGACAGGATTGCAGTACATCCAGCAAGTAATTGAGGACGTAGGTTGCAAGTGCTACTCTGAGGTGAAGATTTCGGAACACGAGAGCAATACGTGGGGGATGCATCAGACCAATCAGAAGACGGATAACGTAAAGAAAGAAGTCTATTGCTGTCGTTGTGCCTTCGATTACTACCACAGGACTCTTGGAAGGCCTCATTATAATATGCTGCCACAGTCCAAACCTCCCCCGCCACACACACACACACACACACACACACACACACACACACACCCACACACACACACACACACACTGTATCTGAATGCGACCGTCGCCGTGGTGTATCAAGAACTTCGATTCATCCAGGCAGCCGACAAGTTTCCATTGGTCCGGAACTAAGTTCAGTTTCTTTTCTCGGCTAGGATCACTGTTTCAGTGTATCAGAAAACACACATCAACGTGGCGATCTGTCAAAATCTTGAATAAGCATCTTTTGTAGCGCGAAACGTGCAGGAAGAAAGTCAGTGAAGTTCTAGAAGGTACCGAAAGGGACGATGCGCCATGACCACTTACGCTAGTTTTCTCTGATGACAATCTCGATCGAAATAGTATCACAGATTCTAGATCGAGTTAAAATCTGGGGCGTTGGTTAGGCAGGGGAGTATGGTACTCCCATCTTGGTTCTCTTCCAACTACGCAAGTAAACTGACAGCTGTGTGATATGTTGCATTGTCCTGTTTGTAAGTGCCATCAAGCCGAGGAAAAGTAAACTGCACGTAGGGGTGAACATGGCCTACAAGAATGGCTGTATATTTGTGTTGACCCAATGAGCCTTCCAGATGACGAGATCACCCAGGTAATGCTACTAAAACGTTCCCCAAACCGTAATGCTCCCTTCTGATTTTCGAGTGTTTGTTTTCAGATGTTTCACGGGCAACGACCATCTGTCTGATGGAGCAGAGAACGCGATTCATCTGGAAAGGCCACTTCCCGGCATTCAGTGGACATCCACTTGTGGTACTGGAGGGTAAGCTTTCGTCACCGATGAACAGCAGTCAGGAACCAGGCGCCTGCTGTGGGGCCTGTTATGCAACAACGATTGCTAAACGGTAGTTGAGGAAACGTTGTTCATAGCCCCTTGGTATATGGGAAGTTTTACGTCCTCTCTGCAGCCGCCGTTCACCCCTGGCAACTATGGCTCGGGATGCTCCACAGTTCCCTCGGCACCCGTATTGGATAGCGCATTTTGCCATGCACATATACTTTAACCATAGTGGCACATGAATAGTTTACAAACTTAGCCGTTTCGAAAATGATCATGCCCTTTTGGACGTCAGATAAATCACTACATTTCTGCGTTACGATAACAATTGCACTATTTTCCGTGTGCCCCTGACATCCACGAGAATTTATATTGGATTGGAGGGAACAATAAATCTACATCTACATTTATACTCCGCAAGCCACCCAATGGTGCGTGGCGGAGAGCACTTTACGTTCCACTGACATTACCTCCCTTTCCTGTTCCAGTCGCGTATGGTTCGCGGGAAGAACGACTGCCGGAAAGCCTCCGTGCGCGCTCGAATCACTAATTTTACATTCGTGATCTCCTCGGGAGGTATAAGTAGGGGGAAGCAATATATTCGATACCTCATCCAGAAACGCACCCTCTCGAGAACTGGACAGCAAGCTACACCGCGATGCAAGCGCCTCTCTTGCAGAGTCTCCCACTTGAGTTTGCTAAACATCTCCGTAACGCTATCACGGTTACCAAATAACCCTGTGACGAAACGCGCCTCTCTTCTTTTGATCTTCTATATCTCCTCTGTCAACCCGACCTGGTACGGATCCCACACTGATGAGCAATACTCAATTATAGATCGAACGAGTGTTTTGTAAGCCACCTCCTTTGTTGATGGACTACATTTTCTAAGGACTCTCCCAATGAATCTCAGCCTGGCACCCGCCTTACCAACAATTAATTTTATATGATCATTCCACTTCAAATCGCTCCGTAAGCATACTCCCAGATATTTTACAGAAGTAACTGCTACCAGTGTTTGTTCCGATATCATATAATCATACAATAAAGGATCCTTCTTCCTATGTATTCGCAACACATTACATTTGTCTATGTTACGGATCAGTTGCCACTCCCTGCACCAAGTGGCTATCCGCTGCTGATTTTCCGGCATTTCGCTGCAATTTTCTAATGCTGCAACTTCTCTGAATACTACAGCATCATCCGCGAAAAGCCGCATGGAACGTCCGACACTATCTACTAGATCATTTACACGTATTGTGAAAAGCAATGGTCCCATAACACTCCACTGTGGCACGCTGGCACGCCAGAAGTTACTTTAACGTCTGTCGACGTCTTTCCACTGAGAACAACATGCTGTGTTCTGTTTGCTAAAAACTCTTCAATCCAGCCACACAGCTGGTCTGATATTCCGTAGGCTCCGTACTTTGTTTATCAGGCGACAGAGCGGAACTGTATCGAACGCCTTCCGGAAGTCAAGGAAAATGGCATCTACCTGGGAACCTGTATCTAATATTTTCTGGGTCTCATGAACAAATAAAGCGAGTTGGGTTTCACACAATCGCTGTTTGCGAAATCCATGTTGATTCCTACATAGTAGATTCTGGGTTTCCAGAAATGACATGGTACGCGAGCAAAAAACATGTTCCAAAATTCTACAATAGATCGATGTCAGAGTATAGGTCTATAGTTTTGCGCATCTGCTCGGCGACCCTTCTTGAAGACTTGGACTACTTGTGCTCTTTTCCAATCATTTGGAACCTTCTGTTCCTCTAGAGACTTGCGGTACACGGCTGTTAGAAGGGGGGCAAGTTCTTTCGCGTACTCTGTGTAGAATTGAGTTGGTATCTCGTCAGGTCCAGTGGACTTTCCTGTTTCTCTATTCCTCGGACACTTATTTCGATGTCAGCCATATTTTTCATTTGTGCGAGGATTTAGAGAAGGAACTGCAGTGCGGTCTTCCTCTGTGAAACAGTTTAGGGGAAAGGTGTTTAGTATTTCAACTTTACGCGTGTCATCCTCTGTTTCAATCCCATCATCACCCCAGGGTGTCTGGATATGCTGTTTCGAGCTACTTACTGATTGAACTTAAGACTAGAACTTCCTGGGATTTTCTGTCAAGTCGGTACATAGAATTTTACTTTCGAATTGACTGAACACTTAACGAATCACCCTCCTTACGCTAACTTTGACATCGTTTAGCTTCTGTTTGTCTGAGATGTTTTGGCTGCATTTAAACTTGTAGTGAAGCTTTCTTTGCTTTCGCAGTAGTCTCCTAACTTTGTTGTTGAACCACGGTGGGTTTCTCCCGTCCCTCACACTTTTACTCGGAACGTAACTGTCTAAAACGCATTTTACAACTGCCTTGAACTTTTTCCACAAACACTCAACATTGTCAGTGTCGGAACAGAAATTTTCGTTTTGATTTAATAGGTAGTCTGAAATCTGCTTCTATTACTCTTGCTGAACAGATAAAACTTCCTCCTTTTTTTATATTCCTACTTACTTCCATATTCAGGGATGCTGAAACGGCCGTATGATCACTGATTCACTGTTCTACGCTTACAGAGTCGAAAAGTTCGGGTCTGTTTGTTATTAGTAGGTCCAAGATGTTATCTCTACAAGTCGGTTCTCTGTTTAATTGCTCGAGGTAATTTTCGGATAGTGCACTCAGTATAATGTCACTCAATGCTCTGTCCCTACCACCGGTCCTAAACATCTGAGTGTCCCAGTCTATATCTGGTAAACTGAAATCTCCACCTAAGACTATAAAGTGCTGAGAAAATTTATGTGAAATATATTCCAAATTTTCTCTCAGTTGTTCTGCCACTAATGCTGCTGAGTCGGGAGGTCAGTAAGAGGAGCCAATTATTAACCTAGTTCGGTTGTTGAGTGTATCCTCCACCCATAATAATTCACAAGAACTATCCACTTCTTCTTCACTACAGTATAAACTACTACTAACAGCGACAAACACTCCACCACTGGTTGCATGCAATCTATGCTTTCTAAACACAGTCTGTGCCTTTGTAAAACTTTAAGTAGAATTTATCTCTGGCTTCATCCAGCTTTCCTTACCTATAACGGTTTCATCTTCGGTGCTTTATCAGCGCTTGAAGTTCCGGTACGCAGCTTCGACAGTTTACAATTACAATACCGATTTCTGCTTGGTCCCCGCATGTCCTGACTTTGCCCCGCACCCTTTGAGGCTGTTGCCCTTTCTGTACTTGCCCGAGGCCATCTAACCTAAAAAAATCGCCCAGTCCACGCCACACAACCCCTGCTAGCCGTGTAGCCGCCTGCTGTGTGTAGTGGACTCCTGACCTATCCAGCGGAACCCGAAACCCCACCACCCTATGGCGCAAGTCGAGGAATCTGCAGCCCACACGGTCACAGAACCGTCTCGGCCTCTGATTCAGACCCTCCACTCGGCTCTGTACCGAAGGTCTGCAGTCAGTCCTGTCGACGATGCTGCAGATGGTGAGCTCTGCTTTCATCCCGCTAGCGAGATTGGCAGTCTTCACCAAATCAGATAGCCGCCGAAAGCCAGAGAGGATTTCCTCCGATACATAACGACACACATCATTGGTGCTGACATGAGCGACCACCTACAGATGGGTGCACCCTGTACCCTTCATGGCATCCGGAAGGACCCTTTCCACATCTGGAATGACTCCCCTCGGTATGCACACGGAGTGCACATTGGTTTTCTTCCCCTCTCTTGCTGCCATATCCCTAAGGAGCCTCATTCCGCGCCTGGCGTTGGAACTCCGAACTACCAGTAAGCCCACCCTCTGCGACCGTCCGGATCTTGCAGACTGAGGGGCAACCTCTGGAACAGGACAAGCATCCATGTCCCGGCGAAGATCAGTATCAGCTGGAGACAGAGCCTGCAATCGGTCCATCAGACAAACTGGAGAGGCCTTCCGTTCAGCCCTCCGGAATGTCTTTCGCCCCCTGCCACAGCTCGAGACGACCTCCCACTCTACCACGGGTGACGGGTCAGCCTCAACGTGGGCAGTATCCCAGGCAGCAACAGCTGTAGTCCGATCGGGGGATGCGTGGGACGAGCTGGCCGTCCCCGACAAACCCCCATCCGGACCCCCACAGTGATGCCCATTGGCGACAGCCTCAAGCTGTGTGACCAGAGCCAACGCTGCGTTAAGCTGGGAGCGAAGGGATGCCAACTCAGCCTGCATCCGAACACAGCAGTCGCAGTCCCTATCCATGCTAAAAACTGTTGTGCAAAGAACGTCTGGACTAATTTACAGAGAGCATAAGCAATTCGACACAAAATTTAAACCGTTATTAATATGCAAGATTGCCTAGTAAGTGCAGTAATGCTGCAAGGTCGTATATAGGCATTTATTGCAGCATCTACCTAGTAACAGAATTTTGTCATAGAAAATCTGTAGACATAGCCTTTAGAGACGTACTGCACCATCCCAATATCCGCTTTCCTACTGCTGATGTAGGTTCGTAACATTACCCAAGCTTTCTATACCTTCATACTGTCTGCATAAATTTACGTCTTGGTTACAACGAAGTGAAACTGCTGTCAGTGACTTCTCAAAGTGCTGCTGATCCTAAAAATATGACACGTTTAAATTACTGTGATACAAATGAAATGTTTCTTCTCGTCCGGCCATCTAAGTTCTTTAGTTAGTTATGTGTGTGTTAATGGATCGTAACTGCGACATCTCATTATCATATAGAACGAATTAGTTTTACAATTATAATAGATGTTCTTAGCGAAAAATATGTCAATGTGTTATCAACTTACGTGAGTTCTTAAGGTCTCTTTGCCATGCATATATTGGCTTATACCTAACTATAATCAAAGGCTCAGAGTCTCTCTCTCTCTCTCTCTCTCTCTCTCTCTCTCTCTCTCTCTCTCTCTCTCTCGTCTCCTCTCCTCTTCGAAAGCCGCCCGCCCGCCCCCCCCCCAACACACACACTCCCCCCCCCCCCCCACACACACACACACACACACACACACACACACACCGCGTCTTGTGCTAGTCCACCGCGGCGCTCGGTATCACAGCACCAAGTTACGACACCTGAAGATCGTCGTATAAGAGACCGAAACCGGACGTGTTTTTCATAAATTAACATTACAACTTTAGCTGTATTCTTCACCTCTGGCACTGTAGTATAGTTCTGAAACAACAGCCTGTCGCCGCTTACTCGACATTTACATTTATTTTGATCACCATACTTTGAAGAAAAAATGGCGGATTTGGGTTTAAGCTGTCGTCAGTACCGAGGTCATTACAGACGGGCCAGAATTTAAGTTTCATTAGATCCTGCCACTGGAAGTTCCTCACAAGGCATAAAAAGAGGAGAAAAAATTGCACACATACAGTCGAGGCATTGATGTCGATGTAATACTTCCACACTTTTGTGAGGAACAATTCTTTCTTTTCGTACACATATGCTTGCGTAATTTAATACTTGCAGAAACAGTACCATAGTCTCACGAATCCATATTGCCAGCCGGTGTGGCCGTGCGGTTCTAGGCGCTACAGTCTGGAACCGCGCGACCGCTACGGTCGCAGGTTCGAATCCTGCCTCGGGCATGGATGTGTGTGATGTTTTTAGGTTATTTAGGTTTAAGTAGTTCTAAGTTCTAGGGGACTGAGGACCTCAGCAGTTAAGTCCCATAGTGCTCAGAGCCATTTGAACCATTTTGAAGGAATCCATATTATCTTTTGTAACTCAGCTACAAAGCCGTGTTATTCTGACTTAAGTACTCACGTTCTGACATAAGCAAAAATAGTCCACACATACGCTTCTCATTTCCCTCTATTATTATTACTTCATGAATTGCACTTCTTTCATTTATTTGATTCTCTTATCGGCTAATGTATCTTCCACTACATCCCTGCACGAGGTTTCCTGTTGCGTTATCATCCTTCGAAGAAAGCAGTGAATATTTGTGTTTAACGTCCCGTCGATATCGAGGTTATTAAAGACAGTGCGCACACTTGGAATGTTTCAAGGACGGGAAAGAAATTGACCGTAGCCTTTCAAAGGAAACATCGTGGTAGGTATTTAGAGAAATCGGGAAAAACAAAATCCGGATAATCGGACGTGGATTCGAATCGCCAGCGTGCATAAAGCAGTATGCTGAACGAGTCGCCATCTCACTCGCTATTGTCGTTCGACTAGTAGGGTGCCAGCCTCATGCCCTTCCTATTGTGTATTAACTCTTTTGTCTCTGCATTACAAAGTCGCCTTCCCAACACTTACTGTTCAGATTTTTACGTCTCTAGAAATGATTGGTCTGCTGCTCATCCCAATGTCACGATTAACGTTCGTGGAGGCCATCACTAATGTACCACGACCATTTTCCTGTAGTGAGTGATTTATCGATACATCTTTGCTCATCTACTGTTTCTGGGACTTCTTTATTTTGTACTTTATCCCTCCACCGAATATCTAAAGTCATTACATACTACTGACGGTTCCAAGATTCTTCTGCTTTCTCCATCTGTTTTCACACTGAACTGGTTTCGATATATGTATCGCTTCTTGATACTATTTTTCACAACCAAAGTATTTCTTGATTTTCATAGATCTCTGTACGTTGAACAAACAGTTCTTCGTTGCCATTGATCTACCTACGTTTCACACACTTTCCTTGACTCACTGGACCATTCTAACTAGACAGCGGGCTTATTTGGGATTTCTACTATATTGTCATTTTGCCTTTAATTAAGAACATATGGTACATTTAAGAAAGAATTCCACAAATGTCGGAAAATACTTCGGAAATTGACTGTACCTGGTTATGTATGAATTGCTCCGTCGTGGTTTGCGTCAGCAACTGATTAACTCTATAGACTTCAATAATTAAATGCTATTTCCCGGGTAAATCCTTGCCTCTAACTACCGATCAAATTACTAACACAAAACTAATTGGTTCACAATCAATGCATCCTAATTAATCCCGTTTCCGTCTTCTCTAAATCCCAAGCAATATCCGCCAGTTTTATTTGAAAATCTTCGGAGTATCACCAACCAGCTCCAGGGATTTTCTTTTTGTCCCACGTGCACTGTTCAATTTAAATTTGTTTGTGTCTAACACTCACAGATTCGATCATTGATAACAAACACACCAATATCTCTTTTGCTTCTGACATGTATTACAATCCAGAAGTCGTAGAACAAGATCTCTTTAACTGTCATATGAAACAAGTGGAACTACTTGGAACGTTATTTTGAAGCTCTTAATTTAATACAGAAACGAGAACTTTTTGTTGGTCCTCAAACTCCGAGCGAAAGAGTAGAACAGACACCATGCTTAAAGAATGAATGACAAGAAATCATTAATAATGCAGTTTTTGTTTACCAGAAAATACGACGCCAGTCTCTTCAAAAATTCATTTAGTTAGTTTGTTAATTATATTGTCATATAGAACGAATTAGTTTCACAATTACAGTACAAGTGTAGGTTTAGACCTAACTATATTCAAATCTTCAGTCTCTCTCTCTCTCTCTCTCTCTCTCTCTCTCTCTCTCTCTCTCTCTATCTATCTATCTGTGTCTTCTCCTTTCTCTTCAAAAGCCCCCCCCCCCCCCGCCCCCCGCCCACACACACCTGCTCATTCATAATTCTGTTTGCGTTCGAAGCGAATTTTCTACTGTCCACTTTGCGTATTACTAGATAGGCGATTAGAGGTGGCTGAATACCTTTCTCTGCCACGCTAACACTGAATGAGCTGGTGGATAGTGTAAATGATTTATGCCTCTAGTGAAGTAAGGGTCCCAAACCTCGTCGCTTCAAATTTCACCCTCCTATGAACTACCGATTTTCCACAGTTGGTAAAAAATTTAACTGTGCGTGCATACGTAATCCCAGTCCATAGTTTTGTTGAGAGAGTCGGATGTGTGCTGCACGTTTAGCTTCGGTATACTGGGGAGTTATTCGTCTCTTTACACTGAGGTGAGCTACTGCAGCAGTCAAATTAATAGTCTGCTGTTGCTAGTGTGAGCACTGGTTTGTATTCAAGTATCGGGCTTTATTTCAGTCATGTGTTGTTTCTGCCTTGTAATAGCTATTGTCAAAGATTTGGCCCATGTTGCTCTAGAGGCCATTATAATAAATCCCTTGGATGTTCGTAATTTCTTTCCTCTTGAAATTCGAAATTTTCAACTGTTATTAAAAATTATTTTATTTGCTATTTATATAGATTATTTTACTCTTTCCTACCGCAAAAGGCAAACGGAGGAAATTGATTCTTTGCAGAAAATGCTTGGTTTCCGATCGTGAAACTTGCTCTTCATCTACCCAGACACAAAATGTTATATGGGACACATGTTTAGAATTCTGAAAATAAGTTGAAAACGTTGTTCATTAATTACCTTCAAGTGGTTTATAATAGTGGAAGTGATTGCAACTGTTATAATGGAAAAATACGTTTTAATTAAATCTATTTTTCAGAATTTTTATGAGGGACGAAATTGGGAACACTTTTTTGTATCTCATTTTATGTTAAATACTGGCTTTAGTGTATTGTAACAATTTAATTGTAACATGCTTAAAGGTGGAGAATAAACTCATAAATATATATACCAATTTTTAGTCTTTTCTATAACCTTCCAGGGCTTATGCAGATCCTGAACTACTAAAGTGACGTAATTTGCCCCCACCCTCTTATTCCTTACTGTGTTTACGAATATTACTTTTGTTTTCAAATTGTGATTGAGTGTTGACAACGAGTTGCCTAAGGTACTGTAGTAAATGTGTACATCCCGGAATCCGCAATCCGATGTTAGTTGCTAGATGCCTATCTAAAGGCTTCCAGGGACCACAAAAACTTGATTTTAAATATTTAGCGTAATGATTGACCCAAATTAAAAATTGAGAATGCTGTCATAATCTATTCATTAAGAGAGAAAAATTTCGTGCTAAAAGCTTAATACAGTAAGACAAGTGTTACAATTAGAAACAGTGTGCTAGTCCTAATGAAACGTCAACTCAAGGCACTCAAGTATTCGGACTTCGTTCATCGAGTATTTCAAAATGTAAGCACTTAGCGACTTCCATAAAAGCTTACACATAATTTCGAATCTTTAAAAAACTGTCACTCCCACGAAAGATAGAAGTTAAAGCAATCTAAGGGTTCGGTACAGTTTAATTCAGATATTCACGCACTTGGCGACTCCAGTGACGGGGTGGCCCGTCTTGTTGAAAAATGAAGTTCTCTTCGTGCACCCTCGGAAACAATCAGTTTTGTAGCACAGCGAGGTACTGATGACCGTTAAGTGTGTTTCCAGCAAAGAAGAATAGGCTGTAAACAGATGATTGGGATATCGCACAAAACGCATTGACTTTGGGAGAATCTCGTAAATGTTCAATGGCTCCATATGGGTTCTGTAGGCGCCAAATTCGAACATTGTTTGTTTACCTGGCCACTAACATCGAAAGTCGCTTCATCACTGAACACGATGCGTTGTGCGAAAGTGCTATCATTGTCAATAGCATGAAGGATCTCGTTACAGAATGCGTTTGTAATCAGGACGCAGAGCTGGTAACTGCTTAAGCTTGTACGGCTTCATAACCAACCGAATTCTCAAAACAGGCCAAATCGTTGCTATATGCAGTTGTAACTGACGACTAGCACAAGTTGATTTTGAAAGACTACGTTGGAGATCAGTTTGAATTCGTGCAACATTTTCTTCAGGAACACGAGGGCAGCCAGGACTCTCTCCTTTACATACACATCCTGTATCTAGAAACTGTCGTACCATCTGCGAATGTTCCACCCATTCGGAGGATCAATTTGGTACCTGAAACATCTATCCACTACAATCACGGAATTGCATTTGGCAAACTCGAGAGCACAAAATTATTTCTGCTGCGGGGTAGCCATTTTAAACATATGACCGTTACCAAGCAAAACAAAAGACAACTGACATCTGGCGGCTATTAATATGAACTAGACTAAATATTCGTTTCTCCAATAGCCGAGCCCAGGCTCAACGATCGGTAGTTTGGACAAAATAATACTTTGTAGTACGTATATTCTTTTTGAAACACCCTGTAGTTAACGCATTAACTTACTTGAAAAGTAATCAGACTTTAAAAGCTCTTTTGTACATGGGAATTCATTACTTTAAGGAATCGGGATTTACTGGTATTAAACTATTTCAAGAGCTGTCCACAAGAGATTGTAGAGTCGACACGACATGTGATGGCATAAGACTTAATATCTTCAAACCTGATTGTATCACTAACTTAAAAATCGCGGATCTTTGCCGTTTAAGATTTATACTGCATGACTTAAATTTACGATTAATTTCAATATATGCGACAAATAATTTAGAATATTATGTTTCATTTATTGAATTATCCTCATGCTGCAGATCTATTGGTGTGTTCAGGACTTGCGCAGTGCTGAATTGCGAATATTGTGTGTTATCTAAATTCAATGTCCGTCCACTTGCAGAGAACCAATTAATAATTTTCGAGAAACTTCTACTAACATTCGCATTTGGTTGAAACCTCACCACGTTTACAAACTTGTCAGCTGAGAAGCATATTGCTAACAAGTAGCTTAATTTCCTACGCTGCACTGATTGATTGCTGCAGAAGTCAGTTTGCTTTCATTTATTGATAAACCAATATTCCTGAAATAGCGTTTATCACTTTGTTTGGAACGACAATCGAGGATTGTGTATCTCGACAGGATTGTCAGACTTTTTTAGGGGTTGCCCATTGTGAAGATGAAAATGGAGTATTTATTCTGTTGAAATGAAGTCTGGCAGTTTTGAACTAGAGCCACCTGTAATATTAACACGAATCTATCTAGAACATAAAAGTCGTTACGCATATATGAACATGACGAGTGATTTACTTAAGAGACAATATTTTAATGACTCATAGCTTGTCTCACATTTAGCATACATGGACTGAACAGTGAGAGAATTTGAATATTGGTTGTGCATCCTCTATTAAAGGTTACTAAAGTTGTGTACCAATTTTTGTTTAATGTTGTATTTTGTTTTATGAAAAGAATAAATTAGCATAAAAATATACCAACGTATCCGATTGGTAGGACGCATGTACATAACTTATGAAGGCTCCAGTTTTAATAATTAATACCTCGAGCGACTACAGTATCTAAATGAGTTCTGCAGAGGAGATTCATCCCATAATTTGCGATGAACTTTGTTTTGCTTATTGATTTAGTTCGGTCATTTCGTTTACTCATCGAAGATTACGTTTCATTGGGCGAAAAGAAGCTGAAGGTCATCGTCTGCCAACTAAACAAAGTGTCAATAAAGGAATGAACACTAAGAACGTACGGAAGGTAAACAGTTTTATTTGGAGGAGAAGATCCTGTCAGTTACTGAACAGTCGTCCGCAGAAGTACCATTGAGCAGACACTGACAACATTCCATACATACATTAAGCGAACCTGAAGCGATATATGACAGAGTTAATTCGACAGTATAAATAACATAGTCGATGAGGAGAGATCTGAACTGCTTAAATTCTCGACAAATTTTAATATAGCTTAATATTGTTTCAAAATTTAGGAACGAAAGCGCCACCTAATGTAATACGGGCGATACTCGTGTATTATAGTTTTAAATACTTTTTTTTTCAAGCTAAGTCTACATCTCCACAAACACTAAGAACAACTCAGTAACTGTAAGAAATAAGCGTGGTTCAAAAAGTTTGTGGCCTTTTTCTCTCTTTAATTATTCTTATGTAATCACTAAAACGTAATATACGAGGGTGCTTTCTTAGTACTACTTGAAGAGCGAGGAATTAAACATTTCGTTCATCTGACCTACCTGGAGTAAGATGTACCCCTTGCAATTTTACTTTGTACAGTTCAATTCTCACTGTTTTCCAGGACGGAACTGGTGTGGGTAAGAATCAACAACCAGTCACTCATTTAAAGACATACGTTTTAAATAATAATTAACATTCCAACAAAAAGCAAGAACTCTGCGACGAATGCTCAAACAATGTGCTGTTGTAATGGAGAGTTTCTACCTTGTGTCATAAGCTTTCACTCCACAAGGAAAGTAGCAGCGACGCAGGAAGTCGAGGACTGCCGCCATTACTTATAATTACTTCCTAATTACCTAATATTTACGGCAGACGTAAATGAAAACGAATAGAGGACGTATTCTTATGAAAGTAAGCTCTCATGGCATGCTCATTATTCTTCGCACCCGAAAACTGCATTTGGAGCTACAAATTACGAATTCATGAGCAATGAGGCGCGTGTTGTTCTCAGAGATTCATTAGGAATGTCCAACGACAGTTACCCCGTCACGAGTGTTCTCAATACACTGATTTAATTTATGGTCTCTGATCCCTAGTCAGCCCCGAGGAAAAGTGAATTTTGTCTAAATTTTAAAATTGAGACTCCTGATGAAGATTTGACCCTTCGAGACACGTTAAAACCGGCTCGTCACGTCACCCAACTAACGTGATGTTAAGTAAATTGAAGTAAACCAACGAATTTATTGTGGAGAAGTATTATGTGCGTACTTTCTTTTATTTTGTTCGTTAATTCCGTATAGAACACAATTAGATGAATATTCAACTGCGAACGAGTAAAAATGTATGGTTTTCAAAAAGGTACGATCAACAATGAACTAGAACGAAATTTTCACTCTGCGGTGGAGTGTGCCCTGATATGAGACTTCTTGGCAGATTAGAACTGAGTGCCGGACAGGGACTCGAGATGTTTGCCTTTCACGGTCAAGTGCTGCAGTGAAAGGCAAAGGTCCCGAGTTAGGTTAGATTGTCTCGGTCCGGCGCACAGTTTTAATCTGTTAAGAAGTTAGACAACAGTGAACGAGTTCCCAGAGATGAAGAAGTTTGCCCATTTCTTTCTAGCAACGTTACCATTTGTGGTTTGCATTATCAGTTTTCATTTCTGGTCCTACGTTCTGTGAATTTAGGAACTAAAATCAAAACATATAAATCCTACGAAAATCTTAGCCCCATCAGTTCATAGCAGAATATCGCAACAGAACTAAAGAATGAAAGTGAAATATTAACGACGAAGCTCCGTACTTGTTATGGTCGTCAGCTCTACGTCTGGTTTGATGCAGCTTCCCAAGCAAGTCAGCTCTGCAAGCTTTCTCGTCGCTCAGTAACTACCACTTTCTCCATTCAGTTGAACGTGCTTACTGTATTCAAGCATACCTCGCTGTCGACAGTTTTTAGTCACCTAACTTTCTTTTAATTACCAAATTGAGAATATCTTGAGGCAGCAGGGCTCTCCTACATCCTATCCCTTCTGTAAATCAAATTGTGACGTGAATTTGTTATTTCTCCAGTTACATTAGTATTTCCTCGCGAGTTATTCGACCTACCCATCTTATGTTCAGCATTCATCCGGGAAAGTACATTTGAGAAACCTGCTCCTGGTTCCTTCTGAATTGCTTATCGTCGATGTTTCTTTACATACAAATCTACACTCCATACAAATATCTTCAGAACAATCATCCTAAAACTTCTTTCAAAAAGGCTTGTCTTGCTATTATTAATATGGATTATATATTCTCTCCACCTCGCCCATCATCACTTATTTTCCTGCCCAAAACTCGAAAGTCATATACTATTTTTAATGTTCATTTCATAATATACTTCTCCCAGAATCGTCTAATTTCATTCGACTACACTCCATTGCACTTGTTTAGCATCCTTTTATGTTCATCTGATAACTTTTCTCAGAAGAGATTCCCTCAGACATTACATATAATAACTTTTTTTGCTGCCCGAACAGCAAAACCAATTAACTACTTTTAATGTTTCATTTCTTCCAACTCTTTTTAGTTCATAATAAATATTTCAGCAGAGTAGTAGTAGTAGTAGTAGAGGGGTTTTGGGGGCGCACGACAGCAAGATCTTCAGCGCCCGTGCAGTATCATAGTGAGACGGGTGTCAAGAAAAAAAAAACCCTCAGAACATTGACATAAAATGGAACATAAAACACGGGGAACAATCATTGAAAAAATGTGCTCACCCACACCGAAGCGTGGGATGAAGCAGGGCGTCAGCAGTAAAACATGGACAACACAGGAAGAAAATGGGATAAGGAGCTAAAACAATGTAGCAGATGGAAGTGGCTGGCTGACCGCAAGGAAAAAAAGGGGAGGAGTCAGCCACTCTGCAACACACTAAAACCTCCAGCCTAAAAGTTTAGGCCAGAGTCCAGACACATCACAGAACTTAAAAACCCTAGACACACACGTCTCATCTTCAGCTAAAACACAAGGCAGATCCCCATCAACTTGTGCTTCCGCCCTTGCATCACGGTATAAAAGGCAGTCTGTTAAAATGTGCCGGACAGAGATGTGCACACCACAAGCGTCACAAAACGGAGGATCCTCCCGCCGTAATAAATAGCTATGCGTCACAGGACAGTGCCCAATCCGCAGACGTGTGAGGGCCACCTCTTCCCGCCTGAGCAACCGGCAGGAGGAACGCCACGGCCGAGTGGTTGACTTTACCGACCGCAGTTTATTGGCCGACACCGCCAGCCATTCGTCCTCCCACAACTCCATGCACTTCCTGTGGAGTGCAGCGATGACTGACTGCAAGGGGATAGGACACTGGACCACATCATGCTCTCTGCAGGCCTCCTTGGCAGCCCGATCAGCCTGTTCATTGCCCCATATGCCGACATGACCAGGCACCCAGCAGAAGGATACCTCTTTACCCCGCTGTTGGAGCAAGTACAGTTGGCTATGTATCAGCTGGACCATCTCTTCAGTCGGGTACAGGTTCTGCAGCGATTGTAAGGCACTAAGAGAATCGGAGCAGAGAAGAAATCGATCGCCCCGAACACGATGCATCTGCTCCAGTGCCGTCAGGATCGCGTGGAGCTCCGCTGCGAAAACGGTATATTCAGCAGGGAGGCGAATCCGGGTAACATGGTCAGGGAACACCACAGAACAGCCAAGGAAATTCTCCTGTTTGGAGCCATCAGTGTAAACCACAGTGAAACCGTGATGCACACCTAAAATGTTAAAAAAAAGTGACTGGAATGTAAAATCTGGCGTGCCATCCTTCTTAAAACGAGTCAAATCTAAAATAAGTTTGGGTCTCTGGAGGAGCCAAGGTGGAGATCTGCTCCAACCGCGACGTAAAACACGAAGACCAGCCATAGACATTGCAGCGAGGCAATCCTGTGCGCGAATCCCATAGGGCTGCGTCGCACGTTGCCGGTTATGAAATAACCGTGCCAGAGGAGGCTGAGCAACGGTATGGTATGCAGGTGTGTACGGTGTGGACAAAGTTTTATACGCCTGGCGTACCGTAAGTAGCCGTCGCCGCATATGAAGTGGCGGTTCACCAGCCTCTGCACAGAGGCTTGGTATGGGGCTAGTTCGGAATGCCCCAGTGGCCAACCGCAGCCCTTCATGGTGGACAACGTCCAAAATCTTTAAGTACGAAGGCCTCGCAGACCCATACACCGTGCACCCATAATCGAGCCGAGATCGCACAAACGCCCTGTAAAACTGGAGCAGACAAGTCCTGTCAGCTCCCCATGTACTGTGGCTAAGACATTTTAAAATGCTTAAAGCCTGAAGCGACCGCCGTTTCAGGTCTTTAAGATGAGGTAACCACGTGAGCCTCGAGTCAAAAATGAGCCCCAGAAATCTCACCGTGTCTTTAAAAGAAAGAATAGTGTCCCTCAAGCGCAACTCAGGAAAGGTTAAAATCGAACGAGAACGGTTAAAAAGAACACATACAGACTTCTCGGTGGAAAACTTAAATCCACTCTTCAGCGCCCAGTCATCCAAACGCCTAATCGTAAGTTGCAACTGACGAGTTGTCGTTGCAAGGCTTGAAGAAGAGCAGAACATATTTCAGCAGAGTGACTTCCTACAGACATCGGATACTTAAACTGCACCTTTTTTTCGTCAGCTGTGTAAATCAATTACTATTCCTGTACTCCCGGAAACCGTTTGACGAAGTGTCCTCCAGCAAACTGTTGAAGGTATAAACTTACGAAATGGGCTCCCAACATGTGACTTGAAAGCGTCTTAAGTAACAGACACATGGGTACTCCCGGAGATCCTGAGACAAGGGTGACAAGACCACTTTTATTCTCTATATACATAAACGAACCAACGGATAGGGTGTTAAGCAAACTGTGGCGGTTTGATGATGACCATGTGGGGTACGGGAAGGAGTCAATCGTTTACCGACTGCAGGAGGCTACGAGATGACTTGGACAAAATATCTAGTTGATATGATGAATGGCAGCTTGCTCTAAATGTAGAAAAGTGTGAGTCAATGCAGACGAGTAGAAAAAACAATCCCGAAATGTTCGAATACAGCAATAATAGTGAGCTGCTTGACACGGTCACGTCAGTTAAATATTTAGGCGTAACATTGCAAAGCGATACAAAACGCAACGAGCTCGTAAGGACGGCAGTAGGAGAGGCGAGTGGTTTACTTCGGTTTATTGGGAGAATTTTGGGGAAGAGAAACTCATATACAAAGAGACCGAGTGTACGGAACTAGTACGACCCATTGTCCAGTGCTGCTCGAATGTTTGGATCCCCGCCTGATTCGATTAATGAAACGTATTGAAGCAGTTAAGAGGCGGGCTGCTAGAATTGTTAATGGAATGTTCGATCAAAACGATAGTATTACCGAGATGCTTCGAAAACCCAAATTGGAAGCCCTAAAATGTTGACTACGTTCATTTCGCGAAACTCTCTCGAGAAAATTTATAGAACCGGCATTTGAAGTTGGCTGCAGAACGACGCTGCTGGAGTCTATGTGCATATCGCGTAAGAACTACGAAGATAAAATAAGAATACTTATGGCTCTTATGGAGAGGCGTGTAGACAATAGCTTTTCCCTCGTTCGATTTGCATTTGGAACAGGAAAGGAAACGATAAGTAGTGGCACCAGGCACGCTCCGCCATGCACCTTTCGGTGGCTTGTGGGGTACGTACGTAGATGTAGACGTAACATACAGTCACCACGTTCCTTGCAGTTATTGTACCACTCCATCCCAAAAAAATATCAAATACAGAAGTTCTGAAAGTTTTCAAATGTTCCTTAACAAAGGACGTTTCATAAGAACTGCCAGTGTTTGATTTCT
The DNA here is from genome assembly GCF_023864345.2 of Schistocerca serialis cubense. Taxonomy (NCBI): domain Eukaryota; kingdom Metazoa; phylum Arthropoda; class Insecta; order Orthoptera; family Acrididae; genus Schistocerca; species Schistocerca serialis. The sequence continues at coordinate 242,894,898 of NC_064646.1, forward strand.
ACACCATTGCAAAAATATGTCATGCAGTGGGATAAAGAGAGTTTTGGGTAAATTTTGATATCTAATAAATTATGTAAATTAATTAATTGATCAATCAATTACGCCAACCCCTGATGATATCTTGGGTTTTCCTTAGCCGGCACGTACTGCCACCTCAAGGAATTCCCTGTACCATCCCATCCCTCTTGTGATGTAATCCAAGGCGGCAGCCTGTGAAAAATGGCGGGAAATTCAAATTCTGTGTGTTCACCTTGAGATCCATAGGCCAAATTACCTAGTTCATGACGCCATCACCAGAGGGCGCGATGGCCTGCCCCACTCTCCTCCTGAACAGTGTCTGAAGACGAAAGAGAAAGCAGACCATTCACCTCCAGTCAAGTCAAACGCCATCTACCATCAGGTACTGTGTACCTGTAGACCCGGCCAGCCGAGAACCCGATGCTCGCCACAAGCCATGCTAATCCGCAACTTCCGGTAGCATGAACTCTCCCGCCACTGGCTGCGGTGTACTGCGAGTCAAGCACCAGATGTATACAGTATGTTCACCTCTGACAGTCTATTCAGTTTAAAAACTTCTGGAAAGGGTGTGTTGTTTTGTCAATACACTTCGAATTTCTCAAGAAGGCCCCAAAGACCGATACGATCCTTGCCAGTTTATTCCCGTAACCCCAGTGTCATCTTGTTAACTCGTACAAGAGAAGCAAAGACGCAAGCCGTTGTAAGAAGCACGAGTGCAACGAATCACACGGTAGACATGATACAGAGTAGTACACGCCATGTATTACATGAATAATAGCAAAGAAAAAACCAAATCAGAAACATGGGTTCATCTACATACTGCAGAGAAGAACAACAAATGAATTGTTTTATACAAGTAAAGAGATAGCTCAATAAAAGTAATCAAAAATCATCTCTCATAGCTAATATGAAGTTAAATATATATCTGTGTTCCGGAAGTCACAGTAGTGCGTGTGTGTGTGTGTGTGTGTGTGTGTGTGTGTGTGTGTGTGTGTGTGTGTGTGTGTGTGTGTGTGTGTGTGTGCGCGCGCGCATTCCGATAAAACATTACTTTGAGATGGACTAACTCAGCAGACAAACTCACGGTGAGAGATGACATAGGCCCTGTTAACCAGTTACCAACAATCCCTTCACGCTGAGCCAGACGGTGACAACTGTCAGCCTACAGGCACAAATCAGTGTGAATAGGCTTCCTACAAACAGCGTGTCCCAACATCACATCAAATATATCAAGGAAGAGAAGACAGCCATCCTTTTCCACCTCCGTCGTGAAACGAATACACGGGTGAATTCAGGGTCCGAGATGACATGGGCCCTGTGAACCAAGTTACGAAGTATCGTTTCACCTAGAGCCAGATGGTGACAACTATCAGTCTGGTGAATGTGTGATTAGGCTTTCTACAAACAGCACGTCCCACAATAACACCCACTTGCTTCCTGACCAACACATCAAGAAAGGATCGTCTACATATCTGGAAAAATAGGCAGGTTTCAAAGCCGCTGAGACGGCCGGAGTGGCCGAGCAGTTCTAGGCGCTTCAGTTTGGAACTGCGCGACCGCTACGGTCGCATGTTCGAATCCTGCCTCGGGTATGGATGTGTGTGATGTCCTTCGGTTAGTTAGGTTGAAGTACTTTTAAGGGCTAGGGAGCTGATGACCTCAGATGCTAAGTCCCATAGTGCTCAGAGGCATTTCAAAGCCGCTGGCTCTTATGGGCGTACCTCTAAATCTTCTGTAAACAAATTGGAAATAATAGGTGACAATGGGCTTCCCATCGTAACTCAAATTTTCATTAAATAAAAAGTAAGTTGAAGTCAACACACGTCTAAATACGTCCGTTAAATCATCACGAAACCTAACCTCAATCAACCCTAACGACTCAGAAGAACTTGAGTGAAGAAAGAGAGAGAGAGAGAGAGAGAGAGAGAGAGAGAGAGAGAGAGAGAGAGAGAGAGCGCACATCAAAACACTAGTATATCACGGTCATTCAAACGCATTCCTTCTAATCGACTTAAGAAATCCACCGAGTTCTTGATGTGGTGCTCACAAACACCTACTGTAGGGCTCAACAGAGCTGCAAGCTGTTGTGGTACAGGATATTTCAGAACACCCACACTACAGTCGGACGAAGAGGAACCGCTTCCTTGTAATCTTACGGAACCATATAACATTTGGAGAATATCCCAATAAGAAATGAGACTCTTGGTAGTCCCCTACAGTAAGGACCTCTCTTTCAGGAGGCTGTTAGACTTCCTCTCAACACTTCTTATGGGGACAGCACCGATCCTGCGATATGCTGAATGAAAATGTAAACACTGCATCTTTCTAATGTGATCCTGCTTGTCCAAAACAACGGTAACATTGCACTTTTCCGAGGGCTTTAAATGCGCTTGCACAGCGCTTACCTTCTGCAGTATTGCCTTGAAAAAGTGAGGATGAGCACATGTCGAAATATCGGCGGTTGTTGACGACGTCACCCTGCTGCATTCTCGTAAGTTACTTGAACCTCAGAATTTTTTGCTGACAACGTGTTTTAATATTTAACAACGAATTGATATCACGTGCTGGACGAAATTTATGTAGATAATTTCCGTTACACTTGAGGAAGTGGGGTATGACTGCGAATTCTTTCCAACTACTGGGATCAGGTTTTTTTTCTGATTCAGTCGCATATTATTTTTATAAACCCAAAAGCAAAGCATCGGTCGTTGGGGGCCTTTATCAGATATCAAGTTTTCGCCAACACTGACGATATAGATATATCACAGATTTTTGCAGTGGTGTCAAAAGCGTTCGCCTGAAACGTCCATTGTAAAGAAACTTATAAAACTTTTAGCGCATCTGTATTTGATACTTTTTTGGGATATATTGGTACAGTAACTACAAGGAACACCGTGTCAGTGTGTTACGTCTACATCTCCGTACACACCCCGCAAGCCACCGAAATATGCATAGATGAGGGTACCTGGTCCCACTACTAATCGTTGCCTTTCCTGTTCCACACACAAACAAAGCGAGGGAAAAACTACTGTCTGCATGCTTCAATAGGAGGGACAATTTTTCTTATTTTATTTTTATGGTCCTTATGCGAAATGAACGTTGCCCGCAGTAGGGTAGAGTCGTTCTGCAATCAGCTTAAAACGACGGTTCTCTAAATTTCTGAACAGGGTTTCGCGAAATGAACGTTGTCTTCCTTCCAGGGATTCCAATTTGAGCTTCCGAAGCACATCGGTGGTACTCGAGTGTTGATCGAACATCGGAGTAAAAATTATAGCAGCCCGCCTCTGAATTGCCTCGATTGTTTCATTAAGCCAATCTGGTGGGGATCCCAAACATTCGAGCCGTATTCAATAATGGGTCGTACTAGTTTCGTACATGCTGTCTCTTTCTACATGGCCTACTCTTCCACAAAATTCTCCCACAAAAACCGAAATCGAACAGTCGACTCTTCTACTGCCTTCCTTACGTGCTTGTTGCAATGTTACGTCTCAATATTTAATCGACGTGACACTGTCGAGGAGCTCACTATTAATGCTGTATTCGAACATTACAGGACTGTTTTTCCTATTCATCTGCATTAACTTGCACTTTTCTACATTTAGTGCAAGCTGCTATTCATCACATTGGCTGGAAATTTTTCGAAGTCATCTCGTATCCTACAGTCGGTTGACTATTGATACGTTCCCATACACATACCCCACATGGTCGTCAGAACACCGCCGCAGATTGCTGATCACCCTATCCGTTAGATCGTTTACGTATATAGATAATAACAGCGGTCTCCCCGGGGGTATCCAGGTGTCTGATGAACACTCGCCATCGAAGACAACCTACTGGTTTCCGTTCCTTAAGAAGTCTTCGAGCTACTCACATGCTGTGGAACGCATTTCGTATTCTTGTTCCTTCGTTAACAGTCTGCAGGAGGACATCTCGTCAAACACTTTCCGGAAATATATAATTTGTTGCAAGAATTAAAGGAGCTTAAGTGGACCATCGGCAATAAACGAAATGTGACGATTGCATTATCAACCAAAGTGGTGAAAGCTGTCAGCACGAGTCTCTTATCGTTCCAGCTCTTTAGTTGAAGTCTGTATGTTAGAAACCTCGTCTCAATGGAGTCTGTTGTCCATCTATGTTTCCTATGAAAAAAGGGAAAGCTGAGTATCTCACGAGCAATAATTTCTGTATCATTGCTGAACTGTGGACAGAAACCTTCTGTCTCAGGGAAATTTATTATATTCGAACTCAGAATCTGTTTAAGAATTCTACATAAAGTCAGGCATATTGGTCTGTAATTTATTTTTCCCTTCTTGTATACAGGAGTAATCTGTTCTATTAGCAAATCAAAAATAGGTAACTGAATTAAGACTTCATAGGAGTAAATTTATCTAATTTTCTTCAAGCATATAATTTGTTGCAAGAATTGAAGGAGCTAAAGTGGACTACCCGCAATAAAGGAAATGTGACGATTGCATTATCGATCAAAGATGAGAAAGCTGTCAGCAGCCACGAGTCTCTTATCGTTCCAGCACTTAACAGCTCTTTAGGTGAAGTCTGTAAGTTAGAAACCTCGTCTCAATGAAAGCGTTCCAAGGAGAGCGGGAATTCGTGAGTTGGTGTGTGTGTGTGTGTGTGTGTGTGTGTGTGTGTGTGTGTGTGTGTGTGTGTGTGTGTGTAAGGGGGGGGGGGGGGAGGGGTGTCTTTTCAAACACTTCACGCTGAAGCATGCATGAAGGAATCTCAGTTTAATTTCGTCTTACGAAGGACAAAACATGCTACCCCAGTCGCTTTCAGCAATAATTATCTCAGATCCTATCCGAGGATGAGTGTGTCAGTGAATTACCATTCTGACTTATACCAATAGTAACAAAGACAGATTCCTAGCAGTTTTTTTTTTCAAAACCAACTGCAAACTCATGTTTCTGTTCCCCACCATACCTAATTTATATTTTAACTATAGGAATGCTTACCATCGAGACAGTATTTTCAGTAATTAAAATCAGAAGCCGTTCTGTAGTCATGCTATACCGAAAGAATTCGTAGTTGTACTTTGAAACATCTACATGAAAAAACAGCAAAGACAGTTTTCCAGTGCCTACATAAAAAATATTTTTTCCATTACGCAAATAATTCAGGCATGTAGCGTCGTAGACGAAAAGCAGGAAATGCTGGAACAACCACAAATTAATTGTTGCATTATAGATAATGACACGAATTTGACATTAGGAGGGAAAGGAAAGCAAATTGTAAGGTGAGTTATAGGGTAAGACGGGTAATATACAAACCAGCGGGAAAATTCTTCTATCGGACCACAAAAAATGGGAATATGTTCCTGATCATTTAATAGACTGACTGAAAAGGGGCTAACAGATGCCTCGTTCTACCTTCCTCAGTACCTTAAAAATTTTCGCAAAACTTTTGGGAGGCGAACGTATTCGCGCTTTTGTTAACATGCAACTCACCTCAAACTCCCTTACTGTAACTCGCACCCACTAGCCTATTACACTAAGTCGCTCATACCCGTTCACTCTCAGCTGCCTTTCACGCTCACTTACACACTCCAACCTACTGGCATTATCTCTTTGTCCCTCTCTGTCATGGTCTCCTGTGCCACGACCACAGTCCCCTGCGTCCTGCCTGCTACCACAGTCTCCTCTCATTGTCACCGTTTGCCACTTTCTCTTTATCGTTGTCATATACCCTATCTTTCATTATCACTGGATCTCACCCACTTCCACTTTTTCTTTATTCTTCCTCCCCTGGCACTGTCTTCTTCACTCTTTCCGTAGCATTGTTCTCTCACAGTCAGCTATGTTCCACCGCCACTGTGTCCGTCTTTCCTTCTTACAGTGACTCTCTCTCCTTCGCTCTTTCTGTAACACAACCACTGTCTACTATCTTCCAGGGTTTATTACTTTACCGTCTCTTTGCCGCTGTCTTCTTCTCTCTTATCATAAAAAGCGCAGCTATATCTGCAAGCCAAAATTTTTGCTGAATTTTTTGAAGGTGCTGAGGAAGATAGAATGACGCAGCTGGTACCGCACTTTTCAGAGTTTTTAAACGAACAGAAACACGCTTTTTAGTGCTCCTATAGGAGCATTTTTCCGCTGGTTCCCTTCTTTTACGTCCTGCAGCAGGGGATGTAACTCATATGAAAAGAAATGTGTCAGTCACTAAAATTTAGGTGGTTTACTTACGTGAAACTGAAATAATACGAAACTAGTCTCTCAGACCGGGTTTAACGTGCAGATAAACTTTTCATGTGCTTTACAGCATATTTCTCCGTGCTAGGTCAATTTATAAACTACGTTTTAACATCACACCGGGTTTCGTGTGTAATTTTGGATCTCTGCATTTTGGAAACGGATAAATATATGACTAAAATTTTAAAGGTTGTTCCAGATAGGGATCTTTGTACTAAATAGTAACAATTAGTCATTTGCTGCGCACAGTCTTTTTTGAATCAGCAACTGGGTTTTGGTAAAAAAAAATTAAAAGGTTTTCTGGGATGTTTCCCGATAACGGATAAAGATTTTGAAAACTAGGAGATGGGTATTCTTGGTAAGCGCCTAGAGAAGATACCGTCAAAATTAGAGGAAATTTTGTATTTCACCTCATATCGTATTTTACGTGTAGAAGAAGGGTGAGCATAACTCCTTCCCTTGTAAACCGTTCCTTGACGGAAGCTCAGATGTACTTACGAATGATATATTCCAGCACAAAGAAATACGTAACAGTACACTTCTGAAACTTACAGAAGCTAATCAGCCTAATGCCGTTACCGTTTTCCTCATTTTCTCGCCATGGTCTTCCTATATCATTATTTAATCGTTTTCCAGTACGTCCACATAAGTCCTTCATTATTAACAACTCACTTCCATTAAACATTCTTAGACGAATACTTGTAAATCATTGAAGAAATCCCTGTTTTTCTCATGAGGTGCATTTTCGTTAGAGAAATACATCTCAAATAATTCCAGTTTTATTCCATGATTTTTTATTGTTACACTAATTATCCTTTCATCCTACCTTCAAGAAACCTAAATTCAATCATAGACAATGTAATAAAGCGGAGGTATCGGGTAATTAAGGTGCAAGATGTAAAGGTAAAAAAAGGAACAGAACGTGGCTCCGATCATTTTATAGTGACTTTAAAAACTACTTTTTCGTTTAAGAACAACATAAAACAGGAAAAGAATGGGGAGGATGCTGGAACTAGAACTAAAGAGAATTAAAATTGTAGGATACATATGCTAGGAGAAGCAAGTGTGCATAATTTATATCAGCAGAGATTAAATCTAAGATTGGAGATGCTGTGGAGAAGGACTAAAGTACCGAGTGAGGTGGCGCATCATATACCACACTCGACTCGTGGTGCAGTGCACAGCAAACTGGCTCTCATTTTTCCGTGATTTTCCTAAATCGCTCCAGGCAAATGCCGGGATGGTTCCTTTGAAAGGGCACGGCTAATTTCCTTTCCCACACTAGCCACCTTGCTTGTTCTCCATTTCAAATGACAACTACTTCGATGGAGCGTTAAACCTAATTTTCCTTCCTTCCTAGGACTGAAGTACTAATCAGTCGTACAGTTTCCTGTAACAATCAATTAAGGAAGCAGCGGGGGACGCTTTAGGAAGGCAAATGGAGAAAGTGTAGTTGGAGGTGGTGGAAGAAAGGAAGAAACTATATCACACATTGTTAAACCCTGGGAATGAAGAGGACTGGAATAGGTATAAGGTATGCGAAAGGAGGGCTAAGAAATTGACAAGGAAGTGTAAAGAAGAGGAATGGGAAAGAGTATGTGGGGAAATAGAGCATTTGCTTGGATGTAGGATATCGACAGAGAAAGATAGGGAAGACGGAAATGGCTAGATACCCTGCACACACAACACAACCTATACCTATTGGGCAGTGTAAAAATAACTTTGAAGAACCTCTGGAAGAAGAGAATACTTGTTAGAGGTCTACAACAGAAACAGTACATCAGGAATACGGCACCTTTACTAGAGGGGGAAGTAAAATAAGTGTCGAAAAAGGCAACAAATGGAAAGGCTTGAGGACCACGAGGAGCTGCGATTGAATTGTGGAAATATGGGCCCTCTCTACTGGTGAGACTTATATGTAAATTGTTCAATCAGATTGTGGAGTGAGAGACAGTGGTATGTATCATATACACACATCCAAAAAACTTTTGCATCGCCCGGTTCCCAGAACTCTGGAAGATAGACGTTGACTGTGGATATTGTATCACAGCCACAGTCCCTTTGACTGTTCAGAGATGTCACTAAATCAGCCGAAAGGCAACAAAGACAAAGAGAAATAACCATGCATGAGCAGCGCCTGTTAGACACAGGGGGTCCGACAGCTGATCAGTTCCAGTCATTCCACTAGGAGGAAGGTACACAGCTCGTGTTGTCTGGTCAATACCGCAGTTCTATCGGTACGCATCGTTACTTTGTGCCAGGAAGGGCTCTCAACAAGGGAAGTGTCCAGACATCTCGGAGTGAACCAAAGCGATGTTGTTCTGACATGGAGGAGATACAGAGAGACAGGAACTGTCGAAGGCATGTCTCCCTCAGGCCGCCCAATGGCTACTACTGATGTTAATGATAGCTGCCTACGAATTATGGCTCCGAGGAACCCTGACAGCAATGCCACCGTGTTGTATAACGCTTTTCGTGCAGCCACGGGACGTCGTGTTACGACTGAAACTGTGCGCAATTGGCTGCATGATGCCCAACTTCACTCCCGACGTCCATGGCGAGGTCCATCCTTGCAAACACGACATCACGCAGCGTGATACAGATGGGCCCAACAATATGCCGAATGGCCCGCTTAGGATTGTCACCACGTTCTTTTCACCAATGAGTGTCGCATATGTCTTCAGCCACACAATCGTCAGAGATGTGTTTGGAGGCAACCCGGTCAGGCTGAACGCCATAGACACACTGTCCAGTGAGTTCAGAGAGGTGGAGGTTCCCCGCTGTTTTGGGGTGGCATTATGTGGGGATGACGTACACCGCTGGTGGTCATGGAAGGCACCGTAACGGCTGCACAATACGTGAATGCCATCCTCCAACCGAGAGTGGAACCACATGGGCAGCTTATTGGCGAGACATTCGTCTCCATGGACGACAATTCGCGCCCCATCGTGCACGTCTTGTGAATGACTTCCTTCAGGATAACGACATCGCTATACTAGAGTGGCCAGCGCCTTGTCCAGACATGAACTCTGTCGAACATACCTGGACTAGATTGAAAAGGGCTGTTTATGGACCACGAGACCTACCAACCACTTTACGGGATGTAGGCCGAATCGCCGTTGAGGAGTGGGACAATCTTGACCAACAGTGCCTTGATGAACTTGTGGATAGTATGCCACGACGAATACAGGCATGCATTAATGCAGGAGGACGTGCTACTGGGTACTACAGGTACTGGTGTTTTTGCACTCTCGACCACCACATCTGAAGGTACCACTGTATGGTGATACAACATGCAATGTGTGATTTTCATGAGCAATAAAAAGGACGGAAATGGTGTTTATATTTATCTCTATTCCAATTTTCTGTACAGGTTCCGGAACTCTCGGAGTCGAGGTGACGCAAAGCTTTTATGGTGTGTGTATACTTGCTATCTGTAAGAAAGGGAACATGTAGCATCTAAATACGTAAAGGAAAATTAGTTTTATGGTATCTACCAACAAATTTTTAAGAGCTGTACTGAAAAGCAGGTTGGACAAAGAGATCTTAGACGAATAAGCGAGAAGGTGTATTCGAAAAAAAAAATGGTTCAAATGGCTCTGAGCACTATGGGATTTAACATCTGTGGTCATCAGTCCCCTAGAACTTAGAACTACTTAAACCTAACTAACCTAACGAAATCACACACATCCGTGCCCGAGGCAGAATTCGAACCTGCCACCGTAGCGGTCGCGCGGTTCCAGACTGTAGCGCTTAGAACCGCTCGGCCACCCCGGCCAGTGGCGTATTCGAGTTCAGGAGAATAGTTAATATTTGTGGATTTAGAGGAAACGTACGATTATGTACCCATAAAAGCACTACAAGGAGGAATAGAGTATATGGGTATACACGCACAACAAATAGCCCTAATTTGGAGAATATATCATCAATCCCACACAGCAGTTAAAGTAGGGATTAAGTAGAGTGGGACATTCCAAGCGTTTCAAGGACTTAGACAAGGCTGCTGTATGTCGCCGAGCCGGCCGGAGTGGCCGTGCGGTTCTAGGCGCTTCAATCTGGAACCGCGTGACCGTTACGGTCGCAGGTTCGAATCCTGCCTCGAGCATGGATGTGTGTGATGTCCTTAGGTTAGTTACGTTTAAGTAGTTCTGAGTTCTAGGGGACTGATGACCACAGATGTTAAGTCCCATAGTGCTCAGAGACATTTGAACCATTTTCTGCATGTCGCCGACCCTGTTAAAAATACATGTAAACACTATATATTGGAACGGTGGGAATTCCTTTCAGCATGGTACTATCTGCTCAATATTAGTTACCGATGATCGTTAACAGAAAAACGTAGAGAGGATGTGAATGATAGAGAAGTTAATGGAAGCATTTGAACGAGGCAGGCTTAGAATAAATATGAGTAAAATAGGATATATAGTACTGTGGGTAGATGGAAGTGATTTCTGTAGATTTAGTATCGATTGTCCATTCCTCGGAAAGCAGTGAAGCAGGTGTGGGATGAACGATCCAGCAGGATCCGGGAAATATGAAAAGAAATAAAGAAGAGGATTCTGCAAACAAAAGTCGAAAGTATACTAATGCACATTTCAGAAGAATGGATCTTGGGGAAGTGGCAGAGCTGCACAGTACATGCAGTAGAGATGGATGGAATATGGATGGCGGCCAGGATATTCAGAACAGAGAGGAGAAGGAATGACTAAATTAGTTTGATGATGGACAGGTAACAACAAGTCGTGCAAAGCATTGACAATAGAGCTCTTCAATAGTATGGCCATGCACTACGAATGGAGCAAGGACGATCGCCAAAAGCAATTCAGGAGTAGTCGCGTCGGGAAGGAGAAAGTGTGGACGGCCAAGATTAACATGGAAAAAAAATGAAATGATCGTATGGCGTTGTTGGCCGGGAGGCCCCATCCGGGGAAGTTCGGCCGCAGAGTGCGAGTGTTATTTCAGCCAACGTCACATTGGGCGATTTAAGTGCCGGTGATAAGGATGAAATCATGACGAGGACAACAGAACACCATTTCTGCGCCTTGTTTGTTAAATTCGTAGTTCTGCGACTAGTTTCTTCTACCCGTAAGTTCTACTGTTTGCTGTTTATGGGGTTTCGCTCCTACAGATTTGAAGTTTACCTTTAAACCAACTGTTTCATTACAGGCGCTAGTCACAACTATTTGTGAAACTTGTGGAAACTTCGTGGTCTATTTTACAGGGCTAGTGGAGTTATATTAATCAGAACTACCTCTTTAAATCGATCACATTTCTAGCGGCTTACCGTGAACCATGTTGAAGACTAAGCTGTTCATACTTTCCAATACAGTGAAATCTAACGCAGAGTGACTTTCACTGTAATCGCTTTAGTTAAGTATTTTAAGGCATTCGGTGCGGTTGTTAGTTGACCCGTCCTGAGATTTTCTATGGTTAAGTCTGCTAAATTGGAACGTTCTCTTCCACTGCAGTTGTTACAGCGGGTTGCTAAAGCAAGTTTGACATCTGAGATTCGGTTGCTAAGCTATTTGAAACAGTGGATGATGATGGTGGTGGTGGTGGTGGATTTGGTTTGTGGGACGCTCAACTGCTCGGTTATCAGCGCCCGTACAAATTCCCAACCATTTCTCAGTTCAATCTGCCACTTACATGAATGAGGAGGAAATGATGATATCATAAACACCCAGTCATCTCGCGGCAGGAGAAAATCGTTGAAACCGTTGGAATTTACATTAGTAAGAGATGCCTGCTACGTTACTTGTTGTGTCGGTAGCTGGGCCGACACCGTGAAGTTGAGATGGCTGAAAAGGCAAGCTAGACTAACGCTGTAGCCGATAGGGCACGCAAGGCTAACGCAGACGGGCGTGAAGTCTGGAACATGAGAACTTATAAATGAATAAGAAGGAAAGTATGTAGATGCTTATTACTTATCTTTTTATTAGTCCTTGGAATACATCTCTCTTGACGATACACAGGAGACTTTAAGTACAATCACTGTATGGCTAATGGCGCCTTGCTAGTTCGTAGCCATTAACTTAGCTGATGGCTATTCTGTCTCTCGGCTAATGAGAGAGAAAGGCTTCGTACATCTGGTCGGTAGCTAGGTTCTCGTACAACTGGGGCGAGTGCTCTCTCGTATCACGAGACCTGCCTTGGTGGTGGCGCTAGGTCTGCGATTACACAGTGGCGACACGCGGGTCCGACATGTACTAAATGGACCGCGGCCGATTTAAGCTACCACCTAGCAAGTGTGGTGTCTGGCGGTGACACCACATTACTCATGGCTAGTGTCTTACTGCAAAACATGTTAAAAGTCAGAGAATTTGATTGGTTGGTTGGTTTGTGGGATTAAAGGGACCAAACTGCTACGGTCATCGGTCCCAGAGAATTTGAGTTTTCTTCCATATCAAAATAGTGTGTAATGACTGTTCCTGCTGAATAGTTAGTAGAAGTAACTTTGCCAATTAAATTATTGGTTTTCTAACTTCTGTAATCAGTGTTACCCAGTTGTTAAGGGCTTTATTGCTTATCACGACATTCGTTGATACGGTAGGTGTTTGGTTTTTATTTATGTTTGGTTCTTAGATAGTAATATAATGAACTATGTGACGCCGTTTGTAAGGCAGCGCACTGCTACTGCTTTTCTCAGGTTAGTTTTTAGCCTGTTGTAGTTCACGTTGTTTGGGACCTGCCCCATCCACAAGCACACCTGTGGGTGGATAGTTCACACTGCTCATCCAGCCCGTCGATTTATCCCCCCTGTCGTGGGACTAAATTGTATCTGTATAACTTCTCGTGGTTCTGAACATCTATCATCAATGGACGTGACACACTGCTTGTGCTACTGTCGTTACCATATTGGCTGCTACCATTTAACAACTATTTCAAAGCCAATTGTAAAGTTTAGTAAATGCTGATGTCAATTGCTAATTTGATTTCATCATTAATAATCGATAAGTTGTTTAAATTCTTGTTTGTTTTTAAAACCTGTTTTTCTAACTTATAAGGTTGTTGACTTCAATTTAAGTAATAGAGTGTGCATGTTTTCAACTGTGAAAGCTATTTTTCTGCTTTTTCGCCCGGCCCTAACGCTCAACAGCGTATGTAAGCTGCTTTAGGATACCTACCCCCTATTCAATGGTAGCAGAGCGTGGTTTTATATGAAGGGGGTGGCCAATTACGTAACTATTGTAGCACCAATCACAGTTGGAATTGTAATTATTTGGGCGTGCGTGTGTGTGTGTGTGTGTGTGTGTGTGTGTGTGTGTGTGTGTGTGTGTGTGTGTGTGTGTGTACATTCATTTTCAGGGAGGAGCAAACAACAACAACAAGTTGTTTTTCAGCGTAGCACCATTGGTGTAGTGTAGCTGAGAGGTTGTCTGGGTATGGCCTGTCTTAAAAAGGAACAACTTATTTACAAACTCCGTATTCATGGAGAACTGGAGACGGTAGTATCGCTGACTTAGCAGGAGACTTGAACGCTGTCTTACACTGTTCACTGTATGTAGCGCTAAAATCCTTTGCAAGGCTGCCGAATCCGATTTCGTATCTGTTTCAGATTTTCCAGTGCTGTTCACAGACAAATTATATGTAGCTGAGGTTCTGTGGTTATTGGTACGTTTTGAGAAACACGCGGACGAACTCGGCGTCTTTCGTCAGGTGTTCCTTAGCAGGTGTATCCACACACTAGAGATTTGTTAAGTCAGAGGGTGGCTGAGATTCCGGAAGGTTTGGGAGCTTCAGGTGCCTTTAGGAGAAAGGTTGTCGGAGATGAAGCATCTCCGCGAGGTAGGGGGGAATTGATGAATGAGTATTTTCTTCGTATCCATTCCCAGGGCGAGACACTCTAACGATATATTGAGATTCGCACCTCAGTCACGGTATTAGGGTCGGCAATAACTGAGAAGGAAGTCGCTGAAAATATTACGGAAGGAATTAAGTCCGAAGACAGGTGACGACTGGTGTTTTTGCGGAGAGCTGCCACCTTCTCAGAGTGCAAAATCGAGAGAGTAAGCTTCACTGACGAGAAACGGAGTTCCGAAAGACAAGTGAATTGCGAACATGTGGAAAGAGTTCCGACAAAGGGGTAGCCAGTCGGTTCTACGAAAGGCTAAAGATCGTTTTCGGTGTGGCAATACCAATCATATTGTGCCACCACTTTCCTCTTCAGCGTAGGGAGCGTCCGAACTGCTGACGCTAGAAGCATGGGAGTTCGTGGGGGCCTTTACAACCCGAACGATGTAACCGTATGAAAACAGTGACTACTCGGTTCTTACCTTTTGTTGGTGCTTGTATCAATCTTGAACCTGCCTGTGCCCTTATAGATTGGGGATGTAGTGTGACTCTTATTGATCATGTTTGATACTTGCAGGAAACTCAGCAGAGATTTCGTTCTGCCAATAGTTGGTGGGTTAAAAAGGGGAGGGGGGGAGGAGACCAAACTGGGAGGTCATCGGTCCCTTGTTCCAATAGAACAATGACACAAGGGAAAGAAGAAAATGAAAAAGACGGTCGGGACAATAATAGGAGAAAGAAAGGACCAGAACAACGACAGAAGGACAAAACAGGACAAGAAAACAACAGAGAGACGCAAGAAAAAGGGGGAAGAGATTAAAAAGAAGAAAGATTACCATGGCTGGCTGCCATGAGAATAAAAAAGGAGAAGACAGCCACTATGCTACACATCAAAACCTCCACCATAAAAGCCATAGGGTGGAGGACACAGAGGGACAAAGGACATGCGCTAAAACTCAGATCAAATGATAACACCCACCCTCAGGAATAAAACGTAAAAGTAAAGCTGCTGTTGAAGCACTGTCGCCCAACACCGAAGGTAGGATAGTGGGAAAGTTAAAATTCCGCAGCAGAGCGACTAAAAGTGGGCAGTCGAGCAATAGGTGGACGACTGTCATTTGGGAGCCACAGCGACCCCGAGGTGGGTCCTCGCGATGGAGGAGTAACCATGTGTGAGCCACGTATGACCAATGCGGAGTCGACAAAGGACAACTGATTCCCTGCGAGAAGCCTACAGCAAGACCTCCACACATTCGCTGTCTCCTTAATGACACACAGTTTTTTGTGCATACTGTTATGCCACTCCGTCTCCCAAAGCCGAAAAACCTCGCGCCGTAAGACAGAAGGCAGGTCAGTTTCAGAGATGCCCATATCCATGAGCGGTTTCTGCGTAGCGTGTTTGGGCAGCTTGTCAGCAAGTTCGTAGCCTGGGATTCCGACGGGTGCTGGGGTCCACACAAACACCACTGAACGAATAGACCGTTCCAGGGCACAGGTGGACTCCTGGACGAAGGCTGGCGAGGGTAGCACTGTTGGATAGATTGAAAGCTGATCAGGATTCAGAACAGAGAAGAAACGACTCACCAGAACAGGAACGGATGTACTGAAGTGCACGACATATGGCCACAAGCATTGCAATGAATACACTGCAGCCAGTGGGCAAGGAATGCAGTTCAATATGGTCTCTGTGGACATAGGCGAAGCCAAAATTACCATCAGCCATCGAGACGTCGGTATAAACAGCTTCAGAGCGCCGGAACACGTCAAGAATTGAGAGGTAGTGACAGTGGAGCGCAGCGGGAATAACGGAGTCCTTAAGGCCATGTAAAAGGTCCAGAGGTGTAT
Organism: Schistocerca serialis cubense; assembly: GCF_023864345.2. Classification (NCBI taxonomy): domain Eukaryota; kingdom Metazoa; phylum Arthropoda; class Insecta; order Orthoptera; family Acrididae; genus Schistocerca; species Schistocerca serialis. The sequence goes on from NC_064646.1 coordinate 242,910,755, forward strand.
ACCATGGATGTGTACGTGAATGGACCTCAAGTATAGAACTGCAGTCGTGAGCCCCGACGTGGACAGCCGATGCGGGAGAAGAACTGCCGTGGGTGGGAAAAAGAGACGGTAATTCATATGCTCAGCAGAAATACGAATGTGTGCGACATAAGTGGCGAAAAGTTGTGCACGCCTAACCTGCAGTGGAGGCAATCCGGCTTCCTCAAGGACGCTGGTCACTGGACTCGTTCTGAAAGGTCCCATCGCTAGGCGAACGCCACAGCGGTGCACTGGATCGAGGAAACGCAACGCTGAGGGCACCGCCGAACCGTAAACCAGACTCCCATAGTGAAGGCGGGATTGAACAAAGGCGCTGTAGAGCTGCAGCAGCGTAGAGCGGTCTGCACTCCAGTTGGTGTTGCTGAAGCGGTGAAGGGCACTGAGGTGCTGCCAGCACTCCCACTTAAGCTAACGAAGCTGAGGTATCCAAGTCAACAGGACAGGGCGTCGAAAACCAGTCCTCAGAATCGAAACGTCTCCACTACAGGGAGTGGATCAAGGTAAAGTTAAGGTTCCAGATGAAAGGTATGATGCCGACAGAAATGGACACACGACTTCGTGGCCGAAAACTGGAAGCCATGGGCTAGAGCCCATGACTGCGCCTTGTGAATGGCTCCCTGTAGGCGCCGCTCACCAATACCAGTACTGGAGGAGCCACACGAAATGCAGAAGTCATCCTTATACAGAGAAAGGAGACCGACGGCCCTACAGCTGCAGCTAGGCCGTCGATGGCCACTAAAAATATACACTCAATACGGGAGCCTGCGGAAGGCCGTACTCCTGAATCTGGGGGAACTATGGGATGACTCTCCAACTTGGAGACGGAAAGTACACAGAGACAGGAAGTTTTGGACAAAAATCGGGATCAGACCCTGGAGACCCCACCCATACAATGTGGCAAGTATAAGATGTCGCCAGGTGGTATCATACGCTTTTAGTAAGTCAAAAAAAGACGACAACCAGATGTTGGCGTCTGGAAAAGGATGTTCGGATGGCAGATTCTAAGGACACAAGATTATCAGTGGTAGAGCGAACCAGAATCGAGGAGGAAATCTCCATGGCCGTGGAACGTGTCAGTACATGAAATTACAACAGAAAATTAATAACAGATCAAATAAAATATGTATGTATCCCATAAAAAGGTAACATTAAGAGTTTTAATAAACTCAGTCAGCCAGCCCAAGTGGCCATGCGGTTCTAGGCGCTGCAGTCTGGAACCGCGAGACCGCTACGGTCGCAGGTTCGAATCCTGCCTCGGGCATGGATGTGTGTGATGTCCTTAGGTTAGTTAGGTTTAACTAGTGCTAAGTTCTAGGGGACTAATGACCTCAGAAGTTGAGTCCCATAGTGCTCAGAGCCATTTGAACCAACCAAACTAAGTCAACTTTAAAAACAAGAATCGGCTTAATTTTTCTAGGAGCTCCTCGTCGGAATAGGAGTGATCTATTAGGAAAGTCTTCAGTTTAGCTTTGAAAGTGCATGGGTTACTAGTAAAATCTTTGAATTCTTGTTGTAGTTTATTGTAAATGGATGCAGCAGAATACGCCTTTCTGGACAAGATACCTGGAAGTGCGATCCAAATGCAGACAGGATTTCAGACAATAGTAGCTGAGTAAAAGCTGCTAATTCTTCGAAATAAACTCATACTGTTAACGAGAGAGAGAAGTAAATGTCAGCATACACAGACTAATTAATAGGGGTCAACAAAAGATTCGAGACATTATACCAAATGTTGCCCGAACTGTCCATTTCTGAGCCAAATGTTACCCAAAATATAATACCATACGTCATAAGAAAATGAAAATAAGCAAAGTAGACAACTTCCCGTATCTAAATGTAATTTGCTTCAGATACGGTTCTAATAGAAAAAATGGCGGCATGCAGTCTTTTAACATCAAATTTTCCTGAACATGGGCTTCCATAACAGTTACTATCAATTTGAACACCTAGCAATTTTAAATGTTGAATATCACTCATCATATGCCATTCTGTATAATTGAAAGTCTGGTTCTGTTAAATTGGGTGTCAGAAACCGTAGTAACTGTCCTAGTGTGGTTTAACGTTATTTCATTTACTGCAAGCCATGAACTTATGCCTTGAGCTGCACTATTCGAAACAGTGCCAACGCTGCACACAACAGCCTTAACTACCAAACATCAGTGAACAGAAATATTTTAGGATCACCTGTAATACTAGAACAATGTGAGTAACAGGATTGGCCCCAGCACTGATCCCTGGGGAAAACATACTTAACTGTGCCCTACTCGGACCCCACATAATAGCTGAAATCGCTGGGCTAGCAGGAAAGAGTGGATGCGGTTATATTTGTGGAAAGGGGCCAAAATAAGTTACTGTCAGTTGCACTCTACATATAAACTTTATTTCTTAACACACACAATCACACAAGCAAGAGTCAAAACTCTCAAGGTTTTAACGAAAGACCTCCTTTGATTTAATTTAGATCGGCTGAACGCCACATCGAAAATCCAAGGCACAAGGCCTAAGCAAGGAATTGAGGTACAGAAGTTCTTCTGTAGGTTTCACTTATTCAGAAATTTTTTTATCTTCAATGCAAATAGGCTGAACGCCTTAGCTTAAATTTTTCCCATAGAACTCGGCTGAATGCCTCACATTAATCAAGAACAGTGTTACAGCTTAAGGCCGAGACAAATATTTTCAAAGTTCAATCTAAAAAGGCTGAAAACTCGGCTGAGGGATGCTTATCAACAAAACAATTTAACAGCTTAAGGCCTAGGAAGAAGAGCTTTCTATTTGGAAAGGCTGAAGGCCTTATCTTAAAATACACTCCTGGAAATGGAAAAAGGAACACATTGACACCGGTGTGTCAGACCCACCATACTTGCTCCGGACACTGCGAGAGGGCTGTACAAGCAATGATCACACGCACGGCACAGCGGACACACCAGGAACCGCGGTGTTGGCCGTCGAATGGCGCTAGCTGCGCAGCATTTGTGCACCGCCGCCGTCAGTGTCAGCCAGTTTGCCGTGGCATACGGAGCTCCATCGCAGTCTTTAACACTGGTAGCATGCCGCGACAGCGTGGACGTGAACCGTATGTGCAGCTGACGGACTTTGAGCGAGGGCGTATAGTGGGCATGCGGGAGGCCGGGTGGACGTACCGCCGAATTGCTCAACACGTGGGGCGTGAGGTCTCCACAGTACATCGATGTTGTCGCCAGTGGTCGGCGGAAGGTGCACGTGCCCGTCGACCTGGGACCGGACCGCAGCGACGCACGGATGCACGCCAAGACCGTAGGATCCTACGCAGTGCCGTAGGGGACCGCACCGCCACTTCCCAGCAAATTAGGGACACTGTTGCTCCTGGGGTATCGGCGAGGACCATTCGCAACCGTCTCCATGAAGCTGGGCTACGGTCCCGCACACCTTTAGGCCGTCTTCCGCTCACGCCCCAACAACGTGCAGCCCGCCTCCAGTGGTGTCGCGACAGGCGTGAATGGAGGGACGAATGGAGACGTGTCGTCTTCAGCGATGAGAGTCGCTTCTGCCTTGGTGCCAATGATGGTCGTATGCGTGTTTGGCGCCGTGCAGGTGAGCGCCACAATCACGACTGCATACGACCGAGGCACACAGGGCCAACACCCGGCATCATGGTGTGGGGAGCGATCTCCTACACTGGCCGTACACCACTGGTGATCGTCGAGGGGACACTGAATAGTGCACGGTACATCCAAACCGTCATCGAACCCATCGTTCTACCATTCCTAGACCAGAAAGGGAACTTGTTGTTCCAACAGGACAATGCACGTCCGCATGTATCACGTGCCACCCAACGTGCTCTAGAAGGTGTAAGTCAACTACCCTGGCCAGCAAGATCTCCGGATCTGACCCCCATTGAGCATGTTTGGGACTGGATGAAGCGTCGTCTCACGCGGTCTGCACGTCCAGCACGAACGCTGGTCCAACTGAGGCGCCAGGTGGAAATGGCATGGTAAGCCGTTCCACAGGACTACATCCAGCATCTCTACGATCGTCTCCATGGGAGAATAGCAGCCTGCATTGCTGCGAAAGGTGGATATACACTGTACTAGTGCCGACATTGTGCATGCTCTGTTGCCTGTGTCTATGTGCCTGTGGTTCTGTCAGTGTGATCATGTGATGTATCTGACCCCAGGAATGTGTCAATAAAGTTTCCCCTTCCTGGGACAATGAATTCACGGTGTTCTTATTTCAATTTCCAGGAGTGTATTTCATGTAAAACTCGGCTGAAGGCCTCATGCTAAAGAATAACAATGTTATGACTTAAGGGCAAGGCAAGGATTTTTAATTTTTAATTTAAGAGAGACTAAAACTCGCCTGAAGGCCACACACCATGCAGAAAACGGTTCTACGGCTGAAGGCCTAAAGGAAAGAGCGTCTAAATTTCAACTAAAATAGGCTGAAGGCTTTATCCCAAGATGATTCACATAATTCTCGGCTGAAGGCCACATACGAAACCCAAACAATCTCAAGCTTAAAGACCAGACAAAGAAATTTCGAATTTTTAATTTCAGCTGGAAAACTCGGCTGAAGGCGACATACCAACTTGAAACCAATTTACAGCTTAAGGCCAGAGCACAAGAAATTTTCAGTTTTAATTTTTAAGTCTGAAACTTGGCTGAAGGCCACATACCAAAAAAAAAAACAATATTTTTTACGGCTTAAGAAGAAAAGCCTTGCAATTTTAATAACCTAAAACTCGGCTGAAGGCCACACAGAGTATTTAAGACTAAAAAGGAAATCACTATGTAAAACAAAAGGAGCGGAGCTCAGAAGGTTCCAAACATCAGCCTGGGTAGGTAACACTAACACACGTTTAGGTCAGACAGGCAGCCAGACCGACAACCCCTTAATCGGAAGGCAACCCAACCGCAAGCCAGCCGACGAACCAACCAACAAGATCAGTTCTGCTCCACCCGACCAGCAAACCGACAGCAAGATGTCAATAGCACAACGTTCTGGATACTGGTGCCCAATCCAGCTAAGCCACAATAAACGCCCAAATCTACCAACAACACCTCAGCTGTCGAACAACACGCCATGCTGGACAGCATGAACATGACGAGGAAAGTACACTGCCAAAAAGTATGTCAACGACCTGGGCAGATCAGCGGAACGTCAATGGCCACAAGGCAGAAGGTACCTCTGGTACACTTCATTAATGAATGAATGCATTAATTAAGTTAAACACCACACAGGAACACGGCTGCAATTCTAGCTGCCTTGAATGCACACACGTTTTTTCTCGAGGGAATCTCCCAGAAATCGACAACCAGGATCAAATGAAAATATGTGGTAGTAGTTGTGGCTTATTAGTAGGTTAAGTGAGCACTCACCTTTAGCGTCCAGGACGGGTTGGCGACGAATTTCGTAACCCTCGCAAGAAGCGCTTCGCAACTCCAACCGCGCGTGCACTCCGCCAGCAGCTCCGGCCTGATCGTGCACCGCGGAGATTTCCTCGCTGCTCTGTCTCAACCGACCGACTGCCACACACAGCACGCCATATATTCACCATACCAAAGACAGTACGGCAGTACTAGTATCGATACACACTGCGGCTGCCACTCACGGAGTGAAGACAGCAACGTTATGGCGGTAACGCAAGAAGAAAAAAGACATCACTGGACTACGACCAACGATAAGAAAACAAGGCATGACGCGAGCAAGCCACGGTTCAATAGCCATTCTCAATACTGTGGAGAATGACTTTTTGCTGTCTGTTCTTGAAGTAAGAGGTGAACCAATTACGAGCTACTCCCGTGTAACATAATGGTCCTACTTCTGGAACTATGTTTTATCATCAACTCAAGCACCTATGTTAAAAAAGATGCCTAGCGTTCCAAAGCCTTTGTTTAATCCATCCAGTGCCTCTCAAAAAAAAAAGGAGAATAAAGAATTTTCAGTTGTTACACCAATTCTGATACTAAACTGTACATCTGACAGCAAATTATGTGAAATAAAATGATCAATTACCCTTACATATGAGCCCTTTCAGTAACTTCAACAAACAATGATGGACTACAAACAGGTCTAAAATTGTCAGTATAATCGCTTTCTCCCTTTTTATAATGCGGTTATGCTCAGTAGTATAGCTGCAATACTACAGAGTACCTTAATAATTGAGGTAACTGACCATTTGTAAAGATAAAATTACAAAAATGGCTAAGTACAGGATTAACATGTGCAGTAAGTGCTTTAATCTACATCTACATCTACATTGATACTCCGCAAGCCACCCAACGGTGTGTGGCGGAGGGCACTTTACCTGCCACTGTCATTACCTCCCTTTCCTGTTCCAGTCGCGTATGGTTCGCGGGAAGAACGACTGTCTGAAAGCCTCCGTGCGCGCTCTAATCTCTCTAATTTTACATTCGTGATCTCCTCGGGAGGTATAAGTAGGGGGAAGCAATATATTCGATACCTCATCCAGAAACGCACCCTCTCGAAACCTGGCGAGCAAGCTACACCGCGATGCAGAGCGCCTCTCTTGCAGAGTCTGCCACTTGAGTTTATTAAACATCTCCGTAACGCTATCACGGTTACCAAATAACCCGGTGACGAAACGCGCCGCTCTTCTTTGGATCTTCTCTATCTCCTCCGTCAACCCGACCTGGTACGGATCCCACACTGATGAGCAATACTCAAGTATAGGTCGAACGAGTGTTTTGTAAGTTACCTCCTTTGTTGATGGACTACATTTTCTAAGCACTCTCCCAATGAATCTCAACCTGGTACCCGCCTTACCAACAATTAATTTTATATGATCATTCCACTTCAAATCGTTCCGTACGCACACTCCCAGATATTTTACAGAAGTAACTGCTACCAGTGTTTGTCCCGCTATCATATAATCATACAATAAAGGATCCTTCTTTCTATGTATTCGCAATACATTACATTTGTCTATGTTAAGGGTCAGTTGCCACTCCCTGCACCAAGTGCCTATCCGCTGCAGATCTTCCTGTATTTCGCTACAATTTTCTAATGCAGCAACTTCTCTGTATACTACAGCATCATCCGCGAAAAGCCGCATGGAACTTCCGACACTATCTACTAGGTCATTTATATATATTGTGAAAAGCAATGGTCCCATAACACTCCCCTGTGGCACGCCAGAGGTTACTTTAACGTCTGTAGACGTCTCTCCATTGATAACAACATGCTGTGTTCTGTTTCCTAAAAACTCTTCAATCCAGCCACACAGCTGGTCTGATATTCCGTAGGCTCTTACTTTGTTTATCAGGCGACAGTGCGGAACTGTATCGAACGCCTTCCGGAAGTCAAGAAAAATAGCATCTACCTGGGAGCCTGTATCTAATATTTTCTGGGTCTCATGAACAAATAAGGCGAGTTGGGTCTCACACGATCGCTGTTTCCGGAATCCATGTTGATTCCTACATAGTAGATTCTGGGTTTCCAGAAATGACATGATACGCGAGCAAAAAACATGTTCTAAAATTCTACAAGAGATCGACGTAAGAGATATAGGTCTATAGTTTTGCGCATCTGCTCGACGACCCTTCTTGAAGACTGGGACTATCTGTGCTCTTTTCCAATCATTTGGAACCCTCCGTTCCTCTAGAGACTTGCGGTACACGGCTGTTAGAAGGGGGGCAAGTTCTTTCGCGTACTCTGTGTAGAATCGAATTGGTATCCCGTCAGGTCCAGTGGACTTTCCTCTATTGAGTGATTCCAGTTGCTTTTCTATTCCTTGGACACTTATTTCGATGTCAGCCATTTTTTCGTTTGTGCGAGGATTTAGAGAAGGAACTGCAGTGCGGTCTTCCTCTGTGAAACAGCTTTGGAAAAAGGTGTTTAGTATTTCAGCTTTACGCGTGTCATCCTCTGTTTCAATGCCATCATCATCCCGTAGTGTCTGGATATGCTGTTTCGAGCCACTTACTGATTTAACGTAAGACCAGAACTTCCTAGGATTTTCTGTCAAGTCGGTACATAGAATTTTACTTTCGAATTCAATGAACGCTTCACGCATAGCCCTCCTTACGCTAACTTTGACATCGTTTAGCTTCTGTTTGTCTGAGAGGTTTTGGCTGCGTTTAAACTTGGAGTGGAGCTCTCTTTGCTTTCGCAGTAGTTTCCTAACTTTGTTGTTGTACCACGGTGGATTTTTCCCGTCCCTCACAGTTTTACTCGGCACGTACCTGTCTAAAACGCATTTTACGATTGCCTTGAACTTTTTCCATAAACACTCAACATTGTCAGTGTCGGAACAGAAATTTTCGTTTTGATCTGTTAGGTAGTCTGAAATCTGCCTTCTATTACTCTTGCTAAACAGATAAACCTTCCTCCCTTTTTTTATATTCCTATTAACTTCCATATTCAGGGATGCTGCAACGGCCTTATGATCACTGATTCCCTGTTCTGTACATACAGAGTCGAAAAGTTCGGGTCTGTTTGTTAACAGTAGGTCCAAGATGTTATCTCCACGAGTCGGTTCTCTGTTTAATTGCTCGAGGTAATTTTCGGATAGTGCACTCAGTATAATGTCACTCGATGCTCTGTCCCTACCACCCGTCCTAAACATCTGAGTGTCCCAGTCTATATCTGGTAAATTGAAATCTCCACCTAAGACTATAACATGCTGAGAAAATTTATGTGAAATGTATTCCAAATTTTCTCTCAGTTGTTCTGCCACTAATGCTGCTGAGTCGGGAGGTCGGTAAAAGGAGCCAATTATTAACCTAGTTCGGTTGTTTAGTGTAACCTCCACCCATAATAATTCACAGGAACTATCCACTTCTACTTCACTACAGGATAAACTACTACTAACAGCGACGAACACTCCACCACCGGTTGCATGCAATCTATCCTTTCTAAACACCGTCTGTACCTTTGTAAAAATTTCGGCAGAATTTATCTCTGGCTTAAGCCAGCTTTCTGTACCTATAACGATTTCAGCTTCGGTGCTTTCTATCAGCGCTTGAAGTTCCGGTACTTTGCCAACGCAGCTTCGACAGTTGACAATTACAATACCGATTGCTGCTTGGTCCCCGCATGTCCTGACTTTGCCCCGCACCCGTTGAGGCTGTTGCCCTTTCTGTACTTGCCCAAGGCCATCTAACCTAAAAAACCGCCCAGCCCACGCCACACAACCCCTGCTACCCGTGTAGCCGCTTGTTGCGTGTAGTGGACTCCTGACCTATCCAGCGGAACCCGAAACCCCACCACCCTATGGCGCAAGTCGAGGAATCTGCAGCCCACACGGTCGCAGAACCGTCTCAGCCTCTGATTCAGACCCTCCACTCGGCTCTGTACCAAAGGTCCGCAGTCAGTCCTGTCGACGATGCTGCAGATGGTGAGCTCTGCTTTCATCCCGCTAGCGAGACTGGCAGTCTTCACCAAATCAGATAGCCGCCGGAAGCCAGAGAGGATTTCCTCCGATCCATAGCGACACACATCATTGGTGCCGACATGAGCGACCACCTGCAGATGGGTGCACCCTGTACCCTTCATGGTAATATTCTGCTGGGGGCTCCATCATATTCATGGATCACAGTATCACAGAGGAGTGTTTCAGATATCAATCCCGGGAAGGCATTTTTTCTGGAATTATATTGTTCCTTGTAGAAACTAAGTTTTTATTTAATTCACCGAGAATGCTCAGAAAGTGAATGTGTTAAATACTCTACATATATCTGTATGATTAGTGACAAACATTTTTAATACCAATTGACTTTATATCGTCGACCTTGTGCTGCTGACCAGACACTTCCTTCATAACTAACTATATGGTTCTAATTTTATCCTTTGAAAAGTTGCTCTATTTGCGTACCACATACTCTTCGCCTTCATAATAAAATTTTTAAGCACCTTGCAGTATGCTTTGAAATGGGCTACTATAACTCGATTGTGGCTACTTATAACATTTTGTTGTGATTCCCATTTTCTTTTACATGATTCTCTTATCCCACTAGTCAGCTACCCAGGCTGTCTTTTACTGTTAGTATCCGGTTTAGAACGTCCTAAACGTAACAACTTTCAAAGAGCATGAGAAATGCTTTAGGAAAAGCATTTTACTTGTCAACTGTTATTTGCACTATAAACATTCCGCCACTCTTGTTGCTTAACGAGTTTTAAGAGACACTCTGCTGCCATTGGATTAGCTTTTCTACATGTATTGGCGTCCAAAATTAAAGCAACGAAGGGAATTTTTTGAAGGTAGCGTTTATGGTGCCCCAAGGGAGCATAAATAGGTGATAGTAAAGTAGAAACAATATAAAGAATACAGAACCTAATTATCTGCAACATGCATGGCGTTAGTCAAAAATGTTCTTCGGTTCTTCCATCTTAAGGATTTGCGCGCACACACACACACACATTCTGACAACTGGTTAATGTGCTCACTATGTGGTATGAGCACATTTGTCACCTAACAGGCCTGACAACGACAGGACGTGCTGTGATGCTGTGAATGTCATCGATCTCATATTGAGGCAATAACGCCCATTCTTCCTGCAGAGATCTCACAAGTCTTGTAGAGTTGTTGGTGAATGCTAACGTGATGAAACCCGTCTCCCTAGTGCATCCCTAACATGTTCTATAGGATTAAAATCGGGAGAGCGAGCCGGCCACGCAATATGTGCAATATCTTCCGATCCCAGAAAAACGTCACCTGTGCTCCATGAGGTCGAGCATTATCATCCAACAATACGAAGTCTGGGCCCACAGCACCACGCAACAACCACTCTTTGGATCCCAAGATCTCCTCGCGGTACCGAACAGCAGATAAATCTTATAGGTTCACACATACAATTCCATAAAGAGGTGTTAGAGTGGTCAACACAATTCTTGCCCACACCACTGGGGATCGTTCACTATATCGGTCTCTTTTCACAGTGTTTAGTTCCCGAAATTGTGTTCCACGTGCCCTCCAGATGCGAATCCGTCGAGAATCGCTCTCCAGACTTAATCGGGACTCATCTGTCGAAAGAACGTTGGCCCACTATTCGACTGTCCAGGTGGCATGTTGACGGCTCCACTGAGAGATTCTCTTCTGTAAAGACACGCCAGAGGTAAACAGGCAGCAGGTCTCCATCAATGAAGACCACTCTACTGGAGCCTCCTTTACACCTTTTGTCTCTATACAATACGTCCAGGGGATGCTGCGATGCTGCGATGCCGGATGCAGTGCAGGACTAAGACGGTACCGTCGTGCCCTTTCAGTGAAACAGCGGTCCACTTTTTACGATGTCACACTTGGTCGGCCCTGTCCTGCTCTCCAGGATACGGTTTCGGTCTCTCTAAACTGTCGCCTCATCCGAGTAAAAACAGAACGATTCACATTAAGCCATCGGGCCACATCATTTTGCGATTCTCCTGCTTCCATTCCTCCTACGTCCCTTCACAGCACCGAGTCAGTAGGCGTCTTCTCTGTGCCATACTGCACCGTTAGTGACTGTGTACACAGCGATTGTGGGTGTGGGACTACCATGGAAACACAACCCCGCTTGATAGGTGCCCTGACGTCATTGCTGCTGTGGTTGTCCGTTGATCGGAATGCCATTTCAGAATGCCATCTTCCGTGCAGAACACGTTCCTACGGACATCTGTTGACAGTTTCTATGATTATATCGACAATTAGACACTGAACGAGGAGATAGCAGTTTGTTCCTTTAATTTGGCACATCATTGCAGTTTGTAATTACATGTAACATTTGTTGGAGTACAAAAACCTGTTAGTATTAAAATTTGTGCATCATGGCCTGAAGAGCGATTCACCGTTTTGCTAACAGAATGCCCATCTAATAATGAAGAATGAATTAAAATATATTACTGATTTCAGAGTACTCTTAGAATGACAACGATGGTATTATGAACCAAAACACACACTCTAACGTGCACAGTGAAGTTATTACTACTCCAAATCTGAACATTTGCAGGTGGTGATCAAGCTAATGAGTCCTAGCAATAATTAGATGTACTCTGGAAAGGAGGGCAAGTACATCGAATTTCAAGATAATGGTCACTAAATTGTTGGTATGTAATTTCAGATTTAATTCAGGAAATTACAGGACACGCTAATCTAATTATCCGAGGAAGTCGTAAATACAGCCTCCAATAAAAAACCGAAAGAACATGTGGAACTAGAGAGGAAGGTAAATGATTCTGTATGATAGTGAACATATCAACTGCTTAATACTGAATACACCTACATTAAAAATGCAAGTGTTGTTATTTATGGGAAAATGTATGTAGTGATATGTAATTAAAATAACTGAGGAACATGGTGTTATACAAAATGATTTATGCACCAGAGTTACTGTTCTGTAATCATAACTCACACAACGACACCCACAACGCTACAGACGGTCGCTAGGCGACTTTAACCACTACCATGTAGAGAGAAGGCCGCGGTACCATCGCTCTACCGACATCGCCGAGTTTTAGCCAGGGCCGATCAATACTGATCCATCAACTACCAACTAGAAAAATCGGGGACATTACAATGTTCACTTCCGATCACACGAGCGCAGGAATGAGATGATCATAACATCACTTGTATCTCTTAAACCGTTGAAAATATCAAAACGAGATTTTGTTCAATGATAACACGAAAAGGTAATATTGTTTTTTCCATATTGTTTACATAAAAAATTTTACTTATGGCGATCAGGAGAGGCTACAATTGTAACAGCTACTGAAGGTGATTTCGTACAAATTATACTGTGTTTTAGCAAAAGAAGCAACATTAAACATGTCAACAAAAACATGCTGCCGTTACTCATAACTTATGATACTTTTTCAAATAAGAAAAGGTTAACGTTTCAGACAAAAATGAAACGCCAATTCTGTTGCAGTTTTGCGGAGTTGTGTAACCCATCGTATTTTTAATAGTGGACAGGTGCGAGTGAAATTTACCAAAGTATTTTCTTCCTTTTCTTCATCTGAGAAATATGAAAATAATTCACAGCAAACAGTACGTATGTTTTCGTTCCTATGTCCATTCAGAGTGAAGTGAACGTCTTCAACTAATTAAGGTGATGTGTTAAAGATAAATGTAATTATATTTAAAATTTATTTTAACCTAAGTAAGTTATCTCAAGCAACTCAAAGTAATCACAAAGTTGTTATTATAATCTTATTGAACACAATTAACAGGCAACAAGAATGTAATTACCAACTGAACAATTCAGCATTTTTACTGCATACTAAAACTGATCCAATAAAACTCTCTTAACTCTGAAGCTGTGAAAAAACTGACGAGTTGTAAAATCTTGCCAACTATTCTTCATACTCACTTTCACTGATCAATTAAGAGATATTTGTCCTTAGGAGATTCACCCCTCACTCTGTATAGGGATAGGAACGGTAAGATGGTACCCTATTAACAATAATTTTTTCATATGTCAAAGATAAATGAAATTTAGAAAGGATATCCTTTGGTAAGTTTCATTGTGTCGCCTTACAGTAACAAATGAGAAAAAATTTCATGTTTTCAATACTAGCAAATTCTCTTCTGACTAGCTGTGTAAGACTTTCCAAAAATTGCGGCAGTGGTGTATATATATAAACTGTAGCCTCTGCTGTATCGCCATCGATAAAGTTACATATGTCAACTACATGGCAAAACTCTCTCCTCTTTTTGTGCCTTCATTGGCCAACATCTGGTCCGGATTTCTCGAACGGTTTACGAGATATGAATGATTTTACGAATATTTCATTCACGTGCTCGTGCGATATGAATTGAACATGCTACTTAAAATCCAGTTCCTCGGCACTGGACGGAGACCACCTCCAAAGTCTAAAGAAAACTTCGACAACTTATCTAAATTTCTTTTACAGCAACATATGGTTTAATACGCACCAAACGCAAAATTATAGCGACTCCTCATTTTCATCGCAACGTTTTCGAATTCGTTTTCTACAGGAAACATCTCAATAACTATGACGATTAACGAAATGATGGGCACTTCATCATGAACCTGACATATAAAGCTTCAAGTAACGTAGAAATCAAGGTTTTTTTATTTTACCAAATAGTTTCAATAAAATCGTTTGATAGTGTCAGCGCAGCGCCTCGCCTAACGTGACTACAGGGCATAGAACTAAGTAGAGCGGCCTGTCCCTTGCGAGGGACTGGAGGGCGTGCGCCCGTTCCCCCACGCCTTGGGCACCTACCGCGCCTAGCGCTGCACCAGTCGCGCTGCTGTTTTCCCTGTCTCTGTCTGTTTGTTTGTTTGTTCATTACCTGATCTCGCCTTTCAATCGGGTTTGCTTGGCAGAACGCGGAGCTAAATTTTGTTTACGTACAGGCAGAACCAAAGGCGTCCAACAACACTCGACAGTACACGAGTAACACGCGTGCTTCAGCATTGTGCATTCACGATATCGTCATAGTGCATTACTACTTAGGGGTATTCTCAGCGTCTGCTGAAATGGATAGCCACCGAGCAAATATACATTATCATACAGTATGCGGACGTGGAGAAGTCTTGATAAATAACGTAGCTCTGTTCTGTCCAGAAGAAAGGTTTGCTTTCTTTTAAGAAATATGGAACTAGGACATCTCTGGTTTAGTGGGAAGACCTTGTAACATGGCGTACACACTTCCTTAGAACAATGAGAGGATACAGGGACAATGCAAAGAAACCTACAACTTTGATCTAAAATCCAACTCCAGGTATTAGATCGTAAAACAACAGTTTCATTTCAATTTCGTACACTTCTCTCTAGAAGAATGTATTAATATTGTATTACACATTAACAAGTATTTTATTTTTGTCATTTCCTACATTTTCCTCTGGAATACATTAACACCAAAAATACTGCTGTCTCCAATACGCACAGATGCATTGTGCTGCGACCGTAACACTATTTTATTTTGCTGTTTTTAATTTCGATTGTTTTCTGTAGACGTGTTTTAGCAAAATGTATGTTTATATTATTTTCTGTACTTCTAGGAGGTACAGTTGATGGACCATGCAAACATTCAAAATGGTTCAAATGGCTCTGAGCACTATGGGACTTAACTTCTGTGGTCATCAGTCCCCTAGAACTTAGAACTACTTAAACCTAACTAACCCTAGGACACCACACACATCCATGCCCGAAGCAGGACTCGAACCTGCGACCGCAGCGGTCACGCGGTTCCAGACTGAAGCGCCTTTAACCGCACGGCCACACCGGCCGGCATGCAAACATTTTGACAGTTCAGTCATACCATTCGTGCATCATTCGAAACAACCAATAGCAGAACATGTCAACAGCTCGCAGCGCCCTCAGCAAAAACGTCAGTTGCAAACTGAACAGGTTTAATAAATAAGCGAATAAGTACAACAATATAGGTAACATTGTTTCTGAAACCAGGCAGTCTAGACTAGCAAAACATAGTCAGCGTCAAGACCCGATGACTCCCGTGTCTTTTGGTGTCATTAATGTTATCTTTCACTTCCATCTTTGGTCTGAATCGGTAGCTTACAATGAAGAGAAACAGCAGGCAGCTTCGCACTCTGCTTAGCAGCCGTTGCGCATGTGGCGCGTAGCTGCTATCTTCGTTGTGGATGATATCCAATGTATTATGTATTTTCTTTAGATTGGGAACATATGACACATTATTAAAAACAATTTCGATATGTTAGCTACATTTCATAGGCAGGGACCTACGTCCTAAAACGCACTAAACGTAAACTGGTTAGCAACTACATTTTTCACTGCAAACTTTTCAAAATATGCGCGGTATTGTACTTCATACTGAAGTATCATAGTAAATGTGGGCCGTAACAAAAATAAAACTAGTTCATTTTCTATAATATGTTGAAAACTAATATTTATTTTTACATAATAGTTTCCTCAAAATCAGATGAGAAAGACTGCACACGGTGAACGTATTCACGATTTGATTATAAAATTTTGTGGCAACTACCAAACCTTCTGCATCAGAACCAGTCCTCTTAATACTTAGTGGTCGTTAATCGCATTCTAGAAATTTAGATTTTATTTCCACAAAGGAGTATCTCGTTCAAATTTGTGCCTCTTTCGACAAAGTTCTCATGAATTGCAAGTATTGGCTGTCGCATTCGTGCATCCACTGAAGACTTTCTACAATGGCGAAATTCGGACATCGTTAGCGAATCACAGAGACCCACTACATCCAGGTACACACCACCAAATATCAGAGATTCTGGGAAAAAACTTATATTAAAGCGGCAACAATGGAAACCACCTTAAATGAGTTTTGGAAAGCTGGTATGTGATACCAGGAACAAGGAAGGGTGGCTCAACTTCATGCCACAATTATCATTCCCAAACAAATATTTTTGTTTAATAACAATTCAACCACGAGTCAGCTGGCAGTTGCCAAATTCATACAAATAATTAACATTTTAAAACTAGATTCACAATGTATAAGGACATTTGCTTCGTACATAAAACTACAAATAGCATTCGAAGAAAGTTTCAACAGTGGAACACAGTGGTGACCGGACTGCTAACAATCAATCAACTAAATAAACCTGGCGCAGCACTCTGTCCCCGCAACTACACCAAAACTTTGGGCTAATCCGACAATAGGACTTGAATGTAATTGAAAGACATTAAAATGCATACATTTCCACTGGTTATTCTGCCCACGTGTAGGCGAGTTACGGCCAAGCTCCCCAAACGCTACCCACATGTAAAACTGAAGCAACAGTAGTACTTCAATGATGGACCACAAGCCTGTTAACATAAATCACGTCAAATACTTAAACTAGCGTGTCCGTAACACACAACTAAACTGATACACACATTTAAAACCTCAATATTTTTAGAAATCAAGGAACTCAGTGCTCAGTTTTCCCGAAGACTTTCATCACACGCCCGCAGGGGCTTCACAGTAGTAGAAATATTGAGTCAGTTAATTCCTAATTCGCCAACACCCCCGCCGTGACACAAAACCCAAAGATTAACAGCAAACTACTCAACTTGGGGCTGGAAAGGGAAATCCGAAAAACTGTTTATGATCTGACAACAAATGGTTCAAATGGCTCTGAGCACTATGGGACTTAACAGCTATGGTCATCAGTCCCTAACTAACCTAAGGACATCACACAACACCCAGGCATCACGAGGCAGAGAAAATCCCTGACCCCGCCGGGAATCGAACCCGGGAACCCGGGCATGGGAAGCGAGAACGCTACCGCACGACCACGAGCTGCGGCCGATCTGACAACACTTATGCCTCATGTGATGACGGGAAAGCCGCCGAAGCAGACGGAAAACGTGTCCCTGCCCCGAACCAGAAAAAAGCAAGGCGTCAGCCGCTGCAAATACGAGGCTGTCAACATATATCAAACAACAAACAGCGAACGAGTTTGATAAAATTTCACGTACACAACAATATTTAAACGGGTAATTAACGATTCAACTACTAAAACTTCAGAATGGGGGCGGTCTTCTCATGAATATTGCTAGTTAATCTTCCCACAACAGCAAGAAACAATGTACAAGGTCATTTAAGAGAATAATTACAGAGCAATTCAAGTAAAATTTAAAAACAATCAAGGTATACCTTTAGTGGTGCCTCTTAGGGGCTAATATACACTGTAATTGGGGTGCGCACCAAATGCCCGAAGGGCTCCTCAACGCAGAGTAGGAGTGTGCAAATACAGGCACCCACACACATACATTACCGACACGCGCGTGCCTCTAGACTGAGCGCACACAATTTTAGTTACAGGGAAATCCAATATCTCGCCCCAGGAAGGGCTATAAGGTCTACTACAATCAGAAACTGCAATCAGTAGTATCAAACACTCAATAACACAAAGCATGATTGCAAGTACAAGATTAACATTATAAAATACTAGCTTGCCGCATACGGAAACCTTCAGATTGAGACGCATAGCCCCAAGGGAGTAACGGAAATCATTAAGAAACTGGACTCCTGGCCAGCTCACACCGGGCAGAATAAACGGTCTTCAATCACAGTGCAGTCTTCGTAGATAATTTCAAACAAATGCGAAGGAGGGCAATAGCTTCAGGACTCCAGTAGGCACCGGATAATACTGCCCTCCTGCTTGTGGGTGCTAATGAGTGGTTCAAAACATCTCGACGTATTTAGTACACCACAACTGACTGATGCACTTCGTAGCCAGATTGCACGCAACGAGTGCCGCTCCGTGCCCACTAAACTCGCCGGTAGCAACTGTCAGCGCTGCAAGAAAACTGATGCCCCCTAGCCCAACATTCAACAGTAGCAGCAGTCGCCAGGCACACCAGGCCTGCTCTGTGTCCGACACACCACTCGCCACCACATAGCCCCAGGGGGAATACATAACCCATCAAAGATGATACGACGAGGGCGAGAATCGATGGAACGCGAGCACAAGTGGTGCCAGTAGGAACATGAGCGAGCCCCCATGTAAGCCGCCAAGGCTCAGTCTCTACTTACTATCCGAACGAAGTCCGCTTCCAAGCCTAGGCGCAACTGCGACAAACATGATACGCCCAAAGACCGGGTGCTCAAAATTACTTACGCTCACTGAAAACAAGAGTAAGTTCCAACAGTCAGAATACCACACTGCAAACAAGCCTACTTCCAATGAAGGCAAACTCCTCGTAAAAAAGAGGCATAAGAGATTGAAGAACAACGAAACATTCACCAGTTCTGAAGATAACACAGAAATAGAGAATACACCGAGTGAAAGTTCGTCCGAGGGTGATCTCGAAAGTATCGACTGAATGAAGTCATTATTATAACTTGTCTGGGTAGAGTGCCGAGCAAGCAACTAATGGGCCCACAGACTGTGCGCTGGAAACCCAAGAAGCACTTGTTCCGAAGTGCATGAAAAAATATGCTATGTAAGTCAAAATGTTAATTAAATGCATAAAATGTGACTTTAAAAAATATGGCAACAAACGATAACAGCTAAACAGGACTTTGACTTAGAATGTTTGTGCTGTTCTCAGAGTGCTATCGTCCTCTTAACACAGTACTTGGATAACGTACCATGCCGTCATCTTCATGTGATGATGCCTGTAGAACGAGTGTCTTCGCAACTTCCCATCTCTTTTATACTGTTACATCTCCCCGCTCCTTCTGTCACTACCCGATCGTGCTACACGTCAGGTAGAGTTGTGGGGCACAGCCGAAGGCTGGATGCGAACCCGGTCCCTCAGTGCTTCTGCAGACCCGTCGGGTGCGGAAGTGGCTCTCGGCGGATGGCTGAGCGCTCGGTAACAGGTTTTGATTAGGGTGTGGCCACTGTCTGTTGATCAGCCCGTCGGTCACTTGAGTTTCAGGAGCCTCCTTCAGAACTCAGTGCGTAAACGACGAGGTCTGTCGTAACACATCCCCTTCTCCATACTTCATTGAGTCCCCTGTAGCCATGCAGTGTTCAGCATCCACAGATTTGTTCGAGAATGAAATTTCCACTCTGCAGCGGAGTGAGCGCTGACACGAAACTTCGTGGCAGATTAAAACTGTTTGCCGGACCGAGACTCGAACTCGAGACCTTCTCCTTTCACGGACAAGCGCTCCACCAGCTGAGCTACCCACGTATAACTTACGACCCGTCCTCACATCTTCAATTCTGCCAGTACCTCGTCTTCTACTACCTCGTCTTGTGCCTTCCAAACTTCACAGAAGCTCCTTGAAGAAAGGATAATGCGGAGACATGGCTTAGCCTCAGCCTGGTGGATGTTTCCAGGCCGGCAGAGGTCCCGAGTTCGAGTCTCGGTCAGGCACCCAGTTTTGATCTTCCAGGAAGTTTCAAGTTACAGATTTTGTTCTTTGCTTAAGTTCAGTGTGTATTCTGTATTCCTTACATCTTTCTTCGATTGTCTGTGCTGTCTTCCCGATGTATAGTCACATGGAACACGGCAGACACCATTTACGTAGCCGCAGATCATCTTTCACCGCTCCATATAGAGCACGCGTTTCCGAGAGCGGACGGAAAACGTATTTAATGGTACGTCGAGCAATCATTCTGCCAGTTTTACCCTACACTTTACCAGCGTACGACAGATACTCCGTTGTCTTACAACCCTCGAGGAGTTCCATTTGCTGGGCCTGTATCTTCTGCTTGAAGGCACGTCGGATCTATCTCCCGCCCTATCCGTTCTTCCTGAGTACGTCGTAAGAGGGGCTGAGCTCCACTGATATGCATTCTTCGTCCGATATTGCACGGGCTCTGTGTCTCACTGTATTTGACATATCCTCGCGCCGTGAAGAACGGTGGCAGCTGTCTGTTTGGAGATGCAGCTCGGAGTGGGTGGCTTTCCTACACACGTGTGTCCCAGACTGCAGTCCGCTTTCCGCTTGACGACGACATCGAAAAAGGGGAGTTTGCCACTCTCTTCCGCCTCCATGGTAAATTTCATACTCGTGTCGTGAGAGTTCAGATGTTCGAAGAAATCCTGAAGTTTTTCACTCCCCTGTGGCCACACGACAAATCTATCATCAACATATGCGAAAAAGCATTACGTTTCAATGCAGCTGTTTTCAGAGCTTTCTCTTCAATATTCTCTGTAAACAAATTTGCCACAACCAGTGATAGAGGGCACCACAGTCGACGCCATCCCTTTGTTCGTAATAGTCACCACCGAAAAGAGAGAATGTTGATGTGAGGAAAAATTCGAAAAGAGCAATTAGAGTTTGTGAGCAAGTGGCACTATGGTGAAGACACACCACATCGAAGTTTATTATAAGGTCTTCATCACGAAGGCGAAGTGTACAGAGCTCCTGATGTGGTCCTGACATTTACCAACGTAGGGGCTTAGTACTGCCGTAAGACCTTTGGGCATCTAATACGCTGGTGCACTGATGTTGCTCACAAATGGACGTTGAGGAACATCTTGTTTGTCGTTACCGTATTCCTCGCAATTACGGTAAGACGTACATTGGGCTGATTGTGCGGACAATCGAAGAAAGATGTAAGGAACATGAAAGCCATACTGAAGCAAACAACAAAAATCTGTGGTTGGTGAACGTTGCATGGCTACAGGGAATTCACCGAAGTAAGAAGAAACGGAGGTGTTAAAACAGACCTCATTGTCCTGAGACTGTGTTCTGAACGAGGCATTGAAATTCGAGTGGCTGATGGGCTGATCAACAGAGACAGTGGCCACACCCTAAGCAAAGACTCAGAGACAGTGCTCAGCCAACTAACGTCATGGCGTCGACCGAGAGCTACTTCCATGCCCGACGGGGGCTAAGTAAACACTGAGGGACCGGGTTCCGCGTGCAGCCTTCTGCGATGCCGTCTCCCGGACCACTGCACCAGACGTGTCGTGTGACCGGATACTGGGGGAAATTGTCGGGAGAGATTACATTATAAAGGATGCGAGATTTAGAGACTACTGGCGTTCTACAGGTATCACCTGAAGATGATGGCAAGGTGTGTTGTCGAAATATCGTCTTTCGAAGACGACTGCACCCGGTTGGACGCCCTAGGTCATTACGAACAGTCGATTTGCCCGGAAAACTTAATATCACACATTGATTTAAAGTGTTTACTTATTACAACATTCACTTACTTCAATCATCTATTAACCTATGTCTTAGGTCGATATTAATTTCCTTGTGTATGGTTTGGAGTATTTCATGTTAGGGTCACTACTTGCCCAATGCTGAACAAGTGCACACTTGTAAGATATTGTTTACTGCAATTAAAATTTAAGTTGGTTTGTTTTCTGTTTGTAATATGATATTTAAAAGTAAACGAGAAATTTTTCTGTCAGTTGCAACTATTACATTTTAAACACAAGTGTAATAAATTAAATATTAAAAATTTTGGTATTAGAGCACCTTACAGAAGTTTCTTTAATATTTTTAAATTACGTAGAGTAATGCCCAACGAGAATTTATTTAGATCTTTCAGAGTAGTACACTACTGGCCATTAAAATTGTTAAACCACGAAGATGACGTGCTACAGACGCGAAATTTAACCGACAGGAACAAGATGCTGTGACATGCAAATGATTAGCTTTTCTTAGCATTCCCACAACGTTGGCGCCGATGTCGACACCTACAACGTGCTGACATGAGGAAAGTTTCCAGTCGATTTCTCATACACAAACAGCAGTTGACCGGGGTTGCCTGGTGAAACGTCGTTGTGATCCGTCGTGTAAGGAAGAGAAATGCGTACCATCACGTTTCCGACTTTGATAAAGGTCGGATTGTAGCCTATCGCGATCGCGGTTTATCGTATCGCGACATTGCTGTTCGCGTTGGTCGAGATCCAATGACTGTTAGCAGAATATGGAACCGGTGGGTTCAGGAGGGTAATACGAAGCGCCGTGCTAGACCCCAACGGCCTCGTATCACTAGCAGTCGAGATGACAGGCATCTTATCGGCATGGCAGTAACGGATCGTGCAGCCACGTCTCGATCCCAGAGTCGACAGATGGGGACGTTTGCAAGACAAAAGCCATCTGCACCAACAGCTCGACGACGTTTGCAGCAGCGTGGACTATCAGCTCGGAGACCATTGCTGCGGTTACCCTTGACGCTGCATCACAGACAGGAGCGCCTGCGATGGTGTACTCAACGACGAACCTGGGTGCACGAATGGCAAAACGTCATATTTCCGGATGAATACAGGTTCTGTTTACAGCATCATGATGGTCGCATCCGTGTTTGGCGACATCGCGGTGAACGCACATTGGAAGCTTGTGTTCGTCATCGCCATACTGGCGTATCACCCGCCGTGATGGTATCGGGTGTCATTGGTTACACGTCTCGGTCACCTCTTCTACGAATTGGCGGCACTTTGAGCAGTGGACGTTACATTTCAGGTGTGTTACGACCCGTGGCTCTACCCTTCATTCGATCCCTGCGAAACCCTACATTTCAGCAGGATAATGCACGACCGCATGTTGCAGGTCCTGTGCGGACCTTTCTGAATACAGGAAATGTTCGACTACTACCCTGGCCAGCACTTTCTCCAGATCTCTCACCAATTGAAAACCTCTGGTCAGTGGTGGCCGAGCAACTGGCTCGTCACAATACACCAGTCACTACTCTTGATGAACTGTGGTATCGTGTTGAAGCTGAATGGGCAGCTGTATCTGTACACGACATCGAAGCTCTTGTTTGACTCAATGCCCAGGCGTATCAAGGCCGTTATTAAGGCCAGAGGTGGTTGTTATGGATACTAATTTCTCAGGATCTATGCACCCAAATTGCGTGAAAATGTAATCACATGTCAGTTCTATTATAATATATTTGTCCAATGAATACCCGTTTATCATATGCATTTCTTCTTGGTGTAGCAATTTTAATGGCCAGTAGTGTATGAGTTCCTGTCTTCAGGGCGTGAATTTGTGCGATGTTGTTCTTATAGGTATCAGTAGCTCATCACCTCTCAGCCGATGTGATAAATAGATACGCGGAAGAGAGGAGCGAAGCATAAGAAAGCAGGCTGACGCAGGCGGGGTGGAGCCGGAGGGCGGTAGGTGGTAGGCGGTGGGTGGTTCTCCATCAGCGGAATGCAGAACAGGCCGCAGCTGTAGCGTGGCTGTCAGGAACACCGAGTGGGCGACGGCGACGGGAGAAGGCGAGGCGAGGCGAGGCGAGGCGAGCCGAGGAAAGGAAAGAAATGGGAAGGCAGCAGTCGATATGCAGGATTCAATACACCCACTCCATTTCTGGAGCCACGACCACAAGCCTGGCGCCTGCAAATGAATGTTAAACATCCCTCAAAAAAATTCTCTTATTTTTTTTTTTCTCTTTTCCGTATTGGCAGAATACGACGCATAAGCGAACATATGTACTGATGTATTACAATCTTTTTTATCCCAATTTACTATGAACACATAGTAACAATAGCACAACATGCAATATACGTCCAAAAGTATACCTTAACGTCTGCCTGAACTCTGCTGGGTTCACTCTCAATGACGTGACAATGTTCGTGGACATACAACAGCCCATTTTCTTTTTTTTTCTCAAGAGCCGAAGCTAGTGACGTTGGACGCTAGCATGTGGAACGAAGTCGACCCTCTAAGTCATCCCAAAGGCGTTACATTGTGTTCATACCGGGATAAAGTCAGAGAGATTATAGCCCACACAGAGGCATACCGACAATCTTTCTTTCCACGAACAATACGAGACTGGAATAGAAGGGAGAACCGATAGAGGTACTCAAGGTACCCTCTGCCACACACCGTCAGGTGGCTTGCGAATTTATGGATGTGGATGGATGTAGACGCAGATCCAGGGCAGGCCAGGTTATTTCGGGAATGTTATTGTCCAAACAATTTCCTCATATATGCTGCTTTACGACAGGATGCAGTGACAGGCTGTTCCAAACAATCATCGTATCCAGCTGTTCCTCTACTTCACACAGTACAAAATGCTGTAAAATCTGTTCATGTCTTTCTTTATATAGCATTTTAACGAGACCACATCTGAATCACGAGAAACAAACCCGTACCGTAACAACACAATATTTTATTTCCCTTTAAGATTGAATTAATTTTTTAATAAAATGGGCAGTTTCAGTTCAGTATGAACCATCTTCAGATCGGTAGACAACAGTAAAATAACTCATCAATAAATATTTTGCAAAACACAACAATGTTTTCATGCCACACTATTATCAAACATGAACTGTACCTAGTTGCATCCCTTACAAAAGTAACCAGTTCAATTATCAGCGCAATTTACAGGCTACGCCACAGGATTAAATAATGTTTCTACAGAGTATGCGTTATTAATATAGCCAACAAGACTATTTCAACACACACTGGACTCGCATTCAGGAGGACGACGGTTCAATCCCGCATCCGGACATCCTGATTTAGGTTTTCCGTGATTTCCCTAGATCACTCCAGGCAAATGCTGGGATGGTTCCTTTGAAAGGGCACGGCCGACTTCCTTTCCCATCCTTCCCTAATCCGAGCTTGTGCTCCGTCTCTAATGACCTCGTTGTCGACGGGACGTTAAACACCAATATCCTCCTCCTCCACTATTTCAACAGTAGCGTCATGTACATCTGTCACATCCGAGTGAAATATACATATCCGTACTGAATTAATAACAAAACTTGTCTGTCTGATGAGCATACTGCTCTTGGGGATTTTTAACTAAAATTGGTGGTTTGTTAACTTTTAAATACTATACAAACGTTGGCGATTAGGACTCACTCTGCCGGACGGAGTGGCCGAGCGGTTCTAGGCGCTACAGTCTGCAACCTCGCGACCGCTACGGTCGCAGGTTCGAATCCCGCCTCGGGCATGGATGTGTGTGATGTCCTTAGGTTAGTTAGGTTTAAGTACACTCCTGGAAATGGAAAAAAGAACACATTGTCACCGATGTGTCAGACCCACCATACTTGCTCCGGACACTGCGAGAGGGCTGTACAAGCAATGATCACACGCAAGGCACAGCAGACACACCAGGAACCGCGGTGTTGGCCGTCGAATGGCGCTAGCTGCGCAGCATTTGTGCACCTCCGCCGTCAGTGTCAGCCAGTTTGCCGTGGCATACGGAGCTCCATCGCAGTCTTCAACACTGGTAGCATGCCGCGACAGCGTGGACGTGAACCATATGTACAGTTGACAGACTTTGAGTGAGGGCGTATAGTGGGCATGCGGGAGGCCGGGTGGACGTACCGCCGAATTGCTCAACACGTGGGGCGTGAGGTCTCCACGGTACATCGATGTTGTCGCCAGTGGTCGGCGGAAGGTGCACGTGCCCGTCGACCTGGGATCGGACCGCAGCGACGCACGGATGCACGCCAAGACCGTAGGATCCTACACAGTGCCGTAGGGGACCGCACCGCCACTTCCAGCAAATTAGGGACACTGTTGCTCCTGGGGTATCGGCGAGGACCATTCGCAACCGTCTCCATGAAGCTGAGCTACGGTCCCGCACACCGTTAGGCCGTCTTCCGCTCACGCCCCAACATCGTGCAGCCCGCCTCCAGCGGTGTCGCGACGGGCGTGAATGGAGGGACGAATGGAGACGTGTCGTCTTCAGCGATGAGAGTCGCTTCTGCCTTGGTGCCAATGATGGTCGTATGCGTGTTTGGCGCCGTGCAGGTGAGCGCCACAATCACGACTGCATACGACCGAGGCACACAGGGCCAACACCCGGCATCATGGTGTGGGGAGCGATCTCCTACACTGGCCGTACACCACTGGTGGTCGTCGAGGGGACACTGAATAGTGCACGGTACATCCAAACCGTCATCGAACCCATCGTTCTACCATTCCTAGACCGGCAAGGGAACTTGCTGTTCCAACAGGACAATGCACGTCCGCATGTAGCCCGTGCCACCCAACGTGCTCTAGAAGGTGTAAGTCAACTACCCTGGCCAGCAAGATCTCCGGATATGTCCCCCATTGAGCATGTTTGGGACTGGATGAAGCGTCGTCTCACGCGGTCTGCACGTCCAGCACGAACGCTGGTCCAACTGAGGCGCCAGGTGGAAATGGCATGGCAAGCCGTTCCACAGCACTACATCCAGCATCTCTACGATCGTCTCCATGGGAGAATAGCAGCCTGGATAGCTGCGAAAGGTGGATATACACTGTACTAGTGCCGACATTGTGCATGCTCTGTTGCCTGTGTCTATGTGCCTGTGGTTCTGTCAGTGTGATCATGTGATGTATCTGACCCCAGGAATGTGTCAATAAAGTTTCCCCTTCCTGGGACAATGAATTCACGGTGTTCTTATTTCAATTTCCAGGAGTGTAGTTCTAAGTTCTAGGCGACTGATGACCTCAGAAATTAAGTCCTATAGTGCTCGGAGCCATTTGAACCATTTTGACTCACTCTCAGAGGGTTCACTACAAACTTAATGACATATACACATAGTTCATCCACCCTAACAATTGAGAATCTCTACGATTTTTACCTGTTATCGAAATATATGCTAGCCAGATATCTGTACAGGGAATGTTTTAATTTTAAGCCTGAAATCAGTTAACAAATGACAAAAAGGAATATTTTTCCGTGATATAATTACAAATTAATGACTTTATGATTGTACTGTGAAATCTTACCTCTGGCCAAATTTCATGATTCTAGATCAACCGGAAGTACCTTGTAGGTTTTAATAAGTGAGGTGGTCAGTTCAAAATATGTGACACAAATGTCCCTATCTTTTGGCTGCACTGACTTAGAAGCTTAGATTTCTTGCCCCACGAAGGCAGCATAAATCTTGGCGCGTAACAGATTTGAAATCGATACGTCTACACGTTCCTGAGAAAAATTGTAATCAATAAACGAACGGCGTCCTTGTTCATAGCGTTGTTGCAGGCCTTTCTTCGTCGTGGTTTGCTTCCTCAGGTGACGGCTGTTTTGATGTTGCCGCGAGCGGACCGGTCTGCTGCTGACGTTCATTGGCAGAGGGTCGCGCAGTAGGGCCTCGTCACCCATCCGTGGCACAGTGCTCACGTTCCAGGTGTCCCACGGAACACTTTCTCCTCCCTATCGCCCTGGACATCAATATGCAACAATATCACCGTAGTAAGTTTTCATAAATGTTCGAATAGGCATTGTGACCGAATTCGTTCTACTCATTCGGGATCAGCATACCTGAGCGATTTCGTGACACTCATTACAAAACTGATAGGTACAATTCCTTCTCGGAAGACTTTTAGGGGATTTATCTCGCGTCCTAGATGCTGTGGCTCACCTTTATTGTCCTCCACGCGTTATTAGCGCGTTATCAAGAGATTTTTCTACCTTGGTTTATGATTTGAAAGTTTGTCAACATATCCGTCGGTGTGTATCGGCTTTCCATAGACCCTGTGGCCCAGGTTCTTGCCTTTTTTTTTTTCTTGAGGAAGGATAGCTCTTGATCCTTTCCACCAACAAAGGAAATTTTATGTTTTTATAGAGACTGTTCAGATTTTTTAGGAAGTCACTGAGGTGTTCCTCACCATGGCTCCTAATCTCGAAGGCGTCGTCGACGTAGTATCAAACCTTTGATATACGAGGTGCCAAGTCCAGCATCTGTATTTCGAAAGGCACCACGAAGAAACAGCAACAATAGACAAATGACATATACATGGTGACACTCGCCAGCTGTTCGTAGGGATCGCCATTTCACATGCGAAATGAGACGTTGGAAGAAATGTCAGGCATGGCCGTTTTGCCGTAAATTCTCAGGGTGGCAGCCAGGACCGGACGTATATTCCTCCAAACACGAATAGACTACTTACGAACAGACCAAGAAGACTGAAGAGTGCCTCATATCATCAAAGAACATAATCCTGGGAACGTAACGCTGAATCTGTACAAGCGGAAAAATCTCTATTGGAATGACTAGATGGTCCATCAACACCAAGATCACTGAGAATAAACACTATTGCAGCTTCGGGCAGGTGGAAAATATCGGCAGTGGTGGAGAGTTCGCTATATGAAACTGACCACAAAATAAAATTCATGAATTCGGAAGTTTTCGCTGAGAATAGTTGTCGCGCCCACATCGTCATGTGAGCAATAGAAAGCACCCAACCTGATAAAGCTTCAACAACAAAGGAAAAACCTAAAGTTGAACGGATCCTGGACGCTTGCACGGCACCGAACAACTATTCCAAGCAGCAACGGGGCATTCATAGATTTAATGAGCAGACAAAAGAGAAAAGCCCTGAGACATTGGCGTAACGAATGTGTCTAATTTGCGACCGTAAGTTTGATCCCCGCCCACCACCAGCAATGGACGGTGAAGCTTCGCCAATGTCAGCCATGTCAGAAAAATCGGAAGAACTAGAGACAGAAGCCAGGCTCCACCACAATGGACTGGCTACCGTGTAGGATATCAGGTGCAAAGAAGTCCATGGTTATCGTCGACGCAGAAAGCGACACTGCGTAGTGCATGGTGGAAAACGCAACCAGGAAGTTGTCCTCGCCCAAGAGATGGAGAATGAGCGGGACCGAAATGCGACGACGAGAGAATGGGCTGAAGATCTCAATGCACGACGGACACGATGCATAATGTAAGGCACCCTTTCCCAATTGGGTCACTCTTCGGAAAAATTTTGAACAATGAAGGTCAAACTCTACAGGGGGCCCATCACATCAAGGCCAAAACGTGTGAAACTCCTTTTAGTCGCCTCTTGCGACAAGCAGAAATACCTCGGGCCTATTCTTACCCCCAGACCCGCAGCGGGGAAAGGGACCGTGTCTGTGATACAATATCCACAGTCAACGTCTGTCTTCAGGAGTCACGTTGCTGCCTGAACGCCTGTAAAATTTGCAAAAGTTTATTATCACACTCGATTTCATAGCGGTTTGTCTCGAATTTGGCACACTAAACACTTAGAAACGCTGCCTGAGCAAAAAAAAAGTGAAACACCCAGACGATATGGCCGCCTGTGATTGTGACTTTGCACATGTGCGCATCATAGACGGGTATGTAAACGATTAAGGTAGCAATTCTCTGTAACAGAACGCCAGTGTGTGTTCTAATTTCCAGGCCTGGCAGGGTATATAAGGAGCGTTAAAAGCGTGAGATGCTGAGTGATCACTGGAGGACACGGGCACTTGCAGGAGACAGCATCATCAGCACGGCAGTGCTCGAAAGAGGCATCATTGTGTGTCTTCATATCGCCAGCTCGTCCAGTCGAGCAGAATCCAGATTTTGGTGCACTCGGATGTGGCCCGATATTTCACTGGAGCGAGTTCGGTGGTTAGCACACTCGACTCACTTGGAGGTCGATGGTTCAAATCCACGTACGGCCACCCAGGCAAATGCTGGGATGGTTCTTTCGCATGGGCATGGATAATTTCCTCCTCCACTCCTGATACGTTTCGAACTTTTGATCCATTTCTGATGATATCGATGTCGATCTGACGTTAAACCCTAATCTTCCTTCCCCCTTTTTTCTTTGTGGTACAAGGGAATGTGAGGGCAGGCATACTCGTGACCGATGTACCAATCGACCATTTCTCGCACCAGGCACAGCATAACATCTGCACCTGCCATCCCGAAACAGTATTTGGAGCCTAGCAGCTGCTGAACTATGGAATTATTCTCCCTTAGGCTGCCTTTAAAACTAGAGCACAAACGGCAGCTTTGGAGTAGTGCTGTGACCGGAAGGCTAGGATGCGGCTGAATCGCGTCTCTGCACCATCGTCGATGACCATTGTTGAAGAGTATGACGGCGACCATGCGTGACATGTCATTCTTCCAATGTGTTGTAGAGGCACACCATTGTTATTCCTGGCACTGTGATGTTGGGAACCATCGGTTATATAACTTCAAGTCACGTCTGGTAGTAAACGACAGCCCTCTGACAGCAAGTCGTTAGATCACCGACATACCTCGTCCTCCGCCAGTTACGCGAAACACCATTTTCTAAAGTTCCCAAACAAGTTTCAGCACCACTGTGCCATTATCAGTAGGTTTCCGTTTTATTTAATCTGCAATGTTAACATTTTTACGAAGTTATTACAAAATCATGTGGATATTTAGTTCAAACAATAATTCGTTTCTTTTTGTTAATACTTTTACACTTGGTGTGCATGATTTTTCAGGACCACCTGTGTATTATTTATTACACACACACACACACACACACACACACACACACACACACACACACACACACACGCACGCACGCACGCACGAAGATAAAATGTAAACAAAATTCGAATTTCGCGCCGAACTCACTGGTGAACAAATGAACACACACTGGGCTGGGACACACAACAATCACAATTACGAGCGCATTGAGTTTTGGTGAAGTGCGAAGTGCTTTTACGACCTTATTTGTGAAAATACGTGTTCTATTTACGTGTGCATCACAACACCTCACCACGATGCTGAAAACAAAAGGTCTCACCAGACGAAAACGCAAGTAATAACGAATATAGGTGCGAAATACCACGACAAACTTAATTACGTTTAGATGATAGGTTAACTTCCGACAAAATTTCTCATCAACATTGTTTTGTTGCAGCTACCTGTAATAAATAATACACAAGTGGTCCCGAAAAATCAGGCACATCAAGTGTAAAAGTATTAACAAAAAGAAACGAATTATGATGGCAGAGTGATGCCGAAACACGTATGGGAGCTTGAAAATATTGTGTTTTGCATAACCGGCGGACCTTACATCCTACAATTTTAATTGCAAAACAGTAAACAGAAACTCCAAACGATGAGTATCCATAATTAAAAGAAAACAGCCCTCGTTCACTAATTTTTAACGAATTAACAGGGTTTCAACACTGCTAGGAGTGTCTTCCTCAGAATTTAAACAAAATTAGTAACCGAGGGATGTTTTCTTTTAACTGTAACTATTTACGGTCTCTGAACGTGCAGCCATATACAAAATTTTGGTGAATATCCATCGTCCTCGTATGTTGTGTTTCATGTGACAGTATCGTGAAGCCATTTTTCAAGAGGACATTGTTCGTCCACACACTGCACGTTCCTCTGTGAGCTACTTGTATCATGTCCAGGTTCTCCCACGCCTGGCAAGAACCTCCAACCCCCCCCACCGGATCTGTGTCCCACAGGAAGTGTGTGAGACCCACTCGGTCACCAAACCCGTCCCAGTGGTTGTGTCCTGAATATCAAGGAGCAGCTGTAACAGTCGTGGACCACGTTACTATAGGATAGGCTACAACGGTCTTATGAATCGCTTCCCTACTAAATCAGTGCCCGACTCAATGCCAGACGAGGGTCAGTTAATTTGGTAAGTGAGCTCATATTGCCGATTTCTTTGTACATCTGATTCTATTTTGTAATCGCAGAGATATCACGACATAACCCTCAACACCGTGAAGTTTCATGTAATTGCTTCTCTTCTTCTTCGTGGCATGGTAGCTAAGTCGCTCTACGAGTCGAAAGAGATAAGTGAAAGGTAGAAGCACTGTTAATAAATCCAGGCGAACTCCGACTAGCGTTCATACCTCGCTGTTAAATAGCGGCCATGCCTCCTTAGCGCCACTACCGCGTCTTACTCTTCCGCCGCCGACCCTCGATGCAGAATGTCATGGGAGTGTAGCGCTCTCCACTCTGGCAGAGTACACAACTGGAGAAGTGGACGGGCACTTGAGGACTGCTGGAAGCTGGTCTGGTGGCCCATCGGCCAGGCAGTGTTTGACAGCTATCTGTCGCAGCCTCACGCCGCTGAAGAGGTGGGTAAAGCTCAGAATGGCCGAGTACTTGCACAATGGAGAACGTCGTCGCTGCGACACTCCTCTAATAAGAGATGGTAGACCGTCAGCCATTCTCAGGTGTTATAAAACAACGTCATTTGCAGTAACAATCGTAGAACAAACGTCAATATGTTTGAAATCAGGACGCTGTGACCTATGATCGACACTCGTTCCCTTGATATCTAAATATTTACCAGCATGATAAATATGGGGTCCTGGTTTCGATTCCCGGCTTGGTTGGGGATGTCCTCTGCCCCACTGGATGTTCTTGTCGTCGTCGCCGTCGCTGTCATCACCATCATCATCATCATCATCATCATCATCATCAACATCATCATCATCACCATCATCATCACCATCATCATCATCATCACCATCATCATCATCACCATCACCATCAACTGTGACAGTGGCTAGATTGGATTGCGTAAAAATTTGACTGTATAAAAATTGGGACTTTGTACGGGCGCTATGACCGCACAGTTGAGCGCCCCACAAACCAAAGATCCTCATGATAAATGTAATTTACGTATTTATTTTTGCGTTTATTCACCTGGCAAAATTTGCGCTTTCGGACAGTCTCTTCACCAACCAGACATTCTGTACGAAAGCAAATATGGCCTTTCCTACCAACTCTCTGCTACTTATACAGTGCTCTTTGGGGGACCCCCGCCGATATGCTTCTGCACTTTCATGTTTTCCATTGAGTTTTTAATACGTTACGTTACTTTATGTAATCCGCCCGTAAGTATTATTGGCTACCAGCCGTGTTGAACAGATACGGGGCAGCCTACATGGGGGAGCGCCCTGCTGCCTGCTACACAGGTGCCACTTATTTATGGGTAAGTAGCAAAGAGGGTCCATCTCCCTGGCATCACATAAATAGCAGGTGGTTATAATTTAAATTATGCTCTACCGAGTGTTGCAGTGCTGGCTGTATAAATCGCAAGGCGTTGAAACGTCGTAGGTATGGTCACTACCGATGAGCTCGCTGAGGACGATGAAAAATAATACGACACTGTAAGCAGTCAGATTGTGAAATGTTGTCTGTTTTGACGTACGCTGTACGTCGGCTGCGAAGCAAATTGATTTCTTTTGTGAAGTGACCCGTTGGTGTGAAGTGATAAGGAAGTTGAAGTTTTCCATACGGAGTGCAATGGCTGTTGAAAGACTGTGCACTGCTGGTAAAGTTGTTTTACAAGAACGGCAGAAATAATAGCGCTGGATGTAGGAACACCAACGACAGAAAGAGCTGCGAAGAGAGCCTATGTCAATAAATAGGTTAAAGACTACGATCGCGAAATCTGAAGAAACGTGAATCATGTGGTGCAGCAGGGAGAGAGAACCGACCGATATCCATGGCAGTTGAAGTTGTTGTAGCTGTAGTCGACCGTGCAAGTTGCTATCATGCTTTCGTATGAATCAGCTGCACAAAGATTGCGATTCACGATATCGAGTTTTACGGCGGTTTACTATAAGTTCGTTGATTCGAAGAAAGCATATGGGGCCTGAAGATGGCAAAATGAATTGCCGAAACTGGTTGCTTTCAAAATAAAATATCTTAAAGTGTATGGTCGTTGGTAATTGAAAGGTACGTACCAGTCCATGTCCCCTCGCCGTAAATAAGTTTCTTGTCATTTGTGTTCTGACCACGGTATGGTGTTGATGGGTGCTCATTTTGCTGATTTTAGGGACAAGATTCGCAGTCTGCAAAGGCGGGATTCTAATTTTGAGTAGCTCTCTACTTACTTATTCTGGCTTGTAACTTGAGCTGTCCATTTGATTGAAATTTGTGATTTTGTATAATCAAGTCTGAATCTCCAAGCTGTCAGGATAAATTGATGCGTCTCCTGCACGCAGTCTTCCATGCATCTCCCCACCGTGTTAGCGTCATTTCTGTGGGAATACAGTCCACATTCTCAGAAAACATTGCGCACTGTTAACTGCTTGTGTATTATGTTCAATAATTGGAGCAAGTAAAAATATGATATACTCAGAGTTGACTTTAATTGCAAAACCCCGTAAATTTTCCGACAGCTTTGGTATTGTTAGACGACTCACTAAGAATAAGTATAACCGGGTGCACACCTAAGCTTGTTATATCCTCCCTAACTATTTTATCGTTGTGCACAGTGGCCAAATTTAACGATTATTCTCCTTATATTTGGCGAAGGTGAATTTTCCTCGCACGTCTTGTTTGATTTTAAGTCTGTTTATTGACTGGAAGAGCTGTGTCGATTTCTCCTTGGATTATAAGTTTGCTGTATGCTCTGTCGTAACTATTTAGCTACCTTGCAGTATTCAGGTTCAATAGGCAACATCATTTTATAGCAACCTTATGAATCTTGCCAAGAGTTAAAAATCCTCAGGATCAACTTGCAAGCTTTCAATGTAGATAATATACATAAATAACGATTTGTATGATTCATGCTGAAAATGTTAACAACGTTACAAGACCTAACTTACAGATGTAACTACGTATATACACGTCAGAAGAGTTTTTAGGGTTTGTCATGTGCTGCATGTACTGATGTACAATTATATCACTTGATGATTACCATATAGCCAAAACCGCAAATAAATAACTGTCACAGTCGAAGGCAATTAAGATGTCATGTACGAATTTTAATTCATGTGACATCTAAAATACTTACATCACCTTCTGAATTAGGAACGTCTACTCTCTTAATCAAAACCTTTCGAGGTTGCGGACACTATTGGAGGAATGGGAACGCCCTACGACAAGAATCTGACTGCAGTGTAGTTATTATCTTTGAATAAATTAGTTATTCCTGTTCGTCTCGTCACGTGCTTTTTTCAGTTACCTTCTGTGCTATACTGTAGCAGTTCTTTCTAAGTTTGGCCCAAGTTTCATCGGACTGTGTTACATAGTAGTGACACATCTTCTGAGCCGTATTTCCATCCTCACCGAGCGACGCGGGGTTAGCAGACAGGACATTGGGAGGGCGATTGTTCAAACCCGCCTCAGGCCATCCTGATTTAGATTTTCCGTGATTTCCCTAAATCGCTTTAGGCAAATGCCGGGATGTTTCCTATGAAAGGGCACGGCCTATTTCCTTCGCGGTCCTACCCTAAACAGATGGGACCGATGATCTCGCTGTTTGGTCCTCTACCATAAGTCAACCTCTAACATTCTGTGTGGTATCTGTTTGTTCTATATCGTGTCTCCCTACCACTTTCGCGCAACGACGCTCTGAGCGTGTTTTTTTAGGGAAATGACTAGTTTGAACCTGGGACCTGTTGCTGGTAAGGAGACGCCAGACCACACATGACATGTAGAATTCACAAGAGTTCAGTGAGACTAGCGATGATATAAACAAATACTTAATGATTTCAGCGTCAGGTCCACTGCACTCCCTGTGAAAGAATCTTAATACTAACTAAACTTAGTGGAAGGGGTTCAAGGCATTCCTATTTTTAGTTAGCTGGTAAAATAACGTCGAAAAAGCAGTTAAGTTTATCAATGGAAATTTTATTCTACTCACAAAACATTGTTTATAAATTGCACTATTGATAAAAGGAAATGTTTTAATACGGGATGGTAAAAACCAACTGCGTTCAACAAAAATGTGAACGAATATTCCCTGAGTGGGTTTCCAAGTTCTACAATGGATCGAAGGATGACCTATGCCATATCACATCTATAATCTAGGTTTAAATTAAGTTTCACAAGAGAGAAAACTATCAAAATGGTCTACAGTGACCCTCAATTACCTTTAATTACTTATCTAACTTGTAAATTACAGTGGCTGATGTGGCTTCTCAATAACTATATAACAGAAAAATCATCGCGTTTCAGATTTTTACTTCAAGTGGCAAATGTGAACACTATGAGCATTAATTGACGATCGACACTAGTATTACGCAAAAAGGGCGTGTAACAGATGAGACTTCTGTAGTTCTGTATGAAGCTTTATGCGCTGTTATGCGGCATCGCGTGCGTTCATTACCTTGTCGGTGTTCGTCAGGGGGCGGCGGACAGCACAGCTCCGCTCACCTCGCCGTCTCGGAAGCAACTCTCTCCTAACTTCTCCTTACTACAATTTACCGAAGTTGGTTTAAAAAAACTAACTGGCTGTGTTTCCATCTGACCAATCAGGGTCTCAATGTTAACCTCAAGCTCCACCTACAAAAATTCTGTCTATCCAATGAGAAACGTTATACTTTTCGTGGTGGGGCAATATTTTTAAAGTCTGCAACGTAATAGAGACGTGAAAAAGCCTCACGCTAAAACTTGCAGCTGGTGTGGTCCTTTTAATGTTATTGTAAGATCTATACTGTTCTTCTGGAGGGCTCTATCTTTTAACATGGGGGGGGGGGGGGTGGTCCTAACGTAAAAGAGAGGCGAAAAAGTCTCACGCTAAGGCTCTAGCTTTTAACATGAGCTGGGGGGTGCTCCTAACGGTTAGCTGGCGACTTGGGTGTCCGTCCCTTATCGTAGGGCCTTCTAACTTAACACGGTTCTGATCTCGGCTTCTGTTCTCGTTTCTCCCCTCGGAAGTGCGTCTGTCTTACGGTGGGAAGGTATGACATGCATTTAGGCATTCTTGTGTTAGTCTGTGGTATTCCATTTGCTCACTCGTTGATCGTATTTCTTTGGTTAATTTAATGTCACGATTTAATCGGAGCTATGTGACATACTACTGGATTTGCTTATCATGTCAGGGTTTTCATGGAAGGTGTTGGATTTGCCTGACACCTTACAAACCAACCAACCAACCAACCAACCAAGAACTTATATCCTCAAGTTTTGCCCACCGGCGCACGTATTTCTCTTCCCAGTATGAATGCATATTACAGAGCTGCTGTGACGGAGAATTTGCAGGCAAGACATCTGACAGGACCCTACAATAGGAAGTCGTGTGTGGACACTGGTTTTTCCAGTATTTTTCAACCGTCAGTTACAACCGCGCTGCTTTTGTAGAGGGGGAACAAAGGTAATAAATGAGTGGACGATTTTAAATGTACGACCATCACTAGGTAGGAGAATCGGACCGAAAAGAATAACGTAATTAACCAAACATATATATAATTTCCCAGCTGAAATTCCCCACGGCGACCCCGCAGTGATAAATCAGCATTGCAATTTGTACAGTGTACACAGGACGTTACGGGTGTAAATGCAGATATTCATTTGGTGACTGAGGACGATTACAGAACAACATTACATCAGTAACGTCAGTATTTACGTCATTTTTAGCCTAATAATTATAGACATTGCCAGTCGTATATTTTTAGGTAGGCTGGCACCTCCAAGTATGTGGCCCAAGAGCAAGCCATTGATACTTATGTTCCTCTGGGTAGCAGGTCAGCTGGACGCGAAACTGTTAGTCTATACTAACAGGCGTAGTCCAGTTAGTGGATCAGTTGCGACCATGTACGTCATGAAGTTTATGACGTATTTTTGGGAAGACTGTTCGACGCAGACTAGAAACAACCAACACACTTACGTTTGCATATTAAGGTTCTCCATACAAAAAAATCTACACTTGCACTCGTTACAGGGGCCGTCAAATGAAACCCGAACTACCGCGACGAAGGGACCATGCATTGGTTCCATTCAAAACAAACAACCACACGCATTACAACATCAGTCCCCGATACGATCAATTATTGTTTCGCAGAATGCCATCGGCCGCAAACGGATTCACAACAGCACCTACTCCTGCCCTTCATCATACGACTGAAACCGAAGCCCACGCTTGTCTTTCTCCAAGTCAGCAAAGATACGAAAATCATACGATAAAGTTTTCGGGTTGTACGGCGGATGTTGCAGGGTTTCGCAAGCAAATCACTGAAAGATAGCGTTCATCCGATCGTCAGCGTGGCGACGGGCGTTATCGACAGCCCATTCTCGAGGTACCCGACCGGCAGAGGGCCTCTGCAGTGGAAGCAGAAGGTCGGCATAGACGTGTCGGAACTTGTAGGAACAGCTTTGAATTTCCTTGCCACAAGAGATGTAGAAAGTTTCCACTGTTATCCTTATCGCTCGTTCTCGTGCTGTCAGAATGTCTCGGACTGAATTATCCTGCAACACGATAAAGCCTATCCTCAGAATGCCAATCGGATGAAGGCTACGCTTCAGCGATTTAGTTGGGAAACACTACACAATCCGCCTCCGGCCTGAATCTTTCACGGCGTGATTTTCGCATATTTGACGACCTGAAGTAAGACATGCAAGGATGTTGGTTTCAGTCGGGTGAGGAAGTGCTAGTAAGGGTGCGGTTGTGAATCCATCAGCGGCCGACTTCCTTCTACGAAACAGGAATTGATCGCCTCTTCCCACAGTGGCATAAACGTTTTAGCACGCGTAGTGATAACTTTTTTGGTAGCGAGTGTTCGGTTTTCATTCGACTGCTCCTCACATAATAACAACAATAGTAATAATAGTGATAATAATAATCCACCCGCCGCACAAAAAAGGAGACAGACCGGATGTCAACAATTACTGAGGCATATCACTACTACCAGTCATCTACAAGATCTTCTCCTCATCCCTATTGCAGAGATCACAGTAACAAATTGAACCAAGATGGGGAGTATCAAGCGGCTTTCCGACCCAGGCGTTCCTGCCCTGAACAAATTTTTAATCTGAAAACAACGTTGAAATACAGAGCTGTTAGACATAAGCCCACCTTATGGACATTCGTCGACTTCAAGAAAGCGTATGACTCAGTCGACCGTAAATCCCTTGTCAACACTAATAGAACTCGGACTTGACCAGAAAACACGTAAGCTCATTGAACAGACACTCTCCAACACAACCTCTTAAGTATAATGGCAGCTAGCCTCCAACGTGACTTTAGGTAGTACTAGCACCTTTATTGTCAAAGGCTATGTTTCTCAATCAGTAGTTGTCATGACGCTGTGTCTATTTCTTCGGTGCCACTCTCGCCCAGTGAAATCTAGCTGAGTGCGGGCAGTGAGGTGTACGTATCTCTCTGAAAGATTTAAGACCGGCGGAGAGGTTTCGCTTCACGGGAGCCTTGTTTGCAGCCTAAGAGCCGCTGCTCTTCTTGTCAGTCGCTTCGTGACCTTCCGGCAGCCGTAACTGCCGTGGCAGCGGAACTGCTGGCCGGCGCTTTACATGCTGTTATATAGGCTGCTTCTGGCAACACACTACCATTAAATGAAATGTACACCAAGAAATATCGCCACAGCAGAAATAACGCAATTCTCTGCAGAAGTCTCATCTCACGTGTCCCGACAATTTCGTAGAGGCAGAGTAGAAGAATTTATTTTTTTTAATTACTTTTCCAAATTTTTGTGCAGAATTTCGTACTTTACATTGACGTCCGGTTTGGAGGTGTATATGTAATTCGTAGGCAG
Source organism: Schistocerca serialis cubense (assembly GCF_023864345.2). Taxonomy (NCBI): domain Eukaryota; kingdom Metazoa; phylum Arthropoda; class Insecta; order Orthoptera; family Acrididae; genus Schistocerca; species Schistocerca serialis. Next base: position 242,950,228 of record NC_064646.1, read on the forward strand.
TCCGTTTAGGAAAAAATAAATAATTTCCAGTTGGCCGTATTAAGCAAGAGAAATTAAATACTCTGAAAATAAGGTAGAAGAACTTTTCACATGTCTGTAATAAGCTCAACTGTCTCTTTACGTATGCTACACTGCCAGTTATTACCGTCGTTTTACAAGTTCTTTTCACACCACAACAAGAGTCTATGGAGTTGCGCTGACTGCTTAAACTAGCTGTCTCCCCTTGCATGCAGGGATCCGAAAGAGAACGCGATGTTATACGAAGGATACCGATAGAAGTTTTGCTTTTAATGATTGAAGACGTCTGCTGCCATAAATTTCGCAACTCCCGCGGAGTGCTAAGAAAGTAGTTTCGAGAAGAAAGCAAGTAGAAGATATAATAGCAGCTACCATCCGCTAATTTAAAGACTTCTGTTTGGCAGATTTCATTGTACCTCATCATTACCTGTTTCGAACTTCCGTTCATCAACAAACAGCTGCGTTAGAGGATGAACTGTTAATCAGATGATAGGTGTTTTGCGTGCCATGGTGCAGTATAGACAAAATATTTTAACTGGTATATATTCATGAAGGAAATGAAGACAAATGAAGACAAACAGAAGTTGGAAACTGCATAAAAACTGTGCAACACAAGACGTACAGTGGACGTGTCCATATTGCTTCGAAGACGTGCATTTTTATAGTTTCCCATGTAACAAGCAATATTTCTAGAATGACATTTTCACTCTACAGCGGGTGTGCGCTGATATGAGACTTCCTGGAAGATTAAAACTGTGTGCCGGACCGAGACTCGAACTCGGGACCTTTGCCTTTCGCGGGCAAGTGCTCTACCAACTGAGCTACCCAAACACGACTCACGCCCCGTGATCACAGCTTTTAATTCTGCCAGAAAGTTTCATATCAGCGCAAACTCCGTTGTAGAGCGAAAATTTCATTCTAGAAACATCCCCCAGGCTGTGGCTAAGCCATGTCTCCGCAATATCCTTTCTTCCAGGAAAGCTAGTTCTGCAAGGTTCGCAGGAGAGCTTCTGTGAATTTTGGAAGGTATGAGACGAGGTACTGGCAGAATTAAAAGCTGTGAGGACGGGGCGTGAGCCGTGCTTGGGTAGCTCAGTTGGTAGAGCACTTTCCCGCGAAAGGCAAAGGTCCCGAGTTCGAGTCTCGGTCCGGCACAAAGTTTTAATCTGCCAGGAAGTTTCATAATAAGCAATATTGTCATAATAAACGTATCCCATTGCCACAAAAACATTCTTGAAAACACACAGTAAAAAATGGTTTACCATTAACACTTTTACATCGAAAAATCTTATCTCACACCAACTGCAAGTGTTTTACATGTACTGATTGCTTACTAAGACGCTACAGACCAAGTATATACATTGTTTACATTTGGTATCAGATAGGAGTTGAAAGATATAACACTAAAAAAAATCACTTCAAATGTATTTTTAAAGAGCCGTGAGGTTTAATTATATTTTACTACACATTGTATTATTTTACTTTTGTAAACGCCCCAACAGTCACTGATTGCAAATCTTCAGTGACTCTTGCACCATTTACAAATATTTCATTACATTGGAAGTCTGTCACCTTCACAGCGAATCTGCTACCCCTCATCATTGCATTATTTCTTAGATACTGCCGACAACATGAAGTTAATGCCAATCTTTAAACTCATACTGGTCATTGTTGTAAGATGCATTCATCAGGGTAATGTGTTTAATGATGAATACCATTTGCAACAGTGATCGAACTTTAGTTCTCCTTGCATTTTGTATTCTGCTCTGAAAAATTTCTTCAACTTTAGCATTGTGTCTTTGACAAACAGTAGATGCAATAAGTTGTAATCTGCCTTTTCATTTATTTTTTGTATGTTACATACGTTTTCACTTTGCACTTTCTTTACTCACATTTCATCTATTTCTTACGTAAGACATTACTACTAGTTTGAGTGTAACTTATATTCCTACTTTGTAGTTTTCAAACGTATTTTTATCTTCATACGGACAACATATCTTCATTTATGGACATAAATACCGTCGATTATGTATGATTTAAATGCTTCCCCGCGTGATTTCAGTGGAGACATTACGGAGACTCGAATGTAAAGAATAAGAAGTGAGGGTGGTATTCTGATTTGCCTGGAACAACTTAATAGTTTCATACAGGTAGTCAGATACCGAAAATTTTTTAAACGAGCATCTTAATCAGTTGTATTGTTTTCGTATTTCAACAGAAGAGTGAAAAATGAAAGGCGATGAGGGTTGTGTGCATGCGTTTGTGAATTTAGAGCGCTGAACGGCGACGTTATTAGTGATGTGTAGGGCTTGGTAAACGATGTTAGCATTCACAAGGGTCCTAGGTTTCCCGATACACGGCAGCGTTCGATACACAATCGAATAGTCACGTGACATTTGACGCGCACAGTGGAAGTGCAAGGGATATGTCAGAAACTACGAACTAGCCACAACAATAAGCTATGGCTTTGCTAAAAATTTAAAATTCGGTAATTTCGTGCAACGCTGGAGGAAAGGTCTTAATTTTTACCACTGCACGAACTCCTACTGCGTCTGAACAAATCTGCAATACAAGTTCTCGTTCAGTGTCGGTATTTACGGGGGTTGGAACTTTAATAGTGGCAACTATTTATTTACAGCTCGTACAAAATAGATGCGTGTTTCACCGTTTTACTGACTTTCAGAGTCGTCACCAGCATTCTGTATAGTCCGTTGCCAGCGATGTGGAAGCCGTAGGATACTCTTAGCAGTGCCCGTTGTGTCGACAGTTCGAGCAGCGCGGTCTATTGCCCGACGAATTTGTAGCAGTTCTGTAGCGAATGCCGTGAAGTGTTTCCTTCAGTTTAGAAACCGAGTTTAACTTACGAGGGCTTAAGTCAGGGGAGTGCAGTAGGTGGTATAGCACTTAGTAGCCTCATCAGTCAAACAAATCAGTAACAGCTTGCACTGTACGTGCTTGAGCATTGTCCTGCAAAATGATTGTCAGTTCTTGCAGAAAGTGTCATCACTTTGTCTCTATGCTGCTCATTTTTGGAACACAACTGACCGCGCCGCTCGAACTGTCAACGCAACTGGCACTGCTAGAGTATCGTATGACTTCCACATCGCTGGCAACGGGCTATACACAATTCTGGTGACTACTTTGAAGGTCAGTAATACTTTGAAACACGTATCTATTTTGTATGAGCTGTAAATAAACAGTTGCCACTATTAAGGTTCCAATCTTAGTATAAACATTTATGCCGATTTCCACATAAGGATAACAGGGAGAAAGACAAAGATATCCACCAAAAAATTAACACGTGACTTAACCTAGTCCAATATTTTAATGGCTTGCCGACTAGGCTAGGCAAATGAGCAGCTCAGCCCCTGTACATATAGTAGAATAACAAATAAAAACGTTATCATTCTTTAATGACGTTGAAAAGATGACGCAATATTCAGACGAAAATTAACCAAAAATAAAATTCTGAATGAACGAGAGATATTGTAATAAAGTGACCGTATTTTTAATGGCGAGAATGATTTAGAGCGGCAATAGCCGTCTCGGAAATAGTACCATAAAAAGTCACTAGACAGCGGGACGAGCGAAAGCTTCAGACTTGGACAGGATTGCGATAGTTTTTTTTTTTTTATTTATTAACGACGTCGTTACACATCGCTTGCTGCCTGAAAGACATTTCAGCCCCTGTTTCACAGGTTAGTTAGGTTTAAGTAGTTCTAAGTTGTAGGGGACTGATGACCTCAGATGTTAAGTCCCATAGTGCTCAGAGCCGTTTGAACTATTTTTGAACTAGCGTCCACCTAGCATGTAGTTCTTCCGGAAACATTATGTCTGACAGATAATGTGACCGAAATCTGTACGTTGACAACTTACCTAATTTTCCGACAAATGCTTGACATAAAAATTTCATTCTTTTGTAGTTTTCTACATAGCTATTCTAATAGTTAAACACTGCAATGCTGTACTCAGCTACTGTGCTTTCTCGCCATGAGTTCTATACAGTAAGATTGTCTTCGTGGCTAGATTCTAATGTTCCATGTGCTGTCAGTAACCTACGCTACTCATTTTCCTAGTTCACAGATGTTGGCTGAAATTTACTGGTCTGGTACTGAAGAGTGCTTTCCATAGAACTAATACAACAAACAAATATTGACTGTTTCATACTTGAACCAAGGTCGCACAGTCAGGTATCAGACAACCGTAATGAAAGAATATCTGCAAGGAACAGCAGCAACCCCGCGACGAGAAAGCTCTTGTCAAACGAGGAGAAATTGAGAGTGGGAGCGGGAAAGGAGAAGGGGAAAGGAGAGGGGTGTCGGCGGAGAAATTTTGGGGTGGGTGTCCCCAATTTCTTTTATCTCTACTCGTTATTCTTCTCCGCTGGATTCTTCTGCGAAGATTAACGCAACGCTGCGATTTCCTGCGAGGGGCAATTATTCTTCCCCTTTCGGCAAAAACTGCTTTTAATTAACAGCACATTATTTGTTTTCACGGGTAATATAAGCTGACCCACTATTAGATCCGAATCGAGAAAGTTCTCTGAGCTATGATCTGCTTTAAATCATGTCTGTTTGCCCTTCATTTCATAGTGTAGGTCTTCTGAATGCCTAACGTGGTTGATTTAAGTCGTGCACGGACAAAGGTAAGTCCAGGGTACTCCTCTGTATTATGGAACAGGTGTCAGTATTAAATTAATAATTTCATTCCTTATGTTGGAAACAACTATCACTGTGATAATTCAAAGCAATGTTAATGTGAATTACACCACAGAAATGGACAAACAACTCAATTTACTGAACACACTGAAATTTATTGACAAATTCAATCACTCAGAAAATTTTCTAATCGAGAAACCCTAAAGACCGAGCTGTTTCAGAAACTTTACTAATGCACATCTGACAATTTAGATAGACAACAAGACCATACGTGTTCGTGCATCTAACCTCTGAAATTAGATGCAATTTGTATGTCCTAATATTTGGTAATGTACTACTCTCTGAAACTTTATATCCCTTGACATTTAACAAGGAATTTTATGAACATCTCTGGATACAAACTTTTATCTGTAGTTTGGTGATACGTCTTGTATGTGATACGGAGCCTCCCAAGTTTCGTTACGCAGAACTATGATAATTTTATGTGATTTTGGACCTATTTTACGTCGTCAGATTGCTACCACATGTGCTATACATTCTTTCAGGCACGAGAACGGAAAATATGGATGAAAAATTGGTGTAAGAAGCTGTAGGGAAGCAGCCTACTCACGCTGTAGTAAATTCACATCAGTTTCCATTGTGTGCCAGCCAGTCTGCTGTAACTAGCTCTGACGTCATAAATGTTGCGCAATACCTTAAAAATCAAGCAAATGACCTAAAACTTTTCTAGCATGTCAGGAATAATACTAAATTAATGTGTGTTAAATATCAGTTCGATAACTTCAGCCATTTTCGAAATTTGGACGTTTTTCTGAAAAAATCATTGGCGCAACAGAAAAGAGCTAGAGACTTCAAAATTTATATTTAGATTCATCTTTCATAATGATTTAATAAAAACAGTACTTTGGATTTCACAAATTAAGATTTTAGTGGAAATTCATGATTTTCTGGTTTTCATCTCAAAACTCAAGGAAGCAAGATAGATTAAGTAGGCTAATAAATAAGGCTAGGATTTTTAGATTTAAATAGGTTGGAGGTCCGCTATGACTATGAAGATGTGAAAAGTTTCTTTTGAATACCTATAAAATTATAGCGATAGCGGATCTCAAAAGGGACAGTTCAGAGCTCATCTACTGCGTGCAGTGTAATTTAATTAATTCTCTCGCCCAAAATATTTAACTTAGCCATGTCAAAATTTTATTATCAATACTTACCTGTGTGCTGAATGCATGTTTAAATTAAGAGCTTCATCGGCCATGAGCAAAAGAAGCTATAATTTATTATGTAACTTGAAGCGGTGCGTTACTAGCCCAGCAGCTAGTCGGGAGAGCCGATTTGATCAGGCGTTCCCTTAGCCGTCCGCACCGCGGCTTTATATATAAGAATGTTGCGCGAGGAAGCAAGGCCCCAGTTCTCTCCAGACGCTGAATGACACACCATCTGTGTCGGGAGTCGCATCGCACCGGTATCATTGCTACAAACAGCCTCGGGAGCCGTATTAAGTTACTAGAGATACGTGGAACCATTAAATCATTTCAAGTGAAGGGTTAATTCTGGGATGATTTTCATTATCTAGCGTCAGTTTGCGTATTGTCGTATTTTCTCGTGCCGTCGCGGGACAGACATTCTACCAAATATTTAGCGTGGCGTTTGATGAAATATTTTCATCAAATTATGGCGAGCATTCTTTTTAACATTTAATTCGGACATTTATAGTTGCATCAGCGCATTAGACTCTGAACTGCTCTGTTAATTAGGTTGTAGGGATACTTGTGTTCTTTATCAGTGAATTTCAGAATATACTCAACTATTTTGGAAAACCGTTTTTGATTAGAAATCCCCGACAATCTCCTAATTCCTCAGAGCTATAAGCTGCAGCTATAATGGTATTCTCAGATGAAGTGGGCACTAGGATCTCTAATTACTGGCTCCACGTTTTGTTAAATCACTTTCTGGGTGCTAAAAAGTAAATAGAGAGCCAATGTTGAGAACGGCGAAAGACAGCATTAACAACATTCTAAAAGCCAGAAACTGATTCAACATGCAAGCATTTATACAGCAATATAATTTTTTTTTTACAAATTATTCGCCGCCCCACATATGGTGCATCGGCCGGGAAATCAACTAAGTGAAAGTGATTTTTTAACTATTCGGATTCGCGAGTGAAATGCGACATGCAACTGAGTATAAAACAGTGAATGTGTTACGTGTGCATGTGGACGATGCAATTGGATTAACAACACATCTGGATTGACGGAGCTGGCACTGAGTCTAGCGGTGCTGCCGGCATCGCGAGAAGCCAGTCTCGCCGCACCGCAGTCGTCCACTAGAGCAGCCGGCGCAGCGCCTGCAATTGCAGGCCACGCAAACACACAACAGCCGTCGGAGAGCCGTCTGCAGTTCAACGTGCCACGTCGCATCAGGAATCCTGGTACGCCGCGCCGGCAACGCCATACGTCGTGCAGAAGGAACTAAGTTAAGTGAAAAGCTGTTAATAATTTTACTAACCTGCACTAAAAGACTGTCGGCGATGGAACCGCCAAAGGAAGCTGAGGTTAAACTTAAATCAGAACCAATATCTGTTGAGGGAACTGTAAATCCAGACAACGGTTCAAGTGTAAATATGCATGGAAGTAGTAATGTTAAGGTGAAACATGAAGTATTGTCTCCTGACAGTAGTGTAAAATAGGGCAATGATTCAAAATATTAGAAACCCTGTAGTAAAGCAGAAATTAGAAATTGTAACTTTATTGGATGATAGTTTCTCTGATGAATTAAAAATGAATCAGTCATCAGAGATGGTAGAGTTTAAGAAGGAGAAGTTAGATATGACTAATCAATCAGAAGTTTCAGTTAGTTTTGATGATTCTGGTGTTGGAGCTAGTTTTTCGTCACCTGAGTGTGATAAAAAGCCAGCTAGTGGGCAACCCAAAGATGCTGGGGCTGTTGATTTAAATGTTATATTACAAGCAATAGCTGCCAGTAATGAAAAATTGTCAGCCAGTAATGCTGAATTAAAATATGAGATTATGGCCAGCCAAACTAATTTTAATAAACGATTGGAGGTAATGGACGATACCTTCAAGGCTGGTTGCAATAAGTTGAAAGAGGATCTAGACAGTTTGAATTGTAAAATTGATTACAATCATGAGGATATTAAGAAAAAGGTTGCTCAACAATTTTCTGAAATGTATAAGACAATAAAATCCGAAGTCGCTGAGGTTCGCAAAGACTTCCAAATGGAAGATGCGAAGCTGGAGCACAAGTTAACAGAAAAGATCGAGGCGGAATCTGAACTGTGCTCAGATAGATTTAAAGATGTTAATATAAAAGTAAACATATATCAAGCAGAAGTAGAAGCAATCAAAACTGACACTACTCATATTGTACAAAGAGTAGATAATGTTGAAATGAAAGTAGAAAATATCAGTACTAACATTGCTAACATTGAGAGTAAAGTAGCTTCAGTAACTTCTGGTAATGGTAGTATACAACAAGTTGTAGCTGCAAACGCCGCTTTTATCGGGTGTCGGCAGTTCTTGCGGTTCGATCCAGATAAAAATATCCACCCGCTAGATTTCTGGAGCGATTTTGAAGATGTGATTCCACCAACTTGGTCTGAACGAGAGAAAATCTCATTTATTAGAAGCCATTTAGCAGGTGACGCCATGCGTTGGTCAGCTGATGTTATGTTGAAGTGTAAAACATTAGCGGAGTTTAAAACAGCTTTCATTAATGAGTATTGGTCTAGCAATAAGCAAAATGAAGTGTTGAGAGAATTTTGGAGTGGAAAACGCTTCAATGCAGGCAAGGAGTCCATTAAAGAGTTTGCTAGGTCATGGATTTCACGTTTGTCACATTTGGACGAAAAGCTGAAACCTGAAATGATAATACTAGGTCTTGAAGCCAAACTGCCATGGTATTGGCAAACTAGAATTATATCAGCCCCTAGAGACAATCTGGATCGTTTCATTGAGTATTTGGAAAGTGTAGAACGTGTTGCTGCCAATTAGGAGCAAGCACGTAATAACCGAAATGCCAATAACAATAATAGTAATTTTAGGAAAGAGCAAAATGGCAATGTAAACATCAGAACAGTAGGTGTTCGCCATCCTAAGAGAGGTAGGAATTGGGGAAATAATTATCAGAACCAACAATGGCGTCCAAGGGATAATAATTTTGTTCCAAACAGAAATATGCATGTAAACAACAGTACGGAAAGTAATGCTGTGCCAGTCAACTATAATGGAAATAAAGGAAACAGTAGTAGGCCGAGGCAGGAAAACTAGTTCCCGTCTATGAGGACACTGGCGCTCACCAGGCGGTTACTTTTCCTAAGCCAGTAGTTAAGGGAATTGGTAAGACAGATCAGAATACTCAGACTGAACATGTGGATGAAGAGTCGGTAGCACCTAAGAACACAGTAGAAATATCAGATCACTCACAGTATTTGATAGATACCGTGTTAGAGACGCTTTCTAAGTGGGAAGAGAAAGAGAAGGCGCAGCAGTGTAACGATAGGGAGGAGCTACAAAATACTGAATTGTCAGGTGAAGAAGCAGAAGAAATTCATGCTTATATTTACGATGAAGATGATGTGCTCTTATCTAAAGTGCCTGTGCAGGATGTTGATAATGTACTAATAGATTTAGGACAGGAGGTAAGTGAGAATGTAGAGGATAGCCTGTTGGGGGTCGATGAACCCAGTAGCTGTGACCAGTTGTCACTTGAGAAGGAAACCGACGATAATAGAGAAAGTGGTTTAGCTGTAACTAGTGTTATGCCCGGTCTGGAGACGCAGAATCGCTCAGACTACAGTAATTTGGGTTATGTTCAGCAAACTAAATGTAATGAAGTCGTGTGGTGTTTCGATTTAAAATTAATAGACCGACTGGAAAAGGCAGCTGAAAATGTAATTCAGGAAACCCCTACACACTGTGACCTAAATGTAATGAAGACAGATGTCGATCACTTTAGTTGGAGACAAATCCAAAAGGAACTACTAGATGAATTTGAGGAACCACCTGTACAACCTAGAATAAGCCACCTTATAATAATAGTGAATATGTTGGGTATCAATGTACGTTGTCTCTTAGACAGTGGAAGTGAGGTGAGTGCAATATCTCAGTCCTTCTTTGATGCATTACCTGGTAAAGACAAGCTTACAGTAGTGAGGGTATCAGGACTAAGAATAATTGGTGCTACTGGCAAGGTTTCAAAAACGGTAAAGCAAGAAGCTTTGCTGCCCTTTAACATTAATGGTAATTTGATTGATCATCCATGTTTAATTGCAAACAATCTCAGTATTGAGGTCTTAATTGGCATAGATTTCTTGTCAAAATATCAGAGTGTTGTTGACTTTGAAAGAAGCCAGTTAAAAATGGTCTTGCCAATAACTGGAGTAATTATAGTACCTTTTAGTGATAAACATGTAGTAACTGATGAGGAAACTTGGGAGCTGCCTATACGAGTTCTGAAAAATAGGAGGTATTGGGACGAAGGTGTTAATCTTAGTACAAGTAAGCTAAACACAGAAGAAGAAGAAGAAGCAATTATTGTGGACAAAATAGAAGCTAAATTGCAGGAGATCGATAAGATTTCAGACAATCAAAAGGAAGAATTGAGACAGGTTCTAAAAAGGCATCATAAAGTATTTTCAGATCGACGTGGCGTGGTCAAAGGTTATGAATGACTGCTGTAGGGAGGAGGTTGTTCTGTAACCTCTACACAGTGTGGCAGCTGTGCAGTCCCAGCTGTGTGAGATCTTCTTTCCATTTCAGGTCTCACTCATTCTTCATCTTCCCTATCTACAAAAATTTTGACCTCTTCTTTCTAGACATGAAAATTTTCTGTCGTGGCTATCAAGCCATGAGTTATGTAACCATTCTATCTACCGATTAGTGAAGAAAAATACCTAATGTGACAAACCTAATAGTGACAAGCAATAGAGAAGTATGACATAATTAGGATACAAATGTATTTGAGTAACAATTATGTATAGTACCCTGGTAATATAATAAGTACAAAGTGTTGTTTTATTGGAAATGGTCCAACAACAGTAATTTGAAAAGATATATGAATTCATGTACAAGCCGGATCTGAAGTGGTAGTGAAACCTAGTGTATGCATTAGAGCTAACTAAGAAATAGTAAAAGAGATTGCTTAGTGTTAGGAAAAATATGCAGATAAGTTGTAAGATTAAACCCACCTGGTGTAGCAAGGAAAGGCAGTGTAATAGAATTGAGCAGTGTTTGTGGTTGAGACGTGAAGGACACGTCCCTGAAGTATTTATAAGGTTGGAGCTGGCCATTATTTTAGTGTAGTGTGTGACAGGATACACCCACACGTATTGAGGTTATGAGTTGGAGGCGTGAATGCGACCATAGGTACCCTTATGTTAGATGAGACAGAGCAGCTCATGGTGTCCTATAGGTTTAAGGAATTTAGCATTACGCTCGTCCATAATTACTTGATGCACTTTAGTGGTAGGTCTGAGAGAGACTACCCGAGGTTTCAGCGTCCGATCGAGTGGAAATGGATTGCCACGTGAGCAAACTAATCAGCTGCAGTACACTATGAATATGAAATAAATGTGCTATCCTATGCTTTAAATATTAATAGAGTGAGTGTTAAATAAGTACATACACTATCAAAATAAATAAATAACATACTGACAGACGTGAAACATTATTTTGGCTCAGCATAACTACACTTCAAAGTAAGTAAGTACTAATTGCAGATGTGGAACTGACAACAGCAGAGGACCAATAAGTGGATTTAGTAGTCAACTAAACGTAGTGTGTTTTGAACACTCGCAACTGTACTATTACCATAAGTTACTCACATGTACAAAGAAGCTGAGAAAACAACCACTAATCATACTCATACTATCTCTAAGAATAAGGTAATCAAAGATGAGTCAGTTAAGTGCTTAAAATACAAATGTATCAGGAATGTACCGAGCATTGGTTCAGTGTTCCGGCCCAGAAATAATAAATTAAGATTAAATATGATTTATGATTGTATGCCTTAGGAGCATAAATTTTCTCTAATACATGAGTAAAGGCGTTTTGAGCCGTTTGTTTAACGATTTTATGACAGTTAAGTAACCGCAAGAGTAATACTGAAAAAATTCTGTTAACTTTGTTGCAGCAAAATATTGAAGGATAAAATGTATATATCCCCATTTCATTGTGACCCACCCATAGATATTAAGTGAACAGAGTCTGAGGCACTCTTTTTGTTTGTTCTACAGGACAAACCAGATAATGGCAGTCTGGTAGCTGCGTGAAAGCGTGGAGTGACTCGGACACAACTCACAGTGACCCCTCCCCTTTCCCCAATGTAATTTAGAGAGAACGTGAAGGACGCACACCATAGCAACTTCTCCTCCTCTACCCTGGTGAATGGAAGTGTAGGACGCGAGCCAAAGCAGCTACAAACACGTGTGTAAAAATTATTTGTGAACTTTTCTTTCAGGTTTAGAAAAGACTGCTAAGAGATAATCATCTGTTTATGTATCATGTTATTTTCTTTGAATTTGTGCATGTAAAAATGTATTTAATGGATCTAAGATTTTTATAATTTTTCAATTCGTATGTGTTTGTTTGTCTAAGGCAATATGTATGCCAAAATATTTCATTGACTTTGCTTAAAATTTTGAGTAATGACATTGTTTAAAAGGCAGTGAACATGCCCGCAATTTAAATAATTACTGTAGGTAATCAGTTTTCTTTAATGTTTCTATAGGTTTATATTTCAATTTTGATTTTTCATAGGGAGTTAAACTGTACTCTTGCTTCCCTTTTTGTAATTAAATTTTTTTTCATTCATTAACATTCATAAACAAAAAAAATTTAAGTAGAGGGTGATGTAGGGAAGCAGCCTACTCACGCTGTAGTAAATTCACATCAGTTTCCATTGTGTGCCAGCCAGTCTGCTGTAACTAGCTCTGACGTCATAAATGTTGCGCAATACCTTAAAAATCAAGCAAATGACCTAAAACTTTTCTAGCATGTCAGGAATAATACTAAATTAATGTGTGTTAAATATCAGTTCGATAACTTCAGCCATTTTCGAAATTTGGACGTTTTTCTGAAAAAATCATTGGCGCAACAGAAAAGAGCTAGAGACTTCAAAATTTATATTTAGATTCATCTTTCATAATGATTTAATAAAAACAGTACTTTGGATTTCACAAATTAAGATTTTAGTGGAAATTCATGATTTTCTGGTTTTCATCTCAAAACTCAAGGAAGCAAGATAGATTAAGTAGGCTAATAAATAAGGCTAGGATGTTTAGATTTAAATAGGTTGGAGGTCCGCTATGACTATGAAGATGTGAAAAGTTTCTTTTGAATACCTATAAAATTATAGCAATAGCGGATCTCAAAAGGGACAGTTCAGAGCTCATCTACTGCGTGCAGTGTAATTTAATTAATTCTCTCGCCCAAAATATTTAACTTAGCCACGTCAAAATTTTATTATCAATACTTACCTGCGTGCTGAATGCACGTTTAAATTAAGAGCTTCATCGGCCATCAGCAAAAGAAGCTATAATTTATTATGTAACTTGAAGCGGTGCGTTACTAGCCCAGCGGCTAGTCGGGAGAGCCGATTTGATCAGGCGTTCCCTTAGCCGTCCGCACCGCGGCTTCATATATAAGAACGTTGCGCGAGGAAGCAAGGCCCCAGTTCTCTCCAGACGCTGAATGACACGCCATCTGTGTCGGGAGTCGCGTCGCACCGGTATCACTGCTACAAACAGCCTCAGCAGCCATATTAAGTTACTAGAGATACGCGGAACCATGAAATCATTTCAAGTGAAGGGTTAATTCTGGGATGATTTTCATTATCTAGCGTCAGTTTGCGTATTGTCGTATTTTCTCGTGCCGTCGCGGGACAGACATTCTACCAAATATTTAGCGTGGCGTTTGATGAAATATTTTCATCAAATTATGGCGAGCATTCTTTTTAACATTTAATTCGGACATTTATAGTTGCATCAGCGAATTAGACTCTAAACTGCTCTGTTAGTTAGGTTGTAGGGATACTTGTGTTCTTTATCAGTGAATTTCAGAATATAATCAACATTCTAAAAGCCAGAAACTGATTCAACATGCAAGCATTTATACAGCAATATAATTTTTTTTTTTTTTTACAAATTATTCGCCGCCCCACAAAGCGAAAAAAATACGTTCAGGAAGACTTAAAAGATAACTGAAGTTGGAATGCTTAGCAGATGACAGTCTAACGTCAATACTTGAAATGTTGCCCTAATGTATGTCCTTAAAGAAATTCTTCCTGAAATTGAAACAAAGAACTTCACTTATTGCTGTACTTAGTAAGCAATAACTCATAAGAAATGTTCATTAAGATCCAATTTTATTCTTTCTTCTCCTCTAATATCCGATTATGTAGGAAATAATAAGTAAATGTTGATGCAATCTAATAGGAGTGATTGTTGCTCTTGTTTGTTGAGCTCATTTTATTGATTAACACAACAGCGATCACAAAAAGTAGGTGGCAATGATACTGTCACAGACAGAACAGTATATGTCAAGTACTGGGATATCTTTCGGAAGTCAGTTTTACTGTGTAACTTCTCAACCACACTGAAGCGGCAAAGAAACTGGTATAAGCATGCGAATTGAGGCAGAGTACTGCGCTGCAGTCGGCAACTTCTGTATAAGACAAGTGTCTGGCGCAGTTATTAGATCGCTTTCTGCTGCTAAAACGGTAGGTTATCAATATTTAAGTTAGTCTGAACGAGGTTTTATAGTCTGCGCATGAGCGATGGAACACAGCTAATCCGAGGTAGCAAGTAAGTGGGGATTTTCCCGAACGAACATTTAACGCGTGTATCGTGAATATTATGAAACCGGTAAAACATCGGATCTCTGACATCGCTGAGTCCGGAAAACGATCCTGCAACAACGGGACCAACGACGACTGTAGAGAATCGTTCATCGTGACAGAAGTGGAACTCTTCCTCAAATTGCTGCAGATTTCAATGCTGGGCAATCAACAAGTGTCAGAGCGCGAATCATTGGACCGAAAGCCCACTCGTGTACCCTTGACGACAGCACAACACAAAGCTTTACGCCTCTCCTGGCCCGTCAACACCGACATAGGATTGTTGTTGACTCGAAACATGTTGCCTGATCGGACGAGTCACGTTTCAAATTGTATCCAGCGGATGACAAGTACGGGTACGGAAAGAACCTCATATATGCATAGACCCTGAATGTCAGCAGGGGATTTTTCGGGTTGCTGCAGGCTCTATACCGGAGTGGGGCGAGTGCAGCTGAAGTGAGACGAGATTCCTGATACCTCTAGATACGACTCTGAAAGGTGACAGGTACGTAAGTATCCCGTCTCATCGTCTGCATCCGTTGATGTCTACTGTGTATTGCGACGGACTTGGGCAATTCCAGAAGGACAACATGACATCCCACACGTCCAGAAATGCTACAGAATGGCTTTAGGAACACTCCTCAGAGTTTAATCACTTCCGCTGGCCACCAAACTCCCCAGACGTGAACATTCGTGAGCATATCTTGTTTGCCTTGCAACGTGCTATTCATAAGAGATATCCACCCCCTCATAACCTTCCGTATTTATAGACAGCCCTGCAGGATTCATGGTGTCTATTCCCTCCGGCACTCTTTCTGATATTGGTCGAGTACATGCCACGTCGTTGTGCAACACTTCTGCGTGCTCGCGGGGATCCTACACAATATTAGACAGGTGTACCAGTTTGTTTGGCTCTTCAGTGTATCTCATGCACATTTAGTACTACTGTGCAATCGGAAATATGAGCATTAATAGAGATCGCCAACGGACCACTTAATGCTGTTTGTGTTCCTTGCCCTGATTTCACTTATTTTTGTTGAAGAATATTTATTAATGATTACTCTTGGTTTAGCTTCCTTAGCGTTTTCAGTCATCCCGTCACATCACCGGTAGTCGCCGTGGGCTGCTTTAGACAGTTTGAAATGTACCTCATGGATTTGTTACTCAGGTGACATCTTATGACTAGTCAACGTTCGAAGTCAGTGTGCTATCCTAACAAATCCATCGTGCTATTACTGTTTCTGTACATCACAATATTCCCTGCCTAGTTTTGTATTGCAGGATCAGCCTCTCGTGACAGGTAGTGATTCATGCAGCATTACGTAGGGAAACAGGGAAACTTTTGTTCAGATAGTGTACGCATCTGATCGCTCCCTCCGATGATATTTCTACTCTATGGTCGTACTAGTATGAACAATAACATCTTTTCCAGTAACGCTGGACTATGGGCTAATGACCCGAAATTAAAGTGCAATTTTAATAAACAATGAGTGAAACAAGAAGCGTGTATTTCCCTTGGAGTCATTACGACTTAAGAAGTGTAAACTATGACATCAGCACAAATGAACCATATTACCCATTCATACAGCTAAATTGCCACTATTCTGGAGTCGTATGAATTCGTTCGATTTCTACTGTTATGTTTACTTTGTACTCTATCCAAACGCTAGATCTGTTTTCTAGAATTGATCAAAAGCACGTGTTTTATTGGATTTCCTTCACAGATGAACTACACTTGCTAAGAACCCGTTTAACAAATCAAAGTCTTCCATCTGAGTGCTATAATCTTTTATGTCACGTTTTCGCTTCACCTCATATCACTTCATAGCACGAGCCTTAGCTTAGACGAACGTCATGACGGTCCCCAAAAGCTTATCACCAATCTTCCAGTGGAATACTTTCTAGTCCCTTTCTTCATGTTATCGTCCAATACAGTCGTAGAACACTACTTGAAAAGAAAATAATGCTGAAATCGGTTTCCTTATTCATCACACACAAACTTTTTACCAATAAATAATGATTCTCAGTTGTGATGGTGTAAAGACACAACGATACATAGAAACGGAATTTCATCAACATATTATGATCTTAGAGTGCCGCCGTATATGTGTAGTAATCGGTGTCTTTTGGTTATACACTATTTACATGTATACTCAAATCTTGGCTGTGGTATTCTTCTTTCTGGGTAAAAATGCCCAAATATGAACAGTTTTCAAACCACAGAGAAGGACCACAAAAAAAGCTAAAATTGTAATCCGGTTCTTTTTAAAGATCTCTTTAAAAAATAGGGTCAGTTACGCACATAAAAAGTACCTGTGACAGTTACTGCACAAACAGCTGTGTCTGTAACTATGGAACAACATATAGGCAGAACTTACATATGCCAAGAACAAATAAACATAAAACTTAATACGCCTTTCTTACCAAGGAATAATATAGTTCAATATATTTCACCTTGACGAAGATATTTCTAAAATAAGTTTATTTTAAAACCCAATTGAAAATTACCAGTTAAGCAATACATCTTTATTTCCCACAACATATTCGCACTGTAGTTTTGTATCTTTTTTTTCTGGGAAAAATTTCTTGTGGTACATGAAACGGAAATCAAATAGCGTCGCTAAATGTTTGACATCTGTTTTAGTGTGTGTATCGTTAAATTATGAAGTATTGCGTCAATAGTGTATTCTGTAAAAAAGGAGTGAGAAATGAGTGAATAGTGTAGCACTAATTACAGTGGTTGGTTCAAATGGCTCTGAGCACTATGGGACTTAACTGCTGTGGCCATAAGTCCCCTAGAACTTAGAACTACTTAAACCTAACTAACCTAATGACATCACACACATCCATGCCCGAGGCAGGATTCAAACCTGCGACCGTAGCAGTCGCACGGTTCCGGACTGCGCGCCTAGAACCGCGAGACCACCGCGGCCGGCTAATTACAGTGCTGTATACAACGGATATACCGAACGGAGTTGTGCTGTTTCAGGTAGACTGGCCCTGACGATATAATCCCGCGTCCGGCCATCCTGATTTAGGTTTTCTGTGATTTCCCTAAATCGCTCCAGGCAAATGGCGTGATGGTTCTTTTGAAAGGGCACGGCCGACTTCCTTCCCCGTCTTTCCTTAATCCGATGAGACCGATGACCTTGTTGTCGTTTGTAATTGAACGGTAGTCCCATGAACTGTCCGATATACTTGTAAAATCAGCCACAAACGAATAAAAATGGAATGTTTTTTCACTCTGCAATGGAGTGTGCGCTGATGTGAAACCCTGGTAGATTAAAACTGTGTGCCGGATCGAGATTCGAACTGGAGAACTTGGCTTTCCATGGGCAAGTGCTCTACCGATATTGGCGGATGTAAAACTTTGAGAAGAGCTCGTTAGTCGTGCACGGGTAACCCTGTCGGCAGAGCACTTGCCCTCGAAATCCCAAGGTTCCGAGTTCGAATGTCAGCCCTCCACACAGTTTTAATTTGACAGGTAGTTTCATGAATAAATCTACTACTACATCCCAACGAAAAATCTGATAGCCCAGCTGAAACCATCTGATAAATCGTATATACTCCTACAAAGGAAGACAGATCCTAACACCTGGAAGCAAAGTCATGTACTGTATGTCTTTGCAATATATACTTTTTTCCCAACCTATTTTTAGATCTATTTTCAAAAACCCTGGTGCTCGCAATGGCCAAATCAAGATTAGGGCAAAAACATCGCTTATTGCCAAGAGTTGTCTGCGGTTACTATGAGAGGCATTCAATAAGTAAAGCAACACATATCTTTCTCAATTATGGTTGACAATGCAGAAATTATTGTGAGACATCGTGAAATATTCCTAGCCCAGGCTCTGTGGTTTAATGATAGCTGGGGACAATATACGTAGCCTTCAAAATGACGTCTGTATCGGAGATGAGTTTCAAGCAGAGAGCTGCCACTGAGTTTCTTTTGGCGCAAACCAGACCATCACAGACATTCATAGGTGCTTGCAGAATGTCTACGGAAACCTCGCACTGAACAAAACCACGGTGAGTCGTTGGACGAGAAGCTTGTCATAATCGCAACGAGATCGCGGAAACCTTCCGCAACTCCCGTATGCCGGCCGGCCGCACGCAGCTGTGGCTCTCGCATTGTTGAAATGTGAGGACTGATTCGAGGTATTCGACGGATCACAATCAAATACCTCGTTGCCAACTGTACTTCTCTGTTGGTAGTGCTGACACATAC
The DNA here is from genome assembly GCF_023864345.2 of Schistocerca serialis cubense. Taxonomy (NCBI): domain Eukaryota; kingdom Metazoa; phylum Arthropoda; class Insecta; order Orthoptera; family Acrididae; genus Schistocerca; species Schistocerca serialis. The sequence goes on from NC_064646.1 coordinate 242,968,987, forward strand.
TCCCACCAGTTGGGGTTCTCAAAGGGGTGTACCTGCTGCGTTCCTCACCACTCAACAGAAGAAGCCACATTGCCAGCCGGTAAAGTCATAGCGATGGTCTTCTGGCACTATGATTCGGTTATTCTGTCTGATGGACTCCCTCATGGTCGGTCACTGTGACCGAACAGTTCTAGGCGCTTTAGTCCGGAACCGCGCTGCTGCTACGGTCGCAAGTTAGAATCCTGCAAAGGGATGTGTGTGATGTCCTTAGGTTAGTTAGGTTTAAGTAGTTCTAAGTTCTAGGGGACTGATGACCTCAGATGTTAAGTCCCATAGTGCTTAGAGCCATTTGAACTATTTTTGACTTCCTCATGGTACAACCATCAACTCTGGAGTATATTGTGCTACCATCAGGAGATTGAAGAAACGACTTCAGCGTGTTCGTTGGCACAAAAATGCAACTCAAGGCCTCAAACAAGTCTGTTTATAAGAGACGAGTTCACAAAACAAGTGGACCGACTTCCATCTGTTTGGCGCAATGAAGGATGCTGTACGTGATTGATGAGGGGCTATTGAAGCAGGACGACACTGTCTCCAACGTCGAACAGTGGAGTGGTACAATACAGGCGTACAGGCCCTCTCGGTAAATTGGCATAAGGCCGTCTCAGTGAACGGATAACGTGTCGAAATTTGGTACTCTTAAGAAAAAAGACTGAGGAAATAATATGATGTATTAGAATTCTCAATGGAAGCAACGTGCTTTCAGAAAAAAAGTATTGCATCACTTATTCGACACCCATCACACAAGAACTTAACTTCACAGGTTACGCTGTTCCAGAACTGAAGCATCCGCTTAAAAGCAAGGCCCCCATTTGCCACCCAGAGTGTCACAGCGAGCGATGGCTGGGTCATAGTAACACAGCGCACCCCAGCTGTATTTGCTTCCGGCGAATGCAGCGGTTCCTGGTATTTTACTGGCCGCTGACTGCTAGCACACACACACACAACACACACACACACACACACACACACAGAGCATTTTTTTTAACTTAGTTTTTATCCGAAAGCTGCCGGCTTCCCCGACCTCTGTAGGGAACAAATGGACAGCGAATGTTTTATATTTAGTTTCTTGTATTCACGTAGCACCAGCAGTGATTGTACTGCGTTTCTGTCCTTGTCGGCTATTAAAGCTTCGGAACAACAGTGCTTCTATGGGCTACCTATCTTGGCCATTCTGGAACTATTGTGAGGTAGCCGACAACTGTTCTAAATGAGAAATCGCACATTATTGCTGTATTTGTTTCCATACACCGAAGAAAAATCTCTCAAAATAGCTAGACCTCAAATGTTTTAAAGAGATAAACAGTCTTAACTCCAAAACAGACTTTGTTAATTTAAATTTTTTCCAATAACGCGTTTCGCCTTGTTTGAAGCATCATCATGTTGGCCTGCTAAGAAAACACAAACTTTTCTTAAAAATCGCATGACCCCGATTTAGCAAAACTCTGTACTGCCAAGGAAAAGTATTAAAAGCAATTTTAGGCACAACACGTGTTGAAAACATACACTATGTGAACAAAAGCATCCGGCCATCCCCAAAAACATACGTTTTTCATATTAGGTGGTTTGTGCTGCCACCTACTGCCAGATACTCCATATCAGCGACCTCAGTAGTCATTAGACATCGTGGGAGAGCAGAATGGGATTCTCCGCGGAACTGACGGAGGTGATTGGGTGTCACGTTTGTCTTACATCTGTACGCGAGATTCCCACACTCCTAAACAGCCCTAGGTCCACTCTTCCTGTTGTCATAGTGAAGTGGAAACGTGAAGGCACACGTATAGCACAAAAGCGTACAGGCCGACCTCGTCTGTTGACTGATAGAGACTGCCGGCAGTTGACTGTCGTAATTAACACAGAAAATCATACCACGAGATGATAACGACTCGAAATGTGGAAAAAATGTTATGACTGTATAGTACATCTTAGCTAAGGCATCAGTTACAGGAAAAAGCAAAATCTATTGAATTTAGCTGTTTGAGAAACACAGTAAGATTACTATACTTCAAGCTATAACCAATACACACAGTCCAACATGTAGAATATGCTCCGTTATTAACTAGCTCCTCTTTATTTAACATTAGTTGCTGCTAATATTTATTTTCTTATATAAATTTGAATATATTGTAATTAAATTTACTGAAATAAACTATAACTACCGTTTTTTCAGAAAGTGTTCAATTAGTTAATAACATCATGCTGGTTGCAAAGGAACCTGGCTTGTTTTCGGGGGGTACGTGCCTATAACGCAGACACATTAGTTACAGTGACCTCTAGTGACATATCTGAGCATCCGGTCGTCAACTGCATTTGAAATGTGCACCTCACTCATTATTGTGAACTTACTGTCTTTTACTGTGCACTTAAAATATACACTAAAAGACTTAAAATTTTTCGGAGAAGAATGTTTTCCTTGGTAAGACAACACTCCTGACTGATCAACTGTAAGTAAACAAGGTGTGATGCCACGGTATTAAAGGGTTCAAATGGTTCAAATGGCTCTGATCACTATGGGACTTAACGGGTATTAAAGGGTGGCGATACAACTTTGGAATCAATTGTGTAAAATAAAATAGCGCAAATGAGGTAAAAAAATTCATAAAAACCTTAAATAATTTATGAGGGATAAAATTTGCATATCATTTTCATGCTTTATATGAGAGGAGGAAAGATCACAACGATACCAACTGACTTTTGCGAATTTAAACACTACGTGATCAAAAGTATCCGGACACCTGGCTGAAAATGGCTTAAAAAGTTCGTGGAGCCCTCCATTGGTAATGCTGGAATTCACTATGGTGTTGGCCCACCCATAGCCTTGATGATAGCTTCCATCTTCGCAAGCATAAGTTCAATTGGGTGCTGGAAGATTTCTTGGGGAATGGCAGTCCATTCTTCACGGAGTGCTGCGCTGAGGAGAGGTATCGATGTCGGTCGGTGAGGCCTAACACGAAGTCGGCCTTCAAAAACATCACAGAGATGTTCATAGGATTCAGGTCAGGACTCTGTGCAGGACAGTCCATTACAGGGATGTTATTGCCGTGTTACCACTCCGCCACAAGCTGTGCACTATGAACAGGTGCTCGATCGTGTTGAAAGATGAAATCGCCATCCCCTAATTGCTCTTCAACAGTGAGAAGCAAGAAGGTGTTTGAAACACCAAAGTTGGCCTGTGCTTTGATAGTGCCATGACAAACACGACCACACCATAGCACCACCGCCTTCGACTTTTACTGTTGACATTCACAGGCTGATAGATGACGTTCACCGGGCATTCGGCATACCCACACCCTGCCATTGGATCAGCATATTGTGTACCGTGATTCACCACTCAACACAACTTTTTCTACTGTTTAATCGTCGAATGTTTACGCTTCTTGCACCAAGTGTGGCGTGATTTGGCATTTACCGGCGTGATGTGTGGCTTATGAGCAGCCGCTCGACCATGAAATCCAAGTTTTCTCACCTCTCGCCTAACTGTCATAGTACTTGAAGTAGATCCTGATGCAGTTTGGAATTCATGTGTGATGTTCTAGATTGCCTATTACAGATTACGACAGTCTTCAGCTGTAGGCTGTATCTGTCAGTAAACAGACAACGTCGACCTGTACGCTTACGTGATATACGTGTTCCTTCACGTTTCCACTTCACTCGCTCGGGAACAGCGGGCCTAGGAATGTTTAGGAATGAGGAAATCTCGCGTGCAGACGTTTGACAGAAGTGACACCCAATCCCCTGATCAAATTCGAAGTCCGTGAGTTCCGCGGAGCGCTCCATTCTGCTCTTTTTTTAATTTCAATACGACAGTATGCCATCTTAGGCAATTTATAACACTTAAAACACTTGATAATGGCACGCTGAAGACGAGATCGTGATTGTGTAAGTGTAAATGTAACACTGTAAATAAACAACAGTCTAATGGTGGTACTGACTTTAAAGAAATTATGAAAAAATTTATCTATATGTTGAATAAATGTTGCCGACAATAATTTCTTTTTTGATTTCTTCACGTTTTTCATGCAGCGACATCGCCTTACCTTCCCCGCAGCAAGAGAGGCTATTACAAGGGTATTATACATGGTGGTCCACTGATCGTGACCCGGCCAAATATCTCACGAAATAAGCGTCAAACGAAAAAACTACAAAGACCGACACTTGTCTAGAAGGGGGAAACCAGATGGCGCTATGGTTGGCCCGCTAGATACCTCTGCAATAGGTCAAACGGATATCAACAGCGTTTTTTTTAATAGGGCCCCAATTTTTTATTACATATTCGTGTAGTACGTAAAGAAGTATAAGTGTTTTAGTTGGACCACATTTTTCGCTTTGTGATAGATGGCACTGTAGTAGTCACAAACATATGGCTCACAATTTTAGACGAACAGTTGGTAACAGGTAGGTTTTCTAAATTAAAATACAGAACGTAGGAACGTTTGAACATTTTATTTCGGTTGTTCCAATGTGATACATGTACCTTTGTGAACTTACCATTTCTGAGAACGCATGCCGTTACAGCGTGATTATCTGTAAATACCACATTAATTCAATAAATGCTCAAAATGATGTCCGTCAACCTCAAGGCATATGGCAATACGTGTAACGACATTCCTCTCAACAGCGAGTAGTTCACCTTCCGTAACGTTCGCACATGCATTGACAATGCGCAATATGCTATTCAATACCGCTTCAACCACACGCGAGCTATGTGCCGGACATCTATCATGTTGGAAGTACATCGCCATTCTGTCATGCAGTGAAAAGCATCTTGTAGTAACATGGGTAGAACATTACGTAGGAAATCAGCATTTAGACTGCCATCGATTAAGTGGGAGCCAATTATCCTTCCTCCCATAATTCCGCACCATACATTAACCCGCCAAGGTCGCTGATGTTCCACTTCTCGCAGCCATCGTGGATATTCCGTTGCCCAGTAGTGCATATTATGCCAGTTTACGTTACCGCTGTTGGTGAATGACGCTTCGTTGCTGAACAGAACGCGTGCAAAAAATCTGTCATCGTCCCATAATTTCTCTTGTGGGCAGTGGCAGAACTGTATACGACGTTCAAAGTCGTCGCCATGCAATTCCTGGTGCATAGAAATATGGGACGGGTGCAATCGATGTTGATGTAGCAGTCTCAACACCGACTTTTTTGAGATTCCCGATTCTCGCGCAATTTGTCTGCTACTGATGTGCGGATTAGCCGCGACAGCAGTTAATCACCTATTAGGGCATCATGATTTGTTTCAGGTCGTGGCTGACGTCTCACATGTGGCTGAACACTTTGTTTCCTTAAATAACTTAAGTATCCGGCGAACGGTCCGGACACTTGGATGATGTCGTCCAGGATACCGAGCAGCATATACAGCACACGCCCATTGGGCATTTTGATCACAATAGCCATACATCAACACTATATCGACCATTCCCGCAATTTGTAAACGGTCCATTTTAACACGGGTAATGTATCACGAAGCAAATGCCATCCGCACTGGCGGACTGTTACGTGATACCACGTACTTACACGTTTGTGATTATTACAGCGCCATCTATCACAAAGCGAAGAAAGTGATCCAACTGAAACATTCATATTTCTTTACGTACTACACGAATACGTAATAAAAATGGTGGTTCCTATTTTAAAAAACGCAGTTGATATCCATTTGACTTACGGCAGCGCCATATAGCAGGCCAACTATAGCGCCATCTGGTTTCCCCCTTCAAGCTTGACGAGTTTCGTTCTTTGTAGTTTTTTCGTTTGAGCTTATTTCGTGAGATATTTGGCCTTGTCATTATCAATGGACCACACTGTATAGCTTAATTTGTAAGGCAAGATGTGTACTCGTCGCTTTCTATGAAGTTGTCATGAGAGTCTGACTGCTCATAAAGTAAATTCAGATTATTAAATGTTTTGCTGTGGATCGGTTGGACGGAAAGACAGAAAAGAGGAAACATACGTTCCTAATGTTGGTGGGAATCGGACATACGTCCTAATCTTCTCTCCTCTATGTCTATGCATCTCCTCCTCCTGCCTTTGCCCCTATCTTTGTCCTTCTCTGTGCCCATTAACTCATGCCCTCAACCACCTCTACACATCTTCTCCTACATCTCCTTCTTTCCCTGTCTCTTCCACCTCTCAGTCACTGAGAGAGGGGGTGCAGTGGTTAGCACGCTAGACTCGCATTCGGGAGGACGACGGTTCAATCCCGTGTCGACCATCCTGATATAGGTTTTCCGTGATTTCCCTGTATCACACCAGGCAAATGTCCCTTGAAAGGGCACGGCCGACTTCCTTCCCCGTCCTTCCCTAATCGGATGAGACCGATGACCTCGCAGTTTGGTCTCTTCCCCCAAACAACCCAACCTCTCTCTGTCCATCATCTCTTCCCCCCGTTCTCTGACCACCTTGTCCTCCGTCCCCTCTCTCCATATTCTCCATAATTTCCTCCTAGCCATCTCCTCTCCTCCTTCCACCCCCCCCCCCCGTCTCTCTCCTGACCAGTGCCTTGTTTATTGTTACTGGAAATTCATCATAAGCCGATAAGGCAAAATTACAGAAAAATAAAGTTTTCCTGTTTTCAAACAAGATTTCATTATGTACTATATCGATCCAAGTTTCATTATAGTGTGAAATTTTCGAGTAAACCGGTGAAGAACCATCCGAGTTTAGTAATAACATTTTCTGTATTAAATATTTGTTTACATGTTACGTATTTAAAAAATAGGTATACAGAAAAACACGCATACTGTAACGCAGCGTCTTGTCCAAATTACGAAGTAATCAGCGAAGAACTTTCACAGACACGCGATTTTGAAGAAACTAATATTTTCATTTTTGTTTACGTAGATAAATTTGTGTAGATGCTGTGACATTTCAGTTAAAACTTCCGGGCTGACAGCCGTGGTCGATATACAAAACCATTACCTGAAGTTTTGCCTCCGACTGCAGGATACATCTTCGGAGGTAAACCGGCAACTGCGTCTAAGGTTCGAGTGGCCCCCGCATTTAAGGAATTGCGTAGAGGGCACCACTGTTCTTCACGTTATGCCCACAGCTTGGTTTTCTCTGGTTGGCACCACAGCTCTCCATTTAAAAATTTACTTCATCTAAATCAAAAGCTTATTTTCTATTGAAATTATTATGATGTTTGCGAATCTGTATGAGAGAGATGTGGGTGAGAGAGATTCACAATCACCATGGTAATATGGATGTCGATCTGTGCAAACACAAAGGTTGTCCATTACTTTTAATCGAGAACGATGCCACCAGACAGAGATAATCATGCTACCAGCATCACATGAGGCACCTATGGTGGTGCTCTCTATTTAGCTGTGAAAGTTTCTCGCAGTCGGACACCAAACGTTAGGAACAGTTTTTTATACGTCTATGGAGAAGAAATAAAAACTTTGAGGTTCGCCGATGAAATTGTAATTCTGTCAGAGACAGCAAAGGACTTGGAAGAGCAGTTGAACGGAATGGATAGTGTCTTGAAAGGAGGATATAAGCTGAACATCGACAAAAGCAAAACGAGGATAATGGAATGTAGTCGAATTAACTCGGGTGATGCTGAGGGAATTAGATTAGGAAATGAGACACTTAAAGTAGTAAAGGAGTTTTGCTATTTGGGGAGCAAAATAACTGATGATGGTCGAAGAAGAGAGGATATAAAATGTAGACTGGTAATGGCAAGGAAAGCATTTCTGAAGAAGAAAAATTTGTTAACATCGAGTATAAATGTAAAAGTCAGGAAGTCGTTTCTGAAAGTATTTGTATGGAGTGTAGCCATGTATGGAAGTGAAACGTGGGCGGTAACTAGTTTAGACAAGAAGGGAATAGAAGCTTTCGAAATGTGGTGCTACAGAAAAATGCTGAAGATTAGATGGGTAGAATGAGGAGGTATTGAATAGAATTGGGGAGAAGAGGAGCTTGTGGCACAACTTGACTAGAAGAAGGGATCAGTTGGTAGGACATGTTCTGAGACATGGAGGGATCACCAATTTAGTACTGGAGGGCAGCGTGGAGGGTAAAAATCGTAGAGGGAGACCAAGAGAGGAATACACTAAGCGGATTCAGAAGGGTGTAGGCTGCAGTAGGTACTGGGAGATGAAGCTGGCACAGGATAGAGTAGCATGGAGAGCTGCATCAAACCAGTCTCAGGACTGAAGACCGCAACAACAACAACAACAACAACATCACTACTTCTCAGTCTGGAAGCCCCATATGAGGGAAACAAAAGCCGTGACAGCTTACATTCTACGATAAATGAACTAGTGGGTTTGTGAGCATGTTTGCCAATCGAACAAAAGGCGTCTTCCTGCCGTAAAGCCACTGCCGAGCAGCAGAATGGGTGAAATTGCTGGAGAACACATTCTGCGCCCTTCATACGGATAAACGCCGCGTTACAAGCCTTGTGACGGCGGGGCGCTGGGTTTCCGCTCAGTAGGTGCTGCCTCTGCCTGCTGCAGGGCAGGTGGGCGCGGTGGCCGTGATGGCGGTCTCCACACAGCAGTGACGTAACGCGATTAGGCGGCCCCAATCCGCGCTGCCGGCGGCGGCGACAGCCAGGCTTCTTAAAGCGGACAGCGCCGCTCCGTCCCGCCACTTCAAAAGCAGCCGGCCGCCCACTATTCACTTGCCAGGCTCCGCCGGAATGAATGGCGAAACTCAGTGAATTTTTTTTTCTTGAGCGTTAGGTGGTAGTCCAGACACATCCCTGAGCCTAAAGCCGTCGTAACATGGAAAGTGCAATCGAAGGGAACTGTCGAGCGTGCCGAGTTTACGTCGTCACATCGTGGAAAAAGGATGCTGTGGAGTCTTTCCGAATGTGCAGATCAACATCAAGAGTGTCACACATTCTGAACGTAGACCAGTAAGGTGGAAGCACACTACCTATGTCACATGCAAGGCATCACCCTTTACAGTACATAGTTGGGAGACCCCATACTGAATTTCAGGATGTCAAATTAAACAACTTTCAGCAGTCTAGTTCCCAAACATTTTATCTGGCTACCGGTTTCAGCGTTTTACTACGCTATCTTCGGGCCCCTGACCGACATGTAAGGAGACTACCACGGTTCGCATCAAAACAGGAGCCAGCAATACAATTAGTAGATTTTTGCAATAGCTATCACTTCAGCCATTATCTGCTGATGATCTGCATTATTACTGGCCCCTGTTTTGATCAGAACCGATATAGAATCTCCCTGCACATCAGTCAGGGGACTGAAGATGGCGTAATAAAACACTGAAACTGGTAACCAAATAAAATAAGTTTGGAAACTTGACGGCTGAAAAGTGTTTAATTTGACATGCTGTATCGAACAGCAGAGTCCCGCGACCATCTCTAACAAAAGATGGACATGCAGATACTGAATTTCAGATGAAGCCCATATTTTATCGATTTTAAATTATACCTTACTGCCTGTGAATATATGCCGGTTCAAAGCTGCAGCTCACTGATGAGGTTTCCGAAACGCAGCCTTATTGGTACGATTTGTTGTAATAAAAAGAGAGGAAATGTATTCGTGATGAAAGAATTTTCGTATTACAGTGTAACATGCGTGTTATGAGACTACGCTGTTTAACGGCATCGACACACCGAAGAATCATCAAAACACATTTTTCGTGATACGATTTGTTAAAATAAAACGTTAGAGCAGACTTGAGGAGGCAGTAAAATACGAGACGTGGCCCCATATTATGGAGATTCAGAACACTGTAATGAATAGAGATACAGAGTTGCCAAGGAGTATGTGCAGTATTTACCTGCTTATCGATTGCTGTATTCATCTTCGCATTTTGTAAAAGGTTTTGGAAGTTTCCCATTAATTTAACAAAAGTGTGTTCTCGAGTATTCGATGTTATGTAGCCGAGCGGTCTAAGGCACTGCAGTCATTGACTGTGCGGCTGGTCCCGGCGGAGGTTCAAGTCCTCCCTAGGGGCATGGATGTGTGTGTCTGTCCTTAGGATAATTTAGGTTAAGTAGTGTGTAAGTTTAGGGACTGATGACCTTAGCAGTAAAGTCCCATAAGATTTCACACACATTTGGACATTTTTTTATGTTATGTAAATATAAGTGCGCGCTCCCTCTCAAGAGATTGTTCGTTCTATTGGCTTTATATACAAGAGGGCTTTAACTACTTGCGGAAACGTTTTTGCACTTTCTCGATTTATGTCTTGTATTTCAAATGTTCTAAGCATTCTGCCACTGAATAGAAAGAGTGATCTAACACGAATTACCTTAGGGTTTTAGTGAGGAGTGAGAATGATTGCCGGCCGGAGTGACCGTGCGGTTCTAGGCGCTACAGTCTGGAACCGAGCGACCGCTACGGTCGCAGTTTGAAATCCTGCCTCGGGCATGGATGTCTGTCATGTCCTTAGGTTAGTTAGGTTTAATTAGTTCTAAGTTCTAGGCGACTGATGACCTTAGAAGTTAAGTCGCATAGTGCTCAGAGCCATTTGAACCACTTTTTTAGAATGATTAAATAATTTATGTCTTATGCTGAAGATTATTGTAAATTTGTATCGCACTATTTGTAATGGAATCTTTATAAGCTGATGTGCTTACTGACTGGACATGGAACTCTCCTTTCTGCCTTTTCATTTGCTTACCGATATTAAGGTTTTTATTTATATAAAACACAGAGAGAAAAATGTGTAAGGGAGTAAATCTGCGTTTAAAAGGGTTAATGTAAGGATTTTACGCCCTTCCATTTCGTAGCCGTACTCTGTCATTTGCGAACCAGATACATCCCACAACTGCCGATGGAGAGCGGTACAGTCGCAAATCAGCAAGATACACACGCAAATCACGAGTGCGTCGGCCGTGACGTTGGCGCTGCGTCTCGTGCAGCTGGGTTTAGCGTGTGCGTCCATATCGGTGCCAGCTTCCTCGTCCCGTGAAGTGGGAGGACGGCTTAACGATATAACCAGCGAGTTTACGCTTGTCCATTTCGAGAACTCGTGTGCACTGTGCAGTTTGCGTGCGTCACCTGCAGCTGTGAACTGTCGCTGGAGCGCGCTACGGTCTCGTATTGCACGTTGAGGCATAGCGCACACTTGCTACAAAAGTTACAGAACTCAGAACTCTTCAAAATTTGAGGTCTTACTATGACAGAGTTGCGGAAACTATACTTGACAGACCATTGAAGGCGTGTTTCTACTACACCATGCTACGGCCGGTAGGGATCAGCTGTGTCACTGCACTTTTGTGGCGTAGGAACGCGCTCACAAGCGCAAAAGCGCAGCATTGATAGTTGAGCGGTGAATCCCACAGGAACAGATCGTTGTTAAGAAGTAAAGAATTGTATTAGCTTGAATTTTATAGGTCTTTTGGCTTGAAATCAAACAATGCAGTGTGATTTTCCTCTTTGAGTCACGTTAATTGATCAAACAAACAAACACACAACGCCCGAACAGGCCTAGAAGTACGAACGGTACCGACCGGCCACCGTGTCATCCTAAGTCCTTAGGCGTTATCGGATGTGGATATGGGGGGGGGGGGGCATGTGATCGGCTCTCCTCGCCGTCATTAGCTTCCACGACCGGTGCCGCTATTCCTCAGTCAAGTAGCCTCAACTGGCCCCACAAGTGTTGAGTCCACCCCGCTTGCCAACAGAAGTCTTAAGGTGACCCATCCAAGCCCGACAGTGCTTAATTTTGGTGATTTGACGGGAACTGGTGTTACCACTGCTGCAAGACCGTTGGATTTCGTTGATCAAGGTAACGTAAAATGAGTATATGATTTGGGGTATGCTGGTTTTGACTAATGATTGCAAAGCTCTTAGAGTTATGTTGGTTTTAAAGAATACGCTGAATGTGTGGTTTCCTTGCTTCGCTCATACAAATCTTGGTACTTTCTAATTTAATTGTTGTTAGCCTTCCAAACTAAAAAAGACTGCAGTGAGAATTGCATTATTCGGGAGGTTGTATTTAAATATTGTGTGTTGCGTCACTCAAGACGAATTATTTTCGAACGTTCTCAGTTGTGTCGGTTTTGAAGATGAAGTGTAGGAAATTTTTTGCGTTCTGTCATTCTTGAAGAATATTTATAAATGTCCTTTCCTGTTCCCTATTCCTGCAGAATAATAACATTGTCATCACGTTGTTCGGCTGAGTTATTGCGCAATAATACGAAGGATGGACGTTCTTCTCACCTGGAATGTCCTCAAGGCCACGAAACCCATGAAACAAAACTTAGTTAATACTAAGACAGCAAAGGACGATCATAATAAAATACTGCATACGTGAAATGGTCACAGAAATGCATCATCGACAATGATATCATATAACGTTTCATAAGATGTTGCATATACACTAGCGCCCAAAATTAATGTAACAAACGGAAGGTTGCGTTTATCTCGCCACAAAACAGTTTAAACAGGTGACAGCAAAGTAGAAACATGTAAAGAACAGAGAACGTATACAACTACAACCTGCTTAACTGTAGAAGAAAATTTTTTTTTTATCTTAACGGAATGCACAAACATTCCGACAACATGTTAATATGCTCACTATGGGGTGTGACCACATCTGGCAGCAATACAGGCCTGACAACGAGGGGGAATGCTGTCAAAAACGTCATCAATTTAATGTTGAGGCAATAACCCCCGTTCCTCCTGCGGGGCTGCTCTCAAGTGCTGGAGAGTGTGGTGGATGTTGACTTGATGCAACCCATCTTGCTAGTGCATCCCAGACATGCTGTAAGCGATTCAAATCGGGAGAGTGAGCAGGCCACGTCATGCGTGCAATATCTTCCATTTCCAAGAAAATATTAACCACCATTGCTCTATGAGGTCGAGCATTATCCTCCATGAGTACGAAGTCTGGGCCAGCAGCACCTCGCAACTACCGCAGATGAGGTCTCAAGATCTTTTCACGATACCTGACAGCAGTTAAGCATTGCCGGTTCACCCGCACCATTCCATGAGGCGAAGTCCGAGTGGTAAACATAATCCCTGCTCACACCATTAGGGATCATCCTCGATATCGGCCTCTTTCCGCAATGTCTGGGTCCCGAAATCGTGTTATACATCTCTCCAGACGCGAATCCATCACGAATCACTCCCCAGACTAAATCTGGACTTATCTGTAGAAAGAACATTGGTCCACTCTTCAACTGTCCAGGAGCCATATTGACGACTAATTCTAGACATTGCCTTCTTCTACAGCATTTCTCCGACCATAGAGACCACTCTGTCGAAGAGTTTTCTATACAGTTTGCCTCGGTACAAGACGTCCAGTGCATGCTGCGAGGTCCGATGCCAGTTGCTGCGCACTACTAAAGCCCTTACAACCAAGTAACGGTCCTCTGTTTCTGACGTCAGAAGTGGTCGGCCCTGCCCTGGTCTTCGGGATAACGTTTCGGTCTCTATAGAGTGTCGCTACATCCGAGAAACAACAGAACGATTCCCGTTAAGCCATCGGACCACACGAGTTTGTGACTATTCTGCTTCCATTCTTCCTATGGCCCTCCACCGCAGAGAGCCTGGTAGGCGTCTTCTCTGTGCCATACCGTACCGTTTGTGACTGCGTACACAGCAACTGTAGGTGTGGGAGCACCTGACCAACACTACTCCGTTTGACAGGTGCCCTGACGTCGTCGTTGCCTTGGTTTTCAGTTGAATGAAATGCCCTTTTCCGTGCATAACACGTTCGTACGGACGCTCGTAGTTTGTATATTCTATCGTGAATCAGACACAGGATGGGGAAAGAGCGGTTTGTTGCTTTAATTTTGGACACCACTGTAGATCAAGCGTCTTATTCTCAAGTGTGTTTCAGAAGTGGAAGAAAACCAACGGTACTGTACTTTTCCAGTACACAGTGACGATACTGACGCTTTGGACGATGTTTCAACAGAAGATCCAAGTTTTACTACCAGTTAGAGAAAACAGACGATGACAATAGCGTTACTACAGCGGTAGTAAGTGTGAAGAGAAAACGGAAGAAAAGGAAACAGAATACCAACAACTGGGCAGTTAGAAAGGCTAAAATAATGATAACTGTAAGTGCATATGTTGCATTTTAAAAACCAGAAAAAGGATTTCCAACAAGAAAGATGCGTCCACCATGTCGACTAGGGTGCTCGGAGAGATTTAATGACGAACGTTGGCTCGAAACTTTTGACAGTTATTGGAATCTTACCGATTTACTGAGGCCAAGGGAATTTACAGTTGCACAACTGAGCCTGTGGAACCCAAGTAGTGCTGCTCCACCACGCAAGATATGAGGTGACTGAATTCAGAATTTAATTCTGGAGTGAGTGATATGCGTATTAGGGTGTAAAAGACATTTTTAACGCGACATTTGATATAAACTAGCGACCCATCCGAACGGCTTTCGCGAAGAAATCGGAAACCAAACTTTTTGAGTCTGTCAAGAGAGGAAAACATCATAAACACCCCACTGCAGAATCTGAAATAAAAGACAAAGGTTTCATTCATGCTGCGCCCTGTGTTCAGTCACACTATTCGGGAGGTCAAACTACTTGTGAATTCGCAGAGACTGGTAAAAGTTTAGCGGACCTCTATTAGAGCTACAAAGGAAGTCGTAAGAAGCTGTGTTTATCAGTTGCTAATGTGGCAAAGTTTAATCGCTGTTCAATAAAGAATATAACATATCGTTTCAAGTTCCAAAGAATACCAGTGTGATGTATGGGAGTCCTTTAAAAATGCAGATGACGAGTGCAAGCAAACGTTGCTTCAATTTTACAGTCAGCATCAGGAAGAGAAAAAGATGTCCCAAAAGAGGAAGACTCTTCATAAGAAGAAATCTAATGTTGCTTTGTATGACCATCAGTCTGTTATGCCGCAACCGAAAGGTACGGCATGAATATTTTATTATAAGAGCAAAATAAGCTGTTAGTATTTGACAGTTAGTGATCTCTACGCAAGACATATCGAATGCTTTCTTGGAACGAAACGGAAGCGAGGTGTGGACCAGTGGAAATCTGAAGTTGCATACTACTCTGTACAGAACTGCTAGTTGACGGAGAACTGCTACTCGACTGAACTGGGCTCTCTGAGGATTAAGAGCTGATAACTGTTCATATAACTACCATGGACAGCAGAACAATAAATGTCTTCTACCAGTATACTAGTACGTTGTACACAATATTCAGAGTATCACAAAAATCAAATTTTTTATGGAAAGGCATGTGCAGAATGAAGGCGAAAATATACATAGCGTAACTGAGAAACAGATGATAAGACATGTGTGACATCTTGTGCAGTCAGTGTGCCAGAATAGTGTATGAGTATTACATCAATTAGAATAGCAAATAAGATGGGACCACCACACCGTATTCATCAACTGACTTATGAAGATTTTTTTGACGTGCAAGTTTTGCAGGAAGCGTGTAACACGAGTTTTAACGTGGCTAGAAATAAGAGAAAAGTGATATGATCAGAAATTAAGGTATAACATCTTAGAAGAGAAAGCTCCGATGCATTCTTTTATAAGAGTTTTACAAAGATACGGAATTTAGGGGTGTTAATGTACAGAACTTGAAGCCTACGTCATATAAGTCTTCAGAGGCCGTTAGGTAAGTTGTCAGCACGCCTTCCGTGTTCACAAATACGTACATTATTGCATTGTGCCCGTTTATCTACTAGTACAATTATTGTTTTGGTTGGCAGATTGGTTAAAGCATATTCTAACTGATTTTCCCTGCCTGAAAACAAAAGGTTATTTAACATCTCATCGATAGAAACATCATTACAGTTCCTATTACAAAGGCGTTCCCAACTTTTCTTGAAGATTCAAAATGTTCATTATGATTCAGTCATTGGTGAATCTGCTAAATGTTAGACATTTAACTGCTAAATTTTACAAATATTTGAGGTAGAGATCCGCGTTTATGTATGTATGTACTAAACCGGGGACGTAGAAACGACGGAGAGGTAACGTCCCGCTGTGGCCCTCAGTGGTTCACAACCCCACAGCAGGCCACAGCAGTCCACCCATCCCACCGCCGCCCAACACCGAACCCAGGGTTATTGTGCGGTTCGGCTCCCAGTGAACACACCCCCCCCCCCTCCGCCCAGGAACGTTTCATACCAGAAGAGTGTAACCCCAAATGTTTGCGTGGTAGAATGATTATGGTATACGTAGACGTGGAAATGGTGTTTGGGCAGCAATCGCCGTCACAGTCTAACTGAGGCGGAATAAGGGGAACCAGCACGCATTCGCCGAGGTAGAAGGGAAACCGCCTTAAAAACCATCCACAGGCTGGACGGCACACCGGACCTTGACATTAATCCGCAGGGCGGATTCGTGCCGGGGACCGGCTCGCCTTTCCGCTCGGGAAGCAGCGCGTTAGACTGCGCGGCTACCCAGGCGAGTCGTTTATGTGTCGTTTTGTTCATTATACCTCACTTCCAGAAATTGTGTGTTTGCATCCATGGACACCAATAACCTAGTCGTCGCAATGTATCCTATGTAGCCTAATGTATGACATAATTTGATATAACACATTACTAAGGAGCATTATATGAATTTAAAAAAGGACATTATATATATATATATATATATATATATATATATGCACAACGAAAGAATTACCTGAATGAGACGAAAATCGGTAGACTTGATGTACATATACAGTTAAATAAATGATTACAATTTTTAAAAAATAGAATGATTTATTCAAGGGAAGTAGTTTCATAAATTGAGCCAATCAATAACGCATTGATCCAGCTCTGGCCCTAATAAGCAGTCAAACGGCTTGGAATTAACTGACAGAGTTGTTGGATATCCTCCTGAGGGATATCGTGCCAAATTCTATCCAATTGGCGTATTAGGACATCAATATCCTGAGATAGCTGGGGGGGGGGGGGGGGACTTACCCATAAAGCAATTGGAGAGAGGTCCAGCGATTTACTGGCCAAGGCACAGTGTGGCAAGCACGAAGACAAGCAGAAGACACTATCGCGGTGTGGGCTTGGGCATTATTTTGCTGAAATGTAAGCCAGTGATGGCTTACCGTGAAAGATAACAAACCGGGGCGTAGAATTCGTAGCCTTTCCGCTGTGTTCTAAGGGTGCCGAGTACGCCAAGCAAAGGGATCCTGCTATGGAATGAAATGGACTCCAGACCATCACTTCTGGCTGGCAGTGGGCTGTATGACAGACGACTGTTGAGTAGATATCCCAGCACTGTCGAGGGCGTCTCCAGACATGTCTCCGCTGGTCGTCAGGGCTCACCACTGAAGACAATTCTCCTTCAGTCAATGCGATTCCAGGCCGAAGACTTGTCTGGAGATGCCCCAGACAGTGGTGGGATACATACCTAACTGTCGCCCGACGTAGGGCCCCACTACCAGGAATGAAGATCTTGACCCGACCAGTGTGGCCGTGCGGTTCAAAGCGCGTCAGTTTGGAACCGCGTGACCGCTACGGTCGCAGGTTCGATTCCTGCCTCGGGCATGGATGTGTGTGATGTCCTTAGGTTAGTTAGGTTTAAGTAGTTCTAAGTTCTACGGGACTGATGACCTCAGTAGTTAAGTCCCATTGTGCTCAGAGCCATTTGAACCATTTTTTGGTGATCTGGGATGTCATTTTACAAGTTCCCTTTGGTTGTCAGCTACAGCACCCTTACAGCAAAGCGATAGGTCGACGATATTCTACGGCTCGTTTTGTTGTCCTGCGTAGGAAGCCATCCTGGGCCTACATTTCAGGAAGATTGTGCCCATACGCACACGACGGGAGTTTCTATTCCTTACCTTCGTGCTCGGCAAACGCTATTCTGGCCAACAAGTTCGCCAGATTTCTCCCTAATTGAAAACGTCTGAGCATTTTGTGCAGGGCTCACCGACTAACTTGAGATTTTGACGATCTAGCGCGCCAACTGAACAAAATTTGGCAGAATATCCCTGAGAAGGAAATCCAACAGCTACTTCTACCAATGACAAGCAAAACGGCCAGAGGTGGGCCGACCCAGTATTGACTTCTTCAGTTTGTAAACACCTTTATCTTGAATAAATAATCCACTTCTTTGAAAACTGTGATAATTTGTTTGTTTGTAAATGAACATCATATCCACCGATTTCCAACCCATTCGGATAATTTCTTCATAGTCCATCATTTCCATTTCTTTCTTTATTTCTTTACTACCTTGGAGTGTACTACAGTTTCTTCTGTATATTTGTTCCAGTACATGAGAAATAGGACAGAGTTCTCCTCACGAGTAATATGGCTACCTAACACTGAGCTCGGCAGTTCATTTATTTCTGTATTGACGACACTCACTACACGAACTCAGCCGATTCAGTTAGCACAAGAATCAGACATTCGGAAGGAAAGAAGGGACCAATGTTCGCCAAAGAAGACAACCGTCTAGTAAGTAACTTCTGCCAGAAATTCCACATGTGTTATACCAGAGCCAAGGTAGCCCCTGAGGGCCGGAAAACCACATTACACCACAGAGGACAAGGTTGTCTATGCCCAAGGCATACCAAAAACACCATGGTAAACACCGGCTATTTACAAACAAGATAATGGAAACAGACATACCGAGCACTACTTCCTGCAGGCGGAGCTCGAGCCACGGCTTCCAGCAAGTACCACTACGCCAAAACCTGATTGGCTGGAGGCAGCTATTTAGGGTCTAGAACCAGCCCCGAAGTTCAGTTCACGCAGTATACCGACCTCGTGTACTACGACCATTGAAGATTACGTCTTCGTCTCTGAATTGGACTGTTACTGGTGTGTGTGTGTGTGTGTGTGTGTGTGTGTGTGTGTGTGTGTGTGTGTGTGTGCTACGACGAACCTTTGTGGAAAATTAGAAGTGAACTTCTGTTTGCCTCAATTAGGAGACTCTTACTGGCATCGTTATTGTTACTTTTCATTTTGCTGCCCTTTTTTACACTAAAAATAATATATCTTTCTAACCTATATAAATCAACATGTTAAGACTTCCAATGGGCTATACACAAATTTCATTCAAAGAGAAACCTTATTTACAAAAGGTTGTTAATTATGCTCTCCTGGTAGTAGTGGCATAAACAAAGAATTCTGGCGATCGATCTCATGCACGAGAGTGTCTAGCTGAACAGAACAAAGCGCAGTGCCGACCGAGAACGGCGGGAAATGACAATAGCGAACACGCTCATTGTCGTACCGACGGATATTAGGACCGGCTCGGACTGGCTCTCTCGGAACGATAATCACGAAACCGTGATAGATGAAACAGCATGTAGCGTCCCAGATATGAGCCAAACGTTACGATGCTACCGAAGGCCTGAACCGACGAAAACGTATAGGCTTTGCACCGACAAGAGCAGGGAGGGTAGCAATAAGCTGCCTAGAAGGAGTCTGAAGCTATCGGAGTAAGGGACCAGCTAGTTTTATTAAAGATTAAACATCAGCAAAACATTTATGTTCACATCAAAAGTTGGTCTCTTTCCACTTTAATCATAGAACATTTAAGACGGGAAAATGTTGCATTACCAAACCATCGTGAAGTTTACTACTCCATATTTTATTCAAAAGAAGAAACAATTTTTAGTTCATACGTTAGCTGCTTACAGATATGTGATCTTCAATTGTATATCAGATACAAAATAAGTAAAAATGTTTTTTGTACCCTATACTGATAACAGATTGTCGAAAACCGCTAACTGGAACCAACTGTAATATTAATTTTAACGAATTTCTACTAATATAGCCTTAATGTTAGGTCTTAGTTCTAAACGGCAACAGTAACACCCAAACTGATTTCAATGCAGAATTTACACTTCTGCTGTGCATAATATCCGAGATCTTGAGAACACCTTTTTTTGCCTTACATATAACGTGAAAAATTTATATTAATATGTCGTAGAACACAATGCTTTTGTTATGAAAACGTATCTACAATATGCGCAGAGTGTTTCACACGAAGTGGCAAGTCTGATCATTAGAAATGAATAAAAACAACGTCGTAGTTTAAAATTTTATTTTTGTGGGACGTTCACAGCCTCAAAGTGCTTTGAGAACGAAACGTCTGGAGACGTAAGATATTTGCATGAAAATGACCTAAGGTTGAAATTGGCCGATCGCACAGACAATGAGAAGAATATAATCTAATTGGACCATGTTTTCATTCTCAAGAAACGTCATATTTGTTTACTCACTGGTATTAGGCAGACACATGTAAACTACTAAACTGATTAAGGCGTATTTTGTATGAAGGTAGGTACAGTGCCTGGTTCAGACAAAGATCTCATGCCGATTTGAAATATTTCAGTCTTTCAGAATAATTGTCGCCTACATGAAGTCAACGAAGCTTTCAACAGAAGAGCGCACACAGCAGCCATTGTGGAAGTCCGGTTTGACTCGTGGTGCTATGACAGACATGTTAAGAAAACAAGAAGTAATATCAGAAGGACTAATACTTTTGACAAAGTTCTGCAATGGTCAGCGTAGTATCCCACTTACGAAACAATGAATCAAAAGAACGACTATGTCGATTTTACATAAATAATGTGAGACAAACACCATCCACGGGGAGCGCCAGGTATATATAGGTAGTGAAACCTACGACTGTGGATACAGGTTAGGGCCCATATATATCATTACATGTCATTTCCTACTACTATCCTACTGGCACATCAGTCACAATTTCAGTTAATTAGAACATTGACCGAGTAAGATATCGGATTTCAATAATAGGAAAATAAAAACAGGTAGGCCTTGATTAATAAGAGTTTCAGCTAACCCAAATTATTAAATAGCTCTTAATGTAATTAAAACAGAACACGCTGGCCTTAATAATAGCTTCAGTTAATTAAAATTACCAAGTACCAGCAGGCAGGAATTCAATAACAACAGTTTCAGTTAATTACCAAATACCAACAGGCAGGCCTTCATGTGTAACTGCTACAGACAGATAGCCCCAAGGGGTGCACCAGATGGATTATACGGAAGGAGCTCAAGACTATGCCAAATAGGAAGGCCAATAAAGGTTACAACGAGAACACCGGTTCCAAAGCCGTTTTCACTGGCTACAGACCGGTAAAAAAAATATTAACACATCACGGTTAAATACGTGAAATCATCAATAACTAGCCAAACGGTATACCAGCGTCACTGCAGATGCGGACTCCACGACGACGGCGAAATGCCAGAAAGAGAACTAGGCTGCCAAACCCAACAACATACCTCAGAATTTGCAAATTTTGAAACGCAGGCACCTTCTTAGCCAATATAATTAACAGAGCGATGACGTCCACAATGCCCGAAGGGATCTCGAATCCGGGACCCAGCGGTATTATCAAATATAGGTACTTACCTGGTGTTCGGAAACGTTTTTCAGGGAGGTCGGCTAAAACCCAACCATTTACACTATGCCATCAAAAGTACCCGGACACCCCCAAAATCATATGTTTTTCATATTAGGTGCATTGTACTGCCACCTGCTGCCAGGTACTCCATATCAGCGATCTCAGTAGTCATTAGACATCGTGAGAGCAGAATGGGGCGTTCCGCGGAACTCACGGGGTTGTAACGTGGTCAGACGACAAGGTCTCACTTGTGTCATATGTCTGTACGCGAGATTTCCTCACTCCTAAACATTCCTATGTCGACTTTTTCCTATGTGACAGTGAAGTGGAAACGTGAAGGCACACGTACAGCACAAAAGCGTACAGGCCGACCTCGTCTGTTGTCTGACAGAGACCGCCTACAGTTGAAGAGAATCGTAATGTGTTATACACAAACATCTTTCCAGACAATCACACAGGAATTCCAAAATGCATCAGGATTCACTAGAAGTACTATGACAGTTACGCGGGAGGTGAGAAAACTTGGATTTCATGGTAGAGCGGCTGCTCACAAGCCACACAACACGCCGGTAAATGCCAAACGACGACTCGTTTGGTATAAGGAGCGTATATATTGGACGATTGAACAGTGGAAAAACATTGTGTAGGAGTGCCGAATCACGGTACGTAATGTGGCGATCCGAAGGCCGGATGTGGGTATGATGAATTCCCGGTGAACGTCATCTGCCAGCGTGTGCAGTGCCAGCAGTAAAATTCGGATGCTGTGGTGTTATGTTGTGATCGTGTTTTTCATGGGAGCGAACCTGCACCCCTTGTTGTTTTGCGCGGCACTATCACAACACAGGTCTACATTAATGTTTTAAGCACCTTCTTGCTTCCCACTGTTGAAGAGCAATTCGGGGATGGCGATTGCATCTTTCAACACGATGGAACACCTGTCCATAATGCACGGCCTGTGGCGGAGTGGTTACATCACTAATGGACTGACCTACACAGTGTCTTGACCTGAATCCCACAGAACACCTTTGGGATGCATTGGGACGCCGACTTCATGCTAGGCCTCTCCGACCGACATCGATACCTATCCTCAGTGCAGCACTCAGTGAAGAATGGCCTGCCATGCCCCAAGAATTACCGATGGAAGGCTCCACGAACTTTCAAATCATTTTCAGCCAAGTGTCCGGATGCTTTTGATCACATAGTGTAGGTACTGTGTGACGACTGGGGGTCCGGCCACAGCATAGGAGAAGCGCATTATTGGCTCAAATGGCTCTGAGCACTATGGGACTTAACATCTGTGGTCATCAGTCCCCTAGAGCTTAGAACTAGTTAAACCTAACTAACCTAAGGACATCACACACATCCATGCCCGAGGCAGGATTCGAACCTGCGACCGTAGCAGCAGCGCGGTTCCAGATGAAGCGCCTAAATCCGCTCGGCCACAGCTGCCGGCGCAATAGATCTATAGTTATCAATAAGAAAATAACAGTTACAGACCTAAAAATCCTAAACTTAAGTTCACGAATCGAAACTGAAGCCGGTTCCAAATGGGGCTCAGAATTCAGCACAGGTAAAGTGGTTCAACTCTCTCATCGGTGTACTACATCCCAGAGCCGGCTGGACGGGCTACGCACGAAGACGGCACTCTAAGTCAGCCACGGATTCATTCGGTACACAAAAATGCCCAGCAACCACTCGCTGGACTGTGCCCAAGATGCTTGAGCAAGTACTCGCCTTACTCGCCCGGCGGACCCCTCACACCGTACTCCTCGCTCCATTGCCACTTCTCAACTGGCCACGCCACAACTCGCTCTGTGCCCAATCAACAATCACGAGCAACAACGTAGTGGCCTCGAACAGAGAGACATCAAACGACAGATCGACCTAGTGGCACCAGGAATTCGATAGGCGACATGCCAGCAACTCCATACTGCCTCAGCTGACACTAATATACCATATCAGCTTTATTCAAAAGGATTAATCTATTTATTGCTGCCGACGCCTTGTCATTCGTTTCTGCAGAAAGTGTACTATGTGCTTGAACTCTTGCAATACCTAACGTCAGTCAATCCTCAAGCTTCCCAGGATTTGGTGGTCGTAATTCAACCTCCATCTGTAGGTTGTTTCTCCAGTAATTACCCGAAGTATTTGCCTGTAGCTGCGTTCTTGCACCACCTGCTTTCTCTCCATGGACCTGGTGATCGCTGATTAAAATCAGTCTGTCCGTTGTCCCGAGTTCTCCAGTTTGCATTCCTGTTTTCGTCTATATTCTACCTGTTACAACCACTATTAAAACCATATCCATTACGCTCTCGTCTAGTGTTTCCACTACTCCCATTTCAGTAAATATTCACATTTCGTCCAGAATTCAATCCCACTACTGGCTTAACATCGCTGCTATTATTATTCTCCTTGCTATTACGTGTTCTTTGTCAAATGTGTGTGAATTCCTAAAGGACCAAACTGCTGAGGTCATCAGTCCCTAGACTTACACACTACTTAAACTAATTTAAACAAACTTACGCGAAGCACAACACACACAGTATGTCTGAGGGAGGACTCGAACCTCCGGCGGGAGTGGCCACGCTATTCGTGACATGGCGCCTCAAACCGCGCGGCCACACCGAGGAGCTACGTGTTCTTTCAGAGTTACTCTGTCCTGAATCGGGACATCATTGAGCGTCTGTTTCATACATGAATTCTACTTCTCTAGAAACACCTTTGAAAGTTTCTACATTATCGCCCCCACGTCCTACCAAGGCTTGTTGATATTTCATTGGCAGTTTCGTTTTGCACATTTGAATCAATTCTCCGTCGCTATATGCGTTATGTAAGTGTTGGTTCCTTTTAGCAATATTTTCAAAGAATCTGACTGCTGTTTTCTTATGCGAATTTTCGAATGAAACATTTTGTAATAATCCATATTTTATTCTCATCTGAGCCGCAGATTACCAGTATCTTGCTATAAAGGCAGCTGTAGGGGTTGAGTTTGGTTGGGTTGATTTGATTTGGAGGAGGAGACCAGAAAGCGAAGTCATCGGTCTCATCGGATTACGGAAGGAAGTCAGTCGTGCCCTTTCGAAGTAACCATCCCGGCATTTGCCTGAAGTGATCTAGAGAATCACGTAAAACCTAAATCAGGATGGACGTACATGGGATTGAACCGTCATCCTTTCGAATTCGAGTCCAGTGTGCTAGCCACTGCGCCACCTCGCTCGGTGGCAGCTCTAAACGAATCATACAAATCGCAAGTTTCTGCTATCTTCTGTATAGTTTCAGAAACACTTCCTTTCATATGTGCGCAAATGAAATCTGACTTATGTTTCAATGGCCAATGTGTCAGTATTCCTACTTTAAATTACTCAATAATGTGCGAGGGCGGAGAATATTTGCATTTTTCTTATAGTGCTGGTATTTCCGCACTGTAAGAAAGTGGTTATCATCAAAACCTCTCGCTTCTGTCTGTGATGTATTTACTGTATTTTGAAGACTGCTAGTCTGTCCTTGGTTTGCGTCAAATCTACGCAAATGTGTGTAACTTGGTTCACCCTGTGACATTTGCGCCGTAGAATCCCTTGCAGGTCTCATCGTGCAATATGCGTGCATGATGCCCGCTGCTGGCTCTGTATCTTGACGTGAAAGCAATTCTGGCTCATTAGACGCCGTACTGTAGCCCGTCGGTATTCTCCCTACAGGTTGTGGCGTTGCGTAACGCGTCCCTATGGTTTGATCAGCGTATGTCACGCTTTGTGCTTGACGTACTGAACCTTGCTCCAAACCACACTCTTGTATTCGCGATTGACCTGTTTTTCTTTCTTGAACAAGTGGTCGCAATCCACATTGTTCCCTACGGTTACTGTGATGTTCTGGCATACGGTGATTGGGACTAAATTCCTGTTCGCGAATTGCTGTTTCGGACTGGCATCCACATGTGCCTATCCGTCTGACATCACACATAATTTCGGGTACCCTTTCTGTCGTATTCTCGGCAACTGTTGATTTTACAGTGTTCACAGTAGTATCTACCGACAATGAAGTGGATTCTGTCGTCGTTACTAACGCTTTCCCCGTCACCACAACTTTCGATCGAACGTAAAACTTCCGATCTCTGCTGTTGAAATTGGTGTTTGTTTTTTTTCTCTCGCATTTTTAAAATATTAGCATTGTATTTCTTTAATGCTGCTTTCGTCCTCCTTTTGTGAGACGTCGTCTCAGCAATAACATGTTTCGCCTTCGTCGTCACTTTGATGGCAAAAGCCTTTTGACACTTTGTTGCGTAACTTCACGCAACGTAATCATGTCTGTTTGGACAGTGTCAATGTGTGTTCTCAATTGTTGTGCCCTGTAGCGAGCGTCTGAAGCGTGATTTGCCCTTGCTTAGCTTCAGTTCGTATTTGATCTAATTGGTCTTGAATATTATCACGTGTTTTTTTGTACTTCCTTGTTAGTCTCTTTCAGCCCCAGTGTTAATTCTTTTTTGCCCTTTGTTATGTGCCCTTCTACGAGATTTTCTGATACCTGAGATTGTTGTAACAAACGATTCAACATTCCATATATGTTGGCGCTTTCATCTACACCATTTTCGCCAGCTGCCATCTGATGTAACCTTCCGTATCTCGTTTTTCGTTAACCGTTTCCTTCACTTCCGAATATAGTGTAGGAGGACTAACACTCGTTCTTTCATGTCATTACAAGCCTACCTGATTCAATATGAT
The DNA here is from genome assembly GCF_023864345.2 of Schistocerca serialis cubense. Taxonomy (NCBI): domain Eukaryota; kingdom Metazoa; phylum Arthropoda; class Insecta; order Orthoptera; family Acrididae; genus Schistocerca; species Schistocerca serialis. The sequence goes on from NC_064646.1 coordinate 242,995,000, forward strand.
TACGCTTGGTTGAATATGCTGTAAATATCTACAGACTCAGCGTCTGATTCATTAGCAGCGCCCGTCTCACGTCCATTCTTTGGACCATATCGAATGTCATGTGATGCATTTTCGGTCTCATTCGGTATTTCTACGTGTTTTGTCTCGTGTTGTTCACGCTGATTTACGTGTTGCGTGTCCACCTCGATCCTGTCAAGATCTTTCATGATTTCTCTTTGTCTTAATCGATTATTTTCTGTCAGTTTTGAGCGTTCCGCTAAGCGTTACTGTTCGCAAATTCTCCGAACCAAACTACTCGTTAAAATCAGATCATAAGACATGATTCTACCCCAAAATATCATCCATGGTCCTATATTCAATATCTGAACACGTTCCTCGTCCTTTACAAAGCCTTTTGGTTACTGGAGTCGAGTCAGAACTCAACACAACCCAATTCAACAATGTGGTGCGCCAGCAATTACATACATGAATACAATTCTGTGTACACTTACTACATAGTTAAGCCACATTTACATTTTTTCTCCTGTTCGCTTCAGCTTATTGTTTGGGAGGATTGTGTTTTGTACCTATCAAAAGTAAACCCTGTATCTATCAGAGGATTCCAGGTTCGAATCCTAGCAGGGTCGCCATTCTGTCATAGTCCACACTTCTGTATTTGTACAGTGAGTGTACCAATGTGTGCAAACCTAGTTTACCACTTAGTACACAAATGGACAAAACATCTGGTCTTCTCAAACACAGGGTGTTAGACATTCAAAATAAATATGAACTTGGCCCCGTAATGCAGCTAATATCAGGTGCAGATCATAACAAAAATCATTAGACGTGCTGCTGTCATGTAACTAGAAAGCATGAATTAATAAAGGTGAAAATTTGGGGACTATTCTAGAAAGACGAAACAGCTATTCCTTTTTTATTCTACATATAATTTATAAACTGTTCTTTCATGGGTCAAGTGATACGCTTCAGTCATATGCAATTACTTTTGACAATAACAACACATTTAACAAAATGATAATTAAATGGACACCCTAGCTGCAAACAGGCGTTGATATACCTCATTGGGGACATGTTGAAAATGTGTGCCCTGACCGGGACTCGAACCTGGGATCTTCTGTGTACATGGCAGATGCTGTATCCATCTGAGCCACCAAGGACACAGAGGATACTGCGCCTGCACGCTCCCCGTGAGACCCACGTTCCCAACATGTCCACACTGCTACATTCGTATTGCGCCTAACAGATGTTTGCTCATCATACTCATTACTCATAGCAGATTAATCTACCAAGTCCCATAAGAGTTTGCGCATAGAGTGTGCGTTTGCACAAGAAGGTCAATGTCTGGGAAGCCATATTTTGACTATATATGAAGGTAGTATCTGTTCCCGAAAGAACATTTACCGTTGATGACCAAGCAGCTTTCGCTAGAATGAAATGATAATTAAATGGACACCCTAGCCGAAAAACAGGCGTTGATATACTTCATTGGGGACATGTTAAAATGTGTGCCCTGACCGGGACTCGAACCCACGATCTCCTGCTTACTACGAATGTAGTAGTGTGGACATGTTGGGAATGTGGGTCTCACGGGGAGCGTGCAAGGGATAAGTCCCTGCAGATGCACTATCCTCTGCCCTCGGTGGCTCAGATGGATAGAGCATCTGCCATGTAAGCAGGAGATCACGGGTTCGAGTCCCGGTCAGGGCACACATTTTCAGCATGTCCTGAATGAAGTATATCAACGCGTGTTTGCAGCTAGGGTGTCCATTTAATTATCATTTCATTCTAGCGAAAGCTGAATGGTCATCAACGGTAACTGTTCTTTTGGGAACAGATACTACATTCATATATAGTTAAAATATTTATCTCTGGGCCATACTGAAATGACGATCATTAAAATCGTTATCTCTACACATCAAAAAAAAATTTATCACAGGAAAGAATGATTAAAAATCTTCATCAGCTCATTTAAATCTACATTGTCGTAGGTGGTCAGTGCACTGAGTTGGTGGAGAATAAATTTTTCTTTTTGAACCAATTAAAAACTCTCATGTATTCAATGTGAGGGTACGCTAGTACCCTAGCTTTTGATATTCAATGGTCAAAGTGTACACAAGGTGGAGTGAGCAATTCTAGACTCAACATTTACTGTGGCCTAATGTGCAATGCTGCTGCCACTCACGGAGAGACAAGGCGAGCAAACGTGGTGGCACCAGTGAACACACTAAGAAAACGAGACGCCACTATCGCTATTACAAGATGCCAAGCTATGAACGGCATCAACGGGAGCCACACACGGCTCATCCATCACGCCCAAATCACTCAGAAGAACGAATACCCATATGGCTGGGATTACTCCTAGAAATTGTGATTTATTAAAATTACTGAGTTTTATTGAATGTAGCCGAGTTGGATTTCTTTCCTTTGGATAATGTACCTGGGACAGTAGTGCATGTTGTTATCAACACGTTGTGCAAATTCCCTGCTAGTTTTCTGTCCTGTGAACGGTCGTATGCTACGAGACTCAGAGTTATTTCCTTCGGTAGCGTATACAGTCTCCCTATTATCCCCTCAAGGTCCACGTGCTGTTTTTAAGGACAAAGACTGTTAGTGGCTGTCACGCATGCATCATATGGAACCGTGTTGATTAACTTCATTGATGGATGTTGTGTGCGGGAAGAGTGAACGATTTCACTAATACGAATCACTCTCGCTCTCAACCCTATTCGTGATCCACCATATTCCTATTTTCCCTGTGAAATCAGTAATAGAAAGAGTACTCCGTTTAGCAAATATGTTGAAAATTGATAATGAGACATATTTCCTGTACAGTCATGTCGAAGTCTCCGCAATAATTTCCATTGCACATTTAATCACTCTACAGGATCATAAAAACAGATTTCCAGCGGGACTTTGCATGACTTTGCACATAAGTCGGACTGAGAATAAAGTGCTGTTTTCCTCCAAAATCTGAGTTATAAAGCTCTTCAGAAGTCCATGGTATGTGGCGGAAATGTTCCCTTAGGGAATAAGATCTAAATATGAATCACCTTGGGTTCCATCTCAAATCACCTAGTCGTCTATGGAACACGACACTCTAATTTCCCTTCCATTGAGAAAAAGACTTCTGAAAGCTATTTGGGAAACCACGCAGCAGCGAAATCATCGGGAAACTACATTCGCATGATTAGTCAGTGACTTACATTGCGCTAATAACGAAAAGAAATATCGAGGTAGTATTGCTCATAGGCCTCTTTAACTGATACTAGTTTGTTTCAGTTTGTTGAAAAGAATCAGAAATGGCCCTTGAAAACACACTGACGAGAAAAAAATTGAAACATCAAAAAAATTAATGTTTAGCAAGAATACATTTCTCTAGGTAATATAATTAAATGATTAAAATTGCAAAGCCATAGGTCAATGCAAGGGCGAGATAAGCCATTGCAAATGTGAAACGCTGTTGCAGTAATAACCGGTGTAACCGCCAGAATGTTGAACGCAAATACGTAAACGTGTATGCATACTGCTGTAGAGGGGCCGGATGTCAGATTGTGGGATGGAGTTCCATGCCGGTTACATATGGTATGTCAATGCACGGACGGTTAATACTGTTTGTGGACGACGCTGGAGGCTACGTCCGATTATGTCCCATTTGTGTTCGACTGGAGATAGATCTGGTGATCGAACCGGCCAAGGTGACATGTCCACACTGCGTAGAACATATCGGGTTGGAACAGCAGCGCGTGGAGCAGCGTTGTTCTGTTGGAAAATACTTACTAGAATGCTATCCATGAATGGCAGGACAACAGGTCGAATTACCAGACTGATATACAAATTTGCAGTCAGGGTGCGAGGGTTAACCACGAGAGTGCCCATGCTGCCATACGAAATGGAAATGCAGGCGTTAACTCCAGGTGTAGATGCAGTGTGTCTAGCACACAGACAGGTTGGTTGCAGGCCCTCAATTTGCCTCCTCCTATCAACGCACTACCGTAATTGGCACCGAGGCAGATCCAGCTTTTATCAGAAAAAATATCCACTCTGTCCTTCAACTACCTATCGCTTGACACCACTGAAGTCGCAACTGGTGGTTTGTGGTCAGTGGAATACCAGTTATAGGGCGTCTGACTCCGAGCTGTCTCTGAAGTAACTCATCTCTAACGGTTCGTTGTGTCCGCGTGGGACCAACTGCTGCTCAGATCGCTGCTGCAGATGCAGTACGACGAGCCAGAGCTATAGGCTGAACACGTTGGTCTCCCTCTCAGTAGTACCACCTGGTCGTCCGGTTATCGGTCTTATTGCGACCGGACATTCTCGTAACCAACGCTGCCAGCAGTCAAGTACAGTGGCTACATTCCTGCCAAGTCTTTCTGCAGTCTCGCCGAAGGACCTTTCAGCTTCTCGTAGCCCTATTACACGACGTTTTCCGAACCCAGTGAGGTTCTGGTAACGGCGTTTTTGTCGCCTTAAGGGCATTCTTGACTAACATCGACTCACCACGTCCAGTCACAAAGGTAACTAACGCATACGACCGTGACAGTGTTCACTTAAAGCAAACCTGCTTTACGTCCTCATGGTGGTGGTACTAGCACAACTCTTGTGTGACTGGTGCCAGATTTGAGTAGCCATCATCTACCAGATGAATAAACACGTCTACCAACTTTCGTTTACGTCGCAAGCTCCTCCTTGGTGTTGCTATGTTTTTCGGTCAGTGTAACTGTAATATTCTAATTCTTCATCACAGAAAGCGCTGTCAAGTACTCAAATATTTTCAGGGATCGAACAGAAGAGATCATGTGCACGAGTGATGTTTCTCGGATGATTCAAATGGCTCTGAGCACTATGGGACTTAACATCTTAGGTCATCAGTCCCCTAGAACTTAAAACTACTTAAACCTAACTAACCAAAGGACATCACACATATCCATGCCAGAGGCAGGATTCGAACCTGCGACCGTAACGGTCGCCCGGTCGCAGACTGTAGCGCCTAGAACCACTTGGCCAGCCCGGCCGGCTGATGCTTCTCCTCGTCCTTTTAAAATAAGTAAACATCTCTCATTGAATGTCTTTGTAGCTAGTTTATGATGTCTTTCATTTCAAGTACAGCTTATTTACATGACGTGAATTACTTGAATTTTGATCACAGAGATATCACACTACCTAAGAAAACTGATTTGAACAACAGTATTGCGTATGCCATTTTGTTTACTTGTACACCACATGTTTGAACACAAACCACTTCCGAATGCCTATTTTTTCCGTCAATATAATAAGCGTAAAACTTGAACAAAAACTTATTGTTAGGAGATGGTGTTGAGAATTATAACAAATGTAATTTACAGCAAACTGTTGATACTTTATCTACGAATAAGTAGTTACAAAGGTCAATGTAGTAAGTTTTAGTCACTTCCGTTAATACTGCCGCATGAAAACACGTACCACAATAATTTCCAAGCACGACTCTTTCACAGCATTCCAGTACTTACTCGTGCAGGCAGAAAAAGTGCTCAGAATTCAATTAATCTATCCTCATTTATATCTGCTTCGTTTCGAGCATTTTTCTATCTTTTAGAGCTCGTCACCAAGTAACTGACAACCGACCATCTTCACAACGGCTATTGTCATGCTATCGGTCTCTTGAAAAAATCTGGCTCTTCACCGAGTTACGACTTAATATTAAAGTAATACCTTGAAATATTCGAATTTTATACGTATTTGGGTCACTGAACTGCACCCTATCGTCTGAAAGTGTATCATTTCTTCTACAACACTGATCACAAACATCGTGAACATAATTAGATATGGAACATTTTCAAGTGTAAGAGAAAAGAATAAATTACGCTTTTAGAAATCCACAATCTCTATCAAGTAATTTCTGGAGTCACCAGGGTAATAACATACTTCATTACGACACGTGTATTATAATGTATCTTGATACGTGTAAGATCTGTAAACTCTATGAAGGATTGTCCATATAACTGACCTCTACCATCACTTCCCATCCGAAAACTTAACGCTTCCAAGTTTGTTTCCGACACAAAGCTTGACGTAACTGGAGACTTTGTTCTACATAAAGTATCAAGTTTGTTAACGTAAAGCAACACATTTCACTGGAAATTAAAAAATTTTATGCTCTCAGTACAGGCTTCTAGAGTTACACATCGATTCAATTATGTGACACAAAAAAGTAAGACATATTTCACGGACTTATGAGAGAAAGACTGCGTTCATTGCGTTGTTACTGGCCTTATCTGCATACTCGTGTTTAAGAAATTAGAGATTATTTCTCGAAAGTATTTCGAATGTTTGCAGATAATAACGAGATGTTTATTCACGGTGCTTGGAGACCCATCTTCTTGGACAGTTGTCATGTAATGGTCTAACAGACGTATTTAGAAGTTAAGGATATAATATCAGATCATCTCAGACACATACATAGGATAAAACGTGATTAGTCTTTTTACGCTAACTTTTTGAATGAAATGTAAAGAAATTATAAAAAATACTGTTATAGCACTCTCCGAAGTTCTTAATAGAAAGATTTCTTGGGGCGATGACTGAACAATTCACTTTGCACTTATAGTTGAGGCAAAAGAGTTTAATACCATTTCATATTTTGGGAAACATACAACCCTTTTTTATAAGATCAAATTTATTTGATTAGCATTAAGACATGAAGTAATACGACATAAGTTAACTCCATGAGCTGGCATGTTGGAATGTAACAAGACCTCTGAACAATTTTTTCTCATTTACGTTACATCCAACCTCGTATTTCAGCACACACCATTGTGCCGCGTGTAATCTAATAACGTTGTGACGCGGACGTTAACTACAAAGGCTAGCGATATCGTAATTTAATGAAAACTAGAATTACTTTGGCAGACGGACTGCATGGCGCATCGCGTTCAATATTTATGGGGGGTCTTCAGTGTTTCTGCTCCTCTATCTCTCCCTGACAGTCAGTTCCGTATGCTCTTTCCGGATACTTACCTGCTTTTGTCGCCGAATTAACTTGAGTAAATCCACGACCAAACTGTATTTTACAGTAGATATAACTCTTGCCTTGTACCCAAGAACTCGTCCTCACATTTTTGATGTGGTATGGTGATGTAAAATATACAAGATGCTCGAAATTACCTCAAAAATTAGTGTAATCTAAAGGGAAAGGTTGATATATAATTTATAAAAGAATCAAGGGGAAATAAGAATAGAAATGCAAGGACGTAGTGCTCGGATATGGAATGATACGGGGCAAGGATTCAGTATTTAACCCCCTATTACTCATTCTAAGAACCCATGACAAAATTACGACAATGTTTCAGAAGTTGAAATAAAATTCAGACTGAGAGGATGTCAATGATAAGATCCGCTGGTGACATTGCTGTCCTTAGTGAAAGTGACGAAGAATTACAGGACTCGTGTGTGTGTGTGTGTGTGTGTGTGTGTGTGTGTGTGTGTGTGCGTGTGCGTGTGCGTGTGTGTGTGTGTGTGTGTGTGTGTGTGTGTGTGTCACACACTACACGAAACAAATGTTGACAAAATTAGTAAAATGTGATCATATACGTTAAGACAACGGGAAACGATAGAGGTGCTATACAAGAGACTAAAACATAAGTAGAACGAGAAAAGAGGTAAAAGGTCACTACAGGAAATTTTCATTGGCTGACCACTTGCGTAAAACATGGACGGGGCAGTCACTCCGTGAACGAATTAAAACCTTCTCCTTAAATTCTTAGTAAAAACGTAGAACAATTCACAAAACTTTAGAACACTAATCACATTCGTTTGATTATTACCTAAGAGAGATAAAAAATGCATCGGCAAATTAGCTGCGCACCGCTGGTCGGAAAATAAAACGTAGGCCAGTGGAACGTGGCGCGCAGTGATCTGTACGCCACAGGAGCCACACATTGGAGGGTCTTCTCGCTGGAGCAAGAAGCCATGCTTCATAGGGCGAATACGAGTGAGGAGAACCTCGTCCGGTCGACATAGCTGGAAGGAAGTACACCACAGACGCGTTGTGGGCCTTACTAAACGGAACTTATTGTCGGTCACTTCCATCCACTCATCCGCCGACGCAAGACACTTGGCTCAACAGCGAGGTGATAGCATGCCTGGGGATGGCACTCTGAAATACCTGAGGATCGAGACACGCCTCCTTGGCTGCTAGATCTTCCCTTTCATTCCCCACAATTCCGATATGCCCTGGTACCCAGCAGAAAGCCACTTCCTTCCCCAGTCGTTGTAGTTGGATGAGGGCATCCTGGATAATCTGAACTACTATATCCGCTGGGTACGAACGTTGCAACGAGTGAAGGACACTTAGTGCAGGCCACTTACAGACTCTGAACACATAGGAAATTTAGCACTGGAAGAACGCCTCATCTGCTCCAGTGGCCGCAAGAGTGCATACAGTTCTGCATCAAAGACAGTAAACGTTTGAGGCAGTCAGACCTTGAGGACACGATCCGAGAAAAACAACAGAACAACCAACAGAATCCCTCTGCTTCGATCCATCCGTTAAAACAGCTACATAATTGTGGTGCTCAGATAAAATGTCAGAAAACATAGCACTAAAACGCAAGCAGGAGAGGAATCTCTCTTGTACTGGAGAAAATCTAAAATCACTCTGGGGCTCTCCAGCAACCAGGGCGGCATTCGGTTAAAACCCTAGATTTGGGGCCCTACTGGCTCCATACCGAAAGACTCCAGCATACGGATCCCAAAGTAAATTTGGCTCATGGACAGTTGGAAGAAAGACGTTCCAGAGGCGGATGAGCAGCAGTATGGTCTGCTGGTGAAGTCAGAGCCGCAAGGAACTTACATGCTTGAAGCACAAGTAGAAGAGGCCGTCGCATGGTTAAGTGGCTGTTCCCTAGCTCAGCACAGAGGCTGGGTATGGGATTTGTCCTATAAGCGCCTAGGGCCAGCTGGAGCAGGTCATGGTTGACTGCGTCAATGATTTCCAAACAGGACCCCGTGCACCCTTAGTCCAGCCGTGAAAGCACGACATCCGTATAAAAGTGGAGGGACGTAACCTGTCCTCTCCTCAAGACCTGTGGCTAAGGCACTTTAAGATATTCAGTACCCTAAGGGTTCTGGCTTTCAGGTCTCTCAGGTGTGGGAACCAAGACAATTTGGAGTCAAAAATGAGGCCCAGAAATTGCACTGATTGTCTAAAATTTAGGATTGTGTCCCTCATATGCAAGGCAGATAAAGTAAAAATATTACGAGAACGCTCAAAACGAATGCCCACACAATTATCTGCAGAAAACTGAAGACCTGTCTTTGCAACCTACTCCTCTAACCTCTGCTTGCTGTTGCAATTCTTGAGAAGGAACAGAAAACAGCAAAATCGTCCACAAATAAGAAGCGCTGTACTGGACGCCTTAGCATTGATGTGGTACTCTTTTGACCATGGCAAGGAAGGTAACGCAACACTGCCCTGAGGGACACCATTCTCCTGCTCGAAACGATCTGACAGCGAGTCACCAACTTGGATCATAAAATAGCGCCGACACAGAAAAGAACGGATGAAGATGTGGAGGTGGCCACAAAACCTCACTGATGCGGTTGAGTGGGAATATGGTGTCGCCAAGTGGTATCGTACGCCTTACTAATATCGCAGAGTAGTCCAATACAGTGATGTCTAGGTAGGAAAGCCTGCTGAACAGCCTCCTCTAGAGCGTCAGGTTGTTGACAATGGACCGAAATCTTCAGAATCCACACTGAGAGCAGCTAATGAGTTGTCTGGTCTCTAAAAGCCAGACCACACTACGGTTAACCATTCGCTACAGGTTCTTTCCTGTACAGCTCATTAAGTTGATACTATGATAACTATTGGAACATGTGCGTTCCTTTCCCGATTTGAGGAAAGGTATCAAACTTGCCTCTCTTCACGAGTTGGGGATGTTGCTCGTCTGCCATATAAGATTGAAACATTCAAGAAGGATTTCTTTCGACGCTCGTATCAAATGTCTAAGCATGCAGTACCGAATTTGGTCATGACTGGCTGTAGTATCTCGAGTCTCAGGCAGGGCTGGCTTCAGCTCCAACATGGAGAAATGGTAGTTGTAAGTTTCGGAATCGTTGTGTCTAAAAACATCAGACAAGTCTGCTGTCGTTAACGTTGCAGAGCTCCCTGCACCTCCAAAGGTTTGATCTGGTCCACCGTACAGCAGCACGATTGTGTCTAAAGTCTAATTTTCTCCTCTCTACAGTCGCACAGCAGCGACGGAACGCCATGTGCTGGCCGAGTTTTTCAGCAATTTGTGCAAAATTCTCCACCGGTGGCTGAGCGACGTCTCTGGGCGATGTTTGAAACATCTCTTGTCAGCACTGCTGCTACTGGTGAACGACTGAGTTAACCAGAAATTCTCCTGATGGCTTCCCATACTTTCGTAGAACAAGTGGAACAGTTGATGTAGTTCAGGAACGCTTGCCACGACCTTTTCTTGCTCTCCTAACCAAATGTTGGGCTTTTCCGCTCGCGACTCGAAAGGCTATAAAATTGTCTGCCATAGGGTAGCTTTTAAATCGTCGGAGAGCCGCACACCTGTTCCATATGACTGAACGGTATTCAACCGTCCACCAAGGCATAGGTCGCCTCCGAAGATGAACTTGAGGACGGATAAGTCAGGGGGATGATGGATCACTTGTGTCATATAGTCCGCCGATTCATGGACGCTGTTGCAATGTTCAAACACAGGTAGCTGAACAGCGTCCAGTTAGTCCTTCTGACCATCAGTATCGGTGGCTTCATTAAAGCTCCATCCAGCTGAATACGAAGTGATTAGTTTTCACTGAAATGGAGGTCGTTCATGACCTCCGACTGAACAGAGTCTGTGAGGCCTGGAGAACAGAAAGAGAGGTCGATGGCTGAGAATGTCACAGCAGTAATACAAAAATGAGGTTGAGTTCAAATGGCTCTGAGCACTATGGGACTTAACATCTCTGGTCATCAGTCAGTTAGAACTACTTAAACCTAGCTAACCTAAGGACATCATACACATCCATGCCCGAGGCAGGATTCGAACCTGCGACCGTAGCGGTAGCGCGGTTCCAGGCTGTAGCGCCTAGAACTGCTCGCCCACCCCGGCCGGCTGAGGTTGAGTAAGATAAATGGCTCATGAGAGGTCATGAGCCTCTCCAAAAACTGACCTCATGGGCAAGTAGAGGTCGGGCCGCACAAAACATGAAGGACATTCAAGCCTCAGAGTAGGGGAAAGAGTCGAGGCAGTTGTTGAGCCTCAGAGGCAATAGCATCTTGTGGAGAGAGAGAGAGAGAGCAAGCAAACAATGATCTTTCAACACCCACGAACTTCGACAGCAACTGCTTGCAGGTCGGTAGCCAGGGGAGAGCAGAGTAGTCATGCATGTTACCGATGAACACAGCAATACCCCATTCGAATGTCGCTAATCAGGTCAACCTTTTGGTGATGGGCATAGCCACGTAGCACAGTGCTGTCATGGCTTTACAATGTATTTCTTGTAAACACAGGAACAGAGGGCGTTCCTCTCCTAGACGTTCCAGGAATCCACTAACGTTCCACTGTACTATGGGAGCCTTCTTTCAGCCTTTCTTTACGCTAGGGAGGGAGCATGTAATGAGCGGGGTTCATTCGTAGGACAGATATCAAGCGCCATTAATTCTACCAAAGAGTCAAGAGAGACGTCAGGTAGTAGGACGTCGACATCCTCTGTTTACTTCCAGACTCCGTCGGTTGTTGACCCTTGGCCTTTGATTTTTTTGTCCTGGTTAGGCTAGGGAGCCAAAACCGCGGCAGTGGTAGTGGCACTGCTGTACTGTGGACCAGATCAAACCTTTGGAGGTGCAGGGAGCTCTGCAACGTTAACGACAGCAGACTTGTCTGATGTTTTCGGAGCAGGCGTTGAAGGAATTGCATTGGCACAAGTGCACTGGCGAAAGCAGGTGCTAGTGCTGACACTAGCAACCTCAGTTTGGGTAGCAGCATCGATCTTCGCAACAGGTTGTTTAAGAGCGGATGCAAAGGAGGTAGACAATGTCGGGGGCTGCATGGCCTTATAGATACGTCTGGTTGTTTTGATTTCCTGTATCTTCCTTTCTTCAAGAAAGTCACCTGCACAGCAGATAGACACTTTCGAGGAGATGGGCCACCAACTTCTTCATGGGTGACCTCACCACATTTGCCCCAAGTGGTTGTCCCCTTACAATACAAGGTGGTATGCCCAAAGCCCTGGCATGTAAAACAGCGCATCGGGTTAGGAAAATAAGGCCGCACGCTGAGGTAGAGGAAACAAGCCTTAACGTGTTCTGGAAGCTGTGTGTTGCTGGAAGTCAGTAGAGAAGACTCAAATTTCATGATACCACCATTCAAACGTTTGATTACGTTCTGTACATCACCGATGCCTCCCTGGGCCACTCAGCTTTCAGTTCTTGTTGAGGAATGTCAGCCACATCCCTGCACGTCACTACACCGCTGCTGTAGTTTAAGGTGTTGTGCAATTTCTACTGCATACTAGCCGAGGCACTGATCTTTCTGGATGTTCTTCACTTGTTGGGAATTGAATGTTTCTGCCAAGAGGATCCAGTTTCGCAAGCGCTTGACAGATTGTAAGTTTCCAGCGAAACTTTTTCAAAATTCCCTTCTTTCCTCTTAGTTATAAGAAACAAATATTGGCACTATAATACTAACTCAATACTGACACTGTGTAAATCCTAAGTCTGGAGGACTGGCTACACGAGCCCTCTTGTTTGACTGGGTGTTGGTATCTATCAGCGGCCCCGCCTATCCCCCTGGGAGGAGAAAGAGAAGATTTTGAATGAACCACGTAGGCCCCGCGAGAATTCTGTGACTTTGGAGAGGAAATAAACGCACAAAAGACGAAGCAGACTTCCTATTTTCTGAGTCATCAATCTTCAGACTGCTGGATGTATTCAAATCTTTGTCTTCCTGGACAGTTATTGCCCTCTCCCGCTCCCTCTGGTACCATGGAAGTGATTTTATGATGTCTTAACAGATGCTCTATCATCCTGTGCTTTCTCCTTGACAGTGTTTCCCACATATTCCTTTCCTCTCCGATTCTGCACACAACCACCCCATTCCTTACCTTTTTAGTCTACCTAATTTTCAACTTTCGACTGTAGCAATATATCTCAAATGCTTCGATTCTTTTCTGTTCCGGTATTGCCACAGTTCATGGTACCAAACAATTCTGTGCTCCAAACACTCACTCACAGCAATTTCTTCCTCAAATTGAGGCCTATGTTTGATGCCAATAGACTTCTCTTGGCCAGGAATGTCCTTTTTAGCTATGCTTCCACCATCACCACTAAATTCTTACTGCTCCTGGGTACGCATTATAATCCTGTATCTGATTTCGGAACCTCTGTCTGACCATGATGTCATGTAATTGCTTTTGATGTCCTTATTACGTCTGTCATTTGTTATTTTCATGCCCAGATAATAGGATTCCTGAACTTCACTTGTATCATCACCATCAATCCTCACGTTAAGCCTCTCGATGCTCTCATTTCTGCTACTTATCACTACTGTCGTCTTTCTTTGATTTACTCTCAATCCATATTCTGTACTCATTAGACTGTTCATTCCATTCAGCGGATCACGTAATTCTTCTTCAATTTCACTCAGGATAGCAATGTCATCAACTAATCGTATCATTGATATCTTTTCACGTTGAGATTTGATTCCACTTCTGAACCTTTACTTACGCCATTGCTCCGTCGATGTATAGATGACAGGAGCGGCGAAGGGCTATATCCCTCCGTTACATCCTTTTTAATTCGTGCACTTTGTTCTTGGTAGCCCACTCGCACTATTCCCTCTTGGCTCTTATAATATTGTACACACATCAAAAAAAGGTATGCATCACCTCGCTACCGAGAATCCCGGAACCTGTACGGAAAATTTGAAGAGAGATCAACATAAACATCATTTCCGCCCTTTTTATTGCTCATGAAAACCACACATTAGTTGTTGTAATACCGTACTTTCAGAGGTGGTGGTCGAGATTGCTGTGCACACCAGTACCTCTAACACCCAGTAGCAGTCCTCTTGCATTAATGCATTCCTGTATTCGTCGTGGCATACTATCCACTAGTTCAAGGCAACGTTGGTCCAGATTGTTCCACTACTCCACAGCACTATCGGTCGGAGGATGGCATTCACGTATGGTACAGCCGCTATGGCTCCTTCCATAACTACCAGTGGCGTACGTTAGCCCCACCTAATGCCACCCCAGAACAGCAGAGAACCTCCACCTTTCTGCACTCGCTGGACAGTGTGTCTAAGGCGTTCAGCTTGACCGAGTTGCCTCCAAACACGTCCCGATGATTGTCTGGTTGAAGGCATATGCGACACTCATTGGTGAAGAGAAAGTGATGGTAATCCTGGGTGGTCCATTCGGCACATTGTTGGACCCATCTGTACCGCGCTGCATGGTGTTGTGGTTCCGAAGATAGGCCTCGCCATGGCCGGCGGGAATGAAGTTGCCCATCATGCAGCCTTTTGCGCACAGTTTGAGTCGTAACACGACGTCCTGTGGCTGCACGAAAAGCATTATTCGACATGGTATCGTTGCTGTCAGGGTTCCTCCGAGCCATAATCCGTAGGTAGCAGTCATTCACTGCGGTAGCAGCCATTGCGCGGCCTGGGCGAGGCATGTCATCGACAGTTCCTGTCTCTCTGTATCTCCTCCATGTCCGAACAACATCGCTTCGGTTCACTCCGAGACGCCTGGACACTTCCCTAGTTGAGAGCCATTCCTGGCACAAAGTAATAATGCGGACGCGATCGAACCCAGTATTGACGGTCTAGGCATGGTTGAACTACAGAAAACCTGAGTCGTGTACCTCCTTCCTGGCAGAATGACTGGAACTGTTAGGCTGTTGCACCCCTTAGTGTAATAGGCGCTGGTCATGCATGGTTGTTTCTATCTTTGGGCGGGTTTAGTGACATCTCTGTTTGTGATACAGTATCCACAGTCAACGTCTGTCTTCTGCCATTCTAGGAGCCGGGGTGACGCAAAATTTATTTCTCCCTATTACTTACCCTTATTTTTCTCAGGATTTCGAACATCTTCCACCATTTTCCACTGTCGAACGCCTTTTACAGTTAGAAAAATCGTATGGATGTATCTTGATTTTTTCTTCATTCTTGCTTCCATTATCAACTGCATTGCCAGAAATGCTTCTCACGTGCCTTCACCTTTTCTAAAGCGAACGTGATCGTCATCTAACACAAAGTCAATTCTTTTGCCGTTATTCTATATATTTTTCTTGTCAGCAACTTGGATGAATAAGCTGTGAAGCTGATAGTGCGATAATCTGGCACTTATCAGCTCTTGCAGTCTTCGGATTGTATGTGTGGCATTTTTCCGTAAGTGAGATGATGTGTCACCAGACACATATATTCTACACACCAACGTGAATAGTCGGTTTTTTTTTTTGCCATTGCTCCCAATGATTTAACAAATTCTAATGGATTATCATCTATGCTCTCTGCCATACTTGTTCTTTAATCCCATCTTGAATTCTAATTCCATTACTGGATTACCTAAATTGACTACTTCTTCTTCCATCACATTAGACAAATCTTCCCCTCATAGAGGCCTTCAATGCGCTCTTGCCACCGATCTGCTCTCTCCTCTACATTGAAGAGTGGAATTCGCATTGTAATCTTAATGTTTCACCGGAAGATATTTAGACTCTCCTATATGCTTAGTCATTCCTGCCGACAATCGTTCTTTCTCGATTTCTTCTGATTTTTCATGCAGCCATTTCGTCTTAGCTTCCATGCACTTTCTATTTGTTTCATTCCTCAGCAACTTGCGTTTCTATATTCCCGACTTTCCCTAAACGTTTTTGTACTTCCTCCTTTCATCCGTCAACTAAAGTATTTCTTCTGTTTGCTTCTTCGCATTTACCTTCTTTGTAACCTTCTTTGTACCTATGATTTGCTTTCCTACTTCTGCGCTTGCCCTTTCTAGAGATGTCCACTCCTCTTCAAATCCTCATACTGAGCTATTCCTTATTGCTGTATCTACAGCGTTTGTGAACTTCAAGCGTATCGCATCGTTCCATAATACTCCGGTATCTCACTTCTTTGCGGATTGATCCTTCCTGACTAATTTCTTGAACTTCAGTCTACTCTTCGTTACTACTACTTTGTAATCTGAGTCTGTATCTGCTCCTGGGTACCCCTTACAATCAGTATCTGATTTCGGGATCTCTGTCTTACTATGATGTAAACTAAGTGAAATCTTCCCCTATCACTCGTCCTTTTCCAAGTATACCTCCTCTTATTGTGATGCTTGAAGAGAATATTCGCTATTACTAGCTGATATTTATTATTGAACTCACTTAGTCTTTCTCCTCCCTCATTCCTTGCCCCAAGCCCACATCCTCCTGTAGCCACTTCTTCTACACTTTCCCCTCCAACTGCATTCCAGTCTCCCGTGACTATTAGATTTTCACCTCCCTTTACGTACTGTATTACCCTTTCAGCATGCTCATACTTTCTTTATCCATCCATCTTCAGCTTGTGACGTCAGCATGTACACCTTAACTACCGTTGTCGGTGTTGGTTTGCTGTAGATTCTGATAAGAAAATTTGGATAATTGTCGTTAGATCTTATGGGACCAAACTGCTGAAGTCATCGGTCCCTAAGCTAACGCACTACTTAAATTAACTTAAACTAGCTTACGATAAGGACAACACATAGTGCCATGCCCGAGGGAGGACTCGGACCTCCGACGGGGGGAGCCACGCGGACCGTGGCAAGGCGCCTTAGACCCCACGGCTAACAGGAATCACCCAATCGCAGTAACACACTTTCTATCCTTCCTTTCTATTCAGAACGAATCTACTCCCATTCTACCATTTTCTGCTGCTGTTGATATTACCCTAGACGGGTCTGACCAGAAATCCTTGTCTTCTTTCTATTTGACTTCAGTGACCCTACCGTATTTAGCTTAAGCCTTTGCATTCCGCTTTTCATATTTTCTATCTTCCCTACCACATTCAGCTTCTGACAATCACTCCCCGACTCGGAGAACGTTATCCTTTCGTTGGTTATTCGGTATCTCTCTTATGGTCACCTCACAACTGGCAGTCTAGTCTCGGAGATCCGAATGGGGGGGGGGTGATATTTCCCAATGGAAAGACTATTTACCAATGGAATGATCATTGTGGTGTCACCGCCAGACACCACACTTGCTAGGTGGTAGTTTTAAATCGGCCGCGGTCCATTAGTACATGTCGGACCCGCGTGTCGCCACTGTGTGATCGCAGACCGAGCGCCACCACAAGGCAGGTCTCGAGATACGGACTAGCACTCGCCCCAGTTGTACGGACGACGTAGCTAGCGATGCACACTGACGAAGCCTCGCTCATTTGCCGAGCAGATAGTTAGAATAGCCTTCAGCTAAGTCCATGGCTACGACCTAGCAAGGCACCATTAGCCTTACATAGCTTGTATCTAAAGAGTCTCACTTGTATCGTCAAGAGCGATGTATACAACAAGGATGGATTAAGGTTAAGTATTCCAGCAGCTACGTACTTTTCTTTATAGCCTTTATTACGTCTCCTGTTACAGACCTATCTCTTGCCTGTGTGAACTAAACGCGTGCCTTTCGGCTACTTCCGTGGCGTGGCTGTCTTGCTACGCCACAACAATCATCAAGACTCTTTTTCAATTACTGGCCATATATCCTGTTGGTACACATTGTGTGTCTCTAACGCAGTGGTTTCCATCGCCTTCTGCATCGTGAAGCCGTTGATCATTGCTGATTCTTCCACCTTTAGGTTCATCAAACAATACGGTCCGGTGTCGCTAATGGAAATAGATGAATTATTGTCCTGGCAAAGAAGCTTGCATCGAAGTTATCACATAATGCACAAGTTCTGTGATATAACATCAAGATTGAGGCTAAGAATTAACTTCATAATGGGAGACAGAAGTTGTTATGGAGGTCTGCGGCCATGACGCTCTTATATAAGAATTGTTTGTTGTTTCTTCAAACGTGTTACGCGTTTCGGCACACTGCCATCATCATATCTGTCTCATGGTGGAAAAGGAATAAACACGACATACACATTTTTTCACATTTTACTAGAAAGAAGCTGTACTCACTAATTGCCAAAAAAATATGATGCACAGAGGCGACAGATTCACGTCAAAAGCAAAATCAACACGTCGTATTACGTAAAAAAATTCATGACCATACCGAGTAGAAGCTCTGAATGGCAGTAACAAAGTCATATTTGAAAACGTGAACAGCACATCCGCAGTTTTATTTGGATCAGAACAAGCTAAAACATTCCTGCAACCATATATTCCAGTATGGTCAACGCCCAAACAGTAAGGACGATACAAATAGTGAGACAATCAGACGTATCTTTTATTTAAAGAAGTAGAATGAGAGCTGAGTCTCAGGTTCTCGTACTGACTGCACGAGACCAGTCACTAAGGAGGAAGAACTACAGAAACTTATTTATGAAAACTACGTAATATGAGAGGTGTCGAGTCGACTGTATTGATCAGCCTAACAGATCACAGACCTCCCAATATCTGTCTGTCCTGTACTGGCGAAGGATGTCTCAAGAGCCACAATAAGGCGTGCTCACACTTTCACTGTCATATGTACAGAGCTCTAGGCGTACCAAATCTCTCCTAGATGGTACGACGACACACCTCAAGCGGTGACAACACATGGATGTGAAGGTATCCCGTACGATCGACAAATACAGATCGACCAAACGGTAACAACCAAGAAACCTGACATTTTTGTGCGTCTTCCAGATATAAAAGATCGTACCTCTTTTAATCCCTGCTACAGTAGCCTGTGATGGGTACATAATGACAAGGCAGTTCAGAGTAAATCGTGATACAAAGATCTGAGCCTAGAGTTCAGTCAAACTAAAGGTTTATGAAAGGATGTCATCCCCGTCATCATTTGCCCTCTGGGATAAATATCACACAACTTGTGGAGCGATCTATCTTGAATCTCGAAATGTAATTAAGACAACGAAATTACGTTACGTACTTTTTCTCGTAAACATCGTTATTTTCGGCACCAATGAAGTCTTTTATATCATCAGGCTTAGTTCTCAAAACGCTGCCTGTTGATTTTACCCAACAATTTGATCTCTATTGTGACAAGTACAAAGATAGCCGTAATTGGGGACAGCGAAAGGGGAAGATGTTGCTCAACACGTAGTATCAACCATACCAGAATTCGTATTTGAGAAAGCAAGGGATGCACAATTCAACACTGAAGAAATGATATTATATGTCCTGTTTCGGTTTTAAACGAACAGTATGAATAGCTTCGTTACATAAATGTGTGCAGACGTCTCAAGAGAAAGTGTGACGGCACAGATTCGTTAATAGCATTCTAAATTGTCCACTCATTAGGCACGTGTTGTTATCTGTAGTTCACTTTCACTTTATTCTCTTTAACCACTGAGGTGAAAGAAACAATCAAAGTTACGGGCCGGGACTGGAGCTCATATAACGTACATTATTAGGGAATGAAGCATACGAGTTCGACCCAAGGGTACCACCCGGTTTCATCTTATCTCTGTCTTCCTGTCTTCCTTTTTAATTTTTTTCAGTACCATAGAAACCCTCCTGCTGTACAATAGCACCTACATCTCCGGAAAAGTAAGTACAACCGAGAGTGGCACATAACCTGATTCTAAAGTTCATTCCGAAATTAGTGACAGGAGAAATTGTTTTATTTTAATGTACAGTTGTCGTACATCACGCACTGTACCGTTTACTTTCTTAAACTGTCACAATCTTATAGATCTCTATGCAGGAACATGTCATCCTTCTGTAGAAAGCTTAATATTGTCAATTTGTAAGATTATTACAAGGAAAAATTCGTTCCTTGTCACTGTTTTATTGGTTGTTTATTGTTTCCGTGACACAGATTACTCGTTATTACTCCATTGTCTAGCGCCCTTAGCAAAGATGCTATTGTGCATGCTGGTACAAACTTTAATAAAGCACAAAATTTACAGTCACAAAGGAAAACAGCTGTTAATGCTAAATACAGAAAAAAAACGGCTGTAAAATCGTATGATACTGAAACAAATTCCCTGAAAATCCACTTACAGTGAATCACCCATGATGATGTTGGACTGAACGATCAATGATGTTTCTCCCTAGCTGTTTTGGAAATATCTGTAAGTGAACGGTAAGTGAAGCCTGTTCAATCAGTAACTGTTCAGTAACGTTTTTATGGTTTCCCTTGATCTACAGCATTTCAAATGGATGTCTTTTCTGTTGACTGTGTCCAGAGTGTCTGGTTTGCAAACAATGATAGGAAAAGCTGAAGTCTGTTTCCTGCAGCGTCCAGCATTTGCAGCCTTCCTGAAGTATTGTGCACGCTTCCTTCATCTCTTGAAATCCCAGACGGCGACAATGAAAAGAATCTCCCTAGTTCGAGGACATGGTAAATGTTAACAGTCCACCGTGATTTTAAATAGATTACTTTTGTAGTATTCAATCTGTAAATCGTCGATCACGTTCCTACTTGCAGGGGGCCCTGATTTATTGTAGACTGGGAATGGTGGGAGGATATCACAACTCTAATAATACAGAAACAAAGAATAACAAAAATACTGATATATTCTGAAATTATAAACACGATATTTAAGGAAGGAGAGGCTCACAACACGATATTTAGCCAAGAGCAGCCTTCACTGACACAATGATAAAGAGTCCACGTATTGAAACCATACCTGGATACACAGAAATAAGATCTGGACGAAGAGAGAGTACTGAACCAAGACAACAGATGAAGGTGACAAAGGGTAAGATTCTGGGCAATCTTACCACATGGCTGACACCATTGGTTTGCGAACGAACCGCAATACACCTGTACCCTCAGAGAGAACGAAACGGCTTGCGTACACGAACGTCATTTGCTGTGATCTATTCAGAGTTATGAACAGATAAACTACTACGAATTACTTTGTACGAAGCGATAAATGCAAGTAGCAGGGCGTAACCAAGGTGCAGTTCCTGGCCCGTCTCGAAGCTACCGGAACAAGACGTCGAGGGAATGAAGTAAATACTCGAGGTACTGCTGATGAGTGCAACAACACACTAAGTCAAGATATCAGCGAACGTACTTATTCCCTACTTCAAGATATGTGAGGTGATCGGATTTTACGTTCCTTAAGTGATAGTCCTCTTCCAAAATATTCGTAAAAAAAATGCCAAGTTTATCGTAATGTTCGTTCCAGCTTGGCCACAAGATCCGTTATCGCGTTGCAAGGCGATGCGTGAGAAAGTGTGGCAACATGTAATTTCGTCGACGGCCTGGCAGGTGTTATGTAAATTATGAACATCCTCTAACTTGAAATCGGGTACCACCTTATTACAACTTCTGTACAATAGGGGCGGAAAGCACTTCGATCGGGTGGAGCAACGGATGACAGAAGCCGCAAAGAATCCCGCAGGAGCGCTATGAACATGAAGAAGATAGAGGAGGACCTCCTTTTGTATCTGGAACAATTTGTGAATCGTCCTGGTATCGCTGACTAGAGATAAATTTTACTTAACTGTAGTGTAACCCACTAGTTTAAACACGTTTTTTTCCTAACCATATTTTTCATGTTGACGAGAAACATAACTTGAGAACAGGACATATGATTTTGATCGAAATTTGATGCGCAAATTCTCAGCTGAATTCTGTATCAGCGAACGTATCCGTTTCGCGATATCTTCAAAAGTCTATTATCGGTGCACGCTTTTGTTGCACGCTTTTGTTTTGATTTTACAGACGAAGAAAGTGACATTTGATTCAACAGGTGACCACTAATTTCGAACTTTATGTATTTCAGTTATCCCATGTAAGCTTACAGAAAATATATTGAAAATTACTTTACAAAATTATTTTGTTACATGTGCAAGAGCAGGCCTTCGGGAATTCCTGCGGATGACTAACGTTTCGGCTACAACGGGCCCTTCCATCTGCTGCAGTGGTCACAGAGATCATTGTATGTGGACCGAAAAACGATTTCTTAAAGGCTAAAGTGTAGAGATTAAAACTACCCCACCAAATTTTGTATTACTTTTTATTTTACTTGAAAAAATCAGTTGCTTCTCATGGGTTCGTAGAGGGAAATTCCTTAATTAAAGTAGAACACATTGGATCGGCGACAACCTTCGTAACTGGCACAGAACGATGGTTTCTCATTCACGTATCGGCCAACTGCAGTTTCCACAAACTTGGTTGTTTATGAAACGGGATGCTGTACGCCCGCACTGTTGACATTTAAATCACCGCTCCAGGAATGGGAAATACAGCTTCACATTACAGTAGTGTACCATCGTTTTAACTTTCTCTGGAACCGAATCCCTCTCAGATGTGAGGATGAATGGTCCACTGCCAACCTTCTTGCCTGACGAGTCTCGACTCACGCGACATACGAAGTAGACCCTCGCTTTCCCTAACTTTCACGTAATTGCTCATCTATTTGGGTCGTTACGTCCCGCACAAAACTGAATCTCTGTACGATGTTCAGGCTCTCATGGAGTGCTGCGGTGACAGCTACGTCACAAATCATCTTATAAGAGATTAACGCTTCGGTCTCGTCGGTGTTTTCACTAAGAAAAAACCTCTTTATAATTTACTGTCAGGAGAGATTTCTCCAAATGCATTTTCCATATTATATACAAAGAACTACTGCTTATTACATCGAAAGAAGTCATCATTAGTCCGAGCAAAACCTAGGAACTGAGTGTTTCCTCAGTTCAATAGATTTTGCTTTCCTCTCACGGTATGACCAAGGATGGTAAGTTCTTGAGGTCTCTACTATCTGCGCTGAGACATTCAGTTATGTCTGAGGAGCCTCCATAACTTCACAGCCTTCTAACATAACGCTGATCTATTCGCTGAGGAAGATATAGGGTACGATGCCTTCTATTCCCAAAGACGTTTCTCTCCAGGGTCTACATTGAGCCAGAGCAATTTCTACCTGCTTGACGGCCGTTGTCTGGACTCCTGGTGCTCTCAACTGGACAGATAACTTCAAAACTTGCGTGGGGACGTTAACAGTTCAGGCATCAATACTGGGTTCCCTGCAAATTGTCATGAGGTACCTTTTTATGGACAACTGGTAATCCCTCATACGGACTGGCTAGTACGCTGGGTATTGGAAGACCTTGTCCGCTAGGCCCGCACTTCTCAATCATTTGTAACTGTGGACCAAACAAGAGTTAATTAATATTTACTGTCAGTGAGGTTCTGGAAAGTACCGACAGTGATGTGGAGCCATGCCGATTCCAGTGCAGTAGTCAGCTGCACTAAGTTCCTCGGTTGAAGATCCATGGCGCGTACAGCCCGATCGAGGTGCTCCTACAGATTGGTGATCACGGGAGTACGGTGAAGTCCTCTAGGTGCTCTCCAAACTACACACGAACAGTGCAGGCTGTCTAACATATTGCATTGTCTGCTGGTAGATGTCGTCGTATAAAGTCATCTTCTGAGTATGATTCCTTGTGGAAACATTTTATTAGGCGTGTTTAAAATGAAACATTAGAAATACTATAAAGATGATCAGCCTATTAATCTCGAAATCGGTAACGTCTATCAATCAAATAACTTCCGGGAATTCAGCTGAATTCCCGGAAGTTATTTGAAAGTTGGATACGCCAGAAGAAACTCAGGTCTCAAAACGTCTATCTAGAACAACACACCATTTCCACCGTATTTAAATATGAAACAATCAGTACAGAAAACTATGCTCAGTGCATGACCAGTTCCTTCTCAGCAGAAATCCGCCACATTGCGTGGTATCACATTTAACGTCCGTACGCACGAGTCGCAAGGTGAAGTAATACAGAAAGAGTGGTACTCACCAGGATTACCCGCCTCACTGGAAGTCCAAGTCAGCGAGTGTAGCCGACATCAGCTGCTGTGAGGCGGAATAACCCGTTGGAGCGGATCGGGAACCATACTGGCGCTGTTTCGAAGACGACGGGGCCTGTGAAAAGGAATGCTGTGTTGTACTGTTAGCATTCGTAAAGAAGTAATTTATAGAATTCACAGAGTGTTACTTCACAACTGAGTTAGTTGCATAAATATCCCTTCAAACCTTTCCATCGTCACTGTTAGTTCTTATTCTATGCTAAATAATCAAATATCTCCAAAAGGTCGAGTAGCTATATTAACGGGAGGCTCTGTTGGACGTGTTTTGATTGTAGTGCGGCCACCTTGACTATCAAAGTCATGAACTTATAAGATGTGGCGTCTCTGCGCTACATATCGGGATATAAGCCGCAATAAAATACGGTACAAATGCCACACAGTTTTTCGTTCGGGTACTTCCCGCAAAAATCAAATAACAGTTTTAAATAAGTGAAAGTATTTCTTAGTTTCGTATATGGTGTTCACACTAACCTCACATTAAATGTGAAATGGAAGGAGACAGTTCCAAGGTCAATGTTCGGGGCGGACTGATTCACAATTGCATCAATGATTCATTATTCTTCGTCGAATCTGCCGTCAACGGCGGTGTTTACCTGGACGTGTTGTTCCACAACTGGAACAACAGCAACCTGATGTCATGTTCCTGAGGATGGGGTACCACCCCACTGGTTCCTAAATGTCCATTTATTTCTGGATTAAAGGTTTCCGTATAGATGGACTGATGGCCACCACGATGCCCTGAACTCACACCGTTACACTTCTTCCTGTGCTAAATGGAGGTTAGAGAGCTATAGGACTTTCGCAGTCCACCTGAACATGTCCCCTTGGAGATCTTGAATAGCACCCTGAGAGAAAAGAATCCCGGCTAGACATTATCCGTGCCACAAAGAGTACATACATTGCTGTTTATGAATGAGAAAACAAAAATTTATGAATTATCACATGCTGAAAACAGTTTGTTAATACCTAGTATGATTATGAAGGCACTAAGTCTTAAGTTGTAAAGATAATTGACGGGCACACTATGTTTCTTATGGATACCTGTGCTACCGTGACATACGTCGTTGTGGAACCCCTTGAACTTTCTCACATTATTACCATGTGATAGGCCTACACACTGAAATTCTGGAAGAGTATCACATTCTTCTCGTACTTCGTCTACTTCCTCATTTTCAGTTTATTAATGTCCACAGTCCTTCGATATTTTAAGAAGGTCATTTCCTTTTCGGCCTCCTATTAAATGTTTTTGTTCATTACAATCGTGATTTCGACCTCTTTGCCATTCTCAAGTGACAGCTCGGTATGAAGCGCGTCGAAGTACATCGTTCCTTCTAGGACGACGGAGTCCTCGAGTCAATCATTTTCATACATTTCACGTCTATAACAAGACAGGAGTCTTGGTAATTTATATAAAAGACTTATTTATGAACACGTAAAATTTAAACATGGTTGACACTAGAACAGAATGCTCTTCGAAGCACTTTATACGTATCACTTGAGAATAGCGTAACAGGTGGGAATCACGATCGTGGAGGAGTACAGGAGGAAAATGTTGACTTTTTGTATATTTTCTTGTGTAGTTTAATTATTTCTCGGATAGAAAAATGCAGTGATTTAATTGTGTTAGTTGTGTTGATGGCCATTAAATATTGTAACTGTGAAAGTATGTAGTTATTGCTATACGTTACAGCAGTTCATTTCTTTTCCAGAGCATCTAATCGTCAAAAATACAAAGGCTCATCTACTACTTCTGTGTGTTCATTGTTTGTCGTTATGTACACTTTCGGGTGAGATATATTTGTCTGTTCCGAAACCAAGACATTTAAAGCTGATAGCACCAGCTATCCTATTCTTCTTCTACTCCTCAATCTTTGGTCATAGATTTTACTTGGATTCCTCCTTTGGTCCATAGATAGTAGACAGCCATGCCATTGCTTTCTATACTGTTTGGTTTTTTCTATTATTCCTAGAATATACAGCTCGCTCTCTTACCTAACTGATCCTCTCATGTATGTTGATAACATCAAGAAACACGTCGTCTTAGCCCTTAGAACAGGAATGACAAGCATAACACAAGGAGCCAGACAATAGCGTACTTCACCACTTATACTACGTAACATACATATAAAATAATGACATTTTTCGAAAAATGGTGAAAGGGAAATGGAAGGTTTCTACCGACATATACTTACCGCATTTAAATCACTCGTATTTGCATATGATCGTGTTATACTCGCTGGTGCGGAAGACAATGTACAACGAACTGTATAGTCCTTATATATAGTGTCAAAAAAGAAAGCTAAAATTATTGCATGTTGTGAAAAAGAACACCTTCGACCCAAAATTATAATCGAGAACAACATGTTGGATCAAGTACATATATTCAACTACCTAGGCTGTGCTATCACTTACGCATCATAATGATACTCAAGAGACGTTAGCTACTACTAACAGAACGCTCTTGAATAAACAGTACAACAAACGAACAGTGTTTAAAATTTACGTTACTATTATTGCATCTTTACTCCTCTGTCGGTCAGATGAATGAAATTTAACGCTCAAGCAATTATAAAGAATTGAAACAGCAGAAATGATACATCACCGTTTATATGCGCTGTTTTAATAATTGAAGTAAAGGCTTTCACGGCTGGTTTTTACTCCTGGAATGAGAGACCGTGGTCGATACATAAAACTGATCACTAACCTCTCGTCTCCGTGTGCAAGGTGCATGTTCAGAGTTGAATGGCCAGTGTTCGATCTATGAAGATGGCTCAGAACCCCCTCTCCCCCTCCTCCTTACCAGACGCAAACTAAACATTAGTAAGCTGTATTGTATACCAAACGCGATCTCTCAAGCAAGAATTATTAACAATTGTACCTTTCTAACTCAGCGGCGGGACATTACACCTGGAGTTTTACTGGTGGTGTTGTCCACTGTAAACATTCTGTTCGGTAAGTCACATGTTGGAGTTGTCTGTAAGCTCAATAATTACATGGTGCTCTAGTAGCAATTATAGTGAAGCAGATATCGGCACCTTTCTTCCGAGAGGTAGCAAGGTGATCTTCCGCGTTACGCAACGCCCGCCCCTGGTAAATGGAGCACCGACCTAGGCGCCAGCAACCCGCCTTTGCCCCTGTTGCGAGGCTCGATGTGCCACGGAACTCGGCCCACCGCCTTCCGGAACTGAGTCAGTCGCTCATACGAGCTAGCCAGAAGTTTGTCATCTCCAGTCTGTGGTATAAGCTTAACGTCTTACCGACTTACGAATCTTTGTCCCCTGACGACCTATTTACGTGCGTTTGATGTCACACTCAGCTTTCTTTGACTTCAGTCTCATCTACCGCTGCGCAGATACCTATAGAAAAGCTCCTGACAGCACCTTTTGGTTCGAACAACTTAATGGAACGCAGCCGAGTGACTTCGACGACAGCAGACTTTTCAGCAAGTGAACACCCGGCGTTTTCAGTGCACAAATCACAAATGTTGTCGGTAAGTGGAGTTATGAGAGCCATGAATCATAATACGGCATATGCGGAAAGCCAACACACACACACACACACACACACACACACACACACACACACACACACACACACACACAGTAAACAACTAGCACCACCTCACAAACAAAGATCGACAACGTCAGTACCTATCAATAGTCGATATGAATTACCAACAGGTGCGTAAGTAGCATTAACACTATCCCTTTGATGTCTGATCTGGGAGACAGCAAGATTGCAAGCAGGCTTCAATGAAAACCATTTATAAGGTCACTTGCTATTTCAGTCTCTATTGCTTCCTGAATAACACAAACCCGATAACTGGAAGTAGCCAACACGACAGAATCTCTGTCGTTTCATGTTTCAAAGCACGACTGGTACTAAGACAATTATCTGCAGTAGTAGATTTGATCGGCCGTTTTAAGTAAGTGTGACGCTTTTTCTCTATATGCTGTACCTTCATGGTGGTGGTCGTCTGACCGGCGTATGACGTCTCACAACTTCATGGGATACGGTTAACACCCCAAGCCAAAATCATCATTTACAGGCATAAAAAGGTCCGAATCTTACATGATGTGCGGGCCGTTGTGGCCGAGCGGTTCTAGGCGCTTCAGTCTGGAACCACGCGACCGCTGCGGTCGCAGATTCGATTCTTGCATCGGACATGGATGTGTGTGATGTCCTTAGGTTCGTTAGGTTTAAGTATTTCTAAGTTCTATGGGACTGATGACCTCAGATGTTGAGTCCCATAGTGCTCAGAGCTATTTGAACCCATTACATGGTGGTCGAGAAACACATTTTGCTTTTTGTCTAAGCACAGCACAACCAATACTGTAGGAAATACTACCTGTGCAACGGAAAAAGATCTTACACGTACGTGTCACCTAGTTATTTTCATCACTGACCCGATGCGCTGTTGCTCGAAAGCGCCACACCCGTTCCATCTGTCACTCTGCCGAGAGTGAACTTCAAGATGTGTTAACTCATATAACAACGTTTCAGGGTCTGAGATGGCGTGGGTGTTATGACACAAGGCACGAAGGCATCAACCGGCTTCAGTTCCATACAATACATGAACATTTTATACGCTGGGACTCACACGAATTTCTTTTTAATTTGTGGTAAGCACCTATGGGACCAAAGTGCTGAGGTCAATGGTCCAGAGGCTTACACACTACTTAATCTAACTTAAACTAAATTACGATGAAGGCAATACACACACCCATGCCCGAGAGAGGACTCGAACCTCCGACAGCGGGAGCCCCGTGTTCCGTGGCAAGGCGCCTCAGACCGCGAGACTACCCCAAGCGGCGGACTAACTCGACTTTTCAACTTTATTTGTTTGTTATTATGATTTGGCACATTCCATCCAACTGTCCTAATTGATACACTGCCCATTCACATTAATGTGACCACCTGTCAAACGCCTGATTAACCAGATGTGACACAGCTCATGCACCACTCGAAGATTGCACATTCCGTCCATTATTCTCAGCCTTGTCAACAGTAGCTTCTTTCTCTTCAGTTTCAAAATTCTATTGACAGGGAACCAGAAACTTTATTAAAGTTGATAAATAGTTTATTTACGAATTTGTCACTAGTTACAGTACTTATATTTGGGGACTAGTCTCTAATCCTCACAGGTTCGTTTTCAATATTGGCCTACGGAGACCGCACTGAAAGTGCTTGATCTTAATACTGAACATCAAAGCGGCAACGCATGCTTAATAAAATGTTTGCAGTATGAACACAATCCACCGGTGCTAAACCGCGCGACTGCTACGGTCGCAGGTTCGAATCCGGCCTCGGGCATGGATGTGTGTGATGTCCTGAGGTTGGTTAGGTTTAAGTAGTTCTAAGTTCTAGGGGACTGATGACCTCAGATAGCCATTTTGAACCACCCGTGCCTCACAACAACTCAAGATCAGACTTGGCACTTGCAAATATTTTATAAAGCATGAGTTGACATTTTCATGTTCATTATTAAGATCTGGCACTTCCAGTGCAGCCTCAGAAGACCAAGCTAAAAAAATGAACCTGTAAGGTTTGAAAGTACACGCCAAATATTACTGCAATTTTTG
Organism: Schistocerca serialis cubense; assembly: GCF_023864345.2. NCBI lineage: Eukaryota > Metazoa > Arthropoda > Insecta > Orthoptera > Acrididae > Schistocerca > Schistocerca serialis. The sequence goes on from NC_064646.1 coordinate 243,024,535, forward strand.
ACAGATTCGTTAATAAACGCTTTATGAAAGTAATGTCTTCAGCAGGTTGAGGCGTCTCCCTGAAGTAACTCCCAAGTCGCCAGCTAATTCGAACTTCTGATTCACGTTCTTCAGCCCCGGTGCGGAAAGAAAAACTCTCCACATTCCATTAATGCGTCGGTAATTGCGAACAGCAGCAGCACTATAGCTATTATTTTGATAAAACTAGTTTACAGGTGAAGTCCTGCTCACGTTGTCCAGACCCATGTAGATTTCAGGGTTGCAACTCTAAATCACCATACCAGTACCGCTGCCTTAAGGCAACTCATGACACCGACACTACTTTTGTAAATTCAACACGCCTGTCCAACAGATTTTTTGAGAATTGTCTACGCTTAGCACAGACATAGGATGACGGGTTTTAATATTATTACAGATTCAGTTTTGAAGATAAGATGATACTCTCTCTTACTTCATTAAGAAAGTGAACATCTACTCTGGTAAAACTATTATCTAATCAGCGGGGATGCTGGATGTGACTTTACATGAGTCACGGAGACTTTTCAATTAGGCCTATTGTGTCAGAAGAAACATAAATCGTCTACACTGAAGCTGAATTTACCAGCTGAATGCCGAGTGGAATTGAGTCACCATCTACATTTCGGTACTCTGGAGCGTTATTGTCTGAGCTTCAGAACGAAAGAGCTAAGCATGTAGCGTTGCTTTGTCTAGATGCGCGATCTTCGTTCTTTGAGTCTACTTCAGTGAATGTTGTAGTAACTTCAGACTTTTATTTTCTCCGCAAAAGTTCGTGAATGTCAATGAAGACACGATCTGATTTCAAATTTATACTATGATTTTTGTATTAAGGAAACATTTCTGTATTCACTATTGTCTCTAAGGACATTATACTCGCATGTCCTCGTCCGCATTTTACGCTACTATCCATTGAAACAGTTTGATGATTTAGGTGAGTAACGTGTGGAGAATGGTTTCCCTGTAGTTATCACTCTAAAGATAAAAAAGGTCGTTCATCCTTTCGTGTTCTTCTGAGAATAGCAGAAGCAAGAGAAATTAAAAATTTAAAAAAAATTAGGGTTCTTTGTGCATTATACAGGCTGACAATATCGATGCTGTCGATCACCACCTAAATAGCTGTTTTTCAGCTCAGCAATGGTTTTGGGGTAATAGCTGCACACCTTGTCTTTAACACACACCCACAGTAGACGGCCGTCTTCCCAGTGACCTCCTGCCTAAAGGATGGACATACAAAAACCAGGTGTGTTATTTTGTAACCCACAAAAACGAGTCGGCCTGTTCAGATCCGGAGAGTATGGCGGCCAATCGAGGCCCAAGCCAGTGGCATCTGGGTACCCCAGAGCCAGCCAGAATGCGATCCCCGAAGTTCTCCTCCTAGACATCAAACACTTTCTTGCATCGAAGGAGTCGAACTCCGTCTTGCATGTATCACATCTTGTCGCATTCAGCGTCACTTCATGTACCGTTCGGTAGTCACCGTGCCATCAACGAATAACGCACGGATTCTTCCGCTAGGCGGCCGCTGTGGCCGAGCGGTTCTAGGCGCTTCAGTCCGGAACGCGCTGCTGCTACGGTCGCAGGTTCGAATCCCGCCTCGGGAATGGATTTTGTGTGATGTCCTTAGGTTAGTTAGGCGTAGGTAATTCTAAGTCTAGGGGGCCGATGACCTCAGATGTTAAGTCCCATAGTGCTTAAAGCCATTTGGACCATGTGATTCTTCCGTGACTGGACATTGCACACCACGGTATCATCCGTTGAGCGTCAAGAGACATCTGGATGGCGAAATGCGGATTCTCAGTCCCCCAAAATGCGCCAATTTTGCTTATTGACGAACCCATCCAAATGAAAGTGGGCTTCGTCTCTAAACCAAACCATGCATGCTCTTACTAATTCCCATCCAGCGCCGCGGCCAACCGTGCAGTTTGAACGTCGTAACGCAAACCGTTCAGAAGTTATGACGAAGTTATTTCATATAGTTCAATAATTGTCACCCTGTATTTTTGTGACACTCAGTTGAAGCGAAATATTCTCTCTCTGTTACAGCAGTAGATTCATCTTTATAATTTCCCGAAACATTCTTTATATTTCCTAAGTAAGCGTTGTAACTCGAAGTAGCGATTCTTCGTTTAAAAATATGCAGAGCATGATTTTACATTCAAAACTACTTAAAAAGTTAAAATAGAGGTAAATTAACGTTCCTATATATTATTCGATCAATTGTAGATTACATCTAAAGTTTGACGCAATTTTTAAAATACACGTACACATATGAAATACACATGTTATGTACTGAAGAATAAACAGCAGTGAATGAGAGATTCTGCAGAGCAACGATTTGAGTATCCCCAGTACAACCATTTATTAGGCTTTCCCTTTATTTCTGGTGAATACTGGGATCGTTTCTTCTTGCGCTTTGACTTTAATTATCGAAATGTCTACGTGACGTTAACACTAAGCCGCCTCCCTTCGAAGAATAGTGGAGAGTGAACGTTACTCCACGTAGTGGCCACATCTTCGGTTCCTAACAGGAGTATCCATATAACATCACTTTATATTTATAATATTGCGTCCTCTATGCGAAACACGATATTGTATCGCTTCCAAACGATGTGAATATCGAGACTTTAGAATGTGTACCGACGAAAATGTGGGATTACTTGGGAATATTGCTGAAAACGCAAGGGTGCTTTCCAAGGAAGTGGAGGAGATGTCAGGAGTTCTCGCAAAGTCCGCGGAGTTATGGAGGTCCGTTTGAGTGGGGACCGACCTTAATCCCCCAGTGAGCAGCCAGTGCAGCTCAAGCGTGCTGTCTGCCTCGTCCGCTTCGCACGCAGATAACTCGCTAAATTCATCAGACAGAGCGTGCGGTAAATATTTTCTCCTGCGCACTGAAACTCACGGTGTTATAAAATCCCACACCCCTTGGGAAATATTCTACACAGTTATTTTTCATAGTTTTTTGTAAGATATTTTATACCGAACTATCTTTCGTAACGTTCTGCAACATATTCCTGTAGAATTAAAACCTGAACTATACGTTTCGGCGTACGTGAAAAGTTTAGTAACAATGATTACCAAAGTGAAAAGGTCAACTAGATCAAGTATAAGGATTTATATGTTCAGCAAACTAGATACACAGACAATAGTGTCATTTCTCCGCAAGGAACCTTAAATATTTATCTCTAGAGAGTAATATGTAGAAGAACTGTGCGTTCAGTTGAAAAGAATAGTTGATCATGCACTTGACAAATATGTTCCTGGTATAAAAATTTCATGAGCAAATGGACCTTCCATGCTACACATACACTGTAAAGCAATCTTTGAAGAAATAGACACTATAGCACATTATGTGTAAGGCAAAGTAGAGAAATAGAGAAAAAGAGATGATGGGTGAAACGCATTAATTTGTCAAGACGGCAATGTGTCAAGTCTTCAACGACTACTGTAAGAAGTATTACCGAAATATCTCTGTGAAACCCATAGAAATTTTGGCCGTATGTAATCTATAAGAAAAGACGAGTAATATATATGTACAACATATGTACAACAACCAACAGAGAACAATAAGGGTGGAAGACTGTGAACGATGTGATCGGACTAAAAAGGGTGTAAGACAGGGATTTAGTCTTTTGCTCTTACTGTTCATCCCATACAGTGAAGAAGCAATAACGGGTATAAAGGAAAAGTTCAAGCGTCCGAATTAAAATTCAAGATGAAGGGCTATTGATCATGATTCGCTAATGATATTGCTATCCTGAGTGGAAGTGAAGAACAATTACAGGATCTGCTGAATGGAATGAACAGTCAGAAACGAAAACAGCGAGAAACTTAGTATCACGATTGGTGCTCACGAAGTAGCTGAAGTTAAGGAATTCTGCTACCTAGACAGCAAAATAACCTATGACGGACGGCGCAACAAAATAACCTATGACGGACGGCGCAAGGAGGACATAAAAAAAACAGACTAGCGCTCTCGTAAAGGATATTCCTGGCAAAGGAAAGTCTACTATTATCAAACGCAAACCTTAATTTGAGGAAGAAATTTACTGACAACAGGTTACCTTCCATTCGTAGAGTGAATGCACTCAGCCTCTGTATGTGACATAAATTACTCATATACAGTGCAGCAATCAGCCGTCCATTTTAGATTTTATTATGTAAATTCGGAATTCGGCTAGTAGTTAACCATTCTCAATGCGCTATTTTTTATTCTCAATGTATGTAAGTCCCTGTTGTTCGGGCGTCAGTCACAGTTCTTTGAATTAAAAGTCACAGTTTTTTGAATTCAAAGAACTTTGACTGACGGCCGAACAACAGGGACTTACATACACTGAGAATAAAAATTAGCGCATATAACATGGCTACCTACTATGCAAAATCCGCATTTGCATAATAAAATCTAAAAAGGACGACTGATTGCTGCACTCTATAATTTTTAAAGTTACTGACAAAGTACGTTTAGAGCACAGCTTTGTACGGTGTTGAAACATGGACTGGAGGGAAACTAGAAAAGAAGAGAATTGAATCATTAGAGATGTGGTGCTACGTAAGAATGTTGAAAATTAGGTGGGCTCATAAGATAGGGAATGAGGAGGTTCTCCCCAGTATCGGCGGGGAATAAACATATGAAAAACACTTAAAAGAGACAGGATAGTAGGACATCATAAGACTTCGTGGAATAACTTACTTGGTACTGGAGAGAGCTATTGGAATAAATCATGTAGAGGAATATGCAGTCGAAATACAAACAGCAAATAATTGAGAATGTGGGTTGCAACTGCTACTCCGAGATGAAGACGATCGCACAGGAGGAATTTGTGGCGGGCCGTATCAAAAAAATAAAAAATAAAAAAAATTTAAAGAATAAAATACACTCCTGGAAATTGAAATAAGAACACCGTGAATTCATTGTCCCAGGAAGGGGAAACTTTATTGACACATTCCTGGGGTCAGATACATCACATGATCACACTGACAGAACCACAGGCACATAGACACAGGCAACAGAGCATGCACAATGTCGGCACTAGTACAGTGTATATCCACGTTTCGCAGCAATGCAGGCTGCTATTCTCCCATGGAGACGATCGTAGAGATGCTGGATGTAGTCCTGTGGAACGGCTTGCCATCCCATTTCCACCTAGCGCCTCAGTTGGACCAGCGTTCGTGCTGGACGTGCAGACCGCGTGAGACGACGCTTCATCCAGTCCCAAACATGCTCAATGGGGGACAGATCCGGAGATCTTGCTGGCCAGGGTAGTTGACTTACACCTTCTAGAGCACGTTGGGTGGCACGGGATACATGCGGACGTGCATTGTCCTGTTGGAACAGCAAGTTCCCTTGCCGGTCTAGGAATGGCAGAACGATGGGTTCGATGACGGTTGGATGTACCGTGCACTATTCAGTGTCCCCTCGACGATCACCAGTGGTGTACGGCCAGTGAAGGAGATCGCTCCCCACACCATGATGCCGGGTGTTGGCCCTGTGTGCCTCGGTCGTATGCAGTCCTGATTGTGGCGCTCACCTGCACGGCGCCAAACACGCATACGACCATCATTGGCACCAAGGCAGAAGCGACTCTCATCGCTGAAGACGACACGTCTCCATTCGTCCCTCCATTCACGCCTGTCGCGACACCACTGGAGGCGGGCTGCACGATGTTGGGGCGTGAGCGGAAGACGGCCTAACGGTGTGTGGGACAGTAGCCCAGCTTCATGGAGACGGTTGCGAATGGTCCTCGCCGATACCCCAGGAGCAACAGTGTCCCTAATTTGCTGGAAAGTGGCGGTGCGGTCCCCTACGGCACTGCGTAGGATCCTACGGTCTTGGCGTGCATCCGTGCGTCGCTGCGGTCCGGTCCCAGGTCGACGGGCACGTGCACCTTCCGCCGACCACTGGCGACAACATCGATGTACTGTGGAGACCTCACGTCCCACGTGTTGAGCAATTCGGCGGTACGTCCACCCGGCCTCCCGCATGCCCACTATACACCCTCGCTCAAAGTCCGTCAACTGCTCATACGGTTCACGTCCACGCTGTCGCGGCATGCTACCAGTGTTAAAGACTGCGATGGAGCTCCGTATGCCACGGCAAACTGGCTGACACTGACGGCGGCGGTGCACAAATGCTGCGCAGCTAGCGCCATTCGACGGCCAACACCGCGGTTCCTGGTGTGTCCGCTGTGCCGTGCGTGTGATCATTGCTTATACAGCCCTCTCGCAGTGTCCGGAGCAAGTATGGTGGGTCTGATACACCGGTGTCAATGTGTTCTTTTTTCCATTTCCAGGAGTGTATAAGGCCTGTTGGCGTCACCAAAGCTATTTTCCAGTCATGGATGAGACAGAAACTGAGAATATAGCCAACAAAGCAAAAGTAGGAGAAATACAGACCACGCCCATCTACAATTAGGGCAGCAGAAATGATCGGCAGAACTACCGTCCAGTATCCTTGACATACATTTGTTGTAGACTTTTTTTTTTTTTTTTTTTTTTTAAGCTTCTGTCTTCTGACTGGTATGGTGTGGCTCGCCACGAATTCCACTCCTGTGACAACCTTTTCATCTCAGAGTAGAACTTGCAGTCTACGTCCTGAACTATATGCTAGATATATCTTCCTCTACAGTTTTTGCCCTCCACAGCTCCCTCTAGTACAATGGAAGTCATTCCCTGATGTCTTAACATGTCCTATTATTCCTTTCCTCTTAATCCCTTCCCTTATCAGTCCACCTAATGTTCGACGTTCGTCTGCTGCACCATATCTCAAATGCTTCGATTCTCTTCTGTCCCAGGTTTCACATAGTACATGTTTCACCACAATACAGTGTTGTGCTGTGCTCCAGACGTACATTCTCAGAAACTTCTTCCTCGAATTAAGGGCTATGTTTGAGACTAGTAGACGTTTCTTGGCCAGGAATTCCCCTTCTGCCAGTGATAACCTGCTTTTGATGCCTTCCGTCTAGAGTTCGTCGTTGGTTATTTTGCTGCCTAGGTAGCAGAACTCTTTCATTACCAGATTTGATCTTACGTTTCTAGCTGTTCTCATTCCTCCTACTTCTCAGTACTTTCGTCTTTCTTCAATTTACTCTCAATACACTCTTTTTACTTAAAAGACTGTACATTCCATTCAGCAGATCCTGTAATTCTTCTTCACTATCACTGAGAATAGCAGCAAATCTTATCCCTGGAATACTTTCACCTTAAATTATAGTCCCACTGGAGAAACTTGTTTTTTATGTCACTGCTTCATCGATATACAGGGTGTCCCAGCTATCTTGTCCACCCAAAATATCTCTGGAACAATAACAGCTATTGGAAAACGACTTTCACCGGTATCAATGTACACTTGACAGCAAAAAGAGTGGGTCACTGCAGAATACAACCAACATAACGTAGCTGTGTTGCAGGTCCTCTAAACACCAAAACCCTGTGGGGTACAGTCGTTTGACTACACACAATGGGTACCGCAAGAGACTACTAAGAGACCAAAGGTCTTTATGGCAGTCGGTCTAAGCGTCAATTAATATCGTCATACAAAACATATTAGAAAACACGTTCTTAGCAATGAGACACCCCATAACACTCATAAACTAACCTTAATTACAACAAGTGACATTCCAAAAGTTCTGAGAAAACGGATTATTTTACATATATCGTACAGTAATCCTTAGTCAAAATTAAAGACCTGAGACAATATATGGAGTTACAAAGCTGTAGGCATTTGTAAAAAAGTATTTCGCTCACTAAAAAGTTTTCCATCCACGTGCTGAAAGTCGCTTAACTGGATGTTGGACGAATCAGTAGAAAAACGCGATTAACGGCAACAAGCACTCTAAGGAAATCTCAACATTATCAGCGAATCACCAGTAATATCATTCTCCTCGTAACACATCAACAGCTACGTGTACACAAATCTGAACTTTAAATGACATGACCAACGTCGTCGTTCTGGACCTGGATTCAAACCCAGCACCTGTAGCCATTGCTAACTAAGCTAAGCTTAGTTTGTGCCTTTTTGAGACCGGATCACTAGGCATAAAGAGACGTGAAGTATAGACGTTTGCACCAGTATCAGTTATCAATTCATATCCTGAAAATAAATAACGAAAATGTTTGTACTGAACTGGGAATCCTGTCATAACAGTTACCGTCCTGGGAACTACCCCCAACGACGTTTAATATGTTGTCATTCACAAGGAACAAGGTATGATCATCTTTAAAACTGAAATGCCATCATATAAAGCTTGTCACAGGGATGCGAACCCAGCACCTAATTGGATTGTTAACGAATTACAGTCATACTCAAAAGTATCCGAACGACCTGGATTGGATTTCTCATGATTCCCATGCAACCCACATAAGGCAGCTGTCTAACAGGTCCTCTAATCGCTCCTTGATACAGCCATTTGACTATTGAAAATGGTTCCAACAAGTCACCGCTAGAAAACACTGTTCTGTATCGCAATAACTCAAGACGTAAAGCAATACCACGATACTAAAAATATCAGGGAACACCTCATCAAAGATAAGACTGTCCTTAAGGCTTGTAAGCTCGCATTTATTGCAATAACTGACATATCTGAAATGTTAGCACTCTCATTATTACGTCAGATAGGTAATGAACGTGGTAAGTTCGTCGTATTCATGATTTCCTCTTCAAAGTAACATACCATATTTGTTATTTAACACAAAATGTCATTAAAAATTTACGTTATTCACGAGCAGCTAGATGAGAATATGTATCAACTTCAAATGACACGATGAACCGACTCATTCTGCATATGGATTCAAACCCAGGTCATGCAAACTAAGATTTCGTGACTGACGGAACTTAACAGTCATTCCTGACTAGGCATGAAGAGAATAAGTTTCCTACATGCATGTAAGCAATAAACTGCATGTGAATTGTCAGACTGTTACAGATAACATCAGAGAATTCGCATATATCGTTGATGATTAATTTCTCTCTCATGTTTAGTATTGTTTTAACAACACTGAAAGAAACCTTACGAAAACTGTGCACTGTATTGTAAGAAATGAAATAAAACTGCCCACGATAACCTTACGACGAAAGTAAGTCTGTTTTAATAAAACAGAGTATCTGTACACAAGCGTGCCTCTATCTGCACGAATTAGTAAAACAGTATTCACTTAGATTTCGATTGGGTCTGTGTTTAAATGGTATGCTGTGTCATACTCAACAGGTATGCAAACGTGGCATTTCATAAATAAAGTTACGTATTCCTAGAAACCCAAAATTTGCTTGTCAGCAGGGGAAAGAGGCGTTACCTGTTGTGCAGCATTGTAAGTTTTTCACCATTGCACTATGAGCCGAAAGTATTTTCTTACGATTTGCTTATCGATGTTTGATCTGACTGCTTGCAGCTCTTACACAGAAGGGATAAAAACGTTACATTCAGCGAGGCTGGAACCGCGAACCATAATAGTGGCGTTTCCACAGGTCAGCACGTCAACTCAGAGGTAGCGGATAGATATGGTTTTGCGCCTTCCTCTTACAAGGCCAATAGTGGCTAGAACTCGTAAACCGCAATTTAAAGGACGGGATTAGTTGCGATTGCTTCGTTCAATGACTTTGCTGGGCTGAAAACCGTAAATTTACAATCTTCTGTTACACCTCAAGCGATAACAACTCAGGTTATTCAATGGAAATGACACGAGAAATCAAGTGAACTTTGAGGCTTAATTCCGTGCACACCAGGAAGTAACTCGTCGTTCACAGAGTTGCCAAACATACCTTGCGTTCTTGCCAAATCTCAGTTACATTACCAGCAGGAAGAAGACGAACCGATGTGATACTACAGCGGGCTGGGAAGTGACCATAGCTGGCGTCTCAAAGACGCGGCTGCTACGTCCTGGAATACGTAATGGGTCTGATTCGCATTCCTGTAACTAGGTTTAGGGATTGGAGCTTAGTTGCTAATAATACTCAGAACTAACTGCTACTAAGCATTCTAAATCAGTAACTCTCATAGTTGTTTTTATTGTAAGATGTATGCTTCGCCGGCGATGGGCGAGGCATGACAGAATCTCTGACCAGAGAGTAGTTTGTCGTTAGTTGTTGCTTGTCGCTTGTCTGCGCGAGTCGACAATAGTAGTCGAGTAGTAGTGTGGTGGAGTCGGCATGTATCGGCTGTGTGTTCTGCTCGCGACTCTGGTCATGATTCTGGAGGATGAGTATTGTTGTAGAAGGTAAAGAAGCAGCCTTGCGCATATTTAATAATGTATGTTAATTGTAATTTAATTTGTTCCAAGAAATGCCCCAATAATAATTTTATAATATAAAGTAACTCTTTTAAAAGAAAAGCATTCATTTCAATTTAAGGAATTTCCAATGCATAATCATTCCTTCCAAGAACCAAAAAAAAAAAAAAAATATGCGCCAGCATTGCACGAAGCTGTGTAAAAAAAAATAATTAAGAGCAGATATAATTGCAGTTTTTATTGAGGTAAGAATTTTTGCTTTTTTTATTCAGAATACAGGGCCGAAGGTCAGCGCTGCTGTCCTCATAAAATTTATCAGGTTACTAAACTTTTTTATTATTTTGCTGTTTAGGAATTTTTCTGTTTCGAACTTGACATTAAATGAGAAAAGAATTTTGTGGGAATATTAAATGTGAATTCATTTTTGCACACAGACTATAAATGGGAGCCAATTTTGTTCAGAGGTCACAATATTAGAAAAATCCATTTCATTATTATTCTTTGGGCAGGCTACACATGGCTCATTTCCATTTTTATTTTTTGTGGGGAGGCTACACTTGGCTCACTTTCATTTTTATTTAACATTTTTTGTGTGGGGAGGTTACATTATATTTCTTTCGTAACTGTACTCAAAGCTAAGAAACTCATTCACTTGTTTTCCTTTTCAATAAGCAGAAAGATTTTCATTCTAAGCTGTCCAAGTCCAAAATTTTCGCAATATTAGTTAAAATTTAATATTCGCTTCCATAATGTAAGGAAAGTATTTCACAGTTGCAAAACCCGCATCCGACTCACTGTCCTCACACTTAGTCGCTGGCCATAAATTCTAGCTTAAAGTGACGCCAGTTTAAGTAACCTAATGTAGCGAAGACTGTTTGCCAGTGCTCTTTCTCACAGGGATATATGCAATTCACTCATTGGGCTCCATAAGTACACTTTAACAGTAATTTCTGTGTGTATGCAATGTATACGGATGTAGAATTTAGTGGTGCTCTCTCTTCCACTTCTGTGTACAATATGCCTGATCTAAACGGGCCCTTTATCATTACAGGCCCTGGGCGGTGCAACATCATATTGACAACAGCAATGTGCTTATACTGACAACCTCATTGTTCATTTTACCCGATTTTGTGATCATTTAAGTGAAACAACATGACCTTCGAGTGGGAGACATTTCGTCCCCCTTTTCCTTCTGTGACATTTGTCAGTAAGCTTTTAGCCTTCGAACCAGCGAAATGCGGCAGAGTACGGCAGGTAAACGATTTACAAACCACGATTTAGTGCCGTTAACACGATTTCTTTAAACATTGGCGTAGCTGAAGGAATTTAGTTTCATCTTAAATCGTTTTATGCAGCAACGTTCACAGGTATCTCAAATAGGAAAAGCTCTTTATCCAGGTACGAAGGTTGTAAAACAAACTTCCCACAGTTTGTGTCAGTTTGATCTTTTCGTCTGATAGCACTGCGTAAGTATTTTGTGTGAGAGGTATTACAGTAGTGTTACCGTAGCTGTGGGAATCATTGGTAGAAAACTAGTTTCACACTAATGGGTACAGTACTGATAAATATTCAAAATGATTATCAACCTAAGTCTGCGTTCATCCACAAACAGAGGCGTATTTGTAGTATTGAAGCTAGACTAGGTATCCTTGTTTTCCTTGAGTGGGCATTGGAAGGCGTTTACACACACGTATACTAGGGTAATCCCAAAGGAAAGGTCTCCTAAGGGATACGCAAGTGCCAACGCAGGCACAAACGAGAGATCCTTAATTTTAATGGCAAGCAGAAACCGCAGTGTTGGCTGCATGGTGGCAAGGTGATAAAGAGCAAGAATATGGATATGAAGGTCTCAGGTTCGATCCCTCACCAGTCCCACGATTTTTATGTGCCGTTTTACACATATTTCCCCTGGGGCAGTGTTTGCTTATGTGAAAAATGCCAAGCTGCACTGTGGTCCGAAAGCCAGGAAAACTATAGGTTCCCCTATTAACTGGCTCGGTAAGTCAACTCAAAGGTCAGATGAAAGCAACAGCATACCACCTCCAACAAGTCCGTGCCTATTAAAGCACAGTGGTGTTGAAACCACTCTTGCGACTGATGACTGCTTTACTTTCTATGGGTTCCAAAACTAATGATCTTCGGGTTATTAATATTTTTGTGTTTTCATGCTGTAGCTTTGATACCAGTAAACGTAAGTAACCAGCCGAGCACTGTCACCGTTCGAGTTCTCAAGGTGGTAGACGACGATGCTGTCGACCCCAGTTACAATTTTGGTCATGGCTATGTTTCAGCCGAGTACCTCTATGGGCCTTTCTGCGTATTCCAAGATATACTTTTATATACTTGGTACGCTTCCAAATTGATATCTGATAGAGCTGTATTTAGCAACATGAATCAGATATGTTTTCCGTGCAATATATCGGACAACACGTCAGTGCAGCGAGATTTCGTTTATGTGTTGCGCATGGTGCAAGAAATATTTGTGTTTTGCTTGCTTCTGTGATAGGTTTCACCCCACTGAATGCTAGCAAGTTCATAAACAGACTGTCAATAACTGGAATTACGCAGTAACACACTTAAAAGTTGTATTTTTGCATTATGTACCCCTACGTGCTTATTATGGCTCTTCTCGATGCTTTCCTCAAAAAATTAAAATAAAAATAGAAAGAGAGAGAGAGACAGAGAGAGAAAACAGAAATGTATTTCAAATATCAGCCCAGTGACGCCATGTTCGTCTCGTGATGTAAAGCAAGGATAGTTGATAGGTAATATCTCGTTGTACTAGCGTTATGTATGGCTACAGGGTTCTTTGTTTTCTCTCTGCAAACAAGTAGAACAGAATTCAGTAACAAAGTGGTAAGAACACCTTCTCAGTGCGCCAATTAAACACTCAGCCATTCTTGGTTATTTTGTTAATCGTCTGTAATGCAGTAAACATCCTTCTTTATTGATTTGTAATTACTACTATTTTTGTTGTTATTCGTCACCCCACAACAACTTTCCCATCACTCATTGCCGCCGATGCACGTAACGAATGGATCAGGATGAATGGAATGTGGGATGTTTCGTCACGGAAATATACACATTTATCTCGGCGTTTTGTGTCAGGGTAATATGAAAATCTCAATAAGAAAAGACGACAATAACACCCTACTATTTCTGTCCACTTAACACCATGACGACAGACAAATTGGCGTCTCACTGTATTTTGATTATATTTCGTTAGCCTTTTTGCGCCCTCATTTTAATACCTCGTGGGAGCAGGCATAATATTTTGCTTTTTGAACACCGAACAATAGCACACAAAGATAGTAGATGGAAGGATACAAAGAAAAAATCAGACTCATGGGTGTGGATCCAGTTCATCATAAGAAGACTAAACGAGAGGGAAACATTACGAAAGCAATCAATACGCTGGTTAGTATGCATTATTTGCATAGATCTGAAGATGAAAAAGCGCAGATCTGCACAGTGCCCGCATCTGCACTTTAGTTTCTGTGTTAATGGACATAATTTTTAGTTTCTTCTCGTCTGAATTATCAAATGAATTGATTATCACGTGGTACAGAATAATTAGGTAACTGTGTTTCTTACCAACAATTTTCTACATTCTCGTGCAATTAATGAAATTCTACTTGTATGATCACAAGACTGCACATAGATGCAATTAATTTCGAGGTGCAAAGTGTTTGTTATCTTACTTTTCGTGACAGGTGGTCAAAGTTGATTTCCAAAGACTTTTTATTGTACTGAAATAATCTTTTGTACGAAGTAACAAGGTAAGTGTTTTATTCGTATATATTTTGTGGGAAACTGAAATCGTGATGCAAGATTACACACCTGAATATTTGACACAGCTGGTAGGAGAAAACGCTGCATATTAACCAAACCCCACGCCTCTTCACAATATCCTCCTATGACACGAGCACAGGATTCTCCTCCTATACCGCTACAGAGCTGTTCCTAGCACAGATGAGATTTGGCAACATCGTCACAAACATTTGGCAACACTGTGACAGTGCAATCACTTCCGCGTATGGTACTGAACTGACTCGCTAAATTTACTTGATATTCTCTTTCCATTTGAATGACTCGTGGTATATAATCCTCACGTAAGCTAAGACACTGAGACAGAAATTTCAATCCTTTGGATAAGAGGTGCTATTCTTCACATACATGACAACTTTTAATACTTTTCACGATGAGCTATGAGACTGAGCGACCAATACCATGACGAGAGTGGCGCGCAGGCAGCAGTGTGTCCGTAGCCCCGTGGTACCGCCCGTGTCTCATGTTCCAACGGTTAAAAAAAACCTTCAGTTCTAACCGTAGTAGGGGCAGCGCGTGCGAGCTTTTTTGTGTATTATTTCATGGTGCTGCGAATTCCCAGAAAAAATTCTGTAACAAAATCAGAAAAAAACCTTTACACATCAAATCCTCTTGGCAGCTCGACTCAGTAAGTTGTGTTACTGGTCGTAGATCTCGGCTTTCTGACTGCCAAGCTGCTTTACAATACAAGCGTCTCTGAAGAAATTCGAATCGACCGTCAACGATACGAAATTGAATAATTTTCTTCACTTAAGACTCCCATGCCAGGGTGATAAGTATGAAGGAAATAAATCGATTAGCAAATCGCACGAAAATACTTTCAGCTCAATGTGCAATGGTGAAAAACTTACAATGCTGCACAACAGGTAACGCTCTTTCCGCTGCTGACAAGCAAATTTTGGGTTTCTAGGAATATGTAACTTTATTTATGAAATGCCACATTTGCATATCTGTTGAGTATGACACAGCATACCATTTAAACAAAGACCAATCGAAACCTAAGTGAGTAGTATTTTACTAATTCGTACAGATAGAGACACGCTTGTGTACAGATACTCACTTTTCTTAAAACAGACTTACTTTCGTCGTAAGGTTATCGTGGGTAATTTTATTTCATTTCTTACAATACAGTGCACAGTTTTCATAAGATTTCTTTTAGTGTTTTGAAACAATGCTAAACATGAGAGAGAAATTAATCATCAACGACATATGCGAATTCTCTGATGTTATCTATTACAGTCTGATAATGCACATTCAGTTTATTGATTACATGTATGTAGAAAACTTGTTCTAAGTTAAAGCTGTCAAACAAGGTGTGAAGAAGAATAAAATGCCACTACCAGACGACAGCTAATGTAGAAAATACTTTTCTGGCTATTTTGGCACGATGCACTCTCCCCATACATAATACAAAAGCTTCGAGACGCATCTGCTGCCTAGCCGTCTATTAAAACCTGAAAAGAACGAAATGACGCAGAAGATAGCCTTTTTTCCACATGCGACTGTTTTGGGTTGAGAAGTGAAGAGAATTATATTCAAAGTTCCATTAAATTGTTAACTTCAGCAAACAGCAGCATTGCGTTTTAAAAAATGTAGCAGTGAGTGTAACATAACACGCGACGTCTTATCAACAGTGCGTGACGCTTACCGTTACGCTACTAGCTGTGATGTAGCTACAACACCTCTGGATGTGAACAACAGTTCCTCCAGAACTTCGGCATTCCACAGTGCTGTGAGATAATGCATATGGCCGGATCTAGACTTCTGAGAGACAGACAGTTACAGCATTTCTTTTGCACTGCACGATGGTTTCAACAAACAGATAGCGCAATAGAGTAGCTCAAATGGGTAGGAACACTTCCTACTTAAATTTCTGCATCCTACACTGTTGGCAGTTCTGTGTAGGTGGCAGTTACGTTATTTTATTTCGGTGATTACAAAATAGAGTCGAATGTATGCACTGGGTAGCCAAGGCAGCTAGTTCTTAGCGATTCGGTCATCCAAGTAAATGAATGTACTGAACATCCTACAAACCTCTACAGGGAGCCAGTGTGTCAGAATTCTCATCTTGTGTGCCGCAACGGTGCTATGATAGAGAAATGAGTCGTAGAGAAGAGGGTTTGGTGGTCTGTTGGACTGATGATAGTTTCATATGATGTTGGTCTCGGTTCGATTCCAACATCTGCCGATGTTTTTTGATAGGGAGAGGCAGATTCTATTCTCTTCTGGCTACGCCAAGTGAAGAAGGTATAATGGCATTGTGGTCTGAAAATCACATTAAACATGATATTCCTTCTCTACCAAGTAGACGTTTGGTTGAGCCACAATAAAGTCTGGAATGGCGACATGTAGAAACTCTATCACCAGTAACCTTTCTTATACTAGTTATTTATTTCTAGTGACGAAACAGACCATGTGTATGGTCACAGGACACTTATTCCATCTTTTATTTGAGCTTCTGTATGTCGATAAAATTGGTTCTGAAGTGGGAATGCAACTCAGACCGCCGTTAACGCGGAATTTGATCCCTTCGTGACAATACAGCTCGACTACAACTTCTTGTTTGTTCAAAACTGCACATTCCTCAACATCTCCACATATTGCGCAGAATGGGTTGGAATCCTGGCCAGGCACTAAACTTTTCACTATGTATTATCAAGCTCTAGAATGAGAATACCTATCTGCTGGTGGATAATAATTTTTATTTTTAATGCATTTTCATTCGTTGTCAACACTAACGATATCTGACGTTTTTGACTCCCAGTGAGACACAGAACTATTTGCGAGATCACTGTAAGTTCAAGGATGTTATTCCGAGCTGCTGGTGGAGAAAAATTCGCTATGTGTTGTCACTTTGTGTGTAGTCAACAACGATATGTTTGGGGTTCGATTCTCAGTCAGCACTGAACACTCCCGTCATATTATTTCTAGTTCAAACATGCTCACAAGTCGCTGCTGGTGTAACAAACCCATACTGAACGTTCCTTTTCTCTGGAATATAACAGCGATATGTGCCGGGTTGGAGTCCTGGGAAAGAAACATTAATGTTTTGTCTCGTCATTTCATTTAATACATCTAGCTACTGCCGAGAAAATCCGATATGTCAAAGTTGATTGTGCTTCGATAACAATCCGATTAGGTTCTGTGGTGTCACCGCCAGACACCACACTTGCTAGGTGGTAGCTTTAAATCGGCCGCGGTCCAGTAGTACATGTCGGACCCGCGTGTCGCTTCTGTCAGTGATAGCAGACCGAGCGCCACCACACGGCAGGTCTCGAGAGACTTACTAGCACTCGCCCCAGTTGTACGGACGACTTAGCTAGCGATGCAACACTGACGAAGCCTCGCTCATTTGCAGAGAAGATAGAATAGCCTTCAGTTAAGTTAATGGCTACTACCTAGCAAGGCGCCATTACAGTTTATATTCTTTATACCATACCGTCAAGAACGATGTATACAAATGATGGATTAAAGTTAAGTATTCCAGCAGCTACGTACATTTCTTTACAGCATTCATGCCATATCCTGTTTCAGACCTCACGCCAGCCTGCTTGAGTTTAACGCGTGCATTTCGGCCTCCTCTCTCAATTAGTGTGCGTAGTGTTGGCTAACTGCCAACACTACATATTTGGCGACGACGATTAAAACGGTCTTCTTCTTTATACTTACTTGGTTTATTTGTGTCATGGCTTCGCCACAATCTCCAAATGTACTGTCCGAATTTTATCGCTTGCAGAATCAGCAGACGCAGGCCTTATTGGATGCCCTTGGACAGCTTGTCCAGGGTCAACGTGCAATGCAAAACAATGCGGCGGCCGCCGCTCCACCGCTACCGCAGCCACAACATGCTGTTGCACCCCCATTTCGGCAATTTGATGCGGCGATGGAAAGCTGGACGGAGTGGTCACGCCAATTTGGATTCCATCTCGCCGCCTACAGAATTCAAGGTAACGAGCGACAGTCTCTTTAGTTAGCCTGTGTAGGTGTGTCCACCTACCGTGTGATAGTGAAGTTATTTCCCCGACGCGACGTAGCAACTCTGTCCTACAAAGAAATTTTGTCTGCATTGAATGCCTATTTCAAAGAATCAGTTAATGTAGTTGCCAAAAGGTATACGTTCTTTCGTACAAAACGTACGGCCGGTCAGACTAATTGGGAGTGGGTTGCTACATTGCAAGGCCTTACAAGGGATTGTGCTTTTGAGTGTGAGTGTGGACTCCCTTATTCAGATACTATTGTGCGTGATGTAATTGCACAGAACGTTTCTGATGTTCGTATATGGGAACAGATTTTGAAACTAGTCAATCCCTCTCTTCAACAAGTGATAGACATATTGGATCGGCAGGACACACTCGACTTTGCTCAGGAATCATTTGAAACTTCGCCAGCAGTGTGTCACATTAACCGGCCCGCCGGGCGCGCTGCACGGAACAGTAAACAGCCCTCGTGCCCGACCGCGCAGCTGCCCCCTAGCCCTCCGCCACGTGTCCCGCACCAGCATGCAAATGCAGTGAAATCATGCCCGCGGTGTGCTACTAGACATTCGCGTGAGAATTGCCCATCACGCCAAGCTATTCGCTTTTTCTGTAATAAAAAAGGACATGTTCAGAGTGTTTGCCAGAAAAAGCACAAAACGGACACTAACAACCATTCCAGGCCCTTTGCTTCGCGCCGGAATCGAACCAAGGATACTCAGGCTCGTGAACCTTCGCCCATGAAAATTCAAGTAGTTAATTCCACTCCGCCCAGTGCCACTCTCTCTAACAGTGATTGTGTTCGTCCCACAAAAAGTGTGCATCGACATCTACGGAACTCACGTCAAGTCGCAAGTGATTCTGTCCCAGAAACAGTTCACGTTGCACGAGACAGTCGCTCTTGTCAGCAGGACAATAAACTTTTTGTAGATTTGGTCATAAATGGCAATGTGATACCATTCCAGCTCGATACCGGAGCTGCAGTTTCACTACTCAATAAAGACACTTACAAACAACTGGGCACACCTCTGTTGCGTGCCGCAAATGTTAAATACATATTCAGGTAACAAGATCCCTGTGTTAGGACAGTGCAGCCTTCTTGCAACATACAAGGGACACACAAATCTTGTGTCATTTTACGTCCTTCGTTCTTCTTCTGCAGTGAACTTGTTTGGTTTCGATTTATTTCAGATGTTTAACTTGTCTATAGTCAATCAGGTCCTATCAGTGAACCAGACTGTGCCTTCCGACAGTGTTTCTCGTCTATGTGAAGAATTTGCAGACATTTTTGCACCGGACCTTGGTTGCACTAAGAACTATAAAGCACATTTGGAACTGAAAGTCAACGCGCAACCGAAATTTTTCAGAGCGCTTAATGTTCCCCAGGCATTGCGTGATGAGGTCGCAAAAACATTACACGAATTGGAATCACAAGGTGTCGTTGAACGTGTGCAGGCTTCTCTCTGGGCTTCATCCTTAGTAATTTTGCAAAAACCTTCCGGAAAATTGAGACTTTGTGTGGACTTCAAGGCAGCAGTGAATCCACAACTAGTGATTGCAACGTTTCCTTTACCCCGCCCAGACGATCTTTTTCACAAACTGTGCCCGGGCAAATATTTTTCGAAGTTGGACCTCGCAGATGCGTACTTGCAAATACTGGTGGACGAAGAATCCCAGCGCGTATTGGTGGTTAACACACATCTTGGTTTGTATCGATTCAAAAGACTGTCATTCGGGTGTGCATGTGTCCCTGCATTGTTTCAGCAATATCTGCAAACTGTTTGTGCGTCGGTCCCTACTGCAGCAAACTATCTGGACGACATTGTGATCTCCGGAAAGACGGAAGAAGAACATTTAGCCAATCTCAGAACATTATTTCAGGTTTTGCGACAAAATGGTCTTCGCTTGCGGAAGGACAAATGTGTGTTTTTTGCTCGTGAATTACCATATCTGGGACATGTACTCAATGCCCAAGGCATACATCCCAGTCCAGAGCATCTTCGTGCCATACAAGACTTGCCTTCGCCGCAGAATTTGAAGCAGCTACAGAGTGTGCTGGGAAAAATTAATTATTACCATCGCTATGTTCCTCATGCCTCTTCCATTTCAGCTCCGCTTCATCGCTTACGCCGTAAAGGTGTTCAGTTCATCTGGACGACGGAATGCGAACGCGCCTTTCGCCAGTTGAAATCGGCGTTGATTTCTAATACTTGCGTTACGCCATTCGATCGCCAGAAACCCCTTTTGTTGATGGTAGATGCATCGGATTTCGGGATCGGTGCTGTGCTTGCGCAAAAAGATGGCTCGCATGATCGCCCTATTGCCTTTACGTCCAAATTGCTCTCGCCAGCGCAAAGAAATTATTCACAGATCGAGAAAGAAGCTTTGGCTCTCGTATTTGGTGTTACAAAGTTTCATGATTTCTTGTATGGTCGTCACTTTACCATCATCACAGACCACAAACCTTTGACATGGCTTTTTCATCCGTCCAAGCCTGTACCTCCACGTACAGCGCAGAAATTCATTCGCTGGTCTATTTTCCTCTCGCAGTACCGCTACGATATCTTGTATCGGTCCACTGCTCAGCACGGAAACGCCGATGCGTTGTCTCGTTTGCCTGTTGCTGAGGATAGAGCATTCAATTCCTAAGAACTAACTTGCATGTTCATTGATTCGGAAACCGATGACGTGGTCGACTCGTTTCCGATTGATTTTCGTCGCGTAGCTACAGCCACAGCTGCTGACCCTGTCCTTGCTACCGTTTTGCGTTTTGTTGCTATGCAATGGCCCTTGTCCAATTCACGGATCGAGGATCCATTGGTTCGCCGATTTTTTCCTCACAAGGAGAGACTTTTTGTACGACGTGGTGTTTTTCTGTTGCGTTCTGATAATGATCAGTCCAGGGTCGTGGTCCCACGTTCGCTACAGTCCTCTGTCCTACAGATTCTCCACCAAGGACATTGGGGTATAGTGCGAACGAAACAACTTGCTCGTCAGCACTGTACTTGGTTCGGAATCGATGCCGCGATTACGAATATGTGTTCTTCTTGCATGGTGTGTGCCGAACAACAATCAGCACCACCGCAGAAATTCTTTGCATGGCCAAAAGCCACTTCCCCTTGGCAACGCTTACACATCGATTTTGCTGGTCCCTTCTGGAATGCTCGATGGTTGGTTCTGGTCGATTCATTCAGTAATTTTCCTTTTGTTGTCCGGATGTTTTCCACGACGTCATCTGCCACCATCCAAGCGTTATCTGCTATCTTTTGCATTGAAGGTCTTCCACAGACTATTGTTTCCGACAATGGCCCACAATTCATGTCTGCAGAATTTCAGTCATTCTGCACGGCCAATGGTATTGAACATCTGACGTCCGCGCCGTTTTCGCCGCACTCAAACGGTGCCGCGGAACGATTGGTCCGGACTTTCAAGTCACAGATGGTGAAGTTGAAAGAGTCGCATTCTCGGGAGGACGCGTTGTTGTTCTTTTTGTCCTCGTATCGCTCTCAGCGCCGCGATGGTCGCTCGCCGGCTGAGCTGCTTGACGGTCGCTCTCATCGGACCTTGATGTCTTTGCTGCATCCGCCGCATCAGGTTCCTGTGCAGCAGCAGACACTTGCTTTTGCTCCTGGCGACATTGTATACTATCGCAACTATCGCGGTTCACGGCGTCGGCTCGCAGGGCGCATTCTTCGCTGCCTCGGCCGCGCTATGTATTTGGTTTTGGGGGCCTCTGGTGAGGTGCGTCGGCATCTCAATCAGCTGCGCCTCTGTCGTCGCCTGGGTTCTGCCGCTCCCCGTCTGCTTTCAGCGACGGTGCCGTCCGGTCAGCGCCCTGGGGACCCATCTACTGGCTCGCCTCATCCCCGGGTGTTACCGACGCTGCCTTCCATTTTGCCCCATGGCGACGCGCCGCCGCCGCCGCCGCCGCCGCCGCCGCCGCCGCCTGTTCTCCCGCCGGCGCCGCCCGCAGAGGACGCGTCGCTGCAACCGCCTGGCGCCTCCCTGGGTCATGCGCCGCCGACCGCTTCCCGTGACCAACTGTCCTCCGCCATTGACCTCTTGCCCGTTCCGGACCACATGGCGTCTTCGCGCGTCGGGTACCCCGACGCGATGGAGGTCGACCCTTCGGCCCCTCCTGTCTCTTTACGGGCGCATACACCGCATGTTGGCGTGCACCCTGGATTAGGTTTTCAGGCGTTTCCTAGCTCCCCTCGGACCGAATGGCCGGGTGCGGGTGGCACAGCCTCGCCTGTTGTTAGGCTCCCCACCTCATCGCATACGCCAACATGGGGTCCTCCCCACGGCGGGCGGAAGCCATATAACACGACCGTTCGCCGATTTGCGGGGGAGGAATGTGGTGTCACCGCCAGACACTTGCTAGGTGGTAGCTTTAAATCGGCCGCGGTCCAGTAGTACATGTCGGACCCGCGTGTCGCCACTGTCAGTGATAGCAGACCGAGCGCCACCACACGGCAGGTCTCGAGAGACTTACTAGCACTCGCCCCAGTTCTACGGACGACTTAGCTAGCGATGCAACACTGACGATGCCTCCTTATTTGCAGAGAAGATAGATAGAATAACCTTCAGCTAAGTTAATGGCTACTACCTAGCAAGGCGCCATTACAGTTTATATTCTTTATACCATACCGTCAAGAACGATGTATACAAATGATGGATTAAAGTTAAGTATTCCAGCAGCTACGTACTTTTCTTTATAGCATTCATGCCGTATCCTGTTTCAGACCTCACGCCAGCCTGCTTGAGTTTAACGCGTGCATTTCGGCCTCCTCTCTCAATTGGTGTGCGTAGTGTTGGCTAACTGTCAACACTACAGGTTCTGGGTTCGAATCATTGTCCAACTCAAAGCTTTACCTTACTTCATTTCAAGTAAGTTACTTGTGAAGTAGCAATATTTAACATTTCTCGTAGTTCGTTAACAGGGACAATAGACGCTGGATAGGAATTCGCGTCCGTTAAAAACGTTACGTCATGTAATTTAAAGCTGATATTTGCTAACTGATACTGTCCAAAAATGAGGTATATCACTCTCTTTATACCTAGTCAGGAATGACTGCTAATTTCCGTCAGCCAAGAAATCGTAGCCTGCATGATTGGTTCAAATGGCTCTGAGCACTATGGGACTCAACATCTGGGCTCATCAGTCCCCTAGAACATAGAACTACCCAAACGTAACTAACCTAAGGACATCACACACAGCCATGCCCGAGGCAGGAGTCGAACCTGCGACCGTAGCGGTCGCGCGGTTCCAGACTGTAACGCCTAGAACCGGTCGGCCACTCCGGCCGACATGTCATTTAAAGTACAACTTCGTGTACAAGTTACTGTTGATGAGTAATGTGAACAATGATATTACTCGTGATTCGCTGTTGATGTTGGGATTTCCGTAGAGTGGTTGCCGCCGTTAATCACGTTTTCTTTTAACTGCTTAGTATTACATAAAGTTGATGCGAAACCACTCCCCATTGAACGTTGAACGACGTTCAGCATGTGTTGGGTAAACCTTTTAGAGAGCAAAGAACTAGTTTCAAATTGCCATACAACTTCATAAAACCATATACTGTCTCAAATATTTAATTGTGCCTAAGGATAACTGAACGATTTATGTGACAAAACTAATTGTCCCATACAATTTGAAATGTCACTTATTGTAATTAAGTTTAGTTCACAAACGTTAAGAACTGTCTGATCCCTTCTGTACTATCGTGGTGTTACTTTACTTCTGGACGGACTGTCATAAAGACTTGTGTTCTCTAATAGTCTCTAGCGGTACCCATTGTGTATCTTACAACGACTGTACTGTGGAGGGTTGCGACTATGTGCAACACAGATATGCTATGTTGGTTCCATACATTCAGGTGCAGCCTACATGTTGGAAATCGGGGGTCACCCACTTTTTTTGCTGTCGAGTGTACATATTTGGAAACATTCTAAAACGAAATCATATGTGTTTTTTAACGCAAACTTATTTTTTTTAAATGGACCTATTTTTTTTCTTCAGCAATCCATAGCATGACAAATCACATACACAATGGCGTTGATTGCATCGCAATATTCCCATTACATCCCGAGATATTGAGACACGAAGTTGACGCTTGAAACACCCGACATGCGCTGCTAGCGCACGTCCTGAGGCTCAGGCATGAACCCCATGCTGCCCGTAATCACGATGTGATTGACATGTGTACTCACACCTCCAAACTTATCAAGAGGTCCGAAACGAATAATACGGTCTGCTGCCATCAACTCTCATAAGCACATAATGGTTTCCCTCTTGCACGTTTTACGTATCTACGTACACAATATGAACCAGTACCGATGGGTGTACACACGTCAGGTTGTCTTATTTATCCTGCACACCCAAAATAAGGTTTATCTAATGCGTTATATGACCCATTGTGCCTGTCGCGCAGGGCCTGGCTCTAACTAGTCAAGTGTCCAATGTAGTTCCCACTACTGCCACAGTTACCACTTCACCTTGTTTATGATTTGCGACCCATGCAAACTCCTGTACTCCGCCACCCTCCGAGCATCCCATTTGTTGTTGCTTTGGCGTGCAGTACACCGCTTGCCAGTGTAGTCGTGCATCAGAGTAATCTAGTGACGGCACGGAGGTAGTACACATTGTGAATAAACGTTGTGCTGTGGAACTTATACTGTACAGTATAATGTACACACATGAAGATATGGTAGAAATGCTGCTGATCTATGGAGAATGTACGTTGACGGGAAATACGTTATGAGATTGCTTGTTTGTTGATAGTACTGTTAGCGAACATTGTGATTGTTAAGTTAATATGTCTGTTTTCTACCCTACTCTACGTACCTGTAGGTGTATTAAATGCTGTTCAGGCAGAACGACTGTACAGGAGACGATTCCCTGACAAGCCATCGCCTTCGCGCCGGATGTTTGGTCGTCTCACATCTCGTCTACGTGAAACGGGAAGCTTAAATCCAAGACCTCGACATCGTCCTAGAACACGCACAGATGAACGTACTGAAGTTGCTTTGCTCGCTACCATAGCTGTGAATCCTAAAATCAGCAGACGTCTAATTGAACGTGAAGTTGGTGTGTCGAAATCAAGTGCACAGCGTATTCTTAAACGTCATAAATTTCATCCTTACCATGTTCATTTACACCAGGATCGTCATGGAAATGACTTCCGCAATAGGGTAACATTTTGACGGTGGGCTCAGCAAAAACTTCTGACTAATCCAAATTTTTTTGCAGATGTTCTCTTTACTGACGAGGCATCATTCTCCAACAAAGGAATTGTCAATATGAGGAATATGCATTACTGGTCCGCAGACAATCCAAAATGGCCCCGTCAGGTAGAGCATCAACGTCCGTGGAAAGTTATTGTTTGGTGTGGGATTATTGGAGATACCATTATCGGAACTTTCTTTATAAATGGCATCCAAAATGGCAGACGATACTC
This sequence comes from Schistocerca serialis cubense, assembly GCF_023864345.2. Classification (NCBI taxonomy): domain Eukaryota; kingdom Metazoa; phylum Arthropoda; class Insecta; order Orthoptera; family Acrididae; genus Schistocerca; species Schistocerca serialis. The sequence goes on from NC_064646.1 coordinate 243,050,033, forward strand.
CAGATTTATACGACACAATCTTCCTGTTCTCTTGGACACCGTACCTCTGAACCGGAGAATGGTCATGTGGTATCAGCATGACGGATGCCCTGCACATAACGTCTTACGAGCACGACGACTTCTGAACCGTAAGTTCCCTGGTAAGTGGATTGGACGAGGTGGCCCAGTAAGGTGGCCTGCCCGATCTCCGGACCTTACACCACTGGATTATTTTCTTTGGGGAGCAGTGAAGGATGCTGTTTACCAACATGAACCAACAACACCAGAGGACATGAAGCAACGCATTATTGATGCTTGTACAGCCATCAAAGACGAAACAGTAGCACGAAGTAGGGCATCCTTCATACGCAGAGTGACCTTATGTATGCAAGCGAATGGGCATCACTTTCAGCATGAGATGTGAAAGCTATGTTTAGTATGTAGTGCTGGTATCACAGTGAAAGTTTCTACAAAGGGCCATTTTACCCAGTGATGTTAACAAACATTTGTTTGCAAAAATTTGTCATTTAACGCATTAGATAAACATAACATTGATAATTATATGATAATAAAACTAATTGTTTAAACATGTTTACATTTATCTTCTATGTCCTACCTGAACTTCCCAAATCAAAACATTTTTACAACGGTAAAACTTTTAGTCCACTTCCTCGTTTCACTAAAACCATCAACATGAATTTTACTATTACGAGTGAATGATTAACTGTCACTTGCGCTAGATCTACAGTAAAGTAAAGTTTTAACGTTGAACGGCATTACCTTTTTAGTAACGGATTAACGATAAGCGAAGTTAACTTTGTGACTAACGTGGCGGTACACAGATATGTTACAGAACCGCATCACCCATAGCCTATGGGATAAATACCTGCTGGAATGTACGACGTTAATGCAGGATGGCAGCAGACCGTATTATTCGTTTCGGACCTCTTGATAAGTATGCAAGTGTGATTACGCATGTCAATCACATCGCGATTACGGGCAGCATGGAGTTCACGCCTGAGCCTCAGGACGTGCGCTAGCAGCGCATGTCAGGTGTTTCAAGCGTCAACTTCGCGTCTCAATATCTCGTGACGTAATGGGAATATTGCGATGCAATCAACGCCATTGTGTATGTGCTTTGTCATGCTATGGATTGCTGAAGAAAAAATGAGGAGGTCCATTTAAAAAAAAACATAAGTTTGTGTCAAAAAGCATATGCTTTCATTTTAGAATGTTTCCAGATATGTACATTCATGGGCCCCAGCCCTACATTGATACCGGTTAAAGTCGTTTTCCAATAGCTGTTATTGTTCCAGAGATATTTTGGGTGGACAAGATAGCTGGGACACCCTGTATAGGTCGAACAGTAGGGGCGAAAGACTACACCCCCGTCTTCGAACCTTTTTAATCCGAGCAATTCGATCTTGGTGTTCCAGTCTTACGGTTCCCTCCTGGTTCGTGTAGGTACTGTGTATCATACACGTTATGTATCACCCATCTTCCTATAAAGCATACTCCTGTTGCCCTCAGACTTTCGAACATCCTATGTCAGCTTACATGGTCGAAAACTTTTTCCAAGTCGGCAAGTCCTATGAAAGTCTCTAGTTGTTTTTGTTTTTTTCACTCCTGATTCAATAATGAACCTCAGCGTCATAACTGCCCCTCCAGTGGATTTACCTTTCATACAGCCAAAATAATCTTCATCCAAGTGATCTTCAGTTTTCTTGTCCATTATTCTGTATATTATTGGTTCAAATAGCTATGAGCACTATGAGACTTAACATCTGCGGTCATCAGTCCTCTAGAACTACTTAAACCTAACTAACCTAAGGACATCAAACACATCCATGCCATGTCCGAGGCAGGATTCGAACCTGCGATCGTAGCGGTCACGCGGTTCCAGAATAAAGCGCCTAGAACCAATCGGCCACACCGGCCGGCTCTTTATATTATTCTGGTCAGCAATTTGGATACATGAGATGCAAAGCTGATTGTGCAATAATTCTCGCAGTTGTCGGCTCTTACAATCTCCGGAAATATGTGAATGATCTTTCCCCGAAAGTCTGATGGTGTGTCTCATAGGCCCTACATTCTACATGCCAGTATGAATAATTGTTTAGTTGCTGCTTCTCCCAATGATTTCAGAAGTTCCGATGTAATGTTATCTATGTCTTCTGCCTTATTTGGTATTAAGCCTTCCAAAGCTCTTTTAAATTCTGATTCTAATACTGAATCCCCTATCTATTCCCTACTGAATCCTGTTTCTGCTTTCACGTCATCAGAGAAGCCATCCTCCAACACTGAACAATTCAGTGCATTCTTTCTTCCTATCCCCTCTCTCCTCTCCATTTAAAAGCGGAATTCCCATTGCATTCTTATTGTTATCTCCCCTATCTTTAATTTCACCTACGGTTGTTTTGACTTTTCTACATGGTCAGACAGTCCTTCTGACAATCATTTCTTTTACAATTTCTCCACATTTTTATGCAGCCTTAGCTTCCCTGCATTTCCTATTTATTTCATTTGTACGTTTGCCTGAAGTTCATTGAGCGTTTTGCACTTTATTCTTTCTTCGATCAACTGAAGTATTTATCCTGTTACCCACGGTTTCTTCGCTGTTTCATTGCAACTTCTCCGATTGCCCTTTTTAGAGACATCCATTACTTTTCCACTGAACTGCCCACAGAGAACTTCAAGCGTATATATCATTCCTTAGTACATCCATAACCCGCTTCATTGCGCATTTATTTTTTCTGACTAACATCTTCAAATTCAGCCTGCTCTTCATCATTACTAAATCGTGATCTGATTATGTATCTGCTCCTGGGTACGCCTTACAATCCTGTATCTTATTTCGGAATCTCTGCCTAATTATGATGTAATCTAACTGAATTCTTTCCGTATCTCCCACTTTTATCCAATCATGTTCCCTTCTGTTGTGATTTTTGAAGAAAGTAGTCGCTGTTACTAGCTGAAATTTGTTGCAGAACTCAATTACTTTTTCTCCTGCCTCATTTCTACTACCAGTTCCATGTTTCCCTCGTAAATCTTTCTTCTACTCCTTCTTCTACAGCCGCATTCCAACTCCCCATGACTATTAGGTTTAGACGTTCAGTATCCTCATATACATTCTCAATATCTTCATCTGCTGCTTGCGACGTCGGCATGTATATGTGAAACACTGTTGCCGGTGTTCGTATGCTGTATATTCTGATGAGAGTAAGTTTATTACTAGACTGTTCATAGTTACTCACTCTCCGCCTATCTATCCATAACAATTCTACTCCGGTTATTCTGATGCTGTTCCTATTACCCTATTCTCATTTGACCAGAAATCTGTATCTTCTTTCCATTTCATTTCACTGGCCCCTACTAAATACGTAGATTGAGTCTTTCTTACTACATTGGAACTTATGAGTCTATGCTCCGACTTTTAGAATGTTATCCCTTCGTTGGTTATTCCATCTTTTTATCATAGTTACCTCCTCCATGCATCCCTTTTCCATGAGCAGATGTATAATTGGATCAAAATGCAATGATGATGAAGAGTAGGCTGTATTTCCAGGGACTAGTCAGAAAGAATCAATGAAAAAAGAAGTGGGATGCAGAAGTATTAAGAAATCCAGACATACCCTTGAAGTTCACTGAAGCTATAGATATTGCAATAATGAATGGCTCAGCAGACAGTTGAGTTGTAAAGAAATGGACGTCTGTAAAAAAGGCGATGACAGAAGTTGGAAGGAAAAGTTAGTGAGAAGGGAGGTAACCGACTAGCTCGGAACATTTTGCCAATTGAGAGATCATCATGACACTACTTCAATTACAGGCTACATTTGCTGTGGACACACATTATATATCTTCTGTATCTTCATGATGTTGATCATTGCTGAGTCTTCCGCCTTGGGAAGTCTCCCACCCCAAGAGCAAGAGGGTGCCCTGAAACTTTGTCCCCTCCTCCACGTTCTTTGACAAGGACATTGGGAGGAGGAGGGTATCATCTTATGCAGGAATTCTTCGGCCGCCAATGGAGATGGCTTTTATTTAAAATTTAGGTAGTGGTGGCGTTCGAACCTGGGATCGAGGACGTTTGGATTACTTGTCAACAACGCTGCCTCTAGCCCACGTTTGTAAATATTACTATCTCAAATCGAATACAACAACCTCCACTATGCCGAACAACTTCCTTTTCATAAACATCGTTAACGTGAGACCGAACTCCCGCTTTCCTCACACGACATCCTGAAACTCATGGATCAAGGCAGTCAGATGTAGCGGATTTTTTTTCATTAAAAGAAAGGCGTTTTTCGTTGCGACGGAATCGTCTCAAAAAATTCCAATCACCAACTTTGTCCTCCGAATGCGAAAATATTTTGTTGAAACCGACCTACATAGGGCGGAACATTCACCACGATAAAATAAGGGAAATCAGAGCTCGTGCGGAAAGCTATAGGTGTTCATTCTTTCCGCGCGCTATACAAGATTGAAATAATAGCGAATTGTGAAAGTGGTTCGATGAACTCTCTACCAGGCACTTAATGTGATTTTCAGAGTATCCATGTAGATTTAGAAGGATAGTATAAATGGTCACAGTTTTGTTTGAGCGTGGGAGAACGTCTTGGAGATGCTACAGAAACTGAACTGGTACATACCCGACGATAGACGCGAACTACCGCATGAAAGCCTGCAATAACACTTTCAAATGAGGAATCTAGGAATGAACTTCCCTCCTCTTCGTGTAGCTCCTATGAGGATCGTTATGATAGGTTAGACATATTACAGCCCGCACAGTGGCGTTTACGCAATCATTGTTTCTGTAATCCATTCGTGAGTGGGAAGTATTACAGTGATTTCCCGGCTATGGATGTAGATGAATAAGTAGAAACACAAGAAAGAAATGTGGGAACGACAGGACATCTTCGGAACAATATACGCAAGTTGAGATGTAACTGGCTTGTTTAGAGAGTTGTATAATGAAATACCCGACACCAGATTTGCATACGAGTTGGCTGTAATAGCTCGACTTTGTTGGGTACTTGCAGATTAGCTGAGCGGTTGGCACGTAATTATTAGCGCCATTATGAAATGTTCGAGGGAAAACGTGATTTATGTAGCAATATACTATGAATGTTAGCGACTGCGAGGAACAATGCATCAGCTCTGTGGCTCGTAGTGTTATTCTTTGACTATCTCTCACGCAGAGAAATTGCTGAATTCTTTGCGGTTAGAAGTTTATTTAAACGTACGGCGGGTATCTGTGTATTAAAAAACAAATTTAATGTTCTTAGGCGATAGTAAAAGATTTAAATAAACAGTTTTTGCTAAAAAGTGACCAAAATTTTTTTTTAAATGCTCTATACGCACACGCATAGACAGTCGGCTCCACTAAAGACCGATGGTCGGTTCGAGCCTACACACGGTCTAATTCCAACGAATTATATCCCTTTCTGACGGAACTTTCTTTAAATAGCAAAGATTTTTCTCAATTGGAAGCCAGTATTCAATATTCGCTAGAGGGCACTACATTGCATCTACCTATGTGATCTCCGGCTTGTCTAGCGCAAATCTTGAACAACAAGAGATTACGTTACTGATATCTATGGAGTTTAACAGCAGCGGCGGCGCTATGCAGAAGAGAATCTTCGAGTTCCGCAATTTTCCGCTTTCAGCTCTCGAATCTACAGTGGCTGTGACATTGATGTATTATAAATTTACAATAAAACGCGCTAGTTAAGCTCGAGAGTTTAGATAACTTATGATTTTACTTTGGGTCACGTAAAAAGTATTCAGATTAACTGAATTTATACATCGTGGAGCAAATGAAAGTAGCCTGAGGAATGGAGTTCCAAGGTACAAACAAACAAAGCAGAGGAAACGAAATAAAGTACTAAACTGATTATAGCAGATGGTGAAAGTGGCCAACGTTCATCTCGTGGCACTTTTGGGCCCTGGTCAGCAAGTTGCTGAAGGAGGATCAAAGCTGGACTGCTTTAATTGCTGAAGTCTCATCCGAAATGTTCTGCTGCAGTTCTGGAAGATTATGAGGGTTGCTGCGATACACCTTAGTTATCACGTACTGACAAATCAGGTGACCTGGGCGGTCAACTAGTGCCGCGACCAGACTGACCTGTGCTAACAACTCTGTCAGGCGTGAAGATTGTGCAAATGTGCTCCAGGGTTCGGTCGGCAGTAAGTGCAGTTGCTCCATCCTGTTGGGGTATCGTTATATGCAAACATACACGTCCACCGTATTAGTTCGACAGGAACACATATTTGCTCTCCACCGTACTTCTACGCTTTTAAGTAACACTTAAATTTTCAGTTAAACGAAACTATCCTTTTCATTTTCTTACAAAGAGCACTTAAATTGCGGGTTCCAAGCAAATACCTTCTGATAATAATAAGCATTGCTACAATCCATTTTAAGGCGGTATGCTGTCAAGTGAATTATAAGACACGTATTTGCCATTGCGTTTGTCAGCGTAAGACATATTAATCGTTATTTGATATCATTTAACGTAACTGAATGACGTGCAGAGGGAAAAGTATTTCATCCCATTTCATATGCAAATTTATGTAATTATAGAGATCGGAACTTAGTTGTAATTTCAAATCCATGGAAACAAAAATTCGTTTATGTATTTTGAGTCAAACAAACACCACTGCAATAAAGAAACATTTGGAATACGGACTGGAACAACACTGTCGATGGTTCAAAATATAAACATTACGAAATGTCATAACTTTGGCGCTATATTAAATTCATATTACGTATGATCCTTGGCACATTAGTAAATGAAACCAACAAAAAATGAATTTATTCGTCATTTATATATATAATTTAGTGTTGTTTTGATACAAAATTCAATGAATTTTTAAATTGTTGTTGTTGTTGTGGTCTTCAGTCCTGAGACTGGTTTGATGCAGCTCTCCATGCTACTCTATCCTGTGCAAGCTTTTTCATCTCCCAGTACCTACTGCAACCTACATCCTTCTGAATCTGCTTAGTGTATTCATCTCTTGGTCTCCCTCTACGATTTTTACCCTCCACGCTGCCCTCCAATACTAAATTGGTGATCCCTTGATGCCTCAGAATATGTCCTACCAACCGATCCCTTCTTCTGGTCAAGTTGTGCCACAAACTTCTCTTCTCCCCAATCCTGTTCAATACTTCCTCATTAGTTATGTGATCTACCCATCTAATCTTCAGCATTCTTCTGTAGCACCACATTTCGAAAGCTTCTATTCTCTTCTTGTCCAAACTATTTATCGTCCATGTTTCACTTCCATACATGGCTACACTCCATACGAATACTTTCAGAAATGACTTCCTGAGACTTAAATCAATACTGGATGTTAACAAATTTCTCTTCTTCAGAAACGCTTTCCTTGCCATTGCCAGCCTACATTTTATATCCTCTCTACTTCGACCATCATCAGTTATTTTGCTCCCCAAATAGCAAAACTCCTTTACTACTTTAAGTGCCTCATTTCCTAATCTAATTCCCTCAGCATCACCCGACTTAATTAGACTACATTCCATTATCCTTGTTTTGCTTTTGTTGATGTTCATCTTATATCCTCCTTTCAAGACACTGTCCATTCCATTCAACTGCTCTTCCAAGTCCTTTGCTGTCTCTGACAGAATTACAATGTCATCGGCGAACCTCAAAGTTTTTATTTCTTCTCCATGAATTTTAATACCTACTCCGAATTTTTCTTTTGTTTCCTTTACTGCTTGCTCAATATACAGATTGAACAACATCGGGGAGAGGCTACAACCCTGTCTTACTCCCTTCCCAACCACTGCTTCCCTTTCATGTCCCTCGACTCTTATAACTGCCATCTGGTTTCTGTACAAATTGTAAATAGCCTTTCGCTCCCTGTAATTTACCCCTGCCACCTTTAGAATTTGAAAGAGAGTATTCCAGTCAACATTGTCAAAAGCTTTCTCTAAGTCTACAAATGCTAGAAACGTAGGTTTGCCTTTCCTTAATCTTTCTTCTAAGATAAGTCGTAAGGTCAGTATTGCCTCACGTGTTCCAGTGTTTCTACGGAATCCAAACTGATCTTCCCCGAGGTTGGCTTCTACTAGTTTTTCCATTCGTCTGTAAAGAATTCGTGTTAGTATTTTGCAGCTGTGACTTATTAAGCTGATAGTTCGGTAATTTTCACATCTGTCAACACCTGCTTTCTTTGGGATTGGAATTATTATATTCTTCTTGAAGTCTGAGGGTATTTCGCCTGTTTCATACATCTTGCTCACCAGATGGTAGAGTTTTGTCAGCACTGGCTCTCCCACGGCCGTCAGTAGTTCCAATGGAATATTGTCTACTCCGGGGGCCTTCTTTCGACTCAGGTCTTTCAGTGCTCTGTCAAACTCTTCGCGCAGTATCATATCTCCCATTTCATCTTCATCTACATCCTCTTCCATTTCCATAATATTGTCCTCAAGTACATCGCCCTTGTATAGACCCTCTATATACTCCTTCCACCTTTCTGCTTTCCCTTCTTTGCTTAGAACTGGGTTTCCATCTGAGCTCTTGATATTCATACAAGTCGTTCTCTTATCTCCAAAGGTCTCTTTAATTTTCCTGTAGGCGGTATCTATCTTACCCCTAGTGAGATAGGCCTCTACATCCTTACATTTGTCCTCTTGCCATCCCTGCTTAGCCATTTTGCACTTCCTGTCGATCTCATTTTTGAGACGTTTGTATTCCTTTTTGCCTGTTTCACTTACTGCATTTTTATATTTTCTCCTTTCATCAATTAAATTCAATATTTCTTCTGTTACCCAAGGATTTCTACTAGCCCTCGTCTTTTTACCTACTTGATCCTCTGCTGCCTTCACTACTTCATCCCTCAAAGCTACCCATTCTTCTTCTACTGTATTTATTTCCCCCATTCCTGTCAATTGCTCCCTTATGCTCTCCCTGAATCTCTGTACAACCTCTGGTTCTTTTAGTTTATCCAGGTCCCATCTCCTTAAATTCCCACCTTTTTGCAGTTTCTTCAGTTTTAATTTACAGGTCATAACCAATAGATTGTGGTCAGAGTCCACATCTGCCCCTGGAAATGTCTTACAATTTTTAAATAGCAGTAATATAAATCTACTAACATGAATATCGGAATAGATGTGTTAATAAAACGATAAGATCACATTACTTGACAAAAAATATATATCGGTGCAAAAAGAATTTTACATCTAGAAAAATGAAACCAAAAAACTACATCACAGCGTAGAATTAGAATGTTTATATGCTTGTAAAAGGTTAATGATGGAGTATAAATTGGACAGAATAGAGGTGCCTATAAGACGGATTATTAGAAAAATAGTGAGTGCAATACAAACCAAAGATGGTTGGGAAATGAGAAGTAACGAATAGGACTACGAAAATAACAGAAGTAATGGCAAAGCAAAGATTTCCTTCGCAACTTCTACTAAATTAATGAGAAGCATGAGCCTAACGAGAATATATTTTTTTTGTTTCTGAGAAAATAAATCGACAATAGCATTAAATATAGAAATAATAAAAGACCTGGAAATAAAGAACGTCAAAGAGTCTGAAATAGCAGAAAGAAAACATTTTAAGAAAAAAATACTAAATTTAGAACCCTTTCAAGGCGGAAGAAATAATCAGAATAAAAATAGACAAAAGAAAGTAAAATATAACTTGGGCAGAAGATGAAGGAATACTGGAGCAATAGCAAACAATAACAAAGAAAGAAAAAAGAAAGGGAAGTTGGTATATGATCCTAGTTGATTAACACGAAAATATAAGTATAAGAAATAAAGTTTTTGAAGGTATTCGTTGTCGGTTTACAATTTGTTGAAACAGTTAGGATTTTCTGAATATTTATTTCTTCACTGCAGTTTTACAAATTTACTTGTCACTATAAAGCATAAAAGGTGTCTAAGCTTCTATATTTATAAAAAGGTCGGTGTCCTGACTGACTGCCTCAAATCAACTAGCACAAACCGCTAAGGATGGAAACTTGAAATTTGGAAAGGGTGCTCATCGCTTTCTGTAAGCTTCATTCAAGAACGGATTTTTCGAAATTACATCCTTAATGAGGTGAAATTGGTGATGAAAGAATATTTGAAAATAGTTCGCTATTAAGTCAATTTTGAAGCTGGAACTACGGTATATCTGTCAGAAATAAATACGAGTTTCACTATTTTTAGAACTGTAACCCCTATGAGAATGTAATAGTGAGTGAAAGCTTTTTCTAAAATACGTCATTATACAGGAACCACTAAGGCATTTTAAAGTTACCTCTATGAAAATTGGTACTGGCTTCCCAGTTGCGAATTAAAAAAAATAAAAAACAAAAACGTTTCAGTATTTTTGGAAACTCAACCCCTAATGGCGTGCAATAGGGGTGAAACTGTTAATGAAAATATTACAAAATGAAAGTCTTTTTAAAGCTAAATATGTGAAAATTTGAATTTGGCTTCCCTGTTACAAACAAAAAATTACGTGTTTCAGTATTTTTGGAAATGCAACCCCTATAGCTCTAATGGAAATATGTCGTTTCGAAAGCATTTTCGAAACAAAATCTCTGAAAATTTGTATTTAATTTCTCCGTTAAAAGTGTGCGATTCAGTGCTTTTGGGAAATTCATCTCCTACGGCAGTGAAATAGAGAATTAAAATTTGTATGAAGATATTTTTTATATTGAAACATTTTTGCACCTATATCTATGAAACTTCTTACCTGATATCTAAAGAAATATGTGGTAAGGAATGGAAGTTTTTATGGAAATATCACCACAAAAATTCGAAAGGCAACATAAAGAAAGAGCTCCCACTCCAGCTATCAGAATCGCTTTTTGGTCATAAATACATTTGGAAAAGACCATGCTATTACGGTCTTAATTAGCGTGAAAACTGAGATTATGTTGCAATTTGTGAACAATATGAAAATTCAGTTTAAGGAAACCAAAAACTTATCGCGCAGACCATATAGTCTACTCGGGCGAAGCGGTAGGCGCTAAGCAAGTCCGTTTATGTAGGTGCATATCAGCTTGAGTGGCAATATTGTGTCAGATCCTGAGGCAGTTTGTATCAGATTCTGAGGCAGGTTTCCCAGTTATCAACCAGGTTTTATGCAATTTCCAAAACGTATTTGACATTGTTTCATTGCCATAATCGATTACTCATCTGGAACAACTTCTGTGTGAGAATCAAAGAACATCACGATGAGACTAAGTGTACAAGATGAATATTTTGTATTTCTGGATACTCCTCCTGAAGTATATTTGTGTGCCAGACTAAATGTAAACAATTAACGGAACTTCTCGGTATTTTATTTTGCAACTTATGGTAGGCTACGTCACAAGGCAGACAGGTAGGTTCCATTTTGCTAGATTCCCGAAACGCAATTAGGATAGTACCACGTTGTAGCCACTAATAAAAATACGATCTTAGTATCTCAGTAAGTATATTTTTGAATCGATGCATCTTTGACTCATAGAACGCAGTAGATTTTACTAGACGCGAATGTTCTGCAGATAAGATAGTAACATCCACTGTGCACCACGGAAGATTCATAGGATCTACACACACAAGCGATTAACCAGCATTGCCAGACAGGGGTTTCCCGTATCGTTATTGGACTATCTTGGGGAACTATAGAAAGACTTGAACGAAAACTTTACATGATGCAGTGAATGTCACCTCTGAAACTTCCTGGCAGATTAAAACTGTGTGCCCGACCGAGACTCGAACTCGGGACCTTTGCCTTTCGCGGGCAAGTGCTCTAAGCTGTGAGTACCGGGCGTGAGTCGTGCTTCAGTAGCTCAGTTGGTAGAGCACTTTCCCGCGAAAGGCAAAGGTCCCGAGTTCGAGTCTCGGTCGGGCACACAGTTTTAATCTGCCAGGAAGTTTCATATCAGCGCACACTCCGCTGCAGAGTGAAAATCTCATTCTGGGAATGTCACCTCTGTTTAAGTGTCAATAAATTTAAGACAATGTCAACAACAAAGAGAGAGAACGCGATGGTATGGCACTGCAAGATTGGTGATGAATATCTTTAGCGCGTCGGATAGAAATGGATGCAGGAGTAATAGAAGAAGCGTAAGAAATGAGAGGTTCACAGAAATCATTAGGCAATGTGAATGATTTAGACTGGTAGGAGTGTTCTGGGTATAGGAAATCCAATACAGTTAATTATCCTGAATGATTAAACCATTTTTAGAAAACCAGCATAAGTTTTTATATTCTGTTGTGACAGATTAACTTCATTGCACCTTATATAACGCTTGTGCTACCTATTCTTGAGCACTGGTCGAGTGTTCGGCTTCCGAACGAGGTCACATTAAAGGAAGACATCGAAGCAATTCAGAGGCAAGCTGTTAGAATTGTTACAGGCAGATTCGAACATCTTGAACCATACGCAAGCGTTACGGAGACGCTTCGGTAACTCAAGAGGCAATCTATGGAGGTAAGGCGAAGTTCTTTTCGAGGGACACTATTGAGAAAATTTAAAGAACCGGCATTTGAAATTGAGGGCAGAACAATTCTTCGGCCAGCAGCATACATTTCGCATAACGGTAACAAAGATAAGATATGAGACATTTGTGGTCATACGGGGGCATATCTACAGTTGTCTTTCCCTCGCTCTATTTGCGAGTGGAACAGGAAAGGAAATGGCTAGTAGTAATACAGGACATCTTCCACCACGCATTGCAGAGTATGTATTTAGATGTAGATTTAGGTCACAGGCGTTGAGAAATCTTTGCCCTGTTACCAATGTCTTCATGGTGAGTATGTTACGGACGCTCCCTGCTTCCAAGATGACGGAAGACCTGTTCAAGACTGCACACATGCGATACTAGTTTTACGAAAACTCAGGCTCCGTACTGCACCTCGAATGGCCAGCTGTATCAACCGGTCTTAATCCCATGGGAAATATCTGGGTCTGTCTGGAACAACGGCTGAAACTTAGTAATCAATACACCCTCAATCTGATACCTTTGCGAGATATACCGGGTGATCACAAACCCAGTATAAATTCGAAAACTTAATAAACCACGGAATAATGTAGATGGAGAGGTAAAAATTGACACACATGCCTGGAATGACATGGGGTTTTATTAGAACAAAAAAAACTAAGTTCACAAAATGCCCGACAGATGGCGCTGGACAGACAAACGTCAGTGACTGCGTATGACGATCGTGTATAAAAGGAGCTGTAATGAGAGAGAGAATCAGATGCGCCAGCAGTCGCAGCATGTTGACGTTACCTGAAAAGGCGCTTTTAGTGAAGCTGTATTATCAGAATAGGGGATGTGCTAGTTCAGCGTTACGATCCTATCGCTATAGGAAGGGTATTCGAACGGGTAAAGGTCCGTTGACAAATGCAGCTGTGGCGAGAATGATTTCGAAGTTCGAAGCCACGGGTTGGTTAGACAATAGACCCCGCAGTGGCCGACCGAGCACAACGCGTAATGCTGCTGAGACAGTTCAGGAAGAAATGGAGACTGTAGCGGGTTCGTCTATGCACGGGGAAGTCAGCGCTCGTGCAGTCGCACGTCGCACCGGCATTCCATACACTACTGTTTGGGTGGCACTTAGGCGTACCGTCCGATGCTATCCATACAAAATCGAACGGCATCATGAACTGTTACAAGGCGATTTAATGAAGTGGAGAGCATTTGCGATGCGGACGTTTCAAAAGATGGCGGAAGATGATGATTGGTTGAGTAACGTGTTGTGGACCGACGAAGCTCATTTCACGCTCCGAGGGTCTGTCAACGCCCACAACTGCAGAATTTGGGCTACCGAAAATCCTAGAACTGTCGCGCAAACTCCACTGCACGACGAGAAAGTACGGTATGGGTTGGATTTACCACATCTACTGTTATTGGGCCTTTTTTCTTCGAGGAAATGCGTGATTCTGGTTTTGTAACTGCTACCGTGACGGTGAGAGGTACGCCGATATGTTACAGAATCGCATAATCCCCAACCTGACTGATAAACACCTGCTGGAACGTACGATGTTTATGCAGGATGGCGCTCCACCCCATATTGCTAGACGCGGGAAAGATCTCTTGCGCGCGTCGTTTGGTGATGATCGTGTGCTCAGCCGCCACTTTCGTCATGCTTGGCCTCCCAGGTCCCCAGACCTCAGTCCGTGCGATTATTGGCTTTGGGGTTACCTGAAGTCGCAAGTGTGTCGTGATCGACCGACATCTCTAGGGATACTGAAAGACAACATCCTACGCCAATGCCTCACCATAGCCCCGGACATGCTTTACAGTACTGTTCATAACATTATTCCTCGACTACAGCCTTTTTTGAGGAATGATGGTGGACATATTGAGCATTTCCTGTACCGAACATCATCTTTGCTTTGTCTTACTTTGTTATGATAATTATTGCTATTCTGATCAGATGAAGCGCCATCTGTCGGACATTTTTTGAACATTTGTATTTTTTTTCGATTCTAATAAAACCCCATGTCATTCCCAGCATGTGTGTCAATTTGTACCTCCCTATCTACATTATTCCGTGATTTATTCAGTTCTCACATTTATACTAACTTTTTTATCACCTGGTAATTGTCAGTGAGTCGTTTCAGCAAGACTCGGCATAACTCAAGAAACTTGAAGTCTTCTCCGCTGTATTGAGGCTATTATTAACGGTGGAGGCATTATTACGCAGTATTAACGAGATGATTCCTGGAGGAGACTATTTTTTTCTCCAACGTACTAATAACAACTTGAGATTGTTCGCTTAAGGTTAACTGAAAAAGTGTCATACCTAAATACGGATTTCGGAAACAGAACTTCAACGTTGATCTCTCTAAATCTCTCAGTTGCGTTGCCCGCACTCGTAGTCCAGTTTCAGATCCACTAGTAATTGGATTCGGTCCAGCGAAAGGGCCACGGAAGCGAGCCAGAACGCACACACAGATTTCAGCAGGATTACAGGTCCAGCCACCGCTGGAAGAGCAACCAAGCACGCTTATAATGTACCGACATTTTGTTGCCACGTCGACCTGGATAGCTTTCTTGTACCAGTTTTTCTAATCAGTTAGCAATAGCTCGCAAATTACTTGTCTTAGTATAAATTAAATTATTATATCGTAACTTTCATTGTTGATGTCGTCGATAAATACGCAGTTGCCGAATGTTGTAGCACAATATTGTGATTTTGTGCTCCATATGTTCTTGGGTACGCTGTTGAATGACTTTGTCCCTGTGGATCGCAACAAAACGTCTGTATAATTCAAATACGAGGGCCACGAACAAAACTATAGGAAATATAAGAAATTTGTATGTACGTTTGCTCAGAACTGATTTCTAAAGAGGAAATGAGAAAGCTCTATTACCCATTTTGAATATGTCCTTAAAAATGTTCTGCAGAGCTACTGCTTTCCGCTTGAGATAAACAGATATTTTACTGTTGTCCGATTTTTTTTTATTCATGCATTTACATTGTCACCGTGTTTACCTTTAGAAGTAACAAGACTGTCAATTCAGCACCAGGCTGATGCGTCTGTATAGTCTTGGTGCATAGAGTCATGAGCAGTTGAATAACAAATACACTCACGAGTCATACACTTACGACCACCTGATATGTGTTTCGGAATTTACGTTAAGCTGTAGGTCCCATTTTCTTGATAAGATTAGTAGGGTAAGTTAGGGACACGCCAGTCGCCGAAACAGTGTCCAATAGAAAGACTTCCACCAGGCCATAGACCTACGAGAAATTACTATTACTATTAGAAATATTCTTTATTTGGACTAATTCCGGACACTACGTCTATTATCAAACTATCGCCCATAAACAAATGACAACTTCTTTCTTTATTGTTATTTCATCCCCCTCTCCCCATATGGGCTGCGGTTGAACTGCCAGGAGACAATAAGCCGCTCCTCAGCCACGCGAGAGGAAAATTGAAAAATATAACAGAAGCGCTGAACTTGTCGATTGACCAAATAAACGCTCTGTACAATGAAAAGACAGATCGTCAGTTGCATAAGTTAAAGTATAAAATGTTGTTTCGGTGATTAATTAAAATATAGACAAAGGTGAATAGAAAGTGAGTGTCGCACACGAAGACATAAGAAGAGGTAAATTCGGTGATTATTTAAAATATAGACACAGATGAATGCAAAATGAACGTCGTGTATGAAGTTATAAAAACAGACAGTTGTATAGATTGAAACAGAAAGTCCGATATGTGGTTGATTAAAAGAGATATACAGAAGACTGAAGAGATTAGTGAATGTAGACTGCCAGGGAGAAGGGTATTATGGGGACACAGCGTTTGAAAGTCGTGAATAGTAGGGGACTTGCGTTGGTTGGTGATTGGAGGACGGATGGGGGAAGAGTGGAGAGGGACTGGAACCAAAACTTAGGAAGTGAGTGGAGAGGATTGGAGGTAGATGGAGCCCTGACAACGTGTGGTGGAAGGGATCTGCCCGATCTCTTAGTGCAGGTAAGTATCAGACCGAGTTTCATGCTCGGCTGTGGGAATGCGATTAATGTTCCGCTGGGAAAGCACGTGGAAGATGTGCAGTGCAGATATAGTGCTGGGGGAATGTGGTGATAGAGGCGTGGCATGGCAGACTAGCAGGATCAGTGAGCAGCGGGGAAACTAGGAAGTGAGTTGTGTAGAATTTACTGGTAACGTAGGATATTCGGAAGTGTTCAAGATGGAAGAGTAGGGTGCCGTATTTTAGAAGTTGACGGAGAATGCGGTGGGGGAGTGTAGGCGGATCCGAAAGGCTAGGCCGAGTGCATGGCGATCGCGGATCTGTAGGACATGATAAAAGGAGGGAGGAACGGAAGTCTGTGCCACATTGGCATAACAGAGGTGGGTGGATTGGGGCTCCATAGGTCTGGAGGATGTGGAAGGGTGCAATTCCAATGACCAGCCAGTCAGAACTTTTTCTAATACATTACAAAATTTGTTATAAGCTTCCTTGAAAATGAACAGTTTCACGTACGGAGGACACAGTTCTTTGTTTTATAAACAGTCTTCATCGTAAGTACTGGAATATGGTACGGTCAGTACATTTCCAAATAGCCACAATCGGTAGTCATGCGTAACATGTACAAAATTATCTACAACATATTATCAGTGATTCTTCCCACACAGTACCAGGACAACGTACTGTATATATGAAGTTAGAGCAGCTTAAAGGTAAATAAGCCAGAGGGCGCTAGAAGTAGCGTCAGAATCTATGCGAATCTGAAGCACGATCTGCTAGCTATCTTTAAAATGACATCCTACATTGCATTAATCGAGTAAGGAATTTGGTTCCTAAAAACTTGCAACCAATTACGAACTACTAACAATAAGTGAAATGCTATTCAGACTTTCATAAGACAATAACCGGATAAAAATGAAAGGTGGCAACGCTTTGGGCAGGCCATCTTTCATCCTTATTCATTCAGACCATTTGGATGATACATTTTTGTGAGTTGAGGATACGTAATAAGGGTAGGAAACCTTTCAAAATATACAGCGGTACACTGCGGCGTAACTGTGCTCATATTATGGAATGCTTAATAAATACTAGAGAAGCATCATGTAGTGAAACGAAAACTTTACTTACAAAAATGTTATGAGGAACGGGAAATGACTATGGAACGGCACATTACGGCGTTATCAGTATATTCAGAAAGAAACCGATTATTCAGATTTGAAATCCATGGTTAATTGTCGTGTGTAGTTCCTACTGAAGTATAAGGATTAGTGGCTTGACACATGTCATCAGTAGCATGCGTCAATTTTACCTAAGCACAATCTTACACTAATGAGGGAACATTCGCTGTACCAGTAGATTTTATTTATATAGAACCTTAATTTCATTGTGCTGGATGTTCATACTTAGCCCTAGAATACTAAAAGAGGAAAAGCGCTTCGTAACAACGGCCGACTAAACGCGAATAATAATAGTAATTATTATTATTATTATTTCCTTCACTTTCTCAGACGTTAACTCCGGTTAAAAATGGAGTGACGCGGACCTTGATCACGCGTCACTTCCTTTTAACTGTACAGTATGTGTTATATTGCATTTAGGAACTTTCGGGTAATTGAACATGTATCAATAATTACGGATTTCTGTAGTTGTATATACATGTTTGGATGTAGCTGTATTGCATTGATGTACTGGTGGATATTGTGTGGTATGACTCCTGTAGGTGATAGTATAATTGGTATAATGTCAACATGATCCTGATGCCACATGTCCTTGACTTCCTCAGCCAGTTGGATGTATTTTTCAATTTTTTCTCCTGTTTTCTTCTGTATATTTATTGTGTGGGGTATGGATATTTCAATTAGTTGTGTTAATTTCTTTTCTTATTGGTGAGTATGATGTCAGGTTTGTTATGTGGTGTTGTTTTATCTGTTATAATCGTTCTGTTCCAGTATAATTTGTATTCATCATTCTCCAGTACATTTTGTGGTGTGTACTTGTATGTGGGAATGTGTTGTTTTATTAGTTTATGTTTTATGGCAAGTTGTTGATGTACTATTTTTGCTACATTGTCATGTCTTCTGGGGTATTCTGTATTTGCTAGTATTGTACATCCGCTTGTGATGTGATCTACTGTTTCTATTTGTTGTTTGCAAAGTCTGCATTTATCTGTTGTGGTATTGGGATCTTTAATAATATGCTTGCTGTAATATCTGGTGTTTATTGTTTGATCCTGTATTGTGCTCATGAATCCTTCCGTCTCACTGTATATATTGCCGTTTCTTAGCCATGTGTTGGATGCGTCTTGATCTATGTGTGGCTGTGTTAGATGATACGGGTGCTTGCCGTGTAGTGTTTTCTTTTTCCAATTTACTTTCTTTGTATCTGTTGATGTTATGTGATCTAAAGGGTTGTAGAAGTGGTTATGAAATTGCAATGGTGTAGCTGATGTATTTATATGAGTGATTGCTTTGTGTATTTTGCTAGTTTCTGCTCGTTCTAGAAAGAATTTTCTTAAATTGTCTACCTGTCCATAATGTAGGTTTTTTATATCTATAAATCCCCTTTCACCTTCCATTCTGCTTAATGTGAATCTTTCTGTTGCTGAATGTATGTGATGTATTCTATATTTGTGGCATTGTGATCGTGTAAGTGTATTGAGTGCTTCTAGGTCTGTGTCACTCCATTTCACTACTCCAAATGAGTAGGTCAATACTGGTATAGCATAAGTATTTATAGCTTTTGTCTTGTTTCTTGCTGTCAATTCTGTTTTCAGTATTTTTGTTAGTCTTTGTCTATATTTTTCTTTTAGTTCTTCTTTAATATTTGTATGATCTATTCCCATTTTTTGTCTGTATCCTAGGTATTTATAGGCATCTGCTTTTTCCATCGCTTCTATGCCGTCGCTGTGGTTATCCAATATGTAATCTTCTTGTTTAGTGTGTTTGCCCTTGACTATGCTATTTTTCTTACATTTGTCTGTTCCAAAAGCCATATTTATATCATTGCTGAATACTTCTGTTATCTTTAGTAATTGGTTGAGTTGTTGATTTGTTGCTGCCAGTAGTTTTAGATCATCCATGTATAGCAAATATGTGATTTTGTGTGCGTATGTTCGAGTAATATTGTATCCATAATTTGTATTATTTAGCATGTTGGATAGTGGGTTCAGAGCAAGACAGAACCAGAAAGGACTTAAAAATGAGTCTCCTTTGTATATTCCACGCTCAATCTGTATTGCTTGTGTTGTGATGTTATCTGAATTTGTTTGGATATTAAGTGTGGTTTTCCAGTTTTTCATTACTGTGTTTAGAAACTGTATCAATTTAGGATCTACTTTGTATATTTCCAATATCTGTAGTAACCATGAGTGGGGTACACTATCAAAAGCTTTTTGGTAATCAATGTATGCGTAGTGTAGCGACCTTTGTTCAGTTTTAGCTTGATATGTCACCTCTGCATCTATTATCAGTTGCTCTTTACATCCTCGTGCTCCTTTGCGACAGCCTTTTTGTTCTTCATTTATAATTTTGTTCTGTGTTGTATGTGTCTCTGTTTAATGACTGAAGTTAATATTTTGTATACTGTTGGTAGGCATGTTATGGGGCGATATTTAGCTGGGTTCGCTGTGTCTGCTTTATCTTTAGATTTCAGATAAGTTATTCCATGTGTAAGTGTATCAGGAAATGTGTATGGGTCTACAATGTAACTGTTAAATAATTTAGTTAGATGTGAATGTGTTGAGGTGAACTTCTTTAACCAGAAATTTGCTATTTTATCATTTCCAGAGGCTTTCCAATTGTGAGTAGAATTAATTGCTTGGGTGACTTCATGTTGCAAAATTGTCACTTCAGGCATTTGTGGTATCATCTTGTATGTGTCTGTTTCTGCTTGTATCCACCGTGCATGCCTGTTATGTTGTACCGGGTTAGACCATATGTTGCTCCAGAAGTGTTCCATGTCTTATGTTTGGTGGATTGCTTATTTTAATGTGTGTGTTATCTATTGTCTGGTTAAATTTCTTTTGGTTTGTGTTGAATGTTTGGTTTTGTTTCCTTCTATTTTCACTTTTTTGTATCTTCTGAGTCGTTTGGCTAATGCTTGTAATTTCTGCTTCTTTTCGTCTAATTGCTCTGTCGCTTCTTGTTGTGAGATTTTACCTAACCTTTTTCGTTTTTTTCCGAGATTTCATTTCTTATAAATTGTGTTAGCTGTCCGATGTCTTTTCTCAGTTTTTCTATTTTGATCTGTAGCCTGTGTTGCCATGCTGGTTTTATGGGTTTCTTCTGTGTGTTGGTTGGTTCTGATCTCTGCCTAGTGTGTATATTTAGTGTAGTGAGTGCTCCTATATAAACCAGTAGTTGTAACTCTTCCATAGTTGTGTTTTCATTTATTTTGTTGTGTATGATTGTGTTGATAGTTTTTATTGTTGTTTCGACTTGTGGGTTATTTGGTGGTCTATGCAAGAATGGTCTAATGTCTGTATTTGTGTCTTTGTATTCTATATATGTTAGCTGAAATTTTTCTTCTATATCTAACATCTGTGTCACTTCGTGTTCTATTTGTGCTTGTTCTGGTGGCTGTCTTAAGATTTCGTTTTCCTCTGATTGTTTAAATGGTGCGTGTTCTTTGTTTGTTTGCTCTGGGATGTTTGAGTCCATTACTGTATTTTCTTCTTCTTCTGATTGCACATTATTTTGTTCCAGTATTTGTTGTACTTGTTGTTTGATGTTATCTAATTCTGACTGGGGTATCCTGTTATTTTTTATTATTCCATGGATCTGATCAGCTAGTCGTTGTTCTGTTAAAAATTTTAATTCTGGGTATCTGGTAATAAATGTTGTGTATACTTGTGATCTGTATCCAGTTGTGTTGGTTCCTAGGTTTGTTGCTTGGTAATAACAGAACATGAGGTGTCGATTAACTTCATCTGACCATCTCATCCTCTGTCTTTGTTGTCCTTCTAGGGTGGTTGCAAGAAGTATATCCTGCAAAACACCTCTATTTGGATTTAATTCATTTTCCAGTTGGCTAGCAGTGTCGTTACCATTGTGGGCGGGCATAGGGTTCAAGCGTCGTCCCCGACCATGACGGCGCTTGTCCGAGGCTTCATTAGTTCTGACCTGAACCAACTAATCACACTAAAAGGGGGGCAGAACATACCGGAGGCCTATTCTTTTCCCGGGCCTTATTATTATTATTATTATTATTATTATTATTATTATTATTATTATTATTTATATCGTATATTACATATTCTATTAATCAAAACTTCCAATAAATTGGAAAGTATTCGTCCAAAAGTTTGACAAGTGCCTGTACCATGCAACTGATTTAAAAAACTTTCACAACTTCGAAGCGTACAAGGTAAAAATCGAAGTGTACAGTCACCATTGTCAGTATTTAGCTTAACACTAGAGTTACGGACCTGAAAGAGCATAAATGGGGGGCAATGCTACTGCTTTGTGTTATTGCGTTCTAAGAAGACGGTCTTGCCCCATTGGTTTGACTATCTCAGGTGCCTGTGGTTTGCCTAGACTCACGAACTGTGTAACTACTAAACTACTACACATTTTATTCAAAGGAAGTCATATTTATAGGTTATGCATCAGTTATCTGCCACTATCAGATATCCAATGGTATGTTACGTACCAAATTAAATACAAAATGTGTCGTTTTATAATCTCTCACAATCCAAATTCTACAAGGGTTTAGTAATTTAGTGTGAATAGCGTGTTAGTCAGTATTTACAATGCAATAAAGCATCGATTCTGTTTGGTACAGATTGTAGAAGTCCTTGGTAGGTTTCTGGGGATATGTGGCACCATATATCTATAGTTAAATTATGGGTACTTCGTAAACAAGCAGCTGATGGTAGCGTCCTAGAAGTGTTCGAACCGGGCTCCAGATCAGGCGAATTTGATGACCAATATGTCAACCTTACCTCACGAACGTTGTCCTAAAACCACTGTAGCATAGTTACAATCTTGTGATACAAAGAGAAGCAACACCGTCAGTTAAGACAGCAAGCATGAGGAGATGCAGGCCGTGGGCAACAGTGTCAACTCAGTTTATAGCCGTCACGATGCCTTCGTATATTACCACGGAGCCAATAGGAGCCCAGGCGAATGTCCCACACAGCATAACACAGGCCCCACAGGTCTGCGTGTGTTTCGCGGTGCATCTTCCGAGCAGCTGGATGACGGCTCTACCCAGCCATCGACCTGATGTAACAACCTACACGATCCGACTAATCCACGGTCCAGTCTCTACCACTCTTTGGCCACTGCAATGAGAATTCAAGATGTCTTTGGGTCACCTTGGGTCCTGCAGAGGTCGTCAGCTGCGGAGCTCCATTGTTAAGAATGTGCGCTGCAAGGTGTGGTCCCAAACAATTGTAACTCCTCCAAAAATGTACTCTGCCGTCAGACCCGACGCAGATTGCCGCCTATCCCGCTTTACAGAGCAAGCTAACCAGTGACTTCCACGTTCTCTGATACGGCCAACACCACGTCGTCTAATCGTGGTTTCACCGTCGTTCAATCATTTTCTGTAGATCCCAAAAGCGTAACAAGCGTACGGCCAACCAGCTTGACCATTTCTGCGATGCTCGCTCCCAGGCGCTGGGCTATAACAAACTGCCCTCTTTCAAAGTCGTTTTCAACATTGGATTTCTACATTTGACATCTGCATCTGGCCATTGTGATTCCCCCTTCGTTCTAGCTCCACTTGCACACTTTCCTTACGGCGTCAAGCGCTCGCAACGCCACGGGGCAACTTTAAAACCCGAGATGGGCAGTAGCTGTAACCATTTGGCTATTAATTGTATCTGTTGTGTTGTAGAAGGAACAATCCGGTTTCTAATCCAATACTACAGTTTATGGTGTCAGCTGGGTAGTGGGGCGGGTGGTGGGGAGGGAGGGATGTTGGCATATCTTATATTGACCGTGGCGTGACAGATCGCTCTTCCATTTCAAAGACATGGAGTGGGTTTCCAATACGGAGAATCGCCGAAGGGATGGCTTACGGCTGTCGCAGAGTGAGAGTATGTGGGGCGGTGGCTTAATAATAGTAATAAATGTATCTGTTCGTTCGTCGCCGTCTTTTCCACATGAGCCTGAAAACTACTCGAAAGCGATGGAGAACACACTGACCATCTCAGTCTGCAAGTTCACATTCATCTTGCGCTCATTGACAGAAATGTTTCTACTCTATATTTACTCAGCAGGATCAGGAACTATAATTATAAAAGAAAGTCTTCTAACTCTTTCATATTTTCCATCAAATTTCACAAGCACACCATAGTAATATTCGTGATAATAGTGATGATGTCTCTATCATAAACAGCACTATGAGCAGTTCAGAGGTGAACTCTACAGTAAGTTCCAATTGAACGGTCTTTCGCCCTGACTTCTAATAATCAAAGTTCGTTGCTCGCCTCATAAACGGAAGATAAGTTCACCATTTGCCACGCGGTTTTGTTAACATTACGGGCGGCACAAAAACAGTTACTTCTACGAAATCAAAGAGATCCAGGACGGCGTAGAGTACTCGCGATTTCACTTCCTATTTGTACCGAAAACATGTGTATAGTAGTAGCAGCCTGGCTGTGACGTCATCCAAGGCAGCTCGTAAGCCGACGTTTGACTGACGCGGACCAATTGATAGCTAAATGCAACGTGTCTTACTACCTCTACGGCCGTATTTATATATGGGTGCAACGGACGGCCAAACCGAACATCTGCCCTAAGTCCAAGTGGCAGTATCTAAATGTCTACTTTCTCGGGCACGTGTTATTAAGTAACTCTGTCGTGCATCAAATTACAATCTTCGTAATTTTTGTATGACTGGAGTTACGTTGGCTCGGATTACAAAAGAAGTTGTAGCTTGACTGCATTTAAACTTTGCCAGCTAGAATTTTTAAAACGGATCTGACAGTAGAACATGACCTCTGAACTAAATCCTTCCTTAAGATACCTTGTATTGATCGTTATTTGCATTAAGGTCTTGAAACTTGTCATAGCTGTAATCAGAACTTATCATTAATATAAATGATACTTAATTTATTACAATCGAAGCTGATTGTGATCCAGGTTTGGTTATTACGCCAAAACTATTAGAGGTAGCTTAATGGGGTCACATAGTTAATGTTTTAATATCAAACTGAAAAAATGGCTCTGAGCACTATGCGACTTAACTTCTGAGGTCATCAGTCACCTAGAACTTAGAACTAATTAAACCTAACTAACCTAAGGACAACACACACATCCATGCCCGAGGCAGGATTTGAACCTGCGACCGTAGCAGTCGCTCGGTTCCAGACTGTAGCGCCCAGAACCGCACGGCCACTCCGGCCGGCATCAAACTGAAGCTTCATACAAATTTCCTATTCCTGAGTCTAATATTTAGCGCTTTCAATTTTTTTGTAAAAACGCCGATGTAAATCCTGTGGAACCCTTCTGGGTCGCCATCGGGCGCCATGTTAGCGTACACAAATCAACGACTCGTTATTCACACGAATTACATGACCTGTGCATAAACTAATACCACACACCTCTACGAAACTACCAACAAACTGTCAGATCCCTGATAAGCGGAATCGGTGATTTATTCCATTCCAAAGACGAACAGACACGCTATTAAGCAGGTGGTCATAATGTTTTGCCTCATCAGTGTATTCTTCTCTATAGGGAACACCAAACATTAACATGTAAGAAACCCTTGTAGCGTGCATTATGTAGATAGATAAAAAAATGAGAGATGTAAACCACGCAGCAGAACACTTGCTCCTTTGTGCTCTGTCACTTGATAAATGCGCTTTAAAACTTGAGATGGTTTATAAAACTTTACAGGTTTCCACATAACGGGAGGCATGTTGCGCATCGTGAATAGTAGCAGTCATATCAGTCTCCAATGAGGAACTTTCCTGCTGACGAGATCTCCATCTGGAGCATAGAAATATTCCTCGTAAACGGTAGGTGTCGACCAGCAAGAGCTGAGGAAACAGCACCTGTTTATATACAGGACGTGAGACGTAGTTCTGAGCCTAGGTGGGCTATCGGGCCCCTTTAAAAACGCCAACCCCGGCTGTCTAACTGCCGCCTGCCGGTCCACAGGTAGCGCAGTCTTTGTGCCGGCAGTTAACGAGGCCGCTGGGACGAGGCAGGGCGGGACGCGACAGCCAGCTGAAACATTTCAGTCTCGCAGGGAGGCGGCACCCTCCTAAAATACACCCAGTCTTAAAGACAACACTTTTGGCGACACCAAAGAACCAGCTACTGCCGCCACGCGACGGAATTCATCAACATATTGGAGATACAATGAGTGATTCGCGTTCATGGTGATTGAGCACGTGATAAAACTCCTTTCAAGTGGGCGCCCTTTTCGTGAATCCGAGATTAATTGCGATCCATTCCAAATCCATTGCTTCAGACAAAACTAGCAACTGTCTAGATAGAATTTCTCTATGGTGCGAAAAGTGGCAGCACTAAAAGAAAAGTGGGAGGTCATCCATATGGGTACTAAAGGAAATCCGATGAATTTTGGGTATACGATAAATCGCCCAAATCTACATCTGCATCTACATTTATACTCCGCAAGCCACCCAACGGTATGTGGCGGAGGGCACTTTACGTGCCACTGTCATTACCTCCCTTTCCTGTTCCAGCCGCGTATCGTTCGCGGGAAGAACGACTGCCGGAAAGCCTCCGCGCGTGCTCGAATCTCTCTAATTTTACATTCGTGATCTCCTCGGGAGGTATAAGTAGCGGGAAGCAATATTTTCGATACCTCATCCAGAAACGCACTCTCTCGAAACCTGGACTGCAAGCTACACCGCGATGCAGAGTGCCTCTCTTGCAGAGTCTGCCACTTGAGTTTGCTAAACATCGCCGTTGCACTATCACGCTTACCAAATAACCCTGTGACGAATCGCGCCGCTCTTCTTTGGATCTTCTCTATCTCCTATGTCAATCCGACCTGGTACGGATCCCACACACTCATGAGCAGTACTCAAGTACAGGTCGAACGAGTGTTTTGTAAGCCACCTCCTTCGTTGATGGACTACATTTTCTAACGACTCTCCCAATGAATCTCAACCTGGCACCCGCCTTACCAACAATTAATTGTATATGATCATTCCACTTCAAATCGTTCCGCACGCATACTCCCAGATGTTTTACAGAAGTAACTGCTACCAGTGTTTGTTCTGTAAGTAGGCTGTTTATGTTTTCTCTATGTAAGTAGGCTGTTTATGTTTTCTCTATGTAAGTAGGCTGTTTAGGTTTTTTATTGGTAACGCCACCTCTGTATGACAATCACTGGCTATGTTTTCTCTATGTAAGTAGGCTGTTTATGTTTTCTCTATGTAAGTAGGCTGTTTAGGTTTTTTATTGGTAACGCCACCTCTGTATGACAATCACTGGCTGTGCTGTGTGCAGTCTGTGTCTGCTTTGCATTGTTGTAATACTCGCCATTGTAGTGTTAGGCAGCTGGCTGTGAACAGCGCGTAGCGTTGCGCAGTTGGAGGTGAGCCGCCAGCAGTGGTGGATGTGGGGAGAGAGATGGCGGAGGTTTCTAATTTGTCATGAACTGATATATATATTATGACTTGTGATGATATTAAGGTAAATACATTGTTTGCTCTCTATTAATATCTTTCATTTGCTAACTATCCCTATCAGTAGTTAGTGCCTTCAGTAGTTTGAATCTTCTATTTAGCTGGCAGTAGTGGCGCTCGCTGTACTGCAGTAGCTTGAGCAGCGAAGATTTTTGTGAGGTAAGTGATTTGTGAAAGGTATAGTTTAATGTTTGTCAGGGCCATTCTTTAGTAGGGAATTTTGAAAGTCAGATTGCGTTGCGCTAAAAATATTGTGTGTCAGGTTAAGGACAGTCGTGTATAATTGTTAAAAAGGGGACGTTTCATATGTCGACCCTTAGCCTAGGATACCTCACTGGAATCTTCTGATTTTTTCTTGTAGTTTGTGTAATTAGTGTAGATTTTGTTTATTGCTAGCGCGTAATTGTAGAGAGAATCTCCTTTGTAGTTGTAGCCTTTCATTGTTGTACAGTAAAACAGTTGTGGCATGCATGTAGATTTGCACCAAGTATTTCGCAGCTGTAATTAACTAGATATTATTTTCAGTGTTATGTTAATGTGTTCTCTTATTTTTGCTCTTCAAATTGTGTTTTTCTGTGTTATCGTGTGAAATATTGTGACAATTATGGCGTGTGAAAAACGTAACACTAGGCTCCAAAGTAAACTGAGAAATGACAGTGAAGACGAAGGCAGTGTGTTAGCGCCGCAGAGTAATGAATTAACAGACATTCAAAGTAGTAATTTGGTAACTGTTCATAGGGAAATGGAGCAGGCGGCAAACAATGGCACGGACAGTGAAACAATTAGTGAAGAGGGAAGCATTATCGATCGATCGGTCGGCAACAGCTCGCCTCAGGAATCCGAAATGACAGGACACAATTTCGCAAATACTGTAGATTCAGGTTTTGGGTTATCACCGTTTTCTCAAATAAGTCAAGACGCATTTTCTGCTTGTCAAAATGTGAATGTTGCCGGTGCAAATGCACTGCCGAAAAGCGTAGAGAAACAGATTCCAGACACTAATACATTATTATTGCAATTAATGCAACAAATGGAACAAAATCAGAGACAAATGGGACAAAATCTTAAAAAGTTAGACACAGTGGAACAAAATCTCAAAAAGTTAGACACAATGGAACAAAATCAGAGACAAACACAGCAAAAGCTTCAAAAGTTAGACACAATGGAACAAAATCTTCAAAAGTTAGACACTACACTTGAACAAACACGTGAAGATTTAACCACTGAGTTACATAACATTGAATCGAAATGTCAAAAAGTCTGTAATGACGTAAAAACACAAATTTGTGAGCATTTTCAACCTATTTTTTCGCGGCATGAAAATGCATTACAGAATCACGAAGCAGCCATAAAAGAACTGCAAGCCATTGTTCATGAAAATCATGAGACCTTGTGGGCTAAAATTGACTCAGTTGCATCTACCGATTCGGTTACGCAACTTGCAAAAACTCAGAAAAACTTAAAGGACACAGTAGATACTCTGAAACTTGGTTCAGAAAAACACACTGAGGAAATGTGTTCACTATCGGAGAAAGTAGCCGAACTTTCGGATCAGGTCACTAACTTATCTACAAAGGTAGATGATGATCTGAATGACACAAGACCTGTAGCCTTCACTGACACTGAAGAGTGCGAACAAATTAGGAAATTCAAACAAAATCAGAATCAGATTAATACGCAACACCAAAGAGAAATCCGGGAAGTACAAGATCAGCTAACACAGGTAATACAAGAATTACGTATTTCAGAGGACACTCGCGCTCCAACACGGGAAGAGGGACTTAGAAACACGGAAAAGCTGCAAAATAATAACACAGGGCATTTCGGAAGTAATGAAAGAAGTTGGCAAGGTACGCCGAATTTTGAGATGGAACCGCCGAAACGACGTAACTATGACCGACATGCGACTCGCCGACATGACGATTTTGACTATAAGCTGTTCATTACTACACGTAAATTTAAAACATTTAAGAATTATGGCAACGACATTCATCCACAAGCATGGCTCCATCAATTCTTTCATTGTTTTCCTCCCAACTGGTCGTTGGAACACAGATTAGAATTTATGTGTGGCTACTTAGAGAATGAACCAGCTGTAAGAATGCGATCGGTAATTCACGATTGTCACAGTGAAGGAGAGTTTTACCATGCCTTCCTCTCAGCATATTGGTCTCAAGCCACACAAGACCGTGTAAAACATAGCATCATAATGATGAAACGTTTCGAACAATCTGAATTCTCCAGTCTTGTGAAATATGTTGAAGACATGTTGCGCAAGAATCAGTACCTGTCAAACCCATACAGCCCCTCAGAACTCATCCGCATTTGCTTAATCAAATTACCTGAACATTTACGACATATTATTTTGGCAGGGCGTTGCAAAGACGACATTGAAGCATTTCAGGGACTGTTACAAGAATTGGAAATTGACACTGACAATCGCGGAATGCGGAAAGAGGAACACAACAATTACAGGTCACATCCGTCGCAATTCCGCGATGAAAGAAGTAATAACTGGACACGACAAGGCTATTCTCACAACACATATCGTGACCAAAACAGACACCACCCGTATGACAAGCGTTGGCAGAGTAGTAATAGTTACAGAGAAAGATCGCATTTCCGTAGAAATGAATATGACAGAGATAACCATAGAAATAGACAATATGGTAACCAAAACAATTATTATCAAGGGAGGCAGAATAACTTCAGACGCAACAGTTCGGCGCAGAGTTACGATTCAGGGAGAAATTCTCCACCACATGACCGACAAACAAGAAACTATGTAAACTACCGACATAACGACAGACCTGAATTCCATCAGAACTGGCGAGCTTTAAACAGAGCTGGGCCCTCTCGAGGAGGTGAATTTGTGGAAGTTAGGCCTCCTAATCCCAGTAACGACGCGCGGCAACAAAGAGACAGACAATGACTCACACCGCAGGCAGCCGCGTGCGCCGGCTGGCTCAGAGAAAAATAACATTGACGCTAACCTTGAGCAAGATTCCAGCATTCTTTACGGACGAATACCGCATGATAATTGCATTCAAGTTGAAATTCTGCGTATTAGGAAGAGTAAAGGTTTACACCACATTTCTCATGTAAAACCATTTATTGACAGATAATCTGCCTTTTAACTTTGTCTTTGCCATATAACTTTTCACTTTACATTGCGAGTATGCTTGTCAGACTTAGAATCTGTTAATATGTAACAATGTTTGAAGTGAAATATCCAGTCAAGAACCAAGGGAACATTTTTAAACAGAAATTACGATTGCACTGTTATAGTGAACAGACGACATAGTGTTGTATTTGTACATTCTTGCTTGTTTGTTGCACGATTACGTAACGACTATAAGGCTCACATACTTAGAACATTTACCGGTACTGCTAATGAGATTTTAATGCAACATTTTGGTTTATTTGAAAATACATTCTGAATTTAAAGTGCTTTCTGAGAGATACCAGATGACACAGAGGTTAGTTTATGTGACAGCTACACGATTTTTATCACGACGCTACTAATGAGTGACAATTTACAATGTTGCTTTTGCGGTGTATCTGTTTTGTATCTGCACAGTTTTCTGAATTCTTCTGGAAATCAAAACATGTTTTATTAGTAACTTTTGTGGTATAGCTACAAGGAGACAGCCTTTTCCATAGCACAACAATACGTTACAGCACAGTACTTTCATCATCACAACAATAAGCGTAATAACTAAGATATCTCTACGCAAAGCATTTCACTTTTGTTTATCATGAGGTAAGTACATTGGCTTCTGCAGAACTTAGCTTTTGGAGGAAAATAACGACACTTTCACAGAGATTATCTTACAACAATATGCACATTTAGCGCTACAGGACACGCATTTCAGTGATTAATTTTGTACTTAAAACATTTATTTTTAAAGGTTTTTGAATTACAAAGAAAGTTTTCAGTGATACATTTCGTTTCATTGCTGTAATCTGTAACACCTGAGGGTATAATTACATTGATCCTCAGGGGGGTACACGCTTACTTTGTGTACCGTGTGTGTGGCAACCACAAGGAACCCTAGCTAATATGGTATTTGCTTATACAACTTTACACATCGGTACCATATTTCTCTAACCCACCAATTACACAGCTATCTGATCATTTAACTGAGAGATAAACATTTTTTTACTACATCAGTGACACATGTTTACGTAATTACTCAGTTGGATAACTTCACACTTATGAAACTGTATTTTCTCTGTACTTTGTAAACTGTTCATATTTTTTCGGAATCATTGTGATACTATGAGAGCTTTGAATGATGTATTTGGTATGAGATCATGATTTTTAAAGTACGTTTGAGGCAGATGACACTTTTGACATGAGCAGAGAATTTTTTTAGGTTTTGAAATTATTGGAGGAAGCTACGACGATTTTGAGATTTGACTGAGGTGTTATGATGTTATTATTACGACGACGATGTGTACTATGCTGTTGAGATATGTTTATGATCAATAAGATGATGCTACCGTATATGAGGAATAAGGAGTATGTTGGAAACCAAGAATCGTACTTTAAGAGTTATGAAATGTGTGACTGTATCACAATGCTGACGAATATTCTTTTTTTGGACACTTATATTTAAAGGATTTTGTTTCTACAGATTTGCAACGCTAATTCTTGACCTGTGAAATATTGTTAAATAGACTGCCACGGTAGCAGAAACTGCTGTCGTAAATATTTCCGTACGACAGTTAAGTGACCACCTGCACGTAATGCGTCGCGGGCACCCAGCTGTGTCAGACGCCTGGAGAAAAAGCCATTATTGCGAGCCCTTTTCAGCGGCACAGGTAGAAAAAAAAAAGGGGACGTGGGACGTGTCAAACACCTGGAGAACAAGCCATTAGGGTGTGCCTTTCATCGCTAATGCGACACCCTCGTTACTTGAAAACATATGATTACTCGCACTTTGTGCTAATTACTGAAATGCTTATGAATTGATGGGAAATATTCGTACATCTGCACACCTGATTACGACAAGCGTCTTTCTACGAGAGTTGAGAGCTACTAACTTATGAAATGTCACATGACTACTGAATGATATTTTTATGCTTTGCTTTTCATAGTTGCTTATTTCATTTGATACCTGTTTTTCAGCTGTGTTGCAGCACTGCTTTTATAAAATGAAATGCATTTGCTAATGTGAACACTTTCTGTCAACAGATCTATTAAATAATTATTTTATGATCCACATTCTTTAAAAAAAGGAGCACTTGGAAAGGAAAGAACAATAAGAAGGAAGTAGTAACAGTAACACATAATTTTCTTTTCAAGTACATGGTAATATTTCTTTTTACAATCAGTTGTTGTGGTGCACCACTTTAATTACATAGACATTAAGATGATACATTTCCCTTATCTGCATTGTTGTTTAGTGTAATATTTTTTCTGCTTGTGCTATGTCATGTTTAGGTATAAGTTGCTGCTGTTTGCCAGGCATAGTGTTATTGAATTTGACTTTTGCTCATTTATGCTGCTAGCTTTGCCAATTTGTATTTTTTGCATTGCTGTTTGTGTTGATTTGTTATGTGCTGCTGCATTGCCTCATCCCTTAGTTTAGCATCTGAGCTCAGTAGATTTAAGTTAGCTTAAGAGGGGGTAGACTATATGAGAAACTGACTATGGAGAATAGGTAAAGAATGCATTGCGAAGTTATATAAAAAGGATTTGGGCCCAAATGAGTATTGTACAATCAGAAATAATTATTTTGAAAGAAATATGAACAGAATACAGAAAGCATGCTTGGATAGGATTTTTTTGGTGGAAACAAAGGATGAAATAAGAGGAAAGATATATGAAGTTTTGGGTTGGACTGCAGTACCAAATATTACACTGAAAACGAACCCTGTCCTTTCCTATTGGTGTTATCCCATTATGTGTGTGTGTACCCTTGTGTATTTGTTTTCTTCCTGTCTCTGTGTAGTTTCATAGAATTTTTTCTTCTTTTAATATTAAGCTACATTCACTATGATGAGGAATACTGTTATCCTCAAATATAATTGGCATTAATAATATGTTATTTACTTTGTAAAGATGTTAGACATTATTCATTCTGTTTAAATGCTCATGTGTGAAGTTGATGTTTCAATAATTATTCTGATCTTCTATGTATGTACTCATGTCATAATTCCTGTAACACTGACGTATATGTCTATTTCTATTCTTTTGTAAAGCCCCTATTACTACAAATGTTATCTATATTGTTATGTTTTTAATGATGTATTGTGTACCTTTGTTATTGTATTCTCATGTTATAAAATTGTAATTGTTACCAGTTCTTCAAATTAAGTAACATTTCACTGCACACGTTTCTGTTGGTCATAGTACATGGACAATATGTGAGAAGTAGGGACTGTTAGTGTTTGCACATGTGTTAATAACTCAGCAAGGGACTGGATAACAGCATTGCTGGTTCTAAGGACAATTCCAAAAACTTTGTGAGTGCACAAGTGGTGGTTTATGGACTTGCTATATTATCCGCAAGACTCTTCAATGGTGATTGTGCACCTGCACAGTCACAACAGATGGCTGCTGGGCATCTCTACAAGGACTACAGTGGGTCTGCATCTTTGATGGCCCACCAATACCGTAATCTCTACAAGGACTACAGTGGGTCTGCATCTTTGATGGCCCACCAATACCGTAACAAGGACTACAGTGGGTCTGCACCTCTGGTGGCCCACCAATACCACAATCTCTACCAGGACTCCAGTGGGTCTGCTCTGTGATGACCTACCTACCAATATTCTTCAAAACTTCGAATGACTCTGCTGTGGGTTTGCTCCATTGTGGCCCATTACCTGTCAGCATGTCAAGAGTCAGCACTGTCTTTCCATTGGAAGGACAACACACTTCTTCAAGACTGCATGGAAATCCACTACTTCTGTGTGCATTGTCTTTTACTGCTCAGACGTTGAGAAAAGAAACGGCAGTTTCACTGTGATGAACAATGTGGACTGTCTTTATGGACTGTGAGAAATTTTTAGCTTTTGACCAACAATGTATCAGTAAGTGTGTGCATTTTATATCTTTGTTACTGTAATTGTGAAAAATTTTTGTCAAATCTGTATTGGCCAGTGCCCAACACCATTTGTAAAAATTTTTGTGGGGAGCATGGGGGCTATGTAAGTAGGCTGTTTATGTTTTCTCTATGTAAGTAGGCTGTTTATGTTTTCTCTATGTAAGTAGGCTGTTTAGGTTTTTTATTGGTAACGCCACCTCTGTATGACAATCACTGGCTATGTTTTCTCTATGTAAGTAGGCTGTTTATGTTTTCTCTATGTAAGTAGGCTGTTTAGGTTTTTTATTGGTAACGCCACCTCTGTATGACAATCACTGGCTGTGCTGTGTGCAGTCTGTGTCTGCTTTGCATTGTTGTAATACTCGCCATTGTAGTGTTAGGCAGCTGGCTGTGAACAGCGCGTAGCGTTGCGCAGTTGGAGGTGAGCCGCCAGCAGTGGTGGATGTGGGGAGAGAGATGGCGGAGGTTTCTAATTTGTCATGAACTGATATATATATTATGACTTGTGATGATATTAAGGTAAATACATTGTTTGCTCTCTATTAATATCTTTCATTTGCTAACTATCCCTATCAGTAGTTAGTGCCTTCAGTAGTTTGAATCTTCTATTTAGCTGGCAGTAGTGGCGCTCGCTGTACTGCAGTAGCTTGAGCAGCGAAGATTTTTGTGAGGTAAGTGATTTGTGAAAGGTATAGTTTAATGTTTGTCAGGGCCATTCTTTAGTAGGGAATTTTGAAAGTCAGATTGCGTTGCGCTAAAAATATTGTGTGTCAGGTTAAGGACAGTCGTGTATAATTGTTCAAAGGGGACGTTTCAGTTCCGCTATCATATAATCATACAATTAAGGGTCCTTCTTTCTATGTATTCGTAATACATTACATTTGTCTATGTTAAGGGTCAGTTGCCACTCCCTGCACCAAGTGCCTATCCGCTGCAGATCTTCCTGCATTTCGCTGTAATTTTCTAATGCTGCAACTTCTCTGTATACTATAGCATCACCCGCGAAAAGTCGCATGGAACTTCAGACACTATCTATGTAAGAGCTGTCAATTCGACTAAATACCTAGGAACTACAATTACGAGCAAATTAAATCCGAAAGACTACGTAAATAATATTGTGGGAAGGTGAAACAAACACTGCGCTTTGTTGGCAGAACACTTAGAAAATGCGACAAACCCATTAAAGAGACAGCTTACATTACACTTGTCCGTCCTCTGCTGGAATATTGTTGCACGGTATGGGATCCTTATCAGGTAGGATTGAGGGAGGACATCGAAAATGTGCAAAGAAGGGCAGCTCGTTTCTTGTTATCGCGCAATAGGGGTGAGAGTGTCACTGATATGATGGCAGTCATTGAAACAAATGCGGTTTTCTTTGGGGCAAGATCTATTTACGAAGTTTCAATCACCAACTTTCTCTTCCGAATGCGAAAGTATTTTGTTGACCCCCACCTACGTAGGAAGAAATTATCATCATAATTAAATAAGAGAAATCAGAGCTCGAACGGAAAGATACAGGTGTTCTTTTTCCCCACGTGCCATTCGAGATCTGAATGGTAGAGAAATAGTATGAAAATGGTTCGATGAACCTTCTGCCAGGCACATAGGTGTTAATTGCGGAGTAACCATGTAGCTGTAGATGTAACCAAAAATTCTCTGTAGCGAAATCTGATTCTTATTAGTCACTATATGAAATCACTTGAAGTCATCCATCCGTTTACACATCAGTCTTCTTATTCTCATTCACTTTATGAGGTTTCTTCGCTTGGTTGCGTTTTTCGTATTTTGGTTTCGCTTGCAGAAATTATCCCCAGCTTTACTGACCTCTTGTCGGCAGTGACGTTTTAGGTTAGTGGTTGGTAGCACCCACGAACTAACCCTGCGAAGTCTGATGTGAGATCTGTGCTCAGCTTCATTTGGCTATTATTAAGAGCAGTTAAAGCAAGTACTGTACATCACTCGAATCATAAGGTCAAAATACCTGTGTTATGGTAACTAGTTTCTCTTAAAAGGCGATGTTTCGATTGCTTCGTAATTACTAATAATTAATTAAAACGAAGACACATCAACATATTTTGCAATCTTTCACCCAGAAAAAGTTCAGTTTCGTAATCGTGTCATCACATGGCATCGATTGATACAACGGATGGTGATAATTAAAGTGACGGTTTTTAGAGTGCCACAATGCTGGCTGTATACATCGCAGTGCTCTGAAGCATCGTGGCAATGTTCCTTCATCTGTGCGGTCGCAGAGTACGCTGGAAAAATAATTGTTCCACTTTCTGCCACAGCGCGAAAATATGGCGCGGTAAGCAGTCAGAATGTGAAATGTTTCCTTTCTTGCGGCCAGTATGCTGTATCTTTTGTGAAGCGACTGCTAGTGTAAAGGGTTAAGATAGTTGAAGTTTCCCATACGAAACGCAATGGCTGTTGTGAAGAAAGACTATGCACTACCGTAAAGTTTTTTATCAGAACGACAGCAACAGTAGCACTGCATTGCGGTAGTATCAGCGACAGAAGCAGCTGCGAAGAGGGCCCATGTCAATAAATGGGCTAAAGAACGTTCTCAAGAAATCTGAAGAAACAGGTAAATTACGTAGGACAACAGGGAGAGTTCCGAAGTCAACGTGGCGCATTTTAAGCTATTATCCCTTAAATTACAGGGAGCGAAAGGCTATTTACAATTTGTACAGAAACCAGATGGCAGTTATAAGAGTCGAGGGACATGAAAGGGAAGCAGTGGTTGGGAAGGGAGTAAGACAGGGTTGTAGCCTCTCCCCGATGTTGTTCAATCTATATATTTAGCAAGCAGTAAAGGAAACAAAAGAAAAATTCGGAGTAGGTATTAAAATTCATGGAGAAGAAATAAAAACTTTGAGGTTCGCCGATGACATTGTAATTCTGTCAGAGACAGCAAAGGACTTGGAAGAGCAGTTGAATGGAATGGACAGTGTCTTGAAAGGAGGATATAAGATGAACATCAACAAAAGCAAAACAAGGATAATGGAATGTAGTCTAATTAAGTCGGGTGATGCTGAGGGAATTAGATTAGGAAATGAAGCACTTAAAGTAGTAAAGGAGTTTTGCTATTTGGGGAGCAAAATAACTGATGATGGTCGAAGTAGAGAGGATATAAAATGTAGGCTGGCAATGGCAAGGAAAGCGTTTCTGAAGAAGAGAAATTTGTTAACATCCAGTATTGATTTAAGTGTCAGGAAGTCATTTCTGAAAGTATTCGTATGGAGTGTAGCCATGTATGGAAATGAAACATGGACGATAAATAGTTTGGACAAGAAGAGAATAGAAGCTTTCGAAATGTGGTGCTACAGAAGA
This sequence comes from Schistocerca serialis cubense, assembly GCF_023864345.2. Classification (NCBI taxonomy): domain Eukaryota; kingdom Metazoa; phylum Arthropoda; class Insecta; order Orthoptera; family Acrididae; genus Schistocerca; species Schistocerca serialis. The sequence continues at coordinate 243,087,461 of NC_064646.1, forward strand.
ATGCTGAAGATTAGATGGGTAGATCACATAACTAATGAGGAAGTATTGAATAGGATTGGGGAGAAGAGAAGTTTGTGGCACAACTTGACCAGAAGAAGGGATCGGTTGGTAGGACATGTTCTGAGGCATCAAGGGATCACCAATTTAGTATTGGAGGGCAGCGTGGAGGGTAAAAATCGTAGAGGGAGACAAAGAGATGAATACACTAAGCAGATTCAGAAGGATGTTGGTTGCAGTAGGTACTGGGAGATGAAAAAGCTGGCACAGGATAGAGTAGCATGGAGAGCTGCATCAAACCAGTCTCAGGACTGAAGACCACAACAACAACACGATGGAGAATGGCCACCAAATAAAGCCCCAAGATACGCTACAAAATTTTGCTGATTGGTTGATTTGGGGGAACGTACCATAGAGCGAGGTCATCGGTTCCATCGGATTAGGAAAGGATGGGGAGGGAAGTTTGGCCCTGCCCTCGCAAACGAACCCACCCGGCATTTGTCTGCAAAGATTTAAGGAAATCACGAGTTATCTAAATTTTGGAAGCAAGACGTTGGTTTGAACTGTCGTCCTCCCGAATGCGAGTCCAGTGTGCTAACTACTACGCCACCTCGCTCGGTACTGTACTTTGCCCTTCATCATTTGGCACATACTGATATGGATCACATGTGACTGGGGAATATTCTTTGGATGGACGTAGAACATTTGACTCTGCACGGTGCTGTGAATGCGCAGAACTGTCGCATATGGGACTCTATTCCACCACATGTTGTGCAGGAGACTCAGTATGTGTGAATGAGTGGTGTAGTTTCACGAGCTCCTTCAGTCTCAATCCGTTTTTCTTCGAGGAGATGAACATCGCGTCTTATTAAATGTCCAGTGACATGAATCAGGGCTGCAGCTCCGTATGGCAGGTGACAGGCTGGTATCCCATCACTGTCCAGACTGTCTTCATACAGGTCTTCACTGGATATCGGGCCTGATTCTAAGTGGGACTCATCATTGAAGACAATTCTACTCCAGTCAATCAGATTCCAGGCCGAAGATGTATCTGGAGATGCACTGGAGAGCCGTGGGATAGCAAACTGGCCGTCGCTCGCCATACGGCCTGACAACAAGGAGTCGTGGTCAGGGGTGACGTTTCTTTTCATAACAGAACCTCTTTGGTTGTCATCCGCGGCACCGTCACAGTACATTGCTACGTCGACGACATCCTACGCCCCACTTTGTTATCATACAACTCAAGCTTACAATTCCCACCGCTTGTCTTGGTGTTGACCAAACCCTATCTTGACCGGCTAGGTCGTCGGATCTCTCCTCAATGGAGCATTATAAGCAGCGTCCTCCAACCAAAACGGGGTTTTGACGATGTGACGCGTCAGTCGGACTGAAAATGGCACGATTCTCTGTCAATCAATGCTAAGCCAAACAATTTTTATATGAACGTAGGCTTCCGTGGCCGGTGTCATAGTGATTAAAATTCTTCTGGCCATTATGCCACGTCATTGCTAAAAACTAACAAAAAAATAAACTAAAACCGACGTTTCGGCCGAATTGCAACGGTTTTCCTCAGGGCACGACTGGTTTTGCATGGGGGATAGGTGCTTCTATTTATTACAGACTATCGATGTCTGACGTCACTGTTGTAAAACTTTTAATTGGGCCTCTAATAAGATTGGCTAGTCATGACGTAAAGGGAGATGGAAGGAAAACGCCTATTCGTAGACGTCCATGTCGTCAACGACTGGTAGTTGTGCACCAATCAGCGCTCGGCTTCTGGTCGGCAACTTCTCCTCCTGGTGTGCGCGGAAGTGGACTGACAGTTGCTCTACAGCTGTTTGTGCAGATACGTCCGTGTCCCGTGTAGCTTCTGCCCCGCGACAGCTCGCGGCCCGTTGGATTGGGATGGCCGGCAGCCAGGACGCCGGGAGTTTGTAGCCATCTTCTCTGTTGAAGTTGTCTGGCTGCTTAATAATTTTGATCGCCTCCCGTATTTTTGCGTTCTCGTATCCACGATTCTTTCCCCAGTACTCGGGCTTACTGGAACGTGATAGGTTGTCCACAGTCACGGTGGTGTTCCACTATCACCGACTTATTATGTTGTAATCGAACATGGCGTTCGTGGTCTGCTTGTCGTAAGCTGACAGGTCTCCTGTTTCTCCTATGTAGGCAGCTCCGCACTCACACCGTCGTTCGTAAACACCTGCAGTGTTAAAATTCCACTGGTACACTTACCATATATAAAAGGCGTCAGTGAACGGCTAGGCAACGTCCTCCACCGACGAGGTTTCAAACCGATTTTTCGAAGCAGTCACAGGATCCACAAAATGATACACTCCAACAAGTATGTAGTCAACAATCTTGACACTGCAGGTGTTTACGAACTACGGTGTCAGCTTACGACAAGCAGAACACGAACGCTATGTTCGATTACAACAACATAATAAATCGGCGATAGCGGAACACCACCGTGACTGTGGACGACCTATCATGTTCCAGGAAGCCCGAGTACTGGCGAAAGAATCGTGGATGAGAGACGTAAAATACGGGAGGCGATAGAAATTACTAAGCAGCCTGACAACATCAACAGAGAAGATGACTACAAACTCCCGGCGTCCTGGCTGTCGGCCATCCCAGTCCAATAGGCCGCGAGCGGTCGCGGGGCAGAAGCGACACGGGACACGGACGTATCTGCACAAGCAGCTGTAGAGCAACTATCAGTCCACTTCCGCGCACACCAGGAGGAAAAGTTGCCGTTACCAATCGTTGGCGACATGGGCATCCACGAATAGCCTCTTTCCTTGCATCTTACCTTACGCCATGACTAGCCTATCATATTAGAGGGCCAATTAAAAGTTTTACAACAGTGACGTCAGCCAGCGACAGTCTGTAATAAATAGAAGAACCTATCCCCCATGCAAAAGCAGTCGTGCCCTGAGGAAGGCCGTTGCAATTCGGCCGAAACGTCGGTTTTAGTTTATATTTGTTGTTAGTTTTTACCAATGACGCGGCACAATATCCAGATGAATTTTAATCAGTTGTTTACTTAACTGCCGGAGCTGGACCAAAGCGTTACTGACTCGCTGATTTAAGCTTTTTTTTTTAGAATGGGTGTTCCTTTTTTTAAAAAAAAAAACGCAATCATTTGTTTATCTGTACATGTACATAACATTCACCGATTTCCACATTCAGGTAATTCCTTCATCTTGCGTCGTACAGCCCAAATTCCGTTACTGTGGAACTGCCCGAAAAATACGTATTTTTGAACAGATTTGTTCATGCCAACGTGCGTTTCGGGTTTTGACCCGTCTTTACTTGGTGTAATACATGTATCCTGTGTGCCATGAATTACAGCTGTGAACTACCACGACGCCTCAAGTTTCTAGCGTTTACTTGCCGCCTGGACGCCCAGTGGACGCGTCAAGTGCAGCAGTCTGCCGACAGCACACCCCCACTCAAGCTGCGCCGAGCGTCAGCTGGAGTTGTGGACCATTCCGTCGAAAGCCAGCGAGGAGGGATTTGGGGCTGCAAGTTCGCACGGCCAGCAGGACAGGGGGTGGAGGGGCGAGGCGGTGCGGAGGCAGTCTGGTGTGGGGATCGGACCTGAGCCAGCGGCTAGCGGCAACTTGGCATCGGAACGCAGACACTGGTGGGTGTACGGTGTCTGGCATCTTGGCTCCAATGAAGAGCGCGCTGGCTGCACACAAGTTAATATTAACCTGTGGTCTGTGATGTTGAACGACGATGCAGGAGAAGACAGTTTTGCGGTGCTGCTCTGGGAAAACACCGATTGTGAGTCGCCTGGGATCGCTGTGTTTCACCTTCAAACTGTGCTACAACTTGTAGCGTTCAGTAATTCCCTGTTTGCTACTGTGTTGTCGGCGGTGTCACTGTTACATCAAATTGTGCTTGCCGAAATGTGTTGCAGTTGTGGAAGTTTCTATGATTAATTAAACCACAGACGTTTAAGCTTAAACTATAAACTTTATGTACATTCCGTCTGTGGGTCTAGTGTTTTTGCGTTTATTCCATCATTTTATCTTCATTCGCATTCCAGCATCGTGTAAGCAGTGTTCTATGCTGTTAAAATATTTCTTACTACTTTTTTAATTTTTAGTATACGACTCAGTTTTTGTATGCCTTCTGTCAGTTCTCATCCATATTTCATTTGGGAAACAGTGTCTTGAGGTTGTGCCCAGCAGCTTTGTTTTATTATTGTTCTTCTCCAGCTGCAGCCTAACAACCTCTGCCCATACACGGGTCATTACACCGTTGAAATCTTCAAGAATTTGGTTCCTGTGCTGCTGGAACAACCCCTCCCCCCCTTCCCGTCATCCCTACAATCCAGCTCATGCCGCCACCCGACTTTCAGTTTTTTGGGCCATTCAGGGATGTTTTGCAAGATGGTCGACTTTTTTTTTCTTTTTTTCAAATCTGGATAAAGCGGTGCGAAAGTGGCTTTGCGACGAATACGCAAACTTTAGCACTGGACGAAATGAACCGGAAAGAAAGGTGAATGTATTGGGAATTAATGTTCATGTCGCATCACTTTTTCTTGGTATATACGACTTAGAACGGTAAGTGTAGGTAACTTTTTGCTCTTTCTCGTATATCCCAAAATTAGTTTCATAGTTACGTTATTTTCTGCCGGTATTTCTATTTCTGGCATATTTTATACAGCGACTTACCTGCCAACAGCACAATGCTTTCTATTTATCTCTTTCACAACTCGAATAGAAAATCGCTACGTAACTCTGTATTTTTAGCGTCTTATTTACGGTTTCAGCTGCTGGAGACTTGTTTACTATTGTATTAGAAGTGGTAAATCACTACGTAATTCATTACTAGCGAACCCGGCAATACTTCGAAATTGCTAAGTATGTATGGGAACTGGATACACATCCTGAACTCCTTCCCTCCTTCTCTCTCCCAATCCCCTCGTTACTCTTCCCTCTTCTCTACGTCCACACAATTTATGTCTTCTTACTCCTCTCTCTGATCTTTAGTCTTGTTTATTGTTATTGCAAACGAAACCTCGAATAGCAATTGAAGTGGCTTAGAATGAACTGGTAAATCGTTTGCGATCAATTTTATACAAGAAATGAGGGACAATGCTCCAGCAGCTTGATCCGTGAGGATAGTAGCTTCAATAACAGTATTTTGCACACTTTTGATCTGCGAATGGATAGAACTACGAAGTTCCCGACATATATTCCGTCGTAGTATTCTAATCATAATCCGATAAGATATAAATATAAATTTTCTGTTTTCTGTAAAACAGAATAGCACACTGCTGTATATGAAGTTTATGTCTGAAAGTACATATAAGAACAAAGTATTATATAAATAAACAATTTACCGAATGGTTTACATGCACCCCTATACTAGTTGAAACTGACTATGAGAAATGCATCCGAACTGCCTATTTTCACTGCACGGCATTTTCTTCCTCACAGTCCTTTCTAACGGGAAGCCTGTACCTTTTCGTTAAAAATACGTCAACGTACGATACTGTTTATCTAAATAAACCATTTACCAATTGTCCGATACTTCTTAGTGACTACTTAGCAATAATCCGTCCTGCTCTTCAGAGCATTATTAATTTTTGTACCTGATAATTCTGTTCTACTGTTAATCCCTGGCGCGAGTTGATGACTAAATTTATCCAGAACTTCCTGTGGTAGGTTCATCAGTATCGTAAATAGTACTGGTGGCTCTCGTGAGTCTGAGATGCATATTAAGTGACAAACATGTAGTCCAGGCAATTGGTTAATGTGCTGAAACAAAAGTGTCTGCCAATTAAGATAATTCTAATTTGTTGTTCCGTATCATTCCACGTTTTTAATTAGCTTATATGTTTTGATCACACTGGTGCATCTCCTGATCTAGGCAGTCGCTTCAGCAACCCGCCTTGTCAGCTCAGAACCACATGTAATCTAATTAAAAGCATGCAACTCAGGCGTAACAATGAACGAGAATTATCTTAATCATCTAAATGGCTGATTAATCTCTCCGTTAATTCACACGGAGTAACACGGCGCAAAAGTATGCTGTCACCACACATGAACTTGTGGTCCCTGGGTAGAAAAAAATAGTTCAAATGGCTCTGAGCACTATGGGACTTAACATCTGAGGTCATTAGTCCCCTAGAACTTAGAACTACTTAAACCTAACTAACCTAACGACATCACACACATCCATGCCCGAGGCAAGATTCGAACCACGCGGTTTCAGATTGAAGCGCCTAGAACCGCTCGGCCACACCAGCCGGCTCTCGGGGTAGAGTCTTTGCTTATTAATCAAAGAGTCCACAGTCCCGGTTTCGATGCCTGCCACTGCTTAAATTTTGATTAATAATCAGCAGTGTAGGCCGAAGATTTCCGGTATAATAAGTCACCCTAATTCTGCCACCAGTCTGGTCAAGAGGGCAGAGGAGTGGGCAAAAGGCGCCCTTGGGCTGGGAAACTGCCCCTAAAGGCGGAAGAGTAAGCAGTGGTCAAAGGCGCAGTGGTCTTCCGAATGCGAAAATATTTTGTTGAGCCCAACCTACACAGGTAGTAATGATCATCAAAATAAGAGAAATCAGAGCTCGAACAGAAAGGTTTAGGTGTTCGTTTTTCCCGCGCGCTGTTCGGGAGTGGAATGATAGAGAGATAGTATGATTGTGGTTCGACGAACCCTCTGCCAAGCACTTAAATGTGAATTGCAGAGTAGTCATGTAGATGCAGATGTAGATGCAGAAGGCAATGGAAACCACTGCACCAAAGACACATAACGTGTATTCATAGGACATGTGACCTGTAATTGAAAAAAAAAATGTCATGATTATCTCTCCGTTTCCAAAGATTTCGGAATAGCCCCCCATTTAGATCTCCGGGAGAGGATTGCCAAGGAACAGGTGACCATGAGAAAAAGACTCAATAATCAACGAAAGGATAACGTTCTACGAATCAGGGCGTAAAATGTCACAAACTTGAACATGGTAGGGAAACTAAAAAATCTGCGAAAGGAATTGCAAGGGCTCAATCTATATATAGTAGGTGTCAGTGAAGTGAATTGGAAAGAAGACAAGGATTTCTGGTCAGATGAGTACAGGGTAAAATCAATAGCAGCAGAAAACGGTGTAATGGAATTAGAATTTGTTATGAACAGGAAGATAGGGCAGAGAGCGTGTTACTGTGAACAGTTCAGTAATATGTTTGTTGTTATCCGAATTGACAGCAAACCAACACCGACGACGATAGTTCAGGGGTATGTGCCGACGTCACATGCTGAAGATGAAGAGAGAGGGAGATAGTATATGATGATATTGCATTGGAAACACAGTACATAAAGAGAGATGAAAAACTAATAGTCATGGGGAACTGGAGTGCAGTTATAGGGGAAGGAGTAGAAGAAAAGGTTACAGGAGTACATAATATTTGGCCACAAGAGGAGGTGGAACACCTGGAAAAGTCCGGGTGGGACAGGAATATTTCAGTTAGATTACATCGTGGTCGGACAGAGATACCGAAATCAGATACTGGATTGTAAAGCATACCCAGGAGCAGATGTAGACTCAGATCAAATGTAGTAGTGATAATCAGTAGGATGAAGGAAGGAAAAATCAATAAACAAACAAGTGGGATAGGAAGTACTGAGTATTGATATGACCAGTGTGAAGTTATCTAAGGCTATACATATAGCAGTAAGGAATAGCTCAGTAGACAGTATAGTTTAAGAGGAATGGACACCTCTAAAAAGGACCATCATTGAAGTTGGAAAGAAGAATATCGGTACAAAGAAGGTAACTGAATAAACCATGGGTAACAGAAGAAATACTGCAAGATGCCATGGTGGAGAAGAGTTTGTACCTCCTCAATTTTGGCGAATTTTGCATGAGAACTGGACATGCACTCGAGTCCCTACTTACCTACCAGTTACTTGATTATGCGCACAACAGGAACGAAAGGGGTTGATGGTGGACACTGTTAGTTGGTAAAATAAGGAGTGCACACTCACAATAATTAAAAAAATCATTATCTACTCACTAAAAAAAAAGGAAATTTTATCATAATAAACGACAGGAAGTGGGATTCTGCATCTATCTATGAAATGATATGCGGATTAAATATTACAATGTGATTTATTATAAATCAGAACACAAAAGTAGTTGATTGTCAATACAAACAGAAGGCTAAAGGGTAGCTTATACTGAACTACACTCCTGGAAATGGAAAAAAGAACACATTGACACCGGTGTGTCAGACCCACCATACTTGCTCCGGAGACTGCGAGAGGGCTGTACAAGCAATGATCACACGCACGGCACAGCGGACACACCAGGAACCGCGGTGTTGGCCGTCGAATGGCGCTAGCTGCGCAGCATTTGTGCACCGCCGCCGTCAGTGTCAGCCATTTTGCCGTGGCATACGGAGCTCCATCGCAGTCTTTAACACTGGTAGCATGCCGCGACAGCGTGGACGTGAACCGTATGTGCAGTTGACGGACTTTGAGCGAGGAAGTATAGTGGGCATGCGGGAGGCCGGGTGGACGTACCGCCGAATTGCTCAACACGTGGTGCGTGAGGTCTCCACAGTACATCGATGTTGTCGCCAGTGGTCGGCGGAAGGTGCACGTGCCCGTCGACCTGGGACCGGACCGCAGCGACGCACGGATGCACGCCAAGACCGTAGGGTCCTACGCAGTGCCGTAGGGGACCGCACTGCCACTTCCCAGCAAATTAGGGACACTGTTGCTCCTGGGGTATCGGCGAGGACCATTCGCAACCGTCTCCATGAAGCTGGGCTACGGTCCCGCACACCGTTAGGCCGTCTTCCGCTCACGCCCCAACATCGTGCAGCCCGCCTCCAGTGGTGTCGCGACAGGCGTGAATGGAGGGACGAATGGAGACGTGTCGTCTTCAGCGATGAGAGTCGCTTCTGCCTTGGTGCCAATGATGGTCGTATGCGTGTTTGGCGCCGTGCAGGTGAGCGCCACAATCAGGACTGCATACGACCGAGGCACACAGGGCCAACACCCGGCATCATGGTGTGGCGAGCGATCTCCTACACTGGCCGTACACCACTGATGATCGTCGAGGGGACACTGAATAGTGCACGGTACATCCAAACCGTCATCGAACCCATCGTTCTACCATTCCTAGACCGGCAAGGGAACTTGCTGTTCCAACAGGACAATGCACGTCCGCATGTATCCCGTGCCACCCAACGTGCTCTAGAAGGTGTAAGTCAACTACCCTGGCCAGCAAGATCTCCGGATCTGTCACCCATTGAGCATGTTTGGGACTGGATGAAGCGTCGTCTCACGCGGTCTGCACGTCCAGCACGAACGCTGGTCCAACTGAGGCGCCAGGTGGAAATGGCATGGCAAGCCGTTCCACAGGACTACATCCAGCATCTCTACGATCGTCTCCATGGGAGAATAGCAGCCTGCATTGCTGCGAAAGGTGGATATACACTGTACTAGTGCCGACATTGTGCACGCTCTGTTGCCTGTGTCTATGTACCTGTGGTTCTGTCAGTGTGATCATGTGATGTATCTGACCCCAGGAATGTGTCAATAAAGTTTCCCCTTCCTGGGACAATGAATTCACGGTGTTCTTATTTCAATTTCCAGGAGTGTATTATAAGAGTAAGAGATGGCTCGAGAACAAGTGGCTCCTACTCTCTGTGATGCAATAGATTGACGATGATGACTGGAGGTCCCAATGAATCAAATATTACTCCCCCGACTATTTTGCAGTATTGCAATTAGTAGTGAGAGCTCAAATTGGATCACCTGGAGAAACAAGCAAGGTGGACTTGTAGCAAAGAGAGCGTGCATGCTACTGAGGAGTTCAGTATAAAAAGGATAGGTCCTACAATGAGGTCCTACAATGCTGGAGCCGCAAAATACTTTACCAGTCCGGAAATCTCCAACACGTCGTCGGTAGCCAGTGTTCTGATGATGTAGGCGCCGACTTCAGCTGTGTAGCAACTCTGTTTTAACGCCTGGCCTCGAAGGCTATCCCAGAATTCCAAGTTCTGCCGACAAAGTGCGACTAAGTCGCAAGGTACACCGACGAAGATCAGGTCCCGAATGCCCTGCGCCAGCGCAACGCAAGAGCATAGTCAACATTACTCAGCTCCCCACCACCCTCGAAAAACCGCGGATCAGCAATTAGTGTCGATTTCAAAATTCCCCCACACTATCTCAGATCATCATTCGTGCCAATAGCGACTGTTCCCTCCCATTTCGAGCAGGGCCTTATGACGTCAACTGGTCTCAGTTTAAGTTGACGAATCATGCCTCTGCTATCCAGCCGGTGGCACTGAACTTTCCATTTGACCGGCTACGAAAACAACATGCCTAGACCACCGGCCATCTGGCGCCAGACAGTCGCATCCAGCAGGGCAAGATCCACAAGTATTCTCGGAATCATGAAGACAATACAGTCAGTCGGCGCTAGCAGTCTTCGTTTAAGACGCGCTGGAATGGAAACACACACACACTGTGGCGACACTCAGACGTCTAGCAGGTCGTTTCGCCCTGCATACGATAGGCGAAACTCGACCGAGGTCAGTCGTCCCAGCAGGCTCTCAAGCCCGCTGATGTACGACCCTCTCCGTTTTGCGGAAGTGCAGCTCCCTACATAAACACAGTGTGCCGCATCCTCCGGGACTCACCTCGTAACAGGCCACCCAGGGAAGTAACAGAGGAAACTAAAAGCAACACCACATACACTTCCCAACATGCATAGCAATCAAGTGAAAAGTACTTTGAGCTCTCAGTATAAATCCGCTCATTAGAATAACCTTATTGGGCCTGTTACCACGGTGCAATGGCATAAAACATTAATATAATTTATGTAAATGAGAGGTGACATGTAAAAGAGGGCATGGAACCCTAAGTATTTCAATTTATCGATGAAAGGAATAACCACAAAAGTGTTCAAGGAAACTCAGGAGGAAGGAAATAAAGAGAAAGTGCAGGGAAGTCTAGACGAAATGACTCTATGAAAAATCTAAAGCAATCGGAAAGGAAATTGTCAGAAGGACGGACTCAGCTTACAAAAAAGACAAAACAGCCTTAGTTAACATTAAAAGCAAGGATGGTAACAAGAGTCGATTTAGAAGAGTCAGTGGATCCAGTATTCGAATCAGAATTTAAAAGAGCTTTGGAGGATTGCGATCAAGTAAGACGGAAGGGATAGGTAACATTTCATCAGAATCATTGGGGGAAGTGGCAACGACCTATCACGTTGGTGTGTGGAGGGTACGAGAATGACGACATACCATCTGACTTTCGGAAAAATATCATCCACACAATTCCGAAGACCGCAAGATCTGATGAGTGCGAGAACTATCGAAAACCAGCTTAACAGTTCCTCACGCATCCAACTTGCTGATAAGAATAATATACAGAAGAATGGAAAGGAAAATTGAGACTGTGCTAGACGATGATCAGTTTGGCTTATGAATAGGTAAAGGTACGAGATAGGCAATTCTGACGTCGCAGCTGATAGGAAGCAAGGCTGAAGAAAAATCAAGACATGTTCATAGAATTTGTCGATCTGGAAAAAGCATTCGACAATTTAAAATGGTGCAAGATGTTCGAAATTCTGAGAGATGTGGAATATACAATATGTACAGAAACCACGAGGGAATAATAAGAGTGCACGACCAAGAACGAAGGGCTCGTATTACAAAGTGTGTAAGACAAGGATGTAGCCTTTCGCCCCTACTGTTAAATCTGTACATCGAGGAAGCAATGATGGAAATAAAAGAAAGTTTCAGGAGTGGAATTAAGATTCAAGGTGAAACGATGTCATTTTTAACATTCATTGGTAACATTGCTATCCTGAGTGAAAGTGAAGGAGAGTTTAATGATATGCTGAAGGAAATGGTCTGAGTACAGAAAAAGGATTGAGAGTAGATCGAAGAAAGCCGAAAGTAATGAGAAGTAGAAGAAATGAGAACAGCGAGAAACTTAATATCAGGATTGATGGTCACGAAGGAGATATAATTAAAGAATTCTGCTACCTAGGCAGTGAAATAACCAATGACGGACGGAGCAAGGAGGACATCAAAAGCAGACTAGCAACTTCAAAAAGGGTATTTCATGCCAAGAGAAGTCTACTAGTATTAAATATCTGCCTCAACTTGAAGAAATTTCCTAGAATGTACGTCTGGAGTACAGCATTGTATGGTAGTGAAAGAAATGAGGAGGTTCTATGTAAAACCGGAGAGGGAACGAATATTGGGAAAACACTGATAAGGAGAAGGGACAGGATGATAGGTCATCTGTTAAGAAGTAAGGTAGTGACTTTCATGGTACTAGAGGGAGCTGTAGCGAGCAAAGACTGTAGAGGAAGGTAGATATTGGAATACTTCCAGCAAATAATTGAGGACGTGGGTTACTCCGAGATGAAGAGGAGAGCATCTGGCGTCGCGGGCCGCGTCAAACCAGTCAAGACTGATGACCCAAAACAAAGAACACATGAATATTAATAAGTTTCCTTAAACTGCCTGTGATTGCTTCCTTGAGCACTATTCTGCGAATGATGTTTAGATTTTATACCTCATTTTTCTTCCCAGCGAAACAACATTGCATTGTATTCCAGAAAATGGCAAAGATTGTATTGTATCCTACAAAGTGGAAGGTAATCATTACTTGGTACGAACAGTCATCAAAATTCACAGGCAAGAAACTCGAATGGTTTCACGGATACGAACATTCAGAAGAAATGGATGGCAAGTAGTTATAATCAAAGCAGCAAAGGGTTATTGCTTGCAAATGAGTGAATGTATGTTAATCCCCTTATAACCGTGCAAATAGTGTCTTACGGAAAGACAGTACCTGTTAATGGGTTAAAACTGTTTATAACTGCGAAAATATACAACAGATAGAGACTGGTTACGACCGTTAGGGGGCATATCCAGATGTCAACTGCGTGCTTACAGTGCAAAACGTCACATTCACCGCCTTAAATAGCTGCGACGTCAATAAATTATGCGTTATACGTTCTTGTAGCTATGACAAATAACCAACAAATTTCGTTATGCATCTAGATCCCATATTTTACTAATAACGTAATGGATTTGGGTTCGATCGATTCGATTGATCATTCTTTAGTTGTGTGACAGCTTCACGAGTAATTAATGTATTTCTGCAAGCAGCAGACTCTATTGATTTGAGACAAAGGGCAGTCCAGCTGGCAATAACATTTTTTGTACAACAAATGACTGCGGATATGGTTAAAAAAATAAAGAATGAAAGACAATATGGCAATTTTTCCAACTGATGGTAAGTTACATCTAAGTGATCATTCTGGACTTCTGTATCTAGCTCAAGAAAGGAGTGAGAAATAATGAGACTTCGATTGAAGTTCGTTATTGCACCTGGTATCGTTCACCGCTTTAATTTACTCTTATTATTTTTGTCGTAATGCAGATGTTATGAAAACACTTTGTAGTTGTGAAAATAAGAATAGCGTGCGAAGATAGAAAAATATTTTCAAAAATCCTATGAAAAACGGTAGATTCATAAAGTAAAATCTGTCTCATGGAGAGCTTCAGCATATCGCCAACGCTTCTGAACAAGTGTATCATTGCAAGAAACGACAGAAAAACTTTCGGTCTTGAGCTTTTTACGATTTACATCAACTATCTGGTTGATGGTACTGACAGCGGCACTAGACTGTTTGCCGATGCTGCTGTTGCCTACAGGAAAGTAGTACCAAACCAAAGTTGTTAACAAATCAATGAGGATTTGCAGAAAATAAATGCGTGGTGTAATGGCTCGCAGTTATCTCTCAGTATTAGTAAGTGTAACCTACTGCGTATAACAAGACGAAAATCCCCATTAATGTACGAGTACAGAATGAATGCCCAGTCTTTGGAAGCGGTAACATCTGTCAAGTACCTGGGTGTGACTATTCGAAATGATCTCAAATGGAATGATCAGATTACACAAGTAACGGGCAAGGTGAACTCTAGATTGCGGTTTATTGGTAGAATCCTGAAGCGATGCAGTCCTTCAACATAGGAAAGTCTTACAATATTTTAGTTCGTCCAGTCTTGGAGTATTGTTCGTCTGTATGGGACCTTTACCAGTTGGGTCTGATTCATAAGATTGAGAAGGTTCAAAGAAGAGCGGAACAATTCGTGACTGGTACATTTAGCCATCGCCAGAGCGTTGCAAATCGCATAGAAAGTTTGAAGTGGGACACACTTGCAGATAGACGGCGCGCTAAACGGAAGGGGCTGCTCACTAGATTCCAAAATCTGATCTTCGCCCAGGATGTAGAGCATATATGATTACCACCAAATTTGAAATCGCGCAATGATCGCCATTCAAAGGTAAGGGAAATTTGAGCTCGTACTGAAGAGGTTCACACAGTCGATTTTCCCTCGAGCGGTCCGCGAGTGAAACAGAGGTGGGGAAATATGACTTTGGCGTGAATTGTGCCCTCCGCCATAAACCGCGTGGTGGCTAGCGGAGTATATATGTAGATGTAGACTTACCAAATGTGAAAGCAGAGAAATAGTTGCGCTGTGTATGAGACGGCACCAAACAAGTCACAACTGTGATAAACGGGGACCTGTGTTACTCTTTCAGTGGAGCTTTGGGCCTTAATATGAAGTTCGTACAAACACGGTTTCAAACAGTCCTATAATTACTTCCTTACAGAAGTGTTTTCATGAAAACTTTGTAGTTATACTCGAGAAATTCATATGAAGCTGTACACTGCTGTCCACCAAGCGCAAGAGGGAGATGAATAAACATTGCCGTAGAGGGGTTATAAACACATGCTTCCTAGAGTGAAATATAATTTATTGCGAAACATAAAACACAGTTACTAAGATACGTTCAGGCTAAACTTTACAGCTGCGTCAGACCACCTACAAGTAAATAGGCTGAAGCTGACATTCATTGGCAAAGGTGACTGGAAGTGCTTCGGAACTGCAAGGATTAAAATTTAGGTAAGGAAACTGACACAGCGTGTATAGTGTAACACCTAACCCATTCTGGATACGTTTACCAACAACGTTTTAAAGGTCACTTAATAAAAAACGCCTTGCAAAGGTTGCAGAACAATCATGTCGACTCTTGCTTACCACTAAGAAAAGAAACATCCTTAGGTATTTCTTGTATGCCACAGCTTTAAACTCATCCGCAATTTCGACATCGGACAGCAGCATAACGTTCACTCGTTGTTTGGAGAAACGTTCTGCTGTAAACTATTTAGCGAAGCTAAATTTCCTAATAGCATATGCCTGGAGAAACATCATCCGCAGTGTTCAACTTCATGTACTTTCAGTTCCTTTTGTACGTTTAAATGAGATTTTGTCGGAACAGCTAGCAAAAAACAGAAAAACTCGATATAACACTAAGACAGTTTGTTCCAATCAAAAGTTTATAGAAGTCTATTCAAGACTAAAGTTTCTTACTAATTTTGATTATTTTGAGGAAAACCTGCATGATACCTCTGAACGCCGAAGTACATAATCACATTAAGATTCATCGTTTGTATGTGATCGATGTTCTTTAAGTAGGTAGCACATTTCAATTTTACTAGGACTATGGCTTATTACATATCACCATTTTTGTTATTACTCAACCGATATTAGACTGTCAAAACCACGACACATATGGACTACTGCCCGGTTCTTCAGAGCTTGGTTTTTATATAAAGCTGTCGCATTGGTACTGATGTAAATCATAAGATTATTGTAGAAGTCTTTAATTATATTCGTTTAACGATAATCTTGAATTATATTCGTTTTAACTTTAAACATGCTGTTACAACTGAATGCAAGTTCATAGGAATTGTGATACCTATCCACAAAGCATGTGGAAGCACAGTACGTGCTGGTCTAACCCTCTGACAGAGAGTGACCAAATGAAATTTAACTAAGACCTTTTATTATAGAATCAGATTTGTCTTCAAATTATGGGCCGACTGACATAGGGCACGAAAGATTCGGCCCAGTAGTTTAAAACGCAGTTTAATTAAATGATGATTAAATCATAGTAAATGAATATTCCGCAGCAATAGGAATGTCCACAGGCTTACCTAACTACAGAACTGCCAGCTCGTATAGAGATATTGTGATGCCTGAATCAAAATATGGTTCAAATGGCTCTGAGCACTATAGGACTTAACATCTGAAGTCATCAGTCCCCTAGAGTTAGGACTAATTAAACCCAACTAGCCCAAAGACATCACACATCCATGCCCGAGGCAGGATTCGAACCTGCGACCGTAGCAGTCGCGCGGTTCCAGACTGAAGCATCCAGAGCCACTCGGCCACCGCGGCCGGCTATGACGCCTGGTCTAATAGAATTTGCACAATAGAGCGTAATGCTGAAAGGCCCAGGTTGCCGTTAGTTTGACTTTCAGTCCTCCTCCAGCGCCCGCCGTTTTCGTTAAGGTACCGCTTTTCCACGTCTCCCAACCTGTGTGCTGCGGGCACTGCCTTCGCCGCGCGGGATTAGCCGAGTCGTCTTGGGCGCTGCAGTCATGGACTGTGGGGCTGGTCCCGGCGGACGTTCGAATCCTCCCGCAGGCATGGGTGTGTGTGTTTGTCCTTAGGATAATTTAGGTTAAGTAGTGTGTAAGCTTAGGGACTGATGACCTTAGCTGGTAAGTCCCATACGATTTCACACACATTTGAATTTTTTTTTTTATTTTTATTTTTATTTTATTTTATTTTTTTTTTTTTTTTTTGCACTGCCTTCAAGACCTGCCACAAATTCCCAAGAGACGCACTTGTTTGATGGGTCACGGGGACCGGCAGCGTCGGTGAGTGGCCGTACACAAAAGCGATAAGAGACGCCTTCGATGCTCAGGTTCGCGATCATCGTCAGCTTGTGAATTGCTGTCATTAAGCTTGGGTGTGCACGCCTCTCGCATCTGTAGCAGCCATTGATCGCGTTACTTGCTGTAGTATGGTCAAAAACAAGTTATCGCGTACTGATCGGAAATACTTTCGAATGGATGCAGTACCGCGTGTACCAAACCGTCGGCGTGGGAACGCATCATGTTTCCGGAATAGCATTCTAAACTGCCCCTAACTCGACCTGTCGCCTCAATTCTCATGACTAATAGTATTTCAACTATCTCTTGGCACAGTAAAAATGTCCATAATTGTTTGCTCGTTAATGTTACTCGTGTGTTCTCGCCATTTTCCAAGCTTAATTTGTGTACAGTGACCGCTATTCACATGTACCAGGCTGCCTCCCCTTCTGGAACAATAAATTCAAAATTTTAAAAATGGCTCTGAGCGCTATGGGACTAAACTTCTAAGGTCATCAGTCTCCTAGAACTTAGAACTACTTAAATCTAACTAACCTAAGGACATCACATACACCCATGCCCTAGGCAGGATTCGAACCTGCGACCATAGCGGTCGCGCGGTTCCAGACTGTAGCGCCTCGAACCGCTCGGCCACTCCGGCCGGCTCAACATTTTAACATACACATCTCATTTTCTCTTGGTCTGTGGCTTCCCTCCTGTTGTCTCCATTGTAGTATCACTTAAATACTGAAATCGTAGCTAGTCGCTACGGAGCCTGATGTCGGTCGCGGTCAGGAAAAAACCAGAACCGCAAGTGAGATTTAACATCGCCAGCTCATTAGCGAACCAAGGTACAATGACGTTCAATTTCCTCATTACTATCGTACTTTCCATTAATCTCATTTCATGCAAACTCAAGAAGCACCAGCCAAAGCAGAAAGCTTTTTCTTTTTTTTCTAAACGAAGTCGCTAACAAGAGATATTAACATTCAAACCTCGTTTACCTCTTGACAAGATTCGTAGAGACATACTTGTTATATTATTAATATGCGTACAGCTTCAATTCACCTTATATGCGATCCACAAAACTCAGTTTAGCAATAATTTAAGGGAAATATACCACGCAATGGGATTTGCTAATTGACATCTACAAGTTTATTGTCCTCCAAGCGAAAGTTGGTTTCAATGTCATAGTGATTTAGTAGGTGCGAGCTTGTTGAGGTTCGTGTGGCCTAGGCTTCCTCTGCCCTATCAACTGCATCACCAAACAAGCTACAAAGGGCCTACACTTCAACATAAATGGCAACCCACGGAGAAGTTAGCATTTTTCACAACCACAGGTCATTGCCAGAAGTGAAACAAGTGCTAAGTGACACACTGGACTTGCTTTCGTGAGGACGACGGTAAAAACACGCGTTCGGCGATCCTGGTTTAGGTTTTCTGTGATTTCCCCAAATCGCTCTATAAAAATGCTAGGCTAGTTCCTTCGAAATGGCACGGCCGATTTCCTTCTCCATCCTGAACTCGGTCCGAGATCGTCTCCAGTGACCTCCATGTCGATGGGAAGTTAAACCCATTCTTCCTTCCTTCAAGGGATAACTCAGAGAAGAAATCCTGGAAACGATGGAGGAATGAATACAGTACTTTTGGAGATGGAGTTATGACTTGTCGCTTACCGAATTAGGTGTCCAATCACACATCTCTGGAGAGTACTAGATCGAAACAAAATTTAATCCGTTTTGGTTGAGGTTGTGTAGGTAGTAATAATGGTGAATAAGCTTTAGAAATGGAGAACAGTTTAACGTATTGTAGTAACAGCTTAAGTTCTAATACATGCTCCATATCCCTACATCATGGCAAGTAACATTAAGTAACATCCCACAAAATATTCTATACAAACTTCTAAGAGTCTAGAATGCAAAAGCGCTACTGAATGTGTTTGTAAATGAAAGCACATAATCTATCGAGGAGTTCGTAAATATGTTCTTTCCTAACTTAGCACCTTCTGGTACACGACAAATAATATGGGAATTATTTAGCTGATGTATTTGACAGACCATACAGCAGAGCTGTACACGGCAAAAATTATTAACGAAGCAACTCTGCAACGAGATTTAGTCAGTTGTTTGATTTTTATAACTTCATCAAATATTCATTATCCGTTAATGAATTATCGATTTCCACAAATATTTACGTCGCACTCCTGTGTGGCTGCTACAAAGAATCGGGTGCTCGGTGGCCTAAGCTTCCGAATTTCGAATCTTAGTTACTTTCCTAACTAGCGGGAGACATTGCATTTGATACTTTTTTTACTTTTGTCATTTGTATCTTTACTATGTAACAATATCGTAAAATATCTGTAAAAAAGTGCCGCAACTGGTCCATCATGATCTCAGCGAACATAAGTAAAATAGCTTCTTTGTAATTACTTAAAAAGGAATTCTGGGACGTTTCCCGTTGAGCTACACTACTTTATCCTAGTCGTTGTAGCTATCTCGTGCATTTGTTTTCGTTTTTTAACTAACTCCTCAATGGCATAGGGAATTTTTCCAGGCACGTTAAAATATACAGTTGTTAAGCCACTTCGCAAGAAAGATAACAAGGAGGACCTAAATTTATCATACAAAAAATTTTATTGTAAAAGGCTTTTTATGACTAAACCGCAATTTTCAGTACAAAATTACAACATAATGATTAGTTCGGATGTTTTCTACAACCATCTGCAGATCGTTCAAAACGTAAAAAAGCGGGAAATCTGGATTGAAATCATCATCATTAACTATAGTCTTGCAATGAAATTCATTCGTATTACGATATATAGTTAATATCTTCATCATCAACGAGTCACTTGCATTAGTAAAACTTGCGTCACATTCCTGTGATTACTCATCGGTAAAGAGAACGTGATGCCAGTCCTGAGCGGTCCATTCGGCATGTTGTTCGGCCCATCTGTATCGCGCTGCATTATGTCGTCGTTACAAAGATGGACCTTGCCATGGACGTCGGGAGTGAAGTTGCGCATCACTCAGCCGAATGCGCACGGTTTGAGTCTTAACACGACGTCCTGTGGCTGCACGAAAAGCATTATTCAACATGGTGGCGTTGCTGTTAGGATTCCTCCGAGCCATAGCCCGTAGGTAGTGATTATCCACTGCAGCAGTTGCCCTTGGGCGGCCTGAGCGAAGCATGTCATCGACAGTTTCTGTCTTTCTGTATCTCCTCCATGTCCGAACAACATCGCTTTGGTTGACTCGGAGACACCTGGACATTTCCCTAGTTGAGAGCCCTTCCTGGCACAAAGTAACAATGTGGACGCGATCGGAGCGCCGTATTGACCATCCAGTCATGATTGAACTATAGACAACACGAGTCGTGTACCTCCTTCCTGGTGGAATAACTGGAACTGATCGGCTGTCGGACACCCTCCGTCTAATAGGCGCTGCTCATGCGTGGTTGTTTACACTTTATCTTCAGGAGATCTGGGAACCTGCGTGATGCAAACTTTTTTTGATGTATTTATTTACATATTCAACAAATATTAAAAGCTTCAAATAATAAAATATAGCCAGCTAGCATTTTCTGTGATGTTCCCAAAGCATTTTCTTGTGTAGATCACGTTACGCTTCTAGAAAAACCCATATATTATGGAACTGATGTCCTTACACAACTAGTTTGAAACATACTTAAGAAACAAAATGAAAAAGTTTTGCTGAATAATTCAGACCATGTTGGAAAGAGAGAAAAATTTATCATTGGGGAAGAACCACTCCTGTTCCATTTAAGTACATTTGAACCATCTTCCAGTTAACATTCATTATGCAGGTTGGTGTTTTTTGCAAACGATACAACAGTTGTATTAATTCGCATTAGAGAGTAAGCAACATAAGGGATTGTTAAGGATGTTTTACAAAGAATTGTTGAGTGGTTTCTGAAAGTGCCTATCGCTAAATTTTCAAAAAGCACATGTTCAACAAAGTCATACAAACAATTGATATAATACATGTACATGAGTCAGTAAATGGGATGAATGCTCCAAATTTTTGGATGTACGTACTGATGAAAACTAGAATTGGAAGTGTGGTGTCACCGCCAGACACCACACTTGCTACGTGGTAGCCTTTAAATCGGCCGCGGTCCGTTAGTATACGTCGGACCCGCATGTCGCCACTGTCAGTGATTGCAGACCGAGCGGCGCCACACGGCAGGTCCATACAGACTTACTAGCACTCGCCCCAGTTGTACAGCCGACTTTGCTAGCGATGGTTCACTGACAAATTACGCTCTCATTTGCCAAGACGATAGTTAGCATAGCTTTCAGCTACGTCATTTGCTACGACCTAGCAAGGCGCCATTATCAATTGCTACTTATCTTGTGATGCATGTACTGTCAGACCGATGTTCACCAATTATGGATTAAAGTTAAGTATTCCAGAAGCTACGTACTATTTCTGCTACTATAAAGACCTTGTCCTGTTCCAGACCTCACGCCATCCTGCGTGAGCTTAAACGCGTGCCCTTCGGCATCCTGTCCTAGTGGATTGGCTGTCTTGCCAGTCCACAACAGTTGACGACGAGGACCCCGCGTTCGTATTGATATTGCCCTGATTTACTTGTGTCGTGGCTTCGCCACCATCTCCAGATGTACTGTCCGAATTTTATCGCTTGCAGAATCAGCAGGCGCAGGCCTTATTGGATGCCCTGCGACAGCTCGTCCAGGGTCAACGCGCACTGAAAAACGATGCGGCGGCCGCCGCTCCATCGCTACCGCAGCCACAACACGCTGTTGCACCTTCTCTTCGTCCGTTTGATGCAGCACTGGAAAGCTGGACGGAGTGGTCACGCCAATTTAGATCCCACTCGCCGCCTACAGAATTCAAGGCAACGAGCGGCAGCCTTTTTTGTTAGCATCCGTAGGCGTCCAGACGTACCGCGTGATAGTGAAATTATTTCCCCGTCGCGACGTAGCAACTCTGTCCTACGAAGAAATTATGTCGGCATTAGATGCATATTTCAAATAATCAGTCAACGTAGTTGCCAAACGGTATACGTTCTTTCGTGCAAAACGTACGGCCGATCAAACTAATCGGGAGTGGGTTGCAACCTTGCAAGGCCTTACTAGGGATTGTGCTTTTGAGTGTCAATGTGGACTCCCTTATTCAGATACTATGGTGCGTGATGCAATTGCACAGAACGTTTCTGATGTTCGTGTAAGAGAACAAATTTTGAAACTAGTTAATCCCTCCCTTCAACAAGTGATGGACATATTGGATCGGCAGGACACACTTGACTTTGCTCAGGAATCATTTGAAACTTTGCCACCCGTGTGTCAGGTTAACCGTCCCGCCGGGCGAGCTGCACGGAACTGTAAACAGTCCTCCCGCCCGGCCGCGCCAAAGCCGCCTGGCTCTCAGCCACGTGTGCCATACAAGCAAGCAAATGCAGTGCTAAAATCATGCCCGCAGTGTGCTACTAGACATTCGCGTGAGAATTGCCCGTCACGCCAAGCTATTTGCTTTTTCTGTAATAAACGAGGACATGTTCAGAGTGTTTTCCAGAAAAAGCTCCGATCGGAAGCTCACAACCATTCCAGGCCCTTTGCTTCGCGCCAGAATCGGAATCGAACCCAGAATACTCAGGCTCGTGTACCTTCGCCCATGGAAATTCATGTAGTTCACTCCACTCCGCCCAGTCCCACTCTAACAGTGACTGTGTTCATCCCATAAATAGTGTGTGTCGACATCGACGGAAATCCCGTCATGTCACAAGTGATTTTGGACCAGTGTCAGTTCACGTTGCACGAGACAGTCGCTCTTGTCGTCAACAGGACAATAAACTTTTTGTCGACTTGGACTTTAACGGCAAAGTGATACCATTCCAGCTCGATACCGGAGCTGCAGTTTCACTGATCAGTCACGACATGTACAAACAGCTGGGCACACCTCCATTGCGTGCTGCAAATGTTCAGCTCAGTAGCTATTCCGGTCAGCATATCCCTGTGTTAGGACAGTGCAGCTCTCTTCCAACATACAAGGGACAAACAAAACTTGTGTCATGGTATGTCCTTCGTTCTTCTTCTGCAGTGAACTTGTTTGGTTTAGATTTATTTCAGTTGTTTAACTTGTCTATAGTCAATCAGGTCCTATCAGTGAACCAGACTGTGCCTTCAGACAGTGTTTCTCGTCTATGTGAAGAGTTTGCAGACATTTTTGCACCAGGCCTTGGTTGCGCTAAGAACTATAAAGCACATTTGGAACTGGAAGTCAACGTGCAATGTTCCCCACGCATTGCATGAAAAGGTCGCAAAAACATTAAACGATTTGGAATCACAAGGTGTGATTGAACGTGTGCAGGCTTCTCTCTGGGCATCACCCTTAGCAATTTTGCCAAAACCTTCAGGACAATTGAGACTTTGTGTGGACTTCAAGGCAACAGTGAATCCACAACTAGTAATTGCAACTTTTCCTTTACCCCGCCCAGAAGATCTTTTTGACCAATTGTGCCCGGTTAAATATTTTTTGAAGTTGGACCTAGCAGATGCGTACTTGCAAATACCAGTGGACGAAGAATCCCAGCGCGGTTTTGGTGGTTAACACGCATCTTGGTTTGTACCGATTCACACGACTGCCATTCGGGTGTGCATCCGCCCCTGCATTGTTTCAGCAATATCTACAAACTGTTTGTGCGTTGGTCCCTACTGCAAAATGGCTCTGAGCACTATGAGACTCAACTGCTGAGGTCATTAGTCCCCTAGAACTTAGAACTAGTTAAACCTAACTAACCTAAGGACATCACACACATCCATGCCCGAGGCAGGATTCGAACCTGCGACCGTAGCGGTCTCGTGGTTCCAGACTGCAGCGCCAGAACCGCGCGGCCACTTCGGCCGGCTAGGTCCCTACTGCAGCAAACTATCTGGACGATATTGTGATCTCCGGAAAGACGGAAGAAGAACATTTAGCCAAACTCAGAACATTATTTCAGGTCTTGCGACACAATGGTCTTCGCTTGCGGAAGGATAAATGTGTGTTTTTTTCGCTCGGGACTTACCCTACATGGGCCATGTACTCAATGCTCAAGGCATACATCCCACTCCAGAGCACCTCCGTGCCATACAAGACTTGCCTTCGCCGCAGAATTTGAAGCAGCTACAGAGTGTGCTGGGAAAAATAAATTATTATCATCGCTATGTGCGCCACGCCTCTTCCATTTCAGCTCCGCTTCATCGCTTACGCCGTAAAGGTATTCCGTTCGTCTGGACGACGGAATGCGAACGCGCCTTTCGCCAGTTGAAATCAGCGTTGCTGTCCAATACTTGCCTTACGCCATTCGATCCCCGGAAGCCCCTTTTGTTGATGGTGGATGCATCGGATTTTGGGATCGGTGCTGTGCTTGCGCACAAAGATGGATCGCATGGTCGCCCTATTGCCTTTGCGTCCAAATTACTCTCGTCTGCGCAAAGAAATTATTCACAGATCGAGAAAGAAGCATTGGCTCTCGTATTTGGTGTTAAAAAGTTTCATGATTTCTTGTATGGTCATCACTTTACCATCGTCACAGACCACAAACCTTTGACATCGCTTTTTCATCCGAACAAGCCTGTATCTCCACGTACAGCGCAGAAATTCATTCGCTGGTCTATTTTCCTCTCGCAGTACCGCTAAGGTATCTTGTATCGGTCCACTGCTAAGCACGGAAACGCCGATGCGTTGACCCGTTTGCCTGTTGCTGAGGATCGAGCATTCGATTCCTCCGAACTTGCTTGCATGTTCATTGATTCGGAAACCGATGACGTGGTCGAATCGTTTCCGATTGATTTTCGTCGTGCAGCTACAGCCACAGCTGCTGACCCTGTCCTTGCTACCGTTCTGCGTTTTGTTGCTACGCAATTGCCCTTGTCAAAGTCACGGATCGAGGATCCGTTGGTTCACCGATTTTTGCTCACAAGGAGAGACTTTTTGTACGACGTGGTGTTTTGCTGTTGCGTTCTGATAATGATCAGTCCAGGGTCGTGGTCCCACGTTCGTTACAGTCCTCTGTCTTACAGCTTCTCCACCAAGGACATTGGGGTATAGTGCGAACGAAACAACTTGCTCGTCAGCACTGTACTTGGTTCGGAATCGATGCCGC
This sequence comes from Schistocerca serialis cubense, assembly GCF_023864345.2. Classification (NCBI taxonomy): domain Eukaryota; kingdom Metazoa; phylum Arthropoda; class Insecta; order Orthoptera; family Acrididae; genus Schistocerca; species Schistocerca serialis. The sequence goes on from NC_064646.1 coordinate 243,112,368, forward strand.
GATTACGAATATGTGTTCTTCTTGCACGGTGTGTGCCGAACAACAATCAGCACCACCGCGGAAATTCTTTGCATGGCCAAAAGCCACTTCCCCTTGGCAACGCTAACACATCGATTTTGCTGGTCCCTTCTGGAATGCTCGATGGTTGGTTGTGGTAGATTCATTCAGTAATTCCCCCTTTTGTTGTCTGGATGTCTTCCACGACGTCATCTGCCACCATCCAAGCGTTATCTGCTATCTTTTGCATTGAAGGTCTTCCAGAGACTATTGTTTCCGACAATGGCCCACAATTCATGTCCGCAGAATTTCAGTCATTCTGCACGGCCAATGGTATTGATCATCTGACGTCCGCGCCGTTTTCGCCACACTCAAACGGTGCCGTGGAACGATTGGTCCGGACTTTCAAGTCATAGATGGTGAAGTTAAGAGTCGCATTCTCGGGAGGAAGCGTTATTACTTTTTTTTTCCTCGTATCACTCTCAGCCCCGAGATGGTCGCTCGCCGGCTGAGTTGACTCCACGGTCGTCCTCATCGAACCTTGATGTCTTTGCTACATCCGCCGCATCAGGTTCCTGTGCAGCGGCAGACGCCTGCTTTTGCTCCAGGCGACGTTGTCTACTATCGCAACTATCGAGGTTCACGGAGTTGGCTCGAAGGGCGCATTCTTCGCTGCCTCGGCCGCGCTATGTATCTGGTTTTGGGGGCCTCTGGTGAGGTGCGTCGGCATCTCAATCAGCTGCGCCTCTGTCGTCGCACAGGTTCTGCCGCTCCCCGTCTGCTTCAGCGACGGTGCAGTCCGGTCAGCGCCCTGGGGACCCATCTACTGGCTCGCCTCAGCCCCAGGTATTACCGACGATGCCTTTCCTTTTGCCCCATGGCGACGCGCCGCCACCGCTGCCGCCGCCTGTTCTCCCGCCGGCGACGCCCTCAGTGGACGCGTTGCTGCAACCGCCGGGCGCCTCCCTGGGTCACGCGCCGCCGATCGCTTCCCGTGACCAGTTGTCCTCCGCCATGGAACTCTTGCCCGCTCCGGACCATAGGACGTCTTCGCCCGTCGGGTGCCCCGACCCGATGGAGGTCGACCCTTCGGCCCCTCCTGTCTCTCTAAGGGCGCGTACACCGCATGTTGGCGTGCACCCTGGACTGCGTTTTCAGGCGTTTCCTAGCTCCCCTCGGACCGAATGGCAGGGTGCGGGTGGCACAGCCTCGCCTGTTGTTCGGCTCCCCACCTCGTCGCGTACGTCAACATGGGGTCCTCCCCACAGCGGGCGGAAGCCTTGTAACACAACCGTACGCCGATTTGCGGGGGAGGAATGTGGTGTTACCGCCAGACACCACACTTGCTAGGTGGTAGCCTTTAAATCGGCCGCGGTCCATTAGTATACGTCGGACCCGCGTGTCGCCACTGTCAGTGATTGCAGACCGAGCGCCGCCACACGGCAGGTCCATACAGACTTACTAGCTCTCGCCCCAGTTGTACAGCCGACTTTGCTAGCGATGGTTCACTGACAAATTACGCTCTCATTTGTCGAGACGATAGTTAGCATAGCCTTCAGCTACGTCATTTGCTACGACCTAGCAAGGCGCCATTATCAATTGCTATTTATCTTGTGATGCATGTACCGTCAGACCGATGTTCACCAATTATGGATTAAAGTTAAGTATTCCAGAAGCTACGTACTATTTTTGCTACTATAAAGACCTTGTCCTGTTCCAGACCTCACGCCATCCTGCCTGAGCTTAAACGCGTGCCTTTCGGCTACCTGTCATAGTGGATTGGCTGTCTTGCCAGTCCACAACAGGATGAAGTATATTACTCAGCTTATCAAACAATTTAGTTGAACTAATTTTGTTCTTCTTATAATTACTAGTCCCGGAAACAAATTTCACTCAGTTATGTCTTACGGAATAATTTACTGTGGGTAGCTCACCAGTTAGAAATAAAGTATCGATTGCGAATACTAAGAATAATCACTCATGAACGTACCTGTTAAAGGAATTGGCATTTTAACTGCACCATCGAAATACATATGTTTCCTAATGATATTCTTTATAAACAACCGGTCAGAATTTAAGAACTGTGATATCCATACCTACAAAGTAGAGGAAAAACTGACGTTTATTATCCATTATTAATGGTGACAGTGGCTTAGAAAGCAGTTCAACGAGCAGAAAGAAATTTTTATCATTTGCCCAACACTAGAAGTATCTGACAGGTCGCAAACCAAGTTTTAAATGTTGCGGAAAATCTTTTCTCCTGTACAGCGACTTCTATTCGACATACAAATTTCAGTTTAAAAATTAGTAAACTGTAAAAATGAGTGGTTTCCATGTGCAGTGGCATGAGTAGGACTAAAACGTCATGTCTTGATTAACATTAACACTGATCATCTACGTTGTACGCCTATAAAATGACTCATTCCACATCATTTCGATAAAACTATCATTCAGATGATTTATGAAACATGGTTGGTTGATTTGATGGGAGGAGTTCAAACAGCGAAGTCACTAAATAAGGATGGGAAAGGAAGTCGGCCGTGCTCTTCCAAGGGAACCATACCGGCATTTGCATGAAGCGATGTAGGGAACTCACGAAAAACCTAAATCAGGATGACCAGGCGCATGGTCTGAACCGTCGTGGTGTGCTAAGCACTACGCCACCTCGCTCGGTATATTAAACAAGTGACTAACTATTAACTTTTGAATGATCCATAAGGTTCCCTTTCTGTGCAGCGATCGTGGAATATAAAATTATAAAAAATGTAGCCAAGGACAGTACTTTTTCTTATGGCATGTATCGATTAGAAAAATACACCTATGATAACTGATATAAGGCGAAATCTATTTGCAACAGGATAAATAAATTGTGTTTCCGCGACTGGCTCCTACATTATTTATAATTTTGATTATTGACATATTTTTCTGTAAGTTTCATCCATTTTGCATAGTGCGCTAGATGGTCAGTTGTCAAATTAACTTCATACACCACTAGCCAAATAACACCAAATACTGAGTGGGTGACGTGTCAGAGAATTGAGTTCTGGAATTTTTCTTCCAACCAAGTGAAAACCCTTTGATATCCATTCATTTTCCCCCACCCAATTCTCTCATTATATATATATATATATATATATATATATATATATATATATATATATATATATATATATACAGGGTGTTTCAAAAATGACCGGTGTATTTGAAATGGCAATAAAAACTAAACGAGCAGCGATAGAAATACACCGTTTGTTGCAATATGCTTGGGACAACAGCACGTTTTCAGGCGGACAAACTTTCGAAATTACAGTAGTTACAATTTTCAACAACAGATGGCGCTGCAAGTGATGTGAAAGATATAGAAGACAACGAAGACTGTGGGTGCGCCATTCTGTACGTCGTCTTTCTGCTGTAAGCGTGTGCTGTTCACAACGTGCAAGTGTGCTGTAGACAACATGGTTTATTCCTTAGAACAGAGGGTTTTTCTGGTGTTGGAATTCCACCGCCTAGAACACAGTGTTGTTGCATCAAGACGAAGTTTTCAATGGAGGTTTAATGTAACCAAAGGACCGAAAAGCGATACAATAAAGGATCTGTTTAAAAAATTTCAACGGACTGGGAACGTGACGGATGAACGTGCTGGAAAGGTAGAGCGACCGCGTACGGCAACCACAGAGGGCAACGCGCAGCTAGTGCAGCAGGTGATCCAACAGCGGCCTCGGGTTTCCGTTCGCCGTGTTGCAGCTGCGGTCCAAATGACGCCAACGTCCACGTATCGTCTCATCCGCCAGAGTTTGCACCTCTATCCATACAAAATTCAAACGCGGCAACCCCTCAGCGCCGCTACCATTGCTGCACGAAAGACATTCGCTAACAATATAGTGCACAGGATTGATGACGGCAATATGCATGTGGGCAGCATTTGGTTTACTGACGAAGCTTATTTTTATCTGGACAGCTTCGTCAATAAACAGAACTGGCGCATATGGGGAACCGAAAAGCCCCATGTTGCAGTCCCATCGTCCCTGCATCCTCAAAAAGTACTGGTCTGGGCCGCCATTTCTTCCAAAGGAATCATTGGCCCATTTTACAGATCCGAAACGATTACTGCATCACGCTATCTGGACATTCTTCGTGAATTTGTGGCGGTACAAACTGTCTTAGACGACACTGCGAACACCTCGTGTTTTATGCAAGATGGTGCCCGGCCACATCGCACGGCCGACGTCTTTAATTTCCTGAATGAATATTTCAATGATCGTATGATTGCTTTGGGCTATCCGAAACATACAGGAGGCGGCGTGGATTGGCCTCCCTATTCGCCAGACATGAACCCCTGTGACTTCTTTCTGTGGGGACACTTGAAAGACCAGGTGTACCGCCAGAATCCAGAAACCATTGAACAGCTGAAACAGTACATCTCATCTGCATGTGAAGCCATTCCGCCAGACACGTTGTCAAAGGTTTCGGGTAATTTCATTCAGAGACTACGCCATATTATTGCTACGCATGGTGGATATGTGGAAAATATCGTACTATAGAGTTTCCCAGACCGCAGCACCATCTGTTGTTGAAAATTGTAGCTACTGTAATTTCGAAAGTTTGTCTGCCTGAAAATGCACTGTTGTCCCAAGCATATTGCAACAAACGGTGTATTTCTATCGCTGCTCGTTTAGTTTTTATTGCCGTTTCAAATATACCGGTCATTTTTGAAACACCCTGTATATATATATATATATATATATATATATATATATATATATATGTGTGTGTGTGTGTGTGTGTGTGTGTGTGTGTGTGTGTGTGTGTGTGTGTGTGTGTGTGTGTGTGTGTAGAAGTACACTAAGAACATGCCATGGCAAAACTGTTTCCAGTGATGTGTAACGTATATGACACAGACTAAAAGTCTTCAGACATTAAGAAGAACTTAGTGGCCCATAATCGAAGGAAGACAGCTGCTGAAAGGTATGAATATTACCAGTCACCAGTATAATAGCTCAGATTGCAAAATACTGATTCGAAGTTTCCCACTCGTAAGAAGAACGACCTAGCCTTCAAAGTCAGCAACACATAGCACAGCTGCAGTCATAAAGCAACCGCAATAATGAAAGTGGGATTATAGGTAACTTAAATAGTAAGTTAAAGAGATGTAAACCGTTCATCACAAGGGCGGGTAAAGGTGGCGCTGTGCTCCTTGTGAGTGACTAAGATACAGTAAGTTCTAGTGGACGGTGTTTCTTGTTGCTTCGATCCTTATGGCTTTTCAGGAAGATACGCACAAAATATGGATATGGAACCAGCACCCACATTCTAAACAAGCTACTATGGTACACAAACACTTCATAATATTTCTCACACTAGTTACAGCCTCATAAATGTCAAACACAGCCTCAGCCACGTTAAGCACAGTTAGGGGCTGCAGATGACATGAGGAATAAAATGAAGTGTGTGCCCTTTGCAATGTGAAACATCGTGTGTCGTTTTGAAAAGAAGTAAGGAGCAAACAAAGACAAAAAACAGCCTTCCGGATCATATGTGAGTAGTATAGAAGTATTTTACTCTATTTCTCCTCAAATACGAGCACATTAGTGCATCTTTGTAATCCACACAACATACAAAGAGGCGATAAATACATATTTTGGCGCAGTACCGAAGCAGGGCGTATGCTTGTGACGAATACGTCATTCTAACTGGAAACATTAGTTATCTGTAAACGGTCATGACAGCCGGGAACTGGTAACAGCATTAAAATAATGTTGAAGATTTCGGGTAGATTATGAAACTAATAAGGGGGTACTGAATAGAATTGGGAAGAAAAGAAATTTGTGACATAGCTTCACTAAAAGGAAGGATCGGGTGATAGGACACATGAGAAATCAGGGGGCCACCAATTTAGTTATGGAGAAAGTGTGAGGGATATACAGCGTGTATATTTTAAGTTGATAAGCCATAATAACTCGAATAATAAGCTTTACACGAAAAAATGTGTAGAATCCAAAGCTGATTATTTTCGAGGGGGACATTTGCTGGCCCTAAAATTAGCCCGCCTCCCCAGCCCCCTGGGGCTGGAGGCAACTTTAAAATTTCAAATGGGAACCCCTATTTTTATTGCAGAAACAGATCCTACATAAGAAACGGTTAAGTAAAAAATACTTCGTAAATTCTGATTCGCTAAAATTAAATCTCTTCCTCTCCCACCATAGGCTGGTGTTTGAGAGAGAGAGGAATTAGAGTTTTACAAATGTTACCCCAAATACTGTATTAATTTTTTCCGCAGATTCGGGTAAGCTTTGTTTCGTGGTCATGAGGACACACAACTTTTAATTATCAAACAAATCATCTGACTACCTAACTAACCAGACATCCTACTTACTAACGAGTGAACTCAGTTTTTATTTATCCGTAACCATTTTCCATGCAAAAACGAGAACATGAATTTTCTTGAATTACAGCGCCAACTACCAAGAATCAAAACAAATGTTTAAGACAAAATGTACGTAGTTTTTAATGTAAAATCTGATTCTGCAATAAATAATGGGGGTTCCCATTTGAAATTTGATGGTGCCTCCCGCCTCACCCGCAGGGGGATGGGGTGGCGGGCTGATTCTACCTCCAGAAGATGTCCCTCTCGAAAATAATCAACTTTGGATTCTACACATTTTCTCGTGTGAAGCTTGTTTTTCGAGTAATTCTGGTTTGTCAACTTAGAATTTACACCCTCTATATATCTTTGTGAATCTTCTTACTGTAATCGTCCTTGGTCTCCTCCTACGATTTTTACCACCCTCCCTGCCCCCACCCCCTCACACTTCCCTCCAGAACTACATTGGTGACCCCTTGATGTCTTATCTTGTGTCCTATCAACCGATCCCTTCTTTTAGTGAAGCTATGCCACAAATTTCTTTTGTGTCACATTCTATTCACTACCTCCTCATTAGTTTCACATTTTAACCCCCCCCCCAATCTACAACATTTTTATGTAGCACCACATTTCAAAAGGTTGTATTCCATTCTCGTTTGAACTGTTTATCGTCCATGTTTCACTTCCATACATGGCTACGCTCCATACAAATACTTCCAGTAAAGACTTCCTGATACCTAAATCTGTACTCAATGTTAACACATTTCTCTTCTTTAGAAACGCTTTTCTTGCCATCGCCGACTACATTTTATATCGTCCCTACTTCGACTATTATCAGTTATTTTGCAGCCCAAGTAGGTAACTCCTCCACTACTTCAGGTGTCTCGTTTTCTAACCTAATTCCCTCTGCATCATCTGATTTAATTCACCAACATTACGTTACCCTTGTTTTGCTTTTATTGATGTTGATCTTACGTACTCCTCCAAGACACTGTCCATTCCGTCCAACTGCTCTTTTCAAATCCCCTAGTGATATATGCTTCTAGAGCCTTACATTTGTCCTCTAGCCATTCCTGCTTAGCCATTTTGCACTTCCTGTTAACTTCATTTCAGAGACGTCTGTATTGTCGTTTGACTGCTTCACTTAGCACATTTTCATATTTTTCCCTTTCGTCAGTTAAATTAAATATCTGTTCTGTTACCCAAGGACTTCTAATAGACCTCGTCTTTTTACCTGCTTGACCCTCTGCTGCCTTCAGTATTTCATCTCTCAAAGGTACCCATTCTTGTTCTACAATGTTCCTTTCCCCTGTTATTGTCCATCGTCCCTAATGCTCTATCTGGAACTCTTAACAAGCTTTGTTTCTTTCAGTTTATCCAGGTCAAATCTCCCTAAATTCTACTTTTTTGCAGTTTCTTCAGTTTTAATCTACAGTTCATAACCAACAAATTGTAGTCAGAGTCCACATCTGCTCCTGGAAATGTCTTCCAATTTAAAACCTGGTTCCTGCATCTTCAACTTACCATTATATAATCTATCTGAAACTTTCCTGTGTCTCCAGGCCTCATCTGAGTATACAATCTTCTTTCATGATTCTTAAACTAAGTGTTGTTGTTGTTCTGGTCTTCAGTCCCGAAACTGGTTTGACCCAGCTCTCCATGCTACTCTATCCAGTGCAAGCTTCTTCATCTCCCAGTACCTACCCCAAGCTACATCCTTCTGAATCAGCTTAATGTATTCATCTCTTGGTCTCCCTCTATGACTTATCCTCAACGCTTCCCTCCAATGCTAATTTTGTGATCCCCTCATGCCTCACAACATGTCCTACCGACCGGTCCCTTCTTCTTGTCAAGTTGTGCCACAACCTCCTCTTCTCCCCAATTCTGTTCAATACCTCCTCATTAGTTATGTGATCTACCCATCTAATCTTCAGCATTCTTCTGTAGCACCACATTTCGAAAGCTTCCACTCTCTTCTTGTCCAAACTATTTATCGTCCATGTTTCACTTCAATACATGGCTACACTCCATACAAATACTTTCAGAAACGACTTCCTGGCAATTAAATCTATACTCGATGTGAACAAATTTCTCTTCTTCAGAAGCGCTTTCCTTGCCATTGCCAGCCTACATTTTATATCCTCTCTTCTTCGACCATCATCAGTTATTTTGCTCCCCAAATAGCAAAACTCCTTTACTACTTTAAGTGTCTCATTTCCTAATCTAATTCCCTCAGCATCACCCGACTTAATTCGACTACATTCCATTATCCTCGTTTTGCTTTTGTTGATGTTCATCTTCTATCCTCCTTTCAAGACACTATCCATTCCGTTCAACTGCTTTTCCAAGTCCTTTGCTGTCTCTGACAGAATTACAATGTCATCGGCGAACCTCAACGTTTTTATTTCTTCTCCGTGGACTTTAATACCTACTCTGAATTTTTCATTTCTTTCCTTCACTGCTTGCTCATTATACAGATGGAATAACATCGGGGAGAGTCTACAACCCTGTCTCACTCCCTTCCCAACCACTGCTTCCCTTTCATTCCCCACGACTCTTATAATTGCCATCTGGTTTCTGTACAAATTGTAAATAGCCTTTCGCTCCCTGTCACCTTTAGAATCTGAAAGAGAGCATTCCAGTCAATATTGTCAAAAGCGGTTAGCTATGATTAAACTATACTCAGTGCAAAATTCTACCGGGCAGCTGCCTATTTCATTCGTTTCCCGCAGTCCATATGCACCTATTCGATTTGTCCTTAGCTTTCTTTCCCTCGTATCGATTTCAAGTACCCATGAATATTAAATTTTCATCTCCCTTAACTATCTGAATAAGTTCTTTCATCTCATGATGTTTTTCTTCAATCTATTCATCAGCTGCAGAGCTAGTTCACATATAAGCTTGTACTACTATAGTGACTGTGGGTTTCGTGTCTATCTTGGCTACAATAATGCGTTCATAATGCTATTCGTAGTGGCTTATCCGCGTTCCTATTTTGTATTATTTATTATTAAACCTGATCCTGCATTACCTCTACTTGATTTTGTGTTCTTAACCCTATAATCACTTGGCCAGAAGTTTTGTCCCTCCTGGCACCGAACTTCACTTATTCCCACTATATCTAACATTAACCTACCAATGTCCCTTCTTGAAGTTTCTAGCATACTTGCCCGATTAAGGTATCTGACATTAACCGCTACGATCCGTAGAACGCCAGTTTTGTTTCTATTGATAAAGACGTCCTCCTGAGTAGTCCCTGTCCGGAGATCCGAATGGGGAACTGTTTTACCTCGGGAATATTTTACCCAAGAGGACGCCATCATTTAACCATACAGTAAAGCTGCATACCCTCGCGAAAAATTATGGCTGTAGTTTCCCCTTGCTCTCAGCCTTTCGCAGTACCAGCACAGCAAGCCCGTTCTGGTACATGTTACAAGAGCAGATCAGATAATCATCTAGATTGTTGCCCCTGCAACTACTGAAAAGGTTGCTGCGCCTCTTCAGGAACCACAAGTGTGTCTTGCGTCTCAACAGATACCCCTCTGTTGTGGGTGGTTGTACTTACGATACGGCTAGCTGTATAGCTGAGGCACGCAAGCCTCTCCACCAACGGGAAGGTCCTTGGTTCAAGGGGGGGGGGGGGAGGTGAACGTTGAAGGAGATGATAGGAACGATCATTTGAAGCGAAACATGGTCACTAAAAATGTAAAAATGCATACTTTAAGAACTATGAGCACTTTTGCTTCAAGTTTTTTCTTTACATATTTCTAGAGGCAAACAAAGAAAAAAGTGTCCAGTATAAATAGATTAAAGTAAGTACCTTAAGAGTTATGAACACTTGTTCATCTTCGCTACTGTTTTGGTTCATACTACTTCTTCCCAAAATATGGAAAGCAAACAACTTGCAATAGAAGAAATTTGTTTCACAGTATGGAAGATGAAGTAGTGCTATTACTGCTTAACGTATGAATTTTGGTGTTGGACTAGATTGCTGCGGATGATCATTCCTGACATGTAACCGTGTACTGCCTTTTCCTTGTATGTATAGGATGATCCACGAAGATGTACAAATATTTTAATGTGTTATTCTACAAGTAAAACTAAAGAAAAAAGTTCAAGTAAGCATAGGTCCGCAAATGTTCAGTTACGGAGTTACGGCTAGTAAAAGATTTTGTCTGAAATTTAGCAACTTTGCTGATATGAAGCTATCGTAAAAGTGTACGAGGTTAAAGTAACACACATTTCCATTTATTTTGTTGATATTGGTCTGGTGAATCTAATGAAACATGTTCCATACGTGTATCTGTAGTAGTTTTCCATAACGTCCAGTGAAGAAAAGATCATTATAAAATTAAATTTGTTTACTTTCCATCAAGAACGCAGAAACGTTTGTGTCATTGTTGGCAATCGTTAGTGAGTTGTTTTAGTCATTTCGTAACCTTGAAACGAGTTAGCTTCTTGATTGTTCAGTGAAGGAAGACAATAACAACAGTGCATTTAAGTGGTTCAAATGGCTCTGAGCACTATGGGACTTAACTTCTGAGGTCATCAGTCTCCTAGAACTTAGAACTACTTAAACCTAACTAACCTAAGGACATCACATACATCCATGCCTGAGGCAGGATTCGAACCTGTGACCGTAGCGGTCGCGCGGTTTCAGACTGTAGCGCCTAGAACCGCTCGCCCACTCCGGCCGGCTGTATTTAAGTGAAACCACATAGTAACATAGTTATTTATGAAATAGGGATGTCTTTCAGATTTGCGACAGAGGAACAGGCCGATATGGTGTTTATTTATGGCAAATGTGATGGTAACGCTAAGGCTGCAGTTAACGAATATCGTGCACGTTATCCAACTCTGAGGATTCCGAATGCACGAACCATTATTGGAGTATCTCGAATGTTATGGGAGACAGGTTCTCCACCTAACGTTCAGAGTCAGTACGAGCGCTCGATCCGTGAACACGATGTTGAGGATATTATGGATGCTGTTCAACGTAGCCCAGGTACCAGCACACAACTTACCTCTCAACGATTACGCATTTCACAATCTAAGGTATGGTGCACACTGAAGTACAATAATCTATATCCTTAACATATACAAAAAGTGCATCATTTACATCCGAGAGATCCTGCACTTCGCTTGGAGTTGTGCAACTGGTTAAATACTAATCGGTAGTTAAACAAATACATTTTATTTACTGATGAGACACTGTTTCGCGAGATGGTGTAAACAATTTACATAACGAGCACGTATGGTCTGAAGCAAACCCACATGCAACAGTGCAACGCAATTTCCAGCTGCGATTTAGCATAACTGTTTTGTGTGGTATAATCAAAACACACTTTATTGGACCATTCATTTTCCCAAGACGCCGAACTGGCGAGACGTACTTACAGTTCCTTCAAAGGGAAATGCCCCGCTAGCTCGTCGATGTTCCACTTTCTACGCTATTGCAAATGTATTTTCAACATGACGACCCGCCTCCACATCTCGCCAACGACGTTACTACACATTTAAATGAGCATTTTCCCCAGATATGGATTGGTAGTGGTGCTACACGTCTGTGGCCACCCACACCACCCGATGTAGCACTAATGGATTTTTATGTATGGGGATGGATGAAACACATGGTTTATGAGAAAAAAAGTCAATACACGTGATGCATTACTTGCCTGTTAATCTGAAACGATCAGTTAAATCCATTGAACTCAGTGGAGACAATTCTGAACATTTAGTGTGTACGTATTCTGAAAATGTATGTACGCTGTACAACTTCCTTAACACTGATCTTTGGTTTATCCGGATTAACATGAATTTGCGTGTGCTATGGTATTAATGAAAGCAGATTATTTACACATTCATACAGTTTCTGTTAACGTTATTACCAACATTTTTCCAAAATTAATTTCTCTACAATGTTGTTGTTGTGGTCTTCAGTCCTGAGACTGGTTTGATGCAGCTCTCCATGCTACTCTATCCTGCGCAAGCTTTTTCATCTCCCAGTACCTACTGCAACCTACATCCTTCTGAATCTGCTTAGTGTATTCATCTCTTGGTCTCCCCCTACGATTTTTACCCTCCACGCTGCCCTCCAATACTAAATTGGTGATCCCTTGATGCCTCAGAACATGTCCTACCAACCGATCCCTTCTTCTGGTCAAGTTGTGCCACAAACTTCTCTTCTCCCAAATCCTATTCAATACTTCCTCATTAGTTATGTGATCTACCCATCTAATCTTCAGCATTCTTCTGTAGCACCACATTTCGAAAGCTTCTATTCTCTTCTTGTCCAAACTATTTATCGTCCATGTTTCACTTCCATACATGGCTACACTCCATACGAATACTTTCAGAAATGACTTCCTGACACTTAAATCAATACTGGATGTTAACAAATTTCTCTTCTTGAGAAACGCTTTCCTTGCCATTGCCAGCCTACATTTTATATCCTCTCTACTTCGACCATCATCAGTTATTTTTCTCCCCAAATAGCAAAACTCCTTTACTACTTTAAGTGCCTCATTTCCTAATCCAATTCCCTCAGCATCACCCGACTTAATTAGACTACATTCCATTATCCTTGTTTTACTTTTGTTGATGTTCACCTTATATCCTCCTTTCAAGACACTGTCCATTCCATTCAACTGCTCTTCCAAGTCCTTTGCGGTCTCTGACAGAATTACAATGTCATCGGCGAACCTCAAAGTTTTTATTTCTTCTCCATGAATTTTAATACCTACTCCGAATTTTTCTTTTGTTTCCTTTACTGCTTGCTCAATATACAGATTGAATAACATCGGGGAGAGGCTACAACCCTGTCTCACTCCTTTCCCAACCACTGCTTCCCTTTCATGCCCCTCGACTCTTATAACTGCCATCTGGTTTCTGTACAAATTGTAAATAGCCTTTCGCTCCCTGTATTTTACCCCTGCCACCTTTAGAATTTGAAAGAGAGTATCCCAGTCAACATTGTCAAAAGCTTTCTCTAAGTCTACAAATGCTAGAAACGTAGGTTTGCCTTTCCTTAATCTTTCTCCTCCTTAATCTTTCTCTACAAGTGCTGTTGAAAATTGCGCAGTTGTCTCTAATTTAAGAAACAAATTATGCCAAGTGGTTAACAAATGAAAATTGTACTAAATTACTTACTTGCTTCTCTGGATGTTCTGAGACACTACTATAGCTACATGTCTGGGTGATTGTTCATTAGATTCACCAGCTCAATAACAAAATAAATGAAAACCGTGCTTTACTTTAACCTTATACAGTTTTGCGATGGCTTCATATTAGCGAAGTTGCTAAATTTCAGGCAAAATCTCTTATTAGTCGTAACTCCATAACTAAACATTTGTGAACCTACGTTTATTTGAATTTTCTTTAGTTTTACTTGTCAAATAATATATTAAAATATTTCCATATCTTCGTGAATCACCGTGTATACAGTATTTACGATGGATTACGCTATTCATCAATAAAACAGGCTCACTGTTTATGCATATATTTTTGTCGGTAAGTCGATCATATGGCGTAAGAGAGATTGGAGAGGATGGTTATAAAACAACCAAATGATTAAAATGCATGGATGATTGGAAGTAAACCCTCAGTTTCATACCGATTTCTTCTGTTACGTAGTAGTCATTCGTTACTAAATAAATAGTAACGAATTTTTCTAACTACAGCTGTTATTGTACCGTATTAGAGAACTCCATTTCGTTAAGCAACACTGCAATTGCGAGAATCTGAGATTGCTAGTGACTCTCAAGTCTAGAAGTAACAAGACACGCAGTACAACGTACTACAGTGATTTAATATGATTTGTAAATGGTGTGTGTTCTAAAGAATTTCCTGCTGTATAAAGGACTGCGCGTACTTCAAGAACAACCTGCAACATGAATCACTGAAGTGAATAGCGAGTGGTAATGCGCGAAGCAGCCGGTGACACGTGGTTGCGAAACGACACGGCAAGACAAAGGCGTCGCGATTTTACGGTCTCTCTGACGACTGTTAATCTAATATTTCGGACAGAAAGCTAGCGGCCAAGTTAAGTTTATCGCCGATGCCCTGTGTATGGCTTCTCCAGCACTTCCTACGCTACCAAGCGTGGCATAGGTTTGACGCTATCAGAATTGTGAGTCCCGTATTTCGAAGAGACAAGTCTGAGATGTCTCAGTGTGGCTTCTTGTTTAGGGGAAGTTGAGTGACTGTGCGCAGTGGCTAATCGTACGCATTCAATACTTAAAGCCTGTGATGGTGGTCAAACTAATGCTGCCCTCTTATTATGCCTATACAGAACAAATAGGAGAAAGAAGACAGGCACCAATGGAGCTGTAGAATACGTTAGACAAATAAAATAGCCCAGTTTCTTTTTATTTTCAAAACTGAGGCAAGCTACATTTATTACTAATTTACTTTTCGCTGAATATATAAATAAAACATGAAATTTATTCTTTGAATTATTTGCTTTCTAAAAAATAGCCGTTTAAAATTCAAAATCTAATGGACTCAGAACTTAATGGGAGACTGGGGTAATGGTGCGCTGAAAGAGAACAGGTGCGCGCCCCGTGAAACATTTGCTGAAATGAATAAGAAAGTAAGAAATGGAGAGAAATAACTGACTGGATTGAAAAACAAGGAGAAAGATGTACCAAGTTGTTTTACTGAGCAGCCAGAAGAGAACATAAAGAAAACCATACGTGACGAAGAAACGCATGAATCATCAGAGGTCCCGGACGTTACAGGCATTCGTGATGTTGATAATGATAACTATTACTGCAGCAATCCGTTCACTGGTGTTGGTGTACTGAAATCACAACCTGCATGTAGTAAGGAAATTAATGAGTTATTTTACATCAATAGAGAAGAGGTTAAAGGCAAATAATTGTGGTACAGGTGTGTTGGATGCTCTGCTTGGGGTCGTGCTGTATGTACTGGAGAAGACACCTTTAAAACGATGTTTGTTTCCTTATAAATACGAATGTTTGTGAGTGTGTGTTTTAGTATGATTATTCCTTCATGCTCAACGGCTGGACGGATTTTGATGTAATTGGGAATGGATTTAGCTCATATCTTGAATTAACACATAGGCTGTCTAATACAGGGCGGAGCAGTTAAAAGTGGCCCGGAGTTGGTGACAGCTTTAAGGGAGGAAGAAAACGCCTACATACACTCCCAACAGGATGGGGCAATGCCCGAAAACCGGCTGAACCTTGGAGCACATTTACACAATCTTTATGCCTGAGAGAGTTGTTAGCAGAGGTCGGACTGGTCTCGGACCTAGCTGGCCACCCACGTCACCTCATCTGTCAGTGAGCGATTACTTTGTGTGGGGAGTCCTCAAGTCTAAGGTGTATCGCAACAACAGTCTTACTCTTTACGAAATGCTGCGGAACATTTCGGTTGAGACTACAGAAATTCCAGCAGTCCAGCTCCGATCCGCCTTAAGCAACTTGCTGACCTGGGAGCAAAAGTGCCAAGACATGAATGGTAGTCACTTTCAACATCTGTCGTAGTTGGTTTAATACTGAAATTCCTTTCCTCTGCTGTGTTTCTTTCTACCCTGGATTCTGTTCGCCGGAATACTTTTATTTGCCCCATCCTGGGTACATCTACCTATCAAAGAAGTGGGGGGAGGGGGATGGGGGAGGGATAAAAAAGAAGTGATGGCCAAGATGCGCGGATACTAGTACTTTATTAATATAGTATTTGAGAATGATAGCACTTAGTAACTTGCAACGAACTTCACACGTAATATCAAACTTTTTATCGCTTTACTACATTATCGCTCTTCATGCCGTGAAACAGCTTCATTAATCATGACGTTTTAATTTATTACTTCTTTATTAGTAACTGTAACCAACGCATTTTGCAGGCAGTATTCACATACACCACTGTATGTGCCAGTAAAATTATGTCATTGGCACATGGGTCAGGAGATATCACGTCATAAGCTCTGAGAAGTGTGGAAGATTGCCACCTCAAGTATGACGTTTAATTTTATTACTTCTTTTCTATTAATTCTAGTCGCAACACATTTCACAGGCAGTGTTCACATAAGTCGCTGAAAGTACATACAAAACTATATCATTGTTCAACACACAGTCCAGAAGGTACTCCATAAACATTGAACTGCTTGAAAAGCAAACAGCAGGGTCAAATTCACTAGAGATAAAGATAAAATATATTTACAAATACATGTGAAATAGGCGAAAAATATTTGACACGGGTCTACGTGAGCAACGCCAAGGGTAAAGAGCTCATCCTAAACACCTGGAACGATTTCAACCACTTTTGATAGCCATGTTACTTACGATCTGGAAAGAAATTCTATGGGGGTGAGAATTATCAGCCTCCTATTGGGGAGAGAAGGGGGGGAGAAAGAGATGGACAGACAGTTAGAGGGAAAGTAGGAGATGGTCTAATAGTGGACTGGAATAAATACATACCTTCGCATTTTTTAAAATAACTTGTAACTGCGGATAATACTGCGCTTCGCAGCTAGTATCCAATAATGGAACTTTCTGAAAGTCACTCCTTAAAATGTCAGATTTCAAGCTGTTCATTCATTCAGCGAGGCCGGCCGAAGTGGCCGTGCGGTTAAAGGCGCTGCAGTCTGGAACCGCAAGACCACTACGGTCAAAGGTTCGAATCCTGCCTCGGGCATGGATGTTTGTGATGTCCTTAGGTTAGTTAGGTTTAACTAGTTCTAAGTTCTAGGGGACTAATGACCTCAGCAGTTGAGTCCCATAGTGCTCAGAGCCATTTGAACCAACCATTCAGCGAATTCTGAGTCGCGATCCTATTGTAAAGGCATTCTGTACCAAATTCATCTATTGCTTAACGCACTACTGTCTGACTGATAAAGTGAAGACGTGTCAGCTAGTCAACACGTTGGAGACATAGTACACGGTACGATCAGAGGCCTGCGTGGACGTGTCCTGTCAAAACATTTCTCGTACTGTGATCAGGGCTAGTCTGTCCTGTTCTTACTCCTATCTTGCTATGGACGACCGGTACTGGAGCTTGCTCGTGAACGCTGGGTGTTCGTACTGAGGTTATTTTCTAGTGGCTATTCTAATGCTAGTAACTACGAAAATTATGGTGAGTTTGCGGCATGCCGTTGCAGGATTTTTTTTTTTTTTGCACCGTTCTTAGGACAGTATATGAGCATTATCGAGTGTTCAGACTTGGCTTACATCGTTCAGTTAGGTAAACTGTGTCCCAAACTCGCGGTACCGTGTACGTATTTCAAACGTTCGTTCTACCGTTAGCGTGCTGGTTTCATTACACTTAAGCTATTCTGGCGTGTATAGAACTAGCAGAACTTGCTTTTGTGCTGCTTTATACGTATATATCGTGGACGTGTATACTAAGTGATCTATCATGGGACGAGCCTAAAGCTACTATTTGTTACTGACTTTGAATTAAGTGTTAACAACCAGTAAGGTAAGTTCAACATTTACGGTTTAGTTTCCTTCCCCAGTCGCTTATGAAATCTTTTCTATACCGCACTCGCTCTACACTCGTCTTTTTACCTACATTCTTGTGTCTGTACTTGACTGGAGCTCGAGCACTGCTATGAACTATGTCTTCAGCAGAATTATTAGTCAAAGCAAAGGCAAACTGCCATCACCAAAGTATTTTAAACTCTTCGCATACCTTTACAACTCTCAGTGGTGCTGGCGAGAGTTCGAGACAGCTTACTGCTTCCATATTACGTTCGACGTGACTGTTTCATTCCATATTATTGTGTGGACCAACGTTATGCTTTCATTGTGAAGTTCACATTCTCATTGAACGTGAAATGCCTACAAAGATCACATACGCACACACAAAATATGTAGAAAACTTTAAGAAGTAATCGCGATCTCGAATTTGTTGAATTATTCATTCATCTCCAGTTTCTTCCTCTGAAAGAATTTCCACCTATTAAACATTTTAAAGAAACTTATCAGATAGCATATAAAATTATTTATTATTATACAAAGGAATATATTTTCAGACAATGTTGCTAAAGTTACATATTCTCACGCAGTCCATCAGTTCAAAAACAGTAAGGTGCCTTCTGTTCTGTAAATCGTTGAAATATGGAATACATGATTACATATTCCATTCAACTTCTTAAATACATTTCAGTATTGTAACTTCCTAACTGAAATTACCAATTATTTTCACCCATGCACAGTTCATATAAGCTTCCATTCTGCAGCGCACAATTCCCCAACCATTGTATAGAACTGCCCCATCGAGTGGGATATCGCGTACAGTTGCATCTTTGTGGTAATTGCAGTAAACCTCCACTGAACTATTTTTTACTTTCAAATAGATTCGGTAAATTAAAATTAGAGAAACTACGTCAATATTACGTCCAATTTTTTACAGGTTACTTATTACGAATGAGTCAAAACAGGAAATGTTTCGTAAGAGAGCATTATTCACAAACTTTCCCTTACGATACTTACGATTACAGTGTTGGTTGAGGTGTTGGTGTGGTGACGAGGATGATGATTATTTGTTCTCTTTAGTGCCAATACTGAGAAAGTAGGACATTTTCATAGGATTTATCGGCCAGGAAAAGGGTTCAAAATGATTGATTTTGCCAGAAAAATAAATATTTGTTGTACTGAAAGATGGGCAATATCAGTAAATCATTCTGTTCCTATTCTTTAAAGAATCTAATTCTTGTGTATGAAACAGTTTCAAACCTCTGGTTACTTTAAAAATGAGTTACAATTTTCGTTTTTGTGGTTAAAGGTTCAAGCGAGAGAAGATTAAAATTTTTAATGCCGCGGTGATCACATGAAGTATCAACTTTTCGTTGCTACTGTAAACAGTTAGATAGAGGGAACCTGCAACTGAGACGTACACCGGGTGAACAATTAGGTAACATAGATGTACTACGAACAATATGATCGGGATACTGCTTGCAGAAATTAAAAAAAACTAATACGTGGTTAAAGTCTTTCACCTCTATGATATCTATATATCTCAGAAGCAATGAAGAAATTGAAATTACAGTTCAGTGTGAAAAACTGTAAACAATAAAATTCGCTGTTGACTTTGATATCCTCCGTGAAAATGGAGACTTACAGGGCCGTTTGAATGGAATGAACAGATTTCTTAATAGGGTTTATTTGGCAGAGGATAAACCGGCGAAAGAGGTAAATATTAAGGAACAAAATAAGTAAGATCAGCGTCACATTTAAGAGCAATATTGACCATCACGTAGTAAACTGGGCAAAGGACCAAATACGCATGACGGACGAAGCTTCAAATATACTGGACCTGGAAGAACGAATAGTAGGATCTGAGTCACATAGTACGCCGTCACTGTTGCGACTGAGTGATATATATACTGGAGAGCCAAAGAAAATGGTGCACCAGCCTAATATCGTGTAGGGCCCCAGGGAGCACGCAGAAGTGCCACAGCACGGCGTGGCATTGACTCAACTAATGTCTCATGTGCCCATAGAGGGAATTAATAGCACGAATCCAGTAGGACTGCCTACTAATCCGTGAGAGTACGAGGGGCTGGAGATCTCTTCTGAATGGAACGTTGCAAGGCATCCCAGAGATGCTCATTAATGTTCATGTCTGGGGAGTTTGGTGGGCAGCGGAACTGTTTAAACTCAGAAGAGTGTTCCTGGAGCCACTGTGGCAATTCTGGGAGTGTGGGGTGTCGTATTTGGCTACTGGATTTGCCCGTCAGAAAGCACAGTGGACATGAATCGATGCAGGTGATCAGGCAAGATGCTTACATACGTGTCAGCTGCCAGAGTCGTATCTAGACGTGTCAGAGGTCCCATATCTCTCCAACATCACGCGTCCCCCACCGTTACAGAGCCTCCAACATGCTTTAACAGCCCCTTATAACGTGCATGGCCCATAGATTCATGAGGCTGTCTCCGTACCCGTGCACGTCCATCCGCTCAATTCAATTTGAAACGAGACTCGTCGGACCAGGCAACATGTTTCCAGTTATCAACAGTCCAATGTCGGTGTTAACGGGCCCAGGCGATACGTAAAGCTTTGTATCGTGCATTCATCAAGGGTACGCGAGTGGACCTTCGGCTCAGAAAGCCCATATCGACGTTTCGTTGAATGGTTCGCACGCTGACGCTTGTTGATGGCCCAGTATTGATATCTGCAGCAATTTACGGAAGGGTTGCACTTCGGTCATGTTCAACGTTTCTCTTCAGTCGTCGTTGGTTCCGTTTTTGCAGAGTCTTTTCCGGGCGAAACGATGTCAGAGATTGATGTTGTACCGAATTCCTGATATTCATGATACATTCGTGGAATGGTCGTACGGGAAAATCCACACTCCATCGCTACCCTGGAGATGCTGTGTCCCATCGCTCGTGCGCCGACTATAACACCACGTTCAACCTCACTTAAATCTTGATAATCTGCCATTCTAGCAGCAGTAACGGATCTATCAAGTGCACCAGACACTTGCTGTAGTGTCAGGCGTTGCTGACTGTATTTGAATACGCATGCCTGTATCAGTTCCTTTGGCGCTTCAGCGCATGAATATGTGCGTACTGCGTTGACGAAGGATAGACGTAATTTTGGTCTTGGGGAGTTCAAAACGTCCAGCATCCAGCGGCGAGGAATATTTGAAAAAACAGTCTCACATCACAGTTCAGCGACTGTTTCGTCGCCATTTCGAGTGAAAGCGGCGTGACAAAGTCCTAGATCATGAGACTGTTATACGGTGGATGCAACAGTGCAGGACTACTGCATCTGCAGAAAGTACAGAGAGACGTAGGATATATCGGACCCTACAGCGAGTGGCAGAGTTGAGCGAAGGACTCGACCGTAGTCCTCACATTTCTTCTGCCAGACGTGCCTTGCCGCTAACAATGGCACAACGCAGCCTTCGGTGCATCATCAATTATGCGCTTCCAGTTACACAAACTACATGTCGTACAGAATCTACACGAAAAAGGAGCAGGTGCCTACTGAAACTTCGCCTTCCACTTCCTGCAAGTTTCAGCAACCTATCCGCATTTGGAAAACAAGAAACTAATGTCGGATGAGGCCCATTTTCATCTGGACGGTGTTGTAAACAAACAGAATTACAGGTACTGGGCGCCACGTAACAAGGTGATCCTCGTCTGCTGCACCAGATACCCCTGCATTGTGAACGTGTGTGTGGTGCAGCGTGCTTCGTTTGGAGTCATCAGTTTTTTGAGGATCTTGATGATCGTGCAATAACAGTTACTAACAATCGTTAGTTGCAAATGTTAAATGACTTCCTTCTTCCAAGATTCAGCAACGGACTATGATCCCAACAGGCAACAGCTCATAAGATCAGCCAATTCATGTATATCTTGCGGGGTCATTTTCCTTGTCGACAGGTTTTCAGTTCCGAGACATCGGTCAGCACGATCGCCCGGTTTGACTGTCTCTGACTACTTCTTGTGGTATACTTTGAGGGACATGTGTACGCTACAAGTCCTCAAAACACAGCTAAATTGAAGGAAAGGGTACGTATAGCCGTGGAGGAGATCCCTTGGAAGATTCTGAATCAGATGGTGAAGATTTCGATCGCTGCCTGGAGGAATCAGCGGAACGTGATGACGACCATCTGTGTGGCGTTATATTCAACACCAAGCACAGGCATGGAAATATTTTTCTTTGTTTCCAATGTGTGTTTCAATAAATGTGTCAGCATTTCTTGAAGTTCTATCTTTTTTGCATCCTAGTATTCATTCTGTCAGACCTGCATAAGAAGCAGTTTGGCACAACTACATAGACCAAAGACGTCTACGTTTATCAAATTTAATATTTGGAATAAAATTCTGAGAATTTATGTTTAGAGCACAGTATTTAATTGAAGTATAGAATTGACTGTAGTGAACCTGCAAGCGGCATTATGATGTTACACAAGAATGATGATGTAAGAGGTCCACGACTAAGGAATTTATTGCTAGCGCACTCGAGCAGATGGAATTTCGATGGACTGCTAACGCGCTGCCTGCGATACGTAAACTACAACAGAATCACAGACCAGAGAGCAGTGTCCGCAGCAGCAGCAGCAGCAGCAGTAGTAGTAGTAGTAGTAGTAGTAGTCTTAGTTCGCAGTCGGGTGGTTGGGTCAGGTCGCTCTTAGAGAGCAGTTGTCTAGCTCACAGAGCGCACTTATATCCCATATGGAATTACCAAGGCCGGTCGTAGAGAACGATGGCGGTGCCTGTGCGATGCATTATAAGGTAATACCAAACATTATTATTATTATTATTATTATTTCTTTACTTTCTCAGACGTTAAGTCTGGTTAAAAATGGGACGCGACGCGGACCTTGATCAAGCGTCACTTCCTTTTAACTGTACGGTATATGTTATATTGCATTTAGGAACTTTCGGGTAATTGAACATATATCAATAATTACGGATTTCTGTAATTGTATATATAAGTTTGGATGTAGCTGTATTGTATTGATGTACTGGTGGATATTGTGTGGTATGACTCCTGTAGTTGATAGTATAATTGGTATAATGTCAACTTTATTCTGATGCCACATGTCCTTGACTTCCTCAGCCAGTTGGATGTATTTTTCAATGTTTTCTCCTGTTTTCTTTTGTATATTTGTTGTATTGGGTATGGATATTTCGATTATTTTTGTTAATTTCTTCTTTTTATTGGTGAGTATGATGTCAGGTTTGTTATGTGGTGTTGTTTTATCTGTTGTAATGGTTCTGTTCCAGTATAATTTGTATTCATCATTCTCCAGTACATTTTATGGTGCATACTTGTATGTGGGAACGTGTTGCTTTATAAGTTTATGCTATAAGGCAAGCTGTTGATGTATTATTTTTGCTACATTGTCATGTCTTCTGGGGTATTCTGTATTTACTAGTATTGTACATCCACTTGTGATGTGATCTACTGTTCCTATTTGTTGTTTGCAAAGTCTGCATTTATCTGTTGTGGTATTGGGATCTTTAATAATATGCTTGCTGTAATATCTGGTGATTATTATTATTATTATTATTATTATTATTATTATTATTATTATTATTATTTATTGCCGCGCTCATATGTAATTTGCAACAATTCATTTTGTACTAATGTTATATGAAAGTCACATGTAAATAAATTTTCGATAATAATCTGTCTTATAAAGATAACTTTTGACAGTCATTTATCTGAATTTAAAGTTTTTACTAATTTCTCCTATCCATAGTCGTGCCAATTATCTTAAGTAAAATCAGTTGTTCTTCATACATAACAAAATCTAGTGGCCAGCATTGCACTGGCACTGTTTCTTGTTGAAACCATGATTGTTCCACATCCACATCGAACATACCTAATTGGGGAAGAAGGAAGTCTTGCAGCATCTCTAGGTAGCGTTCACTGGTGACAGTTACAGCCACACCGCTGTCATCCTCAAAGAAGTAAGGGCCAATAATCCCAAAGGAAGCAACACCACACCACACCACACTGTGACACGAGATCTGTGCAAGGGCTTGAAGTGCAGTTCATGCGGGCTTACATCACGCTTATTTTGTTTATTCACTGAACCATCTGACAGGATGGTGTTCATCATATGTGGATTTTGGCGGTAGAGATCACGCATGGTTAAGCAGAATGTTTCGCGTGAAACCCAATCACGAGGCCTAATTTCCTGAACAATCTGCAGCTTGTATGGGTGAAAATGGAGATCTTGGTGCAATATTCTCCTCAATGGGTGATCGGATAGTTCGCGCATGACGACGAGAAAATCATTTTGGGCTGTGCAATAGTGCAGCACAAACAGTTTCCACGGCTTCTGGTGTCCGCACAGTTCTTTCACTTCTTCGCGGTTTGCCATTGCAAACAGAACTTCTTGTACTAAATACACGTACCAACCTCCCAATGGTCCGTTCATCTGGAACTTTCCCATGACGTCCCAAGTTGAAAAGTTGCCGAAATAGACGCTGGGTAGCAATAACAGACTCGTTATTCTTGAAATAACTTTCAACAGCAAAGGCACGATGCTGTGCACTCCACCGCTACATATCACGGTCACACTCGGAATGGCAGCTCACTAGTACGCGAATGCGGCACGATCTGGCGCGCATTCATGCAGTACGTCATTGTACTACGCAAGTCAAATTACACTATGAACTCTGCCGCGCCCTGTACTTCGACATGAAAAGATTAGTATATTAAGGTAAACAGTTGCAGGCTTCATCAAAAACGGAAAATAGCAATTATAACGGCCGAATAAGGTTAAAACATAGTTAAACATTAAAATTTTCGAGTTGGATAAACCGACGACAGTAAAAGTGAAAAATCATTTATTCAGTAGGTTCGTAACACACGATACAATTACGAGGAGCCCAAAAGAAAAGTACCTACAACGCAGCTGATCACTAAATAATAATGTGTGAGCCTGTCACTACGAGTTACATTTTTCAGCTTATAAATTTGTAGACATCCGTGGGTTCGAAGACAGTTTGTACGGAGGCGGATCAGAGTCACTTCAGTCACATCTGTGACAGAATGACGTCCAACCAGATTAAAAAATTCGTTGTAAGAAATATATATTATAGTCCGTGACTCGCTGCTTACTTCCGCAATGACATCACACCACAGTCTTATCAAATAAGCAGACAAGTATTTGTAGCTTGTGAGTTAATTTGTTTCCAATGCCACGTCCGTTTAACGAAGAAAACCTTTTTAAATAAATAGCCATGTCAAATACAGTAGCCAATTAGTAAGCGTAATCTGTACACTATTTGAGTAAAACTTCATTCACGTTGGACAGCTTGCTCCGAGACCCCAATTTCTCGTTTCACATTTGTGTGACCGATATGGACAATCTGATGATTAGGCTTAAGAGACCAACGTAATGCAGCAGTTAAATCTGGAGAGCAAATCTGAACCCACTGCTTCTGAATAAGAGTTCAGTGACAAACGGTATTCCACGTCCCTCGGTTTCATAAAATCATGTAAGTGGCAAGATACAATCTATAATCCACGAGGCTCTCCATTATCCCCATATCCAGTGGATTGCGAAAGTTGCAGAACTAGCCCTCCTGGAAGAGCACTTGCCCGCGAATGCCAAAGGTCCCGAGTTCGAGTCTCGGTCCGGCACACTGTTTTAATCTGCCAGTAAGTTTCATATCAGCGCCCACTCCGCTGCAAACTGAAGATCTCAATCTGGAAACATACCCCAGGCTATGGCTAAGCAGTGTCTCCGCAGTATGTTTTCTTCCAGGAGTGCTACTTCTGCAAGGACTGCAGGAGAGCTATTGTGAAGTTTTGAAGATAGGAGGCGAGGTAATGGTGGACGGGCATTGAGTCGTGCTTGGGTAGCTCAGATGGTAAATCACTTGCCCGCGAAAGGTAAACTTTCCTGGTTCGAGTCTCGGTTCTGCACAAAGTTTAAATCTGCCAGGACGTGTCAAGTTACCATGCACTTACAGGGTGAGTAAAATAGGACTGGGCCATAAAATGTTTCATGCACCCTATGATAGGCAACTCAACTTAGACCAGCCTTAGCTAGGGCAGATGATGTAATGTGTTGCTTATCTTAAGCAGCAAGAAGCATTTTCTGGTTGGTTCAATTGGCTCTGAGCACTATGGGACTTAACTTCTAATGTTATCAGTCCCCTATAACTGAGAACTACTTAAACCTAACTAACCTAAGGTCATCACACACATCCATGCCCGACGCAGGATTCCAACCTGCGACCGTAGCGGTCGTGCGATTCCAGACTGTAGCGCCTAGAACCGCTCGGCCACCCCGGCCGGCTGCATTTTCTGGGCCACTTTCATTAGTGGCAGGCAATATTGAGGGATATGACAGGAAAGTTCATTTGACCAAAAGCTTCATATCGATATATGCTCCATTCCGAAAGGATTCCGAGATAGAACACAGTTAATCCATATTTGGTTTTTGACTAGTGGCGTGCACTTATGTACCTTACCCACCCAAACCCTTTCACGTTACCTCGCGAAGTTTGCTTCGGATGTCTTCCTGCTATAGGAATAGGAGGGGATTCAAAATTGAGCACTGGGGGACTCCTTTGGTGCTTCCTCCACCTTCCCTATTTTTTTACCTCTCCACAATTGAATTATTCAGTACAATGTCCAGCATTTCTTTCGTTAAGTATGATTCACATCAATTATATTTAAAGCCATCAGTTCCATAAAAAACAGTGTATGTTAAATGTGTTTTATCTCCGAAATCATTTGGAAAGGGCGTGTTCTATAAGGTTTTTACTTCAAACGAGCCTTGCTATCATATCCCTGAACACTGACCATTATTCGTCAGACATTATGTATTGTTCATTTTTCTCCCGGATAAAAGTAATGCTGACATATGCTAGCCAAGATATATTACGCCAGCTTCGATGTGAACAGGGCCTGTTTACCATCTCTGATGATGGGATGGCAACGGAGCACCAGTCTAATAATAAGTACGCCTCTAAAAAGTGTTACTTACAACAGTGAAAAACCTCTTGATCGTGGTGTTTCCACACTGCAAGTACAAATCGAAATGTGTCAAACAAACAATGATTTAGCTTCACTCTTGACGAGGAAAAGCGAAGATATTGCATGAGTAGACCTGAGTAAACAGCTGACAAACCATCTCTAGGAAATTACAGAGTACCGCTACAGGAGGACAGCAGGCTCAGCCTAGGAATTTCCACTGAATACAGGGTTTAACAGCGACACGATTGACTTCACCTCGTTGCCCCATGAGACAATATCGCAGCGTGAATGGAGACTTCGCAGAGGGATTTAAATTCTATAGCGGGCCTCGATGGACGATAAATCGGTGTCGTGTAGCCGGGGCGGGGCGCACTGGGGGCTGATTGGGGAAGGCCAGCGCGCTGGCCGCCCGCCAGCCATCGACCGGCACGCGGGTACTGAAAGGGCCCGCCGCTGACTGGGATCCAGCGGGAAGGGCCACTCCCTCGTAGAACGGACCACTGCGCTACTGCCACTGCTACTTACATTTGGAGGTCTCTACTGTCCGAGGACTCAACCCAATGAGGTCACTTGTACCATCAACTGCATTTGACTCGGTGAAATAAAGTACATTGATGATGAAACTTCCTGGCAGATTAAAACTGTGTGCCGGACGGAGAGTCGAACTC
The DNA here is from genome assembly GCF_023864345.2 of Schistocerca serialis cubense. Lineage (NCBI taxonomy): Eukaryota > Metazoa > Arthropoda > Insecta > Orthoptera > Acrididae > Schistocerca > Schistocerca serialis. The sequence goes on from NC_064646.1 coordinate 243,139,818, forward strand.
GAGACCTTTGCCTGTCGCGGGCAAGTACTCTACCAACTGAGCTACCCAAGCACGACTCACGCCCCGTCCTCACACCTTCACTTCTGCCAGTACCTCATCTCCTACCTTCCAAACTTTACAGAAGCTCTCCTGCGAACCTTGCAGAACTAGCACTCCTGAAAGAAAGGATCTTGCGGTGACGTGGCTTAGCCACAGCCTGGGGGATGTTTACAGAATGAGATTTTCACTCTGCAGCGGAGTGTGCGCTGATATGAAACTTCGTGGCAGATTAAAACTGTGTGCCGGACCGAGATTCGAACTCGGGACCTTTGCCTTTACCCGGGCAAGTGCTCTACCATTGATGATGGGGATCACATCAATCGATATTAAATTATATCACCGAAAACCTGATATGCTGTACCTGCAATAGTCTGAATATGTAATGACTAAGAGTATCATTTCATTCCCGTCTTAAATATGCAGTTTGAGGCGAGTAACTTTCTTTTTACCGGCTGTTGTCATTTGTGATCCAGCTTTTTAAAATCTTTCTGGTTATACTACCCCATTATCATATAAAGTAATTAAAAAGCTCAAGTACCAAAATAACGAGTATTTCAGCGGCAGAGAGTTTGGCCAATTGAGTCTATATCCTGACGACGGCCAGTGCAGCATGGACGAAACGTCTGTTATTTATGTTACCGTTTGTAGTATTTTATAAGCTGACACGGCAATACAACCAGAAAGATTTTAATGAGACTGGCACCGTCTTGGCCACCTATTAACATGCAAAATAATGCAGTCCCTCCGGGTGTTCTGCCGAGTTTCCGCTTCCATTTCGCACAATATTTCAGCCAACGACACAGCCGTCTTCTCCAGGTGCAGCGAGTTTTGCTGTTTTGTGTTCTCGCTCGCTGTACTCCAATCAGACTCTGTGTGTATGTATATACATGTATATATCCGAGCTGTTTTCACCTAGACGAATGACTAATGACGTAAACAGCAATGCTAACCAGTAGTTTCAAAGTAAACGAGACTCAGGCATAAACTTTCTTTTAATGCCATTTTGCTATCTTTTGCTGCCAGTGTAGCATATCACGATGAGACAAATCCAGTGCTGCAACACTTGTCTGTAACAAGAAATCGTGGAATGTAACTGCATTAATTGTACAAATTTGTGCTGTTGTTCTAGGCGCTCAGTCCGGAGCTGCACGACTGCTACGGTCGCAGGTTCGAATCCTGCCTCGGGCGTGGATGTGTTTGATGTCCTTAAGTTAGTTAGGTTTAAGTAGTTCTAAGATCTAGGGGACTGATGACCACTGATGTTAAGTCCCATAGTGCTCAGAGCCATTTGAATCTTTTTTTTTGTGCTGTTGTTGAATGGTCCACCGTTCGAATGTTTACACCACTCTCCAATGAAACTTTGCTCAACGTAGCAATAGGTACGTAATGTTTACGCTGCTCTCGATGGATACCTGTGTTTTCTACACAAGAGCCACGTCATTTGTGTGTTGCCCTTCGGAGGAGTTGACTATAGTGCAGTGGAACCACCGTCTAAGTTGATCAGACGATTGCTGCATTTCATTTGCAGGGTGTTTCTTCTAAAACACCCACATAGTCTAATAGTCAGATGTGCATAAAACCTTTGTATAACGTCATTTGCTTATGACGAACTGACCTACATGCCCTTCATTAGTAGTAAACTAGCTGTTTCCGGCCCGTCTCGCTAAATGAGAAAAAGAGAAAGCACGCGTTTGTAATATTTATGGGAGTTCTATGTATGTCCTGGTCCCCTGTCTCCTGATCCATCGCCTGCGCCCCCTCCCCTCTGTTCACCGGCTTGTCCTTCCCCTCTTCTCTGTTCATCTCTTCCTCTCCCTCTCATGGTCCATCTTCTCCTCCGCCTGTGTCTCCATATCTCGTGAACCTCCCCCTCCCTTCTCTGTCAACTCCTAGCCCCTTTCTAGCTTCTCCTCCATCTAACTATGTAATCCAGCCTCCTTTCTTTCCGCTTTCAATGTCCACCTCCTCCCACTCCTCTGTCCGTCTCCTATTTCTTCCTCTCTCTAACGTGAGCCTTGTTTAATATTATTGAAAATTCAGATTCTATATCAGTATTCTAATCTTAAGCCGATAAACCATAAATACAGCTTTCCGGTTTGCTAACAACGTTTCACTGTTAGGCGTTTCATATTCAGTATATTAATACAGGGTGAATCACTATTACCACCAACAATAACTCCGAAAGTATCAGTATGATAGGAGCTAAAATGCTTGTGGAATAAAAGTTGCATGGAACAATGGGGGCAATGATATGACGTTGGTTTTTTGTTGCTAGGTGGGGTCGCTTCAGAAATATGAAGGTTAACTTCGTTTTTTTTTAAATGGGATTCTATAGTTTGGTAATTATTTTCTGATAGCGGCTATCGAGACGAATCAAATGATGTGTAACAGTGTCTTTTAAGGTCAACGAAGGTCACCAAGGTGATATGAACGTCCATTTACAAAAGGTGTTCGAAGTAGTATCAATGCAGTGCTGCAATCTTCATATCATGTATTGAGTGATATTCTTTATCACATTGGCACTTATCGAAGTACATGCTCTTGCAATTTTCTCTCGTGTATCGTACAAATAGTAAATATTCGCCCAATACGCTGTAAATGTAGCAGTAGTTGCTGCTGCTACAATAAATCCACATGCCAATTTTCGGCAATAACAAAGAGAGGGTTTATAGGCCAAACAAGTTCAATGACTGGATTGGCCAGCCATTATGGCGTGTGGTGATGATGGCAGTCGAGTCAACGTTTCCGTGGTCGCAGGCAGGTGGCAGCAAAGTAAGTAGTGATGTCAGCACCAACAACACCGCCAGGCAACCATCCCACTTAGCCAATTCGCTGTGTGACCCACGCTGCCTGCTAGAAGCGTTGAGGGTAAGTGGTCAAGGCCAGCATGACCACTATGGAGACTGTGTGCTGACAGAGCAGCCAACAGTAGCCGAGTTTGCCCACACAGTGGCTGGAAGCCCTCAGTCATGATCACACAAAGGAACACCATCAAAGACGTGTAGACCGATGGAACTAGTAGATTAGTGGATGTGAAGATTGTGGATCATCATAGGTCGCTATTAGCGGCTGAGTACTTCTACCATAACAGGAATTTTTGTACAGGCCTGGCCAGAGCTAGTTTTACTACAGGACTGGATTGTTCCACACAAGATAACAGAACCCCAGCATTGGCATGAAGAATTCAGGCCATCCGTACCATGGTCGCTCCATCTGCATGTTTTGTCAGTACTCTGGCACCTCTGGTGACAGCAGAAATAACCACCTTGGTGCTGGTCTATTAGTTCCCGCCAAATCAGCATTCCCTGTTATATACATTATTCAGCTGGACTTACCTCCTCCTCTGAATTTTTGCAGCACCTGACAGTCATGCCTTAATTCTATTCATGTGAGCAAAGTACGTTATTTTGCGACGCACCAGAAGCTGTTTTCGTATTCGTAATAGACGTAAGTATCACTCACTTTATATTTCTCTACATCAAAAGCTGTACGCTGTAATACTCAGTATTGTTTGTTGGTTCTCCACTAGGACAACAGTCTTGTGGAGAATTATTGCTGACCAGCTGAGAAACTCGGCATTGCTTAGGTATTTGTTTGTAACTGTGTCGAAGACTTCATACACTTGGAATTTATTTTTGGCTTACAAATCTTTGTGCACAACGTTTTAAGTAGTATGACTGGGGACAAGAACGAAGAGCTCCTTTGCTTCACTAACATAAGAGAGGCGTAGACGTGGCTATGCGAAAAGTGACTGACAATAACGTCCACACTCACAACACGCAGTGTTTGGTTTTTCTTGTTTATGGTCATGGCATAACATATGTTCACCAGGAATTATACACGCATTTGAAGTGAAATGTAGGATTTGAGGTGTAAAAACTCTCTCGCCTGCTCCACTTTCCATCGAAAGTTCCACTTCTATGACGTTACGTTGGAGAGGAGCACTTTTAAGTTTCCGTGAGTGAAGGGTTCTGAGGAGCGAGATAATGCATGAAGGTCTCGATCAGAGTAACAGCGAGCCTCTCTTTAGGAGGGAGTTTCTAAAGAGGAAGCTATTGCCCAATGTTCTCGAGCTACATCAAATCTCGCCTCGCAATCTTCATTCGATTTTGGAGACCGCAGAGTCCTCGGTCTTTTAGCAGTTCTAGTGCATTTAGAAACACTCGACCGTTTTGTAGGCAGATTTATTCATAAACAAAACAAAATCAAAATGTAATGACTAACAAGCCAAAGCACAAAGCCAACATAATAAATCAATTTTGCCTAGCTTACCAAAACAAGAAAATCAGTATCGTTAAGTTATTAATACACAAAGCGAGATCAGTAAATCCTTATACCCTAGCCAAGGAAATTAGATACTAGTTGACATTCATAAACATAAGATTATGGCGCTTAGTTCTGTCACTGGTGTAAACTTCCGAATATGTATGTGTCACTGACTTAAAGGAACTAACGCCGCTATCTATTGTTCGTTTGGTATACATTTCTGTGATTATTAAACACCCGAACAACAAAGATGAACATACGAGTTTGGATAAATCTTTAAATTACGTTCCCTCGTCTCATTCTTATTGATGATTTCATGAAATGAAGCCAAAATGTTACCTACGATATGCTCAAGTTCAGAGAGTCAGACACGACGGTTTTATATACAGTTTCAAATTATTATATCTTTTTTTATCTGTGGCCAGATTTTGATGAAAGAAACACACTTTGCCCCAAGCTACGCTCAAGTTACAAATGAGAACCCCATGAAAATTCGTCTAGTATTTTTGGCGATTAGCGTGTTGAGAGAGACGAACAGACAAATACGACGTTTTTACAATTTCATAATTAGTGTCGATATAGAGCAATCTACTTTCACAAATCATGGGAATGTGAATTTGGTGAACATTCAAACTGGTCAAGCAAAAACCTACATGCTTCAACCTGTTGCAAAGGAGTGTGAATGTGTGGTGTGGAGTAATTGGACAGTGCGTGACAGGCGTTATCTCTTCGAGGATACTGAATAGCGAATAGTAAACTCAATTTTTAAATCCTTTACTCTTACTAGTAATGGCCTTGAGAACAGGTAAGATAATGTTCAAAATGGTTCAAGTGGCTCTGAGCACTATGGGACTCAACTTCTGAGGTCATCAGTCCCCTAGAACTTAAAACTACTTACACCTAACTAACCTAAGGACACCATACACATCTATGCCCCAGGCAGGATTCGAATCTGCGACCGTAGCGGTCGCGTGGTTCCGGACTGTAGCGCTTAGAACCGCTCGGCCACTCCGGCCGTCAATGTGGTTATGACATGATCGATATCCTGTTCGTAATTGTTCAGCAGAACAAAGTCATTTAAATCTCTCTGAATTTTAAAATTTTCTCGTTGATTGAGTACACTAGTAGCCGGAAACATCTCTGAATATTAAACTGCTTGTATCCAAACCTGTTGTAATCAGAGGTATCCAGGGCCATCGCCCTACACTATGGCATTAGACCTCTGGGATCACGTAAAGCGTGTAGTCTCGAAATATGGCAGAGATTCTGGCCATACATAAAGCACACCAGTAGCAAGACGCAATCAATACCTTCACTGCGCGGTAACAACGGTGAAGTCACTAAAGACAGTGCCACTAAAGCAGAGTTATTAAACGCGATTTTTCGAAACTTCTTCACTAAAGACGACGAAGTAGTTATTCCTGAATTCCAATGAAGAACAAATGCCTTGATGAGAAACATAGAAATAGATATCCTCGATGTCGCAAAGCAGCTTAAATCAGTTAATAAAAGCAAGGCTTCCGGTCCAGATTCTATTCCAGTCAGGTTCCTCTCAGAGTATGCTGATACAATAGCTCCATATTTAGCTATTATATACAAACGGTCGCTCACAGAAAGACCTGTACCTGAAGACTGGAAAATTGCTCAAGTCACACCAATACCAAAAAGGGAAGTAGGAGTAATCCGTTGAATTACAGGCCCATATTACTAACGTCTGTTTGAAGTAGGGTTTTGAAACATGTATTGTATTCAAACATTATGAAGTACCTCGAAGAAAACAATTTATTGACACGTAGTCAGCACGGATTTAGAAAATATCGTTCTTGCGAAACACAACTGGCTCTTTATACTCATGGCGTAATGAGTGCTACCGACAGGGGATGTCAAATTGATTCCCACCCACTCCAACCAGGGACCCTCCCCAAGGGTGACACAGCAAAAGCCACCTGGTAGCATGGCCTTTGCTGAGAGTGCCGATGCCCCTGACGGGCATCTACTCCTTGGCACACGTGAGGAGTTAACGGCGCAGGCATCAGCAGAGCGATCCCTGTGTTGTCAGGGGCTACAACCAACAGAGTACATGGCGGTCCCACCACAACGGACTGGCTACCGAGCTGGATATGAGATGCAAAGAAGTCCATGGCTATCGTCGGTGCAGAAAGCGACACTGCATAGTGCATGGCGGAAAACGCACAACTAAGGTTGAAACGTCCCCTCAGAAAAATTAATGAATTACTGTGCTGATAAACCTCTTACGTTATTTGCTTTTCAAACAGCTGAGCAAAACTGAACGTTCTCAGACATTACTCTCTCTACTTATTCTGATCAACTAACACACAATATTTTTAGCGCAACGCAGTCTGCCTTTCAATAATCCCTACAAGAGAATGGCCCTTACTAAATTAGCCTATACGTTTCACAAATCACTTACCTCACAAAATCTTCGTCACACAAACTACTGCAATACAGCGAGCGCCAATACTGCTAGCTAAATAAAAGATTCAAACTTCTGAAGGCACTAACTACTGATAGGCATAGTTAGCAAATGAAAGATTTTGATAGAGAACAAACAATGTATTTATCTTAATAGTGTTCAAAAGTCATAATGTATATAGCAGTTCATGACAGCCATTCTTACAAATGTACTGTTTCTGATGGGCACACGTCCAGATCATCCGCTCTCAAAATTCCGCCATTTCACACCCCCACATCCACCACTGCGGGCGGCTCACCTCCAACTGCGCAACGTTACGCGCTGTTAACAGCCAACTGCCAACGCTACAATGGCAGACAACAATGCAAACTAGCCACAGACTGCACACAGCACAGCCAGTGATTTTCATACAGAGCGCTACGTGGCGGTGGCGTTACCAATATAAGAACCTGAACAGCCTACTTACAAGGTGTCCTCGCCCAGGAGATGGAGAATGAGAGGGACTGCAAAGCGACGACGAGAAAGTGGGCTAAAGATCTCAGTGCACGATGGACATGATGCACCATGGAAGGCACCCATCCCCAATTGGCTCGCTCACGCACAAATTTTGAAAAATGGAGGTCAAACCCTAAAGGGGACCATAACACGAAGGCCGAAACGTGTGAGACTGCTTTCAGTCGCCTCTTACGACAGGCAGAATACCATGGGCCTATTCTCTCTCTCTCTCTCTCTCTCTCTCTCTCTCTCTCTCTCTCTCTCTCTCTCTCTGTGTGTGTGTGTGTGTGTGTGTGTGTGTGTGTGTGTGTGGGTGTGTGTGTGTGTGTGTGTGTGTGTGTGGTGGTTAGTGTTTAACGTCCCGTCGACAACGAGGTCATTAGAAACGGAGCGCAAGCTCGGGTTAGGGAAGGATTGGGAAGGAAATCGTCCATGCACTTTCAGAGGAACCATCCCGGCATTTGCCTGAAACGATTTAGGGAAAAAACAGAAAACCTAAATCAGGATGGCTGGAGACGGGATTGAACCGTCGTCCTCCCGAATGCGAGTCCAATGTGCTAACCACTGCGCCACCTCGCTCGGTTGTGTGTGTGTGTGTGTGTGTGTGTGTGTGTGTGTGTGTGTGTGTGTGTGTGTGTGTGTGTGTACATTCACTACTGGCCATTAAAATTGCTACACAACGAAGATGACGTCCCACAGACGCGAAATTTAACTGACAGGAAGAAGACGCTGTGATATGCAAATGATTAGCTTTTCAGAGCATTCACACAAGGTTGGCGCTTTGTGGCGACACTTACAACGTGCTGAGATGAGGAAAGTTTCCAACCGAGTTCTCATACACAAACAGCAGTTGACCAGCGTTGCCTGGTGAAACGTTGTTGTGATGCCTCGTGTACCATCACGTTTCCAACTTTGATAAAGGTCGGATTGTAACCTATCGCGATTGCGGTTTATCGTATCGCGACATTGCTGCTCGCGTTGGTCGAGATCCAATGACTGTTAGCAGAATATGGAATCGGCGGCTTCAGGAGGGTAATACGGAACGCCGTGCTGGATCCCAACGGCCTCGTATCACTAGCAGTAGAGATGACAGGCATCTTATCCGCATGGCTATAACGGATCGTGCAGCCACATCCCGATCCCAGAGTCAACAGATGGGGACGTATGCAAGACAACAACCATCTGCACGAACAGTTCGACGACGTTTGCAGCAGCGTGGACTATCAGCTCAGAGACCAAGGCTGCGTTTACCCTTGACGCTGCATCACAGACGGGAGCGCCTGCGATGGTGTACTCAACGACGAACCTGGGTGCACGAATGGCAAAACGTCATTTTTTCGGATGAATCCAGGTTCTGTTTACAGCATCATGATGGTCGCATCCGTGTTTGGCGATATCGAGATGAACGCACATTGGAAGCGTGTATTCGTCATCGCCTTACTGGCGTATCTCCCGGCATGATGGTATGCGGTGCCATTTGTTACACATCTCGGTCACCTCTTGTTCACATTGACGGCACTCCGAACAGTGGACGTTACATTTCAGATGTGTTACCACCCGTGGCTCTGCCCTTCATTCGATTCCTGCGAAACCCTACATTTCAGCAGTAAAATGGAGGACCGCATGTTGCAGGTCCTATACGGGCCTTTATGGATACAGAACATGTTCGAGTGCTAACCTTACCAGCACATTCTCCAGGTCTCTCACCAATTGAAAGCGTCTGGTCAATTGTGGCCGAGCAACTGGCTCATCACAATACGCCAGTCACTACTCTTGATGAACTGTGGTATCGTGTTGAAGCTGCGTGGGCAGCTGTACCTGCACACGCCATCCAAGCTCTGGTTGACTCAATGCCCAGGCGTATCAAGGCCGTTATTACGGCCAGAGGTGGTTGTTCTCGGTACTGATTTCTCAGGATCTATGTACCCAAATTGCGTGAAAATGTAATCACATGTCAGTTCTAGTATAATATATTTGTCTAACGTATACCCGTTTATCATCTGGATTTCTTCTTGGTGTAGCAATTTTAATGGCCAGTAGTGTATATCCTCTATGACGGCGTGAGGCATGGCATTACACTGATTCCGCTCTGTCCCCCCAGCTGGTACCAGTCCATGGAAATTACGAGTAGGTGAACAATGAAAGATTCAATCGTCTCTGGAAGTTGCCTGCATTTGATTTCCGGTCAGAGTAATTTTCAATTTACTGAAGGCATACATCGCTTCCGTTAAATCACCCAGCTCGGATACCATGGGCTAATTTCTTCTGTGTAGACGATTTGCCCTGGAAGTTTGAGTGACTAACTAATCGCAAATTGAAACTTTCTGGCAGATTAAAACTGTGTGCCCGACCGAGACTCGAACTCGGGACCTTTGCCTTTCGCGGGCAAGTGCTCTACCAACTGAGCTACCGAAGCACGCAAATCGCAAATTGCTTTGAAATGCAACAGATCTAATAAATGACAGTAGTTTATCGCAGTGATATTCGTTACCAGCAATGATACAAAAAAAATGGCTTTGAGCACTATGGGACTTAACTCCTCTAGAACTTAGAACTACTTAAACCTAACTAACCTAAGGACATCACACACATCCATGCCCGAGGCAGGATTCCAACCTGCGACCGTAACTGTCGCGCGGTTCCAGACTGTAGCGCCTAGGACCGCTCGGTCGCTCCGGCCGGCTTTATGGAAGTAATTGATTAAAAGAACGGATAGGGTGACGGGTACGTCATGAGGTATTAAAACCATAATTTGGCAATAAACGAAGTGTCAGTGTGACGTGTAGGGGTGGCGGTGGTTTGTGGACAGGGAAGGGGAAGATGCAGAGGGAAAACAAGGCTTTCACGCAGTAAACGTTTTCAAATAGAAGACTGAAAGAAATACTTTCTTCAGCACTGCATATCTCACTCTCCCGATTTTCACGCACTTTAACATGTTTTTATGAGGTCGCTTTCTTGTCTGTTTGGTCGGTGCAAATTTTTCAGTTTATTTTAAACTGGCTTTCCGATAAGCTGGTGACTTAAAACGTTCTACATAGCTCACAACTGAATGACAATGCAATATTAAATCACTTTCTTGTCTGGTGTGTGGTGGAGGGTAGTTTATTTAGCACTAACAGTAATCATATCAAGCTAAGAGTCGTACCATACATATGCACAATGTCACCGATTCACTGAAACTTTCAATTTAGCTGAGAACTCAATGAAAATGCATTACTACCCCGTTTTATTGCTTGTCTGTTTCCATCCTCCTGTCCCACTTGTCAATGTCGATAGTATAAAAAGTTTCTGTGGGTTCCTGTGTGAGCTCGATTCTGTCTAACTTTAACCTTCGAGGTACGTTCGTGAGGTAATCGTAGCAGGAAATAATGTATTGCTTGACTCAGAAACTGAGATAACCCTAAAATTTACCACATGTCTCTGCTGTAATCCTATCAAAATGTTTGAAATAAATTGTAAAATTTGACACACAAGACTAAAATCATAAAATTATTTAAGTAAAAAACGTTCTAATGCAACATTTTTATGACGGACTAAAAATATAATTTCTCCTAGCCTCATATAGATTCCTAATCCCAGTTTTACGAGTGTTTAATACCTATGGAAATAATTGTAGAATTTAAAAAAAATAATGGCGCACATAGGATATGTAATCAATGCATTAATAGTTCATCTCCTTCAAATTATCTGTTGTATGTGCCCCACGTTTCTCCTTTTTAATTCTGGAAGTATTTTCGTGGTTATTAGATATTGACAGGCGTGTACTTTCAGGACAATCTGTATGACTTTGTAGTCAGTTTTAAAAGCGTGTTGTGGTAAGTAGCTTTATTTACTTTGTTATTTTATTATGCACTCTCCGCGTACAGTAAGTAAAATTGCCCTCTTTGCTTTTCTCGCTGGAGCTGCAGTTTTAATGGCCAGCAGTGTATGAATCCGCAGGCAGTGTTAGGCACGAGGTACACCCCTTGCGGCCCCCTCCTCCAGCCTGGACATTCCGGACGCGGAGCGCATCCGGCGCAGTAATTCGGTCGCCGCGCGCTCCAAATTACGACGGCGCCGATTTGCCGCCCCCATTTGCAGGGGTGGCGCGGGCGCTGGAGGCGGCCAGCCACGTGGAGGGAGGGGCCTCAGCACTCGGCCCGACTCTTGTCCAAGCGGCGGTAATGGCGGTCGTCAACAGGCCGCCTAAACTGCACGGAGGATCTGGGCGTGACATCTGTGTCGAACGGGTAATTGGAAAGCGATCAGCTCAACGACTTAAAGCGGATGAGAATTCAAGAGCCTGTCGTCATGTGATGAAGCCGTTCGTGTTACCTGCTAAAACTTTCGACGTTAGTATCAACGTAGCCGCGCGGGATTAGCCGAGCGGTCTAAGACGCTGCAGTCATGCACTGTGCCGCTCGTCCCGGCTGAGGTTCGACTCCTCCCTCGGGCATGGGTGTGTGTGTGTGTGTGTGTGTGTGTGTGTGTGTGTGTGTGTGTGTGTGTGTGTTTGTCCTTAGGATAGTTTAGGTTAAGTAGTGTGTAAGCTTAGGGACTGATGACCTTAGCAGTTAAGTCCCATAAGATTTCACACACATTTGAACATTTTTTTTTTTTTAGTATCAACGTAGTTCATTACACTGACGGGTGATGCTCATTTACAGTACTCCATAACGTGCCACTCAGTCCAAGACTATATCCATACGCATTAAGAAAAGAAAAGAGTGTGTGTGTATGTGTATGTGTGTGTGTGTGTGTGTGTGTGTGTGTGTGTGTGTGTGCGTGTGTGTGCGCGCGCGTGTGTGTTCCACATCCCTTTCCAGATCACTGCATCGATTTCGGTCAAACTTGGTACACATTTTACTTACCGTCTAGAACGAACCACTCTAGGGTTAAGAACCACCTCTCTCTTGAAGGTGGAGGCGTGTGCTTCAAAAATTATCGCAGCTCATGAAGCTCAAATAGCCAGTCTCTATCACTAGTATTAAGGAAAGAGGTTGGTTAGTGACTTGCAACAAACTTTGTACATAATTTCAAACCTTTACGAGCCTCTTTCTCGCTGACACCACCCACAAATTGTTGAAAGGAAAACAAGTTTATAGCTAACTACATTTTCGATGTTCATGCAGTAGAACTGCTGTATCAGGAACGACGTTTCACTTTACTACTAATTTGGTTCGCAAAACATTTTGCAGATAATATTCACGTACACCACTGAATGTACCTGCGAAAATATATGAGTTCACGACAAATATTTCGGGAGATATAGTAGCACATACATTGAACTGCGTTAAATCGAAACTCCAGGTGGTAATTAGCTAGGGATATAAGTGAAATATGTATACAAACGCGAGTAAAGTATGTTTAAGGCAAGTGACAAGTGCATACGTGGGCCAAGACGTGGGTAAAAAGCATTAAATGAATTTTATCCATAGTGGATACTATTTAACGCCGTGACTGTTCCATATTGAAAAATTTCCGCTACCAGTCACAATAAAAGATTATTTATTTGCTACACGACCGGTTTCGGACTTGTGCCCGTCCTAATGTGTATATACATTCACGTACATGTTTCTCTTGCTGGAGATCACTCTATAATACAAAAAAATTATTTTCTGGTGACTAAACAGATGCAAGTGGGACAATTTTAAGTGGCAAGGCAGCATTTGTCGGAGATTTATCTGTACTTACGTAAAGAGGAAGCATCGTTATTGTAATTACTCAGTGGTGGCAGTTTTTCCACTTACTTCCACACTTGTTATTTTCACGTCCATATTTCAGTTTTATTTAAGTGTCACAGCCGTCCGCGGTGGTCTAGCGGTTCTAGGCGCTTAGTCCGGAACCAAGCGACTGCTACGGTCGCAGGTTCGAATCCTGCCTCGGGCATGGATGTGTGTGATTTCTTTAGGTTAGTTAGATTTAAGTGGTTCTAACTTCTGGGGGACTGATGACCACAGATGTTGAGTCCCATAGTGCTCAGAGCCATTGAGTGTAACAGCATATTTCTCTATTACGACATACACTCGTGAAATACGCTGTGTTTACATATAAACATGTGGGTTATGGTCAAAGTACTTAGATGTAGCATGTGTAATGATTTCTGTAAGAGAAACATCTTTACACCTGCTACACCTAAGTTCCTTGACCGTAGCCCACATGTCTGTATGTAAACACAATGCATTTCACGAGTGTACGTCGTAATAGTGAAATATACAGCTAAATTTTATGAAACTGAAATATGGACGTGAAAATGCTACGTGTGCAAGTAAGTGGAAAAACTGTCACCACAGCGTAATTACAATAACGATTGTAACCTCCCCGTACAAATATGAAAATGAAAAGAATTGAATAGAATTGCAAATAATGCCAAATGTTAGCTTCCCACAGTAATAAAACTCAATGATAATAAAAATGTGCAAAAATGTTAAGTCCCCACAAAATTAACGTTAAGATCAACCTGATAAATTTTATAAGGGCGGTTGCGCTGACCTTAGGCCCTGTGCAATAACTAATCTGATAAATTGATTCTGGGATGAAAAGCATAGGAGATATTGTTTCAATTGGAATGATTCTTTTCTTAAGAAAGATTGCTTTGAAAACAAAATTATTATTGGAGCCATTTCTTGAACTAATTAATTACAATTGACATACATTACATTATCAGATGTGCGCAATGCTGCTTCATTACCTTATTTAACAATATACCTCGTCCCGAACCTTGACCAGAGACCCATGTCGACGCCCGCCGACTCCTCACACACAACTCCGACTCGCAACTGAGTCCAACACGCAACAGCGTCCAACTTGGAACTGCACTCTCGCGCAGTCAAGCGCAGACTAGCAAAGATAAACAACTCTCTGGTCAGAGATTCTGTCATGCCTCGCCATCGCTGGTACTGAATACGTACGCGTTTCACGATACAGAAAAAATTTCGACGAATGCTGTCTTGTCACTTACAATTGTCCCACTTGTATCTGTTTAATCACCAGAAAATATTTTTTTGTATTTACACAGTCATCTCCAGCAATATAAACATGTACACGAATTTATAAACACCTGAGGATGGGCACAAGCCCGAAACCGGTCGTCTGACAAATAAATAATATTTTATTGTCACTGGCAGCGGAAATTTTTCTACACCCTAAGGGTAAAAAGATGAGCAGATTTCAGCAAAACTTTGTAGACGTATTACTTACTACCCGAAAGGAAATACTATGTGACTAAGAACTATCAGCCTTTTGGGGTGGGAGGAGGAGATGGACAGACGGAGAGGTGGAAGGAGGAGATGAACGTAGCTAGCGTAGAGGATGAGATGGATTGAGAGAAGGGGAGGATAGAGAAGATGACAGGGGGAAGAAGCAGATGTAATGAGAGAGGGTGGACGAGCAGGTGGGAGGCGAGTGAGAGAGGGGGGAGGACAGAAGAGTGGAAGTAGCTGATGGACAGAAGGAGGGAGAGGACGTCATGGACAGCGGGCGAAGAAGAAGATCAATTAATAGATTGCAATATAGACGTACCTGGGCAACTTCGAATGCTCAACTAGTAAGTTTATAAGCAAACCGACTTTTGGCCATTACCGTTCTAACACTATGAAACTGGTAGGCAACGAACGTCAAATTGGTGTGAAGTTTGCTACAGGTTTCAATATGTAGAGTTAATCATTTCTGCTCAATCGCACAAAGAGTGAACGAATAATGTTACATTCTTTATTTCTCTCTTTCGAGGGGTGCCACAGAAATGGTCACTGTTTCTGAGGTCCGTGGTGCTTCAGATGTGACGGAACTTCCGCTGTGGATACCTGTCCTGCTGCAAACAAGCCCATTACCACAGCTGGCATTCAGTATGGTTCTACTGAGACCTTCAATTCCATGTTCGCACTACAGTTGCAGGATCCTGACAGCCACTAGCAGCAACGTCACAGAAAGATAAAATACACCCTCTATAGGCCACGACCCTGCCAGTTCCAAAGTTTCGAATCGTGCTGCTGGATGTTTTTCCTTCTTGCGTGATGGATAACACAATCTTCTCAAAAACAAGTAACACTGACAATCAAATGTTTACGTGTGAGTGGCCTGTTACTTAATCCTTCCCTACACACACAATGCAGAAGCTATGACCTTTTGCAACGAAATCCCAATCACTTGCTTAACCAGTCGTACAGTACCACGCACCTTGCCAATTTCCACTTTTGTTCCATAGTGACATTCATAGAGTATACATTTTAAATGACTAGAACTATAAGAATTGCACATTACAAGCCGCGCATGCTCCATAATTTTGTTTTACACTGATAACCTAGCCTTAGAACTACTTAAACCTAAACATCTGATGTCATCAGTTCCCTAGAACTTAGAACTAGTTAAACCTAACTAACCTAAGGACATCACACACATCCATGTCCGAGGCAGGATTCGAACCAGCGACCGCAGCAGCAGCGCGGTTCCGGACTGAAGCGCTTAGAACCGCTTGGCCACAGCAGCCGGCCAGACAGTCATTCCTGGTTGTTGGGTCTCACAGCTGGTGACAAGGCGTTCGGTATAATTCCGCTGCCCGGGGCGTCTCCGAACACATCTTCGCTGGCGTCAGGGCTGAGTTCGAAGCGCGACACATTACTGGAGTCAGCTGTATTCCATTCAATGAGATTCCAGACCGAATGTGCTCGACACCATTGAAAACACATTTGTTTGTATACAGAGATAGAAAGCGCAATGAGTGCCTTGAGCTTGAGCTGAGCCCCCTTCCTGTGAGCCGCGTATTGATGACCCTTTGTAAGTAGGCTGTTTAGGTTTTTTTATTGGTAACGCCACCTCTGTATGAAAATCACTGGCTGTGCTGTGTGCAGTCTGTGGCTGCTTTGTATTGTTGTAATACTCGCCATTGTAGTGTTGGGCAGCGGCAGCTGGATGTGAACAGCGCGTAGCGTTGCGCAGTTGGAGGTGAGCCGCCAGCAGTGGTGGATGTGGGGAGAGAGATGGCGGAGTTTTGAAATTTGTCATGAACTGCTATATTTATATATGATGATATCAAGGTAAATACATTGTTTGTTCTCTATTAATAGCTTTCATTTGCTAACTATCCCTATCAGTAGTTAGTGCCTTCAGTAGTTTGAATCTTTTATTTAGCTGGCAGTAGTGGCGCTCGCTGTACTGCTGTAGCTTGAGTAGCGAAGATTTTTGTGAGGTAAGTGATTTGTGAAAGGTATAGTTTAATGTGAGCACTTACAAATGACTGTGCTTAAACTGACACACAATATTTTGTTAGCGCAACGCAACCTGACTTTCAAAAATCCCTACAAAAGAATGGCCCTGACTAACATTAAACTATACCTTTCACAAATCACTTACCTCACAAAAATCTTCGCTACTCAAGCTACTGCAATACAGCGAGCGCCACTACTGCCAGCTAAATAAAAGATTCAAACTACTGAAGGCACTAACTACTGATAGGGATAGTTAGCAAATGAAAGATATTAATAGAGAACAAACAATGTATTTACCCTGATATCATCATATATAAATATAGCAGTTCATGACAAATTTCAAAACTCCGCCATCTCTCTCCCCACATCCACCACTGCTGGCGGCTCACCTCCAACTGCGCAACGCTACGCGCTGTTCACATCCAGCTGCCGCTGCCCAACACTACAATGGCGAGTATTACAACAATGCAAAGCAGCCACAGACTGCACACAGCACAGCCAGTGATTTTCATACAGAGGTGGCGTTACCAATAAAAAAACCTAAACAGCCTACTTACATAGCCCCCATGCTCCCCACAAAAAAATTTTACAAATTGGATTGGGCAGTGGCCAATACAGATTTGAAAAAAATTTTTCATAATTACCGTAACAAAGAAATCAAATGCACACACTTATTGATACAATGTTGGTCAAAAGCTAAAAATTTCTCACAGTCCATAAAGACAGTCCAGATTGTTCATCACAGTAAAAATGCAGAGTTTTTCTCAAAGTCTGAGCAGTAAAAGAAAATGCACACAGAAGTAGTGGATTTCCATGCAGTCTTGAAGAAGTAGTGTTGTCCTTCCAACGGAAAGACAGTGCTGACTCTTGACATGCATACAGGTAGTGGGCCACAACAGAGCAAACCCACAGCAGAGTCAGTCGAAATTTTGAAGAGTATTGGTAGGTAGGTCATCACAGAGCAGACCCACTGTAGTCCTGGTAGAGATTACGGTATTGGTGGGCCATCAAAGATGCAGACCCACTGTAGTCCTTGTACAGATGGCCAGCAGCCATCTGTTGCGACTGTGCAGGTGCACAATCACCATCGAAGAGTCTTGCAGAGAAGATAGCAAGTCCATAAACCACCACTTGTGCACGCACAAAGTTTTTGGAACTGTCCTTAGAACCAGCAATGCTGTTATCCAGTCCCTTGCTGAATTATTAACACACGTGCAAACACTATCAGTCCCTACTTCTCACATATTGTCCATATACTATGACCAACAGAAACGTGTGCAGTGAAATGCAACTTACAAGTTACATAATTTGTTGAACTGCTGTCAATTACAATTTTATAACATAAGAATACAATTACAAAGGTACAAAATACATCATTAAAGAACATAACAATACAGATAACATTTGTAGTAAAACAGGCGTTACAAAAGAATAGAAATAGACATATACGTCAGTGTTACAGGTATTATGACATGAGTACATACATAAAAGATCAGAATAACTTTCGAAACAACTTCACACATGAGCATTAACACAAAACAGAATAAATAATGTCTAAACATCTTTACAAAGTAAATAACACATTATTAATGCCAATTGTATTTGAGGATAACAGTATTCCTCATCATAGTGAATGTAGTAACAAAATATTGTGTGTCAGTTTAAGTACAGTCATTTGTAAGTGCTCAAAAGGGGACGTTTCACCTTGTAGTCACTGAAGCAACAGTTGCAAGTCAGATCGATGACACTGATAAACCCGGGGTCTGAGTGCATCTCTGACGATTGCTCGGTACTCGCGCCCTGTCGTCTCTCTAGTTCGACCGCTTTCTTCGTGACGCAGTGTTCGGCCGCTACGGTTCACGCATTCCTGCCAACATCGTCGAGTAGTGACATCGTTCCTTTTCAGTTATCGAACGATTCATCGATTACTCCAACCAGCAACTTGGTGCCCAACTACATTGTTGTTGTTGTGGTCCTCAGTCCTGAGACTGGTTTGATGCAGCTCTCCATGATACTCTATCCTGTGCAAGCTTCTTCATCTCCCAGCACGTACTGCAACCCACATCCTTCTGAATCTGCTTGGTGTATTCATCTCTTGGTCTCCCTCTACGATTTTTACCCTCCACGCTGCTCTCCAACGCTAAATTTGTGATCCCTTGATGCCTCAGAACATGTCCTACTAACTGGTCCCTTCTTCTAGTCAAGTTGTGCCACGAACTTCTCTTCTCCCCAATCCTATTCAACACCTCCTAATTAGTTATGTGATCTACCCATCTAATCTTCAACATTCTTCTGTAGCACTACATTTCGGAAGCTTCTATTCTCTTCTTGTCCAAACTATTTATCGTCCACGTTTCACTTCCATACATGGCTACACTCCATACAAATACTTTCAGAAACGACTTCCTGACATTTAAATCTATACTCCATGTTAACAATTTTTTCTCTTCAGAAACTCTTTCCTCGCCATTGCCAGTCTGCATTTTATATCCTCTCTACTTCGACCATCATCAGTTATTTTGCACCCCAAATAGCAAAACTCCTTTACTACTTTAAGTGTTTCATTTCCTAATCTAATACCCTCAGCATCACCCGACGTAATTCTACAACATTCCATTATCCTCGTTTTGCTTTTGTCGATGTTCATCTTATATCCTCCTTTCAACATACTATGCATTCCGTTCAACTGCTTTTCGAATTGCTTTGCTGTCTCTGACAGAATTACAATGTCATCTGCGAACCTCAAAGTTTTTGTTTCTTCTCCATGGATTTTAATACCTACCCCGAATTTTTCTTTTCTTTCCTTCACTGCTTGCTCAATATACAGATTGAATAACATCGGCGATAGGCTACAACCCTGTCTAACTCCCTTCCCAGCCACTGCTTCTCTTTCGTGCCCATCGACTCTTATAACTGCCATCTGGTTTCTGTACAAATTGTAAATAGCCTTTCGCTCCCTATATTTTACCCCTGCCACCTTTAGAATTTGAAAGAGAGTATTCCAGTCAACATTCCCCTAGGTCGGCTTCTACTAGTTTTTCCATTCGTCTGTAAAGAGTCCGCGTTAGTATTTTGCAGCCGTGACTTATTAGTTCGGTAATTTTCACATTTGTCAACACCTGCTTGCTTTGGGATTGGAATTATTATATTCTTCTTGAAGTCTGAGGGTATTTCGCTTGTTTCATACATCTTGCTCACCAGTTGGTAGAGTTTCGTCAGAACTGGCTCTCCCAAGGCTGTCAGTAGTTATAATGGAATGTTGTCTACTCCCAGGGCCTTGTTTCGACTCAGGTCTTTCAGTGCTCTGTCAAACTCTTCACGCAGT
The DNA here is from genome assembly GCF_023864345.2 of Schistocerca serialis cubense. Taxonomy (NCBI): domain Eukaryota; kingdom Metazoa; phylum Arthropoda; class Insecta; order Orthoptera; family Acrididae; genus Schistocerca; species Schistocerca serialis. Next base: position 243,159,559 of record NC_064646.1, read on the forward strand.
ATCGTATCTCCCATTTCATCTTCATCTACATCCTCTTCCATTTCCATAATATTGTCCTCAGGTACATCGCCCTTGTATAGACCCTCTATATACTCCTTCCACCTTTCTGCTTTCCCTTCTTTGCTTAGAACTGGGTTTCCATCTGAGCTCTTAATATTCATACAAGTGGTTCTCTTTTCTCCAAAGGTCTCTTTAATTTTCCTGTAGGCAGTATCTATCTTATCCCTAGTGAGATAAGCCTCTACATCCTTACATTTATCCTCTAGCCATGCCTGCTTAGCCATTTTGCACTTCCTGTCGATTTCATTTCTGAGACATTTGTATTCCTTTTTGGCTGCTTCATTTACTGCATTTTTATATTTTCTCCTTTCATCAATTAAATTCAATATTTCTTCTGTTACCCAAGGATTTCTACCAGCCCTCAGCTTTTTACGTACTTGATCCTCTGCTGCCTTCACTACTTCATCCCAACTACATGCCCTCTCTCAAATGCTGACATCTGCGTATACTGTTTACATGCCTGTCTACGAGGTACAGTAACTGTCCAACTGAGTACAAGTGATGAAACTTCAGCCCTGGTATCGTCATGTCCCCTGGTTACTATCGTCGTTAACTGACCGGTGAAATGCTGCTGCAGCGTTACACATTTATCCACCGACCGCCGGAGTCTACAATTTTGCATTTTTCAGCAATACTCGTACCAGCATCAGTTTGTGACCTATTTGTATAGCATCTTCTTGGTGCTTTCTTTTTTTTCTTCTTAGAATGCACTTTTTGATATCAGTCTTCTGGGTAATAAATTTAGATTGAAAATTGGTAACCCCATGTTGGACGAAACTGCAGTTAACGAGAAATGCTGACGAATTTACTTAGTCTTTCTCACGTTATTCAAAATGTGTGTTCACGAGGCCATCAAATCCTCTAAGAGAAAAGACCCTGTCAGTAGGAAACGAGAGTACATAGGCCGTGAACACTAACACCACCGACTATATCCTGAAGATACTCATTGATTTGTTATGAGTAATTTGTATGACGAACCATCGCTTCAAGCACAGAAGACAGATCAAGACACAATTTAACATACAGACTGTGGGATTCCGTGCTCAATAATAGATACTGCATGTCGAGGAGTCTTTCACAAACACTTCCTTTCACAGACAAATTAGATCACATGATGGAGATCAACGTCGAAAAACCGCAGAGTGCGATCGTAGAATCAGCAGAAAACGGTTAAAAACCGCAAAGCTCTTTTTAAAAATCAAGTGTATTGCATTGGTTTGAAGCTGTATCATTTGCTTCTTGTTGTTATCGTTACTGTTGTCCCCAGAGACTGGTTTGATGCACTTCTTCGTTTGTGAGTAACTACCGCAAATTACATCCATTTGCCTAGGCCTCCTCCTACAATTCTCCCCTCCCCCCGCTCCCTATGCTTCCCTCCCTCAACAAAATGGAAATTCCTTGCTGCCTCAAGATTGTTCCATCAATCCATCCCTTCGTTTAGTCGAATACTTTTTTCCTCCTCTTCAGAAGCTCCTCATTGTTATTCTACGCATCTAATCTTCAACACTCTTCTGTGGCACTACATTTCAAACGCTTCTGCTAACTTCTTGTCTAAGCTGCTTACCATCTCCTAAGCTGTGTTAATCTTTTAATACAGAGTGGATAATTTTGATTACAAGGGAACGAAAAATTCTAAACTAACCATTTCCATCCTGTATTACAGAATGACAGCAGGTGTAAAGAATAGCCTGCGTAAGACTTTCGTCGCAATCACCATCAAATGTCACGAAACAGTAATAATGGATAGGATAAAAATGAAGTCATTAATTAAGCAAACGGAAAAAGGCGGATACAAAATTGGTACGGTAGATTTAGAGGAAACTACTAGGAATGTAACTGTGTGATACTTCTACGACCGTATGATGCGTATAGATGGTAATGGGAAGCCTAAGAAAGCGTCGGCATTAAGACCTCAAAGGTGGGAAAGAGGCAAACCTTGTAAGGACTGACATGACGGAATTGCAGAAGTCGTGTAGCAAAGACACTTTGCAGAATCACTTGTACAGATAGAAGCAGATAGAGTGGATAAATGTAGATAAATAACATTGCTGCAAAACGCTACATTATACGGATGCTGTAACAAAATTAATATCGACAGATTTCTAGGGGCTGTGGAGGATGTCTTGAGGAACAAATTCGTGCAATACAAACGTCTGGAAACGTCATCTAATGACGCTACACAGCGTCGCAGATATTGGGACCGACGCCTGCCGTTACAATGCCCCTTCGGATGCAACAATGCGTTTTCATGCTGACAGAAGTTTCCACAATGGGCATGACAACATTCAGCACACTTTTCGTGTCAGTGCTGTCAAAACGACTCTGTTTCACCGTAAAGGTGACGTTTGTTGTCGAAGGGGTGGTCTATCGGCAGGTTCCGGCGTAGACACTGATGACATTTCCATATGTGAGCTTCTTATCATAAATAAACTGTTATGTGATAAAATGAACAACTATTCTTCAGCACAACCTATTCTGCTACATCCTTTAAAGCTTTTCAGACTGTTTCTGACAAGCCAGTATAAAGTACATAGGAAACGTGTCGAGCACTGTCAAAGTAAAAAACAAATGAACTAGATCCGTTTAAGACGTGGCATCGTTTCCCGATAGCACTGACAAAGGACGTCAAATAAGTTAAAAAAAAGGGCAGGTCGCTCTGTATCATCGTGAAAAAGGGGGGAGAGTGTTACGAATATAACACGCGAGATAGGGTGTAATCACGAGTTAGGGTGTAGTCACTAAACAAAGGCCTCTATCGGTGCGACAAGATCTGATCACGAAATTTCAATCGCCAACTTCCTCCTCCCAGTGCAAAAATATTTTGTTGACACCCACCTACACAGGCCGAAATCACCGCCGTAAAAAATAAGTCATATGTCGCATAGAAGATTAAAGTGGTCCTTTTTTCCCGCGCGCTTTCCACAAGAAGAGTGTAACAGGTGGTTGTATGAATCCTCTGCCAGGTGTTTAAGCACGACCTGCAGAGTAGTCATGTGGATGCAGACGTACATGGATGATAATACAGACCCCTAATTGTACAGTAAATGAAAAGGGTGTAAACTGCCCCACTTCAAAGCAGAAGTTCAGTCAAGACAATTTCCCTTAACAGCTATTCTTTACTCCACTTCCACCTCTCTTTGCCTCTCGAAAATTTTAACTGGAGGTACTGACTCAACATTAAATATTAACTGTTAATATACGATACTGCACGTACGCTATGTAATAAAACCTTTAATATCGAGAGACGAGACTAGAATTTGCCATAGTCAACAACACTGTTTTGTGTAAAACATTCTTCATGAATATAATTATACTATGAAACAGCGGATGTGATTTTTGATATGTGAGTGTAATCATAATTTCTGGTTGTCTATGTGCTGTTCCCCACTGTCGTTGCTGTTGTAGATTGCACTTTAAACTGTACTGCTGTATGTAGCGATCCGGATGTGTTCCATCGGGTTCGTATCAGGGGAAGTTGGTGGCCAATGGGTGAACGTGAGTTCTATCGTGCTCCGCAAACCACTGTGGTACAATTATAGTCTTTTGACACGGACAGTTGTCCTATTGGAAGATGCCATCGCCGTCAGGAACAAAAATCGGCACGAAGGGATGTTGTTCTGTTCATATAGTCCACAGCTGCCACGGTGCCTTCGGTTACTAGCACAAGACCTACGAAAACTGAGGATAAAAAATGGGGATGATGCCGTTTACAGATTGACAGCAAATCTGTCTTATTAGGCGTGAAACAAGAATCTGTCCTCATTCAGCAGAGATTCGTACAAGGGGCGCGATTGGATCAGTCTGTGTCTGTGAGTGATGATACATGCTACAGTGGACACACACACATCACCAGTTGTGGAACGGTTCCCACGTACGTTTTTAGAAACACACAGGGTGACAACAGTCCGTTAACATACCAAAATGCACTAATTCGCCGTATAATGTAGATACACAGGTAAAAAAATTACACACATGCCTGAAATAATATGGGGTTTTATTGAAACCGAAAACGAGTGCAAAATCTGGTCAACAAATAGAGCTGGAAAGCATCACGTCAGTGACCCCGCATGAGAATCAAGTATAAAATGAGCTGTAGTGAGAAAGGGAATCAGATCATCCGGATCCTGGCTGCTAAACACCTGCCGGAAGGTACGACTTTTAAGCAGGATGGCGCTTCACACCATATTACTAAACGTGTGAAGACTTCTTGCACACATCCTTTAGTGAGGATGGCATCCGTCATGATTGGCCTTTAAGGGCCCCAGACCACAGAAGTCTATGGTGATCGTCAGAGCTCATTAGGGATGCTAAAAGACAACATGCGACGCCAGTTTCTCGTAACTACTGATATGCTGTATAATGCTCTCCGTAACATCGTCCCTCGAATATGGGAATTGTTGATGAATGAGAGTGGACATGTTTAGCATTTGCTTATGTTTAGCATTTTCACTAAAAATCCGTTGTGATTCTTTTGTATCACGTGAAGCACCGTCTGATGGTCACATTGCGCACTTTGTTGCGTTTCAATATAGCCCCATTCATTTCAACAACGTGAGTCATTTTTTACCTCTACCTACGTTACTCAGTAAACTAATAAATTTTCGAATGTTAACGGACTTTTGTGTCACCCTGTACATACACTGATGAGCGCAAACGCGATGACCACTTCGAGATTGAAGCCGCCGAGTGGCGTAGAGCAGAGATGAACTGAGTATCATTTTAGCGACTATACGAGTCAAGAAATGGAGACCTACTGACACAAGCGACTTTGACAACGGGCGGATTGCTACGGCATGGACCTGGGAAAGAGGATCTCGGGTACGGCAAATGTCGTCGCTTGTTGTCGTGCTACTACCGTGGGCACCTACCGAATGTAGTTTAAAGAGAGTGTAATCACTAGAAGCGAAAATGTGTAGGAAATCCAAGTCGTATCACCGAACGTGAGGGTTCTGCAGCTTTGCCACTCTGTACGTGCGGCTACCCGAGGCAGATCTGAGGACAAAGTACAGTGCTGGTGCAGGCGCAAGTGTTTTGGAGCACAGCTTGCAACTCACAATATTGAACATGGAGCTTCGTTGCAGACGGTATTTACGTGTTCTCATGTTGTGCCAACGGCATAATAGATTAAGACTGCAGTGGGTACAAAATATTCGACCCTGGACGGTGTGTCAGTTGAAATGTACCGCCCGGTCGGATGAATCCCAATTCTTGTTACAGCAGGTCTGTCAGCTGGTCGGATGCAGCATCATCCCCATGTACGACTGCTCGAAGCATGTCCTGTGCCACTATCATAGGCGGGTGAGAATAATAATATGCTGTGGCGGATATTCACTTGATCTTCCATGTGACCTGTGTTAGTAACTGAAAGAACCATGACGGCTGTGGTGTGCAGCAACATTACTGTGAACCACTTTCGTCTTCCGAGGGCAATATCATTTTCCAGCAAGGTAACAGTCCGCGTCAAAAGGCCACAGTCATTTGAGGACAAGGTGAACTTACTTTGAGCTCATTTCCACCAAATTCTCCTGACCATAACCCAATGGAACACACATGAGGCGCTGTCGGACGGCAGCCCAGTGACCACAAACCACCGGCCCGTAGTTTTCGGGAAATGAATGGTATATTTGCAAACATCTGATGACATTTATCTCAGAAAACCTACTACAAAGTAGTGAAATCCATGCAGCTCAGAACCTCTGCTATTTCTGTCCCAAAAGTGGACAGACACGCTATTAAAACAGCTGGTCATAATGTTTGGCATCATGAGAGTACGTGTGGTGATAGGGTTGAGCACAGTGAAGCACGTGATATACAAGTGATAATGGTACACATATGACCTTTCTGGTGTAGGAACAGAGCACTGGTGTGGGGTTTCGAGCGCGGCTATCGAAGACCCAGCGATGAAAAACGCCAGTCTTTATTTTATATTCCACCCACGCCATGTGTCGTGAACGTATTAAACATTCAATCCATGGTTTCGATAGCACTTTAAACTCTTTGGCAAAAATGAGAATACATTAATGTATTTCTGTTACTATGTTTCGTGTTAGCATCTGTTTTCACACATAATACACTTAAAAATAGCCATTAAAAGAAATTGCGCACTTGGGAAGTCATTACTCCCACGAAAGAGCTGATGTGCCAAGAAGCTGTCAAATACATTCACTGCCCGAAGCAGAGAGGACATAAAAGGCAGAATAATTATAGCAAGAAAAGCATTTCTGAAAAAGAGCAACGTGTAGCATAAATTTAAGTGTTAGAAATTCTTTTATGAAGATACTTATCTCGAGTGCAGACTTGTTTGGAAGCTAAACGTACAAGATCAGTAGTTCAGGCCAGATGAGAAACTTACGAAATATGGTGCTACAGAAGAATGCTAAAGGTTAGATCGATAGATAGAGTAACTAATGGCAGGGTAGGAAATCGGATTAGGGGAAAACAAATTTACGGCATAATTTCACTAAAACATTGAGGAGTGGCATCAACGAACCGTCAGTTCAGTGAAAAACTGAGGTGTAAAATTTGTAGAGGGAGATCAAAGGTTGTAACACTAAAAAATAATTAATATACAGTAATGAAATTTTCAGGAATACATTTGTAACGTATTTAAGAGATTAACGTTGCAAGTTTGTAAGTTAATGTAAGCGCTATATAAACCAATGCAATGTGAAATGCTGGTTCGTTAAGATCGGTATAGGCGCCAAAATGTTGAGTGAAAGCATGAAAACATGGAGCATTGTGTCGTACAGGTGCCGGATGTCCGTTTGTTGGATGGAGTTCCGTGCCTATTGCACTTGGTCTGTCAATGCAGGGACGGTTAGTGCTGTTTGTGAATAACGTTGGAGCTGCCGTCGAATGATGTCCCATATGTGTTCGATTGGAAACAGATCTGGTTATCGATTAGGCCAAGCCGATATGTCGAATCTCTGTAGAGCACGTTTGGTTATAAACAGTGGCAAGTGAGCGAGCGTTATCTTGTGGGAAAACAGTCCATGGAGTGCTCTTCATGAATGGCAGCGCAACAGGTAGTATCAGCAGACTGACGCACAAATTTTCAGTCAGTATGTGTGGCATAGTCACGAGAGTACTTCTGTTGTCATACGAAATAGCAACCTAGACCGTAGCTCCAGGTGTAGGTCCAGTGTGTCTACATGCAGAAAGGTTGTTTTCAAGCCCTCAGTTGGCCTTCATCTAACAGACTCGCAGCCATCGCTGGCACCGAATCTGGACCCGTGTTCATAAGGATGATGATGATGATTATGATTGGGTTGTGGGGCGCTCAACTGCGGACTTATCAGCGCCAATGCAAATTCCCAACCTTCACTCAGTCCAAACTCGCCACTTTCATGGATGACGATGAAATGACAACAAAACCAGCCAGTCATCTCGAGGCAGGTCAGTGTGTTCATCAGGAAGCACAACAGTCCTCTAACTTGCCCTCCAGTGAGCTCTCGCCCTGATACCAATGAAGCTGCAAATGGTGGTGTGCGATGCACGCTATAGGGCGTATAGCTCGGTGCTGCCTTAAAGCAACCGATTTTTAACCGTTGTGCCACCGTGGTGCAAACTGTTCCTCAGTCTACTGCTGAAAATTCAGTACGATGCAGAAGAGCCGTACACCTCACGTGATAGTCTTCCTCTCGTTAGTGCCAATTAGCCGTCTGGAGCCCGGTCTTCCTGCGACCGCCCATGATCTGGTGAACACCGCCTCCAGAAATAATGTACAGTGGCTACATACCTGCCACATGTTTCTGCAATAGCAGAAGAAACATCCAGCTTCTCATAGCCCTATTACAAGACCTCTTTCAAATTCAGTGAGGTGCTGATAATAGCGTCTGTCACCTTAATGGCATGGCTGATGTTAATCAACTCACAGTGTCCAGTTTCTAAGATAATAAACCCTCTCGACCATTACAGGGTGTGTTTGAAGCAAACCTGATCTGCATCCACATAGTGGCGCTACTAGCGCCACTCTTATACGACCAGCACGAAATCCGAATTATCATCTTTCAGTTGTAGAAAAACGCCTACCAATTTCCGTTTAAGTTTCGCAATTCCTTCTTGGTGATGCGATTTTTTTGTTTTCCGTCAGTGTATGTCGGCCACGTGGTGAGCAGTCCTATTCTTCCAGTGTTTTGGAGAGGCACAGCTGTATTGCTCCCGGCTTCATAGATAGAGGAGCCATCGGGGTATGACTTCAGGTCACGACTGTTTATGGTTGAGGCAACTATAATCACAATGGTACTTCACGGACACCTTGCGTAATCATGCAACAGTATCGTGGTGCTATTTCTCAACAGGACAATGTTCGTATACACATCTCTCCTGTCTCTATGGTCTGCGTACCATCATGGTCGCAAGATTTACAGATCTGTCTCCGGTAAAAAATGTGTGGGCCAGTTCGGTCACCAACTTTATCCTGGTACCAGTGTAGAGAATATCGAGGATCATTTACAACAGTTGTGGGTCTCCGTGCCTCAGTAGAGGATAGAACGGCTTTATAACACCTTTCCCAAACGAATCAGTGTATGCATTCAGAACTGAAGGGGTCGCAACGTCTTACTGGTAAGTGGGTCCATACTGCCAGTTCCTTATAAATTTGGCTCGATTTTATATCCACCAAATCTACAGTATATAGCCTCTCAGTCCAACAAGTTTCATTTCATTTCACTATTTTTCTCAGGAAATTTCTATGCGGCTATGATCACGACTGCATGAGAGTATGGAGACCTAATGCAGTTTATGAAGGCCAATCCTTACATCATCGTTCATGTTATGATTTCTCCACATCACAATGAAAACATTTTAAGTTTTCATCTGAATTTCTCTTAGCTTCTCTTTTTTTTACCCACTCGCTACAGTACTGGAGGAGCATCGTGCTGTAGAGAGCTATCCGGCACATAATGGAGGGATTACTTCTTGCACAATTCTTTTAGTTCATACAGTGTTAAAATCTGTAGCTACTAAATTTTACTTCCTGAGGCTCTCAGTGCTGAAGATACAAGATCGTGGACATTGTTTCTGCCAGTAAGAGGACGTAAAAGATGTATATTTTCAGATCAGTAATATCAAAATGTACATAACATGTAACGCTTTCAGGGTTTCATCATCTTTTTAAACTCATTTAATTTGAATCGAAGGTGAGTGCATGAGTATGAAATAGAAAATACTACAGCTAATCGTGGGAAGAAACGAAGTAATAAAGAGTAAATGTAAAGATGATCCTGATTCACCTTCGTTGTTTCCAGAAGGATGAGACAGTTTTGAATTCAAATTACGAGAGCTGCAGTTTATAAGGTCACTCGTCCTACCAGTTTACCATTCGGATGGTAGTTTAACAGCTAAAGAAGCTTAATATTTGGAATAATATTTGTATTTTCAAAACTTTACAAATTCTATAATTCCCGGCGGGGTCAGGGATTTTCTCTGCCTCGTGATGGCTGGGTGTTGTGTGCTGTCCTTAGGTTAGTTAGGTTTAAGTAGTTCTAAGTTCTAGGGGACTGATGACCATAGATGTTAAGTCCCATAGTGCTCAGAGCCATTTCTGAAATTCTATAATGATTCTACTTTGAAGCCTTGCATTTATAATACTGATTTTTCTTTCTTGGAAATGAAGTTTTCACTACAAAATAAATAGTAAATATTTCCAAGTTTCTTGTAGTTGTACATATAGAACACAATTTAGGTAAAAACAATGCGTAACATCGTTACAGTATTTTACAAAAATGTTGTAAAAAGCTGTTTTTCTAGGTTTAATTGCTTTCGGATATCACGACGCGTGGTTGTCTGTTACATAATTATAATAATACGCACGACAACGACTAACTTTTAACATAATTCATTTAAAATTGTCTCCACAAAAGCATGTTATTTATGTGTGGAGCCATTGTAACCTCACAAGTTTTTAAAAATCGTATCTGTAGTTTTGTGGCCAAGAGCTGCTAATATATACTTCTTTATTTACGAGTGGTTTCAATCTTCAAATCACCATCAGCTACCTTAGTAACAGCGTAGCTGGTAGTGTTAAAATTGCGGCTATGAGTAGCGTAAGATCCTTCCTACGTCACAGTAGTCGAGTAGAATGTGACTGCCTCTACGAAAACGAAGATTAATAGTGTTTGGTACACACTATTGTTGACAGTTTAATGTGATTTTTACTTGACACCAGTGTCATTAATTACTTTGTTGTTTGTTCATCTGTAGGTCATATACTGCAGCATGTGTGGTCGAGGGGTAGCGTCTTAGATTAGTAATCAAAACCACCCCGGTCCCACGTTCGAGCCTAGCCACTGCTAAATTGTTGAATAAAAATCATCAGCGAAGACTTTCGGCATTATAAATCACCCCCGTTCTGCCGAGGACTTTGTTAATGGCGGCGGAGGAGCGGACAGAGGTCCAAAGCACTTTTGTTCTTTGGGTGACAAACTGCCACTAAAGGTCGAAGAATCAGCGACGGCATTAGGATCCTGAAATCAATGGGAACCACTATATTAAAGACACATAATGTGTATCCACACGATATGTGCCCTGTAATAGAAAAAGTGTCTTGATGTTCTCCCTGTGTCTAAAGATTATAGACAAGTTCCCCCTTCGGATCTCCGGGAGCGGACTGACAAGAGAGAAGTGACCATAAGAAAAACATTGAATAATCGAAGAACGTATAACGTTCTACGAGTCTGAGTGTGGAATGTAAGGAGTCTGAACGTGGTGGAGAAGCTAGAAAACTCTGAAAAGAGAAGTGAAACGACTCAATCTAGATATAATGGTGATCAGTGAAATGAAATGAAAATAAAACAAGGACTACTGATCAGACGAGTACAGAGTTCAAATGGCTCTGAGCACTACAGGACTTAACATCTGAGGTCATCAGTTCCCTAGAACTTAGACCTACTTAAACCTAAACATCTGAGGTCATCAGTCCCCTAGAACTTAGAACTACTTAAACCTAACTAACCTAAGGACATCACACACATCCATGCCCGAGGCAGGATTCGAACCTGCGACCATAGCGGTCGCGCGGTTCCAGACTGAAGCGCCTAGAACCGCTCGGCCACACCGGCCGGCTGAGTACAGAGTAATATCAACAGCAATAGAAATTGGTACAATGGGAGAAGGACTCGTTACGAACAGGAAGGTAGATCGGAGTGTGACTTACTGCGAGCAGTTCAGTCATAGGATTGTTCTCATCAGAACTGACAGCAATCCAACACCGACAACAATATTTCAGGTATACATGCCTACATCACTAGCAGAAAATGACGAGGTAGAGGAAGTTTATGAGAATACTGCATGGGTAAATCAGTGCGTTAAGGAAGAAACAAATCTGATAGCCATTGGGGATAAGAATGCGGTTGTAGGGAATGGATTAGAGGAAAGTGTTGCGGGAGAATGTGGAATTGGCAGTAGGAAAGAGAGAGGCGAAAGACCAACTGAGTACAGAAATAAATTCCACCTAGTAACAGAGGATACTCAGTTCAAAATCAGAAGAGGAGGTATATTTTGGAAAGACCAGAAGACACTGGATTACATCAGAAATTAGACGCTGGATTACAATTTTGTAGCGATGAAGGGATGAAGATTAAGAGACGATTCACAAAGAATCAATGCGCAACGAAGTGGGATACGGATATACTAAGGGACGAAGAGATACATTTGAAGATCTCTGAGACTACAGCTACTACGATAATGAATAGCTCAGTAGGCAGGTCAGTTGAAGAGGAATGGACATATCTAAAAATGGTAATCAGAGATGTTGCAAACATAAACACAGGTACTAGAAAGGCAACTGCGACGAAACCACGGAAAACAGAAGAAATACATCAGTTGATAGTACAAAAGCGTTCAGGGAAATTCGGGAATACAGAAATACGAGTCACTTAGGAATCAAATAAACAGGAATTGCAGGTAAGAGGGATCGATAGGGAAGAGATCGAGGATTCTGAATTTAAAAGGGCTTGATCAAATAAGGCAGAAGGGATGGATCAAATTCAGAATTTCTCAGATCATTGGAAGTATTTACAGCAAAATGACCATGTTGGAGTGCAGAATAAATGAGACTGAAGACATACATTCAAACTTGCGGAAAAGTTACATCCATACAATCCCGAAAAATTTCAAGAACCGACAGCGAAAGTTATCGCAAAATCAACTTAACAGCTCATGCATCCAAACTGCTGACAAAAGTAATATACAGAACAGTCGAAAGGATAAGTGAGGATTTGTTAGACGGTTTTAGCGAAGAGAAAGGCAGCACAGAGGTAGTCCTGACATCTGTTACTAGAAGCAACACTGAAAAAACATCAAGATACGTTCATAGGATTTGTTGATAATGTAAAATGATGCAGTATGATAAAAGTACTGATATACGGGTAAGCTATAGGTGAAGACAGGTGATATACAATACACACAACAACCAGGAGGGAACAGTAAGAGTGGAAGACCAAATACGAAATGCTCTGATTCAAAAGGATGTAAGACAAGGATGTAGTCTTTTGCCCATACTGTTCAGTCTGTACATCGAAGAAGCAATGACAGAAACAAAAGAAATTTTCAAGAGTGTGATTAAAATTCAAAGTGAAAGGATATCTGTGATCAGATTTGCTGATGACATTGCTATCATCAGCGAAAGAAAAAGAATTACAGAAAGTGTTGGTCTGCAGCTCGTGGTCGTGCGGTAGCGTTCTCACTTCCCGCGCTCGGGTTCCCAGGTTCGATTCCCGGCGGGGTCAGGGATCTTCTCTGCCTCGTGATGACTGGGTGTTGTGTGATGTCCTTAGGTTAGTTAGGTTGAAGTAGTTCTAAGTTCTAGGGGACTGATGACCATGGATGTTAAGTCCCATAGTTCTCAGAGCCATTTTGAACCAGAAAGTGTTGAATGAAATGAACAGTCTAATGAGTACCGAATATGGATTGAGAGTAAATCGAAGAAAGACGAAAGTAATGAATATTACCAGAAATGAGGACGGCGAGAAACTTAACAAAATTGGTGATTGCGATACATATGAAATTAAGGAATTTTGTATCTAGCCAGTAAGATAACCTATGATGCACGGAGATGGAGGATATAAAAAGCAGACTAGCACAGACAAAAAGGGCACTCCTTGTAAAGAAAAGTCTGCTAGTATCTAAGATAGACCTTCATTTCAGGAAGAAATTTGTGAAAATATACATCTGAAGCACAGCATTGTATAACAGTGAAACACGGACTGTGGAAAAATCGGAATGGAAGAGAATAGAAGCATTTTAGCTGTGGTGCTACACAAGAATGTTGAAAATTAGGTAGACAGTTCAGCCAAGGAATGGGGAGGTTCTCCACATAATTTGCTAGGAAAGTAATACATGGAAAACACTGACGACAATAAGAAGGAACAGAATGATAGGATATGCATAAAGACACCACGGAATAACTTTCATGGTACTAGAGGGAGCTGTACATGGTGAAATTGTAGAGGAATTGGAATATACCCAGCTACCAACTGAGGACGCAGAGTGCATGTGCTAATGCAAGATGAGGAGTTTGGGACAGAAGAGGAATTCGTATTCGGGCACATCTAACCAGTTCTAAGGTGGGAGACTCAAACAAAAACAAATGTAATAGACATTTCATATTAACTGAAAATGGAAACAATTTTAAGTGACTAGTTCATGCAATGTTACCTCATTAGAACATACTTTTACGATGTTCATTTGTATAACATTTGTGACCACTTCCCACACTCCTACACTTCACTGTACTGAAAACACACACACACACACACACACACACACACACACACACACACACACGTTGTGAATTCTAACCCTTCGACGACTGAAATGCGAGTGGCTGATGGAGTGATTAACAGACAGTGGCTACACTCTCAATGAAGTGTGGGACCCAGACTGAGTCAACTGAAATTACATCAGCCGAGAGTATCTCCGCGCCCGACAGGGCCAGGGGAAGCCCTGAGAGACCGGAACTCGTGACCAGAACCAACACCGACTCAAAGGAAGGCCTCGGCGCTTGTTCGTGACGTCACGTCACCTAGGCATGGCGAACGCCACGTCTGGTGCAGGCATACTCATAATGGTGATGTCTTCCTCTCTGACAATGTGAAACTATTGGCGGTAGTTCAACACGCATTGTTCTGAAAGATTTCTGCAATCAATTAATTGTGCACTTCATTACACTTCTTAACAAATATGTACTCCTGAACTTAAATTTCCACCTGTTTTAAGGATTGACATACAAAAACAACTTCATGGTCCAGCAGCAACATAATTTGTGCTTCTTTACCTTATTTGTAAATCTGAGGAAGGTACGTTTGTACTTGGTTGCTTTTACAAGAAACTGTGAACATATTGGTGCTCTTCTTTAGGTATCTTGGTTGACTATGGGCTGAGGAGCACTGAATGTTAATGAAATATCTTGCGATTGTACACGTTGGGGGAGGGGGTGGGGGACAGAAGAAGAAGCAAAAGAGAGATACTTGTTTTATCAAATAAAATTTTTTTATCTTATAAAGTTTGTCTTTTCAGTTGCAAGAGGGGAATATTTATCTTTTCTAATGTGCATGTTCCAAAAAGTTTAAGCACAACAGTATTTTCGATGTATGGAGCTATTTTGTTTCCTGTTTAGGATTCCTTTCGTTTAAAACGACTGCAATCTAATGACTGGCAATAGTTGGACGTTTACACATGTCAATTAGTTCACATTTCCAGTGACGATGTCAAACGAAAATAAAGAAATAAATAAAAGAAACGAGTTCATTGTAAGGGGGTTGGTAAGTTTCGATAACAAAATGGATCAAGTAAATATAGTTACTTGAATGTAAAATTTCCGAAGCTTGCAATGAGGCAAAGCATCTTCTCATATTGATCTACGTTTGTTTCGACAGGATTCAGTAATACAGAACTATGATCTTCATTTGTAGGTTTACGATAGTAAGAAAATCTTTCATCTAAATAAAACTGCAGAATCCAAAACAATACCAAACATTTTGTCCAAAAATAAGAGATTTATAGTGATAAGCACGCCCAGGCGTTTCTGCCTGCAACAGACCTGGCGTTCGCCGTGCCTAGCTGACGTGACGTCACCCACAAGCGCCGAGGTCTTCCTTTTGAGTCGGTGTTGCCAGAACTCGGTGCTCGCGTCTCCCCACCACTTCAACAGAGGCGGCGTGCGACCGCGTATTGGGGGAAGAGGTAGGAAGAGAGAACAGGGTAAAGGAGGCGCGTTGCGGCGAACACGCTTATCCCGTGCCTGAGAGGCGAGCACATCGCTATTGTCGGGCGCTACGCTACTCAGGCAGAAGAGGTGACTCGGTGGCGCGACGCAAAGTAAATTGTCGTACGACTTTTTACGGCATTAGGAGATTGTGTTTCCGCCCTCCAGCATGCGCAAAGGTCGGAGCGAACAGAAAAAAACTTGACGCAGGTAAGGGACCGTCGGTCGTGCAGCTCACCGATCGACCACAGAAGAAGCAGCAAGGAGATCGTACATCTGTTCCTTCTTTGTACGTCCAGTGCAAAGGCATAGAACAGACAACACTGTACTATATGGTGGACTGCTGTAAGCATGAAATCAGCGACGTATCCGTGGATTCTGACACCACTACCGTGTTAACTGCAGCCATTATGACAGACTACACTGTGCCTAGAAGCTGTGTGGCTGCCCACATCACCACCGCGCCCCAAATGAAGCTGCTGACGCCGCCGACAAAACCATGGGAGCAACTCGCCAAGGAGCTCCTCGAGAGGCTACCGTCGCTTCTTGACGAAACAGCAGTCCAGGAAGAGATGTGCCGTGTGAGATTCGGTGATGAAGTAGTCAAACTACACACCTATACATACATGAAGATGTCACCACAGTTCATCATCGCTGTCCAAAGTTTCCAGCCAGCGTCTTCGAGCTTGGAGGCTACTTGGCTTCCCTCTCAGGGAACCTGACATGGACCAAGAGCTTCAATGCTTATCCCGACAGCGTGACGCCACGTCGTTGCAACGCCGTGAGATGCTGCAAATGGTCAGTGAGCGTGACAGTCACATCTACAGCCGAGGTGAAGAAGAAAAGCAGACGTGCGGCCGCTATGAGGGACCACACCTAGCCAATTGGCGAGATTGTCCAAACTTCACGAGCAGCAACCAGATACATGGCGAGTGGCGACCTCAACCATGGGGGCACAGTGACTGTGAAAAAGGAGAAAGCAAACGACAAAACCGGAGTTGGTTGCTCAGAAGAAGAAGAAGAAGAAGAAGCTTTGCTAGCGGCTCCTATTACCCACAAGAGGCCGGAACTTACTGCCACCAGAAAAAGCTGCCCATTCCAGAAAAGACACAGTGAACCGCTGAACTGTTGAAGGAACTAGCTGTGAGCTGAAGACCAGGAAAAGCTGCCCATTCCAGAACAGACACCTCGAGCGACCGGAACTGGTGAAGGAGTTGACCATAAGCAGAATACCATGAAAAGCTGCCAGGTTCCAAACAGACCCAGTTAGTGGCTAGAATTGGTGGGAGAAATTGGCTGCAAGCAGAAGACTAGGGAAAGCTGCCTGTTCTAGAACAGACACAGGGAGTGGTCGGAACTTGTGGGACGAATCGGCCATGAGCGAAAGACTGAGAAAAGCATTCCAGTGGCTACTGCAACTGGGAAGAAACCGGCTGTGAGCGGAAGACTGGGAAAAGCAGCTTGATCCAGAACAAACACAATGATCAGCCAGACCTGTTGGAAAGAACTGCTCATGAGTAGGAGACCAGATAAAGCTGCCAAATCCAGAACGGACACCGGGCTGGAACTGGTGGCAGCGAACTACTTCAGGCATAAGACCAGACAAATCTGCCCATTCCAGAACAGACACAGCGAGTGGCCTATCCTGGTGTAAGGACCAGCCATGAGGGAAAGACCAGGTTAAAGCTGCCGATTCCAGAACAGACACAATGGGCAGCAGAAACTGATGAAAGAACCGTTTGTGAGCAGGAGATCAGGAAATGTTGCCCATTACAGAACAGACACTGTGACAAGCTGGTTGGTTGGTTGGTTGGTTGGTTGGTTTAAAAGAGGGAGGCAAGGGACAAATCTGCTAGGTCATCGGTGCCTCGTTCCGAATAAAACAATGCCACAAGGGTGAGAATAAACAAGCAAAACTGGCAACAGAAAATGGAGAGAAAGGAAAAACCACAAGGACGATGGAAGGGCAACGAACACTTAAATGGAAAAAACGAGAGAAGAAAACCACAGAAACGCAAGAAACAGGTAGAAGAGACTAAAACAACAAAACATATTACCATGGCTGGCTGACCATGAGAATAAAAAGAAGCGAGCCACTCTGCAACGCATTAAAACCTCCACCCTAAAGGTACTAGGGTAGAGGACACATAGGGACAAAGGACATGCGCTGAAGTTTAGATCAAGTGATAAAACCCACCCTCACGAACAAAATGTAACACTAAATCAGCCGATGAGGCGTTGTCAGATAAAATTAGCGACAACGAGTCCGGTAACCGAATATTTCTCCGCAGGGCAGTTGAAGTTGGTCAATGTACCAGCATAATGGGCCACTGTCAACCGGGCGCCGCATCGACGCTGAGGCGGGTCTTCACAGCGCAGCAGGTAACCGTGGGTCGCCCAAGCGGGGCCAGCGCGGAGCCGGCGGAGAACCACTGAGTCCCTGCGAGAGGCCCGCATGGAGAACTGCCACCATTCGTAGTCTCCTTAATCGCACCCAGTTTGTTGTGCGTACTGAGACTATGCCATTCCGTCTCCCGAAGCCGAAAAACCTGGCGACGTAAAAACGAACGCACGTCAGTTATTGGAATACCGATCTCCATAACCAGCTTCCGTGTAGCCTGTTTGGCCAGCCTTTCAGCAAGTTCTTTGTCTGGGATTTCGACGTGTCCTGGGGTCCACACAAACACCACTGAACGACTGGACAGTTCCAGGGCATAGATGGACTGGATGGTCGCTACCAAAGGATGACGAGGGTAGCACTGGTCGATAGCTTGTAGGCTGCTCAATGAGTCAGCACACAGGAGAAATGACTCCAGGGCATGAATGGATGTGCTCAAGAGCAAGAGATATAGCCACCAGCTCTGCAGTGAAAACACTGCAGCCATCGGGCAAGGAATGCTGTTCAGTATGTCCTCCATGGACATACGTGAAGCCGACGTGACCATCAGCCATCGAGCCGTCGGTGTAAACCATTTCATGATCTCGGTACATGTCAAGAAACGAGATTGAGACAGTGGAGAGCTGTGGGATGAACTGAGTCCTTTGGGCTATGTGAAAAGTCCAGGCGAAGCCGCGGCCTAGGTGTACACTATGGAAGTGTACGCGATTGGACCTCGAATATAGGTGGTAAAGGCAAGGACTCCAGTTCAGATAAAAGAGATCGGACACGAACTGCAATTTTGATCCCTGACCTCGGCTGCCGATGCAGTAGATGAACCGCCGTGGGTGGGAAAAGGAGACGGTAATTCGGGTGAGCAGGAGAACTACGGACATGTGCAACGTAACTGGCGAGCAGTGGCCAGCTGGAACTGATGAAGAAACCAACTGTGAACAGAGGACCAGAGACGCTGCCAGCGAATGGCCGGAAGTGGTGGAGGAACCTGCCACAAGCAGAAGACAAGGGAAATCTTCCCATTCCAGAACAGACACAGTAAACGCCCGGAAGTAGTGAGAGGAACCAGCCGAGGGTGGAAGAATAGGATAGGTTGCCCATGCCGTAACAGACACAACAGTAGATACATGTGTGGCGCAATGCGTGACATAACCGTCGAGGCTATGGCGGCCCTCAGAGCCGACATGTCGGCAGAGAAGAATGCTTTTGCGACCGCAGTTGCAGACAAGGAGAAGGTCTTGTAGCAACTGCGTTGAGAATTTGTTGATGGCCTCGTAGCAAGTGGAGGAGTTCCTACCTTTGCTACTGCCCTAGCAGTGTCGAAGGAAAAGAGCGCCACCAAGCAGATGTCGCTCCTCCGGCAACACCAATCATGAGGCGGCAGCGCTTAGACCATCAGCCGAAAAACTGAACAAGTCGTTGAAGGAGGGCTGTGCCATGCAGTAACGAAGGAGCACCCGAGCAGATAGAGGGGCACTCCCTCCACTACACTTGTGGGGAGAAGACGTCGGACGACGACTGGGCCTGATGCTGCGCGCAGTCACTGCAGCCACAGTGCAGCATTAGAACCTCACAGCAGCATACAGTGCTGACACACAGATTCTGACGGTGTTCTTACTCCTAACAGGTGGCTACGATACGGCGAAGTGCAGCACGATACACCCTATTAACTCTACCTACCCTTGCAAGATTTATTACAATTTTCAGCATACCGTCAGCTGTAATTGCTTTACCAATTTACGAGCAACCAGTTTTGACGATTACTACATCAGACCGAAAAGGTAATATGAAAACAGCTGCATTAGCAACAGTATGACATCAAAGGGAAAACTGCGTGTAGAATTAAAATGCGTAATGCTTGATCTGACGTTTTAAAATAGTGTACATACAACCTTAATAAGTGTATTCTAAAATATTGTAATAAGATACATATATTTATAGGAATGTAATTATGTCACAATCTATCAATACTGCTATGTACACTGTCACCTATAGTGAAGCTCAATCACTGTACAAACAGATTTACGTGAAAATAGAACCGAGTACCTTATACAATTAAGACCCGTCACTGAATGAGTCATCTACGTACTTCCAAAGCTAAAATCAATGGAAACCAATATTTACCAAAAAAAATCATGATTAAAAACAAATGGTTAGTGACATCGTGCAAATAAATATTCAAATATATTGGAGACGATGGTTCAAATGTTCAAATATGTGTGAAGTCTTATGGGACTTAACTGCTAAGGTCATCATTCCCTAAACTTACACACTACTTAACCTAAATTATCCTAACACGCACACACCCATGCCCGAGGGAGGACTCTGACCTCCGCTGGGACCAGCAGCACAGTCCATGACTGCAGCGCCTCAGACCGCTCGGCTAATCCCGCGCGACGAGGACGATGGTGCATACAACAATTACAAATAAAATCTAGTGATATGAGGTACATACACCTATACCACTGGTCTATGTTGTAACCAAGAATAAAAATGAAAAATGCATGTCTACATACAGTACAGAAGCTAGAATGAACTCCTGAACACGTAAGCAAATAAAGAGGACAAAACTCATTACAAGCCTATAGAAATAATGACAAGACAGGGACAAGAGAACCAATTAATGAGAAAACAATCATTCATCAAAACTGTCACTTTTTTGCGTCATGAGATATAAGTGGATCACGTACGAATGATCAAATTACTGAATTTGCAACGCTATTGGAAGACAGTGACGTATGAACTCAACAATTCACGCTACATTGTTTGTATGGTGATTGCGTTCAGTGACCGAGTTTGACTTTAAGTGACCGCGTGCGTAGCAGTAGTGACTTGCAGTACAACAAGATCACATCCCTACAAATATTCATGTTTTATCAGAATACACTTATTAAGGTTGCATATAGATCGTTTTTGAACGACAGAACAAGTATTAAATATTTTAATTCTAGGTACAATTTTGCTTCTGATATATTGTTGCTAATGTAGCTGCTTTCCTGTTACATTTAGGGCCTGATGAAGTGTATCGTCGAAACCGGTTGCCGATAAACTAATAACGAAATTACTGCTGGTGGTAGGCCTGAAAATCGTAATAGCCCTATTGATGTGGTCCTCTTCTGTTTAACAAGGATGGATATGCCGAAATCTGAACGATCTGTAATAGACATCAACAAATCCGCTGTTGCCCTTATTACCCGACCACACTGAAGCAGAGATTGTTTTCCCATGACGCTTGCAGTAGCACTTTTTCCTCTTAGCCCTTGAAACTGTCCTTTCTAAAACGACTTTCGGCCACTGTCTTTCACCCGATAGGCTCGTATTAGTGGGTAATATTACAAAGTCCTATGGACAACATCTCAGATATTCTTGTGATCTCTTCGATGCAGATACTGACAAACGCAGAGACGATAGCAGATCTTTTAAGATGGCCACTGTGCTGGTGTGTACGTCGAGGGGTTACACTTTTTTAAAAAGGAAGTGAAGACTCTCAGTGTAGAGGTTCACCCAAAGATAACTGGAAGCTATCCTGTTGAATCATCATACTACGTAAACTACTTTACCTGGCTGTACATCCGACAGCAATATGAACAGTATCTGAAATAGAAATAATTCGAAAGCCAAGATCGCTTAAATACTGTTTACTGGATGACCGGTTTCAACACACTAAAGATGCCATCATCGGATCTGAATGAAGCTTAACATTTATAAACCATTTGGATATAACGATACATGAGGCAGACCAGTTGATATAAAATCATTGTCACAAAACAAAAAACAACTGCTCTCATGGTCATTCTTTTCCATCATCACATATGCAAAACCGAAGTCACAAGATTAAACTACGTGGTACATGACCGCTGCTCGTTGTTAGTCGAGCAGCGGTTTCCCTTGATGTATTACGTGTTATGACATCATTTGAGGATACGTCCACAACCACTACTCAGATTGAACCTGTTTTCATCTGAGCAGAGTACACGAAGCCACTTCCCAATGGTCTAGTCCTTATGCTCTTGGCACCATCGCAAACGGTGCCGTCGATGTTAACGGAATACAACGTACTTGCCTTCTGGCAAGGAGACCACCCCATGGAGCGTCCGGGCGCATGTGGAGTGTGACATTGCGTGCCTAAGCCGTGTTGCTAAATGTGGTTGAACTTGCATGCACTGCACGATGTGTATCCATTCTTGCCTGATGCACAGCATGCTGCCACCACCTGCTGTAGTTGACCGTCGTCAACCAACACCCTCTGGCAGCAGTGTCTGTGACTCGGAGCTCTTGCTATGCATGTGAAACTACACTAACGATCCAAAGCAATTGGAGACTTGCCTAATGTCGTGCAGGGTCTCTGTGAGCATTCAGAAGTGCCGTAACACGACTAATGTCTGAAGTAGTGCTGGAGGGAATTGACACGCTTAATCCTGCAGGGCTGTCCATAAATGCGTAAGAGTACAAGGCTAAGGAGATCTCTTCTGAAAAGCTCGTTGCAAGGCATCCCAGAAAAGCTCAATAATGTCAAGTCTAGGGAGTTTGGTGGCCAGCGAAAGCGTTTAAACTCAGAAAAGTGATCCTGGAGCCACTCTGTAGCAATTAGGTAAGTGAGGGCTGTCGTACTGTCGGGCTGGAATTGCCAAAGTCCGTCGGAATGCGCAGTGGACATGAATGGATGCAGTTGATCAGACAGGATGCTTACATAGTGTCACATATCAGAGTCGTATCTGAACGAATCAGGCGTCCCATATCACTCCAACTGCACACGCCCCACATCATTACAGATCTTCCACCAGCTTGAATAATCCCCTGCTGACATGCATGGCCCATGGTTTCCTGAGGATGTCGGCATATCCGCGCACATCCGTCCGCTCGATAGATTTTGAAACAAGACTCGTCGGACCAGGCAAAATGTTTCCAGTCATCAACAGTCAAATGTCGGTACTGACGTGCCCACGCGAAATATAAAGCTATGTGTCGTGCAGCCATCAAGGGAAGAAGAGTGGGAATTCGGTTCCGAAAGCTCATATCGATGTTTCGTTGAATGGTTCGCACGCTGACACTTGTTGATGGCTCAGCATTGAAATCTGCTGCAATTTCCGCAAGGGTTGCACTTCTGTCACATTGAACGATTCCCTTCAGCAGTCGTTGGTTCCGTTCTTGCAGGATCTATTTCCGCCCGCGGCAATATCCGAGATTTGACGTTTTACGAAATTCCTCATATTCGTGGTACACTCGTGAAATAGGCGTACTGGAAAGTCCCCACTTCATCGCTACCTCTGAGATGCTGTATCCCGTCGCTCGTGCGGTGACTATAACACCATGTTCAGACTCATTTAAATCTTGATAACCTGCCATTGTAACAGCAGTAAGCGACCTAACAACTGCACCAGACACTTGTTGTCTTACATAGCTATTGGCGACCGCCTCGCCATATTCTGCCTGTTTACATATCTCTGTATTTAAATACGCATGCCTATATCAGTTTCTCTGGAGCTTCAGTGCGTATTCTGAGCAGAACCAAATTTCTGAGATGCACTCGCATGGCATTTGATTGTTCCAAATATTGTCTCTGAGCGACATTCTAGTGAAAAACACCGCCACAATGCACTTTAACAGCTCTGTGACTAACAGGAACGGTCTTCTCCCGTTGCTTTAACTGTCTCGTGTTGTGTGGCCAGTCCCATTTGGCGCTGTGGTCACGCTCACCTCACGCCATTGAAAGGTGGATACACTGAGCCACAGCGCCAGAGAGTTTTGTTTCGCCGCCTCCACTGGCAGTGATTATTGAGAAGTAGCGGAGGGCAGTGCTTGTTGAGAACTCGTAGTAGTCAGTGCTTGCTGAGATGTCGTAGTGAAGAGTGCTTGTCGAGATGTGGCAGTAGTCAGTTCTTGTTGAGATGTGGTAGTAGCGAGTCGGTGTGGAGATATTGTAATGATTAGAGTGCTTTTCATCAATATAAATGAAGGTAACAAACTCCTTTTCTTTTTTTCTCATTATTTCAATGTCCTGAATAATGCGTCATTACAGGTTCAGTCAACAAAGCATCTGGCTTGTGTTCTTGTATTAGAGTGTAAGTCCCCAGCAACTATAAAACCTACGAAACCAAAGCACAAGTATAACTGTTCTGTGTGTGGAAGTATGACTTAACGTACACATCTGGCACGGTTCTTCTTCAATAAGACAAGAAATTTCAAATACCATTTATATTGACGTGATAAAAAAAATTAGAAATACTATAATTGCGCAAGAAAACCAGAATTACACTCTAATACAAGAACACAAGCCAGATGCTTTGTTGACTGAACCTGTAATGACGCATTATTCAGGACATTGAAATAATGAGAAAAAAAAGAAAAGTAGTTTGTTACCTTCATTTATATTGATGAAAAGCACTCTAATCATTACAATATCTCCACACCGACTCGCTACTACCACATCTCAACAAGAACTGACTACTGCCACATCTCGACAAGCACTCTTCACTACGACATCTCAGCAAGCACTGACTACTACGAGTTCTCAACAAGCACTGCCCTCCGCTACTTCTCAATAATCACTGCCAGTGGAGGCGGCGAAACAAAACTCTCTGGCGCTGTGGCTCAGTGTAGCCACCTTTCACCATGTGATGTTAACCTTCCTGTACACATATGGGAGACTTTTGCAACCTGTTCACGCATTGACTTCCACCAATTTGTTAGTATTTTACGTTACTGCCTCTATCGCGTACTTGAGTTTCGCAGAAAAGTGCATTTTCCTTTTTTATTTTACAAAACTGCAGCCCCTTGGCAAACCAGTCAGCAATATTTCAGCAGACAGCAGCACCTGCATCGCGGACTCGATCAGACAGCAGGTAGTCACGGGTCTTCAACATCCAATAGCTGTGGCGAGTGCGGCCGCATCCGCCAGCAGCCGGCGGTGTGAGGTACGCGCCTTATCGCGTCCATCGATCTGTGTCGAGCGGCTGCCAGCGTCCAGGGGACAGCGGAGCAACGACGACGACGAAAGCACGCATCGATTAGTACAGGACCGACTCTGCGAGTGAAAGCGACCTGATGCAAGGACCGCCTGTAGTACAACATGATTTCAAATCTCGCTTTCCTCGAACTTGTACGGGTGGTAAGAAGCGATTTCACAGTTTCTTCAAATTTCCGCATATGTTGGAATATCATCGTCATCATTGTCATCACCACCATCACCACATCCAGTTTTCGTTCAGGCATTTTTGACTCTTCAAATTTCAAATAGACTGCAGCTGATCTTCCCAACTCTTCTTTGGATGCCCAATGTATATTTTCCTTGAGGGGTACATTTGCATATTACTTTAGGTATTTGATCATCTGACAAACTTTGAATCTGTTCATGTACTACTCTATTTTCTGAACTATACTTCTGACACCCAGTTCATTCCCCATTTCACTAATCTTTATCTGATCCATTTTTTGTTTGTACTGTCCAAGTCTGTGACCCCTACATTAGAACAGGTACTGCCATCAAATTATAAAATTTCAGTACCGTCTCTTTCATAACGTTTCAGGTAGCTTTGATGCCGTCTGTCCTTCTACAAAATCCCATTCGCAGATCCATTTTCTTTGATCACCAATAAATTTGAACAGACATCACAATCTTATTCCAGTCTTCTCTTACGTCAACGTATGCAACGTTCCACAGATAATTTTTTGCTTTTTTATGTCCATCCTTTTAGCAGGACTTCTCTGGGACGACGGCCGTTTACTATCTTGACAAAAAATAAAAACACCTACAGCCGTCGTTATGATTTTATTTTATTCTGTCTCTACCAGTTTCGACGCTTCATTGCGTCAAAAGTTGATGGTTGGTGTGCTGATACGTGAGTTTTAGATTATATGCTAATCCAGTAAGGAAGGAGACTGATGGGTTATGCGTGGGGATCGTATCCACGTATACCGCATCAAAACTGCCTGAAGATAACGCAATGAAGCGTCGAAACTGATAGCGACAAAATAAAATAAAATCATAAGGACGGCTGTAGGTGTTTTTATTTTTTGTGAAGATAATTTTTGTACAGACTTGTTGGGTCACCATGGGGAAATCTCTCCCCCCATTGATGGCCAACCAAGCCAGGCCCCGGAGTAAGGAGCCCTTAAGCGAAACGTTTCTTGGAGGTTCGTTGACGATACTTTCAAATGTGTACAATGTGTGACACATAGTCACTCAAAAAGAATGTGCCCATGTATGGAATTTAAAATTTTGACTAGTGATCGTATGGGCGCTGAATAAATATTTAATACTCACTAGGTGTAAGGTAACTGTTTATTGAACTGTTTCGAATACACTGGTCAAGTGAATATCTGGAGAAGGTTACAACAATCAAGAGTAGTACAGTGATGATGGCTAAACGACAAACAAAAAATACAATGAAGAGTTCGTGAAAAACGCACACCTAATCGGGTAGAAGAGCTTCGTACAGGCAATATGGGTCATGTGAATATGACACATTCCAAAACGTAACTCAGTGCATAAAACATGACATAACGCCCAAGATAAAGTTGCCAGTAGGTGGCGCTAGTGGTATCGTATCGTAGCGTTGAACGCATGAGGAAAATATAATTTAAAATAGAATGAAGACGTAAAAGAATAATTTTATTTATGATGGGCTATGGAATACAAATAAAATGTAAAAATGTGTCGAAAAAGACATTGCCCCTATAATGCTGCCAACACTAACAGTACGCGTAACTTGAAGTAGGAACAGGAGAGGTGGAGGAGGGTGGGGAGAGAATGGGAGCAGAATGAAACATAGGACAAGAATGATAAATTTATTTTGTTATACGGATGATAGCACCAAATTAAAAAAGTTTGAACGTATCTGAAACCAAATTTATGTTATGTGTGATATGTAATATTAGTAAGACTAAAATGTTACGTCATCGAAATTATATTGAAATGACAGTGAATGTTTAGCATAGGTGCGTGTGAAGTGGTAGGATAAAAATATCGGTAATTTTGAGAGCAGAGGCCGTCGCTCGTAGAGGAACACGTATCAATACACAGAAGGATGGTATTCGCTACGACGCACAGCAAGAAATACAGGGGGCACGTTCGTTCGTTCGTTCTAGCTCCATCAGGCCGCTATGTCCGTGACCCGGAGTGGTCTATCCTCCTCCGCTGTCACGTCCCACGTTTGCGCATGCAAATCCTCCCCCCTCCATTAGGCCATGCTGACCTCATCAACCAGTGACAACAAGCCCACTGTACAGATAAAGGGCTACAAACAGCAACACCAGCGCACAATTGGTCCCACTCCTCACAAAGAACGTGAAGGTTCTACACCAACCTTTCAGTTTGATTTCTGAACTGATATGGCTATAACGCGACAACCTTTTTTAGGAATTTTTCGCTAAATAAAGTCCTCGTAAGCGACGTTCCGTTCAATATGCGAGGGGGTGCCCGAAATAACCATTTTATGTTTTAACTTATTCACAATATAAGCATAAACTTACAATACCCTTTAAAACAATCTCCACTTTCACTAATGCACCTACCTAACCTTTCGTTATATTTTTCTAAACTTTACCTCAGCAATATCAGCAGAACCGTTTTCTTTCACGTCACTTTTCATTCCAGTAAAAAAAAAAGAACAGCACGTTTCCACGCCATCTTGTTTTCGATAAGCATTCAGCAATCAGCTGTCGCGGCACGATTATGGCAGCCACCCTTTTCATTCCTAAATCTTCTGCCACAATTCGCTGCACTGGGCTGAAAACCACACCCGACAGCTCTACAGTTTCTTCAATGGTTTGTCGTCGATCTTCGTTGATAACGGCACAAATTTTTTCAAGATTTTCATGTATTCGGGCCGTGGAAGGACGATCAAACGAGGTTTGTCATCAGTTGACATTTCACCATTTTTGAAACGGGAGTTTTCCCCATAGCAACGACCTTACACGGCGGCTTTAACATTTCAAGAGTTTCTGCTCCACTTTTTCCGAGCAAAAAGCAAGATTTCACCGCAGTAGGCTCTTCATCAAATGAGCCATTGCAAAAACGACAATCACACAATATGGTTGTCAATATTAACTCTGCCGAAACCAGTGCCGACATTCTTCGACAACGGCACTTGATTTTCTGACTGGTCTATGCGTTCCTAGTGCCAAATTGCGGTAGTACAAAACTTCAGCACAGCAAAAAATTAGTTTCGTTTCTTTTGGGTATCCCTCCCCCCCCCCCCCCCCAACCTCCTGTACATTATAGTTAGTATAGTTACTACAAGAGGAGTATGTTAATTCGTTACACATAAGTCATTCGAAAAAATTGTATGTAAATATCTTCACATTTCGCTGCCCTGTCAGCAACTGTATAAATATTAATTTTAATTTCAATAACGAACAGCCTCAGTTGCACCGTGTACCTAGAAATTTACCTAGGTTTCAGTCGGGATAACCCAACCTCCTTCAGAATAACAGTATCTTTCATTTGTCCATCTTATTTATGGATTTGTAGTTTTAGCTTGACGATGTCCACTATGCACAAACGATAGATACTGTTATTCTGAAGAAGGTCGGGTTATCCCGACTGAAACCTAGCTAAATTTCTAGGTGAACTGTGCCACTGAGGCTGTTCATTATTAAAATTAATTATATGTAAATGTATAAATCTACGAAGAACCGTCTGTGTATATAATTGTAATTTGGCCTTCCCACCTAAGCCAGAAGGTTCCATTCCCGTGTGAAGTACGCTTGTTCTTATGTGCACTAGAATGTTTCACAGGTGTTTTTAGTGATCACGTATACGGTGTTGTGTGTTGTTGCTGACGACGAGAGAAAAGAAAACTTTGAATCCCGCGCTGGGTCCAAAAACAAGAACAGTAGTGCTAGACGTCCCTATTAGGCGGACGGACTACCACTAACATTACCACATAGCCTTCCTCCATGACATGAGGAAATGCGCAATAATTTACCTTTAATATTTACATGAGGCTCGTTATGCAGAAACTTTAATCCAACTATTTCCCCTGCACTTGTGAGCGAAATAACTGGTGTGAATTTTTTTCGCAAAGTTAGGACGCAGACAGGCTACGCCTAGTGAATGGAACACAACTACCCTCCGGTAGTAGGATAGCTCAGTGCTGATGATGTTCAGAAGTACGACGGAACGTTCCTTCGGACATGCATATATGTACTTAGGAAGAGGCACTGCAGTGACTACAGCCTTTATGAAACACATGCTATGTATTCGTAGCTGTGAATATGTACGTTAATGAGCTGTATAATGGAATGATGACGGTGATAATTTGTGCCGGACCGGGACTCTGGCTTCCTGTTTATCGCGACCGGCTGCCTTACCAACCGGATGTCGGAGCGCGCTTCACGGAATGTGGTTGACGAAGTTTCAAACTTCAGGTCTGGCCGTGAGGCGCGCTCGGAAACCTAATGGCAAGGAGACCGCTTGTGATAAGCAGGAAATCAGGGTTCGAGTCCCGGCCCAGCACGAGTTTTCATTGTCATTCCATTACACAGCTGATGGTCGTCCATATCTCATGTGCGAATACATTTCGCGGACCCTCAGTGAACTTAAAGCTGTATTTAAAAGTCTCTTAATACAGGGAGTTTCAAACTCTTTGCACCAAATGTGTAGATCTGAACAACTTTTGTTATGGACAGAATTTTCAGGAACACTTCCTACGCGTTCTTTTCTACTGCTTATATCCCGCAGTGGTGTTATGATGTAAGCACTTTGCATTATGTGTATGCCTTGTATATTGCCTACAATGCATCATCTGCTCCCCATGATAACGGGTAGGCAGAGAAAATTACTGATTCGCTCCCAAAATATATTTCTTCACTTAGAGACACTCGCTATTGCTGAAAATCACTACATCAGTTGACTGGAGGAGGTAGTATGTATCAAAGCTGTCTTGAGACACTACCAGTACTCTGAAATCTCGTCATCCCAGGATCGGCAAATATTAAAGGACGCCTAACGACGCCAGGAATAAACAGCGAAAATTTTCTTCTCTAGCAATAGCTGTTTCCCATGAGGTGGTGTATGATCGCTTGACGTTTCCACTCACAATTCCCTTTACAAGCTTCTAGGAGTTGTAGAGGGGACTTAAAATATGAAGTTCTGATAAGGAACCAATGTCCACAACCACACTAAAGCTCCAACGGAACTGCTATAGGCAGACGTACGTAAACGGGCAGAATACGGTACTGCGGTCGACAACGCCTATGTAAGACAACAAGTGTCTGGCGCAGTAGTTAGATCGGTTACTGCTGCTACAATGACAGGTTACGATTTAAGTGAGTTTAAACGTGGTGTTATAGTCGCCGCACGAGCGATGCGACACAGAGTCACCGAGGTAGCGATGACGTGGGGATTATCCCGTACGATCATTTCACGAGTGCGCTGTGAATATCAGGAATCCAGTAAAACATCAAATCTCCAACATCGCTGCGGCAGGGAAAAGATCGTGCAAGAACGTGACCAACGACGACTGAAGAGATTCGTTCAACATGACAGAAGTGTAACCCTTCCGCAAATGGCAGATTTCAATGCTCGGCCTTCAGCAAGTGTCTGGGTACAAACCACTCAATGAAACACAATCAATATGGGCTTTAAAAGCCGGAGGCCCAGTCATCTACGCCTTATGACTGCGCGACAGAAAACTTTGTACACCACGCAAGGCCCGTGAACACCAACATTGGACTGTTGACGATTGGAAACGTGCCTGGTCGACGAGTCTCATTTCAAATTTTATCGAGCGGATGAACTTGAACAGGTATGGAGACATCCTCGTGAATCTGTGGACCCTGCATGTCAAAATGGTTCAAATGTCTCTGAGCACTATGCGGCTTAACTGCCGTGGTCATCAGAACTTAGGACTATTAAACCTAACTAACCTAAGGACATCACACACATCCATGCCCAAGGCAGGATTCGAACCTGCGACCGTAGCGGTCGCGCGGTTCCAGACTGAAGCGCCCAGAACCGCTCGGCCACACCGGACGGCCCCTGCATGTCAGCAGCGGACTGTTCAAAATGATGAAGGATTGTAATGGTGTGGGGTTTGTGCAGTTGGAGTGAAATGGGTCCCATGATACGTCTATATACGATTCTGACAGGTGACGCGTACAGAAGCATCCTGTCTGATCTCGTGCACCCATTCAAGTCAGATGTGCATTTCGACGGACGTGGGCAATACCAGCAAAACAATGCGGCATCCCACACGTCCAGAATTGCTACAGAGAAAATTTTACGAGTTTAAACACTTCCGCTGGCGACCAAACTACCCACTCATTAACATTATTGAGCATCTCTGGGATGCCTTGCAGTGTGCTGTTCAGAAGAGATCTACACCACCTCGTACTCTTAAGGATTTATGGACAGCCCAGCAGGATTCATGGTGTCAGTTCCCTCCAGCACTCAGACATTAGTCGAGTCCATGCGGCAGCTCTGCGCGTTCAGGGGACCCTACACGATATTAGGTGGGTGTACCAGTTTCTTTAGCTCTTCAGTGTAGTAACCAATGTCCGCAACTGGACCGTTTGGATTGAGTCTTAAGATAGGATCATTTTCAAAGGTACACTTCACGATAAGCTCACAGCGGAGACAGTGAGCTCTGAGCGACGCGGTGAACGTGCTGTTCGTTGGGCAAAATACACTGAAGAGCCAAAGAAACTGGTACACCTGCTTAGTACCGTATAGTGCCCCCGCGAGCAAGCGGAAGTACCCCAACATGAGATTGTCTCTATACCTGTACACCTTCATCCGTTCGATGAAATCTGAAATGAGACTCGCCCAACCAGGCAACATGTGACTGGGCCTTTGGTCCCGAAAGCCTACATCGATGATGTTTCGTTGATTTGTTCGCACGCTGACACTTGTTTATGGCCCAACATTGAAATCTGCAGCAATTTGCGGAAGGGTTTCACTTCTGTCACGTTGAACGATTCTCCAGTCGTCCTTAGTCCCGTTCTTGCAGGATCTTTTTCCAGCCGCAGCGACGTCGGAGATTTGATGCTTTACCAGGTTCTGGATATTCACGGTACACTCGTGAAATGGTCGTACGGGAAAATTCCCACTTCACCGCTACCTCAGAGATGCTGTTTCCTATCGCTCGTGCGCCGACTATTACACCACGTTCAGAGTCATTCAAATCGTGATAAACTGTCATTGTAGCAGCGGTAACCGATCTAACAACTGCGCCAGACACTTGTTGTCTTATACAGGCGTTGTGTCTGTTTACATGTCTCTATATTTGAGTACGCAAGCCTATACCAGTTTTTTTGTCGCTTTAGTGTGTATCTGCAGCCCGTGCTTTCATACACACGGTCCGAAACCCTGGTGCTGGTCCACGAAGGACCTCAGTCAACCTAACTAGTTACAAACGTACCAGTTTCAGCCAGCAGCAATTGTAATGAGACAAAAATGTGGTGGTTTAACGTGATTCAGAAAGAGGCGGGAGATTCCATTTCCAAATATGGTTCCCTTCTAAAAACTTACTTAGTAAATGGAAATTTGTGGTAAGGTCTTATGGGACCAAACTGCAGAGGTAATCGATCCGTAAGCCTACACACTACTTAATCTTTAACTTACACTATGGACAACACACACACACACACACACACACACACACACACACACACACACACACACACACACACGTCCGGGGGAGGACTCGAACCTCCAACGGGGGGGAGCCGCACGGACCGTGACAAGACGCATTAGACGGCGCGGCTACCCTGTTCAAATGGCTCTGAGCACTATGGGACTTAACATCTATGGTCATCAGTCCCCTAGAACTTAGAACTACTTAAACCTAACTAACCTAAGGACATCACACAACACCCAGCCATCACGAGGCAGAGAAAATCCCCGACCCCGCCGGGAATCGAACCCGGGAACCCGGGCGTGGGAAGCGAGAACGCTACCGCACGACCACGCGATGCGGGCAGGCTACCTTGTACACTCAATTTTGGGATGACGAGATTCCTTGTGACAAGTGAACAGGGAAGCATACGATGTTGGGTCTAATGTGATTTACCGAGCCTGGTGGCGCAGTGGTTAGCACACTGGACTCGCATTCGGGAGGACGACGGTTCAATCCCGTCTCCGGCCATCCTGATTTAGGTTTTCCGTGATTTCCCTAAATCGCTTCAGGCAAATGCCGGGATGGTTCCTTTGAAAGGGCACGGCCGATTTCCTTCCCCATCCTTCCCTCACCCGAGCTTGCGCTCCGTCTCTAATGACCTCGTTGTCGACGGGACGTTAAACACTAAGCTCCTCCTCCTCCTCCTCCTCCTCCTCCTCCTCCTCTAATGTGATTTATGAGGGAGCAGGGCGTCTCAAAATGTGCTGACTGTGTTTGTTATTCAACGATAAACTGGAAAATGCTTGCGACAGAGTAGCGAAAATTAGTACACAGGCAGAAATTCAAAATATACGTTATAAACCAATACGGTTTTACAGAGACTACATCCGACCATACAGCACACAGAGGTTTAGACCTTAGCTCTGTTGAAAACTTTACAATTCTCTACTTGAAATCACTTGACACGCCGTGTTACGAAGATAAGTGGAAAGAGCAATTAAACGGTAGTGTTAATAGTAAGCGCTAAACTCACCATTGACGTAGAAATCACGACAACGCTTGATGAAGTAGTTGCCAGAGACTTAGGATGCCAACCTGCTGCCGTAAAGCGAAAAGACATCTTAGCAGTGTGTATCGCCGCATGTGATGAAGGCATAAGCTTTCAAGAAACTGATTCCTCGTCTGATCCAAATCAAAACAACGGTTGTAACCCCATTCCATGGATTTTGTGAAAAATATCTCACAAACGCAATCTCGAAAAATACAGTTGCATTATTACATTGTTGTGGCGTAGCAAGACAGCCACGCCACGGAAGTAGCCCAAAGGCACGCGTTTAGTTCACGCAGGCAAGAGAAAGATCTGTAACAGGATACGTAATGAATGCTATAAAGAAAAGTACGTAGCTTCTGGAATACTTAACTTTAATCCATCCTTGTTGTATACATCGCTCTTGACGATACAAGTGAGACTCTTTAGATACAAGCTATGTAAGGCTAATGGCGCCTTGCTAGGTCGTAGCCATGGACTTAGCTGAAGGCTATTCTAACTATCTGCTCGGCAAAGGAGCGAGGCTTCGTCAGTGTAGTCGCTAGCAAAGTCGTCCGTACAACTGGGGCGAGTGCTATTCCGTATCTCGAGACCTGCTTTGTGGTGGCGCTCGGTCTGCGATCACACAGTGGCGACACGCGGGTCCGACATGTACTAATGGACCGCGGCCGATTTAAAACTACCACCTAGCAAGTGTGGTGTCTGGCGGTGACACCACATACATAACTTCTAATTGTGACAAAGTCACAGGAAGAATGCAACCATACTGTAAAGTAATATGAGTGCTGGAAAATTGCTGAAGTAGCCACAAGTTAAAAAAACCTATGACTTTATTTGGCGCATATCGGGAGATACTCATCATCAGAAACCAAATTACAACTGACGGAAAATATACAAATGTAGAGATAGCAACACTGCAAGAGTACAAGCATTAAAAAGTTTCGTCACCATGATCACCTAATATTCAGACGTGTAAAGACACGTTCTAAAATATGCCACTGTCAAGCCTCTCTGCAAAAAATAGGACAGCACATATGTCAATAATTACCAGCCAGTAACTCTGCTTAAGGAATTTTCAAAAATCGTCGAGAAAGTAATGTACTTAAGAGTGATTAGCCATCTCAACAGTAATGGGATATTTAGTACATCAAAGTTGAGATTTCAAAAATGCTGTTCCACTAAGACAGCAATATGCAATTATACTGCCCACATATGGAGTCTTTAAACAGTAAAATGTCACCAGTAGGAATTTCTGTGACTTATCCAGAGAATTTGACTGTGTGAACCATGACATTACGTTACAGAAATTACAATTATGTGGTGTAAATGTAACAGCGTATGAGTGGTTTAAGTCCTATCTGCAGAACAGGAAGCAAAAAGTTTCTTTACATGGTTTAAGTGATTTAAGAAAGTTTGCCACTTCACCTAATTGTGGTGAAATTACATTACACTCTCCACAAGGTTCATTCATGGGTTCCCTTCTGTTCTTGATGTATGTGACTCACCTCCCTTCTTATCAGAAACAAGAAGCTAAAAAACACTGTTTGTTGATGATAGAAGCATCATCATTAATAGAGTAAAAGAAACACCAATAGAAAATGATACAAATAATGTCCCTAGGAAAGTTATTAACTGGTTTTCTTCGAATGGGTTTCATCTGAACTTTGAAAGCACACAGTACATCCAATTTTCTGCTGCTGGGAGTGCAGTTCCTTCAATAAATATAACACATCAATAGAAGTCAGTAGCCAGGATAGAGCACACTAAGTTCTTGGGTGTACATACAGATGAGAATCTTAATTGGAAAATTCATATTTTGGATCTCCTAAAGCGACTAGGTTCAGCAACTTTTGTAATCAGAATAATTGCCAATTTTGAGGATATAAAAATACTTCCACTCATATGGAATAATATTTTGAGGTAGCTCAACACTTAGGTAAAATGTATTCACTGCTCAAAGAAAGTGTTTAGAATGATGTGTGAGGCTCATAGTCTTACAACTCGTACGTATCTGTTTGAAAGTTTAGGAATTCTTACAGCAGCCTCACAGTACATTTACTCAGTAATGGAATTTGTTCTCAAAAATGTGAACCATTTGAGAAAGAACAATGACATTCATGATTATAATACCAAAAGAAAGACTTACTCCTGTATTTAACCATCTTTGGCTAAGATAGGGGTAAAATATGCTGCTGTAAAAGTTTTCGATAAATTACCAGGTGAAATAAAATGTCCGACAGACAGTTGTAGTAGTTTCGATAAACCAAATGAAATCGTATCTCCTTGGTAACTCCTCCTATACCATAGATGAATACTTGATTAGGAATGAATAAATCTGTGGGTATAATATATGCATTTTTGCTACTTAAAGGAACAGGGAAGGTAACAAAAAATTTTAAGATTAAGAAAAACCTTGAGTCATATGTGAATTTTCATTCATTTGACACGTTCCACATCATACCGTGAGATCGATCAATATAACACGCAACTAACTGATACAGCTGTCATGGCAGACTTATTTCAAAACTACATCACGCTTTCTACAAAGACAATTTTCGCCACCAGAGGGCGGTGAATCATACATAGGCGGTGCCGCATAGTGGCGAGAAAAAATAACTTTTGATTTACTTGCGTAAAATTTTTGAATATAAAACATAACTTTCAGAAAGGCAAGAATTTTAAACATTTTCATTAACTCATTAATGAGCTATTACTTCTTCTACAATATGCATAGTATTTTCAAGAATTACTTATATTAACATTCTTACTTGTACGATCTCCCTCGCCCTGTCTTGTGAGGGTGGGAGTTATACCTCTAATTCTGAATATGTCAGATTTTTTTTTGTTTCATTATTTGGAAGTGGGTTTTCCGTACTTACTTCATTTGTTGAGGGTTGGTTTGTGGGGGTTGAAGGGACCAGACTACAAAGGCCATCGATCCTTCATTTGTTGTGTTTTCTGGAGAGTGAGTCCCTGACATCCAATAATGTATCTCTTTTTTGCGTATCTATTATAATATTTTGCTATGTTAACTCTTCAACATTTTCAAATGCATTATTATGCACTCCACACTGCTTTTTATTCGTTTGATTTTGTATCATTGATTTATATACCTTATGCACATTATATGTATTTTATTGATAGCATTTTATACCAAAGCAGAAATTGTTTGACAGTATGTTGTTTAACCTTCTTGCTTTGTATACCATTCGTAAAATTATGTTTTGCATTCAACAGTTTTATGCAAATAAATCAAGATATATCATTCTTTTTCGCCGCTATACGGTACCGCCTATACCTTCACCAGCGCCCTCTGGTGGCGTTAATTGTCTGTCTAGGACACATGATGTAGTTTTGAAATTAGTCTGCCACGACAGCTGCATTAGTTACAACGTGTCTTTATGCATCTGAATACCTAGATGACCACGGTGTGTGTATCAGTTCTCATTATGACGAAACTTGATAATGCTTACGTTCTTTTCATGTTGCTGTCTACACCATTG
Source organism: Schistocerca serialis cubense (assembly GCF_023864345.2). Classification (NCBI taxonomy): domain Eukaryota; kingdom Metazoa; phylum Arthropoda; class Insecta; order Orthoptera; family Acrididae; genus Schistocerca; species Schistocerca serialis. Next base: position 243,196,328 of record NC_064646.1, read on the forward strand.
TCCATTTTCTGTCATTCGTATTTTGGTTTCCGAACTATCTGATGATGGCTAACTCCCGAAACGCGTCAAATCAAGTCATTTTTTCTTAACTACTGGCGTTTCATTTAGTGACCAATTAAGCAATTTTGCAGCACTCAATTATTACACAAGGTATTACTTTTGTACGGTAGAAGACCCTTCTCCTTGTAAGTATCAAGCATTTGCGAGTTCAGATATGTAATCGGGCTAATTTGGATTTTACTGACCCTAGTAAAAATTTTGAAGTACAGTTTTATTAGCCTCCCCATGATGACCACAATATGGACGTATTGGTAAACCAACAGCAAAATCAAAATTTGTTTATTAGCGCTAAATACACGCACCCAAACTTCATCAGAAAATGCTGCTACAGACATAATAACAGAAACAAACAAAAACGAAATTTTTTTTCAGTGGCCCTGCCATCTAGAAACTGGAACGCCTGCTACCTTATTTATGCCGGTTTTACGCACTTCAGCAACGTATGTTCAGTTCCTCGCCACTTGACGGACGTAGACAGAGAACGTTCCACAGAGTAACAAACTATTTAATAAAAGGCCCATTCCCCACAGTTCTGTATTCAAATTCATATTTTCAATATTAACATTTTAATTTCACAAACAAATCCTCTTATTGCAGAAATAATTAGAAATATGATTATCGGCAAAGAGATGGCGCCCCAGCTTTGCTGGCGGATGGCGAGTGCGTGGCAAAAGGGGGGGGGGGGGGGGGATGGGGGAGGGGGCTGACTACAGTGGCCGCGGATTATCGCTTTTCTGCCCGCAGAACCATCACAGTGGACCACGGCAGTCGTGCTGTCCTTCTGCCAGCGATGATGGATAACCGCAGACTGTACTGCCGCTGTCGAGATAACAGCTACAGAAAAAAGTTACGAATTCACAATGAATTTTAAGCGAATAAAAAATCTTCGTCAACTCTGAGCTAAATTCTAACCTTCCCTTTTTTTTAAACAACTGCTAAGTGAAACACATTCTGTAATGTTTTCCCGTTAACATAAATTATCTCCATCATCATAAATACGTTATGAACTTTATTTTTAAATTTTAGAATTTCACTAATTACCGTACGTAAAAATAAAATAGGTTGATAATCAGCCTTTAGCAAAGAATAAGATCCTCACTTAAAATTTCCGGGCTGATAGGCCGTCGTCGATTAATAAAACTCTCCGCTGAGGTTTCGTCTCCGACTGCGGGAGACGAAACGTCAGGGGAGAGTTTTATACATCGACTACGGCCTATCAGCCCGGAAATTTTAAGTAAGTATAATACTGGCCATGAAAGCCTACATTGTATGATCAAATAATACTATTTCAAAAAAAGAATCGCTTGTGTTCGAAAGAATAAAAATGGAAATTTGGAGTGAATTTTTACTTACACTTAGGACTACAAAAGTTTCATTCTAACCAAAATCATCCCATTTAGCAACGGTGTATTTCTTTCACGCAAGTCGATACAACCAATGGATACACTTTTTACGATTGCGTTTAGGGTCAAAGATCTTGCTTGCGTTTCACAAATGTTTCGTGTGGTCCTCACACAACGCCAAAGAACATCCACACAAAAGACTCGCCTCGTACTTTTGTGAGCATGTCTGGAATTACTGCACTCACTGCTGCTACAACTAAATAACTCTCCCCCCCCCCCCCCCTCCACCACCACCACACATTATTTTAGGAACTAATCCAGACATGTTTAAATACTGTTCGACCATCGCTCTTGGTTTACTTCACTACTGAGTCCCACAACTATACATGCATTTGACACTGTGTTTGGTGTAGTTTTATCTTAACCATAATTTGTTCCTCCAATGCATGGACTGGACTTAATAACCTCTTTAGAATGTGATAATAAACGTCTGATTTTTCGTGGTTGAAAACCGAAGGCATGGACGTGTTTTTTGTCGTAGTTTGTGGCGTCTCTATTGTACTGATCTCCTGCGTTGTACGCATAGTGTCGATGAAACTTACGATTTTCAGTAGGTACTAAGCTCCTGAAGTGGCACGTAGTGTGTAATAGTCGGTCCTATAAGTTCTTCTACCTTAAAAGCGTTAATTACGGTATCAGTGACAATTTTAAATATTTTGTTATGTTTATGTAATCCGAAAAGTGTATTTATGTTAAAGACTTTGACAACACCATTGAGTATGTGACACTTTTTCGCGCCTGTCACCTGCTCTTAGCTGTAAGCTACGTACCAGAGGCAACAGCTGTTTATGAAGACTGAAGTAACAGACGGCCACCGAAATTAATTCTTGGACATCAAATCGGCTATTAAATTATTATACATGACAAAAAACGACCATCTTCATAGTTTTCTGAAGAATAAGAGGCAGTCCGAAATAAAAATGTGGTGTGTTATACTCTGTCCAGAATTACTTTAGGACAGCTATGAAGGGCGAAGTGGCGTAAATCACACGTGGGGATGTGTCACACTCTCAACCAATCACACGTGCCCTTATGTACAGCCGCAACAGCCACTCGCGGTTGCCAAACCATCTCCCCCTCCCCTTTCCCCCCCTCCCCCCATCAAAACATCCCGCACTACAACACGTCCCTCTTGCACTATGCTTCAGTTTTAGGAAGCATGTAGTCCTGGATGATCGTTCACTGCACCGTGTAATTTTGGTTTTAATTCCTAACGGCCGTCGGAGTATGTTCATCCTACTGACTGTTGTTTTTTATGTGATACTGAACGATTTCAGAAGCACGTGCATCAGATGTTATCAATGGCGAAAGTCTATATCTGTCCCTTTAACAGGGGATTAACATATAAGGCCAGTTTAGAGAATTGCTTTGCACGTTTCCTGCATACTGCGATATAGAGAAATCTCGTGGTGGCTCGCTTCTCTTCGTTAATTAGGTGATCGAAAGAGCTGCTACTGCTTTGACAGTAAACAAAAATGAAGGGAATTTACAACAAAGAGTAGGAACCCAGTGAAACTGGAAACTCCAGGGAAAGAAGTTTTATGGGTAAGTATATCATTCAACGTAGATTATTCTCAGGGACAGGTAGACGTATCACGTTGGAATTTGTGTCACAAACTAAGGGCTATTGTGTTCATTTGTAATTATATCCCACGAAAAAAATATATTTCTTTTTGTTACCAAGTTAAAATTACTACATTCTGGAAAATCTTCGAATTTCCGGGACCAATATCTTGCCAGTATCAATGTGGATCACACGCAAAGATCGTGGTCAGTATGCACAATTTAGCTTGTATGGAACCCATAGAGAATTTTTGTGAGTATTATCGCAGATATGCTCATATATCGCAGAAAGGAACGTCCGACACTCAGCAAATTATTCTACACCACCATGTAAGCATATCGCTTTTCACTGCAGTCACACAAACAGGGTGGGGCCAATAAAATTGAATTTGTGACAGATCATATGGAGGAGATAAAGACCTACAGTTACTTTCAACAAGATCGAGCAACTGCCCATACAGCCTACCAAACCTTGGGGCGCATTTACACAACCTTCACTTAACAGCTGTTAGCGAATGTCAGTCTGTTCGCGGCCCTAGCTGACCACCCAGATCACCTGACCTGCAGCGTGCGAATTCTTTGTGTGGGGAGCGTTCAAGTCTAACGTGAACCGCAACAAACGTCATTGTCTTCAAGAACTGCAGCAGAACATTTCGGATAAGTCTGCAGCCATTCCAGCAGCCCAGTTTCGATCCGCGTTCAGGATCTTGTTAATCTGGGGCCAAAAAAAAACCAAGAGATGAATGATGGTCACGTAACATCTGTAACTGTCAGGTTGGTACTGCATTTTCTTTCTATTCCAGTGGTTTTTTGTCCCATCCTGTAGTTATTCACTTCTTTTACTATAGGCTTTCTTGTGGATGTAAACTATTTATTGAGAGAGAACATGTAACTGTGTACCAGTATCATTTTTAAAATATATTCTAGGGGCAAATATCGACGAAGTTGTATGGCGTGATGAAATTTGGGTCAGTTCTGACGACCTGTTTCTCGCAATTAAACCAAACGGAAGATCGTTTCGCTCTTGAAGCACGATCGGATCGATGTGATCACCTTTAATTCAAGTTATCCTGTTTGGATATAAAAGAAAGGTTCAGGAGTGGAATTAAAATACAAGGTGAAAGGGTATCAATGATACGATTCGCTGATGACATTGCTATCCTGAGTGAAAGTGAAGAAGAATTAAATGATCTGCTGAACGGAATGAACAGGTTAATGAGTACACAGGATGGTTTGAGAGTAAATCGGCGAAAGACGAAGGTAATGAGAAGTAGCAGAAATGAGAACAGCGAGAAACTTAACATCAGGATTGATGGTCACGAAGTCAATGAAGTTAAGGAATTCTGCTACCTAGGCAGTAAAATAACCAATGACGGACGGAGCAAGGAGGACATCAAAAGCAGACTCGCTATGGCAAAAAAGGTATTTCTGGCCAAGAGAAGTCTACTAATATCAAATACCGGTCTTAATTTGAGGAAGAAATTTCTGAGGATGTACGTCTGGAGTACAGCATTGTATGGTAGTGCAACACGGAATGTGGGAAAACCGGAAGAGAAGAGAATCGAAGCATTTGAGATGTGGTGCTATAGACGAATGTTGAAAATTAGGTGGGCTGGTAAGATAAGGAATGAGGAGGTTCTACGCAGAATCGGAGAGGAAAGGAATATGTGGAAAACACTAATAAGGAGAAGGGACAGGATGATAGGACATCTGCTAAGACATGAGGGAATGACTTCCATGGTACTAGAGGGAGCTGTAGAGGGCAAAAACTGTAGAGGAAGACAGAGATTGGAATACGTCAAGCAAATAATTGAGGACGTAGGTTGCAAGTGCTACTCTGAGATGAAGAGGTTAGCACAGGAAAGGAATTTGTGGCGGGCCGCATCAAACCAGTCAGTAGACTGATGACCAAAAAAAAAAAAAATCCTGTTTGTAGCAGACGAAAATGTGATTTCTTTTTCAAGTGTCTATTCACTGAAATTTAATAACGAAAAAGTATCCAGCTTGTCGAATATTTGATGACGTCATCTAAGAGATATTTTCGTAAACATCTTATATCGTTTTAAAACAACTGATGCCGTAAATAAATACCAAAAGAGAACGTAACGCAATTCTCGCAAAATACAGATACCAGTGCCATCTTTGTCCACTTAGTAGTTGGTGCGTTTGAGCGAGATGAATGGAATGTAAGATTACGCTTGTGTTCCGTGTGGGATGTGGCAACTACACACCGAGCAACACGTGCGCTCCTAAAGGAATTTTTAAGATAAATACTATAATGGCAGACGAAAACAGGGACATCGATTGTAGTACAGAAACGCCATGTTCATCGCCCTTACTGTTTACATCGGTGTGACGTTTATTTACTCTTCTTGCTACAGCTCAAATCGTTCCTTACTTGACTAATACCTCTACGACAAATCGAAGTAATATTGTAGCTGCTAGTTGTTTGTAATCGTACGAGACAATTAAAAGGGGAGTTGTACGAAAAGTAGTCCTAGTTCACAGTGACCGCAATGCTGTCTTCACATAGAATAATGGAAAGAGGCTACGCACACTCCAGATGAACGTCTTTATTGATTTTTGTGACTCCCCTTAGTTTTACTACACTGAAACCTGGTAGTACTCATGGGATAGCAGGATTCGGTTACGATTGTGGAAGGGGCCGTAATCAGTTACTATTGGTTTTTACAATTGAACAATTTATTTTAAGCCAGTAATTCCAAACTTAACAACAAATAAAAAGTACCTCACATTATTAATGAAGTAATAAATATGTAAATAATAGTGTTTTCAGTGAGCTACAACTCAGCAAATCATCATTAAATACAGATACAACGGATAATGCTTTAAAAAGAAGCTACTGTGATCTGGGCGGAAGGCCTTGCATGCCAGGAATGGCAATAATACAAAAATTTATAAACCTGCTGTAAAACAGCAAATACAATTGCAAAGGTTAATTTAAAAAACAAGCAACTGATCACCAAACGGGTGAAATAAGATGACGGTAAAATTTGTAACTAAAGGGGCCACAGACGGTGCTCCAAGAATCGACCTCTGAGAAGGTCTGGCAACAAACACTTTCGCGAGTGATGAGATAGGCAGCCAAGAGTTGCATTCGATTCATAAGATGGTAACCCAAACTAGTGGCAGTGTAAAGAATGACTAATGGTAATCTTGCTGAAGTTACCAAATGCAACGAGGGAACAATACGCCAAAGCCGGAAACGGCTGTCTGCACTACCTCCCCAGAATACTGTGTTTAGAGCCCTGGAATGGGAAAGGAATCACTACCATCAGAGTAGAACGCACTCCACTCGAAGGTCTTCGCCTCGGCGACACCATGAGCAGCAACACGAACCCAAGTCACGGGAGAAACGCGAGATATCACATTGGTGGAGGTTTCCCTGCTTGGATTGAAATGCACTATCTTAAGGCTCGCTGGACCGGGTTTACGACGAGGTCGTGCACCCTCGTGACCACAGCCCTTCCATCCGGCAGTCCATGCGTGCCCGGCCTGTTAGCGCATTGTGCGGACCTGGCTCCTCCTAAGTCCCCAACCGAACTGGCACACTCACACGATCTGGAAAAACAACGACGTCGCCCCAAACATAGGGCAACAGTTACTACATATCGATAGCCGCCGCTGCTTGCCACTAGCGGACAGGGAACGCTTGCGAAACCGAGGGGAGCCAGTTAACACGAGAAATGGACCAACCGCAACCATTCCAACTAAACGATACCGTCTAGCCTACAACAGAAGGCAGAACCTACAAACAGCACCAACGTGAGCCGCAGCACAGCTCACACACAGGACAAACACTCCATAAATTATCCGCCTAAATGCACGCAGGCTTACAAGGCCATTATCCCACATGATACATTTCATCACGTTGCAAGAATCGACGTAACCATTCTCCACCTCATCCTCATTGCTTTGGCACCAATTGTGAAGCCTTTCTTCAATCAGCAGCGCCTCCTTCGATGCCCTAGCGAAATTTCGGCTTTGAAATACTATTGGTCCAGATAATTCACCCAGATCTAAACTGGTCTCTGGCAGAGACAGTGATTCATCCACTGTGCCAATTTATCTCGCACAACTAATTATCACCAAAGACAATTCGGGCTCATTAGCATTATTTACCACACTGGAAAGTCTATACTGGAGGCCTAGCTTATGTAGAGCAGGAAATAACTAAGCGTGACTGCAATGATGAAGACATGCTTACAGGGCGGTGACGAATACTTTGCTGAATGCCGGATGTTCCTTTCTACAATAATACTCATAAAAATCGGCTCAGATGTCCGGAAAAAGTAAATTATGTACACTGCCAATCTATCCATACTGGGAATCGAGTGATTTGATTGCTTTTGCCTGTTGTGGACAGTACACAATTTAATTTTGGTAGTAGTTTTTGAGTAACATTTTTGATTTAATTTCCTACGCAGTGAGAGCCATTTAGTTTTGCCTTTATGTAAATGTGTGTACTGAGACACGCTGTTCGCTATAGTAATGTCAGTTCAACCTTATTAATGGAGAGCACATTCAGTTTTCAGTAAAAAGCAGGCAAACATTTTAATGCTCATGAACGAACAATGGATCGTGATAGAGAAAATAACTTCACACAGAAAATGCGACTGACCCCCATTTGGAGAGACACCCCAGTGGATATATATCTGACATAAACTGGCCAGTAGCGTGATTTTTTTTTTGTTTGTTTGTTTAGTGGTGAAGTATCGGGAAGAGCCGTCCGTCATCAGAGGGATGTTACGTATGCTGATCTCTTAGCGTAACCCAAATAAGCTTGTCTATAATATCAAAGAATTGGCTACTTATATGAAACCGGAATCATCTGTAAGTCCTTGAGATGGACACTTTCATTTGCGAGGAATTCATCCACCACAGTATCTACACTTTCAGGAGTACAGTGACCCATGAAGATGAAATCTACATAAACTTCTGAGTGTACACAGTGTTTCAACAATATTTGTGCGATCAGCAACAAAGATGCGAAGCTCCGCACGCGGATCGAACGTAAAGCCTCACCATACCAGGACCACATCAACCTCAGACTTCTCTCTCTTGTACGAAATATCTGTTATTTTACCGCCTACCACTTTTTCTCTACACGAATGTACGAAAGAAACATTCTACAAACTGGAGTGGTACTCATCTACGGAATGTTTATCTTCGTGATCATTAGTGATTTAGTCATTAATCTGCTCTGCGAAACAAACTAATTTCCATATTTATAAACTGTTCCCTGTTACCATGGAACGCATATGCACGACTGAGATATGATGCGTCTGGTTAATTGATTTTCGTTGCCTTGTATTCACGTCCCTGTTTGAAACAGGGAGTACACAGTACAACACTAGTTTGTGTGGAATTTTTTACGACTGTGTTCAATGACTATTTATTCTTTTCTTTACCCAATTTAGCGGATTTTTTAAAATCTGATCCCTACTCACTGTAATAACAGACGTAACACATAATAATATCTTTCACTTCCATGTGTGTCAGGTCAGTAAAGTGTAATGAAAATGAAATTTTACTTCGGAAAAGTGCTTCTCCAAACATTCTCTGAATTAGCAAGGGTATTCCTTTGACAAAGATGAATGGAGGGAGATCCTTCTGTTCCCGCGAGCCATTTTGATTAAACGCCACCTCATTGTCAATGCGATAATACCACATAGCGGGCCTCGGCGAGGCGATATACCGACTGTACTCCATTAACGAGCACGATACACGGCTGCCTGTACTGAGTACAGACGTCTCCAAGGATTAGTCGCTGCCGTCAGCAGATAATCTGTTGCCGCTTTGAGCCGAGGCGCCGGCGGCGCGGCAAGCGGGCGTCATTAACAGCGGGTAACACAACATTAGCAAACAGCAACCCCACTGCCTCGTTACCGTTCGCCTTGTTTGCTGCGGCAAAGGAGACGCAGGAGAATGAGTGCCACGGCTCCGTCTTTCTGCCTCCTTCTGCCTGGAACAGCCATCAAACTAACAGAACGGAACATTGGAAATTAACACTTTGTCGACGTTGAGGCCTTTAGATAACGAAGTCTTTGGTTGACCTGCACAAGGACGAGGAAGGAAATCTAGATTTTTAACTTTCTGCATTGTTGATGTTTCTTCCGTATCTGTACTACTTTCGTAAAATATAGAACAATCGTCCTCGGTCTATTCATATTTCGGTATATTTAGATAATGAAATAATAAGCAACTAGGTGCATAAAAGAAATATAATTTCTTTATCGGTTTCGGGTACTTACTGCCTTTCTTCAGAAGGCTGTACAGAAATAGACACCACAGATAAGTAGAAGACAGATAAGTTTATTAAAATTAGGGGCGAAAAGTTTACAAATTTTAGAAATTTAAAGATAAAAAGTGGTACATTCTTATAACTACCGTAGTATTTGCGAGTGTCAGTAATAAAGTGCATACAGCAAAATGCCATATTCCTAAAAATTGTGCGGTAACAATGCTTAATACAATACTGAATCCATTAATACAAAAGAGTTCTTAGATACCTAACATCTAGTTCACAGCGTCTGCACAAAGAAGAGAAACAAGTGCAGACATCACGCAAGAACAGGAGCCAATCAGCCAATGGCGTGCATGTCTTGAAGTTGGTCTGAGTGTGGGCGAAAGTACGATAAAATAATATAAAACAAAGTAACTGTAGTTGTCAGCCGGCCGCGGTGGTCTCGCGGTTCTAGGCGCTCAGTCCGGAGCCGCGCGACCGCTACAGTCGTAGGTTCGAATCCTACCTTGGGCATGTATGTGTGTGATGTTCTTAGGATAGTTAGGTTTAAGTAGTTCTAAGTTCTAGGGGACTGATGACCTCAGAAGTTAAGTCCCATAGTACTTAGAGCCATTTGAACTTAACTGCTGAGGTCATCAGTCCCCTAGAACTTAGAACTACTTAAACCTAACTAACCTAAGGACATCACACACATCCATGCCCGAGGCAGGATCCGAACCTGCGACCGTAGCGGTCTCGCGGTTCCAGACTGTAGCTCCTAGAACCGCTCGGCCACTGCGGCCGGCGTAAGAATTGTATCTAGAGGCTTTAATACCAATTGTATGGTACTGCACGTTTTAGAACACGTTGTTGAATTGGTGTACGGATGTCAATAGCTCGTCAACAGGAATTTTATTTCGTTATACACTGCTACACATTTCTGAGGATGGATAAAATGCTAATCGTGATTTTATTTTAACGCACCGTGCATTTCGAATCCCGGGGGCTCATCTTCAGGTGTTTTGACAGTCCTCATCGCTTTCTTTTCAGATTTAGATTACTTTTGGGACTGGTAACATTACAATGGTACGTGAAAAAGTAGCACATTGTTAACATAAGTTAATGAAACTGAGACGTATTCAAAAATAGGTTACTGTTTCCAGTAGTGCATACATGGTTTTGAAGCACAATATGAGTGAACACGTTTATGTATGTCTACACTTTTCATTCTACTACACATTTAAAACATAAGTCGACATAAGTCGACATAAGTCGACATAAGTCGACATAAGTCGACATAAGTCGACATAAGTCGACATAAGTCGACATATGTCAAAGAATCTGAACTATGCTGCATTTCTACAAATATACGAGTTATTATTTCAAAGAAGACACAAAGCGTTGACATTATTGGTTATCTTCTTCTTCTGGTTCCTATCCGTTCCGGATGTTGGCAACCTTCTTGGCAGTGCTTTTCCTGTCACATGCAGCTTTAAATAGCTCTGTAGATGTTCTTAAGCCGGGATATTGTTCTCCGGCCAACGCTTCTCATCCTTGGTATTTTTTCCTTGCAGAATGGTCTGGAGGAGATGGTATCTGTTGTTATTCCGCGTGATGTATCCCAGGTACTGGATCTTTGACTTCACGGTGGCCAGTAGTTCTCTCTCTCTCTCTCTCTCTCTCTCTCTCTCTCTCTCTCTCTCCATTCTTCGTAGAACCTCGACATTTGTGACATGTACTGTCCATGGTATACTTAACGTTCTCCTGCACAGCCACATCTCAAAGCCTCCAGTCGCTTACCCAACGTTTCTGTCAGAATCCATGTTTCAACACCATAGAAGAGGGTGGAAAATACGGAGCAGCGCGGAAGTCTGATCTTCGTAGTCATTGCTAAGCCACGATTCTTGAAAGGTTACTCATCTTATTGATGACAGCCCTGGCTTTTCCAAGTCGAGTTCTCACCTCATCAGAAAGATCCCACTGGTCATTTATTGTAGTGCCATCGTACGTGTCTTTATGTACTTGCTCTATGTGATTTTTGCTTATCTTAATGTGACATGCTGGGACTCTGTTTTACCGATTATCATTGTTTTCGTTTTTTGAGGGTTGACTTGTAGACCATATTCAGAGCTTTTTTCCACAAGTCTATCGACAAGGTACTGAAAACTATCCTCATTATCAGGAAATATTATTGTGTGGACAGCATATTGGATATTGTTATATTTTCCGTTTAAGAGCACTCCCATCTCTACTTCATCAAGAGCTTCCTTAACGACGTGTACTGAACAGATGTTGAAAATCAGTACGGATAACATACAACGCTGCGTTATACATCGCAGAATGTCTATGGCTTCTGTATTTTCTCTGTTCAGCCTCACAGAAGTGGACTGGTTCCAATATACATTATCATCCACACCAACGCTTCTTAAAACGTCAACAATCTTCTGGTGTTTTACTCTCTGAAAAGCCTTCTAATGATCAATAAAACAGTCATAAATGTCGTAATTCACGTCTTTCCACTTTTTAAATAGTATCTGGATACTAAATAAAGCTTCGCGCTTGCCAAATGTATTTCTGAAACCAAACTGTATGGGAGAAATGCATTCATCACAGATCTTGTAAATTCTTTGGTGAATGACCCTCAGAAAGATCTTTAGCAGGTGAATCATGAGGCTCATGGTCCTGTATTCACCACAAGTCTTATCTCTGGGCTTTTTGAGCAATGTAATGAATTCGGATTTAAGTCATTCCCGTGGAATGTTACCAGAGTCGTAGATGTCATTAAATATTGCAGTCAACTATTTTAAATTATACTCACAGAGCAGCTTGAGAATTTCGGCATTCACATTGTTGGGAGTAGGTGATTTACCATCTTTCCATGTATCGCAGCTTGTATTTTTTCCAGCAAAATTCTAGGTCCTGTTTCGCAATATATTTGAGGAAGTTCTGGCCGATTGTCATACGAGTTGTTCTACGTATGTTTTCCACGTTTCTTTAAGCTCATCTTGTCCAACTTATTTTCCTTCATTATTCACCATCCTGTTTCCTGTCCATTTCCTGTCCATTTCCTGTAATTTCCAGTCATTTCCTGTCATTTCCTCGACTTTTTTTATGAATATTAGAACTATCATGCCTCAATTGTAATTTTTATATTTCATTGCACTATTCCTGTATTTCTCTTTCTTTAGCTTCTCGTATCCGTTTCCTGACCACCTTGTTGATATTCTTGTATTCATCAAGATTACGTTTCACTTTCCTCCTCCTGTCCCTCATTTCAAGTATCTCTTCAGTCATACATGACTTCCTCTTGGTGACACTGGATTTCAGATGTTGTTCATTAACTGATTCCACTATAGAGTTTATTTCTTTAATTTTCTCTTCGGTGCCCAAGTTACCTGGCAGAGACTTTAGTTCATTATTAAGATGGACTCCGTTTTCTCTTATGGACGGTTCTTTCAGTTTGTGGATATCACACATTTTGACTTTTTTCTTTTGAACTTTCTTCATTCTAAAAAGTGGTTCAAATGGCTCTGAGCACTATGGGACTTAACTTCTAAGGTCATTAGTCCCCTAGAACGTAGAACTACTTAAACCCAATTAACTTAAGGACAACACACACATCCATGCCCGAGGCAGGATTCGAACCTGCGACCGTAGTGGTCGCGCGGTTCCAGACTGTAGCGCCTAGAACCGCTCGGCCACTTCGGCCGGCTCTCTTCATTCTGATTTTAAAGGCACTAACTAGGGGAACGTGATCTGAGTTGATGTCGGCACCTGGATAGATTTTCATTGAGACAGCTGTTTCTATATCTTTGATTTATCAAGACATAATCAGTCTGATTCCGGGTAATATTTTCGTCTGAATATCATGGGGACTTCCAGGTTTAGGTATGTTTGGGTTGTAGTGTGAAGAATGCGTTAGTTATTATGAATCTCCACTCAACTGCAAATGCACTGAGTAGTTCGCCTCTCTCATTCCTTTCTCAACAAGCCCCTAGTGACCTATAATGTCGCCTTCGGATCCCCTTCCTATTTTAGCATTAAAATCTCCCATAATTATTGTAAGATCTTTCTTCGGTAGTTGTTGCAAAACACCAGAGATATAGGAATAAAATTCTGCAACTTCATCACTGGTCTGTTGTTGTTGGAGCATAGACCTGAATATGTTCAGTTATAAGAGTAGCGCACTTATTTTGAGTCACATCACTCTCTGAAACAGGTACACAATTAGTAACACATTCTGGGACTGCTTTCGATACTATACATCCTACTCTAGACTTACACTGTCCATTAGATGTTCCTGATTAGTAAATTCTCTGTTCACTGATATTTCAAGAACGTGAACCTAACCGTCCCATTACATTAATGACCATGATTTTAATGCTCATTCTTTCCGTTTCTTGGATTGTATTATTGAATTTTCCAGCCTCAGCCATCGTCTTCACATTCCATGAGCTTATGTTAACACTATTTTTAATTGATAATCTCTTCTTTGGGACAGCGTTGCTCAAAATTGTAGTCCCCCCCACGGAGGTCTGAGTGAGGACGTGAAACTCCAGAGAAAATTTGGTGTTGAACACAGCCATGATTTGTAACGGAGAAATCCATAGGATCTTAAATGTGGTGGTTCCTCGTTGTCTTCCACATTCTGATGCCGTTGACCAATCAGTTACACAAAATATAATATTCAAAACAAATATGTGTGACCGAGCGAGGTGGCGAAGTGGTTAGACACTGGACTCGCGTTCGGGAGGACGACGGTTCAATCCCGCGTCCGGCCATCCTGATTTAGGTTTTCCGTGATTTCCCAAAATCGCTCGAGGAAAATGCCGGGATGGTTCCTTTCAAAGGGCACGGCCGACTTCCTTCCCCGTCCTTCCCTAATCCGATGAGACCGATGACCTCGCTGCCTGGTCTCCTTCCCCAAGAAAACAACCAACCAAAATATGTGCGAATATGTCGAATATGGATTATGTTAGCGAAAGGGTTGCACTATTAAACGTTTGTTTGTGCAATAAAAAAAATAAACTTTTGAAAAACGGAAAAAGCTGTAGCAACTAAACTCTGTTTGTTCATTCGACATGTTTTCAGAAGGTTTCCCTTGTACAATTTCATTTGAAATTGATCTAGATGATCAGGTGTTTTTTTTTACCTTGGCTTCCTCTCTGCAGTACAGTTAGGCTGTTTTGGATATCGCTTACTCTTTACTTGTTAAGGTATATTTGGCTGCCTACTGTGAATTTGTCGAAGTGGTTAAGTCTACAAGCATCATCAGTATGTTCTTTGTAATGTGTGTGGAAGTTATTCCTGTTTTGCCTAGGTAAAATATGGGGCATCTGTTACATTGCGATTAATATAAATTTAATATAATGAAGTACCAATGAAACAGGTATAGGCATGCGCATCCAAATACAGAGGTATGTAAACAGCTAGAATTAGGCGCTGCGGTCGGCAGTGCCTATGTAAGGCGAGAAGTGTCTGGCGCTGTTGTTAGATCGGTTACTGCTGCTACAAAGACAGGTTATCATGATTTAAGTGAGTTTGAACGTCGTATTATAGTCGGCGCACGAGCGATGCTGCACAGCATCTCCGAGGTAGCAATTAAGTGGGGATTTTCCCGTACGACCATTTCACGATTGTGAATATCAGTAATCCGGTAAAACATCAAATCTCCGACATCGTTGCGGCCGGAAAAAGATCCTGCTAGAACGGGACCGACGACGACTGAAGAGCATCGTTGAGCGCCACAGAATTGCTGCAGATTTCAATGCTGGGCCATTAACAAGTGTCAGTGTGAGAACCATTCAACGGAACATAATCGATAAGGGCTTTCGGATCCGAAGGTCCATGACTGCAAGAGATAAAGCTTTGCGCCATACCTGGGCCCGTCAACACCGACATGGACTGTTGCCCAAAAAATTGAAACACTATGAAAAAAACACGTTTCACAGGCCCACTAAAAATGTGAATGACAAAGAAAATGCTTGGAACTTGCGCAATGGAAACGTGAGATGAGAAAAGAAAGAACAGAACATTAAAAGAATCTCAGCTGAAATATTACACCATAATCAGCAGCAACAGCACAGAATGAAGACATCACGTCAGGTAAAATATGCTAAAATAAAACTAAGCTACTGGGAGGAAGATTGGGATGATTTTGTCATACTAAAAAATACAGAATTGCGATTGTAATGTAAGGATTAGTATTTTCATTTCAAGCAAGCGTTTTTAACTCTTATTTCAACAGAATACGAAACTCACAGAAAACCAAAAGCTTTATCTTCTTTACAAAAGTCTTAGATCGTAATGTTTCTATTATTATGCAGATTGAAATGAATTCAGTCGAAATGGCCTAAATTGAGGTGGGGAGGTGGACTGTTCTGTTACAAGAATCGCTAACATTATCAGTACGCGTCAGCAAAAGTTTTTACCTTAAAAGCATATCCATAATGCAAATCCGTTCTCTCTGTTCCATAAACATTGCGTCTGAAAGTCCTTCAATCAGATTAATAATTTATAATAATTTTCTTCAGCAAAAATCCTCCTCCAATATATACTACGCTAAAACTTCTGCCAGCTTACTGCATGTCCAACGCTTGATTACTCTTCGCCCTACCAGTGACAGTGAGCCAAAGATATAGAAGTTCAGAGAGACTACTGTCACTGTCGGAAGTCGAGTATTCCACAGATGTCACTCGCGGCTACTTCGCTCTCCTAACGTAAAATTTCCACTCATTCTGAAACTATAAATGTCCAGTTTGCAGTTTCGTTTTTGCTATGTGGAACTGTAGTCGACCCAAGAAAATAGTGATCGTCTTTCATGGTAGGTAAGCGTCATTTTGATTCTGTTCACAAACGAGGTAGTTTCTAAAAACTTGTCTATTCGATAGAGCATCTCTAATTAGTCCAATGCAACATTTATTTTATCGATAAGTGGTAACAGGGACACTGACAAACGAAAAATAACCAGTACAGCAGCAGCTATTGAGCGGCACTGATGCACGGAGGTAACAGTGAGTGCATTCCAAGGCCCTGCTCAGTCGCTGGTGGAGTATTAATTATTTTTCTTGTTTCACTGCCGTTGCTGCAACACATCGGTAAAACGAATATCGCACTAGATTAATTTGGGACCACTTACTCGAAGGGGTACATAAAATTCCACTTTAAAGTTAATTTTGCTTGTAACGGGAACCAAATCGATGCATTCCGTGGACACTGAGTTGGAAGAGGCGATGAGCAATGTTTGTCGGCGCCAACTGCAGCTACATATAGCGAAAACAGAATTCGAAATATATGAGGAAAAGGCAACAGTCTCAGTTGCGATACTGAAATTAATGTTTATTGCTGGTCAGTGACTTGTGTTTCACATACTTCAAGGCATCTTCAAACGAGCTGATAAATTTTGATAAGCAAGTCATGGATTACTACGTAGAAAATTCGCAGAAATAAATTTTCCTCCTCATGTGCAAGAAAAATAATCGAGGCAAATACATTGTCCGCTCGTGCATTTAAACATAGCATCCAACAAATTTGGCTGGATGTGTAATGTGGTCCAGTGAATACAAGACCGTATCAGGCCTGTACAATCTGTCAAACATTAAACACGCTGACACGTCGCTCCACATCCTGTAACCACATATCCAGGTTTATTATCGATATCCATAACTTTCTTATCAACATGTATCGGCCAGTCTGAAAATCCCTTGAATTACAACACTAATTTCAACATCGCAACGAAAACTGTTTTCTTCTCCTCATTCTACATACTAATTGCTGTATTACCATGCAATGAAATGGAAAACCTTTTGCAAATAGCTGCTGAAACACCAGAGAAATACACCCGACAGTTTTCTGACGAGGACAGGATACAGAAGGATGGGAAAGAAATTTGAAGATCTATTAAATGTCCATCAGCCTGGATTTAGGAAGGGTACAGCCACCAGAGAGGCAATGTTGATGTTTTGCTTGCTAACGCAAGCCTGACTTACGAAATGTCACGACACCTCCACAGTACTTCCCGATCTAGAAAAAGTTCGGCAGTAAGAAATGGTGCAAGACGTCCAAAATTTACTATAAACGAGCTGTAAGCTATAGGGAAAGGCGGGTGTATTCAATATGAACAAGAACCAAGAGGGAAAAATAAGACTGGAAAACCAAGAACGACGTGCTTGTATTGGAAAGTGTGTAAGCAAGGGTGGACTCTTTCGCCCTGCTGTTTAGCCTGCACATCGAAGAAGTCATGGCGGAAATAAACGGTAGGATCAAAAGTGAGATTAAAATTAAGGTAAAAGTATGTCAATGGTAAGATGCAATGAAGGCATCGTATCCTCAGTCAAATCGGGAAAGGTTTCTGGGCTCTGTTGAATAGAATGAACAGTCTAATGAGCAAAGAAAACGGACTGAGACTAAATCGAAGAGGGATGAAAGCAATTAATAGAAACAGTCGATAAACGTAACCCCCGCAGTAGACGGATATAATCAATGAGATCTTCGGCAGAAGTGGCGAGGAATATGTGGAAAACACTAACAAATAGACACGTGTTAAGGCATCATGGATGTTGGCCAGGAGAGGAAACAATTGCAGGCCGCATTAAAACAAATGAAAATCAAATTTTAAAAAGAAAGGTGAATTTTCAGCTACCCCTACATCGTTTCTTCGTCCATATTCTGCGACACATGAGGTGACCATGCCAGTAGTAGTGAGTTGCCTAAACTGTACCACGTTTGAGATTTTATTTATTATAGCCTAAAAGGTAATTCCCAACAATATTTTAAGTAAGTCATCACAGCTGCATGGTTCATGATATGCTATTTAAAGAAAGGAAATTTGGAAAAAGAATCACTGCATTCAATTAACTATACATCTACAAATAGTATAAACAGAGAATCTGGCTTCCAAATTTGTATAGTGGATGTATACATTCTATCGCCTTTATAAACTACATTCCTGAGTTAAAACATTTGTACAAGCCTAAGTTTAAGGAAACGTTCAATCGTTTAGTTCTTACATCACTATGTTGAGGTGTTGCAGTAGAACTTTTTCACTACTTTCCCCTCACCTGTATCCTTTGCATGAATCCACGTTTTGCAGTTCATATATCTGATAATTTCTTCCATTCAATCTTCCTTGCACGACTCTGAATACCTGTACTCCATCTGACGGATGAGCTTCTACAGTGGTTTCCTTCCAGTCTCCAAACCATTTTCTTCTCACAAATAGGGTTGCAGTTCTCGATTTCTTCTCCTTTGTTTCGGTTAGCTTTTTGTATCACAGGCTGTTCGTCAGCTCAAAGTCCTCTTGGTGTTTTGCTTTGAGCTTTCATCATTTCCGTGGGATTCGGTGACATTGCTTCGGTGGACTTCTTCAGACCCATTTTTGCCTGCCATAGCTTCTGTTGCACTGAAATTATGGTCCATCCATTTACATAGAACCCAAGTTTTCATATGTCGGACATGGTTAAAACTAACATTGTATCTTCAAGTGTAAGAATACACAATTTCAAGAAGTTTTCAGTTTCACTGGAAAACACTTTACTGGTGCCAAACACTTCCATATCCTCGTTTACATCATTTTCAGCATGCCTCTTAACTGCTAGCCTAGACACATTGTACATGCTTCCAAATTCATTCAACCCATAATCCACCTTTAGATATACACTTACGTTCACCACTTCATTGCTGAACCCTTCGTTGCATTAATAATACTAAACGCTTTTTAAAGCGCTCTATACGAGCAGGTGTCTTAAATTGTAGCGGTACAGTATCCGAAACCAACAGCGTTGCATTATACACAACGTCACCAATTCATCTTTGTCGATTTCCTACAAACGAACCACAACGAACGCAGATTCTTAACCGTCCGCAAACTAACGCTATTTCAAGCATATTCACTCGCAAATAAAACATTACGCTGCCACTTACAAGAGTGAAAGGTTCTTGATGTGTGATTTAAAGAAAGGAAATTTGAAATGCAGAATCGCTGCATCTGATTTACTATACATCTGAAAATGGTACAAATATTTAAAAAGCTGTTTGTTTGGAACGTTTTCATTATAACTGTATTTGGATGAATGAATACGTGAGTGATACATACTCTTTGGCTTCCACAGTTTGTACTCTCAGTATAGCACAAGCAGGTGAGTGAGTCGGCTGTCTAGTCAGTAAGTGGGGAGCTATGATTGAGGACGTGCCGAATAGAGAAGAATTTTGTCTGAGTTCCTCCCTAGTGTAATTGATGGTAGATAATGATTCTGATATTGTTTCACAGATCGACGACTCATTTGGAAAAAGGTCACATGAAAATATATATTATCTGCTGCAAGTCCTAATCGCGAAATATTGTAGTGTAAACATTACAGTGTGTTTCACATTATCTACGGTTTGGTACCCAGGGCGAGTTATCAGTCATGTGTTCAGAAACTTAACTATTACTCCTCACCCTCCAAGTTGAGTAAACAGTATTTCATTTTAGAAGTAAAGAGGAACTGGTTTTCATGGTGTATAACAATGCTAAGGGAAGAGGTCGGAATACCAATACAATTTCAAAATAACCTTTTATTATTTTGCAGTTATGTCACTGAAACTTACCTTCCAAGTCTGAATGACAATGATAATATTACTGCACTGTCACGCCTTACACTACTGCATGGACAGTGAGCTGTATTTTTGATTTTTGGAGAGAGAGCTAATATCTTATTTGGGAAAGGAGCCTAAAGGAAATGATAAGGCCGTTAGCCGTACAGTGATTTCTTTCAGGATACTGCCGCGCTGCACTTTATGTTCTTATGACTGAACAAGGTAGAGCATAGTTGAGTTACCCGTTGCGAAGATAATAGTTTTAGGGCCTAAACGAACGGTCTCGGATGGAATTATGACCTGTATTCACTTGCACAATTTTGTGTGTTTCAGTACTTGCGGTTTCCTAACTGGGGATAGTTTCAACGAGCAACATTTAGCCATTGTATGCTACTGATGGGAAAGCCATTCTATGTGTCACTGATAACGATTCTTCTTATTTAGTTTCATTTACAAATAGTCAGATTCAGTTTAGATTAACTGGTATCACACGTACCAAAAGTAATTTACGTATTCACTGTTCGTATTCAAAAGTGGGGCAGCAAAGACTGTTCTAGATCACGACACCGTAATCGATAGTTAAAAGCAACATAATTTTGAGTTACGAGTTATTAGATGACTAGATCCACATACTAAACTTTGAACAGTAATTCTCTTCGCCATTCACAGGCCAGTTTGTATGAAAACTACAACGAAATAAACGCTGTCCTCAGACGATGGGTTGTTCAGCACTTGGAACTGACAGCTGACAATATCGTTACAAGGAGCTGAGCCCACTAAATGTCGAATTCTGCAAGAGGTAAGAATGTTATGTCAATGGTACAAATTAGGAGCAGGTACAAATTAACTCTTTCTCCCCCTTATGTTTCGGAGGCCCGGTGAGTGGCTTTTCGTAGTCGCCTTTAATTCCCAGATATTCACTTCGGCAGTAAGAGCACGTGTACGAACTGTCTCGCAGTTTTCCGACAGACTGTTGCTCCCAGAGACACAGACGGTGGAATGAAGACGACAAGGCTACAGATCGGGAACTGTTCGCCCCGGCGTCCGGCGCCAGAAGCTACGGGCTAATTACCGCTCATTCAATTAGCGTACAGCCACATCGGCAGCAGGTGAAAGCCCGCTACAAAGGAAACTGGATTACCGCTATGCATTCAAACATTCGCGCTATTGCTAGGTCCGTGTTAATTTCCTTTCCCTTGGCAGTGTTTCGTGATGCTTCTAGAGCTTTGTTTATGATTAATGAACACAACGTGACCCGTCAATACAAACATGAGAAATAATACCGCATGACGTGCGCTCGTATCTCGACGATCATCAAATGTAACTGAGGAAAGGATCTGCAACAGCCTGTGTTTTCAATTAATAAAGTTTTCGGTAGTGTACAAGAATTAATGTTATCACGAACACTTTTCCTCCTTTCCGTAACATTTCTGTTTCATTCTTATCATATCGAACAAATAATACTAATCTTAGGACTCCAACAAGACCGAAAACGATTGCAACATCCGCGACAAATATCGTACCACTACGACTTTTCAGATAAGTAACTCTGCCTTTTATATGAATGTAACTGTATATTTCATTCGATTGCGAACAAAATATCTCAAGATTCATACGTCAATTAAATACTTTCTCTAGATTGGCCAAAATAAATACTTCTTAATTTTTTGTCAGCGCAATAACATCAGATTTCTTACTTCCATTTCCCTTTGGTACTCATATTACATTCCTGTTTAACACTTTGAATGCTCTAACTCCCATAAGCTGGCCGTAGCACTGCTTCCAATGATGTACATTACTTTCTGCGGTTCATAAGCGATCACATAATATACTGCGAATTATGGATGAAGGGCAACAGGCAAATTCCATATTTCTAGATTTCCGGAAAGCATTTCATACGGTGATCCATTGAAGGCTGTTACCAAATGTGCGAGCATATGGAAGAAGTTCACAGATATGTGCGAGGCTCGAAGTCTTCTGACGTGATAGAACCCAGTATGTTCTCCTCGACGGCGAGTGTTCATCAGAGACCAGGGTATAGTCAGGAGTGTCCCAGGGAAGTGTGATAGGACCGCCTTTGTTCTCTAATTTCTAGTGTCCTGCCTGACACAGTCAATTCGATTAAATATCTGGGCGTAACGTTGCCAAGCGACATCAGATGGAACGAGCATGTGAGAACTGTGTTAGAGAAAGCAAATAATCAACTTCGGTTTATTGGAAAAATTTCAGAAAAGTGTGGATGATCTGTAAACGAGATCCCATGTAGGATGCTAGTGCCAGACATTCTTGAGTAGCCCTGGAGTGTTTAGTATCCGCACCAGGTCTGATTAAAGGAAGACATCGAGGCGGGCGGCCTGATTTGTTACCTGTGGCTTCGAACAACACGCAGGTAATACAGAGACGCTTCGGGAACTCGAATGGGAATTCCTGGAGGGAAGGTGACGTTCTTTTCGAGGAACACTATTCAGAATATTTAGAGAACCGCCATTTGAAGCTAACCACAGAAACTTTCTACTGCCGCTAAAGTACATTTCACGTAACGACCAAGACGATAATAGAGATTAAGGTCCATACTGAGGCTCCGATTGCGACTCTAACAGGAAGGGAGACGACTAGTACTGACACAGTGTACCCTCCATCACGCACCCCACGGTGGCTTGTGGAACATGTATGTTGATGCAGATATAGAATTGTATTTGTGGTCGTGTTCTACATCTACATCTACATCCATACTCCGCAAGCCACCTGACGGTGTGTGGCGGAGGGTACCTTGAGTACCTCTATCGGTTCTCCCTTCTATTCCAGTCCCGTATTCTTCGTGGAAAGAAGGATTGTCGGTATGCCTCTGTGTGGGCTTTAATCTCTCTGATTTTATCCTCATAGTCTCTTTGCGAGATATACGTTGGAGGGAGCAATATACTGCTTGACTCTTCGGTGAAGGTATGTTCTCGAAACTTTGACAAAAGCCCGTACCGAGCTACTGAGCGTCTCTCCTGCAGAGTCTTCCACTGGAGTTTATCTATCATCTCCGTAACGCTTTCGCGATTACTAAATGTTCCTGTAACGAAGCGTGCTGCTCTCCGTTGGATCTTCTCTATATCTTCTATCAACCCTATCTGGTACGGATCCCACACTGCTGAGCAGTATTCAAGCAGTGGGCGAACAAGCGTGCTGTAACCTACTTCCTTTGTTTTCGGATTGCATTTCCTTAGGATTCTTCCAATGAATCTCAGTCTGGCATCTGCTTTACCGACGATCAACATTATATGATAATTCCATTTTAAATCACTCCTAATGCGTACTCCCAGATAATTTATGGTATTAACTGCTTCCAGTTGCTGACCTGCTATTTTGTAGCTAAATGATAAAGGATCTATCTTTCTGTGTATTCGCAGCACATTACACTTGTCTACATTGAGATTCAATTGCCATTCCCTGCACCATGCGTCAATTCGCTGCAGATCCTCCTGCATTTCAGTACAATTTTCCATTGTTACAACCTCTCGATACACCACAGCATCATCCGCAAAAAGCCTCAGTGAACTTCCGATGTCATCCACAAGGTCATTTATACACTCCTGGAAATGGAAAAAAGAACACATTGACACCGGTGTGTCAGACCCACCATACTTGCTCCGGACTCTGCGAGAGGGCTGTACAAGCAATGATCACACGCACGGCACAGCGGACACACCAGGAACCGCGGTGTTGGCCGTCGAATGGCGCTAGCTGCGCAGCATTTGTGCACCACCGCCGCCGTCAGTGTCAGCCAGTTTGCCGTGGCATACGGAGCTCCATCGCAGTCTTTAACACTGGTAGCATGCCGCGACAGCGTGGACGTGAACCGTATGAGCAGTTGACGGACTTTGAGCGAGGGCGTATAGTGGGCATGCGGGAGGCCGGGTGGACGTACCGCCGAATTGCTCAACATGTGGGGCGTCAGGTCTCCACAGTACATCGAGGTTGTCGCCAGTGGTCGGCGGAAGGTGCACGTGCCCCTCGACCTGGGACCGGACCGCAGCGACGCACGGTTGCACGCCAAGACCGTAGGATCCTACGCAGTGCCGTAGGGGACAGCACCGCCACTTCCCAGCAAATTAGGGACACTGTTGCTCCTGAGGTATCGGCGAGGACCATTCGCAACCGTCTCCATGAAGCTGGGCTACGGTCCCGCACACCGTTAGGCCGTCTTCCGCTCACGCCCCAACATCGTGCAGCCCGCCTCCTGTGGTGTCGCGACAGGCGTGAATGGAGGGACGAATGGAGACGTGTCGTCTTCAGCGATGAGAGTCGCTTCTGCCTTGGTGCCAATGATGGTCGTATGCGTGTTTGGCGCCGTGCAGGTGAGCGCCACAATCAGGACTGCATACGACCGAGGCACACAGGGCCAACACACGGCATCATGGTGTGGGGAGCGATCTCCTACACTGGCCGTACACCTGGTGATCGTCGAGGGGACACTGAATAGTGCACGGTACATCCAAACCGTCATCGAACCCATCGTTCTACCATTCCTAGACCGACAAGGGAACTTGCTGTTCCAACAGGACAATGCACGTCCGCATGTATCCCGTGCCACCCAACGTGCTCTAGAAGGTGTAAGTCAACTACCCTGGCCAGCAAGATCCCCGGATCTGTCCCCCATTGAGCATGTTTGGGACTGGATGAAGCGTCGTCTCACGCGGTCTGCACGTCCAGCACGAACGCTGGTCCAACTGAGGCGCCAGGTGGAAATGGCATGGCAAGCCGTTCCACAGGACTACATCCAGCATCTCTACGATCGTCTCCATGGGAGAATAGTAGCCTGCATTGCTGCGAAAGGTGGATATACACTGTACTAGTGCCGACATTGTGCATGCTCTGTTGCCTGTGTCTATGTGCCTGTGGTTCTGTCAGTGTGATCATGTGATGTATCTGACCCCAGGAATGTGTCAATAAAGTTTCCCCTTCCTGGGACAATGAATTCACGGTGTTCTTATTTCAATTTCCAGGAGTGTATATATATTGTGAGTAGCAACGGTCCTATGACACTCCCCTGCGGCACACCTGAAATCACTCTTACTTCGGAAGACTTCTCTCCATTGCGAATGACATGCTGCGTCCTGTTATCTAGGAACTCCTCAATCTAATCACACAATTGGTCTGATAGTCCATATGCTCCTACTTTGTTCATTAAACGACTGTGGGGAACTGTATCGAACGCCTTGCGGAAGTCAAGAAACACGGCATCTACCTGTGAACCCGTGTCTATGGCCCTCTGAGTCTCGTGGACGAATAGCGCGAGCTGGGTTTCACATGACCGTCTTTTTCGAAACCCATGCTGATTCCTACAGAGTAGATTTCTTGTCTCCAGAAAAGTCGTTATACTCGAACACAATACGTGTTCCAAAATTCTACAACTGATCGACGTTAGAGATATAGGTCTATAGTTCTGCACATCTGCTCGACGTCCCTTCTTGAAAACGGTGATGACCTGTGCCCTTTTCCAATCCTTTGGAACGCTACGCTCTTCTAGAGACCTACGGTACACCGCTGCAAGAAGGGGGGCAAGTTCCTTCGCGTACTCTGTGTAAAATTGAACTGGTATCCCATCAGGTCCAGAGGCCTTTCCTCTTTTGAGCGATTTTAATTGTTTCTCTATCCCTCTGTCGTCTATTTCGATATCTACCATTTTGCCATCTGTGCGACAATCTAGAGAAGGAACTACAGTGCAATCTTCCTCTGTGAAACAACTTTGGAAAAAGACATTTAGTATTTCGGCCTGTAGTCTGTCATCCACTGTTTCAGTACCATTTTGGTCACAGAGTGTCTGGACATTTTGTTTTGACCCACCTACCGCTTTGACATAAGACCAAAATTTCTTAGGATTTTCTACCAAGTCAGTACATAGAACTTTACTTTCGAATTCATTGAACGCCTCTCGCATAGCCCTCCTCACACTACATTTCGCTTCGCGTAATTTTTGTTTGTCTGCAAGGCTTTGGCTATGTTTATGTTTGCTGTGAAGTTCCCTTTGCTTCCGCAGCAGTTTTCTAACTCGGTTGTTGTACCACGGTGGCTCTTTTCCATCTCTTACGATCTTGCTTGGCACATAATCATCTAACGCATATTGTACGATGGTTTTGAACTTTGTCCACTGATCCTCAACACTATCTGTACTTGAGACAAAACTTTTGTGTTGAGCCAACAGGTACTCTGAAATCTGCTTTTTGTCGTTTTTTCTAAACAGAAAAATCTTCCTACCCTTTTTAATATTCCTATTTACGGCTGAAATCATCGATGCCGTAACCGCTTTATGATCGCTGAGTCCATGTTAAGGATGAAGTGCTGCTCGTTACGCACTGTGTTCAGCTCAAAAGGCAGCACTTTTACTGGGTTCTAGATGCAGAATATGCTTTACATATGCGCTCACTTATTTTTTGCGTATTTAGGCTGCTTTGTTGGGTGATCGAATATGTGGAATCTACTAATGGCCGTGTCGCCGTCCGTTTAGGACAAGAAAGCACCAGATGACAAGCGGATAAAATCATGTTGTTGTTTCTGACGTATGCGACAACTTACTACGTGGTTGAAGAGGAGAAAGAAGAAAGCTAGAGTTTTCCTCTTTCAGCGTTAGATAATTGCAGATTGCGTTATCCATGTTTTGGGCCAGAGTAAACATATAAACCTTAGATTTTGCCAATCAGTCGCTACCCAGTAGAGTGACGATGATTTGTTGTTTCTACTTGTATTGCCAACAGTTCATAATTTGTCATCTTGATTTACTTGTGTTGTTTGTGATATTTCCTAATCAATAAATTTTGCTAAATTTTTTACAAAAGAATAATCCCGTGTTGATGTTGTTCTCATCAATAACTGACTACGTTAATGACAGGGCCACCATTTCATTAGATTATTTATTCATTCAAGTTTTAATTAACATCCTGATAAAAGTGATTACCTCTAACTCAGACTAGCAACAACAACATCTGTCATCTGGCAGGCAGACGTATGGCCAGGTAGACATGTGGAAGGCTTAAAAGTTAAAGGGCCTGCTGTCAGGGCATAAACTCTTAGTCACCTGTAGCCTTTCAAATCAAACCGCTAAACTAGCGTAGTTTCGCAAGTTTAATGGCCCTCTGACGAAAAAGGACAGGACATGTGGAAGTAAATGGGTTGTATTCCTTTTATAGGGAGCATTGACACAGAGGTCTTAAATGATTTCTGGAAATTATGGAATTCGAAACACTCCTTGACCAGTCGGAGAATTGGACCATAGTCCTCCTTTATGGCAGTCCGGTGCATCAACTCAATCCAAAGGAGAAGTAGGCCGTTCTATGAAACAGGCAGGAGATTTTCGACAAAGATTTTTCCGCTGCTCGTGGTATTCAGTTCTACAGCACACAATAGCACTACATATCCCTGGGAAGACTATGTCAACAAAGTAAGGGAGGACTGAATATTAGATTTTAGCGCCCCGTTGACGACGTGCTCATTAGAGACCCACCACAAGCTCGGACCGCGAATGAGTGGTTGACGGAAGGCATCCGCTTCTTCTTCAAATTAATCATTTTTTTTATGTGAATGGGCTGTGGCCAGGTGAGGTTATAAGCCACATTCCTCCAGAAAGGGAGTCCATTATCCAGTGGATAATCCGACACCTCGTAAGGAGTATCGTCAACAGACAAACCTTAACGATGGTGCTTGGGACGTGTTTAACGGCGATGGGAGAAACAATGAATTTCTTATGAGACCACTTTGCACGTATCAGGAACACTTAAGAGGTATGACGTCCCTTTACGCGGTCCATACAGTCTGCAATAGTTCACGGCTGATGCATAATGTGGGCTGATGTGTAACCTGATCACTGCACTCTTTCTTCCATGGTTACCCTCACTTATTTTAGACTACCATGACGATTCCTTAAACATGACAGCAACTTAATGCACTGCCCTTTCTTATCTACACTGAACATATTTTAATTGAGAATGGATTAATTGACTTTATCATTAAATACCTCGTAAATATAAATCACAGGTACAATATTAATGCTCAAAATAAGGGTCATTCCGTTGTATCAGCTGTTATTTCTGCGATTTTGTATTCTAAAGGAGTAGTAATTACAATCATTTTACTTTGCTCTTGCAAATCCAGATGAATCAGATAATCTTGATACCAGACTAACAGACCTGACATCCTGCGAAGTATTCCTATTCAAATGGTAGCATTTTAATTTATCTTTGTAACTGACTTTCAGCGAAAAACAGTGTTAATTTAAATGGAATTTGACTCTCGATTAATTATGTTGACAGCGTTGGCTTCGAACATATGCACTTGAAACGATACTGCGTGCATTATTACCATTGTATGTATTTTTGACTTAAATTTGGAACTGACAATGTATTAGTCTTGCAGGCTTGTGACTTTTTTTTTTCTTTTACGAAATAAATTTACATGGAACTGACAGTATTTCTCTACATTAGTGATGTAACATCCAACATCTGAAGACAACGAATCCTGGATAGTGCTATGAAACTGACAAGTGCTTTTATTAATGAGCAGATGGACGCCAGTGCACTTACGACGTATTCCAGGTATATTCCGACGTAAAAGCTAGCCAGAAGTGGCTATGAAGGTTGTACGTTTAATGGTGATCTTTACGAGGATGGGAATGTTATGAGGCAGCTCGGTACGACTAGAAAAAGCATAAAGAACAAGACTATGTTCAGGGACCACATTTTATCGTTACCCTTCTCCCATAAAACGACACTAAATACACTTATGTACACTGGTGTGGTCTCCCAAATGTGCCATACTGCTTGAATTTTACTGCGAATATTTTCGCATTTAAGAATGATTGAAAGACATCGTATAATTCGCCTCTCATCAGCTTCCTAATACCTGCGGAAGAACTTTGATCAGAACATTGTCGTCACATTGAACATTAGCGTCACTGCCTCTGAATCACGGGGTCCCGGATTCGATTCCCGGCCGAGTCGGGGATTTTCTCCGCCTGGGGACTGGGTGTTTGTGTTATCCTCATCATTTCATCATCATTCTATCATCATTCGGGTAGTGGAGATACTGGAAATGGAAAGATTAGAACTTGTACAAACGCAGTTGACCACGATGTTGAGCGCCCCACATACCAACATCTTCATCACACTAAACATAGTTTCCGAAGTATTAAATGTTGCAATTTAAGGTTCTCTTCGTATTCAGTTCTGCACATCTAGTGGTACTACTTCAGTAGTAAGTGTAACAAATGGTGAAGATAAAATGGGTATGGTGGAAACTTCAAATTTCTATATTGATGAGAATTGAAGAGACAAAAAAACATTTTGGAACTTCTAAATCAACATACTTCAACCACGTTTGCACTTATAATCACCGCAAATCTTGGGGAGAGACATACCAGTAAGTTAACATATTTTGCACATTTTACTGAGTAATTTCGTTTGGAATAATGTTCTGGGATAACTCATCTCTAAGAAGGAAAATATACATTGCTCAAAGAAGTTCTGTAAGAATACAATGACGGAAAATGTCGCAACACAAAGAAGGAAATGTGCGACATAAACGAAAGGTGACAGGATTTTTCTGTATCAGAAAGATGATGCCTCTTCACATTTCGCGCCAGTCGCCTAAAAGCGTCGATAGTATCATTACTCTGAGGATGAATATAAGCTTTCACTTTAAATGCATGCTGTAACGTATAGCCGCTCTTTTAATTAAGAACAATATTATCAGGGTTATTTTCATATAGGGGAGATGTGATCGATAGTAATTAATAGCACTGAAAAAGTTTTAATTAAAATTATCGATATATAACATCTCATCAGAATAAGGTCCGCAGCAAGGTAGCGCTTCAGGGAAATCAAAGATGGTTTAACGTGGGTACTTTAGTTTCTAAATTCTACTATATAAGCCATAAGCGGGTATTGTTAGCTCTCTTGTCCTGTTTTCTGCGCTCTGAATATGTCTATATAGCAGTGGCGAGCGATGGTTCAAATGGCTCTGAGCACTATGGGACTTAACTTCTGAGGTCATCAGTCCCCTAGAACTTAGAACTACTTAAACCTAACTAACCTAAGGACATCACGCACATCCATGCCCGAGGCGGGATTCGAACCTGCGACCGTAGCGGCGAGCGATGTAGCGGGTATTATGCTACGGAAAGGATCTGGGCACTTTTTTAAATTGCAAGAAAATCCACTGTATTTAATTTATAAGTGACAGACGTTTGCCATAGGACTAAGAATATCTGAGGAATCGTGTGCGCGGGAAAAAGTAGCGCCCAGTATTAAATTCTAGTAGATGCAGAACAACTGATGGTTGCATCTGTGGACTATACGAAGGGACGGTAAATTGGATATAAGAACGGAACTGGACACTTAGCTTTGTGAAAATAAAAGCGTATGCAGTTTGAATGACAGTATCGAAGTATAGTAATGAACCATAGTCCTTGCTATAATATCTTTGAGTGAGGAATTATGAAAATCACGGATATTTTAGGTGCCATAATTGCTGAGAGTAACTGCAACACCAACCCTTCTTTTCCGTCTATACAAAAAGCAATCATCCATGGTCATTTAATTACTATTGAATGTTGTCAATAAACTAAAGTGATTTCCATAAGATCGTGTATATTGGTGAATAATAACTAACATCCAAAGACGTTACTATCTATACTGTCTTCGGTAACGCAGCAACAGAAGAACGGTGATCGACTGAGCCAAAAAGTTAAGACACGAAATTTAGTCGCGCTTACAGTGAAGATGTTTGTGGTTGCTCCATCTGACGTATAGATCTAACTAAAAGCCGAGCATATACAGCAGATAATAACCTTGTATCTTCCGTCAGAGACGTCGACGACAGCAGGTCGACGGAGGACGGCTACAAACGGTCGTTAGTTACCTTTGAGACTGAACACGGTGAGTAGATGTTAGTCAAGAGTGCATTATAGTCCACAAAGTCGCCATTACCGACACCTCACACTGAATGAATGCGTGTAATAGGGCTACGAGAAGTTGGATATTTGTACTGCGATATTCCAGAAGGATTTTGTGAGGTAACGGGCGAGTTGTG
The DNA here is from genome assembly GCF_023864345.2 of Schistocerca serialis cubense. Lineage (NCBI taxonomy): Eukaryota > Metazoa > Arthropoda > Insecta > Orthoptera > Acrididae > Schistocerca > Schistocerca serialis. Next base: position 243,227,243 of record NC_064646.1, read on the forward strand.
GCGCAATGGAAACATTTTAAGTTTGGAGTTGGCATGGCCGCGCGGAGGCCTCTCGGTGGGCCGCGGCCCGGCAGCAACCACGTGGTGTCGAATGCTAGCTGAGCATGAGGGGTCGCCCCAGCATGTGGTCTAGCCGCGTGGCTGGAATTTCCACGGTGACTGTGTCGATGAAGAAGACACGCCAGGACTGCCAAAGATGGCGGACTTGGTGAAATAGTTGGTATAGAAATTAATAGTAGCCAGATGAATCATGATACCTCAAAAAGAAACATGTACATTACCATTATTTGCACGACGATTCTGATGATGTAATCAGATTTTCAATACCTTTATTAATTTAAAGTTTAGTATCTGACTGTAAATTATGCAAGTAACACCCAGCAACGAATTTCCAAAATCTAAACGGTTCATCCGATTGCGTCGATCGACGTGTCTTTAGAAATCTATTAGTAAGAACCTAATTTTTTATAAATTATAGGCACGTAACTTGAATAGTACGTGAGTTATTGGAGGTCAAACTGGCCGATTACTATCTACCGCGTCAGGCCATAAGTACTCAACAGTTAAATGAGAAAACGGTAGCAGCTTGCTTTTAAACTTATTTATTCACCTATTTCTTTGTTTATATCTGATATATACTGTACATGAAGAAATTGGTCAAATATTTACTGTGTTTTAGAAAGCACAGAGACATTAGGCTACTGGTCTACTTTTGTTTGCTATTCCTTTTGGCTTTTTTTTTTTTTTTTGGCTCTGAGCACTATGGGACTTAAAATCTTTGGTCATCAGTTTCCTAGAACTTAGAACTACTTAAACCTAACTAACCTAACATCACACACATCCATGCCCGAGGCAGGATTCGAACCTGCGACCGTAGTGGTCACGCGGTTCCAGACTGAGGCGCCTAGAACCGCACGGCCATACCGGCCGGCTGCTATTCCTTTGATACATATTTATTTAATTTGTTTATTGTATTTAATAATGTATGTTAGAGTGTGTTTATGGTCCAGCTGTAGAAATTTTTTTTTAATTTCAAGTTATTTAAATGTATATCCGGTATTTCGAAGGTGTTTCATTATGTTTGTCAGTGCGCATTGGCTTGAAGACATGGTGGGAGACAGTATGATACGACGGACAGTCGGTTGCGAGAGAGATTGAGTGTGGAGCAGTTTGCGCATGGTCGCGAGAGATAGAAATACTTTGGAGTGCGGACTTGTGAACGTGTGAGATTTCCCAGGGGTCTACAGCGAAAACGTAGGATGCGTTTAGAAGAGAATATCTCGCAACCTATGTTGTCGTTGATAATTACGTGCTGAAGGAATCTATTGTTTCCCTGTTATTCCATTTATATTTTATTTAATTGCTGGACCACCGACACCAATATGCGTTTTGCGGAAGTATACCACATTCTAAAAAGTACTTATACTATCGTACTCATCATTTAAAGTCATTAAGATAGTGCCTGCAGATTTTATTTATTGCAATCCTTTATTTATAAATTTCTACGTTACATTCGCGATTGCCGAGTGATAGGAACCTTCGACCATTCAATTCATGTGTATATTCATATTGTATACTGTTGACTCAGCAGTATTTGGCTTGTAATGCGGTGACTACATATTCCAGCCCATAGACAACGAAACCAGCCAAAACTTGAAATATTTCAACCTTGAGTCTGAGGTTACATAGTTGAGGGCAACCATTTCATGTTAATGTTATTGAAAGACCGCAACTTGACAGTTGTGTAGCCACTGTACATGACTGCTGGTAGGGGTGGTCAAGGGGATGTACAATCAGGCTCCGGACGGCCACGTGGCACTACAGAGAGGCAAGACGATCGTCATGGCGTATGACTGTCGCATCGTACTGTTATCTTCAGCAGCAGTCTGAGCAGCAGTTGACACCACAGTGACACAACGAACTGTTACAAATCAGTTACTTCAAGGACAGCTCCGAGCCAGACGTCCTGTAGCTTGCATTGCATTGACCCCCGAACCACCGCTTTCTGCGACGTCAGTGATGTTAAGCGAGAGGTTATTGGATGGCACAGTCGATACCTGTTGTGGTTTCCGATAAGACCTGGATCTTTCCCGGTGCAAGTGATGGTATTGTATTGGTTAGGAAGAGGCCAATTGAGGACCTGTGACGAACCTGTCTGCGTGCTAGACACATTGGACCATCACCGAGAGTTATGGTCTGGGGTGCAATTTCGTATGACAGCTGGAGTACTCTCGTGGTTACTCCACGCACCTTGACTGCGTATTTGTATAATCTGGTAAATCGACCTGTTGTGCTGTCATTCATGAACAGCATTCCAAGGGATATTCACCATCAGGACAACGTTCGCCCAAATACCGCTGTTTTAATCCAACATGCTCAAATGATTGTCGTCATGTTGCCTTGGCCGTCAATCACTATATCTGTCTCCAAATCAGCACATATGGGACGTTTTCGGACGACAACTCCGGCTTTATCCAGAATCGGCACTAACCGTCCCTGTTCTCACCGATCAAGCGCCACAGGTATGGAACTCCAGCCCACAAACTGACATTCGGCATCTGCAGAACGCAGTGCATGCACTTTTCCATGCTTGCATTCAACATTTCAGTGGTTACACTGGTCATTAATGTACCAGTATTTGACATTTGCAACGGCTTATCTCGCGCTTACATTAAGCTCCGATCTTGCAATGGTAATCACCGAAGTACTCCTGAAATTTCGTTATTTTTTGTTAATAATTGGCAACCAATTCTGTACAATCGCAATAAAGTCATGAGATGTTCAATTGACTCTTTCATTAGAACATATTACGGTTTTCGGGATTGCACTCATTTTCAGACATCACAAATTCAACTCCTTCCTAGCCAATCAGGCGTATACGGTCTGCTTCAACACTGGTTGCGTCACAGTTATAGTCATATGTTATAGGACACTTTCCTTGAGTTGTCAAGGTTGTATGCCTGTTTGGTTAGGAAGGAGTTGAAGTTTGTCTAAAGATGGGAGTAATCTCGAAACGCAAAATGGCTCTGAGCACTATGGGACTTAACGTCTATGGTCATCAGTCCCCTAGAACTTAGAACTACTTAAACCTAACTAACCTAAGGACATCACACAACACCCAGCCATCACGAGGCAGAGAAAATCCCTGACCCCGCCGGGAATCGAACCCGGGAACCCGGGCGTGGGAAGCGAGAACGCTACCGCACGACCACGAGATGCGGGCTCTCGAAACGCATGACATGTTCTAATAAAAGAGTCAATTGAACATATCATGACTTTATTGCGATTGTACAGCATTGGTTGTCAATTATTAACGTAAAAATGATCGCAGGCCTCATAAGGGTTTTTATGTCCTGTATATCAGTTATATTTTGGTGCTGCGACATCTTTTTACCGTGATTGTAATATGTGGTGCTCACCAACGATCATGTTGCAAATTTTTAAGGCATTAGGTATTCTGAGTGCTGCTTCACAGTATATTATTTATTCCCTCACGAAGTTTGTCGCACATAGTTCAGTGTACTTCAAAAGGAACAATATATATATGATATGACAATAACAGAAAGGAAATATTACATTCATCACTCCACATTAAGGTTGTCTTTAACGCAAAAATGGGTTCACAATGCCATAATTATAATTTGTGGTAACTTTCCCAGTGATATAAAATGTCCAACCGACAGCAAAGTAAAATGTTTCTTATTGTGTTCCGCAGATAAATTTCTGTTATTGTAGTGTATAAAAAGTGGTAGGTACGAAGCACTAATCAATAACTGGCGCTGATGACAACACAGTTGAGCGCCCCACAATAATAATCGGACAGCTAACAAAATTTATAAGAAATGAAATGTCAGAAAGAAAACGAAAAAGGTTAGGTAAAGACTCACAACAAGAAGCGATAGAGCAATTAGATGAAAAGAAGCAGAAATTATAAGCATTGGCCAAACGACTTAGAAGATACAAAAAAAAGTGAAAATAGTAGGAAACAAAACCAAACATTCAACACACCACAAAAGAAATTTTACCAGACAATAGATAACACACACATTAAAATAGACAACTCACCAAACATAACAGACATGGAACACTTCGGGAGCAACATATGGTCAAACCCGGTACAACGTAACAGGCATGCACGGTGGATACAAGCAGAAACAGATACATACAAGATGATACCATAAATGCCTGAAGTGATAATTTTGCAACATGAAATCACCCAAGCAATTAATTCTACGCACAATTGGAAAGCCCCTGGAAAAGATAAAATAGCAAATTTCTGGCTAAAGAAGTTCACCTCAACACATTCACATCTAACTAAATTATTTAACAGTTACATTGCAGACCCATACACATCCCCTAATACACTTACACATGTAATAACGTATCTGAAACCTGAAGATCAAGCAGACACAGCAAACCCAGCTAAATATCGCCCCATAACATGCCTACCAACAATATACAAAATATTAAGTTCAGTCATTACACAGAAATTAATGACCCATACAACACAGAACAAAATTATAAATGAAGAACAAAAAGCCTGTTGCAAAGGAGCACGAGGATGTAAAGAGCAACTGATAATACATGCAGAGGTGACATATCAAGCTAAAACTAAACAAAGGTCGCTACACTACGCATACATTGATTACCAAAAAGCTCTTGATAGTGTACCCCACTCATGGTTACTACAAATATTGGGAATATACAAAGTAGATCCTAAATTGATACAGTTCCTAAACATAGTAATGAAAAATTGGAAAACCACACTTAATATCCAAACAAATTCAAATATCACATCAGAGCCAATACAGATTAAGCGTGCAATATACCAAGGATACTCATTAAGTCCTTTCTGGTTCTGCCTTGCTCTGAACCCACTATCCAACATGCTAAATAATACAAATTATGCATACAATATTACTGCAACATTCTGATCTGTAGCTATTCTGATCTGTAGCCTGTATTGCCATGCTGGATTTGTGGGTTTCTTCTGTGTGTTGGTTGGTTCTGATCTCTGCCTAGTGTGTGTATTTAGTGTAGTGAGTGCTCCTATGTAAACCAGTAGTTGTAACTCTTCCATAGTTGTGTTTTCATTTATTTTGTTGTGTAAGATTGCGTTGATAGTTTTTATTTGTGTTTCGACTTATTATTATTATTATTATTATTATTATTATTATTATTATTATTATTATTATTATTATTATTATTATTCTATCGATGGGATTCTGGAAACATCGGATCTGTTACCGTTAGGAAAACAGTGTAATTAGAAAACGAATATTTCACAATTAGCGGTGTCAGGATCAATAATGCTGAACATCGTCAGGATGAATAATGCAAAACATTATCTGTCAGAGGGGAAATGCACTTTAGGTCGAACAGCACACAGGACTGATGGCGTGTTTATACTGTATGCGCTGTCCAGACAGGAACTAGTTGCGTGTGGAGTAACGTGCCAGTGACGGACTCAGTGTACATGCATGCATGCATCAAATTTTCTCATTGTAAACCTCTAAACGACTGTGGCAGACGTATGGCAAACACGAACGATGAATATGTGGATATGCTTCTAGTCCTTGGTGCATCTGATAACCGGGCTGGTGCTGTCACTCGTGAATATGCTGCTAGATATCCTCGCCGACGCCATCCAGATAAAAATGTGTTTCGTCATCTGGAGCTGCATCTCCTGGTGTCAGGTTTTCTCCTTCCACCATCACATGACAGAAGTCGGCCACAGACTCGCCATAGTCCAGTTGCCGAGGAAGCTATTCTGGAGGTCATAACCAAGAACCTCCAAAAAGTACACGTGGAGTAGCTAGGCAGCTGCGTGTCTCGCAATGCATGGTCATTAAAGTGCTGCATGAGCATGGGCTGCACCCCTATCATTATGCTACCATGAAACACCTGAATCCTGCAGATCGCCAGCAGCGGATGCAATTCTGTGAAAGGTTCCCACAACATGAAGCCAACGATGACTTCGTGAACACTATAATATGGTCAGATGAAACAGCATTCACCCGTGAGGGTGTCTTTAATATGCACAATACCTACCATGTCACCCACAGTCATGGATATCAAGTTTGCTTTGGTATCATCGTCTAGGCTGGAATATTGGGCGACAGGTGTTGCTGCCCTTACATGTTGCGTGACCGGTTGACACCACGAAGGTATCATTCATGCCTCTCAAACTATCTTCCTGATGCGCTGGAAGATGTTCCACTACACGTTCGGCAGAGGATATGGTTCCAACATGATGGTGCATCTCCACACTCTGAAATTAATCCGCGACAGTATTTGGACAGAATATTTCCAGGGAAATGTCTCATACGTAAAGGTCCAGTTGTATGGCCACCGCGTTCACCTGACCTAAATCCCCTGGATTTCTTCCTGTGGGGACACCCGAAAGAGTACATGTACTCTACTCCGCCGACGAATGTGGAAGAATTGATAGCGTGGGTTCATGCTGCTCTTGTTTCTGTGGACGCAGCTTTGCTGCGAAGGGTCCATAGGTGTATGATCGGTGGGTTGCGCAATATTTGGAAGTGCACGGAGGTCGCTTTCAGCATCTGTTCCGAGGACAACGTATTCTGTTGTGAAGGTCACGTGGTCATTAATACGGACATTATTATTGTCAGTGGTTTCTATTGTGCGACATCTGAGAGCCCTTATTACATGTAATATAAATGAAAAGTAGATGTTGTGTTATTATACTGTGCGATCACCTTCAGCATCTCGAAATTAATGTTGATTTTGTAGTTATTCTGTTCTATGACAGGTCATCTGTTTCAATTGTCTATTTCTTATTTCTCTAACCACGTATTTATTATGTTCAGCGCTACGAAATTATGTAAATTTAGCATACATGTGACCTAAGAAACGGTGGATATTACAGTATGAAATGTCAGAATGAAATTAGCAAATAAAGTAATGCGCCCCAACCCAGTATCAAACCCTCGATCTCCTGCATGCTAACCCACAACTCTATCCACTACGCCAACAGTACAGCACGGTCGGTGTGTGCTGATGGAGGTAGTTACCGTACAGGTGGTTACAGTGTTGCCAGATTGCCACTGTTTAACCTCCTTTTCCTGCCGGATGTACTCGCCGGACGAAATTTTGTGAGGGACCATTTTTTATCGTTAGCACGTGAGGAGTCGCGCTGTGGAGCCCGAGTGCGCGAATTAATAAAATAAACTTTCTAAATGTTCAGTACATAGCCATATCTACAAACTAATTCGCAGTGTGAATTATTTATCGTGAAAACAATCCATGGAACATGGAACTAACAAATTTTTGCATGGTTGTGCTAATGGCCCACCCATAGATTATATAACTGAAATGGTTCTCATGGATAAGGAATAATTCAAAAAATCTGAAACATATTTTCATGTAAGAGATAATATGAAGCTTGTTACAAAAAAAGGCATATAATGCACTATAAATTATCGTGTGTGTGTGTGTGTGTGTGTGTGTGTGTGTGTGTGTGTGTGTGTGTGTGTGTGTGTGTAGATTACTGATGTGCACATGATGATTCATAGTGTACTGTAGCCACGCATTTTAAGCAGAGAATAAGTTTAGAATACTTAATTGATGACGTTACTGCACTGAAGATATTCAGAAGTCAGATTTTGCACAAAACGGTGTTTAATAATAACATGGACGTTTGCTCGTTCTATTAAGAAATTCGCCAATGCAGTACAAGGAATCGTCCACCTAAATGTCCTTTCGGTTTCTCTTAAACTGAACATTTTAGTAGCTATACTTACTGAAGTTGTGTGTTCCTGAATAATGGACATCTTCCAGAGCAGAAGCGTCTTTAAATCTTTATGTAGATTATTTTGATTTCTAGTAGTTATTGCATACACTAAGTTGTCTGGAAAGGGATTTCATTGAGGAATACGTATACTGGGAAGCAATCGTTTGTATCCCCACGTCCTGTAACAGACACATTCAGGACGCTCTTAAGCGGAGACTACAAACAAATATTACACTCTTTTGTACTCGATAAACTTTAGCTTGAAACTGGACCAGAAGTGATCTCTAATGACGTTATAAAGTGAAAGTAAGTAAAGTATTCTAGCTTCATCGTATTTTTTATCGTCTGCGTTTGATAGCGTCGGCACAGTAAATGAATATTTGTTTTCGGTGCTTCAATAGCGCTATGGTATGGTCCTCTCAGCAGGCGTTATTATGAAATGGTAATCCCAAGACATTAACACTGTCTACCTGTTCTATTTGCTTGTCATATTTTAGAGGTGTACCAGAAGTAGTAGTTCAAAAGTATTTGTAGTGTGTCTTTTGAAAGTGACAAAAAAGTGGATATCATTTAAAATTTCACTGGCTGATCATGCTAAAACCATAATTTGTTTGCTATTTACTGCAATTTTTGCAGGATGTGCAAACAAAGGAAAACTTAGCATCTTATAAAGTTACTTATGAACGGTCGTTGATAGACAATCAGCCATAAGTCAATTGTCAAAAATGAGTTTGTTACAATACTACTAACCAACGAAAATACTAATTTTTTATCAACACAGATATATCTGTAGAGTTCAATGAACCTACAAAAGATGCAAGTGGATTCGTAGAATCCTAGTAAACACAGTTGCATCTGTTAACTGTCGTTTACCTTAAAAATCGCTTCTTCACTCGAAAGAATATTTATGTAAAATTTGGAATCGACTTCCTGTCGTATTGCGTACAACTCGTAGAAATTTGTCGTAAGGCCTTATGGGAGCAAACTGCTGAGGTCATCGGTCCCTAAACTCGTAGAATTCCATACGGCTATCCAGATTATCTTCATTTAGGTAGGGTCTAGTGTCAGCGTTAGCTGAATACTTTGTAGGCTTGTTGCAGCTATTCCACACTCTTTGGAGCTTATTCTTTACAATTTAGTTGGTTATGATTTTCCTCTGTAGTAACAGACCTCGGCCTACCTGAACGAGAAAGCTCCGCTAAGGAGAAAGTGTGTTCAAATCTTGAATTTTATTTGTGAAAACCTTGTCGAGGTGGTGGCTTGGATGTTTGGATAACTTCCCCGAACAAACCCCAAACATCGCTGTAATTTTAGTCAAGTTCCAGACATCTTTACAAAAGAAACAAGCTGTTCTGCAGTTAACGTTCTATTCACTGTTTCTAAGATAAAAATAAGCAACATAACACCAAACTATTAGTGTCAACTGACTTATGGGTACCACGCATTAATCAAGTTCAACACTACCACTACGTTAAGCGAAAGAAAGTCTGAGGCTTGCTAGTGGTAACTATGACCTAGTACGTATGTACAGGTAAAAGGAAGGGCACTAAGATGGAACCATGTGGCACATCATATTTGATTAGTTCCCAGTTGGATCTTGACTGATAGCTTAATAAAGGCCTCTTTCCTGTTGCCATTCCCTGTAGATGATCGTTAACCAGAGCGCTCGTCAGCACACGATCCACGCCGGCAGCTGTGCTGCACAGTGGCTTTGTGGCGGGCGTGTGGCCAACAGGTAGGACGTGACGTAGCGTACCGCCTCACGACGCTATAAGCCCATCGAGCTCCCGCAGTCACCATCAACTCCATTAGGCGCGCTGGTCGCGCAATTATCCCTCCGTTTATAGCTCACCCTCTGTCAGCCACGGCGCCGAAAGCGGTTTTATGAAGCTCCACTTAGCTTGACTGTTCACTTAGAATGCCGTTCCGACGTAGATGAGTCTTTGTAAACGGCATACGGTCATAGCACCTACTCGGGACTGTCGAGAACTATAAAAATGTATATGTTAATTTGATTATACACAAAAATCTTTTGCGAGAACTTTCGTTTCATAATCCCACAACTCATTTTCAAATACCGCACCTTCATTTATACATGGATTCAAGTACATTGGTTGGAGGAAAAAAATTTTGATTAGTTTATGTTACATAATACACTACTGGCCATTAAAATTGCTACACCAATAAGAAATGCAGATGATAAACGGGTATTCATAGGACAAATACATTATACTAGAACTGACATGTGATTACATTTTCAAGCAGTTTGGGTGCATAGATCCTGAGAAATCAGTACCCAGGACAACCCACCTCTGTCCGTAATAACGGCCTTGATACGCCTGGACATTGAGTCAAACAGAGCTTGGATGGCGTGTACAGGTACAGCTGCCATGCAGATTCAACACGATACCACAGTTCATCCAGAGTAGTGACTAGCGTATTGCGACGAGCCAGTTGCTCGGCCACCATTGACAGACGTTTTCAGTTGGTGAGAGGTCTGGAGAATGTGCTGGTCAGGGCAGCAGCCGAACATTTTCTGTATCCAGAAAGGCCCGTAATGGACTTGCAACTTGCGGTCGTGCATTATCCTGCTGAAATGTAGGGTTTCGCAGGGATCGAATGAAGGGTAGAGCCACGGATCGTAATATATCTGAAATGCAACGTCCACTGTTCAAAGTGCCGTCAATGCGAACAAGAGGTGACAGAGACGTGTAACCAACGGCACCCCATACCATCACGCCGGTTGATACGCCACTATGGCGATGACGAATACACGCTTCCAATGTGCGTTCACCGCAATATCGCCAAACACGGATGCGACCATCATGATGATGTAAACAGAACCTGGACTTATCCGAAAAAATGACGTTTTGCCATTCGTGCAACCAGGTTCGTCGTTGAGTACACCATCGCAGGCGCTCCTGTCTCTGATGCAGCGTGAAGGATAACCACAGCCATCGTCCCCGAGCTGATAGTCCAAACTGCTGCAAACGTCGTCGAACTGTTCGTGCAGATGGATGTTGTCTTACAAACGTCCGATCTGTTAACTCAGGGATCGAGACGTGGCTGCATGATCCGTTAGAGCCATGTGGATAAGTCTCGACTGCTAGTGATACGAGGCCGTTGGGATCCAGTACGGCGTTCCATATAACCCTCCTACACCCACCGATTCCATATTCTGATAACAGTCATTGGATCTCGACCAACGCGAGCAGCAATGTCGCGATACGATAAACCGCAATCGCGACCTTTATCAAAGTCGGATACGTGATGGTACGCATTTCTCCTCCTTACACGAGGCATCACAACAACATTTCACCAGGCAACGCCGGTCAACTGCTGTTTGTGTATGAGAACTCGGTTGGAAACTTTCCTCATGTCAGCACGTTGTAGGTGTCGCCACCGGCATCAACCTTGTGTGAATGCTCTGAAAAGCTAATAATTTGCATATCACAGCATCATCTTCCTGTCGGTTAAATTTCGAGCCAGTAGCACGTCATCTACGTGGTGTAGCAATTTTAATGGCCAGTAGTGTAACTTCATCTAGTTTTTCTGCCTATATCTCCATATGACAACCACATTTCTTTGTCCAGTCTGAATTTACTTAAACAGGCAGCTGTTCTATTCTCCAATTTTCTCATCACTTTGAACACTCCCCACTCCGTTACATTATGTAAGTTATTTTGGCCTACATGTCTAGTCGCACAATACACCCCAGTTAATTTTCTAAGTGACGACTGAAAAATCAAGTAGATGTCGGGAAGGAATGAAAGAAAGAAAGAAGCAGGTACAAGGAAGAAATGGAAGAAGCACTTCGAGAAGCAGAGTTTTGCATCCTCAAAATGCACAGCACAGTAAGTATCACATGCAAAAATAGGTACCTCTGCAATATATTTCAGTGTTCCATTTTATTAGTACCTACAGAGATAGCTGTTTCTTCTCAAGTTTTCTGACATAAATCAAAAGAAAAACATAGACCTGTGTTGAATTTAAATATTTTTCTGTCCCTGATCCTAAAACTGCAGTGTAGCTTCATTTTCTTAATTCCTGTCAGGAACTCAAAAGAAAATAATGGAATTACAAGGAATGCAAATAGTTGATTTCCCGTTATTCTAAGACTGCTACGTGCCGCTGCCGCTATCTCATGAGTGACGTATTCCCTCCAGCATCACGTGACGTAATATTAGTTTTAAAGCATTACGTAATATTAAACGGTTTGCAATAAGCAAGAAAATGGATCGTTTTTGTTAGTTTGCAAATATTGCAAAACCTATAACAAATAAAATGCTCATGTAACAATATAGATGTATATGGAAACGTGTGTGTGTGTGTTGTCCTTAGCGTAAGTTAGTTTAAGCTAGTTTAAATAGAGTGTAAGCTTAGGGACCGATGACCTCAGCAGTTTGGTCCCTTAGGAATTCACACACATTTCAGCTAGACCTCTTGAGCTGTTTACGGTCTCGTCAAGATGTTTCCTACCATCTTCTCGTTGGTCGACATAGCGATCTTACAGAGCTGGGTTTATATTTTAGCATGAATTTTTGTATTCACTTTGAGCTCATCTGTTGCAGACGTTTCCTCCACTTGTAGTACTGAATGTAATGTGTGAGGGGTTCCATTTCAAGATCCTTCAACACATCTTAATGTCTTTTGTGATCTTATTCCGTCTCAACAACTTTTGTTTCACTGGCTGTTACTCTTTTCTTATCTTCTACCCTTATTATTCAGGCTTCCCAGCACAGCAGACCACAGGTCTTGCTGAGGTTTTCCACCGGCGAATTCTGGTGTGCTTCTGAATTATGTAAGGTTTTATTACATTATTTGTGACTGTCATTGTTTTCGTATACCTGGTGGCTTTTTCAACTAGATCTGTTTCTTCCAGAAAGGACAGTTTATAGTCTAAATATGAGAAGGAGTTCATTCTTTCTGTGATTTCATATTTCAAATTTAGCCTTACGCACTTCACAGTATCGTAAAATTCTCGAAAACACTCCAATATGGTGTTCACTGAACGTTTACTAAAAAAACTACGGTTGCAGTTTCAAACGTTTGGCCATTTTCACGTCGGTAACAGGTGCTGCAATCCCTGCAATAGTCATCAGCAAAAGGAATACTGGCTAACTGACTACGCTGATCGTTACTGCCATGTCCATTGAGCGCGGGTTTTATTTCATGTCTTCGTATCGTGTCAGATAACAATGTTGTGTGTTATTACAATGAAATGAACACACTTAGCTGCATACAGACGTTGCTATAAGTCAACGGGAACAGTTGAAAACGTATGCCTCCACCGGGACTCGAACCCGCGATCTCCTGCTTACATGGCAGACGCTCTAGCCATCTGAGCCATCGAGGACACAGAGGATAGTGCTACTGCTGGGTCTTACCTCTGGCACGCCTCCCGTGAGACACATTCGCAGCTTATTGTCCCGCACTATATTCATAGTGCCGCTGCCGATCATACGCATTACCCGCGGCTTTACTGCCGATTCCCGTAAGAGTTCGTGCACTGTTTGTGCATCCGCACAGAAGATGATGGTGAAATGGCAGGTGAGCCTTAACTCTCTCTCTATATATATAAAGACGGTATCTGTTCTTTCGGAAATGTTCGAAAGAACACATACCGTCTTCATATATAAGAAGTGTATGTGACTAAACTGACACGAGCATGGGAGCGGAGATTCACATTTTTATTTCTTGTATTGATGACTAATGGTGTGCTTGCACAGGTAAAACACACCAAAAGTTGAATCTGCCATAGCGGATTTTTAGTAAACGTACAGTGAATGGCAAATATGAAGTCCTACAAAGGTATAGCTTTGTACTGGGTTTTTTTCCGTGGAAGGCCACAGATTTTGTTTCTTCAGTGTTGATTCCCACGCCATATTTCTCGAATATAATCTGTAAATTCTATACAGAATTCTGTGGATTATCCTCTGAAGACGCTATAAGAGGGAAATGATCTGCTAAAAGAAAATTATCTAGCTTTGTGTTTCTGTTAGTTTAAAATGAAGCCGTGTGGTATTTGTCTTCACGCTTGGATGACTTCGTTCTTATAAATAGGAAACAAAAGTCGTGAAAGCCCGCAGTCCCAGTAGTACTTCTGCATAAATTTGTCCCACGCTGACAATTTGAAATCTTTCTTTACATTAATTAAATTTGTACTTTAAATGTTGTCGACAGATTGGTGGAGGACATGATAATCTCCCAGAATACGTGATAAAATTCGCTTCTGTTGACTTTACCTACAGCTAAAGGTTTCTAGATTCAATTATCTGTGTTTTTCGCAATTTCAGTCCTAAACAGACACCCCATCGTGACCCCTCTTTTCGAAAACCATACCTCTCCTCACCATGAAGGTTCCGTAGTGTCTCTAGAGTTTATTTTTGCTCTCGTTGGCAAACATTTTATATGCCGAGTTCATTAAAAGCCAGCCAAACCCACCAAAAATTAAAACATGTTCTTTTCATCTGAAGAACAGAGAAGCTTCTCGACAGCTGCATGTGAACTGGAATGGAAAGGAGTCGACTGCCGTTATATAGACAGGAGCGACACCACCAGCAGTCGACCAATGGTGTAAACGCCCAGAAGATGACCCCTACGTCAGGTTGAAACCGTTTGGCGGTATTATAACAATAATAAATGCGATTAAGACTGTTCTTGAATTACTGATTAATCATACTAATCGCTGCTTCTCTCCACAACCATGTTGTCCAAAAATTTACCTTAGTGTTACCCTGGACCGCTCCCTGACCTTCAAGCCACACTGCACCAACCTTAAAGCCAAGGTTTCATCGCGAAATTGACTACTGAGCAAGGTGACCTCTTCTGGGTGGGATGCCCACCCCCAGACAGTAAGAACAACTGCCCCGGCACTCTGCTACTCCGTTGCCGAATATGCCGCTCCAGTGTGGTACAATTCTGCACATGGAAAAAATGTTGACACCGCCCTGAATGAAACTTGCAGGCTGATCACAGGCTGTCTGAAGCCAACACCAATACAGAAGCTACATACACTTGCAGGTATAGCCCCACCCTATATTAGACGCGAGATAGCTGCTAGCAACGAGAGACGAAAGGTCTGCAATAAACCGGCCTAACCCCTTGCACGAACATCAGCCACCCCCACCTCGACTGAAGTCCAGGAAGAACTTTCTACAGTCTTCTTTTCCGATTGTCAGAGATCAAAGTACAGCCAGGGTTGAACGGTGGAAAAAAAGACATCCTGTCCATCCAGAGCGAAACGTAATTGAAGAAACTCTGCCACCTGGTCACCAAGAAGTGTGATGCACATCGAAGCCCTTGAACAGACTGCGCTCCGGCGTTGCAAGAACGAAGGTTAACTAGATGAAATAGAGCATCGCACAAGGTGGAGACACATTCTGTGAGTGTGGAGATAAACTACAAGCCATCTGTTGAAGTGTTGTCTCTGCCCTTACTCTTGTACAGTCAATGTTGCCAAATACTGGCCAACTATTGTAAATGCTTTTATTGTTAGTATTATCTAAATATTGATTTTTTACTATTTTATGTACTAAGTAAATATTGATTTCTTACTCTTTATCCCTTTGTGTTCATTTTATTACGTTTGTATCTCTTTGAATGACTCGTGTATACACATATTTATATTTTTAAATCAGCACTGTCAGCGTCCTGGTAATTCTGACACGAATAAATAATAATTAAGTTTATTCCTTGGTAGTTATTACAATTTACCCTGCGTATTTAGATACGTGTAAGATGGAAAATTAAACAACAACTTAATTTTTTTTTAGGATTCAAGGCACTTAAAATAACAAGGATAATCCACTTCCATTAGAACATTATTTTTTGCCTTATTATTAGTATTCCAAAGGTGCACCAGTGCATAGGCTACATTTTTCACAAGTCATATCCTTTTTTGTGAATATCATAAGCACAAATTTATCTTTATAGTTTACACTAATCTTTCTAAGGTAACACTAAAAGAATGCATCTTAAGGAGCATATTTACTGCTCCGAAACGTTCTGACAGCTTATTGGTTTGTGTTCACAGCAATATACCGACAGGATCCTCAAATATAGTCATTTTGCAAAACAATAAATTCCTCCGGATGACCATAGAAGGCTCGCGACTAATGGCAAAGCAGCCCTTGCAACATGTAGCGACGGACTTATCGCTTGGTACCAATTAAGCCGTGTTTGATAAAGATAATAGAGTCTCATGCCGCTTTGATTTGGCCAACGGCTTCGTTCGGGTGTATGTCCAGAGCAGGCGTAGTTAAAACGTATCGATCTTTCTGTCAACACGACTTGGCGGCAGACCGCCAGCAGCGGAACGGAAGCTGCGAAAGGTTAATAGTCGATGGAAGGTGGAGAGAGCAAGATTACAGTTACAAATCCTGTCGACAACGAGACTGTTAGCGACGACACACGAGCTTGGACTATACAGAAAAGAGGAACCATCCTAGCATTCTCATTAAACAAACTGACAACGCAAGCAGTTTTTCGCGGAAAAATGTAATAAGAGCATTGATTGTAAAACCATCTCTGCAAATTACGACACGCAGAAGTCGTTGCAATTCATGCAAAGAGAAAGAAACACTGACTTGGTAAATTAGATACATAACGGTAAACTCCAGTCCTCTCGTAAGCGGTACAAGCAGTTTTATCAGTGAAAGCGACTCGTCTGGTGTCACGAAGACGAAAGTGGCAAAAGGAACACTGTTCCTACGAGTAAATCTATGGTTGCCCATGTGCGTGGGAACATCTGCTTGATGATATGAGTTGAAGGGGTCTGCGGAAGAATGTGTGGTGTAGCAAGGCATAGTCTAATCACCTTATCTGTTGTGTTTGCGAATCCAACACATGCTTGTAACATACAGTTCTATTTGTATCGTTGGAAGCGTTTCTTACACACACTATTCTGTTTTATTATATTTATACTTCTCTTAATTTAACAGTCCGCCTCCTTAGCTGATTACTTACTGCGAAAGTGAGAAGTGTGGGCTTTGCCGTAGGTTCTTGAGTAGCGGATTGCGGTGCGAGACTTGTTTGAAGTATTTTCACTGTGGGGGAATGCAGTGGGGAAGCCAGTGGGCATTCTGGTGAGATCCTCTCCTGGAACTGCAGGTTATGTAGCAAGAGTAAGTTGATAGAGGAGCAGGAGCGTAAGATCTGTGCCCTTCAGGTGCAGTTGAAAAACGCACAGGAGGAGCTAGATAGGTTGAGGAAGGAGAAGGGGGTTGGGGAATGGGAGCTGGCTATTGGAAAGAGATTTGCTAGGAGAAGGAGATTTTCAGATAGTTTTACTATTGGTTTTTGCAATAGATATGACCAGCTGTCAGAGTGTAGTGGAGAGGAATCTCCAGTAGCTGTAGATGTAAGAAGTATGCAGCAGACCTCAGCAGTTACAGTGGCTAGTACAGTTGCGAAGTCTAAGAGAAAGAAGAAGGTTCTGCTGTTAGGTAGTTCTCATGGTAGAGGTGTAGGCCATCAGTTGCAGGAAGTGTTGTGGAGTGAGTACCAGGTCACCAGCATTGTGAAGCCTAATGCAGGAATGGCTCAGGTGACTGTTAACACAGGGGGGGGGGGGGGGGGTTATGTAGGGATTTTACTAAAGAGAACCAGGTAGTGATTGTGAGTGGGGCTGGTAATAGTATTGACAGGGATGGGGAGTATGACATAGATGGTGACCTGGAAAAGATAGCCACTCAGACTGGCAACACGAATGTGCATTTCGTGGGACTGTTTCAGCGTCACGATCGGCCTCATCTTAATACAGCCGTCAGGCGTAATAACATGACACTTGGAGGTGTGCTGATGACAGAAGGCATGAGTCACATTTCAGTGGTGTCAGTGCAGTCTATCAGCAGGACGGGTTTCACTAGACATGGCCTGCATCTCAACAGGTATGGAAAGGGACGGTTGGCAAAGCTTATAGGTGACAGCATAGGTGGGGTTGGTGGGACCACTCATGGGAAAATTCCGGTAGTTGTGGGTGTTAGAGCTGTACCTTTTTTAGATTGAAGTCAGCTGATAGGTATTCCTGCTTAAGGGAAGTCTCTCTAACAAAGAAACCACTTTCTACAAAGCTTAGGTATCCGATTAATGACGGAATATACAAGGTATTAGAGACAAAGTTAGTGAACTGCTTATAGATGTTGACTCTGAAATTATTGGTGTATCTGAACACTTCTTAAATAAGGAGATAATTCAGAGACTTCCTTTATCAGGATACAAGTTGGCTGGCAGCTTTTCTAGGAGCTCTTTGCGGTGTGGGGGAGTAGCCATTTATGTGAAAAACGGTATCCCATTTGAGTCAATTGATGTTTCAAAGTACTGCACTGAAAAGGTGTTTGAATGTTGTGCAGGTGTGGTTAAATTTAACGGAGCTAAACTTCTAACTGTTGTTATTTATAGATCCCCAGACTCCGATTGCACAACATTTTTGCTAAAGCTAGAGGAGGTTCTTGGTTCACTTTATAGGAAATACAAAAAGTTAGTTATAGGTGGTGACTTCAATATTAGTTGTATAAGTGATTGTGCAAGGAAAAGGATGCTGATAGACCTCCTTAATTCATATAATCTTATGCAAACAGTATTCTTCCCAACGAGAGTGCAAGGGAACGGTAGAACAACCACAGACAATATTTTTGTTTATTCCTCATGACTAGAAGCGCATTCTGTTAGCAAAAAGGTGAATAGCCTTTCAGATCATGATGCACAACACATGTTAAATATAGTTATCAACTTTTTAGGAAAGCTGATCCAGTTGCTGTAGAGACTTTTGTAAACCTTATCAAGGAACAAGAGTGGCAAGATGTTTATAGTGCTGATACAGTAGACGATAAATATAATGCTTTCCTCAAGACTTTTCTCGTGCTCTTTGAAAGTTGCTTTTCGTTAGAACGTTCAAAACAAGGTACTAGCACAAACAGGCAGCCTGGGTGGCTGACTAAAGGGATAAGAATATCTTGTAGAACAAAGTGGCAATTATATCAAAACGTTAGAAACAGTCAAAATCTAAATGCAGCAGCCCATTACAAACAGTATTGTAAGGTGCTTAAAAATGTTATTAGGAAGGCAAAAAGTATGTGGTAAGCAGATAGAATAGCTAAGTCTCAGGATAAAATTAAAACCATATGGTCAGTCGTAAAGGAAGTTGCTGGTCTGCAGAGACAGGTCGAGGATATAGAATCAGTGCGTAGTGGGAATCTCCGTGTTACTGATAAGTCGCATATATGTACAGTATTTAATAATCACTTTCTGAATATAGCAGGTGAACTAAATAGAAACCTAGTCCTAACAGGGAATCATATAACGCTCTTATAAAAAAGTGTTCCGAGACTGTTACCTGAAATGCTCCTCCGTGATACTAACAAGAGGGAGATTGAGTTAATAATTAGATCACTAAAGACCAAGAACTCTCATAGATATGACGGGGTATCCAGCAGAATAATGAAGTATTGTTCTATGTATGTTAGCCCAGTACTTAGCCATATCTATAACTTTTCCTTTAGGAGTGGTCCGTTTCCTGACCGATTAAAATACTCGGTAGTGAAGCCACTTTATAAAAAGGGAGACAGGGATAATGTTGACAATTATAGATCTATTTCTCTGCCATCGGTGTTTGCTAAAGTTATCGAGAGGGTTGTATATACAAGGTTACTGGAGATGTACAGTTTGGTTTTAGAAATGGCTTAACAACTGAAAATGCTATATTCTCTTTCCTCTGTGAGGTTTTGGACGGATTAAATAAAAGGTTGCGAACGTTAGGTGTTTTCTTTGATTTAACGAAGGTTTTTGACTGTGTTGACCACAAAATATTACTGCAGAAGTTGGACGATTATGGAGTAAGGGGAGTAGCTTACAATTGGTTCGCCTCTTACTTTAAGAACAGAAAGCAGAAGGTAATTCTCCGCAGTATTGAGAGTGGTAGTGATGTTCATTCGCAATAGGGCACTGTTAAGTGGGGCGTTCCCCAAGGGTCGGTGCTGTGGCCACTGCTGTTTCTTATTTATATAAATGATATGCCTTCTAGTATTACAGGTGATTCAAAAATACTTGTGTTTGCTGATGACACCAGATAGATAGTGAAGGATCTTGTGTGTAATATTGAAACAGTAACAAATAATGTAGTTCATGAAATAAGTTCGTGGCTTGTGGAAAATAATTTGATGCTAAATCACAGTAAGACTCAGTTTTTACAGTTTCTAACTCACAATTCAACAAGAACCGATATTTTGATCAGACAGAATAGGCATATTATAAGCGAGACGGATCAGTTCAAGTTCCTCGGCGTTCGGATAGATAGTAAGCTGTTGTGGAAAGCCCATGTCCAGGATCTTGTTCAGAAGCTAAATGCTGCTTTATTTACCATTTGAACAATATCTTAAATAAGTGACATTTCAACACGAAATGTAGTCTACTTCGCATATTTTCATACGCTTATGTCATATGGTATTATTTTTTGGGGTAGATCTTCTGATTCAAAAAGGGTATTTTTGGTTCAAAAACGGGATGTTCGACCTATGTGTGGTGTAAGTTCGAGAACCTCTTGTCGACCCCTACTCAATAATCTGGGAATTTTGACATTGCCCTCACAGTATACATTTTCTTTAATGTCGTTTGTTGTTAGCAATATTAGCTTACTCCCAAGAGTTAGCAGCTTTCACTCAGTTAATACCAGGTAGAAATCAAATCTGCATGTGGAATACACTTCCGTGACTCTTGTGCAGAAAGGAGTGCAGTATTCTGCTGCATCCATTTTCAATAAGCTACCACAAGAACTCAAAAATCTTAGCAGTAGCCCAAACTCTTTTAAGTCTAAACTGAAGTTTCCTCATGGCTCACTCCCTTGTCGAGGAGCTCCTGGAAGAGCTAAAAAATTAAGCAAATTCCATTGTTACATTGTTGATTTTCTTTATTTAAACTTACGACTTGTCGCCTGAATATGTTTCCTATATTTCATTTTATCTGTTTCTACAATCGTGTTATAATTTCATGTATTGACTCGTTCCATGACCATGGAGACTTCTCCTTAATGTGGTCCCACGGAACAATAAATAAATAAATAAATAAATAAATAAATAAAGACATGGGTTTGATTCGGGCTAGTGCCAAGAATATTTCCTTGCTGGAGGGGGGGGGGGGGGGGCTGGTACGGGGTGCACTCAACTTCGTGAGGTCAAATGTGGACTAATCGAACGATTAGCAGCGTTTCTGAAGTTAATAACTCAGAAAACGTCTGAAAGAGCGATATGCTGAACACATGCTTCTCCATACCACATCCCATGACGCCAGTGGTTTAGCATGACACAGCGGCTGGTCGAGTCCGAATGGCCCATCTAGCGCCAAAACGCGGAACTGTGCCTTTTCACAATTCTGAATTTTACCAATGTGCAACGTACAGTAACTCCTGTGGGTTAGCACTTTCTTCTCACGACCTCTTGCATTAATCGAGCGTGGTACCTTGAAGGGTTCTTTGCTTAAGTATCTTCCCACGATGAGACTCTAGAGGTCACGCATAGTTACAAATTTAAATTATTGTATTTATGTTTCATAGACAGATCATGAAATTTTTTATGCTTTTACTAGAAACCAGTTGCTGTGAGTGTAGCAGGACGCTTAGTCTCTTTAATAAATTACAAGATGGACAAAGTAATGTAAGCAGTTATGAGTGGATGACAAGCAACTCAAGAATACATTAAATGCCTGTGTCACTTTGTTACTTTTGCCACGCTCCTCTGAACTCAATAGGACGTCTTATCAGGAGAAAGAAAACTGGCGTTCTACGGATCGGAGAGTGGAATGTCAGATCCCTTAATCGGGCAGATAGGTTAGAAAATCTAAAAAGGGAGATGGATAGGTTAAAGTTAGATACAGTGGGAATTGGTGAAGTTTGGTGGCAAGAGGAACAAGACTTTTGGTCAGGTGAATACAGTGTTATTCATACAAAATAAAATAGGGGTAATGGAGGAGTAGATTTATTAATGAATAAAAAACATAGGAGTGCGGGTAAGCTACTACAAACAGCATAGTGAACGCATTATCGTGACCAAGTTAGACACGAAGCCCACGCCTACTACAAATGGTTGAAATGGCTCTGAGCACTATGGGACTTAACATCTGAGGTCATCAGTCCCCAAGAACTTAGAACTATTTAAACCTAACTAACCTAAGGACATCACACACATCCATGCCCGAGGCAGGATTCGTACCTGCGACCGTAGCGGTCACGCGGTTCCAGACTGAAGCGCATTTAACCGCGTGGCCACACTGGCCGGCACGCCTACTACAGTTTATATGCCAACTAGCTCTGCAGATGATGAAGAAACTGATGAAATGTATTATGATGAGATAAAAGAAATTATTCAGGTAGTGAAGGAAAATTTAATAGTCATGGGTGACTGGAATTCGAAAGTAGAAAAAGGGAGAGAAGGAAACATAGTGGGTGTATATGGATGGGGGGTGAGAATTGAAAGAGGAAGCCGTCTGGTAGAATTTTGCACAGAGCACAACTTAATCATAGCTAACACTTGGTTCAAGAATCATAGAAGAAGGTTGTATACATGGAAGAATCCTGGAGATACTAAAAGGTATCAGATAGATTATATAATGGTAAGACAGAGATTTAGGAACCAGGTTTTAAATTGTAAGACATTTCCAGGGGCAGATGTGGATTCTGACCACAGTCTATTGGTTATGAACTGTAGGTTAAAACTGAAGAAAGTGCAAAAAGGTGGGAATTTAAGGAGATGGGATCTGGATAAACTGACTAAACCAGAGGTTGTACAGAGTTTCAGGGAGAGCATAAGGGAACAATTGGCAGGAATGGAGGAAAGAAATACAGTAGAAGAAGAATGGGTAGCTCTAAGGGATGAAGTAGTAAAGCCAAAAGCGGATGAAGTAAGTAAAAAGACGAGTGCTAGTAGAAATCCTTGGATAACAGAAGAAATATTGAATTTAATTGATGAAAGGAGAAAATATAAGAACGCAGTAAATGAAGCAGGCAAAAAGGAATACAAACGCCTCAAAAATGAGATCGACAGGAAGTGCAAAATGGCTAAGCAGGGATGGCTAAACGACAAATGTAAGGAGGTAGAGGATTATCTCACTAGGGGTAAAATAGATACTGCCTACGGGAAAATAAAAGAGACCTTTGGAGAAGAGAGAACCACTTGTATGAATATCAAGAGCTCAAATGGAAAAAGAGTTCTAAGCAAAGAAGTGAAAGCAGAAAGGTATATAGAGCGTCTATACAAGGGCGATGTACTTGAGGACAATATTATGGAAATGGAAGAGGATATAGATGAAGACTGAATGGGAGATACGATACTGCGTGAAGAGTTTGACAGAGCACTGAAAGACCTGAGTCGAAACAATGCCCCAGGAGTAGACAACATTCCATTAGAACTACTGACAGCGTTGGGAGAGCCAGTCCTGATAAAACTATACCATCTGTTGAGCAAGATGTATGAGACAGGCGAAATACCCTCAGGCTTCAAGAAGAATATAATAATTCCAATCTCAAAGAAAGCAGGTGTTGACAGATGTGAAAATTACCGAACTGTTAGTTTAAGTAGTCACGGGAGCGAAAGGCTATTTACAATTTGTACAGAAACCAGATGGCAGTTTGTAACGCCGGAAATGCATATCCTCCTATTTCCATCTATTGTACTATAATTTGTTTTCCTTATTTTTGTTACCTGAATATATGACATTTCTGTGTCTTTACATATTGTAATTGTTTTACTATTTGTATATATATATTTATGCATTTATGTCGATGTATAATTGGTTTGTTTCGTAAATATTATTTGTATTTTTACGCTGGGTCTTGCCTAGGGAAAACTGCTATCGAACGATTACATCGATGGGTCGTGTGAAGAATCAAAGTGTGTAGGATCTTTGGTAGTGTTACCTCTGCCGCGTGGAGCGCGGGCAGAGGGAGTCTGGCTGGAGTAGCGAGTGGAGCAGGTGTGTGGTGTGACGCTCCCGCGAGTTGCCGCGCTTTCGGGGTTTGGCAGCATGTAATTGCGCTCGACTCGCGATGATAGTTTCTGACATGGTGTCGCGGACGGGAAGCATTAGCTGGCGCACATCAAGAGCCCGTTTCGCCTGGTGACCGTGTCGAGAAGAAGGAGCGCCAACATCCAGCTTCTGCAACAGCGACGGCCGACAATGGGTGACTGTCGCCACCTCCTCGATCGACGGCTTCATACCTTCGATCAACCAACAAGGAAGACTAAAAGCACGTAAAGTTTCAGAACTGTATGGCAGACCTCAGCTTTTCAAATTGTTCCATTTGCCTCGCAAAATTACAGCAACTTAGCATGAACCTTTGTTGCTCATTGTCCCAATTGCATTGCCAAGCAGGGTCCCTTCCTTTTCCGAAATGAACCCGAGTGTCGTTGAAATTCAAACGCCAGCATAATTCCATTTCACTGCTTTAATTTCAAAGTTCAGTTTAAGCATTAGCTGGCTACAATAGTTAGATTACACAATCACAAATTAAGAGTGCGAGTTTTGTTACCGTATTTTAGCTTACCTGTGACTGCAGCTCAGCTTGGTACATACTAAATTTTACTATTGTTAATTGTTCAGAATCGTTTAATTCAAAGTTAAATCTCTTCTTTCTAAATTGCGTAGATTCAAGTTGCTTTATAAATGATTGTTGAGGTAGTCCAAGACTAACTGTATTTCGATGTGCTTCAGAAAGAAAGCTCACTATTAACTTCAGTCACTAAATTAACTTTCGATTTTCCGGTTTCATTAATTCTTTTGCTAAATTAAGTGTAGCGAAATTTATTACTTCTGACAAACTTTCAGTTTTCGTACTACACGTGTCAACCTTCAGTTGCCACGCTTTTAGTGCTAATTATATGTGTAATAACCTTTCTTTTTCAGTTATTATAGTAATTGTCCATAGGACTGGCGACCGTAATTTCCCCCAAATCTCAAATATCTAATTACCGCTAGTTAATTGTTAACGTAACGGCCGCACATTTACTTTCTTTATTAACTTTATCCCTATTTCAAAATTAATTTCCACCAGTTTCACTTGCATTTTTCCTTTCATTTAGATGTAACCCTTTCCTCCCTCTTCACCGACAGGTTAACTTCGGTGACGATTGCTTTTCCAAAATTCCCATTAGGTACACGCGGTTTCATTTTTCACTGTCATTAAGGTCGATAAGTGAGGGGGCGGTTACAAGTTATAAGAGTCGAAGGACGTGAAAGGGAAGCAGTGGTTGGGAAAGGATTGAGACAGGGTTGTAGCATCTCCCCGATGCTATTCAATCTGTATATTGAGCAAGCAACAATGGAAACAAAAGAAAAATTCGGAATAGGTATTAAAGTCCATGGAGAAGAGATAAAAACGTTGAGGTTCGCCGATGACATTGTAATTTCGGAAGAGACAGCAAAGGACTTGGAAGAGCAGTTGAACGGAATGGACAGTATCTTGAAAAGAGGATAGAAGATGAACATCCACAAAAGTAAAACGAGGATAATGGAATGTAGTCGAAGTCGGGTGATGCTGAGGGTGAGGGAATTAGATTAGGAAACGAGACACTTAAAGTACTAAAGGAGTTTTGCTATTTGGGGAGCAAAATAACTGATGATAGTCGAAGTAGAGAGGATATAAAATGTAGACTGGCAATGGCAAGGAAAGCGTTTCTGAAGAAGAGAAATTTGTTAACATCGAGTATAGATTTAAGTGTCTGGAAGTCGTTTCTGAAAATATTTGTTCAAATGGCTCTGAGCACTATGTGACTTAACTTCTGATGTTATCAATCGCCTAGAACTTAGAACTAATTAAACCTTACTAACCTAAGGACATCACACACATCCACGCCCGAGGCAGGATTCGAACCTGCGGCCGTAGCGGTCGCTCGGTTCCTGTTTGTAGCGCCTAGAACCGCACGGCCACTCGGGCCGGCGAAAGTGTTTGTATGGGGTGTAGCCATGTATGGAAGTGAAACATTGACGATAAATAGTTTAGATAACAAGATAATAGAAGCTTTCGAAATGTGGTGCTACAGAAGAATGCTGAAGATTAGATGGGTAGATCACATAACTAATGAGGAGGTATTGAATAGGATTGGGGAGGAGAGACGTTTGTGGCACATCTTGACAAGAAGAAGGGACCGGTTGGTAGGACATGTCCTGAGGCATCAAGGAATCACAAATTTAGCATTGGAGCGCAGCTTGGAGGGTAAAAATCGTAGAGGGAGACCAAGAGATGAATATACTAAGCAGATTCAGAAGGATTTAGGTTGCAGTAAGTACTGGGAGATGAAGAAGCTTGCACATGATAGAGTAGCCTGGAGAGCTGCATCAAACGTCTCAGGACTGAAGACCACAACAACAACAACAACAACAAGCTCTGAACTAAATGGCGGAGGAGGAGATCGGTGCTTAAGGTCCCGTCGGCAACGGGTTCACTAGAGAGGGAGCACAAGCTCGGATTAGGGAAGGATGTGGAAGGAAATCGGCCGTGATCCTTCGAAAGAATCATCCAGGCAGTTGCCTGAAGCGATGTAGGGGAATCAGGGTGGCTGAACGCTTGTTTGAACCGTTAAATAGCACTGTTTTCAGTAGACCACACTTATACACAGCGGAGGATTGAGTACTTTAAGTGTAACTGGGCTGGGGGTACTAAAGCGATTGACCACCGTAGGTACAAAAAGTGACGAAATGTCACACTTCTCATACAACTTTTAAAACATTAGAAGCATGAAGTACCCTGCATAATCCTTCTGTTTTGGAAATCCGAAATATCACACTACATGTTACACTGGAGAAGGTTGACGGACAATGAGACTTTGCGACAAAGACATCAACCAGTCGAATCAGCAGGAGGAGAATGGGAATTCCGTTCCGACAATTTACGGTCATGCAGCCAGGAGATGTCTTCGATCACCAGCGTTATTTCTGCAAGTCAAGAGTCCATCATTTTCAACGAACATATGTCACGAGCGAGCGCAGGGTAAAGTTACTTAATTCAAACCTAACCTTAGATAACCTATCAGACAGAGGAACTCGAGTGAAAGAGACATCAAACCTAACTATGATATCTGGTTCATTCAAACGCAGTTCCTCTAATCAACAAAAATCCGTCGAGTTTCCAATGTAATATACGCACCGACTTGCTTGTGGAATCAGTGGAGTAACTAGGTGTTTTCGCCCACGGGGTGTCGTATTCTGCACAAACACGGAGGAAACAACCATGTGATGGGGTCCTTTCGGCGTCTGTAAATGATGATCTTGGTTTGCGTAAGACGGGTGTCTACCGTATCCCATGAATTTTTTTGTGCGACATTTATTTGTATGACCGAAATGTGGTTACATGACATGGGGATCCGGGAATGGAAACTACAGAGTCCACAGAATCAAAAACAACAACAAATTGCATTTCTCACAAGAATTTTTGCATACACGCTACCAACACGTACTTTTGAAGATGGAAATGTAAACCAGCATGTATCTCACAAGGGAACCTCCCCATCGCACCCCCCCCCTCAGATTTAGTTATAAGTTGGCACAGTGGATAGGCCTTGAAAAACTGAACACACATCGATCGAGAAAACAGGAAGAAGTTGTGTGGAACTAAGAAAAAATAATCGAAATATACAAACTGAGTAGTCCATGTGCAAGATAGGCAACAACAAGGATAGTGTGAGCTCAGGAGCGCCGTGGTCCCGTGGTTAGCGTGAGCAGCGTGAACGAGAGGTCCTTGGTTCAAGTCTTCCCTCGAGTCAAAAGTTTACTTTCTTTATTTTCGCAAAGTTATGATTTGTCCGTTCGTTCACTGACGTCTCTGTTCACTGCAATAAGTTTAGTGTCTGTGTTTTGCGTCCGCACCGCGAAACCGTGCGATTAGTAGACGAAAGGACGTGCCTCTCCAATGGGAACCGAAAACATTTGATCGCAAGGTCATAGGTCAACCGATTCCTCCACAGGAAAACACGTCTAATATATTCTATACGACCCTGGTGAAGGCATGTGCGTCACATGACAGGAATATGTTGTCGACCCACCTAACTTGTACACTTGGCGATTGGGTAAAAAGATTCTTCTACCTTACCCGATTTCGGTTTTCTTGTGGATGTGATAATCACTCCCAAAAAAGTGTTGAAAACATAAGAGTTTGTCACATAAACTGCAACAAATGAATGCAACAGTTTCACAGTCGCACAGTTTTCCCTGTGCTCTGTCAAAACATATGTTTTTAACATTTTCAAATTTTTCCGTGTGTAGACCGTCAAATCCTGCATATGTCCAATCAAATCTGAACATGTCCTGGAATTTTGGAGAGCGAAGTTGATTATGTGTGAGTGCCTGAAGTTTGTTAATTGTCTGAAAATAAAAAATTAAACTTTTCGCTCCAGGGATACTTGAACCTAGGACCTCTCGTTCCGCAGTTGCTCACGCTAACCACGGGACCATGGCGCTCCAGAGTTCACATTATCCTTGATGTTTCCTATCTTGCGCATGGACTACTTAGTTTGTATATTTTGCTTATTTTTTTCATAGTTCCACACAACTTCTTCGTGTTTTTTAGATTGATCTGTGTTCAGTTTTTCAAGACCTATCCACTGTGCCAACTTATAACTAAATCTGAGGGGGGTGCGATGGGGAGGTTTCCTTGTCAGAGGAAACAGCAAGTCACAATCAGCCTTAAAACCATATATCCTCGTAAAAACACACATATATTACCTAATATTTTACAAAAATAGACATAATGTCTGATGGGAAACCTCAATCACTGGTTATACAGTGTTTATTATAATCCGTCTCGATTGCAAAAATGTTTATTCACATGACCGGTGTCGGTTCCTCTATAAGCATCTTCAGATCTGAAACGACAATGATACTAATTTACTATTTCACAAATGCAAACCTTTTTCATCCTATCCGATCAACATCAAATGTACCAGAACGTACCTGTAATTTCAGTTACAGGAGTAACCCGTCCACACACAACTACTTTAACATGCTACGTCACATATAATTGGTTGGCAGAATGCACGTCATTTATATTAATTGTAACACTATTACCGACAGATGGCGTCTGGTGCATTTATTACATTACATATGCACATACTGTATTAAGTAAATTTTTCTAGTTTACTTTCATCTCTAAAAATACTTAGTTAAAATCTGTAGTTGTCAAGGTTAAAAATCCAACATTAAAATAGGGTTCTGAACAAGTAACACGCTAATATTGAAGCTCCAGCACAAAATATGTAATAGTAGGAATAAATTTCAGGATTCAGGTGTATATGAGATTGAATGTGACGACTGCTGGAAACAATACAAAGGGCAGACTGGTAGGAACTTTGAAACCAGATTCAGGGAGCACACCTACTCTCAAAACAAAACAGCGTTTGGGGCGCCCTTGGCTGCACTCAGTCACGAACATTGAACAAAACTTAGACATCTTACATAGAGGTCATAACATTTTGGAAGAAGTTGAATTATACACCCACAAAAAGAAAGATCCGGATTTAATGCTCAACGAGCAAAGCAAGTTCAATTATAACGCCTATTTCAGTATTTATGACGACTTACCGAGATGATCGTTGTTGCGTGTAGAAGTCCAAGTCGAAGGATGAGAGATAATGCACGGTGAAAAGCTGAAAGATGCGTGCAGCGCCCAACGTTGGTGACGGATCGCTCCTGCACGGCCCTCTTACCCACGGCGATGGACATCAGACAACTGAACGGCTCGCGGCACAACACGGAAATAACGAGATCCACGGAAGCAGACTATGGAGGAAAAGAAGTCTACACCAGCGCCATGGATATAGAAATCGCCCAATGTTTTCGATCATACAAAAATAATAATTTTATTGTGTATTTTAATTTTGACAAGTGCAGATTATAACCTTGACAACTACAGATTTTAATTAAGTATTTTTAGAGATAAAAGTAAATTAGAAAAATGTATTTAATACAGTACGTGCATATGTGATGTAACAAATGTACCAGACACCACCTGTTAGTAATAGTTTTAAAATTAATATAAATGACGTGCATTCTGTCAACTAATTTAATGTGAAGCAGCATGTGAACGTTGTTGGGGTGTGGACGGGTTACTCCTGTAACTGAAATTGCAGGTACGTTCTGGTACATTTGATGTTGATCGAATAGAATGAAAAAGGTTTGCATTTGTGAAGTAGTAGATTAGCATCATTGTCGTTTCAGATCTGAAGATGGTTCTAGAGGAACCGAAACTGGTCATGTGAATAAAAATTTTTGCAATCAAGACGGATTATAATTAACATTAATTAATATTTTCTGATAAACCAACCCCATAATCATTAGTTACTTGATGGGGCCAATACCAGAATTAAGTTACATCTGAACTGCAGTATGTTAAGCACCGACAGCTTAATACTCACGTTTAAAATCCAAAAGCAAGTATTATAAAAAAAATTGCCCAGTAGAGAGCACCATGGGCAATACCATTAATATCTGTGGAACAATGAAGACGAATTCATTACATAATTTAACAAAAGAAGAAGCTTTCAAATATACGCGCGCCCAGTAACCGGACCGCACTCCTGAGACTCAAGCGGCCCAGCTTACGGCTCCACCAGGTGCCACTGTGCAAACAGACGCGAAAAAGGCGCGTAACAGGAACAAAAAACAGAAATACCAATCAGTTCCAAGGCTGAGGCTAAAACACGTACACATTGCCCCCTCAACCATGTCTTTTAACCAACAACTGTAACTAACATAGTCCTTTAGAGTACAGTGATAATTACTGCACCGTTACGTTCACTTGAGGCAGACGCTCTGCCTTTACCTTGAATATGAACGTTAATTACAAGAGAAGAACTACTGAGTGCACGAAAATGAATGCTGCAAAGTTACATTTTCTATAGGCGAGCCTCTTGCCTTTAGTAAACTTGAGCATAGATTACTATAAAAAAAAAAAAAAAAAAAACCTTCGCTCCACCAAAGACGCCGCGTAGTTAAATTTATTACCGGAAAACAGCTTGACTAATGAATACATTATCCTTGTTTGACGAAATCAACACAATATTCAGTGACGCGATGAGAAGTACAGCATCTTCAAAAAACTTTTGGTAAAACGCCAGTCAACGGAAGTCGTGGAAGAACCACCCTTAAAAGTCTAAACAAGTAATAAGCCGGAATAGTTCGTAACCTGGCTTAGCACATTTTAACTATCATCGATAATGGAATGATAGCAACGTTATTTATCATAACTGCTTCAAGAACACATCACTTGTGACCGTCCGCAGCCCGTGGTCTAGTGGCTGGCGTTACTGCCTCTGGATCACGGGGTCTCGAATTTGATTCCCGGCCGGCTTGGGAATTTTCTCTGCCCCGACACTGGGTGTTTGTGTTGGCCTCAGCATATCACCACCACCACCACCACCACCACCACCACGATCATCATTTGTGATAGTGGCTGGATTGGATTGTGTAGAAATTGGGACTTTCCACGAGCGCTAACGACCGTGCCGTTGAGCGCTCCATAAACCAAACATTATCACTGGTGACCAGTCACCACAATGTCAAGAAATTCGGACCATATTTTAACAAAGATCTCATCAAAATGCGTATGTGCTAGCGCACCGTATGTTAGCGACAGCGACTAGACAGGCAAATACACGCACTTGTTCAATCGCGCCAGGCACACCACTTTTTTGGCACCAATGATTTGTTCCTCTAGCATGTCTTCCCCATACACCGAACAGCAAGCTGTTCTTCACACGTTGTCCCGTTCTGCCCGCTGATCTCACGAGAAAGTGACAATGCAGGTCCAACGATTCCCAGCAGTCGTCTCCGGTGGCGAGCGAGTAACTACACCGACGGGAAAAAAATCGCAGCACCAAGAAGGAGCTGTGAGACGCAAACGAAAGTTGGTAGGCGTTTTTCTGCATCTGAAAGGTGGTGTCTGTTCAAATTTCGCGCCAGTAGCGTAAGACTGAGGCTAATAACGCAACCACTAAGATGCAAATCAGGTTTGCTTCAAATACATGTTGTAACAGGTGGGGCGTTAGTTACCTTTGAAACTGGACGGGATGATGTTACTCAAGAGTGCCTATCAGACTAAAAAGATGCCATTATCAACACCTCACCTAGATTGAAAGAGGTCGTCTAATAGGGTTACGAGAAGGTGAATGTTCCTTTTGCGGTGTTGTAGTAGGCTTCAGCAGGAATATAGCCACTTTACATGATTGCTGGCAGCGGTGGTAACGAGTTTGTACGGTCGCAAGAACACCAGGTCCGGACGCCACGTGGCACTACCAACAGGTAAGACCATTGTGTCCGGCGTACGGCGCCGACTCATCGTACTCCATCCGTAGTAGCAATGTGAGCTGCAGTTGACATCACAGTGACACAACAAACTGTTCCAAATCTGTTACTTCGAGGACCGGCTTCGAGCAGCATGCACTGTAGCGTGCATTCCACTGACCCCAAACCACCGTTTTTTGCGCCTTTTTATGTGGTGAAGCGAGAGCTCTTTGTAGGGCAGGTTGGAGGCCTGTCGTGTTTTCTGATGGAAACTTTTCTGCCTCTGGACCAGTGATGGCCGTGTGTTGGTTAGGAGCAGGCCAGTTGAGGGTCTGGAGCCAACCTGTGTCCTAGACACGCAGGACCTATACCTGGAGTACGGTCTGGGCTGAGATAATGACAGCAGGAGCACTCTCGTAATACCACACAAGCTGACTGCAAATTTGTGAACAGCATTCCAGGGCAGTACATTCCAATAGAATAGCGCTAACGCACATAACCCTGTAGTAACGCGGCGTGTTGTACAAAATGTCGACACGTTGTCTTGGGCTGCTCGATCACAAGGATGTGTCTCCAATCGAGCACGTGTCATCGGACGACAACTCCAGTGTCATCAACAAACTGCAGTAACTAATGACTTATCAAGTGCAAACTAACGTCTGGCACCTGTACAACAGAATGAATGCACGTTTGCATGCTTGCAATCAACATTCTGGCGGTTACTCCGGTTATTGTACCAGCAGTTCACATTGGCAACGGCTTACATCGCGCTTTTATTAACCTGTGATCACGTAATGTTAATCGCTTAAAAATACGTAGACAAATGTGTTCCAGAAATTTCATCACTCTGCATGATTACAGTACAGGCCATTAAGAAATTGCTACACCAAGAAGAAATGCAGATGATAAACGGGTATACATTGGACAAATATATTATACTAGAACTGACATGTGATAACAATTTCACGCAATTTGGGTGCATAGATCCCGAGACATCAGTACTCAATAATAACGGCCTTGATACGCCTGGGCATTGAGTCAAACAGAGCTTGGATGGCGTGTACAGGTACAGCTGCCCATGCAGATTCAACACGATACCACAGTTCATCAAGAGTAGTGACTAGCGTAATGTGACGAGCCAGTTGTTCGGCTACCATTAACCAGACGTTTTCAGTTGGTGAGAGATCTGGAGAATGTGCTGGCCAGGGCAGCAGTCGAACCTTTTCTGTATCCAGAAAGGCCCGTACAGGGCCTGCGACATGCGGTCGTGCATTATCCTGCTGAAATGTAGGGTTTCGCAGGGATCGAATGAAGGGCAGAGCCACGGGTCATAATATATCTGGAATGTAACGTCCACTGTTCAAAGAGCCGTCATTGCGAACAAGAGCTGACCGAGACGTGTAACCAATGGCACCCCATACCATCACGCCGGATGATACGCCAGTATGGCGATGACGAATACACGCATCCAATGTGCGTTCACCGCAACGTCGCCAAACACGGATGCGACCATCATGATGCTGTAAACAGAACCTGGATTCATCCGAAAAAATGACGTTTTGCCATTCGTGCACCCAGGTTCGTCGTTGAGTACACCATCGCAGGCGCTGCTGTGTGTGGCGCTGCGTCAAGGGTAACTGTAGACATGGTCTCCGAGCTGAGAGTCCACGCTGCTGCAAACGTCGTCGAACTGTTCGTGGAGGTGGTTGTTGTCTTGCAAACGTCCCCATCTGTTCACTCAGGGATAGAGACGTGGCTGCACGATCCGTTATAGCCATGCGGATAAGATGCCTGTCATCTCGACTGCTAGTGATACGAGGCCGTTGGTATCCAGCACGGCGTTCCGTATTACCCTCCTGAACCCACCGATTCCATATTCTGCTAACAGTCATTTTATCTCTAACAACCCGAGCAGCAATGTCGCGATACGATAAACCGAAATCGCGGTAGGCTACAATCCGACCTTTATCAAAGTCGGAAACGTGATGGTACGCATTTTTCCTCCTTACATGAGACATCACAACAACGTTTCACCAGGCAACGCCGGTCAACTGCTGTTTGTGTATGAGAAATCGGTTGGAAACTTTCCTCATGTCAGCATGTTTTAGGTGTCGCCACCGGCGCCAACGTTGTGTGAATGCTCTGAAAAGGTAATCATTTGCATATCACAGCATCGTCTTCCTGTCGGTTAAATTTCGCGTCTGTAGCACGTCATCTTCGTGGTGTAGCAGTTTTAATGGCCAGTAGTGTATCTCTTTGTCTGTGCTAACCTGCTATTTTTGTTTTCCTTGCTTCGTCCATTATGTATTTTTCTTCCATGTAGGAGAATTCCTCAACTTCGTCTATTTCGTGATCCTTAATTTTTATGTTAATTTGATCTCTAATCTCATTTCTGAAACTCCCATTATTGTCATCTGTCTTCGCCCTACTCTGATTCCACATTGCTTGCTCCCTAAACTGTTCAATTCTTTCGTGATGATAACTAATTTTTTTGATATTATACTGCCATGCAAGTTTCGTCAAAACTAACATCGATGGCAACCGTTGTTGTCTCCCACTTCGCATGACAGTTTGAATCATTCCCTTGACTCAGAACCTTTCTAAAGCACCTCGTACATGGGGAGTCTTTTATGACTCTTCTTGGTAAATGCTAGCGCTATTTTGAAAAGAAGCCGTTCTGCAATGTTTTTCAAATAATTTTATGTCTTTTTCCCACACCAAATCTCCCCCACACACATATCGACAAATATATTACGATTGAGACTGTTTATCGCCAGTGGCATAGTAAGATGGAATAGCATGTTCAAAGCCCTTAGACGACAGAGAATGATTAATCCTTTACATCTACAGAGAAAGGAATAAGTGTGGGACGTCAGAACAGACAAGTTCTTGTTACGATAGGTATAATTCAGACATGCAGGGTGTCACCACTGTCGCAAAATTTTGGGACGTTAATAAAAATCGAGATATTAATGCTGAGACTGGCAGGCGACATAATATGGCTGTCCAAGGCCAAATGTAAGGAAGATTTAGAAGGCTTATTGCTAGGAATGGGCAGTGCTCTAATCACGGAATAAGACGTAAGGATAAGCAGAGAACGAAGGCAGAATGCACAATAACTACTTTCTTCACATCAAAAGTAAGAACCTACGGTTGTAGGAGTGTATGGTTTCTCCCACCTAGGAAGTGAGATAGCACAGGATGAGCACAAGGACTGGTACAGGCACATGAAAGCACACTTTTCCTGAGGCATGAGCACCACTGGTACTGGAATGCAAATGATGAAGTTACTAAAAGCTTGAGTGGAATGCATCACTTTAAAGAATTAAAACTTCGGCAATCGAAAATACGGAGAACAAAAAAACGGAACCATTAGAAATGTGGCGATATCGAAGAATGTTGCGATTATGTGGACAGATAAAATGTAAAAACTTCCTGGCAGATTAAAAC
Source organism: Schistocerca serialis cubense (assembly GCF_023864345.2). NCBI lineage: Eukaryota > Metazoa > Arthropoda > Insecta > Orthoptera > Acrididae > Schistocerca > Schistocerca serialis. The sequence goes on from NC_064646.1 coordinate 243,262,707, forward strand.
TGTGTGCCGGACCGAGACTCGAACTCGGGACTTTTGCCTTTCGCGGGCAAGTGCTCTACCGTCCGAGCTGCCCAAGGAATGTAGGAGACGAGGTACTGGCAGAAGTGGAGCTGTGAGGACGGGGCGTGAGTCGTGCTTGGGTAGCTCAGTCGGTAGAGCACTTGCCCGCGAAAGGTAAAGGTCCCGAGCGTGAGTCTCGGTCCGGCACCAGTTTTAATCTGCCAGGAAGTTTCATATCAGCGCACACTCCGCTGTAGAGTGAAAATTTCATTCTAGATAAAATGTAGAATGTTTAAGTGAGAGACACCTCTACCAAAAGAACTGAAAGACTAAACGTTAATTATAGTATACAGGAATGGTTAACCTGGCGTTGAGAGGAGCAGAAGAGGGGGCAAATAATCGAGGGACGAAGACCATTCCTGTCCTCTCCTGAAGCCATGCAACACAGCCATACATTGAAGATCGCTGAGCTGCCTAGTACTCAGGCGATACTCAGTTAGGCTAGCCCTCGGAGAGGGCGCCACACAAAAAGATATCTGCCGTATGTCATACAAATAGTTCCTAAGTGGACGTAAAGTATTACCCATATTACCCACAGTGTCCGCAGAGTATCAACGGTATCTCGAGACAGCACCAGGACCATGTCTACCATGCACCACCAAGACGAGCCATACTGAACATTCTGCAAGTTATCTTATTTATTGTTCACTATATCCAGGACGATTGAAGACAGATCAGTGCAACTGAACACTGAACTATTTCCAGGCATCAGCTTCATATTGTGATTAAGCTTTTGTAAGGTTTCTGTTAACAAATTATCGGAATATGTTCGTAATCTGTATCGCCATCAGTTTGCTCTTGAAGCTGCCTAACCATATTTTGGCCTACGACAAGACAGCATGATTGTAAGCCACCTCATATAAACCACTCGGTGGTAGGAGATTCTCTTCCCACCACATATTTACCTTTGACGGCAATCAGCTGGTGGATACAACTGTAACGCGAAAACCTCCCTCAAAGAAGGTGTTACATCACATACTGTGTAAATCTGAGTTTCAATTGAAATGAAGTGGTACATCATATGAGATATGCTACGTTAGCATTATGTGTCATTTTCTGTTCACAAGTTGAGCTATCTGTAGTTGTAAAGTTGACCTTTGTCGAAGAACGTTGCATATCTATTAAAATGTTTCAGTCCAAAGGATACTGTATCGTTAAATAATGTGATAGAAAGGAAAACATCCATCAAATTGGGAGCAAGGTGTTAAGAAAAACGGGAGGAACAGTGGAAAAACTTATATTTTTACAGCTGGTAAAGACGTGCCTGAATATATGCATCGAAAGTGATATGAATGAGAACGTTGTGTATCACTATAACGTCAAAATTGTACGCTGGAGTAATTTGCTTGGTCTGGCCACTTAATTCGGCCAGAAAAAAGAAAGACACTAGTCAGTGATACTTCTGTGCAGCTACTTTGTTTTGAAGGTTATTTTAGAACAGCATAAGGTTATCGTTTCAGGGCATAGCGCTCTGCCTTGGAACCGTACTTTTGTATTAAAGGGAAAAAACTAGAGTAATGAATGTCATGATTACCTATGAATGAAAGTACGCAATATGTGAAGCTTGTCTAAGTACATCTTTCATTACAATGGAAATGAACCAGAATGATTTCGTTGCAATCAGTGTCCTTAACGTATCTATAAAGCCGGACCCAAAATTGAAAATCACTAGTTACATGGTTTAATATCAATGAGGTGATCCATATGTAGTGTTACATCATCATCATCATCATCTCAGACTGCTGAAATTCCTAAAGTGAAAAGATCTGCGCGATGTTAGCATGTGAGCATACAAAAATATAAACACCAGGAGATGGTTAGTAACAAGAACAAATTACACCACGTGACGTACTATTTACTTGGGTCAAACTAGTAAGTTAAGGTATGTGTGCACTTTGGGGAATGCACTGAAGAACATTTATACTTCATTTTGTCGTACTGTAACAGCAACACTTGTGCCGCTAATGTAACTACCCATTTATTATTACTATAATTATCTTTCCTTTCTCAGACGTTATGTCGGGTTAAAAATGGAAAGTGACACGGACCTTGATCAAGCGTGACTTCCTTTTAATTGTACGGTATATGTTACATTGCATTTAGGAACATTCGGGTAATTGAACATGTATCAATAATTACAGATTCCTGTAGTTGTATATACAAGTTTGGATGTAGCTGTACTGCATTGATGTACTGGTGGATATTGTGTGGTATGACTCCTGTAGTTGATAGTATAATTGGTATAATGTCGACTTTATCCTGATGCCACATGTCCTTGACTTCCTCAGCCAGTTGGATGTATTTTTCAATTTTTTCTCCTGTTTTCTTCTGTATATTTGTTGTATTGTGTATGGATATTTCGATTAGTTGTGTTAATTTCTTCTTTGTATTGGTGAGTATGATGTCAGATTTGTTATGTGGTGTTGTTTTATCTGTTATAATGGTTCTGTTCCAGTATAATTTGTATTCATCATTCTCCAGTACATTTTGTGGTGCATACTTGTATGTGGGAACGTGTTGTTTTATTAGTTTATGTTGTATGGCAAGTTGTTGATGTATTATTTTTGCTACATTGTCATGTCTTCAGGGGTATTCTGTATTTGCTAGTATTTTACATCATCCGCTTGTGATGTGATCTACTGTTTCTATTTGTTGTTTGCAAAGTCTGCATTTATCTGTTGTGGTACTGGGATCTTTAATAATATGCTTGCTGTAATATCTGGTGTTTATTGTTTCATCCTGTATTGCAATCATGAATCCTTCCGTCTCACTGTATATATTGCCTTTTCTCAGCCATGTGTTGGATGTGTCTACATCGATGTGTTGCTGTTTTAGATGATACGGGTGCTTGCCATGTAGTGTTTTCTTTTTCCAATTTACTTTCTTCGTATCTGTTGATGTTATGTGATCTAAAGGGTTGTAGAAGTGGTTATGAAATTGCAATGGTGTAGCCGCTGTATTTATATGAGTGATTGTTTTGTGTATTTTGCTAGTTTCTGCTCGTTCCATAAAGAATTTTCTTAAATTGTCTACCTGTCCATAATGTAGGTTTTTTATGTCAAATCCCCTTCCTCCTTCCTTTCTGCTTAATGTGAATCTTTCTGTTGCTGAATGTATGTGATGTATTCTATATTTGTGACATTGTGATCGTGTAAGTGTATTGATTGCTTCTATGTCTGTGTTACTCCATTTCACTACTCCAAATGAGTAGGTCAATATTGGTATAGCGTAAGTATTTATAGATTTTGTCTTGTTTCTTGCTGTCAATTCTGTTTTCAGTATTTTTGTTAGTCTTTGTCTATATTTTTCTTTTAGTTCTTCTTTAATATTTGTATTATCTATTCCTATTTTTTGTCTGTATCCTAGATATTTATAGGCATCTATTTTTTCCATCGTTTCTATGCAGTCGCTGTAGTTATCCAATAAGTAATCTTCTTGTTCAGCGTGTTTTTCCTTAACTATGCTATTTTTCTTACATTTGTCTGTTCCAAAAGCCATATTTATATCATTGCTGAATACTTCTGTTATCTTTAGTAATTGGTTGAGTTGCTGATTTGTTGCTGCCAATAGTTTTAGATCATCCATGTACAGCAAATGTGAAATTTTGTGTTGGTATCTTCCATTAATATTATATCCATAATTTCTATTATTTAGCATGTTGGATAGCGGGTTCAGAGCAAGGCAGAACCAGAAAGAACTTAATGAGTCTCCTTGGTATATTCCACGCTTAAACTGTATTGGCTGTGATGTGATATTATTTGAATTTGCTTGGAAATTAAGTGTGGTTTTCCAATTTTTCATTACTATGTTTAGGAACTGTATCAATTTAGGATCTACGATGTATATTTCCAATATTTGTAGTAACCATGAGTGGGGTACACTATCAAAAGCATTTTGGTAATCAATGTATGCGTAATGTAGCGACCTTTGTTTAGTTTTGGCTTGATATGTCACCTCTGCATCTATTATCAGTTGCTCTTTACATCCTCATGCTCCTTTGCAGCAGCCTTTTTGGTCTTCACTTATAATTTTGTTCTGTGTTGTATGTGTCATTAATTTCTGTGTAATGACTGAAGTTAATATTTTGTATATTGTTGGTAGGCATGTTATGGGGCGATATTTTGTTGGGTTTGCTGTGTCTGCTTGATCTTTAGGTTTCAGATAAGTTATTCCATGTGTAAGTGTATTAAGGAATGTGTATGGGTCTGCAGTGAAACTGTTAAATAATTTAGTTAGATGTGAATGTGTTGAGGTGAACTTGTTTAGCCAGAAATTTGCTATTTTATCTTTTCCAGGGGCTTTCCAATTGTGCATAGAATTAATTGCTCGGGTGACTCCATGTTGCAAAATTATCACTTCAGGCACTTGTGGTATCATCTTGTATATGTCTGTTTCTGCTTGTATCCACCGTGCATGTCTTATGTTGTACCGGGTTTGACCATTATTATTATTATTATTATTATTGTTATTAATATCTGTTCATAATTAGATATATTTTTTCACTATTCGTAGTAGTGACGAAAATTTTTATATGTGGTTTACGTAGGAAAAAATGTTGATCCCACTGCTGATTCTTGCTTAGGGATCGGTAGGTAGAAACGTATTGCCCGAGAAGAAAAACCTGGAGGGAAGTTCCTGTTCGTATAGGACGTGATTAACGGGCCAAAGAAAATGGCGTACTGGTGCATAGTGAGCCTGCCAAAAAAAGGGGAACGGCATTCAATCTCTAACGTTTGGACTGTCAGTACCTTTGAGTGAAAGCGGGTCTATTATTTGCAGTTTCACTGCAAGTAAGTGTTGTGTGGACACACAATCAAATTACTGGAGTAATCACATTACTGGAGTGTAGATTGCCGGTGCAACACTCTCTGGTGGTTCGATAAGCAAGGAAACATTATAGTATAGCAATCTGTATGCTGAATCACGCTTACGCAACACTACTCAACGCCATCACTATCGTAGCTCAATGCATAGTTGCTATCAATCAATTTACTCTTTCACTGGATTTGTGAAAGTGCGTGAATCCATATGTTCTTTCCTGAGACCTAATACGTTTGTCGAATTTAATCTTCGTGTGTTCCAAGACAGTCACGTAATCTGTGCTAGCAACCCACCTCAATTCCTGGAAGTTGGCTGACAGTTATGTTGAGCCCTGTCATGAACTGTTTGGTTTTGTGAATACTAATCACTGAAGTGCAGAATATATGACTAAAATCACTAGCAAACTTAAAGAAAGACTGCACATCTTGCGTAATCTGCGTAATTTGAACTGAAAATGTGCTTGTTGGAGAAAACAATAGCGTCTTTCTGTATTCTGATTTGAACTCACTCTTAAATTAGTAAGGTTGATTCTGTGTGCTGGATTTCTGCCGCAAGAGGGTTTCAAATACGTACTACTGTGTGGTATTGTATTGAGAGCCACCATATGCCAGAAATACGTTTGCTCATTGCCTGAATAGATATCTTAAGAGACGAATCCTTTTGAAGTAAGACAGTTGATTTAAAAAATGTGAGAAACAAATTTGTTTGTCTATTAATACATGATTGTAGCGAGCTATATATGTAGAATCTGTTGATAGTAATTAATCTTGCGAATCCTTCACATCTGAGATAAATTTTGGAAAGTTCCATTTCATCTTACAAACTTCTGAAGTTTGAAATTAGTAACATTTCAAAATAATGTCTTCAGTTCTGCCTGACTATAAATAATTGTGGCTGCTAAATTGATCACTGTTCAAATACTGCTTGCGAATCTATTCTGTCCTGTTTATATACTGTGTTTGGAAGAGAAAAACCAATCGTCAAAGTGCTTAAAATTCATTATTTACACGATCAAGATGATAAATCCTGCAAAGTGGTAACTAAACTTACTATTACAGTAATGTAGTAAACGGGTGTCATAAGACGCTGGTCATAATTATTTAACCGTTTTAATGCACATGGCTATGACTGACATCGTTCGCAGCTCATGCTCTAGTGGTTAGCTTTACCACCTCCAGATCACTTGGTCCCGACTTCGATTTCCGACCAGGTCGAAGATTTACTTCGCTCGTGCACTGGGTGCTTGTCATTATTTCACCTCACGTCTATCGACATGCAATTCGCCGAAACGGCGTCAAATAAAAAGTCTTGCACAATGCGGCCGGACATTCCAGTCAGGGTCTCCTGGCCAACAAACCGTATGGTCATTTTATGGTGGACATCAGCACAGTTTCATTAAAAACGGCACTTGAAATTTTTAATGTACAGTTTCAGCATTCCAGTATTCTAGGGAAAATCAGTGTTAATAAGCTGCGGCCGGTAGGGATGCCTTCCAAGCGTAACCGTATGCCTTCAGTTTAAACGAGTAAGTCATAGCTCAGAGGCTACACAGCGCCGCATTCCACTCCACTTCTTCTGGAATTTGCATTAAGATACAACAAAACGCTATATGCATTGAACGGGAAAATTAGAAGCGGTCCACAAGGCTAGCATACTTCTGGCCCTAATTTTCACGATGCATGTTTATCTGTGCAGCTTACAAGCAAACTCCGCTTAAGGGATAAGTTAACTAGTCCATTTATTTTGCTTATATAAATCATTTCCCGTTCCGTGTATCCTATAATTGTTCATGAATAAGTGAAAATATGTGTATTTGGAATTTAAATGGTTCCGCAGGCTACCACGTCGATATGCATGGCGTGAAGCCACTGCCGAGGATCGGTAGACTCAAACATAAACGTTAGGTGCGAACTTTGTTGGGTGATAACTGGACAGACATGATGGAACTTCGCTCGCCTTCACCTGCTCGGAAGAGGATCCGTTTTCGGCCAGGCGCCATGTACGTGACTGACGGTGTCCTCGTAAGTGAACAGACACGCTTACCTCGTTTGCCTAGTACAGTAATGAATTTAGATATTTGTATGTAACAGCTTAGCTTGCGGAAGTGTTTAATCTCTTCTATTCCTGCCTCATTTGTGTTACTTTGGTTCTTTCATTTAATTTTATGCATCAGAGTAATTTGATGGGCACTGCTTTGTTCGAATTTGAAATGTCCCTTCGGTACCTTAAGTATTATACTCATCTTTTGCTAATTTTATTTGTTGAATGACTCACATATGAAGTGGAGAATCTTATGTGAAGTTTAGTACCACTTTAATGAGCGATCCTTTGCGTCTAGTATCGGGGTTTTTACCCATTAGAATCTCACCTGTTGATGGTCTCGTACCTTTTGGCCAGCATTTTGTAGCATGTGAAATGCTGTCCTGAACTAACACATGCACTCATGGAGACTTGTTGACAGTTAAGTATTTTTCTGATTTTTAACAAACAGTTTGTGACCACGAGTCTTTAATGTAACGACGCCCGCTGCCCGCTCCATTCTGTCTCTGTTTGTCTTGCGACTAGCAGAGGGTAGAATAAATCCGTTACACTTTGTAACCTCCCCACCGAAAATTAAAAGATATTATTTTAAATGCTAAAGCACATTGTGTTAAGTGTAAGCTCCCCCGAGAAATTTTGAAACACAATAGTTGAATGTTAACAAGAATACAACCTAACGTAACCTCCCAGCAAACAAATTCAATGACAATGACAATTAAACAAAAGTTAGCAATCTGACCCAAGTATAAGTTCCTCACAAAAAAATGAAAGTCAATTCAGTGATAATAAAATCTCAGTGACAATGAAAAGACAAACAGATCGAAATGTCGATCTTAGGCCCTGTTCATTAATTAAACTGAAATTCTTACCTTAGTAAAGCTCCATCTGCTCTTATTATTTTTGCCATAGCTTGGAGGAAATTGATTGCAAAAATTTTGAATTTAAGGGAAACTTTTCTTTAAGGAATATCAAGGGAATATTTTTTTTCATTAAAGGATTCTTTGTTAAAAATTGGTTTGAAAACCAAAATTATTATTGGGGCGATTGTTGCACAAATTAGTTACAGTTAATTTACATTATTAGCTGAGCGCATTTAAAAATAATATACCTCATCCTGAATCTTGACCAGAGTGCCATGTCGACGCCCGCCGACTCCTCACACACAACTGTACTGGGCTGCTACTACCGACAGACTGCACTGCTCACAGACTGCCCACTAACTACTGCTCTTAACTGTACTGCACGACTACTACTGACAGAACACTGGCCTACTGCTACTGACAGACTACTGCTCGCAACTCTCGCGCGGTCAAGCGCAGACTAGCCACGATAAATGGTTCTCTGGTCAGACTCTGCAATGCCTCGCCATCGCCGCCACACAACATACGTGTTTCAACTTTTTCTCCTTACGAATGTACGTGAATTACGCGATTTTTGCTCTCCAGTTTGAGATTGATAGTTATAATGCGACTCTGAATCTATTCCTAGTAATCTATGTATCCGTATAGTTCCACAATGGTATTTTGCTACTGGACCCCTGTTCAGTATTTAGATATGACCATGTGCCCCTATCTGCACTGTCAATTTTGTTTGATAAAAGTATTTCAAAGCACTGGTGGGGACAATTCTATGTTTTTGCCTAAATAAATTGTTACCTTTAACGATAACAGAATTTCACTGATTTATTGAATAAGTTTGCTACCCATTTCGCCGTTTTACATCTACTCACATATACATTATGTGATCAAAAGTATCCGGACACCGGGCTGAAAATGACTTAGAAGTTAGTGCGCCCTCCATCGGTGATGTAATTCAACATGGTGTTAGCCCACCCTTAGCCTTGATGACGGCTTCCACTCTCGCAGGCATACGTTCAATCAGGTGCTGGAAGGTATCTTAGGGAATATCAGCCCAATCTTCCCGGAGTGTTGCACTGAGATTTCGACTTCGGTCGGCGAGGCCTGGTAAGAAGTCGGCATTCCAAAATATTCCGAAGGTAAGGACTCCGTGCAGGCCAGTCAATTACACGAATGTTATTGTCGTGTAACTACTCCGCCATCCCCGAAATGCTCTTCAACAGTGGGAAGCAAGAAGGTGCATAAAGCTTCGTTGTAGGCCTGTACTGTGATAGTGCCACGCAAAGTAAGGGGTCAAGCCCCGTCCATGAAAAACATGACCACACCATAACACCACCGCCTCCGAATTTTACCGTTGGCACTACACACGCTGGCAGATGACGCTCACCGCGCATTCGCCTTCGGATCGCCACATTCTGTGTCTTGATTTTTCACTCCACACAACGTTCTTTCACTGTTCAATCGTCCACTGTTTACGCTCTTTACACCAAGCGATGCGTCGTTTTGCATTTACCTGTGTAATGTGTGGCTTATGAGAAGCCGCTCGACCATGAAATCCAAGTTTTCTCACCTCCCGCCTAACTGTCATAGTACCTGGAGTTGATCCTAATACAGTTTGGAATTCCTGTTTGATGGTATGGCTAGATGTCTGCCTATTACACATTACGACCCTCTTCAACTGTCGGCGGTCTCTGTCAGTCAGCAGACGAGGTCGGTCTGTACGCTTTTGTGCTGTACGTGTCCCTTCATGTTTCCACTTCACTATACCATCGGAAACAGTATCCCTAGGCATGATTAGCAGTGTGTAAATCTCGGGTACAGACGTAGGCCACATGTTACACCGAACCACCTGATCACGTTCGAAGTCCGTGAGTTCCGCGGAGCGCTCCATTCTGCTCTCCCACGATGTCAAATGACTACTGAGGTCGTTGACATGCAGTAGGTGGCAACACAATGCACCTAATATGAAAAATGTATGTTTTTGGGGGTGTTCGGATACTTTTGATCACATAGTGCACGTCCTCGAAACATCAATACACATGCAATATTAGAATAAATTTATAGAAAGTAATGGTAGAATGACAGATGTGGAATGCGATACAGCTCAGCACGATTTCCATCATACTTGTTTAGACTTGCTTCATCCCCTGTGTAAAATCGTAAATTATCTAATTTCTTGAGAAACATCCTTAGTGTTATAAACCATGCAATAATACAAGCATGCTAGGCAGCGAACGTGAGGTAATGGGTGGTGCATGTGCTCATCAGTGTTTGCACATAAATCAGTCCCCCTTTTTTTATTCAGCATCCGCACTCAGATTCTTTCGTTGAGAGTAGCAGGCATTTCAAAATACAATACTAGCCTTTCATGCGACAACGCTGCTCAGAATCTTACATGGACAACAGTAATCACAAGAAGTAACAAAACATAACACAGTCCTTTCAGCATTTGTTTTTTAGTACTAACAGTCCCTTCATTAGAAAAAGAAATAAGGGAACGTGGTCTGGAGTAGCTTCTCGTAATGAAGCTGAAAAACCTCATTACCATTAATTACGTATGGATTTAAAATTTCTCTCATGGAGCTGGGGTCACTTTTGATATCATTACAGGACGTACTATACAAAAATGAGTGGTCAGGGCGTGAAACCGATAATAAGTGACCGTGTTTCGATTGCTCTGTTTTGCCCAAACACTGGAGCTGCGAACTGAGAAAAATCAATACAGATTCCTTACAGAGGGCTATATGATATTATTCCAAAAGTTGAAAATACTTAGCCTAGTATCTTCTACAGTTCATTGCAAGGCTTCCAAACACTGCCGTTTTTCTACACTGACTTTCCTATACAACGAGCTCAGGGCCGTACCTCGTGCACCACATAGTGGAAAGCTCCCATTAGCTGTTTGCCTCTACGAGCTTTCGGCTCAGTCATTTAATTAAGTCCCAGAGGACCACGTTTCTGGGAACGCAGCGCAAAAAAGAAGAGATTGCCGGAAAAAGCTCTTAGAGAGGAAACTTTCTCTAGCGTAATACGCCACAGCAGGGCAACGTAATTTTTCTGGTGGTAAATGCGCAAGGCGTAACACGGTCAAGTTCATAACTTACGTGAAAGGGATCACTTGAACTCATACTGCAAATAAAACTTACTATTGCCAAATGACGTAGAACGAAGTTACATTACTGAAATGAACGTTATATAACAAATTCGGTGTTGAGTCGAAAGGTAAGAGCAAATTGTGAATTCGACTGTTCTGGCATCAGTTCCACCTTTTAATTAGCTGTCCCATATCCCTATTTCCTTTCGATTTTCAGTGTAAGGAGATCTTCGTTATACATGTCTCTGCTATTCGTTCCAGATGACCCTGCCAGTTTTGTTTATGTTCTCCTGTTTTGTGATGTACTACGAAGATAGGCAATGTTCGAAGATATACTTATTGAGAAAGGTGGAGTAGGATTAACATTATTTCCCTAGATAATCTTCCTCAACCTATATGCCCTACTCTCACATTTATACAAACTTCCTATTTGCCTCCTGGCAAAAACTTTGTGCCATAGTTCACATCCACTGCAGCTCCGCCTGCACAACTCGTCATCTGACAAAGCTTCGAATAAACAATGTTTCTTCATTGGACCATAAAGATAAAACCACTTTGAGCCAGACCAGACTTCACGATGGATGTTCAGCAACAGAAAACCAAGATTTGACGGCTATACGAGGACTAGCTGACTTATCTTTAACCAAAATCACATCTCACTAAAGTTTCGCTCTCGCCTTCATTTCAGTTTTGGCTTTCGGATCTCGCAATACCTCCCAATATATGGCACTCTTCGCTGTCCAACTTTTAAAACTGGAATGATTCTTTAGTAGTCCTGTAAAATCCCAAAACACCATCGTCGTTAACATTCGTGCAGAAAGTTGGTTTAGGAACTTTTTCTTGCGGACCAAGAAGAGTGTTTCCGCACCATTCACTGTAACTTCTTCTGTAGTTCGTAGTGATGGACCACCAACTCGTTACCTGTTACTATACAGATAAGAACGTTTTCTCCTTTCACTTCAAAACACATTAAATGTGATTTTAACACTGCCAAATATGGCACTCAACGAGCTAAAATTTCGCGATAATTTAGAGACTGGCGAACGACTGAAAGTGTTGAACCGTGACTAATATTCAGTTCATGCGCAATATCATCCATTCTGAGTCTTACTCTCGCGTATTTTATTTCCCATTTCCGGAGCGGATGTCCTGAATTATGTCCTCCTTAGCAGACTCTCGGCTTTTGTCATCATAATACAGCTCCAAGATTTAGTCTTCTCACAGTATCGTAAACGAATCACTTCACTTGATCATCAGTATACACGAACAACGGGGCTTTCGTAATAAAATGCTCTAAATCACTAAACCGGGGGTTAATTGGGGTAGTAACGAAAAGATTACACTGCATTTTAACCACGAAAATAACATGATTATTAAAAATTATCACTATTTTTTGAGACTAATACAGGTAAGTTACCAATGGCTATATTTTTTCAAATACTGGTATTAATGAGTGACACATTGTGATGGAAATTGCAACTTACGAAACGAATGCATGACTATCTGCTTCCTCACATAGTCCACGCATCTAAGACATTAAATCAAAACGTTTACGATTTTCACTTTGCCTTTCATTTCACAACCGATCGGACCTTACTTTCTGAACAGCCCTAGTATCACCTTTTCTAAAAGCTCCGTATTGAATCAGTTGTCATCACTGTACGATAAAGTGAAGGTGAACTTGTCCGGAAATGAAATAAACCAACTTAAATGAAATAAATGGATCGATGGTGGTGAAATCAGTGAAGATTCGCTAATCTGGAATGATGTCAGTAGAAGCCTTTCAGACGTGGCGAACTCTGCAGTGAAATGAATATACAGCCTGTTGGGGCTTTAAGTGCAGATATTTCTACTGGTGACGTAGAACAGTGTACTGACCAACATTACATCAGGAAGTTGTTCTTATGGAGCAGCTGCGGCTGTCTAAGCATATTTCGTAAAATGAAGAACCAGCGCAATAGTTGCTTACTCCACAGTCTTGTGTTCGGAAAACCAAGTTTCATCATGTAGCGTAAACTGCTGAGCGACTGGGAACAAAAACAGTACGTAATTTTCCTGTTTGTGTTCTCGGTCACTTGGCACGGGGGAACGTTTTTTTTATGGAATTTCCTTTGGTTCCATGACAACATTGGTATGAGGATGACCTCAGATGGTTGAGTGATTTTATTTGTGAATAACATCCTGTTCTCGCTTTTAATTTATTTCAATTAATTCTAGAAATTTTAAAAGCATAGTTCACTATCTCAATTTTAGACTTGAGGGCCGCTCCCACTGTCGTGTAACACAATATTTTCATTATTACAGTTTACGTCAGATGATGAAACTTCAGGTACTCGGAAATCGGTCGTGCACACAACAAAAGATAGTGGTTCAAGCAGCTGCTGTATGGTTCAGTATTACATCAGTCTATACCACTTTGTGGTGCAGTTACGACCGTGCAGAAACATCAGGTAGTAAATTATGTGACCTGTTTGAGGGACAACTGGTACATGCAGAGAAAAAATAACTAACATACTGAAATGGGCCCATATTAAGGTACCAATTTTCACAATATATTCATTTATGCCCCGAACAACTTGTATTTTGGTAACTTAAAACTTCTTCCAGACTGAGATTAGAACCTGCACTATCTGTTATTGCGAGAACTCGCCTAAGCCACATCCGAGCACGCCACCAGGCCTTACTGGAACTTTCATCGTCACTTGTGTTTCCAATTATGATTTCTGAACATTATTTGCACTGTTAAGTTGAGACATAATGACCATAGCCCACCATGAGGCTGAATGCCGACTGATAGTGTTGAGAGCATGTGGTGAATTAAGAAAGTACAGTGTTATTCATAGGTGCCCCCCGGTTTCCAGAAGACGACTACCTGGAAAGTACCAGATATGTAGAAAAATTACGGATATCAGTAGATACACCATATCTCCTAGTGTTGATTCGTGCCGGCCGGAGTGGCCGTGCGGTTCTAGGCGCTGCAGTCTGGAACCGAGCGACCGCTACGATCGCAGGTTTGAATCCTGCCTCGGGCATGGATGTGTGTGATGTCCTTAGGTTAGTTAGGGTTAATTAGTTCTAAGTTCTAGGCGACTCAGAAGTTAAGTCGCATAGTGCTCAGAGCCTTTTTGTTGATCCGTAATAATCGCTGTAACGTATCTGCAGAGGACATCACTAGGTGAAAGTGCGTCACAAAAATTAGACAAATCATAAGCTACATATTGTCACACCTAATTAGTTGGTAGGTACGCAAACCATTGACCTGATCTTGAGAACAGAGTACTGTCATAGCTGTAGCAGTGACTTCACTGAAATGCAAGCATGTGCAACATATCGACGTTTGCCACATCACAAACGGTGGCCGAACTGATTATCGGTAACGTGAGTCAAATCTTGGGGAAATGTTCTGTCCATTGATACTTGTCTTCCGCACGTCTTGTAATTCTCTCAGTCATCTTCTGACATCCCATACATAAAACCCTGCATAAGAGCAAGGCAGAGATTATCGGGATGATACGAGGAAATCCACTGACAAGCGTGTTTGACGAATGTGTAAAGCTACAGCCTAGTACATGAGAACATTACGGAAATTGCGAGGCTGGTTGGCTGTTCACGTCCTAATGTAATGAGCAGTGGTAATTCGTACCAAATTCACTGGATGCGGATATGAAGGGCCATGTGGTCAGCATACCGCTCTACCAGCCACATGTCAGCTTACGAGACCGGAGCCGCTACTTCTCAATCAAGTAGCTCCTCAGTTTGCCTCACAAGGGCTGAATGCACCCCGCTTGCCAACAGCGTTCGGCACACCGGGTGATCACCCATCCAAGTGCTAGCCCAGCCCGACAGCGCTTCACTTCGGTGATCTGACGCGAGCCGGTGTTACCACTGCAGCAAGGCCGCTGGCAGATTACAAAATTGAATATAATTTTAGATGTATAAATTGAACTGTTTAAATAATTTATATTTTATAATGGCCTGCGCAACATTGTGAGGAATAAAACAAAAAAAAAATGTTGGTAGCAGCAAGAATCAGACCCAGATCAATGAATTACCAGTCAGTACAAAGGAGCACCCACCCACGAAATGGGCACTGCAACTGTTTCGAAGAAAAAACAAACCTCATGCTCTATGGTGAACCCGTTACGTTACATGCAATTTCAAAGAAAAATATTGATCTGATGCTGTGAGCAAAGCAGTACTTTCAGTGCTGGAAGGGACGACGTCACATCGGAGCATGCGCAGTCGAAAACTGACAGCTGTGTCCCTTCTCTGAGTTGATCCTAGCGCGGCTGACCATTTAAGCACTCGACACTTATTTCTAGCTAACACGGAGAAAAACATATTTTCGTCCATTTTATTTGCATGTCAGCACGCATTAGAAGAGAAATGGCGTAATGTTAGAGCCACTTCTGGCTCGCATTCGAGGAAAAATGATATAAATGTAGTATGACGTACAGTAGCACATTAGCATAATGGTGAGGCAATCTACTAACATAAGTAAATCTGACGAAGTGTAGTTTGTTAAGACCCAGCACATGGGAACATATCAGAAATTGCAAGGCTGGTTGGCTGTTCATTTGCTACAGAATATGAATGTCGGGGGCTTGCCCGCTCTGTAAAGCAAGCTGGCGGAGATCTGTGACAGACATGCCAACAGAGTGCAGTGCTGGTGAATGCACAGGTCTTTCGGAGCGCCCATTCAGCGTACATTTTTCAACCTGCAGCACCACAGCAGACGAACCACATGTGTTACCGTGTTGAACGAACGACATTGTCAGTTACCACTGCAGTAGTAATTGGACCATCAAAAGTCGATCACGAATCAACAGGAATGTGTCAGTTGGCTGTAAGAGTCACATTTCCTGTTGCATAAGGTCTATGGTCGTGTCTGGATTAACTGTCATCTAAGCGAAAGGCTGCCCAAAACAAGCACCGCACCATGAATGCAGGTCGGTGGGTGATTGTTATGCTGTGTGGGGTATTGTGGGGTATTCAAGTGGACTTTCTAGGACCTCTATGGTCTACGTGACTTATCGAGGGCCACCTGCATCTATTCAAGCTTGATCTATATCTACATATATACTATGTAAGCTACTGCACATTCCGTGGTAGAGGCAGCCCTGTACCATTACTAGTCATTTCCTTGAGAGGTGGCATGCCACTCTCTCACATTAACAACATTGTCATTCAGATTACCTTCATATTTAAAGCCCTGTGTTTCTCAGTATGACATTTGTTTTATGTGGTTAATGACCTTTTATATGAGGCAATAGTGGGAAGAATGTTCATGTAACTGCATGTGTAACCTGTTGACAACTTGTGCCCAAGGGAGTATAGTGAAAGTGACAGAACAGGAAGAGAGATGAATTGGGGGTCATAAATGCTGAAAGCAGCGACCAGGCTGCGTGAATGATTCTGGGAAGCGGCGGTCAGTGAATTGTACCCGCACAGGGACTTCTGGCCGAAGCCGTCTCCTAATTCAGCAAAATATTTTACCTGAGCCAGGCGGCAGTCTGTCGCGAAGGTGGACAGTTAGCAGAAAGTGGTTAGAGGAAACTATTTAAGAGAGACTGCAGTAAACTGCATTCTTATGATAGAAGCTGGGGCAGTAAAGACAGAGTAGATGGTGCACGTGTTTGGTGGAGAGAAGACCGTAACACACACACACACACACACACACACACACACACACACACACACACACACACACGCCCCCCCCCCCCCCCCCGCCCGACACATGAAGCCGCCACGTTCTTTTAGCGAGGGGCAAAAACACAGTATTTATTTATTTAGCGTATGGCATCTACAGAGTAAAATTGTACACATACTATTAATTAATATAATAAACGAATTAAAAATATATTATTAAATGATTGATCGCAAACAACAATATGCGAAAGATTAGGGAGACAGCCACTGCAGCTATTACAACTCCACATCTATGCAAGTCACCCACTGAAGAGCACGTGGAGTAGCGTTCATGATATCCCTCCATTCTCCTTCAAACCTCCTCGGGGGACATTCGAAGATCAGGTGAGGGATTGTGGCAAAAACACACATTATACAGGCACGACTATCTGAAAATTTCCAATTTCGCAAATTGGTTGGTTTGGAAAGATTAGATCACTCCGTAAAGGAGGGACCGTGGTTCCACTAAGGTAGCTGTTTCTTGCTTAAATATGGCCATGCTTACAGTGAGAACGCCGCCTCCCTAGTATAAATTTTTTTTGACAAGAAAGAGATTTGGAGGCGCTAATGCCTCCTATCAGTATATGTAAAATGGAGGATTGGTACCCAGCATGGGAACCCCAGTGTTGTGTCTGTTGGCAAATAGACCAGTCAAGAGGAGAGATTCAATGATACAGTTCGATTGATCTATGCAACCAGAGGGCGGTTTCGTTTCCGCTAACTCTGCTTGGTGAAAAGTGGTTGTGATGCTTGGCCTTTTTGGTATTCTAGTCTTTCCTGGTGGAAATAGTTTAAATGGTTCTAATCACTATGGGACTTAACATCTGTTGTTATCAGCCCCGTAGACTTAGAACTATTTAAACCTATCTAACCTACGGACATCATACACAGACATACCCGAGGCAGTATTCGAACCTGCGACAGTAGCAGGCGCGTGGTTCCGGACTTGAGCGCCTAGAACCGCTCGGCCACAGCACCTGGCCTTGTGGAGAACTCCAAATCTTTTCCCAATGGGTGACGCTTTTAGTCTGTATCTTGTGGTGAACTAAAAGCCAGTGGCAGTTTCCAACTGTGCCGTAATCGAGCTGCATACCACCACCGACATTATCGTGTGTCACGAGAGTGAACTTATTCGTCTTGAGTCGTCCGTCTGACATTCAACAATTCTAACACGCACCCTCGAGCCTGTGAGTTAAATTGGTTTGCCAGAGCAGTGAACGGATGCACTTCCCACTGAAATTTGCCGGGATTCATGGGCTCTGATAGGGAAGTTTCCCGCGTTCTCATAATCAGAACGCCAGACCGCGTAGTTTGCAAATCTTCGTGGACGCGATGGATCATTACAGCTGCTGCAGTTCGCCGCTCCTTGCCCACAACACGCCATTTTCTGCCGCCGCCTGAATCAAGGGTAAAATACTGCCGCATCGGTGTAGGGTTGTTAAACGATAATCGCAGCTCCCTTTTTTCAAATGAAACATAGTTTGTGGTATACTTGGCCGTGGTTGATTCTATTTTTATAGTTGGGTATCACAGTGGATTCACGTGAACAAGATCAGATTGCGTCGTAAAAAGAGTAATTCAGGGGATAATTTGTATAGCTTCCACCCCAATGAATGCTTTGCCTATCAAGCACCATTCCTTTTCTGGTTTCTGTTTGTCATTTTATGTAAGATTCATCAGTTATTTGTAGTTACAAAATGATTGATAAAAATGGTCATTTTGTAAACTTGAATACGCCACTGTTCTCATTCGTACTCCCCCCAACTATCCACTGTTTATATTTTACTATGGTGGCACATGGATATACCAGCAAAGGTTAAATCTTACTAAATTAATTAAAACTATTATTCATTTGAGTGTTGGAAGTGACCACAAGCTTAGGCAACAGAAGCGCCCTCAGTAAATTCGCTAATTCCTATATAAAAATTTAAGATCGTAGCACACGATTTGAAGATTATTGAGAAGATAATATTTTTTTCTTTATGTAAAAATAATAACATTTACCATATACTTATGATTAAAGCAAGCGACGATTTGCATCCTTTCCTGTTCCACACGCAAATACAGCGAGAGAAAAACGACTATGTATGTGCCTCCATGTGAGTCCTAATTTCTCGTATCTCAAATTCGTTGTCCTTAGGCGAAATGTGTGTGTACGGCAGTAGAATCGTTCTACAGTCAGCTTAAAATGCAGATTCTCTAAATTTTCTCAATTGTATTACTCGAAAAGAATGTCATCTTCCTTCCAATGATTCCCACTTGAGTTCGTGATGTATCTGCATGAAACATGTGTATTATTCGAATCTACCAGTAACAAATCTAGCAGCCAGCCTCTGAATTGCTTCGATGTCTTCCTTTAACAAGACATGTTACGGATCCCAAATATTCGAGTAGTACTCAAGAATAGGTCGCACTAGCGTCCTACCGTATATGCGGCCTATCCCACTTCCCTGGGGCACTCCTGCCGATAGCCTTGTTTCTGATGAACACTCTCTGTCGAAGAGTCTTAGAGCCATTCATATATTTGGGAACCTATTCATATACTCGTACCTTCGTTAAGTCTGCAGTGGGGCTCAGTGTCAAATACTTTCCTGAAATCTAGAAATGTGGTATCTGTATGTTGCCCTTCAACCATAGTTCGTAATATTATGTGAAAAAACCCCAAATTGAGTTTCGCGAGAACGATACTTTCTTAAAGCCGTGAACATAACCTTCTCGGTCTCAAGAAATTCATTATATTCAAATTGAGAATGTGTTCAAGGATTCTACAGTACACTTAGGGTTATTAGTCTGTAATTTTGCTGGGCCGTTCTTTTACCCTTCACACACACACACACACACACACACACACACACACACACACACACACACAAATATACATATACATACATACATACATACATATATATATATATAACACCTGAGCTTTTTTCCAGTCGCTTAGAACTTTCTGCTGGACAAGAGACACGCGATAAATGCAAGCCAAGCAAGAGCCAATGCCGTAGAATGCTTTTTGTCAAACCGGTTTGGCATTCCATACAGACCTGGCGACTTATTTGTTTTAACCCTTTCAATTGCTTTTGTACACCAGGGATGCTTATCACTATGTCGTCAATATGGGAGTCTGTTGGATAATCAAACGACGCCATGTTTGTGTAATTCTCATGCATGAACGATTTCTTAAACACGAAATTTAAAACTCTGGCTTTCGTTTTACTATCTTCAACTGTGAAGCACAACTGATCAATTAGTTACTGAATGGAAGCCTTAGGCCGGCTTATCGGTTTTACATAGGATCAAAATTTTCTCTGGTTCTGGACCATAACTTTTGCTAAGTTATGACGGTGGTTGCTGTATGCTTCACACATAGATGTTTTGTCAGACACACGAATCTTTAATAATCTTTGCCTATTATCATTTGCCCTTTATCTCTTGAGAGTGCAACAGTCTTTGCTTCCTAGACAGTGATACCATCTTCCAGGCTGGAATTGCGCAACATTGGTTAGAGGAGTATGACAGTAAACATTTAAATGTCGTGCTCACCAAGTTCGCCCTGTGGAACAGATGGGTAATACTACTGGGTGCTAGCTGTGTACTCACAGACAACTGGACCATAATTTACAGAAATTGTTTATCCTGTGCAGAGAATCTGTGGCCTCAGACCTCCAAATACCTACCAAGAACTTGTCGAATCAGTGCTATGCAGAGCTGCTACTGATTAGACTACCAATAGGTGGTCACCATGTCATAAAGAGGGTGACAGTGAAAGGGATATGCACTGCTAGTAGTGTTCGGAATCACAGGATCAACATTGACAATCAGTGTTTCACTGAGGCTGGTGACGTTAAAAGTGCAATTTCACACATACAACCAATCCAATTTACAATACACGGTGTACAAGTGTCGATGACGACGGTTCACAACCATTGAACTGATGCATGAAACTGTTCAATCCATACCACCCATGCAGCCATCAAAAGCGGCATCTGTAACATCGCATTTGAATCACTTTAATGAGGTGAGAAATCTAACATAGTGTATAGCGATCAGTTTGTTAACCTGTAACATTTATGTCTCTGTGATCATTGTAATCACTTTCTAGTCTCACTAATTGAGAAAGTAAATGTTAGTTTAGGTGTGACGTAAGAGGTGGAGTGAGATGCGGACATGTTTCATTTCCAAACATTACTGTGATATAAATTACTCTGTTTGATTGACTTACAGGAGCGATCCTCAACAGCAAGCTGTCATTCAATATGAACATTCTTGTCATTAACTGTATTATTCAATAACTTCGATGCGCCAATCATGTGCACCGCGCGAACAGTTTCGGGCTGACTAGCAGTTGAGTGAGTGCCTCCGGTTAGAACGGCCACAGGGTACAGCGTTAGCGGTAGGTCGCATATTTAACGTCTCATTTTCGTGTCATTAAAGTCAATGAACCACGCCTTCATGAACTGTTTTATGAACAAATCATTGTTTCATTGTTATGTACTTAAATTGTGTAATGCGTAACACTATAGACTTACTTTTATTATATGGCTTGTTAGCAGTTTGTGGTTTTGTCTGCTATTTGATTAATATGTTTATTAAAAAGTCACTGGCGTCCCTGTTTAAATCTGACTTCTCGTTTAGCAGCGTTCACAGTCTTAGCCCACCCCACTTTCTTTCGGCCTCACGTCAAGAAATACGGATCCGCGGCTCACGTAAGCTGCTTTCGCACAGGGCTGAAAGCAGAAGACGGGAGGTGAGGTGGGCGGACAGTCGTACAATCTGTGTCTTCTACCTTGACGCGGCGGAGTGTTGCTACGGTCCTTGGCAAGCTCCGCACTTGCGAGACACGTGACGAACTACGCAGGGCGCTATTTGCACCGAACAGTAACCATTGTTTCGATCGAGATGCAAGAGTCAATTAGTTTAACAGTCAGTGGCGTAAACATGATATCTTTCAAACAATTTAGCGCCACCTGCCGTATTTGTTCCTCTATATGCGCTACACTGGCAAATTTTGTGAAGGCATATTTTGTTAAGCACACATTACGGCGATATATTATGCAGCTTAGGAACCTAAAATACTTTTACTGCAACTATTACTATAAAGAATGTACGTAAGTGTAACTTTGGTAATCAGTAAAAATAAACGGATCACGTGTGACAGCTTCGAGAATGTATCATAGTATCTTTCCTTCCCACAAAATTTGTATGTTTTGGGACTAAACTAGAGTCTTGGTATCTAGCCTTAACGTCACTCAAAAATTTACTCTTTAACAGTTAGAAGTAAAACAATAACCATCAACTAAACTAAAATTTACAAAAATATTCTGTTCCTATTAATATAAATTTCGGAGTTGCTGTCCTAAGTTGTGTTCTATGCTTTGAGGCAAACAGAACGATAGCAGTGGATTTTTATGGGAATGTTTCTGCTGTTACAAAGTTGTGTGTTAACGTAGAGTGACAGTTGCTTTCGATGGAGACGTTTTAGTTCATTGCCAGAAGTCTAGACTGACCCCGCAGAAGCCGAAGTGTCTCAAGGCACACACAAATTAAAGCACCCACCATCAGCTACATCTACGTGATTACTCTGCTTTTCACAATTGAAAGGTGAGAAGAGCAAATCATCATCCTATCCTATAGTGTTTCCGAAGTCTCTTCCCCTACTACTGTCCGTCAGATGTTCTGAAACTGAATGTTCTGAAACTGACACACTGAATAACACTGAGGTGCCAAAAGTCATGGAATAGCGATACGCACACAAAGATGGCGGTAATATCGCGTACACAAGGAATAAAAGAGCAGTGCACTGGCAGAGCTGTCGTTTGCAATCAGGTGATTCATGTGAAAATGTCTCCATGTTTTACGGAAACTGACAGACTCTGAACGCGGCGTGGTAGCTGGAGCTAAACGCATGCGTCATTCCACTTTGGAAATCGTTAGAGAATTCAATATTGCGAAATCCACAGTATCAAGAGTGTGCCAAGAATTTCAGCTATTACCTCTCCCCGAGAGACACGCAGTGCCCGACGGCCTTCACTTAACCGAAATCATCGGCGTATAGTTGTCAGTGCTGGCAGACAAGCAACACTGAGTAAATAATTCTAGAAATCAGCGTGGTACTTATGACGAACGCATCCGTTACGACAATGCGTCGAAATTTGATGTTAACGGTTTATAGCAGCAGGCGACTGACTCGAGTGTCCTTGCTAACACCACAACATTACCTTCATCGCCTCTCCTAGTGATCATGTGGGTTGCACGCTAGACCACTGGAGAACCTTGACCTCGTCAGATGAGGCGCAATTTCGGTTGACAAGACCTAGTGGTAGGGTTCGAGTGTGGGCGCATGCCTCAGGAAGCCATGGACCCATGCTGTCAACAAGATACTGTACAAGTTGACAGTAGCTTCATAATGGTGTGTGTTCTGTTTACATGGAACGGACTGGGTCCTCTGGTCCAACTGAACCTATCAGTTATTGGAAATGGTTATTTTCGGCTACCAGGAGACCACCTGCGGCCATTCATTCCCAAGTAACAATGAAATGTTTATGGATAACAATGCACCATGTCACCGGGCGACAATTCGTCACGACTCGTTTGAAGAACATTCTAGACAACTCAAGCGACTGATTTGGCCACCCAGATCACCCGACATGAATTCAATCTAAAATTTATGTGACGTAAACGAGATGTCAATTCGTGCTCAAAATCCTGCTCCGTCAACACTTCCGCAATTACGAACGGCTAAAGAGGTAGCATGGCTCAATATTTCTGCAGGAAACGGCGAACGACTCGTGGAGCCATGCCACGTCGAGTTGCTGTATTAAGCCGGGCAGTTGGTGGTCTGACACGTTACTTTGCGGTGTTCCATGACTTCCGTCACCTCAGTGTGTAAGGCGTACAAGACCGAGTACTTGACAAACTGATTATACTACTTATCGTGTCTTTACAGGTTTAAAAATAGACATTTTAAAGTTTCCACCTCAGATGTTTTTTACAAGTATTCAATTTATTATACCTTGTGCGATTGGCTAATTACAGCCTTACAGGCCATTTTCAAGCGCTGTAGGTGTCGATGCGCTTGAAAATGGCCTGTAAGGTCAAAACTAGTCAACCGTGCAAAGTACAGTAAACTGAATACTTTTGAGAACCATATGAGGTGGAAAACTTTAAAATGTGCTTTCATAAATATACGGTTGTGGAACCCTGCACGAATAAAATAAGCAATTCACGCTATGCTAATTGCGTAACAAGTCGCATCATCACGATATCAGAAGGTAATATTTATTTGTACAGATTTTATAAGGCTATGATTATCCCAGTCAGCATAGTAGTCCATTCCTGATTGCGTTCGTCAGGCAGCTATGCAGTGAAAGCAGAACACGCAATTGCGTTTCAGAATGTGCATCCATTGGCTTAAGCCTTGTGATACTCTAGGAAACTACAGTCCTGAATTTTTCCTCAAGCCTCAGATATCGTGTGTCGTGTAAGGCGTGTCGTGATATCGCGAAACCTATTCTAATCCCCTCATCACTGAAAGGTCCGCGGTGGCTGGAGTATCAGAACCAGAGGAAGGCACATGAACTGTATTCAGTTGTGAAGAAGCATCAACACGCAATCCCTTTCCAACAGCAAAGTCTTTCCTCCGTTACGCTCCATTTCGTTCTGTTCCGCTCTAAATTTTTTGCCTTTGGGAACACCGAAATCGCCACCCCAGTAAGTTGTTTTCTATCGTGTACTAAAATGAATTCCAATCTCATATCTTCTCCTTGCCACCCATGTTGCACATCTGAGCGAAAATGCCTTTTTTATGACATATTCTTCGTCATTCAAAGGATGCAGGAGAACGGTGTGAATTCTGGAAGGCAGAAGAGATATACTAGCGGAAGTAAGTCATTGATAGCGGTCTCGTTCGTGGATAGATCAGTTGGTGGAGTGCTTGGCCGTCAATGGCAGAGATTCCAGGATCGAGTCCGAGACCGACGTACAGAATGTCTTATTATACACTCTCTTCAAGAACAAGAGTGAAATTACCTTAAGTTGAATTTTGGTTTTAGCAAAATTTCTACCCTGCCACCCTTCTTCCAATAGACTACTCCTTGCCACACAGAGTCACTCCCCATTGGCCTCAGCCTCCCTCTGCTCCTTCTCCCTGGTGGAGACCAGTTGACCAAACACTGAGGCCATCGCTGTTCCTCCGTCCGTCAGACATAACCATATCATCTCATTGTTCGAGCATAAATCCTATCTGTGAATAACTCCATCGCATCCCTCTCCATTTTTACATATGCATTCTTCCGTCGAACCAAGGCGCCGCCGTAACTGGTCCGTTTCTACAGTGTCTGTTTTCCCCCTTTGTGTCTTCTTCAGTGTCCAGCACTCTGAGCCTAACAAGTCCGAACGTTTTCAACCACAGCACATAGCGCTACCTTTTTTGTCCCTTTTGATATGTGCCAGTTTCCATAGACACAGTTCAATGATCCAACAGCTGACCTCGCTTCAGGTATCCTCTGGGATATTTACACTTCGTACTTGTTGTGTCTAGACAAGACAGCCTAGACAGAATGAGAGGAAGCCGAAAGGCACGCGCTAAGCTAAAGCAGGATGGCGTGAGGTCTGAAACAGGATACGTAATGAATGCTATAAAGGAAAGTACGTAGCTTCTGGAATACTTAACATTAATCCATCCTTTTGGTACATCTGGAGATTGTGGCGATACAAGTGAGACTCTTTAGATACATGCAATGTTACTAATGGCGCCTTGCTAGGTCGTAGCCATGGACTAGCTGAAGGCTATTCTAACTATCTGCTCGGCAAAGGAGCGAGGCTTCGTCAGTGTAGTCGCTAGCAAAGTCGTCCGTACAACTGGGGCGAGTGCTAGTCAGTCTCTCGAGACCTGCCTTGTGGTGGCGCTCGGTCTGCGATCACACAGTGGCGACACGCGGGTCCGACATGTACTAATGGACCGCGGCCGATTTAAAACTACCACCTAGCAAGTGTGGTGTCTGGCGGTGACACCACAGTACTGGCCAATCTTATCGGATAGTGAACCACGATACTTTAACACTTTTATTACCCAACAAAACTCAAAAATCGAAATCCTGACCTCGCCCACCATCAATGGTAAGATATTCTGTTTCATCCACGTCGACCGTGATTCCCGCGTTTATAAACATCGATTACACTTTCTAACTGATACATGGTATTATTCTTATCCAGAGCAGTAAGTACTTGATCTTCGGCGAACAGTAAGGAATGTGAACGTCGATGGTGTACTGCCATGCCCAAACTTCTGCACTGCATATCCCAATAACCAAAAACAACTTGTAAATGCGACTTAAATAAGGTTGATCACATAGAACATCCTTGGCTTAATCCTTCGGTTGTTTTAAAACTGTGCAATATCTTACTATCAACCTTATAACTGCCTTGCATTTGGTGTGCATCATTTTCACCAGTTCTGTTAATGCACAATCAATTCTAACATTTCCCAGTGATGTCCTCAGTAACTGGGGAATTGTATAGAGATCGTATTGCCTCGCCAAATTTAGCAACGCGAATCGATACTACAGACATTAGCCAGAGCTCGCTGCAATCCGCAGCGTTGTTGGGAGGCGCTCCTCAAGACCACGTCTCTTCGCTCAACATAGTAGCGCCCTCATGCTGAGGTCAGTATGGTGTGCAGCCGGCAAGGGCTCTGTCTCGGTTCGAGGCCTCAGCTTCAGCAGTCAACAACATCTGTTATGACAGTATTCTTGAACTTTCTGATGGACAGAGTGAATCATGTAAGAGTTTCACAGCAGAGTCCGCAGCTCGTGGTCGTGCGGTAGCGTTCTCGCTTCCCACGCCCGGGTTCCCGGGTTCGATTCCCGACGGGGTCAGGGATTTTCTTTGCCTCGTGTTGACTGGGTGTTGTGTGCTGTCCTTAGGTTAGTTAGGTTTAAGTAATTCTAAGTTCTAAGGGACTGATGACCATAGATGTTAAGCCCCATAGTGCTCAGAGCCATTTGCACCGCAGACATTGCAGAAATGGAAAATACTATTGGTCTGTGGTTTACACAGGATGGATTGGTAGTCTGTGGCAGCTATTGTTGTTAGCAAGTCAATTGTAATAATACATAGAAAGTGTATTTTTTGTGCAGGTGTTGTTTAAATGGAACGATGTCTCCTCACATCAAAAAACTAGAAGCAGGGTGAACCAGAATGTCAGGGGTGTTTGCTGCACGATTCCTCTGGGAGTCGCTTACGAGATATCGTATTCTGAAAAATTCCCACATCGACACTTGTACTGTACCTGTGGTAGCATGGGCCGAAAAACAACCCAAGTGAATGCACTAGTTATGTGTATTCTTACTTGTGAAAAGTGATCATCACAGACTGGGTGTAAAATGACCACCGGCAACGGCAAAAACACTTCCAGTCTGGAAAGGTACGACTGCTGCACATGTGCCAGCATTTCAGCGGAGATGTCTGGGCAGACTACAGTAATATGTCGTTGCATATCATTGCGTGTAATTTGTATGTCATTGTAGACAACGTCTTTCAGTTTTCCCCATAGAAAACAGTCTATATGCGCCAAATCCGGGCAATGGGCCGGCCAAGGTACAGATTCTCTGTGTCCACTCCACACTTGCGCGTTTAGTATAACGTCTTCGAAACACGGGCCTATGACCTGATAGTTCACTACCCCATAACATACCTTTACACTCCATGGACACTGACGTGCCACCTAACAAAGTCATTCATGGAGACATGATGTAGTTCTATGCTCTGGACAGCCATCATGTTGGTACCACAGGTTTCTCCTAGTCTGCGGAGGAGCGTCTTCTAGCATTCGTGGAAGATGGTCTGTTAGGGACGCTCCGATACATGTGTGCATTCAGTGATCCATCTATGAAAAACGGGCCTATGAGCTGATGATTCCCTATCCGATACCGTATCATTACGCTGTATTGACACTTTCCACCTAACAAGCTAACGGAGACTGTCAACGAACCAACTGTGCATGTTTCGGCGGTTTACCTG
Organism: Schistocerca serialis cubense; assembly: GCF_023864345.2. Taxonomy (NCBI): domain Eukaryota; kingdom Metazoa; phylum Arthropoda; class Insecta; order Orthoptera; family Acrididae; genus Schistocerca; species Schistocerca serialis. The sequence goes on from NC_064646.1 coordinate 243,290,286, forward strand.
GCCATGATTGATAAATGTTATTTCATCACGAAACAAAATACATAATACGTCTGGAGTACCTTGTGTTAACGTCCATGAAGAGAAGTTAACACGATTCTCATAACCCTTTCCCAGCAGCTCCTGATGGAGAGAGATGTCATAGGGATGGAACCTATGTCGATGGAGAATCTGTGTTACACTTGCCTGACTCATGCCACTTGTATGTGCGATTGAGCGAGAGATAACATGAGGATCAGCTTCAGCAGCAGCAAGAATGTTAATTTCCCTCTTCTGTCTGTTTACTTCCGTAAGATTGTCTAGGAGTTACACTATCGCTTTGACATAACGATTGAAAAGGCTGACAAATAATTGCCGATATGGTTGACGTCTATTGTGGTACCTTGCCGCATACCCAGTACAACAGAGAACTGCATTCTTCCCACGCTGTCCACACACGATGGACTTGTCCGCTTTTTCTGTATTGGTAAATGCAATCATCTACTCGTGACCACTCACTAACTGACTAGCAGGTCACAGTGCACTCAAGGAACACACAAGCACACTGTAAGCAAACATAACATCGTACCTCGCAACTACGTAGGTTTATAGCACAAACAAGTGCCGATGTGAAGACTTTTCAAAATACGTTATCTCCTAAACGACTCGCACTAGCATCCTGCAACAAACACCACTGACATTCTGATTCAACCTACGCCTAGTCTGTTAATGTCAATAGGCATTGTTCCGTTTAAAAAGTGTATGTTTGTACAAAAATAAACTTTGTGTGTATTATTACAAACTGTCTATAGGCTAAAGATATGAGACCCTGCTACCAATCCATTCTATGAAAGCCGCACGTCAATAGCACTTCCAATTTCCGCAATATTTCCCGTACAAGTTTTACGTGATTCACCCTGTATTTTTGTCACGGCTGATCACTGTACTTCAAGAGAATACTTTGTTAATCTGTGCATCCAGTGATGCTCTGCTACTTCATAACAGTTGTAAATTATCCTGTATTCTTGTGCCAGGGACACGCGTCAAAGTTAAGTAATCTTTCCTCCATTTGTTAATAAAGTAAACTAGTTTTATTTCAGGTTTGTGATTTGGTGAACCGTCTCCCAGAGCGATCAAAGAGCCCACAGTTATAGCCAAATGGACACCAAAATCTTTATTTTTTGGTATCATATTCTGACACATGTGGGTTACACAAACAATGGTACCAACACAACTTTTCCCAACAGTAAAACCGGACTGTCCCTGAGATACGACATACGCAACATTTTTCTAATTGTTTTTCTTTGCTGTACTACTCAACAACCTACTCACCAAAGTCATTGCACCTGTACCCCTGTAATTAATCGATCTCTGTTTCTCCCTTTCTTAAACGTGGCAGTAATGTATGATACATGGCGTTTTTTAAGTAAGGTCCTTTTGAACGTAAGTACACAACGAAAGGTTATTTCAAAAAAGTAAGTTTATTTTTGGAAAGTACATACTTCACTCTATTTTTCGACATGGTTGCTAAGTTTGTTCAAACACGTATCATACCTCTCAACCAATTTCGAAATATCATCTTGATAAAAACTTGCCACCTGCTCCGATACCCAGGAGTTTACTGCCGTTTTCATGTCGTCGTCATAATTGTAACGGTTGCCACTGAGGTGGTGTTTGAGGTGGAGGAACGGGTGTAATCGCTCGGCGCAAGATCAGGACTGTAGGGTGGGTGATCTAGAACTTCCCAGCCAAAACTGTCCAACAAATCCCGGGTCTGACCTGCAATGTGAGGTCTTGCATTGTCACTGAGAAGGACAATTCCCTTTGTCAGCACGCCGCCTGTTTTGTTTTGAATCGCTCTGCATAGCTTTCTCAGGGTTTGGGAGTATGCTTCTGCATTGATAGTGGTCCCTCATTGCATGAAGTCGACCAACGAAAGACCATGCCTATCCCAAAACACCGACGCCATGATTTTGCGCTGGGACAGAGTCAGTCTGGCCTTCACCTTTGCAGGCGAATGTCCATTCCATGCTCTGTTGCTTCGAGCCCGGCGTGATATGCGAAACCCATGTTTCGTCTCCAGTTATGATATGACTCAAGAAGCTGTCTCCTCCTCAGTGATAACGAGTCAAGAAATTCGTCGCACACTCAAATTTTTGGTTTTTGTGGTCCTCTATTAAGAGTTTCGGGACCCAAACAGAGCACAGTTTCCTAAACTTTAGGTGTTCAGAAACAATGTTGTAATGCACTGATCTCAACACGTCAGGAAATTAGTTTGAGACAGCTGTTATTGTGAAGCGCATGTTCTCACGAATCCTCGCTTCAACTGAAGCCACCAAATCGTCTGTAGTCAAAGAAGGGAGACCGGAGAGGTCCTCATCATGGACGTTGTATCGGCCATCTTTGAATTCTCGTACCCACTTACGCACTTTGCTTTCACTCATAACAGTATCACCATACACTTCGCAAATCTATCGATGAATCTACAGCAGACAGGTTCCTTGCTGACAAAAACCGTATCACTGAGCGTACTTCACACGAGGCGGGCGAGTTGATGGTCTTAAACAGTTTGAAAGCACAGAACAGAACCATACAAGTTAGCTACAGAGCTGAAACTGAGAACAGTTGTTCCTGAGGCATGCCGGTACACAACGCACGCGCTCGTCGCAGTGTGTGCGATAACTACTAGTGTCCACAACAAAACGGACCTTACTTAAAAAACACGCCTCGTGTATTGCAACTAGGGATATTTAATCTCCAACCGCTATAATGAAAATACACTATTGGTCATTAACATTGCTACACCTAGAAGAAATTCAGATGATAAACGGGTATTCGTTGGACAAATATATTATACTAGAACTGACATGTGATTGCATTTTCACGCAATTTGGGTGCATAGATCCTGAGAAATCAGTACCCAGAACAACCACCTCTGGCCGTAATAACGGCCTTGATACGCCTGAGCGTTGAGTCAAACAGAGCTTGGATGGTGTGCACAGGTACAGCTGCCCATGCAGCTACAACACGATACCACAGTTCATCAAGAGTAGTGACTGGCGTATTGTGACGAGCCAGTTGCTCGGCCACCATTGAACAGACGTTTTCAGTTTGTGAGAGATCTGGAGAATGTGCTGGCCCGGGCAGCAGTCTAACAGAAAGGCCCGTACAGGATCTGCAACATGCGGTCGTGCATTATCCTGCTGAAATGTAGGGTTTCGCAGGGATCGAATGAAGGGGAGAGCCACGGGTCATAACACAATGTAACGTCCACTGTTCAAAATTCCGTCAATGCGAACAAGAGGTGACGGAGACGTGTAACCAATGGCACCACTTACCATCACGCCGGGTGATACGCCAGTATGGCGATGACGAATACACGCTTCCAATGTGCGTTCACCGCGATGTCGCCAAACACGGACGCGACCATCATGATGCTGTAAACAGAACCTGGATTCATCTGAAAAAAATGACGTTTTGCCATTCGTGCACCTAGGTTCGTCGTTGAGTACACCATCGCAGGCGCTCCAGTCTGTGATGCAGCGTCAAGGGTAATCGCGCCCACGGTCTCCGAGCTGATAGTCCATGCTGCTGCAAACGTCGTCGAACTGTTCGTGTCTTGCAAACGTCCCCATCTGTTGACTCAGGGATCGAGATGTGGCTCCTCGATTCGTTACAGCCATGCGGATAAGATGCCTGTCATCTCGACTGCTAGCGATGCCAGGTCGTTGGGATCCAGCGCGGCGTTCCGTATTACCCTCCTGAACCCACCGATTTCAAATTCTGCTAACAATTACTTGATCTGGACCAACGCGAGCAGCAATGTCGCGATACGATGAACCGCAATCCTGATAGCTTACAATCCGACCTTTATCAAAGTCGGAAATGTGATGGTACGCATTTCTCCTCCTTACACGAGGCATCACAACATCGTTTCACCAGGCAACGCCGGTCAACTGCTGTTTGTGTATGAGAAATCGGTTGGAAGCCTTCCTCATGTCAGCGCGTTGCAGGTGTCGCCACCGGCGTCAACCTTGTGTGAATGCTGAAGAGCTAATCATTTGCATATCACAGCATCTTCTTCCTGTCGGTTAAATTTCGCGTCTGTATCACGTCATCTTCGTGGTGCAGCAATGTTAATGGCCAGTAGTGTAGTTTCTTGCGCTACTACTACTACTTTGAATACTCCGTAATTTAATAATACACTTACTATGTCTCTATAGTTGCCTTTCCATTTACCTAACTGACAAGAAGAATAACAGAAAAGCATCGAGGCTGGAAGCGAGCTCACAATCTGCCTTTCCATTTACCTAACTGACAAAAAGAGTAACAGAAAAGCATCGAGGCTTTAAGCGAGCTCACCATTTAGCGGTGGCCTTTCGGCGGTCAAGCTGGGAGCCTAAACGCTCTCTGGCTCGGAGCACACCACACTGACAGGCAGATTGTCCCTCACTAGGGTGCGCCCATGGGGCCGAACTGCCCCCTTGGCGGAGGGTATTGGCCCGCAGCTCTACGGGGATCTGCTGGGAATTGGGTCCCGCGGAGCGGTGCGGGGGATCTGACGGATAGCTGCCTCCGCACGGGAATCTGGGCCATACAACTTCCTTAATGAGCCAAGTTCCCAGTAGGCCTGCGGAGGAGGGCGACAGACCATCCCCGGTTGCCTGCCGAGTCACAAAAGCGTATAATCACCGTGCCGCCCGACGGCGCAAAAACGTCCGCTCTCAGTTAACGTAGAGAGCCGGGCCTCCTTCGACAGTCTCACTTTCAGCTATCACACCGCGACAGTCTCTATGAGAGATGGGTGTGCAAGCATTAGACAACACAATGGCACCGGCTTGAATTTTCTGTGAACAATCTAAGGCGTTTTATTGTATGACTCACAGCACCTTCCTAGATAAATTGTGATTTTATGGAATTAATAGAAGACCCAACAAATACGTAATGTTTTATTCAGGGTGGTCCATTGATCTTGACCGGGCCAAATATCTCACGAAGTAAGCATCGAACGAAAAAACTACAAAGAACGAAACTTGTCTAGCTTGAAAGGGGAAACCAGATAGCGCTATGGTAGGCCGGCTAGATGGCGCTGTCATAGGTCAAACGGATATCAACTGCGTTTTTTTTTAGTAGGAACCCCCATTTTTAATTACATATTCGTGTAGTGCGCAAAGAAATATGAATGTTTTAGTTGAACCACTTTTTTTCGCTTTGTGATTGATGGCGCTGTAATAGTCACAAACATATGGATCACAATTTTAAACGAACAGTTGGTAACAGATATGTTTTTAAATTAAAATACAGAACGTAGGTACGTTTGAACATTTTATTTCGGTTGTTCCAATGTGATACATGTACCTTTGTGAAATTATTTCTGAGAACGCATGCTGTTACAGCGTGATTACCTATAAATACCATATTAATGCAATAAATGCTCAAAATGATGTTCCGTCAACCTCAATGCATTTGGCAGTACGTGTAACTACATTCCGCTTAACAGCGAGTAGTTCGCCATCCGTGATCTTCGCACATGCATTGACAATGCGCTGACTCATGTTGTCATGTTGTCAGGCGTTGTCGGTGGATCGCGATAGCAAATATCCTTCAACTTTCCCCACAGAAAGAAATCCGGGGACGTCAGATCCGGTGAACGTGCGGGCCATGGTATGGTGCTTCGACGACCAATCCACTTGTCATGAAGTATACTATTCAATACCGTTTCAACCGCAAGCGAGCTATGTGCTGGACATCCATCATCTTGGAAGTACATCGGCATTCTGTCATGCAGTGAAACATCTTGCAGTAACGTCGGTAGAACATTAGTTAGGAAATCAGCATACATTGCACCATGTAGATTGCCATCGATAAAATGGGGGAGAATTATCCTTCCTCTCATAATGCCGCACCATACATTAACCCGCCAAGGTCGCTGATGTTCCACTCGTCGCAGCCATCGTGGATTTTCCGTTGCCCAATAGCCCATATTATGCCAGTTTAGGTTACCGCTGATGGTGAATGACGCTTCGTCACTAAATAGAACGCTTGCAAAGAATCTGTCATCGTCCAGTAATTTCTCTTGTGCCCAGTGACAGAACTGTACACGACGCTCGAAGTCGTCACCATGCAATTCCTGGTGCATAGAAATATGGTACGGGCGCAATCGATGTTGATGTAGCATTTTCAACACCGACGTTTTGGAGATTCCCGATTCTCGCGCAATTTGTTTGCTACTGATGTGCCGATTAGCCGCGACAGCAGCTAAAACACCTACTTGGGCATCATCATTTGTTGCAGGTCGCGGTTGACGTTTCATATGTGGCTGAACACTTCCTGTTTCCTTAAATAACGAAACTATCCGGCGAAATGTCCGGACACTTGGATGATGTCGTCCAGGATACCGAGCATCATTCATAGCACACGCCCGTTGGGCATTTTGATCACGATAGCCATACATCAACACGATATCGACCTTTTCCGCAATTGGTAAACGGTCCATTTTAACACGTGTAATGTATCACGAAGCAAATACCGTCCGCACTGGCGGAATGTAATGTTACGTATTACCACGTACTTATACGTCTGTGACTATTACAGCGCCATGTATACAAAGCGCAAAAGCTAGTCGATCTAAAACATTCATATTTCTTTACGTACTACACGCATATGTAATAAAAATGAGGTTTCCTATTTAAAAATACTCAGTTGCTATCCGTTCGACCTACGACAGCGCCATCTAGCTGGCCAACCATAGCACCATCTGGTTTCCCCCTTCAAGCTAGACAAGTTTCGTTCTTTGTAGTTTCTTCGTTTGATGCTTATTTCGTGAGATATTTGGCCCAGTCACTATCAATGGACCACCCTGTATATATAACAGTTAACCGAGGAATGAAAATTGGTACTAAGACTGGGATTTGAAATCGGGTCTTCTGCTCACTAGGCAAATGCACTGACCGCTACGCCATCCTGACACAGTGGCTTTTGCGCAACTGCACAGATTAACCTGGTGAGTCTCCCTCCTCAATCCAAATTCCCATTTTCGCCTCAGCCTACTTGGTATTCCCTGAAATGTCATGCCTAACGAAAACAAGCAGACATAACTCTGACAGGCGATAAATCACGTCTGGGATTCCATTAGGCTCAATCTTAGGTCCACTATTCTTTTGTCATGTATGTAAACGATCTTCCGAGTAATATACAACAAATAGAATTAGTTCTTTTTGCAGATGACACTAGTACTGTCATCAATCCAAGCACACATGTAGAAATAGAAGAAATAATAAACAAATTTCTTAAAAGTAACATTTACTGGTTTTATGCAATTGGTCTCACCTTAAACTTTATAAAGGTGTAACTTCTTCAGTTCTGCCATCTGGGAGTACTAACACATGATAAGGAAATAGTAATTAGGGTGGAAACCTCAATCTTAGGACGTCCATATTGACGAGAATTTACATTGGAAAAAGAACATTTTGGAACTCCTTAAACAATTTACTTCAGCCACGTTTGCGCTTAAAATTATCGCAGATCTTGAGAAGAAAGAAGTCCTTGGCATATTTTGTCTATTTTCATTAGAGAATGTCTTAGGGAGTAATGTTCTGGGGTATCTCATGTTGAAGAAAGTTTTCATCCTTACAAAAAAGAGCTGAAAGAATTAGGTGATCACCCACGATCACCTTGTAGACATCCGTTTAAGTAGATGTGCATTTTTACTACGGTTTGACAGTATATTTATTCCCAAATGAACTTTGCTGTAATTAATCCACTGCAGGTCAAGGGGGGCAATGATGTACCTAATTACCAGAGGAAAAAACGACATTCATTACACCATACTAAACTTGTCTTTAGCCCACAAAGGGGTGAACAATGCCTCAACAAAAATTGTTAATCCCTTACCGGTGACATAAATCGTCTGGCTGCAGAATCAAATTTGAAACAAACTGAAAAAGTTTGTCCTTGCTATTTCCTTTCAGTCCATAGAAGAATTTCTATTATTGTAATTTATAAAAGCGTGTTGAGTAGGAGTTACATGTGTTTGTTTTGTTTAAGAAATAAAAAATAAATGAAAAACTTATAAATGTTCAGCTTGTAACCATATTTAGAACTTAATTTGCAATGAGAAAGTAAGGTGACTCATTCTTCATCATTAAGATTTACCGTGCAAATGATCCATGGAACATGGGACTGATTTTCCACAAGCCTATTTTGTGAAGAGAAGCACTTTCATTTTGATGTTTCCTGTCGTTCCCTTGTTGCCTTTGCAGTATTATCAGTATATTGTCGGTGGTGTGGTCTATCTGTTCAACGAAATAAAAAGCTGTTTGTTTTTATCCCATATGTGTTTCGCTTTCTAGTATCTGTGAACCATCCTCAGTGGCCTGTAGCTCATGCTTCCTGTGTGCATTTAATAAATATGTTTCCCAATGTTATACTGTAGTACAGTTTTTTAGTACTTCTGTTACTGTATTGGGGGGTTGGACGATCTTGATATGTTTTTCGCCCTGGAGTAAAACCTCACTGTCCTGGATGTCAGAATTCCCTGCTCCCGAATTGTCCCCTTTGCACAGAGCACGCTCCAATACAGACTAACATGCGCATCTACACAACAAACAGACGAATAACAAATTGCACACACTCGACAAGGCAAACAAAAGATGACGGAAATATGTATATTGGCAGTTGAGAATACTGTGAATAAACACACACTACTAACACACTAAGACGTAAGTGTTCAGCTGTAATGTACTCGAAGACGTAAAAAATCAAACATGTTGGACTAAGTTAGGCAACGAGGTAATTTCCAGAGCTACACACGTGTGATAACAGGACCCCAAAAGTAATGTGAGTAGAAGCAATCAGTAATGTAACATTACGAAGATGTTTCTTACTTAATTATAAGAAAATAATGGAAACATTTATTACATGAATACCACGGACATGTATTACAAGGCCTCTGTGATTGCTTCCCAAATAAAAGGAAGCCAAACGCGTATGGCATGAAAACTGACTTGTAGTTAGTTACATACACAAAGCACTGTTGATACCATTCGCAACATATTTTGCAAACAGTATTCACTTATACCAGTGAATGTACCTGAAAAACTATGCCATTACACATCATTGACGCCGCTTGACATCATAAACGTTGACATACATGACACTAGCATTTTGCATCTTCAGTCATAATGGTTTACACGCCTAACGTCGAATATTTACACAGTAACTCATCTGTAAGGTAATCAGACGTTTGAAACTCTTATTCATGGGAGTTCTATTCTTTAAATAATCTGGAAGAGGGGCAGGAATTACTGGTAGGGTAGATAACTGTCTGCTCATCTGTCCCAATACATAGGAAAAGAAATAAAGACCGAAAACAGCAAAACAAAAAAAAACAATTTACTTAAACTTTGTATAAATTATAAAGCAGTATCTGTCATAATTGTGAGTTACCGTCGCAGGTTAAGTTCCTTGACGGTAGGCATTACGTGCATTAAGTTTGGTAGAAATTTTTCCTTGGATTCCACGGTGAAGGGCTCTTGTACTAGGTAATTCCACTCGTGGCTGTAGTACTTCCAGAAGTCGCGGAAAACACGTCACATAGCATGGGTATTAGTTGGCTATAGAAAACAAGTATCTGGCACGGTGAGAGGATGTGCGCATGACGAGCTAGTCATCGACTGTACACTGAGTGATCACAAACAAATACACTTACACACACACACACACACACACACACACACACACACACACACACACACACACACACACACACATTTTGCCCCAGAATTGAAAAATGTTCCTCTCCTCGACGATTCTACAGGGAACTTCCGCATTTGTTATTAATCCTCCTCATTAATTTTTCAATCTCCTTCCATAACACCACATTTCGAACACATCGAAGCTCCTCTTTTCCATTTTCCCACAGTACACGATATACTTCCATACAATGTTGTGCTGCAAAATGTACATTCTGATAAATTTCTTTCTCATTATTTATGATTGCATAGTAGATTTCTATTGCCCAAAAATGACTTCTTTGCCTATGCTATGTCGTCCTTGCTTCGTCGGTCATGGATAATTTTGCTTACAAGGAAGCAGACTTCCTTTACTTCGTCTACTTTGATTCCTTCAGATTTGTTATTAATTGTATGGTTAATCTCATTTCTGCTACTCCTCCATACACTCAGACAGATCGTTCACTCTATTCAACAGATCGTGAAATTTCTCTCACTTTCACTTTGGCAGCAATGTCATCAGCGAATCTTACCATTTATATCCTTTCAGTCTTAATTTTAATCGTACTCGTGAGGGTTTCTTTTATCTCCCTCGTTGCTTCGTCGATGTACAGATTGAAAAGCGGACAAGAACTACGTCTCTCATTACACCCATTTTATTTCCAGCTCTTAGTTCTTGGCCTTCCAGTATTATTGTTTTCTCTTGGTTCTTTTCAATACTTCATAGCACTCGTCCTCCCTGTAAACTTAACTAAATCTGAAGATGTCTTTGAAGGCCCAATGGTATCGTCCGACTCCCAGGTCACCCTCACCCGATAGGCATCACTGGATGCTGATATGAAGGGGTGTGTGGTCAGCACGCCACTCTCCCAGCCGTTGTCAGTTTTCGTGACTGGAGCCACTACTGCACAGTCCAGCATCTCCTCAACTGGCTTCACAAGGGCTGAGTGCACCATTCTTGCCAAAAGCACCCGTCCAGGTGTCAGCCAAGCCCGACAGCGCTTAACTTCGGTGATCTGATAACAGGGAACCAGTGTTACCACTATGGATAGGTCGTTGGCTTTCAATCTAAACGATGTATCTGTTTCTCATGAATTTAGAACATTTTTACAGGATTTTGCATTGACGAAGGCCTTTTCTAGGCTGACGTATCATGCTAACGCATTTTTATCCAGGTGTTGCATCCATTATCAGTTCCAAAGTTAGCACAAATTCTCTGCTGCCCTTACCTTTCCAAAAGTTAAACTGAACGTCTTATAACAGATACTTAATAACAGTTCATTGCATGTAACTGTACCGTCTGTAAAATGTCTAAGGTTACTGTAAGGCAAGCAACATACTGGGACATACGCGACGAAGGACAGGCCAGGGCAGCACAGCACAGTTTGTGACTCACGAGCAAATTGAGGCACAGAGCAGAACAGTACCTACATCTATGTCTACATCTACGTGATTACTCTGCTACTGACAATGAAGTGCCTAGCAGAGGGTTCAATGAAGCGCCTTCAAGCTGTCTCTATCGTTCTACTCTCTAACAGCGCGTGGGAAAAACGAGCACTTAAATTTTTCTGTTCGAGCCCTGATTTCTTATTTTCGTGAGAAGATCCCGTCGCAGTGAAAAACGCCTTTGTTTTAATGACAAAAAAAATGGCTCAAATGGCTCTGAGCACTATGGGACTTAACATCTGTGGTCATCAGTCCCCTAGAACTTAGAACTACTTAAACCTAACTAACCTAAGGACATCACACACATCCATGCCCGAGGCAGGATTCGAACCTGCAACCGTAGCAGTCGCGCGGTTCCGGACTGAGCGCCTCGAACCGCTAGACCATTTTAATGACAACCACTCCAATTCACATACCATGTCTCTGATACTATCTTCCCTATTTAGCGATAATACAAAACGAGTTGCCATTCCTCATACACTTTTTCGATGTTATCCGTCAGTCCCACCTGATGCAGATCCCACATTGCACAGCAATACTCCAGAATAGGGCAGACCAGCGTGGAGTAAGCAGTCTCTTTTGTAGACCTGATCCACCTAAGTGTTCTGCCAATGAATCACATTCTTTGGTTTGCTCTACCCACAACATTATCTATGTGATTGTTCCAATTTAGGTTATCTATAATTGTAATCCGCACGTATTTAGTTGAATTTACAGCCTTCGGGTTGTGTGATTTTTTGGATAATCATAATTTAGCGGATTTCTTTAAGTGCTCGTGTGAATAACTTTTTCCTTTTTTCAGGATCAAAATTGCCACTTTTCGCACCATACAAATATCTTACCTAAATCATTTTGCAATTCGTTTTGGCCATCAGATGATTTCACATGACGGTAAACGACCGAATCATCTGCAAATAATCTAAGAGGGCTATTCAGATTGTCTCCTACGTTGTTATAGATCAGAAACAATAGTGGCCCTATAACAGTTCCTTTGGAACGCCGGATATTACCTCCGTTTAACTCAATTATTTTCCGTCTATTACTGCGAACTCTGACCTTTATGACAGGAAATCACGAATCCAGCCCCACAACTGAGGCGATATTCCATTGGCACGCTGTTTGATTGGAAAACGTTTTTGAAGAACGGTGTCTAAAGCCTTCTGGAAACCTAAAAATATGGAATCAATTTGACATCCCCTGTCGATAGCACTCATTACTTCATGAATATAAACAGTTACTTTCTGTATCCGTGCGGTGTGTCAATAAATCATTTTCTTCATACTCGGCCGTGCAGTGTCCGTGACCGTTTACTGTGCGAGTGCCATGAGCTGATAGGCGGCGCTCAGACCACCTCCCAATGTGCGTACACACTGTGTAGCTGTGCTGCCCTGACCCGCCCTTCGATGCCTGCGTGCCGATACGCGTCTTGCCTCACTGTAATGTGCTTGCCACGAGCGGTTTATCATAAAGTAACTGCGATTGATACTAAGTTTCGCAAAGGGGAATCGCTGTGATTAGTTAATTCGGTCGCGTCTGAATATCAAACAGAAGAATTAGAAAATTTAATCATCATAGCACGGCAGAATGGTCAGTCCTGGATCCTAGAGGAGCGGCACGACAAAAGCCGAGCGGAGCTGCTACGAGACTGTCGGGCTGCAGCCACAGCACCGCTTCACGTCCAGGTGCAGTGGGACCGGGGATCGGTGAAACGGTCAGCAGGCTGCGTGGACAGCAAAGCGCACAGGATGGCCAATCGGCAATCTTTCTCAAACGATTTACGAAAGCAACTATTCAGTAAAAAAAATAAATTATTCTGGCGCATTTCTTAGCTTTACTCGTCATACTCATGATGAAGTGCTTATTTCGTTAATCGTTATGCTTATTGGCATATTTCGATATTAAGTAAGCTACTACAGTAAAGCAGAATAATTTGCATTGAAAAATAGAGGCAGGTATGAATTTGTGTTTGGTGCACGTTAGGTCATTAATATATTGAACCACTTTTTAAAGTTGGCTACGATCTGCAACTCATTCCATACTCAATAAAAATGACTATATAGTGCGCTGCAGGAAAATCAGAACAAACTCCATGACATTAAAAGCAATGTTGGTACCATTAAGAGTGCAACAGGAATTCCACTGTTAAATGCAGAGGAGAGCAGATAGGTGGCAACAGTACATTGATGGCCTGTATCAGGGGAAAATTGATGCGATAGGAGAAGAAACAGGAGTCGATGTAGAACAGATGGGGGGAAACGCTATTGGAATCAAAATTTGAAGGGGCTTTGGTAGAGTTAAGATCAAATAAGGCTGAAGGGATAGACAACAAGTGGCAACAAAGCGACTATTCAAGTTGGTGTGTAGAATGTGTGAGTCTGGCGACATACCACCTGACTTTCAGAAAAATATCATCCACACAATTCCGAAGACTGCAAGAACTGACGGGTGCGAGAATAATGGCACGATCAGTTTAACAGTTTATGAATCCCAGTTGCAGACAAGAATAATAGAAGAATGGAAGAGAAAATTGATGATGTGCTAAATGAATATCAGTTTGGCTTTACAAAAGGTAGAGTCACCCGAGAGGCAATTCTGACGCTGGTGTTGATAATGGAAGCAAGAAAAAATAAAAGTCAAGGCACATTCATAAGACCTGCCGACTTGGAAAAAGCATTCGACATTGTAAAATGGTGCAAGATGTTCGAAATTCTGCTATAGTGAGAGACGGATATATACAGTATGTGTAAGAGCCAAGAGGGAATGATAAGAGAGGACGACTATGGACGAAGTGCTCGTATTAAAGAAGGACATAAAAGAAAGGTTAGAGAGTGGAATTAAAATTCAAGATGGAAAGATATGAATGATACGATTCGCTAACGACATTGCTATACTGAGTGGAAGTGAAGAAGAATTACATGATCTGCTGAACGGAACGCGAAGTTTAATGAATACAGAATATGGATTGAGAGTAAATTAAAAAAAAGACGAAAATAATGAGGAGTATCAGAAATGAGAACAGCGAGAAACTTAACATCAGGGCTAATTGTCACGAAGTAGATGAATTTAAGAAATTCTGCTACTTAGGCAGAAAAATAACCAATGACGGACGGAGCAAGGAGAACATCCAAAGCAGACTAGCACTGGCAAAAAGGCATTCCTGACCAAAGGAAGTCTACTAGTATCAAACATTAGTAACAAACATAGGTCTTTGAGGAAGAAATTTCTGAGAATCTACGTTGGGAGCACTGATTGTATGGGTGAGACATGGACTGTGGGCAAACCGGAACAGAATAGAATCGAAACATTTGAGATGTGGTGCTACAGACGAATGCTAAAAATTACATGGACTGATAAGAACAAGGAGATTCTGCGCAGAATCGGAGACGAGAGGAATATGTGGAAAACACTGACAAGGAGAAGGAACAGGGTAATAGGACATCTGTTAATACATCAGGGAATGACTTTCGTTGAACTAGAGGGAGCTGTAGAGGGCAGAAACTGGAGGGAAAGAGAGATTGGAATACATCTAGCAAGTAACTGAGGACGTAGGTTGCAAGTGTTTCTCTGAGATGAAGAAATTGGATCACGAAAGGAATTCGTGGCGGGCCACACCAAACCAGTCGCAAGATGCACTGCATTCCACTCGTCTACCCAAACAATGAAGTAAGAATGAAGTACTCTTAACACTTTTTCATCTCAAACAGTTTGAATTATCGGCTTTGGCAAATGATAGCACACAAAGGGGTCAGTACGTTACAGTATTTCCTTATTTATCACGACATTAACCTAACCACAGGTTTTGTACAGTGGAATAATGAATTCTTTGAAGGGTCATCGACAGCTGGTGAAACGAGAATTGTTACAGGTTCCTAGAAATCTGGAGTAGTTTTCGAGACATGGCGCTCACATTCACAATAGGATTCCGAACCATTGTAAGAATTCTGGGGACAACAACGAAAGTGTTGTGGGATTACCTTCAGCCACTCCACATAACAAAGCCTTCTTAACATGATTTTTTTTCTCGTAGAGGTTAGCTTTAATTGCCGTGAACGAACAGATAGCCATTTTAGTTGCAGATTGTCGATCTCCGTTTTATCAGATATATTGCACATCACGAGGCTGTAGTTTACTCATGACATGAACTTAAAATTCAGGGATACAAACCGCATCGTCTGCCGTATTTCAGTCATTGGGCACAATTGTCGACAGAGCATCTCAGCATTTCCGACATACCTCGCAGAGGCCTCTTCCAAATTTGCTCCATGTTACGCATTACACAGCATTTGTGAAGCAGCCTACCATGTTCGTGTGTCACTTATAACCGAGCTGTAGTGGGCATTTACTGTAGCGGCGAGTGACTGACGTCAACTATCAAGTAATTCTAATCGGACTGTAGTTTGTTTCGCTGCGCTGCTGTGGTTGTGGCGCGCCGCTCCACTAAAATCGCAGCCTTAGACTCATGCCAGAGCTCATACCAGACCCAAAACAAAAGGTGAAAGGAAATTAGTAAATACCAGTACTGAAATATCTAACAGCGCGAAAAAGGCTTCCTTTCGACTGTGTGAGAAAAGCGAGAAAGCAAAAATAGAGAAGAGCTAGTTGAAGTCGGAAATTAAATTCTAGAATCGCCCGACTCTCGCAGTTGCTCGGGTGTCTCTCGCGGAATCCGCGCTCCTTTTACTGTGAAGCGCCGCGAAGTGTCGAAATCAAAGTAGCTGTTAAACCCGCTGGGCGGAACCTCTTTAAGCGCCGACGACGTGAACGAGGGCTCAAAAGGCAGTAGCACTGCGCGCCGAGGACCGACGGCCCCGCCTAGAATTTTATGGCTGAAAGATTTACGGCCGCAAAACGCGACTCCGTTCTTCATATTTCCAACCGAAATGCGGCGAGATAACAATAGCGATATCTGGCGACGGCCCTGTCAATGCTGCACCCATCGCAGTATTTCGCGGCGACGAACCGGCGACTGACATTTCAGCTGTAAATGGCCCTCTCAACGGCCGTAAATGTGAACGTCAACGCAGCTCTGCTTAGTGAAAGGCAGTTGGAAACGGCAAAACGTGATCTTGTCGCGTTAGGGTTTTTTTCGTCGTGTTGGGAGGCTTGAGACGTGCTATATACTGACAGAATATAAAAGATGGAAGTTCTGGCGAAGTAACAGGGAGCTTAATATAAAGCGGTCGGTGTTTATACGGAACAAAAGCCAAATATAATCGCCTATATGTTTCCCTCCAGAAGTTAGCCCGTCTTTACATCTCATATCCCTAATTTCAAAAAAAGGCTTTGTGTTTAAAATCTATAATACAGTCATTTTTCCTTTAAATTCCAGTAGTCATAATAAGTTGCTTCGTTTTATGGGAAGAGTGGTCCTAATAAATTTTTAGTTTCTTTCAGTACTATAATTTGTGGTGCATTGTATTTCAAAAAGTAATGATTATGTCATGGTTTCTAATATATAATTTTCAGCATTGTTATTCTCGAACATGTGAGCCGAGCACGCTCACGCAACCCTCTATGAACATAACTGTTCCATTCTGGAAATGTGGCGCATGAGAAGGAATGACAGTTGCTTTTGACGACGATGACCGCTAGAGGACGACTTCCATCAGAAAGTGCACTTTTAATAATTACATGTCCGTTTATATTTAATAGCAATTTTGCATACTTAGTTTTTCTTGGTTTCTTAGTGAAAAGTTTCAGCGAAGCAGTAACATGACTCTTAGGAAACCATACAATTTTTGTCTGAATTTTCGTAGCCAGACGGAGAGTAGGAACTGTGTAACAGGTGTAACCGGTGTATGATCCAGTTTTGCAGAAACGGTCTTAAACGCTTGAAAGCAATCAATGTAAATAAGAACAAGCTAGTGATTTCACAGTAATTTTTTTTCAATTTTCATAGACGAAGGAAGACCGGAAAATGAACAAACGGGAAATCAAACAGCATGAGGTCTAGTTTTGCAAAAGATATTTAATGGTCCGAAAGTAATCCGAAAAATTAAGAAAACGTAATCAGTGATTTGACAGTAAATTGAAGTAATTCACGAACCACTGGTGCTAGTTGTGTAAATGAAGTACCAAAAAAATATCAGAATATCGTAAGTTGAATGTTCTACGCTTTATATTATTGTACCTACTCATGATCGTAACAGAACACTCACAGATATCTAAACGCCTAGTATTTCACGCTTTCTGAACAAAAACCAAAATCGAAAAAATTGGAAAGAAAAGTGCAATGTTTCGCGAAGCGATTTGCCCAAAAGTAAGAAAAGAGATTAGAGGAACTTTTGACATTTTTTAATTATTCTTGAATTCATTTCCAGCAAACGAAGAGCCGATTGAGAATTCAAAGTTAAATGTTTATACATAATCTTTGAATTTTAATATTTACTACGGCATATTTGACTGTTGGAATTCCATTCAATGGACTGATTACGTCAGCTGTTACACATGAATTCGAGCTTCATTCTAAGGCGTGTCACGTTTCTCTAATCTATTTCTTACCCTTACACAAATCAATTCACAAAGTACTGAACCTTTTTAAATTTATTAGTTTTAATGACAATCTGTCAACTGACAAAGGAAATTTTTTTATTGTAAAATTTTCCGAGTTGTTAGGCGACATCATATTCCTCTCCAATCAGCCGTCCAGGGAAACCAGTGGAATCCTCAAGAAGATCCCACAAGCTGGATCGAAACTTCAAGCACTGAAGAAATTTGAAGAGAACGAAGTCCAGCATAAAAAAAAAAAAACAACTTTGCCACCAATGACAACGGCCTTGAAAGTGGCTACTGGCTTATGTACCCTTATCTCTCTTGTAATGAAGATTCGGAATTATTGCCGGCCGCGGTGGCCGAGCGGTTCTAGGCGCTTCAGTCCGGAACCTCGCTGTTGTTACGATCTCAAGTTGAATCCTGCCTCGGGAATGGATGTGTGTGATGTCCTTAGGTTGGTTAGGTTTATGTAGTTCTACGTCTAGGGGACTGATGGCCTCAGATGTTAAGTCCCATAGTGCTCAGAGCCATTGGAAGCATTTTTTTCGGAATTTTTACCCAACCCAACACATTTTACTTGAAATTTCTATGGTTATCTGAAACCACTGTAAGTAAATCAACTTATTTACCTTACATTCCATAGTCAGTATTAACTTTTAAGTTATAATTCCGTAACTGTTGTAACCTTTCTCTTCGAAAACTGCTGAATGAGAATGTGTTTACTTTGACTACTTGCCTTAGATTTATTATTTTCAATTCGATCTTATTGTGTCTTTACACACAACAATTTTAAAGATTCCATTGCAGCGCATACAGAATTATTTTTGCTATGTCTTCTAGCTACCTCTTCAAGCACAGACACCAACCACACATTGGTGTACGCAGGTTGCCGTAACTTCGGCCCGCTTACAAGATTGTCCGCAAACGATCCGCATCCCCAGACACACACGCCGGTTTGTTTGCAGTCGCACCTTCAGCATCTGGCATGGCGCCCTGTGGCGGCACTACCTCGCATCCATGAGCCACATGCTTCGACCGATATTCATCAACGGGCGAGTGTTTAGGTCGCCGCCTGACCCCTCTGCAGTCAGTTCTTTGGGCTTAGGTAGATCGCCCCTAGCTATTCCTCAGTCAAGGTTATCATTGCAGAGGTCGAGAAGTCTTTAACCCTACGAAACACGTGCATAGTCAAGCAGCCTACGCTCACCAAGGACCAGCCTCCATGGACTTTGGCCGTTCTAGATAACCTGATGCCTTCCCATAAATCAAGGCCTCGAGTACCCGACTGCTCACTGCTGAACACAACTCACAGACCTCTTCAGTGTAAGAGTACTTCAGTACAGTCGTCAGTGACTGATTTTCAGCGAAAGCCAGGTAGTGCAATTCACGTCTTCAGAAATTGTGATACTGTATTCTGCTCACTGGACTTCAGAAACAAACAATTGTTCTATATCTGCCCGTTTCGGTTATAGCGTGTTCATGACTCTTTAACACTAAAACTTTCGCTCTTAAGAGTACACGTTCACTTGAAAACGGTATCTGAGACGTAAACTGAGCCATCACATCAAAATTCAAGTACTAACTGGATGATTATAAATCAGGCGCAATCATGTTAGCAACCATAAACCTTTCAGGCGAGCCTCACGGCAGTTTATTGTATTGGACCATCTGAGCCGCGGATTGACCGATCGTGATATGTGATCAAATTTCTAACATAAAGTATATAAATCCGGCGTAATCAAACTACCCAAGCAAGGGTCACAATCGTTTCTTGCATTGAGCCACAGCTGTCATCTGCTCCACTGCCGGCCGTTATTATTGCTGTTTTTTGCTCTATTTTATTGCCGTTTATTAAATATCCTGACAAGTTCCATGATTACACGACAAATTACAGTGGTTCCATAGGAAACATTACAAAATAAATTACGGAACTGGTATGCTCAGGATTAACAGAAGCATTGGGGAAGGTGTAGAGGAGACTGGTTGTTGTGGGGATGTGCGCCATTCTATCAAAAACCACAATTTACGTACAATTATACCACCAAACACAGTTTGCAACAAGTGATACAATTTACAATAAGTGTAGACCGTTACGAGAAATTCTTAAGTGTCATTAAAACTTGTTTTTTCATAAAAGCTTTAAAGGCTTGCCTAATCAAGGCAGAATGACAAGATCCGAACCTAGAATAATTAAAAAGAAAATAATGAGAGAACAAGATGTAACGAGTAAAAGAACAGTAGCAGTAATACACAAAACTAGAGACTACGTCCAGCCACAGAATTAAAAGTACATTAGAGTTAACAAAACTTAATGGCAAGGCTGAACAAAAGCGATAGCAGATCTATTAACATTACATTCGATCCGCAACATGCACAAAATAATTCGGTCACGTATGCTATGTTCACAGCCCCCAAAAAGTACAAAACCACTATCCACTGAAAAGCTAAAACATTATGACCATTTCCCACTGCGACGTTGGACGCCGCTTGGTGGCGTTACGGGCACGTGACGAGGCAACCAAAGTATGTATGCGGAGCAGACACGAATGTTGGATCATTCCGGCGAAGATATGGCCTGCAAATGGGGAAATCCATTGAGACAACCGACTTCGACAAGGGCAGATTATTATTACTACGCATAGCCTGGGAATGAGTATCTCTAAAACGGCGAAGCCGGTCGAATGTTCAAGTGCTACTGTCATGAGCATGTACGGAAACAGGTAGAAGAAAAGTGAAACTACCATAGGCGCTAAATGGTTGGACGTCTTCAGGGAACGCGGGGTTCGGAGGTGTGTGTGCTCTGTAATACACACATAGAAGAAAGGTTTCCACCATCCTGGTTCCCAGAACTCCTGAAGATAGACGTTGACTGTGGATATTGTATCACAGACACAGTCCCTTTGACTGTTGAGAGATGTCACTAAACACGCCCACAGATGTAAAAAAACTATGCATGAGCAGAGCCTATTAGATGGTGCGGGTCCGACAGCCGATCAGTTCCAGTCATTCCACCAGCAAGGAGGTACACGGCTCGTGTTGCCTGTAGTTCAACCATGCCTAGACGGTCGATACCGCGGTTCGATCGCGCCCGCATTGTTACTTTGTGCCAGGAAGGGCTCTCAACATGGGAAGCGTCCAGGCATCTCTGAGTGAACCAAAGCGATGTTGCTCGCACATGGAGGAGATACAGAGATACAGGAACTGTCGATGACATGCCTCGCTCAGGCCGTGCAAGGGATACTACTGCAATGGATGACCGCTACCTACGGATTATGGCTCGGAGGAACCCTGTCAGCAACGCCGCCATGTTGAATAATGCTTTTCGTGCAGCCACAGGTCGTCGTGTTACGACTCAAACTGTGCCTCAATAGGCTGCATGATGCGCAACTTCATTCCCGACGTCCATGGCGAAGTCCATGGCGAAGTCCATCTTTGCAACCACGACACCATGCAGTGCGGTACAGAGGGGCCCAACAACATATCGAATAGACCGGATTGTCATAACCGTCGGAGACTTGTTTGGAGGCAACCCGGTTAGGCTGAACGCCTTATACACACCGACCAGCGAGTGCAGCAAAGTGGAGATTCCCTGCTGTTTTGGAGTGGCATTATGTGGGGCCGACGTACGCAACTGGTGGTCATGGAAGACGCCGTAACGGCTGTACTATACGTGAATACCATCCTCCGACCAACAGTGCAACAATATCGCCAGCATTTTGGCGAGGCATTCGTCTTCATGGACTACAATTCACGCCCCCATCGTGCACATATTGTGAACGACTTCCTACAGGAAGAGTGGCCAGCATGTTCTCCATACATGAACCCTATCCAACATGCCTGGGACAGACTAAAATAGGACTGTTTATGGATGACGTGATCACTGAGGGATCTACGCCGAATCACCGTTGGGGAGTAGGATAATCTGGAGCAACAGTGCCTTGTGGATAGTATGCCACGACGAACACAGGCATGCATCAATGCAAGAGGACTTGGCTACTGGGTGTTAGAGGAACCGATGTGTACAGCAGTCTAGACCACCACCTCTGAAGGTCTCGCTGTATGGTGGTACAACATGCAATGTGTGGTTTTCATGAGCAATATAGATGGGTAGATCACGTAACTAATGAGGAAGTATTGAATAGGATTGGGGAGAAGAGAAGTTTGTGGCACAACTTGACTAGAAGAAGGGATCGGTTGGTAGGACATGTTCTGAGGCATCAAGGGATCACCAAGTTAGTATTGGAGGGCAGCGTGGAGGGTAAAAATCGTAGAGAGAGACCAAGAGATGAATACACTAAGCAGATTCATAAGGATGTAGGATGCGGTAGGTACTGGGAGATGAAGAAGCTTGCACAGGATAAAGTAGCATGGAGAGCTGCATCAAACCAGTCTCTGGACTAAAGAAAACAACAACAACAACAACAACAGGACGGAAATAATGTTTATGTTGTTCTCTATTTCAGTTTTCCATACAGGTTCCGGAACTCTCGGAACCGCGGTGATGCAAAACTTTTTTTGATGTGTGTAGTTTAGATTGTGATCTGTGGCATCTCTGTCTAAAGAGCACAATTCTGGTTCACGCACATGTGTTTCGGAGAACACCCTCCATCGTACATTGTTGAACATGGAGCTCCGTAGCAGACCACCCCCACGTGTTCACCGATCAATGGAAACGTGTTAGCGCTTCGGGTGAATAGCATTTTTGATGCACTAGGTCTATATCCGTCTCGAACGACGAACGGCGCCTGTAAATGTGCAGCGCACCCTGGACGCAGGCTGGAGGGAGACGTTCTCCTGCACTTGCAAGAGGCCTGTGGTAGTTTAACACTACTGCTCCGCTTGTTATACCGGCATGCAGTTTACATAGTGATAAGGCTTATTTCTGTCACAAGGCAGCCACGTATAACACTACTGCGGTAGCAAATTTGCCAAACATGGCCTAGACTTGCAGTAGACGCTACCCTCTGAGAGGAGTTCAGAAGTTTGGCCGAGTTTGCCTGACGGAAAATTGATATCGAACCTTAATTTCGTAAGAATAGCTGTAGGTAGTTAGCAGGAAGAAAATAATTTTGCAAAAAGCAACAGTAATCGTTTACTGTTAACTGAAACAGTTATACGGTCGCCAGTCTAAGGCATAAATGTAAAAGCATTATTTATAAAGAACCTCTTTTTACTCATTCAAAGCGTTTTATTTCATTAAATACTGTTCTCTGAAGACCAAGGAAGAAACTCAAACGGACAAATTACGAAGTGTTTAGCAGCAGTTGTCACTTTAGCAGTTAAGCAGTCACAAGACTTGCAAATGAGCCCTTTTTCTTGTTTACTTTAATCATTAGTTTTGCCTTTAACTAATATAGCCTAAACTTGCTCTTCACAACCCACACAAGATCAGATAGCTCATGATAATAGTCAAGTACGATTAATACACACATTTATTATACAAAAGCAATAACGAGACACAGTATGCCAAACCTTCCATCTTCGTGTGTCAGTAATCAGTAATCATTTCAAGAATCATTATCTAGATACCTACTAATCTGATCTATCCTTTTTGTTATGATAGAATAGAAATATGGTCCCACTAACTATCCCTTTCGTTGTAACAACAAAACTGTATACACTTTCAAAATTATGTAGCATTAAGGTAGAACTGGATTACTCTTCCATTTGAGACCATTACTTTTGCACTATTTTTACACTCTTTGTACTGACAAAAACTTCTACAAAACCAGAGACAATCTCCAGTAAAATTTTACTCCAAACATCCTCAAAACTGTTTTATGATACCATTTGTGAAGCAGGGTAGTTTTTGAAAACAACTTTAAAGGAGTAAACATTACAACACTCTTTTCCAAGTTATTTTCTTTCCTAAACTGATATTTAAGTTCGTTCTTTAATGATGTTTAAAAATATTCAGAAATAGATACTCTCCGTTACATGTATGAGAAGCAAGTAATTCTTGTCCAGCACATTAAGGGTACCAGCATAAAACTTTGCCGCACATCAGTAATACACACTGTAAAATTGTTAATGCTTTTTAATGCAAAGAGCACTCTCGGATTTCTTTTTTTTGTTTTGGTTTTAGGGCGCAAAACCGCTATGGTCATTAGCGCCCGGTCCGTGACTTAGGAAACAGTAAAAAATCGAAATTGGAAACCAGCAGCAATGGGAACGAAAGTCATAAAATTGGAGAAACTAAAAGCAGAAGGAAGGCTTAAAAATCCACTACAGAAAGGGGTTGGTTGTCCAAGGAAAGCTTCAAATGACTGATGTCATTTCACTGGCACTAATAAACTAGAGAACGCGGTCGGCTGAGCGCGTGTCATCTGCTAATATCGACGATATATCAGGCGATAGCTGTAGACGGGAGCGTAACGTATTAAAATAGGGGCACTCAATTAAAAGGTGACTTACCGTCCACAGCTGAGAGCAGTGGGGACATAGTGGGGGAGGATCGCCGCTTAAAAGATGTCGATGGCTAAAAAGACAGTGCCCTATCCGGAGTCGAGTTAAAATTACCTCCTCCCGACGACGCGTTCGGGAGGAAGAGGTCCAAGCACAAGGAAGAGCTTTCACGTCCCGCAATTTATTATAGGGAAGCATCGACCAATGCGCGTGCCATAAATGAACAACACGACGACATAAAACGCTCCGTAGATCGGCGAAGGGGATCGATTGAATAGCTGGCCGAAGAACAGAGACTGCAGCCTTGGCTGCAATATCGGCCGCATCATTTCCCCAGATACCAACGTGTCCCGGGAGCCAGAGGAACGCCACCGAGACGCCCCCCAGGTGGAGCAAGCGCAGACAGTCCTGAATCCGGTGGACCAAAGGGTGCACAGGATAAAGAGCTTGGAGACTGAGGAGAGAGCTGAGAGAATCTGAGCAGATAACGTACTGTATCCGCTGATGGCGGCGGATGTAGTGGACAGCCTGGAGAACAGCGTAAAGCTCCGCAGTATAAACCGAACACTGGTCGGGAAGTCGAAAGTGATTTGGGGTGTCGCCAACAATATAGGCACTCCCTAAACCTAACGATGTTTTCGAGCCGTCGGTGGAAATAAATGTGGCGTCCGTCATTTGTGCACATAGAGCAGCAAATGCCCGACGATAAATAAGTGAAGGGGTACCATCCTTGGGAAATCGACAAAGGTCACGGAGCAGGCAGATCCGGGGACGGAACCAAGGCGGTGCTGTACCCCAAGTTGTCAAGAAGGTTTTAGGAAAGCGGAAGGAAAGAGAATGGAGCAGTTGACGGAAGCGGACTCCCGGTGGTAGTAGGGAGGAGGGGCGGCCTGCATACACTACATCAAAGGAGGCGTCGAAAAAAAGGTCATGGGCTGGATTAGCAGGCATGGAAGACAGATGGCTAGCATAACGACTCAGAAGGACTGCTCGCCGATTGGACAGCGGAGGTTCAGCAGTCTCAGCATAAAGGCTTTCCACAGGGCTGGTGTAAAAAGCTCCAGACACTAAACGTAATCCACGGTGGTGGATAGAGTCGAGACACCGAAGAATAGACGGCCGAGCAGAGGAGTAGACTATGCTTCCATAGTCCAATTTCGAGCGCATTAAGGCGCGATAGAGGCGGAGAAGGACCACTCGGTCCGCTCCCCAGGAGGTACCATTCAGGACACGGAGGGTGTTAAGGGATCGCAGACAGCGAGCAGAAAGATAGGAAACGTGGGAGGACCAGCACAATTTTCTGTCAAACATAAGACCCAAGAATTTAGCGACGTTTGAAAACGGAAGGTTGACAGGAACTAGATGTAAGGAGGGCGGAAGATACTCCTTACGTCGCCAAAAATTAACACAAACGGTCTTACTGGGAGAAAAACGGAAGCCGGTTTCGATGCTCCAAGACTGGAGGCGATCGAGACATCCTTGAAGACGTCGTTCAAGAAGGCTGGTCCGTTGAGAGCTGTAGTAGATCGCAAAATCGTCCACAAAGAGGGAGCCCGAGACATCAGGAAGGAGACAATCCATAATTGGATTTATGGCGATGGCAAACAGTGCAACACTCAGCACGGAGCCCTGGGGTACCCCGTTTTCTTGGGAGAAAGTACGGGAGAGAGTAGTGTTCACCCGCACCCTAAATGTGCGCTCTGCCATAAATTCGCGAAGAAAAAGGTGCAGCCGACCTCGAAAGCCCCAAGAGAACAGTGTGCGGAGGATGCCTGTCCTCCAACAGGTATCGTATGCTCTCTCCAGATCAAAAAATATTGCTACTGTTTGGCGTTTCCGGAGAAAATTGTTCATGATGTAAGTGGAGAGAGCAACAAGATGGTCGACTGCAGAACGGTGCTTTCGGAATCCGCATTGGGCAGGTGTTAAAAGACTGCGGGATTCCAGCCACCAAGCTAAACGGTAATTCACCATACGCTCCAAAACCTTACAGACACTACTCGTGAGAGAAATGGGGCGATAGCTAGAGGGGAGATGTTTGTCCTTTCCAGGTTTCGGAACAGGAACGACGATAGCTTCCCGCCATCGTCTGGGAAAAATACTGTCGGTCCAAATTCTATTATAAAGGCGAAGGAGGTAACGCAGACTATGGGTTGATAAATGCAGCACATTTGGACGTGGATACCATCCGGACCTGGGGCGGAGGAGCAGGAAAAAGAGAGTGCATGTTGGAGTTCCCGCAAGGAGAAAACAGTATTGTAGCTTTCGCGATTTTGAGAGGAGAAAGCAAGAGGTCGCACTTCCGCTGCACGTTTCTTCGGGAGAAACGCTGGCGGGTAATTTGAAGGGCTCGAAATCTCATCAAAGTGCTGATCCAACGAGTTAGAAATTGCGACGGGGTCCACTAATGTGTCATGCGCGACAGTGAGCCCAGAGACCGGGGAGAAATTAGGCGCGCCTGAGAACCGTCGAAGCCGACTCCAAACTTCCGAGGAGGGAGTCAAAGTGTTAAATGAGCTAATAAAGAATTTCCAGCTTGCCTTCTTGCTATCGCGGATGACACGACGGCATCGCGCTCGGAACTGCTTATAGCGGATACAGTTGGCCAAAGTAGGATAGTGGCGGAAAACGCAGAGAGCACGTCGCCGCTCACGTATTGCATCACGGCGAGCCTCGTTCCACCAAGGAACTGGGGGGCGCCGGGGCAATTCGGAGGTGCGTGGTATTGAATGTTCCGCAGCTGTAAGAATAACGTCGGTAATATGGGTGACCTCATCGTCGACGCTGGGAAAGTGACGGTCATAGAATGTCGCTAGAGACGAAAAAAGTGTCCAATGAGCTTGAGCAAACTTCCAGCGTCGCGGGCGCATGTATGGCAGTTGAGGCTGCGGTCTAAGGACACATGGAAAGTGGTCACTCGAGTGTGTATCATCAAGGGCGAACCATTCGAAGCGCCGAGCTAGCGGAACAGTACCGACCGCAAGGTCCAAATGAGATAAATTTGCCGTGGAGGCAGACAAAAATGTGGGGACCCCAGTGTTGAGGCAGACTAGATCCGCTTGGTGGAAGACGTCTAGCAATAGTGAGCCACGTGGACAAGGATGTGGAGATCCCCAAAGCGGGTGGTGGGCATTGAAGTCCCCAACCAGCAAATAGGGGGGGGGGGGGGGGGGAGCTGACCAAGAAGATGAAGGAGATTAGCTCGTGCCATTGGTATGGACGATGGAATGTTTACAGTACAAAGAGAGAATGTGTATCCGGAAAGGGAAAGACGGATGGCGACAGCTTGGAAGGAAGTGTTTAAATGGATTGGGTAGTAATGGATAGTTTCATGGAGAAGAATCATGAGTCCTCCATGTGCTGGAGTGCCTTCAACAGAGGGGAGATCATATCGGACGGACTGAAAATGAGGGAGAACAAAGCGGTCATGGGGATGCAGCTTTGTTTCCTGAAGACAGAAGATGACCGGCGAGTAGGATCGTAAGAGGATCGACAATTCATCCCGATTGGCTCGAATACCGCGGATATTCCAGTGGATAATGGACATAGGGTAAACAGAAAATGTAGGAATGTGACCGAGGTCGCTGTCAACTCAACGACTGCTCTGAGTTTGCGACCGACAGCATGGAATGGCATTCAGCCGAAGGCAGAAGATCCTGATCCATAGGTTGGTCAGGAGCAGCTCCTGCCACCAGCGATCGGCCAGTTGATCGACCGCCAGCAGTGCGCCTCGGCGACACAGAAGACGGCCGAGGGCGATTTCCGCCAGGTGGTGCTGTAGATGGGACACGCCTTGGCGGAGAAGGAGAGGAACTGGGTTTCTTTGTAGCCTTCTTGGAAGTATGATGTTTAGATGAAGGAGGAACCGATGGTTGGGAAGTTGCGGTACGTAAAAGCTCTTCATGAGTATTCTCTTTTTTCGAAGTCTTGGTGTCTGACTTTTGGGCTCGAGATTTAGCAGAACCCGACGAAGGGTGAGCCATAGAGTGGGCAGGCGAAAGTGGTGAGGTTGAACGGGCGATCTTTGCGCTGGCCGATCTGACGACCATGGCACTAAAGGTGAGGTCGCAAGTCTGCGTGGCCGCCTCCCTTGTTGGCCGAGAAGAAGCCAGGACAGTGCTGTATTTTCCTGTCTGAGGCACGGTGGTTTTCTTTTTTTTTTTTTTTGTGGTTTTAGGGCGCACAACTTCAATGGTCATTAGCGCCCTGACTACTCTAAGAATACACCGCGAGGCACAAGTTGACCACAACAACTAAAAGGGAAAACACGATAAAAGACAGACTGACAGGCATAGGATTAAAAAACAGCATCATCAAATGTCCTTAGCGAGGTTTGTCAAATTGATAAAACGAAGAACACGAGCAGCTGCTCGTGGGTCATCCGCTAAAATGGCATCGAACGTATTTGGCAGGTTAAGATCGAGGCGCAGTGTGTTAAGATCTGGACAGGACATTAAAATGTGTCTAACCGTCAGCAAGTGCCCACATGGGCAGAACGGCGCCGGCGCAGCCGTCAGCAGATGGCGATGGCTGAACCGGCAGTGTCCAATTCTTAACCGGGCTAAAACGACCTCCTCCCGCCGAGAAGGGCGTGAGGAGGACGTCCAAGCCACGGGAAGAGGTTTTAAGGCCCGAAGCTTGTTGTCGGTAAGTGCAGCCCAATCGGCATGCCACAGAGATAAGATGCGCCGACAAATCACCCTGCTAAAATCGGACGAAGGGACGCAACAAAAAGCTGTCCGAGGCTGGAGGACCGCAGCCTTGGCCGCGGCATCTGCAGCTTCGTTCCCAGGGATACCGACATGGCCAGGAACCCACATAAAGCTAACTGGAGAACCGACGTCCACCAGCTGCTGAAGAGAGTGTTGGATCCGGTGTACGAAAGGGTGAACCGGGTACGGATCACTGAGGCTCTGGATGGCGCTCAGGGAATCTGAGCAGATGACATAAGCAGAATGTCGGTGGCGGCAGATGTAAAGAACAGCCTGGTAGAGGGCAAAGAGCTCAGCTGTGAAGACAGAACAAAGGCCATGGAGCCGGTATTTGAAACTTTGTGCCTCGACAATAAAGGAACACCCGACCCCGTCATTGGTCTTAGAGCCATCTGTATAAATGAAAGTCACGTCGATGAACTTCGAACGAAGTTCCAAAAACGGGAGTGGTAGACCGAACCGGGGGTGACCTCTTTTGGGAGCGAGCTGAGGTCAAGGTGAATGCGGACCTGAGCCTGGAGCCAAGGTGGCGTGCGGCTCTCGCCCACTCGAAAGGTTGCAGGGAGTGAAAAATTAAGGTGTTGAAGGAGGCGACGAAAGCGAACTCCAGGGGGTAGCAGGGCAGAGACATACAACCCGTATTGACGGTCGAGAGAGTCGTCAAAAAAGGAACGATAAGACGGATGGTCGGGCATTGACAGTAGCCGACAGGCATACCGACAAAGCAGTATATCGCGCCGGTAGGTGAGTGGCAATTCGCCAGCGTCAGCATGAATACTCTCTACGGGACTGGTATAAAATGCTCCGATCGCAAGTCGTAAACCCCGATGTTGTATGGAGTTGAGGCGGCGTAAGATGGATGGCTGTGCAGAGGAGTATACGAAGCTCCCATAATCCAGCTTGGAGCGGACGATCGACCGATATAGACGAAGTAGGACGGTTCGATCCGCTCCCCACGACAGACCACTGAGAACACGGAGGATATTTAAAGAACGGGTACAACGGGCGGCCAAATATGACACATGTGGAGACCAGCTAAGTTTCCTGTCAAATGTAAGGCCTAAAAATTTGGTTGTCTCCACGATTGGGAGAGCAACGGGACCGAGTCGTAAGGACGGTGGGAGAAACTCTTTGTAGCGCCAGGAGTTAATACAGACCGTCTTCTCGGCAGAAAAACGGAAGCCATTGGCGACACTCCAGGAGTAAAGACGGTCAAGAGAACGCTGAAGACAGCGCTCCAGGACACGTGTACACTGCGCGCTGCAATAGATGGTAAAATCGTCCACGAAAAGGGAGCCTGATACATCAGCTGGGAGGCAATCCATTATTGGATTGATCGCGATGGCGAAGAGAGCGACGATCAAAACTGAGCCCTGTGGCACCCCATTCTCCTGGCGAAAGGTGTCGGACAGGACAACCCACACGTACCCTGAACTGTCGATCCATTAAAAAGGAACGAATAAACAGAGGGAGGCGACCACGAAGGCCCCATGTATGCATGGTGCGGAGAATGCCCGCCCTCCAACAGGTGTCGTAAGCCTTCTCCAAATCAAAGAACACAGCCGCAGTCGGGCGCTTCCGCAAGAAGTTATTCATAATGAAGGTCGACAAGGTAACCAGATGGTCAACAGCAGAGCGGCGCCTACGAAATCCACATTGTACATTGGTAAGTAGGCGTCGAGACTCGAGCAGCCAAACCAATCGAGAGTTAACCATTCGCTCCATCACTTTACAGACACAGCTGGTAAGCGAGATAGGTCGATAACTGGAAGGCAAGTGCTTGTCCTTCCCCGGCTTAGGAATCGGGACAACAATAGACTCGCGCCAGCATGCGGGAACAAGTCCCTCGATCCAGATGCGATTGTATGTACGAAGAAGAAAACCTTTACCCGCAGGAGAAAGGTTCTTCAGCATCTGAATATGAATAGAATCTGGCCCTGGAGCAGAGGACCGTGATCGGCCAAGTGCGTTTTCGAGTTCCCGCATGGGGCATTATAACTTTCACAATTCGAGGAGCGGAAGTTAGGTGGCCTAGCCTCCTCTGCCTGTTTGCGGGGGAGGAAGGCAGGGTGGTAATGAGCGGAGCTCGAAACCTCTGCGAAAAAGCGGCCGAAGGCATTGGAGACAGCCTCAGGGGCTACAAGGACGTCATTCGCGACCTTCAAGCCAGAAACTGGTGAGTGGACCTTAGTGCCAGATAGCCGGCGCAGGCTACCCCAGACAACAGAAGAAGGAGTAAAACTGTTGAAGGTGCTTGTGAAAGCAGCCAAGCTGGCTTTCTTGCTTTCTTTGATAATACGACGACACTGAGCACGTAATCGTTTATAATTGATACAATTCGCCACTGTAGGGTGGCGTTTAGATGTGCGTAAAGCACGTCGACGAGCACGTAAAGCGTCTCTACATGCCGCGGTCCACCAGGGGACCGGTACGCGACGTGGAGAAGAAGGAGGGTGAGGGATGGAATATTCAGCAGCAGCGAGAATGACTTCCGTGAGGTGTGCGACCTGACGATCGCAGCTTGTAAAGGTTTGATCCTGAAAGGTCGCCCTGGAAGTGAAGAGCCCCCAGTCTGCCTTGGAGATGGTCCAATTAGAGAAGCACGGAGAGGGGGTATGCTGCAGGAGATGGATAACACACGGGAAGTGGTCGCTCGAATATGTATCAGAAAGTGCATACCACTCAAACCGGCGTGCAAGTTGGGGAGTACATATAGACCCTTTTCATAACCCTATGAACAGCCGTTACGCCCTGGTCAGACAGGTAGTGCTGATTTTCTTCGTCAGACAATCCATCGAGGGAGCGTGTATAAACGACTCCACGCGAGGAATTTAAGGTACGGTGCGGTTCCACCCGGACAGGGAAGGTGTGGAGCAGAGAAGTACGCAGCAATTTTTGTGCCTGGAGGGCACTGACTGTTTCTAACAACAGGGTGCCATTCCGTAATCTGGAACAAGACTTTACAGGACCTGCAATTGCGTCGACACCTTTCTGAATAATGAAAGGGTTGACCGTGGAGAAGTCGTGACCTTCGTCAGACCGAGAAACAACAAGGAACTGTGGCAACGATGGAAGAACTGTCTGTGGCTGAGACTCAGTGAACTTACGCTTGTGAGCAGACATAGTGGAAGGTGAGGAAACCATTGCGGAAGAATCCCCCATGATTGCCGGCGTCTCCTCCCTTGTGGGGGTCCTCTCTGATGGCACTCCCGCCTTAGGTGATTGTTCACACCTCAGGTCACACCTCCCGACAAACGAACGGAGGGACCAATCGGCACTTTCGGAAGGTATCAGCTCGGGTAATCACCCCTCCCTGGGCCTGGCCGTTACCAGGGGGTATGTACGTGTCCTACCTGTCTACCCGGGGCTGGGAATTACGCGTTACCCCGTCACCGGCTACGCATGGAAGTGCTTGGGTCGGCCTTCAAACATGGACAGGGAGGAAAAAAGAGAAAGGGAAAGAAAAGAAGAGGGGTCTCAAACGCCACAGCTGAGAAAAGGGCAAGGAGAAGAGGGAAGGAAAAGAGGGAAGGAAAAGAGAAGGACAGAGGAAGGACGAAGACTTGCAAGTGTAGAAAGCAAGGAATTTGTAACAGTTTCGAGCGTCTGTCTCCGGACGTAGGCACAAACCATACTCCCAGAGGGGGAGAAAGGGAAGGAAAGAGCCAGAGATAAGGGGGGGGGGCGAAGATGGGGGACGGGGAACGATGCGGAAAGGGAAGGTATGCAGCCCGGAAAGGAAGGAGGGCCACATTAGCTCGGGGTCCTGTGCTCGCTACGCACGTATCCACAGAAGAGTTGTGGACCCCCTGGGGGGACTCTCGGATTTCGTCACTTAAAGGAGAGGATCCTACTTGGCTAAGTGCATAGGACGGACAAATTGTTCAAACACTTTTTGAATATTAGCATTATATTTTCACAGAAGGAAACAACATTACTGGTTCATACAGTAATACAGTTGACACCTTTCGTAAGTGTGACGAAGTGACTGCGCAATCGTGGTGGTGAGCATGTGCGGCTAGGTGGTCTTTCTATTGGCAGTTATGTCTATTTACCTCTTCTTGGCGTTGTTAATGTCATTTTTAGAGCTTTTGCCAAATCTGGAACACCATTTTACAGCCTCGTATTAAATCCAAGGGCACTCCACTCCAGTTGCAATACTGTAAGCCTCACTCTGCATCTGCGCTGTTTACTCGCCAATTGCTTGCTACCGACTGACTGTGCTCTCTCACTTGCCGCCCAGACTGAGCACCACATCCACCTTTACCTAGCGCGCCATTTCTCTTCCGTTGCAGAGGGGAACTACTTTGGGTTTCTCTTTATACAATACAAAGTCCCTATGTATGAACGAGTTATCACATAGTTTAAAAAAAAACATTTTAAAAATCTCACCATTTAAAAGTATTAAGAAGTCAACACAAATATACATAAATAAATACCACTGTCCTCCAAATAATACAAGATCTAAATTTGCAAATAGTAAACATATCACATTACCTTTATTCTTTTCTGCAGTAGATGAAAGAAATTACATAGTAAAGAATATACACTTGACGTTATGCAGAATTGATCAGTATATTAACGATATTGATTGTAGTGTTACAGTAGTAATCGAAGACACGCTGACAGCTGTGAACAACTGCGTACCCGACGACGACGTCATCTTGCAGCAGTAAAATTGTCCGGCTCTCGGACCCAGACCGTAGTACAGTGGTTTGAGGAACATTATAGTGCGGTTCGAGGAACATTACAGTGAACACCCGATGTCTTGGAGACCAAATTTACTTGATGTAAACGCTATGGAGCCCATCTGGGTCGCTACTGGGCACCACCACCGCGTACGCATATCAGTTGCCCCTTATTTACGCGAATTACATGGCGTGTAGGTTGATATATAATGTCACATGTCTGCACAAACATACCAACAAGCTGTTCCATCATCTTTCGGGCGTGCACTCGGGACAGCGACAATTCTTCTTGCGATATTTCGGCTAGAACCCTCCCAGCCATCTTCAAGGCGAGCCAGAGACTAAGTTCGTAGCGTTTGCGCGTGCCTATTTATACGGAGAGCCACATGATACAAAGCTGCTGAGGATTTAAAGCGCATGCGTCAAAGATATCAAAGTCGCCACTACTGCGCTAGTCATAGATAAGATGTATATGGCAAAGAATTGTCTTTGTCCCGAGTGCACGCCCGAAAGATGATGGAACATTATGTCCGCCGGGAAAACTTCAAGAATCACATACCAACAAGCTGTCGGATCCCTGATACGCAGAGTCAGTGATGTATTTCTTTGCAATGGCGGACAAACAGGCTGTTAAACAGGTGGTCGTGATGTTTTGGCTCATGAGTGTTGATTAATTTGCCGCAAAACTATAGTATCTCTCCCATGCGAATGTATCATTGAATCATAAATACAAAATTTGGTTCTCTCAGTTCTGCGACAAGAACTGCCTGAACTAAAAGTTAGTCTAATAATCACATACAAAACCAGTTAGCATCCGCATAACGGCATGGTCAGCCTTGCATAGAACCGCCGCCCATAGTTACGGCAGTAGTCCCTACTCGGTTTTCTAAAATGTTGGCCGTATAGCTGGCAGACTTTACAACAATCACCAACGGCACCTTGGAAGCACGGAACACAAGACACGCATGCATCCGTTGCCGCCACGAAGAGTTCTCCGTCAGCTTCAGCCGACGGCCCTAACGCTGGCTTCAAGTCGCGGCTGCTCCACTATTACACAGTCCACTCGTTTCTGATGTTTCTTGTTGGCCTTGATACCAACTATTTTGTTGACAGGGCAGACAATTAGAGGTTTGGTATACAATGTGGTGTGTATAGTACAGGCATAATCAATTACTTTAAACCAGTCAAACTTCGTGGTCCACTATGTGCGAGGGGGATTGAACACGTAATGAAACACATTTTCTTTCTCGGCTAATTTCCGATGAAGAAATACGGTATCACTCTGGGACTTCGTGGAATATTCCCGCTTCAGGTCGTATATTTTCATGAAGTTCCGATAGGTGGCGGTGCTATACATATCTTCCTAAATGTCGTCTGTAACGGAAGTGAGCCGTGACCGGTTATGTAATAATTCAATTGCCCGTTTAAGTGTTATTGTGTATAATTGCGTAGGCTTCCGCGGCCAGAGGCAGTCGACATAAAAGTTTTCTGGGTACGGTATCGCGCCATAATGTAGAAGCTACTGCTGCTGAAGAAAAACCAACGTTTCGGCCACGATTGCAGCGGCCTTCTTCTGGGTCGAATGATTAATTTTTAACAAACTTATTTGTTTGGTATATGTTCACAGCCTTGTATCGGAAGCACTTGACGCCTTAGTTTTGCTATTCCGTGGCAGGAACGCGTTTTCCTTCTGCTTCGGCGGTCTTCCAGTCATCGCACGAGGCCTTAGTGTTAGCAGGTCACACGTGATTCTGAGGATCTCCCGTTTCAGCCTCAAGTTGAGTAGCTTCTTATTCTTTGGGTATTGTGCCATGGCTGTGTACAAAATATAGTTTCACTCTTACGTACACTCCTGGAAATTGAAATAAGAACACCGTGAATTCATTGTCCCAGGAAGGGGAAACTTTATTGACACATTCCTGGGGTCAGATACATCACATGATCACACTGACAGAACCACAGGCACATAGACACAGGCAACAGAGCATGCACAATGTCGGCACTAGTACAGTGTATATCGACCTTTCGCAGCAATGCAAGCTGCTATTCTCCCATGGAGACGATCATAGAGATGCTGGATGTAGTCCTGTGGAACGGCTTGCCATGCCATTTCCACCTGGCGCCTCAGTTGGACCAGCGTTCGTGCTGGACGTGCAGACCGCGTGAGACGACGCTTCATCCAGTCCCAAACATGCTCAATGGGGGACAGATCCGGAGATCTTGCTGGCCAGGGTAGTTGACTTACACCTTCTAGTGCACGTTGGGTGGCACGGGATACATGCGGACGTGCATTGTCCTGTTGGAACAGCAAGTTCCCTTGCCGGTCTAGGAATGGTAGAACGATGGGTTCGATGACGGTTTGGATGTACCGTGCACTATTCAGTGTCCCCTCGACGATCGCCAGTTGTGTACGGCCAGTGTAGGAGATCGCTCCCCACACCATGATGCCGGGTGTTGGCCCTGTGTGCCTCGGTCGTATGCAGTCCTGATTGTGGCGCTCACCTGCACGGCGCCAAACATGCATACGACCATCATTGGCACCAAGGCAGAAGAGACTCTCATCGCTGAAGACGACACGTCTCCATTCGTCCCTCCATTCACGCCTGTCGCGACACCACTGGAGGCGGGCTGCACGATGTTGGGGCGTGAGCGGAAGACGGCCTAACGGTGTGCGGGACCGTAGCCCAGCTTCATGGAGACGGTTGCGAATGGTCCTCGCCGATACCCCAGGAGCAACAGTGTCCCTAATTTGCTGGGAAGTGGCGGTGCGGTCCCCTACGGCACTGCGTAGGATCCTACGGTCTTGGCCTGCATCCGTGCGTCGCTGCGGTCCGGTCCCAAGTCGACGGGCACGTGCACCTTCCGCCGACCAATGGCGACAACATCGATGTTCTGTGGAGACCTCACGCCCCACGTGTTGAGCAATTCGGCGGTACGTCCACCCGGCCTCCCGCATGCCCACTATACGCCTTCGCTCAAAGTCCGTCAACTGCACATACGGTTCACGTCCACGCTGTCGCGGCATGCTACCAGTGTTGAAGACTGCGATGGAGCTCCGTATGCCACGGCAAACTGACTGACACTGACGGCGGTGGTGCACAAATGCTGCGCAGCTAGCGCCATTCGACGGCCAACACCGCGGTTCCTGGTGTGTCCGCTGTGCCGTGCGTGTGATCATTGCTTGTACAGCCCTCTCGCAGTGTCCGGAGCAAGTATGGTGGGTCTGACACACCGGTGTCAATGTGTTCTTTTTTCCATTTCCAGGAGTGTAGATTACATCAAGTAGCCACTTTTTACAAAGCCGTTACCGGGTTCGAACCGACAGGTTTATCTTCAGACCGCTAGTTCAGGTTTCACATTAGCTTTCGCCTTTTGTTTCCCCAACTGACGAAATTTCCTTGGGATGGTGGAGCCGATGAAAAATCCGCGCCATTACGTTCCAGTGCAGACCGCTTACAAACTGGGTAATACACCTTTTCTGTATGTATATGTATGCATGTAATGTAAAGCACCACTCACACACTAAGGAGTTTCATGTGATTTCCTTAAAATAATCCCGATCCTTATTTTTGATCTCAGGAGGTGCGTTCCAAGCAGAGAGCGGTCCCAGATTCTTTAGGCAGAAAATTAGAGCCTGCAGACATTCATAGGAGATTGCAGAATGTCTGCGGAGACCTGACAGTGAACAAAAGCACGGTTAGTAGTTGGGCGAGTCATCTGTCTTCATCGGAAAAAGGTCGCACGAACATCTCTGATCTCACTCATACCAGCAGACCGCACACAGCTGTGACTCCTGCAGTGTTGGAACGTGCGGACACTCCCATTCGAGGTGATCGATGGACCACAATTACACACCTCGCTGCTCAATTGGATGCCACAGTTGGTAAAGCTGACACACTCTTCCACCAGTTGGTGTACTCAGATGTGTGTCCGTTGGTTTCCTCGTCGCCTAACAGGAAACCATAACGAGCAACGAAGGAAACGAAACGGCTGTCCGTGGGGTAGTGACACACCACGTCTCCGAAGAAAAGTTCAAAGGCGCACCCCTGACCGGTAAAGTCATGGTATTCTGGGACTCCGAAGGGGTTATTCTGTTTGGTGTCCTTCCTCATTGTACAACGATGAACTCTGCAGTATACTGCGCTTCCCTCAGAAAACTGAACTTCTGCATGACAACGCAAGGTCTCAGAGATGTCTGCTCATCCGAGACGATCTCTCTTAAGTCCTGCAGACAATCTTGTGGGCGGCCACAGCTATGAGTATTCATGTTGGGTTTTAATAACCGCTCTAGCTATATTTTGGTCCTTTGTTACTGTACCACTACCGGTTTCGTAGCGATGAAGCCACACCTTCAGGTGACATATGATCAGAAAATTAGAGCTGAAAAGCTCGGAATCTTTCTTCCTAACATTCGTTGTCCGTTAAATACGAAAAAGTGCTGATAAACTGTAAGTCATTGTATTTGAGGGACAACGCATGTTGGGAAAAAATATTCCAAGCTTTTCGGCTCTGATGTTTCAATCATGTGTCACCTGAAGATGTGGCTTTAACGCGACGAAACGGGTAGTGGTACAATAATAAAGGACCAAAATGCAGCTGAAGCTTAGTATTTTTGAACATGACTATGCTCAGCAACCGTAATTAATTATGATGGTACAAACATCCAACCGGTTGCAAACAGACTTTAAAATTTTTTAACTAGTTCTCAGCACCAAGTAGGGGCACCTTCTTCAGAGGAAACTTATTTTACCTAACATTATCACCGGAAAGTACATTAATAACACGTTGGCATGCTTAATTTTTACAAGTTAAATTGGATAAAAATACTCATGTGGTTAAAAGGAAAATATCAGCGACATCGCTCTAGTCAAGACGTTAAAACTCCAACTAAAGCATTTTCCACCTGAATTCATTACAGATGTACTCAAAATTTTAAAACAGTGTGTAAACAAGCTTCTAATGGTACTACAGCGGTGTAGGCCACGAATAAGCAACAGGAACTGTGCAAGCAGGCCGTGCGAAATAACGACGTTAACATGATACAGATCACGCCATCTGGCAGCAGAATTTATAAGAGCTTAACAACATCTACACGAAGTTAATATAATAGTGATTAACAGATTAATGAGATGTGAATTATACAAGCAAGGGAGAGGAAAACAGTATTTAAGAGCTTACAGGGAAACGGATGGGCAACTTTAGCTGTCAAACATCTTTTAGTAGCGACTTTAAGCCATTGAAAAAACTTGTATTACGCGACTGCAGTTGTTCATTTAAACTTTTTCTTTCGCAGTGCAAAATTCCAATGTCATGAATTTTGA
This sequence comes from Schistocerca serialis cubense, assembly GCF_023864345.2. Taxonomy (NCBI): domain Eukaryota; kingdom Metazoa; phylum Arthropoda; class Insecta; order Orthoptera; family Acrididae; genus Schistocerca; species Schistocerca serialis. The sequence continues at coordinate 243,329,057 of NC_064646.1, forward strand.
TAGGTTTGTGGCCAGTGATCAACAGGTGGTTGGCAAAGGTTGAGTTATGAATGTGCGGAACATTTTTTCCTACAAGATGCTCTTTGTGTCTGGTAGAGAAAGCACGACCTGTTTGGCCTATGTAATAGGCTTTACATGTGTCAACTGATTTTATAAATTCCTGAGTTCTGGAGAGGAGACCGTTCTGATTTTAAATTACATAAGGTTGCTATGTAATCTGTTAGTAGAAAAGGCTACATCGCAGTTACGTTTGTTCCTGAGTAATCGCTGAATCCTATAAGATTCTGGCCCTATATACGGAATGGAAAAATATTTTTCTTTTCGTAAACTCCATCATTAAGATAAGTGCAGGGAGTAGTGATTCTAGCTTTGGTCTTATTTCTGAAAATTTTATCTACTATAGTCAGCTTGCTTATTAATCTGTTAATCACTATTATATTAATTTCATGTAGTTGTTAAGCTTTTACAAATTCTGCTACCGGTTGGAGCGATCTGTATCATGTTCACGTCATTATTTGGCACAGCCTGCTCGCACAGTATTTGTTCCTCGTGGCCTACACCACTGTAGTGCCCTTAGAGGCATGTTTACAGATCGGTTTGAAATTTTGACTATATCTGTTATGAATCCAGGTGGAAAATGTTTTAGTTGTGGAATTAACGTCTTGACTAGAGTGATGTCCATATTTTCCTTTTAACCAACATGTTAATTTTTGCAAGTTAAATAGCATAAAAAATTAAGTATTTATTCTACGCCTACCTGTTATTAATGTACCTTCCTGTGATATTGTTAGAAAAAGTAACAGTTTGTTCTAAAGAAGGCGCCCCTAGTTGAAGTTGAAAACAAAGAACTTTAAATACAGTTGAAGCTGTTTTCAATACCGAAGGTCACAAAATTTCGTTGACCTGTTCCTCACCCTCCCCACAGCCCGCATCTCGCATCTTACTGCATCTGTTTGGCCCAATGAAGGTTGCACTCCGCAGGAAGCAGCACCTGGACGGTGGAGGTTACTGGTGCAGTAATACGTTTGCTGCGAAGTTGACCAGTGGTGTGGTACCATGCAGGCATACGGGCCCTCCCAGTAAGGTGACGTAAGGCTGTCGCATTGCGCGGAGAATTATGTTGCATTACTTACTGAACGTCGTACATTCAAAAAAGTCATTTTAGCGCATCTTCTCAAGCTGTATCCTTTGTTCCTGACTTATAACTGGATATCTGCATCTTACGGAAATGGAGCAATACCGCCAAAGTCCGCTGTGGACACCTGCCGCAACAAGATCGCTACAAATATAGGTTGGGCAATTCCTACTCTGATTAACGACCTGATAACTTGTGCTGTTTTCTGTCCTAACAAGAACATCCTATTATCACATGGTTGAGGGCTGCAATCTCAGTTGGGCGGATTCGAAATAATGAACTTTCTTCATATAAAAATTTGAAAGACTATGGCAGTGACATAGAAGGATGTGAGTTATCGTAGTTCTATGCTATATAGAAAGCAGGATTCGGGGGGGGGGGGGGGGAAACGGGAAACGGGATTGCGGGGATGTAACGGGATTGGGTGGGGTGGGGGGGGAAACGGGATTGGGTGGGGTGGGGGGGGAAACGGGATTGGGTGGGGGGGGGAAACGGGATTGGGTGGGTGGGGGGGGGGAAACGGGATTGGGTGGGGGGGGGAAACGGGATTGGGTGGGGGGGGGGGGGGAAACGGGATTAAACAGGATTTTTGTGGAAAAACAGGATTTTTGTGGAAAAACAGGATTTTTGTGGAAAAACAGGATTTTTGTGGAAAAACAGGATTTTTGTGGAAAAACAGGATTTTTGTGGAAAAACAGGATTTTTGTGGAAAAACAGGATTTTTGTGGAAAAACAGGATTTTTGTGGAAAAACAGGATTTTTGTGGAAAAACAGGATTTTTGTGGAAAAACAGGATTTTTGTGGAAAAACAGGATTTTTGTGGAAAAACAGGATTTTTGTGGAATCTTCTTGCTATTACCCTGTGGTGCTGTGGTCGGCTGCACTGCTTCCTCCCGCCCTCACTGTCGCGGCAGAAACACGTCACCAGCCCTGGTGCAAATTTCTTTCTCGTGCAAATTTCTTTCTCGCCAGTGGATACTCGTTTAGAAGTCTTCTGTGTAATTTGAAAGTGTTCAAACAAGTAATAGCACTTAAGTGTGCCTTGTGCCCCTACATCACGTTACAAAATATAACTTTAAAATCCAGCTTTGCTAAAGATTGTAAAATACGGTGACATATTCTGGCAACTGGCGTTTCAAATGATATTGGAAAGGAGAAGGAGAGAAGGAGAGAAATTAGAACTATCGACCCTGTCCAGATTTGCGCCGACAGCATTGAATATCTACGGCCATACGACCTGCCTGCCGTAGCGTATATTGTTTGGCGGCCAGTAATAACATTCAGAGAACAACGTTATGTAAGTGACTATCATTACTTTCAAATTACTTGCATGATGTAAGCAATGTACGGTAGGAAAGTTGTCTGGAGTGTGTTCCATACTGAATTGGTGTTAGGGATGACATCGCATGGCAACGTTGGGATCACATCGTGATGCACGTAATAAATTCACAACCAACGTAAATATTCTATTCGAATCATGTATGTGTGCATGTGCGTGTGTGGAGAGAGAGAGAGAGAGAGAGAGAGAGAGAGAGAGAGAGAGAGAGATAGATTCAATATGTATCTGAGGCTGACTGAGCTGATATAAATGACACAAAAAGATAAAAAAAACTCATGATGTGCATGTTTGGCTCATGTTACAGCACTCCTCAAAGCTTAGTACGCACTGTGATTCACTAGTGACACTCGTAGGAAGAGTTCTTTGTCGTCGACTATTTACGGCAGACTACTTCTCTGTGCCACATCTACCTATCACCCAAAGAAATCAGAAAGCTGTTAAGTTCAGTCATCTGCTACGCTGCTGGATAAATTAGCCGCATGTAAACGAAGCAAAGTTGCTGAAGCACTTCATCTGAAAACATATTACTTGAAGCACAAAAATATAATACAGCACATATTTTGACTTAACGATTGTTTCGCTATGAAATTGATCGAAAGTCGTTCAGGAAACTATTTGTTAATATTTCGTTATTTCAGATTGTAAGTCTCACATCACAACCTGATAATGAAGTCGTTATCTTTTCGCTATTGGTCAGATTTGTTACGATATCTTAAATATGTGTAGCTAACCACCCAGTTTTCGAACAATAGCTGAGAGTGCGAACTGCAACTAGTAATCTGAGGGAAGTAGGAAGTGACAGGTCGAAATTCTCGTCGTATTCTGGAGTGCGTCACTTAAACATCCGTGGAAATATTTAGAAATCTTATCCATTCATCTGCGAGAAAAGTCTCAATCCTCTTCGTGCCTAAATTTCTTACTCGTTAGTGGGTATTTGAAAGTGGTCAAAAAAATATCTTACACCAGATCAGGTAGACAATCACATTCGTATCAATGTTTAACTCAAGGAAAGCAGAAAGATGAGTCAGCTGCTGCACTGTTGCGAAACCTTCTTCATAACAACCAAGCATCATCACTTGCTGTGTTTTACCCTTGCGTAAAAAATTGAAAATCGCAGCTTTTCTACTCAAATATTTTTTTTCGCTGTGCAGCTCTGAAACGATTCTACCCATTGGTATATAACTTAGGCGATTTGCATGTCCCAAGCGGTTATCCTACCACTGAACAGACTGCTACAGCGCAACGTTTCTGGAAATTCTTCACGTCACTGAAACGTGAATGCTAGGTTAAAAGGCAGAGTGAAAAAAAAATATCCCATACATGACTCGATATTACAACTTTCTTCTTTCTAGCCACACGCTCTACTACAATAACATCACACCATACCCAAATTTCGTCACACTTTCTGCTGCATCAAGGCACTGCTGTTCTCTAGAGTTACGGCGGCTGTTCGCTAGGTGGAAGTGGCATAGTTATAGCAATTTAACTTTAATTCATCGTAATTCAGACAACGTAAAGGAAATATATACACTACTGGCCATTAAAATTGCTACACCAAGAAGAAATGCAGATGTTAACGGGTATTCATTGGACAAATATGATACTAGAACAGACATGTGATTACATTTTAACGCAATTTCGGTGCATAGATCCTGAGAAATCAGTACCCAGAACAACCACCTCTGGCCGTAATAACGGCGTCGATACACCTGGGCATTGAGTCAAACAGAGCTTGGATGGCGTTTGTAGGTACATTTGCCCATGCAGCTTCAACACGATACCACAGTTCATCAAGAGTAGTGACTAGCGTACTGTGACGAGCCAGTTGCTCGGCCACCATTGACCAGACGTTTTCAATTGGTGAGAGATCTGGAGAATGTGCTGGCCAGGACAGCAGTCTAACATTTTCTGTATCCATAAAGGGCCGTACAGGACCTGCAACATGCGGTCGTGCATTATCCTGCTGAAATGTAGGGGATCGCAGGGATCGAATGTAACGTCCACTGTTCAAAGTGTCGTCAATGCGAACACGGGGTGACCTAGACGTGTAACCAATGGCACCCCATACCATCAAGCAGGGTGATACGCCAGTATGGCGATGACGAATACACGTTCAAGTATGCGTTCACCGAGATGTCGCCAAACACGAATGCGACCATCATGATGCTGTAAACAGAACCTGGATTCATCCGAAAAAATGACGTTTTGCCATTCGTACACCCAGGTTCGTCGTTGAGTACACCATCGCAGGTCCTCCAGTCTGTGACGCAGCGTCAAGGGTAACCGCAGCCATGGTCTCCGAGCTGATAGTTTATGCTGCTGCAAACTTCGTCTAACTGTTCGTGTAGATGGTTGTTGACTTGCAAACTTCCCCATCTGTTGACTCGGGGATCGAGACGTGGCTGCACGATCCGTTACAGCCATGCGGATAAGCTGCCTATCATCTCGACTTCTAGTGATATGAGGCCGCTGGGATCCAGCACGGCATTCCGTATTACCCCCCTGAACCCACCGATTCCATATTCTACTACCAGTCGTTGGATCTCGACCAACGCGAGCAGCAATGTCGCGATACGATAAACCACAATCGTGATGGGCTACAATCTGACCTTTAATAAAGTCGGAAACGTGATGGTACGCATTTCACAACAACGTTTCACCAGGCAACGCCGGTCAATTGTTGTTTGTGTATGAGAAGTCGGTTGGAACCTTTCCTAATGTCAGCACGTTGTACGTGTCGCCACCGGCGCCGACCTTGTGTGAATGCTCTGCAAAGCTAATCATTTGCATATGACAGCATCTTGTTCCTGTCGGTTAAATTTCACATCTGTAACACGTCATCTTCGTGGTGTAGCAATTTTAATGGCCAGTAGTGTATAAATTACGTGTAGATAAACCTGTCATGTTAGTGAGTATCTAGCACTGAAAACGGATCACGTGCACATGCAGTTGGTCAAGAGAAGGCGACCTTAGTTTATAATAAGGGTGTTAAAAAGGATACCGACTAAGTTCTAAGGATTTTAGAGGGTGTCGCGAGGAAGAAACTGAGAACAAGAACCCATGCCTAGATACGACATACAATGACGCTACAAAGCGTCGGAGTTACAGGCGCCGACGCCTGCCGGTAGACAACCCCTTCGACAGCAGACATGACTTTGTACGCTGGTGAACCGCAGGAGGAACGCCTCGCAATGTTGTTTGTTATGCAGTGATCGCTACTGACTACCACAATCGTCAGCAGAGAATATGCTGCTAATTGCTACGTAGGCTGGCCATGTCTCCTATAAATGCGATGTTCGTGGTCTCTGGATGACAGTTTCAGAAACTGGTTTCCACCTGCCATTTATTTTTCTCCTCTATACCGAAAAACATTGGGGATTTTAGGGGGACAGAGGAGAAAAACAGACTGCAGATGGAAACGTCTGAAATCATCCTCCAGCGAGGCAACAGAGCATCGCATTCGTAGGAGATACGGCCTGCCCACACAGGCGATCGCGGCGATCGCTGATTTACTAACGAAGGGTTATTGTCGGACGTTGGGTGACTTATCCTGACTCGGATTCATAACCACAATTCGTTCCTCACGACAAGCTCTGCAGCTTCGCGAAGTTTGTAGAGCCACTTTTGTGATAGCCTGTATGTGGAAATTGTAATACAGATCGACATTGGTTGAGAAAGCCTCTTTGAAGATGTGAAATGTGAATCCAAAAATGAACTACCATGCTTAATAATCTAACAGAACAACTGACGCTGAAGTCATACTCTGTGACGGATGAGTATGGCAGTACAAGCGACTTTTGGTATCAGCTGATATTTGTACGATATTTATTAAATGCAACCTGTATCCTGCCGCACGTTGCTGTGGCTCCGTCTGCTTAACTGGAAAGGAAAGAGAAAGCACGCATTTCTAGTGTGTGTGTGTGTGTGTGTGTGTGTGTGTGTGTGTGTATTCGATGTACGTCCTAATCTTACTCTTTCTCCATCCCCCTGTCTCTGTCAATCTCCGCCTCATCGTCTCTATCTTCCCTCCTTCCACTCTTTCTGCCCCTAAATCTGTCCATCTCTCGTCTCCATTTTCTATGTCCATTTCCTCCCACCCTTCTGACCAGCTCCAAACAAATTCAGAAGAAAAACGTCAAAAAGGCAAGATCGCAAGTAAATCATTTATTCCAATAACCGGTTTCGGTAAAACTGAGTTACCTTCTTCGGCTCTTATGCACTACAACTTAGTCTTACCGGAAGCGGTTATTGAAATAAATGCTTTACTGGAAATCATGGTTCTGAAGTTTTTCTTCTCAGTTTATGACACTGCAGAGCACCCCACATACTGGTGCAATACGAGTGATATATACGTGTAGACTATTGTCAGTCTGAATGTTCCTTAGGACATTGTGTGTGAGGAATGTTTCCTGAAAGTTTGGCCGTACCTTTTTGTAACACCCTGTATAAACAGATGTTGTGTCAAAATTTCGAAGCAATCGGTGAAAAACTTTCGGAGATTCAAGATTTTGAACTACCGAACATACGACCTATCATATTTATACAGGGTGTTACAAAAAGGTACGGGCAGACTTTCAGGAAACATTCCTCACACACCAAGAAAGAAAATATGTTATGTGGACATATGTCCGGAAACACTTTCCATGTTAGAGCTCATTTTATTACTTCTCTTCAAATCATATTAATCATGGAATGGAAACACACACCAACAGAGCGTACCAGCGTGAATTCAAACACTTTGTTACAGGAAATGTTCAAAATGTCCTCCGTTAGCGAGGAGACATGCATCCACCCTCCGTCGCATGGAATCCCTGATGCGCTGATGCAGCCCTGGAGAATGGCGTATTGTATCATAGCCGTCCACAATACGACCACGAAGAGTCTCTACATTTGTTACCAGAGTTGCGTAGACAAGAGCTTTCAAATGCCCCCATAAATGAAAGTCAAGAAGGTTGAGGTCAGGAGAGCGTGGAGGCCATGCAATTGGTCCGCCTCTACCAATCCATCGGTCACCGAATCTGTTGTTGAGAAGCGTACGAACACTTGGACTGAAATGTGCAGGAGCTCTATCGTGCATGAACCACATGTGTCGTACTTGTAAAGGCACATGTTCTAGCAGCACAGGTAGAGTATCCCGTACGAAATCATGATAACCTGCTCCATTCATCGTAGGTGGAAGAACATGAGGCCCAATCGAGACATCAACAATGCCTGCCCAAACGTTCACAGAAAATCTGTGTTGATGGCGTGATTGCACAATTGCGTGCGGATTCTCGTCAGCCCACTCATGTTGATTGTGAAAATTTACAATGTGATCACGTTGGAATGAAGCCTCGTCCGTAAAGAGAATATTTGCACTGAAATGAGGATTGACACATTGTTGGATGAACCATTCGCAGAAGTGTACCCGTGGAGGCCAATCAGCTGCTGATAGTGCCTGGACACACTGTACATGGTACGGAAACAACTGGTTCTCCCGTAGCACTCTCCATCCAGTGACGTGGTCAACGTTACCTTGTACAGCAGCAACTTCTCTGACACTGACATGAGGGTTATCGTCAACTGCACGAAGAATTGCCTCGTCCATTGCAGGTGTCCTCGTCGTTCTAGGTCTTCCCCAGTCGCGAGTCATAGGCTGGAATGTTCCGTGCTCCCTAAGACGCCGATCAATTGCTTCGAACGTCTTCCTGCCGGGACACCTTCGTTCTGGAAATATGTCTCGATACAAACGTACCGCGCCACGGCTATTGCTCCGTGCTAATCCATACATCAAATGGGCATCTGCCAACTCCGCATTTGTAAATATTGCACTGACTGTAAAACCACGTTCGTGATGAACACTAACCTGTTGATGCTACGTACTGATGTGCTTGATGCTAGTACTGTAGAGCAATGAGTCGCATGTCAACACAAGCACCGAAGTCAACATTACCTTCTTTCAATTGGGCCAACTGGCGGTGAATCGAGGAAGTACAGTACATACTGACGAAACTAAAATGAGCTCTAACATGGAAATTAAGCGTTTCCGGACACATGTCCACGTAACATCTTTTCTTTATTTTTGTGTGAGGAATGTTTCCTGTATGTTTGGCCGTACCTTTTTGTAACACCCTGTATATTACTTAGGTAATTTACATACCATCTAGCACACCTGGAGGTATATACACTCATCAGCCCGAACATTTGACCACTTACCTAATAGCCAATATGCCCACCTTTGGCACGGATAACAGCGACGTGGTATGGAAGCAGTGACGCTTTAGTAGGACGCTGGAGGGAGTTGGCGGCTCCTGTCCACAGACAGGTGACTTTATTCCCGTAAATTCCGAGGAGTAGTACAATGAATTGTGACGCCACGTCCAATCACATCGCAGATGTGTTCGACATGGTTCCGGTCTGGCGAGTTGAGGGGCCAGCAAATCACCTAGAACTCACCACTGTATTCCTCGAATCACCCTTGTGAGATGGCGCATTATCTTGTTGAAAAATCCACTGTCGTCGAAAAACATGATCATCATAAAGGGGTATACGTGGTCTGCAACCAGTGTGCGACACTCCTTGGTTGTCATGTTACCTCGCACGAGCTGCACTAAACCCAAGAATGTCCACGTGACTGTTCCCAGAGCACAATGGAGCCGCCGCCACCTTGTCTCCGTCCCACAGTACAGGTTCCAAGGATCAGTACCCCTGGGAGACGACGGATCCGCGAATTCCCATACGTATGATGAAGAACGGGTCGTGATTCATCACACTGTGCAACGCTGCCTGTCCTGTTTGTACAGTCTGCCCGCCAATGACGTTCGACATCTGTAGTGAGTGGTGACCGCCCTTCCCCACGACGTGTGGACATGGTTTCACATTGATTTCGCCACTACAGTATTTTTCGAAATACTCGTACTGAGACTCTAAGTCGTCACTATTTGCCCTCGATCAAACTCAGATCGCGCACCTTCCCCATTCTACACACAGACAGCACGCTCACTGATACTACAAGTACCGTGTAGCACTCATTCCTCCTCATGTGACGCAGTTATCACCTGGACGGGTCTATATCGATAGTAGATCTGTGGCTGATTCTAATTCAGTTTTAAGTCAACGTTTCAAGCCAACCGACTGACCACTTTTTGAGGTTTATGAGCACAAAAATGATACTCATGAGAGTATATAATCAACATATGCACAATGAACAATGCGTTCTTCATTCCTAGATGACATCACGTTAACACATTGTAGCACTGCCTCTCGTCCTGATAAATGCCTCAGTTCAGCGACGAAGAAAATCTGTAACAGAAACCACTCACTGATGGTTAGATTCCGAAATGGTTATTACTACATCTCGTCTCTTGATCCAAACATCGAGCTGTGACAGTGCCTGAGTACTCGTCAAACCAGGAGTGTAGTATGCAGCCATGTTAACACGGCTGTTATCTTGCAAGTGTCCTCACTCATAATTAGAGAAGACAACACCCTCTCACTGAAAATTTTGATGCGAACACCCTGGTTCATCGTTATGGTAACCTGAACGCGTTGACTCAATTCAATGTACGCAAAACGCCCCCAAAATATCACAAGACGATCTTTTGGCCCGAACTGCAGCGTCCACACATTAGGATAATGTTCTCAGTGGGCCATCGCTGCAGTCGACACCGCAGGTCATTTGGAAAACAGGCAAAATCGTGACCTGTTGTAACTCACTACGCGCCTGCCGTCAGGTTTTTTTTTTTTTATCAGCCTTCCCAATGGTTTGATGCGGCTCGCCGCGAATTCCTCTCCTCTGCTAACGCTTTCATCTCAGAGTAGCAGTTGCAAACTAAGTATTCCAATCTCTGTCGTCCTCTGCAGTTTTGCCCTCCACAGCCCCCTCAAGTATCATGGAGGTCATCCCCTGACGTCTTAACAGATGTCTTATAATCCTGTCCCTTCTCCCTGTAAGTGTTTTCCACCTATTTCCTCTCCGATTCTGCGCATGACCTCATTTCTTACCTTCTCAGTACACCCACTTTTTTTGACATACGCCTGTAGCACCGCATCTGCAATACTTCGATTTTCTTCTGTTCCGGTTTTTCCATAGTCCATGTTTCACTACCAAATAATGCTGTGCTCCAAACCCATATTCTCAAAATTTTCTTCCTCAAATTGAGACCTATGTTTGAAATTAGTAGCCTTCTCTTGGCCAGGAACGCCCTTTTTTCCAGTGCTAGTCTGCTTTTGATGTCTTCCTTGCCCCGTCCGTCATTGGTTATTTTGTTGCCTAGGTAGCAAACTTCCTCAACTTCATCTACTTCGTGACCATTAGTCCTGATGTTAAGTTTCTCGCTGGTCTTATTTCTGCTACTTCCCATTACTTTCGTCTTTTTTCGATTTATTCGTATTCTGTACTCATTAGACTGTTCATTTCATTCCGCAGATCATGTAATTCTTCTTCACTTTCACTCAGGACAGCAATGTCTTCAGCTAATCGTATCATTGATCTGCTTTCACCATGAATTTTAATTCTACTCCTGAACCTTTCTTTTATTTCCATCTCTGCTTCTTCGATTTACAGATTGAACAATAGCTGCGTGAGGTTACATCGCTGTCTGACACTCTTTAATCCGAGCATTTCGTTCTTGGTCGTCCACTGTTGTTATTCGCTCTTTGCTGTTGTACACATTGTATATTACCCGTCTCTCCTATAGCTTACCCCTACATTTATCAAAATTTCGAGCATCGCCGTCCACTATTTTACATTGTCGAAAGCTTTTTCAAGTCGACAGATCCTATGAACTTGTCTTGGTTTTTCTTTAGAGTAGCTTCCATTATTAACCGCAACGTGAGAATTGTCTCTGGTATTTTTACCATTCCTAAAGCGGAACTGATTGTCGTCTAACACATGCTCAATCTTCTCCATTCTTCTGTATATTACTCTTATCAGCAACTTGAAAGCATGAGCTGTTAAGCTGATTGTGCAATAATTCGCGCACTTGTCAACTCTGGCAATCTTCGGAATTGTGTGGATGGTTTTTTCCGGAAGTCGGATGGCCTTCAGTGTACTCTTTCCACCTCCGCTCTCTCCTCTGCGTTTAATAGTGGAGTTCCCATGGCACTCTTAATTTTATCACCCTTCCTTTTAATTTCACCGAAGATTATTTTGACACTTCTATATGCTGTCAGTCCCTCCCACAACCGTTTCTTTTTTTGATTTCTTCACATTTTTCACGCATACATTTCGTCTTAGCTTCCATGCGCTTCTTATTTATTTCATTTCTTGTATTTCTGTATTCCTGAATGTCCCTGACCATTTATTTTACTTCCTTCTTTCGTCTGTCAACGTAAGTATTTCCTCTGTTACCCATGGTTTCTTCACCGTTACCTTCTTTTAATCTATATTTTTCTTTCCAGCTTCCGTGACTGCTCTTTTTAGAGATGTCCCATTCCCCTTCAACTGTACTACCTACACGACAGCGGCAACTACTGTTGGGGTCTGAAACCGTTTGTCACCAATTAGGCGTGCCAGTCACATCCAATCCCTCTTAGCAACTATCTTGCATATTGCGTGACTGCGATTTTGACACCATTCATTGTGGACGCGTTCGACAGTGCACTTTGATACTCTTCCACACAGAGGCCTGACACATACGCACCACTCCACTGCCGTGACTTCAACGCTGGAGGGTCACATAATCACCTCGTGCCAGGTCAACACCATTATTTCCAGTAAGCTTCTTTTAGATGACGAAAATTGGCAAGTAGTTAACCTCTGCGAGATAAAAATGCCACTTTTTGGATAGTAATTCATCACTTTTGCTCCTACTGAAGTCTTCTCCCTACATTTCTGGCCTGACGCTGTTTCGAATAGTGATTCTGCTGCATTGCTGTTCCCTTCACCATTGACGGCCGAGTTCAGGTGCGGATTCGGCTGCATTCTTTTTCTCTGTCAGACTGTGTTTTTTTATATCAGAAAGGAAGGAATGGAGATAGATTAAACTGCCCGTAGACGACAAGATCATCAAGGATGGATTAGTTGTATTGCGCAGTGGTAGACATGGGAAGCTGCCAGGATCCTTTAAAAGAAAGCAAGCAATGTAATACCGAATAGGTTAAAAGGTATTTCTTTTACAGGAACACTGTACAGAAAATTAAGAGTATCGATCGACATTTGAAACTGACTGAAAACAATTAGAATGCCGCCAACGTAAATTTTGCGTAAAAACCATGAATAGAACGTAAGATAAATTAGGTTTCGTAGGTAGGCATATAGACAGGCATATAGTCTCGTTCTACTTGCGAGTGAAACACAAGAGGAAATGACAGATAGTGGTACGAGGAATCCTCCGTCATGCCCTATACGGTAAATTACGGTGTATGGATGTAAATGTAGATTTGAACCGCACCCCTCCAAAATATCCACTTCATTTGAGGTACGGAACGTTTGTTTTTCCAACAATTGTTTGGACTTTGAAATACGAGGGCGTGCTGAAAATAAATGCCTCCGAATTTTTTATTCTGTTTCTGATATCTACCGAGGTGTTACATGTCATGCGTTATTCGGTCAGCTTCACCGCTTCGCTGATGCATATTACCACCGTCTGCCACTAAAGGACTCCGAATTGTAGCATGTAACATGGCGGTATGTAACGAAAGTATCTTGGTGCGTGAAGAACAGCTACCTGCAATCGAGTTTCGAGTTCGTCCACACATGGACCACGCTACCCTTCACTGTATCACACACACACACACACACACACACACACACACACACACACACACACACACACACACACACACACCTGTAACAATCCTAGCGCCTTTGGTTCGCTGTCATAGATCCTTCATGCAGTTCCGACTTGGCCCCATCCGATTTTCATCTGTTTCCGAATCTTAGAGCACGTTTGAGGACTTCACTTTGATAGTGACGAAGCGGTGCAAGCAGAGGTGAGGTTGTGGCTCTGTCTACAAAATCAAACATTCTACAGTGACGGTGTCAACAAACTGTTCTCTCGTTGGGAAAAATGTGTTCGTCACCAGAATGACTATGTTAAAAATAGAAAGAAGATACAGAATGTTAATAAAGTTCGTTTCATTTTAAAAAATTCGTAGGCCTTAATTTTCAGTACGCTCTCCTACATCATATAACCTTGTAACATTCGCGTCATTGTACTGTATGGGCAACACCGACCCTTACTGCTCTTGCTTGGAGAATGATAAAGCAGTTAGTATTCTAGCAAGAAGGCAAATTAATTCTAACCAACATACGTAGGATTTACATCTCATATAGACTTCAGAACATACAGCTTAAGATCAAAAATGGCTCTGAGCACTATTGGACTTTTTTCTCAGGCCATCAGTCCCCTAGAACTTAGAACTACTTAAACCTAACTAACCTGAGGACATCACACACATCCATGCCTGAGGCAGGATTCGAACCTGCGACTGTAGCGTTCGCGGGGTTCCAAACTGTAGCGCCTAGAACCGGTCGGCCACTCCGGCCGGCTACAGCTTAAGAGTAAGAAATAAACAACTGAGCAAATAGCTGATACTGCATGCCGTCATATGGTGGTTTACTTCAGTCAATGGAAAAGCGCTGTGTTCTGATTAACAGTGTGTCGAGTTAGAACTCATGTACAGTAAACGAATATTTCTGGGACAATGTGTCACCCACGTTAAATCAGTCACGTCTTAAACAATGTGGAACTCGAGAGCAAGTTTTGTTACGTAATACAGAATGCATCGCAAATACTTTTACCAATTTTAGAGGTGGTTTACTAACATCAAAACAAGAGAAATGAAAATGTATTTCGGAAAATCATTCGTTTTTGAGCCAACATTTTTAGACGTTCTGCAGAAACTCATGACGAACCTATGAAGAAACATTTTATTTCTGTCAAAATAAAATATTTAGTATCACCCACGTATAGGTCCGTTTTGGCTTTTAAGTGGTGCCTAAAACATGATAAATATGCACAGAACGTATTCAGTTGTAAAGTAACATGTAAATTGTATCATCGTAATCATTAAAATATTCGGAGCGTTAAATAAATTTCAATGTCATCAAACATGATTGCATATACACGTGCGACAACAATATTTCTGCACTGACAGGTTTTCATTTTGGCGTACATATTACTATCTGCAGTCATGTAACGTCAGGAACATATGAACGTGAAATGCATGACTGTCGTTGCGTAAGCGTACTTTCACTTAAACCGGCGAAACATTCTCCGCTGGTTTGTTCGTGTGCGTGCATGTTCTGGAACAGCGACTACCAGACAATCAGGATTGTTTCGAATGAATTCAAAGTTTCCCGTTATACTTTGATGAATTATATCTGAATTAGAACTGTCGCTGCACAACTCCTTTACGTAACCTCCACAGAAAACAACTGAAAGGACCTGGAACGAACTGAGTGGGGCCAAATAACATACACCACATCGCTTCTTTCATTTGTAAGGGCACATCGAAAAGTCTGGAAGAGTGTTCTAAATAAAGCTGTTATAGATGTGCTGAGGCTGCATGTATAATTTCCAATTACCTGGAGTTACACCCTAAGTATCATGAAATTGCTTCAGGTTGACAGCTGGAATAGAGCCATAACGGCTTCATTGTGTGTTATATGCTAAATTTCATGTCTGCAATTTTTTTATCAGTTGTGGAAAAACACTCCCAGAATTATTTAGGTAAGTCTTAGTTTATCGTGTGTGTTCGGGAACTACAGTGTGTGTGTGTGTGTGTGTGTGTGTGTGTGTGTGTGTGTGTGTGTGTGCGCGCGCGCGCGCGCGCGCGCGTAACCACTGTCTAATGGTTTACATATTGGACTATCATCGTTGAAAATGACTAAGAAACAAATCGCAATCGCTCATTTTCGCAGCGCAGTGTGTTTTCTTCTTTGCTGTTGATATTAACAGAAAACTTGTACTTTGTTGTTTAAAAAAGATGTATAGCCGATGTCTATTTTCTATTTAAATGTTTATTAGTGTATTGTGCAAAAACTTCAAGTAAATCTGCCAAGAACTATTCGAGATTTTTGATAACTGTTCATCTTACATGTATTACATGTATATATCAGACCTATAAGAATAATGTGTATCGTATGTCTTTCCGAATATTCATTAGAGTATAGTATAAAAACTTGAAATAAACCGCTCAAGAACTTTTTCCAGATATTTTTTAATTACAACGTCCCCTTTTTATATGTTAGGTACATATTACATATATTAAAATATATAGCGTATGTCCGTCCGAATGTTCGTTAGAGCATCAGTAAAAATCTGACGCAAATCAATTTAGTTCTTTTCGAGATTTTTGGCAGCAATGTTAACCGACTTTTCTTTATACAGCAATAACGATGACAGGCAGTCTTTATTTGTGGCGTGACTGGCTGCGGTAATCCACATCAACAATGGATCGTGAGCTTTAATATATTTTTGTCGATACTCACTGTGAGCGTCACCTTACGATGTTATTACGTTACGGATGGAAATTTGTACATTACTGGTAGTTTTCATGCGACAAAACAACATACAAAGCTCGCTAAACGTGCACAGTACAATAAACGAGTTGAAAGCCTCACTGCCGATATTTTAAATCCCAGACGCCATAAGAATGCCATTCTAGAAGTCATCTCTACCCTCCTTTACAGTATCTCATACTGTAGATTCTGGCGTAGTTGACACCGATGTAATAAAGTACGTACAGAGCTTACAAATGAGTGGATGTACGTATACAGGAACCTAGAACACTGCTAAAAACAAATGAAATCAAATCATTTCCGTGTTGAACGTGGTAATAACTATTCATAGCCATCATATACACTGAACAGAGACGAGTGCTATACTGGCGGCGTAATGCCTCTAAGCATAGCGAATGAAGCGTTGGCAAACATAGCCTCTATGCATGAATGATGAGCGGAAAGCGGTCGTGAAATTGCAGTGACGATGGTTCTATCGGGCTGTGACTCCCACAGACTGAGGTGTCACAACCACGGCCCAGTTCTGCTCTTTCAGCCTCCTAAATAATCTATGCTACGCTGCTATAATTTTTCCTAGGATCATTTTCAGCGCATCGTGGAGCACAGACACCAAACGTTTCAACAAAATATTCATTTACTCTGACTCTGAAGGAAAAGAACAATCACTAAGTAATTTCCGTACTTGCACACGACAGTTGGGCAGATTCAACAGACTGCATCATAAGAAGGGGAAAAAAATTGCTTCGTACACCAGTTTAGGAGAGCGTAATTAGGTAAATATATTTTTCATGTTTGTTGACATTGTCAACCAGGAGATACGCCATCTACTGTAATTTTTCTATTTACATTCTGGATTTAAAACCCATGAAGTCAAGGTGGCACATAAAATCATCATTTTTGGACTTATTACTAGCTTCTGCCCACGAACTAGCCATCTAAGTTATAAAACAGGTTTATTCCTTGCTAGCAACGAACATGAGCTTACAGAACTGTATGTAATATTCTAGCAGGTTTTACGAGTATATAAACGAATTGATTACAGAATACTTGCTATAAAACTTTCTTAATTAGTGTTGATGCCATTACAGCTTCACACTTTGTTAAAAAATCTGTTTTAAAATCACAACATTAATGTACACTAAAGCACCAGAGAAACTGATATAGGCAGGCGTATTCAAATACAGAGATATGTAAACACGCAGAATACTGTTCTGCGGTCGGCAGTGCCCATTAGAACGCAAGTGTCTGGCGCAATTGTTAGATCGGTTACTGCTCCTACAATGGCAGTTTATCAAGATTTAAGCGAGGTTGAACGTGGTTCTATAGTCGGCGCACGAAGATGGGACACAGTAAAATGGTTCAAATGGCTCTGAGCACTATTGGACTTAAAACCTCTGACATCAGTCCCCTATAACTTAGAAATACTTAAACCTAACTAACCGAAGGACATCACACACATCCATCCCCGAGGCATGATTCGTACCTGCGACCGTAGCGGTCGCGCGGTTCCAGACTGAAGTGCCTAGAACCGCACGGCCACACGGCCGCCTGGGAAACAGCATCTCTGAGGTAGCGGTGAAGTGGGAATTTTCCCTTACGACCGGTTCACGAGTGTACCGTGAATACCAGGAATTCGGTAAAACATCAGATCTCTGACATCGCTGCGGCCGGAAAAAATCCCGCAAGAACGAGACCAACGGCGACTGAAGAGAATCGTTCAACGTGACAGCAGCGCGACCCTTCCGCAAATTGCTGCAGATTTCAGCGATGGGCCATCAAGAAGTGTCAGCGTGCGAAATATTCAACGAAACATCAGATGGGGGCTTTCGGAGCCGAAGACCCACTCTTGTACCCTTGAAGACTGCACGACTAAGCTTTACGCCTCGCCTGGACTCTTCAACACTGACATTGGACTGTTGATGACTGAAAATATGTTGCATTATCTGCCGAGTCTCGTTTTAAATTGTATCGAGCGGACGGACTTGTACGGATGTGGAGACAACCTCATGAATCCATGGACCCTGAATGTCAGCAGTATACTGTTCTTGCTGAGGGAGGCTCTGTTATGGTGTGGGTCATGTGCAGTTCGAATGATATGGGACCGCTGATAAGTCTAGATACGACTGTGTCACGTACGTAAGCAACCTTTCATAGCCATTGTACATTCCGATGGACTTAGGCAATTCCAGCAGCACAGTGCGACACTCCACACGTCCAGAATTGCTACGGAGTGGCTCGAAAAACTCTTTTGAATTTAATTTAAACACTTCCGCTGGCCACCAAACTCGCCAGACATACACATTATTGAGGAAATCTGGGATGGCTTGCAACGTGCTGTTCAGAACAGATCTCCACAGCCTCGTACTCTTAGGAATTTATGGAGAGCCGTGCAGGCTTCATGGAGTCAGTTCCCTCCAGCATTACTTCAAACATTAGTCGAGTGTATGCCACGTTGTGTTGTGGCACTTCTGCGTGCTCTGCAGTGTAGATACTGAAGAAAGCAGATATTCAGAAGCGATTACTGTACATACGGCACAGTTGGTTAACCGACAGGTTGTGCGTATACTTTTTCAACTAAGTAAGTGGTCTCTCAGAGCTAGCGACAATCGGACGAGTGAACTGCTTTGTCAGATCAGGACCAAATCAGATGTGGGCTTTCAGAGCCGAAGACCCACTCTTGTACCCTTGAAAAATCTATGTCATATCTATTACCAACTTGTGTTGCTGTTCTTGTTATGGGACACCAAGTTAACGACAGTTCTTCAATAAGCAAAGTCTCTGACTTATACGAGCACAGTTTATTTCAACGCCGAGGAAGATTATGTGCCCACACATTTATGTTCTGCGCAAATCACACTTCCGGTTCAGCCACATTTTTTTTAGTATCAGTTAGTTTAATAAAACTATGAACATAATTATTGAAAATTCATGACAGATCAAAACTGTGTGCCGGACCGAGACTAACTCTGCCTAATTTTTGCCTTTCGCGGGCAAGTGCTCTATGAACTAAACTACCCAAGCACGACTCACAACTCGTCCTCACAGCTGTAATTCCGCCAGTATCTCGTCTCCTACCTTCCAAAGTTCACAGAAGCTCTCCTTCGAAATTTGCACAACTAGCACTCCTGGAATAAAGGATATTGCTCTCAGACGGCTTTGCCACAGCCTGGGGGATGTTTCGAGAGTGAATTTTTCACTCTGCAGCGGAGTGTACGATGACATGAGACTTCCTGGCAGATCAAGGTAGGAAACGTGGTACTGGCGGAATTAATCCTGTGAGGACGTGTCGTGAGTCGTGCTTGGGTAGCTCTGTTGGTACAGCACTTGCCCGCGAAATTCAAAGGTCCCGAGTTCGAGTCTCGATCCAGCACAAAGTTTTCATCTATGAAGTTTCATATCAGTGCACACTCCCCTACAGAGTGAAAATTTCATTCTGGAATTTAATTACTGCTCAGTTTCACACGGAATTTTTTATTACTCGTACTACTTCTGAAATACGAAATTCAAAGACGGTCGCCTGTGAAAGAAATAATCTTCCATGTACTGCAATTGTTGATCCCTGTAAGCGAATGTATCACACCGTGGTCTCTGAATGGGGATAAACTAACAATTATTGACGAACAATTTCGTAATAATACTTATTGTGTGTAGTAAAATAATTCTTCCCCTCATATACTTCTTCACAGTTATATAAACTGTCTAGCAATAAAATGAAACTACTATAAAAAACAGTCGGATGTTTAACACTCCTAGGCGGGTAGGTAAACGATCAGAGATGCAACTCTCGATGATAGCTAGAACGGTCATCATAGCCGTTACGGTTGTTCGTGTTTAGTGTAGCTGCCATGTAGTAGGTACTTAAGTGGCGTAAACAGTGTCAGATGGTGAGTGATCACTGAAGGACATAGCAATGCCGGGTACTCTTGAGAGACGGCGCTATCATCAGTTGACAATCTGAAAGAGGTCTTGTTATCGGTCTCCATTTGGCCAGCTGTTAGAATCGAGCAATACCCAGATTTATGGGTTTCCACAGTGGCCCGATGTCTAACTGCACGAGAACGTGAGGCAGGCATAGTAATCGCCAAGTTTCCGGTCGACGACGTCTCACGACAAGGGAGGATAACCGATTTGTACACCGAGCACATGGTTACTCCACATTTTCCCCTGTCATTTGAGAACAAGTACTGGGCTGCCTTCGTCGGCAATAACGGCAGCTGTGGAGGAGTCCCATTATTCAGAAGTTTTAGAGTGTCTCTGCGGTGTTGCTCATGGCGTCATCGTATGTGGAGGCAACGGGTAATGACTTCAGCTCAGTAGTGGCAGTGATTGAGGGAACACTGGCAGCACAATTGTACGTCACGGACATCACACGTCGTCATGCGACAGTACTGTGGGACTACTTTTCAGCAGGACAATGCTCTTCAACACATGCCACTTGTCTGTCTGCATGATGTTGACGTACCCACGTGGCCAATAAGGTATCTGTCCTCAGTAGAACATGCGTGGTACCAGCTCAGAGTTGCCCAGTGCCAACGTCCAGGATATCAACGACCAGCTACAACACTTACGGGTCAGGTTCCCTCATGTGAGGATACAAGGGTTTTATAGACACCCTTCCCAACCGAAGGAGTACAAGCATCCGTAACAGACGGAGTGTAATTTCATGCATATAATTGGTGTCATCTTATCAATTCTTTGTGAACTTGCCTCGATTACATACACACTGAAATAACGTCACGTTTCATTTCGTTTGCTCCTCCACTTGTGGATGCTTAACATTGATTTTAAGGGCTGTATACATAATTATTTTGGCTATTTTAAATTTATTCCATATACTGGGCGCCAAGCCAGCCTTCACGGTCAGGCTGGCTCTGAGCACTATGCGACTTAACTTCTGAGGTCATGAGTAGCCTATAACTTAGAACTAATTAAACCTAACTAACCTAAGGACATCAAACACACCCATGCCCGAGGCAGGATTCGAGCCTGCGACCGTAGCGGTCGTCCGGTTGCAGACTGTAGCGGCTAGAACCGCACGGCCACTCCGGCCGTACTTCACGGTCAGACAGACGCCAGAGAATATACTCGCCCCACCTACTAAAACCGTGTAAATTGAGCCAAGGCGAATCTAAGAGCAGCCGTATGTTTGTTGGATCAAAGGCTGCGAACATTGCATTGGAGGAGAGTCAAGATAACGAAAAAATGAGGGTTGTATATTACTAGATAATGTTCATAAATAAGGGTGACTAAGTTAAATGTTTATTTGACACTACAATAGCGAAGCCATAATCACAGCACTAAAAAGTTTTCTTTAAAAATGGGTTACATTACCGGTTTCTACGAACTGTGTCATTTTCAAATGTAAAACATCAGCTGGACAATATATAAATGGAATTGCGGCCATACATTTGACAACAATTACGAAAAATAATGAGAACAGGCAATCGAGCCAATGGTGGTCTTATTTTTCGTAATTGTCGTCAAATGTATGTACACAATACCCATTATGTGTTCTCCAACTGATGTTTTACATTTGAAATTGACGACGTAGGTCGTTGAAGCCGGTAATGTAACCCGTCTTAGCCGGCCGAAGTGGCCGTGCGGTTAAAGGCGCTGCAGTCTGGAACCGCAAGACCGCTACGGTCGCAGGTTCGAATCCTGCCTCGGGCATGGATGTTTGTGATGTCTTTAGGTTAGTTAGGTTTAACTAGTTCTAAGTTCTAGGGGACTAATGACCTCAGCAGTTGAGTCCCATAGTGCTCAGAGCCATTTGAACCATTTTTAACCCGTCTTATTAATGAAAATTTTATGTACTGTGAATATTCTAGTGCCAACGAGATATTTAAAAAATAAAGGGGTGCCGAGTGTCAGCTTTCGAAGACTCCCAGCAACAGAGCACCCTGCTCCACGAGATGTACAGAGGCGTTGGCATTATCCTTCTGTTGGTCTGTCGAGTCCAATGCAGAAAAACGGTTTGCTTGTGAGCGCCAGCGACACGGAGATCGACCGGGCGAGGGTATCACGTGATGACAACCGTTGAGGAGGACCTCCGTGTCGGCGAAGCAGATCATTTCCCTTTTGTTTGACTTCTTGGAGCCTTTCCCTTGACAGAGGAAGACTCAGGTGTTTGTTGGCTGGAGGGACGTAGGAAGTCTTCGCGGAAGTATATTTTCTTCCGTCCTCTCCAGCCTGACGGTCGTGCAGCAGTTCATGTCACCCCGTGAGGTGAAAGTTTGGTGGATTGTTGCACAGCTGGAGGTCCGAACGCTGTTGCAGAGGCAACGGAAAAAGCAAGCGAAGTTCAGAAGAACGCGAAATCCCGAAGACTGGCTAAAATTTAGAGACGCGCGAAATTTGGCACGAACTTCAATGCGAGATGCCTTTAATAGGTTCCACAACGAAACATTGTCTCGAAATTTGGTAGAAAATCCGAAGAAATTCTGGTCGTATGTAAAGTACACAAGCGGCAAGACCTTCGCTGCGCAGTGCCGATGGTACTGTTACCGACGACAGTGCTGCTAAAGCGGAGTTATTGGACGCAGTTTTCCGAAATTCCTTCACCAGGGAAGACCAATTGAATATTCCAGAATTTGAAACACGAACAGCTGCTAGCATGAGTTTCTTAGAAGTAGATACCTTAGGGGTTGCGAAGCAACTCCAATCGCTTGATACAGGCAAGTCTTCAGGTCCAGATTGTATACCGATTAGGTTCCTTTCAGATTACGCTGATACAATAGCTCCCTACTTAGCAATCATATACAACCGCTCGCTCACCGATAGATCTGTACCTACAGATTGGAAAATTGCGCAGGTCGCACCAGTGTTTAAGATGGGTAGTAGGAGTAATCCATCGAACTACAGACCTATATCATTGACATCGGTTTGCAGTAGGGTTTGGAGCATATATTGTATTCAAACATAAATCACCTCGAAGGGAACGATCTATTGATACGTAATCAGCATGGTTTCAGAAAACATCGTTCTTGTGCAACGCAGCTAGCTCTTTATTCGCACGAAGTAATGGCCGCTATCGACAGGGCATCTCAAGTTGATTCCGTATTTCTGGATTTCCGGAAAGCTTTTGACACCGTTCCTCACAAGCGACTTCTAATCAAGCTGCGGGCCTATGGGGTATCGTCTCAGTTGTGCGACTGGATTAGTGATTTCCTGTCAGGAAAGTCGCAGTTCGTAGTAATAGACGGCAAATCATCGAGTAAAACTGAAGTGATATCAGGTATTCCCCAGGGAAGCGTCCTGGGACCTCTGCTGTTCCTGATCTATATAAATGACCTGGGTGACAATCTGAGCAGTTCTCTTAGGTTGTTCGCAGATGATGCTGTAATTTACCGTCTAGTAAGGTCATCCGAAGAGCAGTATCAGTTGCAAAGCGATTTAGAAAAGATTGCTGTATGGTGTGGCAGGTGGCAGTTGACGCTAAATAACGAAAAGTGTGAGGCGATCCACATGAGTTCCAAAAGAAATCCGTTGGAATTCGATTACTCAATAAATAGTGCAATTCTCAAGGCTGTCAATTCAACTAAGTACCTGGGTGTTAAAATTACGAACAACTTCAGTTGGAAAGACCACACAGATATTATGAGGCAGGCGAGCCAAAGGTTGCGTTTCATTGGCAGTACACTTAGAAGATGCAACAAGTCCACTAAAGAGACAGCTTACACTACACTCGTTCGTCCTCTTTTAGAATATTGCTGCGCGGTGTGGGATTCTTACCAGGTGAGATTGACGGAGGACATCGAAAGGTGCAAAAAAGGGCAGCTCGTTTTGTATTATCACGTAATAGGGGAGAGAGTGTGGCAGATATGATACGCGAATTGGGATGGAAGTCATTAAAGCAAAGACGTTTTTGTCGCGGCGAGATCTATTTACGAAATTTCAGTTACCAACTTTCTCTTCCGAATGCGAAAATATTTTGTTGAGCCCAACCTACATAGGTAGGAATGATCATCAAAATAAAATAAGTGAAATCAGAGCTCGATCAGAAAGGTTTAGGTGTTCGTTTTACCCGCGCGCTGTTCGGGAGTGGAATGGTAGAGAGATAGTATGATTGTGGTTCGATGAACCCTCTGCCAAGCACTTAAATGTGAACTGCAGAGTAGTCATGTAGATGAGACGGGGACGCGATTTCACAACCGCGGCGCTAAATTTGAGGTCGCATGTCTGCTTGACCATGTCCTTCGTGGAGCGAGGAGCAAGCACAGTACCTTATGTACAAGATGGGAGAATGCAGTGTTTCAGACTAGCACACAACTTTCAAGCGACCGGGTAAGGAACTTTTTCCTTCAACTGGATCTTCTGGACAGACCACCCATCGAGGTACACGGGACGATCTTGGAAGGAGGCGTTGCAATTGATGTAGTGGGAAGAAGAAGGTGGACTATTACCTCACGAACACCCCACTACAGGATACGTATTTGGCTGAGTGTCGACAGGGCTCTCGAGTGTGATACGATGACACTGGTAGCAGCGCATTGGATTCGGAATGGACGGTCGTATACTGATAAATTCATACCCTGCTTTGATTTTGACGGAAGCAACACTATCATAAGTGACAGAAAGAGTGCATGTTGACACTATGTATCTACCTTTTTCATCTCCCGATGGACTGCAGTGACACTGATCAGAGAGTCACGTTTGTATTTCTGCCTCAGTCAGACCATCGAGCAGCCTAGTGTAAATAACATAACGGGAAGAATTCAGTGTTTGACGGGCCTCAGTGCGAACAGGATAGCTGAGGAGGAGCGAAGCTGCAAGCAGCTGTTGCTCTTGAGAATCAGAAGTAGTCTCCAAAAGCAAAGCGCCATTTCGTAAACGAGAGCAGGATTTCACAGGGCCGGCAATTGCATGAACACCCTTCTGAACAATAAACGTTTTTATCATGGCAAAAGACTAATCGTCTTCAGTATGTGATACCACGAGGATCCGTGGTGCAGCTGAGAGATTCTTTGAATCGTTAGCCTCATTCCGCTTCCGTTTGGTAGACGTTGACTGTGAAAAAGACCATTGTCTCATTGCGAGGAAACCCCCATGATTGTCAGCGTCTCCGATGGTGCCCTCCTTCCCACTGGGGTCCCCCCTCAGAAGGTGGCGCACCCGTCTTGGTTTGTCGTTCATACCTCAGGTTACACCTCCCGAACACCTGACAGGGGGACCAATCAGCAATTTAGAAAGGTAGCAGCTCAGGCACTCTCCGAGCCTGGTCTTTACCCGGGGTACGTGGGAATCCTACCTATCAACCTCGGACTGGGAATTACGCTTACAGAGTCGCCTGTTAAGCGTCGGACACGTGGGCTTGCCTTCAGGAGCAAGGAGGAGGAAGAAAAAGGGGAACCTCAAACACCAAAGCAGTGGAAGGATAGGGGAAGAGGAATGAAAAACAGAAAGGAAAGAAAGACAGTGGAGAGACTTCTCTGATATCGGCTACTGAATATGCAGAATATTTCAAACATCCCAGACATGTTCCCCAAGGGAGGGGAGGAAGAATAGCAAGAGGACAGACATGCAGCACGGAAGGGAAAAGATGCTCCAACGGCTGGGGCCACGTGGTAACCAAGCACAAACCCACCGAATAGCGGCGAGCCCCCTGGGAGCATCGTACATGCTGAACAATGAGTCGTACAGTGATATAGTTTTGCAGGTACGTTCAGTATATGTCTTTGTGAATACTATCTGCAAAATGTGTCATGAGTACCGTTAGTAGATAGGTAGTAATAAAGTTAAGTCATGCTGGGCGCGACAGTTCTACAGCATGAACGAAAATATATTATGCGATACACTTTTTTTCTGTATCATGTTTTGGGTGTTGTCAGCATGAAAAAGTTTCGTAAAGATTTGGAATTATGTGTGAATTATGTTTTAAGTCACCAAGTGCTGAATTTCTCAAATACTGGATGAATTAAGTCTGCCACTTCACGCGTCGTGAGTTGTACTTTTTCACCACCACCACCACCACCACCACCACCACCCTTTGATAGGTACTTGGTTCTCACTCGTACAGTGGTTCTCTCCAGACAGTAATTGATAAATGCACCAAGTTTGGTTGAAATCGGTCTTTTGGTTTAGAAGAAGATGTGGATCATACAAATACACAAGCATACGTACCTACATACGAGTTCATATGTACATACATTTTTATAGTATGTATCGATTTTAATTAACGCTATTTATACCGATCTATCAGAGTGACGATTCCTCCTAATTGAGTATGTAGCAGATACAATTTCAAACACGGGCTGAGGAACATGAATCCTCTCATTGCTCTGATTTAGGGATTTACAAGCTACAACAGTTACGTCACAACTTTGTATTAACTGACTTGTAAAAAGTCTGACGCATTTCAAATCTTCCGTCTCGCCTTTTATATTTCACAAGTCAACATTTCTGAGCTGCTTCTCCCAGAGCACATATATTATTTACAGTTCGTCAAGTAAATCTGTCTGGCTTTTAAAGCTTTACTCTAAATGGATATCTCAGCTAATATACTGAGGACGTTGTATGAACGTTTACGCGAGTATTATTTATCTGCAACGCACAGCGTAACGTTATAGCATCAGTTGGGCCGCTGTTAAAGGATTTACGCGCCGTCTATGGACAACGCTTTGTTAGCGACGCGCTGTCCACACAAACAGCGTTTCCCGTGCAGTTTTGCCTGCTCCAGTTGTCTGAGCAAAATGGGCTTCCCACTCTGTTACAGGCGCTTCCTCGACTGCAAAACACAAATTTGCGTTGTCATCCGTGCTCGGGACGGGGAATTTCGACAGATTGTTTCAGCTGACATACTTAAATACACATCATAACCGGTACTGTAATTGTCCATCAGAGTGATATTCACGCGAGATATGTTATGTCCAACAGCAACGGTACTGTACGCGAGTGTTAACGCACCACCAAACGACTGAAATTTGCCAATGACGAATCTCCATTCACCAAGTAACGAATAACCGACTCGTCGTCTTATACTGTAAGGGACACTAGTTGGTATCCATTTTCCGACCACTATTTTATTAGAAACAGTTATTAGAAAAAGGAATCGGTCTATCTGTAGCAAAAAATCATTGATTAGACAGTTTTAAAGTAAAAAGTAAATTATTGAGCCTACGTCGTTATAAAGGACTTAAGAAGCATCTATACACTTCTGTTCGATTAAATGTGGGCTTAAATGTCATTGACGCAGTTATTAAAAGCCTAGCAGCGAGAACTTTGTGGGCGACACCAGTTTCACTTTCTTCTATTATTTTTACATGTCACTTATCAGTTACGCTAGCCGAAAAGTATTCGACATTGATTCTTTTTCTAGGATTTGTACTTCAATCAGCAAAAATGGAAATTTTATTGCATCACTTTGTGTCTGTATCTGTCTGTCCGAATGTTAAGAACCCTTATTGTCAGGAAAGAGTTAACGAATCAAGTTGAAATTTATGTCACACACTAACGTCTGCGGTCCATTTGAGCTGGCTAAAAAATTTAAGGTTCTACCTCAATGCAGTCAAAAAGTACTGCCTTCTTTGTCATATTAGAATATCTTTCCAGTATCTATATCGATATCAGGCAAAATTCTTGCAGAATTATTGATTCCTGGGATGGATGACCCCATACACATTAAATTTGTACGGAACCTTCGGAGCGCGCGTACTACCCGCACTTAACCAGATTTTTAAATTTTTATGTATCATCCCATTCGTTACTTCAGTTTACATTTACACGTGCTTGGGGGCGTTTCAGTCATTAGTTTACTCCATACGTAAGTAACTTGTATGTCAGGTTTGATACGATTCTTTGCGGGTTCCAGGATGCCCCTCCACCCTGTCATTGGTAATAGGGATGTCACCTACTCTGTTCTTTTTTTGCCCAGGGTCGTGATATTCCGGAACTATACTCATTTCTAAATGTCACCCACTTCGCAACCGTAACCTCACACCTAAGGATGTAAGGTGTGTCTCACCCCCAGTGCAATATTTTCCCTACATGTTAGTAGGTGTACTACGTTTCTACAACCAAACACAGCAGAATTTTTTGTATTCTTCATACAATTTTCTGCTAAATCTACATCTGGAGACATTAAAAATAAGGGCTAGATAGTTCTGCAGGGCACATTTGCTCAAGCTTTTTGCTATTGCCATGTACGTAATCTAATCCAGTCTTTCAACCAATGTAATATTCGGCGTGACAAATTTAACAACCACTGTCTCATCCCTGTCGTGGAATAAATGGAGTTTAAAGTAAAAATAGGTTCTAGTCAGATAAAAAGGAAAGAAAAAATGTTAAAATTGTGGAGACTTGGTTTGTCGGAAGATATTAATAAAGCTGGCAAGTCTCCAAACTGCTTATCCAGTCATTGTGTACGTCCTGCTGAAGTTCGTGGACGCACATATTATGTAATCACTGTAGCTAGATTTATCTGCTATTCGTAAGTGTAAATCTTTGAACAAGTAGAACTTTTGTTGGATCTCCATATTTCTTTACTGGCAGACATCGTGTATACAAGAAGGAATAATTTATTATGTCTTCTCAATAACTCAGTGAAAGTAAGGGCGGTGTGCCGAATCGCAGTGGTCCATACACGAATAATGTGCATTCCGTCTCTGATGAAACTGACTATACCTGGGAGAAGTACATATGCATAGCAGTGAGAATCGAGCATACGTAGTTATCAAAGTTGGGCATTTGTAGTTTT
The DNA here is from genome assembly GCF_023864345.2 of Schistocerca serialis cubense. NCBI lineage: Eukaryota > Metazoa > Arthropoda > Insecta > Orthoptera > Acrididae > Schistocerca > Schistocerca serialis. Next base: position 243,357,669 of record NC_064646.1, read on the forward strand.
TGTGTCTGTTCATATTTGTCATTCCTGAGTGTTATAAAAGTTCCTACTATTGCTGTTAGCTGTAAAGTGATTCAAATAATTAAATATCTTCTCTGTATATAAAAGGTAATGTCCTGACGCACTGACTCATCATCGCCGATGCCAGACCGCTGAGGAGAGAAACAAATTTGGAGACAGTACTGGTCTTATACTGTAGGCAGCGATTAGTAAGAGACTGTTCTTCGAAATACTACCCCTAAGAAATTGAAGTAAGGGATGAAAATGTTTTTGAAAATGTGTCGCTCTTATGGCAATTTTGAAGTTAAAACTACGAAAATTGGTATTTGGTTTCTCGGTCAGAAATAAAAATATATGTGCTTCAGCATTTTTGAAAATTCAGCCTGTAATGGCATAAAATAATGGGTAAAAGTTTTCCTGAAAATTAATGTATTATTGAAGCATTTTAAAAGCAACATCTATGAAAATTTCTATCTAACTTTTCGGTTGGAAATAAAAAATACGTGTTTCAGCGTTTTTAGAAATTGAACACTTAAGACGGTGAAACAGGAGCTGAAAATCTTAATAAAAATATTTCGCCCTGTTACATTTAAAGATAAAGCTATGAAAATTGGTATCTGACTTCTAAAAAAATATGTGAAATACGTCAGATGAAAGTTCCTACGCAGATATCAACATAAAAACTCAAAAAGCAGGACCAATGGAGACCTCCGACTCTATCCAGAATAATCGCTTTTTGGTCAGAAGCACATTGGGGAAAGAACATGCGCCTATGGCCCCAATTTGAGTGAAAAGTTTAGAAGACGTTGCAGTTTGAGAACAACATAAAACTCTGATTAAAGAAAACCAAAAATATTCTGTGCGGGCATTACAGCGGTCACTAAGCTACGGTATAAGTATAAACGTTTCAAAGAAATTATGCTTTAGATGATGTCTTTAACGGTTTGTTAAGTGCAGCAGTAAATAGAGAGGGGCAGCATCCATTGGCTCAACACTTCCTAGATCTAAGTTCTCTGACAAAAATGTAGATCAAAAATTTCATAATGTGTATCAAAAAACTTCACGGTCTATAATAGCTTTTTATGTTTCTATATGTGCAACACCCTTGAACTTCCTTTGGCTAAGTTCTTTGACCATAACTTACATGTTTCTGTATGAGCACCATCTTTACACCTGTTATGTCTAAGTTCATTGACCACAGCCTACATGTTTGTAAACAATGTATTTCACGAGTGCACGTCGTAATAGTGAAATATGCAGCTGAACTTGGTGAAACTGAAATAGGGACGTGAAAATAATAAGTGTGTAACTAAGTGGCAAAACTATCACCACAGCATAACTGTAATAATGGTGCTTCATCTTGACATAAGTACAGATATATTTCCGTCAAATGCTTCCTCGCCACACAATCGTCCCACTTGTATCTGTTTAGTCACCAGCAAATAATTGTTTTATATTTATACAGTGATCAACAGTATAAACGTGTACATGAATGTATAAACACCTGAGGGTGGGCGCAAGCTCGAAACCGGTCGTGTGACAAATAACCTTTTCTTGTAACTGGTAGCGGATATTTTTCTACAGCCTAATAATATTAATTATCTTTATTTTTGGTTTAACATGTCAGTTAATATAGAAGTCCCTCATGTCCAAATTTAGTTCGGAACTTCATGCAGTAACATGTCAGTATTGGTTTAAGTAAAGATCTTGAGTGTAGCTGCTATTAGTATGAGTTTAGCACAAATTTGCTTTCCATAATTACTGGTGTGTGCGTCATTGATAACTGCTGCTACACACAGCTCAGATTGCCCCATGTCAATTTGTATCCTGTGCGCTATTCAAAGGGAAATGTTAATGAAAGTAACTTCAAAAACCAATAGTCAAATTTCTTAAAAATATATTTCCAAGTTAATGTGCCCAATTGGGCTGGCGACCGTTCATTTTTTTCATTCACATATGAAGTTTACCGCTTATATTAACTCCCATGGTTGAAGTTTTAGTTTTTCTGTTAATTCCACCATATTCAAAATTTTAGTCCGATACCCATTAGACACAAGCACGGCCAAAATTTAAAAATCATCACAGAGGGTAACAGTAGCTTGTTTCACGGCAGACTAGTGTTACACCTGGCGCTGCGTGACAGGACATTCATCAGTTTTATTCACTAAAATACCGTTCATAACGTAAATATTGGACGGAAACAATTTTAAGAAGAGTATTGACTGTCCAGCGGCGCGAACTTTCAATAGATCAAGCAAAAGAATTAACAGAAAACTTTACAGGTCTTTAAAAGATAAAATATAAAGAGTTAACAAAATTAAAATGGATACAAAGACGACAGTAGGTCAGGACGAGCAAGACGAAAAAGTACCTAGTGTACTATGTGACAGTAGTTCACTAGACGAGAGCACAGATGACGTCACGGGACGGCAACAGGCTTACGTGGAGTACCATACGCACGTCAACTATGAAATTCAGATGATTAGCTCGTCGCAAATAAAACAAGGTAGGAAAGGCGACACGAATGGGGACAGTGGTTATGTTAATGATCGATGGGTATGTTCAATCATCGAAAGTCGAAAGTGAACCGAGCGAAACACGAGAAGTAGAATCTGAATATAAGGTCATCTTACAACAAGAAAGCGAAAAACCACTCAACATGAACGATTTATTAAAAATGTTGTCTGAACAAATTACAGAACAAAGTAGTTGTATTAACAACCCAATTAAAACACAAGGTGTTACAATCAGTAAACAGAATGGAAAAGTAGACTCGAAAGTAGGTGTTGTGAGTAATGCAATCGAAGACTTAAAAACTGAGATAGATACGATCAATAACAATGTCACCACTATTCAGGGACAGATTGTTGACTACAACAATAGGTACGGTACCGAAATAATGAAAATTCAAGACACTGATGAACCCTTGGTTATAGCAAAAGTTGATGAAAAAGTTTTCGGCCGAATCAGTAAACAAATGTAAAACCGGAATTTCTCAGTTGAGTCTAACACTGAGTGATTCCAAAAAGGAATTGAGTAAACAAGTGGCAATATGCGAAAAGAAGTGTGAGCAGAACACTTCCCCAATTCAAGGTAAAGTGAGCGACCTTGAACGGAAAATGAGAGAAAATCTGAATAATGCCACTGACAGAATAATTTGTAGCAAATTACTGAAGGGTGAAGAGGCATTCGATCTGGCTAAAAAGCATAATGGATGGCACCTTTTAGATTTTTTGAAAAACTGTGAAATCAATTTCCCTGATTATGTAACTGAACAAGAAAAGATCAATGTGGTTACTAGCGCCTTAGGTGGCGATGCGAAAAGATAGGGCCTAAATTTGGACACAGAACAAATGTCATTTGGAGAATTTAAAAAAATTTATAGAAAAATACTGGTCAGAACAAAAACAGAACTGCCTATGGCTGGAATTTATCATGGCTAGGCTATATGACAACAGAGGCAGAAACCCAATGAAAGAGTTTTGCGAAATGTGGTATTGAAAATTGACACACTTGAACAGACGAACAGAATCCAAAATAGTGTGGAAACTATGGAAAAAGCTCCTAGAGGATTCACAACGTTATGTGGAAAATAATCACAAAAGCTTCTAGTCATTTTTGGAAAGAATAGAGGACGAGAACCACTGGAGATGAAACCATTATTATCGTCAAAATAATAACAAGTGGAGTAGGGATAATCACAAGAATGATGAACAAAATGAGAACGAACGTTACCGCATAAATGATACAAAGAGCTAGAGGCAGAGGTCGCGGTAACTTGTCATTTCGCAGTAGAGGATTTGCACTGTAAAACAAAACAGAAATGACGCAGGAAACTAAGGCCCACATGTTTTACGGGCCAGATTTGCGTGGACAAATATTAAGAGCCCAAACTAAAGAAACCACACCCGCTAAATCAAAGTGAATTTATGACAAGCAAATGGCAGAGCTGCGCCACAAGGCGGTGTGCATCGAACAACAGGTGCGGGCATGAATGAATGTTGTATAGGAAGCTATGCTGCAGGTGATGGCATGCATACTAAGCCACAGTGTGCATTGAACTTGGCGGACTGATCAACTGTCCATCCATGCGGCTGCAGTAGTGGCAGTAGAAAGAGATGACATTGCAAGGGAATTCAGTGGACAAGTTTCTGTGGGGAATATCAGCGAAATGAAAAAGGAATCTGACACATTGTTAAGTAAGAGGGAAAAGGACAGACAATTTGTTCAAAAAGAGTCTATAGGAATCGCAGAATGGTGTGACTATTTACTTCACGGTTTAAAGCAATGTCAGTGGAAAACTTTGAAAGGGTTATATGGCCAGAGAATTAATAAAATGGGGAAACGAGAGTGAAAACGACGAAAAGAGGTCGTTATCCAAAAATGAAAAGGAGATGAAAGTAGCTAGCGCCGCTCAAGATGCGCAAGAAGCGATTTCAGATGAAATGATTGGTAAGGGAGAGAAAGGCAATGCGCAAAGCACGTGAACTGCCATTGTTGAAGAAATTGGTGCAAAAAACAAAAGTGGTCGGTATAAATAGGAACCTGGAGGAGGATGAAATCCTCGATAATGTGGATGAAGTGATCCTGGTTGACGAAACACTTTTACTAGTGAATATTGTTGATGGTCATGGGGATAGAGAGTCAGATGAGTATATGCGAATCACTGAAATCCAAGACGATTACACTAAATATGAAGTTAAAGTAGACATCACCAAAAGTAATAGTGAAGAAACGCCTGTAACTGAAAATGAAAAAGAAATCTCAGGAAAGAATCGAAATTTTGAAAATAAGAAAACTAACGAAAAGTCAAAAGAACTGGCTTGTGTCTAAGAGTAGCATTCATGCTAGAATCAGACAGTGAATATGAAATAAGTGATAGTTCAGATGAAGGTAATATAGAAATAGAGGAAAGGGATCCAAGCATAACAGAAAAAATATTTGTAAAGCAAAATGAAGTCTTTTCCAAGCAAAAACTAGTAGTAAACACCAAACCGAAAAAGGAGCCACCCGAAGATACAATACCAGGGCAAGAGTTGATTAGAGTTGTGAAAGAGGTAGAAATCAGAAAACCGTAAAAGTCCCCAGATATATGTGATGTGCCAGTAAATCACATATCTTCGAGCGATCTGATGGTCAAACAAGATTTATGGGAGTAACAAGAAAATTCAGTAAGCAGAGCAATCAAACAAACTATCATCCCAGTCGAAATTTACTGTATTAAACTGCAAGTACTTTTAGACACTGGATCTCAAATTAGTGCTATTTCATAATCTTGCTTTGAACACATTTCCCATAAACCCAGGTTAGTTGTGATGTCAGTAAATGGTATGAAAACTATGAGTAACTGTCAAATCCAGTAAGCCTATTCGAAGGCAAGTGTTGGTGGAGTTTGAAATTAAGAAAGGAATGGAACAGACTGGCATTGAAGTGAAATATATTTCTGCCTACCATCCTGCAAGTAATCCAGTGAAGTATTATATGAACTAGGTAGATTGTGTTGAACCTATTGCCACCACAATCATAAGGCATGGGGCAGGTTTATTGCAGACTTTGAAAGGGTAATGAACACCCTCCACCAGGAAACTACAGGATTTATACCCAAGGAAATTCTACTTAATTATAAGAGCAAAAGTATAGTTGAAGGAACCTTACAATTTCCACCCTATGCAGAACTAAATCTGAAAGATAAGAGACTTTGTAAGAAAAGGAATGGAAGAAAAAGTGGAAGCCAGATCTAAAAGGGACGATAAAGGCATTAAAGTGACCAAATTAAAAGTTAATGATTTTGTTCTCGTAAAAACTCACGAAAAATCTAGTGAAATAAACCAGGGAATTTCTGAATTCAAATATATTTATAAGGTCCCTTTGAAGTGCAAGGAACTCCGCAAAATAATGCATATTATCTTGCTTATCCTAAGTCAAACAAACCATTAGGTGTTCGTAACACTGTAGATTTAAAACCTTACGTCCACAGAAATGAGTAATAAGGGGCAAAACTAAAAAATTCTATATGTATTTAACCAAACAGTATTTTACTCTGTATTTTCTTGTTCTTGATGCTGTATTGCCAAGTGTTATGTTGGGAAAACTTTTCTGCTATCAGACTACTGATAATTGTCTATGTTTCAGATTCTGTATAACAAAATTGAATAAACAAATTACATGTAAACTCCAGGCTATGAAAGACCTAATAACGGCATTGATTTATCATTGCAGCATGACAAAAGGATTGCCAAATGTGTCAATAGGCAGACAAGTGTTGATGTTGAAAGTAATGGAGGACTACCAAAACTGTCTATAGGCAGATGAAGGGTGAAAAGTTTATACAGTGTACTGAGTATTGTGTTTTCTTAATGAACTGCAGGTGTATATATACAGTATACAAAACATTATTTCTTAAGGATCATACAGTGGCAAATAGGTTTAGATTAACCACTTGTACTGAAAACTGCATGTAAGCCGTATGTAAAATCATAGATATATGTTTTACAAGATGGACTCATGTATAGGATAGTATATATTTTCTAAATACATCAGAATTTCATTTTTTTTTTTTTGCTTTAATACTTGAACAGTGTTTTATATGAACAGTTATGTGAAGTGTTTTTGAGCAATGTATTTGCAAGAACTTTTTTAATCGCCCCACACTGAAGTGTTATTGATGTTTCATTGATTCATCCCTATCTGGAAACCTCAATGAAACATGGGTCATGTGTGACACATATAGATTACGAGTAGCTTTATGCTACATAACTGTATCTGCAATCGTGGATTGTGTATTCTTTGTTAGATAAGGTCACTGATTTGTGACAGGAAATTTAGAGTTTGTAAATATACGTGAAATAGAAAAACGATTTATTAGAATAATGAATTTTTATAATATGTGTGTTTATTAGAAAGAAAATGTTAGTTGGAAACTGATTCATACTTAGGGCACTTTTAGTGTAAAATGTAAAAGATGTCGTGAGGTGCTCCGCAACGGAAGTGGCATGGGGCGATGTAAAAGGTGGTTTTGGCCGTCGAACTGGGCGGCTCCTTGGTGGGAACGATACGCAGTAAGTGGCCAGCCGTAGCACACTACATTTCGGCGGTGCCTCGAGACGCAATTGGAAGCTACTTTTCAATGAATTTTGCCTAGGATGTGGATTTGGTTATTACTTGGTATTCTCGGCAAAAAGTAATTGCTCTAATACGTTGAAAATTCGATGACAAGAAGATATTTTAGAGCAATCGAACCTCAAGAGTCATGAGTACAGTTAGCCACCATGTCGCTTGCCACCAAAACTTCGCCACTGCTTCACCAACTTCACACATCCAGAAATGTATATGGGCATGGACCAGTTAATTTGTGTGAGTGGTTTTAATAATCCAAATGCTATAAATCTGTGTTCGGAACCTTACCTTCTATCCTTATCACGAACTTATGCAGGGTCCTCTCGTAAGCAATAATAGTTCATTTAAAACAGGATACTCGGTTTTAGTAGCCTAAAACCGAGTATCCAGTTTAAATGAACGATTATTGTTTTGAAGTGTTCTAAAGTAGCTTCTTTTTGTTTTTAAAATGTGGAAGGAGTAGCAAAAGTTAAAACTAAAACCGCAAAAGTGAAGACAGACAGGATTTTTAGAAAGTACTCTCAGTTTATTGCAAAGTATAGTTTTGCAAGAATACAGTGCCAGAGCGAGGCAGGAGTGGCAGCGTCCCGTCGCGCCAGGGCCAATGCGATACAAAGGCTCTGCAACGAACTTATGACGTCACACTACTCGGCTTCTACGCCACACTTCGCGAACACTCCGCTCCACGCAGGACCCACAGGAAATCAATATTTAACTGAAAAGGTATGCAGCATAGGCCTTAAGTTATCGTGTGCCATCGAGAACTTGCATGTACTTAGACACGCAGTCAGGAAGTGTTAAACACGTCTCAAATAGTTATTCGCTCCCCGCCGGTGACGACTGCTGGCACTCCTGAGACCTGCAGTGTCACGTGCTGTGATGTACACGCCACGGCCTGTCTTTCTAGTCGGCCTCGCCTCGCGCCCTCTGCCGTTACTCGGTCCTGCGGCTTAGTTCCTGCTATGAGCTGCCCAACTTACCTTCTGCACATGCGTCACTTCGGGGAGAAGGTCGTTTGAGACTGCTCAAGCGAAGCATGGCGAAGCATGGCGAAGCATGGCGAAGCATGGCGAAGCATGGCGAAGCATGGCGTTTGTTTTGTGGGAGCACTTAACTGCACGGTTATCAGCGCCCGTACGAATTCCCAATCTTGACACAGTCCAGTCTCGCCACTTTTCAGGAAGGATAATGAAACCATGAGGAAAACACAAACATCCAATCCCCGGGAGGAGAAAACCCCTAATCCGGCCGTGAATCGAACCCGGCATTATGTGATCCAGAGGAAGCAATGCCGGCCACTAGACCACAAGCTGTGGACGATGGGGAAAAATCGGCTGCGACCTTTGTCAAAGGAACCATCCCAGCATTTACCTGATGTGATTTAGGAAATTCGTGGGAAATCGAAGTCAGCATGGCTGGACGCAGCCTTGAACAGTCGTGCAAGTTCAGTGTGACACCTCGCTCGGATCTTCGCTTCGGCCATCCTTGGAAAGCTGAAGACGTTGCTATTGCATGTTTATAAGCATAATACTTGCAAGCCCCGGCAGTCTGTGATTTTAACTCCTGAAGACGATGGCGAAGACAGCTATCGAAAGCTCAAGTGTGATTCAGCCATCCAACTTGTAAACAGTGAAGAAGTTACTGAAGCATGTCACTGCGAAATACTCCACTGTTCCCATCACATAAATGCACGGCAAAAGTCCACATGTTCGAGAAACTTGAGCCACACTTTTAAGACCATGTCGGTGCTTAAGATAAAATTATCCTATCCGCAGTCATGTAATCTTGTCAAATAGGACTTTTTTTTTCAAATTCCCTGTATTACCCGCGACATCGGGGATGCCATGCGGATTGAAGTGATTACCAGCACCAGAAGTTTCTGCTTGATTGGTTAGCCGCAGACGTCTTCATATGCGAACATTGCGCTCTTTTCCAAGTGGACAAAGTTCGGGTGTGATCATCCCGATTTACGCAGAATGAATTTCTGTGTGCGCTGTTTAGAAACTCCCTGACAAATTTAGAGATGGCGTGATCTCCTTGTGCCACTTAATATTGTATGACAGCTTTTGGCAGGTTCAGCCACCTGTAAGATTTCTCCGAGGACACTGGTCCCTTTCCATGTGGATAGTTGAGAGTTGACTGGTATGTGTATTTCTCGAATTTACGTAAGTGTAATAGATGCACGTATAGTGTAGTATTGTGTGTTATGATGTTGATCAGAGAAAGGAGAAAGGTTAAACCCGGTGATAGCAGAAAGCCTCCTCGTCTCGTATTCACCAAGTTGAAGGCAAAGCTTAACGCCCACATCCGATGGAGCGATCACCAGTAACAGTGCCGCATGCCCTCACTTCGTGAGGCACTGCAGAGAAGTTTGGAATTTAAACAAGGTCAAAGACTAGCGACCAGGAACATTACGCTAACACCTCTCCTTCCTTTTCACGCAAAAAGCTGACACTTAAGTAAATAGCCCTCACCGGTTTCCCGCCGGATGACGCTGTGCAAATTCCACAACGTTTCTTCGGAGCCATTGTCCGAAATACTCAGGTGGTTCAGTCTTGCTGGTGGCTAGGTACGACTGACGACATACGCACGTCGACGCTCTGTATATAGAACACGCGTGCCAAGAATGCACAGGCGCGGAAATCACGCTTTGAGCAATGATTTGCAGATACATTGTGCCATACTAAAACGCCCTCTGCCGAGAATGGTAGAGCTGCCCTCCTGCGATTGCGCTGTACACTTAGCGAAGCATGGCGAAGCATGGCGTTTACTAAAAAACTTTACTAGACCAATGTTATGACGGGTCTGTTACCGAAAAATTCTTAACTTTTCTGTTCGTGATTTAATAGCAGCCTGTGTAGTGTTCCAGTTGAAATCCCTCAACCCTGTTGATGACATTATCGGCTGTACGGAAATTTATTGCTTCTTTAATGACGCTATCCCAGAAAGATGATGCTGGGGACAAAACTTTCTTCTTTTCATAAATTATGCGATGTCCTGTATTCAGGCAGTGTTCTGCAATTTCCGACTTTTCCGGTTGATGTAGGCTTGTATAACGCCGATCCCATCGAAGCGTTCTTGCACTGTGCGACATGCCAGACCTATATACGCTACCCCACATTGACAAGGAATCTTGTACACAGGACACTACTGGCCATTAAAATTGCTACATCAAGAAGAAATGCAGATAATCAACGCATATTCATTGGACAAATATATTATACAAGAATTGACATGTCATTACATTTTCACGCAATTTGGGTGCATAGATCCTGAGAAATCAGTATCCAGAACAACCACCTCTGGTAGTAATAACGGCCTTTATACACCTGGGCATTGAGTCAAACAGAGCTCGGATGGCGTGTGCAGGTACAGCTCCCCATGCAGCTTCAACACGATACCACAGTTCATCAAGAGTAGTGACTGGCGTATTGTGATGAGCCAGTTGCTCGGCCGCCATTGACCAGACGTTTTCAATTGGTGAGAGATTTGGAGAATGTGCTGGACAGGACAGCAGTCGAACCTTTTCTGTATCCGGAAAGGCCCGTACAGGACCTGCAACATGCGGTCGTGCATTATCCTGCTGAAATGTCGGGTTTCGCAGGGACCGAATGAAGGATAGAGCCACGGATCGTAACACATCTGAAATGTAACGACCACTGTTCAAAGTGCCGTCAATGCGAACAAGAGGTGACCGAGACGTGTAACCAATGGTAACCCATACCATGAAGCAGGGTGATACGCCAGTATGGCGATGACTAATACACGCTTCCAATGTGCGTACACCGAGATATCGCTAAACACGGATGTGACCATGATGATGCTGTAAACAGAACCTGAATTCATCCGAAAAAATGACGTTTTGCCATTCGTGCACCCAGGTTCGTCGTTGAGTACACCATCGCAGGCGCTCCTGTCTGTGATGCAGCGTCAAGGGTAACCGCAGCCATGGTGTCTTAGCTGATAGTCCATCCTGCTGCAAACGTCGTCGAACTGTTCGTGCAGATGGTTGTTGTCTTGCAAACTGAAACGTCCCCTTTCAACAATTATACAGGACTGTGCTTAACCTGACACACAATATTTTTAGCGCAACGCAATCTGACTTTCAAAATTTCCTACTAAAGAATGGCCCTGACAAACATTAAACTATACCTTTCACAAATCACTTACCTCACAAAAATCTTCGCTGCTCAAGCTACTGCAATACAGCGAGCGCCACTACTGCCAGCTAAATAAAAGATTCAAACTACTGAAGGCACTAACTACTGATAGGGATAGTTAGCAAATGAAAGATATTAATAGAGAACAAACAATGTATTTACCTTGATATCATCATATGTAAATATATCAGTTCATGAAAAATTACAAAACTCCGCCATCTCTCTCCCCACATCCACCACTGCTGGCGGCTCACCTCCAACTGCGCAACGCTACGCGCTGTTCACATACAGCTGCTGCTGCCCAACACTACAATGGCAGACAACAATGCAAACTAGCGACAGACTGCACACAGCACAGCCAGTGATTTTCATATTGATCGCTACGTAACGTTGCCAATAAGAAAACATAAACAGCCTACTTACATAGCCCCCATGCTCCCCACAAAAATTTTTTTACAAATGGTGTTGGGCACTGGCCAATACAGATTTGACAAAAATTTTTCACAATTACAGTAACAAAGATATAAAATGCACACACTTATTGATACAACGTTGGTCAAAAGCTCAAATTTTCTCACAGTCCCTAAAGACAGTCCTAATCGTACATAACAGGAGAATAGCAGTGTTTGTCTCAAAGTCTGAGCAGTAAAAGAAAATGCACACGGAAGTAGTGGATTTCCATGCAGTCTTGAAGAAGTAGTGTTGTCCTTCCAATGGAAAGACAGTGCTGACTCTCGACATGCTGACAGGTAATGGGCCACAACAGAGCAAACCCACAGCAGAGTCATTCGAAGTTTGGAAGAATATTGGTAGGTAGGTCATCACAGAGCAGACCCACTGGAGTCCTGGTAGAGATTGTGGTATTGGTGGGCCACCAGAGGTGCAGACCCACTGCAGTCCTTGTAGAAATAATGGTATTGATGGATCATCAAAGATGTAGACCCACTGTAGTCCTTGAAGAGATGGCCAGCAGCCATCTGTTGTGACTGTGCAGGTGCACAATCACCATTGAAGAGTCTTGCGGATAATATAGCAAGTCCATAAACCACCACTTGTGCACTCACAAAGTTTTTGAAATTGTCCTTAGAACCAGCAATGCTGTTATCCAGTCCCTTGCTGAGTTATTAACACACGTGCAAACACTAACAATCCCTACTTCTCACATATTGTCCACATACTATGACCAACAGAAACGTGTGCAGTGAAATGTAACTAACAAGTTAATAATGTCATGAACTGGTGACAATTACAATTTTATAACATAAGAATACAATTACAAAGGTACAAAATACATCATTAAAAACATAATAATACAGATAACATTTGTAGTACAGGCTTTACAAAAGAATAGAAATAAACATATACATCAGTGGAATTATGACATGAGTACATACATAAAAGATCACAATAATTTTTGAAACATCAACTTCACACATGAGCATTAAACAGAATAAATAATGTGTAAGCATATTTATAAGGTAAATAACATATTATTAATGCCAATTATATTCGAGGATAACAGTATTCCTCATCATAGTGAATGTAGCTTAATATTAAAAGAGAAAAAAATTCTATGAAACTGTACACAGAGACAGGAAGAAAACAAATACACAAGGGTACACAAACACATAGTGGGATAACACCAATAGGAAAGGACAGGGTTCGTTTTCAGTGTCACATTTGGTACTGCAGTCCAACCCAAAACTTCATATATCTTTCCTCTTATTTCATCCTTTGTTTCCACCAAAAAAATTCTATCTAAGCATGCTTTCTGTATTTATATGTTCACACATTTCTTACCTCAACATTTATTTCCAAGAAAAGCCTACCTAAACCTGTTTTCTCAATGCATTTCTTCCAATTCATCGCAACTCATTCTCTTAGAGGCTACCCCCTCTTAAGCTAACTTAAATCTACTGAGCTCAGATGCTAAACTAAGGGATGAGGCAATGCAGCATCACATAACAAATTATCACAAACAGCAATGACAAAAAAATGCCAATTTGCAAAGCAAGCAGCAGCAAATCTAAATTCACAGATAAAATGCAAAATTACAACTAATATGAGCCAATGTGCAGCAACATGAAAAATCAATGAGTAGTAAAATTGGCTTAGCAGAGTAACACAAAGTCAAATTCAGTAACACTACGCCTGGCAAACAGCAGTAACTTATACCTAAACATGACATAGCTCAAGCAGAAAAAATATTACAGTTAAGATAACAATGCAGATAAGGGAAATGTATAATCACATCTTAATGTCTAAGTAATTAAAGTGGTGCACCACAACAACTGATTGTAAAAAGAAATATTACCATGTACTTGAAAAGAAAATTATGTGTTACTGTTACTAGTTCCTTCTTATTTTTCTTTCCTTTCCAAGTGCTCCTTTTTTAAAGAATGTGGATCATAAAATAATTATTTAATAGATCTGTTGACAGAAAGTGTTCACATTAGCAAATGCATTTCATTTTATAAAAGCAATGCTGCAACACAGCTGGAAACCAGATATCAAATGAAATAAGCAATTACGCAAACCAAAGCATAAAAATATCATTCAATAGTCATGTGACATTTCATAAGTTAGTAGAAATTCTCTCAACTCTCGTAGAAAGACGCTTGTCGTAATCAGGTGTGCAGATGTAAAAATATTTCTCGTCATTTCATTAGGCATTTCAGTAAATATCAGGAAGTACGATATGTTTCCAAGTAATTAGCGTGTCGGATTTGCGATGCTTTCTCTAAAGGAATGACAATGGCCAGGATAATGGCCTCCTCTTTTTTTTTTCCTGTGGTGTGAAAGGCATGCGCTAATGGCTTTTTCTCCAGGCGTCTGACACAGCTGGGTGCCCACGACGCATTACGTGCAGGTGGTCACTTAATTTTCTTACCGAAATATTTACGACACCAGTTTCCGCTACAGTGACAGTCTCATATAAAAATATTTCGCAGGTCAAGAATTTGTGTTACAAATGTGTAGATCAAAATCCTGTAAATATAACAGTGTCCAAAAAATTTTCAATGGCATTGTGATACATTCACACATGATTCACACATGTACACACATTTCATAATTCTAAAGTATGATTCTTGGTTTCCAACATCCTTTTCCATAAGTCAAGAGTCCCTACCCCACTATTCATTACTCCTTACCTTATTACACATATACGTATCCATCGACACTCGTCAATATTTCATCATTATAAATATGAAGCATAATCAAATAACTCATATAGCCTCAGCCTATTAATCGTAAACATACCTCAGCAGCATAATACACATCGTCGTCGTAAAAATAACATCATAACACCTCAGTCAAATCTCAAAATCGTCGTAGCTTCCTCCAATAATTAAAAAAATTCTCTGCTCATGTCAAAAGTGTCATCTGCCTCAAACGTACTTTAAAAATCATGAATCCATACCAAATACATCATTCAAAGCTCTCATAGTATCACAATGGTTCCGAAAAAATATGAACAGTTTACAAAGTACAGACAAAATACAGTTTCATAAGTGTGAAGTTACCCAACTGTGTATTGCGTAAACATCTGTCACTGATGTAATAAAAAAGTTTATCTCTCAGTTACATGATCAGATAGCTGTGTAATTTGTGTGTTGGAGAAATATGGTACCGATGTGTAAAGTTGTATAAGCAAATACCATATTAGCTAGGGTTCCTTGTGGTTGCCACACACATGGTACACAAAGTAAGCGTGTACCCCCCTGAGGATTAATGTAATTATACTCCCAGGTGTTACAAATTACCGCAATGGAATGAAATGTATCACGGAAAACTTTCTTTGTAATTAAAAAAAAATCTTTAAAAATAAGTGTTTTAAGTATAAGATTAATCACTCAAATGCGTGTACTGTAGCGCTAAACTGTGCATCTTGTCGCAACATAATCTCTGTGGAAGTGTCGTAGTTATCGTCCTCCGAAAGCTAAGTTCTGCAGAAGTCAATGTACTTACCACATGATAAACAAAAGTGAAATGCTTTGCGTATAGATGTCGTAGTTATTATGCTTATTGGCGTGATGAAGAAAGTACTGTACAGTAACGTAATGTTGTGCCACGAAAAAGGCTGTCTCATTGTTGCTATACCACAAAAGTTACTACTAAAACATGTTTTTCTTTCCAGAAGAATTCAGAAAACTGTGCAGATATAAAACAGATACACCGCAAAAGCAACATTGTAAATTGTCACTCATTAGTAGCGTCGTGATAAAAATCGTGTAGCTGTCACATTAACTAACCGCTGTGCCATCTGGTATCTCACTGAAAGCACTTTAAATTCAGAATGTATTTTCAAATAAACCAAAATGTTGCATTAAAATCTCATTAGCAGTACTGGTAAATGTTCTAAGTATGTGAGCCTTATAGTCGTTACGTAATCGTGCAACAAACAAGCAAGAATGTACACACACAATAACACTGTGACGTCTGTTTACTATAACAATGCATTCGTCATTTCTGTTTAAATAAGTTCTCTTGGTTCTTGATTGGATATTTAACTTCAAACATTGTTGCATGGTAACAGTTTCTAAAGCATACTAGTAACGTGAAGTGAAACGTTTTATGGCAAAGACAAAGTTAAAAGGCAGATTATTTGTCAATAAATGGTTTTACATGAGAAATGTGGTGTAAACCTTTACTCTTCCTAGTACGCAGAGTTTCAACTTCAACGCAATTATCATGTGGTATACGTCGGATTCTGTAAGGTCCATTGTAAACTAGAAAGAATTTGTGACTCAAGTGTTTCTTCTTATGTGACAATGAATGAGCTTTAATGAGAACCTTCTGACCAATATACAATTTCTTTGCATTTGCTTTACCGTGTAGTTTTCTCCTTTTGTCTGCTGCAGATTTTATATTTTTAAGAGCCAAATCAATTATGTCTTTGTGTCGAAGTTTACGTGTATTTGGGAAAGGTACAAGCTCTCTGATTCTGTTCGGTGGTTCTTCATTCTTCAATACAAGAGTAGGTGGTAAAGCAGTGGAATCATGAGGCATTTCATTCAGCACGTTTTGAAATAAGTGTAAATATCTGTCCCAATGCTGATGCTTTCTGTGACAATAAAGCCTGCAAAGCTTATTGATTTCTTTCATAATCCGTTCGGAGGGGTTACAATGTGGTGAGTACAATGAAATAAAAACAGGTTTGATTTTATGGTTGCGAAGCATGCGTGACCAAACAGCAGATCTAAATTGCGGTCCGTTATCTGAAATGACTTTAGCAACGTGGCCGACTTCACGTAAGAAATTTTTAACAAAGGCGTTGGATACAGACCGTCCAGTGGCTTTACGTAACGGTGTGAAAGAAACAAATTTTGAAGTAAGTTCAACAGCGACTAGAACGTACGAAAATCCATTGGATGTTCTGACAAGCGGTCCCAAGAGATCAACAGCAGCAAATTCTTTTAATTTAGAAGGAATAATAGGAAACAACGGAGCACGATGTGAGACAGTAGATGGTTTCGCCTTTTGACAAAGTTTACAAATAGACAAGACTCTTCGAATTCTTTTTTCCATATTGTTAAAATAACAAGTCGTTCGAAGAATATGATAACATTTTCGTGGACCAAAATGTGCGTAGCTGAAATGAATGTACCAAATGAGCTTATTAACAAAATCGTCTGGAATGCAAAGTACCCATAGCTTGTCATCAACAGTGCAGCGTTTGAAGAGTATGTTGTTTCTAACCAGGTAATAATGCCGAATCTGTGTGTGTGTCTTTTCATGCCATTTGCTCTTGATGTCTTTCCAAATCGGATCTTTATCTTGTTCATGAGCAATGTCCTTTAAAGATGTGGTGATGAAGTTTTCAAAGGCGACTTTCTGAATGTAAAGAATACTGAAATTTTTCTCGAGGTTGCCTTCTGTGGTACTTTTCTCAAGCCCAGCCGGTGCGCGTGACAGTGCGTCCGCAACAATGTTCTCCTTGCCGGGAATGTAGACTATTGTGAAGCGGAATTCTTGCAGAAACAATGCCCAACGTTTTAACCTGTCATGATTTAATTTTGAAGACATAAGAAATTGTAATGCACGATGATCACTGTATACTTTTACGTGCTTACCAGAAAGAAAGAAACGGAATTTGTTAAATGCCCAAACGATAGCTAAAGCTTCTAATTCAGTAACGGAATAATTTTTTTCAGATTTTGTTAGCACTCGGCTAGCAAAAGCAATGGTTTTCTGAACGGTAGTGTCATTTTCTATGGCTTCTTGAAATAAATGGGCACCAAGACCGACTTTAGAAGAATCCGTGCTAAGACAAAAATCTTGTGACAGATCTGGATGAGCTAGTATTGGCGCGTTAAGTAGCGATTCTTTCAAAGAATTGAATTCCAACTGTGCTTGTTCGTCCCAGTTCCAAATAGTATTTTTTCCAGTGAGAGAACAAAGTTTTGGTGTAACAAGAATTTGCATATTCAGAAAACGACGGTAAAAATTTACGAGACCTAGAAAACTGCGGACTTGTCTTTTTGTGGATGGAACTGGAATGGCTCTGATTGCTTCTAACTTTTCAGGATCCGGCTGAATGCCTTCAGAAGAAATAATATGTCCCAAAAACTTCACCTTTGTCCTACCGAATTCAGACTTTTCCAAGTTAACTGTAATTCCAGATTCTGCAAAAATATGTAACACGCTGTTGAGGATGCGATTGTGTTGTTCCCATGAGGCTTCTGCTATCAGAATATCGTCCACATATAAGGTGATGTGACGTTTTAAGAACTCAGGTAATATGGAATTTAGCCCGCGAATGAATGCTGCTGAAGAAATGTTCAAACCAAAGGGAAGTTTCCGAAACTGATAAACGCCGAAACAAAGGAAAGCTGTGTATTTTCTGCATTCTGGATGAAGTTCGATCTGATAAAAGCTGGATCTGAGATCAATGGAAGACAACACTTTTACACCATTAAAATTTTGAAGAAGTTCTTCCATCGTCTGCGGCCTGTCTGTTTCAGGAATAATGATAGTATTGATTTGTCTCGAATCTAAGACAAGTCTGATCGATCCATTTTTCTTTTCAACAACATGTAATGGATTGTTGTATGAGCTTACTGCAGGCTCAATAATGCCCTCGTCAAGCATAGATTGTATTTCTGTTCTAACACGGTCCCTATAATGTGCTGGAATTACATATGGTCTAACACAAAATTTAGTATGCTCACGAACACGAAATTGGTATTGAAATCCCTTGATTGTTCCTGTTTTATGAGTAAAAACTGTGGAATGTGCTTGTAAAATCTCAAAAAGGTCCTGCCTATCAGTGTCATTACAATTCTCAATTGTTTGAATTTTATTCTGAATTAACTTATTAATGCCAAATGCGCCGTCGATATCATCCCTGTCAGTACTTGCAGAGTGATTGTTAGTGTCTAGTTCCGTAGAAAAGTCCGAACTGTTGTCTAACAGAAGGTAAAGCCGATTAATTTCCTCGTCATGGTTTGAGAGCCAGTCTTCAAATTTCAAAGCTATTGACTTACCTTCTTTCTCTAAACTTATTTCAGCATCGTGAAAGCTTAAGATTGCTTTGTATTCATTCAAAAAGTCTACTCCCAATATAATTTCCGTCGACAATAATGGAACAATAAGAAAGTTTATAGAGAAGCTGTGGCTTTGACAAAAGAATTCTAAATTGGTTTGCTGGCGTACATCTACACTTTTTCCAAAAATTGCACCTTGTAATTTAATCTTACGTAACGGAAGTGTAGGGCAATCGTTCGATTTGTTACATTTGCTAAAGGCTGTTTCACTAATTACTGAGATGGGACTGCCAGAGTCAAGTACTGCCGTAAATTTTACGTCATTTACTGTAATGTGAATCACAGGATATGCAATATTGTTATGTTTTATGTCGTGTTCCTGGAGTAAGATGTCCCTAATGTCTTCCATTTTTACGTAATTACTAGCTACGGCAGCTGCGTCGTTAGTGTCATAAGAACGTTTTGTGGCTGCCATCGGTGTGAGTCATTGCCTATTGTCTCTCTGTTGGCGCGCGTCGTTATTGGGATTTGGAGACCTAACTTCTACAAATTCACCGTGACGAGAGGGCCCTGCTCTGTTTGAATCCCGCCAGTTCTGATGCAGTTCAGGTCTATCGTTACGATCATATCGTCTGTCGTCATGTCGGTAGATGCCATAGTTTCTTTCTTGTCGGTCACGTGGTGGAGAATTTCTCCCTGAATCGAAACTGCGCGCTGGACCGTTGCGTCTAAAGTTATTCTGTCTCCCCTGATAATATTTATTTTGGTTCCCATATTGTCTGTTTCTCTGATTGTCTCTGTGATAGTCATTACCACGGAGAGGTGATCTTTCCCTGTAGTTATCACTACTCTGCCAACGCTTGTCATACGGGTGGTGTCTGTTTTGGTCACGATATGTGCTGTGAGAATAGCCTTGTCGTGTCCAGTTATTACTTCTTTCATCGCGGAATTGCGACGGATGTGACCTGTAATTGTTGTGTTCCTCTTTCCGCATTCCGCGATTGTCAGTGTCAATTTCCAATTCTTGTAACAGTCCCTGAAAAGCTTCAATGTCGTCTTTGCAACGTCCTGCCAAAATAATATGTCGTAAATGTTCAGGTAATTTGATTAAGCAAATGCGGATGAGTTCTGAGGGGCTGTATGGGTTTGACAGGTACTGATTCTTGTGCAACATGTCTTCAAAATATTTCACAAGACTGGAGAATTCAGATTGTTCGAAATGTTTCATCATTATGATACCATGTTTTACCCGGTCTTGTGTGGCTTGAGACCAATATGCTGAGAGGAAGGCATGGTAAAATTCTCCTTCACTGTGGCAATCGTGAATGACCGACCGCATTCTTACAGCTGGTTCATTCTCTAAGTAGCCACACATAAATTCTAATCTGTGCTCTAATGACCAGTTGGGAGGAAAACAATGAGAGAATTGATGGAGCCATGCTTGTGGATGAATGTCGTTCCCAGAATTCTTAAATGTTTTGAATTTACGTGTAGTAATGAACAGCTTATAGTCAAAGTCATCATGTCGGCGAGTCGCATATCGGTCATTGTTATGTCGTTTCGGCGGTTCCATTTCAAAATTCGGTGCACCTTGCCAATTTCTTTCATAACTTCCGAAGTGTCCTGTGTTATTATTTTGTGGTTGTTCCGTATTTCTAAGTCCCTCTTCCCGTATTGGGGCGCGAGTATCCTCTGAAATACGTAATTCTTGTATTAACTGTGTCAGCTGATCTTGTACTTCCCGGATTTCTCTTTGGTGTTGCGTATTAATCTGATTCTGATTTTGTTTGAATTTCCTAATTTGTTCGCACTCTTCAGTGTCAGTGAAGGCTACAGGTCTTGTGTCATTCAGATCATCATCTACCTTTGTAGATAAGTTAGTGACCTGATCCGAAAGTTCGGCTACTTTCTCCGATAGTGAACACATTTCCTCAGTGTGTTTTTCTGAACCAAGTTTCAGAGTGTCCATTTGTGTTGAAATCGTATCTACTGTGTCCTTTAAGTTTTCCTGAGTTATTGCAAGTTGCGTAACCGAATCGGTAGATGCAACTGAGTCAATTTTAGCCCACAAGGTCTCATGATTTTCATGAACAATGGCTTGCAGTTCTTTTATGGCTGCTTCGTGATTCTGTAATGCATTTTCATGCCGCGAAAAAATAGGTTGAAAATGCTCACAAATTTGTGTTTTTACGTCATTACAGACTTTTTGACATTTCGATTCAATGTTATGTAACTCAGTAGTTAAATCTTCACGTGTTTGTTCAAGCGTGGTGTGAAGATTTTGTTCCATTGCGTCTAACTGTTGCTGTGTTTGTCTCTGGTGTTGTTCCATTGTGTCTAACTTTTGAAGATTTTGTTCCACTGTGTCTAACTTTTGCTGTGTTTGTCTCTGATTTTGTTCCATTGTGTCTAACTTTTGAAGCTTTTGCTGTGTTTGTCTCTGATTTTGTTCCATTTGTTGCATTAATTGCAATAATAATGTATTAGTGTCTGGAATCTGTTTCTCTACGCTTTTCGGCAGTGCATTTGCACCGGCAACATTCACATTTTGACAAGCAGAAAATGCGTCTTGACTTATTTGAGAAAACGGTGATAACCCAAAACCTGAATCTACAGTATTTGCGAAATTGTGTCCTGTCATTTCGGATTCCTGAGGCGAGCTGTTGCCGACCGATCGATCGATAATGCTTCCCTCTTCACTAATTGTTTCACTGTCCGTGCCATTGTTTGCCGCCCGCTCCATTTCCCTATGCACGATTACCAAATTACTACTTTGAACATCAGTTAATTCATTACTCTGCGGCGCTAACACACTGCCTTCGTCTTCACTGTCATTTCTCAGTTTACTTTGGAGCCTAGTATTACGTTTTTCACACGCCATTATTGTCACAGTATTTCACACGACAACACAGAAAAACACAATTTGAAGAGCAAAATAAAATAACGTAGCAATGGAAATAATGTCTAGTTAATTGCAGCTGCGAAATACTTGGTGCAAATCTACATGCATGCCACAACTGTTTTACTCTACAACAATGAAAACTACAACTACAAAGGAGATTCTCTCTACAATTACGCGCTAGCAATAAACAAAAGCTACACTAAATACACAAACTACAAGAAAAAAATCAGAAGATTCCAGTGAGGTATCCTAGGCTAAGGGTCGACATATGAAACGTCCCCTTTCAACAATTATACAGGACTGTGCTTAACCTGACACACAATATTTTTAGCGCAACGCAATCTGACTTTCAAAATTTCCTACTAAAGAATGGCCCTGACAAACATTAAACTATACCTTTCACAAATCACTTACCTCACAAAAATCTTCGCTGCTCAAGCTACTGCAATACAGCGAGCGCCACTACTGCCAGCTAAATAAAAGATTCAAACTACTGAAGGCACTAACTACTGATAGGGATAGTTAGCAAATGAAAGATATTAATAGAGAACAAACAATGTATTTACCTTGATATCATCATATGTAAATATATCAGTTCATGAAAAATTACAAAACTCCGCCATCTCTCTCCCCACATCCACCACTGCTGGCGGCTCACCTCCAACTGCGCAACGCTACGCGCTGTTCACATACAGCTGCTGCTGCCCAACACTACAATGGCAGACAACAATGCAAACTAGCGACAGACTGCACACAGCACAGCCAGTGATTTTCATATTGATCGCTACGTAACGTTGCCAATAAGAAAACATAAACAGCCTACTTACAAAACGTCCCCATCTGTTGACTCAGGGGTCGAGACGTGGCTGCACGATCCGTTACAGCCATGCGGATAAGATGCCTGTCATTTCGACTGCTAGTGATACGAGGCTGTTGGGATCCAGCACGGCGTTCCGTATTACCCTCCTGAACCCACCGATTCCATATTCTGCTAACAGTCATTGGATCTCGACCAATGCGAGCAGCAATGTTGCGATACGATAAACCGCAATCGCGATAGGCTACAATACGACCTTTATTAAAGTCGGAAACGTGATGGTACGCATTTCTCCTCCTTACACGAGGCATCACAACAACGTTTCACCAGACAACGCCGGTCAACTGCTATTTGTGTATGAGAAATCGGTTGGAAACTTTCCTCATGTCAGCACGTTGTAGGTGTCGCCACCATCGCCAACCTCGTGTGAATGCTCTGAAAAGCTTATTTGCATATCACAGCATCTTCTCCCTGTCGGTTAAATTTCGCGTCTGTAGCACGTCATCTTCGTGGTGTAGCAATTTGAATGGCCAGTAGTGAACATTTCCTCAGGCAAAGATCATTCTTAACTGAACCCAACAGATATCTCAGTTTTGCAGATGGTCGAAAAACACTGTCATAACTTCCGATTCTTGACAACACGGCACCAAAATACGGAGAGAAGGCCAACGTGATGGGTGTCTTTGTATCTTCAGTCTGCTCCATAGATTGAACTCGCTCGGGCCTGAATGCATTACGTATCTGTCTCTCAGAATAACCATTTTGTTGGAACACTGTCTTCAAATGTTGTATTACATTCGACAGGCTTTCAGGATCAGATACCACATGCGCTCTATGAACTAATATTGTAGATTTTGCACATCTTCATCCGGCGGCAGACAAATTTTCACCCATACTCAGGATTTAAATTGGCCTACCTCCGAGTTTAGCGTCACCGCATAAGAATCTGTTAGCTAGCTAGACCACGGAGACGGATGCGGTATTCCTATTTAACCATTGTCCGTCTGCAATGATCAAGATGGATGCTGCGTTGAGCTGTGAACTTCCTTCTCTGTAACCGGGACAGTCTAGCACTTTTTAAACCAGAAACTAGACACTTTATTTTGACACTGGAAAGGAAAAATTGGTTCTTTGCCTTATTTTATCACTAATAACGACACCACACCAAAATCTTTTGTAATCGAGCAGCGTGGCGGCAAAAAATCCGAGACAGGGAGGAACTGTCAGGACGCAGCATGGTTTATTACTTTTTGGGAAGGCGTTCAGCGGCGACCATTAATCAAGCATCGAGAGAAGGATATCTCTACTGAAACGTGTGGGCTAACCGGTCTTTTACGCTCCAAGAGATTTATGTATGAAAATTTATGACCCTGAATTTCGGAGAGGTCTCTCGCTTTTCTTGACAATGGACGTCATTTCTGTTATCCAACAAGTAAACCGTTATATTACATCTCGGGACAACGTTAGACAGTGCTGTGATTTCCGGTAATTGTGATTTTATTACTGTGTAACAACCATTCTTCGTTTACATAAACGAATTCAATTTCTACTTCCCTAGCGATTCCTTGGCGATATATCAGATTTTGTGCAACGGTGTACGTTTAAATTTTTTGTTGATTTCCCAAGTTCCGTATCACCTGATATTTCCGTTTCTTGCACAGATTATAATTAATGATGCTGCTCTGACAAGCAGTTTCCAGACAAATGACAAGATGATGATACTTACTGTTCCGTATCTTTCCATTTTGCGAATGCTAATCTTACCTTTGCGCTGAATTTATTTTCTACGCTCTTGACTAATTGGCGATCGTCTCTTCTGATTACCTTCCGTTTCCAGTCTGTGAGACTCAAGCTCTAAGGTCAGATAAGACAGAAGGGATAGGTATCACTATCGGACTTTCTAAAATCATTGTTGGCAGTGGTAACAAAACGACTGTTCACATAGGTGTGTAGAATCTACAAGCTGTCCCAGCTCCATTAGTACTGTGGTTATGAAAAATAAAATGCATGTATTATGTTCACAAGATCACTGATTTTACTCGTAGTGTCCCTCTGAATCAAAACACAGCTAACATCGTTTAAAAGTGTTTTGAAACAGTCATTACAGTCCTTTTTTGAAGTTGCATTTAGTATGCAGTGCAATTTTCTTGGATATCCCTAACCGCGTTACAACGGTGTCCTTTCATTGTCAGCTTCAATTTGGGTAACGACCAGATGTCGGCTGCGACGAAATCCGACCGTGATCCCTTTCCTGGACGAAAACTTGTGCACATTCCTCGCTTTGTGGGATGCGTTGTCGTCATGGAGAAAAAAGCAGGAACTTCCTCATCGGTGTTCGGGTCGAATTTGACAAACTGTACCAACAAACGCTGGAGGACTCATTTTCGACGAGTGTGAGACAGTTTGTATTAGACAGGAGTCATACCATCAGACTTTCGAAAAAACATCATCCACACAATTATGGAAAGAGCAAGAGCTGACAATTGCTACATTTATTTCACAATCAGCAGAACAGCTCATGCATCCAAATCGCTGACAAGAATAATATACAGAAGAATGGAAAAGGAAACTGATGATCTGTTAATTGACGATCAGTTTGACTTTAGGAAACAAAGGTTCAAGAGAGGCAGTACTGATGCTGCGGATAATAATGGAAGCAAGACTAAAGAAAACTCAAGGCACGATCATAGGCAATATAAAATGAAGCAAGATGTTCAAATTCTGAGAAAAGCAGAAATAAGCTAAAGGAAAAGGAGCGTAATAGACAATATGTACAAAAATAAAGAGGGAATAACAAGCTATGAAGACCAAGAACTAAGTGCTCGGATTAAAAAATTGTAAGACCGTGATGTAACAGTGATGGAAAGAAAAGAAAGGTTCAGGAGATGGATTAAAACTCAAGGTGAAAGGCTATCAGTGTTATGACTCGCTGATAACATTTCTAAACTGAGTTGACGTGAAGAAAAATTATGGGAGCTGCTGAACTGAATGACCTTTCTAAGAGTATAGAATATGAACTGAGAGTAAATGGAAAAAGACGAAAGTAATGAGTAGTAGCAGAAATCAGAACGAGAAACTTTATATCAAAATTGGTGATCACGAAGCAGTCGAAATTAATAAATTCTGCTGCCTGAGCGACAAAGTAACAAATGAGGAACGGGGCAATGAGGACATAAAAGCAGTCTAGGAGTGGCATAAAGGGCATTCCAGGCCAAGAGAAATCAACTAGTATAGAACATAGGCCGTAACTTGAAGAAATTTCTGAGCACAGCAATTTATGGTAGTGAAACATGGACTGTGGGAAAATCGGAAAAGATGAGAAGAAGTATTTGAGATGTGGCGTCACAGAAGAATGTTGATAATTAGATGGATCGATAAGGTAAGGAATGAGGAGGTTCTTCGCACAATACGTAAGAAAAGGAATATTTGGAAAACACTAACAAGAAGCGACTGAATAACAAGAAATCTGTTACGACATCAGGGAATAACTTCCATGTTACTAGAAGGAGTTGCAGAGCGCAAAAACTGCAGAGCGCAAAAACTGCAGAGCGCAAAAACTGCAGAGCGCAAAAACTGCAGAGCGCAAAAACTGCAGAGCGCAAAAACTGCAGAGCGCAAAAACTGCAGAGCGCAAAAACTGCAGAGCGCAAAAACTGCAGAGCGCAAAAACTGCAGAGCGCAAAAACTGCAGAGCGCAAAAACTGCAGAGCGCAAAAACTGCAGAGCGCAAAAACTGCAGAGCGCAAAAACTGCAGAGCGCAAAAACTGCAGAGGAAGACAGAGACTGAAATACATACAGCAACTAACTGATCACGTAGGTTGTAACTGCTGATATCAGAAAAGAAAAAGAACTGTCTGATCAAGGAAGGTCCTCCACCTGTTGGTGAAGTGGAATCTGTATTTTCTGCTTTTGGGGGACACACACTCCTGTAATGTTCCTCATAGACATCGGCCGGGAAGGTTAGTGACCACGACTATTCCTGTTACTTCCTCCTACATTTGCAATATATTTCACGGCTAATGGCTGCACATATACATTACAGCTTTCATCCGTCCTTTGGACTGTATGTATTTCTGTAGTTTCATCGTAATTATCTTCAAGTGACATGGGCGTGGAAAGAGTATAATGTTTCTTGACTGGATTTGTATCATGCTCTTTCAGGATCCTCGAATTAAACCTTTGCGTGAAGCACAAGGCCTTCCTTGCAGTTTTTCCCACTGATTTTTCTTGAACACTTTTGTGGCTTTATAGCTAACTAAATCTTTTACCAAACGCTCAACTCAGCCTTGAAAGTTATATGATTCTATGATTCATCCACACGATTATGTTTCCAGACTGACGTACTGTACGGAATATTTTACCTGGCGAGATAGCTCTAAAAGCTCTTTTAAGGTGACCTCATTTGTTGGTGATAGAGGACACCTTGTGTACTCCGTTAGATGCACTTAAAAGTATTTGTGAGTCCAGTATTCGGGTACGTAGTCCATCATCAGAAGCGTGCACTGTACACATCTAACAAACGACGCTTATGTCAATTGTAAAATCATTTTTAATCATTATAAATATTTTACACTTTACAGCCACTTCAATGGATGTAGACGTGCACAGTATGTGTCACTAATAATTGACTGTATATATGAAGGCGGTATGGCAAACAAATACTTCTGAATTGCAGTTCACAGTGTACAACATGATGGCTTTCAACAAATATATCAAATTCATACCATGTGGTAAGCACGTTTCAACTGTTGATGATTTGCATTTCTTTTTTCTTCCAGCAAATGTCTGGCATTTACTTTCCCCTAATCTTGAATATTGTTGTTACACTTTAAATCGTTCCATACATACGGTTATCACAGTATTTGGTCGTCGTTCTCATTTACGGGCATTGTACACATTCAAGTCCTCCTGTTTTCCGCAACTCACTCTAAAAGACACGACCTGTCTACAGTTGTCACCTTAGCAAGCTATTGAAGTAATCTCACGTAAATCAGAGGTATAACATAGAATTTAAGTCTGCATTGCTGGACGAGGGATTGGATAGACCTCGTACTTCCCAAAGGAAAGGAAGGAAAATTTGGGTCCATGTCCCGTCGACGACATCACTGGTGTAGAAGGTGGTACTGGGAAAAGCATAGGAAAAACAATCGACAAAGTCCTTCATCCCAAATATGTGCCTAAGGTCCTAACCATTGCAGTACTGCACTATGTATATTTTTACCGACTGTGACTGAATCCAATGGTGGATGTCTAATCTGACTAAGAACTCTAAAGCGTTTTAATCTTATCCATTCAGTCGCTAATGTTCTACGCTGGCATCGCAAAGGAAACGTTGCAAAAAAGAAAGTCAAAACACTGAATTCGGTCTTCTGAAACTGTTTCACCGTGTAAGAGCTTATATAATACCTCCAATCATCGCACGATCGTCTACATGGCAGACACTTTGATGATACCGAAATAGATAAGTAACAGTCACTTAGTAGTGGGAAGGCATCTGTAGTGCATGAGATACCTATAAGAACCTACAGAAATTATGAGAAAAGAAATTGTTCCCCATCTAGCTGTACTTTGCTGTAGATCCCTGGAGTAACTGTAAGTACCTAGCGACTGGTGAAAGGTGCAGGTCATTTCTATTTTGAAGGAGGATTGTAGAACAGATGCATGTAATTACAGTTCTATAACGCTGACGCCAGTCAGAGAATTATGGAGCACGTTTTAAGGCTACATACAACGACTTATTTGTAGAACTAAAATCTTCTCTATAAAAGTAATCATGGATTCCACAATCATAGATCTTGCTAGACTCAGCTTGCTCTCTTGGGCCGTGAAGTCCAGAACACAGGAGACATAGCGCTCAAGTTGTTAACATGTTCGTTGACTTCGCGAAGGCATTCGATACCGTTCCGAACTGTCTTAGTGAACAAATTACCGAGTATCAAGACGGAATTATGGACTCTGAACATCTTTGGAGACAACTGAAGATGTCATTCTTGAAAGATCAAAATCAGTCCCTGGAAGTAACCATTTGAAATGTCCCGTAAAACAAATTATAGGCAATGCAGATGCCAGGCCATTCGTTCTTAGTATTGCTCATCTATCAGGGACCCTCCCCATCAGGTTGGAGTGATAGAAGGGATGGACAAGACCCAAGAAAGAGCGAGGTTTCTTAAACTTCAGTGGCAGTAACATCTTCAACTTCTGTGGTCCTGTAAGATCGGTGTGTTCATCCAAAGTGAAATTTTGAAATAGTACTTACTGGGAGGAGAAGGGAAACATTATTTGGTGCCACATATCCCTCTTGAAATTACCACAACGACAAAATCAGATTACAGTCACTATGGAAGTTTATCGACAATCGATTTTCCCCCACTTCATATGCGAATGGTACAGGGAATGGCGACGGGGGGGGGGGGGGGGGGGGGGCGTTGTAGGCAATGGTAGTACCAGAAATAACCTTCCCTTTCGAAGTAAAGATTTAGACGTAACTCTAAACGCTGAAGGACACCCATAGCAGGACTACTTAAAAAATAATGCAAACTTATTTGGTAGCTTCCAGGCTCTCGAAGCTGCAGTCGAGTTCCTGGTTCAAAATGGTTCAAATGGCTCTGAGCACTATGGGACTCAACTGCTGTGGTCATCAGTCCCCTAAAACTTAGAACTACTTAAACCTAACTAACCTAAGGACATCATTCACACCAATGCCCGAGGCAGGATTCGAACCTGCGACCGTAGCAGCAGCGCAGCTCCGTACTGGAGCGCCTAGAACCGCACGGCCACCGCGGCCGGCCGAGTTTCTGGGCTGCAGACCTTGTTAATTTGTAGATTGTACCGACGTCTTGCCAAGTGGCCTTTACCAATACGTGTGATTGTTACATCAATTTGACACTACTTACATTATCCCTCAACAATGACCGAGCGAGGTGGCGCAGTGGTTAGACACTGGACTCGCATTCGGGAGGACGACGGTTCAATCCCGCGTCCGGCCATCCTGATTTAGGTTTTCCGTGATTTCCCTAACTCGCTCCAGGCAAACGCCGGGATGGTTCCTTTGAAAGGGCACGGCCGACTTCCTTCCCCATCCTTCCCTAATCTGATGAGACCGATGACCTCGCTGTCTGGTCTCATTCGCCCAACAAACCAACCTCAACAATGGCACTCGTATTCAAAAGAAACTTTGGGACGTTGGGCATGGGGCATGGCAGCTGTGGACAATGAACTAATATGTCGCGTATTAAACTTAACAGTGAATCATTTCTTGTGTGTGAACTTTTGTTTGAACGGTATATAGAGAAATACAGATGTGCTTGGGATGAAACAAAAGTATCAGGGTTGTTATACAGTAAAATAATAAGTAAATGCAGAAATAAATTTGTTAGAAATCAATGGGGACATCGCCAGATAGGGGCACTTCTCCCGGCTGCGTAACGATGTCATACGTACAAATAATCTGGGAGCCTGTTTCATCAGATTATGCAAAAGGGAAGCCATGGTCAACTGATTCAGCTCTTTGTCAACACTGCAGAGCAGCAAGATCGCTGTACTGTAACTAGTCTAAATGTAAGAACTTCACTTATAGAAGTCATACGAACGCCTTTCAGTATGCAAACTTCGCAGAAGGAAACGCTCTGATAAAACGCTAGAGGAGCCAAGAGCGCTGATAAGCTCAGAAAACGAGACCACATTCGGTCACCAGTGTGGGGAATCACGTCATCGCGTGCTATGACATCTCCGCCCTCCTCGAGATGGCTCTCAGAGTGAGGCCATTCCATCTGCATATAGGATAACGATGAAAGACAGGATTTCTTAAGTTACAGGATGCTCTGCCTAATTCAACAGGGTCTACAAGTAGCTGTCAACACAGATTCCACTGCTGCAAGTTTACTACCTACTGGTGTGCAATTCCAGCCACAACGGTGACTTGCTGAGGATGGGGGCCGGATGAGTCAAGAAAGCAGCTCCGTTACCGAATTGCTTTGGTGCAACATATCTTTCTATGACTAAGTTAAGATTAACAGGTGGTGTTAAAACTTGCGTCACATACAATGAAAGCATCGGTGAGGCACCGTTCAAGCAGCTGTCTGCAGGATTACCCCACGTTGTCGTGACCAACATATCGCTAAATTTTTCAGATAACAGCTCACTGGATTATTACAGAAACATAATGAATCAATTCAAGCATTCTTTGAAAGGATTCGATTGCTGAACTCTTAGACTTGTGAATTAATGTCTAAAGCAGAGATGGATAGGGTCCATAGTGTCCCTTTTGAAATATTCAAGCCGATATATTTGAAGTAAATAATAAAAGAACTTTGAATAATATTATATGGACATAAACGACTAATTATGAAAATTTATTAAATTAGCTTCAAAGAAAGACTATATCGATTGCAGTGTAATAAAGACATTTATATTATATGAGATCGTAGTGCATAACGTTCTCGCATCTAACATTATCTTTGTCATTATATATAAGAAAAAAGATTTAGAATCACTTCGAGTCAGATCATTTTCTCTGCTATACGTAAGGTGGTAGTCTGTGCTTAGAGGAAATATATTTACAAAAGTGAGTGCATTGTGTTACTTAAAGAACCCATGCAAACAATTCTTCCTGAATTACTAATTGCAAGAAGTTATTTAGCATTTCTTCAGTTTCTGTGAAGCAAGCAGCGGTGATCTTTCACTGGCAACAATTGACCGCCATTACGTGGCGTATTAATTAATTATTATTTCTTTTTGCAACATTACCACAGCCGGAGCAGAAAGAATTATTTCAAGTTATTCAATTAACTGAAGTGCGAAGCTTCACTAATTTTATTTCGTCAAAAACTGCATACTTTCAAAGGGACGATTTATTCTAGGTCAGTGAACTTACAAAAATGGTTCAAATGGCTCTGAGCACTATGGGACTCAACTGCTGAGGTCATAAGTACCCTAGAACTTACAACTACTTAAACCTAACTAACCTAAGGACAACACACACATCCATGCCCGAGGCAGGATTCGAACCTGCGACCGTAGCGGTCGCGCGGTTCCAGACTGTAGCGCCAGAACTGCTCGGCCACCAGCGGCCGGCAGCGTGTGT
The DNA here is from genome assembly GCF_023864345.2 of Schistocerca serialis cubense. Classification (NCBI taxonomy): domain Eukaryota; kingdom Metazoa; phylum Arthropoda; class Insecta; order Orthoptera; family Acrididae; genus Schistocerca; species Schistocerca serialis. The sequence goes on from NC_064646.1 coordinate 243,389,231, forward strand.
GTGTGTGTATATATATATATATATATATATATATATATATATATAATCCTTTTCTTGTGTTTCACTTAATAATAATAATAATAATAATAATAATAAGCAACAAACCTAGGAACCAACACAACTGGATACAGATCACAAGTATACACAACATTTATTACCAGATACCCGGAATTAAAATTTTTAACAGAACAACGACTAGCTGATCAGATCCGTGTAATAATCAAAAATAACAGGATACCCCAGTCAGAATTAGAAAACATCAAACAACAAGTACAACAAATACTGGAACAAAATAATGTGCAATCAGAAGAAGAAGAAAACACAGTAATGGACTCAAACATCCCAGAGCAAACAAACAAAGACCAACACGCATCAATTAATCAGAGGAAAACGAAATCTTAAGACAGCCACCAGAACAAGCACAAATAGAACACGAAGAGACACACGTGTTAGATATAGAAGAGAAATTTCAGCTGACATATATAGAATACAAAGACACAAATACAGACATTAGACCATTCTTGCATAGACCGCCAAATAACCCCCAAGTCGAAACAACAATAAAAACTATCAACACAATCATACACAACGAAATAAATGAAAACAACTATGGAAGAGTTACAACTACTGATTTATATAGGAGCACTCACTACACTAAATATACACACTAGGCAGAGATCAGAACAAACCAACACACAGAAGTAACCCACAAAACCAGCATGGCAACACAGGTTACAGATCAGAATAGAAAAACTGAGAAAAGACATCGGACAGCTAACACAATTTATAAGAAATGAAATATCAGACAAAAAACGAAAAATGTTAGGTAAAATCTCACAACAAGAAGCAATAGAGCAATTAGATGAAAAAAAAGCAGAAATTGCAAGCATTGGCCAAACGACTTAGAAGATACAAAAAAAGTGAAAATAGAAGGAAACAAAACCAAACATTCAACACAAACCAAAAGAGATTTTACCAAACAATGGATAACACACACATTAAAATAGACAATCCACCAAACATAACAGACATGGAACACTTCTGGAGCAGCATATGGTCAAACCCAGTACAACATAACAGGCATGCTTGGTGGATACAAGCAGAAACAGACACATACAAGATGATACCACAAATGCCTGAAGTGATAATTTTGCAACATGAAGTCACCCAAGCAATTAATTCTACACACAATTGAAAAGCCCCTGGAAATGATAAAATAGCAAATTACTGGCTAAAGAAGTTCACCTCAACACATTCACATCTAACTAAGTTATTTAACAGTTACATTGCAGACCCATACACATTCCCTGATACACTTGCACATGGAATAACCTATCTGAAACCTAAAGATCAAGCAGACACAGCAAACCCAGCTAAATATCGCCCCATAACATGCCTACCAACAATATACAAAATATTAACTTCAGTCATCACACAGAAATTAATGACACATACAACACAGAACAAAATTATAAATGAAGAACAAAAAGGCTGCTGCAAAGGAGCATGAGGATGTAAAGAGCAACTGATAATTGATACAGAGGTGACATATCAAGCTAAAACTAAACAAAGGTCCCTACACTACGCATACATTGATTACCAAAAAGCCTTTGATAGTGTACCCCACTCACGGTTACTACAGATATTGGAAATATACAAAGTAGATCCTAAATTGATACAGTTTCTAAACACAGTAATGAAAAACTGGAAAACCACACTTAATATCCAAACAAATTCAGATAACATCACATCACAGCCAATACAGATTAAGCGTGGAATATACCAAGGAGACTCATTAAGTCCTTTCTGGTTCTGTCTTGCTCTGAACCCACTATCCAACATGCTAAATAATACAAATTATGGATATAATATTAATGGAACATACCCACACAACATCACACATTTGCTATACATGGATGATCTAAAACTACTGGCAGCAACAAATCAACAACTCAACCAATTACTAAAGATAACAGAAGTATTCAGCAATGATATAAATATGGCTTTTGGAACAGACAAATGCAAGAAAAATAGCATAGTCAAGGGCAAACACACTAAACAAGAAGATTACATATTGGATAACCACAGCGACAGCATAGAAGCGATGGAAAAAACAGATGCCTATAAATACCTAGGATACAGACAAAAAATAGGAATAGATCATACAAATATTAAAGAAGAACTAAAAGAAAAATATAGACAAAGACTAACAAAAATACTGAAAACAGAATTGACAGCAAGAAACAAGACAAAAGCTATAAATACTTATGCTATACCAGTATTGACCTACTCATTTGGAGTATTGAAATGGAGTGACACATACCTAGAAGCACTCAATACACTTACACGATCACAATGCCACAAATATAGAATACATCACATACATTCAGCAACAGAAAGATTCACATTAAGCAGAAAGGAAGGTGGAAGGGGATTTATCGACATAAAAAACCTACATTATGGACAGGTAGACAATTTAAGAAAATTCTTTCTAGAACGAGCAGAAACTAGCAAAATACACAAAGCAATCACTCATATAAATACATCAGCTACACCATTGCAATTTCATAACCACTTCTACAACCCTTTAGATCACAGAACATCAACAGATACAAAGAAAGTAAATTGGAAAAAGAAAACACTACACGGCAAGCACCCGTATCATCTAACACAGCCACACATCGATCAAGACGCATCCAACACATGGCTAAGAAATGGCAATATATACAGTGAGATGGAAGGATTCATGATCGCAATACAGGATCAAACAATAAACACCAGATATTACAGCAAGCATATTATTAAAGATCCCAATACCACAACAGATAAATGCAGACTTTGCAAACAACAAATAGAAACAGTAGATCACATCACAAGCGGATGTACAATACTAGCAAATACAGAATACCCCAGCAGACATGACAATGTAGCAAAAATAATACATCAACAACTTGCCATAAAACAAACTAATAAAACAACACGTTCCCACATACAAGTACACACCACAAAATGTACTGGAGAATGATTAATACAAATTATACTTGAACAGAACGATTATAACAGATAAAACAACACCACATAACAAGCCTGACATCATACTCACCAATAAAAAGAAGAAATTAACACAACTAATTGAAATATCCATACCCAACACAACAAATATACAGAAGAAAACAGGAGAAAAAATTGAAAAATACATCCAACTGGCTGAGGAAGTCAAGGACATGTGGCATCAGGATAAAGTCGACATTATCCCAATTATACTATCAACTACAGGAGTCATACCTCACAATATCCACCAGTACATCAATGCAATACAGCTACATCCAAACATATATATACAACTACAAAAATCTGTAATTATTGATACATGTTCAATTACCCGAAAGTTCCTAAATGCAATATAACATATACCATACAGTTACAAGGAAGTCACGCGTGACCGAGGTCCGCGTCACGTTCCATTTTTAACCAGACTTAAGTCTGAGAAAAAAAGTCAATAATAATAATAATAATAACCACAGGATGGAAGGGATAATACAGGCGGAAGCGGAAAAAAGGGCCTTGGACGTATTTGTAAGAGGTTTTTCAGCCAACATGTCGCGAAGGCTAAGAATGGAGAATCCCGCTGTCGGAATTGGCATACAGTTAGATGAAATAGATTTTATGACTCAGAAACTGAGTGATCAAAGTGGTTTCTTCTTTGATATGGACAAACGGGCCATGTGAAAAGGAACAGTCGCAAGCCAGAGTGCTTTTAATACGTAGCGGGGGGTGTCTTCAACAACTGCTAGTCTTTCTCAGTCCTGCTCCATTCGCCAACGGAGCGAGACACAAGCGGCTGTCTATATGCCTGCATACGAGTCCGAATTTCTCTTGTCCTCGAGGTCATTCTCAAACATGTGTTATTGGCAGTAAGATCTTTCTGCAACCTGTCTCAAACGTCGGTTCTCTAAACTGCTAGAAGCCGAAGGGGAAGAAGATCAGTTTGAATTCCAGAGAAATGAAGGAACATGCTAGGCAATACTGATCCTACGACTTTTCATAGTAGACAGGTTAAGCAAAGATAAACCTACTTTCATAGCATTTGTAGCCTTAGAGAAATCTTTTGACTATGTTGCCTGGAATACTCTCTCCGAAATCCTGAAGGTAGTAAGGGTATATGACTGTTGCTTTTTTCCATATTCCGGTAGTTTTTCACGTAATGCTCGATTTAAATCCATTTTCTGTTAGAGGATAGTGTTAACGGTTTCATCAAGATTTAGAAGCTCATAATAGATGACAACCTTCTGATCCCACCAAACAAAGAGCATTGTCTTCTTCCCAAATCGATTTAATCTTCCAGTAGATGTCGATGGTTTGCCTGTATTCACCCATGATTTAAGATGCTTAGAATTCTGAAAATAAATCCATTTTTCATCACCTGTCACTATTCGATGGAGAAACAAGTTTCTTTCGTATCTGGCGAGCAGTATTTCGATTTGCTTGCTGTCTTTCGTTGAGTTCAAGCGGAAACCATTTTCCCACTGTCTACATCTTTTTCATAGCTTTCAACCGCAGAGAAACGGCTTTCTGTGTCATATTCAATTGTTCCGAGAGATCATGTTTAGTCCGAATATCATCTTCATCCAATAAAGCCTGCAATTCGTTGTCTTCGAACTTTTCTATGGTCTCCCGCGCTCGTCATCTCTCACGTCCAAATCCCTTCTGAATTTTTTTAACCATTCTAAACACTGTGTTTTGCCAAGAAAATGTTCGTCGAAAGCTTCGACAAGCATTCGATGCGATTCTGCAGCAAGTTTCTTCAAATGACAGCATAAAATCAATGCTGTCCGCAAATCATAGTTCGTAGGCACAAAACTGGACATGTTTACGTGTTTGAAACAGATACTGATGTATGGATCTCTAGTTACTGTGTCAGCCGTTACAAAAAGCAGATGGCGCTGCAGACGCGGTGTCAGGACCTTATAGAGAATTTCCGTTTTCATACCTCTGCACCTGGTAAAGCAGTTGAGTTTTGCTATTTGGGCAGCAAAGTAATTTATGATGGCGCAGGGGATATTAAAAGTGGACTGGCAGTTGGAAGAAAAGCGTAGTCTGAAGAGAAATTTCTGAACATCGAATACAGAATTAAATATTTTTATCGAGTATAGCCATGTATGGAAGCGATACATGGACAAAAAGGAGAATAGAAGCTTTTGAAATGTGTTGCTACAGAAGAGCGCTGGAGATTAGATGGGTGCATCGCGTAACTAATGAGAACGTAATGAATAGAACTAAGGAGGAAACATTTTTGGCACAACCTCATTAGAAGAAAGGATCGGTTGATTCAGAGATCAAGGGATCACCAATTTAGTACTGGAGTGAAGTGTATGTAAAAATTGTAGACAGATGGTTCAAATGGCTCTAAGCACTATGGGTCATCAGTCCTCTGGACTTAGAACTACTTAAACCTAACTAACCTGAGGACATCACACACATCCATGCCCGAGGCAGGCTTCGAACCTGCGACAGTAGCAGCGTAAGTTTTTTTCAGAATAATCAGTCAATGATAGTTTTCCCTAATTACTTGGACGTATCTTGCTCTGGTAAAACTGCAGCTCCTGTCTGTGCACGGCTGCGATATAAATTTGAGTCAGATGGTAGCCTTCACTGGATCCCTCGGCGGTAGCAAAGTTTTAAGTCCTTGCCTCTACCGAGTTCCAGCAGGTACTCGTGGCGCTTTGCCCCTGAAGCGCTGCCGACCCGCGGCACACGGCCAGACGCAGTCATGCGTAGCTCTCATCCTGCTGGCAGCAGCAATAAGTAGCGATTTATATGTAGATGAGGCGCTGTAGCCAGCGCGCCAAAGGCTCCGCTCGCCACACAGTTCAACCTCAGCTCTGCTTCAGCAAAGGGTAACTAATTATTTTTGGCAACTCATTCTCATTTCTTAAACGGATTTATTTGTATATAAAATATAATGTATTTGTTCCAAGAGGTCATAACTGAGCTCTAATTGTGACAGCTAGCATTCAACACTAATGAAAAAATTAGAATTCCATTAACGATCTAATCTTACATTTAACTGCCTGCAAGCATGGCATGACACACCCCGCTACTCCCTCTCAACACCCAAAAAAAATATTTTACGAAATGCGTTCATATTTTTACATATATTCATTTCCTGAATTCGCAGGTGGCTTTCAGAGAATAATTTGTCGTCAGAATTCTACTGTCCAACATGGCTTATATTCTATAAAATCATAAACTATGTTGAATGCAGGAGACTCTTCTGATAACGTGATAGATGAAAACACAACAGTCGATAGGAAAGAGATAAGGGGTCCAGTATTAGAATCGGAATTTAAAAGAGCTGTTGAAGACTTAAGAACAGATAAGGCAGAAGGGATAGATAACATTCTACTGGACATTCTAAAAATAGGGGAAGTGACAACAAATCCATTAATCCAATTGGTGCATACAATGCGTATGACTGGCGACATATTATCGGACGTTCGGAAAACATCTTCCAAATCATCCGAAGATCGCAAGAGTCGACAAATGCGAAAATTATCCCACAATTAGCTTAACAGCTCAGGCATCGAAGTTGCTTACAAGGATAGTATACAGAGTAACGGGAAAGAAAAGTGAGGATGTGTTAGATGACGATCAGTTTTTTTTAGGAAAGGTAATGGCACCACAGAGGCAGTTCTGACGTTGCTGTTGATAATGGAAACAAGACTAAAGAAAATCAAGGTACGTTCATTGGAACTGTCAACTTGGATAAAGCTTTCGAGAGTGTAAAACGGAGCAAGATGTTTGAAATCCTGAGAAATCGGGGTAAGTGACAGGGAAAGACGTGTAATACACAATGCGTACAAGAACCGATAAACAATTACGTCTTAAGACCAGAAACAAATGCTCGGATTAAAAGGAGCATAAGACAGGAATTTAGTCTTCTCCCCTTACTGCTGAATATATACATCGAAGAAGCGACGACAGAAATTAAAGGAAGGTTCAAGAGCTGGATTAAAATTGAAGGAGAAAGGGTATCAACCTTAAGTTCGCTGTTGATACTACTATCCTCAGTGAAAGTGAAGAAGTAATACAGGCTCTGCTGAATGGAATGCACTTTCTAATGAGTACAAAACATGGATTGAGAGTAAATCGAAGGAAAACAAAAGTAATGAGAAGTAACAAATGGGAACAGCGAGGAGCTAACATCAGAATTGGGGATCACGAAGTTAAGAAATTATGCTACTTAGGCAGCAAAATAGCCCGTAATGGACGGTGCAAGCTGGACATAAAAAACAGAGTATCACTGGCAAAGAAGGCATTCCTGGCCAAGTGAAGTCTCTCAACATCAAACATAACACTTAATTTGAGGAAGAAATTTCTGAAAATGTACATTTGGATCACAGCATTATATGATAGTGAAACATGGTCTCTGGGAAAACCGGAACAGAAGACAATCGATGCATTTGGATATGTTGTGCTGCGGAATAGCGTTGAAGATCATGTGGACTGATAAGATGAGGAATGGAGAAGTTGTCCGCAGAGTTAGTGAGGAAAGGAACATATTGAAAACACTGACGAGAAGGGACAGGATGACAGAACATATGTTAAGACATCAGGGAACATCTTTCATGGTTGTGGAGGCATTTGTGGAGGGTAGAAATTGTAGCGGAAGACGGTGAGAAAGAAATAATAACAAAATTGTCACAGGTGCAAGGTAACGTACGAGCATGCGACGTCTGTCGAAAGACAAAACACATGAACCGATCAAGCAAAATTCTATTGCCTACAGTGGTAGCCACAAATCCAATGCACTTATCATCGATCGACCTTGCAGGATGCTTATCAATCACCAGAGCCAGGGTTAAGCATCTGTTTGCCACATATGATACCCTTCACAAAATCGTAGCAGGAAAGTAACCGATATTGTGACTTTTACGAGTTCCTAACCAAGAACGAATTCTATAATATCTGTGTGCCTTCTTGAGTGTGTGCGTGTTAATTTACTATCTAGTAGCCACAGTTCTCACATTTTCGTTTGTGACACACTAAAAATTCCTAATCAGGGGTGAATTATTTAGTTTCACCTAAGTGCTTCCGTAGTTAGGTTTTTGAATCCCTGCGTATTAACGTAATTTATTAGTCACAGTTCCTGCGTTTCCGTCAGTTTACAGTAGAGTAGCGCAGCACATGCCGATAGTCCGTTTATCTGCACAGTTTAGTTTCCCACGGTCTTCAGTATGGACCGGAACTGCCATTGTGGTGTCCAGATGAGAGTCTAGTTGGTGTCACTTCGCTCTCAGCTTCAGGCTGTGATGGCTTCGGTTACACACAGCTTGAGGCTACAGTGAAAGGGCACCGCTGATGTGGGCCGGCTGTGGGGACAACGGACGTCCAGCATGGATAAGTCCTCCGATCGGTCCTCACCGATGGACAGCCCAGTTACTGCTCGCACTGAGGTTGACACCTCATCTGCGGTCGAGTTGGAGGTCGCTCCGGGGCGTAGCAGGCGGCGACAGACTTCCCAGGCGGCAGCACGTAAGGCCTCCCCGGTTTGAGAAAAAGGTTCCAGGTGCTGTCTGTGGCTGACACTGTCGCTAGGCCAGATGCCGTCGCCTGTCCTGTTTCATAGGAAACCTCTCAGCCTGCAAGGTCGGGCAATCACAGAGGGTGGGATTATTGATAGTTGGGAGCTCCAACGTTAGGTGCGTTATGGGGCTCCTTAGAGACATGGCTGCCAAGAAGGGAGAGAAAAGCAATGTGAACTCCATGTGCATACTGGGTGGAATCATTCCAGATGTGGAACGGGTCCTCCCGGATGCCATGAAGAGCACAGCAGGGTGCAGCCAACTGTAGGTGGTGGCTCACGTCGGTACCAATGATGTGTGTCACTTTCGATCGGAAGAGATTCTCTCTGGTTTAGAGCTGCTAAAAGAAGTGGTAAAGGCTGCCAGTCTTGAATGCAAGATGAAAGTAGAGCTGACCATTTGCAGCATAATCTACAGGACCGACTGCGGACCTCTGGTACAGAACCGAGTGGAGGGTCTGAATCAGAGGCTCAGACGGTTCTACGACCATGTGGGCTGCAGATTCCTCGACTTGTGTTAAAGGGTGGTTGGCTTTCGGGTTCCGCTGAATAGGTCAGGTGTCCACTATACGCAGGAGGAGGCTACACGGGTAGAAGGGGCTGTGTGGCGTGGACCGGGCAGTTTTTTAGTTCAGAGGGTCTCGGGAAAACACAAGATTGGCTTCAGTCACATAGGGTGCAGGCCGAACACAGGAAGAACGTAGATACAGGAACCATCGGTACAACAGTTGTAAATTGTAACTGTGTTGGGAAGGCACCAGAGCTCCAAGCGCTAATAGATAGCACTGATGTTCAAATCGTTATAGGCACTGAAAGCTGGCTAAAGCCAGAGATAAGCCCAGCTGAAACTTTTTCGAAGAACCTAACGGTGTTCCCAAAGGACAGGCTAAACACGGTTGGCGGTGACGTGTTTGTTGCTGTTAGTAGTAGTTTACTTTGTAGCGAAATTGAAGTAGATAGTTCCTGTGAGTATGGATGGACGTCATTGTTGGCTCCCACCCCCCCCCCCCTCCCCGCCTCCAATTCAGATGATATACTTACTGAAAGGTTCAAAGAAAACTTGAGTAATTTCAAACACGTACCCGACTCATACGATCATAGTTGGTGGTGACTTCAATTTACCCTCAATATGTTAGCGAAAATACATGTTTAATTCCGGAGGTACGCATAAAACATCATCTCAAATTGTGCTAAACGCATTCTCTTAAAATTATTTCGAGTAGTTAGTTCATGAGCCCACGCGAATAGCGAACGGTTGTGAAAACACACTTCACCTCTCAGCAAAAAAAATAGTCCTGAGTTAATAAAGAGCAGCAAAACGTATACAGGGAATAGTAAACACAGGGTTGTCGCAGCGAGATTGAATATTGTAACCCTCGAATCCTCCAAAAGTAAACAAAAAATATACCTATTCAAAAAAAGCAGATAAAAATTCACTTGACGCCTTCCTGAGAAACAGTCTCCACTCCTTCCAAATTAATAAAATAAGTGTAAACCAGACTTGAATTCAGAGAAATAATATAGGCAACAATTGAGAGATTTACACCAAATAAATTAACAAAGGACGGAGCTGATACTCCTTGGTACACAAAACGGTTGAAAACACTGTTGCAGTAACAACGAAACAAACATCCTAAATTTAAACAGACGCAAAATCCCCAAGATTGGCAATCTTTTACAGAAACTCGAAATTTTGAGCGGACTTCAATGCGAGATGCTTATAACAGTTTCCACAATGAAACTGTCTCGGAACCTGGCAGAAATCCAAAAAGATTCTGCTCGTATGTTTAGTATGTGAGCGGCTAGAAACAATCAATGCCTTCCCTGCGCGATAGCAATGGAGATACCGTGGAAGACAGTGCTGCCAAAGCAGAGTTACTAAACACAGCCTTCCGAAAAGCCTTCACAAAAGAAGGTAAAGTAAATATTCCGGAATTGGAATCGCGAGTTACGTAGAAGTAAATATCCTCTGAGTAGTTAAGCAACTTAAATCACTCAATAAAAGCAAGTTTTCTGCTCCAGACTCTATACCGATTAGGTTCCTTTCAGAGTATGCTGATGCATTAGCTCCATTCATATAGAACCGTTCGCTCGACGGAAAATCTGCACCCAAGGACTGAAAAGTTGCACAGGTCACTAATATTCAGGAAAGGTAGTAAGAGTAATCCACTTAATTACAGGCCCATATCATTAACGTCGATATGCAGCAGGATTTTGGAACGTATATTGTGTTCGAACGTTGTTAATTACCTCGAAGAAAACGGTCTATTGGCACACAGTCAACATGGATTTAGAAAACATCGTTCCTATAAAACACAACTAGCTCTTTATTCACATGAAGTGCTGAGTGTGATTGAGAAGGGATTTCAGATCGATTCCGTACTTCTGGATTTCCGGAATGCTTTTGACATTGTACCACACAAGCAGTTTGATAGAAGCTTTCGAAATGTGGTGCTACAGAAGAATGCTGAAGATTAGATGGGTAGATCACATACCTAATCAGGAGGTATTGAATATAATTGGTGAGGAGTTTGTGGCACAACTTGACAAAAAGAAGGGACCGGTTTGTATGATATGTTCTGAGGCATCAAGGAATCAAAGTGCGTGCTTGTGGTATATCGTCTCAGTTATGTGACTGTATTTGTCATTTCCTGTCGGAGCTCACAGTTCTTAGTAATTGACAGGAAGTCCCGAGGGATGTGGGAGACAATCTGAGCATCCGTCTTAGGTTATACGCAGATGACGCTGTCGTTTATCGACTAAAATCCATCAAAAGATGTAACAATTACAAAACTATATAGAAAAGATACCTGAATGATGCGAGAATTGGCAGTTGATCCTAAGTAACGAAAAATGTGAGGTCATCCACAGGAGTGCTAAAAGGATTTCGTTAAACGTCGGTTGCAATATAAATCATTCAAATCTAAAGGCTGTAAATTCAACTAAATACCTAGAAATTACAATTACGAACAACTTAAATTGGAAGCAACACACAAACTGCTGTGGGGAAGGCTAACCAAAGATTGCGTTTTATTGGCGGGACACTTAGAAAATGTAACAGATCTACTAAGGAGACTGCCTACACTACGCTTGTCCGTCCTCTTTTAGAATACTTCTGCGTGGTATGGGATTCTTACCAGAGAGTCTTCGGACTATGGAAGAGTGTGTCACAGAAATGCTACAGGATTTGGGACGGACATCATTAAAAGAAAGGGTTTTTCTCCTCAGAGTGCGAAAATATTTTGTTGACACAACATACATGGGGAGAAACGATCACCACGATAAAATAAGGAAAATCAGAGCTCGTACGGAAAAGATATAGGTGTTCGTTCTTTCCGCGCGCTATACGAGATTGGAATAATAGATAACTGTGCTGGTGGCTAGATGAACCTCTGCCGGGCACTGTAATGTGATTTGCAGAGTATCCATGTAGATTTACGTCGTGCAGTTATGTGCACTGAAAACGTCTGGAGATACGACTGTAATAAGGAACTTAGGCAAGGGTTACATACTTAAGATCGGCAAGTCTCAGGGGATTGTGAGTGACAATGCTGCATCCTTTCCGGTTTAAAATGTAAACCACTCCTTAACGAACAATGAATCAGACAAGTAATGATCTCTAGCATCCACCCAGGGACAAGCGCAGTTGAAAGAATATTTAAATAATTTAATCGACTTGTGAGGACGTACAACTCTACCACTGTACGAAGTGGGTAGCTTATAAACTAGCCTTTGAAAAGATTCATAATAACTTACCTCAACCAGCACCGTTATATGCACTGGTTGAGGTACTCCTAGATAAAGCAGATAGAAAGAAAAACTTAGTGTATTACCATACTTATCTGGGCAGGCAAAGCAGCAAGGTCAGATCCATGCTTGGTTAATTTGTTTCGATGTGCCCAGGCGAGAAAAGCAGCGTATCAATCTCGTGTGAACAGGATACAGTCTTTTGAAGTGAATGATTTGGTGTTACTGGGACGTCATCCGAAGTCATCTGTATTATATAGAAAGAATAAGAAATGGAAACTGATACATGCAGGTGCATACAAAATTATCAAGATTCTACATGGATGTTGCTGTGTATTAGCTTACGTTAAAATCGGCGGAGTCAAGGTACTTTATCCATATAAGGATACTAAGAAAAATTTACACGACGTGTACTACTTGTAAACAATAGATGTAAGTGTAATACAGTAAATATTTGATTCATCATTTTTATATTCATAATTGTTTGCTCCTAATTTGTAAGAAAGCCTTATTGACCGTCATCCAGAAGAAGTATTTGAAAACACTAACTCCCTTCATCAACACTTCTTGAACTTTATGCCATAAAAGAGGACATACATTCCAGACGAGTAAAAAAAGTTATGAACTGCCTTAAGCAGTAACTGCAACTTTGAATTGTTTTAGTGCGTTCGTAATGTAAAATACTTACGTAATACGTTTATGTATACACTACTGCCCATTAAAATTGCTACACCACGAAGATGACATGCTACAGACGCGAAATTTAACCGACAGGAAGAAGAAGCTGTGATATCCAAATGATTAGCTTTTCAGAGCATTCACACAAGGTTGGCGCCGGTGGCGACACCTACAACGTGCCGACATGAGGAAAGTTTCCAACCGATTTCTCATACACAAACAGCAGTTGACCGGCGTTGCCTGGTGAAACGTTGTTGTGATACCTCGTGTAAGGAGGAGAAATGCGTACCATCACGTATCCGACTTTGATAAAGGTCGGATTGTAGCCTATCGCGACTGCGGTTTTTCGTATCACGACACTGCTACTCGCGTTGGTCGAGATCCAATGACTGACAGCAGAATATGGAATCGGTGGGTTCAGGAGGGTAATACGGAACGCCGTGCTGGATCCCAACAGCCTCGTATCACTAGCAGTCGAAATGACAGGCATCTTATCCGCATGGCTGTAAAGGATCGCGCAACCACGTCTCGATCCATGAGTCAACATATGGGGACGTTTGCAAGACAACAACCATCTGCACGAACAGTTCGACGACGTTTGCAGCAGCATGGACTATCGGCTCGAATACCATGGCTGCGGTTATCCTTGACGCTGCATCACAGGCGGGAGCGCCTGCGATGGTGTACTCAACGACTAACCTGGGTGCACGAATGGCAAAACGTCATTTTTTCCGATGAATCCAGGTTCTGTTTACAGCATTACGATGGTCGCATCAGTGTTTGGCGACATCGCGGTGAACGCACACTTGAAGCGTGTATTCGTCATCGCCATACTGCCGTATCACCCGGCGTGATGGTATGGGGTGCCATTGGTTACACGTCTCTATCACCTCTTGCTCGCACTGACGGCACTTTGAGCAGTGAACGTTACATTTCAGATGCCTGTGCGGGCCTTTCTGGATACAGAAAAGTTCGACTTCTGCCATGGCCAGCACATTCTTCAGACCTCTTGTAACGCCGGAAATGCATAACCTCCTATTTCCATCTATTGTACTATAATTTGTTTTCCTTATTTTTGTTACCTGAATATATGACATTTCTGTGTATTTACATATTGTAATTGTTTTACTATTTGTGTATATATATATATTTATGCATTTATGTCTATGTATAATTGGTTTCGTAAATATTATTTATATTTTTACGCTGGGTCTTGCCTAGGGAAAACTGCTATCGAACGATTACATCGACAGGTCGTGTGAAGAATCAAAGTGTGTAGGATCTTTGGTAGTGTTAACTCTGCCGCGTGGAGCGCGGGCAGAGCTGTTGGAGTCTGGCTGGAGTAGCGAGTGGAGCAGGTGTGTTGTGTTGCGCTCCCGCGAGTTGCCGCGCTTTCGGGGTTTGGCAGCATGTAATTGCGCTCGACTCGCGATGATATTTTCTGACATGGTGTCGCGGACGGGAAGCATTAGCTGGCGCACATCAAGAGCCCGTTTCGCCTGGTGACCGTGTCGAGAAGAAGGCGCGCCAACATCCAGCTTCTGCAACAGCGACGGCCGACAATGAGTAACTATCGCCGCCTCCTCGATCGACGGCTTCATACCTTCAATCAACCAACAAGGAAGACTAAAAGCACGTAAAGTTTCAGAACTGTATGGCAGACCTTAGCTTTTCAAATTGTTCCATTTGCCTCGCAAAATTACAGCAACTTAGCATGAACCTTTGTTGCTCATTGTCCCAATTGCATTGCCAAGCAGGGTCCCTTCCTTTTCCGAAATGAACCCGAGTGTCGTTGAAATTCAAACGCCAGCATAATTCCATTTCACTGCTTTAATTTCAAAGTTCAATTTAAGTATTCATAGCTGGCTACAATAGTTAGATTACACAAGCACAAATTAAGAGTGCGAGTTTTGTTACCGTATTTTAGCTTACCTGTGACTGCAGCTCAGCTTGGTACGTACTAAATTTTACTATTGTTAATTGTTCAGACTCGTTTAATTCAAGTTCAAAGTTAAATCTCTTCTTTCTAAATTGCGTAGATTCAAGCAGCTTTAGAAATGATTGTTGAGGTAGTCCAAGACTAACTATTTCGAAGTGCTTCAGAAAGAAAGCTCACTATTAACTTCAGTCACTAAATTAACTTTCGATTTTCCGGTTTTATTAATTCTTTTGCTAAATTAAGTGTAGCGAAATTTATTACTTCTGACAAACTTTCAGTTTTCACACTACACGTGTCAACCTTCAGTTGCCACGCTTCTAATGCTAATTATATGTGTAGTAACCTTTCTTTTTCAGTTATTATAGTAATTGTCCATAGGACTGGCGACCGTAATTTCCCCCAAATCTCAAATATCTAATTACCGCTAGTTGACTGTTAACGTAACGGCCGCACATTTACTTTATTAACTTTATCCCTATTTCAAAATTAATTTCCACCAGTTTCACTTGCATTTTTCCTTTCATTTAGATGTAACCCTTTCCTCCCTCTTTACCGACAGGTTAACTTCGGTGACGATTGCTTTTCCAAAATTCCCATTAGGTACACGCTGTTTCATTTTTCACTGTCATTAAGGTCGATAAGTGAGGGGGAGGTTACACTCACACCAATTGAAAACGTCTGGTCAATGGTGGCCGAGTAACTGGCTCGTCACAATACGCCAGTCACTACTCTTGATGAACTGTGGTATCGTGTTGAAGCTGCATGGGCAGCTGTACCTGCACACTCCATCCAAGCTCTGTTTGACTCAATGCCCAGGCGTATCAAGGTCGTTATTACGGCCAGAGGTGGTTGTTCTGGGTACTGATTTCTCAGGATCTATGCACCCAAATTGCGTGAAAATGTAATCACATGTCAGTTCTAGTATAATATATTTGTCCAATGAATACCTATTTATCATCTGCATTTCTTCTTGGTGTAGCAGTTTTAATGACCAGTAGTGTATATCAGGATGTGTGATAAATTATAGCCATGTCAGTCGACATAAGAATCACTAAATAATGAAAAGTGGTAGTTAGAACTATATTTCTTTTGTGCATCGGTCAGAGATGAATTCGAATAGGAAGGGTATGTGCCATCAGCGCATACGTCATTTGGATGTACTTTTCCCTTCTGGATTAATAATTATTATGCTTTAGTTTCAGGCCGAATGTGCTTCACGTAATTTGAGAAACATACACTTTCGTCCTCATGGAGGAAGTTCCACAGGAATTTTAAAAATCGATAATATACTTGAGTGTAAAAACTATGCCTATCATTGTAATGTCAGGACAGTCCGTTGCCAGGATCCAAATTTTGTGGTCCGATATATGGCACAGGTGTAGTAATATATGAATAGAGCACGACTACTTAGGACAAGGTAGAGACCCACGTATATCATGTGGATCAAAGACAGTGTTATTCTCCTTAAGACAAACACTAACAAAGAACTGTGTGGATAGAAATTTATATCTATATAGTGTACTAAGAAGAACTTCTAGTAAAATGTGTCACTAAACTGTGAAGTAATTAATGTGGAACACCATCTTGGTAGAGGACGGAGTAAATATTGGACGTTATTTCAAGAACTCGACTGTGTCGTAACGACACTATACGCCTTTTTATTAGTAAAACCGCCGTGACATGAAAACCAGCTATACTTAACCTCTGCACAAGAACAGTGTATATTGTGAGACAGTGAAGAACTGTGGCCAGTGTGTTTGGAACTGCTAGAAAATATTCGCAGCCAGCAGTTGGCATACTTCCGTAACTGCCAGCAGCGCAGCAGCGATAGAACACGATCGCAATGCAGAATACATTTGAGTTGCGGTGTACCAGAGAGACCACAATAACTGTGAACCGTCAAAGGCGATAAACTTTACTAGAACAGTGTACGTTTTGTGAGCGTACAAGCTGTGGGGTGAGGCTAGAGCGGCAGTTCTCCGCATTAGATCTCGTAGCTGGCGGTTGCTACGTGGCCGTTTGTTTGGTTTTTTTTTTGTGGTTTTAGGGCGCAAAACTTCTATGGTCATTAGCGCCCAGCCCGTGACGTAGAAAACAGGAAAACAACGAAATTTAAAATCAGCAGCAATGGAAACAAAGTCAGAAAATTTGAGAAACTAAAGGCAGAAGGAATGCTTAAAAGTCCACTATAGAAAGGGGTTGGTTGTCCCCCCAAAAAAAGCTTCAAATGACTGACGTCATTTCACTGTCACTAATAAACTGTAGAACGCGGTCAGCTGAGCGCGTGTCATCTGCTAAAATCGACGATAGATCAGGCGATAGCTGTAGACGGGAGCGTAACGGATTAAAATAGGGGCATTCAATTAAAAGGTGTCTGACCGTCCACAGCTGAGAGCAGTGGGGACAGAGTGGGGGAGGATCACCGCTTAAAAGATGTCGATGACTGAAAAGACAGTGCCCTATCCGGAGTCGAGCTAAAATTACCTCCTCCCGACGACGCGTTCGGGAGGAAGAGGTCCAAGCGCAAGGAAGGGCTTTCACTTCCCGCAATTTATTGTGGGGAAGTGTTGACCAATGCACATGCCATAAATGAGTAACTTGGCGACATAAACCGCTCCGTAGATCGGTAAACGGAAGAGACTGAAGAGCAGGCCGAGGAAGAGAGACTGCAGCCTTGGCCGCTATATCGGCCGCCTCATTTCCACAGATACCAGCGTGTCCCGGGAGCCAGAGGAACGCCACTGAGACGCCCCCCAGGTGGAGCAAGCGCAGACAGTCCTGAATCCGGTGGACCAGAGGGTGCACAGGGTAAAGAGCTTGGAGACTTAGGAGAGAGCTGAGAGAATCTGAGCAGATTACGTACTGTATCCGCTGATGGCGGCGGATGTAGTGGACAGCCTGGAGAACAGCGTAAAGCTCCGCAGTATAAACCGAACACTGGTCAGGAAGCCGAAAGTGATTTGGGGTGTCGCCAACAATATAGGCACTCCCTACACCTAACGATGTTTTCGAGCCATCGGTGTAAATAAATGTGGCTTCCGTCATTTGTGCACATAGAGCAGCAAATGCCCGACGGTAAACAAGTGTAGGGGTACCATCCTTGGGAAATTGACATAGGTCTCTGAGCAAGTCGATCCGGGGACGGAGCCAAGGCGGTGCTGTACCCCAAGTTGTCAAGAAGGTTTTAGGAAAGCGGAAGGAAAGAGAATGGAGCAGTTGACGGAAGCGGACTCCCGGGGGTAGTAGGGAGGAGGAGCGGCCTGCATGCCCGACATCAAAGGAGGCGTCGAAAAAAAGGTTATGGGCTGGATTAGCAGGCATGGAAGACAGATGGCTAGCATAACGACTCAGAAGGACTGCCCGCCGATTGGACAGCGGAGATTCAGCAGTCTCAGCATAAAGGCTTTCCACAGGGCTGGTGTAAAAAGCTCCAGACACTAAACGTAATCCACGGTGGTGGATAGAGTCGAGACGCCGAAGAATAGACGGCCGAGCAGAGGAGTAGACTATGCTTCCATAATCCAATTTCGAGCGCACTAAGGCGCGATAGAGGCGGAGAAGGACCACTCGGTCCGCTCCCCAAGAGGTACCATTCAGGACACGGAGGGTGTTAAGGGAACGCAGACAGCGAGCCGAAAGATAGGAAACGTGGGAGGACTAGCACAGTTTTCTGTCAAACATAAGACCCAAGAATTTAGCGACGTCGGAAAACGGAAGGTTGACAGGACCTAGATGTAAGGAGGGCGGAAGAAACTCCTTACGTCGCCAAAAATTAACACAAACGGTCTTACTGGGTGAGAAACGGAAGCCGGTTTCGATGCTCCACGAGTGGAGGCGATCGAGACATCCTTGAAGACGTCTTTCAAGAAGGCTGGTCCGTTGAGAGCTGTAGTAGATCGCAAAATCGTCCACAAAGAGGGAGCCCGAGACATCAGGAAGGAGACAATCCATAATTGGATTAATGGCGATGGCAAACAGTACAACACTCAGCACGGAGCCCTGGGGTAGCCCGTTTTCTTGGGAGAAAGTACGGGAGAGAGTAGTGTTCACCCGCACCCTAAATGTGCGCTCTGCCATAAATTCGCGAAGAAAAAGGGGCAGCCGGCCTCTAAAGCCCCAAGAGAACAGTGTGCGGAGGATGCCTGTCCTCCAACAGGTATCGTACGCTCTCTCCAGATCAAAAAATATTGCTACCGTTTGGCGTTTCCGGAGAAAATTGTTCATGATATAAGTGGAGAGAGCAACAAGATGGTCAACAGCAGAACGATGCTTTCGGAATCCGCATTGGGCTGGTGTTAAAAGACTGCGGGACTCCAGCCACCAAGCTAAACGGTAATTCACCATACGCTCCAAAACCTTACAGACACTACTCGTGAGAGAAATGGGGCGATAGCTAGAGGGGAGATGTTTGTCCTTTCCAGGTTTCGGAACGGGAACGACAATAGCTTCCCGCCATCGCCTGGGAAAGGTACTGTCGGTCCAAATTCGATTATAAAGGCGAAGGAGGTAACGCAGGCTATGGGTTGATAAATGCAGCAACATTTGGACATGGATACCATCCGGTCCTGGGGCGGAGGAGCGAGAAGAAGAGAGTGCATGTTGGAGTTCGCGCATGGAGAAAACAGTATTGTAGCTTTCGCGATTTTGAGAGGAGAAAGCAAGATGTCGCACTTCCGCTGCACGTTTCTTCGGGAGAAACGCCGGCGGGTAATTTGAAGAGCTCGAAATCTCAGCAAAGTGCTGACCCAATGAGTTAGAAATTGCGACGGGGTCCACTAAGGTATCATGCGCGACAGTGAGCCCAGAGACCGGGGAGAAACTAGGCGCGCCTGAGAACCGTCGAAGCCGACTCCAAACTTCCGAGGAGGGAGTGAAGTTGTTAAATGAGCTAGTAAAGAATTTCCAGCTTGCCTTCTTGCTATCGCGGATGACGCGACGGCATCGCGCACGGAGCTGCTTATATCGGATACAGTTGGACAAAGTTGGATGGTGACGGAAAATGCGAAGAGCACGTCGCCGCTCACGTATTGAGTCACGGCATGCTTCGTTCCACCAAGGGACTGGAGGGCGCCGGGGCAATTCGGAGGTGCGTGGTATTGAACGTTCCGCAGCTGTGAGAATAACGTCGGTAAAATGTGTGACCTCATCGTCGACGCTGGGAAAGCGACGGTCATCGAATGTCGCTAGAGACGAAAAAAGTGTCCAATCGGCTTGGGCAAACTTCCAGCGTCGCGAGCGCATATATGGCAGTTGAGGCTGCAGTCGAAGAACACATGGAAAGTGGTCACTCGAGTGTGTATCATCAAGGGCGAACCATTCGAAGCGCCGAGCTAGCGGAACAGTACCGACCGCAAGGTCCAAATGGGATAAATTTGCCGTGGAGGCAGACAAAAATGTGGGGACCCCAGTGTTGAGGCAGACTAAATCCGCTTGGTGGAAGACGTCTAGCAATAGTGAGCCACGTGGACAAGGATGTGGAGATCCCCAAAGCGGGTGGTGGGCATTGAAGTCCCCAACCAGCAAATGGGGGGTGGAAGCTGATCAAGAAGATGAAGGAGATCAGCTCGTGTCATTGGTGTAGACGATGGAATGTATACCGTACAAAAAGAGAACGTGTATCCAGAAAGGGAAAGACGGACGGCGACAGCTTGGAAGGAAGTGTTTAAGGGGATTGGGTGATAATGGAGAGTATCATGGAGCAGAATCATGAGTCCTCCATGGGCTGGAGAGCCTTAAACAGAGGGGAGGTCATATCGGACGGACTGAAAATGAGGGAGAACAAAGCGGTCATGGGGACGCAGCTTTGTTTCCTGAAGACAGAAGATGACCGGCGAGTAGGATCGTAAGAGGATCGACAATTCCTCCCGATTGGCGCGAATTCCGCGGATATTCCAGTGGATAATGGACATAGGGTGAACAGAAAATGGAGGAACGTGACCAAGGGTGCTGTCAACTCAACGACTGCTCAGAGCTTGCGACCGACAGCATGGAATGGCATTCAGTCGAAGGCAGAAGATCCTGATCCATAGGTTGGTCAGGAGCAGCTCCTGCCACCAACGATCGGCCAGTTGACCGGCCACCAACAGTGCGCCTCGGCGACACAGAAGATGGCCGAGGGCGATTTCCGCCAGGTGGTGCTGTAGATGGGACACGCCTTGGCGGAGAAGGAGAGGAACTGTGTTTCTTCGTAGCCTTCTTGGAGGTATGTTTAGATGATTGAGGAACCGATGGTTGTGAAGTTGCAGTACGTAAAAACTCTTCACGAGAATGCTCTTTTTTTGAAGACTTGGCGTCTGACTTTTGGGCTCGAGATTTAGCAGAACCCGACGAAGGGTGAGCCATAGAGTGGGCAGGCGAAAGAGGTGAGGTTGAACGGGCGATCTTTGCGCTGGCCGATCTGACGACCGTGGTACTAAATGTGAGGTCGCAAGTCTGCGTGGCCGCCTCCTTTGTTGGCCGAGGAGAAGCAAGGACAGTGCTGTATTTTCCTTTCTGAGGCACAGTGGGCTGTCGACTGGCGAGTAACTTTCGAGCAGCAAAGGTCGACACCTTTTCCTTCACTCTTATTTCCTGGATCAGCTTTTCGTCCTTAAAAACAGGGCAATCTCGAGAGGAAGCAGCGTGGTCACCCATACAGTTGATGCAGCGAGGGGATGGAGGTGGACAAGCACCCTCATGGGCATCCCTGCCACACGTAACACATTTGGCCGGATTGGAACAGGACTGGCTGGTGTGGTTGAACCGCTGACATCGATAGCAACGCGTAGGGTTTGGGACATAAGGGCGAACGGAAATTATCTCATAGCCTGCTTTGATTTTTGATGGGAGTTGAACTTTGTCAAATGTCAAGAAGACAGTGCGGGTTGGAATGATGTTCGAGTCAACCCTTTTCATAACCCGATGAACAGCCGTGACGCCTTGGTCAGACAGATAGTGCTGAATTTCTTCGTCAGACAATCCATCGAGGGAGCGCGTATAAACGACTCCACGCGAGGAATTTAAGGTACGGTGCGGTTCCACCCGGACAGGGAAGGTGTGGAGCAGAGAAGTACGCAGCAATTTTTGAGCCTGGAGGGCACTGTGTGTTTCTAGCAACAGGGTGCCATTCCGTAATCTGGAACAAGACTTTACAGGACCCGCAATTGCGTCGACACCTTTCTGAATAATGAAAGGGTTGACCGTGGAAAAGTCGTGACCTTCGTCAGACCGAGAAACAACAAGGAACTGTGGCAACGATGGAAGAACCGTCTGTGGCTGAGACTCAGTGAACTTACGTTTGTGAGCAGACATAGTGGAAGGTGAGGAAACCATTGCGGAAGAATCCCCCATGATTACCGGCGTCTCCGATGGCGCGCTCCTCCCTTGTGGGGGCCCTCACCGAGGGCACACCCGCCTTAGGTGATTGTTCACACCTCAGGTCACACCTCCCGACAAACGGACGGAGGGACCAATCGGCACTTGCGGAAGGTATCAGCTCGGGTAATCACCCCTCCCTGGGCCTGGCCTTTACCAGGGGGTACGTACGTGTCCTACCTGTCTACCCGGGGCGGGGAATTACGCGTTACCCCGTCACCGGCTACGCATGGAAGTGCGTGGGTCGGCCTTCAGACACGCACAGGGAGGAAGAAAGAGACAGGGAAAGGAAAGAAGAGAGGTCTCAAACGCCGCAGCGGAGAAAAGGGTAAAGAGAAGAGGTAAAGAGAAGAGGTAAGGAATAGAGAAGGACGAAGAAAGATGAAGACATACAAGCAAGGAAGGCGAAGAGTGTGGTACATTTACAAGCGTCCGTCTCCGGACGTAGGCACAAACCATACTCCCCAGAGGGGGAGAAAGGGAAGGAAAGAGCCAGAGGTGAGGGGGGGGGGGGGGCGAAGATGGGGGATGGGGAAGGATACGGAAAGGGAAGGTATGCAGCCCGGAAAGGAAGGAAGGCCACATTAGCTCGGGGTCCCGTGCTCGCTACACACGTATCCACAAAAGAGTTGTGGATCCCCTGGGGGGGCTACGTGGCCGTGGCGAGTGGCTAGCGATTATACGGCCTTGGAAAAACCCGAGCGGAAGTCTGGCAGAGAGGGCACATGGCCGTGTTCGCGCGCTTGGAAGAATTTATATTCCAGAGAAAAATTGGTAAGAACAAAACTAAGAGTGACACAGAGGTGCGAGTTGGCACTTATAGACAGAAAAATATGTAAAGCTAAATTATCCAGACGTACCATAAAAATGTATAATAGTTTAAAAGTTACTGTTGTCTTAAAAACTGTAAATTTATGAAAGTTCAAAAGCTAATATCTCGGGAATGTTCTGGCCGATTAATATGAACAAAGTGTTTACGGATGGGGCTACTAGAGCTGCATCAAGTAATCATAGCCAATTTAGCAGAATATGTGCCATTTTTAATGAGAGGTCGGACTAGGTGATTCGACTGAAAGAGGCTGTGTTTTTAGTAATAAATTTAAAGAGATGAAACTAGCGGCAGCATTCTAAAGTTTAGAGAGGTACGTGAGTAGGTGTATTTTTATTTGCTTATTTATTTTCAGTATCAAAAATCCGCAAAAAATAAAATCACGCCACAAGAACATTTGTGAAAAAACGGTGGCAGACACAAAAAACTTTAAATTGTTATTTCCCAGAAAATTTCTATACTTTCCAATGTATCATGTGTGCTTTGTGTTTAGTTTTACAATATTCGTAATTTTTTGTGAAACATTGTTTTGAGTTAGGCAGTCGTTTCGAGGATGTAGAGGCCAGCCATCTTTGGGGAGTTGAGCTGGAGCGACGCTAAGAGCCGGACGTGCCCATTTGGGGGTAATATTGGTTTGGTAAGCCATGATAGAGGACAGGTATGTATGTAGTGACGTTCAAAAACGATCAAGATGAGCCCAATATAGTGGCTTAGGACAGCAAACAGTGTATTTTGTGAACTGTGAACTGACTGTCGAGTTCCGTGATCGCGAAATGTGAACTTCACAGTGAAGTGTTGTAGCATCAGTTATTAACGGCCGCCCTCATGTAAACCCCTCCCCCCCTCAGACTGTGTATTATGCGTTTAGTCAATATAATAAAGTCTATTCGTGGAAAAATAAAAATAAACTACTTATTCAAATTATAAATCAGTGAGTGATTCAATATTTTTAAATTTCACAGCAATACCTGCCTGCATTGTTTTTTATATTTTATTTCAGCTTGAAAATTGAGTTTGCGACAGGTGTGAACTGGCACCGTATGACGAGAAACGAAGCCAAACACTAAGACCAGCCACGGCTCTGGGCCGCTCAATTAAGCCGAGTGTTGAGTGTAACAAATATATATATTTTCATGCCATAGCACATGGGGTGCTCGAGTTAACTATTCAGTCTACAGTGCGTTGTGCCCAGTACCGTCGTAGTTTACAAATACTTCACTGTAGGTAGCGCATATGACAATGTGTCACAGCAAGACAGAAGATGTGTATCTGCAGTACTGGTCCTGAGTGAACGATAATCCTCGTGCGTTTCCCTCGTAGCGTGTAACATCTGTATTGAACGGTGTCTAACGATACGTTTGAATGATTCCATGACCACGAACGCAGGAGATGTGCAGAATAGCAACCAAGTAAGAGACTTCGTCAAAATAACAGCGGCAGCCAAGCTGTCGTCGGTGGAAGATCCGGAGTTCGACCATCGGTTACGATCGGTTCTCGACGGAGAACCTACGATCCAGCATCACTCCTTCAACCTCGCCAGAGAAGAATCCAACGACGGAGAAGATCGAAGCGAAGAATAAACTTTCGCATTGTATAATTTTGAATCAGTCCCTGCAAAGAAACTTCGTAAAGCAAATACATTAACTAACTTGTATGCTAGCGAGATGTCTATATATGTGTGTGTGTATATATATGTATATTAATTTAAAACGTTATAATAATCTTGTTCTTAATTCAATATTTTCGAGAACCTAATGAAACAGAGCATGCACTGGGATGAAGGTAGGTCATTTTGCGGTTTTTCTTCGTAGGTCATTTTTTCCTTTGAACAGCACTTGAATGGAAGGACATAAAGAAACGACTTAAGTCTTCAGATCTTTATCCCAACTTGTCGATAGAAAATGGCTCTGAGCACTATGGGACTTAACACCTATGGTCATCAGTCCCCTTTGTCGACAGAATGCATCAGCAGTTGAAGAATATAGAGTAGTATCTACTGGTCAAAGATTTCAGCTGCAAGAACTGTACAATGCAAACTGCAGCAAAAGTTGATAACCAATACAAAAGTCTGAACTTTCATGGTAAATGACTTGACGACAAACAATGTTACTAAACAAAACAACTGTAAATGAATCCACCATTTTTGTCTCCCTAGACCTTGAGAAACCTTATGACCGTGTATGGCATTCCGGTTCCCTCTTTAAGCTCCAGACCTATGCACTTCCCATACACTACGTCAGAATCATCGCCTCCTTTTTCTCTAACCGCAAGTTTTATGGCATGTCACCGTAACACCTATTCCCGCCTCTTCCAACCCAACACACTGCATTTGTTCCCTTAAGTTCAGTCCCCTTTCCTCCCCTATATTTCCTCTACACCGTCTATGTTGATGGCTGTTAGAAGTAGTTCATCTTGTAGCGAAATTGAAGTAGACGGTTCCTGTGAGTTAGTTTGGCCAGAGGTCATTCTTGACATCCTGAATAAAATAATAATTGGGTCCTCTTACGAACCTCCCAACTCCGAAGATACAACTGCTGAAACGTTCAAAGAAAACTCGAGTAATTTCAAACACCTATCCGACTCATACAGTTATTGTTTGTGCCGACTTTAATTTACCCTGGATATGTAGACGAAAATACATGTGTAAATCCGGAGGTATGCATAAAAATCGTCGGAAATTATGCTAAACACGTTTTCTGAAAATTATTTCCAGAAGTTCGTTCATGAGTCCATTCGAATAGTAAACGATTGTGAAAACACACTTTCCTCTTAGCAACAAATAATTCTGAGCTAATAACGAGCATGAAAACGGATGCAGGGATTAGTGAACATAGGGTTGTTGTGGCAAGATTGAATATGGTAACTTCCAAATCATCCAAAAATAAAAGGAAAATATACCTATTCAAAAAGTAGATAAAAGTTCACTTCAGGCCTTTGAGAGACAATCTGAACTCATTCCAAATTATTGTACCGTTAAGTGTAAACCAGACGTGGCTTCAATTCACAGAGATAGTATCGACAGATATGAGAGATTTGTAGGAACTAAATTACCAAACGACGGTACTGATCCCCCTCGGCACTCAAAAGCTAAGAACATTGGTCAGTCAATGCCTTCTCTAAGATATAGCGATGACAGTGCTGCTAAAACAGAGTTACTGAACACAGCCTTCCGAAATGCCTTCACAAAAGAAGATCAAGTTCATATTTCAGAATTCGAATCAAGACTAGCTGCCAACATGAATTACTTTTAAGTAGATATCCTCTGAGTAGTAAAGCAAGTCTTCCTGTTCCGACTACATACCACTCAGCTTTCTTTCAGAGTATGCTGCTTCAACAGCTTCATACTGAACAATAATGCAAATGTTACACTAATATTTAAGAAAGGCAATAGGGGTAATGCACTAAGTAAGAGGTCCATATCATCAATGTCGACATGCAGCAGAATATTGAAACATATATTGTATTCGAACATTATGAATTACCTAGAAGAGTCTACTGACTCACAGTCAACACAGATTTAGAAAACATCGTTCTTGTGGAACAACTAGCTATTTTACACGAACGAAGTGTTGAGTGCTATCTACAAGTAATTTTAAATTGATTCCTTATTTCTAGATTTCCGGAAGGCTTTGGGAAATGTACCTCACGAGAGCCTTGTCATCAGACTGCGTGCTTATGGAATATTGTCTCAGTTATGTGAGCGGATTCGTGATTTCCTGTTAGAGGGGGCACAGTTCGTATTTGCTTGGTTGGGGGAAAGAGACCAAACAGCGAGGTCAGCAGTCTCATCGGATTAGGGAAGGACGGGGAAGGAAGTCGGCCGTGCCCTTTCAGAGGAACCATCCCGGAATTTGCCTGGAGCGATTTAGGGAACTCACGGAAAACCTAAATCAGGATGGCCGGACGTGGGATTGAACCGTCGTCCTCCCGAATGCGAGTCCAGTGCACAGTTCGTAGTAACTGACGGAAAGTCATCGAGCAAAACAAGTGACATCTGAAGTTCCCCAAGGTCGTGTTATAGGCCCTCTGCTGTTCCTTATCTACACAAACAATTTAGGAGACAATACGAGCAGCCGTCTTAGCTTGTTTACAGATGATGCTATCGTTTATCATCAAGTGGAGTCATCAGAAGATAAAATAAACTGCAAAACCATTAGGAAAGACATCTGTACGGTCCGAAAACTGGCTATTGACCCTAAATAATAGAAAGTGTGAGGTCGTACACAGGAGTGCTAAAAGGAACCCGTTGAACTCCTGTTACACGATAAATCTGAAAGCTGTAAATTCAATTAAGTATCTAGGAATTACAATTACAAAAAAACTTGAATTGTAAACAACACACAGAAAATGTTATGGGGAAGACAAGTCAAAGACTGCCTTTTATTTGAAAAACAGAAGGTGCGTCAGATTTGCTAAAGAGACTGCCTACACTATGTTTGTCCGTCCTCTTTTGGTGTGGGATCCTTACCAGATAGGATTAACAGAGTACATCAAGAAAGCTGAAAAGTGCAGCACGTTATCTACTACAGAGAAATAGGGGGGGGAGAGTGTCACTAACATGATAAATGATTTGAGGTGCACATCATAAAAATAAGGCGTTACTCGTTGCGGCGGAATCTTCTCATAAAATTTAAATCGCCATTTTGTAGACGTCGACCAACGTGGGGAGAAACGATCATCATAACAAAATAAGGAAAATCAGAGCTCACACGGAGCTCATGTAGGTGTTAGTTATATTACGCGCGCTGTTCGAGACTGGAATAATAGAGAATTATTGTGAAATCGTTTCGATGAAGCCTCTGCCAGGCACTTAAATGTGATTTGCTGAATATCCACGTACATTTAGATGTATGGCAAAGCACCTCCTCCTGCTCATCTCCTACAGTATGCCGATGACACCGCATTCCTCGCCCTCTAAACTACCGTCCAGAAATCCCAACGATCCCTCCGGCTACGTCTCAACTAGTTCACCACCTGGTGCAAGCAATGGCTCCCCAAAATCAATTCTATTAAAACCCAGGCAATAATTGTAGGCCCGACCATCCGTAGCTTTCGAGTGCGTGACTTTTACTTTACCATTTAAGACCGTCCTGTCTAGTTAACTAACACACTGAAGTATCTCTGAGTAACATTCGATCGCCGACAACATGGAAGCTCCGTCTACTAACCAACAGAAAGCCCACAGTAGACTAACATTTTACATTTTAACTTATGCAACAGACGATCTGTCTTTATTGTACAAAACGTTTATTTTTATCAACCACCACATTACATTTTGTGAAACTTTACTGTCATGTGGATGAAGAGCGGCAAATTAGATTCCCTGCCCACACAAAGAAACAAAAAAGATTACTCAAAAAATGGCTCCAAGCACTATGAGACTTAACATTTGCGGTCATCAATCCCCTAGTCTTAGAACTCCTTAAACCTAACTAAACTAAGGACATCACACACACCCATGCCAGAGGCAGGATTCGAACCTGCGACCGTAGCAGAAGCGCGGTTTTGGACTGAAGCGCCTAGAACCTCTCGGCCACAGCGGCCGGCCAAGATGACGCACAGGTGCTAGAAAGAGTCAACGATTCTCACATCGGATATGGATAATATGTGATTCTTCATGAGTATGCTTCACTAAAATTGTTGGTAGACGTTTCCTGTAATTTTTCTTTCTTTACTGATACCATCGCTGACAGTATTTGTTGATAGGTACAATGCCTTCTGAAGAAAACTGTTTTAGAACTGACTAAACAATGGTCATGGTTTAATGAGTCGAATATTGCAGCTGGTTGTCTTATGTCCAAGCCATTCAAGCTCTTGCATGCACAGTAGCTGAAGTGGATCCATGTTTAAAATCCTATTCTTTCATATCATAGGTACTGTACGGTGATGACATGTTCATTATTTTTCAGGGCGGGTATGATGAAATTCATGATGGTTTCCTCAACTTTTTTGATTTGCAAATCACGAGAACGGGTACGAAAGTAAATACTGATATTTTCCGTAAACTCACTGCAACAGATTTAAACACATCGTCCGACTCTTGTCACCTGGCCGTGCATAAACCAACGTATGTTACATACATGTTTTACTGAGTCGCAAAACGTGGGTTACGGCTGGCAGCGAAATTGACAATAGCACAAATCGGGGTAGCAAATTCGGAAATTAGGCATAATAATTTTCAAAAAGGTAGGCGAACAAATAGCCAGAACTGTTAATGCAGTCGCCCAAATTTCTCTTTCTTATCTTGGATTATGCTCCGAAAAAATTGCTGGTGCTTTCAAAAATCTAATGTGCTAATAGCACCAAAAAATAAACTACTTTTGCGCCATTGTCTAAATGAGGATATAGACAAATACAGCGACACAGGTGTTTATCAACAGGGGTGCGGGTCTTGTGATAGTTTCTATATTGGCCAAACGGGTAGAGAATTTAGGATAAGATTTAGGGAGCACACATGCTCTAGCAGCAACAGCGCCTTTGGTTGTGATCTGAGACAATAAAATCACTGCTTGCAGTCAATCAAAAATAGTCCAAGTATTTTACATTGGTAACGAAGAGGTAGAACAGTAGAAATTCTCGAAGAGATTGAAATGTACACTAACAGCCGTTCAAATCTGATAATGAACAGATCAGCAGCAGACAATGGTTCTTTAGCATTTTGGACAAGGTGTCGTTGAAACAATAGATGGTAAAAATATGAATAAAAATCTACATTTCTATACTTCATTCAGTCAGGTTCTGTTCTATGTATCTTACGGGTTATTTAGCAACTTTTACCTCTTGAACATACAATTTTAAATGCAACAATGCCTATTGACATTAGCTCACTAAACGTAGGCTAAATTAAGCTGTGAGTGGCGTTTGTTGTACGATTCTATTACGAGTCCTTTGCGAGATATATTTTGTAAAGTTACCAGACCGACACTTGTATAATAGCTGTGGATGCAGACACTCAAGAGAGCAAGTGCATACAATAGTTGTGTGGATTCTAGCCAGTGACGAGACAATCGACCGTCATAGGTGGTGTTCAAAATGATCAGAGGCAGCAGCAATACACGTTCCAGTCCGGTGTGGAACGACTGCTGCAAACATGCTAGCATTTCAGTGGGGATTTTCGAGCAGGCTGCAGTAGTACTTCTTTGTATATCATCGGTTGTAGTTGATATATCCTTGCAGACAGTATCTTCCAGCTTCTGCACAGAAAAATCCGGGAAACGGATCGGCCGAGGTACAGGTCCTCTGCGTCCATTCCAACTATTTTGCAACAATTCGTAAAGTTTCGCTGTAGTACTCAATGCACTATGGGTTGGACAACTAGACAGCCATTATGTTCTCCTAGTATGCAGGGGAACGTCTCCTAGCATCCATGGCAGATGGTCTGTTAGGAGGCTCCGACACTCGTGCGCTTTCAGTGCTCCGTCCATGAAGAACGGGCCTATGAGCTGATAGTTCACTATTACATCCCACACGTTAACACTCCATGGACCCTTACATTCCACCTGACGAAATTAGCGGGTATGGTCAACAGAACAGTACTTGGTCGGCTGTTTACCTGTCCACAATTGGTAAACGGGGCTTCATCACAGAACAAGATACACTGTGTGATCAAGAGTATCCGGACACCTGGCTGAAAATGACTTACAACTTCGTGGTGCTCTCCATAGGTAATGCTGGAATTCAATAAGGTGTTGGCCCACCCTTAACCTTGATGACAGCTTCCAATCTCGTAGGCACACGTTCAATCAGGTGCTGGAACGTTTCTTGAGGAATGGCAGCCCATTATTCATGGAGTGCTGCTCTGAGGAGAGGTATTGGTGTCAGTCGGTGAGGCGTGGCAGGAAGTCGGCGTGCCAAAACATCTCTAAAGTGTTCTATAGGATTCAGGTCATGATTCTGTGCGAGCCTGTCCATTACAGGGATGTTACTGTCATTTAACCACTCCGCCACAGGCCGTGCATTATGAACAGTTGCTCGATCGTGTAGAGAGATGCAATCGCCATCCCCTAATTGCTCTTCAAAAGTGGGGGCAAGAAGGCGCTTAAAACATCAATGTAGGTAGGCCTGTGCTGTGATAATGCCACACAAAACAACAAGGGGTGCAAGCCACCTCCATGAAAAACATGACCACACCATAACACCACCGCCTCCGAAATTTACTGTGGCACTACACACGCTGGCAGATGACGTTCACCGGGCATCCGCCACACCCACAGCCGGCCATCGGATCGCCACATTGTGTACCGTGATTCGTCACCCACACAACGTATTTCCACTGTTCAATCGTCCAATGTTTACGCCAAGCGAAGCGTCGTTTGGCATTTACCGGCATGATGTGTGGTTTACCAGCGACCGCTGGACCATTAAAGCCAAGTTTTCTCACCTCCCCCCTACGTGTCAGTACTTACAGTGGATCCTGATGCAGTTTGGATGTCTAGATAGATGGCTGCCTTTTATACATTACGACCCTCTTCAACTGTCGGCGTCTCTGTCAGTCAACAGAAGAGGTCGGCCTGTACGATTTTCTACTGTACGTGTCCCTTCACGTTCCCACTTCTCTATCACATCGGAAACAGTGGACCTAAGGATGTTTAGGAGTGTGGAAATCTCGCGTATAGACGTATGATACAAGTGACACCAAATCAACCGATCACGTTCGAAGTCTTAGTTTCGAGGAGCGTCCCATTCTGTTTCTCATGATGTTTAATGACTACTGAGATCACTAGTATGGAGTACCTGGCAGTAGATGGCCGCACAATGCTCCTAATATGAAAAACGTATGTTTTCGAGGGTGTCCGAATACTTTTGATCACATAGTGTACACGATACATATGGAGTATCCCGTCTTAATGTCCATGTACATACGTTAACACGATTCTCAATTTTTGCCATCCAGCTCTTTATGGAAGAGATGTGATAGAGATTGAGCCTATGTTGACGGAGAATGCGTAGGACATTTGCCTGGCTTATGCCACTTCCCCATGCGGTTAGGCGGGAGCTAACGTGCGAAACTGCTGCAACAGTAGCAAGAACATTAATTTCCCCCTTTGTTGTTTTCACTTGTTTAGTTTTGTTATGATGTTAGGTGTTACACTACCATTTTCATGCAACTGTTTGAAGAGGTTGATAAATAACTGCGAGATGGTTTGCATCTATTGGGTATCTTGCCGTGTATACCTTTCAAGAACGAACTGCATTTTTCCAACACTCTCCATACACTATGAGCCTCGTGGCTTTTTCTGCACTGGTAAATGCCGTTGTTCACTTATGATCTACTGGTTGGACAGTCACACACTAACTGACTAGCAAGTCACACTGCACTCATGCATCACAAAAGCATCCTGTAAGCAAACGCAACGACACCGTGCCTACCAACTACGCTGGTTGAATGGCACAACCAAGCGTCGGTGTGGGAACCTCTCAAACTAGTAAACTTTGTTTCTTTCGACGTTAACTGACAATCTTTCCTAAGTTGTACTGTATATTCATTCTGTACTAAGTAATATGAATTTTTTGAGATGTCTTTTTAGCTCAATTATATTTTAGCATTGGTCCTCGTAAGAGGAATTTACAAGAATTGTAACAGAAAAAAGTTATCTGAAAAGGCGCAGGGCCCGGAACATCTTGTGACAATTTCCGACCAACCAGCTGTTCTAAAGCTATTTTCATCATCGTACCAAAGACACCGACGTAGAGAAAATGACGGATTGTTTTATTAGATGTCATATTGATACACGACGAAGACCTGCCACAAACGGCTTCGATCTCTCGCGACTATGCTGCGTTTCTGATGGACTTTGCCGGAACAAGCTCCATTAGCCTCTGAGCTTGCACAATAAATTTTCATCTCTGTGGGAGTCAGAGTACCTGGCCGGTCGCCACTTCAGAGTCGATGGCGCTGTTCAGGAGACTTGTTACGTAGTTCCTGGACCTGGGTGCCGCTTGCTTTTATGTTGGTTTTGAAAAAGTGGTTTAACGATGGAATAAATCTTTTATTCCTTTCCGAATAATTTCTTCCAGAGAACTTATTACCTCACTTGTTGAATCCACGTGGACTATGCTGGTCCTTCGCAGGGCTGCGTGTACCGCTCCTGCTCGTGAGAATCTTATCCAGTTCTCCATATGTGGGCAGCATAGCTTCCTCCACTGACCAAAACAGCTCGTCGCTGAATATGCCTGTTATGGCACTATTTGAGAACGATCTCAAGCTCACGTCAACCCAGTTCGCGCATACTGTGTCTGAAGAACGGTACACAACACCTCATAACCACACCATCATATCCTCGTTGTACAGAATTATCGCCATTGTGTTTTTTAGGACCCAGTGATCATAATGAAATACAGGAAGGAAAAAGTGCACTTATGATGTCCAAAGTTTTTCACTCCAGATTATCGTACACTTTGCGCTACGCTATAATCAGTCTGCTACCACGATTATTTTTTTAGTGTTCACAAATCATACACTGTTGGCTACGACGAACGATACTCCACTGTCAACATCAGCAGGCAACAGAATAGCCGCGGACACCGTAACTGCACTTCATTGTGTAATGTTAATGTAGCGATTGCCGTTGAGCTCCCCAGAGTAGAAATGAGTTTGGCCGTTACAAAAAGTCGCGTACCTGCACAGTATGGGATTGTTTGGGGAAAGAGACCGAACAGCGAGGTCATCGGATTAGGGAAGGAGGGGGAAGGAAGTCGGCCATACCCTTTCAAAGGAACCATCCCGGAATTTGCCTGAAATGATTTAGGGAAATCACGGAAAACCTAACTCAGGATGGGCGGATGTGGAATTGAACCGTCGTTCTCCCGAATGCGAGTCCAGTGTGCCAACCACTACCTGCACAGAACGTCTTGCAATTTCACTCTCCTTATGTTAGTTCTGGTACTTTCTCATTCCGAACTGACTCCCTCACATTTGTCTCAACATCCTCCTACAGGTCCAGATTTATTCTACTTTCTTCTGCTAAGAATTTGCTAGTCCACATCCCGTCAGAATTTGCTGGAGTCCACATCCCGCCCTATCCTGTACTGTGCCCCATATGTCAGCTTTCAGAAACTACTGCTACGCTCTGTTTCAGATACTAGTTTCGTTACTCAACCTCGCTTGTTACAAAATACCTCTGAAGTTCAAACAAAAATGTTCAAATGGTTCTGAGCACTATGGGACTTAACATCTGAGGTCATCAGTCCCCTAGAACTGAGAACTACTTAAACCTAACTAACCTAAGGAAATCACGCACATCCATGCCCGAGTAGGATTCTAACCTGCGACCGTAGCGGTTGCGCGGTTCCAGACTGAAGCGCCTAGAACCGCTCGGCCACTCCGGCCGGCCATCTGAAGTTCACTTTAATTAAAAATTAGTAACACTCACGCCTGCAGTAATAAACTTTAAACGCCATCAACTTGTGATACACTCAAAGTGTTAATACTTCTCTGTAAGTTATCAAAACTGAACCTGTACCCCACATTATACTATTGTGCTGAACGCGAGGACAAACCTAACTTTCTCACTATGTATCACAGCCAAGTAACACAGCTCGATGAAACTTTGACAATACATACGACGAACTGCTACAGTATTGTACAGAAAGAAATACACAATGAGACGAACCGAAATGACGCTTTTATTCAAAGACAACAATCACACTGAAGAAACCACTGCTCATGGTGGACCTCTGGACATTACAAAACGGTGGGCCCTGGCCTTATTAGGTTGTTTGATCACCACGGCAGTGCATGCTGTGCAACACGTTGCCACGCTGGCCACGAACTTATTAAGGTGTCCTTGTGATTGGGCGTTTCATTCCACACCAGAGCGGTCGACAACCGCTGGATGGCTGTTGGTGGACATGGACATGTAATATTTCTCCCCAGCAGATCCCAAAAATGCTCGATGGGATTTAAGTAGGAGACACGGGCAGGACAGTCCATTCGCCTAATGTCCTCTCATTCAAGGAGCCCCTCCACATGCGTTGTTCGATGCGGTCGAGCATCGTCGCCCATAAAAGTGAAGTCCGAGCAGAATGCTCTCCTAAAAAGATATGTGGAAGGGGTACAGTGTCACA
The DNA here is from genome assembly GCF_023864345.2 of Schistocerca serialis cubense. Lineage (NCBI taxonomy): Eukaryota > Metazoa > Arthropoda > Insecta > Orthoptera > Acrididae > Schistocerca > Schistocerca serialis. Next base: position 243,424,427 of record NC_064646.1, read on the forward strand.
TCAGTGTCGACTGGTGAATGAACTGTGTTTAAAGATTTAGAAGCAGTTACACCCATGCAACATTGTGCCTCCCTACACGACAATACCGGGACCAGCAAAGCAATCATTTCCCTAACGCTGGACGTACCCTCACATGGAGAGAGATGGGAACACGTAATACACCCAGGAACGTTGTCGAACATGATCGTTTTCGTGGTCCAGATGCCATCGTGTGCGGAGGCATGAAGTTGCATGGGCGTATTGACTTCCAAACCATTGGATGCGATACACTAAGCGGTCAAGGTCACAGAGGAATTTCACTCCTTATGTGATTCATTTCAGGGTCATATTCCGGCCTGACTTCATTCTTATGGGTGCCAATGCGCACGACCTCTCTGAAATGCGTACGTGAGGGAGCTCTAGGAACGGGAGGATACTCAGCGAAGGGACTGGGGGGGACCGTTCTCCAGACTTTAATCTTTAATCCCATCGAGTGTGCCTCGGGCATGGATGTGTGTGACGTCCTTAGGTTAGTTAGGTTAAGTAGTTCCAAGTTACAGGGGACTGATGACCTCAGATGTTATTTCCCATAGTGCTCAGAGCCAATTGAACCATTTTGAACCATCGATTACGATTGCGATGTACTGGGAAGATGTACTGCGGCACGTCCACATACACCGACAACCATCCAGTAGTTGTCAGCAGGAGAAATATAATGCCCAACCACAAAAACTCCTTAGCAACGCTATGGCCAGGATAGGAGCACGTTGCGTAGAATGCAGTGCCGTCTATGCTGATCAGATCCTATGGAGGACCATGGCCCACCGTTTGTAATCTCCAGTGGACCATCGTGGGTCACAGTGACTTCAGTATAATTACTGTCTTTGAATGAAAGTGACAATACTGTTCATGTCATTGTGAATTTTTTTCGGTTACCTTCTGTACCACAACATAGCTTTGTAGAAAACGTAAATGGCTTACCTGGAACAAGGGTCCCATACGGAAGTTTAGCAAGTAATCCTGTAGTCGCTGCTATACTCCAAGTCTTCCAAGCCAAGATATTAGCATCAGGGAAAGCTTCAAGGCCACCATAGTCTGCATGATTGCCCAGAACAGCCAAGGTCATCCATGTACTGCCTCCCAAAACAGCCTTTATATCACAGGTTAACTCCATTCGTAATCCACGAAAAACATTCGGGCCATCCATAAGCTGTTGCATATAAAACTGTCCAGTCAAATCAATGTGAATTGCTCTAAGTGTCTTATACACTGGAGCACTGCGCCGCCAGCGACGATACGCTCGTCACAGAGGCATTGCTGAGGCACGTTAACACGAAGTGAACGTAGCAATCCAACACCCAGTGAGACCCAGAGCTAAGCTTACGGACTACACGACGTTCGCAGAGCTAATGACGATCCGTGCTGCAGCGTAGTGCTTTTAAAGACAACAAAGCTGCTATTTCTATGTATGATCCAAGTTTCATCGAGCTGTTTCACTTGGCAGTGGCACGCTATGCGAAAGCTACTTTCATCCTTAAGTTTTGCAAATCGGTGTAGTTGGCATCTGCAGCTAGCCACAAAGTTATTTGAAGTTTATTGTTCCAAAGTTTTAGACAGCCGATACATTTTATAGAAATCACACAAGTTATAATGAAATAACATTCTTCAGAATACCAACAAGAGGTTAAGGCTGTGCACACTCACCACAGTTCTAAGCATTTTATTGACTAAATTTTTCTCTTTTTTATAAATCTCACATTGCATTAGACCTGTCCCACAGTGAGGTATTTGGTTGTGCAGTAAAACCAATAAAGCAGTTCAATGCAGGGATACCACTTTCCATAAAAAAAAATCATCTTTAATGTTGTATCTCACTGAGTGAGAAACTCTTGTCATAAATACTACACAATCAACAAAATTTTAAAATAATTTTAATGGATTTTCTTCTATTGCGTGTGTAACCTATTTTATGTAAAATTGAATTTTGTAGAAGGGGCTAGTATTCTTTCAGGGTACCTACATTTTTTAAACATGATCCGTGGGAGTATGCTTACCTGCTGCTTAGTTCCCAAAATAATCTTCATGAGAATGCGTATCACGGTCGTTATTCTGGGAGAATTCTGATAAGAGGATTATACGGCCATGTCACCATAGGTAACGAACGAGAATACAGAAGGCCTACACATCACTCTACCCAATGCAAATCGTGTTGCTCGGAAGCTGATCGATACAATCTGTTCGGCCTGCTAATTCTGTACTCCGGAATGGAAGGCAAACAATGTTCAGCGTAAAGGCATGTGAAATACTGTTCACGCGTGCGTAAGTACACATACATATACACTTGTATTTAAGTCTCTGTTTATGTCAGTGATTGCTTTGGTGCTGAATAATTTATTACAAGGTCGATAACGAAGTGTACCTTGTAGGGAACGCAACAACAGTATGATAAAGATGTTGGTTAATGTGAACGTCAACTTAGAAGTAATATATTTGTTTGAAGAACACCTTGCAGATCTCAGAAGTTTTATTGAGCCTTGAAGATAAGATTGTATGTGGGTTTCCAGCATTCTGGGTTAGTAACGGAACAGTAATTTAATCATAACACAAATGCTCTTATACGTTTTTTCCAAAACAGCAGACTTTTGGTTTTAAATGTCCTATTTCAAAATAATCTTATAAGAGAATATGTGTGGTAGTTTACTTTTACTGCACCGTATCAAACGTTTTCTCCTTGAAAATTGTAATAAAGACATTCCCCGCATCCTACGCCGCCCCCCCCCCCCCCCCAAAGAAATCCTTCCCTCTCCTCTTCCCTGGCCCCTTCTTGGCTTTTCTTCCCGGAAGTGTTTCCACTCCACGGAATGGTCGTTGCTCTTTGACTTTAATCCTTTATATATTTTACGCATCTGACATCCCTACTTTACTGTTTGATGAAAGAGCTGTATCATATTTTCATGTGCCATCATGGACCCAAGTATTTGGTACAGTGGAAGAGACATCCTAGCGTTTCAATTTCTGTTTTACCTGTGAAATATCATTAAAAAGATTTTTATAGGTATATATTCTGTTAGGTTTGCTTCTGTTTAAGTGTTTTATTGGTGTGATGTAATTTGAAAGGTGATGCTTTTTCAGTGTCATATTAGGGTTCTTGGCACAAATTTCTGGTTAGTAGGATTATGAAGATCAGTGCACTGCACAGTAGTTTTGATCTCAACAGTCCAATGTGTTTTAAAGAGCAGCCACTTTCATGACAGACTGGCACTAGTGAAAGCTCTTCAAAAAAGGGGGGAAAGAGATGATGTAAACAGTTAGCGACCCATTTCTTTACTACCAGTGTCTTTGAAAGTTTTGGGAGACGCTTATTACAAAGTAGTGCCGTATCCCGGTACACGTAGTTTACTGTCATACTCGCAGTTTGGTCTCAGGAAAGCCGAACGTACAGAAAAATAATTTATTCTTTTATGTGCGAGGCACCAGAACGGCCACACTATAATTTGAGGACGGCAGATATTTTCTTTGATTTGACAAAATCATTACTTCGTGCAGAGCCGTGACATTTTTGCATAAAGCTATGGGATTAGGGGACAGTACCAAGCAGAAGGTTATCTTCTATCGTCAAAAAACAGAAGGTTTAAATCGCACTGGGGGTCGTGTGAAGCAGTCCCATAGGATTCTATTCTGGGTACGTAGATTTTTTACGTATGTCTATGATCTACGAAACATGATATATGACTGAAAAGTTTCTCTCTACAGATGACAAATGTTATTGTGAAAGCCGAGAAACGTACTGTAAACGGTGAAGCTAACAAGGTAGCCAGTGATACAAGCACATGGCTTTCAGAGAACAGATTAACGCTTGACCATAAAATACGATGTATACAATTTCTGACACGAAGTCTCGTAAAAACCAAATTTTAGTGTCCTAAGTTGGTCAGTCAGTGACGTCAACCATTTAAAATTCTTATGACGGAAAGTAGATGGAAAGCTTTCTTGGAAGTGCAGAAACTCAGTGCTGCTGTTTTCACTATGAGATTAATTTCATCTCCGACAATGAACCTCCTGCCCTTGTTACTTTGCTTACTTCAGGTCTATTATCTAGTATTATCTAGAATATTCTTAGGCCAGAAAACGGATGTCAGACTGATCTCCAGTGTAACTTCACGGACTTTCTGTAGGCGGTTGTTCACATGTTTCGGAATTCTAATGCTGTCATACCTGCACATACATTCTATTAGGGGATTTGTTGTTGACAATATTGTCTCATTACGAAAAGATGCAACATTCGTTCACGAACACTACGAATATTGACAACTGGTGACCTAAGTTACACAGTAATTTGGAATAAAAGATATGATTGGTTTCATTTATATCCCTGAACAAGTTAGCATTACCACGTCGAACTAAAAGACAAGAAAGTCAAATCCTACTTAAGCAGGTCGAGTCCATAAAGTTCACAGACGACTACTTCACAAAATGTCATTAGGAGTATAAAGAATTCCAAACACGTACTATCTATAGATGCCAAACCATATAAATGAGATTAACAATTTGTGTAGTGATAAGGTAAGTGGATACGGAAAAGAATAAAAGGTAAATGAATATGCGAATACGACTATTTTCGAAGCCCAAAAAGGGAGTACCATCTCGCATCTCTATGAATACCAAAATCCATTAATAGTAAAACCATCATTGCAACCTCTCTAAACTGTATAGAGAAGTAAGAAGCATGCTAACACGCTGATAAACTAACCGGGTCCTAATGATACTCGTCAGGTGTGGTCGATACATACCGAATTCCCACAAGTAAATTAGGGACTGTGTCCCTTTGGGTCTAAAAGGCCAAGGGAACAAATGCTCCATTGACCTAAGCATAAAACTAGCGTAAAAGATACCAATAACCTAAAACATGATCACTATTAAATGCTGTCATAGGAGTATACTGCTATAAAACGGATTGAAGTAGTTGCAGAAAGCAAGATCTACGAGTTCATACAAAGATAGCAAGCTTCAGATACAATCAGTGCGTTATAATGAGGTTGAAAAATCTTGGATGACAAAACATAGGAAAAGAACTGTATAATATCGGAAACAATGGTGCAACATGTAAGGGCTTAAATGTTGTAGAGGTATATAAATATTTCTTAGCGTAACTTTCACCTATCATCGAAAGGAAATTGCCCAAAATAACTATACGAATTTATTACAATACGTCCCAATAATTACATACGACTTGACCATGACGTGCCAATATCAGTAGGGGTTATTCTATCCGAAACTGTACTAAAGTTATGACAGATCGTCCCACTTGATTACAAACTACATCTCACTAAGTGATCCGACTATATCACAGTGAACATCCTTGAAAACCCCGTATCGGTGAACATGTTCCGTCAAAGAAATGTTGGCAGCAATAACAGTGACCACTGTCTAGGTATTCACAATCAAAACGACGATCTCACTGTGCCCTATCATCAGTCAAATCATCTCTCATATGACAAGCACCTTTGTAGTACAGTTCCACTTGACTACTAATGGGAGTACTATTAATAGAGAATCTGTATTAAAAGGAGCGTCATATTCTAACCAAAGGGTGTAAAATGCTTAACAAAGACTCATTATACCTCAAGCTGAAATTACTTCAATATAAGAATAAAGTAGTTCTAATTAAACCCAAATGTAGTGGTCCATTACACACAATAAAACACAAAAATGATCCACTATCACTAAAGTCGATCCAGGAAAGTATATAAACCTCGAAATACGGCAACACTGCTGTTGGTATCGAAAACAAAACGGAATATTAGTAAATGCTAACAGTAACTCTTCAACTGTTAACTGTACCATTTGCCGGGAGTTTAAGTAGCAATGGTAACACGTGCTACATATAGGTAACTTTAACTCTAAGAAAAGAGAATGAACGATCATATGTAAATACGAAGTCACACTTCTACCTAATATAACACGTAGGGACGTGAAGCAGTAGATATACAGTAAACATTTTACAAAAAGCTGTGTCAAGTGCCGTATCAAAAATCTTATCTGAATCAAGACATGTACACTAATGATAAAGTTCGAAGCCTCAACCTAACCATAACCCACCAATGAGCCTACGTCGATGCAACGCTATAAAATTCCATTATCTAATTCTTCATATCGATGGGTACTGCAGCGTAAAATTACTCACCATCCGCTATTATCGTATTAACGATCTTATCGAATGATGCCTTAAAAATGGAATCGTAAATCCGATCTAAAAACAGAAAGCAATAAAGTTAAGAGTAAAGATTCAAGTAGACATCTATTCCGTACATACTCCATACCAGCTTACCGTTATGCAACAGATTCCTGGGAACGGGTGACACTGACTGAGCCTACGTACAGTCCTCGAAACGTGGTCAAAGATAGTCCCACTAAGTCAAAGGTTAAAAGAAGACAGTCAACGGTAAGGATCGATACATCGTAAAATCGCAGGCATGTAGAACGCTTGCGATACACAATCACAACGTGAAACTACCTATGGGAAGACCTAACATGCCGAGATGCTATCCATACGACCTCCATTCCAGATATCAGGCTTCAATTCACAATAGTTTTTAAAAATTTCGAAAAAGAATTTATTCTTTGATTCAGTTTGTTCATTTAAAACATTTCCATGTTCTTTCTCCACATCGATGAAGATTTCCTATCTCGAAGAACATCTATCGTCCCACCTTTATCAATGATGTGTAATATCTCTAGAGTGTCATTAATACTTATAATCTTATGTTTTGTCGTTCACAGTGCTCTTTAAAAGTCGAATGCTTGATAGTATCCAGCACTGTATGCTCTCGAAATCTTTCTTTAAAAGTTCACCGGTTTGTCCAATACACATTACGTCACAGCCACTGCATTTAATTTTGTAGATCCCAGACCTCAAAAAAGGATCGTGTCTCTCGATAGAATGAGTGAGTTACTCGGCTAATGTATTTTTACTAGTAAAACCAACTTCCGTGTTGACTTTACGGAAAACGTGTGCTACTCTGTGGGAAATAGGACCTATTAGCACCATGTCCGAGTGCATTTTTTTTTATTGGCTTCAACCCGAGTGAGCGTAATTTCATGCAGTAAATTAGATTTCCTTTTGACAATTTTATTATGAATTAAGACAATAATCTCAGGTTGGTAACCATTATTTACCGCTATATCTCTTAGTATATTCTTTTCTTTTTCAATTTCAGTATCTTCTAAAGGGCTTTTACTTGGCCAGCTGACCAGACTGTAGGAAAAGGAGGTTTTGTATCTGTTGAACTGGATGGAATCGGCGGGTATAATGACGTCGGAAGTTGTGGGTTTGCTGAAAATAACAAAATTATGCCTTCCATTCTTATTCTTCACAGATATGTCAAGGAAATCAGTTTTACCATCAGCCTGCTGCTCATATGTGAATACTATTTTTTGGTGGAGAACACCCCATAGCTAGTCCATCCTGTTGCTGGAAGACTTCACCGTTGAAGTGGAAGTAATTGTAGAAGAGAACTAATTCGAGTAGCTGTAGGAATTCTTCAGTTTCTCCTACAGACAGTCGTTTGGAAATTATCCTTGACAAGGTCGATGGTTTCCATAACAGAGACAGTGTACAAATTAGTTCAGATGGTTCAAATGGCTCTGAGCACTATGGGACTTAACTTCTGAGGTCATCAGTCCCCTAGAACTTAGAACTACTTAAACCTAACTAACCTAAGGACATCACACACATCCATGCCCGAGGCAGGATTTTTAACCTGCGACCGTAGCGGTCGCGCGGTTCCAGACTGTAGCGCCTAGAACCACTCGGCCACACCGGCCGGCTACAAATTAGTAACCTCTATCACCTATGAATACCGATTTGTAGCCATCTGCAATTTTTATATCTTTTATTTTATCTACTAGATCGTATGTATTCTTCACAGAGAAAGCTGGATGCGAGAGACTGAATTACAAAATCTTGGAGCAAGAAGAGCATTTTAAATATCTAGGATGCGACATTACCTTCAAATATAACCACGATGTGTACCAAAAATTAAATAAATTTACTTGCATATGTGGAACTACCGTAAAAGGTTTCCGGAATAAAGCCAGGAAAGAAACCTGTCTGAATCTTTATAAAACAATAGCAGTACCAACTCTTGCTCTTGGAAGTGAAGTATGGGCAAGAACAAGCAGCAAGGAAGCACAATAAAGGCTCCAAGAAATGACATTTCTAAAAGGATTTACAAGCGGGGATCGCAAAATAAATGAAGACATAAAGAAACATTCAGGGATTACAACCTAAACGAGGAAGTAAATAAAATTTAAGAAAGTGGAAAGAACACGTAGATAGGATGGGTGGAGAAAGAGTCCCAGTGGAGGCCCTAAATTATAAATGTTCTGTAAGGAAGGAAGGTGTGAAGACCATGCAAGAGATGGTTACCGTAACAAGCAATCTGCATAACATGTAAAGTGAAGGAGACGAAGAAGAAGATAATCTTGACATAGTATTCGTTTCTCTAATAACCGAGCCGTAGCGCAGCAATCGATATTTTTGACATAACAATTTGCTATACGTATGTTATTCTTGATAGACCAAGTATTTTAAAGAACATTCTGTGAATTATGAACTGATTAATTCCAAGTATCTTCTGGCTATATGGCCCCATGAAATCTGATACTTAAATGAAAGAAGTTAAGTTAGGACTGGGCACTCAAAGCGAAAGGTGCGAAATATGCACTAAGATGTTTTTTCTAGTATAAGTCTAAGAAAAATTAGCTACAAGATGAAAAAAGACCTAGAATTTGAAGTAAAAATGAACAGCGTGAAGATGAAAGTGATGAAAAGTAGTAGAAATAAATGACTTACTTAAAATAAAGATATGGGCAATATAAACCCAATAGAAATTCTGTTGCGCTGTATGCAACATCACAATAGATGGCCGAGCGAGTATGTGGATTGACTTCATTTCGCCAAGGGTTAACGATAATGGTACTTGGGTGATCCTTCCACGTGTTGTGTTTTTGTAAATGACATCCAGATATAAGTTTCTTGAAAGTTAGTTATGGCCCGTGGTGACCGGAAAACTGGACGCACTTGGTATGTCGGGTGAAAAAAGCGTCATCAATGAAATAAAGAAGAAATTTAATCTGAAGATAACTGAGGCAACTAGAAATAATTATATGGGAAACTCTTGAAATGACGGATAGGTTCGTAGGGAAAGCTGGGGAACATACATAGTTAATTTACCACTTAAAATGTGTATTATGGAAGCGAAATGAAGGCGAAACCGATAATCGATTAAGATGAAACGGATTTCCGAGGATATTATGTGCTTTAGATATATACAAGTGAGAAGATTATCACACGACAGGAAAAATTGCGGATCACGACTAATTGCAAAAAATGGTTCAAATGGCTCTGAGCACTAAGGGATTTAACTTCTGAGGTCATCAGTCCCCTGGAACTTAGAACTACTTAAACCTAACTAACCTAAGGACATCACACACATCCATGCCCGAGGCAGGGTTAGAACCTGCGAACGTAGGGGTCGCGCGGTTCCAGACTGTAGAGCCTTGAACCGCTCGGCCACTCCGGCCGGCGACTAATTACAATAAAAAATGTAAATGTGAAAGTGATATACAGATATGTTTTACTTGCCTCAGCGGCAAAAAAAATCTACAAACGTATAGTAGCACATGTGTAGAGATTGTACATTCTGTAGCAGTGAAGCGAAAATACATTGCAGTTACTGTGTTGTGGTATGTTTAATACGATATCGCTCGCATTCCGCTGTTTATCCTATTCATATCATGCTTTGATCTTGCTCTACTGATTCATGAATGTAGTTGTATGAAGTGATTTATAATTTCTGTATGATATTCAACTGCATGACAAAGATCATTCAATAACTGCAGTTCTTCGTTAATATACGTGTGTAGTGACACTTATAATACTTCGATCGTCCCACGAGCGAAGCTAAGTTCAGATAAACGTGGCTACGGACTCTTGTTTTCGTGGTAATTCGTGTGCACGCAGGGCAGACCGGTTAAGGCCGTCATTTGTGCGTAAAACCACACGAGGAGCATTCCAATTCCAACGGCCGTACTGGGCATTTGAAGTGCCGACCACTCAATGTATTAGATTAAATTTCGCTGTGATCTCTATTCCGTAACTGTAGCTGCTCTCTGCGGAATCATTTGCCAGTTGCGCCATCGATCGTGTTTTGGGACATATAATACAAGCTCTCAGTTTCCTGTTCACTGCGAATAGCGAGAATCTGTGCCTCTGTAAAAAGGATCTCTTTAACAGTTTTTACATCATAAGCAGGGATTCAGAATTGAAGCATGTGGTGATGGATATATGGTGTTACTTTCAATTGGTTAGTTTGAGCCAGAGATACAGCCAGCACACCAGAAATCGTATGTACGTTTAGATCTACAATTCTTTTATGCAGTACAAACCATTTGACCGGGTTCATACAGGAGCGAGGCTCACAAATTTAGCTCTGGTGCCGGCCGGAGTGGCCGAGCGGTTCTAGGCGCTGCAGTCTGGAACCGCGCGACCGCTACGGTCGCAGGTTCGAATCCTGCATCGGGCATGGATGTTTGGGATGTCCTTAGGTTAGTTAGGTTTAAGTAGTTTTAAGTTCTAGGGGACTGATGACCTCAGAAGTTAAGTCCCACAGTGCCATAGTGCTCAGAGCCATTTGAACCTTTTTTTTTTTTTTTTTTGCTCTGGTGTTACTGCTGCACTCTTAGCGGATGTCGTCGATGATTACACTGGCGCTGTTTCTGTCCAGGTAGGACATCCCACAACTCAAGTGCTTTTATCTTGTCGGCTGCTAGCATTTCCTCTACCACAACCAATTTCGTCTTCCACTTACACAGAGCTCTTACAACCCGTTCACATATTAAGTGATAACACTGTTATAATTACTTTAGCATACAACCACTAAAATTAGGAACAAAATTCTCAGCAGCACGTTTCGGGAGTCAAGCTCCCATCGTCTGGCTGTCCATTTTAACCCTACATAAACATGCGCTTCAAAAGCACGCAAGCCAAAAAGGAAGAACAAATAAATTTATTCTGACACGATGTCCACGTTTTAGCGACATCACCATGTTCTTTGCTCGGCTTGTCAATGTTAGCGCCCATCCACCAAGCTTTCCTATCGTGCAGCAGTAAATACCTGTACCAGTCACATCAAGTGTATGTTAAATAAGCTGCCTCTCCGTGCACGGGCAAGCGCAGAAAGCATGTTAACGTCTCCCAACAGATTGTGTGATATATCTGTCGTTCCATAGCATTGCAAATATGTTAAAAGGGTCATGAAGAGAGGACATATCAATAGTTATCTATGTAAACGCGTTCACAATTACCGCACTAGCGCTAACCTTAGAAACGATATAAAAATCTTTGAAAAATGCGTTGTCACTCTCGTACGTTCGTACATTATGTACATTATCAGACATATGTCGGTGAATTGCAATTTCAAGTTCTCCAAGTTTGTCAAGTTTCTCTCCTTTCATATGTACGTGCATCGTCTAGTCCTCAACCTATGCTTTTTCGGCGATAAACAGTCTCATATGTGTGCTTGGGAACCACCGATTTACCTTAATACATCAACGACTTTTTGGATGTTTTTTTAAAGTCAGCGTTATTACAGTAACTGTGAGCGATCTTAGATGGATAAGTATGGGTATGTTTTCCTTCATGTCGCTTGTAACGTCTGTGGAATATTAGTTAGTTAGTTAGTTAGTTTCATTTTTTAAGTATCATTTGCACGACAAATTGTTCAAATGGCTCTGAGCACTATGGGACTCAACTTCTGAGGTCATTAGTCCCCTAGAACTTAGAACTAGTTAAACCTAACTAACCTAAGGACATCACACACATCCATGCCCGAGGCAGGATTCGAACCTGCGACCGTAGCGGTCTCGCGGTTCCAGACTGCAGCGCCTAGAACCGCACGGCCACTTCGGCCGGCATTTGCACGACAAATCGTAATAATATAGAACGAATCATTTTACATTCACATTGCACATTAATCTATAAAACTTTTTTTTTAATATACATATGTAAGTTAGTAATTCCTACCCATCACCTTTCACACATTACAATAAAAGAAATTGTTCTACGCATTAGAGAGAATTGTCAAGGAGAAACTTTTTTCAGTTTATTTTAAGATTTTACTTTGCAGTCTGTCAGAAATATATATCACTGGGTAAGTTTTCAAAAATTTTAGTTGCGACAGTGTGCACTTCTTTTGTCCACAACCATTGTGGACTAATGAAGGCCTTTTTTCCTTCTGCTATTGCAGTTAAGTATATCATTGTTCCTTTTGCATTGCACTGGATTATTTACAACAAACACCGAGTGCGAATGAATATACTGTGAGCAGTAGTAAGAACGGGTAACTCTCTAAACATATGTATACAAGCTAAGCCGTGGGTGAATACAACCAAAAAACAGTAAAAGACCTTGGAATAATCTTGGATGAACACCTAAACTGGGAAGAACAAACAGTCACAGCTTGCCGGAAATCGCTCTGCTCCCTACATGCAATTCAAAAATTTAGAAAAATATTTCCAACCCATTTTAAACAAAAATTAGTCCAAACACTAGTCTTGCCTAATCTTTACTACTGTGATGTAGTTCAACATGGCACAAATAATGAAAATTCGAGATGCCTCGAGCTAGTGATGAATGCTTGTGTTAGATACGTATGCAACATACGGTTGTATGATCATATCAGTCCTTCATACTCCCAGCTAGGTTGGATACGCCCACATAAGGCACGCGATCTCCACACGATGTGCTTACTTCATCGATTTCTTAGCCACTGGTGCCCCCAATACTTATCTTCTCACATTAAACACCTATCATCATTCCACAACCGCAATACCAGATCGGATACGTCTAGCATCTTGGCTGTACCTTTACATAACACAAAATCTTTCTCTGTGTCATTCTCCATCTCAGCCATACGACTATGGAACGCGCTCCCCTGTGATCTGCGTCTTATCCAAAACCACTCAACATTCAAGAGGGAACTTAAGACTTACATATTAGGGACGGTATAGCCACCATTGTTGTGCCCCACCTCATCTTTTTCTTTCTCCTCTCCATCATAGCTTCGAATTTTACCATTCTATTTCTCTTCCTTTAACCTATCTACCTCTTCTATATCTCTTTCACCCCATTCCATCGTCTTATGTCTCTGCTTGATGAGAATAACTCACAAGCTGCAAGAATATAACGAGAAAATTCCCAACTAGCAATAGGACTGACACTCATAAAAGAAAAATATGTTTACTTTCATATACATAGTCATTATTACTATTATTATTATCATTATTATTATTATTTTTATTATTCTTGATTGTTATAATTATTTTTTTATTGTTATAATTATCATTGTACTACTTTTATAATCTCTATTTTTTTTCTTTAACATTAATACTGTATAACATGTTATATGTCCTAATTTTCTGTAGACACTGAAATTTGTTGAATCTGAGTATGCCTGGTTAGGTGTAAGAGAGGGCCTGAAGGCCCTAATCTTGCCAGGTAAAATAAATGCATAAATAAATAAATACAGCATATCATTCTTACAACACATTTTTGAGCAATGAAGACCTTAAAAGATGAATTACCCCAGAACAATACTGAAAAAAATATGCAAAGGGTGTCAGCTTACTTACTTGTCTCTGCACGATATTTGCAGTGATTGTAAGTGCAAATGTAGCTGATTTAAGTTGCTTATGGTACGGCTGATGAACCCGTAAACATGTTTACTGCACTAGCCAGTGCACGCAGACAGAGCTGATGGAATTTCGGCTGATTTGACTGGTGTTTACCGCCATGCGGAAGGAACGCTTGCTGGACGAGCTGTAAAGTAAGCGGAGCAGAGAAAATGGTGCTGTCGGTTTTAAAGTAAGACGAAGACTTCATGTCCAGATATTTTTTTTACATTTTGACCGTGCGCTTTTCAAGAACATGTTTATATAGAGTTAACACAGACAGCCAGATGATCGGAGCCTGGCTGCCGAAACACGCTACTAAAGTTTATGTTCCTCAAATGAGTGGTTGTATGCTTAAGTAATTTTGACGATTATCTTCACAAATGCTACGTCCGGCCCTTAAGATGGAGAATATCATAATTATAGCATTGTGACATGTAATATTGGCCACTTGATCAAAATTTATCGACCTCTCGAGAATCCTTACGTATCCTCGAAAGTCATAGGAGGTTCAATTGCTGTATTCATACATGCTTCATTATATATTCGTGTGTCATCTCATTTTAATATAGTGACAAAAGCTCTAGCTCATAGTATAATGTATGTTGTCGACCTAATGCAACATCCTCGCAAATGCGTCAAAGGTAGCAACACACTTTACTGTAGTAAATCTAAAACGATTCTTCAGGTTTATCTACTTTCAAAACTCAAGCAAGTGTGGTACCTGTATTTTTTGTAGGTCTATGCGGCACTGGCAATCTCTATACTTATTACAATGTTTTACAATTGTAATTACTTACTACTCTAGTTATTTTTAAATGTACCAGTTATGTAGCGTTTGTAAAAGCAGGAACAGTTCCAAAAGTGCAATTGGTGAGTAATAACCCATTGCAAATTATTATTAAGAGCCATTTCTCAGTTGCCGGTATAATGGCGGTGTAACATTATAAACATGGCGCGTAGCCAATATAGTACAAACAGAAAAGTAGATTATAAATTGAACACAGGAGTTCAGTTCTTAGAAACAAAGAAAAATTGAGGTTTAACCCTGCGATGAGTAAAACTTTAGAGGCTGTCGACTTTTTTGAGAGTCCAATGTCTAAACAAATGTCAGTCTGGGGCAGTGTGAAATAATGTTTGCACGAAACATTGCACTTAGATTTCATATAATTTATTGCCTGGTGTAAGTTTTTCAAATTGATTAACTTATGGGCGTTTTGTGTGGCAGGAGAATTAGATGTCTAGTGTTAGCACATGTGATGAATGATTGTAGAGTGTTGAGTCGCTTAGTGATTGCAATGAGAGGAAGCAAGAAAAGTTATTTCCTGGAAGTGTACAGCCTATTCGTCACGCATAGCACCCACTAAAACATGAGAACAAACGTCCTCTATATGAATTATATGAATGTGTGGTGTCTGTTCTTTTGGATACGTCAGAAAGAACATAAGTGATATCTTGCGTTCCGCAAGGTAGTGTCATAGGCCCTCTGCTGCTCCTGATTTACATAAATGACATAGGCGATAATCTGAGCAGCCCCCTTAGAATGTTTCCAGATGACGCTGTAAGTTACCGTCTAGTAAAATCATCAGACGATCAATTCCAATTACAAAATGAACTAGAGAGAATTTCTGTATGGTGCGAAAAGTGGCAATTGGCACTAAACAAAGAAAAGTGCGAGGTCATCCACATGGGTTCTAAATGAAATCAGGTAAATTTTGGGTATACGATAAATCTCACAAATCTAAGGTCTGTCAATTCGACTAAATACCTAGGAATTACAATTACTAGCAATTTAAATTGGAAAGACCACATAGATAATACTGTGGGGAAGGCGAAACGAAGACTGCGCTTTGTTGGCAGAACACTTAGAAAATGCGACAAACCCACTAAAGAGAGGACCTACATAACACTTGTCCGTCCTCTGCTGGAAAATTTCTGCGGTATGGGATCCTTACCACGTAGGATTGACGGACGAAATCGAAAAAGTGCAAAAGAGCGCAGCTCGTTTCGTGTTATCGCGCAATAGGGGCGAGAGTGGCACTGAAGTGATACGCGAATTGGGGTGGCAGTCTCTGAAACAAAAGCGAGACCTATTTACGAAATTTAAATCGCCAACTTTCTCTTCCGAATCAGAAAATATTGTGTTGACATCCAACTACCTAGGGAGAAATGATCATTATGATAAAATAAGATAATCACAGCTCGATTTAGGTGTTCCTTTCTCCCACGAGCCATTCGGGAGTGGAATGGTAGAGAAGTAGTATGAAAATGGTTCGATTAACCCTCTGCCAGGCACTTAACTGTGAATTGAAGAGTAACCATGTAGAGGAAGATATGGACACCGCGCATTCATGTAATTGATGTTCCTCGATGGATTACGAATCCACAGCCATTACTACAGGTACACGTTTACTTCAGACCTCCAGTGGGAATTTAAAATTTGCGTGCACGGAGGTTATACGGTGAATGCAAATACATAGTGGCGCTAGGTGGAAAAATGGGATGAGGAGCGTGCGGAGATAATCCGTGCATTTGGTATAAACACTGTGTCCGGGCGGCGCAATGATTGACACAACTACCTAGTAAGCAGCTTATACTGGGTTAGAATCCCAGTCCAGCACATGTTTTTACTTTCGCACAAAGTCCCGATGCAGGTGAATCACCAGTTCCTTCCTTTCCTTTCATTTCTCCCTCCTCAACCTTCAATTTACATAATACGCAACCTCTTCTACTGACGTATCAGAAACAACAGTGTCAGATGCCCTTACTGCAGTGAAGTCTGGAATTTAACCCATGCTGAAGGACCGTATTCTGATGATTGGGAAATTTTGACTGTCACCTCTCATAATTCTGCTGGTTGAATACTAGCGACGACAATTTTTCATGTGCATAGAGAATCAAATCACCTCAGAGAGGAGTACGACCTAACAAACTTACGTTAGTTATCTGGATCATTTACTCAAGCGGTAAAGCAAAATACTTGTGGAATATCCGTGAAAGTAAATTACATTACATTCGTCGGTTAAAAAGCATCATACGGTAAATCTGTAGGTCACCACATCGAGAACACATCAAGAACGCACAATAACTGGGTAATTACTGTATGACGCTGCCACATGATAAAGGGAACACAACATTTTCGAAAGGAATTATTATCACGTTCAGACAAGTTCAGGGCTATACATTAATCACATGACACGAATTTCATGATTTTTGGAGCCCCACCAACTTGTCACAGGTATACCACATTTGTGTGACCCCCTCCCTGGTGTGACGTAACATATTTTGCAAATTTTTAATTTACAAATTATTATTAAAACAGCACTTACAAAATTACTTATATATTTCTATATAAAATCTTTTTTTCATAAAACCAAGAATAAATCAATCGTTTTCGAAAATTTACAAAACAACAAATCAAAAGAGCGATACACATTTCAATCAACTACTGTCCAAGAACTTTGAACACATTGTTTTATATTATTTATGACTGTCACAGCAGTCACTTCGTTCTTGAATTGTATAATGTCAGCAACATTCGACGTGTCCACATCATGTTCATCCAACTATATAGCATCGTCATTGTTTAGCAAAGAACTTTCCTGGCACGTTTCGCTGCAATTCTTTGAGGATGAATCTTCGTAATGGGCAAATCATCATCTTGGCGCCTATGTCGTGGCATGTGTTGATTAATGGTTTTGTATGATGAAAAATATAGCCACAGGTGCCACACGAGACAACAGCCGTCGCACGGAACTTGCTTCACATGTTATGACGCTCGAAGGTTCAAAGGTAACTGTAAGAAAAGCGGAGCAAATTTGCCTTCAGAGTCATCAATACCTGCATACTTCTCTGAAGTCTGTTTAATCAAAACAGGTTGTGATTAAAACCCTTCTCGTAATAATCCCCACAGACTAGATCGCCGCATACCTCAACACGCGACAACCTCGCACTAGACGATTTGCACAAAATATTGTGATTCACGCACGTGATATATGTACCCAGTAGCACCAGTTTTGAGTGTCCTAGACTGTACGATATCGGGTCTGGTATCTGTTGACACAATGTATTCGGGAATTACAGGAAAATCGTCAATGACCAAATAGCTCCAAATATTAGCGAGCACGATGCCTGCATTCTCGAAGTTCCGTTTTTCTCGCTCCAAGTGAGCAGTTCGATTACTGGAACGAAGATGAACCGAAGCTGTCATGTTTTAACATAACACCAGTAATTTCGTGACTAAGAGACACCATTCGTTGCTCCACTCTGTTTGCATTTCTTCCTGGAGCATTTACGGCAATGCAAATAGCATCCATATCGAAATCTTTAAAATGTTTTACAGCTGGAAGTATAACTCACTCGCCATCGCATGTGAAAATAAACACGGCTTTTATAAGATCTTTTTGATTTCTCATTAACTTTTCGAAAGCCGATTACTCAGGAACTCTATGTGGGCTACGTCTGTGGCATGAGTCTCTGCTTTAGAGGAAGAATGTTTTACTCTACGAATCGCTAAGAATGTAGAACCAGATTGTCACAGGTTCAGATTTCCCTTCACCAATTTTCTTTATTACAATACCTGCATAAACAGAGAGAATGAGTTTATGTTTTTCAGCTATCACGAAATCATGATTCGGTAATTTTACACAGTAGCGAGGGTGCGTTGATACTGGTACGTGAGTAGTTGCTGCTGTAATACCTAACGTCGCGCGTGCTTTCTCATCCACAGATAAGAGGAGTACTAGATCAGCGCCCAAAAAAGAAGCTAAAGATTCTAGATTTCTTATAGTAGCTGTGCGAATTTTCCATCTTTATGTTTTACATGAATCTGGTTTGCGCAGTTTAAGAGGAACAGTTACTGCGTGTTTCTTCCCGTTGTACTGACTCGTGTGGGAAGGCCCTGATCGACTGATGTTATAGCCTTGTTTACACCGTTCCGCCTACAAGTCGTCCAATATTGCAATCTGCTTTATGATTTAAAGTAAACCAGATTTTCTTCCACTCCAGGTCGACCAACAGTATTCTGAATTTTACGAGCTGCTCCTAAGTCGGAATTACTTTCAAAAACTTCAAGAATTTTTTTTTCATAATTACGACCATTTGTTCTGTCGTTCGACTGCGCTGATCTTCCTCTTCAGTACATTTTTTCCCTGTTGAATGTCTTTCCTAATGCTGTTATTCTTTTTGTCGATTCATCTGTCGCCATGCATACTAACAGTAAGCTGTTGTGTTCAGATTCTAGTATTACAATTTTATTCCTGGAAGTGTTACTGCTTGAGGTAACTAGTTTACACTTGCTTGCATACTAATATCTTTAGTGTCTCCTGGTATGTCCTGTTTGGTTTCGTACTGACATTAAAAGTGAGCATGTAAAATTTTAAATACGGGCATTTCACACTATATATACTAAAGCACCCTGAAGAATTTAGCGACACGATAGTTAGAACTGCATTGAAATCAGCGCTGTACCTTCCGATATTACCTCTAACAGACAGACAGACAGAAAGACGCGGTTGCTAATTTGTTTTATAATATGTAGTGAATAACAAGGATTGTTCTGTTTTTTAAATTACCACAGAACACCAAACTCATATTTTAGCGGTGGGTAACGAAATGTTAAAAATAATATAAAACGCAAACATACTTTTACGCCCACGGACTCTAGTTGCTTTGGTGATTTTGACGACGAAGAAATTTTCGAAACAATCTGTCGTCAGTTTTATTTGCAATTGTCTGATTTTCTTATCCATTTCACCTTCAACACTGTCACCATTTTTCAGACTTCGCCATACGCTGTTAAATTGTCTTGTATATACTGTTTATTTTTGTAAGCTTAAGCTGCTTTGTGTACTTCATATAGTCTGCGGTAAAGAATACCTAAAACACTTTTTTTTTTACTCATGTTAAATTTATTACATAAATTTAAAGTCTCAAGACAGTAGCACTAAGAAAAACACGTCCATCGCTCAGCGAAAGTCAATTTTCGACTGAATGATATAGGCAGTTCAACATAGACAAACACAGAGCGGTGGTTTTTGTCAAACCTTCAAAGTCGGTATGGGCGTTACATCAAAGGTGGTCGACGCGCGTCCCCTTACGTACAGGCGAGCGTGAACAACAATCACACCGCGCGACCGCCACGTGGAAAAAAGTGATACAATCAAATTTAAAACTTAGGCAATTATAATGATAGAATAGGTAATGTTTCTCGTTACAGTTGAAGTTTAGTAGTTGTAATACAATAAAAAAAAAAACGAAACTTTGCACATGTAACTTGTAGAAGCCTATGACTTAACTCTCTCCCTCCTAACCACAGGATGTCATCCTTTTCTAACTCCCTCCCTCCCGATTAACGTGCGACGTAGTTTATGGATGGCCCCCTGTTAGTGGAAGGAACAGCAAAATGTGAGACTGTCAGATATCTCCATCTTTCTTATTTGCCTACGGTAGTCTTCGTGTTTGCTATTATCAGCTGTTTTATTTAATTTACCAACATCTGAAGCTACTCTAAAATGGCACGAAGCAAGTAATTGTTATAAACACGGATCGACTATAGATTGAAACTCAAAAAGATATTAAAATAGCAGTTGTCACTCACATACAGTTGAATTTTCTCTTAACGACATCGGTTACAGCGATAACGGTGTGATTACTGTCGTACGGCCGTATTGCTCGTAAGAAACACACTTCTCATCCTTGCTTAGTACAATAAATGTACTACATATACCTCGTATATAAAGTCATTTTTCAGCCTCATTTAGTAACAAGATTTTCCAAGAATCAGTTTGCTGTAGAGGGGAAACCTGTTGTTGTTATATGGCAACCTGGCATATTTTTCTCTATGCCCTTCACTCAACAATAGGTGTAGTATAGACTCACCACTTCATTGTTACCCTAGCGCATTCATACTACAGTAGTGGTGACAATCACAGAACTCATCAATAGAACACGTGGTGTCAATTTCCGTAACAGTTTGTGACGAAGTGCACGCATTTTAGAACAGCCATGACAAGTAAAAGAAAAATTTTAACGGTGTAAGAAAAAGTGGAAGTGATTCCTGAAATCGAGAATGGAGCTAAAATGGCTGACGTGTGTCATCAGTTTGGCTTCGTAAATTCCAATGTTCAAGATTTGGAAGATCAAGGATAAAACTGATACTGAGTTCGAAGAAAATGGATCTAAAATTAAGCTCAACGGAGCGACATGGATGAAGCGCTGCAACAGAGAAGGATCAATGTTCACATTAGCAGTGGCTGGACTGACAGATTCAAGCAATGTCACAGCACTACCTTTGGCAATGTGAGCGGTGAAGCCAGCAGTGTGAATATTGGAACAATACAATAATTGCGTACTACCGTGTGGCTAATAATTCGTGAATCATATGCAGACTGTGACATTTTTAACGCAGACAAAACTGGCGTTGTCTTTAAACTGACACCTGACAAAGCTCAGAAATTCGAGAGTGAAAAATGTGTTGATGGAAAGTTACCTAAAGAACGATAACAGTTCTGGTTTGTGATATCGCAGATGGAACCGAGAAGAAAAAATTGCTCAGACAAGTCAAAAAATCCTAAGCATGTAGAACATCTGCCAGTGCACTATAAGGCTAATAAGTTGTGGACGACATCCGAACTCTTTGAAGCTGAAATAAGGGTTTGGGAGAGGGAGTTGACAAGTCAGAAAAAGAAGGTTTGGCAAATAGGCAGCAGAGTAAAATGATTACTTCACTCCTAAATAAAGAAGTTTGCAGAGCACTCGACATGTTGTTGCATATACTGAATTCATGTAAGTTTAGGAGTGAATACTGTATATAACACAAAACAAGGCTAAATCAATTCGATATTTTCCATTTGCACCACAATAGCCTCAAAATACGAATCTCGGCTTCAACAACGTAATTGTAGAATTTTCAGTGTTGTTGAAGCCAGGTTCCACTGTACGTCTCCATCTTGACATCACGTAAAACTTTCATCTTGTCAAATATCTTTACATTGATCATGAACCAGCAGCAAAAACTTTTATTGGTTATATCTTCGTACCTAACGATAATAAATGCAAGTGTGGAACTGAAATTTGTGTTATGGCGTTGTACTTAGTCTCGTGTATGTTAACAGACTAATGAGTGTTGGGACTATATTTTATATGTGGAAAAAGTTTTGAAACTTTTGCAACATAACTTAAGAACCTACCATAATGCGTATTACTACAACTGTTTACTCTCTAAGGCGGAGTTAGCAATCAGTGAAGTATATATTGTATCAGTCTCATGAAGTATTTGAACTAGATATTTCCGAAAACGAGTGCGAAGTCTACAAATTCAGTCTCTATTTTCAGATGATTTGTCTGTATTTATGGGATACTAGTGAAAACAAGACAGGTCTTCAAAAGAACGCGTTTCTGAATGTTCCAAATAATCACATAACTCCATACGGTACTGAACAGCGCTTGGCGAAAATGCGAAATATCCACACTGCAGAGATATTCCTCACAATTTTCTGCTTTATTACTTCAGAAGCTAGTGATGAAACGAAGTACAGGTGCCATCTGACAAGATGTTTCACAACTTCAAAAATTATCTCATCAAGGCAGCCTGACAACTCCCGTTTATTAAAACTTTGACTATGACGCAGACAAGAAGGGCCGAGTCCCTAGACGATATTGCGCTTCTAATGGGATTACTTTTCTTAAGTAAGCCACAGTCTCCAGAACGAAAATGTCTGAAAGCCAGAGCGAGCAGAAACTTTGTGAAATGTTGTCTTGCTGTTTGCCTCTCGCCAGCTACTTCCGTTTGATATCAGAGCCACAGACCGATGAAGAAATAATCCTAAAGTTGACTCGTTCACAGTTTATCTCCACGCACAGAGAGAGAGAGAGAGAGAGAGATTTATTTTTGTCTAGGACAATGGACAACTTTTTTCCAGTTCTCTAATTCCAACCAAGGTTTTCAGGATGTCTCCATTATTTGTTAGACAAACGTCAGAACTGGTGATCCCCTCTCATTCTTTCTCAACCCCGAAATCCTATGCCTGCTCTCCTGGTACTTACTGAAAAGAACCGCTGCTCTATAAGCGGCCACACGATTGTTAGTAGGCCTTCACTCACTCTGATTTTATCTTGATTGTCTTTTCATGAGGTACATGTTGGAGAACCTTCTAGAAATGTACACTGTCGGAAGTTTAACAGTAAACCACTCCATAATGGAGAGCGCCTCTCTTACAGTTTCTGCCACTGGAGTGAGCACCTCCCTGACGCTTTCGCGTTCACTAAATGAGCCTGCAACTATAAGCACTGCTTTTATTTGAATCTTCTCTATTTCGTCTGTGGGTTCCTGTCTGGTAATGATACCATATCGACGAACAGTATTCAAATATTGGTTTGACGAAGATTTTGTAAGATTTTTGATAGACTACGGTACCTGAACATTCTCTCACTGAATCAGTCTGGCATCTGACTTGGCTGTGATTATTTTTACGTAATCGTTCCACATGAAATCGCTCCGTACGCATACTCCTAGATATTTTATGGAAGTGACTGCTCCTAGTGACTGTTCCGCGATCGTTCACTCACACGGTAATGGGGCTTTCTTTCTTTTTTATGTGTAATAGCTTACATTTGTTCATGTTGAAGATTAACTCCTATTTCCTGCACCAACCGTCGATCCTTACTGTATTTCAGTAGTATTTTGTAGCGTTGCAATTTCTATACATAAAACGGGTTTATTCCTACAATATGCAGGGTGTATCAAAGAGAATCTCCCGATTTGTAACGTCTATATTTGTGAAACTAATAAACATATAGAATGAATTTTGTTTTTCGATGAACGAAAAAATCAGAAAGTTTTATTTTTTTCATACCTTTTCATAGGTGTTCAATACGCACCCCTTGAGATGCACGGCATATGTAACTGCGATATTCAAATTGTTCCCACACTGCAGCGGGCGTGTCTTGACCTACAGCTTCCACAGCTGCTGTCATGCGATGTCTCAGTTCATTCACTGTTGTTGGTAGCGGAGGCACATAAACAGAGATTTTTATAAACCCCCACAAGAAATTATCACATGCAGTCAGGTCCCGGGACCTTGGAGACCAGTAATGTAAGGCTGAATCATTTGGTCTAGTGCGACCGATTCATCGCTCGGTAATTATTTGACTAAAAAATTTTCGCATTTCTAGATGCCAGTGTGGCGGTGTCCCATCCTGTTGGTAAATGAAGTTGTTCGAATCAGTCTCCAACCGTGAGAAAAGAAAGTTCTCAAGCATATCGAGATATTTGCTTCCTGCAGCAGTGTTCTCGGCAAATAAAAATGGACCATACACCTTTTCCCGTGAAACTGCACAAAACTCATGGTGTACAACTTCATGTGGTTGTTCCGTACCCCATATTCTCACATCACAGCGGTTCACCTTTCCATTTAAATGGAATGTTGCCTCGTCACTTAGCATGGAAGGAAACTGTCATCCTCCATCTTGCCAAGAACGAAATAACAGAACTTCACACGTTGTTTGTGACCTTCATGAAGAGTTTGCAGTAGCTGAATTTTGTATGGTTTCATGCGTAAACGTCGACGCTACACAAGCCAGACGGACATCGGGGGTATGATGAGCTGTCGAGCTGCACGGCGAACGGATTTCTCTGGACTCCTTGTGAAATTATGGTGGATGTGTTCGACGTCTGTGTCAGACACTCGGGGACGGCCCGCCGATTATTTTTTACACGAACAACCTATTTCTCGGAGTTGTTCATGCCATCGTCTAATGTTCTGTGCTGTAGGAGGATCCACACTATAGCTAGTACGAAAGCCACGCTGAACAGTTAATACTGATCCGCATTGCGCAAAACCTAGAACACAAAACGCTTGCTGTTTTCCAAACGGGCGGCCGGAATGGCCGAGCGGTTCTAGGCGCTACAGTCTGGAGCCGCGCGACCGCTACGGTCGCAGGTTCGAATCCTGCCTCGGGCATTGATGTGTGTGGTGTCCTTAGGTTGGTTAGGTTAAAGTAGTTCTAAGTTCTAGGGGACTGATGACCTCAGAAGTTAAGTCCCATAGTGCTCAGAGCCATTTGAACCATTTTTGCTGGAAAAGACTACCATCAACGTAAACCTCTCCTCTCTAAGCTGGAGACAAACTACAGGACCAACTGCATTTTTTGCTCCAGTCGCATGATTCAGCATTTTTAAGACACTGGACTCGCAATCGAGACGAACGGAGCTACCCGGGCTTAAGTTTACCGTGGTTTCCTTAAACCGCAGTTGCAAATTTCTCGATGGTTGCTTTGAAACGACATGGGCGATTTCCCTTCACGACTTTTTTCTCTGTTTGGAGGTTGTGGTCCGTCTACAACGTCACGTTACCGACGGGTCGTTAAACTGTAATAATCGTTCGTCTTTTTTTGCAACGTGGTTATTCATTTGCTTGTCATAAGACGAATCCTTAGTTACGATGTGATTAAACAATCCGTTGGTGTTAGGATCTTGCATTTTGCCTGTTTTCTTTCGACAATCTTCCCGTGGACAGACTAAACTGGCCCAGGGAAGTGTGATAGGACTGCTTTCAGTCTTTCTATTTAGGGTGAGGCAGCCAAGTCATAACACCCCTTGTATCTCCCCAACCGTAATAGATACAAAGATGGCGTTTGGACAGTGAATTGCAGGGACAGGGGCTACTTGACTACATCACATTTCATGCTTGTGCTATTTTTTACTACAGAGATATGAGGCCATCATCGTTTTTTTAATGGAACCCTATGTTGAATTTTAGCTTAACACGATGTTCTTAAAAAGACGGTTTCAAGTATGTGATATCAATATAATTAGGCGAATAGTTTTTGAGACACAAGTATGGTATCGTATCGTATTCGTCCCACGAGGAACGAACATCATGTTACGCTAAAATTTAACATAGGGTTCCATTTAAAAAGCAAAGATGGGCTCATATGTATGTAATAAAGAACAGCACAAACATGAAATGTGATCTATTCAAGTAGCCCCTGTCCCTGTAAATCACTGTCAAAACGGCATCTTTGTATCTATTACGGTTGGGGAGATACAAAGGGTGTTATGACTTACCTGCCTCACCCTGTATATAAATGATCTGACGGCCATGGTGACCAGCAGTTCACTGCTGTCTGCTGACGACGCTGTGGTGTACGGGAAGGTGTCACTGAGTGACTGTAGAAGTATGGAAGGCGAAGTACGTTAGAAAAATTTCTACTTGGTGTGTTGAATGGCTGCTTGCTCTAAATGTTCATGCGGACGAGTAGGAAAAAAAGGACCGTAGCGTTCGCGTACAGCATTAGTAGGGAGCAGCATGACACCGTCACATCGAACGATGCGTAACGTTGTAAAGAGATTTGAAATGGAATGAGCACTTCAGGATGGTAGTAGGGGAGGCAAATGCTTGACATTTCTGTTCGGGGAATTTTAGGCAATATCCATAAAGGAGACGGCGTACAGAACGCTACTCCGACTCATTCTCGAGTACTGTTCGAGTGTTTGGAATGATCAACAGGTCGGACTAAAGGGAGTCAGTGAAGCAATTCGAAGGCGTGTTGCTAGATTTGTTTCCGGTAAGTTCGATTAACAAGCAAGTATTACAGAAATGCCTAGTGAGCTCGAATAGGCGTTCCTTTTAGCAACGCACTATTGCGGTAATTTAGAGCTGACTGGAGAATGGCTCTGCTGTCACCAACGAACATTCCCACAAGGATCATGAAGATAAGATACGAGAAATTAGTGATCATACGGGAGCCTTTAGAAAGTCGTTTTTCTCTCGCCCTATTTGCGAACGCAAGTCACTAAACCACCCCGTGATGCTCAACGCACCTTCTGCTAAGCCTGACACTGGAGTTTGTTGAGCATCTCCGTAATAATATCTCACTCACTAAACAATCCCTGACGAAACGCGCTTCTCATCAGTGGATTATCTTTCTCTCTCTGTCTCTCTCTTCCTCTTCTTTCTCTCTTTCTCTCCCCCCTCTGTTAACACTTGACCGTCCGGCGACACCACAGTGGTGTCGTGCGCTAAATAGCGGTCAACGGCCGGCGACTCCTCAGTGGTGTCATGTGCGTAGTATCGCTCAGTGGCCGGCGACACCACACTGGTATCCTGAGCATAATATCGCACAGTGGCCGGTGACAGAACTTTAGTATCTTTTTCATTCTGTTGGTGTATTGTTTAGGTAACAATAAGTTACACACGTCAACAAGTTCTTTGTTTATATAAGTACTTGTGCACTTTCATCATGGCTGACGAAAGAGACGACAGATTATTTACGATAAATGCGCGGACGTCTTGTCTGACGTTACGGATGACTTGGCCAATTGGGACGGAGACAATGGATATCAAAAAAATGAAAGTGTAGCAGAATCGTCGGAGGACAGTAAAATACGTCGAAGAAGAATTCTGCGAAATCTACGGTTGCCAACTGATTCGGATGAATCAGGCGAAGAAGACAGTGATTTACTGAGGACCAATGATAAATCTGTAGGATCTCCGGGTCCACTCATATTTCTCAAAGATACACACAGCGTCGTGGATATCGTAGAATTATACATTGGGAACAATCTATTTGCATATACTAGCAACGAAACCAACAAGTATTACAGTCAAAATTGCAATAGAAGGAAACTGTAATAAAAAAATGCCAAATTTGTCGACGTTATGAGACCTGAACTTAGAAAATGGTTTGAGCTTGTTATCCTTATGGGAATTGTAAAAAAAAGCCAGGTTCGATGATAAGTGGTCGACGAATCCGTTGATAGACACACCGATATTTCGCAGAACGATGTCCCGCAACCGATTCAGACAAATAACATCGTTTTTACATTTTTCCGACAACAACTATAAACCGGATAATACCGACCGGCTTTTCAAAATGCAATTCGTAATTGATTATTTTTCCAAAAAGCTTAAAGAAACGTTTAATCTAAATCAAAACATCTTAGTTGATAAAGGAATGATACCGTGGCAAGGACAGTTAAATTTTAAAGTTTACAATCCGTCGAAAATTACGAAATATGGCATACTCATTCGGATGCGGTTTGATTCGAGTACGGGATACATTTCCTCATTCAAAATATATTCTGACGCTGGAAAACCTTTAGCAAAAACATTGATGGAGCTATTGACATCTTCTTATGGAAAGTGGCATCACCTCTACATGGATAATTATTATAACAGTGTAGAACTTGCAGAGAGGTTACTAGAAAAGAAAATTCGAGTTTATGGAACGATACGGCAAAATAGAGAATTTCCGGAAAAATTAAAGCGTGCAAAAGACAATGTGTTTGATGCTTGTCATCAACGGAAAGGTGACAAGCGGCTGGCGACAAGCCAAGTAATCCGAATTATCGCTGCCGGCGCCACACGAATGAATTTGTACGAGACGTGAAGACGGCAAAATGTTCAAATGTGTGTGAAATCTTATGGGACTTAACTGCTAAGGTCATCAGTCCCTAAGCTTACACACTACTTAACCTAAATTATCCTAAGTACAAACACACATATCCATGCCCGAGGGAGGACTCGAACCTCCCCCCCGGGACCAGCCGCACAGTCTATGACTGCTGCGGACGGCAAAGTGTTAATATAACCTATAGAGCCTTTCCAGACTAATGACCAGTACTCAACAATCGGCCGAATCCGTCTTTAATAGGTCACTTCTGTGGTGAATTTCCCCGCCATTATTTCGAATACCCTCAGCCTTTTCCAAAAACTAATGTGGCCATTCCACTTTAGATCACTCTGTAGGATTCCTCCTCGCTATTTTACCGTAGTTACTGTTTCCTGACATTTATGGGCAATGGCCTAATAGATTAGTACTGCGCATCTTTATCTATTTATGTGCAATGCGTTAAATTTATTCTCGTTCAGGAGCAGCTGCCAGTCCATCCTCCACATACCTATCCTCTGCAGGTTTTCTGCCTACCGTCCGTAAGGCCATATTTCGACGTTATCTTATAGACGACTTACATATATCGTCAACAGTAATGCCCCTATAGCACCCCCTCGGGATATCCCAGAATTTACAGCTGTCGATTCCGTCCCATGAAGAAAGATGCTGAGATCTGTCACAAAGATCTTAACAGAATCACAAATTAAGTAGTATATTCTGTAACATAGCAATTTGCTCACCTAATGACATATAGAAACTCTGTGTAATACCCCCAGAAAATCAAGAAACATAGCATCAACCTAGTCGCCTTTCTGTGAGTCACTCTGTGTCACATGGACGCAAGATATCTGCTTGTCAAAAGTATGTTGATTTTTTTTATCACAGAATTTGGACAATTATAGACCTCTTAGAACCTAAGACAAAGTATAAGTAGCATGTTTGTATGTTGGCAGCGCTATAGACTGTGTTAATATCGCTGACAGCGCTCTGTGCCCTCGGCAAGAGACTCTGTGACTGGACGGACTAGCAGTTAGCGAGTGGATAGAGAAGTATGGACATATTTTTCTTAGTGGAGACTGTGTTCGGAGGACAAGCGATGTGAAGTGAGACGCGAGGAAATGTAGGGTGATGAATGTTTGATTGGTAATGTTCGGAGATATTGCGTATTTGTGGAGATGGAATATGGTAATAAGTATGCCAAAATACAGAAAATCAAAAACCTAAGGTAGCTGATAATCTTAGCTAGTTTCCTGCACTATCGTATGTTTCAATATCCAGATCTCGTATGTGCGAGAAATGCATCATTGCATACACAATTTAATATCTCATTATTGTACTTACAAGTGGACTTAGTGTAGCTGAAAGTGAGTAACCGTAATTGTAAGACGTCTTCGCTCGTGCAACCCGTCAACGCACAAAACTGCCGCGCACCGCGCTCACCAGACGAGACGCTAACCGCGTTGCGACTGTTTGCCGGCGGCGTGTGTGGGCCTGGAATCTGTGCTGCGCGGCGACCACGGGGGACGAAGCCCTACAGTTCGCTTCCGAATGCCGCAGAGGCGCGCAGCCGGCGTCCACATGGACAAGGCCGCTCGTACGAACCATAACGCAGCCCGCAGGTCTTCCTTTAAGGCGTTATCCTAACGTCTGTAGCAGCACCAAATATTATGCCGTATTTTCGATCTTCCTCTCAGAGTTCGGCTTCCGAAATGGGTAATTTCCAAAAATGATTGCCTATCGAAGTCGCGGGGTCCAAATGAAACATATCGAACGTGAGATTGTAAATCGATAATACGACTTTGGTGGCGGGCGTTGTGATCAGTTATTTGTGATCGTCATTTTTATCTGTTTCCCGATGTTCCCGTGGTTGCTCTAAATTAAATACCTCCGCGAATTATTTTTGAGTTGCTAGGGAAACCC
Organism: Schistocerca serialis cubense; assembly: GCF_023864345.2. Lineage (NCBI taxonomy): Eukaryota > Metazoa > Arthropoda > Insecta > Orthoptera > Acrididae > Schistocerca > Schistocerca serialis. The sequence goes on from NC_064646.1 coordinate 243,454,451, forward strand.
CGCCGATTTATATCGTCAGTGAGTGGGATGTATGGTGTTCTTGATGTTTCTTCGTCGGATTCTCTCACATGGAAAAATCTGATTCCATGTTTATCCAGCGTAGAAAATTGTTTGACTTTTTGTCGCAAATATGGAGTGCTACTAGACGAGGGAAGAAGGCACTGTGTAGACTGTGGTGGTGCGAAGTGTGTAAAACTTCGTAAGAACAGTTTCGATGCTGAGATACCGTTACAATTTCATTGCGGACAGTGCGGAAAACCAACGAGTATCAGGAAGAATACATGGTTCGACTCTTCCAAATTTTCCATCCAGATCACCGTAATGGACTTCAACATGACGACAACACCGACGACGAGTAAGGTAGGTCGTCTCCTTTGCAATTGCAAGTGTTTTTGTAACGCTCTTCTTTTGTCATTGCTGTAGTGACCACCGTAAACATACTCATGACGCTCGCCACCGGTGTCGCATTATCGATTTACGATCGCATGTTCGATATGTATCGTTTGGACACCGCGACTTCGATAGGTAATCATTCTTGGAAATTACCCCGAAACGTATGTAGATAAAAACTGGGTGGTTTTGGGAATCAGCCTTATGCAAACACAATTAGTTTAGCTTTTATTTTTTTCCTAGACACGTTTCGACATCAATGTGTCATCTTCTGTGGGTCGTATTTTATTAATGTAAAGTACAATATCACATTTGTAATAATTTAACTGCTGTAGGCCTAAGAAATACAATATTTGCAATTTTCTTCGTTCTGTTTGGACACTCACCTCAAAATTACATCTGAAGATCCTCAGAGAAAGCAACAATCTCTATCGCTACGAAGTCTTTCGCGACGTATTTCTTGAGTAAAAATTTCTCGGTGTACATGCCGCGTCAAATCAGGATAAATCTCCAAGCTTTCGACCACTACCTCCATTGTCGTCGTCAGGGCTAAAACTGACTGTCGTGAACTAGCGAGGTTCTCACTTTTATATGCAAAGGACGACTTCTTATTGGTTGGAATACGTCAGCGATATGGCGCGTAGCGAAGTGGTGCCCTCTACTTCCATAGATGTAGTTGCTATCCCGCGTTGCTTGCAGCGCCATCCCTTGAATCAGGAGGTAAAGTGTGAGAAGTTTTTCTCTGCGATTTTTCTTTATCAAGTGCACTCTTCCAAGTGTTGCTAAGTGCATAGCCGTTGTCTCTATTAAAGTTACTATCGCTAAGTCTAATTTCGACTGCTTTCCGGATCACAGAGTCCCAGTAATTCGATGTGTGGGCTATTACTCTGGTTTCTTCAAATAAAATCTTATGCTTGTTAAGCAGGCTATGTTCAGCCACCGCTGATTTTTCCAAATACCTGTATTTCAGGTGGCGTTGGTGCTCGATGCAGCGGTCGGCAACGGTTCTTACAGACTGGCCCACATAATTCTTGCCGCATTCGCAAGGACGACGACCATGGAGGTAGTGGTCGAAAGCTTGGAGATTTATCCTGATTTGACGCGGCATGTACACCGAGAAATTTTTACTCAACAGTCTCTATCTAAAACTCACAATAGAGGAAACTACCACATACAAAAAGCAATAATGCAGGGAAAGAGAGTCCGGAATGAAAATACAACACTGTGCAAGAAAACACTGTTTGGAACACTCAATGAATGACGCAAAAATGAAACCGCACAAAAAAGATAAAAAACTTCTGTTTTCTGGGTTCTCAACCCACCTCCCTTTCCATCTCTCTCTCTCTCTCTCTCTCTCTCTCTCTCTCTCTCTCTTTCACACACACACACACACACACACACACACACACACACGCACACACACACACACACACACACACGCAAAATCAGCGCCATAACACATACAAGACCAATGATGAACAAGTGAGCAACGACAATAGCACCTCTTATTCAATGTGCTATCAGAAGTGTTTGTGCAGATCACATTTCGCCACATTTTGTGTAAGTGCATGTGAGGTGAAGTAGTGAGCGGAAATTTGTGATAAATTGAGTGAAAGCAATGCACTAAACAGCAGCTGATTGAGACACTAACCAGGGACACGAAACAGGACGGAAAATGTAAGTACAGAAACGTATATAACCTCTACACTCGAAACACCTCTACACAAATACGTAATAATTTTCCTCATGGTTAGTTTGCAGATGACATGCTGTCAAAATATCGACGATAACGAGCACTTAAATCGATGCATAATCCGATGTAATTTTAAGGTGAGTGTCCAAACAAAACGAAGAAAATTGCAAATATTGTATTTCTTAGGCCTACAGCAGTTAAATTATTACAAATGTGAAATTGTACTTTACAGGAATAAAATATGACCCACAGAAGATGACACATTTGTGTCGAAACATGTCTGGGAAAATATCAAAAACAAACTAATTGTGTTTGCATAAGGTTGATTTCCAAAACCACCCAGTTTTTAAATCGCAGACACGGAAGAAAGAAAAGAGGAGCTTCAAACCTTAGTAAAATAACTTGAAATTAGGGATACGATTTGATATTTTCCAGGCGTATTTGTAACTTGTGGAATTCTTAAGTGTGGCCACGTCATAGGCTCTCCACGATACTTCGGCAAACAGACTTGTTGCCATCTTCGAGAGATCTGCCGTGAACATAGGCGCCACACTGAATTACGGCAGACCACCAAATCAGCCGTGGCCGGCCATAGTATAGAAAATGTTCAAATGTTTCTGAATTCCTAAGGGACCAAACTGCTGAGATCATCGGTCCCTAGACTTACATACTACTTAAACTAACTTACACACTACTTAAACTAACTTACACACACCCATGCCCAAGGGAGGACTCGAACCTCCGGCGGGAGGAGCCGCACAGTCCGTGACATGGCGCCTGAGACCGCGCGGCCACTCGGCGCGACATAGTATAGAAATTGGCCATACTATGCACCTATACGAAAATGCTCCTCTAGATGCACTGGAGCACAAGAAAGGCTAATAGGCCCTGTTTTAAAAGACTGACTGAAAAGTGCTAACATACTCGCGCTCATTTTAACATGCAACTCACCTCTCACTCCCAAAAGTTGCCCTAGCTCTAACTCGCTCACACCCACTAGTCCATCGCTACATGTCGCTCATACCCATCCATTCCCACTTGCCCATTTTCACTCACTCGTCCAGCCCCACTCGTTGACGTAATCTCTTTGCATCTGCCTAATTGACACTGTCTCTTGCCTCAAGACACCGTCTCCTTCGTTCTGTCCTACCATTACTGTCTCCTCCCACAACCACCATCTCTCTCTCGCTGTCGCTTGCTGCTGCCATTCATTCATTCCTTCCGACTATTTCTGTCTCTTCTCACTGTTGCTATCTCTCTCTTCCTCTTTTTCATTATCGTTGGCTCTATCTCTCGTTGTCACTGGCTCTCACCCACATCCAAATATTCCTCTACCACTGTGTCTCCTTTAATCTTTTCCTAGCATTCCTCTCAGGTCTCTCTCTCTCTCTCTTTCTCTTACAGTGCCATTATCTCCTTCGCACTTTCAATATCACAAAGACTGCCTACTATCTTCCAACATTTATTATTTCTCTGTATCGTTCCCCCTTCTCTCAGTATAAAACAGCGCGAAGACGTTCGCTTGCCAAAATTATTGGAAAATTTTTAAAAGTGCTGAGGAAGTTGCAATGAGGCAGCTGCTACCCCATTTTTTAGTCAGTCTTTTAATAAACAGGAGCACACTAGCCTTTTTTCTGCTCCTATGGGAGTATTTTTCCGCTGGTTCCCTTCTTAGCCTTGTTACAGCAGGGAATGTCACTCATATAAAAAGAAATTTAGGGGTCAGCAAAACTTTGATGGATTACTTATGTGAAACTGAAATAACTCAAAACTAATTTTGCAATTCAGACCGGATTTTTGCGTGCACAAAAATTTTGCTTGTGCTTGGATACTATTACATAGGTTCCCAGAATCCTTCTGATGAAAACAGAGACACTTTACATCATATTTCTCCGCGCTATTTCCTTTTATAAACGCGTTATTGCCTCGCACTAGACATTACGAGTTTATTTTACGTGTACAACCTCTATGTCTAGGAAACGAATAAAATACCAAGAAAATTTTCAAGATTGTTCGACATCGAGATCTTAGGAATGTATTGTAAAAATTACAGACATTTGGTGTCCATAGCCGTCTTAGAATCCGCGGATCGTTTTTTGTACACTAAAACCATGTTTTTCAGGTATTCTCAGGAACCACCCATGATCTAAATGGTGCCTTCGTAAGTCCCTTAAAGCACGCCATACACCAAAAAGAGTCAAGCGATTCGCTCTATTTGCTGAAGCTGGACAGTGCGTGTAACACTCAAACTTTGACCCTGTACATGTGGGATGGTTACAGTAAGGCAATACCTTCTATTGAGTAAACAAATGGTTCTTAGCCCAAGGGTTATCCAAAACGCGGTCCTATCTATACAGTACCAACAGAACCGAGCTATGCGACCCGCAAAAGTCCCGTTTCTATGCGCGGGGTTTTGAAACATATTCGATAGCACATTTTGTGCTCTGTAGCACATTTTTCATGCAGTCATTTTTTCTTAGATTCCCTGCACTTCCAAGTTACTTAATTCGTCAGTTACTTGCATTTCTGTATTCCGGAATTTCCTTGAACATTTTTATACTTACTTCTTTCGTCGGGCAACTGAAGTATTTCTTCAGTTACCCTTGGTTCCTTCGCAATTACCTTCTTTATACCTATGTTTTTCTTTCGAAGTCCTATGATTGTCCTTTTTAGAGAGATCCATTCCTCTTCAACTATACTGCCTACTGAGCAATTCTTTATTGCTGTATCTATAGACTTAGAGAACTTCAAGCGTATCTCGTCATTCCTTAGTACTTCCGTATCCCACTTCTTTGAGTAGTGATTTTTCCTCACTAATCCCTTAAGCTTTAGCCTACTCTTCATCACTACTAAATTGTGATCTGAGTCTATATCTGCTCCTGGGAATGTCGGAATGTATACCTGAACGATCGTTGTCGGTGTTGGTCTGCTGTCGATTCTGATGAGAATAACTGTCACTGAACTGTTCACAGCCCCACCTTCCTATTCATAACAAATCCCGCTCCTATTAGATCATTTTCTGTTGTTGTTGATATTGCTCTATACTCATATAATCAGATGTTCTTGTCTTCTTTCTATTTCACTTACTGACCCCTGTTATATCTAGATTGAGCCTTTGCATTTCCCTTTTCAGATTTTCTAGATTCCTATCACGTTCAAGCTTCTGATATTCCACGCTCCGACTCGTAGCACGTTACACTTTCGTTGGTTATTCAGTCTTTTCCTCATGGTCGCCTCACCCTTCGCAGTCCCTTCCGGAGATCCGAAAGGGGGACTATTACGGAATCTTTTACAATGGAGATATCATCATGATCCTTTTTCAGTTACAGGCCACATGTCCTGTAGATACTCTGTATGTGTCTGTGATGCAGCGGTTTTCATTGTCTTCCGCATCCTTATGCCATTGCTCATTGCTGATTCTTCCGCCTTTAGGGGCAGTTTCCCACCCCGAAGGACAACACAATGCCCTGAACCTCTTCCCTTCCTCCGCCCTTGTTGACAAGGTAGTTGGCAGAAGGAGGATGACATTTTATGACGAAGGTCTTCGGCCGCCAATGTTGATTTAAGCTGTGTCTGGTTTCGAACCCGGAATCGAAGACGTTTTGATTACTAATCAATGGCGCTTCCTCTAGACCATTTGGTATACAGAACATAAAATAACTTGCCGGTGTTTAATAATTCAGGAGGTAATTGTAGGTAATTCGTGACTATACATACATTAAAGTACACATGTTTGCGAACAAGCCTTAAATTCATGGTGCGCTTGGGCAGGTGGCTAACAGTTCCACGAGAAACACGTTGAGCCACAATTAAATACACTGTATGCCGTCATGGAACGTATTGCATTTAACTAATAACTAACAGTTAAATAGCCTAACACGTCCTATTGCTCCTAATGAGGCGGCTCCTCATGGAATACCAATCGCCCACGGAATTCAAAACTCACCCACCAGCACGTGAAGCACAAATTATACGTCACCCAATACCTAACTGAGGAAGACCCGTAGTGCCTCACCGAAGACATCTAGAAGTAGAGTGGAACTGCCAACACTTCTGAAAATATCACGTTTGCCTACCTGTAATCTCCCAACTTAGAACCCCTCACCTCCAGACAAATTCTGTCCTACCATTTTGTGGTCCTTGATTAATAGTAAATTTTCCTTCTATAAGTATGTAACTTACTCGCTTTGTACTGAGACGGATTCTGGTAATTAGCTTTCGTGGTATTATTCCAACACGCTTTATAGTATTTGTACAATAATAATTTATATAATCTGATGCTGATCCTTTCTAGATGTGTATGTAACTGAGAATGGAATTCTGGAAAGTCTTTAACGTATGTGAAATATCGTGATTGAAAGCAACCTTTGTTCGAGGAATTTTATCATTCAGTTTGATAAATTACCACTGAAATCTCGTTCTGTGAAATCTAATTTGAATATCTTCTCAAGGCAAATGTGATTTCATATGGTTACCGAAGTTGTGCTGCATCAGAACTGAAATGCGCTAATCACAGTGCACTTACAAAAGCGTTAACACTTCCTTTCTCCCTCGTGACTGTAAGCAGCAGGGAATCCGCATTTGTGCCATTGCGGCGCTCTGTGTGCAGAATGAATAGGTTGTTAATTAGTTGTATTTATGAGATTAAATTACGTAATCAAATGAGTTGCTAGAAAGCCAATGACCCTACTGCAGCCTCTATTTAACACATCGTCCCCCACAATGCCCCAAAACTTGCGCAGAAATAAATCTTTAAACATAAAAACTGAGATTCAGACAGTTGCAAGAAAAACACAGAACGCGAACCTGAAACCTAAAAGCATGTGTTCTTAAAACCAGTTGTAACAATCCCTAACATTATTAGTCACAATCACAATTAAAAACTCGTCGACAATCGGACGTAATTTTGCCAAATAAAATCTAGCAAGATGTCCTCCGACAATAATATATTCTAGAAACGGCATTCAGTATCTCTACAAAATATGAGTATCAGACGACATTAGCCTCAATTCCTTATGGTTCTCTCCCTCCTAACATGAACAAATTAGAAAGAGACTAGCCTTTCCTCTTTGCAGACACCCCAACTCTTTGTTGCAGTAGTATTTGGTACGTTATCTCTGGTTGGGCTCTGTCTCGCAGCGTATCTTCGCGTAAATACATACATACAGTAATACTTGTTCCATAGATCATGAATACATTTCGTAATGATGTGGAAGGTGTCACTTTAACGTAAACTTTCCTTGCAATTTTTTTTTTTTTACTACTTCATATCTATAAATTCATCTATTGAGTAGAAGGACTTGTCATTCAGAATATCTTTTAATTTGTTTTTGAATGTTGGTTGGCTATCTGTCAGACTTTTAATGTTATTTGGCAAATGACCAAAGATTTTTGTGGCAGTGTAACTCACCCCTTTCTGTGCCAAAGTAAGATTTAACTCAGAATAGTGAAGATCATCCTTTCTTCTAGTGTTGTAGCTATGCACTTCGCTGTTATTTTTGAATTGGGATGGGTTATTAACAACAAATTTCATAAGCGAATATATGTATTGCGAAGGTACTCTGAATATCCCGAGTTCCTTAAATAAATGTCTGCAAGGTGATCTTGGGTGGGCACCAGCTATCATGCTGATTACACACTTTTGTGCGATGAATAGTTTTTCTCTTAATGATAAATTACCCCAAAATATGATGCCATATGAAAGCAGTGACTGAAAATAGGCATAGTAGGCTAATTTACTGAAATGTTTATCACCAAAATTTGCAATAACCATAATAGCATAAGTAGCTCAACCTAACCATTTCAGCAGATCATCGATGCATTTCTTCCAATACAATTTCTCATCAGTACACACACCCAGAAATTTTTAATCTTTTGCCTTAGCAACAGATTTGTGTTCATGATCTATATCTATCAATGGTGTTACACCATTTACTGTACAGAATTGTATATACTGTGATTTCTCAAAATTTACTGAGAATCCATTTGCAGAGAACCACTTAATAATTTTCTAAAAGACATTATTTACAATTTCCTCAGCTGATTCTTGTTTTTTTGGGTGTGATTACTATACTTGTATCATCAGCAAAAAGAACAAGCTTTGCATCTTCATGAATATAGAGTGGCAAGTCATTAATATTATTTTAAGAACAATAAGGGACCCAAGACTCAACCCTGTGGAACACCATTCTTGATACCTTCCCAGTCAGAGGACTCTACTGATTTTTTAAGACTATCTCTACTGTTGATCTCAGCCTTATGCATTCTTCCAGTTAAATATGAATTAAAACTTTTGTGCACTGTCCCACTCATACCACAATACTTAAGCCTATCTAGAAGAATTTTATGACTCACACAATCAAAAGCTTTTGAGAGATCAAAACATATCCCAGTGGGTGATGTCCAATTATTGAATCCATTTAATATTTGATCAGTAAAAGCACGTTGAGTATTTTCTGATGAAAAGCCTTTCTGAATACCAAACTGACACTTTGTTAGTACTTCATTTTTACAAACATGTGATGCTACTCTTGAATATATTACTTTTTGGATCAAGCTGTTAAAAGTGAGATTGGACGGTAGTTGTTAGCATCAGACATATACCCTTTCTTATGAAATGGTTTAACAATAGTGTATTTCAGTATACCTGGTAAAATGCCCTGTTTCAGTGAGCTACTACATATGTGACTGAGAATTCTACTTATCTGTTGGGAACAAGCTTTCAGTACTCTGCTGGAAATGCCATCAATTTCATGTGAGCTTTTACTTTTGATGAATTTATTATTTTCCTAATTTCAGTAGGAGTGGTGGGATGAATTTCAATTTTATCAAATTGCATAGATATTGCCTCTTCCATATACTGCCCTGCATTTTCTAATGAGTAGCTGGATCCTATTTTCTCTACAACAATTACAAAATGATTATTAAAAATGTTTTCTACTGTGACTTCTTGTTAAGAAACTTTTCATTGAGTTTGTTAGAAACACAGTCTTCCTGTGCTCTCAGTATTTTCTCTACAACAATTACAAAATGATTATTAAAAATGTTTTCTACTGTGACTTCTTATTAAGAAACTTTTCATTCAGTTTGTTAGAAATACAGTCTTCCTGTGCTCTCGGTAGTGCTGTTTCCCTTTTAACAGCATTCCAATTTGTTTGAATTATATTATCAGATGTACTAATCTCAGACATAATACTCATACTTCTGGATTTTTAATAACTTTTCTCAATATAGCGCAGCAGTTTTTATAATGTTTCTCTGTTTCTGGATCATTACTCCTCCTAGCTATATGATAGATTTCCCTCCTGTGTTTTCAAGATACTTTTATCCCTTTAGTGAGCTATGGCTTTTTAGATGGTTTCTTACAACTACACTTCACTGTTTTCTTTTTGAAAATGTTTTCAAATATACTCGCAAAGGCATCATAAAATAGGTTAACGTTTAAATTAGCATCTGGTTCCCTGTGCACGTCATCCCAGTCTAACTGTTGCAAGCTTTCCCCAAAATTTTCAGTTCTTAAATCTGTAGGGCGCTATGTCATGTACTGTAACTAGCTGTGCGTCATGATCAGACAGACCATTCTTAACAGGAAATTTTTATTTGATTAAATTTATCTCAGTCTTTAAAAACATTATCTATCAGTGTGCTTAATTCCTCTACCACCCAAGTAGGAAAATCAATAACTGATGTTAAATTGAAAGAAACAAGTAATACTTCAGGGTCAAGCATTCTATCGCACTCTTTCAGTAAATCTACAGTAAAATCCCAACAAACAATAATTTTCTTCCCTCTGTCTGACAGGTAGAACAACAAAGAATCAAAGTTTTTCAAAAATAGCTGAAAATTTCCAAATGGGGACATATATACAGCTACAATTATAAAGGTACGATTATTATGTTTAAGCTCACACACTTGTATTTGTTGATCTACATAAATTTTTTTGCTTCCAAATTTTTCACACTATGACAGATTTTAAAATATATGGCGACTCCTCCCCTCTCCATAGCGTCTCTACTTACATGTGCTGAGAGCTTATACCCACTACATTTACCATTTCCATACTTGTGCCTATATGATGTTCAGACAGGCATAGTACATCTATTCCACCCTCAGTTTCGAAATCTCATAAACAAACAAGAAACTCATCTACTTTGTTTTTAATCCCATGATATTCTGATGCAATATACTAACATTAGTTTTCACTGTGCTTTTATGAGAATATTGTGACATACTAACATTATTTTTCGCTCTACTGTTATGAGAATTTTGTAATCTTTTAACATCCCTAGTACCTGTCTGTCTGAGCTTCTCATTAAGCTTAATTTCAATCAATTTTGGGTGATTGGACACTTATCGTAGCCTAAAAACGAAGTACTCCAGTGAGCTTCAGTGGCACCCCTTAAAGATTATGCTATCATCCCAGCCAATTTACCCTTCCCATTCCTACTGAGATGCAGGCATTGTCTTGTGAATTCCCGCCTACCAATATTATCAATAGGAACCAACCCTATGCCTGACAAAGTAGCTGCCCGAAGCCTAAAGCTAAATGTTTTCACATTTTCAACAGAATTCATGGTTTCTTTGTACACATAATAAAACTCGAAATTAAATATGGTGGAAAACAGGTCACAGAAAAGGGGGTAGCGTAGCTTGGGGGATATTACCTTAGTCTCTATCCAAACCAAAAATTTATATTGTGAGTGTAATACGTGGGTGTTGCTGTCATGGAACCAATGAGGCCTGGCAATGGGCCAGCCGTAGCTCTCACTGCAGAGATTGCTGATGGTCGTGACCGCGGTGTCGGCTGCCTGATACGACTGTAGATGGAATATCGATATTTCGACTTAATGCAGCGTAGGATATCGGTATATATTTACGTAGGCGGCATATATTTCCTCGATATATCGAATCCAAATGGCGATATTGAGAACCGATTTACTCTATGTTATATTTTTTCGCAATTTTCTATTAATTATTTGAAATTGTAGTAGAACATAATTTTACTTTCACTGTGTGAAGGAGTCATTACTTTTAGATCTTTCATCACGTCCAGTCTTTCTCTTTGACTGTGTGAAGCAAGTATAGGTAGCACAAAGAAGAGGTTCGATTGCACCGAGGGGTGGCGATGTGAATGGAATAACAATATTTCCAGTATGAAGGAACAGCACACAAGTTGCATTTAAAAAAAAAAAACAATGTTTGGCGCAACTAATGTGCTGTTTCTTCACATCAGCATTTTTAGAAAACCGGTGCTGAAAATGATGAACAAAAATCTAAATAACAAGACTGGACATTGTGGCTGATGGAGACGTGTGAAGTGAAATACTGACGTAATCGGCGCTCAGTGCTACCAACAGAAATTGCCACGTTTAGCTTCACCACGAACTTTTCCTACTTCACCACGAAGAAAGGTTTATTTCAACATGTAGCCAATGACAAATAAAGAAAATAGGGTATCTGAGGTTAATTGAAATGTAAGACTGCATGACAATGCACCATGCAGACAGTTGTTAATTAACGACACAAAAATCGACCAGAAAAATATTCTAATATGAGCTTTCCATCTGCACTAAGGCCCATCATTAACCTACAAATTTTCAAACTGAGTGTTTTCGTTTCAATTCTTGCTCTGTGGAGGATAGGCAGAATGCTAGCTCTTTGATTTATAGACTATATAATAATAAATCTGTGGTGTCACCGCCAGACACCACACTTGCTAGGTGGTAGTTTTAAATCGGCCGCGGTCTATTAGTACATGTCGGACCCGCATGTCGCCACTGTGTGATCGTAGACCGAGCGCCACCACAAGGCAGGTCTCGAGATACGGACTAGCACTCGCCCCAGTTGTATGGACGACTTTGCTAGCGACTACACTGACGAAGCCTCGCTCCTTTGCCGAGCAGATAGTTAGAATAGCCTTCAGCTAAGTCCATGGCTACGACCTAGCAAGGCGCCATTAGCCTTACATAGCAATTGATACTTATCGTATAAAGCATGTCTCATCAAGAACGATGTATACAACAAGGATGGATTAAAGTTAAGTATTCCAAAAGCTACTTACTTTTCTTTATAGCATTCATTACTTATCCTGTTTCAGACCTCACACCATCCTTCGTGTGTTTATAGCGTGCATTGCGGTCCCCTCAAATCACACTGTGTCGGCACTTCTGTCGACACATCAAAATCAATACTTAAATTCATAAATCTAAAATCGGCAGTGTACTTACAATGCACATTCCATTTTTTTTTCTTTGATATATCGGTTCCTTTGGTGGTATACCCAGGGTCGATAATGGTATTTCCTTAAACATCGATCTATTGGATTCCCGATATTTTTAAAAATATAAACTGTCCTACTGTCTGATGGCCATCAGGCCAGAGGAAGGCACTACCGCGGTGTAGGTGAGTATCACACACTGCGCGCCCACATATTCGTGTTTTTTCCACAGTTACGGTCTGTGCTGTTGTTCAGACTATTACGTCTAAGCAGCGGACTTCCAACGGCTGCGCTATGTTATCTCTCGAATGTACTCTCAAGATTATCTTACCCGACGCATTCACGGTGCATGATGCTGATTTATATGCGATCTTCAGAGCACTGGAGGAAAAAAAAAACCGTGTAGGTTTGCCTCCATCACAGGTATTCAGCAGAAAAACAGACGGTCAGTGATTCCCCGTTTCAGCCTTCAGAGACAGGACAAGGAGGTGTTCTCCAGCTGTGTACCAGGAAAAGTGGGAATTCAAGATAATGAAACAACAGCGCAATCTCAAAGAAGAAAAAGCAACTGGTTTTGATAACATGCCTGCAAAATTACTGAAAAATTTAGGTAACAAAACTGAAGACAGAATAATACTCGTAAATCACTGCTACGAAAGAGAAACCATGCCAAAAGACTTCGCACAACACGAACCATCACAATTTTCACAGTAGTAAAGGCAGCTAACTGCACCAAATATTCGACACTACCAGTGTTATTACATACCTCCAAAATGTTAATTAATATGGTTAAGAGCAGTGTAAAACGAATGGTAGACAAGTACATAATATGAGTACTAAACGACGCACCACGAGGGGATTAACCGAAAGGGACGGCAATCATTAGACGTGATGAGCATGTACAAATAAAACAGATGATTTTAATTTCAGAAAAAGAACTTCACAAGTTGCTAAAAAACATTCAACAGCCTAGAAAATGGAATATGTACAGTGTAATATGTCCAGCTTAAGCAAACAGGTGTACTACTGTGTACTAAGTTCCTGTGATGTAACAATCACCTTGAGCGCCATATATGAGGACATGGCCTTTTGCACAAGGTGTTCTACGTTTTTAAATTTTTTATTTACCACAGACCTTACATAACGTGCTGATTTTTATCCATTTGACAACTTAGCGTGAGATTCAAAGTAAAATCAACATGTTTCACAAGTGAAAGAATTTCAAGAGCTGAAGATGACAGCAAAATCTGTCGAAACCGTTGTCTTAAGTAAAGAAGAATTTTATGCAATCTAGGCTGTTGAATGTTTTCTAGCAAGTAAAACATAGTGCCTTTAGTAATCTCAAAATGAGAAAATCCCAACTTTACAAACTGAGCAAGTCAGTGAAGCAATTCAACGATGCATCAATCCACCTGTGGTGCTTATACAGGGTAGTCCATTTACAGTGACCGGGCCAAAAATCTCACGAAATAAGCATCAAACGAAAAAACTACAAAGAACGAAACTCGTCTAGCTTGAAGGGGGAAACCAGATGGCGCTATGGTTCGCCCGCTAGATGGAGTTACCATAGGTCAAACGGATATCAACTGCGTTTTTTATTAAATAGGAACCCCTATTTTTTATTACATATTCGTGTAGTACGTAAAGAAATATGAATGTTTTAGTTGGATCACTTTTTTCGCTTTGAGACAGATGGCGCTGTAATAGTCACAAACGTATAAGTAAGTGGTATCACGTAACATTCCGCCAGTGTGGACGGTATTTGCTTCGTGATACATTACCCATGTTAAAATGGACCGTTTACCAATTGCGTAAAAGGTCGATATCGTGTTGATGTATGGCTATTGTGATCAAAATGCCCAACGGGTGTGTGCCATGTATGCTGCTCGGTATCCTGGACGACATCATCCAAGTGTCCGGACCGTTCGCCGGATAGTTACTTTATTTAAGGAAACAGGAAGTGTTCAGCCACATGTGAAACGTCAACCACGACCTGCAACAAATGACGCTGCCCAAGTAGGTGTTTTAGCTGCTGTCGCTAATCCGCATGTCAGTAGCAGACAAATTGCGCGAGAATCGGGAATCTCAAAAACGTCGGTGTTGAGAATGCTACATCAACATCGATTGCACCCGTACCGTATTTCTATGCACCAGGAATTGCATGGCGACGACTTTGAACGTCGTGTACAGTTCTGCCACTGGGCACAAGAGTGATTACGGGACCATGACAGGTTTTTTGCACGCGTTCTATTCAGCGACGAAGCGTCATTCACCAACAGCGGTAACGTAAACCGGCATAACAGCACCATTGGGGAACGGAAAATCCACGATAGCTGCGACAAGTGGAACATCAGCGACCTTGGTGAGTTAATGTATGGTGCGGCATTATGGGAGGAAGGATAATTGGCCCCCATTTTATCGATGGCAATCTAAATGGTGCAATGTATGCTGATTTCCTACGTAACGTTCTACCGATGTTACCACAAGATGTTTCACTGCATGTCAGAATGGCGATGTACTTCCAACATGATTGATGTCCGGCAGAAAGCTCGCATGCGATTGAAGCGGTACTGAATAGCATATTTCATGACAGGTAGATCGGTCGTCGGAGCACCATATCATGGCCCGCACGTTCGCCGGATCTGACGTCGCCGGATATCTTCCTGTGGGGGAAGTTGAAGGATATTTCCCATCGTGATCGACCGACAACGCCTGACAACATGCGTCAGCGCATTGTCAATGCATGTGTGAACATTACGGAAGGCGAACTACTCGATGTTGAGAGGAATGTCGTTACACGTATTGCCAAATGCATTGAGGTTGACGGACATCATTTTGAGCATTTATTGTATTAATGTGGTATTTACAGGTAATTGCGCTGTAACAGCATGCGTTCTCCGAAATGATAAGGTCACAAAGGTACCTGTATCACATTGGAACAATCGAAATAAAATGTTGAAATGTACCTACGTTCTGTATTTTAATTTAAAAAACCTACCTGTTACAAACTGTTCGTCTAAAATTGTGAGCCATATGTTTGTGACTATTACAGCGCCATCTATCACAAAGCGAAAAAAGTGGCCCAACGAAAACATTCATATTTCTTTATGTATTACACGAATATGTAATAAAAATGGGGGGGGGGGCGTGTTCCTGTTTAAAATAACGCAGTTGATATCCCTTTGACCTATGGCAGCGCCATCTAGCGGGCCAACCATAGCGCCATCTGGTTTTCCCCTTCAAGCTAGACAAGTTTCGTTTTTTCGTTTTATGCTTATTTCGTGAGATATTTGGCCCTGTCGCGATCAATGGACCACCCTGTATAAGCAGTTGTCCTGTCTGGGATTGATAGAGTTGTCGGATCTCCTCCTGAGAGATATCGTGCCAATTTTGTGCAACTGGCGCTTTAAATCGTCAAAATCCCGAACTGGTTGGAGGACCCTGCACATAACACTCCACTAAGATTGGTATACCACCACTGTCTGGGCCGTCTCCAGACGCGTCTTTTGTCTGCAATTTCACTGTCACGAGTCGAACTGTCTTCAGTAATGAGTGCCACTTCTAACTCAGCTCCGATAACCAGAGTGTATATTGAACACTTTTCGACAGAGAGAAAGCAAAGGAACAACATAAGTAATTTGGCTTTGGGCTTGCTGTTGGAGAAAAACATGGATATGAGTAGATGGTCTTATCTTCTGTGACTTACAAGGGGACCCTCCATACTGTACATCACGGATTTTCATGCGCTGTTGTAGAGGCACTAACCCTGAGTACCTGGCTATCCGGTTTTTTAGCGACGGGCATTTGGTTTTGAGAAAATCGATTTTGAAGTTCATTGCGCGCTTTGCATACCCAGAACGTTACATATGTAGCGGTGAAGGTTCACGTCTACCGCACTGGAGGTACGGTGTTCGAATTCTGCTCCCGTATGTTTCTTTTTTATGTATGCAAGAACCATCCGGAAAATTTGGTCCTAACGTTCAAAACCGAGTAGACGAATTAACTGGGAAATACAGAAATGTAGTCGTGTCCTGCATGAAATCCGGGAAGGTCACGAAACTAATGTACGAAGAATTTTTGCGTTCCGCAATTCTTCCGTACGTGGGACAGAAAATTTTTTTGTACATTATGGATTCGTGGGGAGGGCAAACCGATTCAACTTTATGCGATATTTACTGATGAAAGCGAGCACCTGTACCCTAAAAGTGGTCCCACCAAATTGCATTCCTTATTGCCAGCCCTGCGGTGTTTATTTTCACCGACAGGTGAAAATCTTCACGAAAATTCTTCAGAATGCTCCCGACTTGAAAGACAATAGAGAGATCGCTTCTAGGGAAGATTCGATAAAATTACATTCTCTAATCCTACATGAATTCAGCGCACCTAATTTTGAAAGCATGATAAGACAGGCGTAGTTCGCATCGAAATTAGCGGATGAAAGAGAAATATTTTTAATGCAAAAGAACTGTGTTTCCCGGTATCGCTAATGAAGAAACCGTGCGCCTGCAAGACGGTTGTTTTCATAAAATGTGCGTGGTGCTGCGAAAATTTGTGCTTCGGTTGTTTCTATGATAAATATCACCCACAGTATTATTCTGGCACATCAAGCAATGTGGACAATGAAAAGTAAGATTGTAATATTGTATGACAGAAAAAATTAATAACTGAATACATCTTTCTAATTTCGCACACCTTACACTATTAGTTGATATACTTTGAAATAAAATTGAAAAATTCGATCGCTTTCGAAAAAAAAAAGTAAACTAACAGGGTTCGAACACTGTACCTTCGGTGCAGTAGCCGTGAACACTCGCCGTTTCGCTAAGCTGACTTGCTGGGTGTATGTTATGTTACAGGTACACAAAGCACGCAATAAACTACAAAATCGATTTTCTCAAACAGTAAGGCCCGTCGCTAGAAAAACTGCATAGCCAGGTACTCAGGGTAAGTGCCTCTACAACATATTTGAAGCGCATCAAAATCTGTGATTTACAGTATGGAAGGTCCCCTTGTCAGAAAAAAGTTTTGGTACTGTAGACTGTGAGCTACTCTTTAAAACCGTAAATGAAACAGGACTGGATTGCAAAGATAGAAGAGTGATAAATCAACTGTAATAGAACCAAAGCACAAAAATAAACATCAATAAGGTACAGGAAGATGCCAGAATTAGGAAATGAAATGCGAAAATCTCAAATGTGGCTGCGAAGCAGAAACTATGTAAATCTCAAGAGGTTGAAAAAACAGCCAACCAGTTGCAAACACGTGTTTATTATCCCTTGATCAGGGTTTCCATATTGGTAAAAATATCTTCTTCAGAAATAACAGGTATTGTTACATCACATGACGGTACATTAGATTAAAGTCGAGCGGCTCTTGTCATATACAAAATTGACAAACAAGAACTATCCCGAGCCATGGCTTTAGATAGCAACCACATTACATATTCTGAAGTACGATGTATGTAATGTGGCTGCTGTCTAAAGCCGTGACTTGAGATAATTCTTCAGAATGAGATTTTCACTCTGCAGCGGAGTGTGCGCTGATATGAAACTTTCTGGCAGATTAAAACTGTGTGCCCAACCGAGACTCGAACTCGGGACCTTTGCCTTTCGCGGGCAAGTGCTCTACCATCTGAGCTACCGAAGCACGACTCACGCCCGGTACTCACAGCTTTACTTCTGCCAGTACCTCGTCTCCTACCTTCCAAACTTTACAGAAGCTCTCCTGCGAACCTTGCAGAACTAGCACTCCTGAAAAAAAGGATACTGCGGAGACATGGCTTAGCCACAGCCTGGGGGATGTTTCCAGAATGAGATTTTCACTCTGCAGCGGAGTGTGCGCTGATATGAAACTTTCTGGCAGATTAAAACTGTGTGCCCAACCGAGACTCGAACTCGGGACCTTTGCCTTTCGCGGGCAAGTGCTCTACCATCTGAGCTACCGAAGCACGACTCACGCCCGGTACTCACAGCTTTACTTCTGTCAGTACCTCGTCTCCTACCTTCCAAACTTTACAGAAGCTCTCCTGCGAATCTTGCAGAACTAGCACTCCTGAAAGTTTCATATCAGCGCACACTCCGCTGCAGAGTGAAAATCTCATTCTGGAAACATCCCCCAGGCTGTGGATAAGCCATGTCTCCTCAGTATCCTTTCTTTCAGGAGTGCTAGTTCTGCAAGGTTCGCAGGAGAGCTTCTGTAAAGTTTGGAAGGTAGGAGACGAGGTACTGGCAGAAGTAAAGCTGTGAGTACCGGGCGTGAGTCGTGCTTCGGTAGCTCAGATGGTAGAGCACTTGCCCGCGAAAGGCAAAGGTCCCGAGTTCGAGTCTCGGTCGGGCACACAGTTTTAATTTGAGATAATTCTTGTTTACCAATTTCGTATATGACAAGAGCCGCTCGGCTTCATCCAGTCTCATGTAACAAGGCCCACTACTTTCACAAATATCGAAACCTAGGTCAAAGTCTAATAAACCTTTGTAATTGGTTGGCTGATTTTTCAACCTCTACAAAATGAGATGACTCTCCCGAGCGAAAAGTTGATTGGAACACAGCGTTAGCTGCCTCTTAATTCAGATATAGTGTCACCGTTCCGTACTGGGACAGTCCGGCGCCACTAATTGTCGAATGGTTTACTACCCTCCATTACACGTTACCGATCTTCCAAACTTAAGGAAATCACCCCTGACCAGCTTGACAGAATTATTACGGCTGTGCGCATCTATGTTACATTTGTGTCATTTAATAGTACTGGGTGTGGAACAAACTACGCAAACACCTGAATTCTACCCTTTGCTTTCTAACCTTCGTCAAATGTATTGCTAGTAATACAAGTTTCTCATTTTCCAGGGCGAGCTCAGATTTTTATGTAGAAATCGCGCCACCATTCAGTCCGGAACCGCACAACTGCTACGACCGCAGGTTCGAATCCTGCCTCGGGCTTGTATGTGTGTGACGTCCTCGAGGTTAGTTAGGTTTAAATAGTTCTAAGTTCTAGGGAACTGATGACCTCAGATGTTAAGTCCCATAGTGCTCAGAACCATTTGAACCAAAGAGCTCATAACTTGCTAGTAATGCATATCAAATGGTTCAAATGGCTCTGAGCACTATGGTACTCAACTGCTGAGGTCATTAGTCCCCTAGAACTTAGAACTAGTTAAACCTAACTAACCTAAGGACATCACAAACATCCATGCCCGAGGCAGGATTCGAACCTGCGACCGTAGCGGTCTTGCGGTTCCAGACTGCAGCGCCTTTAACCGCACGGCCACTTCGGCCGGCTATGCATATCAATGAGTCCTGTTTACGATATCATAAGCTCTGTAGTAGGGAAGAGTGTTGTACCTCGGCAAAGAATTTCGCCTCTAGCCACCCCTGTTCGATATATTTTTCATTCTGTTTTTAAATTCTAGCAGTCATTTTGTATCTTGTAGTCTTTTTCTGGAAATACAAATATTCCTCCGGAAAATTAATGTTTTTCCAAATGTGGAAAACTGTTCCAAGACACAACATAGTCTTGCACCAAGGACCTTCTTCCATTGAAGGGGCACGATGGTGCACCACGAACGAAGTACGGCTTGATCGTCCACACGTAATGTAACTAGTTTTAAAAATATACTGAATTTACTCACCATAAAACTCTGTAACTGGAGAATTAACAATATCTTCCAAATAACTTTAATATAAACTTAAGATCCAAAGAAACTGGTGCACCTGTCTAATACCGTGTAGGGCCCCCGCGAGCACGTAGGAACGCCGCAACACGACGTGGCATGGACTCGACTAATGTCTTAAGTAGTACTGGAGGAAACTGATACCATGGTTCCTGCAGGGCTGTCCATAAATCTGAAAGAGTATGAAATGGTGGATATCTCTTCTGAACAATACGCTGCAAGGCATCCCAAATATGCTCAATAACGTTCATATCTGGGGCGTTTGGTGGCCAGCGGATCTGTTTAAACTCCTAAGAGTGTTCCTTGAGGCACTCTGTAGCAATTCAAGGCGTGTCATGTGCCGCATTGTCCTGCCGGAATTGCTCAAGTCCGTCGGAATACACAACGGCCATGAATGGATGTAGGTGATCGGACAGGATTCTTACGTACGTGTCACCCGTCAGAGTCGTATCTAGACGTATCAGTGGCCCCATATCAGTCCAACTGCACACGCTCCACACTATTACAGAGCCTACAGCAGCTTGAACAGTACCCTGTTGACATTCAGAGACCATAGATTCACGAGGTTGTCTCCAAAGCCACACACGTCCATTTGCTCGCTACAATTTGAAACGAGACTCATCCGATCAGGCAACATGTTTCCAGTCATCAACAGTTCAATGTCGGTGTTGGCGGTCCCATGCAAGGCGCCAAGCTCTTTGTCGTGCAGTCATCAAGGGTACATGAGTGGTCCTTCGCCTCCGAAAGCCCATATCGACGATGTTTCGTTCAATGGTTCGCAAGCTAACACTTGGTCCATCATTGAAATCTGCAGCAATTTGTGGAAGGGTTACACTTCTGTCATGTTGAACGATTCTCTTCAGTCGTCGTTGGTCCCTTTCTTGCAGGATCTTTTCCCGACCGCAATGATGTCGGAGATTTGATGTTTTATAGGATTCCTGATATTCACGGTATATTCGTGAAATGGTCGCACAGAAAAATCCCCATTCAATTGCTACCCCGGGGATGCGTCCCATCGCTCGTGGGTCGACTATAACACGACGTTCCATCTCACTTAAATCTTGACGGCCTGCGATTTTAGCAGCAGTAACCGATCTAATAATTGCGCCGGAAACTTTTTGTCTTATACAGGCGTTGCCAACAGCGGCGTCGTATTCTGCCTGTTTACGTATCTCTGTATTTTAATACGCATGCCTGCACCAGTTTCTTCGGCGCTTCAATATATTACAGAGCACTTAAATGGGAAGAGCTTGGAATAATTACTACGCTGCATAGATCGCTACCTTATGCCTTGCAGCAACAAAAACAGTAGAAAATACCGAGAACCGCTGATTGAGAATTCTACAGTTGAGACGGCGTAAGAAGATCTCTGTCAACTCGCAGCGCTGTTGCAGGCTTCCAACTGCGAAGTGCTAAAGGCTCCAGGCGACAACTGTGCCCTTACATTGACCCGTGAAAACACTGTAGCGCTGCCATAGGGACGTTTACAAATTTGCGTTACAGTTTTCACAGAAGTAGGCCCATGATCAATAAGAGTGGAAGACCAAGAACGAACTGCTTGGATTAAAAAGTGTGTAAGACACGGATGTAGTCTTTCGCTCCTACTGTTCAGTCTGTTAATCGAAGAAGCAATGACGAAAATAAAAGAAAGATCAAGAGTGGGATTCTATTTGAAGGTGACAGGATATCAACGATAAGATTCACTGATGAGATTCCTATCTTGAGTGATAGTGAAGAATTCCAGGATATGTAGAATGAAATGAACAGTCTAATGAGCATAGAATATCGGTAGACAGTAAATCGAAGAAAGACACAGCTAATGGGAATAAACAGAAACGAGAACAGCGAGAAATGTAACATTAGGATTTGTTATCACAAATTAGGCAGCGAAATAAGCCGTGACGGATGGAGCCAGGAGGACATGAAAAGCACTGTCAAAAAGGACATTCCTGGCCAACCGAAATCTATTAGTACGAAACATAGCAGACGTAGGCCTTAATTTAATCAAGAAATTTCAGACAATCTACGTTTGAAGCACTACATTGTATTGTATGGTCGAGGGAAAGCCTGGTAAGAAGACAACCAAACTATTTGAGATGGGGCGAGGAGGTTCTCCAAAGTATCAGCGAGGAAAGGAATATATTGGAAACTCTGACAAAAAGAGCTGCATCTCACCGGTCAGAAAACTGATGAAGCTGCCGCGCCCAGTGTAGTGTCCTGTGGTCGGCAGGAAAGAACGGATGATGAAGTTTATATAAATACATTGGCATGCACTAATTTCCAAACGTAAGAACAACAAGAAGCGCAACAATCCTTGTGGTGACAAAAACACAAGAGTATAAGACAAAGAAAAGAAAATAATAACCGAAATACTAATGTACACGATTACAAAGATAGAACTTTCTACTGAATGTTGCGGCGGGTGTCTACTATGCTAGAGCCGGCGTAGATATTAGCTGGAGCTGTCCTAGCTGTAGTTACACACTGACGGTCTGACTCTGCTGGCGCGGTTATAACGCCGATTTAGCAGAGTGCTACACGTAGTCAATTAGATCCAATTGGTGGAACTCTCTCACATGGCGTTTCACAAAGTAGTTCCATGTTTATCCGGAAAGTCTGTTGTTGTTTACATCCACTGGCGATGTTCGATCTGAGATCTTGAAGGGAGACTGGCAACCACCTTGCTCGCCTGTAGTGCGGATCCTCTAACTAATAAGGGGCCGCTACGTCACCCAGCCCACTGCAACTGTTAGGGATCAACTAACAACTTACGCCGACGAAATGGAATTGCGATTTCGGTTTCTATTGGAGAAATTGTTTAAGGGCTCTTCAGAATCCGTCAATGTTGGAACAAAAAACGAATACCATATGCTCGGACTGAGGAAGGAAATCGGCTGTGTCCTTTTGATAAAGAACCATTCTGTCATTCGCCTTACACCATTTAGGAAAACTATGGAAAACCTAAATGGGGATATCCAGATATGAAATGCCTAAACGTAAACACATTGCCCTATCTATAAGAGATAAATACAAGATTAATCAAAAGCTTAGAGGAAAGAGAATCTGCAACCAAGTTCGCTAATGATTAAAAAATTCTTAAGTCGACAATTATGAAAAAAAAGACGAGAATCAGGAATTTAAGTCGTAATGCTGTGAAGCTCGCCACATCCACGGATCTAGACGATGCTGTTTACAGGTGGTTTATGCAAAACAGACTATAAAGAGAACCTCTCTCTGATCCCATGTTATGTGAAAAGGAAGTTCTTATTATTGAATATTTTGGAGAGCAGTCGAATTTTAAAGCAAGAACAGACTGGTTAAAACGCTGTAAGTCAAGATCTGGCATTCAAGAACTTCAACTACAAGGAGAAAACTGTCTAGCGATTTTGCAGCAGCTGATTCTTTCAGAATCAGACTAAAGGTCATATTGAGGCAAGAAGAAAGTCCAGCTTCACGTCGTGAATTAGCAACAACTGATCCTAAAATAAGTAAGAAAGTGGTACTGCTTTAACTTCTGCTAATGCTACTGGTTCGCTCGACACGAATAAAAGTAAGAAACCGCGTTGTTTGAAACAAGTTAATATATCTGTGATGCCTATCGTTTACACCTCAGAAAAGAGTGCCTGGATGAAAAATGCGCTTTTCACGAAACGGTTTGTGGAAGTTTTTGTACTCTCTGTAAAGGTTAATCAGTTGAATAATGGCAAAAAGGAGAAATCATTACTCCTCCTTGACAACGCACCAACTCATCCACCATGTGATAACGGAAACGGAAAGGATGAGTTCATAAAAGCGATTTTTCTTCAACCTTACATTACCTCATTATTATAGCCCACGGATCATGGCGTTATTGGCAGTTTCAAATGGAATTACAGAAAAGAATTGTTATGTGAGTTATTGTTGGAAAGGGAAGAGGAGGGATAAGAATGACTTAAGAAATTATAGAAATATAGATCTGACAGGAACACCATAGATGATCGGAGCTACATGACGTAGTGTAAAGAAAGAGAAATAGAAAGAAGATTCGCGTAAAATTTTGTGTTCAGTGAAAAATTCTCGAAGAATAATTGAAAATGACGAACAGAATGATATGTCCGAAATGCTCATATACTAAAAGAGTGTGACGAGTGTCGACAATGCAGACCCAAGGTACCAAATTATGCAAGATAGCGAAATTGTAAACCCCGTCATCGATAAAGCTGATACCGTCTGCGTCGTGTCAACTAGTGATCCAGGAAATGAAAACGAAAATATACAAGATGGTTTCAAGCATTTGACTTACGTTGATTTGAAGCTCAAGATGTAAGCGGCCAATATCATACATCTGTCCTGAAAATAAAAAAGCGTGACCTAATTGCTCGTAAACGGGTAAATTTGCTTAAGCCGCATCCACACCGTACGCACCGAGCCGCGCAGCGCCGCGTCGTGCACAAACGCGATATGCAGAATAGCTTACAACAGTGCAGTCGAGGACAGAACTGCGCAGAATGGAGCAGAGTGTTCGTAGGCGCACGGCAATGTTCCGGTGTGCGCGCACACATGTCAGTAAAAATGCAAAACGAGAAACTACGTTCAAGCAGAGCGCACACGAACGAACCATGCACCGACACTGCGCAAAGTTTATACGTTGTTGCTCAGAGCGGCGACCTTTGATGTCAAACACCGGCCGCGCTGCGCCGAACCACTTTTCTTGGTTTTGCGCAGTGCGAAGTGGCCGGTGTTCACGCGGCTTTTTAGACAGCCAAAGTAAGGATTTTTTTAAGCGTTAATTCTATACATATGTAGTGTACATGGAAAATGCATATGTATTACATTTTTTTTGCTTACTAGGCTGCGCTGCCGACATTCCTATTATACTTGCATTCGTAATAATAAGAGAGTCTTGTTTTTATAAATATATTTAGCTTTTATATATAAACTGTTAATAAAGGTATACGGTTCTGTTATCCAAATAAACCAGTTTGCCGAACACCTCTGCCCCATAATTAATTCAGATAATAGACGCTTTACTGTACTCTATCACTCTATATCCTGTATTACTGCCCCGAAATGGAAAAAGCGCTAAATAAATATTTTCTTGCATGTGAAAAGACACGAAGTGACAAAAGCAAAAAAAATCCAATAAAGTAAGATAATAGTCGTATTGTAATGCAACAAAAATCAAAGAAAAGGCAATGTTAACTGTCAACACTAATTTGTAAAGACTGTGATACTACTGTTCGAATCCTTGGAAGAATAAGACGCAAACTTGTACGCTTACATTGTATTACGTGGATGGAAAGCTCTGTGACGCGATAATTTCTGTTTGTTATCTCAGAATATAATAACCGTCCGTTAACTTAAAATAACAGATCATATTTAATGTTTATATGTGTGTAAAGCACCTTTCCTCCGAGTTATTCCCATTTTCATTGTAGCAGATGAACGTTAATTTTTAGCCGTCATTGCTGCAACATTCTCTAAATTCACCTAAAGCTGTGCACGGTGCCCACTTATTCCCTAAAAACTGGCTTCATTAATCAAGAGAAATATAATGTGCAAGCAATACAAGCACATACGCCCAGAATTTTAAATTATTTCAGGTACACTAGGACGGAGCCAGCCGCGTATGTTAAACAATGACGCAGCTCTTTTGTTTTGCTATTTTCAGCGACTTATGTTTTCTAGGCCATCAGCAGCCGTACATGTAGAATCTACATTTACCCTGAAAGTAAAATAGCTCATGCTCTCATATCTCATTTGCTGTTTAACAGAATAGTCGTCGTCACTCTCTTATGAAGCTAGCCACATCTTTAAGCAAATAGTATTCACTAAGTGTACTATTATGTGAAATCGACATCCTCGTCTTTACAGTGTTCTATAATCAAACTCAAGTGAACCTCACATGAAACTTATACATACGTTTTTAATAAGTTAGAATATGTAACGACCTCTAAAGGCAGAGCGAGCTGTTCAGTTCTAAGCTATTGTAGACTCAGCAGCTTTTCATCCAAATACCAGGAGAACTGATGGATAGGCAGCCAGAGTCACAGCTGAGAGTAATTAGGGGGTTATTTCCATGTCCGAGATTTTGTCTTGCGCTTTAGGGAAACAACCTGAAATCGTTTGTTGTGGCAGGGGGATGGGAAGTATTTTTAAACCACGAGTATTTCTGGGACACTAAGTCACAGGGAAAAGTGTGAAAGACTAGTAGCTGTATTTCTTTATGTGTGTGCTGAATAAATTTTATGACTTTCCGACATGTCCACTGAGCACGTGTCGTCACAGATCGCAGGGAATGCGATTGGTAGCGACTGTGATTTCCCTTTTTATTTTTCATAGTCTGTGCCAAGGGCTAGAACGGGCTGTCTGAGATTGAAGAGTCACGGTTCTCTCGAGCGAAATATGCGGGTGACTGGGAATATTTCTGCGAGGGGACTTCCAGTTCAGTCATTCGCCTGATAACCGAGGAGTACCTCCCAATAATTTTGAACGAAACCGGAAATTAATACTATAGTCATTTATTTTTGCAAAAATCAACAAAAATTGTAATTTAGTGTATGCGTATGTACGCATATGTGTTGTGTGTCAGTGTAGGCATGAATATATATGGGATGTTGGATGTTCTTGAAACATCTGGGTTTATAACTTTTAAAATCTTTGCCTCATTACTTTACGTAAGAGGTTCATTGTCACGAGTGTAGCAAATGTCGACAACTGCACTGTTGTCGTACGTCCGCTCATCCGTTGATTCTGTAACAGTGGTTACCATCAGCGAAAATCGATCCAGGGACCTCGCGGTTTGTGTGTGTGTGTGTGTGAATGAGTGAGTGTATTCATGAAGTTAACAGATCCAACCACCTTGCAGGATGAAAGCCTCCCTTACGGAGATCATCATGGGAAAGTGGGGATTTGCTTGCGACTACATTACTAAAAAGAGCGAGGAGGAATCAATAACCATCTCTTGTCTGTAAGGTGTGCCCTACTAAAAGCTCTCCCTAAAATGTGATTGGTGGTTCCCAGCAAGCGTCTGAACTACCTGCGTGCTGTTCACATCATATTTGATATGAATTGTGTAGCATGTAAGTAGCTGATGCCATTAACTGTTAGTAGACATGATAAACTTGTACCAGCAATCTTTTTGGATTATTTTTCTTAGGGTTTG
The DNA here is from genome assembly GCF_023864345.2 of Schistocerca serialis cubense. Taxonomy (NCBI): domain Eukaryota; kingdom Metazoa; phylum Arthropoda; class Insecta; order Orthoptera; family Acrididae; genus Schistocerca; species Schistocerca serialis. The sequence continues at coordinate 243,481,561 of NC_064646.1, forward strand.
CTGTATCACATTATGTGTGTTTCTGAACACCGTCCGACGGAGCTTGTAGCAGGGAACAACGGGGTCGGGATTATTGTCACAAACAGCCACGTCGTGGACGTAGTGTCCGAGGAGCCATACGATATAATTAGTCTTCGTTCGAAGCTAGACGGAAAAGTCCGGAAACAGAAGAAACTCAACCGAGAAACCAGCTTAACTGATAGGATAAGGAAAGCCCGTTGCCGGCGAATCCAGTGACCGTATTCTCGTCCGCAAGAGAGAAATCTGTGTAGCAACGTATCAGGTTGATGAGACGTGTTGCAAAGGCCAGTCGAACGAAGACCATTGCGATAGAGGCGTTCGTTGGTCGATATCAGATTGTGAATGACTTCCACCAGGAGGTCATCAATAGCGCGGCCATTTCAGCTGGGGACAGGGATGATTGTACTCCTAAGATCTTGTGTAAGGTGTGTCACTGATAAAATGTTGGCTCCCAAAAAACTTACAATACATAATTCGTGTTTAAGCCGCAATTTAGAGCTGATCCGGCCAACATCGGCATGGGGAGTTAGACTGACTGGTCGAAGACGTGTAAATAAGCGGCGTGTAATAGAATTAGTTGCTCGAGTACATTTTAAAGCAGTATGCCGCATAAAAATATTAAAGCATTCACTTTATTGGGAAGTCCTAGTCCTCCAAGGGAAAGACCTGGCAACCACTTCATACTGAAGTCGAAAAATATGACTTTTCCGAAGGAAATGACCGGTTAGTTGCATCAATTTGTCCTTGAGCAAGGATATGTCATCGATATGACGTAGCAATACCGTAACAAGAACTTCGTACGCTCGAATCGAGAATGTCTCTCCTAGTATCTTCCAGCCACATAATTTATCAGCAAAACGGCGAAACAGAGATTCTAAGGACAATACAAAAATTATCCGAGTGGTCTAGGGCGCTGCAGTCATGGACTATGTGGCTGATCCTGGCGGAGGTTCGAGTCCTCCCTCGGGCATGGGTGTGTGTGTTTGTCCTTAGGATAATTTAGGTTAAGTAGTGTGTAAGCTTAGGGACTGATGACCTTAGGAGTTAAGTCCCATAAAATTTCACATACATTTGAACATTTGATTTTTGACAATACAAAAAGCGACATGGCGAGGGGCTCCCCTGCTACAAGCTCCGTCGGATGCTGTTCTGGGGAGTGAGTTATCCATTCACAACAACAGATGACTGAATACCAGTAAAAGGATTGGATAGTAACTGACACACAGTATGACTGAGACTGGTCGCATTGAGCCCTGCATCAAGAAACTGACTCACCCGGTCAAATGCCTCATTAAAGTCAATAAAAAGCAAGGTTCCAGTGACAGCAGTCGCTGCAGCCATAGAGACGAAGGCCCGGCTTTCGACTAAAGAAGTCGAAATCATGCGCCCTGGCACACGACTTTGGTGAACAGCAAGAATTTTCACTAGTAGTATCGACAAACGGCTGTTAACCGCCCGGGAGACAGTTTTGTAATCGAAATTAAGTAGTGTGGTTGGGCGGCATTTATCAGTGTCTGGACGTCTGTCTTCAGAATTAGAACGACCTTTAAGAGGTCGGGAATCAACCACCCCTTCCCCCCCCTCCCCCCACCCCTGATTACTCCATTTACCAGTGACGTATTGGTATCACCTATAAAAGGTCAAGCATGTACATAAAATTCCTTGGAAATATCGTCTAGTAATGGTGATTTTTGCGATCGTGAACCAACAATAAAGCGATATATTTCATGGCGAGAAAAGACTGAAATTCGACATTTAATGCAGGAGTGACCAAGTAGTCCAGGAGAGGAGTAAATGCATCAGGGAGAATCGCATCAGTAACAGGGACATTAAAGAGGTCTACAAAGTAATTATGGAACTCTCTCAATATGTCACTTTGGGACATCAGTACTGGACCATAAGTGTGAGTGAGGGATGTGATACATGCTCTTCTTCAACGCGTCCCCAAACGGGATAAGGTAATGTAAGGAGATTAGTTCATCCTGTAGGAAGAAGCGGGATTTTGATCGCACTCCTGAATCCGTCCATTTGTTGTCTCTTTAACTAATAAGCTTCGCCTTAACGTAGCGGACATCCATAATCCGTAAGGGAGCTTCTCTGGCACCGTCGTAAAGTTGTCGAGAGACGGAATAATAAAATTCCTGGGTACGACGGGGAACCCTTGCCCTCTCAGCGCCGGAAAGGATTAACGCTTTACGGAACAAAGGTTTGACATGACCTGAGCGCCATTGCATAAGAGAAGGACAACGGTCCTGCACATACAAGCTAGGGGCTTTAACCTATAGAGCGATAATTTCAAGGGAAGGATCCTTTAAGAGGGATGTTCAACATCCTGGGGAGCCGACACAGTTTTTCCAGTCGCGACACGTGATTTATAGTTACAACCAAGGAACGGTGATCAGTGATACAAATGCGTGTCACGTCTATCGCTAAGAGCTGTCCACATAAAGACTCGGAAAGGTAAAACATATCGAGTCTGCTACTGGAAGTAACTGTGAAATGCTTATACCTGTCGAGAGTTGGCTAGTGATAGATCCACGCATTGTGTATTTGCGAAGAGTGCAACAGATCGTCTAGTTCCTTAATGAAATTTAAATTGGGGATTTGATCCTGTGGTGTGCGTAGTGGAAGACCTTCAGTACACACACCATCTGATTATTTGACTTGTCACACTAACGAAGTAGGCGAGTGTCAGCAATATGTCTCGTGGTCTTATCGTGGCGTGTTTATCTTCTGCCTTTAGGTCAGACGATAGAAATGCCACTTGCACGCTTAGAGTATCAGATTGACAGTGACCAACTTTAAACAGAACTTGATTAATTTTCACACACATTTATTAAAATAATAACAAGCATAAAAATTACTATTTACAATTGACAATCTGAAGTTCCTTTGGTACATTAATCTTATTCTCACATATATCTATGATACTTGACAAAAGTGTCTAAGACATTATCTTCAAGGCTATGTACAGGAATATGGTAATCTGATTAGGCGCAGACTGAAACTTGACTATAGACTGGTACAGACAAATGTAGAACTCGTACAGGCTGGTACAGACTAATGCAGACTGACTAATCGGAGGTCTGTACACTCGATATAATACCTCGCGCGTTTATGTATCACTGCATGAGTGTGATCAGCGAGGAGAAAGGGTTCTACGTTAGCAGCAATCTCATTGGCTGCGTTACATATTAATATACGGATCGGCGGAAGCAGAATTTGGTCCGTCTCTATGGCAGCGCCATCTCGTAGTGCGGAGATGGACGAGCGCTGCGCCTTCGCTGTTGTGCTTAGCGGGGCGCGCTCTAGTGGGAAAGTTGTGTCCGTGCTGACTACTCGGAACTATGTACACAACAGATCCGCAGCACACAATTAAAATCTCCGTTTAACAGAAGTTTCTGCTGTGATTTGCAAAATAAATAAACTATATTCTCCTTATAAAGGGGCATAAAGTAGTTAAGCAGCCTATTCTTCAACCGTTACCGATAACTTCGAAATCAGTCAGCAGTATTCTCTCTCTGTAAGATAACACAGTACCAGTAAATACTTCAGGAACCACATTAAAGAAGGTAGAAAAGGTGGAAATAGAAAAATGATCAAATAACATTTCTTGCAAAAATATCACATCTGCACTTGAATCGTACATAAACTGTCGCATCACCGTAAGTCTAAGCTCGGAACTAATTCTGTTCACATTCAAGGTGAGAAACGTATAAACTTGCATCTATTTATCACCGGAACGAAGCAACTGATAACTTACAAGTGACGTTTCAAGTCATCTATCACAGTTCATGGCAGAGTCAACGGCTGAATCTGAATGTAAAGAGGAGGAGCCTTCTCTTTCATATTCTTTCTATTTCTTTTCTTTTTCGCGATGCGCCGCGCACTCAGGTGAAAGCGCTGTTTGTATGCAGCTGTGCGGGAAGGCGACTGCAGCAAGGAGAAATGTGGTGGCGGGTCATACGGAAATTCGTATCAGGTTCAGAGAATATGCCTCACTCTTCCATAGGTGGACGGTGTGGATCCTGTAAATCAACGGAAACGAAAACTGACGGTACATCATTTATCGTCACCGCTTGTACCATTGGCACACTTGTGCCGATCTGGTTCTGATCAGCAGCGGCTTGTGGCGTGCTTTCCCCCTCTGGCGGAGCAGAAGAAGTGTGGGAGTATGTTACAGACTCAGGGATGTCTGGCAAGTGTTTCGATACAGTACGGAGCTGCGAAACAGGTCTTCTTCATGTGATTCCGAAGAAGCGGTCTCGGTAGTCATATCGGAGGGTTGCTGGAAGCTTTCGAAACTTGAACAGCAACCGACATGTTATAATCCGGTTTGAATTCAGTGATGCTAGAGGCCTCCCTCCAACGGAATATTTTCAGTAGAGCGAAGAACGGAGGAGGAATCGTCTGACCGCTCACCGTAATGGCTCCGTTTACAGAAGTTTTGAAATGGAGGTGGTGGCGGGACGGACGCTACAGAGGAAAAGTCCCTTCGGGAGCTTAGCAGTAGAAATGCGAACCATCACACGAGGGCTCGCGTTAGCCCTTAGAGACCTGGTTATGCAAAATGGCTGTCACTGGGGGAACCAGGTCCGCTAAAGTTAGCTTTTTACGTTATTCACAAGTGGGTTTCAAGATGCAGGCAATATGAGTGGAGGTGTCCACTCTCGTTACATACGGAACATGTCCCTTCTTGTCCCGTGTAAATTAGATGTACCCGGTATCAATACACCTGAAAATGAGACCATCCTGTCCTGGGATCGAACTACATTAAAATCTGTAAACGATGCTGAACGGACCAGCGTTTCCTCCTACATTCCATCCGTCCCCAGCTTGTAGCAGGCCAGTCTTTAAGACATTGTCATCAAATTCTGGTAGAAGGTTAAAGAACCTAACATTCGTTTAGTCCACCTCCGCGTTCTCCAGAATAGCCACACTAGCAGAGACATCGCGATGAGTGAAAGGGACTTCTTGTCCATGGCGCAAGAGGAGTGGTTCAACCTACAGCGTATCTAGAAACTTGGCATGAGATACATACGATTCAGAAGAGCAGCAAGCCGTGTGAACCTGCTCTGGAGTGACCTTGATCGTACCAACAAGCCAATCATAAATTTCTGAAGAACTTGTCTGCACACGCCTATGGACCTGTAAAAACAAACCGACGGTACCTGTGCGTGGAACGTTCCTGGGAGCCATGGACGACATCACGGCGCACGACAACGCCGTGTCAAAACTGAATCACATACACGAGACGCCGAGAGACAAACAACGATGCCACGCACTCAAGTACTCACACAACACTGAGGATAAAGAAGGAAGCTTTCACAGTGCTACGCTAGAGGCGGGAACGGGCAGAACCTACATGCCCAGCGCACGAGGCGGGAATGACTCACTCGGCTGCGGGCTGTTTGAATACTTACTTTTTTTTCCTTTATTGAATTTCGATTCCCCCTCCCCCCCGAAGGGGGCAGGCTGACAGCAGCTTAGTACGCTGGTCTGCAGCCTACAGACTTTTTAAAACGTAAGAAGAGAAGAAACAATTAAAGCAGGTGATAAAACATCGACTTAATTGTAAAATGGCGGAAAATTGTGGAAAGGTAAAACATAAAGCAAAGGGTTGGCAATGCTAAGAAAATACACAGGAAGCAGACAAGTAACATAGTAGACAGACAATTAGAAAACATGGCGACAGTCTGGTTTCTGTTCGCAAGAGATATAAACATCACACCCAGCGACAGTATGATGTCCGTTCGCAACACTTCCGAAAAGACACGCAACACTGAACACTCACCGTAAACACTGCAAGAAAATGTCGGCACAAAGATGACACAACCTAGCCAAGGGCAGATGGGGGGGGGGGGAGGGAGGACCTGGACAGATGAGGGGGAAAACAAAGAGGGAGGAGTGGAAAAACGAAAGGGGGGGGGACCAAAGGAGGGAGAGGACTCATAAGGGGGGGAGGGGCAGGGCAGACGCGAGAGGGAATGGGAAAAGGCAGAGGAGGGAAATGCAAAAGGACTCTAGAGATAATACTTACGACCATACAACGAATATAAAGACGCCAAAGGATTTCAAATCGATTTTCTCGAAAAAGATTGAGAGTTGCGTCTTCATGCTTAAATCTGTGAGGGAAAGCTTTTACGGTTCACTAGTTAAACCTAAGCAGCACCTGAGAAAAATTAAGCGACCTATTCTTCCTCCGATTTCCTCGGAAACGTTAATTGGCGGAACCGAAATATTCCTCTGCACTGCTGCGTTGTTAAATCACGCTAAATAAATATCGGCAGCCTCGCTTCGACAGTGGTGAGATTGTCGCTAAACTTACGCCACAAATTAATATCCTGTAGCAATCCAACTACTTTCAGAATACTCTCAGATCCGACCACAAGGATGGGAAACATTCAAGCAGATTCCGTCTTGACAGCACCCGCCGGCAATTACAACTGTAAATGAAACAGGACAACAGTTGAAAGTCAGAAAGGAAAAATATGTGCATGCACAAACTAGTGATGGAGCAATCTACCAGCTTTAACAACAGATTAGTTAGTGGATTCCTTTTTTTTGTTTTTTTTTCTCACCTTCAGTCGGATTTTCCAGTCGAATGAAACGACCGAATGAAACTAGTCTGTACGGCCACGTCAGCTATGTGAGTGTTATACACTCACTCCCCGGGCTTGAGTACTTTCACTTAATGTCAAACAACCTACTGACGCAAATCTCTGAAGGTTAGGTCCGTTATACGAATGTATCCGCTCAGTCTCTGGGTAAGAGTAGTTTCACTTAACACTTCTTTTACCTTTTCAGTTACACATAAGCAATGACCAGGGTTACCAACTTTTTTAGAGACATTTAAAGTATCTTTCTTTTTTCAATTTAAATGAGTTAAAGCTCTGTCTCTTTATTTGGGTAGATTTCCATCCATCACCGATATTTGTTTTTTTTTTTTTTTTTTTTTTTTTTTTTTGTAAATGATGAGCTGACATAAACAGAAAGCACATAGGATACATTATTTTTAAATCTTTTGTTGTTGACCATTTGCTTTTTAAGCATATATTGTCACTTGCTGGAAGCTTTTTTTTTTCGAAAATAATGTTTCTCATTATTAGCTAATTTTCTTAGAATTTCTTTAGTTAAAGTAGTTTCTGACATTCTCAGGCGACAGTATGATATTATTAACAATTACCGTTTAATGTATATTGATGTAGGCCATAAGAGGAGCGTCCTTCAGTTGCCATAATAATGCTTTTCCAGATAAATTTGCAACAATCTCAGTTTATTCACTAAAGATGAAAATGGCTTTTGTTAATGGGTGCCCATTTCATTGTAGAGGTCCGATGTAATACTTCTCGCGATAGGCCAGATATTAACATTGCACAAAGGTTGTGGATCATATATTAATAAATCATGGGATTAGAACGAGAAACACGATTGAACATCGTTAACGAAATTTTCCAGTTACTTAGTCTTCGCACTATCGCAAATTAAAGACTAAAGAATTCTACATCAACCAGACGACAGGTAAAGCAATCCGGTACACAGTTTTAATCTTTCAGGAATTTAGAGCTGTAATCATATTTTCTGTAGCTAGAATGAAACCAGTTTTATTGCTTTTGTTGAATATTTGAGACTTCATGCATCGACGCAGGCAGACCCTTGTCTTGTTGGCCTATTGGGCGTGAGCATCGGGCCGTATGGAGTACATAACGACACGGGAATTCCAGCTTACTACCCCCCCCCCCCTCCCCTCTCGACAGCTCTGCTGCCACCATCCACTCTCGGACACAACACTTCCCACAACCTGATTTTGCTTTCCCACTGCAGTTCGACATCAACATGACAACTCAACCCTGAACCCTCCTTTTTCATAATGGGGTGTTCCACTTGTAAGGAGCAAAGGAAAAGTGTTACAAACATCTTAATAAGAAACGTCCTGGCAGATTAAAACTGTGTACCGGACCGAGACTCGAACTCGGGACCTTTCCCTTTCGCGGGCAAGTGCTCTACCAACTTTTTCTTTTTTTTCAATCTCATTTTGTTCGTTTCCGTTCGTTGCATCTGCTCGGGGCGGACGTCGCAAGACACCCTTTTCAGTTCGTCGTTGATCCATGAACTCAGTTTTTTTTATTACAGAGGGCGAGCAGCTGTATGGCGAAACACGCTCTTTTTTGCCATTTTTTTCGTTTATGTTCGTTGTATCTTCTCGGGGCGGACGTCGCGTGACACCCATTTCAGTTCGTCGTTGTTCCATTAACTCAGTTTTTTTATTACAGAGAGCATCTAAGCCTCTGACCGAACACGCTGAGTTACCGTGCCGGCAGCTCAGCTACTGTGCCGGCATTTTTTAATTTTCACTTTGTTCGCTTTAGTTCGTTGCATCTGCTCGGGGCGGACGTCGTAAAACATCCATTTAAGTTCGTTGTTGATCTGTTAACTCAGTTTTTTTTATTACATGGAGCACATTACCCTCTGACCGAACACGCTGAGCTACCGTGCCGGCGGCATCTGAGCTACCCAAGCACGACTCACGCCCCGTCCTCAGAGCTTTACTACCGCCAGTATCTCGTCTCCTACCTTTGCAGGAGAGCTTCTGTTAAGTTTGGAACGTAGGAGACGAGGAGCTGGCAGAAGTAAAGCTCTGAGGACGGCGCGTGAGTCGTGCTTGGGTAGCTCTGTTGGTAGAGCACTTGCACGCGAAAGGCAAAGGTCCCGAGTTCGAGTCTCGGTCCGGCACACAGTTTTAATCTGCCAGGAAGTTTCATATCAGCGCACACTCCGCTGCAGAGTGAAAATCTCATTCTGGATCTTAATAAGAGAGGATAAGAAGCCAATTATGTACATGACATATCTTCATGGTTGAGAAATATTGGCACATTACAATTGCTGGAAGAGACCTTCCCCCTCCCCCCCCCCCCCCCCCCGATCTGCACATTCAGTACAACACAGCTCTGTATGTTCGTGTTGGATTTTACAGCTTGTTCTCGTTTACCATGTCGACGAGGACCATCTGTACAATGTGGTAACAATGAGTGAGCTGTGTGTGAGTCTCGTATTTCAGTGTAGCATGGCTCAGCGTTCATTGTGTTTTGTGCGCCTTGCTTCTCTCAATCCTGTTTGATTCTGACGTTGTATCGATATTCAATGGAAGAACCTGTGTTGCTTGTGATGCAATATTGGATAAGTGGTTCCTTTAAGACATGTAGACATGTCGGTGACTGTTTTAGAACTTTTCAAACGTTAACCATCTAAACTCTGCTTCACGGCTTGGACGCAAAGCTGGAGACAAAGGGAACATAGATCTGCACGGTGGTAGGTGCCAGCTGTTGTCGAAAGAATGTGTGGGCGAGACAAAGACTCGATTGTTGGCGTCGTCCAGAAAATCACTTGCGTTTAATTTCCCCCCCCCCCCCCTCTTCCCTCTCCCGAACTTTTCTGTGGGGCCATCTTACAGGTAATGTGTACAAGAACATATCACGCACCTTCGATGACTGGCATGAGAATATCCGTGTGAAATCGAGGCAGTCGTGCCCATTACTCACGCGGTAATATTCACGAGCAAGCAGCGCCAAATTGAAATACATGTACATGTCGGAGAGGTCACTTCCAGCACATCTAATAATGTTTTATTTCTCAACCATAAAGGAATGTCACATACAAGTCTGATTTCATATCCTCTTTTATTAAGATTTCTATAACGCTTTTCCTAGAGCCCCTTACGAGTGTGACACCCGTTATATAGGACATGCTGCTTGTAACCTCACAACTATGAAGATTTTTTTAGCCAGTCCTCTCTAGTTGTACAAGTTTCGACTCTAGAGCCATACTCAGTAGCCCATAAATACCGCTTTTCCGATGGATGAATGAAAATATACAAGGATTCAACATTTCATTCTGGATCAAACTACAGGTTCAATTGAGAGAGTGCTGTTGTATCTTTTTAAACACTGAAAACTTAGACATCTACTTGAATTTGTTTACAAGTCATAGTCGAGCCCTGATAATCATTTTCGACCAGTGCCGGTACATCTGTCCTCAACATTTCGCTTTAGAAAGAGCTGAGGGCGATGATAATTAACTCTGTACAGTTTGGTACTGAAATTAGTTTCTCTCACTGTTCCTTTTCGTAGGTACACTTCATGAAAGAGCCGATCGTTCTAAGAAATGCATTGTATTCTGCAGCTGAACTTCAGCTGGTTCATGGGTTCATTTTTAGGGTGGGCAAAGAGATTAGATGTAACGTAATTGTATCCGTTTATTCTCCTACAATCTGCCCCTTAATTATTTATAAATACCAGCGCGCATGCCGTTATCGTTCGTAATTACTGTGTATTAAGCGCATAAAACCTTCTCCTCTGAAGCACACTCCACTTTATACCTTCACTAGTTCTCGATGGTTATGGAAGACTTCTCACAAGTTCCGAAGTTTCCGTCTCAGTAAAGGGAACTTTGCGGCATTTTGTGAAGACCGCAACAAAGCTTTGTCCTCCTCTTCGGTTCGAGTTGATGGCAATTCCCTGTGGCAAGAACTTTGTCTGCTCCGCTTTCTTTCAGGAACTGCTGAAAGAAAGAGATGAGTACAATATTCTTGAATTTCTTCCATATAGGGATTTTTTCGGCGAATTACAGATACCAGTTTCTATTAACTGCTACCTAATTACAAATTCTCTGAAAATTTATACGGAGCTTCTATTTATAGCCTGGATTCCTGTAAAGGTTATGTCGACGATCTTGACAGAGTAAATATAATTATACTTAGAAAAACAGCCTACATTGCACAAATTACATTTATTGGTTGTCGATTTCAGTCCAAAAGCAGACCACCTTTAGACTACACTCTGGAAAACATTGTGCTACAAATACTGAGGAACTCACAAATAAAATATAAGTAAAGTAATAAAAGCAAAAAAGTAGACTGTGATCTAGGGTAGCGTTTTGACCCGGCCCCGAGTTCGAATCCCGTCACCGCTTAAATTCTGAATAAAAATCATCATCAATAGCGGCCAGAGACTTTCGGCTTAAGGACTCATTCACTAATGGCCTTGTCAAAGTGGACGGAAGAGCATACAGAGATTCAGGGCACCATCTTGCCCTTGACGTGGTAAACTGCCCCTAAAGGGGAAAAAATCATCGGCATGAGGATGCACATTGCAATGGAAACCACTGCACTGAAGACACATAATGTGTATACACAGGACGTGTGGGTTGTAATTCAAAAAAGTGCCATGATGATCTCTCCGTTGGCAAACAATTCCTCATTATTCCCCCATCCGGATCTCCGGGAATGGACTGACAAGGAGGAGGTGCCCATGAGAAAACATTGAGTCAGCAACGAAAGGATAATTTCTCCGAATGGGGCCGTGGAACGTCAGAAGTTTGATCGTAGTAGGGAAGCTAGAAAATCTGAAAAGGAAATGCTAAGGCTCAGTCTAAATATAGTGGGGATCAGTGATGTTAAATGAAGAGAAGACAAGGATTTCTGGTCAGATGAGTGTATCAACAACAGCAGAAAATGGCATAAGTGGAGTATAATTTCTTATCAATAGGAAAGTAGGGCGGAGAGGAAGCTACTGTGAACAGTTCGGTGATAGGGTTGTTCCCATCCGTATCGACAGCAAACGAACACCGACAACAATAGTTATACACGCCGACACCAGATATACGTGGCGACACCGCAGGCCGACAATGAAGAGACAGAGGAAGTATATGAGAATACTGAATGGATAATTCGGTATGTAAAGGGTGATCTAATAGTCATGGAGAATTGTAATGTGGTTGTAGAGGAAGATGCAGATGAAAGCGTTACGGAGAATATGAGCTTGGTAGTAGGAAAGAGACAGGAGAAAGTTTGTTGAGTTCATCATTAAACTTCAGCTAGTTATAGCAAATACTTTGTTCGGGAATCACAACAGCAGAAGATGTACTCGCGAAAGGCTAGGAGATAAGGGAAGATTTTACATTACATTATGGACAGGCAGAGATTCCGAAATCAGATACTGGGGCACTGTAAAACGTACCAAGGAGGGGATGTAGACTCAGATCATAATTTAGTAGTGATGAAGAGGAGGCTGAAGTTTAAGAGACTAGTCAGCAAGAACCTGTGCGCAAATGAGTGGGACGCAGAAGTCAAGGAATGAAGAGATACGCTTCTCTGAGTGTATAAATACTCCAATACGGATCAGCTCAGTACGCAGTTCAGTTTAAGAGGAATGGGCCTCTCTAAGAAGGGCTATCACAGAAGCTGGAAAGAAAATCGTAGATACAAAGAAGGTAACTGCAAAGAAACCATGCGTAACAGGAGAAGTACTTTAGTTAATCGATTAAAGAACAGAAATGTTCAGGAAGATTCATGATTACAGAAATTCAAGTCAGTAGGGAAAGAAATAAACAGGAAGTGCTGGAAATCTAGGGCGAAATGGCTACATGTAAAATGTGAAGAAATCGAAAAAGAAATGATTGTTGGAAGGAATGACTCAGCGTATAGAAAAGTCAAAGCAGCCTTCGGTGAAATTAAAAGCAATAGTGGTATCATTAAATGTTCAATGGGAATTCCTCTGTTTAATGCAGTGGAATTCCCACTGAATTTAATGGCCCCTTTCTTTTAATAGAAGCTTTCACTTTACCTTTGCACCTGTCCGCTCTTTCCTCTGTGAAACGCAGAGGAGAGAGCGGTTTCTTGGAAATAGTACATCGAAGGCCTCAGTTGGGGGAAAAACGAGTCTATCGATGTTACAGAAAAAGAAACTGGGATCTATGTAGAAGAGATTGGGGAGTCCAGTATTAGAATCAGAACTGAAATAAGCTTTCGAAGACATATGAACGAACAAGTCAGAAGGGATAAATGACAGCCCATCAGAATTTCAAAAATCATTGTGAGAATTGGCAGCCAAACGTATAATCACGTTGTTGTGTAGAAATTATTAGTCTGGCGATATACTACCTGACTTTCGGAAAAACATCATCCACACAATTCTGATGATTGCAAGATTCGAAAATTACGTGAATTATCGCACGATCAGCTTAACAGCTAATACATCCAAACTGTTGACAAGAATGGAAAAGAAAGTCGAGGCTGTGTTATACGACGATCAGTTTGGCTTTATGGATGGTAGTGTCAGCAGAGAGGCAGTTCTGGCGTTGCGGTTGATAATGGAAGCAAGACTAAGGAAAAATCAAGACAAGTTCAATGGAAAGCCTTCGACAATGTCAAACTATGTAAGATGTTCGAAATTCTTATAAAAATAGGGGTAAGCTATAGGGAAAGACAGGTAGTGTGCAGTACATACAAGAGCCAAGAGGAAACGATAAGGGTGGAAGACCGAAATGGAAGTGCTCGAATTAAAAATGATGTTGGTCAGTGAAGTAGTCTTTCGCCTCTACTGTTCAATCTTTACGTCAAAGAAGCAATGGGAGAAATAAAAGGAAAGTTGAGAACAGGAATTAAAAGGATATCAATAATACATTTCGATGATGACGTTGCTATCTTCAGTGAAACTTAAGACCAATTGCAGGATCTGCTGAATGGAATGACAGCCTAATGAGTACAGTATATGGATTGAAAGTAAATCGAAGATAGATGTAAATAATGAGAAGTAGTAGAAATGAGAATAGTGAGAAACCCAATGTCAGGGTTGGTGAACACTGCCTAGGTAACAAAATAACCCATGAAGGTCTGAGCAAGGAGGATATAAAAACCGGACTAGCACTGGCGAAAACGGAATTCCTGGCCAATACAAGTCTACTAGTATCAAATATATGCCTTAATTTGAGGATGAAACTTCAGAGAATGTACGTTTGAAACATAGCATTGGATGGTAGCGAAACATAGACAATGCGAATATCGGAGAAGAAGACAATCGAAGAGTTTGAGATGCGGTGTCACAGAATAATGTTGACAGTGAGGTGGACTGATAAATTCTCCGGAGAATCGACGAGGAAAATGAATATATGCAAAACAGTGACAAGAAGAATTGACAGGATGATAGGAGATGCGTTGAGGCAGCGAGAAATAACTTCCACGGTACTAGTGGGAGCTGTAAAGGGTAAAAACTGTAGACGAAAACAGAGATTGGAATACATCGAGCAAATAGTTGAGAACATGGGTTGCAATTGCTACCCTGATACAGTATGAAGAGGTTGGCACATGAGAGGAATTCGTGGCGGACCGTACCAGACCTATCAGAAGGCTGATGACTCAAAAATAGATAAACAAATAAAAATAAAATGAAGTTATACACAAAGTTGATGTGTGGGGACGGATCCACGGAGTAGGAACTCTACAAGTCTCCAGATGCAGTCAGTTTCTGGAAAGGCAATGGTGTGGTGCAATTAAGTTCCCTCCTTACAAGTCATTCGTAACCTGTGGAATGAATGCTTATCTGATACGTGACGAATAACTTAAGTTACTAACTGAAAAAAAAGTTCAAATGTGTGTGAAATCTTATGGGAATTAACTGCTAAGGTCATCAGTCACTAAGCTTACACACTACTTAACCTAAATTATCCTAAGGACAAACACACACACCCATGCCCGAGGGAGGACTCGAACCTCCGCCGGGACCAGCCGCGCAGTACTAACTGAAAAATGATATCTGCTAATCCGGTAGAATTGGTTGTAAAATTAGTCAATAGTAAGTTTATTTTGCTAAGAATTAAAACATAAAAAAGCATAAAGCCACTGGTTACTTAGCAACGTGTATAAGGTGTCTACAATTTTTTGAATTTTTCTTTTGGTTTTGCCTTGCCTATGGTATCAAATATCAACTTAAGTTGTTTATTTAAAGTTTACATTGTATAATAAATCATATTAAAACGAAAATTAACATAAGGATCCAATTACATCGCTATTGCACTGCCCTCTGCAGAACTATCTGCATGCAATAGACGTTTCCGCTTACTTAGCAACATGTAACATATCGATAACATTCACTTCGAAGATATGAAAATAAAATTACATACACTCAATGAAGCTAAGGTATTTTGTAATTATACGAATATTCGGTCAGCAGCGATGTGTGTGCTGATTTAAAACTCCGTGGCATTTCAGAACTGTGTACACCAGTTCACCTATCAAAGCTCTAATCGCGAGGCACCCGATGTGAAGTTTGAAGGTTGACGGTGAGTTGTTGCCAAAAGTGAAAGTATGAGACCGTGTAGTGAATCGTGATTCGTAGCTTAGTCGGTAGAGCAGTTACCTGCGAAAAGGAGAGGTTTCAGGTTAGAGTCCCAGGATTGACAGAAACTTTATCCACTATAGACACCAGTTCAGCCATTTATCTTACAAACAAGACGAAGTACCTCCATCTATTGGCACATCACAAAGGAGGCATTCATTGATGTTTACTTTTGATTGTGCACATTTGTAATGGCTAAAGTAATTTAAAAGCCGTGAAGTGGAAAATATGCACACTTATTTGTTTTATGTAACCAAAGGATTTAAAAGTTGGTGGAAATACGTTTACACTGACGTTTATGAAGAAAACTCATTAAGAGGTGAAAGGCTAAGAAAACTGATTAAAGCATTTATAGTTTGCTGTAATTATGTTCATTATGAAGAGTACACTAGCCTGCCAACCGCCAATATGGAAGGTTTCGCTATAAAGTCGACGTAAAAGTAAATAAAATATGATTTTGTCCGCATGTAATAAAGTCCCTCAAGCAAACTAAGTGTGGAGATCATTGTGCTTCATCGGCATGACTGTCCCATATGGGTCTGCGGGTACAGGATCTCGTCGTACCATGTCGCTGGAAACTCAGTCTAACACCTAATGAGTACCACTTGGTCCCACTCTTGGAAAAAAAAAAAAATTTCAGACAGACAACGCTATGACATCGGAAATAAAGGCCATTATTTGTGTCATAATCCTTCAGAAGTGAGATGCTAATAGCAGATTTTTGTATAAATGGAATTCAGAACTGCTGTGGACTTCAGTCCTGAGGCTGGTTTGATGCAGCTCTCCATGCTACTCTATCCTGTGCAAGCTTCTTCATCTCCCAGTACCTACTGCAACCTACATCCTTCTGAATCTGCTTAGTGTATTCATCTCTTGGTCTCCCTCTACGATTTTTACCCTCCACGCTGCCCTCCAATGCTAAATTTGTGATTCCTTGAAGCCTCAGAACATGTCCTACCAACCGATCCCTTCTTCTAGTCAAGTTGTGCCACAAACTCCTCTTCTCCCCAATCCTATTCAATACTTCCTCATTAGTTACGTGATCTACCCATCTAATCTTCAGCATTCTTCTGTAGCACATTTCGAAAGTTTCTATTCTCTTCTTGTCCAAACTATTTATCGTCCTTGTTTCACTTCCATACATGGCTACACTCCGTACAAATACTTTCAGAAACGACTTCCTGACACTTAAATCTATACTCGTTGTAAACAAATTTCTCTTCTTCAGAAACGCTTTCCTTGCCATTGCCAGTCTACATTTGATATCCTGTCTACTTCGACCATCATCAGTTATTTTACTCCCCAAATAGCAAAACTCCTTTACTACTTTAAGTGTCTCATTTACTAATCTAATTCCCTCAGCATCACCCTACTTAATTCGACTACATTCCATTATCCTCGTTTTGCTTTAGTTGATGTTCATCTTATATCCTCCTTTCAAGACACTATCCATTCTGTTCAACTGCTCTTCCAAGTCCTTTGCTGTCTCTGACAGAATTACTATGTCATAGGCGAACCTCAAAGTTTTTATTTCATCTCCATGGATGTTAATACCTACTTCGAATTTTTCTTTTGTTTCCTTTACTGCTTGCTCAATATACAGATTGAATAACATCGGGGAGAGGCTACAACCCTGTCTCACTCCTTTCCCAACCACTGCTTCCCTTTCATGTCCCTCAACTCTTATAACTGCCATCTGGTTTCTGTAAATCGCCTTTCGCTCACTGTATTTTACCCCTGCCACCTTCAGAGTTTGAAAGAGAGTATTCCAATCTACATTGTCAAAAGCTTTCTCTAAGTCTACAAATGCTAAAAACGTAGGTTTGCCTTTCCTTAATCTAGCTTCTAAGATAAGTCGTACGGTCAGTATTACCTCACGTGTTCCGATATTTCTACGGAATCCAAACTGATCTTCCCCGAGGTCGGCTTCTATCAGTTTTTCCATTCGTCTGTAAAGAATTCGCTATAGTATTTTGTAGCCGTGACTTATTAAACTGATAGTGCGGTAATTTTCACATCTGTCAACACCTGATTTCTTTGGGATTTGAATTATTATATTCTTCTTGAAGTCTGAGGGTATTTCGCCTGTCTCATACATCTTGCTCACCAGGAGGTAGAGTTTTGTCAGGACTGGCTCTCCCAAGGCTGTCAGTAGTTATAATGGAATGTTGTCTACTTCCGGAGCTTTGTTTCGACTCAGGTCTTTCAGTGCTCTGTCAAAATCTTCACGCAGTATCATATCTCCCATTTCATCTTCATCTACATCCTCTTCCATTTCCATAATATTGTCCTCAAGTGCATCGCACTTGTATAGCCCCTCTACATACTCCTTCCACTTTTCTGCTTTCCCTTCTTTGCTTAGAATTGGGTTTCCACCTGAGGTCTTGATATTCATACGAGTGGTTCTCTTTTCTCCAAAGGTCTCTTTAATTTTCCTGTAGGCAGTATCTATCTTACCCCTAGTGAGATAAGCCTCTACATCCTTACATTTGTCCTCTAGACATCCCTGCTTAGCCATTTTGCACTTCCTGTCAATCTCATTTTTGAGACGTTTGTATTCCTTTTTGTCTGCTTCATTTACTGCATTTTTATATTTTCTCCTTTCATCAATTGAATTCAATATTTCTTCTGTTACCCAAGGATTTCTACTAGCCCTTGTCTTTTTACCTACATGATCTTCTGCTGCCTTCACAACTTCATCCCTCAAAGCTACCCATACTTCTTCTACTGTATTTCTTTCCCCCATTCTTGTCAATTGTTCCCTTATGCTCTCCCTGAAACTCTGTACAACCTCTGGTTTAGTCAGTTTATCCAGGTCCCATCTCCTTAAATGACCACCTGTTTGTAGTTTCTTCAGTTTTAATCTACAGTTCATAACCAATAGATTGTGGTCAGAGTCCACATCTGCCCCTGGAAATGTCTTACAACTTAAAACATGGTTCTTAAATCTCTGTCATACCATTATATAATCTATCTGAAACCTATCAGTATCTCCAGGCTTCTTCCATGTATACAACCTTCTTTTACGATTCTTGAACCAAGTGTTAGTTATGATTAAGTTGTGCTCTGTGCAAAATTCTACCAGGCGGCTTCCTCTTTCATTTCTTACCCTCAATCCATATTCACCTACTACGTTTCCTTCTCTGCGTTTTCCTACTGACGAATTCACTATCTGAATAATTTCTTTTATTTCATCATACATTCTTCAATTTCTTCGTCATCTGCAGAGCTAGTTGGCATATAAACTTGTATTACTGTGGTAGGCGTGGGCTTCGTATCTATCTTGGCCACAATAATGCGTTCACTATTCTGTTTGTAGTAGCTTACCCGCGTTCCTATTTTCCTGTTCATTATTAAACCTACTCCTGCATTACCCCTATCTGATTTTGTGTTTCATACTCAGTAGTCACCTGACCAGAAGTCTTGTTCCTACTGCCACCGAACTTCACTAATTCCCATTATATCTAACTTTAACCTATCCATTTCCCTTTTTTAATTTTCTAACCTCCCTGGCCGATTAAGGGATCTGACATTCCACGCTCCAATCCGTAGAACGCCAGTTTTCTTTCTCCTGATAACGATATCCACTTGAGTAGTCCCTGCCCGGAGATCCGATTGGAGGACTATTTTACCTCCGAAATATTTTACCCAAGAGGATGCCATCATCATTTAACCATACAGTAAAGCTGCATGCCCTCGGGAAAAATTACGGCTGTAGTTTCCACTTGCTTTCAGCCGTTCGCAGCACCAGCACAGCAAGGCCATTTTGGTTAGTGTTACAAGGCCAGATCAGTCAATCATCCAGACTGTCGCCCTTGTAACTACTGAAAAGGCTGCTGCCCCTCTTCAGGAACCACACGTTTGTCTGTCCTCTCAACAGAATACCCCTCCGTTGTGGTTTCACCTACGGTACGGCTATCTGTATCGCTGAGGCACGCAAGCCTCCCCACCAACGGCAAGGTCCATGGTTCAGGGAGGGGGGGGGGGGGGGGAATTCAGAAATACTCTATAAAATGCATGACACATAAATGATGAAATCATTTATGTTTTATTCCGTTCGGTTTCGGTCATGAAACATGTTCAAGATCCTGTATGAAATACAAAAGAACATGATGTCAAATGCAGAAACGAAATAACCTACAAGTTCACAAGATTGTTTCGAATGTACCCACATAAAAGTTACTTATTCAAAAAATTAATCTGCAGACAATATTATATGGCAATATAAAAGTGTCGTTCATTTCGAACATTACGAGCATGATATCTGTGTTAAGAGCAGCTAACTGAAGGTAATCACCACGAGAAATATACTGTAGTTAAAGGCCCAAAACTGTTAGTAATAAATTCAAAGATATTACATTCGTAGCCAGGATGAAGATAACACTGATCATACATTTGTAACGAAACGGTATCTTCAAGAAGCCAAATTAACAAAAGAATTTCAATTACATTATGTAAGTTTTTCTACACATCGATGTCAACATTCCTTACTGTCATAAAGACTAAAGACTCTTTATAATAAAACACAACCAAGTTATCAGAATGGGGTAAATACCATACTGCAAATATCCAGTTCATGTTAACATATATAGCTAAAAAGTTTTACCTCAATTTGCGAATTCTTTTAGGAAAAAAGTTCCATTCAGTAACTAAATAATTATTAAATCCAATATCTAAAACATCTACAGCAAAGGTAATCAGAAACTGTCATAGTCACAACCCTGCGAAACGATAAGAACAAGTATGACCGACTAGTAAGCTATCCCATGACACAATTTGTGTCATAATCCTTCAGAAGTGAGATACTAATAGCATACCAAATTAAAAAAGAACTTACGAATGATACAAACATTTGACGTGACTTTTATGTAAGAGTGCTTCAGTAACATTGCCTTTTTTCACCAAAAATAAACAAAGGATCGTGAACATGGTTTATGACCGAAAATTGTGGGATTAAAACATGAAAAAATTCTGCATTTGTGTGTTACGAATATTATAAATTATATACAAGCTGATGGCTACCTTAACAAGATGTTTTAATCCAGAAATAGTTTGTTCATAGTCTACATCTACAGCCACGTAATTACTCTGCTATTCCTAATAAAGTGCCTGGCAGAGGGTTCAATGTCTCTCTACCGTTCCACTCTCGAACGGCACGCGGGAAAAACGAGCACTTGAATTTTTCTGTGCGAGCCCTGATTTCTCTTATTTTATCGTGATGATCATTTCTCCCTATGTAGGCGGGTGCCAATAGAATGATTTCGCAACCGGAGGAGAAAATTGGTGATTTAAATTTCATGTGAAGATCCCGTCGCAACGGAAAGCGCCTTTGTTTTAATGGTTGCCACTCCAATTCACGTATCATGTCTGTGGCACACTCTCCGCTGTTTCGCGATAATACAAAACGAGCTGCCCTTCTTTGAACTTTTTCGATGTTATCCGTCAGTCCCACCTGATGCGGATCCCACAGTGCACAGCATTACTCCAGAATAGAGCGGACAAGCGTGATGTAAGCAGTCTCTTTAATATCCCTGTTTCACTTCCAAGTGTTCTGCCAATGAATCGCAGTCTTCGGTTTGCTCTACCCACAACATTATCTATGTGATCGTTCCAATTTAGGTTATTTGTAATTGTAATCCCTAAATATTTAGTTGAATTAACAGCCTTTGGTGACTTATCGCGTAATCAAAATTTAGCGGATTTCTTTAGTACTCATGTGAATAACTTCACACTTTTCTTTATCCAAGGTCAATTGCCACTTTTCGCACCATACAGATATCTAAATCATTTTGCAATTCGTTTTGGTCATCTGATGATTTTACAAAATGGTAAATGACAGAATCATCTGCAAACAATCTAAGAGGGCCGCTAAGATTGTCTCCTATGTTTTTAAAATTGATCAGGAACAATAGAGAGCCTATAACACTTCCTTGCGGAACGCGGGAAGTTACGTCTGTTTTACTCAATTGTAATAAGTGTCTTAGCGTTGGTACAAGTTACGCTGAAAAGTAGATTAAACGATATGCTATATACAGTAGTAAAATTGATATAAAAGTCCGTTTGTATTTGTTTAATACAGAACAAAAAAGTTTGAAACGAACTGTCAAATGGTTTATCTAAAAGTAAGTTTATCTAAAAGTAAGAAATAAAACTGATTAGATAAACGTTTGACGCACCTTTGAATGGTGCTCCAAATCAATTAATTTTACCCACGTGACGTAATTTAAATGATTTAATAATAATAGCGGATTCACAAGGAGTGAACATGGAAATTTTATTACTTGCTGGCAAATACGAAATAAGTCGGACGACAATAAAAGAATTTTACTTATGTTTCATTTTATGTAATTTTCTGGCAAATTTGAAGTGGCTTACTTCCCTTGAAGTTTATATACGTAGTTCACATAGATGGCGCCATGCAACCAACCGATGTGTCCATACAGCCTGCCTTCCGCAAACTGTAGTATTCAATGAACTATGGAAGAAGCCCGACCAACAGGCATTACATACATTGGGCAAAAATAATAGTTGGATGTAATATACAAACCATACGAGTTAAGCTATTACTTGTAACTTTTTATGAAATCATCTAACTATGTACTTCTTGTATTCATAGCATTGAGAATGGCTAGCTTCTAGCTGAAATCTAGATCTGCCAATAAAATTTAGGAAGGACGACTGCTCGCTGCAATCTATAATTTACAACATAAAATTAATTCTTCTCAGAAAGCAACGACACGAAGGGACCCAAAATTCAACTAACCACGTACTGTACTCTTACTCCAGGACATGTTCGATATGAGGTCCATGTTGACTAGGCTGTGACATGCTCGAGTTCTCACCGCTCTCGAAATGTGACACGCTGCGTCGGTCTTATTCTGCACAGTTACTCAGCTATTTTAAATTCACTGCTGCTGCTGTCCCCTTACCGGGATCAGCAACTTTGAGACACTCACCAGCTGCAGCATGTTCGCGAATCGAACAGTGACCCGAGTATAGAACATATTTCCTTTACTTCACGTCTGTCGTCACAATTTTTTTTTTTTCATCAGACTGCCGGGTTCAGTCCATAACGACCATCTTCAGATCTGCAGCAAAATATGGGAAAAACACAAATACACTAGCAGAATGTCTACAGGTTAAAGCAATAAAACAGACCAAAATTAAAAGTATTACTAACATGTATGTGCATTTGTGCGCTTTGAATATGTAGTCATACTGTTTCATAAAAACATATCGTAGTATACCGGAGCCATAGTGGCATCGTCAAATATTAAACAAAAGCAGCGCCTGAATCGTCAAATACGTGTAAATAACAGCATACGCAAGAGTCATTTTCTCAACAGCATTACTGTTCAAAACAAACTGCCGTACAGTAGCCACATTTGTGCTGCAAGTTCAGCAATGTCGCTATTGTAGATGTAGGCATATTCTTCAATGATTAATTGTACAACGTACAATAAAGGGGGATATAATCAATAAAGTCTGTAATGGGCTTATAAGGTGTAAGAGGTATTACAGTAATAAAAAGCGATGAAATAAAACGCGACAAGCGTTAGATTGTTAAAAAGGAAAAAGTAAAGAAACAGTAATTGACGTACTATCAAGTGGCAATATTATTGATAATGACATAAATAACAAACAGCTTTCAGAGTGTACAGAATAATATAAAAATTATAAAACAAATAGCTAAACAAGCCACAATGAAAGAAAACAGACTGCCGCACATAATCAGCGCCCTCTGTTAGCGCTAATGCCAGAATGCCGCATAGGCGAGAAGTAGTTAGAGGAACGTGACTGCTGGAGGGCCCCACTTTCCCTGCGGAACGCCGTTCCAAGAAAAGAAAGATATTGCGTTGTACAATTAATTACTGAAGTGTATGTGTATGTCTACATTAGCGACATCTGGTGAACTTACAACACAAACATTTTGTGGCTACTGTACGGCAGTTTGTTTTGAACAGTAATGTTGTTGAGAAGATGATAACGCGCTGCCCCACCGACCTGCCATCGTGGAGGAGTACCTTGAAACAGAAGATATCAGGCAAATGGCGTGGCCTGCCTGTTCTCCAGACCTAAACCCCCTCGAGCATGTCTGGGATGCTCTCGGTCGACGTATCGCTGCACGTCTTCAAACCCCTCGGACACTTCAGGAGCTTCGACAGGCACTGGTGCAAGAATGGGAGACTATACCCCAGCAGCTGCTCGACCACCTGATCCAGAGTATGTCAACCGGTTGTGCGTCCTGTGAACGTGTGCATGGTGATCATATCACACATTGAAGTCGGGGTACATGCGCAGGAAATAGTGGCGTTTTGTAGCACGTGTGTTTCGGGACTGTTCTCTTAACTTACCACCAATACCGAGGACTTACATATCTGTGTCGTGTGTGTTCCCTATGTGCCTATGCTATTAGCACCAGTTTTGTGTATTTCCACGTTGTATGGCACCATATTCTGCAATTATCCTTAATTTATGAGAATGAGTGTATTATGTATGGTTCAAGCTTCATTGAGCTGCGTTACTTGTCAGTGATACAGCATGCGAGAGTTTCTTTGGCGCTAAGTTTTTCACACCAGTGTAGTTTCGTCTTACGAAGCTTCCCCCTCATATCGCAATGGTATTTGAGAGGCCTCACTCTTCACCTATTCCGTACGATTCTTCTTTTCATATATCATGCGTCAAGATAATTTCTATCGGTTTTCTGTTTGTTTTCTAATGCCTCGCCATTTTTACACTACCTGTATACATAGTTTAAATTACACGAAGTGTCGCGAAGCAGGCTCACGGATTCATAACTGACACAAAAAAAACCACTAGACCGTCATGCCACGCAGAAACGCTACACAAATCCTCAGCATAAGCTCCTCTGCAAACAGATAATTCGTCGAGTAAATCCCCTTGCATATCAAAGCAACTGACTGTATCAGTTCTCGTGGGATCGGTGTAAAGCTTTGTGGGCATTAGGGAAATCTTCGGCAAAAAGTAGAAAACGCGGACACAAGCTAATTAAGTAGTATCCGACAGAAATGCTTTGTCCAGGCCTTTCCCGGTTCTTTGCGTACACAGCACGGTGGCGTTCGCTGCTGTTTGTTATCTCTCGCTGCGCTTCTATCGATGAAAGCAGCAGGGCAGAGATTACGAACGGTATTCATAATCCGAGATCACAAGCGTTCGTACTTCTGTCCCCTGCATGTGCCGCGCGAAAAGTTCATGAAACGAGAGGAGCCTTTTATCGCCTGTATCAGATATTCGTCCACGTACTAGTGACAATACTCTTTCTGATTGCAAAGAGATGAACGTGGCTGCAAAAACGCCTGGGTCAGATATTCGCCCAGATACAAGTGACAATACTCTTTTTGATTGCAAGGAGATGAGCGTGGTTGCAAAAGCTTTTTATTTTTCGCTATCTAAGAAGTTTTTAGAATAAAATTATGCCGACAGTTATTCAAGAGTGTTAGCATTTTTCTATATGCGAGTATGGTTACCTACCTACCCAAGTACCTGCTTACCTCTGTCTTTTCCTTTTTCTATCCTTCTTACGAGTACAGTCCGTTTGTAGTCTGACTTCCAAAAGCAAGGAGAACTACATGTTGTTGTTGTTGAGGTCGATAGTCCGAAGACATGTGTGATGCAGCTCTTCATGCTACTCTATCCTGTGCAAGCACCTTCATCTCCACATAACATCTCCTACCTACATTCACTTGAACTTGCTTACCGTAAGCGTCTCTTCGTCTTCCTCTACAATTTTTTCCAATCCACACTTCCGTTCACTACTAAATTTATGATTCCTTCATGTCTCAGAATGTGCCCTATCAACCGATCCATTCTTTTAGCCAAGCTGTGCCGTAAATTTCTTTTCGCCTCAATTCTACTCAGAACCCCCTCATTAGTTACGGAAACTACCCATCTCCAGCATTCTTCTGCGGTACAACATTTCAACATTTTCTAGTCTCGTCTTGTCTGAACTGTTTCTCATCCACATCTGATTTCCGTACAAGGTCACACTTGACAAATTTCTTCAGAAAAGTCGTCCTAACGCTTAAATCTATATCGACATAACAAATTTTTCTTCAAAAAAGTTTTTCTTGTCATTGACAGTCTACTTCTTTATCCTCTTTACCTCACTCATCGTAACTAATCTACTACTTTTACTGTCTCGTTTTCTAAGCTAGCTCCCTTAGCATCGCCATATTTAATTCGACTTCATTCCGTTGCTCTTGTTTTAATGTTGTTGATATTAATCTTATAACCACCTTCCAAACACTATCCATTCTGTTATACTGCTCTTCCGAGCCATATGCCGTCTCTGACAGAATTACAATGTATGCAGCTTATTTAAAAGTTTTTATTACGTCTCCCTGAACTTTAATTCACTTTCTAAATTTCTCTTTGGTTTACTTTACTGCTTGCTCAACGTACAGGTTAAATGACTCCAAGGGTAGGTCACTAAACTGATTCACTCCCTCCTCATTCACTGCTTACATTTCTTTTCCTTCCACTCGACTAACAGTCTGATTTCTGTATCAGCTGTTAATAACCTTCCTCTACTGAATTTTATACCCTATACCTTCTGCTTTTCTAAAATTGTACTCCATTCATCATGTTCAAAAGCTTTCGCTCAGTTTACAAATGCTACAAACTTAGATTTTACTTTTATTAACCTGTCTTGTAACATAAGTTGTAGGGTCAGTATTGCTCCGCGGATCCATATATCGTCCCAGCATCCCAACAGATCTTCCCGACGTCGGCTTCTACCAGTTAGTCCGTTCTTCTATAAATAACTTAGTCCAGTATTTTGCAACAACGACTTAAATTGATAATTCGATACTATTCACTCCAGTTAGCACCTGCTTTTTTTCGGAGTTGGAATTACTACACTGTTCTTGAAGTCTGATGGTAGTTTGCCTATTTCATATTATATATACATAATTACATAAGCAAATAGATAACTACTTAAATAACTATAATACAAAAGTAACTGACAAATAAATTTAAATTTCAGTGGCTGATACTCTTTATCTTAAAAGTCATCAAGTTTTAGATCAAGTCGTCTGTTACTTCAGTAAAATGTAAATTCGTCAATATTGGTCAGTGTTGACCGGGAGATCAGTAACAAGTGACATGACCATCTGCAAAGGGTGTCATCTCTATGACTGTCAGTTAAAACAGAGAACAAATCTTCGGTAAATGAGCTGCTGCCCTTTGGTCTGAAAATCACGTAGTCTCGTAAAATGTGGTGTACTGTGATCCGCACAGCACAAGCACGGCCAATGTGTGATACTTGTGCCGTAACAAGTTGGTCATCGTGAGGTGCAGTTTCCCAAAAAAAAAAAAAAAAAAAAAATATCTTAAAAATAATTTTTTTTGAAAAAAAATGGCCGAATATTTTGTGAAATGACTTGTCAGCAAAGAAAAAATAAAAGAGATTACAGAAACGTTAGACGTGCCTCTGAATGACAGAGCAAATGAGAGCCGATTGAGATTTTGAAGGTTACTTTATTATTTATAATCTCAGAATTTCAAAGAATACCAAAGTATTATTCTACAGGCCGTGCAGCCTGCTGTTACGTGGTCTTGACGTATTTCTATCATCTATGCCCGAAGCTGTAAGCAGCTAAAGGCCTAGATTTCACTATAATTTCATTCTTCGAGAGCTGCAAGATCACCAATGACATATGTACAGATACCAGCTTCATATAACAATTTCTCAGTCTGAAACACTTCGCAGTAGAGAATCCTTCAAGTATAAGGGACGAGAATACGTGCTGCTCAAGAAATAATCTCTTCCTTACAAGTTTTGTCGACATCAATGTTATTTCTCACTAATATTTCCAGATAAAAGAAATGAATATAAAAAAGTGAATAAAGCTGGAACCGTAAACCAGAGAAGCAGTTCTAACCGATTGGAGGGTTCTACTTACAAAGGAATGGTCCAATCTGACATGTCGAAACCCACACTGAAGCTTTTTATGCAGGAAGAAAACAATGAAAGAAATGCACTGACAAAAATTTGGTTGCTAAGACGCACTGCAACTATTTTATACGTATTAAAGTTATTCCTTTTTTCACATGAAGATCCGCTTATGGCACCGGTTTGTACTGCCCTTCCTGTGTAGCGAACGATCGGCTGTGACAAGAGGAAGTATTGTAACGTAGTGCTAATATCTGGAGGGACACAAGCGAATCTGAAGCGCCTGAACCATACAAAAACTGTCACGTATCACGAATGTTTTGAATAAGAAGCAGTTCATACTGTCAGCTAAAATGTTGCATATGAACTCGTAATTCTTACGAAGGTGAATATCAGGGGAAAATAAATCACTATCGTGTTTGATGTTACATTACTTATGACTTCAGTCAATCGTGACTTAAATATTGGAATGAAATATTGTCTTACACGTACATCAGTTTATAACAGTTCCTGTAGAACTGTTCTTATAATAACTTCTGAATAATGTATATTTTGGTAACGATGAACAGTTCCTTGCATATTCATCATAATCTTTACAGTGAAACCAAGTGTCACTGGACAGAAGAAAACAAATATTATCCTTGCACTAGCTACCCATGACGAATGTAAAACTAATGTTTTCAGACACGTCACAGTAATTACTAATTTGATTTAGACAGAACTGCGCTGGAGTAAGAAATGGTGCTAGCCGTTGCTTTGCTTGATGTGCTGTATACCGAGCATATTTAAATCAATTCATAAAATGTGCCAATTCGGACTTCACTGCGTAAATGAACGAAATTTAAGAACATCATTCTCCTGAGAAACCTCAAGTGACACGTAGGTATCAGGATTTATACTGTCGGAAAATTTCTTTAAAAATGCTTTCCACAGTCGAAAAAAATCCTATATCGAGATTCACTCTGGTTATTCTGGTTGAATATGAATTACATCAATAGTCCTTACGTCGTCCTCCAGAAAGACAGACATATCGTTAGGTCCAGGCCAGAAGTCCAGCAAAAGCAATGAATTAATTTCAGCAATTGGTTAGAACCCATTTCGAATGAAATGTTGAAAATTATTCTTTCCAATTTTTCCCGGTTTTGATAGGTCGATTACACTTTTTTTATTTTTATTTTTTATCCTAATAAGCCTTGTGGTCCCTGGAGACAGATATAAAGCTGTCGCAACACTAATTCACTCATACTTCTCACAGTCAGTGTTGTATATGAATGTGCGAAGGCATTTACTAATTGCGCAACAGATTGTCTTTTTTCACGTCGAAATGATAAAGTGCAGTTCACTCCTAGTTCTTTCACGAAACCTGACAGACCGGCAATAGACACAGCAGAAACTTTGTCTTCGCATCAGCTACGAATTAATAGCATCTTCTCTGCACTTTTACTTGAAGTAAAGTTCGTTCATTTGCGGCTTTCTACACTGTTCGGTTTCTTCAAGTTGCTTAACCAGGTCATGGAAGACTGGAAATGAACAATGTTCATCTAGGTTGCGATTCAGAGGGCCCTGTCTCGTAGGTCAACATCAGTAACAGTATTCTGCCTCTCAAAAGCAGCTCTACATGGTTCATATCTCACGAAAATTCCTCTAAAGAACTGTTTGTCGTGTTATTTATTCACGTTTATGGGTTTATGTTGATTATTAATGGGGGAGAGGAGGGGGGTAACGGGACTTCCTGGCCGTCCTTCTCGGTTTTGCGAGCTTCATTTTGGCGAATATTTATTAGTTCGTGTAAGTCTTTCTTGCATTTATACAGTTCACGGTGAGATTTTACGAAGCAAAATCGAGTTTGCACATTGCTTAACATTAGGCGTCAAACACAATGAATATTAATTCAGTTTTACCTCCATTGTTAACACTTTCACTACTACAAAAACAATTGACACTTATTATGAATATTAAATGAGTTGAAATTTGAGTGAATAGTAACTGGGCACCGTTGTTTCAGACTGTCAACGAAAGCTGAAATTCGCATTACAAATTACGACTGCGCCAAGGCGTGTTAATCTGTTTACTCATGGGCTGTCAACCAAGCTAATTTGCCTCTATGTTGCTCATGCCGGGTCTGCTACAGCTACGGTAGGGGGTATTTATTTCTCCAGACGTATGGCGAGCTTTGAATTTGCCAGTTTTCAGTATTTTTAAAAAGTACTTACAGTACGTCTTGGCAGCTAAGATTTTGGCAGGGTCTTTCTTTTGGTGTATTCTTCTGGAATAAAAAATTTTTGGGCACTTTTTGACATGTGTTGGGCCATTCCCATATCAGCGCTCTTTCCGCGTAAGTAGTGCATCAGTGTTCCAGCTGTTACGGTACTTTGTTTCTGATATTAAATATTTAAATAGATGATTCTGCGTAATAATATTGACAACATTTCTGCCCCAACGTTCGAGGTGAAATTTTTCATACCGGGGGCAGCTAATTTGGCGTCAGATTCTCTCTTTATTTTAATTGATATGGTAATCAAACGAATATGGTAGTACTTTTTGTGACTTGTCCGACTTTTCGTAAATTATCTGACTTGTTTTCTAACATTTTATGCAGACATTTTTGATGTTATCAGAGTGGCTGGCTCATCCACATTTTTTTGAGTAGTCTGCCAGTAATATTTCCCCGTGTAGTTCCTTTAGTTCTTGTCTTTCTTGTATTCTGATTATAGTTTTAGCACGTTTCGCGATCTTACGTTATCTTAAGAGATGTGACATAGTGTGGTTGTGTGGGTGACTGATTGAGGTTGGGAATGAGTGAACGTAATCCTATAGGCTTACTGCTCATTGTTTGACCACATTATTTCCTACTAATTTTTGTATGGGCGCTGATAACCTTGCCACTGAGACCCCAGAGACTACAATTACATACACACATCCTCGTAACAGTAAAATAATGTGATTCAATGCGACTCACATACTGATAACATGCCTGGACATTCCAAGAGTAATATCATATGAAATGGAACTGACTGAGTAGGTGATCTGCAGTGCAGATTGAAACGGTAGTCAGTAATAAAAATGTTTACATCCAGAGGGTGTTTGTTTATTTATTACAACAAAAGAGAACACGGTTCCTAGACATGGCGTCTGTTGTGGCTTTACCGTTTGAATGTAACGTGTTATTAAGTCATTATTCAATAGATTAAAAGGAAGGTCAGCGTTGCTCGTAATATAGATGTTTTATTGATAGCAGAACCGATTTTCGATCGCATAGTGATCATCTTCGTGCTGTACACATAACCAAAACTGAGAAGCGATCACAATAACTGAGTTACTGTGTACACCACCGAAGATGATCACTATGCGATCGAAAATCGATTCTGCTATGAATAAAACATCAATATTACGACCAACGCTGACCTTCCTTTTAATTTAACATATAGCCACGAAGCCCACGCCTACTCAAGAGGACGTTGTTATCAGGCGAAAGAAAACTGGCGTTCTACGGATTGGAGCGTGGAATGTCAGATCCCTTAATCGGGCAGGTAGGTTAGAAAATTTTAAAAGGGAAATGGATAGATTAAAGTTAGATATAGTGGGAATTAGTGGCAGGAGGAACAAGACTTCTGGTCAGGTGAATACAGGGTTATAAATAAAAAATCAAATAGGGGTAATGCAGGAGTAGGTATAATTATGAATAAAAAAATAGGTGTACGGGTAAGCTACTACAAACAGCATAGTGAACGCATTGTTGTGGCCAAGATAGACACGAAGCCCACGCCTACTACAGTACTACAAGTTTATATGCCTACTAGCTCTCCAGATGACGAAGAAATTGATGAAATGTATGATGAGATAAAAGAAATTATTCAGGTAGTGAAGGGAGACGAAAATTTAATAGTCATGGGTGACTGGAATCCGTCAGTAGGAAAAGGGAGAGAAGGAAACATAGTAGGTGAATATGGATTGGGGCTACGAAATGAAAGAGGAAGCCGCCTGGTAGAATTTTGCACAGAGCATAACTTAATCATAGCTAATACTTGGTTTAAGAATCATTAAAGAAGGTTGTATACAAGGAAGAAGCCTGGAGATACTAAAAGGTATCAGATAGATTATATAATGGTAAGACAGAGATTTAGGAACCAGGTTTTAAATTGTAAGACATTTCCAGGGGCAGATGTGGACTCTGACCACAATCTATTGGTTATGAACTGTAGATTAAAACTGAAGAAACTGCAAATAGGTGGGAATTTAAGGAGATGGGACCTGGATAAACTGAAAGAACCAGAGATTGCACAGAGTTTCAGGAAGAGCATAAGGGAACAATTGACAGGAATGGGGGAAAGAAATACAGTAGAAGAAGAATGGGTAGCTTTGAGGGATGAAATAGTGAAGGCAGCAGAGGATCAAATAGGTAAAAAGACGAGGGCTAGTAGAAACCCTTGGGTAACAGAAGAGATATTGAATTTAATGATGAAAGGAGAAAATATAAAAATGCAGTAAATGAAGCAGGCAAAAAGGAATACAAACGTCTCAAAAAATGATATCGACAGGAAGTGCAAAATGGCTAAGCAGGGATGGCTAGAGGACAAATGTAAGGATGTAGAGGCTTATCTCACTAGGGGTAAGATAGATACTGCCTACAGGAAAATTAAAGAGACCTTTGGAGAAAGGAGAATCACTTGCATGAATATCAAGCGCTTTGATGGAAACCAGTTCTAAGCAAAGAAGGGAAAGCAGAAAGGTGGAAGGAGTATATAGAGGGCCTATACAAGGGCGTTGTACTTGCGGCCAATATTATGGAAATGGAAGAGGATGTAGATGAAGATGAAATAGGAGATATTGCGGGAAGAGTTTGACGGAGCACTGAAAGACCTGAGTCGAAACAAGGCCCCCGGAGTAGACAACATTCCATTAGAACTACTGACAACCTTGGGAGAGCCACTCCTGAGAAAACTCTACCATCTGGTGAGCAAGATGTATGAGACAGGCGAAATACCCTCAGACTTCAAGAAGAATATAATAATCCCAATCCCAAAGAAAGCAGGTGTTGACAGATGTCAAAATTACGGAACTATTAGTTTAATAAGTCACAGCTGCAAAATACTAACACGAATTCTTTACAGACGAATGGAAAAACTGATAGAAGCCGACCTCGGGGAAGATCAGTTTGGATTCCGTAGAAATGTTGGAACACGTGAGGCAATACTGACCGTACGACTTATCTTAGAAGCTAGGTTAAGGAAAGGCAAACCTACGTTTCTAGCATTTGTAGACTTAGAGAAAGCTTTCGACAATGTTGACTGAAATACTCTCTTTCAAATTCTGAAGGTGGCAGGGATTAAATACAGGGAGCGAAAGGCTATTTACAAATTCTACAGAAACCAGATGGCAGTTATAAGAGTCGAGGGATATGAAAGGGAAGCAGTGGTTGGGAAGGGAGTGAGACAGGGTTGTAGCCTCTCCCTGATGTTATTCAATCTGTATATTGAGCAAGCAGTAAAGGAAACAAAAGAAAAGTTCGGAGTGAGTATTAAAATCCACGGAAAAGAAATAACAACTTTGAGATTCGCCGATGACATTGTAATTCTGTCAGAGACAGCAAAGGACTTGGAAGAGCAGTTGAACGGAATGGATAGTGTCTTGAAAGGAGGATATATGATGAACATCAACAAAAGCAAAACGATGATAATGGAATGTAGTCGAATTAAGTCAGGTGATGCTGAGGGAATTAGATTAAGAAATGAGACACTTAAAGTAGTAAAGGAGTTTTGCTATTTGGGGAGCAAAATAACTGATGATGGTCGAAGTAGACAGGATATCAAATGTAGACTGGCAATGGCAAGGAAAGCGTTTCTGAAGAAGAAAAATTTGTTAACATCGAGTATAGACTTAAATGTCAGGAAGTCGTTTCTGAAAGTATTTGTATGGAGTGTAGCCATGTATGGAATTGAAACGTGGACGATAAATAGCTTAGACAAGAAGAGAATAGAAGCTTTTGAAATGTGGTGCTACAGAAGAATGCTGAAGATTAGATGGGTTGATCACATAACTAATGAGGAGGTATTGAATAGAGTTGGGGAGAAGAGGAGCTTGTGGCACAACTTGACTAGAAGAAGGGATCGGTTGGTAGGACATGTACTGAGACATCGAGGGGTCACCAGTTTAGTATTGGAGGGCAGCGTGGAGGGTAAAAATCGTAGAGGGAGACCAAGAGATGAATACACTAATCAGATTCACAAGGATGTAGGCTGCAGTAGGTACTGGGAGATGAAGAAGCTTGCACAGGATAGAGTAGCATGGAGAGCTGCATCAAACCAGTCTCAGGACTGAAGACCACAACAACAACAACAACATATATGGTCATTGTGCACACAGCACTCCATAGAGTCGCTAATCAATTATTCAATAGTGTTGAGTTTATGTGAATGGGCTTTGCGCTGGGGTTTGCGCACAAGTGGAAGTCAATTTAAAAGTTATTTTATTTAACATCAGTAAGCTACAAATACACTTTCACCAAACAAAATACACTCTAAGACAAAAAAGAACGACGCCTCGAAGGAATTATCTGAACAGGATGGAAATCGGTAGATGTAACGTCCATTAAGAGACAAAAAAAATTATTAGAATTTCAGAAAAATTGGATGATTTATTCAATGGAAAGAGCTTTGAAAAATGATCAAGACAATAACTCTTTAGTCCACCTCTGATCCTTATGCAAGCAGTTATTCGGTTTGGCATTGGATATCCTTCTGAGGGATATCATGAGAAATTCCGTCCAATTGGCGCTTTAGTCGGAATCCCGAGCTGGTTAGAGTGTCCTGCCTATAATGAACTAAACGTTCTCAATTGGGGAGAACAATTTTTTGCTGACAAAAATAGAGTTTGCAAGCAGTGGAATCTCTCGCCGTGTGCGGGGGGGGGAGGGGGGGGGGGCTCGGCTTTATCTTACGGAAATGCAAACCCAGGAAGCCTTGCCATAAATGGCAACAAATCGTTGCGTAGACTATCGTCGACGTACCGCTGAGCTGTTAGGATGTGGAGGACAAGAACCATATTGGTCCTGTTGTGCAAATAAATGGCACTTGCAACCCATCACTCCTGCTTGTCGGGCCGTATGAGTGGTAAAAATCAGGCTGGTATCCGACCATTGTCCGGGGCGTCTTCAGACACGTCTTCGACCTGGAATCTCATTGAACGAAATAGAATTGTCTTCAGTGATGAGTCCTCCTTCGAACTGAGCCCCAATGAACAGCGTTGTCTGGAGACGCCGAACGTCGGTGGAATACCAACCCACCTTTCGCCCTGCATATATGTCTGTCTTAAACTTGTTGTGCACCATGTCCACTGCAACGGACAGCTGCCATTAGCCATTTTTGTGGTGTTTGGAGTTAGTCCTAAGTGTGGAAACACTCTCAGTCCACTGTAGTGGCCTTGCTCGATTGGTGATGTTCCCTAGGTAGTTTCTGCTGAACACTTCACTCGCAAGTGCTCGCACAGCACAGTGCTAGCTAAGATGGCAAGCATGAAGCAAAAACGATAGGCAGCATCTACTATTACTCGTGGCTGTTTCTGTGGGCGTTCATCAAGGTTAGTAAATACTTTTACATTTGTTGCCTGGTGGTACTGCTATATAGTTATCAAATTTTTATAGTTTTTATATTTTTGTAGTTTCTGTAACGCATTGTATCTGCACATTCAAATGGACATCGTGCATTACAGGTCTTACTGGACTCTGACCGTTGTGTGGCACTTTCTCGATCAAGGTGGCAACTGACAACATGATTAACTGCGCATTATCGACTATTCAAACATTTTAGTGATTATCATTGGGTATTTCCAGTGAGCGACCTCGTTGTGTCATTTTCGTTTCTGTCAGTTTCAGAACGTAATTTAAGAACGTTGTGTCACTACAATCTCCAAATGGTTTGGCAATTCGTGCATTCATGCCGCTTCAGCTTGTATGACTGTGCAACCAATATGCCAAGTTGTACGCTGGAGCAAAAAGGAGAAGAAAATAGTATCCAATGGCCCTTTTTTATAGTGCTACGACAGTCATGTGGGAAGTGTTTTGGGTCAATACCTGGCATTACATGCCCACAAACGTCGAAACAGGAGATGGTACTTGCACATTTTCTTCCATTCCATTGACTATGGTAGACTGTTTGCATCTGCATAGGCAGGCTGGGAACGAAGTTCGACACATTGACTTCAAAGCTTCGGTATCCAGATGTCTTGTAAACATAGGAAAGCTTGAAAAGGCCCCAACAAAGAGAAGGAGACCATCAGCCACACCACCAACAAAAAAAAACCAGGTCCGTTTCCAGAGCGGCTCAGGATGTCCGACTCCATGTCATTGGCCGAAACTAATGGACATCAAGAATGCGAATAGATGCCACAACAGTGCGTACTAAAAATACTAAACGCATGTGTTCTAAATATAAAGAACCGTTGTGTCCTAGCTGCTTCGACAATTTACGCTCGAAGCAGGCAGACTGCTGAATTTGTGGTCTGGTCGTCACATGCACAGTGTCCACCCCCGTAAAAATTACAATAATGAATAACGTATAATATTCTAAGTCAGCACTTCATGTGTTTAACTTAGTGAAACCGTTTTCATCCGCTTTCTCAAGCCTATTAATGAGTAGTACATCACAGCGTTAACATAAAATTTAATTTACATTTCTCTGTTTAGTAATTGTTCAGAGATTTTAGGTCGATGTTAAAAGTGTTGGAATTACAGAAGTTTTGTTGAAATTAATAATTGTTTCACAACTGTACAGATAAGCGTTAATATTGTTTCGACTGTGTCTTGGCTAGATCATGAGAATAAGATAAAAGAAATTATGTCGCTTATAGAGGCATAAAGAGTTATTTTTTTCTCATTCCAGAGGCAAATGGTATGAGAAAGGAAACGACGACAGGGGAAAGTGGGACAGAACCTGGTATCTCAACTTTTTACTCATATAATTTGTTTTTAGAAATCAACAAGTCTGCACATTAAGGTTATGCAGATGTTTTTATTTTCAACAACATAGTATTAATCCGGTTTTAGTGACAAGAAAACCACCTCAACAAAATAATAACCTCATTAAGTAGAAAAATACCTCCTTTTGCTCGACCCATGGGGTATACATGGTTCTTAACAGGAAAATTTTCAAAATATAACACTAAGCTAGTTAAAATTCTCAGTACCACTACACAACATGATTTTTTATTTTTTTGTAATTTTCATTGTTCCTGAAGTACTTTTACGCGTGGTTTTTAGATCTGTTATTAGTTTTTGCTATTATGAACTTTTTGTCACAAATCAAGTAAACTCATTTTTCATTCAAATCTAAGTTCTACAAAGAGAAATTTTATTGCAAATAAGAGAAATATTATGTCAATAAGATGGTATAGTTGGGCTCACTTGTCTCACTCATCTGACTGTCAGTCAGGAAATTTTATAATTCATTGTTGACCTACTATGGTGTTATGAGGTGATATTTGTAGAGTTTTGCAGTTTCATAGAAGTACATTTTCACAAGTGTTTGAATAACCGAAACATATTCTGTTACGTTTGTGATAGCTACATAATTGCTAAGCAAAGAAAGGACATTATTACTTTCGTGAGAAACATGACGGCAGACTACTGTATTACGCTAAAAAGAGATGGCACTGGGGATGGTAGACACTCAAAGAAGACAAGTCCCGTCCCTCGTCAGGAAGAATTCGATACAATGAAATCAGTGAATGGAAATCAAATTGTCATACATTTATTGTGTTTTTGTAATTATTTGCATTTTAGGTGAACATATACGACTGTCTACTCTAGTGAAGTGTGTAGCGATTCTACACAAGGCTACAAAATAATTTTTAACGCAACTGAAAAATGTTACCTGTCAGAATAAAAGTGTGAATTTAGCTAAAACTTCCGACGGTATTTGTACAAAAATCTGACATTATAGAGGAAAATCAAAATCAGATTTGAAATTAGAATGAAAAACACTTTAAGTATCATTCTACAGTCATAAAACATCGTCCCAAAAGCTTTTACAAAATTGTAGCGCAGTGTCCTAATTAGAAACAGATACACATGTTACTAAAAAATGTCGCCCAAATTTTCCTCATCTATGGAATATGATTCACAAGTCCAGCACGACGACACAAACACTGGAGCCATCCTTCCTTCAACAACGTGAGTGAACGCAGCCTACTAAAAAAAATGCAATCTTCGTCGGAATCTTATTCGCCTGATAAAAAGGAAGAATATCGTTTTTCCATTTTCTTTTTTTGACGTGGCGTAGTCTCTACACTTGCAAATACACTCTTTTTATTACTGTGCCCTTTTACTTTTTTCCCTTAAAGAGTTTTCGTTTTGCGTTTCCTGGCTTTTTCTTTAGCTTCCAAATCATTTTTGTATGGAGAGGAGGTCAGTATTTCTATTTTGCTCTTTGTCTTTCTATTGGTGATTTTCTGTGCGCTTTCTACCAATTCAACCTTTGCAAGAGACATTAGAAACTTTGGAGACACAGGGAATGACGATGCGTACCAGAAGTTTCATCAGCCACAATCAATTTGCCCGATATCATTTCCAAAGTCCCAGCAACAGTTACCACTTCATCCCGTGATTCTGGAAATTTTTCGGTTGTAGAAGACAGAGAAACTTTGCCTTGGAGCACTTTGGTTTCAAAGTAAGTCATCTTTAAATGTTTCAGCTTCCGATGCTTGCCATTGCGGTGCTTAGCCTTGTAGTTGTGTTTACTTCTTTGAAGAGTGGTGGTAAAACCGAGTTGGCCCAGCTTTCCCCACTAGGTGTACACTGTTTTACCCCACAGTGCAAAATCGAACAATAGGTGGCATTGGAAAGTGCATCATTTAACTTTGAAATCCACTAAAAAACATACTTAATTATAGAAATTAATTATCAGGTAACATTGCTCTTCTAATCTCTGCTCCAAGAATCGGCAACACTGAATTTCAGCATAAATATTAAAAAGCTCAAGAAGGGAAAGGAATAGATGCCCTTTAATGACGAATATCTGCAAGTCCCAGAAATGGCGGCTCCTAGTGGTTCTGTAGCCAGACCAGTACCAACACTTGTCACAGAAATCTGGAGGTATTCTGTTTGACCAACACCACCTTGTTGACCAGCATATCCGGGTTCAAAAATGTCTCTGAGCACTATGGGACTTAACATCTTAGGTCGTCAGTCCCCTAGAACTTAGAACTACTTAAACCTAACTAACCTAAGGACATCACACACATCCATGCCCAAGGCAGGATTCGAACCTGCGACCGTAGCAGCCCAGCAGTTCCGGACTGCAGCGCCTAGAACCGCACGGCCACCGCGGCCGGCTGCATATCCGGTTTCACCCAACTTTCCACTACTGGTACGGATGTACCGGCAGTCATGGCATGTTCAGTGGCTTGCGAGGTATTCATGTAGATTCTGAAGCAGCTAAATATCAAGACCTTAGGTGGAAAACCAGTCTTAAGCAAAGAAGGGAAGGCTGAAAGATTGAGAGAGACTGTACAAGGGAGACGTACTTAAGGGCAATATTAAAGAAGTGGAAGAGGACATAGATGAAAATGAAAAGGGAGACATGTTACTGCGCGAAGAATATGACAGAGCACTGACACACCTAAGTCGAAGCAAGGTCCTGGGAGTAGATAACTTTCCGTTACAACGATTGATCGCCATGGGAGAGTTAACGGCGGCAAAACTCTTCCATTTGGTGCGCAAGATGTATGAGACAGGCGAAGTACCCTCATACTTCTTGAAAAATATAATTCAAATTCCAAAGAAAGCAGGTATTGAGAGGTGTGAATATTATCAAACTATCAATGTACTAAGTCACTGTTGCAAAATACTAACACAAGTTAATTACAGAAGAATGGGAAAACTAACATAAGCTGATCTCGTGCAACATCAGTTTGGATTCTGGAGAAATGTAGGAACAGGCGACGCAATATTGGCCCTACGACTTCTCTTAGAACATAGGTTAAGGAAAGGCAAACCCATGTTTATAGCATTCGTAGACTTAGCTTTTAACAATGTTCACTGGAATACTCTCTGTGAAATTCTGAGGATAGCACGGTTAAAATACAGGGAGAGAAAGGCTATTTACAATTTGTACAGAAACCATACGGCAGTTGATAGAGCTGAGGGGCATGAGAGGGAAGCAGTGGTTGGGAAGAGAGTGAGACAATGTTGTAGCCATCCCCTACGTTATTCAATGTGTGCATTGAGCAAGGAATAAAAGAAAGAAAGGAAACATTTGCAGTAGGAATTACAGTTTAGGGAGATGAAATAAAAGCTTGGAGATGACTTTGTAATTCTGTTCAGAGACAGCAAAGGACTTGGAAGCAGTTGAATGAATGGACAGTGTCATGAAAGAAGAATTGTTGAGTGGTACTTAAGTAAATAAATTAGTGAAATCAAAGTGAAGTAGAAATTAGAATATAAATGGAAAACTTGGTATAGTTTAGAGAGTTACATACTGGCATTCAGCGGGCAGAACAGCAGAACAGAAGAGACAATGACCGTGAAGTCAGCAAGTTCCACATAAGTGGGCGCTGTTGATTCAGCCATCAGGGCATCACCCGACCGGCTCACGTGTTTCTCAGTTGTCGCATGTGAGCAAAGGCCCTCGCCTACATCCCAAGAGCTAATGACCGACGTTAAGAAGATTCTTCGAGAAGTTTTCAACGGGACAGAAGAGGCAATGACCGGCTCACGTGTTTCTCAGTCGTCACATATGATCAAAGGCCCTCGCCTACATTCCAAGAGCCAATGACCGACGTTAAGAAGATTCTTCGGGAAGCTTCTCAACGTGACAGAAGAGGCAATGACCGTGAAGTCGTTCACCTTCAATAAACTGAAGTGAATAAATACGCGAGGCGCAGTGGGCCCGAGAGACGGAGACGGAGACGGAGACGAGAGATGAAGAAGATGAAGAAGTGAAGAAGCGTAGCAGTAGTTTTCAGTCAGTTTCGGTGCTGAAGACCGTCAAGCAAGAAGAGACTGCATCATGCACAGACGCACCAAGTCCGCCGCTGTAATGGAATAGCAAGCAGCAGCCTCGGCGCCAGAAGACAGAAGTTAAAAGGTATTTTAAGTCTGATTTTTACGTGCCTGGGTGACTCGTGTGGACGGGAAGGAGACGACCTCACATTATCAGTCACCTGTGAGCTGGGATGAACATCTGACAGCCGATGACTGGCAAGCAGGAGTCCGTTGTTCGAGTCCGGGACACTGGCCGTGCCCGCCGCGCCGCTCCACTGGCCGACGCACAACACTGACACACGTGGCTGCTTAAAGAAGAGAAACACTGGGAGACTACATCCAAGGTATTACCATCCAATGCACGACATCGCTCGCAATAATTAAACAGCCACCTCGCGCTGCGCGTCTCCAGTCAGTTGGGCGAGATGGCGACACGAGATACACACTGCCACACGTAATCAGACGCCGCCGCCGCCGCCGCTGCCGCAGCAGAAGGCTTCGCAAACGACACAGCTGCCGCTCTCTGAACCAGAACACCCAGTAAAATACAGTTGTACGAAACTTTCAATAAAAGTTATCTTATGTAAAAATGCTGTTTCATTCTACCTCATACCCGAGCCAAGGAAGAACCCACCCTGCCCACATGTTGTTAAGAGAGAAAAATTAATTTATCTGGTATTTTCACCCTGACATAATGCTTTAGAATGCTCATCCTGACAATTGACTAGCATCAAAAGAGAAAACCCAGTTACTTTTAGTATCACAACTGTTACATTTGGTGTCAGAGAAAAAATCTTTGGCTCAATATGAGGTGTGAATGACAGTCACTAAAGGTCCACAGTTAGTATTGTTTAATGTGTGAAAGGATAGAGGTGTACATAGCAGTAGTAATATTTTATTTATTTAGAAGTGTATTCTCTCTCATAATTTTAAGAGTTTGTCGAAAATATTTAAACATCCTTTTCATTCAGTGTGGTAAGATTGTGTAACTAACAGTTTGTAAAATGATGACACGAAATCGTTCAAAGTCAGAGTCAGCACCACAAGCGGTTTCTACTGAGGAAGCTATTCACAGCTTAGTTAATCAAATAGCACAGCTTAAAAATGATAATAATGCATTAATTAAACAGTTGTGTGAGGTTAGGCAAACCAATCCCTCCCATCCTAGATTCCTCAGCAGCAGCCTTAGTAACTCCTTTTTCAGGTAAACCTGGCGAAGACATAACAGCCTTTTTTGATGATTTAGTAGCAGCTGCAAAGTTAGGATCATGGTCAGATGAACAGCTCTTACAAATGACAAAGTTAAGATTGCTAGGAGAGGCTAAAGCACACGTATTATACCATGAAGAGTTACGGAATGCTCCAACATTTGAGGAATTGAAGAAAGGATTGCTTAAACGTTTTCAAAAACAAAACAGCTGTAGATTTTATAGGGAACAGTTAAACACTATCACTCGGAGGCAAAACGAGTCGTTAGAAGGCTTTGTAGATAGGATTAGAAAAGTTAATATTAACACCTATCAGTTGACAACTAGTGATGAAGCAAATAAAGTTATTTTACAAGAGGCAGAAAATAGAGCTCTGGATACATTTTTACCTGGGTTACCTCCTGAAACCTCCTGTCGTGTCAGGGCAGAGTTTCCTAAAAATCTAGGAGAAGCGAAATGTATTTTCAGCAGCAGTACGATGTTTTAGGTGCGATCGACAGGGACATATAACAAAAAACTGCAGACAACCTCAATGCACTAATTGTCAAAGAATAGGTCACACATTCAAGGAATGCAGGTCTAAGAAAGTTTTTGGAAATAGAAACCAGTTAAACTCAAACGGGAATGTCGGAGCCGCCGCCAGGCGTTCCCAAAAAAATTTCATGCCATTAAGGCGAATGTGAAGGCGGAATGCTGGTTATCTGCTACCATACAGGATAAAGAGGCAAGGATACTGGTGGATACAGGCGCAAACGTATCAATAGTGCATAATGAATGCATTGGAGAAAAGAAATATGACCCACCAAGGTATAGATTGATTGGAGTAGGAGGAGATACAGTGAAGTCATTAGGATGTACATCACAGATTTTCTATATTCACGGTGTACAATTTCAAGAGGATGTTGAAGTTGTAACCAAGGTAACTGACGGGTACGACGTGATCCTAGAGTTGGATTTCCTGAATAAACATCACGCTAAAATCGACCTCAGACAGCAAGCTGTAGAACTTAGCGGAATAGTGTTTCGGCTAGGTGACACCGCTGCAAAGCGCCCGCTGCCGCAACATTTCCCCAACCGGAAGGCGAAATCAAATACACTGCGTACAACGTCCTTGAAGGTTGATTCGCAGGATCGGATATCATCTGGCTCAGGAAAACTTTTCTGGATGACCGTTGACCCCGAGGTACCTACAGATACAGTGTGTCTAATAGAGCCATTAGAGGAAAATGAGGAATTAGATGTATCACATTGTTTTGTACGTAGAAGTGTTGTACGGGTTCAAGACGTTGAGGGAGAAAGAAAAGTACCGGTACATATTGACAACTTCGGAGTGGAGGGCAAAGAGTTGCATAAGGGAATATTAGTAGCTACAGTCAGTACTTTTGAAGAAGAAGATTTCATTTGGTCAGATATTGATAATGGTCAGAAACCAGACGCCTATAAAACCGCATTACGCCAGAAGATTGAGCATTTGAAAGGAAATGATAGAGACACGACAGAAGCAGTTTTAGTTGAGTTCCAAGATTTATTTAATGCAGAAGGTCCATTGCCAGCAACAGATATCACACAGCATAGGATCCCAAGAGGAAATAGCCCCCCAGTTTATAGGAAGCCTTATAGAGTTCCGCATCACTTACAGCCAGTACTGGATGAATTTTTAGAACAGCATCTAATAGATGGAATTATAGAATATTCTGATTAGCCTTATAATTCAAATATCGTAATTATTCCAAAGAAGTCTCCCAATGGTACAAAACGATATAGATTTTGTAGTGACTACAGACATCTTAACAAACAAACTATCTCAGATGTTTATCCTCTTCCAAACATTACAGCTATCATTGACAGTTTAGGTAACAGTAAATACTTTTCAACAATCGATTTACGTAGCGGATATCATCAATTGGAAGTTGCTCCTGAAGATAGGCATAAAACAGCATTTTCTACCCCTGGAGGCCACTGGCAATTTAAAAGAATGCCTTTCGGTTTGAAAAATGCACCAGCAACTTTTCAAAGACTACTCGATGGAGTATTGCGAGGACTCAAAACTCAGCAATGTTGTGTATATCTAGACGATATTATTATATTCTCCAAAGACATTAATGAACATGCTGTGCGTCTGCATAATGTTTTTCAGAGACTTAGAAAAACTAAATTAACATTAAATATGGAAAAATGCATTGACAGAGGTTACATACCTAGGGCATGTCATTAGTGAAAAAGGAATTAAAACAGATCCCCGATTAATTACGGCAGTTAAGGACTTCCCAACACCACAATGCGTTAAAGAAGTGCAAAGTTTCATTGGTCTCGCACCGTATTACCGAAAATATGTTCAAAATTTTGCTGAAGTTGTCCGACCCTTAACCCAATTATTGAGAAAGGGTTCAAAATTTCATTGGTCTGAAGATTGTGAATCAGCATTTCAAACCCTTAAAGATAAGTCAACACACAGTCCAGTATTAGCCTACCCAGATTATAACAAAGAATTTATTCTGTCCTGTGACACAAGTGATCATTCAGTAGGAGTTGTTTTGAGTCAGAATATTAATGGCATTGAACACCCCATAGCCTACGCTTCGAGACAACTAACAACGGCAGAAAGAAATTATTCCGCCATGGAGAAAGAATTGTTAAGTGTTATTTATGGCATCAAATACTTTAAATGCTACTTGTATGGCAGGAAATTCAAGGTTATTACAGACCACGCAGCTTTAAAATGGTTGCTTGGGTTAAAGGATCCATCTAGTCGTCTTACCCGTTGGGCCCTATGTCTTTCCGAAATGGATTTCGAAGTTATCCACAAACCAGGCATAAAACACACGAATGTAGATTGCCTAAGTCGGAAAATAGTACTTTTGTAAGCAACAGGCCGAGATACTGAGGACTGGAGAAAGGCACAAGATGAGGATACAGAATGCAAAAAATACGCAACTCAAAACCAATTTTGCTTTGAAGATGGTGTATTATGCCGTAAAACAAAACTTGGATCACGAATTGTTGTTCCCCAACACCTTAGACAAGAAATAATGGCAGAGGCACACGATCATATCCTTGCAGGACACGGTGGACAGCGGACAACTGAAAGACGTGTAGCAGAGCGATTTTGGAGGCAAACCAGAAAGCAGGATGTTGCACAGTACGTTCGTAATTGCATTGCATGCGCACAAT
Source organism: Schistocerca serialis cubense (assembly GCF_023864345.2). Classification (NCBI taxonomy): domain Eukaryota; kingdom Metazoa; phylum Arthropoda; class Insecta; order Orthoptera; family Acrididae; genus Schistocerca; species Schistocerca serialis. Next base: position 243,526,021 of record NC_064646.1, read on the forward strand.
GAGCTGAACTATCTCGTTTAAAAATACCCTTACAGAGACTCCCCGAGTGTTCATGTCCATTTCAAATCTGTAGAGTGGATCTCTACGGGCCATTTCATAAAACACCTGCTGGTAATAAGTATGTTCTTACAATTATACATCACTTTTCACGCTATCTAGCTATGGTGAGTCTCCCAGATCAGCAAGCAAATACAGTTGCCCAAGCTTTAGTTAACAACTGGATACTTAAATTTGGCGTACCTGAAGCTATTATCACAGATCAGGGATCTAATTTTATGTCTGAATTATACGTAAATTACACACCACTCCATTACACCCTCGGTGCAACAGGCGCACAGAAAGAGTTCATCGGACAATTGGCAAGATGCTTAGTTACTATATTAACGAACAACATTCTAATTGGGATACATATTTACCAATAATCGTGTCGGTATACAACGCCAAAACGCATGAAGCAACTGGCATGTCACCTTATGAAGTGGTCTATGGGAGAAAAATGCTGTCCCCTTTTGATGTAATCAGGCAGAAAAACGGAAAAGTCTGAGAAACAGTAAGAGATTTCAGTCGAATGTTGAAGGATGTATGGAAAAAGCTTCAAAAATCTAATACAAAGGCTTTGGAAGGACAGGAAAGATTAGGTTATGCCCAAGCTAAATATGCAAATTACAAAATCGGTCAGTGGGTGATGCTGTCAACCCCATATATTGCGAAAGGAAAAACGAAGATATTTGTAACAAACTACAGAGGTCCTTATAAAATTATTGAGATCACGTCACCAGTCAACGTTAAATTGCAACTGCCCGCCCGAACTACTATTGTTCATGGAAGTTGTTTAAAACCTTTTAAGGGCGCTCCAGATGTAATTCCTTCAACAATAGTGTCTGCTTTTCCGAAGGGTTGAGGAAGTTTCCGAAAAGGAAAAAGAGTGGCCATGCCAGCACAACATACAGACATGGCACCATACAATCTTCGACCAAGGGTGCGAATGTCCTATTTAAATCTTAGTAGACTGTGGATAGTATACAAATGTCAATAATTAATAAATGATAATGGTTTAATTTTTAAGAAAAAAAAGTAGAACGTAGAAACATGTAGATCTTGTAGTTAACAACGTATATCTTCTTTTCTTTGTTCTTGTTTTTACTAGGATGGTAAGTCCATAACCATGTTGTTTGCCTTTTTTTTTTCAGAAAACGCCATGCAAGCAATTCCTACACAAAACCCATCCTATCCTTCCTCAATGGCTCCCTTGACAGTTCCCTTCTGAAGTCATAAACTCACAGCAAGGCAAAAATGATACGAATGTTATGATGCAACATGTCTTAAAATTAAAAGGTGAACACAAAACTAAATTTATAATCCAAGAAATGGGGATATCTGCAACCTTTTCTTGGTGTTTCTGCTTTGTACAGTTTTCTTTTATTTAAGACGAAAATATAAGCCAAATAATAATATATCACTTCATCAAATCCCTGTTACCGGGATACCACACTCTTAACTGGTGTACTTCAGTGGTTACTTTTCAGCATTAGTGTATTAATTTTGTTTGTTGCACTTCAGTCTTTACTAAACAGTCTCATGTTAAAATAAACAATACTGTAGAATAGATATTCTTCCATTAGTATAGGGTAGATTAAACAGGTGTCGCTATGTAATTTTCAAAGTGATCATCTATTCTTGTTTATTCATTGTCATCAAGATTTGTTACACTTATTACAACCTTTTATGTGTGAACTAAGTGATTCATGAGCATACAGTGCTTCAGTAAACTGATAAAGTATTTTCAACATACTTAATGTGAAGTGTGTGTAATCTTCTAAGTCGAGAGTTTTCATTACTTGTGTTAGTGCTTTTGCCATGTGAAGAGTGGAGGAATGTTGAGTGGTAAATTCGAGGGCGAATTTCTCTGAAGGGTGGAGGAATGTTGAGTAGTACTTAAGTAAATAAATTAGTGAAATCAAAGTGAAGTAGAAATTAGAATATAAAAGGAAAACTTGGTATAGTTTAGAGAGTTACATACTGGCATTCAGCGGGCAGAACAGCAGAACAGAAGAGACAATGAATGTGAAGTCAGCATGTTCCACCTAAGCGGGCGCGGTCGATTCAGCCGTCACCGCATCGCCCGACCGGCTCACGTGTTTCTCAGTTGTCGCATGTGAGCAAAGGCCCTCGCCTACATCCCAAAAGCCAATGACCAATGTTAAGAAGATTCTTCAAGAAGCTTTTCAACGGGACAGAATAGGCAATGACCGGCTCACGTGTTTCTCAGTCGTCACATATGATCAAAGGCCCTCACCTACATTCCAAGAGCCAATGACCGACGTTAAGAAGATTCTTCGGGAAGCTTCTCAACGTGACAGAAGAGGCAATGACCGTGAAGTCGTTCACCTCCAATAAACTGAAGTGAATAAATACGTGAGGCGCAGTGGGCCCGAGAGACGGAGACTAGAGACGAAGAAGACAAAGAAGTGAAGAAGTGTAGCAGTAGTTTTCAGTCAGTTTCGGTGCTGAAGACCGTCAAGCAAGAAGAGACTGCATCATGCACAGATGCACCAAGTCCGCCGCTGTAATGGAATAGCAAGCAGCAGCCTCGGCGCCAGAAGACAGAAGTTAAAAGGTATTTTAAGTCTGATTTTTACGTGCCCGGGTGACTCGTGAGGACGGGAAGGACACGGCCTCACATTATCAGTCACCTGTGAGCTGGGATGAACATCTGACAGACGAAGACTGGCAAGCGGGAGTCCGTTGTTCGAGTCCAGGACACTGGCCTTGCCCGCCGCGCCGCTCCACTGGTGGACACACGACACTGACACACACGGCCGCTTAAAGAAGAGAAACACTGGGACACCACATCCAAGGTATCACCATCCGATGCACGACATCGCTCGACATCGCTCGCAATAATTAAACGGGCCACCTCGCGCTGCGCGTCTCCAGTCAGTTGGGCGAGACGGTGACACGAAATACACACTGCCACGCGTAATCAGACGCCGCCGCCGCCGCCGCTGCCGCAGCAGAAGGCTTCGCAAACAACACAGCTGCCGCTCTCCGAACCAGAACATCCAGTAAAATACAGTTGTACGAAACTTTCAATAAAAGTTATCTTATGTAAAAATGCTGTTTCATTCTACCTCATACCCGAGCCAAGGAAGAACCCACCCTGCCCACAGGTTGTTAAGATAGAAAAATTAATTTATCTGGTATTTTCATCCTGACATAATGCTTTAGAATGCTCATCCTGACAATTGACTAGCATCAAAAGAGAAAACCCAGTTACTTTTAGTATCACAACTGTTACATTTGGTGTCAGAGAAAAAATCTTTGGCTCAATATGAGGTGTGAATGACAGTCACTAAAGGTCCACAGTTAGTATTGTTTAATGTGTGAAAGGATAGAGGTGTACATAGCAGTAGTAATATTTTCTTTATTTAGAAGTGTATTCTCTCTCATAATTTTAAGAGTTTGTCGAAAATATTTAAACATCCTTTTCATTCAGTGTGGTAAGATTGTGTAACTAACAGTTTGTAAAATGATGACACGAAATCGTTCAAAGTCAGAGTCAGCGCCACAAGCGGTTTCTACTGAGGAAGCTATTCACAGCTTAGTTAATCAAATAGCACAGCTTAAAAATGATAATAATGCATTAATTAAACAGTTGTGTGAGGTTAGGCAAACCAATCCCTCCCATCCTAGATTCCTCAGCAGTAGCCTTAGTAACTCCTTTTTCAGGTAAACCTGGCGAAGACATAACAGCCTTTTTTGATGATTTAGTAGCAGCTGCAAAGTTAGGATCATGGTCAGATGAACAGCTCTTACAAATGACAAAGTTAAGATTGCTAGGAGAGGCTAAAGCACACGTATTATACCATGAAGAGTTACGGAATGCTCCACCATTTGAGGAATTGAAGAAAGGATTGCTTAAACGTTTTCAAAAACAAAACAGCTGTAGATTTTATAGGGAACAGTTAAACACTATCACTCGGAGGCAAAACGAGTCGTTAGAAAGCTTTGTAGATAGGATTAGAAAAGTTAATATTAACACCTATCAGTTGACAACTAGTGATGAAGCAAATAAAGTTATTTTACAAGAGGCAGAAAATAGAGCTCTGGATACATTTTTACCTGGGTTACCTCCTGAAACCTCCTGTCGTGTCAGGGCAGAGTTTCCTAAAAATCTAGCGGAAGCTGTATCTGTGGCGACGGCTTTCGAAGAAATAGACATTGCCACCAGATACAAGGAGAAGCGAAATGTATTTTCAGCAGGAGTACGATGTGTTAGGTGCGATCGACAGGGACATATAACAAAAAACTGCAGATAACCTCAATGCACTAATTGTCAAAGAATAGGTCACACATTCAAGGAATGCAGGTCTAAGAAAGTTTTTGGAAATAGAAACCAGTTAAACTCAAACGGGAATGTCGGAGCCGCCGCCAGGCGTTCCCAAAAAAATTTCATGCCATTAAGGCGAATGTGAAGGCGGAATGCTGGTTATCTGCTACCATACAGGATAAAGAGGCACGGATACTGGTGGATACAGGCGCAAACGTATCTATAGTGAGTAATGAATGCATTGTAGATAATAAATATGACCCTCCAAGGTATAGATTGAGTGGAGTAGGAGGAAGTACAGTGAAGTCATTAGGATGTACATCACTGATTTTCTATATTCACGGTGTACAATCTCAAGAGGATGTAGAAGTGGTAACAAAGGTAACTGACGGGTATGACGTGATCCTAGAGTTGGATTTCCTGAATAAACATCACGCTAAAATCGACCTCAGACAGCAAACTGTAGAACTTAGCGGAATAGTGTTTCGGCTAGGTGACACCGCTGCAAAGCGCCCGCTGCCGCAACATTTCCCCAACCGGAAGGCGAAATCAAATACACTGCGTGCAACGTCCTTGAAGGTTGATTCGCGGGATCGGATATCATCTGGCTCAGGAAAACTTTTCTGGATGACCGTTGACCCCGAGGTACCTACAGATACAGTGTGTCTAATAGAGCCATTAGAGGAAAATGAGGAATTAGATGTATCACATTGTTTTGTACGTAGAAGTGTTGTACGGGTTCAAGACGTTGAGGGAGAAAGAAAAGTACCGGTACATATTGACAACTTCGGAGTGGAGGGCAAAGAGTTGCATAAGGGAATATTAGTAGCTACAGTCAGTACTTTTGAAGAAGAAGATTTCATTTGGTCAGATATTGATAATGGTCAGAAACCAGACGCCTATAAAACCGCATTACGCCAGAAGATTGAGCATTTGAAAGGAAATGATAGAGACACGATAGAAGCAGTTTTAGTTGAGTTCCAAGATTTATTTAATGCAGAAGGTCCATTGCCAGCAACAGATATCACACAGCATAGGATCCCAAGAGGAAATAGCCCCCCAGTTTATAGGAAGCCTTATAGAGTTCCGCATCACTTACAGCCAGTACTGGATGAATTTTTAGAACAGCATCTAAAAGATGGAATTATAGAATATTCTGATTCGCCTTATAATTCAAATATCGTAATTATTCCAAAGAAGTCTCCCGACGGTACAAAACGATATAGATTTTGTTGTGACTACAGACACCTTAACAAACAAACTATCTCAGATGTTTATCCTCTTCCAAACATTATAGCTATCATTGACAGTTTAGGTAACAGTAAATACTTTTCAACAATCGATTTACGTAGCGGATATCATCAATTGGAAGTCGCTCCTGAAGATAGGCATAAAACAGCATTTTCTACCCCTGGAGGCCACTGGCAATTTAAAAGAATGCCTTTCGGTTTGAAAAATGCACCAGCAACTTTTCAAAGACTACTCGATGGAGTATTGCGAGGACTCAAAACTCAGCAATGTTGTGTATATCTAGACGATATTATTATATTCTCCAAAGACATTAATGAACATGCTGTGCGTCTGCGTAATGTTTTTCAGAGACTTAGAAAAGCTAAATTAACATTAAATATGGAAAAATGCATTGACAGAGGTTACATACCTAGGGCATGTCATTAGCGAAAAAGCAATTAAAACAGATCCTCGATTAATTACGGCAGTTAAGGACTTCCCGACACCACAATGCGTTAAAGAAGTGCAAAGTTTCATTGGTCTCGCACCGTATTACCGAAAATATGTTCAAAATTTGGCTGAAGTTGTGCGACCCTTAACCCAATTATTGAGAAAGGGTTCAAAATTTCATTGGTCTGAAGATTGTGAATCAGCATTTCAAACCCTTAAAGATAAGTTAACACACAGTCCAGTATTAGCCTACCCAGATTATAACAAAGAATTTATTCTGTCCTGTGACACAAGTGGTCATTCAGTAGGAGTTGTTTTGAGTCAGAATATTAATGGCATGGAACACCCCATAGCCTACGCTTCGAGACAACTAACAACGGCAGAAAGAAATTATTCCACAATGGAGAAAGAATTGTTAAATGTTATTTATGGCATCAAATACTTTAAATGCTACTTGTATGGCAGGAAATTCAAGGTTATTACAGACCACGCAGCTTTAAAATGGTTGCTTGGGTTAAAGGATCCATCTAGTCGTCTTATCCGTTGGGCCCTATGTCTTTCCGAAATGGATTTCGAAGTTATCCACAAACCAGGCAAAAAACACACGAATGTAGATTGCCTAAGTCGGAAAATAGCACTTTCGTTAGCAACAGGCTGAGATACTGAGGATTGGAGAAAGGCACAAGATGAGGATACAGAATGCAAAAAATACGCCACTCAAAACCAATTTTGCTTTGAAGATGGTGTATTATGCCGTAAAACAAAATTTGGACCGCGAATTGTTGTTCCCCAACACCTTAGACAAGAAATAATGGCAGAGGCCCATGATCATATCTTTGCAGGACACGGTGGACAGCGGACAACCGAAAGACGTGTAGCAGAGCGATTTTGGAGGCAAACCAGAAAGCAGGATGTTGCGCAGTACGTTCGTAATTGCATTGCGTGCGCATAACAAGCTGAACTTTCTCGTTTAAAAGTACCCTTACAGAGGCTCCCCGAGTGTTCATGTCCATTTCAAATCTGTGGAGTGGATCTCTACGGGCCATTTCATAAAACACCTGCTGGTAATAAGTATGTTCTTACAATTATACATCACTTTTCACACTATCTAGCTATGGTGAGTCTCCCAGATCAGCAAGCAAATACAGTTGTCCAAGCTTTAGTTAACAACTGGATACTTAAAATTGGCGTACCTGAAGCTATTATCACAGATCAAAGATCTAATTTTATGTCTGAACTAATGAAACAGCTATGCCACTTACTAAAAATACGTAAATTACACACAACTCCGTTACACCCTCAGTGCAACAGGTGCACAGAAAGAGTTCATCAGACAATTGGCAAGATGCTTAGTTACTATATTAATGAACAACATTCTAATTGGGATACATATTTACCAATAATCGTGTCGGTATACAACGCCAAAACGCATGAAGCAACTGGCATGTCACCTTATGAAGTGGTCTATGGGAGAAAAATGCCGTCCCCTTTTGATGTAATCAGGCAGAAAACGGAAAAGTCGGAGAAACAGTAAGAGATTTCAGTCGAATGGTGAAGGATGTATGGAAAAAGGTTCAAAAATTTAATACAAAGGCTTTGGAAGGACAGGAAAGATTAGGTAATGCCCAAGCTAAATATGCAAATTACAAAATCGGTCAGTGGGTGATGCTGTCAACCCCATATATTGCGAAAGGAAAAACGAAGGAATTTGTAATAAACTACAGAGGTCCTTATCAAATTATTGAGATCACGTCACCAGTCAATGTTAAATTTGCAACTGCCCACCCGAACTACTATTGTTCATGCAAGTCGTTTAAAACCTTTTAATGGCGCTCCAGATGTAATTCCTTCAACAATAGTGTCTGCTTTTCCGAAGGGTCGAGTAAGTTCCCGAAAAGGAAAAAGAGTGGCCATGCCAGCACAACATACAGACATGGCACCATACAATCTTCGACCAAGGGTGCGAATGTCCTACTTAAGTCTTAGTAGACTGTGGATAGTATACAAATGTCAATAATTAATAAATGATAATGGTTTATTTTTTAAGAAAAAAAAAGTTGAACGTAGAAACATGTAGATCTTGTAGTTAACAACGTATTCCTTCTTTCCTTTGTTCTTGTTTTCACTAGGTTGGTAAGTCCATAACCATGTTGTTTGCCCTTTTTTTTCAGAAAACGCCATGCAAGCATTTCCTACACAAAAACCATCCTATCCTGCCTCAATGGCTCCCTTGACAGTTCCCTTCTGAAGTCATAAACTCACAGCAAGGCAAAAATGATATGAATGTTATGATGCAACATGTCTTAAAATTAAAAGGTGAACACAAAACTAAATTTATAATGTTAGAAAAGGGTATATCTGCAACCTTTGAGTTGGTGTTTCTGCTTTGTACAGTTTTCTTTTATTTAAGACGAAAATATAAGCCAAATAATAATATACCACTTCATCAAATCCCTGTTACCGTGATACCACACTCTTAACTGGTGTACTTCAGTGGTTACTTTTCAGCATTAGTGTATTAATTTTGTTTGTTGCACTTCAGTCTTTACCAAACAGTCTCATGTTAAAATAAACAATACTGTAGAATAGATATTCTTCCATTAGTGTAGGGTAGATTAAACAGGAGTTGCTTCGTAATTTTCTAAGTGAACATCTATTCTTGTTCATTCATTGTCATCAAGATTTGTTACACTTATTACATCCTTTTATGTGTGAACTAAGTGATTCATGAGCATACAGTGCTTTAGTAAAGTGATAAAGTATTTTCAACATACTTAATGTGAAGCATGTGTAATCTTCTATGTCGAGAGTTTTCATTACTTGTGTTAGTGCTTTTGCCATGTGAAGAGTGGAGGAATGTTGAGTGGTAAATTCGAGGGCGAACTTCTCCGAAGGGTGGAGGAATGTTAAGTGGAACTTAAGTAAATAAATTAGTGAAATCAAAGTGAAGTAGAAATTAGAATATAAATGGAAAACTTGGTTTAGTTTAGAGAGTTACATACTGGCATTCAGCGAGCAGAACAGCAGAACAGAAGAGACAATGAACGTGAAGTCAGCAAGTTCCACATAAGCGGGCGCTGTCGATTCAGCCATCAGGGCATCACCCGACCGGCTCACGTGTTTCTCAGTTGTCGCATATGAGCAAAGACCCTCGCCTACATCCCAAGAGCTAATGACCAAAGTTAAGAAGATTCTTCGAGAAGCTTTTCAACGTGACAGAAGAGGCAATCACCGGCTCACGTGTTTCTCAGTCATCACATGTGATCAAAGGCCCTCGCCTACATTCCAAGAGCCAATGACCGACGTTAAGAAGTTTCTTCGGGAAGCTTCTCAACGTGACAGAAGAGGCAATGACCGTGAAGTCGTTCACCTCCAATAAACTGAAGTGAATAAATACGCGAGGCACAGTGGACCCGAGATACAGATACGGAGACGGAGACGGAGACGAAGAAGACGAAGAAGTGAAGAAGTGTAGCAGTAGTTTTCAGTCAGTTTCGGTGCTGAAGACCGTCAAGCAAGAAGAGACTGCATCATGCACAGACGCACCAAGTCCGCCGCTGTAATGGAATAGCAAGCAGCAGCCTCGGCGCCAGAAGACAGAAGTTAAAAGGTATTTTAAGTCTGATTTTTACGTGCCTGGGTGACTCGTGTGGACGGGAAGGAGACGACCTCACATTATCAGTCATCTGTGAGCTGGGATGAACATCTGACTGCCGAAGACTGGCAAGCGGGAGTCCGTTGACTGAGTCTGGGGCACTGGCCTTCCCCGCCGCGCCGCTCCGCTGGCCGATGCACAACACTGACACAAGTGGCTGCTTAAAGAAGAGAAACACTGGGACACCACATCCAAGGTATCACCATCCAATGCACGACATCGCTCGCAATAATTAAACGGGCCACCTCGCGCTGCGCATCTCCAGTCAGCTGGGCGAGACGGCGATACGAGATACACACTGCCAGCGTAATCAGACGCCGCCGCCGCCGCTGCCACAGCAGAAGGCTTCGCAAACGACACAGCTGCCGCTCTCCGAACCAAAACATCCAGTAAGATACAGTTGTACGAAACTTTCAATAAAAGTTATTTTATGTAAAAATGCTGTTTCATTCTACCTCATACCCGAGCCAAGGAAGAACCCACCCTGCCCATATGTTGTTAAGAGAGAAAAATTAATTTATCTGGTATTTTCACCCTGACATAATGCTTTAGAATGCTCATCCTGACAATTGACTAGCATCAAAAGAGAAAACCCAGTTACATTTAGTGTCACAACTGTTACAGAATATAAGATGAAAATCAACAAAGCAAAGAGAGGATAACGGAATGTAGTCGAATTAAATCAGGTGATACTCAAGGAACTTAAAGTAGTAGATGAGTTTTGCTGTTTGGGCAGCAAAATAATTGACGATGGCCGAAATAGAGAGGAATTAAAATATAGACTGGCAAAGGCAAGAAAAGGGTTTGTGAAGAAGTGAAATTTGTTAACGTCAAGTCTCCATTTAAGAGTCCGGAAGTCTTTTAAGAAAGTGTTTGTGTGGAATGTAGCCATGTATGCCAGTGGACCAAGGACGATAAACAGTTTAGACAAGATGAAGATGGATGCTTCTGAGATGTGGTGCTACAAAAGAGTGCTGAAGATAAGAGGGGTAGATTGTGTAAATACTACATATAACTGAGGAGCAAAGAAATTTGAGGCACAACCTGATTAGAAGAATGTATCAGATGGTAGGCCACTTCTAAGACATAATGGATCCCCAATTTACTATTGGAGCGAAGTGTAGGGGGAAATATCGTAGAGGGCGACCAAGAGATGAAAAAGTATGCAGGTTCGGAAGGATGTGTCTTGTCGTAATTACTCAGAAATGAAGTATAGTGTAAATAGGCTGTTTTTGTTTTCTTATTGGCAACGTTACGTAGCGCTCTGTATGAAAATCACTGGCTGTGCTGTGTGCAGTCTGTGGCTAGTTTGCATTGTTGTCTGCCATTGTAGTGTTGGGCAGCGGCAGCTGAATGTGAACAGCGCGTAGCGTTGCGCAGTTGGAGGTGAGCCGCCAGCAGTGGTGGATGTGGGGGGAGAGATGGCGGAGTTTTGAAATTTGTAAGACTGGATGTAACTGCTATATATATTAGGACTATTAAGGTAAATACATTGTTTGTTCTCTATTAGAATCTTTCATTTGCTAAGCCTATCAGTAGTTAGTGCCTTCCGTAGTTTGAATCTTTTATTTAGCTGGCAGTAGTGGCGCTCGCTGTATTGCAGTAGTTCCAGTAACGAAGATTTTTGTGAGGTAAGTGATTTGTGAAAGGTATAGGTTAATATTAGTCAGGGCCATTCTTTTGTAGGGGTTTTTGAAAGTCAGATTGCGTTGCGCTAAAAATATTGTGTGTCAGTTTCAGCACAGTCTTGTATAAATGTTCAAAGGGGACGTTTCAATAGAATAGCATGAGAGCTGCATCAAACCAGTCTTACGACTGAAGACCACAACAAGAACAACAGGTATGTATAGTCTTATGAAATTGCATGAAAATCTTTCACTGCTTTCAGTGCAGTATTCCCTATTTGCTTCCGTTTTCCTGAGTTGAGTTGCCTTCATACCACTAAGACGGAGTGCAGAATGAACAGACGGAAACCAAAAGATATGGAAAGCAAACATTACTGATGCTGCAGCCTGTCAGAACGTAGACAGTAACGAGAAAATACATTTGTACAAGCTTTTAGACAATTGGCAACGGGAAATCAGTTGAACACTAACTACACGGTGTCGAACTGACGCAAATAATATTGCCTCACCACGGCCGATTTTCTGACTTCCACTAAGCGGAAGGGTGATATAAGCATACTACAGCACAAAATGAAAGCGTCGCTTCCTGGTAGGTGTACGCTCCAGTTACACAGTAATTAACAGAGCTGTAAAATGGTCGCTACAACAGGCGTTGGCGTGAACGCGTGATTACTGAATTAAATTAGAACGTGGGGCATTTGTCCGCCGAATTCAAATTATAAAAAAGCTTTTTAACGCAAATTACAGCGTTCCGAAAGAAATATCGCAAGCGAAAGTAATGATTTTAATTATTTTTTCACAATTCTGGGAATCTCTGCTGGTAATTCAGATATATATCCCTTGGAAAGTGCGCCAGCTTCAGTTCCTGTACACGTTCTGATAGCTGAACGTATGTTGCAGTATTCGCGTCTCGTCCGGGAGAGTTGTTGAAAAGGTTAGTAGTAACTGCAGTTTATTCGGAAGACTCCAGGTTTACACATGGATGAGTCCTACCTCAAAGCTTTTTCTGTTGTTTCTCTGCTTAGACCCAAATGACTGTCGATATTATTCTCCTAAACTCGTCCTCCGTCCCTTAAGACTTCCCACTCCAGGCTGCATAACAATAACAACAAGAATAAATGGTTGATAGTTCGTAGTTTCAACAAATTCCTGTATTTCTATATTCAACTTCCTCTGCTTAACAAACAGTTACAAGTTTCAAAGTGTATTTCGTGTACGCTATACTACTAGTCACACACTGAATGAAATTCTTATGTTTTCCCATTGAGAGGTATCTCTTTAATCAGCGTTGTGGGTAAAATCTTCTCAGGTATTGTTGAAAGGAAAGTGCGAATATTAGTTGAGGACAAATTGGATGAAAATCAGTGTGGGTTTAGGCCTCTTAGAGGTTGTCAGGACCAGATCTTTAGCTTACGGCAAATAACGGAGAAGTGTTACGAATGGAACAGGGAATTGTATCTATGCTTTATAGATCTAGAAAAGGCATATGACCGGGTTCTCAGAAGGAAGTTATTGTCTGTTCTACGAGATTATGGAATAGGAGGCAAACTTTTTCAAGCAATTAAAGGTCTTTACATAGATAGTCAGGCAGCAGTTAGAGTTGACGGTAAATTGAGTTCATGGTTCAGAGTAGTTTCAAGGGTATGACAAGGCTGCAACATGTCTCCACTGTTGTTCATATTATTTATGGATCATATGTTGAAAACGATAAACTGGCTGGGTGAGATTAAGATATGTGAGCACAAAATAAGCAGTCTCGCATATGCGGATGACTTAGTTGTGATGGCAGATTCGATTGAAAGTTTGCAGGGTAATATTTCAGAGCTAGATCAAAAATGTATGGACTATGGTATGAAGATTAACATATCCAAAACGTAAGTAATGTCAGTGGGAAAGAGATATAAACGGATTGAGTGCCAAATAGGAGGAACAAAGTTAGAACAGGTGGACGGTTTCAAGTACTTAGGATGCATATTATCACAGGATCGCAACATAGTGAAAGAACTGGAAGCGAGGTGTAGTAAAGCTAATGCAGTGAGCGCTCAGCTACGATCTACTCTCTTCTGCAAGAAGGAAGTCAGTACCAAGACTAAGTTCTCTGTGCACCGTTCAATCTTTCGACCAACTTTGTTGTATGGGAGCGAAAGCTGGGTGGACTCAGGTTACCTTTTCAATAAGGTTGAGGTTACGGATATGAAAGTAGCTAGGATGATTGCAGGTACTAGTAGATGGGAACAATGGCAGGAGGGTGTTCACAATGAGGAAATCAAAGAAAAACTGGGAATGAACTCTATAGATGTAGCAGTCAGGGCGAACAGGCTTAGATGGTGGGGGCATCTTACACGCATGGGAGAAGCAAGGTTATCCAAGAGACTCATGAATTCAGCAGTAAATGGTACGAGGAGTCGGGGTAGACCAAGGAGAAGGTACCTGGATTCGGTTAAGAATGATTTTGAAGTAATAGGGTTAACATCGGAAGATAAATCAACGTTAGCACTGAATAGGGGATCATGGAGCAATTTTATAAGCGGGACTATGCTCCAGACTGAACGCTGAAAGGCATAATCAGTCTTAAATGATGATGATGATGATCCCATTGTGTACACAAAAATGGCGATGAAGATCGTAGCGTAGTGGACACCATAGACGTAAATAATACCAACAACTTAGACAGACGCCCAAAACCTGACAGTTATACGTTTCAAAGTGTATTTCGTGTACTTTATACTACTAGTCACACACTAAATGAAATTCTCATGTTTTCCCACTATGTAGAGAAAAATTGCGATGAAGATCGTAACGTAGTCGACACCATCGACGTAAATAAAACCAACAACTTAGACAGACGCCCAAGTGGTTGTATTGTTTAGTTAACCAAGAACTTTGTTTAAGTAGTTATCAATATGTAGTCACAAATTAAAAATTTGTATCCAACTGGTATTCGAATCCGAATTTTTGATCTGAGCACTAGACTTAACGCTTCTTCTTTTTCTCTGGGCTTCCTTCCGCCTCTTTCTGACTAGGTTTCTGCTCTCCAAACTGTCTTCTTTGGCTGACTCGCCAGTATGGTTTTCAAAATATAAAATTTTCTCCTTAGCTGTACTGTTTGAAACTCAAGTCTCTGCAATTCGATTTACATTGACTGAAGAGGCTTGTCCTGGCTCTTTGTATATTTGAAAGCCACTTTCATTAAAATCCAAAATTCTTTCCCGATCGCTAGCTTCTTTTTGAAACTGTACTTTCTGATTTGTGCAGTAGAAAATACAGTATCTGAGAAACTTAAAAACCACAACTGTGCCCAGATTATAATTTACTTTTAAGTTTCAGACTTTCTTCAAACTCGAGGGAAAATTCTTGTATAATGTTCTTTGCGCTCAGGATGTAACAAGGGATATGAATCATCATCCACATATAAGTATTCTTCACTATGTGATCAAAAGTATCCGGACAACCCCAAAAACATATGTTTTTCATATTAGGGTGAATTGTGCTGCTACCTACTGCCAGGCACTCCATATCAGCGACCTCAGTAGTCATTAGACATTGTGAGAGAACAGAATGGGGCGCTCCGCGGAACTCACGGACTTCGAACGTGGTCAGGTGTTTGAGTGTTACTTGTGTCACACGCCTGTACGAGAGATTTCCACACTCCTAAACATCCCTAGGTCCACTGTTTCCGGTGTAATAGTGAAGTGGAAACGGAAATGGACACGTACGGCACAAAAGCGTACAGAGACCGCCGACAGTTGAAGAGGGTTGTAATGTGTAATAGGCAAACATCTATCCAGAACATCACACAGGAGTTCCAAACTACAACAGTTAGGCTGGAGGTGAGAGAACTTGGATTTTATGGTCGAGCGGCTGCTCATAACCACACGTCACGACGGTAAATGCAAAACGATTCCTCGCTTAGTGTAAGGAGCGTAAACATTGGAAAAACGTTGTGTGCAGTGAGGAATCACGGTACACAATGTGGCGATCCGATGGCAAGGTGTGGGTATGGCTAATGCCCGGTGAACGTCATCTTCCAGCGTGTGTAATGCCAACAGTAAAATTCGGAGGGGGTGGTGTTACGGCGTAGTCGTGTTTTCCATGGAGGGGGCTTGCACCCCTTGTTTTGCGTGGCACAATCACAGCACAGGCCTACATTGATGTTTTAAGCACCTTCTTGCTTCCCACCGTTGAAGAGCAATTCGTGGATGGCGATGGCATCTTTCTACACGATCGAGCACCTGTTCAGAATGCACGGCCTGTAGCGGAGTGGTTACACGACAATAACATCCCTGTAATGGACTGGCCTACACAGAGTCCTGACCTGAATCCTATAGAACACCTCTGGAATGTTTTGGAACGCCGACTTAGTGCCAGGCCTCACGGACCGTCATCGATACCTCTCCTCAGGCAGGACTCCTTGAAGAATGGGCTGCCATTACCCAAGAAAGCTTCCAGCACCAGATGGAACGTATGCCTGCGAGAGTGGAAGCGGTCCATCAAGGCTAAGGGTGGGCCAACACCATATTGAATTCCAGCATTATCGATGGAGGGTGTCCTGATACGTTTGTTCGCATAGTGTATTTCGTCTTTGGATACGCATACACACAAGCCGCTATTTGCCGTCTATTAAGTTGTATTAATTACTGCCTGGTTCTTACTTCCTCACTTCCATACTTGAGCTTCACGCAAAATTCATTGGTGGGCTGTTACGTTGGAGCTCGAGTGTTTCATAGAGTCTTTTGAACAGTCTCAATTTTTCACAACGACCTTGTGGGTGTTCACAAATACGTCTCAGCAAAGAACTAACGTGTTCTTCAATCCCAGCTCCACCACTACATGCAGTGTCTGTATTTCAAAGGAAACTTTGAAAGAAATGTATCTCTGTTGTCACGAGAATGGTTCCAATATTCCCTGAACGTGAAGGATGCATTTCTGTAATGTGATATACGAGTAATCTAGAAAATACGTAATATGTTAAATAATTTCTGCAAGCGACACAACTGCTTCACATTCTGTTCTCTAAGCGCTGTTTTGGTGGCATGTAATTTGGGTTCCCAATTAAGTTTTATCAGCTTCTGTGTGATTGCTATGATGTTAATGCCTAGTTCTTTCCTGGCCATTACGTCTGAGAACCAATAACGATTTATAGATTGCTAATTTCAGCACACTAAGCTGCCGTGTCATTTGTACATTCACTTATAATTAACCTGGTGACATTAACGTCTTCATCTTTGATTCAAATGAGTGAACAGTCTCTGTTGCAATTAGGTAATTGTTTTATTAATTCGAGTGACTCGTTCCATGCAGTTAGCGCATCATCGTACTGGGAAAGTGAGGAAATAATTACAGCTCAGACACACAAAACTAGCGCCGGCCGGTGTGGCCGATCGGTTCTAGGCGCTTCAGTCTGGAACTGCGCGACCGCTACGGTCGCAGGTTCGAATTCTGCCTCGGGCATGGATGTGTGTGATGTCCTTAGGTTAGTTAGGTTTAAGTAGTTGTAAGTTCTAGGGGACTGATGACCTAAGATGTTAAGTCCCATAGTGCTCAGAGCCATTTGAACCATTTGAACACAAAACTAGCAGTCAGGGAATCTAATATCGATAGGTAAATAAATTTTAAAAAACTTTAAAACCTTATTTGGTTGAACGCAGAAAGCGTTAAGTATGGGACCCGGTTGCCAAGTCAAACAGCGGTGGTAAACTCGCTTGTCATGAACGGAAAGTTAACGCTGTGGAAATTTAATCCCCTTTTAGCGATATTACATCCGGTGCTTGCTAGTTTCACGTGTCTGAGTAGTAAGCACTTTCTTGTTGATCCAATCCGGTGATGCGTTAACTGTGTGAAAGGAGTAATTGGAATTAATAAAACAATTGTATAATTGCAACAGCAACTGTTCACTCACGTCAATCATTTATCTACTGTTGCTGCATCTGCCGTTATGGAATGGAATAGAATGGAATATTTACCATTCTTTTTTAGTCAGGCTGACGTCATCAGGGTAAGTTTGGCAACTAGTAGTGCATCGACTTGATAAGATTTCACAATACATGGGAACTGCGTAAAAAGTTTTGTAGCCTGGCTTTATTTAGGTTTTTCGTCTCATATCTTATCTGGACTTGATCTTGTTCTTCTTACGTATCACAAGACCTTCACTGTGAGCAGTTCGATTAACATTGACATGAATTTTGAAACCATTCGGACTTAATTTCTGACCCTGTTAGGACCCTTAGAGTTTTGCAAAATGTTCAAATGTGTATGAAATCTTATGGGACTTAACTGCTAAGGTCATCAGTCCCCAAGCTTACACACTACTTAACCTAAATTATCCTAAGGACAAATACACACACCCATGCCCGAGGGAGGACTCGAACCTCCGCCGCGACCAGCCTCACAGTCCATGACTGCAGACTTTCGCATGTTGGACCTATCACTAGACTTGCTTTTTCCAGCATGGTAACCTTTCTTAGAGGTATGTCTATCCAAACAATCCGCCGCCAAGAGCTCTTGTGTGACGATTTTCCTGTACAAGGCTGTGTAGTGTATTGGACGATGTAATCCCGTTTGGAGCGTCGGTCAGCGTTCAAGTTTGCTTTTTCAACTTGAATGTTCGTAGGTTTTGCGCCGCCCCTTCCGCGTTTGTTTAAGACATGATGTTTTGATGTTATCTCATGTGAGAGGGTCTCGCTGCATCACGTGTGCACACCTGGCATCCAAGAAATATCCGGCGTATAATGCTCATGATTTTCGCTTTGTTATGTGGAATTTTGTGTGATTTTTATTTTATTTTCGTGAGGTTAATAATTCTCTCAATACAGTGAAATTCTATAGCTTTCTTTTCCCATACAGTTTTGTTCTCAGCGTACTGAACTGGACATTTCTTGAACTGTTGCTTAACGTGCTTGATCTACCAAGTCAGCCTATTGGAATAACTTACCTAACGTGAGAGTGTCTTCTTCCTGCTTTCGATAAAGTTCAGAACCAAACTCCTAGATACGTTCGACGGGGTTGCCAGATCGTGCACCGTCGACTTAGAGGGTGGTCAGAAACGCTCTGAAAAGCTGGTGAGGGTGGTGCAGGGTAAGTTTTGCTGAGAAGTAATTGTTAAGAAAACAAATTCGGTACGTTGCGAAGTTTCCAAGTTAATTAGAATTGAAGTTAGCCAATTAGACCGTTGCGGGCACAAATTCGAGCGGTCCTCCCAAGACGGTATCGCCAAACGTGCTCTTCGTCTGGTTCCCTAAAACAGAACAAGAGAGCGATACAAAAAATGGACTCTGGGTGGTAGTAAGGGTGAAACCCAAGGCAAAGTCCGAGCAGTCTCCTCTACGCCATAAGAACAACTGAACTAACAGTATCTGGTGGGCCGCTTGAATTTGCGGGATCAACAGACTGACTGGCTAACTTTAATGCTAATTAATTCGGAAACGGCGTCACGTATCGCATTTTTTTCTTAATAACTACTCTGCAATACTCTTACAAGCTTTTCAGACTGTTTCTGGCCACTAGATTTATCTTATTATTAATGTTTTATTGGCATATGCAATGCATTATGATCCGAAAAGATTGGTCTTCAGTATTATTTGCGTTTGTACATAAACGCTATCCAATGTAATCGCTGCTGCCACCGAGGTATGAGAGCAGATAGTGGTTTGAAGCATGTTACCTAGGAGTTGGATGAACTGTGTATCTTATCAAATATTTAAGAATATGCATCATAATACAGTACAGAATGTACGAGTACAAATCTATCTTGACAATACGAACGTCATTACCGAAATTAAAATATCTGCTATTTTCCCACATCTTTGATTGTACTAGCAACACTTTGTCGTAGGAAGGCAACGCTTGCTGAATTCGTTCATGAGGAACTCCAAACGGTCCATTCTGTAAGCATACACGAACTGTACTTAAACCATGAGCGGTTATATTATCGACAGTTTACAGAATTCTCCGTCTGGTTATGCAATGTTAGCTGTCCCGTTTCTAACGTTCATTATTTGAATACATATTGATGATCTACTACTTTTACATAAAAGACGTTTTCGAAAAAATCGTAAGAAATTACTGAGTCATATAAACGACATTCTCACCCACCAGAAAATAGAATTACGGTGTGTTTCTCCATATCTCTATCTTCTCGTTTAGCAGTATAGGTTGTACTCACTGTTTTGAAAAACAATCTGCACCAAATTCAAATGGCTCTGAGCATTATGAGACTTAACATCTTCTGGAACCGCGCGCCGCGGAATTTTAATCCCCGCCAGACATCATGGACGTCGAAGACCCTTGGATGTCTCTGCACCATCGCGCCGTACCAGGTGTACCGGTATGAAATGAGCATTTTTTTTGTGAAAATGAAACACTAATTTTGAATTGAAAAGTAAAAATATTTTATTCAAAGTACTGATCATTGCTTTCTACACATTTTGAACACCTTTCTGGCAATTTGTGGACTCCACGCCAATAGAAATGTTCGTCTTTTGAAGCAAACCAATCAGACACCCAATTATCGACTTCTTCGTAGGAATCGAAGTGTTCCTCAGTCAATGCGTGTCCCATTGAAAAAACAATTGGTAGTAGGAAGGGGCCAAGTCTGGTGAATACGGCGGGTGGGGTAGCAGCTCCCAGCCAAGTGTTTTGATTGTATCCTGAACCAGTTTTGCTTTGTGTGCAGGTGCATCGTCGTGTAAAAAAATTACTTTGCCATGTCTTCTGGCCCATTCTGGTCTTTTTTCGATCAATGCATAGTTCAAATTGATCATTTGTTGTCTGTAGCGATTAGTATTCACAGTTTCACCGGATTTTAGAAGCTCATGATACCCCACACCTTTCTGATCCCACCAAACACAGAGCATTGTCTTCTTGCCGAATCTATTCGGTTTTACAGTCGATGTTGATGGTTGTCCTGGATTAACCCATGCTTTTTCCCGCTTAGGATTCTTAAAATAAATCCATTTTTCATCGCCAGTAACAACTTGATGCAAAATTGATTTTCTTTCGTGTCTTTGAAGCAAAATTTGACAAATGGTTTTTCGGTTTTCCATCTGTATTTCATTAAATTCATGTGGCACCCATTCTCCACACTTTTGGATCTTTCCCATAGCTTTCAAACGGCCAGAAATTGTTGGTTGTGCAACATTTAGCATTGCTGCCATTTGCTTCTGACTCAAAGTATCATCATTACTCGACATTGCTTGCAATTCGGCGTCTTTGAACTTTTTTGATGGTCTTCCACGTTCACCATTTCTTACATCAAAATCATTATTTCTGAACCGTTTAAACCATCTTTTGCATGTTGCTTCTGATTGAGCATGATCACCATATGCCTCAACAAGCATTCGATGCGACTCTGCAGCACTTTTTTTTTTCAAATTAAAACAAAAATTAATGCCTTCCGAAAATCATCACTTTCTGCGTTGGTCGTGTCCGTCCTCTCCCGTTGTGTTGTTGTTCGCGGGCCGCTCCGCCAGTCCCGCCGCGTTTCCGTCACTTCAACCCCGCGACTGTTCCGGTCGCCGTTACAACACATCTGAGGTCATCAGTCCCCTAGAACGTAGAACTACTTAAGCCTAACTAACCTAAGGACATCACACATATTCATGCCCGAGGCAGGATTCGAACCTCCGACCGTAGCAGCAGCGCAGTACCGGACTGAAGTGCCTGGAACCGCTCGGTCACAGCGGCCGGCCAATCTGCATCCAACCTCAAGGTCATCGCAGGGCGAATTCGATTTATGCTATTCTATCAGATCACTACTCCATTACATTATGGGCGAGAAATCATTGGAAACTGTAATAACTGCCTGTAACCCGAATCTGGATTTCCTGCTTGCATGATAAGTCGTCCTTAACATTTAGGTAACTCGTGGAGAACATGCTCAAACTGTCAGAGTCACTAACGTTAGCCTTCTGTTTCATGTGAACACAACACGACGGGTTACCGGGAAACAGCAGCCCTGTGGGAACAGCGTGGAGGAGGATCATGACTTGCCCAGTCATACACATAACATTACAAATTTCAGTGAACATCTTAAAGGGGTACAGTTTATCCATATCAAACCATACTGATTCCATTCGTGTGTTTCCTTGGATCTCCACTGTTCATTGATGACATGTGTACCACGTGTCGCTCATACACATTTTATTGTGTAGGTGTGTCTCCCAGGCTTATGCTTCCCTTTAAACATGTGCATTGGTGACCAGGATAGAAATTGAGAAGTTAATGAAAACTACAGCAACATGTATCGTTTCAGATACAAATCACATTTTACAAAGAAATAGGGCTTGTGGTGAAGAAAGTTGTACACTACGTGATCAAAAGTGTCCGAACACCCCTAAAACCTTACTTTTTCGTATTATGTGCATTGTGCTGCCACCTACTACCAGGTGCTCCATATCAGCGACCCCATTTTCCATTAGACATCATGAGAGAGCAGAATAGGGCACTCCGCGGAACTCGCTGACCTCGAACGTGGTCAGGTGATTGGGTCTCAGTTGCGTCATATGTCTGTACACGAGATTTCCACACTCGTAAACATCCCTAGGTCTACTTCTTCAGATGTGATAGTGAAGTGGAAACGTGAAATGGTTCAAATGACTCTGAGCACTATGGGACTTAACTTCTGAGGTCATCAGTCGCCTACAACTTAGAACTAATTAAACCTAACTAACCTCAGGACATCACACACATCCATGCCCGAGGCAGGATCCGAACCTGCGACCGTAGCGGTCGCACGGTTCCAGACTAAAGCGCCTAGAACCGTTCGGCCACTTCGGCCGGCTGGAAACGTGAAGGGACAAATGAAATGAAATGTGCGTGATATCGTATAGGACTTAACTGCTAAGGTCATCAGTCCCTAAGCTTACACACTGCTTAATCTAAATTATCCTAAGGACAAACACACACACCCACGCCCGAGGGAGGACTCGAACCACCGCCGGGACCAGCCGCACAGTTCATGACTGTCGCACCCTAGACCGCTCGGCTAATCGGAAGGGACATGTGCAGCACAAAAGTGTATAGGCCGACCTCGTCTGTTGGCTGACTGAGGTCGCCGACAGTTGAAGAGGGTCGTAATGTATAATAGGCAGACATCTGTCCAGATCATCACACAGTATTTCCAAACTACATCAGGATCCACTGCAAGTACTATGCAGGTAGGCAGGAGATGAGAAAACTTGGATTTCATGGTCGAGTGGCTGCTCATAAGCCACACATCACGCCGGTAACTGCCAAACGACGCCTCGCTTGGTGTAAGGAGCATAAACATTGGACGGTTGAACACTGAAAAAACGTTTTATATAGTGACGAATCACGGTACACAATGTGGCGATCCGATGGCAGGGTGCAGATATGGCGTATTCCCGGTGAACGTCATCCGCCAGCGTGTGGAATGCCAACAGTAAAATTCAGAGGCGGTGGTGTTATGGTGTGGTCGTGATTTTCACAGAGGGCTTGCACCCCTTGTTGTTTTGCGTGGCACTACCACAGCACAGGCCTACATTGATGTTTTACACACCTTCTTGTTACCCACCGTTGAAGAGCAATTCGGGGATGGTGATTGCATCTTTCAACACGATCGAGCACCTGTTCATAACGGACGGCCTGTGGCGGAGCGGTCACACAACAATAACATCCCTGTAATGGACTGGCCCGCACACAGTCCTGACCGGAATCCCATAGAACACCTTTGGGATGTTTTGGAACGCCGACTTCGTGCTGGGCCTCACCGGTCGACATCGACACCTCTCCTCAGTGCAGCACTCCGTGAAGAATGAGCTGCCATTCCCCAAGAAACCTTCCAGCACCAGATGGAACGTATGCCTGCGAGAGTGGAAGCTGTCATTAAGGCTAAGGGTGGGCCAATACCATATTGAATTCCAGCATTACCGATGTAGGGCTCCACGAATTTGTTAGTCATTTTCAGCCAGGTTTCCGGATATTTTGTTATTGCTAGACAGGAGGTTTTGATGTGCGCGGTATTTGGAAATATATATATATATATATATTTCCAAATATATATATATATATATTTCCAAATACACTCCTGGAAATGGAAAAAAGAACACATTGACACCGGTGTGTCAGACCCACCATACTTGCTCCGGACACTGCGAGAGGGCTGTACGAGCAATGATCACACGCACGGCACAGCGGACATACCAGGAACCGCGGTGTTGGCCGTCGAATGGCGCTAGCTGCGCAGCATTTGTGCACCGCCGCCGTCAATGTCAGCCAGTTTGCCGTGGCATACGGAGCTCCATCGCAGTCTTTAACACTGGTAGCATGCCGCGACAGCGTGGACGTGAACCGTATGTGCAGTTGACGGACTTTGAGCGAGGGCGTATAGTGAGCATGCGGGAGGCCGGGTGGACGTACCGCCGAATTGCTCAACACGTGGGGCGTGAGGTCTCCACAGTACATCGATGTTGTCGCCAGTGGTCGGCGGAAGGTGCACGTGCCCGTCGACCTGGGACCGGACCGCAGCGACGCACGGATGCACGCCAAGACCGTAGGATCCTACGCAGTGCCGTAGGGGACCGCACCGCCACTTCCCAGCAAATTAGGGACACTGTTGCTCCTGGGGTATCGGCGAGGACCATTCGCAACCGTCTCCATGAAGCTGGGCTACGGTCCCGCACACCGTTAGGCCGTCTTCCGCTCACGCACCAACATCGTGCAACCCGCCTCCAGTGGTGTCGCGACAGGCATGAATGGAGGGACGAATGGAGACGTGTCGTCTTCAGCGATGAGAGTCGCTTCTGCCTTGGTGCCAATGATGGTCGTATGCGTGTTTGGCGCCGTGCAGGTGAGCGCCACAATCAGAACTGCATTCGACCGAGGCACACAGGGCCAACACCCGGCATCATGGTGTGGGGAGCGATCTCCTACACTGGCCGTACACCACTGGTGATCGTCGAGGGGACACTGAATAGTGCACGGTACATCCAAACCGTCATCGAACCCATCGTTCTACCATTCCTAGACCGGCAAGGGAACTTGCTGTTCCAACAGGACAATGCACGTCCGCATGTATCCCGTGCCACCCAACGTGCTCTAGAAGGTGTAAGTCAACTACCCTGGCCAGCAAGATCTCCGGATCTGTCCCCCATTGAGCATGTTTGGGACTGGATGAAGCGTCGTCTCACGCGGTCTGCACGTCCAGCACGAACGCTGGTCCAACTGAGGCGCCAGGTGGAAATGACATGGCAAGCCGTTCCACAGGACTACATCCAGCATCTCTACGATCGTCTCCATGGGAGAATAGCAGCCTGCATTGCTGCGAAAGGTGGATATACACTGTACTAGTGCCGACATTGTGCATGCTCTGTTGCCTGTGTCTATGTGCCTGTGGTTCTGTCAGTGTGATCATGTGATGTATCTGACCCCAGGAATGTGTCAATAAAGTTTCCCCTTCCTGGGACAATGAATTCACGGTGTTCTTATTTCAATTTCCAGGAGTGTATATATATATATATATATATATATATAGGGCTGTTACAAATGATTGAAGCGATTTCATAAATTCACTGTAGCTCCATTCATTGACATATGGTCACGACACACTACAGATACGTAGAAAAACTCATAAAGTTTTGTTCGACTGAAGCCGCACTTCAGGTTTCTGCAGCCAGAGCGCTCGAGAGCGCAGTGAGACAAAATGGTGACAGGAGCCGAGAAAGCGTACGTCGTGCTTGAAATGCACTCACATCAGTCAGTCATAACAGTGCAACGACACTTCAGGACGAAGTTCAACAATGATCCACCAACTGTTTACTCCATTCGGCGATGGTATGCGCAGTTTAAAGCTTCTGGATGCCTCTGTAAGGGGAAATCAACGGGTCGGCCTGCAGTGAGCGAAGAAACGGTTAAACGCGTGCGGGCAAGTTTCACGCGTAGCCCGCGGAAGTCGACGAATAAAGCGAGCAGCCGACGGTTTGGAAAATCTTACGGAAAAGGCTAAAGCAGAAGCCTTACCGTTTCCAATTGCTACAAGCCCTGACACCCGATGACAAAGTCAAACGCTTTGAATTTTTGGCCCGGTTGCAACAGCTCATGGAAGAGGATGCGTTCAGTGCGAAACTTGTTCTCAGTGATGAAGCAACATTTTTTGTTAATGGTGAAGTGAACAGACACAATGTGCGAATCTGGGCGGTAGAGAATCGTCACGCATTCGTGCAGCAAATTCGCAATTCACCAAAAGTTAACGTGTATTGTGCAATCTCACGGTTTAAAGTTTACGGCCCGTTTTTCTTCTGCGAAATAAACGTTACAGGACACGTGTATCTGGACATGCTGGAAAATTGGCTCATGCCACAACTGGAGACCGACAGCGCCGACTTCATCTTTCAACAGGATGGTGCTCCACCGAACTTCCATCATGATGTTCGGCATTTCTTAAACAGGAGATTGGTAAACCGATGGATCGGTCGTGGTGGAGATCATGGTCAGCAATTCATGGCATGGCATCCACGCTCTCCCGACTTAAGCCCATGCGATTTCTTTCTGTGGGGTTATGCGAAAGATTCAGTGTTTAAACCTCCTCTACCAAGAAACGTGCCAGAACTGCGAGCTCGCATCAACAATGCTTTCGAACTCATTGATGGGGACATGCTGCGCCGAGTGTGGGAGGAACTTGATTATCGGCTTGATGTCTGCCGAATCACTAAAGGGGCACATATTGAACATTTGTGAATGCCTAAAAAAACTTTTTGAGTTTTTGTATGTGTGTGCAAAGCGTTGTGAAAATATCTCAAATAATAAAGTTATTGTAGAGCTGTGAAATCGCTTCAATCATTTGTAATAACCCTGTGTGTGTGTGTGTGTGTGTGTGTGTGTGTGTGTGTGTGTGTGTGTGTTTGTGTGAGTGTGTGCTTGATCTTTAGCTTTCAGGCCAAGGGTGGATGCATTTTCGAAATGACTAAGATTTTATAAACTGTTCACATGCCGCCATGGTTAAAGTATACCGTGACTAGTAAAATAGCGCTATCCAAAACCGGTGCTATGGAAACTGTAGTACATCACGAAGTATGGATGACAAAGGTGAACAAAGGCGGTAGGAATGTGGACGGGGAAGTAGACGTGCAACTGTTGAGCCATTGACCATGCAGATGAACCAAGTAGTTACCAACGGTGTCTCTTCTACGACAGTTCAAGGAACGTTGGTGCATAAGGTCGTCTAGAGCAGGTGACTGGTTCATGCACCCACAATGACTACTTTGTATCGGCGACGAAGGCTAGAATGTGCACGCCAATACCACAGCTACAGGTTCAATACGTGGCGAAAGGTGGCGTTTTCAGATGAATCACGTTTCATGATCCATCAGGGTGAAACGTCTGAAAGCAAACATCGTGCAACAATCGTCAGAAGGTTTCAGGCTGGAGGAGGGAGCGTTATCGTCTCGGGAATGTTTCTGTGGCATTCCATGGGTGATCTCCTTATTCTGGAAGGCATAGTGGATCAACACGAGTATGCGACTATCCTTGGGGACGGTATCCACCTCGGCACTATAGCATCTACCAACAGGACAGAGCAACGTGTCGTACAGCTTGCAGTGTATGTACGTTGTTAGAAGAGCATCGAGATGTGTTTACCTTACACCTCTGGCCATCTCTCTGCCCGGACTTAAATCCAATCGAAAATCTGTGAGACCACGTCGAATGCACTGTTTATACGGCTGATCCTCAGCCGAGAAACCTAGCGCCCATGGAACTATAGTCAACATGGCTCCACATCCCAGTCGGTGCTTCCCACAACTTCATTGACTCTCTTCCTGGGTGTCTCGCAGCGGTCCGCGCTGCCTAAGGTGGTTACTCAGGCTTTTGACAGTATGCCGTTTTAAAGTGACTGCATAGTTTTAAATTAAAGCTATTTGGAATATATTGTTAATTAGTAAACTACAAAATTTTAAGGCCAATACAATTCAGTATATTTTTAAAACGATTTATGTAACACGTGGTTGGTGAAGCTATAGTACGTTTGTCGTGCACTACCTTGTACATTGAAACGGAAGAATATATTTTACCATGGACCATTTGGTATTTGCAAAATAACTGAGTTTCAATGTACTCCGTTATTTCTGTGTGGTAAGAATCCCATGCCACGCAGCAATAGTCCAGAAGAGGAAGCACATATGTACAAAAAAATGGTTAAAATGGCTCTGAGCACTATGGTACTCAACTGCTGAGGTCGTTAGTCCCCTAGAACTTAGAACAAGTTAAACCTAACTAACCTAAGGACATCACAAAAATCCATGCCCGAGGCAGGATTCGAACCTGCGACCTTAGTGGTCTTGCGGTTCCAGACTGCAGCGCCTTTAACCGCACGGCCACTTCGGCCGGCTGCACATATGTACAGCAGACAGTTTCTGTAGTAGATGTGTTGCATCTTCTTCCGTTCTACCAGTAAAACGCAGTCTTTGTTTCGCCTTCCCGATAACATTTTCTATGTGATGATTCAAATTTTAAGTTATTCCGAATTTAGTTGAAAAGATAACTTTTAAGTTTGTGTGACTTATCGTGTGATTGAAATTTAACGGAATTTTTTTAGTACCCACTTTTCACTGTTTAAGGTCAACTGCCACTTTTTGCACCACGGAGATATGTGGTCTTACTCTTTTTACGATTCCGGTTGATCTTTTGATGACTTTACTAGACGATAATGACAGCATCATCTGAAAGTAATCTAAGAGGACTGCTCAGGTCGTCTCCTAAAACGCTTATATCGATTAAGAACAGCAGTGGGCCTCTAACACTGCCTCCGGGAACCCTAGATATCACTTTGTAGATACTTCGGTTGCAGTACAAGAGTCAATGCTTCTCACACAGAAAGGGTACCAGGGAAGTTTTGCAGTACGGCTTTATTTAGTTAATTTTTTTGAGGTAATTTCCGCCACATTGATTACATCTCTCTATCCTCCGAAACCAATCCCTAAACTAGTTCTCCCAAGACTCTGTAGGGAATAAGGCACAGTCGTTGTCCAAAGCCCTCAGAAGGTCCTCGTTACTTGAAAAGTGAGTTCCTTTCGGCTTCATTTTCACATGCGGGAACAGTCCAACGTCACAAGGGGCAAGGGACTGTAAGGAGGGCGTTCAACAAGTTTCAGTCCTGTACCCCCGAAAATACTCGGTGCTTCCTTTGATGCGGTGAGTTGGAGCGTTGTCGTGATGGGGAAACCAAGCGTCCATTGTTGACTTTGGTCGCAGGTTCTTCAAAGATTGGATGGCTTTCGGCAGCACTGCCCAGGTTACCACTTGGCTGTAACTGTCTTCTGTGTGTCCAAAACAACACGCTCCACAGTTCCACTCGATTTAAAAAAGAAGAAAATGAACTACCATTTTCTTCTTTACTAATCGAGATTTTCTGACAGTTACTGGTGTGTTACAGGTGTGTCGTCATCTTCAAAAACCTAAAGTTCGCTCTGACTCTTAGTTGGCATAATAGTACAGCCAAGTCACTTCACCAATCAGGATGTAATTCATTCGCTGAGATTGTCCCTTGGAAAACTTCTGTAATATCTCCTGGCACCAAGTCATACGTCCTATCATCTGCTCTTCAGTCAGTCTACGCGGCACCCAGAGACAACAAAGTTTCTTTAGTCGCAGAATCGAACGAATTGTTGGCTTATTTAGCCCTAAGGTCTTCTCTACCTGCTCATAGATCACTCGCCTGCCTTCTTCTAGCGTTTTCCTCCATAACCGACGATCGTGGCTTCCCGTCCTCTCTGTGTCCCACAGAGTGGAATTTCCACTTTGGAATCCTCTGTACCACCTGAATATACACTCCTGGAAATGGAAAAAAGAACACATTGACACCGGTGTGTCAGACCCACCATACTTGCTCCGGACACTGCGAGAGGGCTGTACAAGCAATGATCACACGCACGGCACAGCGGACACACCAGGAACCGCGGTGTTGGCCGTCGAATGGCGCTAGCTGCGCAGCATTTGTGCACCGCCGCCGTCAGTGTCAGCCAGTTTGCCGTGGCATACGGAGCTCCATCGCAGTCTTTAACACTGGTAGCATGCCGCGACAGCGTGGACGTGAACCGTATGTGCAGTTGACGGACTTTGAGCGAGGACGTATAGTGGGCATGCGGGAGGCCGGGTGGACGTACCGCCGAATTGCTCAACACGTGGGGCGTGAGGTCTCCACAGTACATCGATGTTGTCGCCAGTGGTCGGCAAAGGTGCACGTGCCCGTCGACCTGGGACCGGACCGCAGCGACGCACGGATGCACGCCAAGACCGTAGGATCCTACGCAGTGCCGTAGGGGACCGCACCGCCACTTCCCAGCAAATTAGGGACACTGTTGCTCCTGGGGTATCGGCGAGGACCATTCGCAACCGTCTCCATGAAGCTGGGCTACGGTCCCGCACACCGTTAGGCCGTCTTCCGCTCACGCACCAACATCGTGCAGCCCGCCTCCAGTGGTGTCGCGACAGGCGTGAATGGAGGGACGAATGGAGACGTGTCGTCTTCAGCGATGAGAGTCGCTTCTGCCTTGGTGCCAATGATGGTCGTGTGCGTGTTTGGCGCCGTGCAGGTGAGCGCCACAATCAGGACTGCATACGACCGAGGCACACAGGGCCAACACCCGGCATCATGGTGTGGGGAGCGATCTCCTACACTGGCCGTACACCACTGGTGATCGTCGAGGGGACACTGAATAGTGCACGGTACATCCAAACCGTCATCGAACCCATCGTTCTACCATTCCTAGACCGGCAAGGGAACTTGCTGTTCCAACAGGACAATGCACGTCCGCATGTATCCCGTGCCACCCAACGTGCTCTAGAAGGTGTAAGTCAACTACCCTGGCCAGCAAGATCTCCGGATCTGTCCCCCATTGAGCATGTTTGGGACTGGATGAAGCGTCGTCTCACGCGGTCTGCACGTCCAGCACGAACGCTGGTCGAACTGAGGCGCCAGGTGGAAATGACATGGCAAGCCGTTCCACAGGACTACATCCAGCATCTCTACGATCGTCTCCATGGGAGAATAGCAGCCTGCATTGCTGCGAAAGGTGGATATACACTGTACTAGTACCGACATTGTGCATGCTCTGTTGCCTGTGTCTATGTGCCTGTGGTTCTGTCAGTGTGATCATGTGATGTATCTGACCCCAGGAATGTGTCAATAAAGTTTCCCCTTCCTGGGACAATGAATTCACGGCGTTCTTATTTCAATTTCCAGGAGTGTAGTTGTACAATGTGAACACACATCACCGAACGTGATTCATTTCTTCGAAGCACTGGTCTATGTTTAAATCATGCGCGAAATTGTACCGCAAAACTGTCCGAATCTCACTTGGCACAGTGGCAACAATTGTAAGTATGAAGTATTCTCAGAACACAACAACAATCAGCCTCCTGCGACTTATTGCAAAACTTTTATGGTTCCCTTTTTACTGGTAATACTATAGTGTTGATTTGAGATTGAGGGTACGTACAGCTGGAAATGTGGGATTTACATCATCTTCGGTATAGTTTGAAACGTATTTGTTGGTCAGGAGTACATTCACGTTTGTACGCAGCGCGTAATCAAAAGGGAACATGCTGCGTACAAATACGTATGTGTACTTCAGCTCATTGAAGTTTCTCCGTGAGAAATTGGGGAGAAACGCAGATCATAGAATACAAATTATTGTTATTCAGACGCACGTGGTATTCAGTCATATTATCAGAGGCACTTGCCTTGGTTAACAGCTGCCAAAAAGAACTATTTTTTGCCAGGATTTCGTATCAGTTCTACATTTTCGACAATGATCAAAGTTCATAGTGGACGATACTTTAAGCCGAAGTGTGAATTTCGAAGATCTTCACAAAGTGAGACCCACGAAAATGAGTTTTTAAAGCCGTAAACATTTAAAGTACAGTGCTGCAATAGGAGGAGTAAGACGGTATGTGACGGGATATAAATTTAAACTTGTGATTGAGGTTGCAAAATTTAAAGCTACAGGATTGCTCGCCTCAACACCGAATGAAAGAATGTTCACCATCCTGGGACGAAAATTCTACTTCATCGACAAACATCAAAAGATATTTCGTTCTACAATAACATCAAAAGTCATCTAAAAAAAGTTAATCTATTACAGTTTACATGAAATGAGGGTGATAATTTGCCTGATATCTCGGCGCGAGGTATAGATTTTGCTGAAATGAGCACGTACAGGCTCAAACCGAATAAATGACTAGATTCACATGCTTTGTACTTTGAACGCAGGGACAGATTTTCTTTAATATTCATGCCGCTAGAGGTAATTGGTAGTTCTACTCGGCAGTGTTCTTGTTCATCCAATCAACGGAAGTAGGAAAATTTCCGTGTGGGTGAAGCACCAATTAAACTTAATTAATAATAGCGTTCCTTTCACTGATGTGAAACTGACTATCCCGAGTAATGGGAACCGTCAATAGCAACGTTTTTTGGCGAGTCGAACGCTACAGTTAATTATGAAAAGAGAACATGCGGTGAGAGCGACAATTCCAGTTACTAACAGTCCTTTAAAGGGGGCTGCAGTAGATGATTCCATTACGTAGTAAAACAAGACAGTAATTGTGGTTTCTCTGTCTGTTTTTTACTTATTCTGCTGATACAAAGTAGTTATATGGATTAAGAGTACACGCTGTCCTAATGAGATGTGATATTCGATTCTATAATTGTTTTTATTATGTTGTTGTTGTTACGGACTTTAGACAGAAGACTGATCTGATACAGCTCTTAGTGCTAGTCTGTCAAGAAAAGCCTCTCCTTCTCTGAATAAGTACTGCAGTCTGCTCCATTTTCACCTGCCTACTGAACTGAGTGCTTTACATTACCACGTTAACGATTCCTCGATGTGTTATGATGTGTCCCGCCAATCGATGCCTTCTTCTGCTCAGACTGCCACAAAATTCTTTTCTCCCCAATTCTGTTCAATAACTCCTCACTAGATGCTCGATCTGTCCATCTAATCTTTAGCATTCTTCTGTAGCGCCACATTTCAAAAGCCTCTTTCTCCTTTTGCTGATCTTCTCGTCGTCCACGTTTTGCTTCCTACAAAGCAACACTCCATATAAATTCCTTCAGAAAAGACTTCTTAACGCTTAAATCTATATCAGATGTTGAGTACCTCTTCTTTTTCAGAAGTGCTTTCCTGCTATAACCAGTCTGCATTTTACATTCTCTCTAATTCGGCCATCATCAGTTTTGTTACTGCTCAAATACCAATACTAATCTACTACTTTTCACGGCTCATTTCCTAACCTAGTTCCATCAGCATCGTCCGATTCAATTCGACTACGTTCCATCACCTTCGTTTTAGTTCTGTTTATCAGACCACAACCGCTTCTCAAGACACCATCCATTCCGTCGAACGGATGTTTAAAATCCTTTTTAGTCTCCGAGAGAGTTACAGTGTTATCGGAAAACAGAAAAATGTTATGTCTTCTCATTGAACTTCAATATTCTTTCCAAATTTCTCCTTGGTTTCCTTTACTTCTTTCTCAGTGCACAGACTAAATAAGAACGGAGATACGCTACAACCCTGTATCAATCCATTACCGAATAATGCTTTCCTTTTTGTCCCTCGACTCTTGTAACTGCTGTCTGGTTTCTGTACAAGCTATAAATAACATTTCTCTCTCTATTCTTTGTGCCTGGGATACCATCAGAATTTCAGAGAGTTTATTCCAGACAAAATTTTCAAAAGCTTTCTTTAAGTCAAAAACTGTATAAACGTAGGTTTGCTTTTTTTGAGTCTAAGATAAATAGTAGAGTCAGTATTCACTCAAGTGTTCCTACGTTTCTCCCGAACCGAAACAACTCTTCCCTAGGACAGCTGCTATCACTTTACCATGTTGTACATAATTCGAGTCAGTATCTTGCGCCCACGACTTGTTACACTGTCGGTTCGCTAATATTCACATCTGTCAGCGAATTCTTGAAGTCTCGGGTTATTTCGCCTGTCTCACATATCGTGCGCAACGGGTGGAATTGCTTTGTCACAACTGGCTTTCCCTAGGTTCTTCGTAATAACGAGGGAATGTCGTCTACTCCAAGAGCTTTGTTTCGCCTAGGCCTTTCTACGATATTCGCTTCATGTCACTTGTATAGTCCTCCTATACATTCCTTGCACCTTTCAGCTTTCCTTTCTTTGTGTAGTATTGGCTTGCCTTCTGAGCTATTGGTGTTCATTCAGTTCTTCTCTTCGCTCCAAGGGTCTATATAACTCTGTTTTAGGCTGCATCTATCTTCCCATTTGTTGTGTATGATTCCACAACCTTACATTTGTCCTTGGCCATTACTGCATGAGCATTTTGAACTCTCTGTAAATCTCATTTGTTATTCCTATTCACCTGCTTCATCTACTGTATTTTTATGTTTTCTTCTTCGGTCACTATAATCTTTCTTTCATCCTAATCACAGATTTTATGCCGCCAGTGTGAATACATTTTCAAATAATTCATTATATCTGTATCTCATGTCTGCTGAAACAATGCGCCCATCCACATTTTTGTCGACTTTCCATTGTATGTGTAATCCTTCATTGTCTCCCAGCACTCATGCACACGTTCGTGTCATTCAAAATCGGTCATCTGAATCTGTGTTGACTCTCCATACAACATCTGCATCAGTTAAAATTTCTCTGAAATATAGACTTTGCAATAAAATTTAGTACCACCCTATAATCCTCCTGCTCTTCATGCAACGACCGATTCTCTCTCTGTCTCTCTCTCTATCTCTCTCTCTCTTTCTCTCTAGATCATTCTTCCTCTGAAGTTGTTAACACGAACAAACGCCTCAAACTACTTTTAATGTCTAGAATTGAGAAGGATACGCCAGATAAACGGTAGTAGGTTTTTCAAAAGAGTCTAAAATGCTGAAGGTCACTGATAGTTATAAAATTTAAGAAGAGAAGAACACCAAGAACATTGGGATCGATTAATAACATGGAGAATGACGCTCACGGTAGAAACCAAATTTAAAAATAACAGGGAAATACAAGATACAAATAAATATTACTAACGAAGAACAGTGGCTAAATTATTACAAAGGGTTATGGTATGACGATGCAGCACAAGAAACTGAAATTGAACCAGTAGATTGTAAGAGATTACATGAAATTCACTCTGACGAAATAACCATCTGCCTTAACATTATTTCAGAATAGAAAAGCGAAAGAAATCGATGGCATTAATGCTGAATTGCTAAAATATGACGACTCATTGTACAAATACAACTGCTACATGTCTTAAAAGAATGTTGAAAGCGAAAGAGTACCCCAAAGACTGGAAGACGGGAAGAGGGCTATGAGTTTTAAAAAAGGAGATGAAAGTCTGTGCAGTAACTACAGAGAAATGAATTTAATCAACTCAGCATACAATATATATGTTAAGATTATAAACACAAGCCTTAAAAACATAACAGATGTAATACTGTATGAGGAACAAATGGTTTCAGGAAAGAACGTTGTACAGTAGACGCACTCTTTATTTTACAGCAGATAATAAAAAAACGCAGAGAATGTATTAAGGAAATACACATTGCTTTCATTGATTTTTTAAAATGCTTTTGACAAAAGCTGCGGAAAATAATAACCACCCAGGGATACACGAAACACCTAATAAATGCAATCGATGGTAAATTAAAGTCACCACCAACTATAATTGTATGAGTCGGGTACGTCTTTGAAATTAAACTCAAGTTTTGTTAGAACCTTTCAGCAATTTTATAATGTGAGTTTGGCAAAGCAGCAGGCAAAGATAGAATTTACGAAAGCCTCGGAAATCGCGTGAAACAGGAAGATGTTCTGTACTGAATTATCGGAAGTAGTGACAGATCAGTACGACATATTCTAAAACAGATAGGAATAGGTAGATTGTCAATGGAAGGAGAAATATTATTTAGTAGGTATATCGACATAAAAATAATAGTATATTATAGGTAAAATCAGATATAGCGATGGACTGATCACTGCCAGATGATAATAATAAAGAAAATGAGTCGTTTTATGAACGGAAGTTGTTATTATCTACCGTTGAAATATCAAACAAATCGTCTTACTTACACCCGAGGGTATAAGCGATATTCCAAGCAGGTTTAAACGTGTTCATGTAAATGGAATATTATATAACTATTTAACTATCAACTAAAATCATTTTGTTTCTTCGTTTCCACTATAATAAGGCGTACAGACACATTACGATTTGTACCATCACATTTTTAAAACTGAATGTTTGGCGGCCAATTCTTCCTAACGCTTGCGGAAGACTTAAATTTCCTTGTGCTAATCACTACTGGCAATTATTTCGTACCCCCATTTTTCTCAGAATTTAGAACAAAAAAATGGTTCAAATGGCTCTGAGCACTATGTGACTTAACTTCTGAGGTCATCAGTCGCCTAGAACTTAGAACTAATTAAAACTAACTAACCTAAGGACATCACACACATCCATGCCCGAGGCAGGATTCGAACCTACGACCGTAGCGGTCGCTCGGCTCCAGACTGCAGCGCGTAGAACCGCACCTCCATTCCGGCCGGCAATTTAGAACACCTTGCACAGTTTTACTCGTACATTTTCCAACGCTTTTTCCTGGTCGATAAATTCTGTGAACGTATCTTGATTTTTCTTTGGTCTGGCTTCCATTGTTAACCACAACATCAGAATTGCCTCTCGGGTGCTTTTACCTTTCCTAAGGCCAAACGTCATCTAACACATCCTCAATTTTCTTTTCCATTCTTCTGTGTATCATTCTTGTCAGCAGCTTGGGTGCACGAGCTGTTAAGCTGGTTGTGCGCTAATTCTCGTACTTGTCAGCTCTTGCAGTTTCGCAATTGCATGGATGATATTTTTCCGAAAGTCATATGGTATGTCGCCGGACTCATAATGTCTTGAACTTCAGCCTACTCTTCATCACTATCAGATTGTGACCTGTGTCTGTGCCGGCCGAAGTGGCCGTGCGGTTAAAGGCGCTGCAGTCTGGAACCGCAAGACCGCTACGGTCGCAGGTTCGAATCCTGCCTCAGGCATGGATGTTTGTGATGTCCTTAGGTTAGTTAGGTTTAACTAGTTCTAAGTTCTAGGGGACTAATGACCTCAGCAGTTGAGTCCCATAGTGCTCAGAGCCATTTGAACCATTTGAACCTGTGTCTGTATCTGCTCCTAGGTACGCCTTACAATCCAGTACCTGATTTGGAAATCTCTGTCTGACCAGAACGTAATCTTACTGAAATCTTTCCGTATCTCCCAGTCTATTCCAAGTATATCTCCTCGTCTTATGATTCTTGAACTGAGTATTCGCCATTACTAGCTAAAATTTATTACAGAGCTTAATTACTCTTTCTCTTTTCCAATTCCTTATCCCAAGACCATATTATTCTGTAACCTTTTCTTCTACTCCTTCCCTTATAACTACATTCCAGTCCCCCATGACTTTTAGATTTTTTATCCGCCTTTACGTGCTGTATTACCCTTTCAATATCCTCATATACTTTCTCTATCTCTTCATCTTCTGCTTGCGATGGTGGCTTGTATACCTGAATTATCGTTGTCGGTGTTGCTCTGCTGTCGATTTGATGAGAACAACGCTATCACTGAACTGTGCACTCTAACACACTCTTTGCCCTACCTTTCTATTCATAACGAATCTTACTCCTGTTGTACCATTTCCTGCTGCTGTTGATATAACCTTATACTCCTCTGACCGGAAATCTTTGTCTTCTTTCTATTTCACTTCACTGACTCCTAGTATATTTAGATCGAGCATATGCATTTCCCTTTCCAGATTTTCTGGCTTACCTACCACACTCAAGCTTTTGACATTCCACGCCCCGACTCGTAGAACGTTATCATTTCGTTGATTATTCAATCTTTTTCTCATGGTCACCTTGTAAAGATTCAGCCTTCTCCAAGACTCTGATGAAGAGACTGATACCACCTTTTTTGTATGCATCCGAGTGGCTATCGGACGAGTCAGTGCTTCCTAGGGACTTGTATGTATGTCTTTATATATGTCATTCTGTCCAGTTTGCTAAAACACATGATATTCATCGTGAAAGCATATAAAATGTTCTGAAAGGACTTATATTATCGTGATTGTCAGGTGATTGTTGTCATTAACAAAATTATATACAGGTGCTAAGTTAGCTGTTTAACCAAGAAATTGAAGTGTTAAACATCGGGCGGAAATTGTTAAGAGGCTGTGGAAATTTTGGCTTAAGTGGCTGGTGCCTCTAATTACCTTAATTGCAGTTGATTGATGGGTTGACACAGAGAACATTATTATCTTGAGAAACGGTTTCAAAGTTATTACCTCGCGGTGTATTTTCATTCGTTGTCTATTACTATGTCCACCCTCTGTAATTAATATCCTTTGTAATTATATTTCTAATTAACTCTCCAATTGTTTACATCACACAACTTTCCTATTTTCAGAACTCGAGGCCTTATTTGTAATTTTTACACATGTAGTCAGATAAACCACGAGATTTGTACTGTCATTGAATGTTAGTAACCAAATCCAAACTGCAATTGATTACGTAACTAAAATAACACAAGAGACATTATTGTAATTAAATTTCAGATCGATTATCGTATTTAAAACTAGTGATGATACTATAAAAATTATGTCAATTAATATTGTATTTTATACTTTATTCGGCTGCAACATCAGTTTATTTACGTTTTGAAAATTTTAAACGTAACGTCAAAATTGTACAAAATTAATAATGGGTTACTTTGAAATTTATTGTTAAAATTCTATATAAAGCAAAGCAGCGATGATGCGAGAGGGTCAGTTGTTGAGTTGTTTTGTCAGACAGTCAAAGAGGTCTGTGAAGTATGTCAGTCAGTGTTTTTGTTAACGTAACGAGTACGCAGTTCAGTTGTCAATAAATTTTGTGAAGATGGAAACTGTTACATTCTTTCATCAAATTAACCCCAGGCAGTAGAAAGTTAAGCTAAATGTAACGATCCGAGCGGAACGTTATAACCTGCCCCCTGGCAGTCCCCTCCCGGAGATCTGAATGGGGGACTATTCCGGTATCTTTTGCCAATGGAGATATCATTATGGCACTTTGTCAATTAGAGGCCACATGTAACGATCAGTGAAGTACTTTGTGTATGTACCTTTGGATATAAATTGTTGTCCTGGCCTGACCGGAACGAGCTTCGAAGCATTTCTCATCTGACCCTGTCTGTCCATAAAGATGAATTATAATAAAATGCCACCTCCATCGCCTCGGGTGAATCTGACAGCCTTATTATACGACGGCCGTAAACCTCCCCGAGACGCTTCCCAAGTTCGGCGCTTGAGCCACCGGAAGCCGTCTGCAGTGGTTACGCGGGTATTTCCAAGAGCACCGAACCTGCCGCCTCACGGCATTTACGAGCAGCAGAAGATCGGCTGCAAAGTCGCCAACAGTTTATGTCCGCCGCCCTGGCAACTGGGTCGCTTATTCTGTTAGGATGCTTCACAGAATCGTCAATAACGAGAGAACGGTGGAATTTTTATATTTTTTTCGAATTGGGGAATTTAACATTCATAGCACCCGTCACGTTGCCACTGACTAACATTACCCTGTCGCTTTACTAGACGATAGAAATGAAACTGTATTACCTTTATCAGAGGTATAATCATTCTTAATTGTGACTGTGGTTGTCAAGCGTAAAGAAAGGAGACTGCGGGCTATACTGCTGCGAGTCACTCTCTACATTTCTATGTTTAATTTAACACTGATTATTCTTTTACAGCATGTTGTGTCTAACATTCTGCGTGGTTTCTGTTTGTTCTAAGTTGTGTCTCACTACCACTTTCGCGCAACGACGCTCTGAGCGTGTTTTGTAGGAAATTGACTAGTTTGAACCTGGGACCTGTTGCTGGTAAGGAGACGCCAGACCACACATGACATGTAGAGTTCAGAAGAGTTCAGTGAGACTAGCGATGATATAACCAAATACTTAATGATTTCAGCGTCAGCTCCACTGCACTCCCTGTAAAAAAATCTTAATACTAACTAAATTTAGTGGAAGGGGTTCCAGGCTTTCCTATTTTTAGTTAGCTGGTAAAATAACGTCGAAAGAGCAGTTAAGTTTACCACTGGAAATTTTATTCTACTCACCAAACATTGTTTATAAATTGCACTATTGATAAAAGGAAATGTTTTAATACAGGATGATAAAAACCAACTGCATTCAACAAAAATGTGAACGAATATTCCCTGAATGGGTTTCCAAGTTCTACAATGGATCGAAGGATGACCTATGCCATATCACATCTATAATCTAGGTTTAAATTAAGTTTCACAAAAGAGAAAACTGTCAAAATGGTCTACAGTGTCCCTCAATTAGCTTTAATTACTTATCTAACTTGTAAATTACAGTGGCTGATGTGGCTTCTCAATAATTATATAACAGAAAAATCATCGCATTTCAGATTTTAACTTACATAGCAAATGTGAATACCATGAGCTTCAATTGACGATCGACACTAGAATTACGTAAAAAGGGGATATAACAGATGAGTCTTCTGCAGTTCTGATTGAAGCCTTATGCACTCAAAAATGCGGGATCGCGTGCGTTCATTACCTTGTCGGTGTTCGTCAGGGGGCGGCGGCCGGCGCAGCTCCGTACAGCTCGCCGTCTCCGAAGCAACTCCTTTCTAACTTCTCCTTACTACAATTTACCGAAGTTGGTTTAAAAAAAACTATCTGGCTGTGTTTTCATCTGACCAATCAGGGTCTCAATGTTAACCTTAAGCTCCGCCTACAAAAATTCTGTCTATCCAATGAGAAACGTTATACTTTTCGTGGTGGGGCAATGTTTTTAAAGTTTGCAACGTAACAGAGTCGCGAAAAAGTCTCACGCTAAAACTTGCAGCTGGTGTAGCCCTTTTATTGTTATCGTAAGATCTATACTGTTCTTCTGGAGTTCTCTATCTTTTAACATGGGCTGGGGGTGGTCCTAGCGGTTACTTTTCGTGGTGGGGCAATGTTTTTTAGGTTTGCAACGTAACAGAGACGCGAAAAAGTCTCACACTAAAACTTGCGGCTGGTGTGGCCCTTTTAGTGTTATCGTAAGATCTATACTGTTCTTCTGGAGGGCTCTAGCTTTTAACATGGGCTGGGGGGTGGTCCTGTCGGTTAGCTATCGACGTGGGTGTCCGTCCCTTATCGTCGGGGCTTCTAGCTTAACACGGTTCTGCTCTCGGCTTCTGTTCTCGTTTCTTCCCTCGGAACTGCGTCTGTTTCACGGTGGGAAGGTATGACATGCATTTAGGCGTTCTTGTGTTAGTCTGTGGTATTCCATTTGCTCACTCGTTGATCGTATTAATTTAATGTCAGGATTTATTCGGAGCTATGTGACGTACTACCGGATTTGCTTATCATGTCAGGGTTTTCATGGAAGGTGTTGGATTTGCCTGACACCTTACATGTGCACATCCTCAGGTGTTTTTGCTTAAGGAATAAATCTCATTTAACAAGTTTTGCTTCTTTTCTCTAAAAACTAACGAAGAAATTTTTTGCAGTATGCTATTTATATACCGCCTGGGAGTAGTAAAAGAGGTCATCGAATTTCACAAAAGATATTCGCTTTTGTAGTGTGCCGAAGAAGAAGCCCATCAGAATCGTGGAAAAAGATCCTTCAGCGGACAATAGCAACTTTGAAATCAAGAAGTATAATGGGATAATGTGGAAGTGGGCTCTCGAGAAAATATAAAAGCAGTGTCGCTGGATGGGGTGTGCTAATTATGTATAACTACACGTTTACTTGTTTTATAATCTTTTGCAGACTACTTATTTATTAGTTTTTTATTACATTTGTACTAATAAATTGAAACGGTAATATAGTATGTAACATGGGGGCTGGGGCTGGAATGCAGTTGTAGGGGAAGGAGTAGAGGGAGAGGTTACAGGAGAATGTGGGCTTGGGACAAGGAATGAGAGAGGAGAAAGACTAATTCCGTAACAAGTTTCAGTTAGTAACAGCGAATACTCTGTTCAAGAATCACAAGAGGAGGAGGAGGAAAAGTCCGGGTGATACGGGAAGATATCAGTTATATTACATCATGGTCAGACAGAGGTTCTGAAGTCAGATGTTGTATTGTAAGGCGTACCCGGGAGCAGACATGGACTCAGATCTGAAGATCCAGACAGTCAGGAAGAATTAATACGCAAAAAAGTGGGATACGGAAGTACTAAGGAAGGAAGAGATTTGGGTGATGTTCTCTGAGGCTATAGATACAGTAATAAGGAATAGCTCAGTAGGCAGTTCAGTTGAAGAGGAATGGACATCTTTAAAAAGGGCCATCACAGAAGTTGGGAAGGAAAACATAGGTGCAAAGAAGGTAAACGCGAACAAACAATGGCTAACAGAAGAAATACTTCAATTGATCGATGAAAGAAGGAAGTACAAAAATGTTCCGGGAAACTCACGAATACAGAAATGCAAGTCACTGAGGAATAAAATAAATAGGAAGTGCAGGGAAGCCAAGACGAAATGGCTGCAGGGAAAAATGTGAAGACACCGAAAAAGTAATGATGTTCGGAAGGACAGACTTAGCATACAGGAAAATCAAAATAGCCTTCGGTGACATTGAAAGCAATCGTGATAAGATTTAGGGTGCAACGGGAATTCCACTGTTAAATGCAGAGGAGAAAGCGCATAGGTGTAAAGAATATATTGAAAGCCTCTACGTGGGGGAAGATTTGTCTGATGTGATAGAAGAATAAACAGGAGGCGATTTAGAAGAGATAAGGAATCCAGTACTAGAATCAGAATTTAAAAGAGCTTTGGAGGACTTAAGGTCAAATTAGACAGAAGAGATAGATAACATTCCATCAGAATTTCTAAAATCATTGGGGGAAGTGACAACAAAAAAGACTATTCACGTTGGTGTGTAGAATGTACGAGTCTGGCGACATACCATCTGGCTTCCGGAAAAGCATCATCCGCACAATTCCGAAGACGGTAAGAGCTGAAAAGTGCAAGAATCACCGCACAATCAGCTTAACAGCTTATGCATCCAAGTTGCTTCCAAGAATGATATACAGAAGAATGGAAAAGAAAATTGAGGAGGCGCTAGATGACGATCAGTTTGGCATTAGAAAAGGTAAGGGCACCAGAGACGCAATTCTGACGTGGCGGTTAATAATGAAAGCAAGACTAAAGAAAAATCAAGACACGTTCATAGGATATGTCGACTTGGAAAAAGCGTTCGACAATGTAAAGGGTGCAAGATGTTCGAAATTCTGAAAAAAGTAAGGGCAAGCTATGGGGAGAGACAGTCATATACAATATGTACAACAGTCAAGAGCGAATAATAAGAGTGTACGATCAAGAACGAAGTGCTCGTATTAAGAAGGATGTAAGACAAGGATGTAGCCTTTCGCCCCTACTGTTCAATCTGTAAATCGAGGAAGCAGTGATGGAAATAAAAGAAAGATTCAGGAGTGGAATTAAAATACAAGGTGAAAGGATATCAATGATACGATTCGCTGATGGCATTACTACAGTGAGTGACAGTGAAGAAGAATGACATGATGTGCTGAGCGGAATGAAGAGTCTAATGTGTACAGAGTATGGATTGAGAGTGAATCGAAGAAAGACGAAGGTAATGAGAAGTAGTAGAAATAAGAACAGTGAGAAAATTAACATTAGGATTGATGGGCACGAAGTCGATGAAGTTAAGGAATTCTGCTACCTTGACAGTAAAATAACCAATGACGTACGGAGGAAGGAGGACATCAAAAGTAGACTAGCAGTGGTAAAAACGGCATTCCTGGCCAAGAGAAGTCTACTAATATCAAACATCGGCCTTAATTTGAGGAAGAAATTTTTGAGAATGTACGTCTGGAGAACAGCACTGTATGGTAGTGAAACATGGACCGTGGGACAACCGGAACAGAAGGGAATCGAAGCATTTGAATGTGGTGCTACAGATGAATGTTGAAAATTAGGTGTACTGATAAGATAAAGAATGAGGAGGTTCTGCGCAGAAACGGAGGGGAAAGGAAAATGTGTAAAACGCTCATAAGGAGAAGGTACAGGATGATAGGACATCTGTTAAGACATGAGTGAATGACTTCCATGGTGCTAGAGGAAGCTGTAGAGGGCAAAAACTGTAGAGGAAGACAAAGATTGAAATACACCCAGCGAATAATTGAGGACGTAGTTTGCAAGTGCTTCTCTAAGACGAAAAAAAAATGGTTCAAATGGCTCTGAGCACTGTGGGACTTAACATCTGAGGTCCCCTAGAACTTAGAACTACTTAAACCTAACCAACCAAAGGACATCACACACATCCATGCCCGATGCAGGATTCGAATCTGCGACGGTATCAGTCGCCCGGTTCCGGACTGAAGCGCCTAGAACCGCTCGGCCACCGCGGCTGGCTGAGACGAAGAGGTTAGCACAGGAGAGGAATTCGTGGCGGTTAGCATTCAACCAGTCAGAAGACTGATGAAAAAAAAAGCAGACCTTGTTTATAGGTAATAGGAATGTATGGTTCACAAACAGATACTTTAACATTTTAAAGGACAGATACAATCCATATCCAAACAGTTCCACCGTAACAAGATCTAATTTAAGGCAAAGTAATTTGCTAAATGTTCAAATTCGTCTGTAGTCGTTTGAATGGAGTTCATCATTTTATTTTTTTATTTATTTACTTATTGTTATATTTAACCTGCAAGTTGGTATCTTCGATGCTTACACTGCCATTTTCCTCGTAAGCTGGGTCCCATGCTGGCATCGTCGAAGGAATTATTTCTTACTCTCCAACTGACAACTTCGTTTCATTTTGTCTATCAAATGCAGCAAAGTCGTGATGAGAGTGAACGCGGTTGAAGCAGCCAAAGGTACGACAGAGTGGGCCGACATGCTTTTCTCGCCAAACTGACGATTACCATTTTGGTACCTGTCTCGCACTACGCACTACGCTTTGTGTAAACGAAAGGACGAGATAGCGTTTTGCAAACTGCCCCGTGCAATTGTTTCGCGAAGCAAGTTTCAGGTAGCGTAAATGCACCTTAAGTAAGTACTGCTTAACAGCCTCCATCTGACCCACTCACAGTGTTATAATAGTCACAACACCAAACTTAAATACTCTCTGTCAATTTAACTGCATTTTGAATGATTGCGAGGACTCATCACTGCACTG
Source organism: Schistocerca serialis cubense (assembly GCF_023864345.2). Taxonomy (NCBI): domain Eukaryota; kingdom Metazoa; phylum Arthropoda; class Insecta; order Orthoptera; family Acrididae; genus Schistocerca; species Schistocerca serialis. The sequence goes on from NC_064646.1 coordinate 243,570,447, forward strand.
GAAAGTATACATCACCTACAACTGTTCCCTCGCAATTCGTGCAGATAAGCTCCACAAACACCAATCAGGATAACAATTAAGAGGCAAAAGGTCAAAAGTCGCACTTCAGGTTTCCACAGAAACCATTCTATTTATTGGCTTCAATTAAGCCATGTCAATTCAGATTCTCATTTAACATCGTGTCCCAGTTAGCTAATGGCTCTGCCACCTAACACGGGCAGCAGTACACTAAGAAAATAATAAGAAACTAAAAAATGAATCAGAATTCCACACTCGCGCAAAGAAGGGGTGAAGAAATCTTTAACATCCCACCAACAGCGTGGTCGTTGGAGCAGAAGGTTGGATTACTAAAGGATGAGGAAGGAAATCGCCCGTGTCCGTTTCGAAAGGAACCATCGCAGCATTTCCCTGGAATGATTTATGCAGCTCATTTAACACCTGGCCGAATGGGGATTTGAACCATCGTCCACCTTAAAGGGAATTAAGAGTGCTCACCACTTCATGCACGGCGACTCTTCTCTAAGCTTTTTAACACTGTTTCCCATCGTTCATCTCGTCATACTTAATCCTCTTTTTTGTTTTCTATTGTTCGGCAACTTTATTTCTAGGAAACTTTGTGGACGGATTCTAGACGTCTAGCTACAGTCATCAGTTAACCCAACGAACACGGAGTAAGCTTTGTTCTGTATGTTATCGTATTTTAACTGTTTCCCACATCATGAGGCGAGATTCGGGCTGTGTCCAGAATTTTCTTCAATGAGCCGCCTAAAACACCACACTTACTCTGATCAGGCTGTTGACATGTAGAAGTCCCTGTTGTAGTATAGCTCTCCTACTGCAATGCTGCTGGATTTCGATAATGGCGCTGGGTCGCTGTCCGGGTGGCCGTGCCAAGTACTGGAACCAGCGACGATTGTGCAATTCTGTGCCAGCTTATTACTGAAATCAGCGACGTTGGAACAATGGTGACTTCCAGTATACAGCATCGCTATAGTACTTTGTATTTATTTAGTTTACTCTCAACCCGTACTCTGTGCTCAGTAGACCAATTGTTCCATTCCAAATCCTGCAACTCTTTCTAACGTTCTCTCAGTACTAAACTTGAGAGACTATTCCACGAAACCAAGCCGTGCCGCAATACGTCACAGCCACCATGACAGATTGTGGAAAGTAAATAAATCGTTCTTCTGAACAGGAGAAATGAAAATACTATTTACTTATACTACTTGACGCTGCATAGGTTTAGTTTTTAGTTCAGTGAAAGAATCGCTCGAAAGTCGGAAGTACAAACAGCCCCTAACACCCCTCGTCAATATTGCGTACTCGCAAAACATTCGTCACAGTTTTTTTTTTTTTTATGTAAGGACGCAAGGTCGCCTTTGAGCAGGCTCTCCAGTTTATTATTGACTCATTGGGGGATAACTTGAGGCGTTAATTCCATGATGCGGGTCATAATTTCAATATAGAGTTACATTTTCTGCTAAGGCTGTGCACGTCAGATAAGATAAGCTCATCACCTATTCAGTAAAAGATCGTAGGAACCGCCGTGAAAAACTGACAGTAATATGTGTAACTTTGATAACAAATAATAAAAAAACATTATCGTACTAGAATCGTTACTTATAATCGTGTTTCATATTTTCACCATTATATATTAATAAGAACCTTCTTAACTTAAAGAAATGAATCAAATTAACGTGTTGAATATTTGCATAAACAGCCAAACCCTGACGGAAATACGCCCGGTGTGGCCAAGCGAATACTGTTAAGTGTGGTCGGTAAGCATTCTAGCTCGGCGCTGTTAATGTTAACACGTATCTCGTTTTTGAACAAAAAAATTATAGTTTTGGAAGTTAAAAGTGAAATAGAAGTTACAAAGTTCCTCGATCACATGCCATATTAATTGACTCATAAGAGAAGACATTCGTGTTAGGTATAACAGTTGTGGTGCTTGATATTCGAATGAAACATTGCGATCGTAACATTGACTTCGTTCTCATGTGGCAATTATTTCACCATATCTGTACATATACGTGCTTCCTTATTTCACACAGTGGGACAAATAAGTAAAGTGACACACGTATTATTAAACAGAAACTTTGATTATTATTGTAACGACAATGGTAGCGATCACAGTGACAACACTTACTTTCATTGGAAATAACTAAGTCAGAAACTTCGACCTAGGGAGAAGAATTCCATTGATGTCTATGAACGTCTGAAGAAAACGTGGGGTAAGTAGCCTCTCTTTCAACAATCAGCCAACCACCGAGTGGAGCTTGTTAGGATTTGCTCGCGCAGTTTATCCAATGTCACTCTCTATACGCAAATTCTAGCATGGAGCAACTTAACAAGGCAGCATATTCCGATGCAGCAATGTGTGGTGGCGGATGGATTCCATTATTTATATGAGTCCAGCATCATCAAAACTTATTACTGATAACCTTTCAAGATTAATTTTAACTACAATTTCAAATCTAAAATTCCGTACTAACTGCATGCATCTTTGCACATTGACATCTTCTTCGTCTTCTTCTGCACCTCAAGGGTCAGGCACTTGTGCCTGTCCCGCCTTCACTTTTCACTGCCACCCTATTTTGAGTCTTCTTACGTTCCTTCCTCATGGCTGGTTCAACATAGCCAAACTTGGGAGTCTCTCTGCAGTGATTCTTTGTAGGTGATGTTTTAATTTCTTCAATCTTTTCATTAAAATTATAAATGTGTAGTTCATTCCTAATATCTTTATTTCTTTACGGACTTCCCTGGTAACACCTTTCATCTTCCTAACAAATCTCATTTCTGCTGCTTTTAGTTAATTTTCATCGCGTTTTTTTAGGTATCCGTGACTCACTTCCGTACAGCAGTTCGGCTGTAGCCATGATTTCATTTCTGTTACTGGAATGTTTTGTTTAACATTCTGTATACCGATTGATATCTGTTAATCTTATTTTCTATGTCTAGTCAATCCCATATTTTACTTCTCATCCTAAAAATTTGAAGTTCGATATTTGCTTAAGTAGCGTGTTATCTGTTATTATTTTTGAGCACGTGGGGTATTTCCCGAGATGAGCCACGATTTGTGGCGTATATTTCTATTAATCTGTATACCTGGCTTTACTATCTGTCTCCAGTTCTTAATCAAATCACATATATATATATATATATATATATATATATATATATATATATAATAAGGTTAGTGACAGGCTATACAGCATTGTTTAAGTCCTTTATTGGTTGTGATGTCGTCAGTTTTATTATTACCGACTTTTATTGCTATTTTTGTGTTCATTTATAAGCTTTTTTACCTTTAATAGAATGTCTAGGATAATCAACTTTAATCATTATGTTCCACAGTTCTTTCCTGTTTACACTGTCTTAAGCTCTCTCGAAATAAGTAAAAGCTATATGCGTCTCTAAGCTGAATTCTCGTCGTATCTCTAAAATACTTTTTATGGTAAATATATTATCACTTTGTAAACAGCCTATCCAGAATCCCCATTGTTCTTCTAACAGTAGAGTCTCTGATACGGTACTTAAACGATTATTGATTATTTTTGCAGATATTTTGTACACTGAGTTTAGAAGACTAATTCCTCAATAATTTTCACAATTGTTTCTTTGACCTTTTTAAAAATTAATATCACTTCTGATGTTTTCTAAAAGTTTGGAATTTTACACCAGTGCCGACATTCATTAAATGAATGTAATAAACTAAAATCATAAAAGGGACCGGCACGTTTTAAAAGTTTCGTTTTAATACCATGTGATCCATATACTTTCCTGTTCTTCATACTGATTAAAACCGCTTGCAGTTCTTCTACTGTGGTTGGATATGTTGAGATCCCCTCTTCCTTCTTCTATTCTGAATCATGTTTTTACCACAGGTTTTGGTCATCTTCCTTCCACAGATGTTCGCAAATTATATTTCGTTCTGCAGTATTTTCTCCATTCCGTTTACATGTTTCATTAATTTATAGGCAAAATTTTTCCTCACGTGTATATCTTACTCTACTTGAGTTATGAAATGATCTCATCGCTCTTAGTGTGCTATCATAGTTATCTGTGTCTCTTCCTTCAACGTGCCGGCTCAGATGGCGCCTTATGTACTGAGAGACATTATTAAAATATTTTGCTTCTTTCCCGGTACCGGACTTTCGTGGTTTTTCTGTAGATCAGTTGAGTGCTGGTTCGTTGGAGATGGTCACAGTTGTTCTCTGTCGTTGTCCAGATGAGTTCAGGCTCTGCCGCCTGACCTCGATGACGAGGAGACGTCGAGCTCTACCATTTCTTCCTGCGCTACACGCTGCAGTTGTGAGATCCTGACCCAGCTCTGCGTAATCCATTACTAGCGAACGGACTTACGACTTGAAGATGAGACTGAAACCGAGGCCCAGCACGTTTTTCACAAATTCTCTTTATGCCGCAAGGCTTTGTTCGAATCACAAAAGGCTGACGAGATTGGGATGCAGAGTGCGAAGTTAGTGGAGGGAGGCATAGTAACGTAGAGAGAGAGGTGGCGGTGGGGAAAAGGGTTTGTTGCGACCAGCAGTGAGAAATCAGAGGCCGGCTCGGCCTGTCTGGCTGCTGGCAGGGCAGGTGATTAATGTGGGCGCTGGAGTCTGGCCAGAGCCGCGCTGCCGCTATCGGCTCAAAGGGGGCGGTCAGGCGGCCAGGCAGGACCGCCACGAGTGTCGGCTATCTCCGGTATGCCAAGTCAAGCAAGGGGTGGCTCCAGCTCGGCTCTATTTTATTATTGTCGTTATTATTACTGGCGAATTCTCCCAATAAATGTAACACGTGAAGCAAATAGCTCAATCATTTCTTTAATTACAGCCACTTGGGTTGCACAAAATTTTGTCAGTTGTCCCCGGTTTCGATTGCACTAGGGCAATCTGCATCAGAATAGAAAGTTACATGGAATATCTAAAAATATAATGACATGGATTGAAATACACTCGTGCTCATAAATTAAGGATAATTGCCAAAAAAACGGCTCTTAGCACTATGGGACTTAACATCTCAGGTCATCAGTCCCCTAGAACTTAGAACTACTTAAACCTAACTAACCTAAGGACATCACACACATCCAAGCCAGAGGCAGGATTCGAACCTGCGACAGTAGCGGTCGCGCGGTTCCAGAGGGAAGCGCCTAGAACCGCCTGGCCACCAGCGGCCGGCGCATAATTGCAGAATGTGGTGCCACACAACTTGTCACTACAAAAAACTGGCACTAATAGCATAGACACATAGGAAACACACGCGACACAGATCTGTAAGTCCACGGTATTGGTGATAAGTTGAGAAAACGTCCCGAAACACATGTGCTACAAAACGCCATTGTTCCCTGCGCGTGTACCCCGACATCAATATGGGATGTGACATCTTGGGTTGTCGGGTGTTTTGCCGAATATCAGCGTCGTACTTGCACGGTATTTCGGTAACGTAGCACGTTACCTTCATCAGGTGCGACCTGAGACTACTCCTCGAGTGGACCTGGTCCAGTATTTATGCCTATGGCCTTCCCCCTTCACCAGGCTCTCCCTCTAAGGGCCGTGCCCGCTCGCTGTGATCTTCTGGAGCATTGCCGTTCCCTTTTCCGTCTGCTGCAGTCCTGAGTGTTCTCCTTGCGGTCCACGCCCACCAGACACCCTCCTGGGTGTTCCATCTTCGGTCTGGTGCGTTTGGAATCCCGTCTGTGGTACCACATAGTCCCCCTGTGGTCCTCTACCGCTCACTGTGATCTGCTGGAGCGTTGCCGTTCCATTTTCGGTCCGCTGCGATTGACCTGCTGGAGCGTTGCCGTTCCGTTTTCGGTCCGCTGCGATTCTAGATGTTCCCTCTGCGGACCGCGTCCGTCAGACCCGATCCTGGGCGTTCCATCTTCGATCTGGTGCGCCTGGAACTCGGTACGGGGATAGTTCTCCCTCTCCACACCTTCTGTTCTTCATTTTCTGGAGTGCTGCAGCTGTCCCCGTTGCTTCTTCAACAATTCCAGAGCAGGGTACCCGGCTCTACTTAGCTGATACCCCGTGTCACGGTTCATGAGGTTATTGGTCACTTTTATCTCTATTGACTCACTTATAACACTGTCCCAGAATCTGGGCGTTTGTGCTAGAAACTTGGTTTCGTCATAATTCGTGGCATGACCAAGCTCTAGACAGTAATCAGCAATGGGTGATTTTGTTGCCTGTCTTAATCGGGTGTGCCTCTGATGTTCCTTGCACCTGATATCTACTGTTCTTGTCGTCTGGCCAATGTAGGACATGCCACATTGGCAAGGTATATTATAAATCCCTAGTTTCCATAAGCCCAGGTCTTCCTTAACATTTCCCACCAGTCCCCCGATCTTGCTGGATGGACAGAAAACACACTTGATATTGTGTTTACGGAGGATCCTACTAATTCTGGCAGAAATAGAACCTGCATAGGACAAATACGCCACCTTCTTTGCTTCATCCTGTTCTGCTTCTGGAACTTGTGGTGTAGGGGCTGGTTGGAGTGCCATCTCAATTTGTTTCGGCATGTATCCATTTTTGCAGAACACTCTTTTGAGATGCTCTATTTCTGTTGGTAGACTTTCTTGGTCTGACAGGGCACGTGCTCTATGGATCAATGTCTTAAGAACACCATTCTTCTGTGCAGGGTGGTGACAGCTGCTGGCCTGCAGATATAAATCAGTGTATGTGGGTTTTCGATACACACTGTGGCCAATTCATCCATCTGACTTCCTTTTTATTAGTACGTCCAGAAACGGCAGCTGGCCATTCTTCTTCTGTTCCATGGTGAACTTGATATTCGGGTGGCACGAGTTAAGATGTTCATTGAGACTGTCCTTGCCATGAGGCCAATAACGATGGTGTCATCCACATACCTCAAGAAGCATGTGGGTTTATATCTGGCTGTCTCTAATGCCCTCTCTTCAGATCTCTCCATGAACATGTTGGCAATCACAGGAGACAGTTTGCTCGTAATATTGGTTCCAGTACAGGAAATACGTGGATGTCAGGGAACAGCAGTGCTCCAGAAGATCGCAGCAAGCGGGCGTGGACCACAAAGGGAGCGCCTGGTGAAGGGCGAAGGCCACAGGCATAATTACTGGACCTGGTCCACTCGAGGAGTAGTCTCAGGTCGCACCTGATGAAGGTAACGAGCTACATTACCGAAATACGGTGCAAGCACGACGCTGATATCCGGCAGAACACCCGACAACTCAAGATGTCATTAGATCGCCGGGAAAGCCTGAAGAATTACAATATGGGATGTGATCAACAGGCACACGTACACAGGCCGCACAACAGATTGGCATACTCTGGATAAGGTGGTCGAGTAGCTGCTGGGGTAGAGCCTCCCATTCTCGCACCAGTGCCTTTCGGAACTCCTGAAGTGTCCTAGGGGGTTTGAAGACGTGCAGCGATACGTCGACCGAGAGCATCCCAGACGTGCTCGATGGTGTTTAGGTCTGGAGAACAGGCACGCCACTCCATTAGCCTGATATCTTCTGTTTCAAGGTACTCCTCCACGGTGGCAGCTCGGTGAGGCTATGCGTTTTCATCCATCAGAATGAAGGTGGGACCCACTGCACCCCAGAAAAGGCGGACACACTGGTGCAAAATGTCGCGATAAACCTAACCTGTTACAGTTCCTCTGTAAAAGACATGCAGGGGTGTGCGTGCACCAATCATAATCCCACCCCTCACCATCAAACCACGACCTCCATACAGGCCCCTTTCAAGAACATTAAGGGGTTGGATCTGGTTCCTGGTTCACGCCAGATGAAAATTCGGGGAGAATCACCGTTCAAACTATACCTGGACTCGTCCGTGAACATAACCTCGGACCACTGTTCCAATGACCATGTGCTGTGTTCTTGACACCAGGCTTTACGAGCTGTCACCAGGGGTCAGTGGTGCACCTTGCAGATCTCTGGGCGAATAAACCATGTCTGTACAGTCGTCTGTAGACTGTGTGCCTAGAGACTAATGTTCCAGTGGCTGCGGTAAGGTTCCGAGCAAGGCTACCTGCAGTACTCCGTGGCCGTCTTCGGGCACTGATGGTGAGATATCGGTCTTCTTGTAGTGTTGTACACTGTAACGCCTAGACACGTTTCCTGTCTGCTGGAATCGTTACCCTAATCTAGAGATCACATTTTGTGGCACACGGAGGGCCCGTCTTACGACCTGCTGTGTTTGACCAGCCTCCACTCGCCCTAGAATTCTACCCCTCATAACGTCATCGGTATGTTTTCTTTAGCCATTTTCAACACACAGTCACCATTAGCGCGTCTGAAAACGGCTGCACACTTACTCGCTGCACCGTACTTTGACATGCAACATCACACCTCTGCGTATGTGGACTGCTGCCAGCGCCACCGTGCGACGACCGCAGGTCAAATGCACCGCATGGTCATACCCCGAGGTGATTTAAACCTGCAAACCGCACATCAGAGCGTTGTTTCACCATGTATCAGCATTATCCTTAATTTATGAGCATGAGTGTAATATACACCTAATAGGATTACTTCCATAAATTACCTACAAGCAGCGTGTACTTACATGTAATCACAGCATGGATTAATACAAAAGTACTCTCGTCAAACAGAAATGTCATAGGAATAAAAGCTAAAATGTAAAATCGCTTAGAGCCAAGAGCGGCAGCCACGAGGTGGACACAATAACTGATTCGCGCCATCTAACAGGAAGAAGTCGAAATACAGATAACTTAAGAACAAATGAGCCATTGCAAAGACAATTTTAAAAATGACTGGTAACAAATAGGAACCAGTGTATGTAAGTTACAACATAACGTGGCAGTCTTATTCACAAAAGAAATACAGTTCAGGTAACATACAAAGAAAACATAAGATTGGAAGTAAAAACTATGTTTAGGAGACCACATTGAGGAGAGTATCACCATTCGGAGAATTTTAATTAGCGACTCTACAACTTTAAACACTTTTTGTTGCGGAACTGCAGCTGTTCGTTAAGAATGAGACCGTCCTTCAGGTATAAGTGTTTAAAAATTTCTAGGTCTTCTAATGTTAAGCGTAAAACCTCTTTTGTATGAATGCAGGATCTGGACGTCTTTTACATTTTTAGAACTATGCCCTGTGATTAATAAATGATAAGCGAAAGTTGAATTATGAACATTGGTGCCTTATTTCTGTAGAAGGTTTTGCTTGAATCTTATCGAAATAGCTCGGCCTGTTTTCCCTATATAATCTTTAAAATTGTCTTTACAGGGCCTCATTTGCTCTTAAGTTATCTGTATTTCGATTACTTCCAGCTGTATGTCGCGAATCTGCTTTCGTGTCCACCTCGTGGCTGCTTCGACGTGTTAGCCGTTTAGTCTGACGGTAGCGGCTGTATTATGCCGCTCTTGGCCCTAAGCGACCTTTCGGCTGTCCTTATATTCCAAGGAGAATTTTATCTGGTTGACCGTTATGTTGTAATTTTACATTTTAGCTTTTATTCCTATGAAATTTCTGTCAGGCCAGAGTACTTCTGCTCAGACGTTTTAAACCGTGGTGTGATCATATGTAAGTACATTCGCTTTGTATGTAATCTATGGAAGTAATCCTATTAAGTCTATTTTATTTCAATCTATGTCATTATATTCTTTGGTATTCCATGTAACCTTTTATTCTGATGAAGAATGCCCTAGTGCAATCGAAATCAGAGTCAACTGACAAAATTTTGTGCAACCGAAGTGGCTGTATATACAATCTGTAATTAAATAGCGTACGGTTGCTGGATCACAGCCACTATAATATTTGGAATTTCAATCAGTTCTTCTTTACTTTCTTCTTTTTCCGAGAAGGCTTATTTACTTTCGTCGGACCACTTTCATCTGCAGTGTTTTTGTATGGGTTGCTCTGATGTAATTACCTATTTGTCTATTTTTCGTCTAGAGATGTCTCTCTAAAATGTAAGTTGGTCTCATATTTGAGTTGCTGAGCTTCTTTCGAATTTCGCTCAGCCAAGATGTTGAGTTTTTGAATGACGTTACATAGCCTATTTTCCTTTTTGTCAATCGCTTTGAGGTGATCAAAGAATTTCATTCACCTTTTTTTGCCATTTTTGATGTTTGAAAATTTTTCTGTTGTTTTGATTGATTGTAACCAGTAACCGTCTTGGATATGCCTTGCTTCTAATATTTTCCTGCTGATATTTTTGCCTAGTTTTATATATATATGTTCGTATGTTCTGCTAAGACTCAGCGTTCCGCTCGCGTGGAGGACTGTTGGTTTAATGACTGTGTTCTAGTGCGAATTTTTGTCTATTTTGACATGGACTTTTTGATCTAGAGATTTTGTACTAACTCTAATGATTCCTTGATATTCTGGTGGCGACTGTGCTGTGAGGTCTTTTAAAGATCTGTCGGCTCGATGAATTCTCCGAGGTATGTAAAAAGGAAACCCTGTTGATTTTAGAGTATTTTGTTTTCATGTTAGTGATTTCTGTCTTTTAACATAAGAACTCAGATTTCTCAAATGAGATTTCTAACCCTTCTTTTTCTGAACATTTAAGCCTCTCTAGCTGTTTGACGGCATCTCTTCGTCCCGTGCAAGTATTGCCAGGTCGTCTGAATACCGAGGTATGACATGTAGACGTTGTTTTATGGGAAATTCCAGGAGACTTGGCTTCCAAAACCTACTTTTCTTGTTCTTTCTCCCATTTTTCCATAACCTTTTCTAGCACGACGTTTAACAGAAGCCATCCCCTCGTCTCACACCTTTTTGAATGTCATAGGGTTCTGAGATTTCCCCCATAATACTTCAGATTTCATGCCAGTTGGTGTCTGTTTTATGTGTTCTAGTGTTTTAGGATCTAGTTCTCTGTCTTCTAAATTTGGAATAATGACCTATTTACGGAGTCGTACGCCTTTTTAGAAATCTACAAATTATTATTATTATTGTTGGTGGCTGTTAGTGTTTAACATCCCGTCGACAACGAGGTCATTAGAGACGGAGCGCAAGCTCGGGTTAGGGAAGGATTGGGAAGGAAATCGGCCGTGCCCTCTCAAAGGAACTATCCCGGCATTTGCCTGAAACGATTTAGGGAAAGCACGGAAAACCTAAATCAGGGATTGAACCGTCGTCCTCCCGAATGCGAGTCCAGTGTGCTAACCACTGCGCCACCTCGCTCGGTATTATTATTATTGTTATTGGTGCGGGCGTGAACAGTACGATCGACTATGAACTGAAGACACAACTGCAGTCTGTAAGAAGGGGTCAGCGTCATTTCACCCACTGCAGAAATATAAAAAAAGTATTTCCTATCCAGCTTTAAAAAAAAATGTGGAATCACTAACAGTCCCCGTAACTGACTAAGGTAACGCTATTCTCCGAGGACTTTCGTACGAAAGCTCACGCAGGATAGAACTGGCGATGAATTCTTGTCTGCGATATATTTGTGACGTACGCTATTTCTATCACATCGCTCCTGCATGCGAAGTTATCACGGCCGCGTGCCGATAAGCGTATCCTCTATATCTACTCCATCGTTTTCTCAATCATTGGTCTCCCTCTTATTTATCTTCAAATCTTACACAACTATCTCAACAGCACAGCAGAAATACTGGTTCTCAACGAAGTAATCCTCTATGTGTCATCACATAATACTGCTATGCCCCCATTTTCTGTATCAAGAACCCTACTTTGGAACAATGCCCCTCAAAAATGCAGAGAAATTAGATCCCTTGCAAACTTAAAAAGACCGTTAACGGCCCACGTTCTACCACAAAAGCCGTTACCCCCATACACTTGTCTGCAGCTCACTCACGACAGTCCCGCCTCCCCTCCCCTCACAACTTTTTTCTCCGCCATATTAAGCACCGATGACCAAGCAGTTTGGTCCCTTTCCTCCCGCCTCCCCCCCCCCCCCTCCCTTTTAATCCAACCACCCAACCTCCACCATTCTGGAAGCGTTTTTATTTCAGTTCTGTTCTTTCCTACTAATTCTGGTAGCGTTTTTATTTCAGTTCTGTTCTTTCCTACTAGCCACAAAAACTGCCGTTTCAATCTTCTCCTCTTTATTTATTATTTATTCCTTCCACTTTTATAATACTAAACATGTATTCAAATGGGCTAAACTAATCTATATCATTCTTATGGCCCTTATTATTATTATCGTTATTATTATTACCAACTAGTATTTTCATTATTATTGTTATTATTGTCAATTAGAACTATCATTATTAGTGTCAATTATAACTATTTTATAATTATTATTATTATTATTCTTGCTATTGTAATTATGCAATAGTTTGTTATAGCTATGGTATGTGTCGTTTCTGGTCAGAAGTTACGAAATATACGAACCTAGATATTAGACGAATGGCAGTCTGATGGAGCACTTGAACTACTGCGAAGTAGGTATGAGCTATTCCATTTGAAATCGGACGAAAAATGAGAAAATCGACCTCGCATTTTTTAAAATCATTAATATTTTTTCATGTGTCAATCACGGGAAACATTCAAACAGTTATCTCTTAAATGTTTACTAGTTTTCGAGTTAAAATTCGGTAAATTGTTCGTAATTTTCAGACCGCGACCAATTGTTTGCGGTGTAACTCAAGTACCTTAGAGTATATCATATTTCAGTGAACTACGATTCATTCTGAAATTGGATGTCTGTTCTTGGTGGAGATATATGACTATTACATAATGATAATTAATATAAGTTTTAAAAACCTTTATTCGTGTACTAGCATAAACACTATTTTCACAAGGATTAAACTTACATAGACCTGAACAAATTTTTGTTACACGTTGATTTCAGTTTTAAGATTTATGGAGCCCTTGTCTTAAACGTGGGAAAAAAATTATTACACAATAAATATTTAGGCTTACTTACATTGCGATGGGCCGCCGTGAAACATAAGCAGCAGGCGATCGACAACGGCCTCGTCGTGATTCATGGGTGTTTCCGCTGTTTGTATTTAGTTTCCATTTTTCTACAGCTCTGCATTACGGTGTCGTAAAAAAGTACTAATATTGTTTTAAATAAAATGCTGAACAATATGGCACAATTTTTTTTCCATTTAAAATGATGTTTTCGAGAAAAAATATAAAAATTGTGAAAATTACATTAAATTTATGTTCTAAAAACACCAAATTAATACCATCCCAAAGTATACAACATTACTTACATTTTGAATTTATTTCAGAATTTCACCTTGAATAGTTTCGGAGCTATGAGTCACAGAATAGTGTGATTTTCTTTAATTACGGTAAATTTGACCCTTAGAAATCACGGAAGGACCCCTTTTTTTTATCAAAGATGCAAGTTTGAAAAAGATATTGACTTACCCTCTGCTTCAGATGACAGAAAACTGAACTCTCGCCAAACAAAATGCAAGGTTTTCTGCTGTCCGCAATGAACCAGTACATTCTCATGTATTAGGAACAGAGATTTCATCGTCAGGAGCAACTATCTTCACTGCTGCTGTGGTGGCCTCATATAGCCCGTGGACGGATCTGATTGGTCGACTTTTGATTGGTCGGCGATTACGTACTGCTGTCGAAGGCGGTGCCATTGTCTGAGCCTGTGGCGCCACCGCTTCCGTGGGAACGTAAATCCTGCAAGGAATGTCTCTGCTGCTTCTCTGCATCGAGCGCTCGTTTCCGTTGTCAAGGTTAAAGTTCTTCTCGCTCATTCTTATTTCAACAGCCTCCTTGATAACAGAATCCCAGTATGTGGATGCATGTGATGACGACCGCCTAGTTCTTGTATGGTAACAAATTTTATGAAATGGACTGTATGGCGATGGGCTCTACGTTATCTCCATCATCGGCTAACCATTTTTATGGAGAATTTTGAGGAACGTGCATTAAATTCAGCTCCTCTCCGTCCATCCTTATTTTAGCGTTATGTTGACGATATATTTATGGTCTGGCCACACGGCGCAGCAGCTTTCAAACAATTCATGGAACACATGAACAGCATACATCCGAACATCCGGTGCACGGTCGAGATGGAGAAGGTAGGAAGGCTGCCATTCTTAGACGTCCTAGTACAACGGCAGGCGGACGGGCGTCTCGGTCACTCTGTATACCGTAAGCCGACGCATACCGATTTATACCTTAATGCACAGACTTTCCATCATCCTGCTCAGAAGAGAGCTGTTTTGGAGACGTTGTTTCCGACGAGGACCACTTGAAGTCCGAAACTAACCATCTGAAGTACGTATTCGGAAAGAATGGCTGTGGTGCACTCGGTATAATGGCAGCGTTCTCCCAAAAAAGGGAAACGTGAAAATGCTGCACACTCATAGGATGAAACACCGATTGCGGTTCTTCCTTTTTGTGGCGCTATATCCAGCAAAATTGGAGGAGTTCTGGGTAGGCGGGGTATAAGACCTATTTTTCGTCCTCCTGAGAAAATTAAGGAGATGATGCGCCCTGTTAAGGACAGTCTTGGCCTCAGGGTCCCTGGAGTTTATAATGTCCTCTGTGAGTGTGGAAGCAATTATATAGGTCAGACCATTCGTACCGTTTTCGACCCCTGCACGCAACACCAAATATTATTAAAAGTGGAGAACTGCAGAAACCGACAATTTCGGAGCATAGCCTCACGAACGAACTTAAAATACTGTTTGATGAAACAAAAATTTTGTCCCATGCCTCTACATACTATGATTCTGTTATCAAGGAGGCTATTGAATTAAGAACGAGCGAAAAGAACTTAAACCGTGATAGCGGATACTATCTGAGGGGTGCATGGAAACGAGTGCTCGATGCAGAGAAGCAGCAAAGACATTCCTTGCAGGGTTTACGTTCCCACGGAAGTGGTGGCGCCACCAGCCCAGACACTGACACCGTCTGCTACAGCAGTACGTAATCGCCGACCAATCACAAGCCGACCAATCAGAAGCCGTCCACGGGCTACAAAAGGCCACCACAGCAGCAGTGGAGAAAGTCAGTTGCTCCTGACGATGACGATGAAGGCTATCGTCGAATGCTTGACTTTTATCCCTAATTGACGCGGCAAGAAAACTGAGAATGTTTTACAAATGTGTCGTCGCGAAAGACTACGTTCCCATCACCAAAGCTGTTTGATATCTTGAAACGTCGATCTTCTCGCACTCAGATCTCTGTGGTGCTGCACGAATATCTAATTCGTGGCCTTAGCTGCAATCCAGACACTACTGGCGCTGTACCAAGGCTTAATGTCCACAGAGTCAGCTCCCATCACTTAGTGTTCATTTTCAAAGAAGTTGAGGACTGTATCGTTGCGGTAGACTTGTCGATTTATAAATTTATTCCTGGTTAACTTTCAAATGGTTACCCGCCAGACTTAGACAATTCTGCCCCCTGTGTGACTTTGATTTTTGTAAAATGAGTGTTTGATGAACTCAGTGACAATCTGACTGGCCTTTATCCACCAGAATTATTGTTGTTCTGTTTCAAGAAGTGACTTATTTTATGCTTTGTTTCAATCCACATCAGAATAGATGTGTTATTAATCTTTGATAAATAAATGTGTTCAATCATTTTTGCCTGGATAGTTTTTGTGCTGCTGTCAATGGACGTATTTGTCGGCGACGAGGTTTTGTGTCCGTGTTAGATTTACAAGATATTCTGATCCAGGTACACAGTTATAGTGTGTGTTTTCCTTGTTGATACTATACCAATAGATGCAGAACACCCACAGATTCCTGATCGAGTGTCTGGTGGCCTTCTCCATGTCGCCTCTGGAAACCTCCTTCTGTCTCTCTGAGATCAGCTCCATGGCCAAAGATTTCCAGTCAGTACCACCAGCTTTCCAGCTGTTCGACAGGAAGGCCAAAGCATTCGCAAACTATGTTGCACACATGCAGCAGCACTTCCTGGTTAACAGAATTTCAGGTGAAGACCAGTGTAGCGCTTTCTTTTTGGCATACATATGCCTGGGCATTTATCACCTATTGCAACAACCAAATCTGGAAATGGAACTCAATGCCATTCCATATAATAAGTTGAAGACTGGTTTACTTGGGTACATTGATGTCGAGCACATATGGAATTATCCCACCACAAGTATTTAGTTGTCGTAAACTCCTAGGACAGTCATACAGAGAGTAGATTTTTCACCGATAGGGTTTATGCCACGACTCCCATTTTTACTGCTGTAAGGAAAGTGCAAGCAATCATATGCTGATTCCTTGGTTAGAGATATGATTTTAATGCATGATGGTCTTAAAACTGACCGCTTGAAACTCGAGGCCTCAAATCTAGAAATTTGCCTTCCTATCAGCGGGGCATTCGAACCATATGTTGAGTCCTCGGCTACCCTATAAGTCCTCGCAAGAGATTGCAACTCAGATAAGCCCGTCCTCAAACCCAATTACAGACATCAGCTCCATTGGGCTTACAAAGTTCAGGCAAAGGCACGACACCATAGCATCAACAGTTTTCTTTCTGCTGTCAGTATTTTATCAGTCTTCAGCATGCACGTTTGCATGTATGCGTTCAACATTCTGGCGGTTACACCGGTTATTAATGTACAACCATTGAACGTTTGCAATTGCTTATCTCGTGCTTACATTAACGTGTGATCGTACAATGTTAATCATTTAAATATGTTACCTACACAAATCTATTACCGAAATTTCATTAATCTACATTTATAATTTTTTGGTATTCCTATTTTTTCCGTCAGTGTCTAATGAACCCTACTATCCAGCGGATAAATCCGAATATTTGTACGGCCTACACACTGTTACGTTCACCAAGCAAGTTCAACGAGACATAAACAACAGATTAAGTTCCAGCGCCGTCTTCCACAAAACCCGAGCGACGTACTGCTCTGGCATAAAAGTTCATGGTATAACGCCCCGAATAATACTGAATTTCAGCAGTTTCTCGTAGTCTCCATGTACCACATGACTGTCAGCTCTTGCCATTGCCAGACTATCCTCCAGCTGTTGCTTCGCGCTTTCGATTACATATCGAAGGAGCGCATGAATCAGAATCTTTATTTGCTCTTACTTGGCGATATAAATTTCCGGGTTGATGAAAATCCTTGAAAATACAGCGATAGAGAAGGTGAAATTGCCCTCAATAACGATGAGACAATCTCAAAAGGCTTGCTACATACGCTGAGGTGACAAAAGCCATCGGATACATCCTAATAACATCCAATAATTGTTCGATGTGATTCATGTCAGGTGACCTATGTGGCCAAATCATTTGCTCCAATTATCCAGAAAGTTCTTCAAACCAATCACCAACAATTATGGCGCAGTGACGTGGCACATTTTCATCCATAATAATTCCATCGTCGCTTGTGAACATGAAGCCCATGAATGGATGCAAATTGTCTCCAAGTATTCGAACACAGATATTTCCATCAGTGATTGGTTCACGTGGACCGGGAAAGCCACTCCATGTAAACACTGCTCGCTCCATTATGGAGCCACCACCAAACTATTTACAGCCTAGGTTCATGGTTTCGTACCCTGCCATCAACTATCAACGACTAAAAGCGCGATGCATCTGAGCAGACTACGGTTTCCCAGTTGCGTAGGGCCCAACCAATGTGGTCTCGAGCCCAAGAAAGGCGCTGCAGGCGTTGTCGCGCTGTTAGCAGAGGCATTCGCTTCGTTTGTCTGCCAACACAGCCCATTATCGCCAACTTGCGTCGTACTGTCTTAAAGGACACGTCGTCGAGCGTCCCACACTGATATCTGCGGTTCTTTCACGCATTGTTGATTGTCTGTTAGCAAATGCCGCTGATCCAGGTCGTGGGGTGCAGGTAGTTGGCCACTGCGTTGTCTGTGGTAACAGGTACTGCATGTAACGCGATGTTCTCGGCATACTCATGACGCTTTAGGTCTCGGAATATTGAATTTCCTTACCATTTCCAAAATGAAATGTCCCATGCATCTAGCTCCAACTACCATTCCGCGTTCAGATTTCAGGGTTTGTTAATCTCCGTCGTGCGTGTATTAATCATGTCGGAAACATTTTCACATGAATCGCCTGAATACAAATGACGGCTCCACCAATGCACCGCCCCGCCCTTTTATACCTTCTGTACGTGACACTGCCGCCATCTGTAGATGTGAATGTCTATCTCGCGTGTCTTTTATCCCTTCAGCGTATGATGAACTCAGAGGGGGTCGTGATTCGTACCCGGATAGCTCAGTCCGTATAGCACACGCCTGCGAAATGGAAAGGCAAATTTTCCAGGTTTAAGTCCCATTCCAGCACACAGCAGAAGCTTCCACACAGCGCCTCCTCTGCGTGAGAATTCATTCTCGTACCTGAACATTTATTGTTATATATGAAGACAGTAACCGCTTTCGAAAGAACAGATACTATTGATGACCGTGCAGCTTTCTCTGGAATAAATGACAGTTAATTGAAACCCTCAGCTGCCGGCAGGTGTTTTTGATGTACCTCGATGGGGACAGCTGAAAATGTGTGCCCCGACCGGGACTCGAACCCAGGATCTCCTGCTTACATGGCAGACGCTCTATCCATCTGAGCCACCGAGGACACAGATGAATAGTGCGACTGCAGGACTTACCCTTACACGCTTCCTGTGAGACCCACATTCCCAGCTGTCTACAATTCTACAGATGTAATGTACCTAATAGACATTTGCCCATCCACTCATTACTCGCGCACACTTTGGCGATTCCCGTTAGAGTTCGGGCAACTTGTGCGCATTCGCTGCACGGTCATCAATAGTATCTGTTCTTTTGAGAACAGTTACTGTTTTCATATATATAGTTAAAGCCTACCCAGCCATTGACCTACGTATGTGCAAATGTGCACAGGTTGCCCGAACTCTCACGGGAATCCCTAAAGTGTGCGCGAGTAGTGAGTGGATGGGCAAATATCTATTAGGTAAATTACATATGTAGAACTGTGGACAGTTAGGAATGTGGGTCTCACAGGAAGCGTGCAACGGATAAGTCCCTGCGTCGCGCTATTCATCTGTGTCCTCGGTGGCTCATATGGATAGAGCGTCTGCCATGTAAGCAGGAAATCACGGGTTCAAGTCCAGGGCGGGGCACACATTTTCAACTGTCCCCATCGATGTATATCAACAACACCTGTCGGCAGGTGGGGGTTTCAATTAATTATCACTTATTTATTGAGTTGTTTGCTGTTCATATTAGTGTTATCCAGATAGTAAAACGCAATATGTACGGCACATAAGATCGTATACATAAAAAAATTGTTTAAATAAATTTTAAAATTCTTTGGTTGCAGAAAAACGATGTCGGAAAGTATTGGATGGTGCATAAGTTCGTAGTATTTTCCCCTAAGCTTAATAAATACGACAGATACACATCACAGAGACTTCGGTCATCAATAACATATCCTCCTTCACTATTTATAACAGTCTTCTAACGCTGGGATAACTTTTCGATTCCGTGATTGCAGAAATCGCGTGGTTTTTGTGCGAAGAACCCGTGGAGCCATGATCTGAGAGCATTTTCATCCAGAAAGGGAGTCCATTTACGGCTGTTCGATAGAGAGCGGAAAAGATTGCAGTCTAAGGGCGCAAGGTCGGGTGAATAAAGTAGGTGAAAAATGACTATACTACTGTATAGTGTTTTTAATCAATCTAGCAGAATGCGGGCGGTCTTTATCGTGGAGTAGCATCACTTCACGCAGTCTTCCTGGTCGTTGTCGTCTGATTGCATTTCCACGACGATACAGTATTTGACAGTAAATGTCAACAGCGATGGTTACACCTCTGGAAGCAATTCGTAATACATCACACCGTCGCTGTTCCACCAGATGCATAAAATTATCTGTTGTGGAAGCGCGTAGGTCTTTGTACGGGGAGTTGCTGCTTCGTTTGGATTCAGTCATTCTTTTCCTTATTTTAAGAAAAACGCGCCATTTCTCGTCGCCAGTAGTGATACAGGACATGAACGGTCGGTGTTGATCACGAGCGAATTGATGCCGAGCAAGGAGAGATGCACACATGGTCACCAGCTGAGTTTTGTGATTTTGGCTGAGAGAATGTGGTACCCGTACACCCGATTGTTGAACCTCCCCCACTGAATGCTAATGTCGCACGACGGTGGAATCATCACAGTTCATCACATTTGCCAGTTATCGAGTACACTGATGTGAACCATTGTGGATTAATCCGTTTTAAACATCTTCATCAAATACCAAAGGTCTTCCTGTATGTGGAGAGCCCCTAATGCCAGAACGATCCTCTTTAAAACGAGAGAACTATTTTCTTGCCGAGCTCTTTCCAGTGTCATTACCTCCACACACAGCGCAAAATGTTTGTATTGAAATGAAACTGAACAATATGTTGGAAATGTTACGATTTCTCCACTTGACACTCGATTTTCTAGTGTCCACACCTCCACTCACTATCTACAAATTATAATGACAATGTAAACTCACGTAGTAACAGTGAACTATAAATACACTACTGGCCATTAAAATTGCTACACCAAGAAGAAATGCAGATGATAAACGGGTATTCATTGGACAAATATATTGTACTAGAACTGACATGTGATTACATTTTCACGCAATTTGGCTGCATAGATCCTGAGAAATCAGTACCAAGAACAACCACCTCTGGCCGTAATAACGGCCTTGATACGCCTGCGCATTAAATCAAACAGAGCTTGGATGGCGTGTACAGGTACAGCTGCCCATGCAGCTTCAACACTACACCACAGTTCCTCAAGAGTAGTGAATGGCGTATTGTGACGAGCCAGTTGCTCTGCCACAATTGACCAGACTTTTCAATTGGTGAGAGATCTGGAGAATGTGCTGGCCAGATCAGCAGTCGAACATTTTCTGTACCCAGAAAGGCCCGTACAGGACCTGCAACATACGGTCGTGCATTATCGTGCTGAAATGTAGGGTTTCGCAGGGAGCGAATGAAGGGTAGAGCCACGGGTCGTAACACATCTGAAATGTAACGTCCACTGTTAAAAGTGCCGTCAGTGCGAACAAGAGGTGACCGAGACGTGTAACCAATGGCACTCCATACCATCACGCCGGGTGATACACCAGTATGGCGATGACGAATGCACGCTTCCAATGTGCGTTCACCGCGATGTCGTCAAACACGGATGCGACCATCATGTTGCTGACGTTTTGCCATTCGTGCACCCAGGTTCGTCGTTGAGTACACCATCGCAGGCGCTCCTGTCTGTGATGCGGCGTCAAGGGTAACAGCAGCCATGGACTCCGAGCTAATAGTCCAAGCTGCTGCAAATGTCGTCGAACTGTTCGTGAAGATGGTTGTTGTCTCGCAAACGTCCCCAACTGTTGACCCACGGATCGAGACGTGGCTGCACGATCCGTTACAGCTATGCGGAGGCATCACAACAACGTTTCACTAGGCAACGCCGGTCAACTGCTGTTTGTATATGAGTAATCGCTTGGAAACTTTCCTCATGTCAGCACGTTGTAGGTGTCGCCACCGGCGCCAACCTTGTGTGAAAGCTCTGAAAAGCTAATCATTTGCATATCACAGCATCTTCTTCCTGTCGGTTAAATTTCGCGTCTGTAGCACGTCATCTTCATGGTGTAGCAATTTTAATGGCCAGTAGTAAAAAAAACGACAATGTATAAATAAACCCATCACAACCGGAATACCAACACGCAAAACGAAAACGCTACGAACTTAAGGTATGCAGCAACCTAATAGTTAAAATAATTTTTAAAATGCTTTGGCTGAAGAGAAACGATGTCGAAAAATACGAGTATGGAAGTACATTGCCTCGTGTGATACCGATCAGCGCCAGGCAGGTTAAAAGGCGAGGACATAAACGAGTTGATGACGGGCGGTTGCGTACTTCAGAACTAGCTACGGCCGGGGCTGTTATAAAGTTGTGATGCGGTCCTGGCGCGCAGCGGTGCGACATCAAAAGGCGAGCCTTTGCGCCGGCGAGCCGTGAGCCGTGAGCCGTGAGCCGTGAGCCGTCTGCGGCCGCGGATGAGCCCCCTGTGTGGCGGGAAAACGTGACTGCATTCCGGCCCCTGCGCGGGGCAGACGAGGGCCAGCTGCAACCTGCTGCCAGCAAGCTCAGTGATTTGTCGACAACAACACTATTGAAATTCCTTTTCCAGAATATGGAGCATGCTAATTCAGGTTCCGCAACTGTAGTACTGACTTTGAATGAAACTGCTCTTTTCTATTTATTTTAATAAACCACGACTAGTTTCCGCCCCTAAGGCTATATATCAGGCGTCCTAAGAGAACACCGTAATGTGGTGACACATGCCACTGGATAATGGCCTTGGGGGCCGCAACCTATTGTGATTTTTAAACTAAATAATTGGTGCTGGCACTTTAGTCAAAATATCATATCCTGTTTGGCGCAGAAAGCTGCCTTTTAACTAGAAATGACTACTTCAGAACTGAATCGACTGCATTAGCATTGATTACGTTAATGAGCTATATACAACATCCTGTTACATTGCGGTACCTAAAATCCAACGTTTCAGAATTAAGTTTTCACTCTGCCGTAGAGCAAGCGCTGAGCCAGATGAACAGGAATATGATGAATGCTTTTACTCACAACTTGTCCTCAGTTTCAATTCTGTCTTTACCTCCTACTACTGTTAAAACTCCTAGATAGTAACTCCAAGTGCTCACTGAGTGTGAAGCATATTCGATAATGTAGAGACATAGCACTGTAAGAAAAATTATCAGTGCCGAAAATTTATTAAAAAGCGAGATTAAGAGAAAATTATATGAGTCACAGAAAGTGAAGAATGAATAAGAAAGAGGGAGAGCGATAAGGAGTATGATATGGAGATAATAAACAAAAGAATGGGGTAATTAATAGGAGAATAGGAAAAGGGGTAGGACCAGAGGGAGAAAAAGTAGCACTATGCAAATAATGAGTAGGAGAAGAGGGAAAATGAGTAGTGGAAGAGGAGACTGAGTAAATGAGTAGGAGGGACAGAATGAGTAAAACAATGAGGAGAATGAGTAAGACAAAAGGAAGAATGAGTAAAAGAAATGGAAGAATAAAAAGGAAGAGAAAATCGTAAGGGAGAGAATGAGTATGAGAAGGGTGAAATCAATAGGAGAAGGAGGAGAAAGAGGAGCAGGAAAATGAGTTGGAGAAGGAAACGAGGGAGAATGGGACTGAGAAGAAGAATGAGAAGGAAAAGTGCAAATATGACGATGAGAAGAGATAGAAAGATAGAAATGGGACAGGAATACAAGATGGGAATGAGGAACTGACGTGAGGAATTATAAGGAAGAGAGAGGATGAAAGAGAGAGGTAGGGGGGAATGCTGACACTATCGAATTGTGGAAGATTATTGATATGAAAGTGGTATGACCTACTGAGGAGGTAACATATATGAAAAAGGAAGGTACGGACAAGCACAGACAGTGAGCAGGGACAGTGAACAAAGGATAGTGAACAAATGCCTTAAATCTGATTACCTGGTCCCTTTTTCTCCACAAACATCCTGCTTCGAGTACTTTATGACACCAGTGTTGCGACCTGTAGAGCTGGGTAGCGCTATGTGTAGGAGTATGATCATAGAGCGAGGGAAAGCGATCCAGTTTATGCCCAGAGGCGTCAGCGATCCAGTGGTATCTGCAATAACTTTTATTTTTTATGTTAAGTTGAGAGAGTTATAAAGTGTCTGGGGGCATCAGAAGGCAGCCTCGGAATAGTGCTGAAGGTTCGCCAATCAGTTGCAGTGTTGTCACCATAGGTCAGTGAGACACAGTCGCATGCTTTGCTGCCAGCAGAGTGGGGACAGGAAGGTACCACCTGCCCAAATGTTCTGCTGTACACTATGGCTCACAACTCAGGGCTCTCATAGGCAGCCCATCGTGTGTCCAGGTGAGGACAGACGACTGTTGTCCAGGATGTCAGTTGTTACAAAGACTATGCCCTGGATATCCATTACAGATTGACCAAGATTGCAGCAGACCTTCATGAGTTGGCCATGGGGATCATCCGCAACTGACTCTCAGTGGTCAGGCAGGAATGATAGACCATGGCTGTGATATGCATCAGGGTGGTAGCGTCTTGGTGTTGAAGTCAGCAAGTAGGTAATGGGCATCTTTCACTGAATCCCAGTGGACTTTCATTCTCTCTGGCCCTAGCGATGGGACCACAATGGCAGCATGGCTGGAAGTGTCTTTCAGTTCTGAAATCCTCGTTATTTAAAGGGCCTAGCCCATCCCTATGAAATGGTGGCTCTGGGTGCATGATCGCATTTGCCATCGTTCATCGGTCTCGTCAGCGTTCCTACCCCTCTTCACCGGGAGATTGTATGGAAATGCTTGTGCCAGCTGGTGTGGCCGAGCGGTTCTAGGCGCTTCAGTCTGGAACCGCGAGACGGCTCTGGTCGCGGGTTCGAACCCTGCCTGGGGCATGGATGTGTGTGATGTCTTTAGGTTAGTTAGGTTTAAGTAGTTTTAAGATCTAGTGGACTGATGACCTCAGATGTTATGTCCCATAGCGCTCAGAGCCATTTGAACCATTTGAAATGCTTGCCTGGATATATACACTCCTGGAAATGGAAAAAAGAACACATTGACACCGGTGTGTCAGACCCACCATACTTGCTCCGGACACTGCGAGAGGGCTGTACAAGCAATGATCACACGCACGGCACAGCGGACACACCAGAAACCGCGGTGTTGGCCGTCGAATGGCGCTAGCTGCGCAGCATTTGTGCACCGCCGCCGTCAGTGTCAGCCAGTTTGCCGTGGCATACGGAGCTCCATCGCAGTCTTTAACACTGGTAGCATGCCGCGACAGCGTGGACGTGAACCGTATGTGCAGTTGACGGACTTTGAGCGAGGGCATATAGTGGGCATGCGGGAGGCCGGGTGGACGTACCGCCGAATTGCTCAACACGTGGGGCGTGAGGTCTCCACAGTACATCGATGTTGTCGCCAGTGGTCG
Source organism: Schistocerca serialis cubense (assembly GCF_023864345.2). Lineage (NCBI taxonomy): Eukaryota > Metazoa > Arthropoda > Insecta > Orthoptera > Acrididae > Schistocerca > Schistocerca serialis. Next base: position 243,595,317 of record NC_064646.1, read on the forward strand.
ACGGAAGGTGCACGTGCCCGTCGACCTGGGACCGGACCGCAGCGACGCACGGATGCACGCCAAGACCGTAGGATCCTACGCAGTGCCGTAGGGGACCGCACCACCACTTCCCAGCAAATTAGGGACACTGTTGCTCCTGGGGTATCGGCGAGGACCATTCGCAACCGTCTCCATGAAGCTGGGCTACGGTCCCGCACACCGTTAGGCCGTCTTCCGCTCACGCCCCAACATCGTGCAGCCCGCCTCCAGTGGTGTCGCGACAGGCGTGAATGGAGGGACGAATGGAGACGTGTCGTCTTCAGCGATGAGAGTCGCTTCTGCCTTGGTGCCGATGATGGTCGTAAGCGTGTTTGGCGCCGTGCAGGTGAGCGCCACAATCAGGACTGCATACGACCGAGGCACACAGGGCCAACACCCGGCATCATGGTGTGGGGAGCGATCTCCTACACTGGCCGTACACCACTGGTGATCGTCGAGGGGACACTGAATAGTGCACGGTACATCCAAACCGTCATCGAACCCATCGTTCTACCATTCCTAGACCGGCAAGGGAACTTGCTGTTCCAACAGGACAATGCACGTCCGCATGTATCCCGTGCCACCCAACGTGCTCTAGAAGGTGTAAGTCAACTACCCTGTCCAGCAAGACCTCTGGATCTGTCCCCCATTGAGCATGTTTGGGACTGGATGAAGCGTCGTCTCACGCGGTCTGCACGTCCAGCACGAACGCTGGTCCAGCTGAGGCGCCAGGTGGAAATGGCATGGCAAGCCGTTCCACAGGACTACATCCAGCATCTCTACGATCGTCTCCATGGGAGAATAGCAGCCTGCATTGCTGCGAAAGGTGGATATACACTGTCCTAGTGCCGACATTGTACATGCTCTGTTGCCTGTGTCTATGTGCCTGTGGTTCTGTCAGTGTGATCATGTGATGTATCTGACCCCAGGAATGTGTCAATAAAGTTTCCCCTTCCTGGGACAATGAATTCACGGTCTTCTTATTTCAATTTCCAGGAGTGTATATACAGGGTGTCCCAGCTATCTTGTCCACCCAAAATATCTCTGGAACAATAACAGCTATTGGAAAACGACTTTCACCGGTATCAATGTAGGGCTGGGGCCCATGAATGTACATATTTGGAAACATTCTAAAACGAAAGCATATGTGTTTTTTAACACAAACTTTTGTTTTTTTAAATGGACCAGCTATATTTTTTCTTCAGCAATCCATAGCATGACAAAGCACATACACAATAGCGTTGATTGCATCGCAATATTCCCATTACATCACGAGATATTGAGACGCGAAGTTGACGCTTGAAACACCCGACATCCGCTGCTAGCGCACGTCCTGAGGCTCAGGCGTGAACCCCATGCTGCCCGTAATAGCGATGTGATTGACATGCGTAATCACACCTACATACTTATCAAGAGGACCGAAACGAATAATACGGTCTGTTGCCATCCTGCATTAACGTCGTACATTCCAGCAGGTATTTATCCCATAGGCTAGGGGTGATGCGGTTCTGTAACATATCTGTGTACCGCAACGTTAGTCACAAAGTTAAATTCGCTTATCGTTAATCCGTTACTAAAAAGGTAATGCCGTTCAACGTAAAACTTTACTTTACTGTAGATCTAGCGCAAGTGACAGGTAATCATTCACTCGTAATAGTAAAATTCATGTGGATGGTTTTAGCGAAACGAGCAAGGGGACTAAAAGTTTTACCGTTGTTTAGGTAAAAATGTTTTGATTTAGGAAGTTCAGGTAGGACATAGAAGATGGATGTAAACATGTTTAGCTAATTAGTTTTATTATCACATAATTATCAATGTTATGTTTATCTAATGCGTTAAATGACAAATTGTTGCAAACAAATGTTTTTTAACATAATTGGGTAAAATGGCCCTTTGTAGAAACTTCCACTGTGATACCAGCACTACATACTAAACATAGCGTTCACATCTCATGCTCAAAGTGATGCTCATTGGCTTGCATACATAGGGTCACTCTGCAGATGAAGGATGCCCTACTTCGTGCTACTGTTTCCTCTTTGATGGCTGTACAAGCATCAATAATGCGTTGCTTCATGTCCTCTGGTGTTGTTGGTTCATGTTGCTAAACAGCATCCTTCACTGCTCCCCAAAGAAAATAATCCAGCGGTGTAAGGTCCGGAGATCGGGCAAGCCACCTAACTGGGCCACCTCGTCCAATCCACCTACCGGGGAACTTACGGTTCAGAAGTCGTAGTGCTCGTAAGGCGTTATGTGCAGGACATCCGTCATGCTGGTAACACATAACCATTCTCCGCTTCAGAGGTACGGCGTGTCGTATAAATCTGGAGTATTGTCTGCCATTTTGGATGCCATTTATAAAGAAAGGTCCGATAATGGTATCTCCAATAATCCCACACCAAACATTAACTTTCCACGGACGTTGATGTTCTACCTGATGGAGCCATTTTGAATTGTCTGCGGACCAATTATGCATATTCCTCACATTGACAATTCCTTTGTTGGAGAATGATGCCTCGTCGGTAAAGAGAACATCTGCAAAAAAATTTGGATTAGTCAGAAGTTTTTGCTGAGCCCACCGACAAAATGTTACCCTATTGTGGAAGTCATTTCCATGAAGATCCTGGTGTAAATGAACAGGGTAAGGATGAAATTTATGACGTTTAAGAATACGCTGTGCACTTGATTTCGACACACCAACTTCACGTTCAATTTGACGTGTGCTGATTTGAGGATTCACGGTTATGGTGGCGAGCATAGCAACTTCAGCACGTTCATCTGTGCGTGTTCTAGGACGATGTCGAGGTCTTGGAGTTAAGCTTCCCGTTTCACGTAGACGAGATGTGAGACGACCAAACATCCGGCGCGAAGGCGATGGCTTGTCAGGGAATCGTCTTCTGTACAGTCGTTCTGCCTGAACAGCATTTCGTCCACCTACAACAGGGTACAGTACAGATATGAAGAGTAGGGTAGAAAACAGATTTTTTTTTTTTTTTTTGGTCATCAGTCTACTGACTGGTTTGATGCGGCCCGCCACGAATTCCTTTCCTGTGCTAACCTCTTCATCTCAGAGTAGCACTTGCAGCCTACGTCCTCAATTATTTGCTTGACGTATTCCAATCTCTGTCTTCCTCTACAGTTTTTGCCCTCTACAGCTCCCTCTAGTACCATGGAAGTCATTCCCTCATGTCTTAGCAGATGTCCTATCATCTTCTCCTTATCAGTGTTTTCCACATATTCTTTTCTTCTCCGATTCTGCATAGAACCTCCACATTCCTTACCTTATCAGTCCACCTAATTTTCAACATTCGTCTATAGCACCACATCTCAAATGCTTCGATTCTCTTCTGTTCCGGTTTTCCCACAGTCCATGTTTCACTACCATACAATGCTGTACTCCAGACGTGCATCCTCAGAAATTTTTTCCTCAAATTAAGGCCGGTATTTGATATTAGTAGACTTCTTTTGGCCAGAAATGCCTTTTTTGCCATAGCGAGTCTGCTTTTCATGTCCTCCTTGCTCCGTCCGTCATTGATTATTTTACTGCCTAGGTAGCAGAATTCCTTAACTTCATTGACTTCGTGACCATCAATCCTGATGTTAAGTTTCTCGCTGTTCTCATTTCTACTACTTCTCATTACCTTCGTCTTTCTCCGATTTACTCTCAAACCATACTGTGTACTCATTAGACTGATCATTCCGTTCAGCAGATCATTTAATTCTTCTTCACTTTCACTCGGGATAGCAATGTCATCAGCGAATCGTATCATTGATATCCTTTCACCTTGTATTTTAATTCCACTCCTGAACCTTTCTTTTATTTCCATCATTGCTTCCTCGATGTACAGATTGAAGAGTAGGGGCGAAAGGCTACAGCCTTGTCTTACACCCTTCTTAATACGAGCACTTCGTTCTTGATCGTCCACTCTTTATTCCCTCTTGGTTGTTGTACATATTGTATATGACCCGTCTCTCTCTATAGCTTACCCCTACTTTTTTCAGAATCTCGAACAGCTTGCACCATTTTATATTGTCGAACGCTTTTTCCAGGTCGACAAATCCTATGAAAGTGTCTTGATTTTTCTTTAGCCTTGCTTCCATTACTAGCCGTAACGTCAGAATTGCCTCTCTCGTCCGCTGGCCGAAGTGGCCGTGCGGTTAAAGGCACTGCTGTCTGGAACCGCAAGACCGCTACGGTCGCAGGTTCGAATCCTGCCTCGGGCATGGATGTTTGTGATGTCCTTAGGTTAGTCAGGTTTAACTAATTCTAAGTTCTAGGGGACTAATGACCTCAGCAGTTGAGTCCCATAGTGCTCAGAGCCATTTGAACCATTTGAACCTCTCCGTGCCTTTACTTCTCCTAAAGCCAAACTGATCGTCATCTAGCGCATTCTCAATTTTCTTTTCCATTCTTCTGTATATTATTCTTGTAAGCAGCTTCGATTCATGAGCTGTTAAGCTGATTGTGCGATAATTCTCGCACTTGTCAGCTCTTGCCGTCTTCGGAATTGTGTGGATGATGCTTTTCCGAAAGTCAGATGGTATATCGCCAGACTCATATATTCTACACACAAACGTGAATAGTCGTTTTGTTGCCACTTCCCCCAATGATTTTAGAAATTCTGATGGAATGTTATCTATCCCTTCTGCCTTATTTGACCGTAAGTCCTCCAAAGCTCTTTTAAATTCCGATTCTAATACTGGATCCCCTATCTCTTCTAAATCGACTCCTGCTTCTTCTTCTATCACATCGGACAAATCTTCACCCTCATAGAGGCTTTCAATGTATTCTTTCCACCTATCTGCTCTCTCTTCTGCATTTAACAGTGGAATTCCCGTTGCACTCTTAATGTTACCACCGTTGCTTTTAATGTCACCAAAGGTTGTTTTGACTTTCCTGTATGATGAGTCTGTCCTTCCGACAATAATATCTTTTTCAATGTCTTCACATTTTTCCTGCAGCCATTTGGTCTTAGCTTCCCTGCACTTCCTATTTATTTCATTCCTGAGCGATTCTTATTTCTGTATTCCTGATTTTCCCGGAACGTGTTTGTACTTCCTCCTTTGATCAATCAACTAAAGTATTTCTTCTGTTACCCATGGTTTCTTCGCAGCTACCTTCTTTGTGCCTACATTTTCCTTCCCAACTTCTGTGATGGCCCTTTTTAGAGATGTCCATTCCGCTTCAACTGTACTGCCTACTGCGCTATTCCTTATTGATATATCTATAGCGTTAGAGAACTTCAAACGTATCTCGTCATTCCTTAGTACTTCCGTATCCCACTTCTTTGTGTATTGGTTCTTCCTGACTAATGTCTTGAACTTCAGCCTACTCTTCATCACTACTATATTGTGATCTGAGTCTATATCTGCTCCTGTATCCAGTATCTGATTTCGGAATCTCTGTCTGACCATGATATAATCTAATTGAAATCTTCCCGTATCTCCCGGCCTTTTCCAAGTATACCTCCTCCACTTGTAATTCTTGAACAGGGTATTCGCTGTTACTAGCTGAAACTTGTTACAGAACTCAATTAGTCTTTCTCCTCTTTCATTCCTTGTCCCAAGCCCATATTCTCCTGTAACCTTTTCATCTACTCCTTCTCCTACAACTGCATTCCAGTCGCCCATGACTATTAGATTTTCGTCCCCCTTTACATACTGCATTACCCTTTCAATATCCTCGCACACTTTCTCTATCTGTTCATCTTCAGCTTGCGACGTCGGCATGTATACCTGAACTACCGTTGTCGGTGTTGGTCTGCTGTCGATTCTGATTAGAACAACCCGGTCACTGAACTGTTCACAGTAACACACCCTCTGCCCTACCTTCCTATTCATAACGAATCCTACACCTGTTATACCATTTTCTGCTGCTGTTGATATTACCCGATACTCACCTGACCAGAAATCCTTGTCTTCCTTCCACTTCTCTTCACTGACCCCTACCATATCTAGATTGTGCCTTTGCATTTCCCTTTTCAGATTTTCTAGTTTCCCTACCACGTTCAAGCTTCTGACATTCTCGTAGAACGTTATCCTTTCGTTGATTATTCCATCTTTTTCTCATGGTAACCTCCCCCTTGGCAGTCCCCTCCCGGAGATCCGAATGGGGAACTATTCCGGAATCTTTTGCCAATGGAGAGATCATAATGACACTTCTTCAATTACAGACCACATGTCCTGTGGATACACGTTACGTGTCTTTAATGCAGTGGTTTCCATTGCCTTCTGCATCCTCATGTCGTTGATCATTGCTGATTCTTCCGCCTTTAGGGGGAATTTCCCACCCCTAGGACAAGAGAGTGCCCTGAACCTCTATCCGCTACTCCGTCCTCTTTGACAAGGCCGTTGGCAGAATGAGGCTGACTTCTTATGCCGGAAGTCTTCGGCCGCCAATGCTGATTATTTATCAAAATATAGGCAGTGGCGGGGATCGAACCCGGGACCGAAGACTTTTTGATTATGAATCAAAGACGCTACACCTAGACCACGGGTACCCCTAAAACAGCCATATTAACTTAATAATTATAATGTTCGCTAACAGTACTATCAACAAACAAACAATCTCATAACGTATTTCCCGTCAACGTACATTCTCCATAGATCAGCAGCATTTCTACCATATCTTCATGTGTGTACATTATACGGTACAGTATAAGTTCCACAACACAACGTTTATTCACAATGTGTACTACCTCCGTGCCGTCAGTAGGTTACTCTGATGCACGACTACACTGGCAAGCGGTGTACTGCACGCCAAATCAACAACAAATGGGATGCTCGGAGTGTGGTGGAGTGCAGGAGTTTGCATGGGTCGCAAATCATAAACAAGGCGAAGTGGCAACTGTGGCAGTAGTGGGAACTACGTTGGACACTTGACTAGGTAGAGCCAGGCCCTGCGCGACAGGCGCAATGGGTCATATAACGCATTAGATAAACCTTATTTTGGGTTTGCAGGATAAATAAGTCAACCTGACGGGTGCACACCGACCGGTACTGGTTCATATTGTGTACGTAGATACGTAAAACGTGCAAGAGGGAAACCATTATGTGCTTATGAGAGTTGGTGGCAGCAGACCGTATTATTCGTTTCGGACCTCTTGATAAGTATGGAGGTGTGATTACACATGTCAATCACATCGCGATTACGGGCAGCATGGGGTTCACGCCTGAGCCTCAGGACGTGCACTAGCAGCGCATGTCGGGTGTTTCAAGCTTCAACTTCGCGTCTCAATATCTCGGGATGTAATGGGAATATTGCGATGCAATCAACGCTATTGTGTATGCGCTTTGTCATGCTATGGATTGCTGAAGAAAAAATATAGGAGGTCCATTTAAAAAAACATAAGTTTGTGTTAAAAAACACATATGCTTTCGTTTTAGAATGTTTCCAAATATGTACATTCATGGGCCCCAGCCCTACATTGATACCGGTGAAAGTCATTTTCCAATAGCTGTTATTGTTCCAGAGATATTTTGGGTGGACAAGATAGCTGGGACACCCTGTATATATATATATATATATATATATATATATATATATATATATATATATATATATATATATATATATATATATATTGGTGTCCCAAATTGAAGCAACAAATCGCTATTTCGCCATTCTGCTTCTAATTCACGATGTAATCATACAAACTGTCAAATGATGTCCGTACGATCGTCTTCTGCTTGGAAAGGTGGCATTCCAGTCAACGCACGACCACGCCAGCGATGACGTCAGAGCATCTATCAAATGGTATAGTGTTGGGGAAGAGGGGGGGTAGTCTCTCATCCACAATGGCTGATGGCTGTGTACACAGTCAGAGACGGTGCGGTGTAGTACAGACGGTGCGGTGTGGTACAGAGAAGACAACTTCTAGATCCTCTGCAGCGGAGGGCTATCGGAAGAGTGAAAGCAGAAGCAAACTGATGTGGCCTGATGGCTTAATGTGAATCATTCTGTAGTTTCTCGAATATGGCGACAGTTTATAGAAACTGAAACTGTATCCCAAAGACTAGGGCTGGTCTAACAATTTGTGATATCACAAAGAGAGGACCGTTATTAGGCTCTAAGGGCACGATGGTATCACCTTAGTGCTGCATGCAGCTGTCATCTGCCGCCCTCAGCATCCACTGGACATGTTGTATCGTGTTAAACGCTGTACAGACGACTTCAGCAGAGTGGCCTTTATTGCTGGAGACCTGCTGTATGTGTACCTCTGACGCATCTTCACAGAAGTGAACGTCTAAAGTGGAGTAGTCAGCATTCCACCTGGACAATCGAAAAGTGGGCCAGTCTTCCTTTCACAAGTGCGTCCCGATTTAATCTCAATGGATTCGCATCTGGATGGAATGTGAAACTCGATTTCTGGAGACAAACACTGTGGAAAGAGTCCGATATCGAGTAGGATCCCTAATGGTGTGAGTAGGGATTATGTTAACCACACGAACGCCTCTTCACGAAATTGTACAGGCGAATCAGCGTGGTTTAACTGCTTTCAGGTATCATGATGAGATCTTGGGACCTCATGTGCGGTTGTTGAGGGTACTGTGGACCCAGACTTCATGCTGTGGACCCAGACTTCATATTGATGAACGATTATGCTCGACCTCATAGAGCATGGGTGGTTCACGTTCTCTTGTAAACGGAAGACATTGCTCCCATGGCATGGTCTCCTCGCTCTCCCGATTTGAATCCCATAGCGCATGTCTAGGATGCATGGGGAGAGGGGTTGTATCACATCAGCTTCCACTAATCACTCTCCAAAACTCGCGAGCTGCTCTGCTGGAGGAACGGGCGTTATTGCCTCAATATGAGACAGAAGACATCATCCACAGCACGCTCCATCGTTGTCTTGTCTATATTGCTGCCAGAGACGGTTACACCCCATACTGAGCACATTAACCAGTTGCCAGAGTATGTGTGAAAATCCGTTAAGTTGTAAAAATAAGAAGAGCATTTTTTGTCTACCATTGTGCTTGTTGCAACTGTTTACGTTCTGTTCCATTGTTTCTAGTGTGTGTGTGTTGGGGCTTATGGGCGCTCAACGTCGAGGTCATCAGCGCCCTACATTGTTTCTACTCTACTATCACCTGTATATATTGTTTCGTGGAAAGATAAATGCAAGCTTACAAAATTTCAGTTTGTTTCATTAATTTTGGACGCTAGTGTATATCGTTATCATGAACAAAAGATAAGATAATGCACAGAAACACCCCAAGTTATGAACAAATGTGCTAATCTTGTAACAGGACTATGGATATAGAAACATTTAGTGGCAGAGATGTGTGATAAGGTTAATGTTTTACAAACTCCACAGATTCATTTCACTGACAACGATGACACTTATACTGATCAGCGGCTACCCCACGTGGCCGCATTGCATGTAGTCTCGGTAAGTGTGCTGTTCTTGTGTAGAATGGGGAATTCGCTCGCACTGAGTTTTACCGAGAGCACATTGTGATGGCTGCACCGACGTATAATCGATGTAAATAGCAGCGTCACTGGCGAGGAATGGCTGTTAAATCAGACACTCGCACATTGCATGTTAGCGGTGGTGAGTTCCTATGGGACCAATCCGCTGAGGTCATTGGTCCCTAGGCTTACACACACTACTTAATCTAACTTAAACTAACGTACACTAAGGACAACACACACACACACACACACCCATTCCCGATGGAGCACTCGAACCTCCGATGGGAGGAGCCACGTGAGCCATGGCAAGGCGCCACAGACCGCTCGGCTACCCCACGTGGCCGCATTGGTAAGTGTCGGTAAGTGTACTGTTCTTGTGTAGAATGGGCAATGCGCTCGCTCTATCTGAGTTTTACCGAGGGCACATTGTGAGGTCTCAGGCACTCAGAACGAGCGTTTCTGAAACTGTACGACTTGGGTGTTTGAGGGGTGCTTTGCTGAGTGTCTTCAACATGTGACGAAACCAAGGTGAAACCACATTCAGAAGTCGTGCGGTTGGGTCGGTACCCCTCATTACAGCTGTCAGACGTTGTAGGCTGGCAGATTGGTACAACGGGACAGGCGGCAAACTGTGGCGGAAATAACATAAGACTCTAATACTGGGTAAGTACAAGTGTGCCTGAACACACAGTGCAGAACAAATTGCTGCCACCAAAATGTAGCGCTTACTGTTTATTATTCTATGCAAGAATCTGATGCAAAGATTAGTGTATGTGACACTGTACAGCAACCGCACACTTTTCGTGCTTGCAGTGGGAACTCGTGAAGCATATGTGGGTTAACTGTAGCCCAAATGAGTGAATCCTGTTTTTTCACACTTCCACCGTGTTGGAACCATGACTCATCAGGCTCTGAGCGCTATGGGACTTAACATCTCAGGTCATCAGTCCCCTAGAACTTAGAACTACTTAAACCTAACTAACCTAAGAACATCACACACATCCATGCCCGAGGCAGGATTCGAACCTAGGTGTCTAAGTTTTCAATGCTTAAAAAGATACAATCGCACTCTCCCAATTGAGCCTGTGTGACTCATCAGACCAGCACTAATAATCGCTTTCATGACCAGATGACGTTACTAATAACGTGAACAACAGACAGACTGTACATTTTCCATTGTCTTCTGTTACCAACTTTCTTTTTCTTTCACTTTTGCCTTTATCCCGCGTTTCGTAGGGTCGGCATTGTTAGAATCGGATTTGGCAAGGTTAATGATAAGGGGGGCCAGATGCCCTTCCTGCCGCCACTCCGTACCCCCACGGGATGGAATTAGTGAACCCCAGCTGTCTGCATCTAGTCTAATCCATGAAATAGTGTGAACATGTTCAGCTTTCTGCCAGTCATGTAACTGAGGCGGGACGTTGGGACCTGCCCAGTATTCACCTAGGAGGATGCGGAAAACGGCCTAAAAACCATTTCCAGGCAGGCCGCACACCGGCCCTCGTTATTGATCCGCCAGGTGGATATAATCCGGCGCCGGCGTCAGGAAGCAACGCATTAGCACTCTCAGCTAACCTGGTATGTTACCAACTTACAAACATCAAATCATTCTGTATGGAATGTACACTTGAGCAATGCCACATCGGCATAACAAGTGGAGTGACCGGAGTGGCTACCTTGGCGCTGAATTTATTTCGTGGAAGTCAACAATACACTATCCAACCAAAAGTAACCGGACACATTCGATAGACCGCTTGGCTTTGCGTTTGACATTCCAGAAGTATTTGTACAGCCGCTTTACGTCGACTTCCTTGGTGCCTTACCATACTTTTCTGTTCAAAGCTACTGAATTTTGACATGACACACACATGTAGAGTAGTGGGCTACGTCGAGTACTGTGTATATTGACATATTAATCCGTTTCTTCATGTAAGAAAGCTAATACACGTAGTACAAAAGAAACATTCTATAAAAAGCTACCTGTAGTAAAAGTGGTATTCGTTGAAGTTTTGGACACATGGAGCGTTTCCGGAGCTGCAAATACTACGCCATTTCACTGGTAGTCCGGTTGAACAGGAAGGGCGGGAAACTCAATCAGTTGGGTCGAGCTGCCTGCCCTCAGTTCTCATCAACAGTTTCTCATACATTTGGGCACATTTATCATCAAGCTTTTTTTGTACTTTAAAAGGTTTAAAAATGCAATATGGATCAAAACTGATTAAAATCTGCTGCTGTCTTCTGAGTACATGAAAATAAGTTGCCTAAATTTGTAATAGTGACCTATGTACAAAACTGGCTTTGTGTTTAATAGGATAGATTAAGATTTGGTTTTCCAACTTTATGAAACTGTTAAAGGTATATGGAAGAATTGCGATTGAATTTTAAGCTACAGGAATATGGTTTTAACGTAAAATCAACAAAAATTTAACATGTTTTTGGGTATAAAAAGACAAATTAATGACTCTCACTATTTATATTAAATAGTAGTCATTTCCAGCAACAGGGAGGGTGTGTGGGTGGGAGAAGCGAGGTTGGCGGGGGCGGCAAATTTGTTCTCCAATTTTTAATACAACTACTACACGCCTTACTAGACATATGACCTCCTGTTTCACAGAAACCTGTCTCCTTCCTAAAGTTTAGTTTCGCTATCAGGGTGCTTTACTAGACATGGTCCTCATAGAAGTTCATTCTTCTAACCTTAAAACCCACTCACTCGTACTTCATTAGTAAGGGGGAGTTTATAGCTTAAAATGGACTCTGTACACCACAAGGTACAGTCCGGTAATATTCACGCTAACAGAGCGTTTCTAAAAGTGGAAAAAACCGGTAAGTGACAGAAAAAAATCTACTGCCCGATTGGGACACAAACTATTGACTTTTGCAGTTGAAGTCTGGTTGTTACTCATTATGCCACAATTTTCTTTTCAGTATTGTTTTTTTCTTGATATCATTTTTACTTATTTTACTTCTATTTTTAAAGTCTCCATGCTTCCCTTCTACCGTTACTTTCGCTCATCATCTTTTCCCGTCGTGAAGAAGCATTTACCACTCCTTAACATCCTTAAAAATAACGTTTCGGTTTCGCGAACAATTTTTTGGTGCTTTCTAACTCAATTAATTTAGGTTTCTTTCACTTAAAATTTTGCTTCTTAATAATATTAACGTGTTTTAATGTTTATAAAAATAAAATTATGACTCTCTTTGTAAATGACTATTTATGTTGATTCTGCGTAAAAGGACACCCCAAGTGGCAGAAACTAAAGTCTTCAATGGCTTGTCTCCTAAATAATTTTTGCAATGATGTCCTATTAGTCGTTGCCAACTTCCACCCCTTGCGAAAGGTTTCCTTACATAAGACGACATTAACCATTTCCACTAGGTTCTATGATAGTCTCAATCTGTGTTTTCTCGTTAAGTTCAGTACTCAGATGTCTAACTGACGTAGACAAAATGGTATTTCAATTGTTTCACGATATGTCTTGCCAGTTTCCTGCTGGTATTTAAGCATGTATTAATGGATAGCGTTGACAGTTCTGTGTTACATAAATTACAGCGACTCAGGGTCTTAAATTTTCTCCTCCGTAATGATGAAGCTTCCTAAAATGCGGTTCCCGGGTTCGATTCCCGGCGGGGTCAGAGATTTTCTCTGCCTCGTGATGACTGGGTGTTGTGTGCTGTCCTTAGGTTAGTTAGGTTTAAGTAGTTCTAAGTTCTAGGGGACTGATGACCATAGATGTTAAGTTCCATAGTGCTCAGAGCCATTTGAACCTAAAATACGCATATACTGTGTATATTCAGATACTCATTTGTGGTGGCTGAAGGTCTCCTATTATTTGGATGGTAAAACAGAAGTAGACGTTTTGTGATACTATCTATTACTGCATAACCCGCATATACCTCACAGATCTCTACCTAGTAAAGGTCCACCGAGGCACACTTTTTGCACCTCTCTAAATGTAATGTTTTTCGAGATTACAAACAAAATAGTATAAGACACTTACTTTCTTTGCAGACGAATGGAAAAACTGGTAGAAGCCGACCTCGAGGAAGATCAGTTCGGATTCCGTAGAGATGTTGGAACACGCAAAGCAATACTGACCCTACGACTTATCTTAGAAGATAGGTTAAGGAAAGGTGGTGGTGGTGGTTGTTGGGATGTTTAAGGGGGGACTAAACAGCTAAGGTCATCAGTCCCCCAGGTTAAGGAAAAGCAAACCTACGTTTCTAGAATTTGTAGACTTAGAGAAAGCTTTTGACAATGTTGACAAATACTCTCTTTCAAATTATGAAGGTGGTAGGGGTAAAATAAAGGGAGCGAAAGGCTACTTACAATTTTTACAGAAACCAGATGTAAGTTACAAGAGTCGAGGGGAACGAAAGGGAAGCAGTGGTTGAGAAGAGAATGAGATATGGTTCTAGCCTATCTCCGATGTTATTTAACCTGTATATTGAGCAAGCAGTAAAGGAAACAAAAGAAAAGTTTGAGGTAGGAATTAAAATCTTTGGAGAAGAAATAAAAACTCTGAGGTCTGCCGACGACATTGTAATTCTGTCTGAGACAGCAAAGGACCTGGAAGAGCAGCTGAACGGAATGGACAGTGCTTGAAAGGAGGATATAAGATGAACATCGACAAAAGCAAAACCAGGATAATGGAATGTAATCGAATTAAATCAAGTGATGCTGAAGGAATTAGACTGGGAAATGAGACACTTGAAGTAGTAAATGAGTTTTTCTATTTGGGAAGCATAATAACTGATGATGGTCGAAGTAGAGAGCATATAAAATGTAGACTGGCTATGGCAAAGAAAGCATTTCTGAAGAAGAGAAATTTGTTAATATCGAGTATAGATTTAAGCGTCCGGAAGTCTTTTCTGAAAGTATTTGTATGGAGTGTAGCCATGTTTGGAAATGAAACATGGACGATAGATAGGTAAGGCAAGAAGAGAACAGAGGCTTTCGAAATGTGGTGCTGCAGAAGAATGCTGAAGATTAGATGGATAGAACACGTAACTAATGAGGAGGTACCGAAGAGAATTGGAGAGAAGAGGAATTTGTGGCACAACTTGACTAGAAGTAGGGATCGCTTGGTAGGACACGTTCTGAGGCATCAAGGGATCACCAATGTAGTATTGGAGGGCAGCGTGGAGGTTAAAATCGTAGATCGAGATCAAGACATGAATACACTAAGCAGATTCAGAAGGATGTAGGTTGCCTTAGTTATTCGGAGATGAAGAGGCTTGCACAGGATAGAGTAGCATGGAGAGCTGCATCAAACCAGCCTCTGGACTGAAGACCACAACAACACAACAATTTCTTTTAACTGCGTATACAAGTGTCTCAATGTATGTTTGATCTTCTGTGTTATGATTTTGTGAAACGCGCTGTATAAAACCAAATGTAGCATGCCGCACTTTGTAAGGACTGTAATGTGAGAGCGATATCGACAGTTGGCAGTCGAGCAGTGACAATCAGTGTGTGTGTGTGCAGCATCGGTGCGTACGCCCGTGTGTTGCGTAAATAGCCCCCACACGAGCGGCGGATCGCAACGATCAGTCTCATGCGATATCGCCAGTAATCGGTCGCTCGCCACGATATCCCGCAGACGAGCAATTTTTCAAGCACTTGCAACCAGTATTATGAACGTCATTGCGTGAAGAAATTCTGCTATGGAAAATGACCTGTATGTTTAGCACCAGGTACCTATGAATACCTGCAAAACATAAATTTAAAACAAACGAGAATTATAAGTTATTAAACTTGCTTTGAAATGCTTTTTTGGGAACTTTAGGTTACTTTACAGAATATATTACATTTTCCACTGAGGCCAAGTGGGTTGTGCAAATATTTCCAGTGTGCCAATACAATTCGTTTCACGTTTATTCGTCCTCAATTTCTTTTTCTGTTCAATAGCCTCGCTGATTAATTGCAAGTATGTAGGCCTACACAGTTTACTCGATGTTTTCATATTGATGTTGGCAACAGAAGCACTACTAATTACAATAACTCTTGTTATAAATTCTATGAAAATGAACTGCACTATATGAAATGACAAGGAACTTGAGTGTAGTTGTATAATAGATTTGCGCTGAACATTTAAATTAAAAAGTCCTCTTTACATTACAGTAGATACGTATATCATTCCGTTTAGAAATTAAAAACTTTAATAATGCGTGTAATTATTTCATAAATAACACAAAATCATTAGATGGAGCCCATTCCTTCGCAACTATTACTGTAAACTTCCCATCACTTCTACTTCCATAGATAAAGCTTACTTCTTAAAATAAATGGCAACTCCGGCTTTCACTTCACTTTTCAGAGTAATTCGTGGTTTCTGCATAATAATAAATTAACCGTAAATTTCTTACCAACTTGGGCAATGCAAAAAGGAACAAAACTGCACAACCACGCTTAATAAATAGAGAAACGAGTCGCAGCCATACAGCCACACACTGCCGCTAGTCAGCCATGTAGCCATATCGCGTGCAAAAATCACATGCAACCCATCAGATTGCCTGGGATTTCCATGCGGCCAGCGATCAGCGTCCGATCGCTGCGATTTGCTCACTAAGGTGCAATCTACGAAGCGACTGGTAGGCCATGCGACGGATCGCTGAGATCCATCGCTCGTCTGTGGAGCCCTTAATTGTGTTAGACAGGAAAACTTAAAAATTTATGTCCATGTTCGTATGTTTTTGGTCATGGTATAAACTAAACTTCGACGTGGAATTATGACACAAGATATTAGACTGTGAGCTTCTTTGAGTACTGTAGACAGCAGTGACAATGCTTACGCGAAAGGACTGTGATTGTCGCTCTTAGAACCGAACTGTTTTGCACGTGGGTGAGTTGCAAGAACTGATGCAGTCTGAATTTATTATCTTCTGTACAACTGAATGAGCTGCAGCGCGCGTTAAAACATAACCGTCGCCGAGGAGTCATTTAAACTGATTCTGAAGTGTTGTAATCCGCGACACAAACATACAGAAAACAGAGGAAATGCACTGCAACTGTAGAGTATGTGGCTGGAGGTGACTGGATGCATTCGAGTACAGTTACACTATGCTGCCCCACTGGAAAGGTGGTGCATTTCCGCTAGCTGTTGGCAACTGTACTACAGGCAATTTTAGAATACGGAATGAGGAGTGATGTCATGATTGCATGGGTAGAAGTGATATAAAATCGATAAAATTACGAAAAATGACGGAAAATTCATATAAACGGAGGGGAAATGTCTCGATTAATGCGGGGAAGTGGAGGGAGTACTTGCATGTCTTCTGCTTGATGCTGAACAGTTCTTGTACCTGGGAACGAGTATGCAACAAGGAGAAGAATATGAGAAAACATTGACATGGGAGCACCAGAAACCAGGAAAACTCTTTTTTTTTTCGTCGAGGCAATGGTCTGCTGTATGTCTATTGAGGTAATAGTGATACATGCGAGTTGACAACTGTCTTTGATGCTTTCCTGGAAAAAAGACCACCATGTGTCTCTATTGTATCTGCGTCAAAGGATAACCGAGAATGATTGGAGTGATGGGTTGACATGGAGCTGTAATGAGCTATGATTTAATGGTAGACTGACGATGTTTTTTAGAGAGAGAGGGAGATGTTGCTGCAGGTCATTTGACCATTTGTGAAGTTCTGTCGGGTTGCATCAGTTGCATGACATAACGGCGTTCGACTCGTATACAATCGCGTTTTCTGTGTGTGGTCCGCCTGCTTAGCTCAGTAGTCACGTGCTTGCCTCCCATTCAGTGTGCCCCGGTTCGATTCCCGGCCAGGTTATAGATTTTCTCCGCTCCTGGACGGGTGTTCTGTCGTCCTCATCATCATTTCATCCTCATCACCGGCACGTGAGTTGCCCAATGTAGCGTCAATTGAAATAAAACTTGCACTCGGCGGTCGAACTTCCCCGCATGGGGCCTCCCGGCCAACAGTGCCATACGATCATTTCATTCTCTGTGTGATTTAGAGGACTGTCTACTTACGATCTTTAACAGCAAACCTCTCAGCCATCTCATGTTTCATGAAACATGTCCATCCTGTCCCGATATATTCCTATAGACGAATGAAGATTTATGCGACATTCTCCATTCCCCTTCCGCATCTTGGGCATAGAATCGAGTATTCAGTTTCATAACTACGGTGATTCTAAGTTAGCGACAGGTGTTTGTGAGGTACTGCAATCCTCGTGTATACATCTGCTAGACGGATGTCCTGTTTACAGTTAGTGGCTGCATGACGTGTAATTCCACATTTCAAACACCGCTCCTATGCGTTTGTCTCTTTCTTTGCAAGAGGAATTCTCCGTTACTAACGATCATTTTATATAGGACTGATTCGAGCATAGTGTAATTTTGAACCATGATCGGATGCGAACAGAGGGCGCTATATACCTCTGGAAAGCCATATTGCGCATGTATAAGAATCGATGTTTTAAGGTAGTAGTGTTTTTCATTTTGCAGTTTGTCACCATAGTTTATAGCAGCGAAACCTGCAAGGAGAATGTATGTCATGCGCTTGAAAAAAAATTCTTACACTGGAATATTAACAGGTCGGAAACCGCACAGCTCTAACATTACAGTCTGTTTTAAGTGCAGAACCGTATACCCTTAGGAGAGCTTGTATTTACACTCCTGGAAATTGAAATAAGAACACCGTGAATTCATTGTCCCAGGAAGAGGAAACTTTATTGACACATTCCTGGGGTCAGATACATCACATGATCACACTGACAGAACCACAGGCACATAGACACAGGCAACAGAGCATGTACAATGTCGGCACTAGTACAGTGTATATCCACCTTTCGCAGCAATCCAGGCTGCTATTCTCCCATGGAGACGATCGTAGAGATGCTGGATGTAGTCCTGTGGAACGGCTTGCCATGCCATTTCCACCTGGCGCCACAGTTGGACCAGCGTTCGTGCTGGACGTGCAGACCGCGTGAGACGACGCTTCATCCAGTCCCAAACATGCTCAATGGGGGACAGATCCGGAGATCTTGCTGGCCAGGGTAGTTGACTTACACCTTCTAGAGCACGTTGGGTGGCACGGGATACATGCGGACGTGCATTGTCCTGTTGGAACAGCAAGTTCCCTTGCCGGTCTAGGAATGGTAGAACGATGGGTTCGATGACGGTTTGGATGTACCGTGCACTATTCAGTGTCCCCTCGACGATCACCAGTGGTGTACGGCCAGTGTAGGAGATCGCTCCCCACACCATGATGCCGGGTGTTGGCCCTGTGTGCCTCGGTCGTATGCAGTCCTGATTGTGGCGCTCACCTGCACGGCGCCAAACACGCTTACGACCATCATTGGCACCAAGGCAGAAGCGACTCTCATCGCTGAAGACGACACGTCTCCATTCGTCCCTCCATTCACGCCTGTCGCGACGCCACTGGAGGCGGGCTGCACGATGTTGGGGCGTGAGCGAAAGACGGCCTAACGGTGTGCGGGACCGTAGCCCAGCTTCATGGAGACGGTTGCGAATGGTCCTCGCCGATACCCCAGGAGCAACAGTGTCCCTAATTTGCTGGGAAGTGGCGGTGCGGTCCCCTACGGCACTGCGTAGGATCCTACGGTCTTGGCGTGCATCCGTGCGTCGCTGCGGTCCGGTCCCAGGTCGACGGGCACGTGCACCTTCCGCCGACCACTGGCGACAACATCGATGTACTGTGGAGACCTCACGCCCCACGTGTTGAGCAATTCGGCGGTACGTCCACCCGGCCTCCCGCATGCCCACTATATGCCCTCGCTCAAAGTTCGTCAACTGCACATACGGTTCACGTCCACGCTGTCGCGGCATGCTACCAGTGTTAAAGACTGCGATGGAGCTCCGTATGCCACGGCAAACTGGCTGACACTGACGGCGGCGGTGCACAAATGCTGCGCAGCTAGCGCCATTCGACGGCCAACACCGCGGTTCCTGGTGTGTCCGCTGTGCCGTGCGTGTGATCATTGCTTCTACAGCCCTCTCGCAGTGTCCGGAGCAAGTATGGTGGGTCTGACACACCGGTGTCAATGTGTTCTTTTTTCCATTTCCAGGAGCGTATGTCCTCTCTTACCAATACCTTCTTGGTACTGATCCCAGACATTAGAACAATACTTAAGAATTGATAACGCAGTTAATTTAGGTAAAATACTTCAAACGCCGTCCGCCTGGAGCTCCTCCAAGCATAAAAAGCATCCATTTCTTCTTCTTCTTAGCCGTCCGCTATTACATCACAACACTTTCATATTTACAACTATATACCGATAAGGGGTGCTAACCTCCTCGACATGTGAATATCTGTAGAAATCGTGTGCTCTCGTATGAGTGAGGCCTCAGGTCACTCTATTCCTTCTCGAGACGCGGAACGTGGCGGTCTGCATCCTGTCAGCTTCTGATTAAATCGGTGACAGTGCTTTAAAAATCCAATCTCGACGTCAGATTCTTGAATGATAGCGATCTCTGACATTTAGCCATGAACATCATCTTACTACCGACTGTGTGTTTAGTGCTTCTCAATACATCGCACTGAACTCTGTCTTGCAGTGGTATTTGCTGTTGTCTCTATTCTACCACGCAGTAGAACCTTCCTCCCTCCTTCCGTTCGTAGCGGAGAGAACCGATTAAGGAATCCTATAGTACTTTTCCAAACACCATAGCGTTTCCGATAGTTGTATTGTGCGCACGCGTGTGTTTGGGTATGGGTCTCTAACCGGACATGTTCAGCGGAGCGTTGTGGTAAAGGAGGGTGTTTGTTCTCTGAAAGATTGGTGTGTACAAGACCTCGGATATATTTAGCACTACGATCTACTTGTGGTGGAAATTCATTACTTGATTAGCATTGTGTTTGTGTGTGGTACTCAAACGTTGAAAATATGTTTTATTATGAAGAAGTATCATCGTGAGGTGAAGGTGAGTGTTTTAAGCGATGTATTCGACGGCTGTAAATTGTTAAACAATCTGTTTAAAAGGGTAGTGCAAGTGGCTCATTTCACTCTATTTTTGATGTCGAAATTGTATCAGCTCTCCCTTTGCCTCCAGCATTAGTCAGTAGGAACGCTGTATTCTGAGGAGAGATGAAAACCTCTGTCTGCATGTTTTGGGACGTTGGTTCACACAGAATGGCCACTGGAGAAAGACGGTGACAGGAAGCGAGTCCGGAATTTCCCGATCAACAGAATGCCACCACTTGATGCTTTGTTTGGGTGCCGTGAGATCAGAGAAGGCCAATGTGTGGTCCGTTTTCGGTAGCATTCAGTAATGTGATTTGTAACCAGGACATTGGCCGGTTTGGCTTTCGTTGTTGTGCCTTGACGATAGAGCCACGGGGGGAGACTTCCAATGGCGGCTACTATACCCCACTTCATTCCTGATCTGTGGACCATTTTTGCAGGGCTTAACTGCCAGTGCAAAATGACCGCTCTATGTTTCTCGACCTGAACAAAATAAATTGCCGCTGAGATTCTAGTAATTTTTCCAACTGCAGAAAGTTCGAGTCCTCCCTCGGGCATGGGTGAATGTGTTATCATTAGCGTAAATTACTTTAAGTAGTGTGTGAGTCTAGGGACCGATGACCTCAGTAGTTTGTTCTCTTAGGAACTCACACACATTTGAACAGTATTTCATACACTGCAGTCAATTTCCGGACAAATTCTTTAGCTAAATAAATAAACTATATTCCAAACACCGACTTGAATGGCGTATATTTTTTAGATAAACAATATTCCACACATTGTCTAAATTGTTTAAACAATATTCCATACACTGCAATCGATTTCCTGCCAAATTCTTAAATTAAATAAATAAACTATATTCTATACACTGCAATAAATAAATAAACAATATTCGACACATTGTCTAAATTTTTTAAACAATATTCCTTACAGTGCAATCTAATTCCCTCCAAATAGCCCACCAGTTTCCAGGAAGGGGAGGGGCGAGTGAGGGCTGTGGAGGGGGGGGGGTTCCCAGAGTGTGGATTTACTTAATTGATCGATTTAATTAATTATTGAATCAATTTGATATGTAAAGTGTGCTTGTATCGGCGAGGGTCAGGGCGGAAAGGTTAGAGGTTTCCTGAGATGGGTGGGGGGGGGGGGGTTGGAAGAGGCGGAGGGAAAAAAGGGGTGGGGGAACGACGATAGGTTAAGGACCTGTCAAAAGGGTAGATTATCCACAGGGGGGTCTTAATTCTCTTAGCAGAACAATAGTTTATGTACCTGTCAATCAAATGAGGACAATAGGTGTGCCCCTGAATGTATACTTGCCCCTGACGTAGGCAACCTGCGATGTGTCATGATGCCTCCCCTTGTCCTACCTTTATTGTATACTGTTTTAAAACTGTAGGGACGTTAGAATTAGAAATGTTGTAATTGTACACATCGAAAGAGGATTAATACACCAACAACTACTTCTCATTGGCTTGTGGGCAAAGGAACGACATGAGGGATAACATTACTAACTGGAGAAACATGTTGCAAACAAGAGGATGCATCCATTGCAATGTCATGGCTGGTGGACTACAGTAATTTCGTCACCAGCATTATCGAGCCGCTGCTGACGTAATAACGCATCGTCCACGAAAAGATAACCGGCAACTCCAAGCACTCTCCCTCTTCTAAAGACTGAAAGAATTCCATGTCGTTTTAAATGTAATTTCTTTCTCTTTTATGACAAACTTTTCGCAGTATTTGCTTCCTTTAAAACTAAATGCAGTTTCTGTATAAAGTGTTCACCAGCAGTGTTGTTATTGTTGAGTCCACTCTCAACGGTAGTTATTAATGTTTACTTTCTCTGTCTTATTCATTTATTTTATTGTAGTTGTTATTCTATGTGTTATACCTATTCTTTCAGAGGGGTGTGTTATTATTAACATGAAGAGTGTCTTTCTCGGGAGCATGTTGGTGTTTTGTTGCAGTATGTGCCAACCCGCGTAAGTTGTAGTGTCGGCCATTAAATACTGAGCTCCAACCGGTTGCAGTTTGTCCGCTGCTGGACCAACAGGTGCAAGGCACGTGCCGGCCGCGGTGGTCTCGCGGTTCTAGGCGCGCAGTCCGGAACCGCGCGACTGCTACGGTCGCAGGTTCGAATCCTGCCTCGGGCATGGATGTGTGTGATGTCCTTTGGTTAGTTAGGTTTAAGTAGTTCTAAGTTCTAGGGGACTGATGACCACAGCTGTTAAGTCCCATAGTGCTCAGAGCCAGTTTGCAAGGCACGCTGGAGGTGGGAATTTTGAATCTGACCGCTGTCAGCTACTTAAACAGTATTTACAATCAATGAGACGTCATATTACTTCATATTTATGACCAAATGTCAGTTTATGTGGCTGTTTCGATTGTAACTGAACCAAATTACAGCCATTTCCTTATTTATTTACGGGACTTTTGGTGATTTTTATTCTTTTGGTGTTTGCTGCCAACTGTTACTTTCGTTAAGTTTGGAAGCGAATGGGGTTCTTTTGAGCTGAACAATCGAAATTCTTTGTCAAAACTGCGCAAAGTAGATCTCTGAGAACCGTTTCCTTCACGTGACAGGAATACGTCATGGCTTGATTTAGTTACACTGTTGCGTCATTTTCTTCACAAACTTTCCGTTACCAGATTCTACCGTTCATATTTAGAATGAAAAACTGGTAGTCAAAAAAAAAGTAATAGATTTGGACTACCCACAAGATCATATTGACAATGGTGGACCTATCCTCACATGTCTAGAGGTGAAATCACATAATACACTCAGGGACACGATCGTTTTGGCGGTCCAGTTATAATCTGGGGAGGCATAACGTTGCATGGGCGTACTGACTTCCGAATCTTTAAACATGGTACAATCACTGGTCAATGTAAATGTGACACTGTACTTCTTCCCCTTGTGAGTAATTTCAGTTGTTCATTCACCATTACTTCATTTTTGTGCATGACATTGGGTGACGGCGTGCAACTTCATAGTGCAGGAGCTCTTAGAACGAGAGCGTGTTCACCGAATAAAGTGGCGTGCCCGTTCATCCGGCTTAAATACCATGGAGCACGATTGGGATGCACTGGGCGTACGTACTGTAGCATGTCCGCATGCGCCAACACTCATACAGCAGTTGTCAAAAGCGCTGGTGGAGGAGAGGAACGCTCTACCACAAAAACTCCTTAGTAACCTTGTGAGCAGCATGGGAGCAAGTTGTAGAGCATGCATTGCCGCCCGTGGCAATCGCGCACATTATTAATTACTGTGTCCTATCTTTTGTAATGTGCAGGGGACCGTCATGAGTCACGTTCATTGTAATTATTGTCTTTGAATAAAAGTCTCATTTCTTTTCGTCTCACTGCGTATTTGTTTCAGTTACCTTCTGTAAGCCCACCCGGTTAGCCACGCGATTTAACGCAGTGCTTCCAGAGCGGGAAGGCGTGTCGGTCCCGGGCACGAATCCACCGGGCGGTGGATTAGTGTGGAGGTCCGGTGTGCTGGCCAGCTTGTGGATGGTTTTCTGGCAGGTTTTCCATCTGCCTCGGCGAATGCGGGCTGGTTCCCCTTATTCCGCCTCAGTTAGACTGTGTCGGCGATTGCTGTGCAAACACCATTTCCATGTACGCGTACACCATAATTATTCTAGCATGCAAACATTTGCTTTGGGATTACACTCGTCTGGTATGAGACGTACCCGTGGGGGGGGGGGGGGGGGGGGGGGGATCGATCCAATTGGGACCGGAAGGCACAATAAACCTGCATTCGGTGTGGGGCGGCGGTGGGTGGACTGCTGTGGCCTGTTATGAGGTTGTGAACCACTGAGTGCTATGGCGGGACGAAGCCTCTCCGTCGTTTCTCGGTACCCAGTTTAATACATACATATATAAATACCTTCTGTACCATACTGTTGAAGTTCTTTCTGTGTACAACACAAGTTCATCGAGCTGTGTTGTTTGACGGTGAAGTATCACTTCAATGTTACTTTCGTTCCTAAGTTTTGCACACCGGTGCGTGTTAATATCCTCACTTAAAATTACAGCATTCATTTTCTTTGCATTTTGCTGTTATACGGTTATTTAATCGTGGCCGACCGCAGTGGCCATGCGGTTCTAGGCGCTTCAGCCTGGAACCGCGCGACCGCTACCGTCGCAGGTTCGAATCCTGCCTCGGGCATGGATGTGTGTGATGTCTTTAGGTTAGTTACGTTTAATTAGTTCTAAGTTCTAGGGGATGATGACCACAGATGTTAAGTCCGATAGTGCTCAGAGCCATTTGAACCATTTAATCGTGTAGATAACATTGTGCTCTCTAAAAGATGTGCGTTTGTCTCTATCTTAAATAGTAGCATCATAGAATACACAGTAGCTTACGTGTTTGTAGGAAATGTAACGAATTATCACTGCAACAAAATTTTAATGACATGTTATTTGTCACTTTCTTTCCTCTTTACACAGTAAGTAGGTGGAGTATTTTGCGAACAATATCTTTGTACCTACTTCAGAAACAAAGATAATTATTTCAGCCATTACACCCGGTCATCGTTTTATGAATGTGCGATCAAGATAAATAAATTTTATGTTTTCCATACGTTTCTTTCTTCGCCGATTCTGCAGCGACCACTTCATTCACTATCTCCACAGTACAGTCCAGTTCTACAGCACTACATTTCAAATGCTTCGATTCCCTTCTGTTCCCGTTTCCCCACAGACTGTGATTCACTTACATGCAGGGCAGTGCCCCAAACCCACAGTCGTGCTCAAAAATATCCGAACGACCTGAAATGCATTTTGCCTGATTCTCATGCAATCCACATAACGCAGCTGTCTAGCAGGTCCTCTAATCGCTCCTTAGTACAGTCGTTTGACTATTGAAATTGGTTCCAACAAGTCACCACTAGAAAACACTGCTCTGTATCGCAATAACTCAAGATCTAAAGTAATACTACAATACTACAAATATCAGGGAACCCCTTATCACAGGTAAGACTGTCCTTAAGGCTTGTAAGCTCACATTTATTACAATAAATGGCATACCTGAAATGTTACCACTTTAATTATATACGTCAGATAGGTAATGCACGTAGTAAGTTCGTCGTATTCATGATTTCCTCTTCAAAGTAACATACCGTACTTATTATGTAACACAAAATGACATTAAAAATTTAAGTTATTCACGAGCAGCTAGATGAGAATATGTATGAACTTCAAATGACACGACGAACCGTCTCGTTCTGCATGTGGATTCAAACTCAGGTCATGCAGACTAAGCAAAGATTTCGTGACTGACGGAAACTAACATTCATTCCTGATTAGACATACAGAGAGTGATATACCTCGATTTTAGACAGTATCAGTTATCAAATACCAACTTCAAATTACATAAGACAAACATTTTTAACGGACGCGAACTCCTACCCAGCACCTATTGTCCCTGTTAACGACCAACAAGAGATGTTAAATATTGCTTCTTAATAAGTAACTTATTTGAAATGCCGTGAGGTAAAGCTTTGTGTTGGACAGGGATTATAATCCAGCACCTAATAAGATAGATATCGAAGCACAATCAGCTGTGACTTATCGGATTTTCTCGGCAGTAGTTAGATGTTTTAACTGAAATGACGAGACGAAACATTAATTTTTTCCTTCCCAGGACTCCAACCCGGCACCTGTTGTTGTTGTTGTGGTCTTCAGTCCTGAGACTGGTTTGATGCAGCTCTCCATACTACTCTATCCTGTGCAAGCTTCTTCATCTCCCAGTACCTACTGCAACCTACATCCTTCTGAATCTGCTTAGTGTATTGATCTCTTGGTCTCCCTCTACGATTTTTACCCTCCACGCTGCCCTCCAATGCTAAATTTGTGATCCCTTGATGCCTCAAAACATGTCCTACCAACCGATCCCTTCTTCTAGTCAAGTTGTGCCACAAACTTCTCTTCTCCCCAATCCTATTCAATACCTCCTCATTAGTTACGTGATCTACCCACCTTATCTTCAGCATTCTTCTGTAGCACTACATTTCGAAAGCTTCTATTCTCTTCTTGTCCAAACTGGTTATCGTCCATGTTTCACTTCCATACATGGCTACACTCCATACAAATACTTTCAGAAACGACTTCCTGACACTTAAATCTATACTCGATGTTAACAAATTTCTTTTCTTCAGAAACGATTTCCGTGCCATTGCCAGTCTACATTTTATATCCTCTCTACTTCGACCATCATCAGTTATTTTACTCCCCAAATAGCAAAACTCCTTTACTACTTTAAGTGTCTCATTTCCTAATCTAATCACCTCAGCATCACCCGATTTAATTTGACTACATTCCATTATCCTCGTTTTGCTTTTGTTGATGTTCATCTTATATCCTCCTTTCAAGACACTGTCCATTTCGTTCAACTGCTCTTCCAAGTCCTTTGCTGTCTCTGACAGAATTACAATGTCATCGGCGAACCTCAAAGTTTTTACTTCTTCTCCATGAATTTTAATACCTACTCCGAATTTTTCTTTTGTTTCCTTTACTGCTTGCTCAATATACAGATTGAATAACATCGGGGAGAGGCTACAACCCTGTCTCACTCCCTTCCAAACCACTGCTTCCCTTTCATGCCCCTCGACTCTTATAACTGCCATCTGGTTTCTGTACAAATTGTGAATAGCCTTTCGCTCCCTGTATTTTACCCCTGCCACCTTCAGAATTTGAAAGAGAGTATTCCAGTTAACGTTGTCAAAAGCTTTCTCTAAGTCTACAAATGCTAGAAACGTAGGTTTGCCTTTTCTTAATCTTTCTTCTAAGATAAGTCGTAAGGTTAGTACTGCCTCACGTGTTCCAACATTTCTACGGAATCCAAACTGATCTTCCCCGAGGTCCGCTTCTACCAGTTTTTCCATTCGTCTATAAAGAATTCGCGTTAGTATTTTGCAGCTGTGACTTATTAAACTGATAGTTCGGTAATTTTCACATCTGTCAACACCTGCTTTCTTTGGTATTGGAATTATTATATTCTTCTTGAAGTCTGTGGGTATTTCGCCTGTCTCATACATCTTGCTCACCAGATGGTAGAGTTTTGTCATGACTGGCTCTCCCAAGGCCATCAGTAGTTCTAATGGAATGTTGTCTACTCCCGGGGCCTTGTTTCGACTCAGGTCTTTCAGTGCTCTGTTAATCTCTTCACGCAGTATCTTATCTCCCATTTCATCTTAATCTACATCCTCTTCCATTTCCATAATATTGTCCTCAAGTACATCGCCCTTATATAAACCCTCTATATACTCCTTCCACCTTTCTGCCTTCCCTTCTTTGCTTAGAACTGGGTTGCCATCTAAGCTCTTGATATTCATACAAGTGGTTCTCTTCTCTCCAAAGGTCTCTTTAATTTTCCTGTAGGCAGTATCTATCTTACCCCTAGTGAGACAAGCCTCTACATCCTTACATTTGTCCTCTAGCCATCCCTGCTTAGCCATTTTGCACTTTCTGTCGATCTCATTTTTGAGACGTTTGTATTCCCTTTTGCCTGCTTCATTTACTGCATTTTTATATTTTCTCCTTTCATCAATTAAATTCAATATTTCTTCTGTTACCCAAGGATTTCTATTAGCCCTCGTCTTTTTACCTACTTGATCCTCTGCTGCCTTCACTACTTCATCCCTCAGAGCTACCCATTCTTCTTCTACTGTATTTCTTTCCCCCATTCCTGTCAATTGTTCCCTTATGCTCTCCCTGAAACTCTGTACAACCTATGGTTCTTTCAGTTTATCCAGGTCCCATCTCCTTAAATTCCCACCTTTTTGCAGTTCTTCAGTTTCAATCTGCAGTTCATAACCAATAGATTGTGGTCAGAATCCACATCTGCCCCTGGAAATGTCTTACAATTTAAAACCTGGTTCCTAAATCTCTGTCTTACCATTATATAATCTATCTGATACCTATTAGTATCTCCAGGATTCTTCCAGGTATACAACCTTCTTTTATGATTCTTGAACCAAGTGTTAGCTATGATTAAGTTATGCTCTGTGCAAAATTCTACAAGGCGGCTTCCTCTTTCATTCCTTCCCCCCCCCCCCCCCCCCCCAATCCATATTCACCTACTATGTTTCCTTCTCTCCCTTTTCCTACTGACGAATTCCAGTCACCCATGACTATTAAATTTTCGTCTCCCTTCACTACCTGAATAATTTCTTTTATCTCGTCATACATTTCATCAATTTCTTCATCATCTGCAGAGCTAGTTGGCATAAATACTTGTACTACTGTAGTAGGCATGGGCTTTGTGTCTATCTTGGCCACAATAATGCGTTCACTATGCTGTTTGTAGTAGCTAACCCGCACTCCTATTTTTTTATTCATTATTAAACCTACTCCTGCATTACCCCTATTTGATTTTGTATTTATAACCCTGTAATCACCTGACCAAAAGTCTTGTTCCTCCTGCCACCGGACTTCACTAATTCCCACTATATCTAACTTTAACCTATCCATTTCCCTTTTTAAATTTTCTAACCGACCTGCCCGATTAATGGATCTGACATTCCACGCTCCGATCCGTAGAATGCCAGTTTTCTTTCTCCTGATAACGACGTCCTCTTGAGTAGTCCCCGCCCAGAGATCCGAATGGGGGACTATTTTACCTCCGGAATATTTTACCCAAGAGGACGCCATCATCATTTAATCATACAGTAAAGCTGCATGTCCTCGGGAAAAATTACGGCTGTAGTTTCCCCTTGCTTTCAGCCGTTCGCAGCACCAGCACAGCAAGGCCGTTTTGGTTAATGTTACAAGGCCAGATCAGTCAATTATCCAGACTGTTGCCCCTGCAACTACTGAAAAGGCTGCTGCCCCTCTTCAGGAACCACATGTTTGTCTGGCCTCTCAACAGATACCCCTCCGTTGTGGTTGCACCTACGGTACGGCCATCTGTATCGCTGAGGCACGCAAGCCTCCCCACCAACGGCAAGGTCCATGGTTCATGGAGAAACCCGGCACCTATCGCTGTTATATTCTAGAGAAAACGAACGTTAAATATGGGTTCCTTGCACCAGCAGCTACATGTGAGCATGTTTGAACTATAAATGATATGACGAAGAATTCAGTGCTGACTGCGAATAGAGCTCCACACATATCGTTGTTGACTACACACAAAGAGACGTCAGCTACCGAATTTTTCTCCACCAGCAGCTAGGGTTAACATCTTGAACTTACAGTGATTTCGCAAATAGTTCTGTGTCTCACTGGGAGTCAAAAACGTCAAATATCGTTAGTGTTGACAACGAATGAAAATACATTAAAAATCGAAATTATTATCCACCAGCAGATAGGTGTTCTCATGCTAGAGCTTGATAATACATAATGAAATCTTTAGTGCCGGGCCAGGATTCGAACCCATTCACGCGCAATATGTGGATATGTTGAGGAATCTACAGTTTTGAACAAACAACAAACTGTAGCCGAGCTATATTGTCACGAAGGGATCAAATTCCGCGTTAAGGGCGGTCTGAGTTGCGTTCCCAGTTCAGAACCAATTTTATCTACATACAGAAGCTCAGATAAAAGATGGAATAAGTGTCCTGTGAGCCTACATAGCGTTTGTTTCGTCACTAGAAATAAATAACTAGTATAAGAAAGGTTACTGGTGATAGAGTTTCTACATGTCGCCATTCCACACTTTATTGTGGCTCAACCTAACGTCCACTTGGTAGACAAGGAATATCGTTTTTAATGTGAATTTCAGACCACAATGACATTATATCTTCTTGACTTGGTGTAGCCAGAAGAGAATGGAATCTGTCTCTCCCTATCTAAAATCATTGACCGAAGTTGGAATCGAACCCAGACCATAGATACATGAACCTATCATCAGCCCAACAGACCACATAATCCTCATCTCAGGGGTTCATTTTGCTATCATAACGCCGTTGTACCACACTGGCTGAGAATTCTGACACACAGGCTCCCTGTATCAATTTGCAGCATGTTCAGTAAATTCATTTACTTGGTTGACCGAATCACCATGAACTAGCTGCCTCGGCTACCCAGTGCATGCATTCATCTCTATTTTGTAATCACCACAATGAAACACGTAACTGCCACCAACACAGAACTGCCAACAGTGTAGGATGCAGAAATTAAAATAGGAAGTGTTCTTTTCCACTTGAGCTACTCTATTGCGCTATCGGTTTGTTGAAAACTTCGTGCAGTGCAAAAGAAAAGGTATAACTGTTTGTCTCTCATAAGTATTGACCTGGCGATATGCATTATCCCACAGCGCTGTGAAATGCGGAATTTCTGGAGTAATTGTTCTCGACTTCTGGAACTGTTATAACTACGTGTCAGCTAGTGGCGTAATGGTAAGTGTCGCGCACGATAGATAAGATGTCTTGAGTTCGATTACATTAACTGCTATATTTTTTTAAAACGCAATTCTGCTGTCTGCTAAAATTATCAATCTAATGGAACTTGTAACATAATTTCCTTCACTTCTCAACCCAAAATAGTCGTATGTGGAAAAAGGGCTAACTTCTGCGACATTTTGTTCATTTCAGGTTTAATAGACAGCCAGACGGTAGATGCATCTCGAAACTTTTGTATTATGTATGGGGAGAGCGCATCGTGCCAAAAGACGTCGGAAAAGTATTTTCTACATTAGCTGTCGTCTGGTACTGGCATTTTATTCTTCTTCAAACCTTGTTTGACAGCTTTAACTCAGAACATGTTTTCTACATGCATGTAATCAATAAACTGCATGTGCATTTTCAGACTGTTATAGATGACATCAGAGAATTCGCATATATCGTTGATGATTAATTTCTCTCTCATGTTTACTATTTTTTTAACAACATTAAAGGAAACCTTACGAAAATTGTGAACTGTGTTATAAAAAATGATATAAAACTACCGTCTCGCGGTTCTAGGCGCGCAGTCCGGAACCGTGCGACTGCTACGGTCGCAGGTTCGAATCCTGCCTCGGGCATGGATGTGTGTGATGTCCTTACGTTAGTTACGTTTACCTAGTTCTAAGATGTTAAGTCCCATAGTGCTCAGAGCCATTTGAACCATAAAACTACCCACGATAACCTTACGACGAAAGTCTGTTTTAATAAAACTGAGTATCTGTAAACAAGCGTGCCTCTATCGTCACGAATTGGTAAAATACTACTCACATAGATTATATTATATTAAAATAATTAAATAAATAATTATGTTTGTTTGGACAATTATGTATGTTTGGACAATTAAGAACCCACTCTTTATTGGAAATTCCATGACAATACAAACACCATCATATCTTAGCGTAATGCTGCATTAGCCGTACCACCGTCAATATCTTATCAACACGTTAATAAAATGCGTCTTTAAGTGGTGTAAAACTGTCGTAAAGAGTCGTGCGAATAACCTGAGACAAGAGTCTGTGGCAGAAAAATATTTAACAAGTACATTTGTTTGACTGTTTTTGTTACTTTTTTTTTTTTTTTTTTTTTCTCATTTGTAAGCGTTTTCATAGGAAGCGTTTTCAAAGAAAGCTGATGACAACGTAATCATTTTATATTTTGTCTATTTTAGTGTTGCTCTGCCATTCATTTAAGCTGCCATTAATTTAAGCGTAATCAAAAGGTATAAAACTGTGATGTTCTACATGTAACTCTGGTTTGAAACGGTAGAGGTCTCACCGCCTAAGTGGTACCTATGGAGATTTCTATAATAGTACCGGTACGTCTTACGTCTTGATGTAATTTTCATACCGACTGAAAATTGTTTCGGATGATCATTACGCCGAAGAGAGCGTAAAATAAGTGGAAACAGGAGGATATGGACGACAGTTTATTGAAACGTCAGAATGGTGAAATTGGATTTAATGAAGCATGTAGAAAATACACTGAAGAGCCAAAGAAACTGGTACACCTACTACCTCATACAGTGTAGGGCCACAGCGAGCACGCAGAAGTGCCGCAATACGACGTGGCATGGAATCGCCTAATGTCTGAAGTAGTGCTGGAGAGAACAGACACCATGAATCCTGAAGGGCTGTCAATAAATCTGTAAAAGTACGACGGGGTGGAGATCTCTTCCGTACAGCACGTTGCAAGGCACCCGAAATACACTCAATAATGTTCATGTCCGGGGAATTTATTTGCCAGCGAACTGTTTAAACTCCGAAGAGTGTTCCTGAAGGCACTCTGTAGCAATTCTGGACATGTAGGGCGTCGCATTGTCCTGCTGGGATTGCGTAAGTCCGTCGGAATGCGCAATGGACATGAATGGATACAGGTAATCATACAGGATGTTTAAGTACATGTCAGCTGTCAGAGTCGTATCTAGATGTATCAGGGGTGCCATATCGCTCCAACTGCAAATTCCCTACACCAATACAGACCTTCCACCACCTTGAACAGTCCCCTGTTGACATGCAGGTTCCATGGATTAATAAGGTTGTCTCCATATCCGTACAACACAACCCTCTCGACACAATTTGAAACGAGACTTGTCCGACCAGCCAACATGTTTCCAGCCATCAATAGTCCAATTTCGGTGTTGACTGGCCCAGGCGAGGTGTAAAGCTTTGTGTCGTGCAGTCATCAAGTGTACACGAGTGGGCCTTCGGCTCCGAAAGCCCATATCGACAATTTTTCTTTGAATGGTTCGCACGCTGACACTTGTTGGTGGCCCAGCATTGAAATCTGCAGCAATATGCGGAAAGGATGTACTTCATCACGTTCGACGATTCTCTTCAGTCGTCGTTGGTCCTGCTCTTGCAGGATCTTTTTTCCGGCCACAGCTATGTCGGAAATTTGATGTCTTACCAGATTCCTGATATTCACGGTACGCTCGTGCAGCCGTCACACGGGAAAATCCCCACTTCATCGCTACTTCGGAGACGCTGTGTCCCATCGCACCGACTATAACAACAAGTTCAAACTTACTTAAATCTTTATAACTGCCATTATAGCAGCAATAACCGATTTAACAACTGCGCCAGACACTTTTTGTCTCACATGGACGTTGCCGACCGCAGCGCCGTATTCTGCCTGTTCACGTATTTTAATACACATACCTATACCAGTTTCTTTCGCGCTTCAGCGTATAATATACCAACGCCTACACAGTGTCGTCATTTGAAGGGTTTAAATGAAACATCAAAATCTTGGAAGACCTAATGGTGACAGCAGGTGTGGAAGATAAATTAGCAGAGCATGCTATGAATTCGGAATCTAGTTTCTTCGGAGTAATTATTACTGGATTAAGGAAACTTACCTACCAAATTGCTGAGAAATATCATCTACCTCATCGCTCTACAAAAGAAAAAAGAATAGTCGGTAAAAAAATTGTCTCACAGATTTATGAACGATGATCCTACGTTGTTCTTGCGAGTTCCCTAAGTAATGTCGATGGCACTAAGGAAGATGTTTAACAAAGAGCGTGTTAATGAGTGTTTTGTTAAACAGGAAGAAATACCAGATAGTGTAAGTTTACTGCTGGCTAAGTAAATAACGTGGATGAAACCGTGTCATCCACAGTTCACAAACAGTGCAAAGTAATTCCAGTATGTTATTTTCACACTGCAGCGGAGTGTGCGCTAATATGAAACTTCCTGGCAGATTAAAACTTTGTGCCAGACCGAGAATCGAACTCGGGACCTTTGCCTTCTCCGTCAAGTGCTCTTCCATAGGAGCTACAAAAGCTCGACTCGGGCCCTATTCTCACAGCTTTACTTCTACCAGCACCTCGTCTCCTACCTTCCAAACTTTACAGAAGCTCTCCTGCGAACCCTGCACAACTAGCACTCCTGAAAGAAAAGATATTGCGGAGGCTTAGCCACAGCCTGGGGGATGTTCGCAGGAGAGCTTCAGTAAAGTTTGGAAGGTAGGAGACGAGGTACTGGCAGAAGTACAGTTGTGAGGACACGGCTTGAGTCGTGCTTGAGTAGTTCAGATGGTAGAGCACTTGCCGCCTAAAGGCAAAGGTCCCAAATTCGTGTCTCGGCCCAGCATACAGTTTTAATCTACTAGGAAGTTCAGTCTAAAGTAATTGTCCGAAAGCAAACAAGTAGGCGCAATCACAAGAGAATGGGGTTTACAACGACGTGCAGCAAGCGAATTCATGCTTCCGGTGTTAATATTTAATGGCAGTAGAATGAAAGATGTCTTAAAAAAGGATCTCCAGGAAACACATCATTTGGATGCTCAACAAATAGATGGATAACATCAGAACTGTTTGTTCGGTGGCTAGAAGATTTCACAAAATGTAAAAAAGTAGAAAAAAGGGACCAGAAACCAATTCTGCTTTTACTGGGGAGACATAGTACATACACCAAAAATTCAGAGGCAGTTCAGCTAGCTCATCATTAGGTGTAATCATGCTATCATTTCTGGTTCACATGACTCAATATCTACAGACACTGAACTGATCGTTTTTTAAAACACTAAAAAACAGCTACAACGAAGCCGCATCTTCGTTGCTACCGTCAAATCCTAGCGGTGGCATAAAACGAGCTAACATTGCAGAACTCCTGAGTAATGAATACCTGCCGGCCGCGGTGGCCGAGGGGTTCTAGGCGCGTCAGTCCGGAACCGCGCGACTGCTACGGTCGCAGGTTCGAATCCTGCCTCGGGCATGGATGTGTGTGATGTCCTTAGGTTAGTTAGGTTTAGGTAGTTCTAAGTTCTAGGGGACTGATGACCTCAGATGTTAAGTCCCATAGTTCTCAGAGCCATTTAATGCATACCCGAGATCAGTTTATATAGACATAGCACTAAACGGTTTTAACGCAACTGGCTTGTGGCCATGTGATAGAAATAATGTTGATCAGTCAGACCAAGAATCAGCTGATGGAACTGGAACAACAACGCTAAAATCTGGAAGGCTGCTAAAGTTGCAACACC
Organism: Schistocerca serialis cubense; assembly: GCF_023864345.2. Classification (NCBI taxonomy): domain Eukaryota; kingdom Metazoa; phylum Arthropoda; class Insecta; order Orthoptera; family Acrididae; genus Schistocerca; species Schistocerca serialis. The sequence goes on from NC_064646.1 coordinate 243,630,571, forward strand.
CCTCAATGATCAGTCTGGATCTTCTACAATGGCTCCAGAATGTAAACCCCAACACAATATTGCAACAGCTGTCAAAATTAAGTCAAAAAATAAAATCTCACTTGAACACATTATCTCCTATCCCGTATACAACAAAAGTTATCAACAAAAATACGAAACGAACTAAACACACAATGGAACTAACTTCAAGTCCTCACAGAAAGGTAGTAAAAGCAAAAAATAAGCAAATAAAAGGGATAAACCTATTGACAGATCTATGATAAAGAGGCAGATAGAAGAAAACTTCAACGAGAATAAAAAATGAACGACAGGGCGAATGGTTATGTCAACTGTGTTAGGAAGATAGAGAAGAGGACATGATTGAATGTATGAAATGTAAAAGTTTGGTACTTGACCCGTGCTTTGGCATGCAATATAAACTTAAGATCTATTTCTGTTTTATTTTGACATTTTGTTACATTATTCCACGGATATATGACGTCTTCATTGACTTCTTATCATAAGTACAACTTAGGCTGTAATTGGTACGGATTCGGACACCACGCGCCTTAATCGTACCGAAGGTACAGGTTTGAAAAAGTTGAAAACTCATTTCGAGAAAATCTTTTGTATGTGTGGAAGCTGGTTGACAGATTAAAAAATAAAGATTCAGTGTTCGTAAAACAAGTGTTTTATTTAAATTGCCTTACCAAATACAGTAATTCTCCCTTATGCGGTACGACTTCAAGAACTTTCCCTAATATTCTGCTCTTGTAGCACCTGGATAGCTTCATAAGAAAAGTTTAGTGCTTCTTCGTAATAATTACAAAGTAATTTACGTAGTTGTTCCACTACAAACTGTCTTTTGCAGGCGCTCAGGAACTAATCTTCATAACTGGTCTAAACTAAACTACACTATTAGGCTATGTAGAAGCGATATGGTCTGGATATCCAGAAAGATACGTCGTAGAACAAGATTTTTTAAGCTACGTTCTTCAGTAATTTTAGTGTGCTTTCGGTAGTGTAGTCGTTGTTTCCTGCAAATACCAGCAAGGAAGAAATAACGGAAGAAATTTCACTACGAGATCTAATATCTCTATCAGCTACCAAACGTGAATGAAAACATGACATCCACGTACTTCATACCTTAGATGAATTCACAGAACAATTAATAAACCACTGGATTAATGCGGTTTTCTCAGATTTAAATATCTGCAGTTATTTCAATGATTTTTAATCATGTTTAACTTTTCTCTTGCATTGACATATGTTTTATTTCTTTTTGTCTCAGAATCACATTGACAGTTACATTAACAGCAGAAAATAACGGTCTGCACATTTTTCCTCTGTCATAAAAGCTTTCCATTTACGTGCACGTGTCCCTGACAGCTGCCGAAGCAAGAGCAACACAACATCATCGACTTTGTTTTTAGACACGTTAAATCACTTGAATAAAACTTTATATCTCGAAAGAAAACCTGAATGTAAAAATGCGTAAAACTTGTTACCAGTTGCGAGTGCTGTGAGGAGAACTCAGCTATAAGATACAACAAAAATACACTCTGTAACAATTTCACTGCGATTAGCTGAGGCGAGGTTTTACCACCTGCTTTTACTTGAACTGATGTTTAGGAGAGCTGACGATACCCCTTAGTGTTTCGTGTACGTCTGTTCACAAATCTATGTGCACGACTTCTAGCTAGGAATGTAGTAAGAGGCTACATATTTATTGCGAATCATGTTGTACCTTACCCGGGATTGCTTATCTGAACGAGATCAGTCGAATTCCATCTTGTGCCAGGACAAGGTCACAATATGAACCTTCATTTGTGTCGAATGCCATCTCGCCCCGGCACAGAATCACGATGCTTACCTAAACATATTTTTACTCCGGTTACTCAATCAGCTACAGGACTGAAAAATTTCTGTCACATTGTGTCTCCACGAAATGACTTTTCATTATATGATCACATAGTGACTTAACGGATGAGAGGTATCAACTTCATCGAAATAATAACGGGAGGTTACAGAGATTTAGAATTCATACAACTGCTCAGATAAGTTCAAACAGCTCGGCGTAAGGATTTAGTTGTAGCTAAGTAGAAAGAAGAGTAAATGCTGCTTTACATTTCAATGACGAAATGACAACATAGTGGGATTCACTGACATGTACTTCCATTAATTATGCAGCACCGTGAGTTACTGAGGAAAGGTCAAAGAGCAAGTAGACTGCATGAAATTCCAGAGTTAAATATTTGCCGTAGGTTCCACGAGAGAGTTCTCTGCAATTTGTGTGAAATGCAGCAGTGACTCACTAGTGACGGTGTGCAAACGGTTATGCTCAAAGTACTCCATAGTGTACTGATTTGTCACTGCTCCGAAATATTTCAGTCGTCATTCAGAATCGAACATTCTTTTCTCTGTTTTTTAAAAGCTCTGCGATTTTATAATTATCTAGTATATACTTCGATTGCAATACAAAGTAACACAATAGCATATTTTTCCAGTTGATCAACATTAGTTCAGCAGATTCCCGAAAATAAAAGAAGTAATAGTTTACGTCTTTATCGCTTCGTAAACTTTTTTTCGTTTTTCTTCGTTATTACAAACTGCTTTCTCCCTACATTTATGGTGCTTGTCTACATTTTAAAAATTCGTAAAGAGACGTTGATCTCTGGAGAAGATACCCTCTTCGAGTGCAATTAATACAGGATTTCACAGATTAAGGGGATTGTTGCGGTCGATCGTCCAGAAACGGAAACAATTCTCTTACAAAAACATTTGTGAGCAACAGGCGTGCATCAAATTAAACTCACGAACTTCAGCTGATAATTTATAATGAAATAGATTTGTAATCTTATCTACACAAGTGTTAGTTATCTGAATTTGTGAATTTGGCATATTAATAAATAGTTCCACTGTTAAAGAAAAATTATGCACATACTTATTAGACAACGCCAATGCCAGTACCAACGTCCTAATCATTATATCTTCCTACTGTTTTTTACAGTGTAAAGAGGTTGACGCGATGGTATACTGAGAACTACTTGAATTAGTCAATCAAAATAGATCCAAGATGAATGTAAGTAGTACAGATATTAATTTTACTCGTATTTGCTTTATTAATGCATAGTAATTCTCCCAGTACACATTCGTTTAAAGTTTTGCACGGTGCGTAAAATTGGAAACTATTAGGTACTACACAGTGACTTGAATGTCAAAGCTACATTTCGTAACACTAGCTTTTTCATTTCGAACACTGGCATTATGCTACAACAGCAACGCTTTCACATTTCCACCATCAGAATCCAAACAGAAGGTGTCTTCATTGAGAAGGAACGAACCAGCTTAATTCGAAATTCTTGGCATTTATGTGATAACTTCTAGGCCAGTTTCAATACGAAGTATCTTCCGCTGCAGCACTAAACTAAATTTATCGTATCGAAAAACTTTTAAAACTTAACTAGTATCGATAAAGTCCAACTTATAGAGTAACAAATGCTTCTGACTCTTACTTACTTATCCATAATTGTTTGAATGCACAGTGCCACTCTTTCAGGTTCTAAAACTAATTTTTCATTGAAGAATTATCTGCAGTTTCTGTCACTTCATATATACACCTTTACAAACAAGTTTCTAGATTATTGTCAGATTCCATTCATTGAGAAAATTAGTGGCTACATTTAGTGCTGTCAAGAACACGATAGCACAAGTGCGAAATGAAGGAAGTGCGGACATATTGAGCATTTTTGTTAGAAGACTGGATAATAAGAGAATGTGTAACTACCCACATGAAGTGCTAACTATAAAGAAGGAACTACGTCAATAGATGTAGTTTTGGACTCCTGAAAACATATAGAATGTAGGAGAAGACCATGACTCTGTTGAAACAGATACATCATAGTTTGTTCATCATACAAAGTACTCCTTCGCAAGGGTTTCTTTCTGATAAATCGTACCTCTGACAATATTCTCAAACAATAAACGTTTCAACACTTACGAATGTAGTTTCTGCACCTCAGATTCCCTACAATAGAGCACACGGACTTGTTTTACTGACACACAGGTGTCAGGGAGATAAACCTTACGATATTCAGGCCACAGTCACTTTGTCGCCAGACCAGAGTAAAAGCCACAGGGTTAGGCGCAGCCGACTGACGATTGATTCGTCTCTAAGCGTGGCGCGTGACTTGAGAGCGAATGAGAAAGGTCACCGAACGTGAAACCTTTCGAGTGCGTTCCCGAACCGGATACCCCGTGAATGCGTGCCTCTGTGCCGAATCCCGGAAATACTTGATAGCGGACCTCCGGCTGGCGACGAAGCAATAGAATAGAAGAATGACATTGTTTCAACCAGACTGGTTTTTTTTATACTAATGTATTAAGCAGTACTAGCTAATTTCGAATATTTCTTTCTCAAGTGAACAATAGACATGCATACAAGGAGCAAAAAAACAGAAATTGCGTCTCATACCCAGTTACGCATAGTGTAGTTGTCAATGTACATGTCGCAGATGATATATCGCATCGTCCTCTTTGAACCCACATAAATCGAGGAAAAACGAATAAAGAGCCGAAAACAATAGTTGTATAATGGAAAAATATGATACAGTCCTCTTTGGACCCACATTTATCGAGGAAAAACGAATAAAGAGCCCGAAACAATATTTGTATAAGGGAAAAATGCGATACAATAAATTACCAAAGCGAGCGGTTCTAGGCGCTACAGTCTAGACCCGCGCGATCGCTACGGCCGCAGGTTCGAATCCTGCCTCGGGCATGGGTGTGTGTGATGTCCTTAGGTTAGTTAGGTTTAAGTAGTTCTAAGTTCTAGGGGACTGATGACGTCAGTAGTTAAGTCCCATAGTGCTCAGAGCCATTTGAACCATTTTTAAATTACCAAAGGAAATGAAGAAAATTACTGAAATACGTGTTGCAGCAGGCAGAAAAAGCATTCCCCATCAGTAATGCATACCAAAAAATTAAAGATTAAGTTGGGGACTCGGAGCAGTGATTAATAACTACAGCATCCTGCCGCTCCACAGTACTTCATCGCTTTAGAAGAAAATCATGTAACAAGATCTAAATGGCATGAAAGTAATTAATGTCTTACCTTCCTGCTGAGTTCAGTCTCTCATAATAGGAGGACACTGACATATCTATTCAGGTGGACGGAGGGGAGAACACGGAGGCGTGCATGGGTCATAGTTGCAAGTTTACGGGACTGGAGTCAGTTTTCCGAACAGACTGGAGTTAGGGCAAGGGGCACAACAGCATGTTCATGGTCCAGGAATCACCAGTGGCTGTCTTTAGTGTGTGCTCTGAATAACTTATATTGGAATGACCACATAGATAATCTTGCTGGGAAATCTAACCAACGACTGTGATTTATTGGTGGAACATCTAGAAAATGTAACAGATCTACTAAAGAGACTGGCTATACTACACTTGCCCCTTTCCTTCTGAAGTATTGCTGTGCGGTATGGGATCAGCATACAGGATTGACGGAGGACAAAGAAAAAATTTCGAAGATGGGCACCTCGCTTTGTACTGCCGCGAAATGAGGGAGAGAGTACCACGGCTACGATCTTTCCCCTCCGAACGCGAAAATATTTTGCTGGCGCCCACCTAGATAGGGAGAAACGATAGTCATAATAAAATAAGATAAATTGAGCTTCCGCGGAAAGATTGAAGTGTTCGTTTTTCCCTTGCACTCTTCGATTGTGAAACTGTAGAAAAATAGCCTAAAATGTGGCCCGAATAACTCTCTTTCAGGCGCTTGATTGTGACTTGCAGGGTACTCATTTAGATGTAATGCATATGAAGAGCAAAACGATGTTTTGTGTTGTAAGTTGTCTGAAGCAAACAGTTGAAAATCAAAGAACATTGTACGATAGGGACCACCCGAAGGAGGCAGTGCAGCTGTCAGTACCTTGGCCTGATATTGGGGCGTATGGAGTTTGCTCTGCTCTGCCGTACTGATTAAGGTTTTCCGTGATTTTTCTTATTCATTTCAGGCAAATCCCGGGATGGGTCTTTCACCAAAGCCACGGCCGAACACCTCTCCTGTCCGCATAAGGCATACTTGTATTTGTATAGGCTTTATTTGTGTGTGTGTGTGTGTGTGTGTGTGTGTGTGTGTGTGTGTGTACACATTTTGAGCCACTGATGTTCATTGTACTACCGAGACAATTTCTGTATTATTATGAGATGATCCTTGGATTAATAAATAAATAAATGTTCGTGTACACTGACGACCATACCACACTTAGCTGTGTATGTCATGTCTCTTCTGTGAGTGATGTACCCACACCTGTTACGCAGTTGAGAATGAGAAATGCTCGAAAGTAGCTAGTAACACTCATTACAGTACTATTTTAAAAATGAAATGTTCTTCAAATTTATCGAGACTGTATTGACGAACCATAGGAAATTAATCGAGTTTTAAATTTTCGTCTGTGTGTGAATGTATGCTTTCCTGGGATGTACTACTGATGAAAAGCTGCCTCGTTTCCAGCCATGTGACACACATGCAATCATCGAAACGTTGCGGTTCGTCAACATTACCATCCAGCTAGAAATCTAGACTGTGACACAGACGCCACAGAAAATGTCATCTTTGGTAGTGTGATGGTACCTAACCGCCGAAGATTGCATTTACTGTGTATTCCTCTATTTTCTTGCATTTATTCATTTCTGTTTATCTTCTTGAGATTACTTACATACTTCATATATTCTGTAGCTGCAATTATTAATTCTTTCTTTTAATTGGTTTCTATATTACTTTCCATGTTTAATAGCTCTTGAAGTAGCCTTGATACTAATTTTATTTTGTTGGGTTTGTTTATTAATGTAAGCTGTTACGTAGGCACTGTTGCCCAGTTTAGTGTTAATGTTTTTCCTGTTTGTTCCCTTTTCATTTATTTAATGTTCAACTTTTTACCTTTTAAATTGCAGTAAGTCCACAGTGTTAAAGATGACATTTACTGCGTGCCTGTGCGTCGATCTAGATTTGTAACATTTTTTTTCCAGTTTTGTTTACAAGAATTGTAATTTCTTTCGCCACAATTGTCAGCTAAAGTTTGAAGATAGCCTTGTAAGCCGTGTACTGGTTAACACATTGAATTGAACCTGTAGAATATAAACAGTTTAGCGCTTTTCATTTGTTATAATGTTTTTTTTTACCATGAACCGACGGAAGAATAGCTTATCTTGACATAAAAATGAATTTCTCTGCGAGGATTCGAATTCAGTTCTTCCTGAATAAGACTCTTTTAATTGCATTACCAGTCGCACAAAAATTGCAAAAATAAAAATTACAGAAACCTTTTTACAATTATAGTAAAATTTTAGACAACCGAAAATGCTGTTAACAACCAAATGAAATCGCAAGACCTAAATAAACCTTACCAATTTCAGTTTTACAACACAGTTAATAATGGTCTGCATTCCAACGCTACATCAGACACCGACAGAGTTTTTCCGAGAGAAGTAAGGTGTTTCTATAGAGGACCAATGTACTTACATTGCAAACTTCGTATCTTGAAGAGAGCTTGCAGTAGCTTCTCCTAACGACACATCATCCTTAGATTCCCTTCGTAAATTTTCACTTGGAGAACGAGTTCCTTTGCAAATGAAACGCTAGTATCTACGACTTAAGGAAACTACTGATTCACATGATTTTGGAGGGGAAGCATTAAACACAGAAAGTCAGTTGTGTATAGGTGTTTGTAGTAGTTCTCATCTCTTATAAAGGGGATAGAATCTTCCAGAGCAGCTAATACTTTTGAAGCATCTAGCGGTGTTTCTAAATTCTTGTGTTATTAACTTTGTGCCCTGTGGGATTGCCCTGTTGTATGGCGGGCGCATGTTTTGTTATACAAAGAGCGAGTAATGAGTAATGTTTGTTTTCAAAAGCTACGTAGCAAACTGTAAATTCAGATATATTTCAGATATATGTTCCATTAATAACATACATTAAGTGCCATCAGTTGTTCCATTGACGGTACCTCCATAGGCTGAAGCTAAATTTATAAACTGCTCTCGGAAAATGCTACACGTACTTAAGAGAAAATGTATGCTATAAGTAACTAAACTCTGACTTGAGTGGGTTTTAGGAAGATATGATGTGGTTTTATGCATCTAAATTTTACCCGAAATCTATTAATATCACGGGCCACTATAAAGGACGCAAGGTACTGGTTAGCATCATGCTTGAAACTCACAGTGGAACTCAGTACAACATTAATTTCTGGTAAATGGGTATCAGGAGAACATTTATTATGTTGCTTCGTGCCAACGATTCAAACAGAATTACGAGTACCAGCTAAATAAGAACCAGATGGGAATGCTTAAATTCTCGGCAAAACAATTAAGCATGCAATGAGGATAGTCCACCGTCATGACTAAAACTTGGAGAACTCCATGGTCGTTGGCACTGTGCGATAATGGATCTTGAGGTAGTGGAATATTCTGTGCGCCTCTCACAATTGGTAGGAATCGATTTTGGTGCAACATGTATGAGTAAGCAGATGGTACAAAGATGCATGATGTTCATTCATACACCAATTTGGTATATTTTAATTTAAACGACATTCACAACTGAAATAGTTTGTTCAATGACAATTTGCTGCACTGGCTGTCGTTGTTTCGATTAGAGTAATCGTTTATTTTGACTTTTCACTACGGCACAGTTTCAATCCTGTAGGTAATTTCAACTGTATAATATATTCTGTCAAATTTACATATTTACTTTAGTCAAAACTTAATGCACTCATACGTTGTTGGATTGCAGTTGATTTCCAACGCAAAATCAATTGTTTCTTGTATATCTGTGATAATGCTACTTACGAGTTAGCGTACCCAAGAGATATACTCGGATTTTGATCGGCTTTGAATACGTGTAGAGCAAAATAAGACGCCGATAAGTGGGCGTAATACTCGCTTGAAAACAACTAGGTTTAATACTTCTGAATGAATGCGCAACATATATAAAAAGGAAACTTCCAATAAAAGTTCTATGGTTTTTAATGTACGTTGTAATGGTGTACCCATATTTGTCGAAAAAGTAATTTTTTCAAAGTACCCTCCCATTCAGAATATTTTTGACCTGATCAATTTGCATTTCCTGATCATTGCATAGCTATACAGTAATGTTACAACAATAATGTACAAACAATTTCAAATACAAACATAATTAAATCTGAAAAGGTTACAACTTCAAAACATGAAAATTACATAAATTTTAAAAAGAAAACACAATTACAACAAAAGATTTGTATACTTCTCAAAGTTAATCGGAAAAACATAAATAGAACAGAATATGTAAAACATGTATTTAGAATATATTTATCTGAGGAAGAGTTTTTAAACAATTCAACATGGCAATTGGCATTGCAATGATCTCATATCGGGTGTACTTACAGTGATCTAGAGATATATCTAGATTATTTCTGGCAAATGCATCTTTGGAATAGCACATCGTCATGTATATGAATGAATTTGATATTAACGGTGCCACATGATTTGCTACTACTCAAAAGTCGAAATGGAAAACATAATAATGTGGGGGAGGGGATTTAGAAAAAGATATTTTTTCGGCATATATATGGTTGGACCGTTGTAACATACATTAAAAACCATAGTGCTTTTATTTGAATTTTTTTTACATCTGTCACAGTTTCAAAGGTATTCATTCAGAAAAATTAAACTCAATTTTTTTTCAAGAAGTTTTTTCACACCTTTAACGGCCGTATGGGCAGCTATACAAAAATATGTGTCTCTTATTTTGCTCTACAGTCAATATATTCAAAACTGATCAAAATCGAAGAGTTTCTCTTGGGTAGGTTTAATTGTTAGTTGCACTTTGTTTGTTTTAAAGCCCTCCCACTAACTGTATCTTAACTATGTATGACCAATGTCAGTTTTGACTGTAAGTCCGTTTGACAGCCACCATACAATTGAAAATGGTTCCACAGCAGAAACGATGCAGTAGTATGAAATATAAAATAAAAGTATATTCTAATTCAAATTACTAAAACCATTTGGAAGATTTTTGGTATCGTCATATTATTACAGTGACACAGGTGATGTGAAACACACACACACACACACAGAGACATATAGAGTTTAGCTCGTGGATGTAGACATTACATGAAAACTGGACGTCACCATATCATCGTTGGGAGCAGCCTGTTTGCCCAGAGAGTGAAATTCATGAATATTGAATTGTTCCGTCAATTAGGAGCAAACAGAAGTTATGTAGTAGCACACACGTAAATATTCTTGTCAAGGGATTAACTAATGAAGAGCGCTATTTTGATTTACCTGCGAAACGAGCACGTGCCATTACCTCTTAGCAGCAATATAATCCCGGGCAGATTGTTCTTATGATGGTCTGTCTTCAGACCATTTGTATAGCGACCTTGTCACGGAGGTACCACACGTTACGGAGAGGTGACAGGGGTCGGTGTGTGGTGCGGAGTACACAGACAGGGGCTTACCTGGACGCCGAGGAGGCCGGCAGGCGGTAAGGAGGCGTCCGTGGGTCGCGGCAGAGGGCAGTGTCACTCACGCACACGCAGAACGCGGTTTGCCGGCACGCACGTGAGGGCACAGTGGTCCACGAGGCGGGCCCGGTGCGACGAGAGCTGCCGTGGCGCGCCCTCCACGTGCAGTGGCCGCCAGCAGACGACGCCGGCGCCTCTGCCGCCACCCCCCGCGGCCCGCTGCCCCCACCACGTCGACGCTGGCGACGCCACACGGCGACGCGCGGCGGCGGCCGCGACGTCCCTGACACCGGCCCCGCCGTCGCCAGACCCGCCACCCTGGGTGCTGCATCTCCCACTGGGAGATGCTTAATAAGACACAGGTAGCTCGTGGTCTCGCGGTAGCGTTCTCGCTTCCCGAGCACGGGATCCCGGGTTCGATTCCTGCCTCGAGATTACTGGGTGTTGTTGTGTCGTCTTCATCATCATCATTCATCCCCATTACGGTCGGAGGAAGGCAATGGCAAACCACCTCCACTAGGACCTTGCCTAGTAAGGCGGCGCGGGTCTCCCGCCTCGCTCCCCTACGCTCTGTAAAGAAGTGTGGGACGCATCATCATCATCAAACAAAAACAAGGGTTTATTACGACCACAGCGGAGAGATTTAATAAAAAATAATACAACTTATCAGATAGTAATAGGCGTACGCCTGAAATACACAGTGGATAAACGTACTGAGACGTAAATACTATGTCACTGATAATCCATGACGACGGAGATTGGACGTTTGACGTAGCTGGCCGACAGCTACGTCTTGCAATGTCGCTGGAAAGTCGAAGGTCCCGCTGCGTTGGCTTACGACCGGTCTCTGAGGGTGGGCTTCTGAGAGCCGGAGCACGAACTGGCTCAGAGCTCTGGTGGAGCGAACTCCGACCTGTTGACTTGTGCCGCTCTGTACAGCCAGGGCGCGGAGGAATTCGTGCCCATCCAGTTCCGTACACTTGACACGGCGGAGGAAAGACTTCTTAAGTAATAGAACCCAGTAATTTGTCCTCGATGGTGAGTGTTCATCGGAGGTGAGGGTATCATATGGAGTGTACCAGGGAAATGTGGTAGGTCCGCTGTTGTTTTCTAGCTACATAAATGATCTTTTGGATAGGGTTGGTTGGTTGTTTTGGGGGAAGAGACCAAACAGCGAGGTCATCGGTCTCATCGGATTAGGGAAGGATGGGGAAGGAAGTCGGCCGTGCCCTTTTAAAGGAACCATCCCGGCATTTGCCCGGAGCGATTTAGGGAAATCACGGAAAACTTAAATCAGGATGGCCGGACGTGGGATTATTTTGGATAGGGTGGGTAGCAATGTGCGGCTGTTTGCTGATGATGCTGTGGAGTACGGGAAGGTGTCGTCGTTGAGTAACTATAGGAGGATACAAAATGACTTGGACAGGATTTGTGATTGGTGTAAAGAATGGCAGCTAACTCGAAATATAGATAAATTTAAATTAATGCAGATGAATAGGAAAAAGAATCCCGTAATGTTTGAATACTACATTAGTAGTGTAGCGCTTGACACAGTCACGTCGATTAAATATTTGGGCGTAGCATTGCAGAGTGATATGAAGTGGGACAAGCATGTAATGGCAGTTGTGGGGAAGGCGGATACTCGTCTTCGGTTCACTGGTAGAATTTTGGGAAGATGTGGTTCATCTGTAAAGGAGACCGCTTATAAAACACTAGTACGATCTATTCTTGAGTTTGGGATCCCTATCAGGTCGGATTGAGGGAGGACATAGAAGCAATTTAGAGGCGGGCTGCTAGATCTGTTACTGGGAGTTTTGGTCATCACGCGAGTGTTACGGAAATGCTTCAGGAACTCGGGTGGGAGTCTCTAGAGGAAAGGAGGCGTTCTTTTCGTGAATCGCTACTGAGGAAATTTAGAGAACCAGCATTTGCGGCTGACTGCAGTACAATTTTACTGCCGCCAACTTACATTTCGCGGAAAGACCACAAAGAGAGATTAGGGCTCGTACACAGGCATATAGGCAGTCATTTTTCCCTCGTTCTGCTTGGGACTGGAACAGGGAGAGAAGATGCTAGTTGTGGTACGAGGTACCCTCCGCCACGCACCGTATGGTGGATTGCGGAGTATGTATGTAGATGTAGATGTAGATGAAATAGGTCCCTGACACGGAAGGCCTCTGTTCGTACTTGCCCTGCCGCTTCTCGTCCTTGTTGGGATCGACGCAGTTCGGGGAGGTAACGCAGTGTGCTTATGCAAATTAGTAATGCTGCAGAGTCTGAGGGGTTGCCGATCCATTCAGGGGAACGCCGGGCACAAGGAACTGTATTTTCAGGAAGATCTCCGGCTGTTATCGTTGTTTCTACAGTCTTCAGTCCAAAAACCGGTTTTATACAGGTCTCCACGCCATCAGGTGCAAGCCTTTTCATCCCTGCATACCTGTTGCGATACTATCTGACCAAAAGTATCCGGACAATCCTATGTAATGTGTAATTGCGTAAGTTGACTATTGGTGATCCGATTGTGAAGTGGAAACGCGAAGGAACCACCACATCTAAGCCACGATCAGGCAGACCTCATCTACATCTACATACGATGGTGGTTTTATAAGTTTGGTAAATTTCCATGAAAGAATTGAACATTTCTTTGCACCTTCATAGTTACTAAGTTTGTTTTTCATAGTTAGTAAGCCTGATTATTCCTAGGATTGAATAAAAACGCACTCCGTCTTCAGGCCACAAGTGGCCCATCGGGACCATCCGACCACCGTATCATCCTCAGATGAGGATGCGGATAGGAGGGGCGTGTGGTCAGCACACCGCTCTCCCGGTCGTTATGATGGTTTTCTTTGACCGGAGCTGCTACCATTCGGTCGAGTAGCTCCTCAGTTGGCATCACGAGGCTGAGTGCACCCACAAAAATGGCATGGCGGCCCGGATGGTCACCCATCCAAAGCCGGCCACGCCCGACAGCGCTTAACTTCGGTGATTCGATGGGAACCGGTGTATCCACTGCGGCAAGGCCGTAGGTAAGGATTGAATAAAGAATTTCGACAATATACACCGTACAGTTCATTGTTAACAGCTGTCTGAATTGTTCAATGTGTCGGTTGTGACTGAAAACGGAGTTTCGTGCTATTATTAAACATTTTCATTTGAACGGCTGAACTGCCGCACAAATCAAAACAGAAATGGATTAATTCTCACTGACTCTCCATCATTGAAACACATTTACTTTTGGGTTAATGAATTTGTAACATGATCGGACAAGTACCGAAGATGAAGCGCGCTCCAGCCCGCTCACCACGAAGGAAACCATCGACAAAATATGTGGTATGGTGATGTAAGACCACTGAATAAAAATTCGTAAGATTGCTGAGATTGTTGGCATCTCAACTGAGCGATTGCATAATATTCTGCACAGAGAACTGTCTGTGATGTATAGCAAGGTGAGTGCCGCTGTTGCTCACTATCAATCAAAAGCACATCCGGCCCAATATTTCAACACAATGTTGGCAATGTTTAATGGTAATCCGCAAGAACTTTTGCCCTGATTTGTGACTATTGCTGAAACCCGTCTCCATTATTACACATCAGAGTAGAAAGGGAAGTTGAAACAATGCAGAAAGGCTGGTGAAAGTACACCGAAGAAGGCAAAGACCAGTTTGTCAGCAAGTAAGGTGATGGCCACTGTTTTTCTGGTATTCCCCAGCTGCTGCTCACCCTGTCGATGAAATCATTTCTACATAGAAAGGATAAGAATGGTCCTACGACACTTCCCTGGGGCACCACCAGCGTTACCCTTATCTCTGATGTACATTCACCGCTGAGGACAACTTCCTGGGTTCTATTACTTAAAAACCTTTCGAGCCTCTCACGTATATGGCGATCCAATCAATCCATATGCTCGAACATTCGTCAATAGTTTGCAGCGAGACAGCTTATCAAACGCTTTCCGAGGATCTAGGAAAATGGAATCTGCCTGTTGCCCTTCATCCATTGTTCTGTCACGTAAGAAAAGGGCACGCTGAGTTTTGCACGAGCGATGCTTTCTAAATTCGTGCTGATTTTTGGATAGAAGCTTTCCTCTCTCAAATAACTTTATTTCATTCGAACTAAGAATGGGTTCAATACCTCTGCAGCAAACCGATGTTAGCTATATTGGTCAGTAACTAGCGGGTCCGTTCTTTTATCTTTCTTATGTACAGGAGTCACCAGCGCTTTTTTCCAGTCGCTTGGGACTTTGCTCTGGGCGAGGGGTTCACGATAAATGCAAGGGCCCAATGACACAGAGTACTCTCTTAAAACAGAAAAGGTATTCCACCTTGACCTGGTGACTTATTTGTTTCCAGAACGTTCAGCTTCTCCATGCCAGGAATGCCAATTTTTATGCCCTCTAGTCGCCGTTTTTGACAGCCAAACGACAGTATATTTATACGATCCTCTTGCGTGAATTTATTCTTAAACGTGAAATTTAAAAGACCAGCTTTCTTTTTGTTGTCTTCTATTGCCACACCACACTGGTCGACGAGTGACTGGATTGAGGAGAATTTTCTCGGGTTCACGGCAAGATCTTTCGGTAAGGTATGACGGGGAAAGTTTTCGTATGCTTCGCGCATCGATCTTCTTCCGAACGCACAAATATCTTCTAACTTTTCCCTGTCGGCATTCGCGTGTTATTTTTCTGAACCGACAGTGAAACAACCTCTGTTTCCTCTGCATCTTTATAATTTTCTTAATTAGCCACTGTGGGTCGTTCCCATCCTTAATCAACTTATTTCGTAAATACGTCTTCAGGGCGCGATTCACAATGAGTTTAAACCTGGCCCATAATTACTTTACGTCCATCATATTGGAACTAAATGACGTCCATTCATTGCCTAACAAGGAACCCCCTGAGTGCGAGGTCGCAAAAGGCCAATGATTTTTTCCGAATTCGACACGGCACACATTGTCCACCATGCAACCTCATAATTAGCTACCAATGGCAAAAGAGGACGTATCCAATGGTTAGCACAGTACGAGGCCACGGAAAGTAGTTGAACTGCTTATCGACGAGTAATTTACAACAGTGCTAGAGTTGCTGAAACAAAGTTGAACAATGGAAACAATAAACAAAGCAAACACTGCATTTTATCAACAACAGTTACCGAAGTCGGCATTTCGTCGGAAAGGAATGCAAGGAAACCCAAGGGAACCAAAGTGAAAAAGAAGAGGCGGATAACATATTATCGTTTCTGCAAGATGAGTTAGTGGAATTTGTGGGGTCGTATATGCTCGACGAAGTACATGAGGAGTACAATGACGACGGTACGTGCTTAACAAGTGAAAGTGATACTGAAAGAGGCGTCGAGCCATGTAGTTCATCATCGATGTCCAACAGGAAGACATAAATCCCGCCTCCAGTGAAACGTAGTAAAACACAGTCATCGTCCAAGGAGCAGGTACTAAAACTAATTACGAACATGGAAAATCATTCGCAGCATAGTTAAAAAACAATTATGAACAGATCCCGAATAAGTCCGCAGAAACATGGCCGTGTAGTTCATAAGAAAAACTACGGATAATCAAGGGAGGACAACGCGCGCTTGTTACAAAATTTGACGTAGTACGTTACGCACATCAAATTGCACTCTACATAGATTACAGTGATTTCAAGGTAAGCAGTGGATGGTTGCATAACTTCAGACAGTGCTACAGAATTGGAAGGCGTAAGATAACGAAATTCCAAACCAAATGTCAACTTGACGATGCACAGCAAACATTGGTATCGTCTCGAAAATTGTAGATGAGATGTACAAACCTATCTCATCGGTCAATAAGGAATTTATTTTCGTTTCCGAAAATCGGGATTTGAAGGGGAAATGCATATGAAATAAATCCTGGAAAATTATAGGTACCAATAGAGCTGTATCAATATCACCTAACATCAATACCTTAACGCATTCGTATAGAATTATGAGCTGCTAACGTGAATACTAAATTGGCTGGAGTTATTTATTGTGCTGCGAGGAGTTGGAGGTTGCTCTGCCCCCTACGGTTCTTTCTCGTGTGCGTAATTTTGCGAGAGTAGTAAGGAATATTTTCGTAACACAAAGCAAGAGTGGTAATATTGATGTAAGAGAACTACAACTACGGTATGAGCACTGTTTTTGGCCACTAACTGGTCAAAATAACTTACTTTGCTTGATTCATGGTCTACGTATAAAAATCACACTCCTTTATAGCAAATTAACTCATGACATTGCAAATCATACCACGTGTAACCATTGGACAAATTCAGACCTTGGATGTTTGTTTTTTCCGTGTCTATAAAACATATTATCTCCACTATCCGCAGCTATGCCATAAAATATAGCCAGTTTCACGATAAGATCCACGACAGACTGTTTCGTATTCGGTTGCATGCCATCACATTAACCATCAGTTCTCATCACCCCTTTACACCAACACAATTCTATATTCATTCTTTAAGAGCAGATGTTGTTTGTTGTTGTGGTCTTCAGTCCTGAGACTGGTTTGATGCAGCTCCCCATGCTACTCTATCCAGTGCAAGCCTCTTCATCTCCCAGTACCTACTGCAGTCTACATCGTTCTGAATCTGCTTCGTTTATTCATCTCTTGGTCTCCCTCTACGATTTTTACTCTCCACGCTGCCCTCCAGTACTAAATTGGTGATCCCTTGATGCCTCAGAACATGTCCTTCCAACCGATCCCTTCTTCCGGTCAAGTTGTGCCACAAAGTCCTCTTCTCCCCAATTCTACTCAATACCTCCTCATTAGTTATGTGATCTACCCATCTAATCTTCAGCATTCTTCTGTAGCACAACATTTCGAAAGCTTCTATTCTCTTCTTGTCTAAGCTATTTATTGTCCATGTTTCACTTCCATACATGCCTACACTCCAAACAAATACATACAGAAACGACTTCCTGCCACTTAAATCTATACTCGATGTTAAAAAATTTCTCTTCTTCAGAAACGCTTTCCTTGCCATTGCCAGTCTACATTTTATATCCTCTCTACTTCGAACATCATCAGTTATTTTGCTCCCCAAATAGGAAAACTCCTTTACTACTTTAAGTATCTCATTTCCTAATCTAATTCCCTCAGCATCACCCGACTTAATTCGACTACATTCCATTATCCACGTTTCGTTTTTGTTGATGTTCATCTTATACCCTACTTTCAAGACACTGTCCATTCCGTTCAACTGCTCTCCCAAGTCCTTTGCTGTCTCTGACAGAATTACAATGTCATCGGCGATCCTCAACGTTTTATTTCTTCTCCATGAATTTTAATACCTACTCCGAACTTTTCTTTTGTTTCCTTTACAGGTTGCTCAATACACAGATTGAATAGCATCTGGGAGAGGTTACAACCCTGTCTCACTCCCTTCACAACCACTGCTTCCCTTTCATGTCCCTCGATTCTTATAACTGCCATCTGCTTTCTGTACAAATTGTAAATAGCCTTTCGCTCCCTGTATTTTACCCCTGCCACCTTCAGAATTCGAAAGAGAGTATTCCAGTCAACGTTGCCAAAAGCTTTCTCTAAGTCTACAAATGCTAGAAACGTAGGTTTGCCTTTCCTTAATCTTTCTTCTAAGATAAGTCGTAGGGTCAGTATTGCCTCACGTGTTCCAACATTTCTACGGAATCCAAACTGATCTTCCCCGAGTTCGGCTTCTACCAGTTTTTTTCAAATCAAATGGCTCTGAGCACTATGGGACTTAACATCTATGGTCATCAGTCCCCTAGAACTTAGAACTACTTAAACCTAACCAACCTAAGGACATCACACACATCCATGCCCGAGGCACGATTCGAACCTGCGACCGTAGTGGTCACGCGGTTCCAGACTGAAGCGCCTAGAACCGCTCGGCCACAAAGCCGGCACCAGTTTTTCCATTCGTCTGTAAAGAATTCGCTTTAGTATTTTTCAGCCGTGGTGTATTAAACTGATAGTTCGGTCATTTTCACATGTCAACACCTGCTTTCTTTGGGATTGGAATTATTATATTCTTCTTGAAGTCTGAGGGTATTTCAGCTGTCTCATACATCTTGCTCACAATATTGTAGAGTTTTGTCAGGACTGGCTCTCCCAGGGCTGTCAATAGTTGTAATGGAATGTTGTCTACTCCCGGGGTCTTGTTTCGACTTAGGTCTTTCAGTGCTCTGTCAAACTCTTCACGCAGTATCATATCTCCCATTTCATCTTCATCTACCTACTCTTCCATTTCCATAATATTATCCTCAAGAACATCGCCTTTGTATAGACCCTCTATATACTCCTTCCACCTTCCTGCTTTCCCTTCTTTGCTTAGAACTGGGTTTCCATCTCAGCTCTTGATATTCATGCAAATGGTTCTCTTTTCTCCATAGGTCTCTTTAATTTTCCTGCAGGCAGTATCTATCTTACCCATCGTGAGGTAAGCCTATACGTCCTTACATTTGTCCTCTAGCCATCCCTGCTTAGCCATTTTTCACTTCCTATCGATCTCATTTTTGAGACGTTTGTATTCCTTTTTGCCTGCTTCACTTATTGCGTTTTTGTATTTTCTCCTTTCATCAATTAAATTCAGTATCTCTTCTGTTACCCAAGGATTTCTACTAGCCTTCGTCTTTTTACCTACTTGATCCTCTGCTGCCTTCACTACTTCATTCCTCAAAGTTGCCCATTCTTATTCTACTGTATTTCTTTCCCCCATTCCTGCCATTTGTTCTTTTACGCTCTCCCTGAAACTCCGTACAACTTCTGGTTTAGTCAGTTTATCCAGGTCCCATCTCCTTAAATTCCCACCTTTTTGCAGTTTCTTCAGTTTTAATCAACAGTTCACAACCAATAGATTGTGGTCAGGGTCCACATCTGCCCCTGGAAATGTCTTACAAGTTAAAATCTTTCTCCAAAATCTCTGTCTTACCATTATATATTCTATCTGAAACCTTCTAGTATCTCCAGCGTTCTTTCATGTATACAACCTTCTTTGATGATTCTTGAACCAAGTGTTAACTATGATTAAGTTATGCTGTGCAGAATTCTACCAGGCGGCTTCCTCTTTCATTTCTCTCTCCCAATCCATATTCACCTACTATGTTTCCTTCTCTTCCTTTTTCTACTGTCGAATTCCAGTCACCCATGACTATTAAATTTCCGTCTCCATTCACTACCTGAATAATTTCTTTTATCTCACCATACATTTCATCAATTTCTTCATCATCTGTAGAGCTAGTTGGCATAAAACTTGTACTACTGTAGTAGGCGTGGGCTTCGTATCTATCTTGGCCACAATAATGCGTTCACTATGCTGTTTGTAGTAGCTTACCCGCAATCCTATTTTTTATTCATTATTAAACCTACTCTTGCATACGTAGCGGATACATAGCTGAAAGTCCTGCACGGTCTGTAGCACCCGAGGATTTCGTCTTCGATCTTGATGGAGCGAACTTTTGCGACCACTTTGCGATCACTGTGGGACGCCATTTTTCATTCATTGCTCACGGTGCAAGTTACTGGTTTGTTTTGAACATATCTTGAATATCGATGTCCATTTTATGAAGTTTAATACATACATCTCATAGAAGGCTGATCTCTGCACCTCCCGGGCGCTCATTTTCAGTCTCCTTCCTGAAGTACGAGGGCTATCCACAAAGTACATTACGTTTTGGAATTAAAAATAAATAAAGTATTGGAAATTTTTTTATTATATACAGATGAAAGCCACACTTAAATACTACTTTTCTACATAGTTGCCATTTAAATTAAGGCACTTATCGTAGCGATGGACGAACTTGGAAATTCCTTCGTCGTAAAATTCGGCCGCCTGCGCCTTCAACCACGTGGTTACCTCTTCCTGAAGCTGTGGGTCGTCATCAAAACGCTGCATAGCCAACCACTTCTTCATTGCTGGAAATAAGTGGAAGTCGCTCGGTGCCAGGTCGGGACTGTACGGCGGATGAGGAAACAGCTCCCACTTAAAAGATTCGAGAACTTCAAGAGTAGCATTTGCCGTGTGGGCCCGGGCGTTGTCGTTCAGCAAGATCTTTGAGCCCAACTTTCCCTTGCGCTTGTTTTGTATTGCTCTTCTGAGGTTGTGCAGAGTTTGACAATACCTTTGAGAGTTTATTGTAGTGCCTCTTTCCAGGAAATCCTCAAAAATCACACCTTTTCTGTCCCAAAAGAGGTAACCACGTGGATGAAGGCGCAGGCGGCCGAATTTTACGACGAAGGGATTTCCAAGCTCGTCCATCGCTACGATAAGTGCCTTAATTTAAATGGCAACTATGTAGAAAAGTAGTATTTAAGTGTGGCTTTCATCTGTATATAATTTAAAAAAATTCCAATACTTTATTTATTTTTAATTCCAAAACGTAATGTACTTTGTGGATAGCCCTCGTACATGGTAAGTCATTATCAGCTAATGTTCTGCCTGTCATAATTGTTAACACATCACTTTCAAATGTGCCGTGCTAAAGAATGAACTTGGGACCTCGCACTTAAGGGGTTCTTTCTAAGTCGGAGGCTACCACGAATGTGGCGATATCATTCCGGCAAGGTCTACAACACACCAGACGTCCCACAGTTGGGGTTTGCCCGTTTTCCAGGCAAACGCTTTTCGCCGAAAAGTAGATTTCCTGGCTTTCCAGTAGGAGGACCTAGCAGCGCCGCTAGAGATCGTGGGTCGCGGGAACCTATTGCTTCCGCAACACATGTGACCGAAAATAGATAGCTAGATTTCCTGCCGCCGGACAGTATTGAGGCCAGTGCATGGCCATCCATCGGCAGTTGACTCCGAGCCAGGATTCCAGATCGGGCATCCAGCCGAGGCCACAGCCGCTACGGACGACGCCCTACGTCACGGTGACGGTGCCGACGGTTTTGTCTTCGTGGCTGTAGATGCAAAACTTGGCTCAAATTATTCTTGTAGTACTGTGACTGTAGACTGTTCCAAGGGAGCGTCAATCCTTGTCTAGAGGCAAAAACTTAAACCTTTCGTGGAACTTGAACTCTGTATATGGACGGAAGAACTGAACATTTACTTGAACTTTGCTTGAAGACAGTCTCAACGAGACGTAGAACTTTCATTTTGGTTGTGTCTAAATTGCTGCCTTCTGACAGTAACTTTCAGTTGTCGGTATTATTATTCGTCGGATAAGACGAACGGGTTTTTCTTGAATTTATTAATCAATTTTTTGAGAACCTTAGGCACTATGTCACACACGACAGATTCTTTACTAATAAGTGCTTACCTGCATTTTCTGCGTGAATACTCCCCAACCCCTCTTGATAGACTTATTAACTTTAATAACTATCGTCACTATAAAGACATAATGATCACTAAACGCTGGCACTATAGTGACATTGTCGATAAGGTGAGGCCTGCTTATAGCCAGAAAGTCTGCAATATTTCCATTGTGTGTAGGTTGTCCAACTAGCCGCTCAAGGCAGTTTTCAGAAAAAGTGTTCAAAAGTACTTCACTAAACTGCCTGTCCGTACCACATGCAATAAATCCATAGACATCCCGGTCTATACTAGAGCGATGAAGGTCGACTCCAGCTAATATTGCACGACCTGGGTATTCTCGCACTACAGAGCGTAGACTTCCTTTGAGTGGTTTTACAACTCTCTCAGCGGAATCGGGTGGCAGGTAAAAACATACGATAATAAACATGTGTTCATCTAAGTCTGCTACTCGTGTGTGGATGACTTCACCATCAGTCTCAATTTCGACCTTTGTAGAAACAGTATTTTTGTCGATAGCAGTGGACACTCTCCGTCAAACGGCATCTAATCTGTCTTTTCGATATACTCTTACGTCCCGCGCCTCGCTAAATATTTCGGAGGTTTCTATTTCGGATATCACCTGCTCTCGGTTCAGAGAAAAATTGAGCACCGTTTTAAGAAAACTCAACAAATGCCATTCACAAAATTTTACATAAGAGGTATTTTTTACTTGTACTCAATACACCTGATTCAGAAAACTTTAAAAATATGATACTGGTCATCCATGTAGATGGGAATTGATGAAGGAATAATTGAAGTTCTCCACTAACGACCTTTGTTCAGAAATAAAGTACAAATTACAAACTTTTACAGTCCTCAACATGTCCACATTTTCATGCATGTTTGTTCATTATTTTAATACGCTAGGTGATATAAATATGCAATCTAAACATTTAAATTCAATGGGTCCTAAGTTATTACATTTTGTAGCTAATATCAGAATAAGAATTTAATAATGTACTGGTAAATTTATTTTTTGCTTGTAAGTTAAGAAATGAATAGAAGTTTCCACAGTAATAAAATCTCACATCTTAAACCCATTCTGAAATTCATAATCATACATTTAAATGACAACTAAACCCATTGAACGTGTTTTAATTCAGTTTCTAGACTGAATGCAGTGTGAAATCAAATCGCTACTGAAACATAGTCCTTTCTTATATAAAGTTTCTTCATAATACAGAATTTTGTCTTCGACATAATTTGCATTCCCTTGTACAATTTTGGTACAGAACTCTTTACTTGCCTCTGAATCATTTTCAAAAAACGTTCAAATATGTGTGAAACCTTATGAGCCGTAACTGCTAAGATCATCAGTCCCTAAGCTTACACACTACTTAACCTAAATTATCCTAAGGACAAACACACACACCCATGCCCGAGGGAGGACTCGAACCTCCGCCGGGACCAGCCGAATCATTTTCAAAATAAAACGTCAACTTCTTCATATCATTAGGTTTACTTTTACTTACGCGATCCACTGATGGAATTTCTGGTGCACTTCTTTTTCCAGGTTTCAGCACCCCAACGTCTACTGGTGAAGCAAAGTAACTATGTTAAGAATGGCATTGTGCCCTGGTCTTAGGTCTTCTTTCATAATGTAGCATTCTTGCCTTACATACCTATCTTAAAAGGCAGTTTGGCTTTCATTATAAGTTTCGTAAGTATATCAGTAATTATCCCAAAGTTTAACCTCCCTAAACGTTCCCAAAACGTCATAATATTCTGAGGACAGAGTAACTGTTTCGTGTTTTCTTAGTTCTTTTTCATTAAGGCCAAAACCCCTGCCACGGGGCTTAGGGCTAAGGCTATGCCCACGTATTGAGAAATAATGCTGAATTCGTTCAAATACCTTGGAGCTCTAAATACCTTTGAGCTTTCAGTGTAATACACAAGGATTTCCATCAATGCGGAGTTTTTGTTTTAGAAGCCAGATGAATCGGAAAATAATCTGATACTAAGAGTTTACTCCAAAGAATTGAAGTAGTCTCTAACAGCAGATGCAGTTTCATTTGTCAGCCCCCCACACCTTCTCTCTGCCCTGTGCTAGGCCAGACTCAAGCCGTGTGTAGTTGACTACTTTGTGTGCTTACTTTTCCGAATATTTTACGGCTATACAGTCATACAAACAAATCTGTCTGGAGTAAAATACCGGGTAATCAAAAAGTGAGTGTAAATTTGAAAACTGAATAAATCACGGAATAATGTAGATAGATACAAATTGACACACATGCTTGGAATGACATGGGGTTTTATTAGAACCAAAAAAAAATACAAAAGTTCAAAATTGTCCGACAGATGGCGCTTCATCTGATCAGAATAGCAATAATTAGCATAACAAAATAAGACAAAGCGAAGATGATGTTCTTTACAGGAAATGCTCAATATGTCCATCATCATTCCTCAACAATAGCTGTAGTCCAGGAATAATGTTGTGAACAGCACTGTAAAGCATGTCCGGAGTTATGGTGAGGCATTGGTGTCGGATGTTGCCTTTCAGCATCCCTAGAGATGTCGGTCGATCACGATACACCTGCGACTTCAGGTAACCCCAAATACGACTCAAATGATGATGTTTTAATTACAGTTTCGTTCAAGAACCATTTAGAGACAATTTGAAAAGAATTTAAATAATTTTGAAGTGTGTTGTAATTGACGGAGCGGGGAGAGCAGTGTGCTAACCAAGTGCACCTCAATATCAGTGTTCACTCACGCCTATAACCTGAGGAAGACACGGCGATCGGTAGGTACCCTAAGGCCTTTCGAAGCCTGTTCGGACGGAGAGAGAGAGATATAGAGTTGCTTTTATGGGCATTTATTTTTCTCTGATGACATTTCAAGATGACAGCCCATCTTCAGACGTTCATATTTGTTTAAGCGTCGTGGACATTATTTCTTTACTAATGTGTTAGAAAATTTTGCAGCCGTAGTTTCAAAGACAGCTGCGAAACAGTGTCCACCGAACATAAATAAATGTTAACATCTGAAGTTGGTGAGAACACAAAATGAATTCACTGTGTAGTGTAACGACGTAAGTTTTGTATAAATGGTTTTCTTTTGACATATGACCATGTGCAGACTTCGTCACCTACGTCAGTTACAACGCACTTCAAAATTATTTAAATTCTTTTTAAATTGTCTCTAAATGGTTCTTGAACGAAACTGTAATTAAAACATCATCATTTGAGTCGTATGCGCAAAATTACGTCACTCAGGCCAATTGGTTTGCGCAAACTTTTTCAATTTAGATGTCGTTTGTTTCTTCTCAGAAATTATATTAATGCAAGTGATCTGCTTTAATAAATATTAGAACCACATTGAATAAACTTTCGAGATTCAAACTCGCGATGAACGTTGTCAAAAATTAATAATCTTGTCAAATAAATTATGTAACATAATTCTCCATAAATAAATTCTCGGAACACGTATTTAAACTTTAGTAGCATCCACTAGTTTATTATCTTCCTACATATAGACGTGAACCTGAGCCTTGACAAGACAGGACTGACCATTTACAACATGATTAAACTTTCTATGACGTCATTGTTGTAGAAACATTACAAATTCTTAATTTTCAATTTTTAGAAGCACGACGCAACAACTCGGTTTCAGGATCTTCTGTTGCTCTTTGGCTGTCGACCCGCGACGTATAGTGGCCAGCAATTTTCTCTCTGGTCCCGGCAGCGAAGATGCTGTCTCCGTTCGTTGCGCCGCCCTCTCCGCACATGAAACATAAAAAATAAATACAAAACTTTAGACAATTCACAACCATTACAAATATTACAAAAATACATAAACAAAAATTAAATTAAACTTACATTCACCTGCAAACTGGGCTGACACTGGTGGATGAGTGACGCTTCAATTTCACGTCCCACTACAACTGTCAAAACGCGTGTTTTGAGGCATTATTTGTTGGCGTGATGTGGCCGACAAGGATTGTCATTCACATCGGTTGATTCCCCCATGAAAATTAACGTCACGGACTTCATGACTTTAGGCACTAGGAACGCTGCTATTGCTTCCCTCACGAGGCAGACCGCGACGTTAAATATGTGAATCAGGCCCTCCAGCATTAGAGGAACAGTTCGCTCGACATTGCACTCTGTCATAGCGCATCTGCGAGGTGCTGGCTTGTGGGCAGTAAAATTACTGAATGGAATCAAACAGTGTATATCTAATTGAACTTGCTTACTGTTTACGAGCCTTTATCTCTCAATTTTCACCACTTACACTTCCCTCCATTACCAAACTGACGATTCCTTGATAGCTCAGTATTTCTCCGTCAACCAGTCTTTTCTTTTAGTGAAAGATTTTTCTTTTCCCCAATTCTACTCAACACACTCTCATCAGTTATTCGATCAACTCGTCTAATCTTCAGCATTTATCTATAGCACCATATTTCAAAACTCTTCTTGTCTGAACCGTTTTTGTCCACGTTTCACTGCCGTACTGGGCCACGCTCCATACTTCCTAACTCTCTTAAATACCAGGCTGCATTGCATATATTTCGGTCAACATCGGTTAATTTACTTCCAAAATGAAGAAAAAACTCATCTACAACTTTCAGTGTCTCATTTACTAATCTAATTCCCTCAGTTTCGCACATATCAATTCGACAACATAACATTACGGTCGTTTTATTCTTGTTGATGTTCATCTTACAATCTCTTTTCATGACGTCCATTCTCTTCAACTGCTCTTTCAAGTTCCTTGATTTCACTGACAGAATTACAACGATATCAGCAAACGTCAAAGTATTTATTTCCTCTTCGTAACTTCTCCGTAGTTTCCTTTACTACTTGCTCACTGTACAGATTTAACAACATCAGCGACAGGCTAAAATCGTGTCTCACTTCATTGTCAATTACTGTGAATGATTACCTCCCTCAGCTTGCGAGATTAGAGGTCGACGTGCTCGTATAGCATAAATCCGTCGCCAAATTATTTCAGCAGTCTCATTTGTTAGTAAAGCCCTAACGTCATTCTTTCTTGAGCACAGTTCCTATTCAGTAGTAGAAACTTTACAACACGTGAAATACGAAACCTGAAACAAGAAAGCGCAAATATTTACTGCAACTAGTGCAAGCCGTCTTGTAGATAAACCGGACAAATTCACTCCTCAGAAAGCGCGAACTTATATTTAACATCGAATATCACACAATATTATTCTATTAAATTAATAAGAAAGTATCAGAGCCTATTAGAAAATACGAAATGCAGTGAGAATGTATTTGGATTCAGTGCTCGCGAACCGACAACAAATCCTTCGTTTCATTATGAATTTGCGACTGTACTTGCAACGCAACAAGTACCCCATGTGATTTTCGATCATACCTCGCATGTTACCATCTCCTGAAAGCTTTTATCGTTCATGTGTTTCTGACTGACATTTAATTATAACGAATTGTACCAAGAACAACGAGTTTTTGATGGATCCTCAATATTCTACTGCCTTGAAATGGCATACTTACATAATACACTACCTTCGGTAATTCTTGTAAGAGGGCCGAGCAGATGTAATTTCGATGTATTGCTCACGCGCTGCCTGCGATATGTAAGGTATAAGAGAATCACAGACCAGAGAGCAGTGTTGACTGCAGTAGGAACTGTGTAGCTGTAGCAGTAAGTTGTTGCTAGCGAGCAGTCTGGTCTGGTGTATCGTGTTGGCTGGGCCGGTCGTGGTGCAGCGATGCCGGAGCCTGAGCATTATTGTATAAGGTAAAAAGCTGCCTCGCGCATATGTAGTATTGTTATCTCAAGTCTCACGTAAATGTTTTAAAAATCTCCTAATAATAATCTTTCTCATAAAAAGTAACTTTTAACAACCATTCATTTCAATTTAAAGAATTTACTAATTTCTCCAATCCATGATCATCCCGATTATTGCAAAAGAAAAATCAGTTGTTTCCTTTCATAAATGACAAATCTATCGGCCAGCATTGCACAGGGCTGTGCCAGAAAAATTTATTGTAAGAACAGATATATATGCGTTATCCGGCGACTTCATTGAGGTAAGAATTTTTCTTTTCTTTTTATTGAGTATGATTTTTCAGGGCCATGACGCAGCACTGCTGACGTCCAAAATTTACCAGGTTAAATTCACAGTTAATTATTGAAAAGTTATAAGTGAGCGACAATTTAATTGAGAGGTTAGTTACATTGTATTATCACCAGGTTACTGAATTTATTTTTTGTTGGGACGTTACACTGAATGTGAACGACATAATTATAATTTTTACTGTTGAGAAGTTTAGGAATTTTTCTGTTTTGGGGTTACACTAAAATGTGAATGAATTTTGTGGGGAGGTTACATTCTTTAATCACCAATATGACGTTTTCTGTTGTGTCATTACAAAAAATCGTATAATCAACGGTGAGTTCTCGAGAGATTAGCGATTTTCTAGGTATTCTCTAAGTATTCCCGGCGAAGTGAATATTCTGTGAGGTTTCGTGATTCCAGACGATCATGTCGATTCTTGCCACAATATTTCGGCTGACAACTGTCCAGTCATTTTCAGGTGAGTGTCCGCAACTGGAGACTGCTTTTTGTGAGAGGTTGGGGTACAGCGTTACCGGTGGATGGCGGCCTTGCTGTCTTGGTGTAAGGGTAAAATTTTTCTATCATACAGTGACATCACCGCAATGACATCATCGGAGAGCACGTTGGAGGTGTGACGGTGGGACTTGAAGTCCCGTACCATTCTCCAACGGTGGAAGTTCAAGGTAGCGGGCAAGAAGGAACACAGCTTCACAGATAGGGACACTGGTGGTCATACAATGGACGTCACACATTGAGTGATCGTAACAAGACTGACACATTATTAGTAGCCCTAACAGGGCTATCGTTAGTCGTGTTCTGAATCTGATTCCTCGAGGATGGTAAGAGAAACAGGGTGCCAGTCTAGTAGAAACCAATGACTATATCGCACATGGCATCCACTTTGTCATAGAGACGCATTGCCTTTTCTCGAATAAAAGTCTTTGGAGTTACCAAATTTGTCTCCTCGTGGAGCCGCTAATCATGGTCCATGCGGAGGAGCCATAGGTGAGGGATCATGGCGCCTATGGTCATTTCGCTTTTGTTCAAGAGTGTGTACAACACTTTTATCAGTTTCAGTTTCTCTTCTTTTTGAGTGAGGTATTTTCCATGTCGATGAAAGAGCAGTTTTTATCCATCTGGACACCTAGACATTTGGTATCCTGGGACTATGAGACCTGGACGCCTGCAATAGTGATGTTGTGGCGGAAGATTTGACACCTTTTGGTGAAAAAGGCAGCCGTAGTTTTGGCAGCGTTGAGGGCAATCTTGTTTGACCGACACCAGGTGACTCTCGCATCCACTTGCCTCCGGAGATGAGTATTGAGCAGGTCCGTGTTCCGGCCAGTCGTACAGAGCACCATATCGTCGGCGTATTGCGCCAGGTGGCAGTATGGGATGACTGGCATATCATTAACGTAAATGTTAATATTAGATTAGATTAGTTTTTTGTTCCATAGATCCGTCCTGAGGAGATCCTCTTGGATGTGGAACATGTCCTTTTTTTTTTAAGCTGAGATAACAATATTAATAGTATGAATATACACAATACATCATTTGTTTCTATTAAAAAATTCGTCAATGGAGTAGAAGGAGTAGGCCACTAGTAAGTCTTTCAGGCTCCTTCTAAACTGATCTTTATTTCTAACTAAATTTTTTATGTTTGCTGGCAAATTATTGAAGATGAGTGTTCCTGAGTAGTGGACCCCTTTTTGAACTAAAGTAAGTGCTTTTAAGTCCTTGTGCAGATCATTTTTGTTCCTGGTATTGTATGTATGAACTGAGCTGTTTGTTGGAAAAAGAGATATATTATTTAGGACAAATTTCATTAAGGAGTAAATATACTGAGAGGCAGTGGTTAGTATACCCAGTTCTTTGAAGAGGTTTTTACATGACGTCCGTGAATTTACTCCACAAATAATACGTCTTACACGCTTTTGGACTCTGAAAACTTTTGTTTGACTTGAAGAGTTACCCCAAAATATTATACCATATGACATCATGGAATGAAAGTAGGCAAAGTACGCAAGCTTTTTCATTTTTATGTCGCCTATGTCAGCTAACACTCGAATTGCAAATACATATTTGTTAAGGCGTTTCTGCAGTTCTGTGGTATGCTCCTCCCAACTGAATTTATTATCAAGTTGTAATCCCAGGAATTTAAGACTGTAACCTCTTCTATCTGGTCTTCTTCATACTTTATGCATATGCTGGGTGGAAACCTCTTACAGTTTCTGAATTGCATATAGTGAGTCTTTTCGAAGTTTAATGTCAGTGAGTTGGCTTTAAACCATTTATTAATATCCATGAAAATATCATTAGCAGATCTTTCTAGAACTACACTCAACATACTATTTATTGCAATACTTGTGTCATCTGCAAACAAAACGAACTCTGCTTCTGGCACTGTAAGTGATGAGAGATCATTAATGTACACAAGAAAAAGCAATGGCCCTAAGATGGATCCTTGTGGGACACCACATGTAATTTCTTCCCATTCTCATGATGACTGATGACTTTATTCACTGGTCCCTTGCACTGATACCCTTTGTTTCCTGTTAGTGAGGTATGACTTGAACCATTTTGCAGCACTGCCTGCGAAACCATAGAATTCTAATTTATTTAAAAGGATGTCGTGGTTCACACAATCAAATGCCTTTGACAAATCACAGAAAATACCTGCTGCTTGTAATTTGTTATTTAACGAATGAAGTACATTTTCACTGTAGGTGTAAATAGCCTTCTCGATATCAGAACCATTCAGAAATCTAAACTGTGTTCTTGACTATATGTTATTTGTGGTCAGATGGTTGAGAAGCTGTCTGTACATTACTTTTTCTAAAAATTTTGAGAATACTGGCAAAAGTGAAATCGGTCTGCAGTTTGATGGTATCTCTTTATCTTTACACAAGTAACTTAGAATTGTACTAAACTCACAAGAACATGCCTTAATTAACTTTGTTGATATTTGCTTTGTTTTTAAAGATTTTATTATGGAAGTTATTTCTTTTGGTGAAGTGAGTGACATATTCGTGTACCTGAAGCTATTTGTAAAGGCTAGTTTCGGATATTCAAGGGCATTATTTACTGATCCTGACAATCCCATTCTATCAGTAATGGATATAAAGTACTTGTTAAATAGATTTGCCACACTATGCCCATCGGTTACTAATGTGTCAAAGAGGATGGGAGACAACACAGGGCCTTGAGGGGTACCCATAGATAAGTGACGTAAGCTCAGGCGTTCTCCATCAAGAAGATTCTATAGTGGAGGAAATCATCCACGAGCTTCATAAAGATGTTTGGAATGGTCGTCTGTGTGAGCATTTTGTACACAAGTTTTTCCTGTCAAATCTCATCGTACGTGTTTTGCATGTGCAGGAAAACCACTGGTCTCGACGTGGTGGAGTTAAATCCCTTGCTGGTATGTTCTGTGATCCTAAGAACTTGGAGTTCGGCTGACAAGAGGAAAGCAAATCCGAAATGTTGATGGATTGTCCCAGCCGACGCCAGTGGCTTGAAAAGGCGGCGGAGGATCAAAGATTCTAGGACCTTTACCAATGTATTAATGGGCCTGTTGTTAACAGGGACCATAGGCTTCTTCGAGGGTTTGGGGATGGCAATCTTGCCCTGCCTCCACAGTGGGGGAAAAAGTCCGGTTGTGAGACAGTAGTTCAGAATGTTGGTAAATAAGATCAGTGGCTTTTGCGGGAGCCGACAGAGGTGTTCGTTTAATATTGCATCCAAACCTGAAGCCGACTGCTCATGTTTCCGCCGTAGGAACCGCCTGAACTTCTGCCAGGGACCTAAGTCGAGGAGCAGAAAGAGGTGGTCTTCGTCTGAAAGCTGTAACGGCAGCCAGTATATCGCGTTCGTCTCGGAGTTCACCAGACTTAAAGTCCTGGACGAGCAATTGGTTCTGAGTCTCAAATGCTTCGGCCAGGATTTCTACCACATGGAGGGCATCATAAGATAGGCCCTCCACCGTGCAGATGGGATGGTTGGTCCTTACTGCAGAGTGCCATAAGGCTCGCACAACAACCCATTTTGATGTATGTTGGAGGAGAAAGGCGGACATATTGCCCTCCCATTGTTTCGTTTTCCAATCAGCGAGCCTGTGGCAGAATTCACGTTGGAGATGCCTCATGCAATGCTTATCCTGAAGGTCATTAAACGGCTTTCACCGCCTGCGGTAGCAGTTCTTCTGGATTTTTAGTTCATGCAAGAGGGGAGGCAGGTCACCCAGTGGGCTAAAAGCCTTCGAGGCAATGGAACTACAAGCCTTCATTGCCTTCTGGATTTTCGTGGTTAGGTAATGAGCAGCGCTAACTAGATTGGCAGGTGTTGTGAGGTCAAGGTTCTGCCAGGTGATCCCAATCCGTGATAGTCAAGTAGAATGGACGTCTAAAGATAGAGCAACATCGGAAAGGTACAGGAGCACTGGGTCATGGTCAGAGGCCAGTTCGTGGACTGTTTCCAACGAAGACTGCACCGCAATGTTCTTGAAAATAATCATATCCAAAACGTCTGGCTAGCCGTCAGAGCAGACTGGTATATAGTTGGGAGTGTGAGGGCCATAGACTGATAGTGCCACAGGATCTTCCAGTTCAAGGAGGAGCCTGCCCTTGGGAGTAACAACGCGAGAATGCCAAGCAAGATGCTTGGCATTGAGATATGCCCCAACAATGAGTTTGTCGAACGATGTCAATGTACGGCGGTCCGCTTCAAGATGTGGTATGTTAGGGCTCAGATACACCACAGCAAAAGTAATAGCACAAAGGTGAGTACAAACAATGACCGCTGCGGCCTCTATATCCTCTAGTGGTTGCAGAGTGTCTTATGCAGGAGCACTGCCTTGGCCCCACCTCGGCGATGGAACTGCTCAGTGCAATAACAAACCATGTTGTGGTCACGAAAATCGTCTGCGGGTTTGAGGTGCGTTATGTAGACAAGAAGGATGTCCACAGAGTGATCGTAGAGGACGAGGTTCAGTTCAGTCTTGATACATTTAAAGCAATTACCATTAGAACTACAGACAACTAGATCCTGAGAGGGCTTATGGATGTGGGTGGTCGATTAGGCATTATAACAGTATATGGTTCAGCCCATCAACAAGGGCGATGACTTTTGTGAGGCTGTTCCCGAAAGACGGATCTTTTGAATTGTTTCACGAATGTCAGCCCTGATGTGGGGCTGCGTGAATAAAGAGATGACCTGGAGGATCAAATATTCAAATGTGTGTGAATTCCTAAGGGAGAAAACTGCTGAGGTCCTCGGTGCCTAGACTTACCCACTACCTAAACTAACTTATGCTAAGAACAACACACACGCCCACGCCCGAGGGAGGACTCGAACCTCCGGCAGGAGATGCCGCGCAGTCAGTGACATAGCGCCTCTAACCGCTCGGCCACTCCGTGCGGCCCTGGAGGATCTCTCTCATGTCATGCTAGAAAGAAGAATCTGTTTCCATCACTGGGGGAATATCCCAAGTGGAATTCTTGACCCTTGGGCAAGGATGGGTGCGGTACTGTTGGAGAAGGTGCCGCAATGGAGGGCTGGTGCACTTCAACAGGTGGGTGTGAGGAGACTACAGACAGTCTCTCTGCTTCGTAATCAGAATAACACAGGCACTGCAATATCTTATTTATCTGCCGATACCTAGCAAACGACTTACAAGTACAAAGTTTGACCTGTATGGGAATATACATTATGGATGTATGGGTACAGGTCTGAACGGTTGATTGACGACATATGGCCGTGAGTCGTGCACAGATAAGTGAATGGTAAGGCGAGCGCACGCGATAAGCGGGAAATCCGGGTTCGCGTACCGGTCTGGCACAAATGTTTACTGTCGTCATTCTGTTCTACAGCTGATAGTATTCTTTATTCGCAATTGCGAATTCATTTCATGTGTTTCTGACAGCTGTGGTCGCCACAGTGCCAACTCCTTTGGACGTGCATGCATGTCTAAAGAAACTTTCCATTAGAATCAGAATAACGCAGGAACTTCAATATCGCATTTATCTGCCGATACCGGGCAAGCGACTTTCAAGTACAGAGTCCGACCTGTACAAGAAAATACATAATGGAGGAACGAGCACAAGTCGTAGACCCATGGTTGACGATATATGGAAGCCTGATGAGTGTAGTATCCCACAGCTCTCGACTTCACAAAGTTGAGAACTTGGAGATAATCGTCTTTTGTCTCAAGCAGGTACTTGACACGGTCTTTTTGGTAAACTGGCTGAAGTTGACCTGCAATAGGGTGTTACAAATCAGTATTCAGTTTAATGTAGTTAGTGGGATTGTAAACCACGATAGGAGGGATCTTCTCCTTCTTTGTTGGTGACGACGAGAAGTGGTGACCGGAGGGGAACTCACGTCCTGGTCCATGGCACCAACATGTGGGGCTGCTGCAGCTGTAGAGGCATCTGAATCCGAATCACAGCCGCTGCGACGAGTGCGTGCGGATGACCGTTTAGGACCACGGGGGAGGACCGACAGCCCGTCAGGCTGACGAGATGATGTAGACGAAACCTTACCCGACGGGTCTTTCACGTGGTGGTTGGCTGTATCAATGTTGGGGGCTGACATGTTATGGCCGTCACTGGGTGGGAGGTCTATCACCAGCGGCCATGGTAGACGTCGGATGACAAAGAGGAAGATCGGTCCCTCACGCGTGGCTGTGGACAGGGTTCACGTTAATCTGTATCACTGTCAGTGGTTATCGGTGACTTGTGGCGGGAGGCACGATGCACTCGGTACTTAGCC
This sequence comes from Schistocerca serialis cubense, assembly GCF_023864345.2. Classification (NCBI taxonomy): domain Eukaryota; kingdom Metazoa; phylum Arthropoda; class Insecta; order Orthoptera; family Acrididae; genus Schistocerca; species Schistocerca serialis. Next base: position 243,665,150 of record NC_064646.1, read on the forward strand.
CCTCGGATAATGTCAGTATCAGTGCCTCCGGCAGCTTTCCGGGACGGCCATCAAGCGGCCAGTGTCACATTACCACGCGAGGAGGATGCGGAAAAGTCGCCTAGACGCGGATTCCTGTCCTTGGCCCTGTATGGACTGCCTCGGCCCGACTAACGTAGCCAGGACCCTGGCAGACAAGCTGCACTAACTCCTGTCGCCTACAAATCCTCGTTACAACGGGACACGTACGAAAAACGACGCTGCTTTAGAAAGCGGACGACAAATCAACGTCGACCCTGACACTGTTACGAAACAATGCTGAGTAGAACTCGTGACAATAACGAACGACGCGCACATACTCTCAAATAAACCCTGTAGGGCTCCAGCCTGACTGACTCGGTGACTGCTAGTCACGGTGTGGGCTTTAAAGCAAAAAATTGGCGCATGAAGGCATGCGCATTGGCACACGTCACAGGAGCGTCCTCTATCGAAATCTGAGCCCTCTGCAGATACTGTTCCATCTGTGGCGCGCAGGCGGTGCGTAAAGGTAAAACTACATATCCGTCCTCGCTAAAAACAAACGTCAGATGTCGCCAGACATGTCATTATGAATAACATGTTTTCTCTCAGAATAAATTAAAGACACTAATATCGGGAAATATTGGAGAGAGTGTCACAGAAATATACAGGATTTGGGCTGGACATCATTAAAACAAAGGCGTTTTTCGTTGCGATGGAATCTTCTCACGAAATTAAAATATCCAACTTTCTCCTTGAAATGCGAAAATATTTTGTTGAAACCGACCTACATAGGGAGGAACGATCACCACGATAAAATAAGGGAAATCAGAGCTCGTACGGAAAGATATAGGTGTTCATTCTTTATGTGCGCTATACGAGATTGGAATAATAGAGAATTGTGAAGGTGGTTCGATGAACGCTCTGCCAGACACGTGAATGTTATTTGCAGATTATCCATGTAGATGTAGATGTAGATCCCGATTTATAAGATTTTGTGCTAGACGTATTTCCGATGATTCTTTAATCACTGAATACCAAAAGGATCTCTGCGGGGCCAAGGTCTTTGTGGCAGAATGATCCATGGAGTGTCCTGTGATAATACAATGCTCAGCTACACCCGACTTACTAGTCTGCGAAAAGAGAGTGTGGCACACGTTCGAGGCACCTTTCGTATACTATGTGTATCGTCTATCCTAAGTCCGCTTTGCCAAACTGGCAAGGGATTTTGTAAATTCCGCCCTTCCACAGACCCAGATCGTCCTTTACCAAACAGAGAAGGGTGCTAACCTTCGCCGGTGACCGAAAGCTTACTTTAACTTGATGTTTCCTTAGGACTCCGCCTACTTTAGATGAAAGGTTGCCGAAGTATGGGAGAAATGCCCTGGACTTGAACAGCTTCTGTGTGTGGGTGGTCACGTTCGTCCTCCTTAGTAGTGGACTAATCTGGTGTGGAGAGTAACCATTATCTTTCAACACCGACTGTAGATCTTTTAGGTCCTTTGTAAGGCTGTCTGCATCAGAAACAACATGTGCCCGGTGCACCTAAGTTCTAAGGATGCCAGTAGTGTCTGAAGGGTGATGGCAGCTCGACGCTTGCGGATAAACTTCGGTATGTGTGGGCATACGGCAGACAGAATACCCTAATGACCCATCCACTCTCCGATAACCAAGACGTTCAAACACGGTAAGCAACGATCCTCTATTTGCATATTAAACTGGATGTTCTTGTGGATTGAATTCAGCTGTTACAAGTAGCGTGACGGTTCTTCTTCACCATGGGACCACCCTACCAAAGTCCCATCTACGAGTCTCCAGAAGATTCTCAGTTTAAGTTCTGCCGAATCAAGTGCCCCTTCCTCAAAGCCTTACATAAAAAAGTTTCCTACCAGAGGGAGGAAAGGACTGTCCATGGCAATACCGTCAGTCTGCTCAAAATATTCGTTGTTAAATAAAAAGTGGGTCGAGGAGAGGACATGATCAACAGTGGTGTTGTATGGGCTGCGAACTTACTGCTGATGAGTGACAGTCCATAAGAGGAACCTTAGTGAAAAGTGAGATGACATCAAAGCTCACTAGTAAGTCAGTTACACTGAGTTGAGCGACTTCAGTCCATTGATAGAGTCAGCCGAGTTGCGAACATTATGCGAGCACGTCCCCACAAAAGGTCTCAATAGGGAGGCAACATGTATTCCCAAATGATACGTGAGGGTGTCGATATAACTGACGATCGGCAGTAACGGAACCTCTTTTTAATAAATCTTCGGAAGACCGGATAACCTGGATAGCACAAAACTATGAAGTCTTAATTTTTTGGGAACTTCTTGGGGAATAGAAGAAGAAGTCACCAGTGCTGACCTTTTCCTTTTCACTTCCCCTGTGAGTCTTTGTCAGTCTTCCGATACATTTGTTCACTCAGCAAGTTAGAAGTTTCCTGTTCATAGACATCACGTGGCAACAGCACTGTGGCGTTTTCCTTATCCTCTGGTAAGGATCTTCTTGCAGCTTTCGTAGTGCGGCCCCTTCCCATGGCAGAAATGTTGCTCTTCTTAGGTGGAGCTTTCGTCAGTGCATGGCAAGTTTCACGGCGTATTTGTTCTTGTTCTGCAGCATCGCTAGGAAGAGGTCTAACCGCTTCCACAACAGCACTAATAAAATGAGTCAGAGTCTGGGTCTTGCGGTAACGTTACTGACAGGCGGGTAAACGTTCAGGATTGTCTTGAAGTAGACTCCTTATGGACCCAGTACGTCTTTGCCCAGGTCACGCCGTGACCCATGCCCAGGAAACCGATGGCAACCTGGATGCAATCTCCATATGCAGATGAAACAGCAGTTTCGATATGGCGTCCAGTTCAAGGCGAGTAAAACAAATTCTCTCTTCACTAGTGATAGACTAGCCTCTCGTGTAATGAATTTAGCAGCGGTGGTCTGCATAAAATGTCTCACTCTGGCAAACTTCTGAATAAGGCAGACGGGCAGTCTCCAGTGGTGGACACTCATCTGAAGATATCTGGACGATTGCCAGCCGAAATATTGTGGCAAGATTCAACATGGTCAGACTACAGTCCCGAAACCGTATAGAACTTTCTAGTTCTTAGAAACAGAATTTGTGTAATGAACTGAAAGATAAATGACTTATCTAGACACTACACTGAAGAGAAATGGCGTCATCTCCCGTACGTGGCGTTCTTCGATCTCGTTGGTATTCATTCAGACGCACGTACCTATTATCTGACATGCTCGAAATAGCGCTGCACGTTCGGAAAAAATCCCTAATGTGCTTTTACCACACTGTGACATTAGAACTCTTTGCGCTCAACGTTCCGCGTTCGAATGCACGGTCAGTGTGCCTACGACTTAAGGCGCGACGTGCTAGCTTGCGATACCAGTAGTGGAGCCACACTAGGATCTACTAACATACGTTTATGCCAGCCTGACCGTTTCTAGACGGTTTACAACGCTCGTTTACGCAAATGCATGGGTGATCCCCATTTTCCACCTCAGTGAATGAGACACAAATAGCTAAGGTACGATCGCACACACAGTTTACATAATTCACAGACAGATGACGCACATCGGTCGACAGCTTGGTCACAATGCGTCCATGTATGTTAGTTTTTGGTGGGATCACGGTTAGGTTAGGATAGAATCTATTCTGTGTATGAAGTAGTCTTGGTTCAAATGGCTCTGAGCACTATGGGACTTAACATCTGAGGTCATCAGACCCCTAGAACTACTTAAACCTAACCAACCTAAGGACATCACATACATCCATGCCTGAGGCAGGATTTGAACCTGCGACCGTAGCAGTTGCGTGGTTCCGGACTGAAGCGCCTAAAACCGCTCAGCCCCCGCGGCCGGCTATGAAGTAGCTTTGGTTTTAACCTACAAATGTGGAGTGGATACTATAGCACCTCTGTGCCTGGAGACAAGTGCTATAATGCTGATTGTGCTATTAAAAAGCTGACGAACGCGTATGAGTGAGCTGTATCTGTCTCGACAAGAACGTGGCAAGTATTGTTCACTATGTCCTCAGTTATTAGAATTACCGGACAAGTCCTACGAATATACGAGATGAGAATTAGGCCGACTGATAAGGTAAGGAATGAGGAGGTTCTACGCAGGAAAGAAATTGTGGAAAAGACTGACAAGGAAAAGGGATAGGATTATAGGACATCTGTTAAGACATCATGGAATGACTTCCATGGTACTAGAGGGAGCTGTAGCACGCAAAAAGTGCCGGGAAAGGCAGAGATTGGAATATATCCAGCAAATAATTGAGGACGTAGATTGTACGTGCTCCTCTCAGATGAAGAAGTTGGCACAGGAGAGTAATTTGTAGCGGACCACATCAAATCAGTCAGAAGACTGATGAATTAAACAGAAACTACAAAAAAAGATAAAGAGAGAAGCGTTCTGTTACATAATCGAGGTGATTCGTAGTTACACTGAAAAGCAGGATTACAAACAGAGCTTTGCTGAATTTATTTGAACGTGCAGACGTACATAAATTAACCTCAATCACTGCCATTCTGCATATGTGTGAATGACAAACATAAAGTTTAAAATAAGAAACTATGAACACCCAAAGTGCTAAAAAGTGTAAAAATGTGAACCACATTTGCAAACCACTTCATGTAAGAGAATTGCTAGCTTACTGGCATAAAAACTGCAGTAAGCACTAATAATGATTCGTAGTCAGTTAATGTACACCTACCATAACCAAACTTTTATCCTCTACAGCAGCTTTAAGCATAAGATACACCAGCCTTTCCACTTGAACAAGTTTTGTAAGGTTATAATTTACGCCTAAAATTTCCGATACGGACTTTGCCTACTTGTGGTTTCCAATAAACCTGCGATTTCAGTCCATAAATTCTGAACTGTATCCCGACTATATTTGACATCCTCAGGATGCCACAATCTCCTTTGGTTAAAATTATGACTTTCTCACAGTCCAAGTTTCGTGTTGTGTCGGTCAATATTAGCGAAGAAAACAAAGTGATTTGAATTTCACAGGTTGTCATCCGAAATCTGTACGTTAGGTCGGTGAGATCGACTACCTTGTGACCGTGCACGTAGTGGCGTACTGATTTGAAAATATCGGTCGTCTTCGGCCGATGTTGGTATTCAGCGGAATCCACCGATATCGATGCCAGAATGACCGTAGCATTAAATATCTAACGACTTCGGCGACAAGAAGGGCAACCAGCTGCAAAGTTAAATCCTTGAGTACAACGGTCCCTTTATTAGACCGAACTAACTCAAAGTAAAACCAGAAGAAGAAAAAGAAAAAGAAGAGGTATCCAGTTGCCGGAATTTCATTTCCTTAGCTGTAGTGCGAAAAATGCTGTGGTGACAACCGTCCAATACTCTATTTTAAGAAGAGGCCGGTTTCTGAGTGAAGCGCACCGTGATGTTAAAGTTTGGTAACACACAGAAGTGTAAAGGACATTAGTAGGTCAGTATAAAGACTGGTGGTGCAGGACTTGGAACGGTAGTTAAGAAACAACCAACCTAGTGGAGAGGTAAAATAACAATTTAAATCTTTCCATGATTTCGTACATGGTCGAAAATTATGACTCCAACGCCACATCGTCATGTTGCTACGACGTGTAGATAGTACATATTCTACAGCCTGCGTTTTGTCCGCTAGAACCTCGGGATTCTCAGCTGACACACATCAAAACGTAAAGCTTTATGAAAGTGACGCTGGGCTAGAATGAGGCGAACCTTCAGTGGTTTGATGCAGCGAACGCTAAGTGGTGAAACATGACTGTGGCTCAAAAGATGGTGCCACGGGAAGAGGATGAATGTTTGACACAGCAATAGAATATGCCTACGTTTAACAACGCTCAGATCTTCTAAGAGGATAGTATAACAAAGACCTCAGTAGTAGAATTACAACTGGAACAGCAGAAGCAATATCGGCAGCCTCATTCCCCGAAACGTGTCCAGAAACCTACACGCACGACGCTTTGGCGCCAGCAGAAGTGAATGAGTGAAAGCAGTCCTTGACACGCTACGAAAGTGTGGTACGTATACAGCGCACAACACGTTTAGCAAGTCTATGTGCCGGATACAATCGCCTGACAAAGAGTAGAACGGTCTGTAGTAAAAATCGAGCACTATTCTTGAATGGCGTCGGCTATGCACGCCGACTCCCTTCATTAGCGAGCAAGCACGCGGTGCGCCAGTCTTCTGTTACCTACCAAAGTACAGGTCCAGTCATCACGTATTGAAAGCTTGAACAACCATCTTTCGCAGCGAGAGACGTGCAGGAAATGAAGCAATGACGTTCTGGAAGGTATCGGCAAGGGTGAGCCGTGCTCCGGCGCACCTTGGTGCCATTGACAGGTTGGCGTCGTGTATTGGGATTGTCAGCTCTCGCTTTCCTGTTCAAATGTTAACCTAAATTATCCTAAGGACAAACACACACGCCCATGCCCGAGGGAGGACTCGAACCTCCGCCGGGACCAGCCGCAGTCCATGATTGCAGCGCCCTAAACCGCTCGGCTAATCCCGCGTGGCCCTCTCGCTTTCTTAGTCTGTTCACTGGCGCCACTAAGTTTGCTCGCCTTGTCTGTCTGTTAGTGGCAGCAAGTATTGTGGTACTATCTTTGGAGCGACCTCTAGATTTGCCGGGTCGTTGTATGTCAGGCAGTTCGCTTAGGACGGAGGAGTAGTGAGGTCCACACAGCGCCAGTACTCGTCGAGACAGCTGGCGATACATGCTCTGCTCGATGTAAGGATGTGGTCGCGAGAGTGAACGACCACGTCGAGGTCTGTTTAAGTTGAATGGATCGTTACATTCGAGTAGCGCAACGTTCACTGCTTTTTATGTGTCCGTCCGTGGAAGTGACCTTATGGCAATAAGTTGTCATTCGACGATTCATACTGGGACCCTTCCGTGCCTGACTTGAGCGGGAACGACCGTTGGTTGGTCGTCCGGTCGGTCGTCTCAGCGGACAACCTGTATTTGGTTGTACGACCCCTTCTGGCTCCTTTGTGTTTGTGTCAACTTGTAATTCGTCCTGTTGCTCCACAGTGACTGCCTTTAATATTGTTTGAGTTATTTGTGAAATTGTTTTCGCGGATCCGTGTGTATCTTGCGTGGTTTGAATGAGCTGTCTGCGTGCTGGATTAGGGCTTTCAGTGGGGACGAAGCAGCAGTGAGGTGCGCACAGCGCCAGTATTCGCCGGGACAGCTGCACTGCCCGATGGAAGGACGTGGTCGCGAGAGTTCACGACCACGTCGAGGTCCGGATTCAGCAGGCTTAAGTTGAGTGGATCGTTATATTAGAGTAGTGCAACGTTCACTTGTGTGTGTGTGTGTGTGTGTGTGTGTGTGTGTGTGTGTGTGTGTGTGTGTCCGTCCGTCGAAGTGACCACATTTCATCAAGCTGTCAGTTGGCGGTTTTATACTCCGACGTCTCCCCCGCCTGACTTGATTGGCAACGACCGATGGTTGGTTGTTCGGTCGGTCGTCTAAGTGGACGACGTGTATCTCGTCTTTCGACCGTTTCTGTGTTCTTAACGTTCATGTCTACGTGCAATTCAGCTGCCTGTCTCACCGCTTGCGCAACTGTAGGGACTTTCCCCACGTCACTCCTTGGAGCACTGTCTGAGGATCAGTCCCTTCTTTATTTGGTCTGATTATGTCAATTGTTTAAAAATATTTTGTTATTATTCCTATTTCTTGCGGCCTTCAGCCGACAAGTAATTTTGAATTCTGTCTTAATAAGGCCTTCAGCCGTCAGTGTAGCTTGTGTTGCAGTCAATTTTTTTAAATGATTGTTTTTAAAAAAAAATATTTCCTTAAATAAAGTGTGTTTACTGTAAAACCAATGGTAACTGATTAGGCCCCGTCCACACATTTTCCTGCTTTACCTAAGTCTCACATCCTAGAGGATTTAGAGCCATAGTAACCCCATGCCGTGTCCAGCTGCGCTAGATTTCTCGACTGGGGATCCATGGCGCCAACAGTCTGCTCGAGGTGATCCTATAGATTCTGGATTCAGTTTAAGCCCGGCGAGTTTGGTGGCCAAGGGAGTACGGTAAAATCATCCTGATTCTCTTCGAACCACGCACGCAACACGCTGCATTGTCCTGCTGGTAGAAGCCATCGTGCTGAGAAAAAACGAACTACGTGTTACAGTGTACAAGGTGCCCAATGTTAGATTCGCACTTCTGTTGATGCATTGTGACTTTGAGAACAATGAGATCACCCAGGGAATGCCACGAAAAAGCTCCCCAGACTATAACGCTCCCTCCTGGTTGCAGGCTGTTTGCTTTGAGATGTTCCACGCCTAACACGCCAACGGTAATCCGTCGGATAGGGCATAAAACGTTATTCATCCGAAAAGTCCACCTGTCGCCACTCAGTGGATAGTTGCGGTACCGGCGTGCAAATTCCAGCCTTCGTCGCCGATGAACAGCAGTCAGCATGGGTTTGGTTTGTTTGGGGAAGGAGACCAGACAGCGTGGTCATCGGTCTCATCGGATTAGGGAAGGAAGTCGGCCGTGCCCTTTAAGAGGAGCCATCCCAGCATTTGCCTGGAGTGATTTAGGGAAATCACGGAAAACCTAAATCAGGATGGCCGGACGCGGGATTGAACCGTCGTCCTCCCGAATGCGAGTCCAGTGTCTGACCACTGCGCCACCTCGCTCGGTAGTCAGCATGGGTGCATGAACCAGGCGCCTACTGCAGAGGCCCCAAACACAGCAACGCTCGCTGACGGTTCTTGAGGAGACACTGTTGGTAGCACCTTGGTTCACCTGGCCAGTCAGCCGCTCAATAGTTGCACGTCTGTTCGCCAGTACACATTTCCGCAGCCGGCGTTCATGAATTACCTACGGACCCCAGTGCACCAAAGTTACCTCGGCGCTGGTTTCCGATTGCGTCATTTCGGCATGCAAGGTATAACCATGGCGGCACGCGAACAGTTTACAGACCTAGCCGTTTCGGAAATTCTTCCACCCTAGGCCCTGAAGGCAATGATCAAGCCCTTTGGACGGAAGCTAACGTACTCTGTTTCCGTATTACCACAAGAACCGCACGGTTCCCCGTGTTCCCCCGACACGCTTTATATACCCTCCACTGCTAGTGTTGCCACCTGCCGTCTGTGAGTGGTTATTGCACTTTGACTTCGAACATTCGCAGTGGTCACATTGATGTGACAGGACCATGTATAATAGTTCAGACAGGCTGCATTGTCTTACTGAATCTCGAGGCTGCCAAGGAATTGAGTTTGCTGACGCTTGCGACGTCGTATTGATCCTGAACTGTTTATGTTCATAATGGAGGATCGCAATAACTGCTGCGTATGCGACAAATATTTTTGCTGAGAAAAGATTTGTATACACACATTACAAGAAAAGTTTTCCAAGATGTAATGAATCTTTTACAGATCCTATGTCCTATCAGATGCAGTAATGCGCTGATGACCTCGATGTTGAGCGCCCATAAGCCCCAACCCACACGCAGATGCTGTGACAATTTGTAATGCGGTAAAGTTTACATGATTGTTTCGAATGTTCTGTGTAAAGTGAACTCTTTACTTTGGTAATTCATTCTACAGATCTTCTGAAAGTACTGTGAGTAAACTCTTTTTAGTATTTCAAAGTCTTTCAGAAGAATAAGAAAAAAATGTGGCTGGTGAGATACGACATTAAAACGTATTAGTTGAAACGAGTGATTCGAAAATTTTGTATTTACAATTAAATCAGCACAATGACATGAATACCCTTAGCTCCATACATGCGTTGATATGCGTCAACGGGGACAGTTGAAAATGTGTGCACCAACCGGGACTCGAACCCGGGATCTCCTGCTTACATGGCAGACGCTCTATCAATTTTTTATATTTAATTTTTTTTTTAAATTTTTCATTTTGCTCGTTGTATTTGGTCGAAGCGGATGTGACATGACATCCATTGAAGTTCGTTTCTGATCTTCACTCAGTTTTTTTTTTTTTTTTTTTTTTTTTTTTTTTTTTTGACAGAGGCATGCTAGGCCTCTGACCGAACACGCTCAGCTACCGTGCCGGCATTCGCAGCTTTGCCAATTCCCGTAAGAGTTAGGGCAATGTGTGCGCATCCGCACAGAAGATGGTCAAATGGCCGGTGAGCCTTAACTATATATATGAAGATGGTAGCTGTTCTTTCGGACATGTCCGAAAGAACAGATACCACCTTCACATATACGAAAGTTTTGTCTTCTGTTTCCGATGTCTGGTTCCGAATGAAACTGCATCTGATGTAGCAGATATACTGTGATGATCAGTGACTTGCATCTTACTATCTGGAAATATGAGTTTCGTCTATGTTTATTAACAATTCCTCGTTCAGCTCTGTTTATTAAAATGCCACAAACAAATGAACTGGCCTATCAAACCACAAACAAATGAACTGGCCTATCAAAATTTAAGCACAACATACATTTGTGCCACAGTGTGATACTGGACCTCTCACCCCTGCCCCCCCCCCCCCCCCCCCCCCCCCAGTCCTGAAATATTGGTTCTGTTGACAGACTGATCACTATGCTGTAGCCTAATATTTACGTTTGCGTCATATTTAAGTGCAGTTTGCCTTATTTAACTCACTTCTCGTCATAAACATTGAACGTATATGAAACACTGAAGAAGCCTCCAAAGCGTATTTTGATGCTAATTTTGTACATACATTGTACAAATCTGCCAAAAAATGCAATGGGATTGGCGTCCACTACGTAACTTTTACCCATGTTTGGTACGTTATTCCGCATTTGCTATTTATGTATGCAAGGACAAATTCGTAGTTAAGTACTAAAAAGTCTGAACGTAGTTACATTAATAAGTAAAAGTTTATTTACTTAAAAAGACGATGCAAATTATAATGAGAGCATAACATTGAGCTAAATTTTGTGATTATTTTTGTTGCAGTTATCGTACATAAATTACATGCGCCAAAACAACCAGATCATCCAAATTACGCAGTTTCGGAATCTGAGCTCCATGGAAATAGTGGAAGCGACAGCTTATCCATCAGTTACTTCTTTTTTTTTTTTTTTTTTAAGATAATCACCTAGACCAAGTGTTTCGCTATCAATCACTCTGTTACTCAATTAATAATTCGTAGTCACATCCATTGGCTTCAGTCTATTCTGTAAGTCTGATTATGCTACAGAGCAGTCTAAGACCACAATTGAGATTTATCGCACTAGGGCTTGGGTTCGCATTCTATGTGACCGGAACTCCATTTAGCAACATGTTTGACTTGAAGCTGCAAAAAGATAGTTGTAGGCATGTCTCTGTCTAAAGGCTTTGGTCATTAGATGAGTGTCGTCACTCTTGTCAATGGAGCTCCTTATATGCTAAGTCCTATGGCGGCGCTGTTGCAGATTTTCTGACTTTCATGTTACATCACAGACGATAGCCAGTCAGCAACCAGTTCTCTACCGCTGCGAGACGCAGGAGCACTGTCTGTCTGGGTACGACGTTTCGTCTCTGAGTAGCCATGCATGGAATGCCCCACAGAGTTCAAGGACATTGAACAGCGAGAGTCAATCAGGTGATCCCCGCGAAAATTTCGAACAGGAACCAACTCAGGCCTGTATTCTGTATGCGATGGACACACTGGTGCGTTTTAAACGGACGAACGATGCATTTTGGTCAGGTCGTTGCATTCGTTTGCCTTAATGTGTGCATTTCACGTGTTTATCACTTTCGGTTCTTGCAGGTCACATTGCGTTTGAGAATGTGTTTAGAATGTAATGAAATCCAGCATTTCTTTGTTATCAGTTCGGAACCACACGCGCAAGTGAATGACGTTGTCCAGCTGCGATTAACGCAGCCGTAAACAAAGTATCTCTCCCTCTCTCTCTCTCTCTCTCTCTCTCTCTCTACTAAAACAAGGGGGAATGATTTCATTATTTTCTGTCCATGTTGTATACGCACATAACTGATCATTATCGTGCAATATTTGAGATAAATTTCAGTCACCCATGTGGAGTTATTTATCATGTAAGAATCTTTCGAAACATTAGAATATCTTCCTAACACAGTTTTCATTCATTTATATTGCTGAGCAAGAGTCATACAACACTTTTTAAATGAACATACCGCCATTTGACTGTATTGTTGTTTACTTAATTACGACCCAGGTTTCAGGTTTTTATGCCATTTCCAAGTGAATGAGTTTATGTCATTAACATATATTGGAGGACTTCAAGCTGAAAATTGGCTACAAATTAAGAAAAATATATGCTCCCTGCGAAAACCTGATGTAAACTCACCATCTTGTAAAAAGATCATTAAATAATAATGTGAGCACGTCATATTTAGTTTCAAGCTGTTTTTATTAAAATAAGTGCTCTCACTATTATTTAATGATCTTTTTTAAAATATGGTGATTGTACATCTGGCTTTCGTAGGGATCCAATGTTTTTCTTAATTTATGACCAATTTTGTGCTTGATGTCGTGCAATACATCTTAATGACATAAACGCAATCACTTGAAAATGGCATAAAAGCCCGAAACCTGGGCCGTAATTAAATAAACAACAATACGGTCAAATGCGCTGTGGTCATTTAAAAGCAATTTCCATTCGTCTTTTCGTTACATCAAAAGTTGTCCTTTGGTTAGACTTGCAACCACGCTGATACACGCAGTTATCAGACGAGCCTCTTCAGTATAATTTTGGTCACTGTTCCTTAAGATTTGAAGGTTCTTGTTCTTAGTGCTTAGTTTCATACCATACTGATGGACACACATTGTCTTGAGCGGGTTTTATCCACAAAATTAAGCTCATTACACAGTAACGCATCAACACAACAGATTTCTTGATCAAAATTTATTAATCTGCTTGTTTCAGAAACTTTTCAAACAAATTTCCGTTGTGCTTGCGAGGAAATTGACGTTGTCATTAGAATTTCCGAATAAGATTCCGTTATCAGGGAGTCGTGCATGAAAATTGGGTGAAAATCAAGGTAATACTTGTTTAAAAATTTTAATTGAACATTAAGTATAATTTTTCAAGAGGACTGCAGGCTTTTAGTCCAAAACTCATTATGTAAAACGCTCCTCGCCGATTACAAACATGTATTTCACACCACAGTCATCCTTAATGTCATCAGCATAAATGAAAGTGCACGTGAAGAAGCTCCAGTGACATCAAGTGCGTAATCAAAGCAATGTACACGAGTAACCAACATCAGCACACTGGACAAAACACTATCCCCCTGCGAAAACTCATTTCTTAGAGAACTGGGCTTAACGGTGTAGGAATGGCAAATTGCAGTTGTAAATAGCGGTTGAGGAATTAACGTGAAAGGAATTACCTCCGTTAAAATGTTGATTAATTTTTTAGTTAAGGTTTTATATAAACTGCCAAGAGTTATAGTTTGACCAACCATTCCTTTATGATCCTGAGAAACTGGAGAACTAACTTCCCAATTTCTGGACAGTTATCACCTCATATTTAATTATTTACGAAATTAATCAAGATGACAAACAATTGACTTCAAAAGCTTCGTCCTTTCTGAGCATGTCAGGGAACACCCAGAATGGCCGTTGTATGGATGTGTCCCCTTGCGAGTTCTATTAAAAGTGAAATTGGCTCTCCATACCAAGTATACCTCTAATATCGCCTGGTCTATTTTTTTTTAATTCACCAACCTTGGAATTCAGACCCACCCCCACTGTCACTGTAGAAGGAAACAAGAGCACACTCTGTTACAGCTGGACAGTTCTATTGGGATTGGGTCACAGTGGTGTGAATGGCATATTAGCCAAGTAATAAAACAAATAATCTGATCTGATTTTCTCTCATTTTCATTCATTATTCATTCACAACTACGGTCACTTATATTCTGCGGACATGATTTCATCATTGAAGATTCAGGTGAGCAGAATAGCTTTCATGAAATGAGAAAGAAACACAATATTGGACACCAGTCTTTGATGTTTTGCAGTAGTAGGAGTGTAGGAGTGGCTAGAAGCGATCGTCAGGAATAAATCCAAGTGGTTTCCATTTTGTCATAAACATGCTGTGCTGGGCATCAATGCAGTCAGTATATGCCAGTTCATGCACCATGTCTGAAGTCGCGATCACTGATGAGTGTATGTACTTATTCTACCCAATATAGCCCGAACTAAGTAACGGTATGAAAATGGCCCGACTAACTTTAAAAATTCCTATCACGGATCATGCTGTTAATTGTTAACAGCTACATCAGATCCTTGTTAGCCTGCCGCTGTGGCCGAGCGGTTCTAGGCGCTTCAGTCCGGAACCGCGCTGTTGCTACGGTCGCAGGTCCGAATCCTGCCTCGGGCATGGCTGTGTGTGATGTCCTTAGGTTAGTTAGGTTTAAGTAGTTCTAAATCTATGGGACTGATGACCTCAGATGTTAAGTCCCATAGTGATTAGAGCCATTTGAACCATTTGAAGATCCTTGTTATGTGTTCTTATGTTGCAGAGAGTGTTTCTTGCACCATGTCTTACGAGCTACTGAATATGCTTGTCTCTGGTCCCCCAGTTCCCTATCACAGTCTTCTTTCCGCTGGATGCGTATTTCTCACTCTGCAGACGGTCTCATAATGTGTCGATGGCCTGATCCACTTGTCTCAGTCTAGTATGCTTCCCACTTCAGCCTACGTCTCTGGCTTAACTTGGTGTTGCCTGTGGCAATTCGAATGAGATTTAATAAAAATTTCTAATTTCCTACCTCTTCTCCTTCTGTGCCATAACACTACAAAGCTTAGCTGTATTTCCTAAAACGATTTTTAGAAATTGTAGTAAGTCTAAAAAAGACTGATGAAAGACAGAACACACCGTATATTAACAAAGTTGTAACAACTTGCCCATAGTGCGACCATCCTGATTTTTCGATTGTGAATTAACCACATGGACTAACGCCCCATTTTGATACGAAAATGAATAACGGATCAGGAAACAACGATTGAACGGTATGGAATGGAAGAGTGAATTCAGTGTGCTGATCAGTACAAATATTTGTTACATAATCAACAGAGTTGCAAAATTTAACTGCTGGTTCTTCATGATTCTAATGGAACGTTGGTGATATTGCAATTGATTTACATATCTACTTACGTTTTAAGGATCGGGAAGGGCAACGTTGACAGAGCAATGAATATTTTTACAAACTTTATTCTTTGACAGAAAATCTCTCTGAGTTTGGGGATTTTGGTTAACGATAGCAGTAGATGCTGTTTTTCCTTCAATATTCTTCTGAGTATTCCAAGACATTTAAAGTATTAAGGACTCAACAGCCATTACCAAATTGTGATTCATAGGTGCGATACCGACCAGTTAAGCACTCCAGGTTCTGTGGGCGATTTGGTAGATCATATACCAGAACCCAAGTTCAGTCAGTGCTCGCAGCGACTGGATGACTGCCACACAAGTGATCCCTTAGGGCAGGGTAAGAATGACTACATTTAGTCTAGAGAAAAGAGGAGACCCATCGATTGTAGTCTGCAGGTGGTGTTGGTGTTTCAAGGATGGCTTGCAGAAGGTATGGATGTGAACGTCACAACGAAGCAATCCAGTCGCAGACAGTGTGGCTGTGTGATCTGCAGGGTAGCCGAGAGCAGCAGTGCTCGTGTGCTAATCGTTGGTGATACTTGAAATGTATTCGCTGTCGCGAATCTGAGCCACCATTGGCTGTATATTGGGAAAAATGTGTGCCAGACTGGGACTCGAACCCAGACTTCCCACTTTACAAGAGCAGTTGCCTTAACTGCCTTGGCTGTCTGTGCATGAAGCACCACCAGACCCAAACTTCCATACGTCGTCGTCCACGTGCCGCAACCAGCACTCGTGCATTACGTATATTCTCGTGCACGAAGGACATATTTATTGAGAGTCGAGGGCCTGGAATTGGGGGTTTGCAATGCCTGTGTTATTAAGAAGTATGATGAAACGAACGTTGCGTCATAATTCTTAATAACACATGTCCTGATATTTCGTACTCATAAACTTTGGAGAGCTTCTCAACGCGGTACAGACTAGTAGTACCTTGACAACGGGCATGCGGGCTACCTCTCTCCTTAATAGGACCATTTACCGAACAGTTGAGTCGCAATCGCAAGTGGCAGACGTCAGTGGCAGGAGTGGCCATGTGGGGGCGTGGCCACCCATGACAGAGTACAAGAAATCACGACAGTCAACGTCAGCGAGATTTTGGCCGCAGGCCGCAGTTCAACTTTTCGAGGATTCTTCAGCTAAACGTTACACCATGTTGGCGGCCAACACATCAGTGATGATGCAGCATGTCGCGCAGCTCAGTCCTATGAGCGCAAACGGAGAGGAATTATGGTGGTAAAGGGTATCTAGCATAGATAGGTATCTAGCATAGATACGTAGTGATGTCACAGTAATGAGGTGGGCGATGGAACTGAAGTCAGTGTAATGGACACGAACCTATCTGATACTATGTCCATGGAAGGGGAAAACGAATTCTAAGAGTGATCTGATCATGAGGCCTGAGGAGACAATGAGTTTCGTGACCAGACCAGGAATTGTAGTGAGAGTGAGAGGCATATTTCGGATGGGGAATCAGTAGAATCTAGCAACGAGAAACTGAAGGTAGAGACAGGAATCAAATCTAATTATGGGAATCTGAGTCGGCTCGATGCGATTGAATCCATGGACTTCGGAATTAGTGGACTAGAATCTAGTAATAGAGAATTAAGATCTGGACTAGAACATAGTTATAGAGAATTAAGATCAGAACTGCACTGTCCAGCCACATTAATGTGACCACAGCCTACGTTTGACGTCAACGTCAGGCGAATGTGGAAAACACTGCAGTCGTTGTCATAATGCGGAAACAGAGCGATTAACTGACATTCAAAAGAGCACAAGCAGTGGCTTACTCGCCAGAGCTGGAAGCATTTCTGAAACATTTAACTATGTAAACTATTTGCTTGCTACACTATGTAATCAAAAGTACCCAGACACCCCCAAAAACATTAGTTTTTCATATTAGGTGCATTGTGCTGCCACCTACTGCCAGGTACTGCATATCAGCGACCTCAGTTGTCATTAGACATCGTGAGAGAGCAGAACGGGGCGCTCCGCGGAACTCACAGACTTCGAACCTGGTCAGGTCACTTGTGACATACGTCTGTACGCGAGATTTCCACACTCCTAAACATCCCTAGGTACACTGCTTCCGAGGTGATAGTGGAAACGTGAAGGGACACGTATAGCCCAAAAGTGTACAGCCCGACCTCGTCTGTTGACTGACAGAGACCACCGACAATTGAAGAGTGTCGTAATGTGTAATAGGCAGCCATCCATCCAGACCATCACACAGGATTTCAGAACTTCATCAGAATCCACTGCAAGTACTGTGACAGTTAGGCGAGAGGTGAAAAAACTTGGATTTCATGGTCGAGCAGTTACTCATAAGCCATAAATCACGCCGCTAAATGCCAAACGACGCATCGCTTGGTGTAAGGAGCGTAAACATTGGACGATTGAACGGTGGAAAAACGTTGTGTGGAGTGACGAATCACGGTACACAATGTGACGATCCGATGTGGGTGTGGGTGTGGGTGTGGGTACGGCGAATGCAGCTGGACGAGTCTATCATTGCAGATAATGCTTTATTGATGGCATATGTACGCTGTTTTAATGTAAACAATACATTAGGTGAACAAATGCTATTCACAGCAAACCCATAACAGATATGACAGGATTGTCTATACTTAACAACGTGAAATCATATTTATAGAAAATAATATTTCTCTTAATAATATTGTTTAATACGCTACTGACGCAGCACCATCAATGGTAGGATTATATTGTTGATCTGTTGTTGCTTATTTGAAGGAAGATATTCCAAATATTTTAAGTATTCATTTTTTAGTGTACAGAGAAAATGTTGTAGGAAAAATCTAAGTAAATATCTCTGTTTATCATCGACTATAACAATTCTAATAATAAACAAGATCAAATTTTATTCAAAAAGTGATTGAATGTTTTGACAAGCTTGCTAGGACAGCAATGAAGATATCATTCTATTAATTTTGCACGCAGCTTTCTGTGCCTATCAAACGGTGCATTATTGTCTCGTTTTGTAGTATTACAGTCATGATAGAATCAAAAAAGTGTTTTGAATATAATAAAGAGATCGATCTGTGTCAAGAGATAGAAACAGTGAAGAATGATGCCTTATTTGGCAGATACTTTCAAGAGACTTCATGATGTTAATTTTGAGATTCAGGGAGATAATGAAACTCTTATATGTTGCCAATGTATTAAGTGATTATTTACTGAAAAACTTGAACTACTTCGATACAGTTTACTGAAGAAACAAGGGTATTGACAGATTCAGTAGCCAACTCAGTGGATTCGGAAAAACGAAATGAATGTATTTTGAAATTGAAGGTGTATGACTGGTTGAAAAATCCTTGTACCACAAATACTGAGGAGAGTGATGTCCGTCTGCTTAGCTGGCTGGTAACGTGCTTGCCACCCATGCAGCAGGCCAGGGTTCGATGCCCGGCCGGGTTGGAGATTTTCTCCGTTCGTGGACTGGGGATTGTGTTTTCCTCATCATCATTTCATCATCATTACCGTGCCGGCAATGTGGTGTCGACTGAAATAAGACTTGCACTTGGCGGCCGAACTTCCCCGGATAGGACCTCCCTGCCAACAATGCCATAGGCTTATATCATTTTCCATTGAGAAGGCTGATACAACTTGCCAGGGAGAACCGTTAAAAACTAAGTATGATGAAGGTAGGATAGATAAATTCGATAGTGGTGGACATGAAAACGTATCGTAAAATATAAAAGAGCCTATCTCATATCCAAACATGTGGAAAACTATATTAAGTTTATTGATACCTTTCTCAACCTCATTTCTTGTGGAATCATGGTTAAGCGCTGCTAATCATATTATAACCAAAGAAAAAACTGCCTTATTATTTCAGAAAGATGAGGCCTTCGTTCGTTCCTTAAGAAAAATTGAGCCACATATCCAGTATTTAATTTCACAGCGTAAGTCTCATGCATCTCATTAGTGACTTCATTACCTAAATTAATTTCAGTCGTCTTCATACTTCTACGTATGGAAAAGAATAAATAAAAAGAGTGATTAAAGTACAGTAAATTATTTTATAAAGATTTATTCCGCCATACTTAACGAAAGTTATAAGTAGTTATTACTATATGATTTATCTCGCTGTAACTCTGTTCCATAAATTTTATAAAGATACTTACCCACTTTATACATCACCATTATTTTGGAACCGGTGGGCAGTTAGAAAATTTTACTACCAACAGGAGCACAAAAGTGGACGGTAGGTACAAAAAGCCTGACTATCCCTATATTACACCATTCCTTTGTATCAAATCACTAACCACAGCCCATGTTAAACTCAATAAAATGGAAACAGATTAGAATCATCCATTACAGGTCCTATGCACAGGATGTTACGTAAGATTCGTAAAAATTATGTACTTTACCGTCGAACGATTTTTGCATAATAATTATTTTATTGGGTATTTGACAATATTGTTCCAACATTTACGAAGCGCAGCTACAGAGACAATGCATTAAATACATCTCTGGTTACACGTAGCGTACACAAGTAAAAACATAGAATAAACAACACTATGACTTCATAACGTCCCATAAACTTCTTTGGCAAGCTGCACTTTGCAGCAAGATATTTTTCCACTATCGCTACAATTTTTACCGCTCCCTGCACTACGTTATCTAAACAAACCTATACTTTATAGAATAAATTGTTCAAGAGGTATGCTTTCACTGACTCTTAAAATATTTGTAGTTAGTTTCTCTTTAATCTCCTTGTGCAGTTTATTGTGCAATTTTATTCCATTATAGAAAATACAGCTTAACGTTTTTTGTTCGTTTACTCTTCATAGATGTACCTTTAGTTTGGCTCTTATTCCACGATCATTAATGCTGCTGTTCGTGAAATAACTGCTTATGTCCTTCCTTGATTGAATAACAGATTGGTCGATATACTCAAACGATATTTACTCTTGTTGAAGGCAGTTTATCACAAGAATAATCTGATGGCCCCTTTTTTTCTATCTAAAGTGACTCAAGCAAATTCTCTCATTTTCGCACCGGGGAGAGCGCGTCCCCACAACCCTCAGTCGACGTAAGCCTCGGTTTTCCACCGACTCCATTTCCCCAGTCAGGGCCGTTCCTACCATTAGGCAGGTCTAGCCAGCGACCTAGGGAGGCAAAATTTTAGAGGCGGTGAATGGGGAAAAAATTAATTTCAAATTAAAGATAAAAAACATTGAATAGATGAGGAGGAAAATGAAAAAGAGGAAAAACTGAAACACTGAATTGTTTTCAAAAGCATCCGGTACAGTTACTTAATAAGTCTTTACTTACTTTGACGAAAGTAAACACATTGCCTCCACCTACCTCAAAACTGAAGGAGCCACTACTGATAACTTTTGATTAAGGTTTTAAGGACCACCGTGAGCAACTCAGTGGTCTATAAGCAGTCACCCGTCCCCAATTTAGAGCCGCGGACTCCGGGGAAGAGAAAGAGGCAGTGCCTTTTGACAAACACTGCATCCATGCCTCAGCAAGATTCGAACCCGTACCCGTCTTGAATGAATGATTAGAAGCCAATCGCTTATACCACTGCGCCGCCGGAGCGACTAATTAAAGTTGGAGGACTTTCAATACAAAATGCAAACAAGGTGCCATTTATTTAATCGCAAGAAAGTGAAAGCTGAATTTCTCGTTCTAAAAATATTTCAGTGAAAACAGAAATCTAGTCTGAGGCTTTTGCATGTCTTCCATCTGTATTCTATAATTTCTGAATTCAAGGAAAGATCCATTCGCACCCGACAATAGTTCCACATCTTTATTAGTCCATTTTCTTACAGTTAAATAAAATAAGTAACTGATGCCAAATTTGGTTGTACTGGTATATTCAGTTGAGTTATAGTTCAAAACGTTCAACATGTTCTTCCTATTTCAATTACTTTGCAAAATTTCAAAAATTCAGCACAAAAAAATAAGAAACTGAGGACATTTGTTGTACCCGATCAGTTTTAAAGGAACTTAGAACAAGATATGAAAATTGAGGACTGTCTCCAGAAAATAAGGACGTCTGGTTACCTTAATTTAAGATTAAAAGTGTAATGCGATATTTGAATTGCTGTGCCGTTGGATGTTGGTGGTGATGAAGGTGGAGGAGATATTCGAGAGACCGACGGTAGTAGAAAACAGGGGGCATCGTTTTCCAGTTCTCTCCCAGGGCGGCAAAACACATAGTAAAGGCCCTGCCCCAGCGCTGAGTTTCCCACATACCCTATGGGAGAACCTCCAGTAACAGTATGTGGATATCATAGGCGCTACGATTGGTGGAAAAATTTGAGGCAGTCATGAATGTGTGTTCAGACAACTTAATGGTTGAGGCGACTACCCGCAAAATGAGGAAATTCGGGTTCGAGTCCCAGTGTCGCACAAATCTTCAGTCATCAATACATGTTTATTAATTGTAGATTATGTCACATACCTGGGTACTAGTTTTTCAATTTTTTTCATTTCATAAGGAAAGCAAGGAAGGTTATTTTATTTACATTTGTATAAACAAGTTAGTGTAGGCTGTCATCACCCAATTTAGCGACCCCAAAGGCTGTTGATTTGACACTAATATCAGTTGTTATCTATTATTTTCATATATTCCTCATTTTGGAGATTCAAAGGTGTCTTATCTTACAAGAGTTTCTTCCAGTTTGTCAGTTGCACGTGTATCAGATTTAGTTGAAACATCCCCCAAGGGGTAAAAAGTTCGCAACCACACTCATATACCTATGGTTAGTTCTGTTTTACCACACAGCATTTTGCTAAATCGTCCAGGCATTGCAGAGTTACGGCGGCACACACATAAACACATTACTAGGACATTTATCTTCTTATTATTGTACGGAAAACCTATTGGTTTGATGAAGATACAACGAAATAGTGGTGGGGAGCTCGTGAATCAGTCGTTCAAATGAACGCTTCACTCCAGTGAAGTGTGAACTAACCACTCAATTTCAATGAACTGGTACTTCAAACTCTTCACAGATAGCACACTCCACACTTTTTTTCTAGTTCACTCACTCTCTTCCCCTCTCCCTCTCCCACTACATTGGCGCTACGTCACTCATTCTCCCTTCACTTCAGTCCTCCCTCTACTGCCTGTCGACGAATCGCGCGGTGAAATACACTTACAACAACAGTTGCACTTTGCTTTCCCATCACCTAAATCGGCGAAGAAACCCCAAATTTCACTACTTCTACGCGATCGCGAGTTGCTAGCCATTGTATAAGCGTGAACAGACACAAAAATTGCTTTCCGAATAAAATAAAGAGGGATTTTACCTGAAATCGTACCAATGACTACAGGTAACAGTTTACGTTTTGAATTTAGAGGGTTATTATTCCCAACAAAAATAAAATCTACAGGAAAACTTCTGAATAATTACTTAACGTAGGTATATAAACTTTGTGACAGTGGTAAACATACTCATTCTATTTTGGATTAAATTTTAAAAGGAACATAAAATTGGACTTAATTTCGTTAGTAGCCCTAGTTTTCAGTCCATAAACACAACAAATAAGGTTTCACTTGGCAGATGAAGACTCTTTTTGGCGCTTCATGAAAAAATGTCGAGCAAGGTTAAACGTAATACCTTCTTTATATGTGACAGGCTTCTCTATTTATCTTTCCTTTGTCCCCTTCGACCATGCTGTATTTAAGTTACCTCAGACGCTGTAAGACGCAAAACGTTACGTGGACGTTACTTCATAGTTCGGCCATCTGTTGGTAAAATTATGAAGTATTACGAAGATTTATTGTACGAGCGAGGCGAAGCGAGCGTAGCCGCGGCTGAGCGGCGAACTGGACAACCTCGCCAGGCTTCCGTACTTCATGAATGAACTACTTCATTTGAACGCTTCACGGCAAAGAGCGAAATGAATGAAGTGCTTCACGGGCATGAACGAGTTCGACCCATCTCTACAACGAAACATTGTCACTGCTAACATGGAGGCTGAACCACGGTAAGTTACAGTGACTATGATGAACATCATCCCAATCTTTCTCAGCTATTTCCTTCAAGGAGAACAATTATTTACGCCGTAAAATGTAAACACTAGATAGGAAATACTGTAATTGGCGAATATTTTTTAGCCCTCTGAAGGGGCAACGAGCCAGACGGCTGGTAGCGGAGGTAAAACTTGGCTGGTAAGCTTTCCGGCCGATCCTAACTTTACGTCCGAACTCGGACAGCAGTGGCCCTCTGGGAGTGCTGTTAAGCAGACTAACTTAGTTCTGTGGCGGAGCAGCTTTGTGGAGGACACTCGATACCGAATCGCTCTCCGATACGACCTCGTTGCCATCGCAGATCCTGAGAGGTAGACAAGCCACAAAGACAGATGTGTATCAAATGAATTATTTATGTTCTGCTACTTTGATTCGTAAAATTTATAGTCGTCCTGACAGTTACAAGAAATAAACGCATTTTTTAAATTCTGAAATCTCATTATTCGTAGACTTATTACGTAAAATCTCCTTTATCAGTCGTTCATTAAGGTGCACCAATTAGTCAACATAGCAATACAATAACTTCATTAGTGTTAATATTGCCATTGTCTCTTCTGAGAAGTCCTTCAGAAGAAAGACAAAACACCTTCAGAGTAATACAGGGTGGCCCAAAAGAATGGGAAGTCGTGGAACGTGTTGTGGCAACGCTGCGAGGCAGGTGGCACCGAAAGACATGAAGGATACTGATCGCACTGTCTTACCGTTTAGTAAAGAGTAACTTTGGAGCAATGTAACGGTGTGCACAGCCCCTTTGCGGAAAAGCCTATTTCACGAATGAGAGACCACGCGTCGAGAATGTCGGCGTTATTTCAACATCGGACGGCATGGTCGTGTTCCCTCAGCGCATGCAATCAACAGTTGCGTCAGCAATTTTGAAGTAACGGGTTCTGCGTAGAAGAAGCAATCTGCAAGGAGATCCCAAACCTCTCGTATGGGATGATGATGATGATGTTTAGTTTGTGGGGCTCTCAACTGCGCGGTCATCAGCGCCCGTACAAAGTACCAATTTTGACACAGTCCAGTTAGCCACTGTTACAAACGATGACGATGGTGATGAAATGATGAGGATAACACAAACACCCAGTCCCCGGGCAGAGACCTCGTACGGGAAACAATATCGAGGCTGTGTCAATTGCTTTCGTAAAAAGACCACAGTGCTCTGTTCGACGTCAGAAAGAGTTTCTACAGTTGCATACTTCGAATGATCAATGAATTCTGAAAGTGAAGTTACAACCTTATAAGCTGCAGATTGATCAGCAACTTCAACGATCTGCTAATGCCTTGACAATATGCTGAACGCATGTTAGCAAAAGTGCACCATGACTGCAGTTTCATTAACAACCTGTCGATATCGGACGAAACTCACTCAGTGGCTTTGTCAATAGACAGAATTTTCGCAATTGGTCTCAGCAAAATCAGCGTCAGTTACACGAGCGTCCACTGCACAGCAGTAGGGCTACCGTATGGTGCGTCATGTCGTCGGGTGGCATTATGGGCCCCTACTTTTTTGAACACGGTGAGTACGCAGCCACTATAACGTCTGTTTGATATGTTGCCTTGATAGAAAATACTGTTGCTCGTGAACTGTCCCTTTTTCCTGCCAAGAGTTGGTTTCAACATGATGGAGCAACGGCACATTCGGTACGGATGAGGATGCGAACTGTGCGATATTGTTTAGTAACCGTGCCGTTTCAAGGCACGGTGATATTTCATGGCCACCAAGATCATCTGACCTGACAGCGTGTGACTTTTTTTTAAGAACTTAAAGCAAGAATACTAGAGAAATTCTCCACGATTCCTATTGAAATTATAGGTCGAGCCATGTATAACATTCCTGTCAGTCTGCAGGAATGTGTGCACCGAGGGAGAGTACATATATCGGATGCGATATTCGAGAAATAAAAATGCTTCTGACATTCAACAATGGCATACTCTGTACTATACGTTGACATAAAGAAATATGTGCAAAGTAATTGTTCTCGCCATTAATCTCTATTCCAAAATGTCCCCTTCTTTTGAGTCATCCTGTAATATTACCTAATAAGACTAAGTGAGGTCCTTACCAAAGGCGGCTACACCGTCGTGTTTCTGTGCAAGGAAGACGGGGCTACAAGTATAAATTGTTAAGTTACAGTACTGTTACAAGAATATTGCTGTCCCGCAAGTAATACTAGGGTCATCACTACAGCGACAGCTCACATCTCAAGTAGCGAAAAAAATAGATTCTTTCATAAAATACATTCTTACATTCGGAACAGGTGCTCAGTTCACTGAACACTTTCTACCTAATAGGTCCTAATACGTCAGTTGGGTAGCAGTATGGTTTCTGCCCAAAATCGCTGATGTCAGCAATTTTTTTTCTGGTGGTAGATTACTGCTGAGGCACACACTCCCCTCCGCTCACCTCGCATCACCTCCCCTCCCCTCCCCTTCCATCTCCTCCTCACTCTTCCTTTCCCATCCCATCCCATTTCGTCCCTTTCCCATCCCTAAATTACCTCTTGGCCAGTTGGGTCTCAATGTCATGATGTTCTCAACAAATAGCCGTGGGGCTCCATTGCTCTCGGACAATTTGCTCTTTGCCAGTAGAAATCAGGTTCCCCTTCCCTTTTCTATTGTAATAATCCAATTGCCTCTCGTTTGAGGTCTGTACATGACAGTTAAAAGATTATCATGAAGTGCAATCAGCAGGGATCACCATTCCCTCTGAACAGAATGGAAGGTAGAAGAATATCAGATTTAAAAGTAAGTCCACCTCTGCTTTGCTCAAAAGTATCCGGCCCCCTGATTCAAAAAAGCTATGTCGCACACCTCTATCTCCTTTTCTCCATTCACAGCGTATTGTTACTATTACAGTGTAGTCCCATCTGGGCTGTGCTCAAAATTATCGGAAATATTTATCAAAAATATACATCACAGTATCTGAACTGCTTCAAAAGTAATGAACTATGTTTGCTTTACTGACTTCCAAAAAATCCTTTTGGACTGGCTCACCAGTCACGTTGGCAAGTATCATTTGTAGCTATATGTTATCCACTGTGTAATATTGGAATAAGTATATAACGTACTTCACAAGTAATTAAAAACCAACATTTGCTTATAAAATGTAATTAATGAATTAGTAATTTGCAGTTGTGAAATACGAGTTTCACTTTGAATACTATTCCACAAACCCTGAAGCCCTCAAAATAAGGTCAACTGCTGTTTTATGTTCTAGTTGCTCACTGTCGCCAACAGATGCTGCACGGTTGAAAATGTTAGCTGTTTTTTCTTTGTACCAGGAGGTTATATTTATTCATACTGATGAAACAACCAAATATGGTAACAGAGACAGATGTGACACTTCCAACGGCAATGGAAGATTCGATATCTGGAAAATAAACAAAGTTATTTCTTGTTTATTGTATAATACAGCGTTGTATGTTGTATGAAAGGTACCGCACTAGCAAGCGCTATGGAGATTTAAACGCAAGACGTCTACGAATTCGCGTAAAAATAAAGTTGGATTACATCTAAGATCTTGCACACTTTGCAAGCACAATGAGGCATGATCACATGAAATTTCTCTAAACACGGAACAATTGGTTGCATATTGGCACTTAGCCTCATTATGATTCAATTTAGTTATTTAATATGGGTTAAGAGTTTATAAAGATGTATGGTCAATCCTTACTATGTAATTTTAAGGTGGAGAAGGTTCCATCCCACTTGAAAACGGTAGCTAATATTACCATAATTAATGGTCCAAAAGGATTGTCTTTTAGTTTTTTATCTTAACTAACACAATTAGCAACAAAAAGGATTGTCTTTTAGTTTTTTATCTTAACTAACACAATTAGCAACAAACTATTAGGCATTTTTCTGTAAGCACTCCACTCTAACTACAAGATGTACAAATAAGCTGTTGCTATCAGGAAACTTGTCCCCTGAATTTTTCAGTACTGTTTACTTCTGCATCCATCACCTTCTTAATGTTAGCCTGGAGGAAACACGCAGCAGTTACTTATTTTTGGCAGAAAAAACATGCATATTATAAAAATTTGGTTCTTGCCAGTTATTAGATGTTTCGTATTTCAAAGTCCACAGAAGGTGGGAAAAGATACCCACCCTCTCATCTAAGCGAATTTTGTGTTACTGCTATCCATACTATGTAATTTTAAGGTGGAGAAGGTTCCATCCCACTTGAAAACGGTAGCTAATATTACCATAATTAATGGTCCAAAAGGATTGTCTTTTAGTTTTTTATCTTAACTAACACAATTAGCAACAAACTATTAGGCATTTTTCTGTAAGCACTCCACTCTAACTACAAGATGTACAAATAAGCTGTTGCTATCAGGAAACTTGTCCCCTGAATTTTTCAGTACTGTTTACTTCTGCATCCATCACCTTCTTAATGTTAGCCTGGAGGAAACACGCAGCAGTTTACTTCAAACAAGGTCAGGAGTAGTGCAGTATGTTCTAGAGACAAAACAGCCACATTCACCTACATGTGAACTGTACTGTATCAGCAATAGGCATATACCGTCTGTAGGCACAATGACGAATGCTCACATCCGTCCATTACTGTCTACAGTCATATTGGATGGCTAATGGGAGACTACAGCGACATAAAACGTTATCAAGGCGCTATCTGCGTCGCCCCTCCATTGTGTGTGTGTGTGTGTGTGTGTGTGTGTGTGTGTGTGTGTGTGTTTGAAAAAGGGTGCATCGTCCTGTCGACAGAGTACTGCAAGTTAATGATACCATGGCGTTATCTATATGCACTATAAAGCATGAGCGCCACCCAGTTGTATAACACATTCTGCGATGCATTATCTAACAAAAACTATGTATCAATTGTACGTTATCCCCAAGTTATTAGTGCGACGTCGCTATAAGACTGTCTTACTATACTCGTAAATAATAATAAACGATGGCAAATCAAAGTATGTGTACCCTAAACGCATCGATATTTACGTCATTCTGACCTACTTCTGTTCTCCACAATATTCCAAAGACGCACGCAAAAAACCAAGTTCGAACAACTTGCATGCTATAGTATTTAAAACTATTACTATGAATAAATTAACTATGCTTTACTAAGATCAGAGATGCAAACAAACGAATGTATGAATAACTTCCATCTCTTTCCACGTTATTGTGAGCTATTTTTTAGCCAGTCAACCGAAAACACAACACTGTAAAAAATATCTACCCAGTGGACATTGCCTAATCGTCACGTTTGCAGGGTCTCCGTGTTACATGTCACGATCGTGCCACAGATCAAAGATTACCAAACGCACACACACACACACACACACACACACACACACACACATCTTAGAGGTGCCGCCCAACAGGAAGGAAACAAGAAGACTGACACTAGCAGATTTCGTCTTATCAGAGCAGCCAGCTGAGTACACAGTACATACAACCCGTTGAACGCTTCTGTGAGCTGCTACAGTCTTCTAGTGTTGAATTTGGGCTTAAGCTAGTACGGAGTTTTCCGATTAATGTCGTTGTTGTCGATTTCCATTCTAAGACATATGTCAATACTATGTTAAGGAATACTGTAGCCCAATATTTTAACAAAAATACAGAAACATTTTGCGTTAAAGACTATCTGAAATGCATTATTTAACAACAAATACTCTTCTGTTCTGCAATGAGATACATATTCACGGTTCGCAGGGGATATTTAAAGTTATGGTCCATGCAAGTGTTTATTTACGACACAAGTTACTTAATATTGTTTGCTTAACCGCCATTGTCACTTTCCATACAGCGCAACTCGTTGGTTAGTTATATGGACATTCATGTCTCAATTTTTGTTTGCGTGTCACTGACATGTGAAATTTTTACATAATAGTCTACTATATGCTATAATGGTTCATATCTAATCCTTGTAAATATTTACAGTTACAAATACATCACATCATAAAAAACAAATAAAATACACAATCTTAATAACTACTGTATACAAGTGTATAGATCTTTCTATAAACATTACAGTTTATCTGAGTCTAAAACCACTATCAGGTGACACCCTCTGTGAGGGAATCCCACCACTCTGAAAGGACCAGTATACAGCAATTGCCACTTTTAGTCTTCTTCATCCTTAGTGAAGATTTTGGGTGGGTTTTGAGGCGTATCTTCTCCCCTGTGTTAAAATCTTGTGTCTTCTTCAGTCTTTTATCATAAGCGTCTTTTCTCTTACAATCACTCTCACTCAGTGAGATCACAGCCTGCCTGACATTTGCTCCCTCAGCTCATTCTCTTGCTGTATTTGTAGCGGTGGGTGTAATCATTCATTGTTTTTGCATTGTGCCAAAAACACTTCCACTGGTGTTTGTGACATATAAATGTAAGGTAGTTTATGGACTATTTACTCAATTGGTGCTTTAGTATTCTACCCATGGTTTGTTTATTTGGTGCATAAGGCCGTATAAAACAATTGCACTATCTGAATCTGCTCTAGTGGGGTTACTGTCTGGGTGGAATTTCGATATTAAAATGTGCTTTATACCATTTTTCTGTAGGAAAACTCTAACTCTAATCGCAGGATGGAGTCAGTTACAATCTTTTTGACAATGGGATCAGCCGTCGCCGACTTCATGGCATAATACTGATATACTTAGAAAGTGAATCGTATATAGTTACTAAGAATTAACATCTCCCCTAACCTGCGATAGAGGACCTCCAACATCGACTGATACAGTTTACAATGAAACTTCCTAGCCTATTTTCTTTCTGGAAACAATTTACAATAGTTTTTCTGTGAGAACGTGGTGTAATTCTATTTTGTTACTTTTATCAACTTGTTTAGTTTTCTGGCATACTAAACACATTTGGACAATCTGATGTGCCCTCCTGCATAAATCTGCAAATTAACAGTGTTCACCTATTTTGCATGTGCATATTGAAACTCCAAAAGGTCCCAAGGCATAGTGTGTACAACATATAAAATTTTCATATGATTCTGTTGAGATACAAACTCATCATAGACCACTGTTACGATTATGCTTGTGAAACAAAATGTTGTGAATTTTATAGTTACGTGTCAGTTTTATTGAAGTGTTTTGCATCAGTGTTTGTCTTATTTTGCACCATCTCTGGCCACTGTCGCCATATTTCGACATGTATTTAGAGAGTCCTGTCTATGCTTAGCATCTTTACTTAAATACACCTTGAAATTTAATTCCTGTTCCACAATTTCTGAAAATTCTGGCAAACCTTTAGGTAACCTAGACAGAGCATCAACTATTATGTTATCCTTGCCACTTAATATTTTCCGAGCGGTTCTAGGCGCTTCAGTCTGGAACCGCGCGCCGCTACGGTCGCAGGTTCGAATCCTGCCTCGGGCATAGATGTGTGTGATGTCCTTAGGTTAGTTAGGTTTGAGTAGTTCTAAGTTCTAGGGGACTGATGACCTCAGCAGTTAAGTCCCATAGTGCTCAGAGCCAAGATGCTGCATCCCCACATTCAAACTCAGTTAAATCTTGATAACCTACTATTGTAGCAGCAGTAACCGATCTAACAACTGCGCCAAAAACTTGTTGTCTTACATAACCATTACCGACCGCAGCGCCGTATTCTGCCTGTTTACCTGCCTCCGTATTTGAATTCGCATGCATATATACCAGTTTCTTTGGCGCTTCAGTGTATTTGCTACTTCCCATTACCTTCGCTTTTCTTCGATTTACTGTCAATCCATATTCTGTACTCATTACAATATTCATTCCATTCGGCAGATCCTGTAATTGTTCTTTATTTTCACTGAAGATAGTAATGTCATCAGCGATTCTTATCAATGATATCCTTTCACCTTGAGGTTTAATTCCATTCTTAGTACTGTCATCAGCGATTCTTATCAATGATATCCTTTCACCTTGAGGTTTAATTCCACTCTTGAATGTTTCTTTTATTTTCGTCACTGCTTGTCCGATGTACAGATTGAACAGTAGGGGCGAGAGACTATATTCCTATTTTACACACTTTTTAATCCGAGCACTTTGTTCCTGATCGTCCACTCTTATTATTTCTTCCTGGCTCTTTATTACTTATCTTTCCCCGTAGCTTACCCGAATTTCTCTCAGAACTTCGAACATCTCGCAGCGTTTCAAACTGCCTAACGCCTTTTTTAGGTCGATAAATCCTATAGCCGTGTCTTGATTTTTCTTTAGTCTTGCTTACATTATCAACCGCAACATCAGAACTGCCTCTCTGGTGCCTTTACCTTTCCTGAAACCAAACTGATCGTCATCTAGCACATTCTTAATTTGCTTTGCCATCAGAACTGCCTCTCTGGTGCCTTTACCTTTCCTGAAACCAAACTGATCGTCATCTAGCACATTCTTAATTTGCTTTGCCATTCTTGTGACAGTACTATTTACAAAACAGTCCTAGGTTGCGGAATGATCTTTATTAACCTAAGAACGGTGCGTTTCGCCCGGGTAGCGGATCATCACGTTATGTTAAAAAATCAGAAATTTTCTACCAAAAAGCATCCGACGAGAAGGCATGATACTACATAAAAAGTAAGGCAACCTCATGGAGGCGACGACAGGCATATCCGTGCAGAACAGCACCTCGCGCACAAGCTGTAAATAGCCGTTCAGTACAATGGCCCCAGAGGCTCGTCCGTGTACATGGAAGAGTGTCGTGGAGACGGTGAGATTATCTACTATCTTTTGCGACTGTAATGAAGATCGTATACTGATCAGCCAGAACATTATGACCGCCGACCTACTATCGATATAAACCCGTCCAGTCATAGCACCGTCATCTGGCGAGGAATGACTACTAGTCTGTTACACACATCGTTAGTATACAGGGTGATTCAAAAAGAATACCACAACTTTAGGAATTTAAAACTCTGCAACGACAAAAGGCAGAGCTAAGCACTACCTGTCGGCGAATTAAGGGAGCTATAAAGTTTCATTTAGTTGTACATTTGTTCGCCATTTCAGCCAATAAAGTTTTTGGTCCCTTTTTCTTCGAAGGTGCTACTGTAACTGGACTACAGTATCTGGAGATGTTAGAGAATTGGCTGTTCCCTCAGCTCGAACAAGAAGCACAACAATTCATATTTCAGCAGGATGGAGCGCCACCACATTGGCACTTATCTGTCCGTAACTACCTGAACGTCAACTACCCGAGGCGATGGATCGGCCGCCAGGCAGCCCGTGACAGAGCACTTCATCACTGGCCTCCAAGAAGCCCTGATCTTACCCCCTGCGATTTTTTCTTATGGGGGTATGTTAAGGATATGGTGTTTCGGCCACCTCTCCCAGCCACCATTGATGATTTGAAACGAGAAATAACAGCAGCTATCCAAACTGTTACGCCTGATATGCTACAGAGAGTGTGGAACGAATTGGAGTATCGGGTTGATATTGCTCGTGTGTCTGGAGGGGGCCATATTGAACAGCTCTGAACTTGTTTTTGAGTGAAAAAAAACCTTTTTAAATACGCTTTGTAATGATGTATAACAGAAGGTTATATTATGTTTCTTTCATTAAATACACATTTTTAAAGTTGTGGTATTCTTTTTGAATCACCCTGTATTATCAGTGAGCGTGCTGTCCGTGTGTAGAATGGGGAAGGCGGGCGATCTATCAGAGTTTGGCCGAGAGCAATTTGTGAAGGCCCGGAGCTTGGCTCGAGCATTTCGGAGACTGCACGACTTGTCGAGTGTTCGAGTGTCTTGTGGCGAGTGACTTCAACATGTGGCGAGACAAAGGCGAAACCACGTTCAGATATCATGGCGTTGGGCGAATTAGAGATGTCGGACGTCGTATCCTGGGCAGACAGGATAGGCGACGAACTGTGGCGCAACTAACATCACATAGCAGCGACATGATGATGTCATGGTCTTAGTGCAATTGTGCAGATACGACGATGTTAGAATTCCAGGAATGCTGATGCCGATGCAGCGAGTTTCTGCCCAGAACCCACAGTGACCCTCTATTTGTGCGTGTGTGTTTTAGTCTCATTACACTTCAAGCAAAATCTCACTGAAAGTATTAACTGCTGTACAGAAAAATTTGCAATTTATAAAAAAATGTACCAAATTAACTGACCAAGTAAACTTGTCGTCTTCTCTGATTTTCAGCCTCTTTTTTCGCAGTTGCAGACAGAAGAATTGTATAGGTTAGTTACCGTATTTTGCAACTGTGATGAATGAATTATTAAGCGTTAATATTCTAAAGCATCTTCAGTGGTCACTTTACGGTTTTCTTTTTCTTTAACAATTTTGTTGTATAGGGTTTGCTACAGTTCGCATGCTTTGCTTATTACTATAAACAATTTTAATTCTTATCGTTACTCTCAAATTTTTTTCTTGTTCATTCTTGTTGTTCTTTCACGTGTATCTTTTGGGTATTCAGCACACAGCACTTTCACTGTGCTAAATATTTACGTTTCTATGTCGAGGAGAACTACTGTCCTCTCGTCATTTCATGTGTTTTGTTTAGCTATAGTGGAATACGTTCGTCTTTTGTGTTGGTAGTGGCGAAAGTATTTGCTATCGCTCTGTGAATGTTTATACTTTCTGACTTGAAAGTGTGCACTTTTCTTCTTTCTTTGGGGGTATGATTGTCCTTGTTTGTTTGTTTGTGTGCTGTGTGTGTGTGTGTGTGTGTGTGTGTGTGTGTGTGTGTGTGTGTGTGTTTGTCTATTTGTATGTTTGCAAGGCGAGCTAACATGCCTTGACTATTGTCTGTGTAACTTATTGTTTTACTATGATTCAGTGGTAGACGATCTAGAGTGGTGCTACTGCCTAGTTTCTCACATTATTTCGCAGTGTCTCCACAATATGTCTTGTTAGTTTAAATAGCGTCTGGTTGCTGATGTTTGTCTCGTGTCTCTTTTCTGTTATTGCCTTTTGAATTTAGAAGTTCTCTTGAAGGTTTAGAATGTCTCTTGTTGCTGAATATGACTGTATTTATGTCCTTTACTACTGTGGTAGGGTGCTAGTTTCCTTGCCTGAGATGTTCTTCAAATGTAGAATGGCTGGTACCATATTTTCATGCTCTTTTGCGTTACTTATATCTCATTTCAAAAGTTCTCCCTGTCTGTCAGTACAGCTGTTTCACAGCTGTCACTGCTCAATCACAGCTGCTTCACTGGACTACATACACGGGAACGACAGCAAGAATGAAATAAACAACGGAAAAACCGTGAGTGACGATAAGAATTAAAACTGTTTATAGTAGGAAGAAAAGCATACGAACTGTTCAGGATCCTATCTAAAAGAATTAAAAGGGGAGGAAACGTGTTTCTAGAGTGACCACTGAAGAAACCTTAGAGTGTGGTGCTGTTGTATATCGAGAGGTTGTAACAATGGAAAATTGTACTGAAATGCAGGAGGATCTGCAGCGAATTGACGCATGATGCAGGGAATGGCAATTGAATCTCAATGTAGACAAGTGTAATGTGCTGCGAATACATAGAAAGAAAGATCCTTTATCATTTAGCTATAATATAGCAGGTCAGCAACTGGAAGCAGTTAATTCCATAAATTATCTGGGAGTACGCATTAGGAGTGATTTAAAATGGAATGATCATATAAAGGTGACCGACGGTAAAGCAGATGCCAGACTGAGATTCATTGGTAGAATCCTAAGCAAATGCAATCCGAAAAGAAAGGAAGTAGGTTACAGTACGCTTGTTCGCCCACTGCTTGAATACTGCTCAGCAGTGCGGGATCCGTACCAGATAGGATTGATAGAAGAGATAGAGAAGATCCAACGGAGAGCAGCGCGCTTCGTTACAGGATCATTTAATAATCTCGAAAGCGTTACGGAGATAATAGATAAACTCCTGTGGAAGACTCTGCAGGAGAGACTCTCAGTAGCTCGGTACGGGCTTCTGTTGAAGTTTCGAGAACATACCTTCACCGAGGAGTCAAGCAGTATATTGCTCCCTCCTACGTATATCTCGCGATGAGACCATGAGGATAAAATCAGAGAGATTAGAGCCCACACAGAGGCATACCGACAATCCGTCTTTCCACGAACAATACGAGACTGGAATAGAAGGGAGAACTGATAGAGGTACTCAATGTACCCTCCGCCACACACCGTCAGGTGGCTTGCGGAGTATGGATGTAGATGTAGATCTAGATGTAGATGTAGAGTAAAGCGAAACGCTTCTGAACTTAATAAGACTTTCATTACAGTTGCAAAAGACGGTAATTAACCTCAAGAACCTGACCAAGGAACCTGAAATAATAGCACAACTCAATAACGATGACAGATTCGTTACGGAACGTCTTCGTTGCCATAGCGGAAAGGCGCCGCTTGCCTTTGGCTCGCCAGGCGGGCGAATGGTAGAAGGGTCTGCCGAGAAAAATGGTGTGGTCTTTCGGGAAGAAACCTTGTAGCTCAGGAGAAATAATGTTGGCCGCGTCTGTTGTGACATGGGAGGCCGCACCGCTGCCCAAGGATGCTCTTATGTAGTGGATGTGAGGAACGCGGCTCTAATGCGAGAAGCAAAGGAAAGCTGAAGACAAATAAGGACCTGAAGCGGGTCGCATTTCAGACCTTACCCTCTGTTTACTCCTGGTGAATAAAAAATAAGTTCACAGACGATCATAAAGGTATGCCGGGTGCGCTGGCGATTACTTAAAGGCAGGGATACATAAGGGTAGCTTACTGCAGAAAAAGAAGCGTCACGGAGAGAATGTCGGAAAATGAATCGCTCACTTAAAAGACGTAGTCATAAAGCTTCAATTATCACCTCGAAAAATTAAAGTTGCGTAATTAAATTTTTGCTTGTTTGCAGGTACACATCTACTGCCCTGATATACACTGAAATCACCAGGCCGAGGAACAAAACAAAATGGCACAAATGGCCCCACCATTTTGTTCTCACCCCTTTAGCCGCGTGATACAGGCTGTGCCCCCGAAATTTCAGTGTGTACCAGGACGGCAAGCAAATAAATATTTCTTAATTTAAATTTATTTTGTCAGGGTGATATTAAAAATTCATGACAATATACGACAATCATTAACGGTGTTCATTAACCGAAATGTAACTTATTATACCATGACAATGCATTTACGTTAGGCTAACGATGGGATAGGAAGTAAACATTCATTGCGTGGAAGCTACATTACACACTGCCAGAAGGCGCCGCACGCCAGACAGCCTCAGCGTGGCAACATGCAGGTATTATGATCAGTCGCCACATAGGTAGGCCACATAACAAAAATCACAACATGCTTCTCCTGCTAGAGCTACAAATAGTCGGATCCATCCGCCGATAGTTACATCTGCCGCCACAGAGGGTACTGACATCACCGTTCACCAGATACTTGGAGGCATAATAAGGGCAGACGGCGCTAAAGGCTTACGCTGTACGTCGCTTCGAAGCTGGCGTCGCCATGTTATATGCCCCAAAACGTTAACAGACTACTATTTACAGTTGCATCTTCTCCTTAATTTTAATAGTGTGTGCCCAAAGTCTCTAATGAAGCATCAGACTGGCATTTTCATAAAGTTTTTCCGGTCTTGAATCCGTATTTGATCCGGTAACACGACGCATTTCAGCTCGTTAATGTAATTTTTTTATATATGTTTTGAATAACCAAGAGGAGAAGTATGTGACATAAAAAACTGCTTTTGTAATCCAACAATTCCCTTAATATGGACTGACGGAACTGATGCTCGATCTCTTCTCGGAAATACTGAGAATATGTTTGGCTATGTTTGGTAGGTTTCCAGTCTCTCCTTCTCTCTGCGTTCGCCGATAGAGCCCTAGTAGGATTTATATGAAACGCAAAATCAAATGTAAATAAAATCACGTCAGCAAAAGTAAAAAATGCAACGAAAATTCATGCGTATAAAAGAAAATATCACTTGGATGAGTCAACTTACGAATGAAACCCAATTTCTTTACACATTAGACTATAATCAGAGTAATAATTATACCCTTAAATGATGCAAAATGGCATTTTTGTCCAAAACACTTCCAACAGAAGGTAATGTATGGGGAAACTAACATGGTCAACACCGGCTTCAAGTTTGTAACGTCGTGATAATCCCCCTTATGCATGGTGCACTTGAACATTCTTCCACCGGTCGTAGATTTAAGCGACCGCAGCTCTACGCTTACCCATTTGCCGCACAGTTATGAATGAGCTACCGTCAGCAGTCCTCGGGCAGTCATTGGCGAGCCGGAGCTTGTAATTTATCACTGACAGCAGTCCAGACCGAACTACAATTAGATTAGTTCGCCATCGTTTACTGAGCTGGGTTAGAACAGTGTTCAGAAGTTTTATACCGGTGCCACGCTATCACAACAATGTATATATGCAGACTGAAGCGACGAACGAAAATTTGTGGAATATGGGAATTGAAATTTGAATTGAGGAGGGAGGCGTACAAGGGTAATCCGTACAGTTCTACAAATCCACTGTGCCACAGTGGCATAGTGAGCAGGGTACGAATCCCGGCCTTGGTGATAATTTTCATTCTTCACTTCAATCCACATATATACAACATAGAGGGCTGAGACTTGCTAAAGTTTCTGGAACCATACATTTATTGTGAACATTATTTTACTAAATGATTCTTAATTGTTTTTCATGGCATTAACAACACTATTTTTGTTACAGTCTTAACTCTCCTGTGGCTAGCGTGCAACTTCGCCGTCTCAATATAGCGACCACGTCTTCTTGTAAGAGGTTCGCTTCCTGCTACCTTTAACTTGGCCAACAAACATATTTGGTGAACACAACAAATATGATGCCTACTAACATGTTTATTTTTAAAAGACCCCAGACACCACTAGATCTAAAAATTGATATTCCGCTTTCCCCTCTCACTATGTAAGAAGTCGATTAAAATACCCGTGCAGCACGGGATTAGCCGAGCGGTCTTAGGCGCTGCAGTCATGGACTGTGCGGCTGGTCCCGGCGGAGGTTCGAGTCCTCCATCGGGCATGGGTGTGTGTGTGTTTATCCTTAGGATAATTTAGGTTAAGTAGTGTGTAAGCTTAGGGATTGATGACCTTAGCGGTTAAGTCCCATAAGATATCACACACATTTGAACTTTTAAAAAAAAAAAAATACCCGTCTAGGTACAGGAATGACTAGGTGACTACTTGTGGGCAAATAACTGCGCTAACACGATTACGTAGGTTGCAACAAAAGCACAAAAAATTCCAAGGAATGTAGGGGGTGTCTTGAGAAATAAATTGAGGACAAGAATCCATGTCCGGAACATCATCCAAAGACTGAGCCGTGTGCGCCTTGTGTTCTTGCCGTTCATAACTTGGCGTCTTGTAATAGCGGTAGTGGCGTCTACTTTCCTTCTGCACTGTCGGATAGAGGCGCTATAGATGACGACAGAACCCAGGATGTTCGAAGTTGAGTGAACCAGTAGTGAAACCTCCACTGTTTAAGATCTCGCTGTTGTTTGCCTGTTGCTGCTCCCAGGATCAGTGAGACCAACTGCAACAAGAGGAGCAGGTTGGCGGAAGCTATTAGCCGCCTTCCGCTGCTTGATATTAGTTTGAATTTGGTGTTGTTATTGGTGAAGTGCAACCAGCCGTATCCTACTGCCTAGTGGCCACTAACGTCCCAGTTACCTGTCCTGGAGTTTAGCGTAATTTGCGGCAATGTACTTTTCCTCGTCTTGCCGATGCTATCCGGCATGGCGTGTAATTTGACAGCTTCCTTGATTGGGGTAAGGATAATTGTTTTCCTTGTCTACCACGGTTATAGTAGTTCCTTCTGCCTTTTGGTGTTTTAAACGCAGGATTCTGGAGACGCAGTCAATCTGTCACTTCGACCTCGCCTGAATTATTCCGTCATTGTACTGGTTATCTGGTGTTAGGTGGATTTGGTAAGAGGGTTGATCGGCATTTAAACCGTCTCTAGTTTGAGTTGCTCTCCTTAGGTGAAGATTACTCTTGGCTGCCAATCTCACCGCTTGCACAGCTGTAGTGAACTTCCTTAGGTCGATTCGTGGAGCACTGTCTGTGTATCACTCCATCTTACTTGGTCAAGTTGTCATAATTGTTTAAACTTTACCTTAATGTTTTAACGTGTAATTGCCTTCCTTACTTGTAATTCAGACCTTCAACAGTTAATTGTTTGTAACACTGCTTGTGGCCTTCAGCCGACAAATAATTTACAACTCTTTCTTAATAAGGCCTTCAGCCATTACTATAGCTTTTTACGGTTTTTGGATTGTTTAAGAAGAAAATATCTTAGTATTTGTTAACGTGTAACTGTTTTCCTCACTTATCATTCAGACCTTCACCTGTTGAGTGTTCTGAAGTTGCTTGTGGCCTTCAGCCGACAAATAATTTTGAATTCTTTCTTAGTAAGGCCTTCAGCTGTCAGTGTAGTAAATTCCTTTAAAATGATTGTTGAAAATTATTTCCTCAAATAAAGGGTATGTGTTTACTGTAGCCAATGGTAGCTGATTACGGGCCCATCCACAACTGTTGCCTTATCCTACCTCTCCCTGACTACCTACCAGGTCTCGAAGACGCTATGAGGCGTACAATTTACAGGGGACAACGAAGTGAGTTGCGATGCCGCCCCCCCCCCCCCCCCCCCTGTCGTCACTGCACTGACTGTTAGTGGTCTGTGCTGCGATTTTGCAACAGGCGTGGATACTTTAGACGCCATCCAAAGCAACATGTAACTGTTTTTCTCACTTATAATTCAGACCTTCAGCTGCTGAATGTTCTGAAGGCCCACTGCGATGAGTTCAGTCCGCTGTCCGTTAGTATCGCAGCCCACGTTTGCTTCAGAAGCAGTTGCCTGACGCAGAACGTTCGCCATTGTAAATTCGATGCTATGCGTCGTTGCTGGACTACGTTCCCAGACTATGGTCCCCATCCAGATTCGCTCCTCATGACAAGCTCTACAAAACCTTGACGTCTGTCAGCGTACTTTTGTTACACACTGTTTGCATCCACAATTGATCATTTTGATACGGAATAAGCGATTTGCTGAAAATGCTGGGTGGATTAAAGCTGTGTACTGTTCTACTTCTGTCTTTCCTTGAAATTTGACTTTCCCAACTCTTTCGTCTTCCTCTCAAAGTTACTGAGATGGTAAAATGTGTAAGACGCTGTAATTGAAAAGCTACCAAACCTTGAAAGCCTTTAGAGCAATTCAAAATAAATTTTGCACAGCATTCGTCTTAAGTTTCGTATATGGAACCTTGGATGACGCAGACTTATTCATAAAACTTAGATAAAAGTGTGGTAGAACTTTCGCAAGCGCAACGGGATTATTTCATGTGAAGTATTTCTAATCAGTGCAGATTATTGAGTGTACTCGCTGCCTAAACGAAGACCAAACGTTTAATGAATCTCACCTTATGGGTTCGATTCATCCAGGGCAAATGAGCTTGCTTATAATAATAACTACTGCTGTAAATTATGTCAAACTGCTACTCCAAACTGCATCTCATGATTTACGTCATGGAGTCCTTATCCAACAGCTGAAAAATCGTACGAAATGTAGAAAGCACGCAAATTTGTAAACGGATAGTTCCTTTGGTTCTGAAAGAAACTTCACACTAAAATTGCGTTAGCTGTCATTAGGATACCTCGTGTCAGTATGAATCAACAAAGCCACGTGGTTATGGAGGAATATAAAGGAAAATTCTCTCCATCAATGAAAATTCATAGGAAAATCAGAGATCTTTCTTCAGGACTTGTGTCACGTGTTGTATATGTTATATCAAGCGTCTTAAGCGGAAGGAAAGTATGCTTTAATTGAATAAATACCAAAAACTTACATGTAACGATGTTGTAATAAGAACTTTTGAAGTACATCGTGAAAATGTCAAAAATGTTTCTTATGAAAAAAAACAGTACGGCTCTTAAAATGTTATAATGTTAAAGCAATATTCGCAAAAATTTGTAATTTTAAAGCTAGAAAGAAATAATTTACTTTCTGATTTTCACGTACCTAAGTAAGAGCCATGTAGTGGCTGCAACTGCGTGCACACTTTATCTTGGCCTCACTGTCATCCATTTCCTCCCTATATTTCGACTGATGTGTATGCACGATGTGTACAACATGTCACGTAAACGTAAACATTTGTACAAACGTGCATTTTTACTGTACATAGTGTTTTAACAAACAACAAGTGTGCAGTGCTGCAGGTCTATGTCTCAGAATGCACATTCGCACAAGGTGCTCTTCATATATACATGGTTTTACTTTTCGCAATGCTATTGTAACGTGATGTTTTGTCCACCATTATGACGACACTGCACGAGCGATAAACGCGTAATGGAACACGATTTACAACCAAAAGCTTTTTTGAAGGCATGAAAACGTATAGTTTCCATTTTCTTATTTATAATATCAAAAATATTTTCTCACACATCATGGTGTTAGACGTATTCTACGTAACTGCATTATCTTACAGGTTAAAAGATGACCGTTTCAACAGTTGACACTGGAAGCCAACAATAAAAATTAGTTAATGCGATTAGAAGTTTTTTCTAGAGTTCTAGAATGTTTGAATATAACTAGTACAGAAACGATGGTCTCACGTGGGCGGTATAGATCACTAAGCCAACTGACACACAAGCTCACAAATTATTTATTCACCCAATAATATCCAGAATGAAAGGCACAAAATCGTGCAAGTGCCTTTTTCTTCTCACGAATGGGAAAGCTATAATTGGATATCCCATCCATATGTCCAAGTGGATTCCAACAAATAACAAAGAAATAGTCACTTAGCAAATAGTCAAACACGTGCTTCGAGAAATTACTTCGAATTAAAATCATTCGAAATATATGTTCAACGTATGAGAACCGTGAACCAGTTGCGAGTAAATGCCACTCTTAGCATCTGCATCATGCAGCAGTCTTATCCAATAGTACCAAAGAACTTTCTGAAGCACCGAAACACAATTGTCTTCTTCCAGAACTTCCAAGCTACACCGAGGCTCGACCAAGGAGCAAATGCGTAATTTACTCGGTTCAGAGCATGTGGGTATTACTGAATTTGACGGCGTGACCTCTCATTGCCGCACACCGGTCAAAATACCTCTGCTGAAAGGCCACGTCAAGCGACGGGGAGCTCTTTTCAGGATGCCTATCGACTATTAAGGTACGCTCAAAGACGTTATGTTCACTGAACTTCGCAAAGAAGTGACTTCGGCAGGGCGCGGTGGTGGAGAGTATATGATCTGTGAAGCAGCTTGTGGCGAGGTGTTTCAAAGTTTATTTCAGGAGGAGAGGTTTTCCAGTTCGTGTCGAACTATACTGATTTAGTATTTCCATTCTTTTAAGCACTTGAGGCGAATGCGGGGATGGTTAATTGAAAACGGTGACGGTTGATTTTGCTTCGCGATCACAGTGCAGTCAGAGTAAGTTCTCTGTTTTCGACACCACTGTACTCTAGCTTCCTCTTCTTCGTACCAAATGGTTTGTTCTGTTTTCCGATTTAATCAGCGTAAGTACTACATTATCTAATTATGGTTCACAGGAAATCTAGGGTTTCATACAAATAATTTGATGGTGTTGTTGCCACTTGGTAGTTGTTGGCTGGAGAAACAACGTCGTTGTTAACATGTAATGTGCGAAAACCAGTTCATAGATGTTGACCACTCATGCATTGTGTATACGATTGGAGTTAACTCCCTCAGCGTCAGTTAAGGCCTGAAGATGATGTTCTGAAGCACCGAATCTGGTTGTCATATAATAAGTAACTACGTAAATACCGCTGTAGGTGTTCTATTTTATTACATAAGGGAACCGCCGAAGTCCCTCAAAACTCCAATCAGAAGGATGAACATGCAAAAACTTACATTAACTATAGCAACCCCTTGTATCGTATATGTATATCCGCTCAAATTTTTTTTTATTCGTGTCAGAAGCACCATGGATACAGGAATATAAAAAAAATGAATAGCACACAGAAAAAAAATTAAAAAAATTAATTACAGGCATATGAAAATATATATAAATATATATACAACTACGTGTGCACAGAAACAAAATGTTATAGGCATTTGGCCCATAAGCGGGCTACGTCGACAGCATTTGGGGTTGCCAACATCAGATTCTCTAAAGTGCAGTGTGAAGGACATTCAGGGCAGTTATACATGTGCTGGGTCGTCTGCACCTCTCCACAGTCGCAGAGGTTAGATGTAGTAGAATATCCCCACTTCAGAACGTTATCTCTTGACCGTGCAGTGTTGGTGCGTAGCCTGTTTAGTGATCTCCAGACCACCCAGTCCTCATCGTAACCTGGTGCCAATTCTTCCTTTGGTTCCATCCAGTGCCCTTCTCCCGGCCACTTCCATCTCTCCACCATAGATCCAGGTTGGTCGCTAAAATCTTCGGTTGCTCTGAGAAAACTGCGTCTAGATTTCAAGCGTTTGGTGGCTGGCTGAGTTTTGTGGAGGGGGTGGCTATCTGCCATCTCAGCCCTCGCTCTTTCACTGTAGGCTGCCGCTTCTCTTCGCACTGCAGGAGGTGCAATCCCAGCAAGATGGTAGAGCTTGTCTGTTGGAGTCGGTTTCAGACATCCAGTGACGAGCCTGCCGGTCACGTTCAGAGCAATGTCGACCTGTTTAGCGTGGGTAGAGTTGTACCAGACACTGCTTGCATATTCGCCTGATGGGAAGCAAACTGCTAGAGCTGTGGTCCTCACTACCTCTGGCTTTGCGCCCCAGGAGGAGTTCGTTATTTTCCGAAGAATATTATTTCTGCCGCTCACCTTCATTTTGGTGTTAATACAGTGCTGTTTATAAGTCAGAGCCCTGTCTAGGGTTACTCCTAGGTATTTGGGGTTAACACAGTGTTCGAGGAGTGTGTCCTTCCAGAAGACACGCAGCTTACGGGATGCCTGCTTGTTACGGAGATGGAAGGCGCAAACTTGTGTTTTGCTAGGGTTCGGCTTGAGTTGATTGTCGGCGTAGTACTGACAGAGCATGTCTAGCGCATCCGTGAGCTTTGTATCAACATCCTCAAAGGAAGCACGGTCATCGGCGTAGATATAGTTTTCCGTACGAGCTGGCAGTGGTTGATCGTTGGTGTATATGTTAAAAAGTAAAGGTGCCAGTACGCTGCCCTGAGGGAGACCATTTTTCTGGGCCCGCCACCAGCTATGCACTCCTTGGAATTCCACAGAGAACCTACGGTTCTCTAACAGACTTCTAACTGTGGATGTGAATTTAAAGTCCCTGGTAATGGCATACAGCTTCTTCATTAGCAGACGTAAGTTGACGGTGTCATATGCGGCTGTAAAGTCTATAAAGGCGACACCGGTTATTTTCCGGTTCTCATAGCCGTCTTCAATCAGCTGCGTGAGGTTAATTACCTGAGATGTAGTGCTTTTCCCTGGGTGGAAACCTGCTTGTTGGGGGATTAGGTAGGGTTCTATGGTACTGGAGAGGCGATCCTGGAGTATTCTTTCAAAGATTTTAAAGATATGGCAGAGAAGT
The DNA here is from genome assembly GCF_023864345.2 of Schistocerca serialis cubense. Classification (NCBI taxonomy): domain Eukaryota; kingdom Metazoa; phylum Arthropoda; class Insecta; order Orthoptera; family Acrididae; genus Schistocerca; species Schistocerca serialis. The sequence goes on from NC_064646.1 coordinate 243,709,673, forward strand.
GATACGGATCGGAAATTTCTGGGGTCATCAGCATTTTTGCCTGGTTTTAAAATGGCAATAACTTTAGCCTTCCTCCAGATTGTGGGAATCTGACCTGTTTCCATGCAATTGCTAAACAGTTTCAGTAGCCATTGTTTAACGTTGGGACCAAAGTGTTTAATCTGTTCAACAAAAATCCCGTCCAGGCCCGGGGCCTTCCTTAGCTTGCATTTCGCTATGGCTTTGTCCAGATCTGCCATTGTGAGAGGGGTGGCCAGAGTTGTATTTTCTTGGTGTTCAAGGTCTCCGACTTCCTGATTTTGGTGTCGGGTTTCCCATTCTTGAGAAGCTGGTGGGCTATTTGGTCGGCTGTGACGGGAGCATGTCCTGGAGAGAAAGTCGGGTCATTGTTGAGACGTTTAAGGAGTGTCCAGGCTTTCTGACTGCGCCTTTTCATGTCCAATTCCTCTATTGTCCTCAGCCATTTCTCTCTCCTGGTTTTAGCTATTGACTCGGTTAGCTGCTCACCCGCAGTGATAGTTTCCGCGGATAGAGGGTTTGCGTCAAACAGTGTCAGGTATTGCTGCAACTGATCCTCTAATTCTGGCGTAAGGCCTTCAACATAATTGCTTCTGCATCCTCTAGGGATCGATTGCTTGGAACACCATTGCACAGCCTTCACGAAATTGTCATAGAATCTTGATTCAGGTGGTAGGTTGTTTACAGATTCTTCCATGAGGTTTTGAAAGGTTGACCATTCTGCTTTCTTAAAATTGTACCTACGGCGAAAAGGTACGCTATGGGGTTTAGCAACAGATGTGATCTGGTACATTATTGGACGGTGCTGGGTGTTTGGTATTGGTGAACAAACTCCTTTTGAGCATTGGGACGTTACTTGACGGCTAACGAAGATGAGGTCCGGGTTATAACCTCTCCCCCATCTGCCACTGTTGTAGGAAGCACGCAGTTTATTGTCATGTATCAGTTTTAGGTTGTTTAGCTCGGCCCAGCAGATCACAGCCGTGCCATTGTCGTCGTCTTCTTGGTAGCCCCACTGCGTACTGTGGCTGTTGAAATCACCGATTACAAAATTAATTCTCCGGTCAAATAATATTTATTAATCATACTTGTTCCAAAAAAAAACAATTTATTTCGTTTTAATATACACTGTATCTTCTTCAATGTATTCTGAACAACGACCATGTCAGCTGTTTGTCATTTTCATTATCGTTATCATCGCTATGAGTCGAGAACAATTTTCCAAGCAGTCGGAAGGGAGTTTATTGTTGTTAATTAGGTTTATTTCCTTCTAGAACATACCTAATATCGTTATGCTATCTGTTTCCATTACTACCAAAGGAAATGAATTGGAATATGATTTTAATTCCTAAAAATCAGTTTTCATCTATGATTCATATTTGGTACATTGGTTCTCTGCAACCTCATGAATACCGCACTTGAAGGGAAAATAAATAATATTATTTCCTGCATATTGGCGTTACCGAAAATCTAATGTACAGTATCACTCAAAGATTACATGGTATACAGAAACTGACGAAAAGTAAGGTGATTAAGGAAAAGAAGAACAGAAAATCAAGAGAAAATTAACACAGCTACTGTGAACACTGGCTGTAAAATACAAAAGCGGTTTGTATAGGGTGACGGTTATTTAACTATATGAAATAAAATCGTCATAACTTCCGAACGGTTTGCATTAGAACGTTCAGACTTAACGGTTGGCCGCGGGGCATGATAGGAATTAGTATGCGCATTATGGTTTGGCTTGGTGACGAAGCCCACTTTTATTTGGATGGGTTCATCAAAAACTCAAATTGTCACATCTTGGAAACTGAGAACCTGCATTTCGCCGTTGAGAAGTCTCTTAACCCTCAACGGGTAACTATGTGGTGTGCAATGTCCAGTAACGGAATAGTCGGTGCGATATTCCTTGATGGCACGGCGACTACCGAACGTTACGTGAAGGTTTTGGAATATGACGTCATCCTAATTATCCAAAGTAACCCTTGTTTCGATAAGATGTGGTTCATGCAAGACGGTGCTCGACCCCATCGAAGTAGGAGAGTGCTTGATGTCCTGGATGAGCACTTCGCAGACCACATTCTGGCTCTGGGGTACCAAGAGGCCATCGGTGTGGGCCTCGATTGGCCGCCATATTCTCCAGATCTGAACACATGCGACTCCTTTTTGTGGAGCTATACTAAAGATAAGGTGCAGAGGAAAACCTCAAACCATTGCTGAGCTTACAACAGCCATTCAGGTCATCGACAGCATCGATGTCCTGACACTTCAGTCGATCATTCAGAATTTCGCTACTCGAGTGGGCCACATAATCGCTAATGATAGGAGGCGTATCGAACATGTCATAACCTAGATCCGAATATCTGTAGCGACGCTTACATGTTGATTAAAGTGCGTGCACGCCGTGCTTTGTAACTACTTTACGGTTTCTTCATACAATTCAACAATCGTCACCCTGCACATGACAAAATTGGAGTGCAATAACAGGCAGCCATTAAGTTATTCATCAATACGTTATCATCAATGTCACAAATCAACTCATTAAAGACTGTTTGTTTTAATTCAGTTTATAAATTCCTTTCAAATAAAGGGCAACTAACATTTACGGTGCGACGACAAAGTAGGTCCGTCGAACATTAAGAGATAGCAAATTTCAGACAGTTTAAAAGTAATTCAGATTGGTTTTCAGGTAGGTGCATTAGGTAACGACCATTCTATCGCGAATAATTCTCTCTGTACGCAAAAATCTTTCATTTGTACAGTAAGGGCATAACATTTAGAAGTGTTTCAAACTGAACCTACCTGGTATCGTTTATACGTAGGGAAGCAGTCTGGTACTGACGAAAGTAGTTTTGGCAGTCACACTTTCAGATGCCATAAGTAGCTGGTCAAGCAAGTCTTCAGATGAGAACAACGTCTCTAGCCCCAAGCTGGATTCAGTCACGCAAGTGCAGCTATTGGGATGGTTACAATCTTTAGGTCATGGGAAGAGCTGCTGTCTCTAGCAAATAGAGCTAACCATGATCGCTTTGCCAGTGTACGATGTATACTATACTATCGAAAGAACAAAACGTAATTGTTGTTGGGGTCTTCAGTCAGAAGATCCTCAGAAGAATGGCTTGACGGAGCTCTCCACGCTTCCCTCCATTACTAAGTTCACGATTACTTACCACCTCATAACGCCTCCTATCAACCAATCCCTTCTTTCGGTCTTGCTGCTCTAGACATTTTTCTCTTCAGTTCGATTCATTTCCTTCTCAGTAGTAATTTGATCTACACATTTGGTCTTCAGAATTCAACTATAGCACTACGTTTCAAGAGCTTCTATCTCCTTTTGTCTGAACAGTTTACCACCTCTGTTTGACTTCTGTTGAACGCTGCACTCCAGACGAATGTCTTTAGGAGAGTTCCTAAGATTTAAATAATTTAGCAGATTTTGCTTTCTTGGAAATCCTTTTCTTCCTAATTCTAGTCTGCATTTTACATCCTCTCTGCTCTGTGCATAGTAAGTTATTTTGTTCCCAGACACTACTTTTAGTGTCTCATTTCCTAATTTAACTCTTTCAGCATCGCCTGCTTTAATTCGACAATATTCAGTTATGCTTATTTTACTTAAATCTTTTTTCAAGACACTATCCATGCAGTTTGTTGCCTATGACAAAACTATAATGTCATATGTCAGCCTCAGTGTTTTGTTTCATCTCTCTCAATTTGAATTCCATTTCCGAATTTCTACTTGGTTCCCTTTATTACTTGCTCAATGTACTGGTTGAATAACATCAAGGATAGTCTAAAACTCTACTGCTTTCCCTTAATGTCTCTCGGCTGTTGTAACTGCAGTCTTGTTTCTCTACAAGTTACAGAGTAACTATGAAAACCCTAACAATACGCAGTTTTGTGTGTTATTGGAGCTGTGCTATACAGTTACTTGTTTCGTGACATCAGTCATCACGGCTAAAGTTATTCTTCGATATCATTTTTGTCAATTACTAATGTCAGTCATTCTACTCCCTAATTACCATTGAGAACAGCTGGGTACCTCACTATGTAATACTCTCGGAGGTTAGCGTATCGATTCAGTTATTACCGTTTGTTTCAAAGGTTATTGAAGTTTCACGTAGCGTGTACAACGAGTTGAAAACGAAATTACTACAGAAAATTAACCTCAAACTGTCACTATACTATTAAGAGTACTAATTTAAGATAATACTTTTCCAGATTTGAAATAGTAAGCTACCTGGTTACTGCAGGCAAAATTCAGAGCTTACTTTCTCATATCACTAACTTTTTGCAGTAAGTATAGTACCGAGGAAAACTGAAAATGAAAATTTGTGATATAACTTGAGAATAAATACGCTTATTCCTCTGCGAGAGACTCCATTCGAGGGAACGATGAGTACAATAGTAATATTGTAAGTGGAGGTTTAAAATTTACTGTTCCCAGAAAAGGTGTAATAAGTTTGATTGCCTCATTTTAAAAATTGGAATATTTGTTTCTCTAGAGAAATCGCTGATAATTTTCATGGAAATATAAATAATGAATGGCCACTGATTCATATGTCTATGATCAAATGGCGCATCCGACTTACGCACTTCGGTAAACACGTGATGCCCATTGTTGGCAGTTATTAAAATACACTCCTGGAAATGGAAAAAAGAACACATTGACACCGGTGTGTCAGACCCACCATACTTGCTCCGGACACTGCGAGAGGGCTGTACAAGCAATGATCACACGCACGGCGCAGCGGACACACCAGGAACCGCGGTGTTGGCTGTCGAATGGCGCTAGCTGCGCAGCATTTGTGCACCGCCGCCGTCAGTGTCAGCCAGTTTGCCGTGGCATACGGAGCTCCATCGCAGTCTTTAACACTGGTAGCATGCCGCGACAGCGTGGACGTGAACCGTATGTGCAGTTGACGGACTTTGAGCGAGGGCGTATAGTGGGCATGCGGGAGGCCGGGTGGACGTACCGCCGAATTGCTCAACACGTGGGGCGTGAGGTCTCCACAGTACATCGATGTTGTCGCCAGTGGTCGGCGGAAGGTGCACGTGCCCGTCGACCTGGGACCGGACCGCAGCGACGCACGGATGCACGCCAAGACCGTAGGATCCTACACAGTGCCGTAGGGGACCGCACCGCCACTTACCAGCGAATTAGGGACACTGTTGCTCCTGGGGTATCGGCGAGGACCATTCGCAACCGTCTCCATGAAGCTGGGCTACGGTCCCGCACACCGTTAGGCCGTCTTCCGCTCACGTCCCAACATCGTGCAGCCCGCCTCCAGTGGTGTCGCGACAGGCGTGAATGGAGGGACGAATGGAGACGTGTCGTCTTCAGCGATGAGAGTCGCTTCTGCCTTGGTGCCAATGATGGTCGTATGCGTGTTTGGCGCCGTGCAGGTGAGCGCCACAATCAGGACTGCATACGACCGAGGCACACAGGGCCAACACCGGGCATCATGGTGTGGGGAGCGATCTCCTACACTGGCCGTACACCACTGGTGATCGTCGAGGGGACACTGAATAGTGCACGGTACATCCAAACCGTCATCGAACCCATCGTTCTACCATTCCTAGACCGGCAAGGGAACTTGCTGTTCCAACAGGACAATGCACGTCCGCATGTATCCCGTGCCACCCAACGTGCTCTAGAAGGTGTAAGTCAACTACCCTGGCCAGCAAGATCTCCGGATCTGTCCCCCATTGAGCATGTTTGGGACTGGATGAAGCGTCGTCTCACGCGGTCTGCACGTCCAGCACGAACGCTGGTCCAACTGAGGCGCCAGGTGGAAATGGCATGGCAAGCCGTTCCACAGGACTACATCCAGCATCTCTACGATCGTCTCCATGGGAGAATAGCAGCCTGCCATTGCTGCGAAAGGTGGATATACACTGTACTAGTGCCGACATTGTCCATGCTCTGTTGCCTGTGTCTATGTGCCTGTGGTTCTGTCAGTGTGATCATGTGATGTATCTGACCCCAGGAATGTGTCAATAAAGTTTCCCCTTCCTGGGACAATGAATTCACGGTGTTCTTATTTCAATTTCCAGGAGTGTATATAACTAATAAAGAGTACCAGTCGTTATGACAACTGAGAACACTCAGTAATCACTACTTTATTTCACTTAAGCTTCTATTCACTACCTCTCCTACTCAGTAACAAACTAAGTGAATGCAGCAGACTTCACATAGTATGAGTTATTTCTTACTTTCAGTGCTAGCACGAGGAGACTGTCCTTCATGTACTAAACAGATTCACAACAGATTGTCTGTGGCAATATTTGATTGAAAATAGTTGTCACATTCCGTGGTGACATTCACTCAATTTATTTTGTTCTTCACAAGGGAACCAAATTATTTTGCTAAAGGAAGCTGGTATTTCCCACTTTTTCTGTATTAATTTTATTTGTTCACAGCTATAGTGGCCAGCACGAAAATATGGCTTCAAGGGAATGTTACAGCATTGCCAGTTTTTTGTAGTGATAGTTACAAATGCTCATAAAAATTCAAAAAAGTAAATAAATATTGGGCAACTCTATTTTTAATCTATAATATGATGGAGTACTTTCCAAAACAAAATTCTCACTAACTGCTTGGAAAAAAATTAAAACTAACGTTACAAGAAATTTTGGAGGAAAATAATTTTTATTTCAACCTGCGGTAGTAACAGAATCACTAATGTAACTGGACTGAAAAAAAAATATGAACATCCTCAAAGTTTACAGATGCATATGCTGCGTCTTTTATTTCGGAAACTTAAAAGAATTCTGAGATAAAAAATAAAATATTATAAGAGGTGTGAAACTGTGCCGACTGTCTAGCGAAAAATGTAGTCACTGATGAATTTTCGTTCTGTAGGACTTCGAAGAAAGTTGCCGCGAGAAAGTTGTTAAGAAAACTATAAAATTGTTTTTGGTAACATTTCAGACATCATTATTATATCGTATCACGTACAGAGACACATTACTTCCGCGATATTCCGTGCGCAGCAGCGCGCGAGTCGTTGTAGGCCGTCGCCATGAGTCTTGTTCGGACGGCTCGCTTTAATATGACCGAGAATATTACCTACTTCCCAAAAATATTTTACTGGCTGCTAATACATATCCTTCGTCATTGCATCCATCAGTCATAACGCCAATATATGCTACGCAAAATTAATTGTAGTTATTTTGAAGCCAATGTTTTCACTGAAGTCGAGCAAAATATTTCTTCGAAAGGTTTTGTGAAACCCAAGTTTTGTCTAAATTTGCTGTGAGCTTATTTTCACTGAGGTCAGCATGTATTTTTTTAGCCGGTGGATAGTCTCCTCTGTCGTAATATCCAAGTTCAGTTCTATGCACGAGCTCTTTGTTAAAATCGTCAAAGTCGGTTGATTTCCCATTCACGTTTGTATCCCTTTCTTGGAAAATCAAACACTCATTCAAGTCTGGAGATTTTGCCAATGACACAGATTTGCTAATACGGCCTACAGTTGACTTGGAGATACCACAAACTTTAGCAGTAAGTTTATGAATTTTGCGCAACATTTAAGTTATTCCTCGCTTCTTCATTGTCGGCTAGATCAGTAAACAACTTGAGTACATCCGATATGATAATTTTCGATTGTTTGCGAATGTCTTTCTGCCATTTACACACACCAACCAGAGGATTACTACAAGTAGGCTGTTGCTCCTGCATTGTTGTTCACCATCGAACACATGTCAAAGCACCTTTCTAAAGACAGTAAGACACTGACATCACACGTGAACACTCCATATAGCACGGTAACACTGAGCTTTCAGATGCTCGGACCTACCGCACTGCTAACGGTACGTCCATGGCAACAAAGGCGAGAGGCGGGCGAATCACAGCCCGCAGCACTTGCTGGCGGCAGGCAGCGCCCGTGACCTTGAGGACTCTACTTTCGTCCCGGCCACTTTCGTTGCAGACTTATAGGCCATTCTCAAGTGATTTTTTGGTTTTACAATAGAAAATTATGCCTTACATACTGAAATGTCAGTGTCTTCACTCGTTTCGGTTCTCAAATACTGTCTTGTGTGTTTGAGAGTTTGATAGCTAGATATTTGTCATTATTAGAAGCATATGGACACCTCTTTATGTATATTAACATAGTGAGTGTCCATTCTTCACCCTTATGACGGCTTCGGCTCTGCTGTGGACTTTTTCGGTGAGGTTGTCGGGAATCTGTAGAGGAACGACAGTCCATTCTTTTCCTCAGGAGCAGAAGCCAGAGAAGGCAATGATGGAGACCGGGGTCTGGAGCGAAGTCGACCTCCCAACTCATCCCAGACGTGTCCTACTGGGTTCAGGTCGGAACTCTGGGATGGCCAGCCCATTTCAGGAATTGTTTTGTCCACAAATCATTGCATCACAGATGCTGCTATATGACCAGCTGTCACTGTCTCCAATCTTTCCTCTTCTCTATGTAGTACACGTTGCTGTAGAATGTACGTATCATTCCGCATTCAGCGTTTCTTTTTAATTCTCCCTGACTACCAATAACATCACGAAATCATGACGTCACCTGTGCGATACTTCACCGTTGTAACTACACATGATGTTAGGTAACGCTCTACAAGCAGTGGCCAAACACAAATACTTCCTTCGGACTGCCACAATGTATTGCGCTATTTATGATTCCAGATCACTTGGGCCGGCGGGTGTCCGAGCGGTTCTAGGCGCTTCAGTCTGGAACCGTGCGATCTCTAGGGTCGCAGGTTCGAATCCTGCCTCGGGCATGGATGTGTTTGATGCCCTTAGGTTATTTAGGTTTAATTAGTTCTAAGTTCTAGGGGACTGATGACCTCAGATGTTAAGTCCGATAGTGCCCAGAACCATTTGAACCAAATCACTCGTTTTCAGTCATCCACTGTCGAATGGTGTCGCTCTTTACATCACCTCAAGCGTCGCTTAGCATTAACTACACAACTGTGTGACTTATGTGGGGCTGTTCGACCATTGTCCCCCATTCTTCTTAACCCATTACGCACAGTCATTGTGCGAGCTTCACTGCTCTTAGCACTTTGGAACAGACGAGTGATTCCTCTGTCGACTATATGCGATTTTCTACAGCCACCCTGTGCTGTACTCTGCAGTCCCTGTCCGTCAGCAAGTGATGTCTGCCTCGCCTTGGTTTGGATTTATTCCTTCCCGTTTCCACTCCACAGTCACATCCCCAGCAGTCGACTTCAAATGTTGAAATGTCCTGATTTGTTACTCAGGTGGCATCCAATGACTCGTTCACGTTAGAAGTCCCTAAACTCTCCTGACCCACCTATTGTGCTTCTCTATTGCCAACACAACACTCCCGTTTCTTTATATTGGAGGCTCCACTTCTCGTGATCAATTCCGCATTACGTAAAAGTGTCCGGATACTTCTAATGAAATATTGTGTATGAGACAGGCAAAGTACCCTCACGTACGATATAGGCGAAATACCGTCGCATATCCGTAGACAGGTATATCTCTGGTCGTAGCTCGATGCCAGTGTCTTGTTTGTCCTAAAATAATTTCTGCACAACCGCTACTACTAGCAAATTATTTACAGTACTATTTCATTGCTTATTATCTATGTCTGATTTGATTTATTTCATGTATTACTTTCATATTCAATTTTTGTCGGTATACAAATGAAACAGTATAAGTAGAAGCTGAAATATACAAATTGATTTTCATTTAAAATAAATTTTATCCTGCATATTCTAATAACTTTGTCACTAACAACCATACCTTTGCGAGAATCAGGTGTTCTACCCAATATCTGACCATTTGTTAAGCACTGTGGGAAGAACAAAAAAGTTAACTGTCCCCTCTTAATGCTGACTAGATAACTTTCCAGCAATATAACATATTCTTTGGTACGAAATTTGTCTAAACCTTTGCAAAGCGTAACGCATAAGCGTGACATAGCTTCTTAACGGCGCAAGTGTCCTTGGAGAGTATTGTAAACTTCCTGGCGGTGGTTCACTCGACGTTTGCAGCAACATCACGACAATCCTTACATTCAATGTATTTTTCCTTCGTGATTTCTAACTGGAACTACAAAAAATATCACTGAATTTGTCTCACTGAGATCTGCTATTTTAGCGGCTAGAAACATTAGTGTGTTGAAACCGGTTATCCAGTAAACAGTATTTAAGCGATCTTGGCTTTTGAATTATTTCAGAAACATAATACACTCCTGGAAATGGAAAAAAGAACACATTGACACCGGTGTGTCAGACCCACCATACTTGCTCCGGACACTGCGAGAGGGCTGTACAAGCAATGATCACACGCACGGCACAGCGGACACACCAGGAACCGCGGTGTTGGCCGTCGAATGGCGCTAGCTGCGCAGCATTTGTGCACCGCCGCCGTCAGTGTCAGCCAGTTTGCCGTGGCATACGGAGCTCCATCGCAGTCTTTAACACTGGTAGCATGCCGCGACAGCGTGGACGTGAACCGTATGTGCAGTTGACGGACTTTGAGCGAGGGCGTATAGTGGGCATGCGGGAGGCCGGGTAGACGTACCGCCGAATTGCTCAACACGTGGGGCGTGAGGTCTCCACAGTACATCGATGTTGTCGCCAGTGGTCGGCGGAAGGTGCACGTGCCCGTCGACCTGGGACCGGACCGCAGCGACGCACGGATGCACGCCAAGACCGTAGGATCCTACGCAGTGCCGTAGGGGACCGCACCGCCACTTCCCAGCAAATTAGGGACACTGTTGCTCCTGGGGTATCGGCGAGGACCATTCGCAACCGTCTCCATGAAGCTGGGCTACGGTCCCGCACACCGTTAGGCCGTCTTCCGCTCACGCCCCAACATCGTGCAGCCCGCCTCCAGTGGTGTCGCGACAGGCGTGAATGGAGGGACGAATGGAGACGTGTCGTCTTCAGCGATGAGAGTCGCTTCTGCCCTGGTGCCAATGATGGTCGTATGCGTGTTTGGCGCCGTGCAGGTGAGCGCCACAATCAGGACTGCATACGACCGAGGCACACAGGGCCAACACCCGGCATCATGGTGTGGGGAGCGATCTCCTACACTGGCCGTACACCACTGGTGATCGTCGAGGGGACACTGAATAGTGCACGGTACATCCAAACCGTCATCGAACCCATCGTTCTACCATTCCTAGACCGGCAAGGGAACTTGCTGTTCCAACAGGACAATGCACGTCCGCATGTATCCCGTGCCACCCAACGTGCTCTAGAAGGTGTACGTCAACTACCCTGGCCAGCAAGATCTCCGGATCTGTCCCCCATTGAGCATGTTTGGGACTGGATGAAGCGTCGTCTCACGCGGTCTGCACGTCCAGCACGAACGCTGGTCCAACTGAGGCGCCAGGTGGAAATGGCATGGCAAGCCGTTCCACAGGACTACATCCAGCATCTCTACGATCGTCTCCATGGGAGAATAGCAGCCTGCATTGCTGCGAAAGGTGGATATACACTGTACTAGTGCCGACATTGTGCATGCTCTGTTGCCTGTGTCTATGTGCCTGTGGTTCTGTCAGTGTGATCATGTGATGTATCTGACCCCAGGAATGTGTCAATAAAGTTTCCCCTTCCTGGGACAATGAATTCACGGTGTTCTTATTTCATTTTCCAGGAGTGTAGTTTCATAAAATACCGAAGTTGATGCCTGCATTACAGTTCTTAATGAACTTGCCAGAAAGCGCTGCAGTTTTTTTTTCACGAGATCCTTGGCTACGAATCGCACCGGTGAACACAGATTGCAAATGTGTTTAACGCATCAAAAGTAAATTGAGATGATAAAGTTCGGCACCTCACTCTACATATTGTGAACAGTAACTTCCCTGTAAGACCCTCCGTACCCCGAAATTACCTTTACATCCGGCTTCTCGTCTCGTTAAGTATGACGCGCTGTCTTCAAGGACATTATGAATCGATGATAAGTTTCTTAAATAAAGTAAAAAAAAAACTGTGCGAACCTGTACTAAATGCCTTCCAGAAAGTAAGGAACACGGCATTAGTCTAAGCGCCGATGTCCATGTTGATTTTTCTAGAGGATATTAACGTTTTCCAAACGGTCATAAAGGATGAGCGTAAAACATGTTTCATAATTACACAGCAAACTGACGTCAACAATCTAGGCCTTTAACTTGTGAACATATCCGACGATCCTCCTTGAGAAGGGGAAAGTTCCACACTTTTTCCTAATTAGTTTATAAGCTGTGCTGTTGCAGAGACCAACGATAAAATCCTGCTAAAGGATTATCTTTCATAAATTCTGTATAATCTCACAGATATTCAGTTCAGGTGTGTTTCCATTGCAGAAGTTACAGCCGAATGCCTTGAATCAGATTTAATTAAAAGCCTGTACGTAGAAGTCACACCTGTAAGTAACTTGTGTTGCAGCTGGATGAGAAATTTAATTTTCTCGCCCACATTAAATTAGCATGCCCTAAAGTTCTACAATAACGAATAAAATTGTTAACACTGCACAACAAATATGCGGTGCATCTCTAAAATGTTTTCCACCTCTATTACGAGGCGATACCAGTAAACAATTGGGGCAAATTCACGTGGTCATCAAGCAATGTGGCTACTTTCACTTCTGTACCTCAACAACAACGTATGACAAGCCATTGATATGTCTGTGTGAACAGGCCTGCTACTCCCAATAAACAGTATCAGGCTTGTATACACATAAATATAAAAAAACTAAACTCCGTCCGAACGGGCCTTGAAGGCCCAAAGGTATCGACCGACCGCCGTGTCATCCTCAAGCAACAGGCGTCACTGGATGCGGATATGGAGGGACATGTGGTGAGCACACCGCTCTTCCAGCCGTTGTCAGGTTTCGTGGCCGGAGACGTTACTCCTCCATCAAGTAGCTTCTCAATTGCCTCACTATGGCTGAGTGCACTCCGATTGCCAACAGCACTCGGCAGACCGAAAGGTCACCCATCCAGGTATTGGCCAAGCCCAGCAGCGCTCAACGTCGGTGATGTGACGGGAACCGGTGTTACCACTGCGGCAAGGCCGTTAGTACATAAATATTAGAACCACTGAAATAATTAAAACTGTCTACGTCCAACCACTGCTTTCTTCAGTAAACATACTCAACTCTCATGCCACCAATGTACAATAGACCTAGCATGTACCACTGCCCCAATCAGAGACTAACAACGGAACCTCGTTTATCCATCACCATCGATTTCTCTTAGATTTATGGTATATACAGGGCTTGGTCGAAAATGAAAGTGAGATCTTCAGGTGACCAAGCGCCTAAAAAAAAAAAAAATTCGTCTGGTCAAGAGGGGCATGAGTCGTTTATCTTAACATACATACCGGGCAGGGGGTGGGGCAGTGGATAGAGTACAGAACAGTAATCTAAAGGTCGTGGGGCCAAGTCCCTAAGCGAAAACTATTTTTTCCTTTTTCTTTAATTTTCAGTTTTTACATTACCTACATTGCAGAAATATGGAAATAATGCTCAATATATTGTACTTATTTATATTTTCGTAAAAGAGATGAAAAAGGAAAGACAAAGGAAAATTTTAGATTGCAAGTAAGTTTTCAAGAAAGGATTGTTCTTCCAGCGTCCACGAGGATTCTTCAAATAACTTTGCAAGAACGGACTGTATATAAACCACACAGGACTTCATATTCTCTTAATTTCATTTTGACCTTCAAGCAGCTCTCGGCAGCTGCACAGAAAAAATGGGTTCCCCGTGCTGTTTTGGGCGGCGGATTCAAAAAACAGTGGATGGCTACGAGGAAAAACATAGTAAATGTCGTCATTATTTCATCAAACTCTGGTTAACTTACATCAGTGTCAAAATATGACAAAGTCCTATGCTCAGGAGAACAAATTTCTTTTGTTGGTTGAGTCGTAAAGAAGACAAATAAATCCATAATTACACAACTAGACCTTTCAACGTGAAGAAGGACTGCAATCGTGCGACATGAAAGTGATTCTCACCAAATGCCCTCCTCTAGTGCAACCTTGCGATGCCAGTTTTTGTCGTCAGGTAAAGAATATAATAAAAAAAGCTTCAAAACTGTTCTTATCCCACAGAGAGAGAAAAAGAAACCACGCCCCGAGAAGACTGCATAAAAAAGTATCTGTTATAATCAGGAATTACACAATAAATATAACACAGCTCTACAGTTTATTAACACAACACTGATAAAATAACTCTGTCACCAAGCGCCAAGTTGTAGGCGAACACTTTATGAAAATAATATAAACCGATTCGGATTAAACTAATTTCTGGGAAGCGTAAGGGGAGTGTGAAATTCCGTCGGAAATCACAAGTAAACATTGAAGTCCAAGTTCCAGTATGACAGCCAGATTGTAAGTCCAGAGCACAGTCAAGTAAATGTCGAGCGCTGGTAGTCCAGTCCAAGAGACTAAATAGTCCACCGCAGCGTAGCACTTTCGAGTTGTGGAGCAGAACATGGTACGATGAGTACTGCCTTGTAGACGTCGGTTGCGGAGATAAATAAGGCTCCACAGTTAATTTAGCAGGCGGCTGGGGTCGCTGTAAATTCTGGGCCGCCAATCGCTCTGTGTTCTGGGTGGTCAGTCGCTGTGGTTTAAGCCCGAGCGAGAGTGCGGCCTGCGATGCTAGCACCGGGCTTCCATTGGAGAAGTGCAAGCCAACGATGAGTTCCTTGGCCGCAAGTAATGGAGAGCGCCACTGATCGGTGAGAACATTAATAATAGTAGGTACCACAGGCTCCACTGTACATCACCAGCTGGCCTCGCCAATATTTGTCAAAATGGTGCGTTACGCGAGGTTTGCGGCGAAACTGTACGATGGGAAAGAACCATATAATTTGAAAAATACGATGTTTACGTGGTACCGTAAAAATTACTGTTTTCCCCTTTTTTAAGACGAATATCACACCAGTGCGAGTAAATTATTAATTTTTTATGAGGAGTTCTCGTGTACGTCTTACAACACCTTCCTGAAAAACTACTTGTAATCCAAAATTTTCATTTGCCGTTGTAAATACAATGTACTGAGCAGTTTAAGTAACGTAAAACATGAAAATAAAAACGTTTCCGCAAACGGACTAGACCCACACGACCGTCGGGCTACTGTTCTGTATACTTCTCGCTGCGCCAAAGAGGGTATTTCTTCCAGAATATTGCCCATCTCTAGCTCCCGCTTCCATCACTTTCATTTCTGGCCAAAGCGCGCATGCAACGTATGGACGACATGGGTAATGACATGTAGGCGCTGTTCTCTTCTAATTCCAAATCGATGATTACGACCAACTTCTTCACAGCATATACACTGCTCTGTGGCAATGTCTGGTCTGATGATATCACGTCCTAATTTTTGTAAGCGAGCGTGGGGATTCCTTCGACTAACAAGCCGATTCTCCTCAGCACGCTGTCTGTGATGGAACTGGAACTGCAATTGCCTACTAAGCCTCAGAATGTGGTTTCTCTACTGGTGTGTGCACTTAAATGAACTGCGCTCTACGTGACTGCTGGCGAGCAACATAGTTCCGATAACGCTGGCGGTCTCTGTTGTTGAATTTCGAGGTTCCAACGGTCTCAGTCCGCCTGGCAAGTAGGCTGTCCCGTGCAACCTGCAACGCTTGAGGGAAGGCTAGCTTACAGTGGAGGTGGGATCACGCGACGCACGGTCATAACAGTTATTGTTGGCAGCATAGGAAGAGGCTAGTGACAAAGATGCTGTCTATGGTGCGGGTGCAGCGCACACTTCTGATGTGTCGATCGGATGCATTTGGCACAGCTTCAACTGGCTCACTGTAGGTAGTTGATCCGCGTGTCAGAAAAAGGGTTGCCATCTACTGGATGGTGAAAAACAGGCCACAAAAATTAATGAAGTACCTGAGGCTCGTAAAAATAGTCACATATCCATGTGAGACCGTACTGAGGATTTGGGGCAAGAGAGAAGGGGCTCATCTGCCACTGGCAGGTGAACGTGTTTTTTCCCAAATGTTAACCAACGGCTAGTCTTGTACACTTTCTACATCCGTTATAGCGGAGCCGTAGTTACACCTAACCACTGGAATACTCCGTTTATCATTTCTTGATGGCAAAATGGGGTTTGCACATTCAGTGTACCAGTATCTACGATGCAGTACGTAATGAGCTCGAATTTGGCTTCCTAGATGAAAAAGGTTCAGTCTTCTTACAGACAGCAACAGAGAGTATGCAGACCATCTAACATCTGTCCAGGATAGGCGGATGTGACATATCGTGTAGAAGGAGAACAGCTCAATACTAGCCTAGGAAAGAAAGGAAATAGGTCTGGGGTACCGCCACCTTGTCTTCGTTACCGAAACCGATTTATCTTGCGATTTGAAGGCTAGTATGAAATGGTGACTGGTTCATCAGTTCACCGCCCACCACACGTATCCCGTATTACATAAAGTGATGTGTGTCTAAGTAATACATTGTGAGTCACTGTCAGTTAAGAAGCACGGTAATGAAAGTAAGCAAAGAGACATACTCAAACTAAAACTGTTTCCAACATGCAACAGCAAATGTACGAGAGGAAGAGGAAGGAAGCTGTGTAATTGTTCTGTACCCTGGCGACAACGAGAGGGAGCACTGGACAATATGCTCTTTTCAAAGGAATCATAGTGACGGATGGATGAAGATCGTTTCTTCCGAGATAGTATTCACGATCTTACCCAGTACGCCGGCTAGCTTGGTACCTTCAAGAAGGCAGTATTGTCCTAACAGTCGCCGTAGACCTTGTTTATAACACTAAGAGTCCGACGGATTTAACGAAACTCAAAAGGGCCTTCAGTCCTTCGCTGACTTAGACGTATTTCTCTTCGAGCATTACATAGGAGAAGAGAACCTACCGAAAATTTCCTTCCCCATCAAATAGGGAGAATGTTTTGTTCTTGCTACCTCCTTCTTTCCCTTCTTTTCCTTCCTAGCGATTATCCTCTGTACAAGGAGACCGCTCGTTGTGGAATTAGTTTTGATTTGGCAGTTTATTTATGTTTTAACTTTTCCGATTAAAAAAGATGTAAGGCAGGTATGTAGTTTTTCGAACCTATTGTTCAATATGTACATCGAAGACGTTATGATCGAATGATGGAAATAAAAGAAAGTTTCAGGAGTGGAATTAAAATTCAAGGTGAAAGGAGATCAATGATAAGATTCGCTGATGATAGAAGAATAACATGATATGCTGAATGGAACTGTCTACAATCTAATGAGTAAGTACAGAATATGTGCAGAGGGTAAATCGAAGAAAGACGAAAGTAATGAGAAGTGGCAGAAACAAAAACAGCGAGAAATTTAACATCAGGATAGATGATCACGAGGGAGATGAAGTTAAGGACTTCTGCTACCTAGACAGCAAATTAACCAACGACGGATGCATATCAAAAGCAGGCTAGCAATAGCAAAAAAAGGGCATTCCTGCCCAAAG
This sequence comes from Schistocerca serialis cubense, assembly GCF_023864345.2. Lineage (NCBI taxonomy): Eukaryota > Metazoa > Arthropoda > Insecta > Orthoptera > Acrididae > Schistocerca > Schistocerca serialis. Next base: position 243,727,081 of record NC_064646.1, read on the forward strand.
TAACTCTACTAGTATCAAAAAAGACACTAATTTGAGGAAGAAATATACGTTCGGAGAACAGCCTTGTATGGTAGTGAAATATGAAGTCTGGGAAAACCGGAACAGAAGAGAACAGAAGCATTTGAGATGTGGTGTTACAGACGAATGTTGAAAATTAGGGAGATTGATATGGTAAGGAATGAGGAGGCTCTGTGCATATTCGGAGAGGAGAGGAATATGTGGTAAACATAGAAAAGCAAAAGGGACCGGATGACAGGAAATCTGTTGAGACATCAGGGAATGACTTCCATGGTACTAGAGGGGGTTGTAGAAACTAAAACCTCTAGGGGAAGGCATAGATTGGAATGCATCCACCAAATAATTGAGGACTTAAGTTGCAAGTTCTACTCTGAGATGAAGAGGTTGGCACAGGAGAGGAATTCGTTGTAGGTCGCATCAAACCAGTCGGAAGACTAATGACTCAAAAAAAATCATTTCGTCGCCAGTAAATGTGGTTACTGCGACTTCGTTGCTTGACAACAGCCTACGAGGTGCCGCAGATATTTCCGTGCGAACTGGGGCGCTACTCCCAACAAAAAGTATGGGGAACCCATACATAAATATTACAACCACCGAAATAACTACAAATTTCTTTGTCCAAAATACTGATGTAGTCAGGAAAACACTCAACTTCCTTGTGGTCCTTCTACAAACAATTCCAGTCTGTTCCACTATCTCGTTCAAAGATTATGACCAAATCGCTAAGTACGTCTTTCTTCTCCCAGACGTAGACACTGCTGCATCACGACATCTTGCACTGTCTCTGAATCGCCGAATTCACATCGAACTCGTCGTCGGCGAGCATGCCCATTCCGTCGACGAAAATGTCGATACTTCTCGGCAAGCGGACGGCAATGAAACCGCTGAGCTCGATGGAACTGGAATTGCAACTGCCCCTTAAGCCGCGGAGGGCGGCTTATAGCCTGGTGATATGAAACTGCGTCCTACTTGTCCCACGCGACTGCTGACATGTGACATACGGACATACGAGTAGCTGCTGTTGTGTTGGCGACCTGCCTTTGTAGGCCACTCGAATGAGCAGCCGTCTCGCTCCGCCTTTTGATTAGGCTATCCCGTGCAACGTACGTTATTAGAGGGAAGGCTAGTCTGCAGTGGACTTGCCACGCCGAGACTCGACGTCACAACAGTTTAAACTTTTATGGCCAAATGTCCGTTTCGTCAAAGTCTTTGACTAACGTAAGAGAGGAAATTCGTGTGCTTCATGCATCTGTGAATTGTGTCTCATCGTACTGGTTGTGTATCCCGTATTTCTGAGGCAAAGATTGAGAACGAGCACAGTGTTCGATCAAAAGGGCGGACGAAACGACTTAAAAACCACAATTAGGCTGACCGGTGTAACTGACAAGTGGTCGTAAATCTGCAACATAGATTCGATATGCGCCGGTCTCAGCTCCTAGATAACAACGTTTTTTTATTTTCTTTTTCTGTAGTTCCTAAAGTTTTTCTTTCTCCCCTCAGACTTTATCATTTCTCTCGCCACAGATTCCCTTCCCGATTCGGCTTCTCTAACGTTACTTCTTGTTTATACAGTAAACTGAAAGGAGAAAAAGAAATTACCTTGGTTATTAATAACCGCTTCAATGGTATGTAGTCATTTATTATTGGATCACTACCTGTTTCGTGGCACTTCGGGTGAACATTGACGAAAACCTTAGAGCATAAAAGCTCGGAATCTTTTTGCCCAACATTCGTTGGGCAAAACCTGAAGATAGTGCCACGAAACAGGTAGTGATCCGATAATAAAAGACTAAACATAGCTGAACCAGTTATTAATACCCAAGCTGACTACTCATAGCTGCGGTTGCCCAAACTGCAAAAAAGAAATTATTTTTCATTCAGTCTCAGATATGCTGCAATGACATGAAAATTTTTTTCTCCTCCATTGACTGAAAATAGTAACAAGTAAATCTGCAGCTTCTACTTATATCTAAGGTAAGTTCTGGGTCTGTATTATTCTAGACTCAACGTCTTGGTGAAGTCCAGGTGGGAAGGTTCAAATAGCTCTGAGCACTATGGGACTTAACATCTGAGGTCATCAGTCCCCTAGAACTTAGAACTACTTAAACCTAACTAACCTGAGTACACCACACACATCCATGCCCGAGGCAGGATTCGAACCTGCGACCGAAGCGGTCGCGCGGTTCCAAACTGAAGCGCCTAGAACCGCTCGGCCACACCGGCTGGCCAGGTGGAAAGGATCTTTAGTATGCATTATACGGTAATAAGTAATACTGCATCTTCTACTTGTGTCTAGGTTAAGTTGTCAGTCTGTATTATTCTAGACTCAAAGTCTTGATAAAGTCCAGGTAGCAAGGATCTTAACTATGTTCTATATAATGAACATATCCCAATTACCAGGCAAAACTGTTGTTTCCTCTGCGATATTACGTCCAGTCTAGCATGAGTATGTGGCCAACATGTATGTGCGTTTCACTGGATCTCGTCGTTACAGAATAGGTTCTTTCTGAATCCATTTCATAGTCTCCATGCAACCATTACATATAAATCTGTGTTGTGCTGTGTTCAGAAACTGCAAAATGTGACATTTTAGGGATAGTTTCATTTTGTACAGTTCTTCACCTGTGGTGACTGTACGGTATTTTTGCTACTTGACACAAACTTGTTGTGTCCAAAATTGCAAAATCGAACTTCAAATAATTCCCCGTACTGTCGGTCATTCCTATTTGGCGAATTTCGTTTCAGTTCTATTCCTAGAACGGGTTGCTGTCAACTCACTGTACAAATTTTTGTATGTGGGTTTACTCTACATAACAGCGTGTAAAATGTGTACGAGGTCTGTTCAAAAAATTTCGGAACTTCGTCCACACCATTTTCTACGCTTTTCTTTTACTTATTGTGTATGATCTCCTTCGAAATAGTCGCCTCCGTAGTCGATACACCGTTCCGAACGCCATTTCCACTTCCGGAAGGAGTCTTTGTACACTTCTTACTGGATCGTGGGAAGCACGTCTGCGAATTTTCTCTGATCTCGTTAATCGTTGCAAATCTTTGTCCTTTCGACAGGGGTTTCAAATTTGGAAATAAAAAAAAGGTCCGCAGGTCTGGAGTGATTTGGTTTTTTGTAGAGTAGTTACGCACCAACAGAGATGAATGTGCGGGTGCGCTATCGTGATGCAAGAGCCATGAATTGTCTCGTGCTACATTTGAGGCCCGTCTCCTTCTCATATTTTCTCGCAGACGTTTCAACACGTCCCTACAGTACCATCTATTAACAGTTTGTCCGTGTGGAACGGATTAATGATGAACTAATATTTCAGAGGCAGAAAAAACCCATCAGCATGCCTTTGACATTTGATCTGATCTGACCTGACCGACGAGCTTCTTTGGCGTTGGAGAATGTTTCCCGACCAACTGCGGAGACTGAACATTGATCTCAACATCATAACCGTAGATCCACGTCTCATCACAGTTATGACTCCGTTAAGGAACATCTCGTTCTCATTTGAGCCATCCGAAAGCTCTTCAGAGACTGCGAGGCGAAGGTCTTTCTGGTCTTAACTCGTGAGCCGTCAGACGAACGTGACGGCAACACAATGCATTCCAAGATACTTTTAATGACGTGATACAATTTAAATGTTACATTCTTCTTCAATCTCTCGAACAGTCAGTCTTCGATTGGCACCTACAATTTCGTTGACATTCCTGATACGAGCGTCGTCATTAGACGTCGAAGGGCGTCCTGAACGAGGGTCACCTTTAACTTCCGTCCGACCATTTTTAAACCGTTTGAACCATTCGCAACACCAAGTATGGCTTAAGTACTCATCACCGTAGGCTTCCTGAATAATTTGGTGTGTGTCTGTAAAGGTTTTCTTGAGTTTCACACGTTACTCCTCTACTCAATACAGCACTGAAAATTAACGAACAGACATAAAATAATGAAACTTCCGATAGCTATACATTAAGTAAAGGCGTGGCAGTGATGCCAACCGCATTTCGCTCTAACCCACCTTTGGCGTGAAAATACGAATGTTTCGGAATTTTTTGAACAGACCTCGTATAATCATGAGTAAGTTGATTGATGGCATATTGTGCATGGGTTATTAGTGTTTGAAGGGGCACTTCGTTATTCTGTTTTCGCTGTCATGTAAGAAAGTACGAGTTTCTTTAAGGTGTGTTGGTGTACAATGCATCATAAGACAAAGGTATCCTTACTGTGGGATAGCTTTGTACGAGGGTATTTCAAGAAGTAAGTTACATATCATTACGGCAGGCCAGGTAAGTTTCACTGAATTCTCCGCTACACCTCGTAGTGACACAGATAGAAGACAAGGTTCTTCAATATACTCACCATGTATGTGCAAGCAACGGTCTGAACGCTCTAGCACACTGCTTGGTCAGGCAGCCATTATAGAACCGCTGTCTGAACGTCCTAATCGTTTCCACATTTTCTTTTAGATTGCCAAAAATATGGAAACTGCGTGCTGCAATACCTTTAGTGTATGGTGGGTCAGCATTCCGGCCTCGGTCAACTTGTTGGCACCAATTCACAACGGCTGGTCACGTCACTGCATTTGGGCCACATAACGCCAGAATTTCATGTTCAGTCTGTGTGCAATTTGGACGGTTTTGACGAAAGAACCGTACTGTCCCGCGCGCTTGCATTCTGGAGTGTGTTTCTAACTGCCGTACCACTTTATTCGCACTCTGTGATGCATCTGTTACACGTATCGCAGTAGAACTGTGTCTGCAGGAACATGTATTCTCTTCTGATTGTCTTAGCGTGTTATGATATGTGTAATTTACTTTCTGAAGCCCGTACGGAGTTCCGAAGTTAAAGCACTACGTGCCGGGTATGTGAAATACAGGTATCAAGAAAGAAATATGAATGTGTGACTGAAGCTTTATTTAGATACATTGTATTTCTTCTTTTTCTCTTTTATGAAATGGCACGAAGTGTCAACTGAGAGTAATAATTTTATTGTATCGTGGCTAGAGACTATAATTAACGAACGACACTTCTAGAAATATCTAGAAGACACACAATCATTTTTTCACAAATGGAACTAGCGATCTTCATCTTTTTCCTTTCTTTATATTTCAATCTTGATGCATTGCGTATTTGCTTCAAAACACTTAAACCTTCCTAGTGTCCTGTGTAATGAATACAATTTTATATTTATTTCTCTATTTTTACAGTGGCCGCTTAGAAACGACTGAGGGTGGATTGTTCGGTGTTATAATGACCGAACACTTTACGTCCTCTTTCGTTATTTATTCTGTATTACAAAGCAGAACCACTCTGTGATTTATTTGCCGATTATTTCGTAGTTCTCGCACATAATTTCACGTAAGAATTTTGTCAACTGATCGGCTAGCAATGACCAAACAAGGACGTAGTCAAATGGTTCAAATGGCTCCGAGCACTATGGGACTTAACTTCTGAAGTCATCAGTCCCATAGAACTTAGAACTACTTAAACCTAAACAAACCTAAGGACATCACACACATCCATGCCCGAGGCAGGATTCGAACCTGCGACCGTAGCGGTCGCGCGGTTCCAGACTGTAGCGCCTAGAACCGCTCAGCCACTCCGGCCGGCATGGACGTAGTCAATTTGCACAGTGGAGTGAAGTCCACAGTCCCACATTTTAAATTTTACGATGAATTCTTTCATAAATGCGTGGTGATTTATAACCATCGATCACTTTGTATCATTGTATCTAAAAAGAGACTAAATTTTATTCATCGTCACCGGAGCTTTCTCTTTCTCGTCGCGGTAACTGAATTACGCAAAATTTCTTGGTATTCAGATTACCTTCACATCGTGCCCAACGGTGAAAAATTCTAAGTATCTCAGAGGAACGTGTAAGGTGGCCCCTGGAAATATTCCCCTCCACACAAACAAGCAATTCAGGTTTGATACACTGAAGAGCCGAAGAAACTGGTATACCTGCCTAATATCGTGTAGGGAACCCACGAGAACGCAGAACTGCCGCAACACGACGTGGCATGGATTAGACCAATGTCTCAAGTAGTGCTGGTGGAAACTGGCACATTGATTCCTGCAGGACTGTCCATAAATCCGGATGAGGTGGTGGAAATCTCTTCTGAACACCACGTTGCAAGGCACCCCAGAGATGTTCAATACGTTTATGGCTGGGGCATCTGGTAGCCAGCGGAAGCGTTTAAACTCACAAGAGTGTTCCTGCAGCCACTCTGTAGCAATTCTGGACGTGTGGGGTGTCGCGTTGTCCTGCTGGAATTGCCCAAGTCCGTCGGAATGCACAGTGGACATGAATGGATGCAGGTGATCAGACAGGATGCGTACGTACGTGTCGCCTGTCAGTGTCGTATCTAGACGTATCAGGGGTCCCATATCTCTCCAACTGCACACGCCCTACACCTTCACAGAGCCTCCACCAGCTTGAGCACTTTCCTGGTGACATGCAGGGTCCATGGATTCATGAGATTGTCTCGAGACCCTTACACGTCTGCCCGCTAGACACAATTTGAAACGAGACTCATCCGACCAGGCAACATGTTTCCAGTCATCAATAGTCCAATGTCGGTGTTAACTGGCGCAGGGGAGGCAGAAAGCTTTGTGTCATGCTGTCATCAAGGGTACACGAGTGGGCCTTGGGCTCCGAAAACCCATATCGATGAAGTCTCGTTGAATGGTTCGCACGCTGACAGTTGTTGATGCCCAACACTGAAATCTGCAGCAATTGTCGGATGGATTGTACTTCTGTCACAATGAACGATTCTTTTTAGTAATCGATTATCCCTTTCTTGCAGGATCTTTTTGTGGCGGCAGCGATGTCGGAGATGTGATGTTTTACTGAACTCCCGATATTCACGGTACACTAGTGAAATGGTAGTGCGAGAACCTGACTTCATCGCTACCTCGGAGATGCTTTGTCACATAGCTCGTGCGCCGACTTTAACACCACGTTGAAACTCATTTAAATCTTGATAACTTCCTTTGTAGCACAGTAACCGATAACTGCGCCAGACACTTGTCTTATGTAGGCGCTGCCGACCGCAGCGCCGTATTCTGCCTGTTTGCATGTCCCTGTATTTGAGTACGCATGCCTATCCAGTTGTTTTAGCGCTTCAGTGTATTTTGCTGATTATAGTCGTGGGGATATGTAGTACCGTCCTGACGCAGTTTATTTTACTCAAAACACATACAGGGTGTTCAAAAACAGCTTTAAAACGTGTAAAGCCGTTACAGGGAAGGATGTACTAAGAAATAATTGTTAAGAAAAATATTCGACACGTTACACCGTTAGCATTTGAGTGAGCCACTCATGAAGTTGCGTGCACAAATTCATGTGGCCCGCCAGAGACGGTATCGCCAAACGTGTTCTATGTTTGGTTTTTCTAAAACCAAACAAGAGACAGACACAAAAATTGGACATGGGACCATAGTGAGGATCGAAACCGTGCGAAAGGCTGAGCTGCCTCTTGCGCTATCATATACGCTATGAGAACAACTGACACTAATTGTATCTGGCAGGATTCTTGAATCCGTGCGCAATAACCTAATTAGTTAACTTGAATATTAAATGACGCTGAAGGGAGAACTTTTTTTCTTAACAATTATTATGTCTCATGCCTTATATCCTTTTTATCTTGCTTTTATGAAAATTAATTATTATACCTCTATTTATTCACGTCTCACATGTATTTTAGCCCCACTTTGTTATGAATAGGCTTTTTATCTCATATAGTTTCCATTTTATAGTGTACTATGAGACCAGAAAAGTTAATATGTACCTCCGCATATCTATCTTTTTAACGTTTCATACTTCCATTTCTGTAAATTAACAGAATAACATTTATGTATCCTAATGGTCTTTTTTCTTATTATTAACGACACGATGCCGCATATGTATCAAGTTTCTAGAAGCTGATGTCCTGAAAATGTCGACACTGAGCTGCCACTCTGCCACTATGGCACCCCGGAGCAGCAGCTGGTCTAGTGCTTCATGTGTAACAACGTTTGGTCTCAGTAATGGCGCTGGAGAACACTAAGTAACTTTCCTACAGCGTTTATTTACCACCACAAACGTCTTTGATGATATCGACCTGAGTCGATACCATGACAACGGCGTCCTTTACAGTGCACACTTCTATGATATGGCGGCCATCTCAACCTTCACGTTGTCTAGGCAACGACATCGTTTTTGAAGTCTTATCGGAGGGCACTGCCTGGTAAATATACAAAGGTGCGTCTATATTTCAATGGTTGCAGCCTTTAGTGTAATTTTACCTGACAATTATATCTTTATGGGCAATCCATGAATGGAACGGATCACATTCTTAAACGAATGTAGCATGCCATGCAATAATACATTTAACGCGATTATTATTTACACTCGAATTTCATTTAAACGAGTTGAAGATGACTGAAATAAATAATAACATGAGAGCAATTACGAGAGCATATATTATATTATATTTTCCACACGTACTGCAAAAACGACCTAAATAATGACGGTCGAATAGTTGGAATCGGTAACTAGAAGCAACTTATGTAGGAGATGATTTCTAGTTACTGATTCCAATATTACTGTTTGTTGTGCAAAAATCTTGTAACATATCAGACACGTGCTTAAAAAATGATTTTGTTATTGAACTACAGAATACGCCTAGACTTTCAAAAAACGAAAATCGATACACACATTACTGCACACGCAAAGAAATAAAACGCAAAAATTACCAAACCTTGCAACCGATAATTATATTACACGAAAGTCACACCAGCTACAGTAGCTCCAAATAACACTCATTAAAATCGATACACCAGCAGTGACAGTAAAAATAAGAGAAGTGTAGCAGAAACATCGAAAAGGAAAACATAAAAGTGGCTACATAAAAAGAAACTTACCGCATATGAACTTCCAAAGGAGTCAAGGATCGAGGCTGACAAGAAGAAAATAAGGAGGTAACAAGAAATAATAATGTTAGAAGGTCAAACTGTAACGAAAGAAGCAAAATCCAGAATAACTAATGAAAAAAATAATAAGAAACACGAACTGTGAGGCACGAATGAGGTACCACCCATGTCACTTCTTGCCTACCACCCGCCCTCAATCAGACGCAAAATTTTAAAGTAGTAAAAAAAATGAAACCACGAGTCAGAAACATAAACCCTCCGGCAAAGACACAGCAATACCCCTCGGCCCACCATTGTAACCAGAAAATATTAAAACGACAGAAAAACCTCCCTCCAGAAAAACCAAAAAAGTAGCACTGGCACAATGAAGTAACATAAAGAAACGCAACATAAAACAAGAAAAAATTATCAGACCCATCAACACCTAACAAAACGAGGTTTGTACATTTTGCTGACTGCTTTCATAAATTCAAGAAATAAACAATAACCTTTAGGAACACTCTTCCTCCAACAGTATTCATCTAAATGGCCTTGCAACACAGAAATCCTTCTCTTTCCCCGCCCGACAACAGATTTTACAGCCCCCCAATACCACTCGATAGTATTAGTACATCCCCCCCGTATTACAATCTTTGAACTGAATATTGTGATTCACGACCAAATGATGATAACCCCTTTCACCCAACCCCCTGTACGAAGCAAACCCATCCGACATGACTACAGAATCTTCTTCCACATATTCTTCTATTAAAGACGTCAAGACTTCCTTTGTCCCATTTGGTACAACCCTAAGTACAACATCAGCACAATCTCCTCTAGAAACTACTACTCCAAAAACCCAAAATCGAACAACCTCGTGCCTCCTTTCGTACTTTCTCTTTCCAAAATGTGACTCATCTACTTCAACTTTAAACCGACCCCCCCCCCCCACCAGTGACCCCCAATACTTTATAAATTCCCTGCAGACTTCTCTACGAAACGAGAACCAGTCGAGTACAGTGCCACATGAAACCTCTGCTTCGTGCATGACAGATTTGCGAGAATATTCATATCAAAAATAGTAGGTTAGCATGACAATTACTTCTAAATTCAGCCTCGATCTTTCGAACCACGTCCCCCTGCGTATGGATTTCCATATGTTATTTTTTCTGCACCTCCACATAAATTCGTCGGAAGTTCGTGATGACGCAACCTTCGTCAAAACCAAATAATTTCCACACACTGCACTTGCAAAATTCAGCAATGACGCCCAATGATTACAAAAATTTTATAGTTGATTTACAGTCACTCATTTTCTGAAGCAGAATTTTCGCAGTAAAAACAACTGACTTATCCATAACCAACAGCGTTAGAAATCAACACCTTATAAATCGAGACTACTTACAAATCACGACTACTTCCATTAACAAAAGATGCCGAAACAAATTATGAGATGAAAACAAAACAATCTACAGTGAATTTTTAATATACGCCCGTACCGAGGAAATCCAGAGAAATCATTTAACGTTCATCGACAGCAATCTGCGGCACGAACAAAATAACATCACACATTACGTCATTGGCCAAAGTTGACGGGTGCTATTAGACACTAGAATTGACCCGTAATATCTGTATGTTTTTATTATCACCACTCTCTAGTTTATTCGTTTATCGACAAAACGTTAGTAAGAACGATCTGTTTGTCTTTCACACCAGTGTCAATAGATTACACCGTTAATTCTGTTTTTTGTAAGTTTGTTTATTTTATTTTAACATAAGTGACTACATGCCTGATAATGTTTTAACTTCTTGTGTACTCGTACGTGCTCTACGAGAACTTACTGTGCAAATTTGATACAGTTCTTGTGAAGCGTTTGCCGTTGGCTGGTGATGACGTAATCCTTAGTCGACGAGCGAATTCCACACTATTTAACCCGTGGCTCCACAGCCGACCGTCACTGCGTACGACCGTGGTATTACGAGAAAACCGATGAGCCGCCAGAACTAGTCATAAGGGAAAATGCTATAACCCTTCCCTATCTTCTTTTAATGCCATTTGTAACAGTACTGTTTGTAATTTTTGCTACAGCTTTTCTCTATCTTATTTTGAAGACATTTGTAATAGTACTGTTTGTGACTTCTCTGCTCCTGCCCTTTCAGGGCCAAAAATTCTGAAGATGTCTTTAATATAAGCCGAAAGCGATAAATAAACAAATATTATTGCGATCTCAGCTGTTGATTTTTTAACCTACATTGTTTCTCATAGCCTCCCCTGCAAAACTCTTACAAGCTTTTCAGACTGTTTCTGACCACCCTGTATATTAATGATTTTCATGCTTTGTATCTTCTCTAAATACCTTGCTGTGTAGTCTTGAGTCTATATATCCAAGTTCTTAATTTTATTCTCCAATGAGGCTCAGTCCTCCCTTGTGTGCTTGCCGTTGCGTGTTTTCTGTTCCCTGTGACCTGTTTTGGAGGGCAAAGTTCAGAAGGCGAGATTCCAGCAGACGTGTCGAACAACAGGGCTTTTAGTACAGTATCGGAGAATAGTAGGTATCGACATCCAGCGAGAACGATCAGGCGTCGACCTCCAGACCACACGGGGCAAAGCAGTAGCAGCGTTTCGTCGTCTTGCGCTGCAGCGTCCTCACGGGGGCGACGGCAGTAGCCTGATGGGCGCCTGCGTGCTGGTATGACAGACGTTAGCTGCTGCTGACAAATAACCGTCACAGCAATGCTATTCGGAGCCATTCGGCAGATTGTCTGTGCGGAGATGAACTGAGGCGGCACTGAGCTCCGGATCTCCACGTGACAAGTGACGGTTTGCGAACAAATGATAGCCACCTAGCGGACGCTGAATAGATGTATGATGCGGCGCCACGCCGGCGGAAAGGCTCGACTGAATGAGGCCCGTGTTGATGGCCGGATGGACACACGCAAACAGCACCTTGGCGTTTGTCGACTGGCTACTGCTCGCAGCGGCGTCACAATAGTGGCTCTGTCACAACGCTGGTTCGGCAACCTGCGTAACAGCTTGCTAAAGTGCTGACGTAGTATGGACAGCGGTCAATGTGCCGGTGATTTCGTCAGCTGTGGAGAAACGCCAGCAACTGTCACAAATATTGTATCGCACTCTGGTACCACTAGATCAGCGGTTCTCAGCCTGGAGGTTCATTTCCCATTGAGTGGTAAACTGAGGGGTAAAACAAAAGGGCTCAATTCTGTTTTGGTCACCAATGTTATTATTACAACTTCAAAAGATTGTAATACTGAATACATAGTTACCAACAATTACGGTTTTTCAAATAGTAGCATTAACGTGTGGTACAACGTGCTGGGCGTTATAGCTTGCGAAACGAATGTATGAACAACATTTTTCTCAATAGTCCACCCTTTACACACATTCTTTTTACTTGTACTTTGTACCATTCGTCTATAATAGTGAAACTGATATATATACGTCACATGGTTAAACACACTCTAAGATAAGAAAACAACGCACCACGAAGCAACTATTCGATTGGGATGTAAATTGGTAGATGTGAGGTACATGTACAAATAAACAAGTGATTGCAATTGCAGAAACTGTGAATGATTTACTCAAGAGTAAGAGCTTCACAAATTCACCAAGTCAAGGACGCATTGGCACACCTCTTGCCCTTATGCAAGCAGTATTTCAGCTTGTCGTTGATTGATAGAGATGTTCGATGTCCCCGAGGGATATCGTGCCAGATTCTGTCCAACTGGCACGTTACGTCGTCAAAATCGCGAGCTGGTTGGAGCGCTCTAGCCATAATAGTCCACATCTCCTCAATTTGGGAGACATCTGACGCCCCGTTTTGTTGCCTTCAATGACCTCGGGCTTACATTTCAGCAATATAATGCCCGCCTGCATACGGAGGGGGTTTCTACTGCTTGTCTTCGTGCTTGTCAAACCCTAACTCGGCCAGCAAGGTCGCCGGATTTCACCCCCCGCTGAGAACGCATGGAGTGTTATGGTCAGGGACCTCCAACCAGTTCGGGATTTTGGCGATCTAACACGCCAGTTGGACAGAATTTGGTACCATATCGCTCGGGAGGACACCCAACAACTCTATCAAACAATGCCGAATAACTGTTTGCATAGTGGACAGAGGTGGACCAGTGCTTTACTGATTTGTTCACTCTGTGAAGCTGTTCGTCTTAAAAAATCATTTGTTTTTCTGTGGTAAGTAACCTTACCGATTTCCGTTCCATTCGCATAATTCCTTTCTCGGTGTGCCGGTCATTTTTTATATTTTTTTCTTTCTTAGACTACTTCTCATACAAATCTCTTCTCTGATTTGTAGGTAGTTCCTTCAGTGAACCAGATATTGCTTCACAGTACAACAGTAACTATACAGGGTGTTACAAAAAGGTACGGCCAAACTTTCAGGAAACATTCCTCACACACAAATAAAGAAAATATGTTACGTGGACATGTGTCCGGAAACGCTTACTTTCCATGTTAGAGCTCATTTTATTACTTCTCTTCAAATCACATTAATCATGGAATAGAAACACACAGCAACAGAACGTACCAGCGTGACTTCAAACACTTTGTTACAGGAAATGTTCAAAATGTCCTCCGTTATCGAGGATACATGCATCCACCTTCCGTCGCATGGAATCCCTGATGCGCTGATGCAGCCCTGGAGAATGGCGTATTGTATCACAGCCGTCCACAATACGAGCACGAAGAGTCTCTACATTTGGTACCGGGGTTGCGTAGACAAGAGCTTCCAAATGCCCCCATACATGAAAGTCAAGAGGGTTGAGGTCAGGAGAGCGTGGAGGCCATGGAATTGGTCCGCCTCTACCAATCCATCCGTCACCGAATCTGTTGTTGAGAAGCGTACGAACACTTCGACTGAAATGTGCAGGAGCTCCGTCGTGCATGAACCACATGTTGTGTCGTACTTGTAAAGGCACATGTTCTAGCAGCATAGGTAGAGTATCCCGTATGAAATCATGGCGGTGAATCGAGGAAGTACAGTACAAACTGACGAAACTAAAATGAGCTCTAACATGGAAATTAAGCGTTTCCGGACACATGTCCACATAACATCTTTTCTTTATTTGTGTGTAAGGACTGTTTCCTGAAAGTTTGGCCGTACCTTTTTGTAACACCCTGTATAATAGCTACTACGTTGCTGTAGGCCCTACATAGTACTGTTATTATCTTTACTGACAGTAGTGAGAAAGGAAGCGCTAGGAGCCTAAAGTCTTTCAATTCAATCAGTTCAGTAGTAATGGAGCCCAATAATCAGTGATTTCCAAACAATAAGTATAGTGCACACAAGTTTGAGTGTAAATAGGGATGCATGGTAGAGGTGAAGCGAGTATCGCTAGGGAGAGGAGTTGTGCAGAGGAAAGCGAGTTTTGTAACAGGTGTCTATCATCGTCTAAGTGGGTAACAAGTTTCCTTTTCTGAGAAGTAGCTGTAAATAGCGCTCGCGATGTACTGAAAACTGCCTCACCATTTTGTAAAAAAAAAAAGTTGTCAGGAACGAGTAGTATCAATTAGTTAGTGTTTTACTAAAACACCTACAAATATTGAATGTCATCTACGATATTACACTTCAAATGGCTCTGAGCACTATGGGACTTAACTTCTGAGGTCATCAGTCCCCTAGAACGTAGAACTACTTAAACCGAACTAACCTAAGGAAATCACACACATCCATGCCCGAGGCAGGATTCGAACCTGCGACCTTAGAAGTCGCGTCGTTCCAGACCGTAGCGCCTAGAACCGCTCGGCCACCCAGGCCGGCCGATATTACAGTGCCAGTGTTCTTCTGATTTACGATGCAGAGTTCCTTTGGACACACATGCACTATTCGCGGCCAGACCCAACCTTCCATTTGTCGTCAACCATGCGTCTACAACCTGTACTCCTACATTCATTATGTATATTCCCGTACAGGTGATACATTCTACTTGAACGTTGTTGCTGGGCAAGCGACTTCCAAGTAGAATATCGGGAATGTACATAATGGATGTGCGAGTACAGGTTGTAGACGCATGGTTGACGACACATCGAAGTTTGGTTCTGGCCGTGGGTCGAACGCGGATACACAAATGAAAAGGCAACCATCGAATCAGACTGACAAAGAACTTGGTAGTATGAGCCAACTTATCAGTATGAATTTGACCCCCACTGATATGGACACGTGTACTGATTCGGTAGGAAACGGAGTCATGAACCCGTTGTATCCCACAACTCCTGTAGCTGGTCCTTGATATCCTGGATACTGATACTGTGAAGAAACTGTCGTCAGAGTTGGTCCCTCACATGTTACAACCAGGACAGTTCTGCCGATCTTGCTGGTCACAGGAACAGCTGAACATCACCCAGACAGGTCGTAGAGAGAACGTGCCACAAATGGACAAGCATTGTCACACTGGAAAATGCCCCACAATACCGTCGCGCGAGAGGTAACTTGGGAGGACGCAAAGGTGTCGGTGACGAACTGTTGTGCCGTGAGAGTTCCGTCAGTAGTAGCCGAGACAGGAAGTAATACCCGATGACTCTCCACACCGCGACACCAGGAGTAACAACGCTGTGCCCCTCCGAAACACTGGAAGAATGGGTCCTCGCCGACGATGGTTATCCGGGGCAGCGGCGAAGCGAGATTAATCGCTGAACATACACAACGTGACACCATCACCGTGCAGTGCCTGCTCCCAGGTGATGGCATCACTCCAAGCGTAGCCGATTGCGATATGGTGCAGCCAGCACACCGAGCATGGGACGGTAAATCCCTAGTATGGCTGCTTATAATCTCCGAGCAGAGGTGCGGGATGATAAAGAATGTTGCAGGAAATGCATTACTTGTTTTCGGATGGCAGTCGCAGACGTGAAAGAGGAACAATGTGAAGAACACGGCGATCCTCTCTGGAGGTAGGGAGGGGGGGGGGGGTCAGACGTGGTCGACCACAACTTTGACGACAAGTATGGCGGCGCTCTCGTTCCCATGCAGTCCAACATGCGGCCACTGTCACACTTCAGTGTCCCACACGTCTGGACAGGACCGAGCGAGGTGGCGCGTTGGTTGGCACACTGGACTCGCATTCTGGAGGACGACGGTTCAAACCCCGTCCCGCCATCCGCGATTTCCCCAAACGCAAGTACTGGGATGGTTCCTTTGAAAGGGCACGGCTGACTTCCTTCCCCATCCTTCCCTAATCCGATGGGACGGATCACCTCGCTGCTTGATCCCCTCCCCCGAATCAACCGAAACATCTGGAAATTGCACGATTCGACTAGCCGGCCAAACTGAGATCCACAATGAGGTCCCTTTCAGGTGCTGACGACGGTGTCTCACACGAGTACACTGCGTCTTCGTGTCCTTGACAGTCGTCACTCACCATGAGACGCTGTTCACGTCCCTTGTATACCCTAACATGCCTGGTAACGACACTAAACACGCAGGATCAAACGTAACAAATATTCAAATCGTTCAAGGGGCTCTAAGCACTATGGGACTTAACATCTGAGGTTATCAGTCCCCTAGACTTAGAACTACTTTATCCTATCTAACCTACGGACATCACACACATCCATGCCCGAGGCAGGATTCGAACCTCCGACCGTAGCAGCAGCGCGGTTCCAGACTGAAGCGCCTAGAACCGCTCGGCCACAGCGGCCGGCTAACAAATATTAATTTTACTAAACTAAGACAATCATTATCAATTACACTTTTATTACTTTACAAACCTTCCTTATTCGTTTAGTAGCAGGAACAATAACAGAAAGTTATTGTTTATCGTGTATTTTATTTTTAACTCTGTTGGCTGTTGTACCTGTCACTGAGGCTATATCATTTACATACCCACTGACAGTAGGTGCGAGTATGTGTACGAAGTTAGATCGACATCAGATCTTGTCTTCCAAATGCTTCACTTTTTCTGTCAGACAATGTATATGTTCCTCATTATCTTCTCTGTACATTCTCCCTCTAAAAGGCGCAATACATTGTCTTGTTGTTGTGGGAGAATCTTAGACTCCGTGTATAAATTTGTGAAATAGTGTACGACGTAATTCTTAATTATGTTTTATGAATCCAGACGAAATTATTCCTATTCCGTTATGTGGTTAATGTTTTTGTGTTTGGCACTCTTTTTTTGTTTGACATGTTAAATAAAGATTTTTGCTTCATTTACTAAATCATAGTCATTGCGCACTTCAAACATCTTGCCTTGCAGTCGAGTTATTTCTTCATTTTCACGTTTTTCTATTTGCAAATTCTGTTTTCCTTTTGTGTAAACTCTTTATGCAACTGAAATGGAATTCCATTCTTCGCTTCTCAACAATCTCTTTATTTTTGCGTACGGTATTATGATTACTTTTCTATGTGATTTCATATTTTTCAGCCATCACTATCGGTTGGTTTTGGATTCGAGTTTATTTTTCCGGCAAATTTCGATCTTAAACGCAAACTCGTCGAAGAGCGAGATATTTACCTGCCACCTTTTAACTATTTTTTCTGTTCTGGCTCGTTGATCAGGTTTTCTATTTCTGATTTTCTTTATGTCTTTGTGTCTTGTTTCTGCAGTCCCGGATACGTTATACTGTGATTTTTTTGTTTGTGTGCCAGATTGCTTGAACTCTGTTGTGTTCCTTTGCCGAATACTTCTGGTGGCACAGAAATTTCCCGTCCTGGTTACTCTCCTAAGTAATTGCGTGACTGTCACAAATTTATCTTTCTCTGTCGCTCTCGAGGACGCTGCCGTTCGTCGCAAATTCCAAGTAGCCTAAATCCGTGGACTATGATGTACAAATTAATACGCCTTTTCAGATCAATTTGATTACTTTGACATCGTTATCAATGTTAGAATGTCTATTATGTTTCCTTTCTTCTCCTTATTACTGTAATACCTTGCCGTTGGTAAGTAGTGACAAATCTTCTTCTGGTCAATTAGAAAAGCTACATTTAAAACCCTGACTGATCTTAGGCCTAATCCAGCTTGAGATACAGACAATTAATGTTTTAGTCTTTTTTAGAGACAAATCCTTCGGTGGCACCTGTTTGTTGCAATAGTATTGTCCATGACTTATCATTTAGAAACAAGTATTCCGATTTGCAATGAACTGTTATTGTAGACAGTGTACGTCTGAAACTTTCAATTTCAATTTTTCATATAAGCATTCATCAGCTTTTGCAACTTATACCGCACTCTATAATTTTTCCTAATGCGGAATCTCACATTAGCACCTGCCCACCTGACTTATGTGAGCGTTTTACAAGTAACTACCAGCGACGCGGTGTGCAATGACATTCATACCACGATTATTAGAATATTCGTACGCTGAATAGTTGTTAAACGCGCGAAATGTATGGCGGTGCGTCGCGAATCCGACACAGCAATTTTGACTAACAAAACAGTTACTAATTAACAGTCCACAACGGCCGCTCTGCATGTAAAATGGGAGGGAGGGACCTCACAATATTGTTCTATACACATTTACTCCAGCACTCTCACACACATATTTAAGCAATTAAACATCATCACAACGTACGATATAATGAACAGTTCAAAGCAGTACACGAAAACATTCTGCATGGCCGGTTTTCATGCATTACTATGAATCAGAATCAGAGTAAATCGAAAAGTAGGCATACTAAGTCTTTTTGTGTACAGTAAATCAACATTTTTGAAAAACAGCGAAACCATTCAGCTCTCAGAAACACACAGTTCATCGGATTATTGATCACGCTTTATTAGAGCACTCGTTATTTTAGCTGAAACCAGACACGCGGATATTGAGGACACTTATATGACAGTATTCGGCACACTTTTGAGCAATTAACACTTTGCTTGACTGATGCACAACACAACTTCTCTCAGGTAAGCTCGTTCAACAATCTTTCTACATTACATGGGTGCCCTTGAACAGTACCCCTAATTATGATTGTAATATTGCTTATGAACCATTTGGCAGAGAATTAGCTGCGGAATTGAAAGCAACCATTAACAGTGAGTGGTTCAAATGGCTCTGAGCACTATGAGATTTAACATCTGAGGTCCTCAGTCACCTAGAACTTAGAACTACTTAAACCTAACTAACCTAAGGACATCACACACATCCATGCCCGAAGCAGGATTCGAACCTGCGACCGTAGCGGTCGCGCGGTTCCAGACTGAAGCGTCTAGAACCTCTCGGCCACACCGGCCAGCATTAACAGTGAAGACCTTAACATGCGGTTTTGTTCCAGGTGCCAGACCTTCACTGAATAGCAATGAAGTTGCCTAAAATCCTGCATAGCTGTTCGCCCTGGTTCAACAAAAATTTAATTCCGCCTTCAGTGCGAATGTTCAAATATGTGTGAATTCCTAGGGAACCAAACTGCTGAGGTCATCGGTCCCTAGACTTACACACTACTTAAACTAACTTACGTTAACGACAACACAGACCCATGCCCGAGGGAGGACTCGAACCTCCGGCAGGAGGGGCCGCGCAATTAGTGACATGGCGCCTCTAACCGCGCGGCCACTCCACCCGGCCCTTCAGTGCGTTTGAACTTAACGAATAACTTCCTTTGAAACTAAACGCTGTAAAATTAGATAAACCAGATCCTATGTACTACGGTGCTCTATTGTATACATTTACGTTGTGGCAGTCCTCGCAGAATGAAATTTTCGTGCTCCAAAGTGTCTGAATTGGTGACATTCCCTGAGCAACAAGATTCCCAAGACCTTCTCGAGCGTACTCTCTGAAATCCATGATCGGTGAATACGCAGGCATGAGCATTCAGACGAGGGACATCTCCATCTACAATAACGCTGTGCAAATCACTCTGAAGTGCTTGCCAAACAGTACTTTCCGTAGTTCTACATACAAGAGCTGAACAAACAAATGGAAACATCAAAAATACAAAATATTACCACTCCTATTACGGTGTAGGAAAGCCAGTCGCATTCAAAACAGCTTCCACTCGTCTCGAAATGAATAAATATAGGCCCTGTATATTTTTCAAGAGGATATCATACCATTGGTCCTGCAAATAGCGGCAAGTTCAAGTAACAATGAGGGAGATGGACAGCGATCACACACCCTTCTATCGAAAGTAGATCAGAGAGGCTCAATAATACTGAGTCTTAGAAGATCAGACAATTCTTCCGTGTGTGACCTTGCAGAGAAACCATGTGACCTATGGAATACCACGATGTGCCTGCCTAAATCATCACGGAATCCCTGCCATGTTTCAGTCTTGAGACGTAAACTCCACCGCAGGGAGGACGAGATTAGTCTTTAACGTCCCGTCGATGACGAGATCATTAGAGGCGTAGCACAAGCTCGTATTGAAGTGGAACTTGTTGTACCATTCCAATGTCTTAATAAATTGATAGCACGCAGAAATTATTAGCAAGAGTTTCTTCTCTTGCAGGTAATACCTCAGCTGGTGTCCAAAAGGAGAGAATGGACTAAACAGGATTATTTATTGAATTTTTTTTCTGTTGTGTACCACGTTTCCCATTTTCCTTTCCTTTGTGCGACCTGGACGGTATAAATGAGTGAATGTGTGAAGTAGCAGAAAGCTTTAGGTACAGATTGTAACACTGCATGAATGGTCGTTCTGGGGTAGGGTAGTACCAACCCCCCAAGCGTGAACAAGTTTAGCAGAGACCAAGTTTGCAGGTCAGGGCTAAGATGAGACGTAGGCGCTCGTATTGGCTGTCAGGTTGGCGCGCCACCCCTACCACGTTTGTAAGCGGAACGGTTAGGCGAATTCGGTTGGAAGAGCACTTGTTCCTGGGTCGTGGTGCTGGACAGACATGGAGACGCAGCTCTCGTTTCGGTAATGTTAACGTAGGTATTAGATTGTCTGAAATCTGCTCTGTAATGAAGTCCAGATGTTGAAATCAAGTGCGAAATTATCAGTGAACCCCATAAGGGAACGGATTTTCTTAATTTACTCGAATTTCAGTAGACCTTGCGTTAGTGCCTTGTTCAGGCAACGCACCATGTGCCTTAAGCTCACGGTGACGTTATTGCTCTGAGCTTAACGGAAATTCACTCATTCAATGTATTTTAATCTGCTCTTTCATTTACAGTAATATTTTGGGGATTTTTATTTATTTTCCATATGTTTTCTTTGTGAACTTGCTTTCGCGCCACGTGGTCGGTTGGAGCACCCGCCGCATTGATAAATTGTAGTTTCGGTCTGAAAATATATCGTACACGATTAATAATCATACGATAGTGAGCGAGTGTAAAATAGGGAAGGAATAATCGTGTGTGTCCATATTTTTCTGGGTTTCTGTTGGCTACTGAAACTTGGCCATGTGGTTGAACAGCGTCGAAGTGATGTTTCTTGTGCACCCCCATAAAGAGTTGATTTGTTGGCGATGTTGTGCGTTAAGTAAAATACTCGTGCCACTAGGAAAGGTATCGGATTTTAATGCCCACTGATTTGATAAAGATTTGCGAAATACTCTTCCACCCTGACCTAGTTTTGCTTGTATTGTCTTTGCGGAACTTGTTCTGAGTAATCTATAGTAACTGAATGTAATGACCGAGGGTTAAGGTATATTTGTGCGGTTGTATAGAATTACATTGAAACCAGGTCTGCGCTCCTCTGTCCCATTCCATAATTACGTAGCGAAACTAAACCATGTTAACTAGAGACCGGTTTTGATGATGGACATTGCAAGAGAAACACGACTAGTTGTTGAAATACCATCGGTACTGAATAAATATCAATTAATCTCTACCCTCGACTAATTATTTACTCCTTCCATCATAAAGAATAGGTGGCAGTCAGTACCACAGTCGAATTCTGGATCATGAAAGCAAATAAAAGCTATATAATGCCTATTAAGTCCTGTATAGGTGCCTTCTGTAGTGGTTCGAAAAAATGTGTTATCCGTTGCGTTCAAATTTCTACCGGTTCGTTAAAACCTTCCGCTAGAAATTATTGATACCCAGCCATAACTCGCAGGGGCCAGTAATTTCGTGGACCACACGAATTTAAGAAACCACTTACTACAGACGGTAGCTTGCAGGAGCGGTAGGACAGGTCAAAGCGACGGCAATCTACCTACTTAGATGGACTTACACCACCACCAGTACTGGAAGGTTACGTTGCAGTATTAGGGAAAGACGGGAAAAGAAATAGGCCGTGCCCTTTCAAAGGAACCATGCAGGCATTTGCCTTAAGCGATTAGGTTTTATGGCTAAGGCACCACGTTTTCTTGTTTCGGGCATTTGCAGTGTTGATGTCTGTATTTGGAATTCCAGCTAGCCCTGCAGTTCCCCTGCTTATGGATCTCCCTTCGTGTTGTTTTGATATTGACAGGGTTCGCGAGTGCGAGACTCAGTTCTGCAGTAATTTTTGCAGCTGTCGCTCTCTTGTTTATTGCTAATATTCTTATCAACGAACGTCTTCATAATCACTCAAGACACATTTTCCTCCGCATTGTGGCAAAGCTGATGATGTGTTCCGCATTTTCCTGTATACAGTATAGATTTCCGATACGGTGGCTCGAAACGCCTAACACTTCAGCTCCCTTGGCTCCGGAAGCATCGACCATACAAGCACCAACAATTTACCTACGTTTGAATTCACTTAGCTCCGACATAAAGCATTTACAGCTAGACGGAACACTGTCCTGACGAGGACTGCACTCGCAACGTACTGCGGTGCGCCAGTTGTCAAATCCAGCAGCGCAGCATGCGGGTTCGACTAGCATCTGCATTTTTTGCTTTGTTTCAATATTTTTGTCCAACCCCAGGTATTAGGTTTTCTTTCCGTTCCATACGCATACGGAGCATGGGAAGAATATCTACTTAAGAACCTCTGCGTGCGCTGTAATTGATCTACACTCCTGGAAATTGAAATAAGAACACCGTGAATTCATTGTCCCAGGAAGGGGAAACTTTATTGACACATTCCTGGGGTCAGATACATCACATGATCACACTGACAGAACCACAGGCACATAGACACAGGCAACAGAGCATGCACAATGTCGGCACTAGTACAGTGTATATCTACCTTTCGCAGCAATGCAGGCTGCTATTCTCCCATGGAGACGATCGTAGAGATGCTGGATGTAGTCCTGTGGAACGGCTTGCCATGCCATTTCCACCTGGCGCCTCAGTTGGACCAGCGTTCGTGCTGGACGTGCAGACCGCGTGAGACGCCGCTTCATCCAGTCCCAAACATGCTCAATGGGGGACAGATCCGGAGATCTTGCTGGCCAGGGTAGTTGACTTACACCTTCTAGAGCTCGTTGGGTGGCACGGGATACATGCGGACGTGCAGTGTCCTGTTGGAACAGCAAGTTCCCTTGCCGGTCTAGGAATGGTAGAACGATGGGTTCGATGACGGTTTGGATGTACCGTGCTCTATTCAGTGTCCCCTCGACGATCACCAGTGGTGTACGGCCAGTGTAGGAGATCGTTCCCCACACCATGATGCCGGGTGTTGGCCCTGTGTGCCTCGGTCGTATGCAGTCTTGATTGTGGCGCTCACCTGCACGGCGCCAAACACGCATACGACCATCATTGGCACCAAGGCAGAAGCGACTCTCATCGCTGAAGACGACACGTCTCCATTCGTCCCTCCATTCACGCCTGTCGCGACACTACTGGAGGCGGGCTGCACGATGTTGGGGCGTGAGCGGAAGACGGCCTAACGGTGTGCGGGACCGTAGCCCAGCTTCATGGAGACGGTTGCGAATGGTCCTCGCCGATACCCCAGGAGCAACAGTGTCCCTAATTTGCTGGGAAGTGGCGGTGCGGTCCCCTACGGCACTGCGTAGGATCCTACGGTCTTGGCGTGCATCCGTGCGTCGCTGCGGTCCGGTCCCAGGTCGACGGGCACGTGCACCTTCCGCCGACCACTGGCGACAACATCGATGTACTGTGGAGACCTCACGCCCCACGTGTTGAGCAATTCGGCGGTACGTCCACCTGGCCTCCCGCATGCCCACTATACGCCCTCGCTCAAAGTCCGTCAATGCACATACGGTTCACGTCCACGCTGTCGCGGCATGCTACCAGTGTTAAAGACTGCGATGGAGCTCCGTATGCCACGGCAAACTGGCTGACACTGACGGCGGCGGTGCACAAATGCTGCGCAGCTAGCGCCATTCGACGGCCAACACCGCGGTTCTTGGTGTGTCCGCTGTGCCGTGCGTGTGATCATTGCTTGTACAGCCCTCTCGCAGTGTCCGGAGCAAGTATGGTGGGTCTGACACACCGGTGTCAATGTGTTCTTTTTCCATTTCCAGGAGTGTAGTATTCAAGTTCCCTACGGCAACAGGAAAAAGAGACTGTAATACATTCCTGTGTTCATCACTCAAATGCGCTTTTTGTAACTTTTCAAATAAGAGAGACTGGGGTCGTATAAAGTATGAAAAAGACTCAAATTAAGACTCTACATGCTCGTTTCACGAAAATGTCGAAATTATTACTTGAATGCCATGCTCCATTTCCTTTCTCAACCTAGTTCAAGCGAGTTGCAAGAGCAGTTCAGTTAACATTTGTGTTTGAAGGCAGATGTTCGTTGCTAACGCATATTGTTACCATCGCGTCGCACTATCTGCTAGACGACACTAAACAAGAAAAACACTCGTTTACAGATTTTTTGTACCCTTTTTGGTCTCTCCCTTGAAAAGCAGTGCTCTCAGATTGAATTATGACCCACTGTGGAATCATATTTTCTATCAAATACCAGGAGCAGGTAGTAAGTGAACCGTAGTCTAGGTACTATCGATTGCTGCTCTGTCTTTGACGGGATGTCGTCTGTTTGGCATGCCGGTGTCTTGCCTAGAGGTAGCGACGTGCAAGCTTGTATAAAGGCGTGGTCATGCGCTCAGCAGAAGAGGGACGTTGCCATCTTCATTGGAGGAAGTGTCTTGCGGTGCAACGGGGCAACAGGGTTTTTGGTGGGCCGCGTGAGTATAGTGGTTCTGCCTTGCGGCCGAGAGATCCGTTCCTCCGAGAGAGTTCGCTTGTTGGTATGTTACGAACGTGTTTACCTTTCCTTGGTAGGAGCTGTACTTGTACCGAAGGGAGTCCGCAGTTATGAAGCCGAGTTTCGGATAAGTTTTGTTTGCTTCGTGGTCATGAGGCCACACAACTTTTAATTAGCAAACAACGATCACGGTCCTCTTTTGTTCGAGTTTTCCAACAATGTACTGTGGAAGGTAGAGTGAACCAGAAAAAAAGAACAAGTGCAGCTTCCGTTTGTGAAGAAAACAATCAAGTGGCAGTCGTAGCTGCTGTGGCTCATAATCCACATGTGAGCCCAAGAGAAATATCAAGGCAATCAGGAATTTCACACATGAGTGTTTGGAAAATCCTGAAGCTCCACAAATTTCATCCATATCACATACTGAAATCAGGAATTACCAGGACGATGGTATGGACATGGAAATACTAGGCCCCATTAACTTAGCCTTTTTACAAATTTTAAACTAAATAGTTTCAAATAAAACAGCCGATTAAAATGTTTAAAACGGTTGCAGATAAGTTTCTTCAAAACATTAGGCAGACCCCCAAAAGGTCTGCAGCAAAAAAATTATAATAAAACGGAAGACAGTTAACCAAAGGGCTCTTAGTCGGCAACAAAATTTCGTTTACAGTCCAAGTCAGATAACCTAAAACTCAGCTTGAGCACAGACAGCTAGGACGTGCGACTGCAAGAAATAGCAAGCCGCTCTAGGGAAACTTCGAAAGTAGTGCACATGGCCGCAAGTAAGTCATGCCCATGCGGCGAGAAGCCACCGACATGGAACACTCCCCCAGCAACTTAGTAATAAACAAGAAACTTCATGTCCGGCTGTTGTCCCACTGTCCTCGGTGGGTTACCAGAGACTTGTTGATGAAATGCTGCCAAAACGAACAACCTATGACGGCATCTCCTGCAGTGACTTAGGTACATTGCACGCGTAGTGCAAGTCATCGTCTTCACTACGATGAACGTATTGGCTAATTTACTTATGCAAACACTAGGCATTAATATTTCCTTCTGGAAATATACACTCCTGGAAATTGAAATAAGAACACCGTGAATTCATTGTTCCAGGAAGGGGAAACTTTATTGACACATTCCTGGGGTCAGATACATCACATGATCACACTGACAGAACCACAGGCACATAGACACAGGCAACAGAGCATGCACAATGTCGGCACTAGTACAGTGTATATCCACCTTTCGCAGCAATGCAGGCTGCTATTCTCCCATGGAGACGATCGTAGAGATGCTGGATGTAGTCCTGTGGAACGGCTTGCCATGCCATTTCCACCTGGCGCCTCAGTTGGACCAGCGTTCGTGCTGGACGTGCAGACCGCGTGAGACGACGCTTCATCCAGTCCCAAACATGCTCAATGGGGGACAGATCCGGAGATCTTGCTGGCCAGGGTAGTTGACTTACACCTTCTCTAGAGCTCGTTGGGTGGCACGGGATACATGCGGACGTGCGTTGTCCTGTTGGAACAGCAAGTTCCCTTGCCGGTCTAGGAATGGTAGAACGATGGGTTCGATGACGGTTTGGATGTACCGTGCTCTATTCAGTGTCCCCTCGACGATCACCAGTGGTGTACGGCCAGTGTAGGAGATCGCTCCCCACACCATGATGCCGGGTGTTGGCCCTGTGTGCCTCGGTCGTATGCAGTCCTGATTGTGGCGCTCGCCTGCACGGCGCCAAACACGCATACGACCATCATTGGCACCAAGGCAGAAGCGACTCTCATCGCTGAAGACGACACGTCTCCATTCGTCTCTCCATTCACGCCTGTCGCGACACCACTGGAGGCGGGCTGCACGATGTTGGGGCGTGAGCGGAAGACGGTCTAACGGTGTGCGGGACCGTAGCCCAGCTTCATGGAGACGGTTGCGAATGGTCCTCGCCGATACCCCAGGAGCAACAGTGTCCCTAATTTGCTGGGAAGTGGCGGTGCGGTCCCCTACGGCACTGCATAGGATCCTACGGTCTTGGCGTGCATCCGTGCGTCGCTGCGGTCCGGTCCCAGGTCGACGGGCACGTGCACCTTCCGCCGACCACTGGCGACAACATCGATGTACTGTGGAGACCTCACGCCCCACGTGTTGAGCAATTCGGCGGTACGTCCACCCGGCCTCCCGCATGCCCACTATACGCCATCGCTCAAAGTCCGTCAACTGCACATACGGTTCACGTCCACGCTGTCGCGGCATGCTACCAGTGTTAAAGACTGCGATGGAGCTCCGTATGCCACGGCAAACTGGCTGACACTGACGGCGGCGGTGCACAAATGCTGCGCAGCTAGCGCCATTCGACGGCCAACACCGCGGTTCCTGGTGTGTCCGCTGTGCCGTGCGTGTGATCATTGCTTGTACAGCCCTCTCGCAGTGTCCGGAGCAAGTATGGTGGGTCTGACACACCGGTGTCAATGTGTTCTTTTTTCCATTCCCAGGAGTTTATATTGTTCCAGAATTATGTTAAAAATATTTACATCCCGCCGATCTTACAAAGGTTTCCAGTATGTTTCCTTTGGTTACAAGGCAAATGTCGGAACTCAAAATCCCGCACCA
This sequence comes from Schistocerca serialis cubense, assembly GCF_023864345.2. Taxonomy (NCBI): domain Eukaryota; kingdom Metazoa; phylum Arthropoda; class Insecta; order Orthoptera; family Acrididae; genus Schistocerca; species Schistocerca serialis. The sequence goes on from NC_064646.1 coordinate 243,754,537, forward strand.
AATCTTCGTAATTGGCTCCTTTTGCCTTATTGAAACGATAGAGAGCTATGTGGTGGAGTAGTAAGGTGCTGTACACAATTTAAATATAAATATACCTTCAACATCAATTTATTTACCATAAATAAACAATAACATAAAGTCCGTTTAGTGCTTTTTGACAGAAGCTCCAAAATACAACGAAGATACTTAGTGTTTTAATTAGGGACCAATCACACTTGAACACTACATTCAAAAGAAGAAAATACTATTACAATATTCTTCGTTTGAGTTAAGGAATACCAAAATTTTAGAGCACGCTTGAAAATGAACGTTGCAGAATTAAAAGAGCATATTGTAAAATAATCGCCCTTAAACGGCAAAATAAATCACAACAGTTGCAAGTGACTCATATTAAATCTCCAGTCTGTTAGGGAAGTCAGATTTAAAAACGTGAACGCCAGATTTGAATGAGGCAACAACCAACCACTTACGGCAGCAACTTTGAAGAACAACCATCTCTGCGCAACAACTTTTAATTTCAATTATCCTAATCTACAATACAGAAAACTTACCTGCAACACACCAAAATCTTTAAAGACAATAGCAATACACAGTAGAGGCCTATATAAAAAAAATCAATTGCCACATGTATGAAAGATCATCACCGGAGAACCGCATGACTGATTTGGTTGATTTTTTGTTGTTGTTTTCGTTATTGTCAGGATAAGTTTTGTACAGAAGAAGATTTTTGGAAAGTCCGAAGGGAAAGTCGAAAATTAACATCAGCTGCCGCATGTATGAAATATCATCAGTTTAGAACAGATCGACAGATTTGAATGATTTTTGTCTTTGTTGTGTTCGTAATTGTCAGAACAAGGTTTGAATGAAAGAAAATTTTTGAAAAATCCACAGGAAAAATTGAAAATTAAAATCAGGTGTAAAAAAGCATCACATGCGAACGGCTCGACCGATTTCGTTAATTTTTTTTGTTTTCGTAATTGTGGTTGATAATGGTATTTTTGGTACCAAAAAGAAAATTTTAAAAAATTGCGTTCACTTTGATGGTTCGCGGATTACTCCCTTGTACGGTTATCACTGCCTCGCATAGCCTTCAAAAGCGGCCGCTAGAGTCCGTCTAGGGGAAGAGACCTCCGAATAGCGCGGTGCAGGTATTCGACGGGCAGTTTTTACACAGTTTGGAGTTGGGGGCAGCAGTAGTGCTTGAAGCAGCGGACAATCGGTGCGGATCGGCACGATGACTTTTCCAGGTCGTCGTTCACTCTTCTTCGCCAAGACTGGGCAGAAGGTAAGGTCTGGTTCGCTTACGTTGTGCGCAACTAGTTGTTCAGTTCTGTGCACCGATTTACCGCTCCGCAAGCTGTTTGAACAGATGTTGGTGTTTATGTTCATAGAGTCGTCATGCGCGGCTTATTATTTGCACTGTGATTCTAGGACTAGTGTGTTGTCCTGTCTGCTCTGTGTGGTTTTAAAGTAACTTGTCGTAATTTGCTGGCTAGCGCTCTCTCTCAAAAAATTTGCCATGGTTAATGTTGTCATGGTTATGTAATACGTCCAGTTGTCAAGCATAGATATATCAGGGGCCTACGTCTTCCGTAGGTTTTTTTTTTCAGAATATCTGTGTTTCTTTTAAAATTCTTATGCAAGAGAACCAACTGTTTCTAAGTTTTAACATTTGTTTTCACTATGTTTTAGAAATGGTGGACTTCACTATTATCCAGCCCTTTTAAGCATGTTGTGAGCTCCAGCTAATGGTAAGACCATAGCGAGTTCTCTGTTAGAGAAGGTTATTTCCTAGGGCGTATCAGCCTATTGGAGACGCTCTATAAGTGCAATCATGGTTAAGCCATAACTTTACTTGTAGTAATGATAATTGAAAGCAACACCTATATTGTAATCTAACGTCGGTTATTCAGGACATGCTATCAGTTTCACGGCCAAAAAGCCCCAAGCGTAATCTGCCATCAACGTACGAACCAGAGTGACAAAGATTAAGGAGTCTTCAAATGGAAACAGTACAAGCTATTAAGTCTGTTACGCCAGCATGTGCAACCATCAAAGTCGAGTGCAGGGGGGGGGGGGGGGGGGCAAAATCCACTGGATCCCCATGCTGGCGTAACGTGCTTAATAAGTTGTACTGTTTCCATTTGAAGACACCGTTGGTCTTTGTCATTGTAGTTAGTACGTTGATGACACATTACGCTGGGGGCCTTAAGACGACGCATTTTGGTGGCCAAACTGGTAGCATGTTTTGAATAAATGCCCTTGGATTACAATACAGCGGCTGGTTTCAGTTATTACTCAACCATGTCAGTAAGTTTTGTTACATGGTTTCGCCGAATGGTAAAATGAGCAGTATCTTTCAGTGATTAACTTTTTGATTTTGAATGGTAAAAGTGTGAAAAGCTTAAAGCAAAAACAGATAGTGAATCAATCAATTTAAATGTACTCTAATACTATTTTTGAAGAGGATCGCCCAATACGCCCAGTAGATATGGTTACCGAGGAGATCATTGAAAAATTCCCCGACATAACTCTTGCTGATCGTCACAGAAAGTGCGCGAACTATCAGAGGTCATAGGGGCTTAATGAGAACGGCAATTAATATTCTGACGAGAAGCTGGCGAAGAGAAACCGTCTGTCCAACGGACAGCTGGCTGGTTGCGACCCTTCCTTATATCTATTTTTATGCGAAAACTTCAAGTACAAGGGCTCAATAAAGTGTCTGACCGATTTTAATATTCAATGGCTCTCTTGGTGTCTATGAGAAGGCCACAGACTCATAGCAGTGCCTGATTGCTGTCCTGCTAACTCCCTGATAGTCGACTAAACCACAGACACTTTCACTGGAGAAATAAAATGTCCTTAATAAAGCATGGGTACTTTTTATTATACAGGTAATATCATAATTAATGGCGTACACGCATCGACTTTCGAAGTATACGATACTAAAAGCAAAACAGTCTCAGTAAACACAGGTCCGCAGACGATCTGAGATAATTGCGACTTTGTGGTTACCAGCCACTCTGGCGTGATTCCGTGTAAACACCGCAACTTGGGCTCTGGTGTAGTCTTCGTTTACATTTTAGAGAGCGCACAATACACAGAGTGCCACTCATGTCAGTTGTTTACATAAAGTCAGTTGTGTTGTACAAATACTGGTGGTAACATGGAGCATTACAGAACAAGGGGTAAGCGGATATGCATTTCACACATTATAGGGCTAACGGAAATGCACAGAAAAAAATGGTTCAAATGGCTCTGAGCACTATGGGACTTAACATCTGTGGTCATCAGTCCCCTAGAACTTAGAACTACTTAAACCTAACTAACCTAAGGACATCACACTCATCCATGCCTGAGGCAGGATTCGAACCTGCGACCGTAGCAGTCCCGCGGTTCCGGACTGAACGCCTAGAACCGCTAGACCACCGCGGCCGGCGGAAATGCACAGAAGGGTGCACGCTTGTGAGAAGAAGTGTACCCTCCCCAGAGACATTCCTAGAAAGTCTACAGGGGTGCACCAATACCTCCGAAAAACTAGGAACTTTGCACATCCTGCGGGAGGCGGTAGGCCTGCACGAATTTCACCTGCGCTTGAAGATGTGGTACTGAATACAGTCGAACACTCTCCAGGAATCTCGACAAGGGGACTTGTCGAATATTTTACAGGAATCTCGACAAGGAGACTTGCCACTCAAATTCCTGGAGTAAGGCCAGTAGTATTTGATTTCCTTACTAGAATTCTCGCGTCTGGAGTCATCTAGGCTCAAACCCACATGCTGTGCATGAGTCTCCACATCAGTGACGTTCCTCATTGAATGTGTGGTTAGTGGTACTAGCTGATCGTCTTATTGGGTCGTACATGTTACTCAATGGACGGTATTACCTTCCGTTTCAGCGGCATCATCTTGCAAGACTGCTTGACAGTGCTCTCTCGGAGCAGTGACGGAGAATGTGTTATATGCATGAAGGAAAATTGGCACCTTTTTGCTGTTATGGTGAGACGACATCTAACGCGTCGATATGGCCAGAGATGGATTGGACGAGGAGGACATATACCGTGACATCTGAGATGACCTGATCTGAACACCGTGTATTTCTGTATTTGGGGGAACCTTAAGGATGTAGTGCACTCCACTACGGTTAAGACGGTTGCAGAATTGGAGCAGAGACTTATCAGTGCTTGTCAAGAATTTCTAAATAATACAGGCGTTTGAAGTGATTCGATACTCGTTGCGGCGACAGGTATAGGCCAGCAACAGAGTACAAGGACGTCACTTTCAACGTTTCTTTTAACAATGAGTACATTCATGTAACTGTTGTTGTGTTCATTCAAACACTTGGACTTCCACCGAAGTATCTCTAATAACGTTCTTCGAGTTGTACAGTGTTGTTACCTTTTCATAACTGGGATGAAGTTTACGTAGAATCAAGTTAGCGGTGGCTGGAAACCACAAAGTTTAGAAAATATCAGCGTACTCTTCGCTGCAGAGTGAAAATTTCATTCTGGAACCACAAAGTTAGTTTGCAGACCTATGTTTAACGAAACTGTATTGCTTCCAGTATCGTGTAGTTTCAACCGTATACGTTTACACCATTAATTATGAAACATCCCCCCCCACCCCACACACACACACACACACACACACACACACATACACACACACACAAACACACACACACACACACCCGCGCGCGCGGTATCCCATTTGTCTTGACCACCCTAAATAACTGTTTGCCCCGAGGCAAATTACAAAATGTTTCAAGAAAATGTTCTCTAGCCGTCAGAGGGACATCAATCAGCATGATTGCCTTCGTTGTAACTTTGTTTTTTACATAGATATGAACAGTGGTATGAGTTTTTTAAATGGCACCCTGTATTTTTTATTCGGTAATTCATTTCGTCTCCTAAAGACCTATTCAAAATTGTATCACAGTGTATCATTAACTGTAACACAACGATATTAATTACATAACACAACATTGACTTTGACCCCAGGACCACAAGCTCGTCCACTTGCTGGAGTTACCAGAAAACAAATGACAACCCAGTGAAAACATGACACAAAATTGGCTTTGACTCTCCAGTAGAACATTCAAAGGTGCTCAAAGTTGTGACCCTGGACACCGATACACTGGTGCACTCGTTGAATGAAAGAATTATTTACTGCTTCCAGTGTTGCCTGCTGAAGAGAATTACAAGCAAGCACGATACCTTCCTGCGTGTCCTCTGGAGTTGTTCGAATATCACGATAGACGTCTTTAATGCATCTCCAAAGAAAAATGTCCAGAGGATGTAAATCAGGAGACCTAGCAGGCCAAGTAACTGTTCCTCCTCGACCGATCCATCTGGCAGGATACCTTCGGTTCAGAACGCGACATGCACGCAAGGCATTGTGTGCAGGACATCCATCGTGTTGATACCACATAAGCATTCTGGTTCTTAGTGGCACTTCATCCAGAAGAGGAGGAAGAATTCGACTGAGGAAGTTGGCATACGCTGTGCCATTAGGCTACCATTGACGAAATAAGGGCCAATAATTGTAATACCAAGCATCCCAAACCAGACGTTAAATCTCCATTGATCCTGATGTTCCACCTGTCTAAGCCATCGTGGGTTGTCGCTGGACCAATAACGCATGTTCCTTGTATTTACCTGTACTTTTTTTGAGAAGGTACATTCGTCAGTAAACAGAACATTGGAGAAGAAGTTCGTGTTGGCGATTATTTGCTGCTGTGCACACTGACAGAGCTATACACGATTCTGGAAACCACTCCCATGTAATTCTTGATGTAGGTATACATGGAACCGGTGGCGTGTAAGAATACGATGTACACTGGTTTTAGGAACGCCAATCTCGTGTTCAAGCAGTCGTGTGCTCACATGTGGATTCAAAGCAACGGAAGCGAGAACAGTAACTTCCGGTAATGCGAGTGCTACGACGATTGTGTTGTCGTGTGTTGAAGCGTCGCAATAAGACGAGAAAACATCCGTCGGGAAGATGGGTTCTTGTCAGAATATCGCTCACTGTACAGTTCCGCTGCCTGCGTAACATTTCGTCTACCTTCAACAACAACAATAAAAGAAACGTTATGTCGATTCACTTTGTAGGAAGGACAGCCTTTACTTCATGCCTACTCTACACAACAGTATTTAAAAGGACTATACTACTATACTAAATGCACCGGTACATAACAAAACAGTATTGCAATTACTGTTCTGCTAATTTACATTCCCCATAGAAGAGTAGCATTTCTTCCTTCTCTTCGTTTGTGTACATTCTACTCACACAGCTCTTCAACTGACGATGGTTGACGGAATGACGGATGTGCATTCTACTTATGTTTACATTTGTCCTCTGTCAACGTTAGCACGTGGATGTGTTCCATTTCCCCGTGTACCCGCACTAAGGCCTGGGAGCGTCAATGTCAATGTTGTGTTATGCAATTAATAACGTTGTGTTTCAGCGAATGGTACACCGTGATAAATTTTTGAATAGGTCTTTAGGAGAGAAAATGAGTTACCGAATAAAAAATACAGGGTGCCACTTAAAAAAGTCATGCCGCTGTTCATATCATTATAAAAAACAAAGCTAAAATGAAGGCAATCATGCTGGTTGATGTCCCCCTGAAGGGTAGAGAAGATTTTGTAATTTGCATCTGGACAAACAGTTATTTAGGATGGTCAAGATAAATGGGACGCCCTATATATGCTTATATCACACTTTTTTTTTAACAGCTGTGAGTGCAATGACAGATTGATTTGCGAACTGGATCAAGATTTCTCTCAGTACTGAACACCACCCTGTTGCTCATAGTTAATAGCCCCAAGAAACGTATCGTGGAAACTTTTCTAAATCCGTAAAGTCACGCAGAAATTCCACAAGTTCATGAACTTGTCGCTCGAAAATTTTCAAACCCTTCTCATCGTGACTGAGACACCACGTTGTCCCACCTTGACGAGCGCGTACAACCTACAGGCTTCATCAATGTGGCCGCCACCCTTAAATAAATATTCTTCCATCTGTCGTTGCAAAACTCGCAGATATACATCTACTGTACATATTATTGCTGAAACTGTACACCCAAAAATTTTATACGATCGAATCTTACTTGCTGATGTCCGCCCCCGGTAGCTGAATGGTCAGCGCGATAGACTGTCAATCCAAAGGGCCCGGGTTCGATTCCCGGCTGGGTTGGAGATTTTTCTCCACTCAGGGACTGGGTGTTGTGTTGTCCTAATTATCATCATTTCATTCCCATCGACGCGCAGGTCGCCGAAGTGGCGTCAAATCGGAAGACTTGCACCAGGCGAACGGTCTACCCGACGGGAGACCCTTGTCACACGACATTTCATTTCATTTACTTGCTGATACCTCTGATACGTTGAAATATGCAGATCGGACTGATTTTTATAGATAAAACCACCAGAATGTCGCTCGTGGGTTAAGCGCGAACTTTTTTTAACAAATAAAGAACTATATTAAACATGTCATTACCACAAGTATTGAGTATCAGATAGAACTAGAATGTTTCCAGCTTCTGCGTGGTGACTTTGTGCTTCGTTGGTGTACTTGGTTTGCGAGTTGTATGCGTCTCATTGAGGTGAAATGATCAAAATTATCGCTATTCACAATTAACTACACTACTGGCCATTAAAATTGCTATACCACGAAGCTGACGTGCTACAGACGCGAAATTTAACCGACAGGAAGAAGATGCTGTGAAATGCAAATGATTACCTTTTCAGAGCATTCACGCAAGGTTGTCGCCGGAGGCGACACCTACAACGTACTAACATGAGGAAAGTTTCCAACCGATTTCTCATACACAAACAGCAGTTGACCGGCGTTGCCTGGTGAAACGTTGTTGTGATGCCTCGTGTAAGGAGGAGAAATGCGTACCATCACGTTTCCGACTTTGATAAAGGTCGGATTGTAGCCTATCGTGATTGCGCTTTATCGTATTGCGACATTGCTGCTCGCCTTGGTCGAGATCCAATGACTGTTAGCAGAATCGGCGGGTTCAGGAGGGTAATACGGAACGCCGTGCTGGATCCCAACGGCCTCGTATCACTAGCAGTCGAGATGACAGGCATCTTTTCCGCATGGCTGTAACGGATCGTGCAGCCACGTCTCGATCCCTGGGTCAACACATGGGGACTTTTGCAAGACAACAACCATCTGCACGAACACTTCGACAACGTTTGCAGCAGCGTGGACTATCAGCTCGGAGACAGTGGCTGCGGTTACCCTTGACGCTGTAACACAGACAGGAGAGCCTGCGATGGTGTAATCAACGACGAATCTCGGTGCACGAATGGCAAAACGTCATTTTTTTTTCGGACGAATCCAGGTTCTGTTTACAGCATCATGATGGTAGCATCCGTGTTTGGCAACATCGCGGTGACCGCACATTGGAAGCGTGTATTCGTCATTGCCATACCGGCGTATCACCCGGCGTGGTTGTGTGGGGTACCATTGGTTACACGTCTTGGTCACCTCTTTTTCGCATTGACGGCACTTTGAATAGTGGACGTTAAATTTCAGATGTGTTACGACCCGTAGCTCTACCCTTCATTCGATTCCTGGGAAACCCTACATTTCAGCTGGATAATGCACGACCGCATGTTGCAGGTGCTGTACGGGCCGTTCTGGATACAGAAAATGTTAAGACTGCTGCCCTGGCCAGCACATTCTCCAGATCTCTCACCAATTGAAAGCGTCTGGTCAATGTTGGCCGAGCAACTGGCTCGTCACAATACGCCAGTCATTACTCTCGATGAACTGTGGCATCGTGTTGAAGCTGCATGGGCAGCTGTACCTGTACACGCCATCCAAGCTCTGCTTGACTCAATGCCCAGGCGTATCAAGGCCATTATTACGGCCAGAGGTGGTTGTTCTGGGTACTGATTTCTCAGGATCTATGCACCCAAATTGCGTGAAAATTTAATCACATGTCAGTTCTAGTATAATATACTTGTCCAATGAATACCCGTTTATCATCTGGATTTCTTCTTGGTGTAGCAATTTTAATGGCCAGTAGTGTATTTAAAATTAACGTGAATTACACATCTACAGACAGCAATTCCGATATCTTACCTCATCATAACTCTGTACGTATTAGTTTTCTAATTTTTTTAGGCATAATTGCGTTTCCATTTATCATAATCAAAATTCCGGCTCATTATCCAAATTGTACTGTGGTGATCAGCCGAGTAAAGGCGTCGTCTTCTCGCAACGTTTCGAAGGGTTTCGTACCCATCATCTTCAAGCGAAGACTTCGCTTGAAGATGATGGGTACGAAACCCTTCGAAACGTTGCGAGAAGACGACGCCTTTACTCGGCTGATCACCCGAGAAGATTTCACGAATGGAATACGCCGAGAAAGTCTCAAATCACATTCAAATTGTACTGCTTTTACAAAACTACTATAGCACCTATTTTACCTACTGATGTTCAAGCGCGATCATTAGACACTAAGGTTGTTTTGATCGCTTGAAGCGATTTGAAGTCTGCGATTTTTAAAGATAAAACGTACCTTACATCTTCCATTGTCTTAGCTACGTTACTCTCCACCTACAGAGTGGATCCTTAAATGTGCGACCTCGGCTTGTTTTTCTCTTCCATTTGGTGACATTGTCTTTCATGCGGTGTGTTAGTTTAACTCTTGAAGTGGCAGTGAATTATTTACAGCCTTTCAGTTTCCAGTATATCGGCTCCCTCACATAGCTCACCGCCTTGCAACATGCAATCGCCCGGGAAATCCAATCCCAATAACCACGCAGTTTACCTGCTGTCCGTATGACAGCTGAGGACTGCTTCGTGATGGGAACATTCTGTCAATACCAGAGTCCCGGGTGTCGTCTATACTTAGTGATAGCTCTAGCATGCCACCTTCTCGTCACTACGCACGCGCACCTGTGTCCGGGCTCTGCGATACTGCGACGTGTGTCAACCAGAGCATGTTAGCCGCAACTGTCTGTCTTCTGACATCATACCGTCTTAGAAGCTGTCTTCCTAACAGTTGCAGGGAGATCCAATGGACTCTTTGCGTCGAGCTGTAGTTGTCAATCAGACCTGGGTGCGTCAGTATTCCCCATATACCGAGCAACTATCAATAAATTGGGTTGCTTCCCATAACGCTACTCCAAAGAAAGCGAAGACAGTCCCATCGGCAGGATAAGCCTTGGCGACCAATTTTTGGGATGTGGAGAGCACCGTGTTCATGCCACTTCGCAAAAAAAACGAGACACTCTCACTGGACGGTATTTCAGTCAGATATTGAACCGCTTCGTCATGAAACTGAAGGAAAACTGGCACCATGTAACGAAGAAATCTGGAATTATCGCCAGAGAACTGCAAGAACTGTTATAAACTGCTGTCGCACATCTCGCTTTCTCCTAATATAACTCCCTGCAACCTCTTCTACCGCCCACATGAGAAGAAATGGTTCGCAGGTAAAAAATCCAGCTCAGATGAGAGGTTAACTTCGTGACAGAGACATGTTAGAAAGGGCAACAGTTACTATTTTTTGGTAGGGATTAAATAAATTACCGAGATAATGGGAAAAGTATTTACAACGAAGTGTTGAAAAAACTTTTTTTGAAATGCAATTCTCATTTCTAACACAGGTACTTATTGAACATAGTGCTCCATCTGTAGTAACCTCGACGTAGAGGTGAAGTTTAATGTAACCTACTTTCTCCGTTTCCTTACAAACTTCCGCCCTCCCCCCTCCTCCTCCTCTGGCTCTCCCTCTCTGGCTCTCTCTCTCTCTCTCTCTCTCTCTCTCTCTCTCATCTATCTAGCTATCTATCTATCTATCTCTCTATATCTCCATATTCGTCTCTCACCTGCGTGTCTGCCGTTTTAAACTACTTAACCTCTTGTTTCTTTTTCGACGTTACTATGTTCCCCAATATATTCTTCTTGGATTCAGTGAGGAGAGCGGCGGAGGGAATTGGGGGATGTCCGCATGTAGCATGTCATGCGGGCGCCTTATTTCTCATATTACAGATATGCGAACCGCACATGTATCAGGTGGAATGGATCACTATCCCCTTAAATAAACTTAACGAAAACCAAGGTGGAAGGATCGGGCCCCAAGTTCAGCTTTATTTTCAACAATTTTCACCGTTTTCAATTTCTCAAGATAAATACAATATTCAAACATTCTTAGCATTTTACAACATAAAAACATACAATAACGCCAGCTAATACAAAACTAAGGAATCCTTGAAACGGACGTTTAGGTTAAATTATGAATTGGAGGAAGTTCTTCACATAGTTCAAAATTTGTTAAATTCAATTTTACAAATTCCAAAAATGAATAATTAGCACAAACCACAACTATACTGTAAGAATCTGTAGAATTAAAGGCCTGATTAAATTTTCAGCAAGAAGTTCCGTACAGGCTTCCACACTTGTTTCATTCAATTTTCGAGAAATTTTGAAATAATGAATAACCAGCCCAAGCAATAATCAAAATCTAAAGATCTCTGAAGCTGGCCACCAGGCTTAATTTTCAGCACAGGGTTCCTTACACAATTTCAAATTCGTTAAACAGAAGAAATATCACACACACACACACACACACACACACACACACACACACACACACAAGCTATCAGACCACGCACTGCACCACAGAGCCGAACTATCAAGAGGAACCGCGCCGCCGAAATACGGTCCAATGTATGTTCCCAGTGCTCAACCAACTCCGAACGTATTTACCACAGCCAAACAAAGATGAGTGGCGGTAGCATTGCCGTGGAACCAACTGTTACAGCAACCCTTAAATACTGTTTATCGCAGGCGTATAAGACACTCAAAATTATAGTCTTTACAACAGTATGTTGAACTCTGTCAATACTCTACTTTCTTGTAAAGTGTTCAGTTCTTTACGGTACCATGAAAGTTCTTCTGTGATGTCTTAACAGATGTCTTACCATCCCGTCCCTTCTTCTTATGTGTTTTCCCTATATTCCTTTCCTCGCCGATTCTCCCGAGAATCTCCTCATTCCTTACCTTATCATACATATAATTTTCAACATTCTTTGGTAGCACTACATCTCAAATGCTGTGTTCCAGTTTTCCCACAGTCCATGTTTCACTACGTTGGGCTCCAAACGCACATTCTCAGAAGTTTCTGCATTAAATTAAGGCCTATGTTTTAAACTAGTAAACCTCTCTTGACCAGGAATGCACTTTTAGCCAGTGCTAGTTTGCTCAATATGTCCTTTTTCCATCCGTCATGGGTTATTTTGTTGCCTCAATTCCATTTGCTTCGTGATCACCAGTCCTAATATTAAGTTTCACGCTGTTCTCGTGTCTATTACTTCTGAATGCTTTCGTATTTCTTCAGTTTACCCTCAGTCTGTACTCCGTATAGACTGTTCATTCCATTCAACAGATCCTATAATTCTTCTTCACTTTCTCTGAGCATAGCGATTTCATCAGCAAATCCTAACACTCATATCCTTTCACCTTGAATTTTAATCGCACTCTTAAGCCTTTCTTTCGTTTCCCCGGTTGGTTCTTCGATGTAAAAATTGAACAGTAGGGGTGAAAAACTACATCCTTGTCTTACATCCCTTTTTAATTCGGTCACTTCGTTCTTGGACTTCCAGTCTTATTGTTCCCACTTGGTTCTTGAACATATTGTACATTATGCGTCTTACCCTATAGTTTACCATTATTTTCTCAGAATTTCAAATATCTTACACCATTTTACATGTCATATTCTTTTTCCTGTTCGACAAACTCTATGAACGTATCTTGATGTTTCTTTAGTCTTGCTCCATTATCAGCCTCAACATCAGGATTGTCTCTCTGGTACCTTTACCCTTCCTAAAGCCAAACTGATCATTATCTAACACATCCTCAATCTTCTTTTCCATTCTTCTGTATATTATTCTTGTCAGCAACTTGGATGCATGGTTTATTAAGCTGATTGTGCAATAGTTGTCGGCTCTTGCAATCTTCACAATTGTGTGGATGATGTTTTTCTGAAAGTCGGATGATATATCGCAAGACTCATCCGCTATAATGAATAGTCGTTTTGTTGCCACTTACTCCGACGGCTTTAGAAATTCTGCTGGAATGTTCTACATCCCACCTGTCTTATTCGATCTTTAGTTTTCCAAAGCTCTTTCATATTCTGATTCTAATACTGGATCCCCTATCTCTTCTATATCGACTCCTGTTTCTTCTTCTATCACGTCATCAGACATGTCTTCTACCTTCTAGAGACCTTCAACGTACGCTTTCCACCTACCTGCTCTCTCTTCTGATTTAACAGTGGAATTTCCGTTGCGCTCTTAATGTAATACTCGCCTTTTTTTTAATGTCACCGAAAACTGTTTTCACATTTCTACTTGCATAGTCTGTTCTTCCGACAGTCAATTCCTATTCGAGTTCTCCACATTTTTATCTGCAGCCATTTCCCCTTAGCGTTCCTGCAGTCCCTATTTTATCATTCCTAAGTGACTTGTATTTCTGTGTTCCTGAATTTCTCTGAACATTTTTGTACTTCCTTCTTTCATCGATCAACTGAAGTATTTCTTCTGGTACCCTTGGTTCACTCGCACATTGCACAGGTCCATTATAACCCATATGTAAGGTCACAATATGCCCTCATGTAGGCCAAACTTTGACAATAACTAAAACGGTTCAAAACAACGTTACACAAGGTGTAACATCACACCTGTAAAATTTTCGTTGCTTAAATTCAGTCCTGCTTAACATTAAACGCAACGTTTAAAATAACATTTGCCAATCCAAATTTGTAAATGTGTTGCTCACACATGCGTGAACACATCACTTGGTATCTCAAAATTAACTCTGTTATCTCCTACATCTACAGGTATTACAGGAAAAAGTCATTGTAACACAGCAGACGGCAAACTGTCGTGGTCATTAAAGGTTACAAAAGGAAACACCAACTTTCAGCCTCATCTGCACCGCAAAAGCAGCAAGAAAGTGAACGTTCCGCCATCAGGGAGGACCCATAGCAAGGTTCTTCACTTTGGCCGCGTTCCACAGAGCAAGCAACAACAGTAGAGGCAACCATGCTTCCCAAGCGACCTATCACTTGCCGAGCAACTGCACCTACAAGAGCTCGCTGTCGACTCAGCCCAATGCCGCTCTGCGCAAGCCATAGCAGGACTCTCTTGCCGCAGGCGCCAGTAGTCCACCAGTCGCGGAAAGCGGGCAAAGATAAACTTTTTGAAGATCGAGCCACCACAGTTCAGTCTCCCCCACCAATGCCGCAATTCAGCACATCTCTGTGGTGGTAACCAAGGAACGAAGGAGCAAAAAGATAACTATTTCTCTTTTATTTGGGTAACATTCCCCTTCGATACCTTACCAGTGTCCAGATTATGGACTAAGAGGTTAACTAGGCTTAAAACCGCCAACACCCCACATGGCCCCAAAAATCTTGGAACTTGTTTGTGGGAAACCCCAGTATCCTCTTTCGTGACTTTGACTTGTACCTCGTGGCTCCCCTGATTATAACGGCCTGCTTGTCTTCGGTGCTCCAATTCTATGTTATGCATAGCCCTCCTCCAGTTATTTTGAATGATCTCTGGTGTAATTTTATCAGGAAGGAGCTCATGATCGAACACAGGCGGGCCCAAGGGGGAGCTGATGGAAATGTGAACATTAAGGAAGCAGGAGTTGCCTTTGTAGCGTCATGCTGAACTAAATTAAAGTCGAAATTTAACGAAGGCAAAGATACATCCCACTTCTTCTGAGAGTAGGCGTGAAAAGTTATTAGGTCAGACTTAATGTTTTGATAGACTCTCTCTGCAAAAGAATGTTGACGGTAATAATTCCATTGACATGAAGGATGGGGCATTATCACTCACCAACGATTTTGGTGACCCAGATACGGAAATGGTCTTTGATAAATAGACAATGCCGCTGTCACCCCTCGAACTGGTATCAACTATGTGAACCTGGAAGTATTGACTACGACTGTAATACAATGACCCCTCTTTCGAGTACGAGGAAGAGGACCCACATAATCAACAAAAAGTTTACCCGTGGGCCGACTCTTCCAAATGGATTGTAAACATCCCTTACACGTGCTGGGCTCTGCTGCCTTCCACAGCTCATAGTCCCCCACCAGGAAACGAACTTCCCTATGCAGGAAAGGCCGTATTACATGTTGCTGAATCTTTGCAATAGTTTTATGGACACCTAAGTTCCCACCTTCCACTTAATTATGGAAATAATGAAATACGGCGTGTACTAGTTCCTTCGGTAAACAAATCTTATAGTCGTTGTCCCCCTTCCCCGTTTAAGATGCAGCCCAGTGTCTGTTCCCTGGCGTAATTTACGTTCAACCAATAATATCAAGGGACCCACTTCTTGTTTCTTCCTAAGACTCTCAAAGAGTTCTAGAAACTCAGTTAACACCCCACGCACACACAAGCAACACACTGGTCCTCTGATCCTTTCCCATGACCTTCCCCCAAACATCCAGCTTAAAGCATGTGTATTCCCGTAATCTGACCCTCTGATGGCTTGACCTTAAGTTGAAACACGTAAATGCGGACCACCTAGGGTGCTATACTGCCGGTTTTACGAAGATGTGCCAAAACCCAGCTAAAATTTTTGTTTTAAGTTTCCAGAACGAACTCTCTGTGCTCGAGTTAAAACCTAAACTTTTCTGAAACAAAGATCACAGTTAGGGTCTTCCACTCATAGATTGAATGCTTGAGCGCAGCTAGTGACAACTTCCATGAGGCATAAACTACTGCTCCCCAAGCTATTCTTGCAGGAGAATGACCACTACGCCAGTATTAGATGTATCATTCGGAACAATAACCGGGAGCTCAAAATCAGGAATAGCCATCACTGGATGATTACTTAGAGCTATCTTAATGGCACCAAAGGAGGTCCAATGGCCCCCACGCCTGCACAATACTCCGCCCCCTTACCGCAGGCCTTTAAGTGGAGCTACGAAGTGAACGAAGTTTGGCACAAATTTATTTTTGGACGTAATTGGCCATGCTAATAAATGTTGCCACTCCCTTCTTGCCACTGGGGGTGGGGTGGGGTGCTTAGTAAATCGCGAGCCCGCTCATGATCAATTCTAACCTCATCCACTGAGACTAAATGGCCCAAGAAGGCAATCTGTTGAGGAGCCAAGATGATCTTATAGGGCCTCACGGCGAGGCTGGCCTCTCACAAATGTAGTAGGACTTGTTGGAGATGTTACCGTTGCTCATAAAATATGGCACTATACACCACCATGTCATACAAGTGGTGGTAAAGCGACTTAAACTTAAGATCACCGAAAACATTATTTGAGAAGTGAGAAAACAGCAGCCCCACTAGTAATACCAAGAGGTTCTCGGTTAAACTCTACAGATTCCAGTCCATGCAGAATGTGGTGGCATGTTTAGAGTTCTCAGTCAATGGAATCTGAAAACAGGCTTGATGCAAATAGATCACAGTAAAGAAACGTGCACCAGGAAACTAGGTAAAACAATTACGAAGCTCGGGAAGCGGCTCTGATCAAGAATGACCTTTTGATTCCACACCCTATAGTCTGACACCAGGTGGTAATCTTTGTCTTGCGCCTTAGCCACAAGAAATATGAGAGAGGCATAGGGGGGTGTCGAGGCTCTAATCAGCCCATGTCTGGGGACATCATTTGCCGTTTCATGTAAGGTTCTCATCTTAGGAAAAGGAGCTTCGACTACTGGAGCATCATCCACTAGTCGTACTTTGTACTGAATCTTATTAGTATCCCCCAGCTTGTTGGTAAACAGGTTAGGAACATTATCCAAAATTTCTAGAAGTTGTGCAACATCGCCGCATACCATATGCCTGACATCGAATTTCGATCATTGATCCTGCACAACGTTTATCATTCTGAAATTTTGGCACAAACACATTGCTATCCGTTCATACGGGCGGAATTTAAAGAAAAAAAATCTGTCGGCAAAACATGTCCAAACCAACCTGCTGCATGAAACCACGCCCCAGGAGGACGACAGTCAAATTCCTGACCGCTAACAACATAATAGACCAAGAAAACTACACAATATTAAGTTTGCCACAGAAGGTAACACCTGGTCATTTACAGCCCAATATCGTTGGACTGTCGCGTAATGGAAGCATCTTACACACTCCCCTGAAATCAAGATACCAGCTATAAAGTAACAAAGAAACAGCACTTGTGGATTCAGTAAGGGCGTACACAGGTTCCTGATTAAGGTAGATGAGGCGTAAGGCAGGAACTGATCTTTCGCGGCCCGATCCGAGGGCACTGCTTCGGCAGATTTGAAGAGCGCTCTACCACCCGTTTTTGATGGCGGCAGCTGTTGACGCACGGCCCACTCTTAATCAGGCTCCTGCACCAATGTGCGGTTTCCCTACATCGAAAATACTCTTTAAGTTAAGATTGTATCAGGTGACCGCTTGCAGCTACCTCCTCCCTAGCCTGAGAAGAACCAACCACGCCCCTACATTGTTCGTCAGCGAATCTAAGTGCTTCGACGTTAGAAATCAATGCATACAACCCGGCAGATGTAGTAGGTTTCTGTGAAAAAGCTACCCGCAAAAGATCTTTGGGCTTCATGCCCTTCAATATACTCTCAACCATTTCACCTTCATTGTCCGGTAATTCTAAGGCAGCAACCGCAGTGTGAGCCTCCTTAATATAATTTCCCAAAGTCTCATTTGAGGCCTGCTTGCAGTAAAAATGTTTGCGCTCAAGATCTTGTCTAATTTGGGGTGACAATTTCTGCTGAATAATACGCCTCTGCAAATCACGTAATAACCCTTGCACCTGCAAAATCTCAAATCATTCTACTCAACAACTCACAGGCTAAAGGATACAACAACTTAAGAATCATACAATGCGATACACCCAAGTTATCAGCGTGAAATTCAAAATGAGTGCTCAACCAAAGAATAAACTCCACTTTCTCTACCTACTCCATTGAAAGTTTGGCGATTCTTTGCAGTAAATGAACAATGGGGTTTAGCAATCTAGGAAATGCTTCTACAACAGGTCTAACTGCGATCCCTTCTTCCACATGATTACAATGTGTTGTGAGCTTATTGCTTACTGTTTCATCTACTCCACTCACTCCCACCCCACAATCCAAACCTGAGCCACTTACTTTCAATTGCGATTCTTTTTATAATAAATGGCATGGTCATGTTCCGCACTAACCTAAAGCTTCTTTAAAGCGCCAAGATGATGACGCCAATGAGAAAACTGTGCGTGGAGTCTGTACATCCATTTACAATTGGGATGACAAGCCTCAAAAAATTCTATGTTGCAACACAACTCTCCCAAAGCACCCCAGGAAAAGGTGAGTTCTGTACCCAGGTTGCTATCGTGTCCAGAGTGAGGCTTAAATGTTTATGCAGAGCGGAGTGTAAACGTGTTGCCAAGTCCACTACGCTGCTACCAATGGCTTGCTGCCGAATCTTAAGCTCATATTCCAGATGCTTGTGCCTAAAGAAAGAAATACCATTTCAGCTCCTTAAGCTAAATAAAATGCAATTACATCATTATCAATCGTGAATAATGAGGCGCAGATACCTTCGACCTTGAACTTAGGGAACCCTCCTCCTAAATTAGAGACCCACCGGAATGGTTCAAAACAGCTCAGCTTAATTCCAGATCTCTGAAGCAAGAAAACTGTAAAACACAAACAACAATTAATTACGGCACCCAAGTATCAAGCTTGATCTGAGCACAGAAAGACTAAGTAGGCGCTAAGGGTAAGGGCAGTGTAATCTAGAGTAGTGCATATTGGTTTCTGAAACCCAGGATAACTTAAGTATATACGCGGCAAGCATGAAACAGGCGTATCAGGGGCACAAGCTGTTATGCCACCCACTGTGACACACAGCCGAACGGTCACGAGGAAACCGCACAGCCAAAATAAGGTCCAAGAGGCGGTCCTGGTGCTCAGTAAAACTCCAAATATATTTACATCAGCGCAAATATAGAAAAGTGGCAGCAGTGTGCATGTGGTACCGATTTCAACAGCAACCCTTAAATATTGTTTCTCACAGGAGTATGAGACATCCAGAATTCTAGTAATCAAAATAGTACTTTGAACTCTTAATACATTGGCAAGGCCACAATTAATAATAACGACTAAGGTGACTAAGATGGCTTAGAGAATTAAGTTCAGGTAAAACAGAATGAGAATGAAATAAGATAAGGACTTGCTACAGCCTAGATGCATCATCTCAAACTCACAGTTGGTGTACCACGCCCATTACACAGGGCCACTATAATCCTCACATAAGGTCACAATATACACATGTAAAAAACCAGTTTTGCATCCCCTCGGATCGGGGAGTTCTGTAACCTGTACAGAAAATTGGAATAGAGGTCAACATAGACATCGTTTCTGCCCTTTTTGTTGCTCATGAAAACCACACATTGCATGTTGTACCGCCATACAGCGAAACCTTCAGAGGCGGTGGTCCAGATTGCTGCACACACCGGCACCTCTATTACCCAGTAGCATGTCCTCTTGCATTGACGCATGCCAATATTTGTCGTCACATAGTATCCACAAATTCATCAAGGCACTGTTGGTCCAGATTGAACCTACTCCTCAACGGCGATTTGGCGTTGATCCCTCAGTGTGGTTAGTGGGTCACGTTGTCCATAACCAGCCCTTTTCAATCTACCTCAGGCATGTTCTATAGGGTTTATGCCTGGTGAACATGCTGGCCACTCTATTCGAGCGATGTCGTTATCTTACAATGGAGGCTCGAATAGTCGTCCATATAGACGAATGCCTCGCCAATATGCTCCCGATATGGTTGTACTATCGGTCGAAGGATGGCATTCACGTATCGTATAGCCGATATCGTATACCACCAGCGACGTACGTCGGCCCCACGTTATGCCACCCCAAAACAGCAGGGAACCTCCACCTTGCTGAATCGCTCGACAGTGTGTCTAAGACGTTCAGCCTGACTGGGTTGCCTCCAAATACGTATCCGACGATTGTCTGGTTGAAGGCATATGCGACACTCATCGGTGAAGAGAACGTGATGCTAAACCTGAGCTGACCATTTCGGCATCTGTACCGCGCTGCATGGTGTCGTGGTTGTAAAGATGGACCCTGCCGTGGACGTCGGAAGTGTTGAGTGGTACTTAAGATAGGTAAATAAATTAGTGAAAGCAATGTGAAGTAGAAATTAGAAAATAAATGAAAAACTTAGTTTAGTTTGGAAGAATTACACACTGGGAAACAGCGGACAAAGCAGCAGTGGCAACAGCCGGCGCTTGCAAATAAGCATAGCACGTTCAGGAGAAGCCATCGCCCTCCCCACGTAAGTGGAAGCTGTCGATTCAGCCGTCAGGGCATCGCCCGACCGGCCTACGTCAAGAAGATTCTTCGAGAAGCTTTTCAACGTGACAGAAGAGGCAATGACCGTGAAGTCGTTCACCTCCAGTGAACTGAAGTGAATAAATACGCGAGACGCAGTGGGCCCGACGAGAATAGCAGTAGTTTTCAGTCAGTTTCGGTGCTGAAGACCGTCATGCAAGAAGAGACTACATCATGCACAGACGCACCAAGTCCGCCGCTGTAACGGAATAGCAAGCAGCAGCCTCACCGCCAGAAGACAGAAGTTAAAAGATATTTGAAGTCTGATTTTTACGTACCCGAGTGACTCGTGAGGACGGGAAGGAAACGGCCTCACATCAGCAGTCACCTGTGAGCGGGGATGAAGATCTGACAGCCGAAGACTGGCAAGGGGGAGTCCGTTGTTCGAGTCCGGGATACTGGCCTTCCCCCGCCGCGCCACTCTGCTGGCCGACGTACAACACTGACACACGCGGCTGCTTAGAGAAGAGAAACACTGGGACGCCACATCCAAGGTATCACCATCGGATTCACGACTTCGTTCTCAATAATAAAACAGGCCACCGCACGATGCGCGTCTCCAGTCAACTGGGGGAGACAGCGACACGAGATACACACCGCCACGCCGCCGCTGCCACAGCAGAAGGCTTCGCAAACGACACAGCTGCCGCTCTCCGAGCCAGAACATCCAGTAAGGAAACAGTTGTACAAAACTTTCAATAAAAGTTATGTAAAAATGCTGTTTCACTCCAACTCATACCCGAGCCAAGGAAGAGCCCACCCTACCCACATGTTGTTAAGAAAGAAAAAGTAATTTATTGAGTGTTTTTCACCCTGACAAAATCTTTAGAATTAAAAGCCCTTTGCAGTAATGCTCATCCTGACAATTGACTAGCATCAAAAGAGAAAACCCAGTTACATTTAGTGTCAAAAGTGTTACAGAAGTGAAGTTGCGCAACATGCAGCCTATTGCGCACAGTTTGAGTCATAACACGACTTCCGGTGGCTGCACAAAAAGCATTATTCAACATGGTGGCGTTGCTGTCAGGTTTCCTCCGAGCCATAATCCTTCGGTAGCGGTCACCCACTCCAGTAGTAGACCTTGGGCGGACTGAACGAGGCGTGTCATCGACAGTTCTTGTCTCTCCGTATCTCCTCCACGTCCGAACAACATCGCTTTGGTTCACTCCGAGAAGCCAGGACATTTCCTTTGTTGAGAACCCTTCCTGGCACAAAGTAACAATGTGGACGCGATCGAACCGCGGTATTGACCGTCTAGGTATGGTTGGACTACAGACAACACGAGCCGTGTACTTCCTTCATGGTGGCATGACTGGAACTGATCGGCTGTCAGCCCCCCCCCCTTTTCTAATAGGTTATATACATCTTTGGGCGGACTTAGTGACATCTCTGAACAGTCAAAGATACTGTGTCTGTGATACAATATCCACAGTCTACGTTTGTCTTCAGGAGTTCTGGGAACTGGGGTGATGCAAAACTTTTTTTTGATTTGTGCACATTCATGGGAGACAGGGTTGACAATAAGTAAAACAGTTTAAAACTACACATTACATAAGGTACAACGTCACACCCGTGAAATTTTCCTTAACTCAATTGAGGGCTGCTTAACAGTGAACACAGTGTTTAAAATCTCATTTGCCGATATAAATTTTTAAATATTTCGCTCACACTTGCGTGAACACCTCTTTAAGTAACTCAAATATTAATTCGGTTGTCTGTCATAAAATCGCCAAGTTGGTTGCCATCTTTGCCTGATTTTTTTTTTTTTTTTGGTCTATTCTACCACCTTTTAAAATACGAAAAGCGAAGAACCTGAATTAGAAGAGATTTACGAGTATTTCACGTATTTGAGCCTCTGTGTACTAGCCTCTGGTGCTTCGAATGATCGTTTCTGTCTTATCCCTGAATATTTACCATTCCTTCTGAGACATCCTGTTTGGACTTTACTTATTTATTTCTTTATTTATTGTTATATCTAAACGTGGATGACTATTACAATCTTAGCCAACTTTCTGTAAAGACAATTGTGATAGTTTTGGATTGTTGAAACAAAATGTTGTGTTTTTGCAGCCATCGTCGTCCCCAGGCGATAGAAATAATGTAGCATTTTTATAAGATTTTGGAAAGTACTACCTCTAACGCTTTTGGCCAGGAGGCAACGAACATGGAAGCATTGTGCTCTCGTTGTTAGAACTACGCTGGAAATATTATATACATCCTTATTTCAAAGGATACATGCAATCACGACGGTGTCATGAATCTTAAAATGACCATCTTGTATGAAGAAACCAAAAATTCAGTGTCCTCATCTTCAGATGAACCCATAATCAGACAGCTGGAACTAATAAAAATGTTCCGTGATCACGTCCGTTTATCTACTTGTATAAAGTGTTAGATAGTAGTGCACAGTGAGTTTCGTCCAGCTCGTGTCTGGTCTGATTCAATAAAAAAATCTTTATTACTGCGCGAACAAACGTGTTTATTCGCTGCCACAAAACGTCTTACACGTATTTCTTGTTGTAGATGCCAGCAGGCAACTACCACTTTCATGGGAGTTCTACAAAAAAAATTGCGGCAAACGTTACTTCAATTCGAACAATATCCTTTTTTATCAACGAGTATAACATCTTCATGCCCTCAAGAAAGGTCGACGCCTGGAATTTTATCAATGGGTAATTGCTACACGCCGGCCGGGGTGGTCGAGCGGTTCTAGGCGCTACAGTCTGGAACCGCGCGACCGCTACGGTCGCAGGTTCGAATCCTGCCACAGGCATGGATGTATGTGATGTCCTTAGGTTAGTTAGGTTTAAGTAGTTCTAAGTTCTAGGGGACTGATGACCTCAGAAGTTAGGTCCCATAGTGCTCAGAGCCATTTGAACCATTTTTGAATTGCTACACATCGACTGACATCATTCACACAAACCACTGGGGAAAGATAGTTTCACGTTTGAGACGACTCCCAGCTCACAGCTCTCCCATCTGTAGTGTAAGGAATCTAAATTTTTAATACAGTGGTTGTGAGGGATTATACTGAACTCTCCTTGAGATGGAGGCTTTTTCACTTCACGGCATACTACTGTAAAAAAATTTTGGACGGAGTCTGATTAGTAGCAGGTGGGTTAAAGTTTAACGCACATAGACTCGAGCCCATCAGAGATGAAGCACCAGCTTGGAATGAACTCATAGGAAGGAATCTGCAATATCTCTACTCGTGATGTAATGAATTAGTTGTAATAGCCAGACATTTTGTGGTGTCACCGCCAGACACCACACTTGCTAGGTGGTAGCTTAAATCGGCCGCGGTCCATTTAGTACATGTCGGACCCGCGTGTCGCCACTGTGTAATCGCAGACCTAGCGCCACCACCAAGGCAGGTCTCATGATACGGGAGAGCACTCGCCCCAGTTGTACGAGAACCTAGCTACCGACCAGATGTACGAAGCCTTTCTCTCTCATTAGCCGAGAGACAGAATAGCCATCAGCTAAGTTAATGGCTACGAACTAGCAAGGCGCCATTAGCCATACAGTGATTGTACTTAAAGTCTCCTGTGTATCGTCAAGATCGATGTACCACCGTGATTGAGTAAAGTTAAGTATTAAACCTGCTCCGTACTTTTCTTCCTAACATTAATTACGTATCCTGTTCCAGTACTTCACGCCCGTCTGCGTTAGTCTAGCTTGCCTTTTCAGCCATCTCAACTTCACGGTGTCGGCCCAGCTACCGACACAACATTGGCGACGAGGGAAAAGAGTTCTTTCTGATTGCTTACATTTAATTGTGTCATGGCTTCGCCACATTCTCCAGATGTACTGTCCGAATTTTATCGCTTGCAGAATCAGCAGACGCAGGCGTTACTGGATGCCCTTGGACAGCTCGTCCAGGGTCAACGTACCATTCAAACCGATGCGGCCGCCGCCGCTTCTTCGCTACCGCTGCCACTAAACGCTGTTGCACCTCCCTTTCGACCATACGTGGCAGCCGATGAGACCTGGCACGAGTGGTCTCGCCAGTTCAACTTTCATCTAGCAGCCTACAGAATTCAAGGTAAAGAGCGGCAGCCGTTTTTGCTTTCTTGTGTCGGTGTGTCCACATACCGTGTGATAGTGAAATTGTTTCCCCGACGCGACGTAGCAACTCTGTCCTACGAGGAAATTTTGTCTGCTTTAGATGCCTATTTCAAAGAAACAGTTAATGTGGTTGCAAAACGGTATACGTTCTTTCATACAAAACGTACGGCCGGTCAAACTCATAGGGAGTGGGTAGCAACATTGCAAGGACTTACTAGGGACTGTGCCTTTGAATGTGACTGTGGTCTTTCTTATTCAGATACAATGGTGCGTGATGCAATTGCACAGAACGTTTCTGATGTTCGCATACGGGAGCAAATTTTGAAACTAGGTAATCCCTCCCTTCAACAAGTGATAGACATATTGGATAGACAGGACACACTTGACTGTGCTCAGGAATCTTTTGAAACTTCGCCAGCCGTGTGTAACATTAACCGGCCCGCTGGACGCGCTGCGCGGCCCGGTACCCGGGCCTCGCGCACGTCCGCACAGCTGCCGCCGCGCGCTAAGCCACGTGTGCCGCGCCAGCCCACAAATTTAGTGAAATCGTGCCCGCGGTGTGCTACTAGACATTCGCGTGAACATTGCCCGTCACGCGAAGCTATTTGCTTTTTCTGCAATAAGAAAGGACATGTTCAAAGTGTTTGCCAGAAAAAGCTCAGATCAGACAATCACAATCATTCCAGGCCCTTTGCTTCGCGCCGGAATCGAACCAAGGACACTCAGGCTCGTGGACCTTCGCCTATGGACATTCATGTCGTTAATTCCACTTCGTCCAGTGACACTTTCTCTAACAGTGACTGTGATCGTCCCACAAAAACTGTGCGTCGACGTCGCCGGAAATCACGTCAATTAGCAAGTGATTCTGTACCAGTGTCTGTTCCAATTGCACAAAGCAGTCGCTCTTGTCGTCAGCAGGACAATAAACTTTTTGTGGACTTAGACTTTGAAGGCAAAGTGATACCATTCCAGCTCGATACCGGAGCTGCAGTTTCATTGCTCAATCATGACACGTACAAACAACTGGGCAAACCTCCGTTGCGTTCCGCAAATGTTAAGCTAACTACATATTCCGGACAGACAATTCCTGTGTTAGGACAGTGCAGCCTTCTTGCAACATACAAGGGACAAACAAAACTTGTGTCATTTTACGTTCTTCGTTCTTCTTCTGCAGTGAACTTGTTTGGTCTAGATTTATTTCAGTTGTTTAACATGTCTATTGTAAATCAGGTCCTATCAGTGAATCAGACTGTGCCTACAGACAGTGTTTCTCGGCTGTGTGACGAATTTGCAGACATTTTTGCACCGGGCTTAGGTTGCGCTAAAAACTATGAAGCACATTTGGAACTGGAAGGAAACGCGCAACCGAAATTTTTCAGAGCACGCAATGTTCCCCACGCATTGCGTCAGGAGGTCGCAAGAACATTGAACAATGTAGAATCACAAGGTGTGAGTGAATGTGCGCAATGCCTCTTTCATTTCAGCTCCGCTTCATCGCTTACGCCGTACAGGTGTTCCGTTTCTCTGGACGACGGAATGCGAACGCGCCTTTCGCCAGTTGAAATCGGCGTTGCTTTCTAATACTTGCCTCACGCCTTTCGATCCCCAGAAACCCCTTTTGTTGATGGTAGATACATCGGATTTCGAGATCGGTGCTGTGCTTGCGCACAAAGTTGGCTCCCATGATCGCCCTATTGCCTTTGCGTCCAAATTGCTCTCGACTGCGCAAAGAAATTATTCACAGATAGAGAAAGAAGCTTTGGCTCTCGTGTTTGGTGTAACTGAGTTCCATGATTTCTTGTATGGTCGTCACTTTACCATCTTCACAGACCACAAACCTTTGACATCGCTTTTTCATCCGACCAAGCCTGTACCTCCACGTACAGCGCAGAAATTCATTCGCTGGTCTATTTTCCTCTCGCAGTACCGCTACGATATCTTGTATCGGTCCACTGCTAAGCACGGAAACGCCGATGCGTTGTCCCGTTTGCCTGTTGCTGAGGATAAAGCATTCGATTCTTCCGAACTTGCTTGCATGTTCATTGCTTCGGAAACAGATGAAGTGGTCGAATCGTTTCCGTTTGATTTTCGTCGTGTCGCTACAGCCACAGCTGCTGACCCTGTCCTTGCTACTGTTTTACGTTTTGTTGCTACGCAATGGCCTTTGTCACAGTCTCGGATCGAGGATCCGTTGGTTCGCCGATTTTTTGCTCACAAGGAGAGACATTTTGTTCGACGTGGTGTTTTGTTGTTGCGTTCTGATAATGATCAGTCCAGAGTCGTGGTCCCACGTTCGTTACAGTCCTCTGTTTTACGGCTTCTTCACCAAGGACATTGGGGTATAGTGCGAACGAAACAACTTGCTCGTCAGCACTGTACTTGGTTCGGAATCGATGCTGCGATTACGAATATGTGTTCTTCGTGCCCGGCGTGTGCCGAACAACAGTCCGCACAGCCGCGGAAAGTCTTTGCGTGGCCAAAAGCCACTTCCCCTTGGCAACGCTTGCACATTGATTTTGCTGGTCCATTCTGGAATGCTCGATGGTTGGTTCTGGTCGACGCCTTCAGTAATTTTCCTTTTGTTGTCCGGATGTCTTCCACGACGTCCTCCGCCACCATCCAAGCGTTGTCTGCTATCTTTTGCATTGAAGGTCTTCCGCAGACTATTGTTTCCGACAATGGCCCACAATTCATGTCCGCAGAATTTCAGTCATTCTGCCAGGCCAATGGTATTCAACATCTGACATCCGCGCCGTTTTCGCCTCAGTCCAACGGTGCCGCTGAACGATTGGTCCGGACTTTCAAGTCACAGATGTTGAAATTGAAAGAGTCGCATTCTCGGGAGGACGCATTGTTGCTCTTTTTGTCTTCGTATCGCTCTCAGCCCCGAGATGGTCGCTCGCCGGCTGAGTTGCTCCACGGTCGTCCTCATCGCACCTTGATGTCTTTGCTGCATCCGCCGCATCAGGTTCCTGTGCAGCGGCAGACTCCTGCTTTTGCTCCAGGCGACGTTGTATTTTATCGCAACTATCGAGGTTCACGGCGTTGGCTCGCAGGGCGCATTCTTCGCTGCCTCGGCCGCGCGATGTATTTGGTTTTGGGGGCCTCTGGTGAGGTGTGTCGGCATCTCAATCAGCTGCGCCTCTGTCGTCGCTCGGGTTCTGCCGCTCCCCGTCTGCTTTCAGCGACGGTGCCGTCCGGTCGGCGCCCTGGGGACCCATCTACTGGCTCGCCTCATCCCCAGGTGTTACCGACGATGCCTTCCATTTTGCCCCATGGCGACGCGCCGCCGCCGCCGCAGCAGCAGCAGCCGCCGCCGCCGCCGCTTGTTCTCCCGCCGGCGCCGCCCGCATTCGACGCTTCGTTGCAGCCGCCAAGCGCCTCCCAGGGTCACGCGCCGCCGATCGCTTCCCGTGACCAGCTGTCCTCCGCCATGGAACTCCCGCCCGCGCCGGACCACATGACGTCATCGCGCGTCGGCTACCCCGACGCAATGGAGGTTGATCCTTCGGTCCCTCCTGTCTCTTTACGGGCGCATACACCGCATGTTGACGTGCACCCTGGACTAGTTTTTCAGGCGTTTCCTAGCTCCCCTCGGACCGGATGGCCGGGTGCGGGTGGCACAGCCTCGCCTGTTGTTAGGCTCCCCACCTCATCGCATACGTCAACATGTGGTCCTCCCCACGGCGGGCGGAAGCCTTATCACACGACCGTTCGCCGATTTGCGGGGGAGGAATGTGGTGTCACCGCCAGACACCACACTTGCTAGGTGGTAGCTTAAATCGGCCGCGGTCCATTTAGTACATGTCGGACCCGCGTGTCGCCACTGTGTAATCGCAGACCTAGCGCCACCACCAAGGCAGGTCTCGTGATACGGGAGAGCACTCGCCCCAGTTGTACGAGAACCTAGCTACCGACCAGATGTACGAAGCCTTTCTCTCTCATTAGCCGAGAGACAGAATAGCCATCAGCTAAGTTAATGGCTACGAACTAGCAAGGCGCCATTAGCCATACAGTGATTGTACTTAAAGTCTCCTGTGTATCGTCAAGATCGATGTACCACCATGATTGAGTAAAGTTAAGTATTAAACCTGCTCCGTACTTTTCTTCCTAACATTAATTACGTATCCTGTTCCAGTACTTCACGCCCGTCTGCGTTAGTCTAGCTTGCCTTTTCAGCCATCTCAACTTCACGGTGTAGGCCCAGCTACCGACACAACACATTTCACGTCGCTTACGTTCTTTCCACTCCCACTTGTCTTCCACGGCTGTGTCCTTGCTCAAAAAATAACGCACGATCATAAGACCGATGATACCTAGAGACTTACGTATGTCGTCGCACGTTAGGACCAGTGCGTAACAAGATCGGCACATTGACAGAAGAGGGAACATGATCCGGCTCCCCTGAAGACCAATTCTGCTGCAATGTGGTTAACAGGTGAATCACAGTTGGGATTCGTGGAGTCACAACATCTGTTCCGTTCACCATCACCGTCTATCATCTGGTATAAATGGTCTGGAGATGTACACATACCAACTGAAACCAGTAACTGTAGAAAATAAATATCTTTATTACGGGCAAGACTGTTTTTAATCCGTGTTTAAATTATTGCTTAGGTTTAGCAGATATTAACCTTGGAACAATTAGACAAAAAAATTACAAATCGGCCGTAAACTCGTTTAAGGAAACACATGAAGTGACTGAAGGAAATAACTTATAACTGTTAATCGGTATGGCTGGACAAGGAGAATTCACTGTGTGAAAGGTGCAGTGTTTTTCTGAAATTCAGAAAAATGCTCTTGAAAAGTAAGGTTTTTACGGATGTAGAAAGCTGTTCCAAGCCACAACATGGCCATGTACCCACCAACAAATTTTTATTCAAATTTAAAAGTGTGCAGTCAAGAAAATCTTGTCAGTGCCTACTTTACCTTGTAGCTATGTGTTACACTATTAATCTTCTATGCATCAATAATCAGTAGATTAAGTGAAATCAAATTAAGAAGTATTATCAAAAATCAGTTACAAGTTGAAATATTTTGAAATAGATGCTGTTGGTAGCTGACACAAATTTCCATTTACAATACAGGGAAAATTGTTAAACCGCTAAAGAAACTCAATTCATTTGCAAATATCACATGT
The DNA here is from genome assembly GCF_023864345.2 of Schistocerca serialis cubense. Classification (NCBI taxonomy): domain Eukaryota; kingdom Metazoa; phylum Arthropoda; class Insecta; order Orthoptera; family Acrididae; genus Schistocerca; species Schistocerca serialis. The sequence goes on from NC_064646.1 coordinate 243,784,134, forward strand.
TCCATGGTATAAGATATTCTTCTGGACAGGGAGAATGTGCTATATGAGAGTGCAGTGTTTTTCTGAAATTCCAAAAAATACTCCTGAAAAGTAAGATTTTTCCAAATGTAGAGAACTATTCCAAGCCACAACATGGTCATGTACATAGGAACAAGCACTCTATTCAAATTTAAAAGTGTGCAATCAAAAAAATCATTTCAGTACCCACTTTACCTAATAGATGTGTGTTACACTATTAATCTTCTACGCATTAGTAATCAGTAGATTAAGTAAAATCAAATGAAGAAGTATTATTAAAAAATGTCTCCAGTTGAAATATTTTGAAACAAATGCCATTGGTAGCTGACACAAATTTCCATTTTCAAATTTCCATTTACACTACAGGGAAAATTGGTAGACCACTGATGAAACTCAGTTCATTTGCAAATTTCATGTGTCCCATTGCAGAAGACCTTCTTATGTTTCAAGGTACCAACTGCTGCATGAACGAGGAAGTATGATTTAACCGTCCCTACTTTATAGTATAACAATAACTAGTTTTTTTAAAAAAAACTTTGTAACTGAAGAATTAGCAATATCCTCAAATCCTCAAAACAGCTTCAATATGTTTTACAGCACTAAAATATGTAGAACTCATAACATATACAAATGCTGCAAAAAAAAAAAAAAAAAAAAAAAAAAAACTTCATATCTCACAAGAGAATGGAGGAAAGTGCTTATCGCGATTTCCAGTGTGCATTCCTTCACGTGATTCTAAAATCAGTCACTAGATGGAAACAACGCCTAGCAAAGATATGTGTTTCTAGGTATACTATCCTCCATGTACAACGCTCTCCCTATTTCTTAATTTAAATTAAGAATTAAACTGAAAAAGAAAACTTGTTACCAAGATAGCTATAACCTTAGAAACTAATATTATCGTTGGAATATGTATAACAAATAACGGGGGCCATTGCGTGTAGGTGCCACATTGACACAGGAAAGGAAAATCTTGAGAGAGAGATGAAAAACAGGTCAGAAGACTGATGTCCAGAAAAAGTACAGGTAATATCCGACAGTTAATTGTTAATACAGCAAATAGAATTAGTTTGTCGACTGCTTCCTTCTTTTAACGTACACTTGGACTTGTTTCTCAACCTTGTTTTCTTTCACCTTATCGGATTCATTGACCACAATGAACCGTTCAATGAAATACCGATATCTGGAGTTCACATTATGTGTATGATAGCTCTACAATTAACATGGAAAGAAGTACACAATTGCTACAATATCTGCCAAGATAGACTAAGGCACCATGTACATCCTGCAACTCATTTCACACGTGTAAAATTTAAAGTGATTTATTTCGTCATAGCAGTGAAAATAGTACACACTTATCTAACCAGCGTTTTGTAACTACGCTAGGATAGCTGATTTCGATGGATTCTATTGCAAAAGTGCTTACAAGGCAGAATACGAAAAGGGGCTAGTGCAAATTTAATTTTGAACAGACTTATCTTTATTCTAAGATGTTGATGTGTTTCGCTGGTAGTCATGCAGTATGCGTCGGTCGCTGATTGGTTGAGGCCAGTGGTCCACATCCATGATGCCCGGTTTTGAATGTGGTATTTCGAAAAAGTCGCTGCGTGTCGACTATTCTGCAGCAGAACATCGCGCTGCTTTGACACAGGTGTTGCTCCAGCAGTCGTCGATAAATTTTGCATCCTGTAGCGTGTTCGGAGACGACGCGTCCAATTTAGCAATTTAAATAACTTTACGTGTCTTTCTCTGAAAAATTATGACGCTGCTGCTGTTGCCGCTCGGTTATGCTTCACAGACTTCGAAGACCGTTGATGTCGAGCGCCCGTACTTCTGTATCGTCCGGAGTTGTGTCGTTGCAGGGCATTTTCACGTCTGCCACTCTTGGGAATTCCACCAGCCGACCAGAAATACAGAAACATGTATACTTCTTCCACCGCCCAGTCCAGTTCTTGACTTTGTCTCCAATACCGCAGAGAGAGCCCCATAAAACGTCCTGTAAATTAGTGTCCTCTGTGGTTTCTCTCGATTTCTCTAGAGACTGCATCCTTCTGCTTTTCGACGCTTTCAGGGCTCTCAGCAAGGTTCCTTCGCCCCACCCTTCGTTAACCTGGTATTCTGAATAGATTATCTTTGATTTCATCTTATATAACATCTGCGGCGAAACAGCTGACATTGCGAATTATTTATTTTATTTATTACTGGCTTCCATCGTACATAGCTTCTGTTCATCACAAATTAAAAGCATTTACGGTATTTTCCAAGGTCACTTACAAGTGATATATATCTAACGCGTGGATGCCACTACGCCATATAACGACTTGTTTACGGCGTTGATAACTACAACAGCAAAAGATGATCGGTACGGATTTTGTTTACATCGTTGGCAACCATAGCAACAAAACATGAATATCCTCCAATAATAACATTCAATGTAATTTAACTTACCTACTCGTCACTGATTTCTTTATCGTGGACAATTCTGCGAGGAATCTCATTTTTCCATAGCCGGAATACACTGACGCAAAAAAAGAAAAAAATGCAGCACCAAGAAGCCGTTGTGAGACGTAAACGGAAGTTGGTAGGCTTGTTTCTACGTCCGAAAGAAGATGTGCCTTCAGATTTCGCGCCAGTCGCATAAGAATGGCGCTAGTAGAGCCACTGTGTGAAGCAAATCGGGTTTGCTTTAAATACACGCTGTAACTGTCGTGACGGTTAGTTACCTTTGAGACTGGTCGGAGTGACCTGGTGTTAATCAAGAATGCCTTTAAGGCAACAAAGACGCCTTCATTATCAACACCTCACTGAGTTTGAATGTGGTCATGTAGTAGGGCTACGAGAAGCTGGATGTTCGGTCTACGGTGCTGCAGAAGTACTTGACAGGAATGTAGCCACTTTATATGATTGCTGGCAGTGGTGGTCACGAGAATATGTATGGTCGCAAAAAGGCCGAGCTCTGGACGGCCATGTGGCACTGCCGAGAGGGGCCATCAACGTGTTCAGAATATAGCTCTGGTGCACCAGTCTGCGTCTGAACAGTAGTTGGCACCACAATGACACAACGAACTGTTACAAATCGATTACTTCAACGGAAACTCCGAGCCAGACGCCCTGTAGTGAGCATTACACTGACCCCAAACCACCGCAATTTGCTACTCCGGTGATGTCAAGCGAGAGCTCACTGGAGGGCAGGGTGGAAGTCTGTTGAGTTTTCTGATGAAAGCTGGTTCTAACGTGGTGAAAATGGTGGGCATGTGTTAGTTACAAGGGGGAAAGTGGGTTCTACAACCAACCTGCCTGCGTACAGGCACATTGGACCTACACCTGGAGTTATGGTGGTCTAGGGTGCAATTTCTTATGACAGCATAAGCTTTTTCGTGGTTATCCCAGGCACCCTTACTGTAAATTTGTACGTTAATCTGGTGATTCCCCTTATTATGCTGCATTTCATTAACAGCATTCCAGGGGGCGTTTTCCAATGGGATAACCCTCACCCACATACCGGTGTTGTAACCCAACAAGCTCTATAGAGTGTCGACATGTTGCTTTGGCCTGCTAGATCACCAGATCGGCGTTCAATAGAGCACATATGGGACTTGATCGGACGACAACTTCATAGATTATTAATGTACCAGGATTTCACATTTGCAATGGCTTATCTCGCGCTGACATTAACCTGTGATCTTGCAATGTTAGTTACTTAAAGACGTTACGTAGACCAACGCATTCACAAAATGTCAATATTCTACATTAATTATTTTTTTGATGTTACGGTTTTTGTCGTCAGTATATGTCAAGCAAATTAGCAAAGTCTCGCAAGGTAGTTTTCTACACGCAAGCGCAAATTGTGAAAGTAAAGTTGTTGAACAATGTATCGTTCGTCTCGGTCTCCTTGCCACCTTTCTCTTTTAAAGATTTCCCCAAGTGCTCGATGTTCTGCATGTGAACAGACGTCTCTTCAGAAGACGCGAATTCCACTGAATGGTTCACAAATTTGTGGTCAAATTCTTCTTTCTTCAAACTATTGTACGAATTCCAGTCGTCGGTAGTTACTTTGCTTCCAGGCAATATGTTTAATAAAAGGTACTGAAGTTCGTTTAGCCCTCAAATACACTATAACTTCGATACTCTTTCGACAATCCCTTTCTATACCACTAAACAACCATATCTGTTCCATTTCGTTCTTCAAAAGTCTTCCTTTCCAGTATTTTCGAGTCGTAATGTGACACTCATTTATTTCTACAGTCTTGTTTTCCCCGCCTATAGGAGCACTATCATTAGTCACAATTACTTAACGTACAGTACCTCACGTCAGAAACGGTAGTAACTGCAAATAGAATTGGTGGATAATGCAGCTTCTGAAATTGTATTTTCCAGCGTAATTCAGCAAGAAACCAGAGTGATACTCTGCCTAATCGTTGATTTACATGAATCGAACCACCCGTTTTTGATTATCGCAGTTCTTTTGCGACGTTTGGTACAAGATAACTGGTGTGGGAAGTCAACAGCGCTCGATTTTTTACTGCCTGGCACACGTTTCCCCAATACAATCGACGCAGTTTCCAATGTCATCAGTCGGCAGCAGATGGTATTCTCAACAGAACTGTATTTTGCACTGCGCTCAATCTTGGAATTAACTCATGCCTTGTGAGAGTAGTGTAAGTCAAGTTGGTTTCGGCTTCAAACATGCCTATAAGATTACTGAAATTAGATAAATTAGATGTTCAGTTCAGTTGTCAGCAAAAGTCTATGAAAAACACGCTTTTTAAAAAAAAAAAAAAAAAAGAAACGCTATTGCAACGCTGCCAAGCGGCTGGAATGTGTGAGCAAATTCGATATCTGGCTGAGCGAGAATTGCGTGTTCGATATATTTCACTTGCAAGTGATCTTGGAAATTACAAAATTTTCAAATATAGCAAAGTAAGTTTTGAACATCTACACTCCTGGAAATTGAAATAAGAACACCGTGAATTCATTGTCCCAGGAAGGGGAAACTTTATTGACACATTCCTGGGGTCAGATACATCACATGATCACACTGACAGAACCACAGGCACATAGACACAGGCAACAGAGCATGCACAATGTCGGCACTAGTACAGTGTATATCCACCTTTCGCAGCAATGCAGGCTGCTATTCTCCCATGGAGACGATCGTAGAGATGCTGGATGTAGTCCTGTGGAACGGCTTGCCATGCCATTTCCACCTGGCGCCTCAGTTGGACCAGCGTTCGTGCTGGACGTGCAGACCGCGTGAGACGACGCTTCATCCAGTCCCAAACATGCTCAATGGGGGACAGATCCGGAGATTTTGCTGGCCAGGGTAGTTGACTTACACCTTCTAGAGCACGTTGGGTGGCACGGGATACATGCGGACGTGCATTGTCCTGTTGGAACAGCAAGTTCCCTGGCCGGTCTAGGAATGGTAGAACGATGGGTTCGATGTCGGTTTGGATGTACCGTGCACTATTCAGTGTCCCCTCGACGATCACCAGTGGTGTACGTCCAGTGTAGGAGATCGCTCCCCAAACCATGATGCCGGGTGTTGGCCCTGTGTGCCTCGGTCGTATGCAGTCCTGATTGTGGCGCTCACCTGCACGGCGCCAAACACGCATACGACCATCATTGGCACCAAGGCAGAAGCGACTCTCATCGCTGAAGACGACACGTCTCCATTCGTCCCTCCATTCACGCCTGTCGCGACACCACTGGAGGCGGGCTGCACGATGTTGGGGCGTGAGCGGAAGACGGCCTAACGGTGTGCGGGACCGTAGCCCAGCTTCATGGAGACGGTTGCGAATGGTCCTCGCCGATACCCCAGGAGCAACAGTGTCCCTAATTTGCTGGGAAGTGGCGGTGCGGTCCCCTACGGCACTGCGTAGGATCCTACGGTCTTGGCGTTCATCCGCGCGTCGCTGCGGTCCGGTCCCAGGTCGACGGGCACGTGCACCTTCCGCCGACCACTGGCGACAACATCGATGTACTGTGGAGACCTCACGCCCCACGTGTTGAGCAATTCCGCGGTACGTCCACCCGGCCTCCCGCATGCCCACTATACGCCCTCGCTCAAAGTCCGTCAACTGCACATACGGTTCACGTCCACGCTGTCGCGGCATGCTACCAGTGTTAAAGACTGCGATGGAGCTCCGTATGCCACGGCAAACTGGCTGACACTGACGGCGGCGGTGCACAAATGCTGCGCAGCTAGCGCCATTCGACGGGCAACACCGCGGTTCTTGGTGTGTCCGCTGTGCCGTGCGTGTGATCATTGCTTGTACAACCCTCTCGCAGTGTCCGGAGCAAGTATGGTGGGTCTGACACACCGGTATCAATGTGTTCTTTTTTACATTTCCAGGAGTGTATATTTTGAGGCATACACTCTTAAATCTGCTGTGAAGTTGAAATTATTTCATAAACATGAGAACTATTATACTGCTCGATACGCGAGTGCGTGATGAAAAGTAACGCCTCTGAATTTTTTATGTGCAAATTCTTAAAGATTTTTAAGTAAAACATACTTATTAATATTCTACGTATATATTCTTCATATCTACGTCTTTGCAGCCGTGTGCCGATAGAGGGGTCTTAATTATAGCGTGTAAAATGGCGGAGTGTAATGTAACTATGTCGGTGTGTGCGAAAGAGTGTGCTGTAATTAAGTTTCGAATTCGAAGAGTTCGTCTACGCATGAAGCACCCTCTCCTTCAACATGACACCTCGCTTAGCCCCATCCGATTTTAATATCTTTACAAAAATTAAAGAACACATTCATGGACTTAACTCCGATAGTGATGAAGCGACGCATACAGAAGTGAGGTTGTGGCTCCGTCAACAAAATCGAACATTCTACAATAACGTCTCTCGTTGAGAAAAATGTGTTCGTCGTCAGTGTGACTATGCTGAGAAATAAATACGTACAAATGCAGAATAAAGATGTAGAATGTTAATAAAGATTTTTATTTCAAAAAGTTTGAAAGTTTTCACATAAAAATTCGGGGATGTTTTTCATCACGCCCTCCTGAATCGATAGCTAACTACTTGTTTCTATTAAAAGTATTTAATTCAGCTATTCTGTTAAGTTCAATGTCCAACTTTTCATTTAGATTTTTGCGTCTTCTTGTGCTGCAAACTTGGCTATGACATCATATGAACGCCTGATTGAATGGCAGAGAGTTGCCACAGAGCAAAGCGATAAGTAGTGACCAAGGTTCGAGGAATCCTTTAAAAAATTGGCTCTGCTTTTGTCATAGAGCTTACACTGAAAAATGGTGTGATTTACTTAACCAATTGTTACATCGTTACGTTGACAGTAGGGTGTGTACAGTACGCCGAGATTAATCAAGAGAGTGCGGGAAGATCCACGACTGAGTCACATTCTCATAGTGGACATTGTTATTTTTCCAGAGCGGAGCAATGGTGGCCGGAAGTTCCCGAGTGCCATCAGCGGCGCCCGTTGCGCGCTTTGCCGGAGAATCTACTATGGTTGGGCGTCACATTTATCACAGCTTCTTTCCGACGCCTATCAGATCGACTTGGTATTATGCGACCTGTGGGAAGTGTCCAACTAATCAGCGGACTCTCCGCTCTGCGCCGTCTGTAGTAGTGTCGACGATGATCATCACCGATTCAACTGCGTAGCCGTTACGGATGCCTGGTTGTTGGGGCTACAGATGGTCGCTTGTTTTCTGCGAGTGCCGCTGCATCTTATTGACTACGAGTTCATTCTTTACCCAGTGGTGGAATATTCTCTTGCAACAAAGTCCAGGGTGGTTCTCTGGATAGAGGACTGGCCTTTGGCATATCTGTTTGGAGATGCTCATCACTCGCGTCTTGGTTTTTGGCAATACTTGCAGACTGCACATGCGGACGTTGCACGCAGTCCACATTATCACGCATATTTTGCCAGTTATCTTAAGAGCGTTTTTACCATGCGTCCACTAAGTTGTCACGTTCCCGTCGTGGCAGATGCCCGCCCGATTCGAAATGAAACATGACGCGCCTACAGCTTGGATTCGGGCCGCCTGCCATCCTTTCTCACCTTGCGGGATTTCCAGGATTCCGGATGGGTACACTGTTTTAATTTCTTTTTCCTCTCTATATATGTATAAAAATATGAAATCAATAAAGTAAAATTAATATGAGCAATGTGAGGATGCAGCACAGCGGCGAGAAGAGGGAGGCATCCTGGCCAGCCTCGGGATTCACCCCCCTCCCACTTTGTCTCCTCCGACATGTAGCTGACTATGGCACTAACTAAAAAAGAAATAAAGTAAACCAGATGGCACACACGAACCTAAAAAATAAAAAAAAGGTGGTAGCGCACTTGCCCTCGAAAGACAAACGTGCTGATCTCGAGTCTCGGTGCGGCACACAGTTTCGATCTGCCAGATAGTTTTATATGGGCGCACACTAAAAAAAAAAAAAAGGACGAAGAGTGTTAGCGTCTTTGATCAGCAATCAAAAGTCTTCGGTCCCGGGTTCGAAACGCGCCACTGCATAAATTTCAATTAATAACTTGATTAGTTGGTGGCCGAAGACTTTCGGCAAAAGAGGTCACCCTCATTCTGCGAACGGCCTTGTCAACGAGGGCGGGGAAGCAGAGAGGGGTTTAGCGCACTCTCTTGTCCTAGGGGTGGGAAATTGCCCCTAAAGGCGGAAGAACCAGCAATGATCAACGGTATTGTGATGCAGAAGGCAAAGGAAACCACTGCATTAAAGACACATAACATGTATCCACAGGACATGTGGCCTGTAATTGAAAAAGTGTCATGATGATTTCTCCATTAGCAAAAGATTCCAGAATAACCCCATTTCGTGATCTTCGGGAGGGGACTGCCAAGTCGGAGGTGACCAAGAGAAAGAGATTGAATAAGTAACGAAAGGATAGCGTTCTACGAGTCGGGGCGTGGAATTCCAGAAGTTTTAACGTGGTAGAGAAGCTAGAAAATCTGAAAAGCGAAATGCACAGGCTCAATCTAGGTACAGTAGGGTCAGTGAAATGAAATGGAAAGAAGACAAGGATTTTTAATCAAATTGGTATACAGTAATATCGACAGCAGCAGAAAATAATATAACAAGACTACGATTCATTATGAATAGGAAAGTAGAGTAGAGAGTACGTTACTGTGAACAGTTCAGTGACAGAGTTGTTCTTATCAGAATCGACAGCAAAACAAAACCGACAACGATAGTTCAGGTATACATGCCGACGTCGTAAGCTGAAGATGAAGAGACAGAGAAAGTACATGAATATATTGAAAGGATAATACAGTCCGAAATGGGAGATGAAAATCTAATGGTCATGGAGGATTGGAATGCAGTTGTAGGAGTAGGAGCAGAAGAAATGGCACGGGACAATATGGGCTTGGGACAAGGAATGAGAGAGGAGAAAGACTAATTGAATTCTGTAATAAATTTCAGCCAGTAATAACGAATATTCTGTTTAAGAATCACAAGAAGACGAGGTATACTCCGAAAAGGCCGACTCATACGGGAAGATTTCAGTTAGATTACAACGTGGTCACACAGAGATTCCAAAATCAGATACTGGATTGTAAGACGTACCCAGGAGCAGATATAGACTCAGATGACAATGTAGTAGTGAAGAAGAGTAGGCTGAAGTTTAAGAGATTAGTCAGAAAGAATCAATACCCAAAGACGTGGGATACAGAAGTACCAAGAAATGAGGATATATGCTTGAAGTTCTCTAAGGCTAGAGATACAGTAATAAGGAATAGCTCAGTAGGTAGTACAGTTGAAGAGGAATGGACATCTCTAAAAAGGGCCATCACAGAAGTTGGAACGAAAAACGTAGGTACAAAGAAGGTAACTGCGAAGAAACCATGGGTTAGAGAAGAAATGCTTGAGTTGATCGACGGAAGAAGGAAGTACAGAAATCTTCAGGGAAATTCAGAAATACAAAGGTAAATGTCACTGTGGAACGAAACAAAAAGGAAATGCAGGCAAGCTAAGACGAAATGGCTGCATGAAAAATGTGAAGAAATCGAAAAAGAAATGATTGTCCGAAAGACTGGCTCAGCATATACGAAAGTCAAAACAACTTTCGGTAAAATTAAAATCAAGTGTGGTAATATTAAATGCAGAGGAGGGAGTGGATAGGTGGAAAGAGTACACTGAAGGTCTCTACGAGAGTGAAGATTTGTCTGATGTGATAGAAGAAGAAAAGGATTCGATTTGGAAGAGATTAAGGATTCAGTATTAGCTTAGGAGGACTTAAAAACAAATAAGGCAGAAGGGATAGATGGCATTACTCTAAAATCGTTGGGAGAAGTGACAACAGAACGACTATTCACACTGGTGGGTAGAATGTGTGATTCTGGCGACATACCATCTGAGTTTCGAAAAATATCATTTCCGAAGACTTCAAGTGCTTACAAGTGCGAGAATTATCGCACAATCAGCTTAACGGCTCATTCATCCAAGCTGCTGACAAGAATGATATACCGAAGAATGGAAAAAATGTGTATGTGTTAGATGTAGATCAGTTTGGCTTTAGGAAAGCTAAAGACATCAGAAAGGCAATTTTGACGTTACAGTTGATACTGGAAGCTAGACTAAAGTAAAATGAAGACACGTTCATAGGATTTGTCGACCAAGAAAAAGCTTTCGGCAATGTAAAATGGTGCAAGATGTTCGAAATTCTGAGAAAGATAGGGGTAAGCTATAGGGAGAGACGAATTATTATAAATTAATATACTAAGTGTATAAGGGCCAAGAGAGAATAATAAGAGAGGACGACCAAGCACAAAATGTTCGCATTAAAAGGGTGTAAGACAGGGATTTAGTCTTCCACCCCTACTGTTCAGTCTGTATGTCGAAGAAGCTATGATGGAAATAAAAGAAAGGTGCAGGATGCTACTAAAATTCAAGGTGCAAGGATATCAGTTATACGATTCGCTGATGACATTGCTATCCGGGGTGAAATTAGGGAGGAAAAACAGATCTGCTTAATGGAATGAACAGTGTAATGGGTACGAAATATGGATTGAGAGTAAATCGAAGAAAGACGAAAGTAATGAAAAGTAGCAGAAATGAGAACAGCAAGAAATGAAACATAAGGATTGATCGTCACAAAGAAGGTGAAGTTAAGGAATTCTGCTGCCTAGGCAGCAAAATAACCAATGACGGACGGAGCAAGAACGTCAAAAGAGCATTCCTGGCCAAAACAAGTCTACTAATATCAAACATAGGCCTTAATCTGAAGAAGAAATTTCTGAGAATGTACGTTTCGAGCACGGCGTTTTATGGTAGTGAAACATGGACGGTGGGAAACCCAGAGCAGAAGAGAACCGAAGCATTTGAGATGTGGTGTTACAGACGAATGTTGAAAATTAGTTGGAGTGGCAAGATATGCAATGAAGAGGTTCTGCGCAGAATCGGGGAGGAAATGAATATCTGTAAAACACTGACAAGAAGAAGAGCAAGATGATAGGACCTGTTGAGACGTCAGGGAATGAGTTGCATGGTACTAGAGGGAGCCGTAGAGGGCAAAAACGACTGTAGAGGAAGACAGAGATTGGAATACATCCAGCAAATAACTGAGGATGTACGTTGCAAGTGCTATTCTGAGATGAAGATGTTGGCACAATGGCACAGGAGAGGAATTCGTGGCAGGCCGCATCAAACCAGGCAGAAGACTGGTGACTCGAAAAAAAAAAGTAGAAAAGATAACAATAAGTGGATCACATCGAAACCACGAAAAACACTCCCATTCCGTAATACCACCTATGGGCTTCACTGTTGGCGCTACACGTGATGGAAGGTAACGTGATGCAGGGTGGCCGAGCGGTTCTAGGCGCTTCAGTCCGCAACCGCGCGACTACTACGGTCGCAGGTTCGAATCCTGCCTCGGGCATGGATGTGTGTGATGTCCTTAGGTTAGTTAGGTTTACGTAGTTCTAAGTTCTAGGGGACTGATGACCTCAGATGTTAAGTCCCATAGTGCTTAGAACCATTTGAACCCTTTTTGATCCAGGCATTCGACCCTTTTTGAAAGTGATCCAGGCATTCGCTAATACAAAATACTTCAGTCGGTTTTCCGCAGGCTGTATCGTGATTCATCACTGCAAGTCACTCGTAACCAGTAATCTACTATCCACTGGCATCGCTCTTTACATCACCTCAAGCGTCGCTTATCACTGACTACAGCAGGGTTCACAACATACGTGCTCGCGGAGCAAGCTGTGAGCAGAAATGCGCGAGCACTGAGCAGCGCGAGCACGCTACCCCCACTACCCGACCAGAGCGGAGAGTGGGGAGAGTCACGTGGGGCACACAACAGCTGCCGCCAGTCAATGTAAATCCGCGGCCACCTGCAGGGATATCACTCACGAATTATTACTGCGACAAATGAAACAAATAAAGGAGAATGTACACATGCCACATAATTTTATTAGCTTAGTGTACGCCTCTACATTCGCATTAATTTGTAAACTGTTACACAATAAAAGGTGTCACTGAAGTGTGGGATTCTCGGTTATCTTGTACTTTTTGCCCTTTACAATTGCGTCTATGTTCGGAGTAAATGTTCTTGTGCATTTTAGGCGCAGCGTACAGTTTAAATTTCGATCAGACAATGCGTTTCTCAGGCGCGTCTTGTTACATTTCATTGCAGAGAACAGTTGTTCACAAACATACGTGGAACCGAACATTGATATTATTGTAGCCGCCAGTTTGTGCAAACGAGGAAATCTATCCTGAGGGAAGTATCTGTAGAATTCCAAAATGTTTTTCTTGTTCTGAGATTTGTCTCTGTATTCTCTGTCACACTGCAGGTCAATAATTTCTTGCTGCAGCTCAGGACGAATCTCTTAAATATTCGCTGAATATGGAGAGAACAGATAAAAATCACTGTCTAGTGCCGTCAGATCTTGAAAGCGCTGATCAACTAAACTATGTGAATAACGTTCACAGTCTTTGTGAACATCTTGCATGGATGATAATTTAGGAAAATGAGCTAGGTTTCCTGTTTCCAGCTGACTCACCCAAAGTGTCAATTTCATTTTAAAAGCTCGTATTCGATCTATGAAATGAGTAATTAGCAGATCTTTACCTTGTAGTAAAAAGTTGAAAGCATTCAGATGGCTAGTTAAATCTGCTAAGAACGCGAGATCACATTCAAACGTGCGCGAGCATTTCCCCTCCCTCCCCTCCCACCCTACTCCGCGACCTTGCACCTGCTCGCGAGCACATGCCTGAGCAGACGCGAGTACTCGCGAGTCGTGTGAAGTTAGCACCCCTTTTTCGAGAAATATACATTTTCTTCACAGTTCTTGATAGATGTAGCATTGTTCTAGAGTTCTTTGTACAAAATTTCAATAGTTCTGCAGAATTTAGCGACGAAAACAACAATACTCGAAAAAATTTTCGTATCGAAAACGTTCTTTGGCAATTTCCGCAAAATTAAATAAGTACAAGAGTTTTGAGCACAGTTCTGAACATAGTTCCAAGAGTTCTTTCGAAAATCCAAGTAACATTTTTTTGTGCAGCTAATAGTTTACGAGATAATTGCATTTTAATGAGAAAATCTTTTCACTTACTGTGAAGTTGGCACCCTTTTTTTTCAGAAATATATATATTTTTCAGAGTTCTTGATAGATATGGCTTAGTTCTAGAGTTCTTTGTACAAAATTTCAATAGTTCTGCAGAATTTAGCGAAGAAAACAACAATATTTGAAAAAATTTTCGTATCGAAAACATTTTTTGTCAATTTGCGCAAAAATTAAACTTGTACAACAGTTCTGAGGACAGTTCTGAACAGAACCCCAAGAGCTCTATCGAAACTCCCAACAACATTTTTCTATGGCGATAATGGTTTCAGATAAATTGATTTAATATGGGACACACTTTCTTTACGGAAAATATAAATATATTCGTACAACAGTTCTGATGACAGTTCTGGACACCACGTGAAGAGTTCTATCGAAAATCCAAGTAAAATTTTTTTGTGCCGGTAATAGTTTAAGAGGTAATAGCAACTTAATTAAGAATTCCATAAGAGCTCCTACTGTGAAGCTGGCACCCTTTTTTTCAGAAATATATATTTTTTTCAGAGCTCTTGATAGATAAGTCATAGTTATAGAGTTCTCTGTACAAAATTTCAATAGTTCTGCAGAATTTAGCGAAGAAAACAACAGTACTCGAAAAATTTTCGTATCGAAAACATTCTTTGGCAATTTCCGCAAAATGTAAATGAGTACAAGAGTTCTGAGCACAGTTCTGAACAGAGCTTCAAGAGTTGTTTCGAAAATCCAAGTAACATTTTTTACTGCAGCTAATATTTTACGAGATAATTGCATTTTAATGAGAAAATCTTTTCACTTACTGTGAAGTTGGCACCATTTTTTTCAGAAATATATATTTTTTTCAGAGTTCTTGATAGATATGGCATAGTTCTAGAGTTCTTTGTACAAAATTTGAATAGTTCTGCAGAATTTAGCGAAGAAAACAACAATACTCGAAAAAAATTTCGTATAGCAAACATTCGTTATTAATTTTCGCAAAAAGTAAATTCGGACAACAGTTCTGAGGGCAGTTCTGAACAGAACCCCAATAGTTCTATCGAATATCCTAATTACAATTTTTTGTGCAGCTAACACGTTACGAGATAATTGCAATTTAAGGAGGGAACCTCTTCACTTACTGTGAAGTTGGAATCCTTTTCTTCAGAAATATATATTTTTTCAGAGTTCTTGATAGAAATGTCATAGTTCTAGAGTTATTTGTACACAATTTGAATAGTCCTGCAGAATTTAGCGAAAAAAACAACAATACTCGAAAAATTTTTCGTATCGAATACATTCTTTGTCAATTTTCGCAAAAAGTAAATTCGTACAACAGTTCCGAACAGAACACCAAGAGCTCTATCGAAAATCCTAATAATAACTTTTTGTGGCGATGATAGTTTATACGGTAACTGCTTTGATGTTAGACCCACTTTCTCCACAGAAAAAGTAAATTCGTTCAACAGTTTTGATGAACGGTTCTATCGATAATCATAATAACATTTTTTGTGGTTATAATAGATTGTATGGTAATTGATTAATTGTGGGGCACACTTACTCAAAAAAAAATTATGTCTGTTCGTATGCTCTGATGCCAGCTCTGGATAGCATTTTAAGAGTTCTATCGAAAATATTAGTAACATATTCTGTGCAGGTAATTGTTTACATAGTAACTGCCTTCATTAAGGAATGCTTATGAGCATTTCCCGTGCAGTTTGAACCCCTTTTACGATAAATATAAATTTTTTTCACAGTTCTTGATATATATGAAATAGTTCTAGATTTCCCTGCTCAAAACACGAATAGTTCTACAGAATTTCGGGAAGAAAACAAAAAATTATTTGTCAGTTTGGAAAAAATAAATTTGTATAACAGTTCTGTTGGCAGTTCTGGATAGCACCGGAAGAGTTGCATTGAAAATGATAAGAACATTTTTGTGGCGATAATAGTTTATACAATAATTGTTTTAATCTGATACTCACTTTGTCTAATACAGCAAAATTCGTAGAATAGTTCTGATGACAGTTCTGAATATCACCCACAGAGTTCTACCAAAAACTATAATAACATTATTTGCGACGATGACATTATATGAGATAATTAATGTGGGACTCACTTTTGTCATGTAAAAGTAATAAATTCGTACAAAAGATCTGATGGCATTTCTTAATACGACCCTAAGAGTTCCACCGACAACTGTAATAACATTTTTTGTGGGGATAACAGTTAATGAGATAATAGCATTTTCGAGAGACCCACTTCGTCTACATTATAATAAATTGGCACAACCCTTTTGCTGACAGTTCTGGATAGCACCGAAAGAATTCTTTTAAAAACCCTCATAACATTTTTATGGTGCCAGTAGATTATGAAATAGATTGTGTGTTCACTCTGCAGTGGGTGTGCGCCGATGTGAAACTTACTGGCAGATAAAAACTGTGTGCTGGACCGGGTCTCTAACCCCAGGCTGTGACGAAAGAATATCTTCACAATATCCTTTCGTCCAGAAGTGCTTCTTCTGCAATTTTCGTAGGACAACTTCTACGAAATTGGGAACACAGGAGATGAAGTACTGCTGGGAGTACAGCTATGA
Source organism: Schistocerca serialis cubense (assembly GCF_023864345.2). Lineage (NCBI taxonomy): Eukaryota > Metazoa > Arthropoda > Insecta > Orthoptera > Acrididae > Schistocerca > Schistocerca serialis. The sequence goes on from NC_064646.1 coordinate 243,800,268, forward strand.
GTACGATCGTAAATTCTCACTTTTATTTTGGAAAACCGAAAATCGAAAACCCGGATGTATATTCTACTAAATACAAAAAGTCTAAATGTTCAGCACTATACAAATACCAGTACACCTTCTTAAGACTGACTGTAGTAACTGTAGGTGGAAGCGTGGGATGTGCACGCTTAGATGATTCAAGGAGAGAAGGCTCGTCAGTGCAAAACAAACAGATGGCTGAGAGAGCAGATACATTCACACGCGCCACTAACCAGATGGTGTCACACCTGTCGAGAATCGCACCAGAGGTACAATGAGCTATGGTGGAGTGCTGTTGGCGTGGTTACTATGCAACTTACTTGATGGGCATCAATACACCGTTATATTAATGTACACTCCTGGAAATGGAAAAAAGAACACATTGACACCGGTGTGTCAGACCCACCATACTTGCTCCGGACACTGCGAGAGGGCTGTACAAGCAATGATCACACGCACGGCACAGCGGACACACCAAGAACCGCGGTGTTGCCCGTCGAATGGCGTTAGCTGCGCAGCATTTGTGCACCGCCGCCGTCAGTGTCAGCCAGTTTGCCGTGGCATACGGAGCTCCATCGCAGTCTTTAACACTGGTAGCATGCCGCGACAGCGTGGACGTGAACCGTATGTGCAGTTGACGGACTTTGAGCGAGGGCGTATAGTGGGCATGCGGGAGGCCGGGTGGACGTACCGCGGAATTGCTCAACACGTGGGGCGTGAGGTCTCCACAGTACATCGATGTTGTCGCCAGTGGTCGGCGGAAGGTGCACGTGCCCGTCGACCTGGGACCCGACCGCAGCGACGCACGGATGCACGCCAAGACCGTAGGATCCTACGCAGTGCCGTAGGGGACCGCACCGCCACTTCCCAGCAAATTAGGGACACTGTTGCTCCTGGGGTATCGGCGAGGACCATTCGCAACCGTCTCCATGAAGCTGGGCTACGGTCCCGCACACCGTTAGGCCGTCTTCCGCTCACGCCCCAACATCGTGCAGCCCGCCTCCAGTGGTGTCGCGACAGGCGTGAATGGAGGGACGAATGGAGACGTGTCGTCTTCAGCGATGAGAGTCGCTTCTGCCTTGGTGCCAATGATGGTCGTATGCGTGTTTGGCGCCGTGCAGGTGAGCGCCACAATCAGGACTGCATACGACCGAGGCACACAGGGCCAACACCCAGCATCATGGTGTGGGGAGCGATCTCCTACACTGGCCGTACACCACTGGTGATCGTCGAGGAGACACTGAATAGTGCACGGTACATCCAAACCGTCATCGAACCCATCGTTCTATCATTCCTAGACCGGCAAGGGAACTTGCTGTTCCAACAGGACAATGCACGTACGCATGTATCCCGTGCCACCCAACGTGCTCTAGAAGGTGTAAGTCAACTACCCTGGCCAGCAAGATCTCCGGATCTGTCCCCCATTGAGCATGTTTGGGACTGGATGAAGCGTCGTCTCACGCGGTCTGCACGTCCAGCACGAACGCTGGTCCAACTGAGGCGCCAGGTGGAAATGGCATGGCAAGCCGTTCCACAGGACTACATCCAGCATCTCTACGATCGCCTCCATGGGAGAATAGCAGCCTGCATTGCTGCGAAAGGTGGATATACACTATACTAGTGCCGACATTGTGCATGCTCTGTTGCCTGTGTCTATGTGCCTGTGGTTCTGTCAGTGTGATCATGTGATGTATCTGACCCCAGGAATGTGTCAATAAAGTTTCCCCTTCCTGGGACAATGAATTCACGGTGTTCTTATTTCAATTTCCAGGAGTGTACAATACTTGAGAAACAATGTCATTCACACACTCCGAGTTCCTTATCACTCAGTATTAGAGTAAATTACCGGCCTAGTGATAAGCAGCCTATGTACCTCACCGACCACACATCTTCGTGTTATAAGAAAAAAAGAGAAAAATACCAAGGGACACAAAATATGAATCCGGATAAACCGGAAATCCGGATTACTGAGGACCAAATAAACGAGGTTCTTATTTACAAATTTCGAACTTCTTATTAACTTTAATACTGTATCCCCTCAACATTATAACACCTCTACAGTCATGTATTGAATTAGGATTTAAACATACTACTTAGTTCGTTTGTACGATATATTCAGTAAATATACTTACATTTCTATACATTGTAAAGACTTTTAACTCTCGCTGTAGTGTAACTCATCAAACTTCCACACTTCCTTTCTAACTAGAACAAATGTTTGCAACATTATTAACGAGAGCAATTTCAAATTTATTCGTTACACACAGCACATGTTTTTATATATCCTAGCGGCTGGTGATGTTGCCACATAACTTTCATCCATGAGGGTCCTGGGCATATTTTTAGCTGTTAGTGGGTCCTGGATGTCATGAGAGCTCAAAACAATTACTGTTTTACGTAATAAAATTCATCTGGTTCTTCCTGATTCTAAAAATATACACTTCATGTGTGCCTTTCATTGTTGTATGATTCAGTATCGACGCTAATGCTCTCTTGATGAGATATGAGCCGATTGCTCGTTTTTATCCACTGTGCCCTTTCGTATTTAATTTCAGCGATTAATTTATTTGTTTATCAACGTAGTAAGTAGTACAAAGCTAATCCAGAATGTAAACTGCACTTAAATTCTGTCTGAACTGTTTAATAGTCAGTGTTCGCTGTCTGAACGTCAAATTTCAGATTAATACACTGCGCCTGGTTGCGTTATTTTATAGGAATTTTATTATTGTAAGTGGGAAGCACTAGATAATGTTGAAGAAATCCAAAGCATATTGTTCGAAGAGCATAATATTATTCGAAATTTACCTGTACCAATAGGTGCAGCCAAAGCAGCATTTGTGATGCTGTAATTACCTCATAGATAACGCTATTTGTCTATTGTAGTTTTGTATTCCAATCAGAATTTTGAGAGCATCAAAGCCTCATTTCAGCGTGAGAGAGGGGTAAAATCAATAGATGATATTGAATTGAAAGCCTTCATCAGTCTCTTGTTTTTAATTGTTGTTAACAAAAGTAACAGATAAAGCCTGGAAGATCTGTGTGGAACTGATGGTGATGGCATTGAAAACTTTCACCTCGTAAATGAACATAAAACGTTTCAAATTTATTCTGGAGAGCCTTAGATTTTACAGTCGCGCTATTCGTGATGAAAGGAGACAATTAGACAAGCTAACAGCTATTCGGGAAATATTTGCTGTGTTTGTACGCAACTACCACAAATCTTACACCCTTGGAGAAAATGTTACAGTAGACAAGAAGCTGGAAGGATTCTGTGGAAGGTACAGTTTTCGCCAATATGTATCAATCAAAACAAACGAGTGTGGATTCTTAAGTGTGGATTCTTAAGTATTTTACCTGTACAATTTGGAAATATACGCTGTGTTGCAACCAGAAGGATTTACCAACTGAGCAATAAACATTTTGATGTTGTTCTGTGACTGTGTAAACCTATATATCAGTCAGGTCGAAATGTGAAAGCGGACAACTGGTTTACTAGTACTGGAATGATAATAGAGCTATGAAGGGAGAATTTTTCTTTTGTTGGCATGATGAAGAAAAACAAGCGTGGAGATTTCTCTAGAGTTTGCTATCAGTAAAAGAAGGGTTGCCCACATTTCCTTTTTTGGTATCCACAAGACTGAACTCTAGTTTCCTCCGTACCTAAAAAGGGGAAGTGAGTGATCCAGGCATCACGTTTGCATGAAGATAATTCGATAGATGCTGACATTGTAGATAAACGGAAGCCATCCACCGTAAATTTTAAAATAGCGTTAAGTGTGGTATTTTCACAGCGGATAAGTCGAATGCTTTGTACAACGCTGCAAGAAATGTGCGCCGCTGGTCAATGGTTGTATTTTTGTAATGATCAGTACAGTTGGAATCTATGCACAAGTGATTTATTGTGGCAACAGTAAGAATGGTATCAGAAGGAAAGGGTTCCTGAATCAGCTATGTTATACAATGTTGTTTTCTTCGCTAAATTCTGCATAACTACTGAAATTTTGTACAGAGAACTCTATAACTATGACTTATCTATCAAGAACTCTGAAAACAATATATATTTCTGAAAAAAAGGGTGCCAGCTTCACAGTAGGAGCTCTTATGGGGTTCTTAATTAAGTTGCAATTACCTCTTAAACTATTACCTGCACAAAAAATTCTAGTAGGAATTTCGATAGAACTCTTCACGTGGTGTCCAGAACTGTCATCAGAACTGTTGTACGAATATATTTATATTTTCTGTAGAGAAAGTGTGTCCCACATTAAATCAATTTATCACAAACTATTATCGCCATAGAAAAATGTTATTAGGGTTTTCGATAGAGCTCTTGGGGTTCTGTTCAGAACTGTCCTCAGAACTGTTGCACAAGTTTAATTTTTGCGAAAATTGATAAAAAATGTTTTCGATACGAAAATTTTTTCGAATATTGTTGTTTTCTTCGCTAAATTCTGCAGAACTATTGAAATTTTGTACAAAGAACTCTAGAACTATGCCATATCTATCAAGAACTGTGAAAGAAATATATATTTCTGAAAAAAAGGGTGCCAACTTCACAGTAAGTGAAAAGATTTTCTCCTTAAATTGCAATTACCTCGTAAGCTATTAACTGCACAAAAAAATGTTACTCGGGTTTTCGATAGAGCTCTTGGAGTTCTGTTCAGAACTGTGCTCAGAACTGTTGTACTTATTTACAATTTGCGAAAATTGACGAAGAATGTTTTCGATACGAAAATTTTTTCGAATATCGTTTTCGTCGCTAAGTTCTGCAGAACTATTCAAATTTTGTACAAAGAACTCTAGAACTATGGCATATCTATCAAGAAATCTGAAAAAAGTATACATTTCTGAAAAAAAGGGTGCCAACTTCACAGTAAGTGATAAGATTTTCTCCTTAAATTGCAATTATCTCGTAAACTATTAGCTGCACAAAAAAATGTTACTTGGATTTTCGAAAGAACTCTTGGAGCTCTGTTCAGAACTGTGCTCAGAACTCTTGTACTTATTTACATTTTGCGGAAATTGTCAGAGAATGTTTTCGATACGAAAATTTTTTCGAGTATTGTTGTTTTCTTCGTTACATTTTGCAGAACTATTGAAATTTTGTGCAAAGAACTCTAGAACTATGGCACATCTAACAAGAACTGTGAAAAAAATGTATATTTCTCGAAAAAGGGGTGCTAACTTCACACGACTGTACTCGCGCTCAAAACCGGCCAGTTGTTAAGCCGTGGACTACAGGAATGTGTTGCTCATGAGGAGCTGCCCGACCACTGTACGCCGTTCTTTTTAACTCCGTGCGCAGTCACTGTACTGGCTGGGTTGCTGGTAGAACTTTGGAATTACAAAGTGATTTCTTTGACCGGTTTCAGGCGATTTCTGACAACCAGCCTCCACACTGTTCGACGGTCCCTGTCCGTAAGTAATTGAGGTCCGCTTGGTCTCGGTTTAGCTGTCGCTGTTCCTTTGCATTTCCACTTCACAATCGCATCAGCAACAGTGAACCTGGGCATATTTACAAGGGCTCAAATGTCCCTGACGGATCAGTTGCTCAGGTAACATCCAGTGACTGGTCCACCTTCGAAGTCATCGAGGTCTCCTGACTGAGCCATTCTGCAGTTACGGCTTCCCCACTGACAGCACAATACTCGCCTTCTCTTTTATAATGGTGGGTCCATCTCTCGCGACGCGTAGTAGTCAATTCCACATTACACAGGGGTGTTTGGATATTTTTGATTAAATAGCGTATTAACAGTTGTAAACTTTCATAGCTCTTAGCTGTTGTTAATGTGACTTGCGCTTGATGTTTTACTTTCAGCAGGTAATCTGTGTATGGGGATTTTATGTTCATGTTCCTTCTGGTCTTAATTAGACTTTTTGCTGGTTTGTCTGATGTTTCATCGAGTTTAATACGGGAATAAGTTTTGATCCACATGAATTCTGTAAATTGACCATCCTTTACCTGATGGTCCTAACCCACTACTTGAAAATACATTTACTCTTTCTTTTGTTCCAATTTCTATAATTGATTTCAGGACGCTTTGTGAGTCGGTGACTGAACGTCGGACAAGTTGTTATTTCTGTGCGCTGGGTAATGCTAGTTTCATTTGCAGAGTACGGCGTAAGCCACCAGTTTTTAAGTCTTTACGATGCAGTGACTCCCTTTAAGCGTTCTTTTGCTCAAACAAAACTCATCGAACTGTTGGAAAATCGTTACTAGTCTCATTTTTCATATGCAGTCGGGCCATACCCTACCTACAGCAGTAGTTTTACATGCAATCCAGACCTTATGTTCACATGCCGGCCGTTGTGGCCGAGCGGTTTTAGGCGCTTCAGTCCGGAGCCACGCTGCTGCTACGGTCGCAGTTTCAAATCCTGCCTCGGGCATGGATGTGTGTGATGTCCTTAGATTAGTTAGGTTTCAGTAGTTCTAACTCTAGCGGACTTAGGACCTCAGATATTAAGTCCCATAGTGCTCAGAGCCATTTGAACCATTTTGTTCACATATCCTCCATTCCACTTTCATAACTAGCAGCCTCAGGCGCCACAAACATTTTGTCTGTGATGTTTCTCATACATATTTATCCACGTTTAGATGATGATGCTTGACTTGTAAGGGCGGTCAACTGCACGGTCATCAGCGCCCTTGCAAAGTCACAATATTTACACAGTCCAATCCATCCACTTTCACGAACGATGATGAAATGCTGAGGACAGCACTAACTCCCAGTCCCCGGGCAGACAAAATCCCCAACGCGGCGGGAATCGAACCCAGGAGCCAGTGATCGAGAGGCAGCAAGACCAAAAGCTGCGGAGCCATGTTTAGGAGAGTTGAAGATGGTCTCACAAAATCATTATCCTCCACCGATACGGTATCCATCGTCCAGTAGCTACTGGCCGCATCACCAACTACTACTTAAACTGGATTATAACGTCACTCAAAAACCACATTACCGTCACCCGATTTACAAACAAATGTCGTCAACGTGAATAATCCATTTTACCATTGGAATTACAGTGTTTTAGCCTTTATGACTGCAACAGTATATTTCTAATTTGAAAGTAATAGTAGAGATTTTGCCACTTAGTCCCAAAGAAGGACGTTGTGACAGTAATGTGCAGAATACTGTTTCCTCCCTTTGTAGCAAATGCCATACTGAATCGTGGTTGCACTCTATTTGGAATCTGTAATGATCCGCACTTTCTTATTCCTCACTAAAATATTAATATCCAAAATAAGGATATAAAAATTTTAATTTCAGACTGCTGCTTAATGGCGGGAGAAAGGTGACAAGCGGAGAAAAATTCTTTTTATTAGTGGTTTTTCGAAAGATTTGTTTCATGTAATTAATAAAGAAATTCCGAATTCAGATACAATTTCCGGGCAACGCAGTACTGATGTGTGTACGGTAGAGGTGCCGAACAACTAACCAAAGGCGCGGTTTCCACAATCCGCCATTTTATTTGTCGGTCTTCACATTTTATGCGTTTTAGACTAAAGTGTTTATAGTTGCGCTAGCTAGGGATATTGCAGTTAACATTCACATTTTAGAAGACTCTTAGGAAGTTTAAGTCTATACTTGCAGTGTTTGTAATATTATGGCCGGCCGCGGTGGTCTTGCGGTTCTAGGCGCTCAATCCGGAACAGCGCGACTGCTACGGTCGCAGGTTCGAATCCTGCCTCGGGCATGGATGTTTGTGACGTCCTTAGGTTAGTTAGGTTTAAGTAGTTCTAAGTTCTAGGGGACTGATGACCACAGATGTTAAGTCCCATAGTGCTCAGAGCCATTTGAACCATTTTTGTAATATTATGTCTAGAATATATTCTGTTTAGCTCTCAGTAGATTGTCCTCCTTCGCAAAGTGAACTGAATGGAAAATATTCTGATTTTGTTTCTTATAACTGAGAGCAGTGAGCAGTTTTTTATTAATTACTGAGTGAAACTGATGCATTTAGTTGCTCTTATTTTTCTCATTTAGTACTCTTTGGTGGTCGTCTGCGCCCGCAGCAGCAGAACGTTATTGAAAGCAGTCCAGATGTGAATTCTAGGACCCGAGCTATGATTTCTATGCTGGTAAATTATTTTTTCGGTTTCTTTTTATTTTAGGCCCCTTTCAGCAGGGGCTTACACGAGACAGACTATAATACCTCAGATTATATGAAATTTAGCGTTCAGGATTCAGTTTTCAATGTTTTTAAGAAAGGGAATCTCCATACAGTTAATGCCTCGAAGTCCACCACAGTAAGTAAGCAGCGAGTGTATGACCTCCACGAAGAGCCCAGGATGAACGAAAGACCTTTCCTTCGCTCGAGTTTCATTCAGGATGGTGAACACATCAGGTGAACTTCTGAAGCTGAAGTTGGCTCGCGAGACGTTTTAGTATCGTGTATAACAACTGCTCTGTGAATTGTCTTCGTCATGTCGCTATTGACTAGGGTGTGCGTATCTCTTTCAGTGCATTTATCTGATCACCTTTGTCTTTGCAGTATCTGAAATCCTCCGCAATTTTCAACATCTGATGCAATTCTTTAGTTCTAGTGTGAAATTCACCCACTTACACAGAGTTGTGAAGCTGCTTCCACTGTGTGAAAGTCGCTTAACTCCCTTTATGACATCTTCGGAATCAAGAAGGACATAGTACTGCATTTCCCACTACATTGCTAAAAATTCGCAATTAAAGAAGTAGGGGAACAAGGCAGGGATAGGAATAAGATGATTATGGCACAGTTTCGCCCAATTTGCCCACTTCAGTACCAGCTGAAACAAAGGGGTCCATTGTTCTTATGTAAGCAAACCAGTAGTCACTTAAACTTGCCTCCTTACGTAAACAATGACATCACTGTTACGTCTAATGAGGCTATGTTTGTACTTTTCTCCTGTGTGAATGATTTTTCGAAAGTAAAATTTAAAAATTCGACTTTCGTTTTGCTGTCTGCAATTGCGACACGAGACTGGTCAACAAGATACTGAATGGACGCCTTAGACCCGCTTAGCGATTGTACATACGACCAGAAGTTTCTCGGGTTCTCTGACAGATCTTTTGCTAAGTGTGACGGTGGTAGTTGTATGCTTCACGCATACGTCTTTTCACAGACGCTCGAATCCCTACTAACCTTACCTTGTCGTCATTTGTGCTTTCTCAGCATTCGCCGAATTTCGTTATTAAACCATCCTTTATCCACTTACTAGGCACGTAACTCTCCAAACCACGACTTACAAACTTCTTCACTTTATGTGCCCTCCACAAATACTCTGCCACTCGAGTGCTTGCTTCCTTTGTGCAGTGCACCTCTGACCTATCAAGGGGAGCCCTACAAATGGCCAGGCGATAACGCAGGTCCAGAAATCTGCATACAAGACCGTCGCAGAGTCGTCGAAGCCTTTAGTTGAGACCCTTCACTTAGCTTCAAACCAAAAGCCCCCGATCAACTCTGAGAACGATGCTGCAAATTGGGAGCTCCGCTTCAACCTGCGCGCGAGGTCAGCAGTCTTCACCACCTCGGCCAGCCGTCTGTACGAATTAAGGATCGCCAGAGAACGCATGCGACAGGCGTCGTTGGTGACGACGTGAGCCACACCTTGCAGACTTCTGCACACTGCACGTTCGATAGCCACTGGCAAGGCGGCGTCCCCTACAGACATACCAAGTGCACATCGGCCTTTTCTCCAACCCTGAAAGCTTTCTGCCTAAGGGGTCCATAACGCGCGTAACAATGGAGCTCCCAATAACCAGTAAACCCCACCGCCCGTGTGCCTGCTCGTACCTGTTGTAAGTAGGCTGTTTAGGTTTTTTTATTGGTAACGCCACCTCTGTATGAAAATCACTGGCTGTGCTGTGTGCAGTCTGTGGCTGCTTTGCATTGTTGTAATACTCGCCATTGTAGTGTTGGGCAGCGGCAGCTGGATGTGAACAGCACGTAGCGTTGCGCAGTTGAAGGTGAGCCGCCAGCAGTGGTGGATGTGGGGAGAGAGATGGCGGAGTTTTGAAATTTGTCATGAACTGCTATATTTATATATGATGATATCAAGGTAAATACATTGTTTGTTCTCTATTAATATCTTTCATTTGCTAACTATCCCTATCAGTAGTTAGTGCCTTCCATAGTTTGAATATTTTATTTAGCTGGCAGCAGTGGCGCTCGCTGTATTGCAGTAGCTTGAGCAGCGAAGATTTTTGTGAGGTAAGTGATTTGTGAAAGGTATAGTTTAATGTTAGTCAGGGCCATTCTTTTGTAGGGAATTATGAAAGTCAGATTGCGTTGCGCTAACAAAATATTGTGTGTCAGTTTAAGCACAGTCATGTATAAATTCTTCAAAGGGGACGTTTCACTGTTGAAGGAGCGGCAACCTTTCCACTAACAGGATGGATGGGCGAAGGCAGGCGGCCAGTCTCCACATTGGCCCTCCGCCTCGAGCGTTGCGAACACCACACATCCTTCTGTGAGGCCTGATCCACAGCGTCAAGCGCACCAGGAGGTGCATAGGAAGCAGAGCCCGTGGGCAAAAGAAATGACACCTGAAGTATCCCGCGCGACGCGCCAGATTCCCCGCCACCGCTACACCCCGAGGCAGCAGCCTGAAGGTGACTGGCCGTAGCCAACGGCACGTTCAGCTGTTCGCGAACTGCGGCCAGCTCCTCCTGCGTACATACACAGCATGAGCACATCCTGTCCATCCTACCAAGACTAACTGAAAGAGTGAACTATAAAAGTAGACAATCCTAGATATGTGGCTTGGTATCCTCCTGATGTGTCACCAAAGGACACATGCGTTAAAGAACTGTTTAGCGAGCAACTATTGCGCTAGAAACTAAATGAAATTACACTTACAAAAACGCGAAATTATCGCTCTTAAACAGAGAAACACGCAATAAATTTAATAAATACACCACGTGGAAAATACAGAAAAGGAGGAACACTTAACTTGCTTCTTGTTCACGCACTCGTATCACAGCCGAGAGCTGAGTATCTAGGAATGTGGTTGATGCTGCGACTTTGTTGAAAACCTCTCTTTTTTCTACATTTTTCTTAAGGTAGGATACGTATAGCGTCGAGTGATGTTGTAACAATGATTTTAGAAAGTAAACTTGGAGTTTCCTGGACACTGAACGTCTGACTCCCTGTAATTGAGAGAGACAATATTTGGAGGGACTTCTAAGTGAGCTTAAGTACGAAACACATTGGAAATCAACGTACTAAAAGACTGATATTAATTCTGCATTATGATGTAGAAAGTCATTGTGCAATAAACTGTAACTTAATGAGATACGTCCACTGTGGCCGAGTATAGTGTAACTGTTCTTGAGGACATTATCTGAGATTTTGAGCTGATAATTAACAAACACAACGTGTGAGGTATGGTTACTTCATTTGTATTATCTTTCCTCGATTTCATTTTTCGTACATAACGACTCTCGTTAGCGTACGTTCCAGGGACGTGTGAAGGATGTGACGCGTTAGTCGAATCCTGCTCCACGATCCATGCAATTTTGCTTGAATTTATAAGTAACGTAACTGCAAGTCATGGCACAACATAATTAATACCCGCTCAACCTCCGCACAGTGCTTCGTACTGGCACAGATACAAGGACTCTCTTTTCTTTATTAAGATGCAGCAAATAAAATCCAAAGTAATCGCTTTACTAACAAGCAGTGTTAGCGCAATTTCAGTCTTTAAACAGTGTATATGTGCAGTACTGGTTAATGCAGACTCTTCTATGTAGCAGTATTCGATAAATGTGGAATATACAGAAAGACGTTTAGTGGGACTTGTTGATATGCAAGTAACAGCTAAAATTATTCTGACTTATTAAGCAGGCTTGCACTATGTTATTGTATTTACTGCGTTTCATGTAGCTTTATTGATCCCCAATCTATGGATAACGATATCACAATAGAAAAAGAATAAACCATCTCTCTCGTAGCATCTACCACAGGAGTAACACCAACTAAATGATTGCGTGCAGTGGATCTCTCATTAATGTAAGTTGGTAAGGGTCCCACGCTGACGAGCAATTCTCAAAAATCAGTCAAACAAATGCTTTGTCAGCCACTTCTTCTTTCATGGATAAAGTACACTTCCACATTTACTAATTCTTCTTCATTTCTGTCTGGATAGAGACTCCTAGGTGTTATATGGTCATTAATGCTTCAACCACTAGCATAATCGAACAGTAAGGGACCTTTTCACCTACTTATGTGTGATAGCTACATTTACGTGCGTCCATGACCCTGCAGACTTTATCGATCCTACGTAATTCGCTATAACCTTCCGGCGTTGCTGTCTTCTTATGGACTGGCACATCTACAATCTTGCAAAATAAAACGATACATACTCGAAACATCGATCTATCTGCAATGTTTCTAATGATTGTCATCTCACAGAGAGGTATCATTGACTGACTGATAAAGCGTTCCAGTGGCTCCGTAGAGAGGCACACCGCTACCTAAACCATGCTTTCACCCCGTCATGTGATGTCACGTCCCTCTATATTGCTGCATAGTCTTATTTGACATAGTTGATTTTCATATTTTATTTGACCCATGCACTATGTAGTCATGTATAACATTGAAAGCTTTGTCTTTCCTCTATTATAGTGTACATATGTCATATCATCTCCCTCTTATAAATAATGCATATTTTAAAGCTCCACAACCTCTGACTAAACTCCGATTACTAAGTCATGTATAAAGGAGAGCCAGGTAAAGTGGGTAAGGTGAGCAAAGTGATCATTGGGGTCCTCCTCTGCGCTTTAAGGTGCTACCATGGCGCGGGAAATGCTTTAACTTATTCTCTCTGGAGGGCCCAGCCACCCCGTGAAGTCTAACCGCTGGCGGTAGTGGCCGAGCGGTTCTAGGCGCTACAGTGTGGAACCGCGCGACCGCTACGGTCGCAGGTTCGAATCCTTCTTTGGGCATGGATGTGTGTGATGTCACTAGGTTAGTTAGGTTTAAGTAGTTCTAAGTTCTAGGAGACTGATGACCTCAGAAGTTAAGTCCCATAGTGCTCAGAGCCTTTTGAACCATTTTTGAAGTTTAATCTGTTTGGTGTGCCATTTCTCACTGTTGTAATAATTCCTGTGGATTTTAGTTATCCTAGTGTAAGGTACGTGGTCAGTTTGTGTATTTTTTGTGGAGAGGGGAAGCCGTTTACGTCTTTTTAATGAAATTGCGTTGAGAGTGTCATATCTTGAGCCATAATCCTACTTTAGTTATTGAAATTTCGGTCTTGCTATTACAGGGTATACAGATTTTGTGTAATGGCGTCAAAGAGGGCGAAGCGGTTACCTCGATGGTGACTTATAGACATTTTGTACAGAAGGAAAATGTAAAACCAGCGGCCGAAACAAGGGCGATACTTACGGCAAGTCCTTATAACAGTGATGCAGAACTGCAGATAAAGGAAGTGGAGAAAAAGAAAGTAAAAAGAAGGGAAAACGGAAAGCAAATGATGATAAGAAAGGTATTAAAAGGAAAAGCTTTGTTTTGACGACGACTATAAAGGCAGACAGTGCATGTACGGCAAAGAAGAGTTCTCATATCCAATGGTAGAAGAGCAGTAAACCAAGTGCCAAATGTGCTCCCCGTGAGTCCATGAACTTTCTACTGGAGTTGAGGAACACAGTTTTGACATTTACATGTGAAAAGCGTAAATTAGTTTTTTGCCAAATAGAGTTTTTAATCTCTTCTTTGGAGTTTAAATCCAAGCCCACTCATACTGAACAAAGTGGCCATTTTCCCACTTTGTGAAAATTTAATTATTTAAAGTACTTAGTGTGATCCTAAGGTAATTAAACAACATTAGATTTAAGCAGTAGCACGTTATAATCACTCATTTCTATGCATTTCCAACTGTTGTTCCTGAAATTGGAAAATAGAAATACCTCAGCCTGGTCACTTCACCCAGCTTTCCCCTATTCGCATGTTTTGTCTTTCTTCTATTAAAGAGTACATACGTGTCGTCATCTCACTCTTATTAATAATGTTTATTTTAAAGCTCCTTTGTGTACCGGTACCACTTTTGCTAGTATATCTATAAATCCATGTAATACTATTAAAGTATAATTGCAATGTTATGAATGGTAGCGGATACAAACATTTTTCCATGTAATACGCCCTGATGTATTCACTGCTAGCCAAACATAGTTTACGATTTGGTTCTGAGCGTGTATTCCTAACATCGCAAAGCACATTTGTTGATGGATGACACGAAGCTGTGGTACAGGTCAGTTTTTCGAAGAGCATATGAAGACCATCGGTAATCTAACCTTTATATTAAGAGTTGCACTGTGTTGAACTACGTATTACTTGTCTGAGCGCAGAATGTTGATGTCTCATTTTAACAACAAATAGCGGCATTCTTTGAATATATATAATTATATTGCGGTTTCCGCTAACACTACCACAGTCGCTGTGACTGTGTTCTTTTCATACAGAATAGGCAAGACGGCTACTTACCCCCCCAGTCTCCCATGTCCAGAGTAAAATGTAAACTTGTGTGTATTGGGATATGTCACAACAGTACGATGTTTTATTACTATAACAGTTAGGATAATGTGTGGGAAAACTGATAAAGAGACTCAATAGAAACTTGTTTAACACTTTTCGAGACATTGGTTCTTTTTCTTAAGACCTATGGAATAAAATCGTTTGTACGAACCGACCCAAATTCGGTAATATCTCTATGTTTCACGGTAGTGTGGCGAAAAAGACCTGTATTGAGAAATAAAATGTCTCTTCTGCATTAACATAAGACTTTCGTATAGAAAGCATTTAGTACATTTATACAGTCCTCTACAGAGTCAAACATCAACAGTCCATACCATACTTATAAATCGTAGCTTAAAAGTATATTTCCTCAAAATGAGCAAACAGCACATGCATAATTTGGATCACACAGCTGTGCTGCTAGGCGGGCCCATAGGAAAAATGAGAGGGTGAAATCGATTGATTTAGTTAACAGTACATCAACATTAGTTTAATGATAACAAAATATTTTGATCCACACTGAATTACGCCCCTCCTAACAAAGATAACAATGACAAAGAATATTTAATCGAAATGATACCAGTATGTTCAGTATTATAGCATTAAACAAGTTCCTGTAGTGAACTTAGGACAGCAGTTAAGCTCAAGAGCTAAGAAGACACTTAAGAAAATGGTTGGTTGAAGTTTCAATATAATTAAAAATTCAAGAGCTAGCAAGAAACAAAAGATGTTTAATTAGAACTGTAGCACCATATTCAGTATTATAGCACAGGAGACAAACTGGTACGTCATGCTCAGAACAGCACTGAGTTGAGAGCATCACTATTCATCTTGTGTATAATTAACCAATGAAAAAGAATATTAACCAACTGACGAGATAATTGTAATAAAGACAATAATTAGGTATCATGCTTCCCTTGGCAAGAGCCCAGAAACTTTCACTCCGAACAGGTCTCACCATAGGCCCTGATACTAGAGACTCAGTCCACCAATAAATACACATATGAAGGGCTTATTTCAATAGTGGTAAAAGTCCACTTTTGTTCATTTTGAGATACAGAGTCCTAAAGTTAAAAGAGCGCTGAAAAATGTGTAGCTGAGATACCAGAAGTATTCATGTATATATACTTGAATAAATTATAGAATATATATATATATATATATATATATATATATATATATATATATACACTTGAATATTTCTGGTATCTCAACTGCAGATTTTTCAGCGCTCTTGTAACTGTAGGACTCTGTATTTCAGAATGAACAAGAATGGACTTGTACCACTATTGAAATAAGCCATTCATATTAGGTAAGGTCACAGCCTGCTCTGAAACAACTGAGTGTTAACAACAGTAAACTAGAAATTACTGGCGTATCCATACAGTATAGCACAATCAGACGGTATAGCATACTTCGAACAAGCTTAACAAGCCGACTGCACATCGATCACATGCCGTCCTACAAGCCTACAGTTATAGAATAGTTATCGATCAGTCATAGATCAACATCAAAATATCCGTCCGATTCATACACTGCATAGGTAATCATACGTACAACTGTCTATTATGCGATGTGTATCGCTGTATAGAACCAGAGGACAGAATCTGTACTCAAAACCGTAAACACAGTTGCACTCTGTCGATGCACAGCCTATAAATGGTAACTAGAAAATGGCGATAGACGAAAACCGAGACCCAGTACTTGTTTCAGTCAAAAACATGGATTAACTCCATGCATCAAACCTGAGTAGACAAAATATAGTCACTGACTTACGTTCAGGCTGCACCGCCTCCAGTCTCCACACTAATACAGGGCCGCGATCGCTCACTGTCTGTGGCCGGCTCATAAACAAACACCGCTGATGGCCTACCGAAAAGCTCTCCTCGAGTGAGCAAAACAACCACCTTTTCTCTCGTGGTTCCGACCAGGGACCGACTGACCTCTTTCGCGTTCTGGCCACTGCCAGATAAACACTTCCAGCACCAGAGACGGAAGAGCACAAATCACTAGGAAGTATAGCCAACCCATGTCGGCTAATAACAACCAAGACAACACTGTCGCACACGGAAAACAGTGTACTAACAGTGTACTAAAGAGGAACGAGTTCGCGCACGCACAGTGGCCGTGTGAGATGAGACGTATTCTACTCTAGTCAAAACCCGATGTCATGTGAATGCCATACCACGTGGCGTATAATTAAACGTGCAGCAGTAAGACTTATTTCATCATTCCTCTGGAGGGTTATTAATCTATCTTCCCCTAAACTTCCGCCATTAAAAAACTATTGTCTTCTAGATATACAGCAAATTTCGTCTTCCTGATTTTTGAACGAAAATTTGCTTCTTGTTGCCAGTACTTCTATTTGTGAAACCTGTTTTACATCATAATTTGGCAGTCATCCAACTGCGTACCCATCCCGCACGTGTCAGAGGTACCCGTCAACTCCATACAGCATTCTGGCAGTCGTAAAATCCGAGTAACTGCATCACCAGTCACACCTGGGGATTGTACCGGGAAGCTGCAACATTTGTGAATTGCAGGAATATAAGGAAAGGAAATTATTGCAAACAACTACAAGAAGCCCTCTTAGTGGATTGGATGAGATCTGTGTTACACATTCGATCTCACTTGGTACTCGGCTGACATTGATAAATCATTTGTGTGGTACGCTTTATAATGCCTCTGTTAATACAGTTTGATTAAACGATCGCTGAACGAGACTAATTTGTGAGTGCTCTATCAAATAAGTAACACTTTATCCGTGATTGCTGCTTTAGTAGAACTTAAAAGACGGTGAAGCATTATACAATGGGACTAACCGGAACTTTCATTTATCTGTATGTAGGATCACGTGCGTCAGGCTTGAATCACACATCTATTGTTAGTGCAACATCTGCCCATAGGAGTTACAGATTGCTCAGTACTTTCTGTGGCTCTGCTACTGTAGCCACTACCTCATCCGCATCGACTCCTGTTTCTTCTGTGTCGCCACCAGATAGTTTCTTCTTCTCTCAGAGGGCCTTCTCTTTCATCTTTCCACCAGTGGAATTCCTCTTGTAGCCTTAATATTGACACCCCCTCACTTTTAAGTTAAGCGAAGGTTGTATTGATTTTTTAATATGCTGAATTAGTCCTTGGGACAACTATTTCTGTTTCAGTTTCCTGGAAATCTTCCTGCAGCTGTTTCGCCTTGGCTTCCCTGCACTTTCTATTTATTTCATTAGCAAGTCAGTTATATTGCTGTATTCCTATCTTTCCCTGAACATTTTTGTACATACTTGTTTGTCGAACAATTGAAGTATTTCTTCTGTTATTCAAGACTTTATAACAGTTACCTTCCTTGTACCTGTGTGTGTCTTCCCAATTTCTGTAATTGTCCTTTCTAGAGACGCCTCTTCAGTTGAACTGAACTATTGTGGTGTTCATAATCAAAGTATCCATAGCTTTGGAGAATTTGAAACGCATCGCTTCATTCCTCAGTATTTCAGTATCTTCCTTCCTTACACATTGTTTCTTCCTGACGATTCTCCTATAGTTCAGCCTTCTCTCCATCACCAGTAAATTGTGATCTGAGTATATATCTTCTCCTGCGTACGCCTTGGAATCCAATATACACTCCTGGAAATGGAAAAAAGAACACATTGACACCGGTGTGTCAGACCCACCATACTTGCTCTGGACACTGCGAGAGGGCTGTACAAGCAATGATCACACGCACGGCACAGCGGACACACCAGGAACCGCGGTGTTGGTCGTCGAATGGCGCTAGCTGCGCAGCATTTGTGCACCGCCGCCGTCAGTGTCAGCCAGTTTGCCGTGGCATACGGAGCTCCATCGCAGTCTTTAACACTGGTAGCATGCCGCGACAGCGTGGACGTGAACCGTATGTGCAGTTGACGGACTTTGAGCGAGGGCGTATAGTGGGCATGCGGGAGGCCGGGTGGACGTACCGCCGAATTGCTCAACACGTGGGGCGTGAGGTCTCCACAGTACATCGATGTTGTCGCCAGTGGTCGGCAGAAGGTGCACGTGCCCATCGACCTGGGACCGGACCGCAGCGACGTACGGATGCACGCCAAGACCGTAGGATCCTACGCAGTGCCGTAGGGGACCGCACCGCCACTTCCCAGCAAATTAGGGACACTTTTGCTCCTGGGGTATCGGCGAGGACCATTCGCAGCCGTCTCCATGAAGCTTGGCTACGGTCCCGCACACCGTTAGGCCGTCTTCCGCTCACGCCCCAACATCGTGCAGCACGCCTCCAGTGGTGTCGCGACAGGCGTGAATGGAGGGACGAATGGAGACGTGTCGTCTTCAGCGATGAGAGTCGCTTCTGCCTTGGTGCCACTGATGGTCGTATGCGTGCTTGGCGCCGTGCAGGTGAGCGCCACAATCACGACTCCACACGACCGAGACACACAGGGCCAACACCCGGCATCATGGTGTGGGGAGCGATCTCCTACACTGGCCGTACACCACTGGTGATCGTCGAGGGGACACTGAATAGTGCACGGTACATCCGAACCGTCATCGAACCCATCGTTCTACCATTCCTAGATCGGCAAGGGAACTTGCTGTTCCAACAGGACAATGCACGTCCGCATGTATCCCGTGCCATCCAACGTGCTCTAGAAGGTGTAAGTCAACTACCCTGGCCAGCAAGATCTCCGGATCTGTCCCCCATTGAGCATGTTTGGGACTGGATGAAGCGTCGTCTCACGCGGTCTGCACGTCCAGCACGAACGCTGGTCCAACTGAGGCGCCAGGTGGAAATGGCATGGCAAGCCGTTCCACAGGACTACATCCAGCATCTCTACGATCGTCTCCATGGGAGAATAGCAGCCTGCATTGCTGCGAAAGGTGGATATACACTGTACTAGTGCCGACATTGTGCATGCTCTGTTGCCTGTGTCTATGTGCCTGAGGTTCTGTCAGTATGATCATGTGATGTATCTGACCCCAGGAATGTGTCAATAAAGTTTCCCCTTCCTGGGACAATGAATTCACGTTGTTCTTATTTCAATTTCCAGGAGTGTATAATTTCGGAGTCTATGACCATGATGTAACCCAATTGAAATCTTCCCGTGTGTCCGGGTATTTTCCATCTCTTGTGATTTTTGTACAGTATATTCGCTGTAATTTATTACAGAATCCAGTTGGTCTTTCTCTTCTCTCATTCGCATTTGAAGGCCATACTCTCCCCTAGGTCTCTGTTTTCTATTCCTTCCCCTACTCCACAATTAGACTCACCCTTGGTTATTATGCTTGTACCTCGTTTTTCATACAGAACTATTGATGTTGGCGTTGGTTTGCTGTCGAGTCTGTTGAGAACATCAGTCACCGAATGTTCACAGTGACTCACTTTTTGATGTGCCTTCCTATTAATGATAAATCTTAACCCTGTTACACGACTTTCTGCTGCTGTTGATATTAGCCTATAATCGTCTGACTAGACATACTTATCTCTCAAACAAAGGCATAGAAATGAACCTACAAAATGTGATCAAATGAATCCGGACTCCCCCAAAAACATACGTTTTTCATATTATATGCATTGTGCTGCCCCATACTGCCAGGTACTCCATATCAGCGATTTCAGTAATCATTAGGCATCGTGAGAGAGCACAATCGGGCGCTCCGCGGAACTTACGGACTTCGAACGTCGTCTGGTGACTGGGTGTCACTTGTGTCATACGTCTGTACGCGAGATTTCCACACTCCTAAACATCTCTAGATCCAATGTTTCCGATGTGATAGTGAAGTGGAAACGTGAAGCGACACGTACAGCACAAAAGCGTAAAGGCCGACCTCGTCTCTTGAGTGACAGAACCCGCCGACAGTTGAAGAGGGTCGTAATGTGTAATAGGCAGACATCTATTCAGACCAACACACAGGAATTCGAAACTGCATCAGGATTCACTGCAAGTACTATGATAGTTAGGGAGGAGATGAGAAAACTTGGATATCATTTTCGAGCGGCTGCTCACAAGGCGCACATCACGCCGGTAAATACCGAACGGCGCCTCGCTTGGTGTAAGGAGTGTAACCATTGGACGATTGAACAGTGGAAAAACGTTGTGTGGAGTGTCGAATAACGGTACACAATGAGGTGATCCGATGGCAGGGTGTGGGTATGGCGAATGCCAGGTGAACGTCATCTGCCAGCGTGTGTAGCGCCAACAGTAAAATTCGGAGGCGGTGGTGTTATGGTGTGGTCGTGTTTTTCATGGAGGGGGCTTGCAGCCCTTGCTGTTTTGCGTGGCACTCTCACAGCACAGGCCTATACTGATATTTTAAGCACCTTCTCGCTTCCCACTGTTGAAGAGCAATTCGGGATTGGCGATTGCATCTTTCAACACGATCGAGCACCTGTTCATAATGTACGGCCTGTGGCGGAGTGGTTACACGGCAATAACATCCCGTTAATGGACTGGCCTGACTTCAATCCTAATGAA
Organism: Schistocerca serialis cubense; assembly: GCF_023864345.2. NCBI lineage: Eukaryota > Metazoa > Arthropoda > Insecta > Orthoptera > Acrididae > Schistocerca > Schistocerca serialis. Next base: position 243,821,228 of record NC_064646.1, read on the forward strand.
CACGTTTGGAAATTTTTGGAACGCCGACTTAGTGCCAGGCCTCACCGACCGACACCGATACCACTCCTCAGTGCAGCACTCTGTGAAGAATGGGCTGCTATCCCCAAGAAACCTTCCAGCTCCTGATGGAGCGTATGCCTGCGATAGTGGAAGCTGTAATTAAGGCTTAGGGTGGGCCAACACCATTCTGAATTCCAGCATTACCAATGAAAGGCGCCACGACTTGTAAGTCATTTTCAGCCAGGTGTTCGGATACTTTTGATCACATAGTGCATCTGAAATTTTGACCTTAGTCTGGCTCATGATTTAGCATGACGTGCACTGCCTGCCAGGAAAAGTGGAGATTCTGGGGGGAAGAAACGAAATGAAAGTTCACAGGCTGAGAAGGTATGTGGCGTTATTTTGCTAATTAGAAAATCTAGTCAAATTTATAAAGCAGTAGAGCCCACTCTGACCTGGGTGTAAGAACTCATTCGGTTGAGGAAGATGTCATAAAGCAGTTGCATCCTCTCCTGAGGTAAGCTGGCGCACACCTGTTCTAACTAATCTTTGATATCTTGGACGGTGGCACTGGGGCGGAGTTGGCGTACGACCTGCTCCCACACATGCTCTAACGGGGACAAATCTGTGGGTCTTTCTGCCCGTAGGAGCACGTCAGCATCATGCAGGCAATTTTTGGAGACATGTGCCATCTGCGGATGAGCGTTCTCCTGTTGAAAAATGGAACCACGATACTGTTGCATGAGAGGTAACACACGAAGGCGCAGGATGTCTGTGACCATTGTGCCGTCAGAGTTCCCTCAACCACTTCCAGCCGTGACCTGAAGCATACCCGATGGCTGCCCACCCCATGACACCAGGAGTAACGCAGCTGTGTCTCTCCAAAACATTTGTCAGTTCGCCGCCATACTCAGCAACGATGGTCTTCCGGTGTAGTGCAGAACCGCGATTCATCGCTGAAAACCATGCCGCCAAACCATTCATCAATAGTCCGTGCTTCGCGGTCACGACTTCACTCCAAACGCAGCCGTTTGAGATGTCCCGCTAAAAACTGCCCACGCGTGGGACGATAATTCCCTGATCCAGCTGTTGCTGGCTTCCAACCAATGGTGCGGGATGACATTAAATCCAAGTTTTCTCATCTCCCTCCTATCATAGTACTTGCAGTGGATCCTGACGCAGTTTGGAATTCCTGCGTGTTGGTCTGAATAGATGTCTGCCTATTACACATTACGATCCTCTTCAACTGTCGGTGGGCTCTGTCAGTCAAGAGACGAGGTCAGCCTTTACGCTTTTGTGCTGTACGTGTCCCTTCACGTTTCAACTTCACTATCACATGGGGAACAGTGGATCTAGAGATGTTTAGGAGTGTAAAAATCTCGCCTACAGACGTATGACACAGGACGCTGCAGGGAGTCCACTATTTGCACTCGGGAGGCTGCTGCAAGTTTGAAGGGGCTACGACGTGGTCGCCCGCAGCCTTGACGACGAGTTGAAATAGGTGCACGTAATGAAAATTGTAAATTTTAACGTATTGTCCAAGAGCATAAGCGATACATCGATTACTAAGACGTACGTGAGAAAGAACGCTGCGAGGCAGCTATCGCTGAGGGAGAGTATATGTAACAAAGAGCTTATGTTAGGTCGCGCAGTACTAGGCACTTGTTGCTCGAGAGTAGCAGGGGTAGCGCGCCAGATGCTGGCAGTGTCCCTTCAGATGCTCCGGAGTGGGCAGTCGCTTGATATTAAATATTCAGTGCAATAATTTCAGTGTTGTGTATTAATGATTTAAGGAAGAAATAAGATCTGAAGTAAAATTAATAAACAAAATGCTACAAATATTATTACGAAATGTTGATGAAGAATCTTCCTACATATTCTTACATCGAACTACAATAAGGTAATCAATATTCATGTATTTATGCGCTTTTGCTCTAGAACTAATTTGAATGAGAAAAATGGTTCAAATGGCTCTGAGCACAATGGGACTTTACATTTGAGGTCATCAGTCCCCTAGAACTTAGAATTACTTAAACCTAACTAACCTAAGGACATCACACACATCCATGCCCGAGGCAGGATTCGAATCTGCTACCGTAGCGGTCGAACGGTTCCAGACTGAAACGCTTAGAACCACTCGGCCACGCCGGCCGGCTAATTTGAAAGAGACCATCTTTGTATGTAATCAGAAGTTATTTACTGTATTTTTTGTTTGAAAAGATCATTTCTTTGCTTAAATGTAATTTTTATGATATGGGTTAACAATTGCAAGTCAGTTTCACAATATAGTAAGATTTTCCAGTAAGATATTACAGTCATTCTCCTCAGTCATGTTCCGCATCCCAATTCCAAGTGGTTTTTATTGGAACAAATTCTAAATTTCTCTCAGTCAAATATCTTGCATTTTGGCTTTTGTAACTGTAGTATGTTTAGTATTGCTGAGAGCAGAACAACGCGTTATCCAAGACGATACCAGTACGAGGTACGAAATTTACTTCACACAGTTTACGGATATTCGCACAGGGACCACTTTTGTACTTAATCAGATTTACAGGACCATAGTAACATCGAGTAGATCTGAATGTATGAGGCGTGTTTTTTAAGTAAGGTCCGTTTGTACATAAGTACACAATGAAAGGTTATTTCAAAAAAGTCAATTTATTTTCAGAAAGTGCATATTTCACTCTATTTTTCGACATACTTGCCAAGTTTGTTCAAACACGTATCATACCTCTCAACCAAATTTAAAATACTCTCTTCATAAAAACTTGCAGCCTGCTCTGACAACCAAGAGTTCACTGCCGTTTGCACGTCATCGTCATCATTGTAACGGTTGCCACTGAGGTAATGTTTGAGGTGGAGGAACAGATGGTAATCGCTCGGTGCAAGATCAGGACTGTAGAGTGGCTGGTCTAAAACTTCCCAGCCAAAACTGTCCAATAAATATTGGGTCTGACCTGCAGTGTGAGGTATTGCATTGTCATGGAGAAGGACAATGCCCTTTGTCAGCATTCCGTGTCTTTTGTTTTGAATCGCTCTGCGTAGTTTTCTCAGGGTTTGGCAGTATGCCTCTGCATTGATAGTGGTTCCTCGTTGCATGAAGTCGACCAAAAAAACACCATGCCTATCCCAAGACAGCGACGCCATGATTTTGCATTGGGATAGAGTCTGTTTGGCCTGCACCTTTACAGGCGAGTGTGTGTGTCTCCATTCCGTGCTCTGTTGCTTCGATTCGGGTGTGATATGTAAAACCCATGCTTCGTCTCCAGTTACGATCTGACTCAAGAAGCCGTCATCTTCTTCGTGATGACGAGTCAAGAACTTAATCACACACTCAAATCTTTGGTTTTTGCGGTCCTCTGTTAGGAGTTTCGGGACCCAACGGGAGCACAGTTTCCTAAACTTTAGGTCTTCAGAAACTATGTTGTAAACCACTGATCTCGACACGTCAGGAAATTCGTTTGAGAGACCTGTTATTGTGAAGCGCCTGTTATCACGAATCCTCGCTTCAACTTGTAACCTCCCCCTCACTTATCGACCTTAATGACAGTGAAAAATTAAACCGCGTGTATCTAATGGAAATGTGGGAAAAGCAATCGTCACCGAAGTCAATTTGTCGGTAAAGAGGGAGGAAAGGGTTGCATCTAAATGAAAGGAAAAATGCAAATGAAACTGGTGGAAATTAATTTTGAAAAGGGGTAAAGTTAATAAAGAAAGTAAATGTGCGGCCGTTACGTTAACAATTAACTAGCGGTAATTAGATATTTGAGATTTGGGGAAATTACGGTCGCCAGTCCTAAGGACAATTACTATAGTAACTGAAAAAGAAGGGTTATTACACATATAATTAGCACTAGAAGCGTGGCAACTGAAGGTTGACACGTGTAGTGTGAAAACTGAAAGTTTGTCAGAAGTAATAAATTTCGCTACACTCTCACTTAATTTAGCAAAAGAATTAATAAAACCGGAAAATCAAAAGTTAATTTAGTGACTGAAGTTAATAGTGAGCTTTCTTTCTGAAGCACATCGAAATTCAGTAAAATACGGTTAGTCTTGGACTACCTCAACAATCATTTCAAAAGCTACTTGAATCTACGCAATTTAGAAATAAGAGATTTAACTTTGAACTTGAATTAAACGATTCTGAACAATTAACAATAGTAAAAAATAGTAAAAATAGTATGTACCAAGCTGAGCTGCAGTCACAGGTAACTAAAATACGGTAACAAAACTCGCACTCTTAATTTGTGCTTGTGCAATCTAAATATTGTAGCCAGCTATGAATACCTTAACTGAACTTTGAAATTAAAGCAGTGAAATCGAATGATGCTGGCGTTTGAATTTCAATGACACTCGGGCTCATTTCGGAAAAGGAAGGGACCCTGCTTGGCAATGCAATTGGGACAATGAGCAACAAAGGTTCATGCTGAGTTGCTGTAATTTTGTGATGCAACAATTTTAAAAGTTTGAAAAGCTGAGGTCTGCCATACAGTTCTAAAACTTTGCGTGCTTCCAGTCTTCTTTGTTGGCTGATTGAAGGTTTGAAGCCGTCGATCGAGGAGGTGGCGACAGTCACTCACTGTCGGCCGTCGCTGTTGCAGAAGCTGGATGTTGGCGCGCCTTCTTCTCGACACGGTCACCAGACGAAACGGGCTCTAGATGTGCGCCAGCTAATGCTTCCCGTCCGCGACACCATGTCAGAAACTATCATCGCAAGTCGAGCGCAATTTCATGCTGCCAAACCCCGAAAGCGCGGCAGCTCGCGGGAGCTTCACACAACACACCTGCTCCACTGTACCACCCCAGCCAGACTCTCTCTGCTCTACCCGCGCTCCACGCGGCAGAGTTAACACTACTAAAGATCCTAAACACTTTGGTTCTCCACACGATCTATCGATGTAATGGTTCGATAGCATAGTTTCCCTAGGCCAGACCCAGCGTAAAAATACAAATAATCTTTACACAACAAACCAATTATACATCGACATAAATGAATATATATACAAATAGTAAAACAATTACAATATACAAAGACACAGAAACGTCATATATTCAGGTAACAAAATAAGGAAAAAAAATTATAGTACAATAGATGGAAATTCGAGGATATGCATTTCCGGCGTTACAAACTGAAGCCACCAAATCGTCTGTAATCAAAGAAGGGAGACCGGACTCATCATGGACGTTGTCACGGCCATCTTTGAATTCTCGTACCCACTTACGCACTTTGCTTTCACTCGTAACATTATCACCGTACACTTCACAAATCTATCGATGAATCTGCAGCAGACAGGTTCCTTGCTGACAAAAGCCGTATCACTGAACGAACCTCACACGCGGCGGGCGAGTTGAAAGTCTTAAACGTTTTGAAAGCACAGAACAGTACTGTACAGGTTAGCTACAGAGCTGAAACTGAGCACAGTTGTTCCCGAGGCATTCCGGTACACGACGCATGCGCTCATTGAGGTATGCACGCAAACTACTAGTGTCTACAACAAAACGGATCTTATTTTTAAAAAAACACGCCTCGTACTTACTCCAATTTGTCATTATTGCACACAGGTGTTAATTAGTTTGGGTTTTTTGGTATTGCTTCCTTGCTAGTAGACAGATTGGTTAAAACAGGGTCAGGTAAATATACAGATATACGTAATCAGATAGGCAATCAGCACAACACTTGATATAAATGTTTTTGTCAGACACAAAGATCACACCTTACTTTAGGCATAAAGGTTGCAGAGTATACCAATCCTCTCGTTCCCATGTAGCTCAATACTGAGCCCCTGTGCCATTTGGAAGTCCTACAAATCTGAATATTGGACAATTCGATCAATCCGCCAAATGGAGACCCATAACGAGGTCTTTAAGGTGCAGATAACGCTGTCTCACACGGATTCGTGGCATATCCCTGTCCTTCACACATCTGACGCTGTTTACATCCCTTACATACCATACAAGGCCCAGCAGCAACACTGAAGATGGAAAACACTGCCGGCCGCTGTGACCGAGCGGGTCTAGGCGCTTCAGTCGGGAACCGCGCTGCTGCTGCGGTCGCAGGTTCGAATCCTGCCTCGGGCATGGATGTGTGTGATGTCCTTAGGTTAGTTAGGTTTAAGTAGTTCTAAGTCTCGGGGACTGATGACCTCAGATGTTAAGTCCCATAGTGCTTTCAACCATTTGAACCATTTTTTGAAAAATACTAATGCACTGAGGCGGCCATTTTACGTGTCACAGCGAATTGCCACACAAATCATTCACATGCCCGCCGATGGTGTGTACGTGTACGAAGTTACACTGACACCCGATCATATCTTCTGGGTGCTTCACTATTTTGTCAAACAGTGTATACCAATAATGTCCATCCCGTCAGCCTAAAAAGTGTCGAGACTGCATTAATAAAAACTAAACAAAAGTTATGATGCTGGGTTTAATGCTTCAGGTGTTGTACATAGATTTGCTCCCATTTGGATACAATGAACAGAAAGTTTAAATAACCATGTGAGACTCTTAGGAAAGTCCTGCTTTGGGATGTTGTTCAACTCGCACGGCGGATTGGCTTCGATGACGGTTATGTCGCCATATCGTTGACGTTTCATATCATTTTCAGCACTCTATCATTTTTAGTAGGTTAGTCTTGTTAACAACAAGTCTCGTCAACTGTAACTTTTGGTTTAAGAATTGTTCGTGTACTGCATTTCAGTCAAGTCGTGGCAGGAGTCCACACGTCGTTGTTTTTGTTCAGGAATGTCTTGAACATTTGATTTAGAGGTCTTGCTCCATTGCGATTTGTGATACAACTATGGACCCATGTCCGCTCCCTCGCACTTCTCTCTCATAACTGACTGGTGGAATATAGATTTGTCGTTTAGCGTTGTTAGTTCAAGCTGCCACTGTAGTTACTGCGCTGATGTAGCTTACATGGCAGGAATAAAATCAGTCTTGAATCTTCTGTGTCCTAATGTATAAAAAAATATTTGCAATTTGTACGAGATATCCCCGCAGCTTTCTGACTATTGGCTAACACCAGAAAGTAGTGAGATAAACGATTCATCAAAATGAGGGTCTACAGAGTGTACCACATAAAACTGGTATGCCTCATGCCAGAGATTCAAGTAGCAATGAACTAACTAAAAAGGGGCAGATAATAGTAACGTTAAAAAGCATGTAGTTACCTGTTTTTAAGAGATGCTGGAAGTGGTGGATATGGCCATCTAGGCATCACTGCCTTTGTGTGATGACATTACCAACAACACTTAGTAATTCTGCAAGTGCGATGTTGTTCGTTTCTCTACTAATGTTCCGTTTAAGATAGTCTATTGTGCGAGGATTGTTAGCATACACTTTGGTTTTTAGTATACTCTATAAATAAAAATCACACGATGTTAAGTCCGGAGACCTTGGGGGGCCAAAGACCTCAACTGACAAGTCTGTCTTCAAGGCACACGTTAATGATGTGGGGCATACCTTGATTGGATGTTTGAGCGGTTGCTCCAGCTTGTTGGAATACTGCATACAGCTACTCTGCATCTGTTAACTGCGCATAGAAAGGGTCAAAGATCTCTAAATATTTGACACTGTTTAAGGTGTAATGGAACAATATGGGGCCAATAATGCGCATGCCGGACAACTCCCACCAAACACCTATCTTCTCTGAGTGGAGAGGTTCTTCATGATAAATATGTGAACTGTCCTGCGACCAGTGCCTGCAACTCTACGAGTTTACATAAGCTGACAAAATAAACCAGGACTCATCTGAGGTGAAGTAAGGAAAGCGGTCCGAGTAGCCGTTATCAGTAAATGTTAACAGCCAGTTACAACAATGAACTCTCTTCATCCCTAATACTCAAATTTCAACTCTTGCGCCACACGCACACGATAGCCTTTTCATTTCATACATATAGTACACGATGTTCCAGATACACCAACCTGCTGCAATAACATCCTTACGTTGCGGGGGCTTCTCGTAATGCCTATGCGAAATCTGTCTACAGTTTCAGGAGTCCTCACTGTCGATTGCCTATTCCTCTGTACATTTTAAGCATATCCTACAACCCTCGATTTCTTGTACAGATTTTGAATATTGCTGGTCGTGGCGAGTTTCCTACCAGGTTATTTCGCATGAAACATTTATTTACATTCATTGAAGGAGCCTGTCCTTATGTAGCAGTATCAGTTCACTGCTCTAATGCAAACTGACCCATTTCTGTAACAGCTCGGCAACACAAGCTTCTTACAACTGACGCAAGAACACACAGCTGCACTCAGTAATGCAGCGTAGCCAACTTCCGAGACAGTTTGCCACTTCCAAGCAATTCTGTTAGAGATGATTAAACGGTAAGCGAAGCGTACCGGTTTTACGTGGGAAAATCCTGCATTACATCATACAAATAACGATTGTTAAATTCTTTTAATTCATTGACAGAAATGTCCCACCACCGTTTGACAGTATTTTCATCGTGAAACAATGTTTTACAGCTGTTTTATGCAAGCATATAAAATATTTTCACTGATTGGATAACAGAATATTAAAAAGCCGTAACTTTCCTTCAAGACCAGAATTTCGCTCTACCGCAACTACGGTTAGGTAGCTTACCGATAGTATTGGTAGAATCGGTAGGAAAAGGAACATTAATGAATCTGTAAGAGAGAAAATGCGAACCTACGACTTCCCTTTGTTTTTTGTTTATTTGGTTGTTTATTTTGCACATGAGCCGCATACAATTCAGTGTTAGTCCATTGTGTGTTTTATATCCTTGCAAAATATAAATTTCATTTCATAACTAATAAAAATTAGTTTTGAGCTTTCAATGCAAGTACAGATTATGCGCACAACCATTATTCTCAATAGACTGTTCTTCATCATGATCAGAGGCAAGAGTTTCGTGTTATTATTGATAAATGCAAGAGCTGTTGATGAATTACAGAAACGTGTTTTATATAGGACGAAGAAAAATTCGAGCACTCTGACTTGGCAGCGCGATTCCTCACATACTGGTAATACTAAAATGTCTGTCACAAAATTTCGTCCTTCGCATATTTCGGGCAGTAAATGGACATTAAAAGACTGGCGGCTGGTAACACTGTAATCACATGTACGATGACTAACCCTAGCAGCGCTGTGCAGTTGGTGTAGCGGCTACAGTTACGGATAGCCAAGCAGGAAATGCAGGTTTGGGTTGAGGCACACTTGTCTTTATTTGCTACAAGTAACCTGCGTTGTACGCTATATGGCGTCTCAATCGTCATACAGCGATTACCGTGGGCCTTCTACAAAACATTTGCAATCACGTACAATGAACGCAGAAATGGAAGTAGAATAGTTTTCATTGGACGGCTTTTAAAGTAGGCTTTTGCGCGTCGTGCACGAGAATTTTCTCGCGCCACGGCGTGTACGAGATTCCAGTGCTGTTTTCCGTGTACTCTCTCCCAATGGTCCCTTCAAAATTATTTGCAAAGCAAGTTGCTAGTCCTACTGCTGACATAAGGTCCTAACGGAGTGTAATGGTCCTGCACATGGCAAGAATAATAGCATTAATCGATGGGACCATTGGGAGACGGTACACAGAAAACAGATTTATAATCTAGTAGACGCAGTGGTGTGAAAAATTTCGCGTCCACAACGTGCAAAAGGTTTCTTTAAAAGCTGGAAACGATTGCATTTGCGTTTTTGTGTTCGTAGAACGTAACTGCAAACGTTTTGTAGGAGACCCATTGTAAAGGCTGTATGACGATTAAGACGCCAGACACCGTACCACACAGACTACTTTTAGAAAATAAAAACAACTAATACACGTCCCAGAATCGTACCCCTCGACCTCCTGCATGCTAACCCAGAACGCTATCCACTGCACCAACTTCATAACGCTACCGCTGTATTCTGCCAGAGGTAATGACGTACTCGTGATTACAGTGTTGCCCGCTTGCCGACCTGTAAAGTCCATTTAGTGCCCGAAATATGCGCAGGACGAAATTTTGTGACAGAAATTTTTGTTTTGCCACCATGTGAGGAACTGCGCTGCGAAGTCCCACTGCGGGAATTTTTCTTCATCCTGTTTAAGTTCTGCGAAGTATTGAAGTGATGTCTGATATATTTTTACCTGGTGATTGATGCAACCAGCCACAAATACTTTTTACATGTTTTATTTTAGTGCCATAACCGGTTTCGGCCTACCGAGTCCATCTTCAGATTGCTAATTTTTCAGTTACACAGATGTTTTGACCAACAGCATATCGTCTACTCCCACACTGCACAAGAATATTTGTATATTTATTGCCACTTTATTAGGTGTTTCATTAATAAAAGTACGCTAAAGTACTAGCATTTATTTGTATATGATGCCTCTGACGGCCGCGTATTACACAAGATCCAATTTGGATGAAATAATATTGATATATTTCTGTTTTCCGCTTTTTATCTTTTATTTTAACTTTTTGTTGAAGAAATTGCGTATTCTAGAGCTAAATGATAAATCTGCACTGTTTTCTTCATTTTCGCTATAACATCCTTCTGTTTCACGTTACAAATCAACAATTTTCGAATAAACCTGAATGAAACATTGCCAATTCCAGTTTTACTATAAAATGTTTCGCATGTTGTACGGCCCTTCATGTTTCCTTACTCTGTTTCTAGATGGTTCAATCCTTCCGGTTTTTAGGGGAGTCTAGTAAGACACTGATCGCATACGTAAAGAAAGCGATCGTTATGAGTTATACAATCCACGTAACGGACAAACATCTTGATTAGGATCTTAACTGACCAAGGTTACTAGGAAAACTACCGCAGTCGACACTAAATGACGATAGTCTACCGTAGTGTACGGTAGTTTTACAACACTAGTCTTGAAACTTTTTTGGCGGACTATGTATGCTGTAATGAGTAAGTATAAATATGTGCAATTCGCAATTATGAAAATAGCTATAAAATAGCTGGTTGGTCGCAAAATAATAGTCACTGGGTGTGTACATTTAAGGTCAAAAATTGCGATATATTTTGAAATTAGCACTTGTATTGATGTGCCAGCCAGACAGGGCAGCGCAACAGCACTTATGCCACCCAGTCTCACTAAGATCTCTTATTTGAGACTAAATTTGTCTTTTCCCAACGTTGGCATTAACTTTTATTTATAATGCGAGGGTAATCTGTATAAATATTGAAATTGCCACTTGTAATTAAGCATTGGCCATATACGCAGCGGCACAACACTTAACGCCATCTAGTCTCAACAATCTCTCTTACGTTGGACTATCTGCCAGTCACATCTCTCGGCCGTAACCAGCACCGATGTACGTCATAAAGTTATTTCCTGTGTGCGCCAGTAAACTTTTTTAAAAATATATATCCTCTTCTGAGACAGTAGTGTGATCTTGCAAGAGAGTAAACAAACTTTTTCTGTTACTAACTTGTAGCCAGGTCATCTGAAGATGGGCGGAGACTGAAACGCACAATGAATAATAAATGGATCTAGAAATATCCCATGATTATTATTTTGCATCCAGTCAGCTATTTTAAAGCCATTTTCATCGTTCTGATTAAAATTGTCGCTCTCCTTTAGCACGACTTTAAATCATGTCTACGATGTGCAATTTGTACGAGATATTCTCGCTGCTGTCTGACGGCTAAGACCGCAAACTAGCGAAATAAATGAGTCACTAAAATGGGGGGCTTACAGGCCAGGAATAAAATCAGTCTCGAAATTTTTTGAACGGACAATGTATGTTGTAGTGTATAAATACAAATACGAGGGCAGTTCAATAAGTAATGCAACACATTTTTTTTCACGGCCAATTTTGGTTGAAAAAACCGGAAATTTCTTGTGGAATATTTTCAAACATTCCCGCTTCGTCTCGTTTAGTTTCATTGACTTCCGACAGGTGGCAGCGCTGTACGGAGCTGTTAAAATGGCGTCTGTAACGGATGTGCGTTGCAAACAACGGGCAGTGATCGAGTTTCTTTTGGCGGAAAACCAGGGCATCTCAGATATTCATAGGTGCTTGCAGAATGTCTACGGTGATCTGGCAGTGGACAAAAGCACGGTGAGTCGTTGGGCAAAGCGTGTGTCATCATCGCCGCAAGGTCAAGCAAGACTGTCTGATCTCCCGCGCGCGGGCCGGCCGTGCACAGCTGTGACTCCTGCAATGGCGGAGCGTGCGAACACACTCGTTCGAGATGATCGACGGATCACCATCAAACAACTCAGTGCTCAACTTGACATCTCTGTTGGTAGTGCTGTCACAATTGTTCACCACTTGGGATATTCAAAGGTTTGTTCCCGCTGGGTCCCTCGTTGTCTAACCGAACACCATAAAGAGCAAAGGAGAACCATCTGTGCGGAATTGCTTGCTCGTCATGTGGCTGAGGGTGACAATTTCTTGTCAAAGATTGTTACAGGCGATGAAACATGGGTTCATCACTTCGAACCTGAAACAAAACGGCAATCAATGGAGTGGCGCCACACCCACTCCCCTACCAAGAAAAAGTTTAAAGCCATACCCTCAGCCGGTAAAGTCATGGTTACAGTCTTCTGGGACGCTGAAGGGGTTATTCTGTTCTATGTCCTTCCCCATGGTCAAACGATCAACTCTGAAGTGTATTGCGCTACTCTTCAGAAACTGAAGAAACGACTTCAGCGTGTTCGTAGGCACAAAAATCTGAACGAACTTCTCCTTCTTCATGACAACACAAGACCTCACACAAGTCTTCGCACCCGAGAGGAGCTCACAAAACTTCAGTGGACTGTTCTTCATCATGCACCCTACAGCCCCGATCTCGCACCGTCGGATTTCCATATGTTTGGCCCAATGAAGGACGCAATCCGTGGGAGGCACTACGCGGATGATGAAGAAGCTATTGATGCAGTACGACGTTGGCTCCGACATCGACCAGTGGAATGGTACCGTGCAGGCATACAGGCCTTCATTTCAAGGTGGCGTAAGGCCGTAGCATTGAATGGAGATTACGTTGAAAAATAGTTTTCTGTAGCTAAAAGATTGGCGAATAACCTGGTGTATTTCAATGCTGAATAAAACAAATCCTGTTTCAGAAAAAAAATGTGTTGCATTACTTATTGAACTGCCCTCGTATATACAGTTTGTTTAGCAGTGCTTGAGTATTGGCGAAGGCCAGAAATCAGTTAAATAAGTCGTTCACCAAAAAGTGAGACAAATAGCGGGTTTCTTCTTGCGTAGTACGTACGTAATGAATCGATATATTACATCGTACAAACAATGATTTTTAGGTCCTCGTAATTCACTGACAGAATCGTATAACTATATTATCATCATCACCATCTTCAGTTCAAGCATCAGGTCTTTTTTGCTTTACCTAATACGGTACACATCATTTCATTAATCTTCCTTGCCTTCTTCTCCTAACTGACTTCAGTCTTTTTATCTGGAAAGGTAATCTTTCTCCCATCATTCTTACGAGATGTTCGTTCCACCTACTTCTATTTCCTTGTATTTTATTGAGAATGTTAAATGTTTTCAGCTCTTCCCTAATTTCCGAATTCCAAAATCTGTCGGCACTTGTGCATCGCTTCACTGCTCTTAGAAACCTTAAATCCGTTGCTTGTAAGCGACTTCCTTGACGTTTACTTCCTTTGTTTTCTTTTTCTTTCTTTCTCGGCGCCTTTGTCCCGCTCTAGCGCTGGGTCGGCTTTGTTATTACGGATTTGGCAGTGTTAATTGCAGATGGCCTTCCTGACGCCACCGCGAACCCTCTGGGACGGAAGTAGTGGAGCCCAGCTGTCTGCGTCCAGTGTAAGTCATGAAAGAGTGCGAACGTTTTCAAATGTCTGTGAGTCGTGGAACTGAGGCGGAACTTGGGGACCAGCCCGGTAGTCACCTAGTGGGATGTGGAAAACCGCCTAAAAACCACATCGAGGCTGGCCGGCATACCAGCCCTCGTCGTTAATCCTCTGGGAGGACTCGATCCGGGGCCGGCACGCCTACCCGAGTCCAGGAAGAAGCGCATTAGCGCTCTCGGCTACCCTGGCGGCTCTTCTTGACGTTTACTTATAACAGCGATTCACTTCTGTAAACGAACAGTAGAAGTGCCGTCGTCTTACAAAATTTCACTCTTGATTCTTTCCTCGTTTTATTTTTTAAACAACTGTTAATTGCCCCTAATAGATTCCAAGACTTTGCTAATTTCTTCTCTATGTCTTCTTTACACTCATATGTGACGTCACAACCTAAATAGTTACAATGTTGACCTGTTCTATTCACTGGACTCGCATTCGGGAGGACGACGGTTCAATCCCGCGTCCGGCTATCCTGATTTAGGTTTTCCGTGATTTCCCTAAATCGCTCCAGGCAAATGCCGGATGGTTCCTTTGAAAGGGCACGGCCGACTTCCTTCCCCGTCCTTCCCTAATCCGATGAGACCGATGACCTCGCTGTTTGGTCTCCTCCCCCAAAACAACCCAACCCCAACCCCCTGTTCTATTGTTCTGTTCTTGATCACAATTTTTGTCCACACGGCATATTTCCATTTGAAAGCCACTAATATTGTCTTATTTTCTGAAATCGTCAAACAGTACTTTTCACAAACCTTACCTAATAAATGGTTCAAATGGCTCTGAGCACCATGGGATTTAACATCTTAGGTCATCAGTCCCCTAGAACTTAGAACTACTTAAACCTAACTAACCTAAGGACATCACACACATCCATGCCCGAGGCAGGATTCGATCCTGCGACCGTAGCAGTCCCGCGGTTCCGGACTGCAGCGCCTAGAACCGCAAGAACACCGCGGCCGACCCCTTACCTAACAAATCTGTTCCCATTTGTAGGTCATCTTCATTCTCCGCCAGAAGTGTGGCTGCGTTTACAGGCGAGTTTTGCAATCATATAAAAACGTTTTCACTGAATTAGGTATGAGGATATTAAAGCTCCAAATAGCTTCCCTTCGAAACATTGTTTTTAGTAGGAGGGCGGTTGTCGAGAGCATTATGGCTCGGCATGCAATAAGCGAAAGAGGCGTGTGGGGTGATGTGGTGTCGGTCCACCTCTCGTCTGCAAACAATAACCGGCGCCGGAGCCGGAGCCGGCGCTGTCTCGGCGGCTCTCTTTCTGAGCTCGCGCCGGTATCGACTTAGGGGCGGCCGTGCCGGTGACGGAGGCTGCACTGAGAGACGCCGTAAGTCGATATGGCGCGAGAGCCGCCTCGCCGCCAGAATGCTTGTTAGGCGGAGAGCGGCGTGGGCGCGCGCAACCAATTTCCAAGCGGCTTTGCCTTCTGGCGGCTGCCGGCTGCCGGCTTCCGGTGACGGGGTCGCGTTGTACGGACCGCGAGGCAAGCGCCGCTGTGTATACATAAAGTCGCTGGAGGCAATGCCGTCTGGAAATTATACCAATGTTTGTGAAAATTAATGCACCGAGGAGAACACATTGCAAGACTGCGACCGAGCTCCGAACCACAGTTCGATAAAAAAATATCCCTTCCACCTGGACCTACACGAGACAGACAGCTCACATTAACCCAAGCACTTATTAAAATTGTTTCACAGCGAAAATGCTAACTATGCCGACGAAAAGAAATAGCAACGTCCAAAAATAAAGTAGGGTAATGACATTTCTGGAATGCATTTGTCAAGGTAACATATTTAAGTGAATAACATTGCAAGATCACAGGTTGATGTTGTAATATTAGTATCTGTTTCGACACCTTAAATAAACTTACATTCGATAATGTAACCATGCAGGCTCATAAAAGCCAAACAATTTGTGTAAAAATTTCTTAGACCGTCGCTGAGCAGCGACCACCTGATATTTCAAAGAATATCTTACGCGCCACGACGCAGAATACTAATTGTTCATAAATTGTATCGATAGAGATATTTTGTGTTTCTTATTTTTTGAGAGCTGAAGAATTGTAATCCTCTTCTGTTACCAGAGTCCTGATACATTTTTTAAAGACGGCGGACGCGTATATGGCGTGGTCCGCAATCACTAATTAATTATTATAAAATATTGCTATTGTGCAGTGCTATGTAAGAATTTATGTGTGCACCTAAGATGAAATGTCGAAAATGTTAAAGGACTCTATTTAAAGAAAAGCCAGCAAGATATAAAACTGAAATGTGCGTAGCCTATTGTTGGCAATACTGACTAAGGTAATTAAATTGGTTATTGCGCTCTCAAATGCTGTAGTGCCTGCTTATTACTTAAAGTATTTCTATTTCCTATCCATCTCCTATTAATGACAACAGTAATAACGGTGTTTTTATAGTTTTCATACAGCTACCAGGGAACGACTGCTTGTTTGTGAATTAAATCCAATGTCTTTTAACGTGTGGTGTAGTATAGCAAAGAAAATTACCTGCTCTGTCTGGTCCCATAGGTTTCTCTGTTCGTAGTTGCTATGTCTCATATCCGGTCGTGATCGAACATGATCACGACACAAATAAATTAAGTGGAAGTCCGAACTCTGTTCTTAATCTTGAGAACGCAACGCCTTCTGCAAACGATTTCAGGTCACATATAATCTACCACATACAGTACTTAAGTTTTTGAAAAGTCTTTGCTCTTCCCGCGAAGAAGTAGTATGTAGGAATCAACATGGATTCCGGAAACAGCGATCGTGTGAGACCCAACTCGCTTTATTTGTTCATGAGACCCAGAAAATATTAGATACAGGCTCCCAGGTAGATGCTATTTTTCTTGACTTCCGGAAGGCGTTCGATACAGTTCCGCACTGTCGCCTGATAAACAAAGTAAGAGCCTACGGAATATCAGACCAGCTGTGTGGCTGGATTGAAGAGTTTTTAGCAAACAGAACACAGCATGTTGTTATCAATGGAGAGACGTCTACAGACGTTAAAGTAACCTCTGGCGTGCTACAGGGGAGTGTTATGGGACCATTGCTTTTCGCAATATATATAAATGACCTAGTAGATAGTGTCGGAAGTTCCATGGGGCTTTTCGCGGATGATGCTGTAGTATACAGAGAAGTTGCAGCATTAGAAAATTGTAGCGAAATGCAGGAAGATCTGCAGCGGATAGGTACTTGGTGCAGGGAATGGCAACTGACCCTTAACATAGACAAATGTAATGTATTGCGAATACATAGAAAGAAGGATCCTTTATTGTATGATTATATGATAGCGGAACAAACACTGGTAGCAGTTACTTCTGTAAAATATCTGGGAGTATGCGTGCGGAACGATTTGAAGTGGAATGATCATATAAAATTAATTGTTGGCAAGGCGGGTATCAGGTTGAGATTCATTGGGAGAGCGCTTAGAAAATGTAGTCCATCAACAAAGGAGGTGGCTTACAAAACACTCGTTCGACCTATACTTGAGCATTGCTCATCAGTGTGGGATCCGTACCAGATCGGTTTGACGGAGGAGATAGAGAAGATCCAAAGAAGAGCGGCGCGTTTCGTCACAGGGTTATTTGGTAACCGTGATAGCGTTACGGAGATGTTTAATAAACTCAAGTGGCAGACTCTGCAAGAGAGGCGCTCTGCATCGCGGTGTAGATTGCTCGCCAGGTTTCGAGAGGGTGCGTTTCTGGATGAGGTATCGAATATATTGCTTCCCCCTACTTATACCTCCCGAGGAGATCACGAATGTAAAATTAGAGAGATTAGAGCGCTCACGGAGGCTTTCAGACAGTCGTTCTTCCCGCGAACCATGCGCGACTGGAACAGGAAAGGGAGGTAATGACAGTGGCACGTAAAGTGCCATCCGCCACACACCGTTGGATGGCTTTCGGAGTATAAATGTAGATGTAGATGTAGATGTAGAAGTGGTGCAAAACTCACAACGGATTTTGGAATCTTCACAAGCGAATAATAATTTAATCAAAATATAAGTATTTAAAAAAAACGCCACAATGTATGCACGAGACAAGCCATTGCAAATGTGAATTGCTGATACACTAGTAATTGATGTTACTGCCATAATGTTCCACGTAACCATGCAGACATGCAATCATTGTGTTGGACAGGTGTGGGATGTCAGTTTGTGGGCTGTAGTTCCATGCCTGTTGCACTTGGTCAGTCAACACAGTCACGGTTAATGCTGGTTGTGGAGACCCTGGAGTAGTCTTCCAATGATATCCCATATGCGCTCGATTGGATACAGATTTGTTGATCGATCAGGAGAAAGCAACAAGTCGACACTCACCAGAGCGTGCTGGGTTACAACAGTGGTACGTGGACGAGCGTTGTCCTGTTGGAAAACAGTCCTGAAATTCTCTTCATGAATTGCAGCATAGCAGGACGAATCACCAGACAAATAAATTTACGGTTAGGGTGCAGCGATGACCACGCAAGTGCTCCTTCTGCCACACGAAATCGCACCCAAGACTATAACTCGAGATGTTGGTCCAGTGTAGCTGGGACGCAGACAGATAGGTTGCACGCCTTCAACTGGCCTCTTAACCAACACACAAATGTACTCCCTGCCGCCGTTGGATAAGCAGCTGCAGCAGCAAGTCGTATACTCCTAGCTCACTCATTTGTTGCATAGTTTAATACTTAATTTCTTTGCGTGTTTTTGGTACTTGCATTGTTCAATTCATAACATTCGGGCGTATTATAGTATTTGAGAATTGTAGCATCGCGTTTTAGTACCTGAATAGTGTAAATTCGCGTAGTCGTCTGTCTTCTGCTTTTGCTTTGAACGGCCAGTGTCGGTTGGTCACAGTCAGTGTGCTCCCTGCCGCCGTTGGATAAGCAGCTGCAGCAGCAAGTCGTATACTCCTAGCTCACTCATTTGTTACATAGTTTAATTCTTAATTTCTTTGCGTGTTTTTGGTACTTGCATTGTTTAATTCATAAATTTCGGGCGTATTATAGCATTTGAGAGTTGTAGCATCGCGTGTGTCAGCAGTGCGCAAGTAGCAGCATTACTGCATTTACTAGGCAATCTTGTATTTTAATAACCGTTTAAATTTTGTGTCGATTTGTTTGCGCTCTTTGTAGATTAGTTCAGACGTTCTTTGCACAATAGTTTTTAGCATGGATAGGGACTGCAACTGCTGTGTTCGGATGCAGGCTGAGTTGGCATCCCGTCGCTCCCAGCTTCAGGCAGTGTTGGCTTCGGTCACACAGCTTGAGGTTGTTGCCAATGGGCATCACTGTGGGGGTCCGGATGGGCGTTTGTCGGGGATGGCCAGCTCGTCCCACGCATCCCCCGATCGGACTACGACTGTGGTTGCCCGGGATACTGCCCGCATTGAGGCTGATCCCTCACCTGTGGTAGAGTGTGAGGTCGTCTCAAGGTGTGGCAGGGGGCGACAGACATTCCGGAGGGCTGAACAGAAGGCCTCACCAGTTTGTCTGACGAACCGGTTTCAGGCTCTGTCTCAGGCTGATACTGATCTTCGGCCTGACATGGCTGCTTGTCCTGTTCCAGAGGTTGCCCCTCAGTCTGCAAGATCCGGGTGGTCGCAGAGGGTGGGCTTACTGGTAGTTGGGAGCTCCAACGTCAGGCGCATAATGGGGCCTCTTAGGGATATGGCAGCAAGAGACGGGAAGAAAACCAATGTGCACTCCGTGTGCATACCGGGGGGAGTCATTCCAGATGTGGAAAGGGTCCTTCCGGATGCCATGAAGGATACAGGGTGCACCCATCTGCAGGTGGTCGCTCATGTCGGCACCAGTGATGTGTGTCGCTATGCATCGGAGGAAATCCTCTCTGGCTTCCGGCGGCTATCTGATTTGGTGAAGACTGCCAGCCTCGCTAGCGGGATGAAAGCAGAGCTCACCATCTGCAGCATCGTCGACAGGACTGACGGCGGACCTTTGGTACAGAGCCGAGTGGAGGGTCTGAATCAGAGGCTGAGAGGTTCTGTGACCGTGTGGGCTGCAGATTCCTCGACTTTCGCCATAGGGTGGTGGGGTTTCGGGTTCCGCTTGATAGGTCAGGAGCCCACTACACGCAACAAGCGACTACATGGGTAGCAGGGGTTGAGTGGAGTGGGCTGGGCGGTTTTTTAGGTTATGTAAGTAGGCTGTTTAGGTTTTTTTATTGGTAACGCCACCCCTGTATGAAAATCACTGGCTGTGCTGTGTGCAGTCTGTCTATGTAAGTAGCCTGTTTAGGTTTTTTTATTGGTAACGCCACCTCTGTATGAAAATCACTGGCTGTGCTGTGTGCAGTCTGTGGCTGCTTTGCATTGTTGTAATAATCGCCATTGTAGTGTTAGGCAGCTGGCTGTGAACAGCGCGTAGCGTTGCGCAGTGGAAGGTGAGCTGCCAGCTGTGGTGGATGTGGGGAGAGAGATGGCGGAGATTTGTAATTTGTCATGAACTACTATATTTATATATGATGATATCAAGGTAAATACATTGTTTGTTCTCTACTAATATCTTTCATTTGCTAACTATCCCTATCAGTAGTTAGTGCCTTCCATAGTTTGAATCTTTTATTTAGCTGGCAGTAGTGGCGCTCGCTGTATTGCAGTAGCTTGAGCAGCGAAGATTTTTGTGAGGTAAGTGATTTGTGAAAGGTATAGTTTAATGTTAGTCAGGGCCATTCTTTTGTAGGATTTTTGAAAGTCAGATTGCGTTGCGCTAAAAAAAAAATATTGTGTATCAGTTTAAGGACAGTCATGTATAATTGTTCAAAGGGGACGTTTCATATGTCGACCCTTAGCCTAGGATACCTCACTGGAATCTTCTGATTTTTTCTTGTAGTTTGTGTAATTAGTGTAGCTATTGTTTATTGATAGCGCGTAATTATAGAGAGAATTTCCTTTGTAGTTGTAGTTTTTCATTGTTGTACAGTAAAACAGTTGTGGCATGCATGTAGATTTGCACCAAGTATTTCGCAGCTGCGCTGGCAATTAAGTAGACTTTATTTCCATTGCTATGTTATTTTATTTTGCTCTTCAAATTGCGCTTTTCTGTGTTATCGTGTGAAATACTGTGACAATAATGGCGTGTGAAAAACGTAATACTAGGCTCCAAAGTAAACTGAGAAATGACAGTGAAGACGAAAGCAGTGTGTTAGCGCCGCAGGGTAATGAATTAACTAATGTTCAAAGTAGTAATTTGGTAATTGCGCATAGGGAAATGGAGCGGGCGGCAAACAATGGTGTAGACAGTGAAACAGGTAGTGAACAGGGAAGCGTTATCGATCGATTGGTCGGCAACAGCTCGCCTCAGGAATCGGGAATGACAGAACACAATATTGCAAATACTGCAGACTCAGGTTTTGGGTTCCCACTGTTTTCTCAAATGAGTCAAGACACATTTTCCACTTGTCAAAATGTGAATGTTGCCGGTGCAACTTCACTGCAGAAAAGCACTGAGGAACATGTTTCAGACACCAGTGCATTGTTATTACAATTAATGCAACAAATGGGACAAAAGCTTGAAAAGTTAGACACAATGGAACAACATCAGAGACAAACACAGCAACAGTTAGACACAATGGAACAAAATCAGAGACAAACACAGCAAAAGCTTCAAAAGTTAGACACAGTGGAACAAAATCTTAAAAAGTTAGACTCATTGGAACAAACACTTGAACAAACACGTGACGATTTAACTACTGAGTTACATAACATTGAGTCGAAATGTCAAAAAGTCTGTAATGACGTAAAAACACAAATTTGTGAGCATTTTCAACCTATTTTTTCGCGGCATGAAAATGCATTACAGAATCACGAAGCAGCCATAGAACAATCTGAATTTTCCAGTCTTATGAAATATTTTGAAGACATGTTGCACAAGAATCAGTACCTGTCAAACCCATACAGCCCCTCAGAACTCATCCGCATTTGCTTAATCAAATTACCTGAACATTTACGGCATATTATTTTAGCAGGACGTTGCAAAGACGACATTGAAGCTTTTCAGGGACTGTTACAAGAACTAGAAATTGACACTGATAATCGCGGAACGCGAAAACAAGGACACAACAATTACAGGTCACATCCGTCACAATTCCGTGACGACAGAAACAATAACCGGACATGACTGGTCTATTCTTACAACGCAAATCGTGACCAAAATAGACACCACCCGTACGACAACCGTTGGCAGAGTAGTAATAATTACAGGGAAAGATCACCTCTCCGCGGTAGTGACTATCACAGAGACAATCAGAGAAACAGACAATATGGGAACCAAAATAATTATTATCAAGGGAGACAGAATAACTTCAGACGCAACAGTTCAGCGCGCAGTTACGATTCAGGGAGAAATTCTCCACCACTTAACCCACAAGAAAGAAACTACAGGAACTACCGACATGACGACAGACGATGTGATCGTAACGACAGACCTGAATTGCATCAGAACTGGCGGGATTCAAACAGAGCAGGGCCCTCTCGAGGAGGTGAATTTGTAGAAGTTAGGTCTCCAAATCCCAATAACGACGCGCGCCAACAAAGAGACAATAGGCAATGACTCACACCGCTGGCAGCCACAAAACGTTCTTATGACACTAACGACGCAGCTGCCGTAGCTAGTAATTACGTAAAAATGGAAGACATTAGGGACATCTTACTCCAGGAACACGACGTAAAACATAACAACATTGCATATCCTGTGATTCACATTACTGTAAATGACGTAAAATTTACGGCAGTACTTGACTCTGGCAGTCCCATTTCAGTAATCAGTGAGACAGCCTTTAGCAAATGCAACAAATCGAACGATTGCCCCACACTTCCGTTACGTAAGATTAAATTACAAGGTGCAATCTTTGGAAAAAGTGTAGATGTACGCCAACAAACCAATTTAGAATTCTTTTGTCAAAGCCACAGCTTCTCTATGAACTTTCTCATTGTTCCATTATTGTCGACGGAAATTATATTGGGAGTAGACTTTTTGAATGAATACAAAGCAATCTTAAACTTTCACGATGCTGAAATAAGTTTAGAGAAAGAAGGTAAGTCAATAGCTTCGAAATTTGAAGATTGGCTCTCAAACCATGACGAGGAAATTAATCGGCTTTACCTTCTGTTAGACAACAGTTCAGACTTTTCTACGGAACTAGACACTAACAATCACTCTGCAAGTATTGACAGGGATGATATCGATGGCGCATTTGACACTAATAAGTTAATTCAGAATAAAATTCAAACAATTGAGAATTGTAATGACACTGATAGGCAGGACCTTTTTGAGATTTTACAAGCACATTCCACAGTTTTTACTCATAAAACAGGAACAATCAAGGGATTTCAATACCAATTTCGTGTTCGTGAGCATACTAAATTTTGTGTTAGACCATACGTAATTCCGGCGCATTATAGGGACCGTGTTAGAACAGAAATACAATCTATGCTTAATGAGGGCATTATTTAGCCTGCAGTAAGCTCATACAACAATCCATTACATGTTGTTGAGAAGAAAAATGGATCGATCAGGCTTGTCTTAGATTCGAGACAAATCAATACGATCATTATTCCTGAAACAGACAGGCCGCAAACGTTAGAAGAACTTCTTCAAAATTTTAATAGTGTAAAAGTGTTGTCTTCCATTGATCTCAGATCCAGCTTTTATCAGATCGAACTTCATCCAGAATGTAGAAAATACACAGCTTTCCTTTGTTTCGGCGTTTGTTATCAGTTTCGGAAACTTCCTTTTGGTTTGAACATTTCTTCGGCAGCATTCATTCGTGGGTTAAATTCCATATTACCTGAGTTCTTAAAACGTCACATCACCTTATATGTGGACGATATTCTGATAGCAGAAGCTTCATGGGAACAACATAATCGCATCCTCAACAGTTTGTTACGTATTTTTGCAGAATCTGGAATTACAGTTAACTTGGAAAAGTCTTAATTCGGTAGGACAAAGGTGAAGTTTTTGGGACATATTATTTCTTCTGAAGGGATTCAGCCGGATTCTGAAAAGTTAGAAGCAATCAGAGCCATTCCAGTTCCATCCACAAAAAGACAAGTCCGCAGTTTTCTAGGTCTCGTAAATTTTTACCGTCGTTTTCTGAATATGCAAATTCTTGTTACACCAAAACTTTGTTCTCTCACTGGAAAAAATACTATTTGGAACTGGGACGAACAAGCACAGTTGGAATTCAATTCTTTGAAGGAAGCGTTACTTCACGCGCCAATCTTAGCTCATCCAGATCTGTCACAAGATTTCTGCCTTAGCACGGATTCTTCTAAAGTCGGTCTTGGTGCCCATTTATTTCAAGAAGCCATAGAAAATGGCACTACCATTCAGAAAACCATTGCTTTTGAATACTAAGTTACATTCACTATGATGAGGAATACTGTTATCCTCAAATACAATTGGCATTAATAATGTGTTATTTACTTTGTAAAGATGTTTAGACATTATTTACTCTGTTTTGTGTTAATGCTCATGTGTGAAGTTGATGTTTCGAAAGTTATTCTGATCTTTTATCTATGTACTCATGTCATAATTCCTGTAACACTGATGTATATGTTTATTTCTATTCTTTTGTAAAGCCTGTACTACAAATGTTATCTGTATTATTATGTTCTTTAATGATGTATTTTCTACCTTTGTAATTGTATTTTCATGTTGTAAATTTATAAAATTGTAATTGACACCAGTTCATCTTATTATTAACTTGTAAGTTAGATTTCACTGCACATGTTTCTGTTGGTCATAGTATATGGACAATATGTGAGAAGTAGGGACTGTTAGTGTTTGCACATGTGTTAATAATTCAGCAAGGGACTGGATAACAGCATTGCTGGTTCTAAGGACAATTCCAAAAACTTTGTGAGTGCACAAGTGGTGGTTTATGGACTTGCTATATTCTCCGCAAGACTCTTCGATGGTGAATGTGCACTTGCACAATCGCAACAGATGGCTGCTGGCCATCTCTACAAGGACTACAGTGGGTCTGCACCTTTGGTGGCCCACCAATACCATAATCTCTACCAGGACTACGGTGGGTCTGCTCTGTGATGACCTACCTACCTATATTCATCAAAACTTCGACTGACTCTGCAGTGGGTTTGCTCTGTTGTGGCCCATTACCTGTCAGCATGTCGAGAGTCAGCACTGTTTTCCGTTGGAAGGACAACACTACTTCTTCAAGACACCATGGAAATCCACTACTTCTGTGTGCATTTTCTTTTACTGCTCAGACTTTGAGAAAAACACTGCTATTTTACTGTGATGAATCAGGACTATCTTTATAGACTGTGAGAAAATTTTAGCTTTTGACCAACATTGTATCAATAAGTGTGTGCATTTGATATCTTTGTTATTGTAATTGTGAAAAAAATTTTAACAAATATGTATTGGCCAATGCCCAAAAAAATTTGTAAAATTTTTTTGTGGGGAGCATGGGGGCTATGTAAGTAGGCTGTTTAGGTTTTTTTATTGCTAACGCCACCCCTGTATGAAAATCACTGGCTGTGCTGTGTGCAGTCTGTCTATGTAAGTAGGCTGTTTAGGTTTTTTTATTGGTAACGCCACCTCTGTATGAAAATCACTGGCTGTGCTGTGTGCAGTCTGTGGCTGCTTTGCATTGTTGTAATACTCGCCATTGTAGTGTTAGGCAGCTGGCTGTGAACAGCGTGTAGCGTTGCGCAGTTGGAGGTGAGCTGCCAGCTGTGGTGGATGTGGGGAGAGAGATGGCGGAGATTTGTAATTTGTCATGAACTGCTATATTTATATATGATGATATCAAGGTAAATACATTGTTTGTTCTCTACTAATATCTTTCATTTGCTAACTATCCCTATAAGTAGTTAGTGCCTTCCATAGTTTGAATCTTTTATTTAGCTGGCAGTAGTGGCGCTTGCTGTATTGCAGTAGCTTGAGCAGCGAAGATTTTTGTGAGGTAAGTGATTTGTGAAAGGTATAGTTTAATGTTAGTCAGGGCCATTCTTTTGTAGGATTTTTGAAAGTCAGATTGCGTTGCGCTAAAAAAAAATATTGTGTATCAGTTTAAGGACAGTCATGTATAATTGTTCAAAGGGGACGTTTCAGTTAGATGGCCTTGGGCAAGTACAGAAAGGGCAACAGCCTCAACAGGTGCGGGGCAAAGTCAGGACATGCGGGGACCAAGCAGCAATCGGTATTGTAATTGTAAACAGTCGAAGCTGCGTTGGTAAAGTACCGGAACTTCAAGCGCTGATAGAAAGCACCGAAGCTGAAATCGTTATAGGTACAGAAAGCTGGCTGAAGCCAGAGATAAATTCTGCCGAAATTTTTACAAAGGTACACATGGTGTTTAGAAAGGATAGATTGCATGCAACCGGTGGTGGAGTGTTCGTCGCTGTTAGTAGTAGTTTATCCTGTAGTGAAGTAGAAGTGGATAGTTCCTGTGAATTATTATGGGTGGAGGTTACACTCAACAACCGAGCTAGGTTAATAATTGGCTCCTTTTACCGACCTCCCGACTCAGCAGCATTAGTGGCAGAACAACTGAGAGAAAATTTGGAATACATTTCACATAAATTTTCTCAGCATGTTATAGTCTTAGGTGGAGATTTCAATTTACCATATTAGACTGGGACACTCAGATGTTTAGGACAGGTGGTAGGGACAGAGCATCGAGTGGCATTATACTGAGTGCACTATCCGAAAATTACCTCGAGCAATTAAACAGAGAACCGACTCGTGGAAATAACATCTTGGACCTACTGATAACAAACAGACCCGAACTTTTCGACTCTGTATGTGCAGAACAGGGAATCAGTGATCATAAGGCCGTTGCAGCATCCCTGAATATGGAAGTTAACAGGAATATAAAAAAGGGAGGAAGGTTTATCTGTTTAGCAAGAGTAATATAAGGCAGATTTCAGACTACCTAACAGATCAAAACGAAAATTTCTGTTCAGACATTGACAATGTTGAGTGTTTATGGAAAAAGTTTAAGGCAATCGTAAAATGCGTTTTAGACAGGTACGTGCCGAGTAAAACTGTGAGGGACGGAAAAAACCCACCGTGGTACAACAACAAAGTTAGGAAACTACTGCGAAAGCAAAGAGAGCTTCACTCCAACTTTAAACGCAGCCAAAACCTCTCAGACAAACAGAAGCTAAACGATGTCAAAGTTAGCGTAAGGAGGGTTGTGCGTGAAGCGTTCAGTGAATTCGAAAGTAAAATTCTATGTACCGACTTGACAGAAAGTCCTAGGAAGTTCTGGTCTTACGTTAAATCAGTAAGTGGCTCGAAACAGCATATCCAGACACTCCGGGATGATGAAGGCATTGAAACAGAGGATGACACGCGTAAAGCTGAAATACTAAACACCTTTTTCCAAAGCTGTTTACAGAGGAAGACCGCACTGCAGTTCCTTCTCTAAATCCTCGCACAAACGAAAAAATGGCTGACATCGAAATAAGTGTCCAAGGAATAGAAAATCAACTGGAATCACTCAACAGAGGAAAGTCCACTGGGCCTGACGGGATACCAATTCGATTCCACACAGAGTACGTGAAAGAACTTGCCCCCTTCTAACAGCCGTGTACTGCAAGTCTCTAGAGGAACGGAAGGTTCCAAATGATTGGAAAAGAGCACTGGTAGTCCCAGTCTTCAAGAAGGGTCGTCGAGCAGATGCGCAAAACTATAGACCTATATCTCTGTCGTCGATCTGTTGTAGAATTTTAGAACATGTTTTTTGCTCGAGTATCATGTCGTTTTTGGAAACCCAGAATCTACTATGTAGGAATCAACATGGATTCCGGAAACAGCGATCGTGTGAGACCCAACTCGCTTTATTTGTTCATGAGACCCAGAAAATATTAGATACAGGCTCCCAGGTAGATGCTATTTTTCTTGACTTCCAGAAGGCGTTCGATACAGTTCCGCACTGTCGCCTGATAAACAAAGTAAGAGCCTACGGAATATCAGACCAGCTGTGTGGCTGGATTGAAGAGTTTTTAGCAAACAGAACACAGCATGTTGTTATCAATGGAGAGACGTCTACAGACGTTAAAGTAACCTCTGGCGTGCCACAGGGGAGTGTTATGGGACCATTGCTTTTCACAGTATATATAAATGACCTAGTAGATAGTG
This sequence comes from Schistocerca serialis cubense, assembly GCF_023864345.2. Lineage (NCBI taxonomy): Eukaryota > Metazoa > Arthropoda > Insecta > Orthoptera > Acrididae > Schistocerca > Schistocerca serialis. Next base: position 243,849,162 of record NC_064646.1, read on the forward strand.
TCGGAAGTTCCATGGGGCTTTTCGCGGATGATGCTGTAGTATACAGAGAAGTTGCAGCATTAGAAAATTGTAGCGAAATGCAGGAAGATCTGCAGCGGATAGGTACTTGGTGCAGGGAATGGCAACTGACCCTTAACATAGACAAATGTAATGTATTGCGAATACATAGAAAGAAGGATCCTTTATTGTATGATTATATGATAGCGGAACAAACACTGGTAGCAGTTACTTCTGTAAAATATCTGGGAGTATGCGTGCGGAACGATTTGAAGTGGAATGATCATATAAAATTAATTGTTGGCAAGGCGGGTATCAGGTTGAGATTCATTGGGAGAGTGCTTAGAAAATGTAGTCCATCAACAAAGGAGGTGGCTTACAAAACACTCGTTCGACCTATACTTGAGTATTGCTCATCAGTGTGGGATCCATACCAGATCGGTTTGACGGAGGAGATAGAGAAGATCCAAAGAAGAGCGGCGCGTTTCGTCACAGGGTTATTTGGTAACCGTGATAGGTTACACACATTTTTGAGGTAGTTGCACGAGTGGTTACACAAATCTGACAGCAATGTTATACACAGTGCAGTCACATTAATGGCACAAACCACTCACAGACGGCGGCTGGCAACACTAACAGTGGGGGATATATGAAGCGTGTCAAGGGATACGGAAACAGTGTAGTCTTGTCGTAACGGACAAATGGAGCGATTTATCTGATGTCCAAAAGGACATTAGCTTTTTTACCAGCGGTTGAAGGGTTTCCGAAATGACAGATGTGGTAAACTGTTCGTGTGCCGCCACAGTTAAAGTATACCGTGCATGGAAAGATGGTGCTATCCATAATCGACGCCGAGGCAACTGCAAAACAAAAATGATTCAAATTACTCTGAGCACTATGGGACTTAACATCTGAGGTCATCAGTCCCCTAGAACTTAGAACTATTTTAACATAACTAACCTAAGGACATCACACACATCCATGCCCGAGGCAGGATTCGAACCAGCGTCCGTAGCAGTCGCGCGGTTCCGAACTGAAGCATCTAGAACCGCTCGGCCACAGCGGCCGGCAACTGTAAAGCACCACGGGCCATAGATGACAAGGATGAACGACGGCTGTGGAGATATGTAAGGGCAAATATACGCTCAACTGTTGAGCAACTGACTGCCCAGATGAACCAATGGCTTACCAACAGCGTCTCCTCAACGACTATCCAGCGAAATTACTTCGTAAGGGCCTCTACTGCAGGTGCCTGGTTAATGAACCCATTCTGACTGCTGTTCATCAGCGATAAGGGCTACAATTTGCATGACATTACCACAACTGGACATCCACTCAGTGTCGGCAAGTGGTGTTTGCAGTTGAAACAAGTTTTTTGCTCCATCGGACAAATGTTCGTTGACGTGTATGGCGTGAACTTCTAAAAGCAAATGGAGTAGAAAGCGATATGGTCTGGGGAATGTTTTTGTGGCATTCTCTGGGCGATCTCGCCATTATGGAAGGCACAACGGATCAACACGAGCACCACGTCCACGCCTACATTTGATTTGTTTTTTCTCGGGAGGATAGCATGGTAGATAATGCAAACTGTCACACAGCTTGTCGTCTACCGTATTCCCCTGGCCACGCAATAGAGAACCTGTGAGACTTGAAGTATGCGTATGCGGAGAAACTAGGACACCAGAACATGTCACACTGCTGTGCAACACGCTAGCACAAGTGAGACCTATACAGAACGACAATGACATCGCCAGAATAATACGTATCCCGATGACTGGAACACAATAAATAGCGTAGCCGATATTGTATAGAATACTCTGCACGAAGAATACAAGCGCCAAAACCCGTGTAGAAGGAGGCGTAGACAAGCCCAAACAACACATCAAACCACATGGGAGGACACAAACACGACCACAGATTCCAAAACCTAGTAACGTACACTAAGTGAACATGACTCAGAAGGGATCAACATGTAAGGGACCAAAACCAACAATGCATGACACTGCATGCCACAACACAGTCACAAACAACACAACAATCATAAAACAAACACCGTCACCACATAGTAATAAGGTAGTAATAAGGTAATGTCGCTTGGGAGGAGAAGGCTCGAACAACTTTTATTCCGAGGCTCCTTTTCCCCAGTGACATACTGTATAGTGTTTAAAGTATACTGCTCATAAGCAATAATGTATTGCTCTTCTTTTTGTGTGCAGACAGAAGTATATTCTCTTCTCTATTCAATGCTACAATCAATGAATTTTATATATCAGAAATTTATTAAGTTATTTAAGGAATAATGCATTCAGGTAGCAGTGAACTATATTCTATTTCTACTAACAAGTTACAAACATAAGTGTATTTCTCATGTAAAGCTAAAAGTCATGTATTCCATGTATGAAGTGCTCAATCAGCCGTTAATCTGTATAATCTGTGTAAACATACATTAGTACAAACCATTTCAGATGAGAATAGCTCGAGGTTGTACCGAGACCTTCTCGTCTGAAATATGTAGAAATAGGCCATTATTAATCAACATGCTACTTAGACTGTGTTACACATCCAAGTACAGCATACCACTTCCCTCTACATACTGCAAATTATTTCCACCATGCTCATTGTGTTATTTTTTTTTTTTTTAAATTTGCATTACATAAATTATATTGTCATAACTAGGTAGTAACAAATTATATGGAACCATGTTAACAATTGTTAAGCATTCAATTCGCTGTAACCTCAGAGAAATCTTTATATATTATGTTCTTTATATTATTTAAAAAAAAAGCATTATCAACGGTATACCAATAAGATTGTAACAATGAGAAGTCTTTGCTGTTAGATTGAGAAGCATCCAACTCACCTTACATTTCAAGGCAGTGGGTTACTCTGTACTGTTAGTGAAATAAATAAAATAAAATAACACTACCTCGATAGGGTTTCTCGCGCCTTGGATCGTCTATCGAGAAACCTAGCTCAACTGCCCACAGTACTGGAGTTAGCACGGCTCTACATCCCGGTCGGTACCTTCGAGAACCTAACTGACTCGTTTCTTGAACATCTCGCAGCGGTCCATGCCGCAAAACGTGATTATTCAGGCTTTTGACAGATGGTCACATTAATGTAACTGGACAGTTTTCATAGTGCCGGACACCATCCTTTGCCCAATATGTCACTAGTGAGCCACGTGAACATTTACATGTTTGTAATAATGATTACATATTGAATACTGTAGTATTCTCATCGCCACTGTAGAGTCTTGTACTTTAAGGAAGCAAGGAAGAAGATGTTGTTATGGGTGATCGGTATCCTCTTTCTACAACACGAATGCACCTTTGATTAATGCGGATCTTTATTTACATGAACTTGAAGTATTTATTTATCTTGAATAATGTCCATGTGTTGTCATCAGTAATAGTCCTCTTGCAGACAATATCGGTAACCTTGCTATAGTCGCAGTTCTAGTCACTATGTACTGTCGTAACCTGTGGTGTGAACTGAACCCACTCTGCGACTAACTGACAGACGCCAAACTGGAATGAGTGAGTCAGTCTGACCCTCCGGTCAGCGGCAGCGGCCTAAATACATACTCTCAAGAGGGCGTTGGTGGCGATATTTTTCACCAGCACAAATACAAAGCATGGACTGATCGCACCTAAACTTCATCAAAATCTCAAAACCTCATGCCACAGACATATCACCAACTGTGCATTGGGAACTGCAGCTGCTAGACGTGCTTTGCCACAGCTGGATGAGTCCCAAATTACAGGATGGCCAGGTGTCACTTCTGCCTCCGCAGCTCATCAGCACTAAATTTTTTAAGACTATAGGGAGCGCCAAAAGTGTGTTTACTAAATCCAACACCCTAAATATCTACACTCTAAGAGTGCCTATCAGGTAATCGTCCACCAGATTCCTCCATTTCTCCTCTCTTGTTTGGCATCTTACTCTCACAATCAGCTCCTAAGCTTCTCTCTGATGGAAAGTTTAAAAACGAAGTTACAGCTCCCAACAACAGAAATTTCCTGAAAGAACCAATAGTCTGCATTCCCTTATACAGAGAAGCTAGCACTCGAACGTTTTTCCCAAACTCTGAGCCAGACTGACGCCTTCCACCCTCACAAAACATAAAACAAAGCATAGCCCAAAGTGGCATCTGTATCTCACCCAATGTAGAAATATGTTATATCGATGCAAACATTTTCAGGTAGCACTCTAGAGAGTGCCCTTTTAACGAAGAACTGCTTTTGTGTTTTCTACAGCTGGAGGATATCCACTGGAAAAGATTACATGGCACAGCCAAAACGCAAACACTGTCTTCCTCTACATTTCTTGAGAGGTTTATCCACAGGCACTACTCCATTTTCAACCCGGCTGCCCCACTGAGGCATCATCTCGGCTCCCATTAATGCAGCGCTGTGCCGTAGGTGTTGACTCTAGGCCAGTGAACACCTATGGGACAGGTAAATTGCGAACACCTTGCTCCTTACACATGTTCCCACTGTTTACAACTAACACAACGCCATCAAAGTAGCATGCAGTTCACGTTGCTAAAAAACATGCACTATATGCCATTAAATATATATGAAATTAGAAACAAGAGATGAAGCGCAACTGTAGATGATCAGGTAGCCAGTAGTTGCTCCTCATGGATCAGCTTAACATCAGAAGCATGATACTATGCAAGCATATGTGTGTGGAGGGGTTGGGATGTCTGTTGTTTTGGACACATATGTGTCACATCTGTCCGAAAGAACTGGCACCTTCGTTGATCTAGTGGCCATATAACTAACCATTCAAATGTTTTACTAACATTAGCCGCATTTGGGCACTGAAAAGTAGCAATAGTAACAGGTGTTAATTTATGCCGGCCCACGACTGGAACCCTGATTTGCTGCCTTAAGCAAGCGTTCGCCTAGACTGCCTCAGATATCTGAGCATACTTCTCTTTTGGACCAATTCACAGCCTGTCATTCACTACTGAAGTAGCGGCGTCTATCAATGAACCCCTTTCAACCAGTGCAACGCCTCTATAAGACAACGAGTGTCTGGAGCGGTTATTAGATCGGTTACTGCTGCTGTAATGGCAGGTTATCAAGATTCAATAGTGTTTGAGCTTGGTGTTATAGACGGCAAACAAGCGATAGAATACAGCCTCTCTGAGGTAGCGATGAAGTGGTCATTTTCAAATTGTTCAAATGGCTTTAAGCACTATGGAACTTAACATCTGAGGTAATTAGTCCCCTATAATTAGATTTAAACCTAACTAACCTAAGGACATCACATACATCCATGCCCGAGGGAGAATTCGAACCTTCGACCGTAGCAGCAGCGCGGTTCCGGACTGAAGCGCATAGAACTGCTCGACCACAGTGGCCGGCTGGTCATTTTCCCGTACGACCACTTCACGAGTGTACCATGAACATCAGGAATCCGGTAAAACATCAAATCTCCGACATCGCTGCGGCCGGAAAAAGATCCTGTGAGAATGGGACCAACGACGTCTGAAGAGAACCGTTCAACGTGACACAAGTGCAGCCGCTCCGAAAATTACTGCAGATTTCAGCCTTGGGCTATCAACAAGTGTCAGAGTGTGAACCATTCAACAGAACATTATCGATATGGGCTTTCGGAGCGAAAGGGCAACTCGTGTACCCTTGATGAGTGCACAACACAAAGCTTTATGCCTCGCCTGGGCCGTCACTGCCGACATTGAATTCTTGACGGCTGGAAACATGTTGCCTGGTCGGACGAGACTTGTTTCAAATTGTATCGAGCGGATGGACGTGTACAGGTATGGAGACAACATCAAGAATCCATGGACCCAGCATGTCAGCGGGGGACTGCTCAAGACTGTGGAGGCTCTGTAATGGTATGGGGAGTGTGCAGTTGGAGTGATATGGGACCCATGATACGTCTAGATACGACTTCGACGGGTGAAACGTACTTAAGCATCCTGTCTGATCACCTGCATCCATTAGTGTCCATTGCGCATTCCAAAATACTTGGACAATTCCAGCAGGACAATGCGGTACCCCACACGTCCAGAATTGTTGCAGAGTCGCTCCAGGAACATTCTTCTGAGTTTGAATACTTTCGCTGGCTACCAGACTCATCAGACACGAACATTTTGAGCATATTTGGGATGCCTTGCAACGTGCTGTTCAAAAGACAGAATTCATGGTTCAGTTCCCTCCAGCACTACTTCAGATATTTATCGGGTCCATACTGCGGCACTTCTGCGTGCTCATGGGGGCTCTACACGATATTAGGCATGTGTACCAGTTTCTTTTCTTTGGCTGTGTGTGTGTGTGTGTGTGTGTGTGTGTGTGTGTGTGTGTGTAACAAATGAAGATACTGTCAGAAACATTTATTACATATGATCACAATACGTTTTTGATGGGAAGGCTTTGCTTAGACTGTGTATTTCCAGTCTCCAATTAATTGACATTTACACTGTGGGAAATTTTAGAAAAGAATGATATAGATCAGCTTTTAATAAGCATAATTCAAAGTATGTATACACGAAACAAAATCAGAGTACAAAAAGGAGGTCAGTCTGTGAGAACCACCAGCCAAGAATTGAGATGGGTATCGTGTATTTAGCGGGCGATTTCACTCGTCGGCTTTGAGCAATGACATGGTACCTAACGCAAAGACGCTACCTATAGTCACTCTATGAAAGCAAGAGATCATACTCGCAAACAAATGAATGTAGCATGCGATACAATTACAAGCACATTTCACGCAGTTATTTACTTAGTCACCAATTATATCGAAACGAATTGAAGATAACGAAAATAAATCAGAACAAGAATTAAAAATCAAAATTTCGTATGTGATAAGAATTATTCTCGTATATCTTCAGCTCTCCGTGCTACTCTATCCTGTGAAGCTTCTTCATCTCTGAATAACTATTGCAACCTACATGCTTCTGAATCTGCTTAGTGTATTCATCTCTTGGTCTCCCTTTGCGATTTTTACCCTCCACGCTTCCCTCTATCACTAAATTGGTGATCCCTTGATTCCGCAGAACGTGTCCTACTAACCGATCCCTACTTCTAGTCAAGTTGTGCCACAAATTTCTCTTCGCCCGATTCTATTCAGTACCTCCTCATTAGTTACGTGATCTACCCACCTAATCTTCAGCATTCTTCTGTAACACCACATTTCGAAAGCTTCTATTCTCTTCTCGTCTAAGCAATTTATCGTCTATGATTCACATCCGTACATTGCTGCACTCCATACAAATACTTTTAGAAAAGACCTCCTGACAATTAAATCTATACTCGGTGTTAACAAATTTCTCTTCTTCAGAAACGCTTTCCTTGCCATTGCTAGTCTACTTTTTATATCTACTTTGACAATCATTATTTTGTTCCCCAAATAGCAGAACTCACCTACTACTTTAAGTGTTTCATTTCCTAATCTAATTCCATTAGCATCACCTGATTTAATTCGATTATATTCCATTATCCTTGTCTTGCTTTCGTATATGTTCATCTTATATACACCTTTCAAGACACTGTCCATTCCGTTCAACTGCTCTTCCATGTCCTATGCTGTCTCTGACAGAATTACAATGTCATCAGCAAACCTCAATGATTTTATTTCTTCTCCATGGATTTTAATACCTGCTCCGAATTTTTCTTTTGTTTCCTTTACTGCTTGCTCAATATACAGATTGAATAACATCGGGGATAGGCTACAACCCTGTCTCATTCCCTTCCCAACCGCTGCATCCCTTTCATGCCCCACGATTCTTATAACTGCCATCTGGTTCTTGTACAGATTGTAAATAGCCTTTCGCTCCCTGTATTTGACCCCTGCCACCTTCAGAATTTGAAAGAGAGTATTCCAGTCAACATTTTCAAAAGATTTCTCTAAGTCTACAAATGCTAGAAACGCAGGTTTGCCTTTTCTTAACCTATCTTCTAAGGTAAGTCGTAGGGTCAGTATTGCCTCATGTGTTCCAGCATTTCTACGGAATCCGAACTGATCTTCCCCAAGATCGGCTTCTACCAGTTTTTCCATTAGTCTGTAAAGAATTCGTGTTAGTATTTTGCAGCCGTGACTTATTAAACTGATTGTTCGGTAATTTTCACACCTATCAACACCTGCTTTCTTTGGGATTGGAATTGTCATATTCTTCTTGAAGTCTGAGGGTATTTCGTCTGTCTCCTGCATCTTACTCACCAGATGGTAGAGTTTTGTCATAGCTGGATCTCCCAAGGCTATCAATAGTTCTAATGGAATGTTGCCTACTCCCGGGGCCTTGTTTCGACTTAGGTCTTTCAGAGCTCTGTCATATTCTTCTCGCAATATCACATCTCCCACTTACGTCCTCTTCCATTTCCATAAAATTGCCCTCAAGTACATCGCCCTTGTATAGACCCTCTATATACTGCTTCCATCTTTCTGCTTTCCCTTCTTTTGCTTAGATCTGGGTTTCCATCTGAGCTCTTGATATTCATACAAGTGGTTCTGTTTTCTCCAAAGGTCTCTTTAATTTTCCTGTAGGCAGTATCTATCTTACCCCTAGTGATATATGCCTCTACATCCTTACATTTGTCCTCTAGCCATCCCTGCTTGGCCATTTTGCTCTTCCTGTCGATCTCATTTTTGAGACGTTTGTATTCATTTTTGCCTGCTTCACTTACTGCGTTTTTGTATTTTCTCCTTTCATCAATTAAGTTCGATATTTCTCCTGTTATCCAAGGATCTCTTCTAGCCCTCGGCTTTTTACCTGCTTGATCCTCTGCTATCTTCAGTATTTCATCTCTCAAAGCTAAGCATTCTTCTTCTACCGTATTTCTTTCCCCTGTTCCTGTCAATCGTTCCCTAATGCTCTCTCTGAAACTCCCTACAACCTATGGTTCTTTCAGTTTATCCAGGTCCCATCTCCTTAAATTCCCACCTCTTTGCAGTTTCTTCAGTTTTACTCTACACTTCATAACCAATAGATTATGGTCAGAGTCCACATCTGTCCATGGAAATGTCTTACAATTTAAAACCTGGTTCCTGAATCTCTGTCTTATCATTATATAATCTATCTGAAACCTTCCAGTGTCTCCAGTCCACTTCCACGTATACTATATGGAAACCTGTTATTACTTTTACCACAATTGAAAATGGAAAAAATATTTAATCAATGCCGTTTCTTACACTGAAAAGTGTTAATTACATCCAGAGTAATTTGAAACGTAAATCTGACGCTTGAGTAACTCCTCAGCTGTTCAATCGTGCGTATCGGAGAGAGCCGAATTAATTATACAAAAAGAATAGTGATGTAACGTAGGTACAGAAGAGACATGAACAGCACGTTACCTCCATGTGCTAACATTTTTATTAGCCTTTTTCTCTGAAGAATACTGTAGGGCACTGATTTGTTAGACTTAGTAGTTAAACTTACAAAATTGTTTTTCGTTTCCATTTACAGAATGTAAAAGTGTGTGTCCTGATATTTCGGGCCAATAAATGTTCAAAGTGGTGCCCATCATTTGCTGCGTACATCTGCAGTCTACCGCGTAATGAATGTCTTACACGACGCAGTACAACTGGTGTAATGTTGCCACAGGCTTCCTCAATACGATGTTTCATATCCTCTGTGGTTGTAGGCACATCACGGTACACGTTCTCCTTTAACGTACCCCACAGAAATATATCTAAAGTTTTAACATCAGGAGAACGGGCTGGCCAGTTTGTGTCCGCCGCGTCCTAGGAAACTCCCGTCGAACATTCTGTCACGGGTCAGCCTAGTGTTCATTGCAGAATGTGCAGGAGCACCATCAAGTTGATAGCACATACGTCTACGCGTTTCCAGCGGGACATTTTCTAGCAATTATGGAGATCATTTTGCAGAAACTCGATGCATTTTGCAGCTGTTTGGGTGCCTTCAGTGAAGTGAGAACCAATGTGATGGTGTTCAATTACTCCGCACCATACATTTACATTCCACGGTCGCTGCCGCTCTACCTGTCGGAGCAGCGAAGATTGTCCACGGACCAGTAATGAACGTTTCGTAAATTCTCTGCGCCGTGGTTTGTAAAACCCGCTTTATCGGTAAACGGGTAGAACTGCAACGCATTGTCTGTTAATGCCCATTGACAGAAATTCACTCGACTCTTAAAGTCATCTCCATGTAATTGCTGATGCAGCGACACATGATACAGGTGAAATTTGTGACGATGAAGTATGCGCATAACACTGCTTTGACTCATTGCACTACCTCTAGTGATGTCGCGTGAACTCACGTGTGGGTTCACGGGAACAGCAGCTAACACACCAACTGCACCTGTTTATCCTGTAATGGGTTTGTTACGGAACCATTTGCGTGTTACGACCTTACCTGTTGCATACACTGGTTTGTAGATATTTTCAATTGTGCGGCGCGCTGCATGATCTCTGTCCGGGTGCCTTTCTGCATGCAACCTGCAGGCTGCAGCTGAATTTTGTCTTCACTCGCCGTAGATGAGTATCATCTCCGCCGTTTAAGAGTTAGAATAAAACATTTTCACAGTTCTTACAACACTGTATACACTGTTGTACTTGTGACCTACTCTCGTTTCTACTGTGAGTACTTCTGTTCTTACTTGTGTACAGTACACTGTCACAGATGCCCGGTAACACAGTGTCCTACAGTTACAAGGACTAATTCAGCAAGCGCTAGATGCAGACACTGAGACAGACTCGTAAACATCGTAGTCTTTGTAAACATACCCCTACAGAAAATATTCAAATGTGTATAAATTCCTAAGGGACCAAAATGCTGAGGTCGTCGGTCCCTAGACCGCTACGGTCGCAGGTTCGAATCCTGCTTCGAGCATGGATGTGTGTTATGTCCTTAGGCTAGCTAGGTTTAAGTAGTTCTAAGTTCTAGGGGACTGATGACCTCAGAAGTTAAGTCCCATAGTGCTCAGAGCCATTTGAACCATTCTTGAACAGGTGCTGGCGCAAACAGTTCAAGTACTGAAGCAGATATTTGCGGTAGAGGGTTTACCAATAACAGTTGTGACAATGGCCCAATGTTTACAGCTCGAGACCTTCAAGTATTTTGTATGGCTAGCGGGATCCAGCATCTTTCTAGCGCACCAATCCACCCTGAATCTAACAGTGTCGCAAAATTTTTTGTGGTGATTTTTAAAGTATAAATAAGCAAACTCAGCTAAGAATTCAACAATAGGGTGCTCTGCCAATGTTTCTAATTTCATGCAGAAGCATCTCTGATTAGGATACCATCACAATTGAGATGCTTCATGAAAGGAAGATGAGAATTATACTTTTGCTAACGCAATCTCGTTGGCATGCTGTAATGACTGCCAGAGACAGAAAAGGTGTTTCGAGGTTGACAATATTTTTTTCAGAAGTGCATCATGGGAAGAATGTATGATACCATGACAATAAAATAAAATATTCAGAAATGCATCGCGAGAAGAATATATTGTTGCCAGTGAGCATAGTATGCAGAATGGGTATGCGATGTACGTAATAATGACTGGGGATGGTGGTACCTGCCTTAAGCACGTGGACCAGATCCGTCTGAGACATAATAAACTTTTCCGTTTCAGAACCAACACACCTGTTACAGTCTCAGGTAGGGGCAAAACGTCAGCTCTGAAAGAGGAAAGAAGAAGTGGTAGAAAAACATTCATCCAGCGCTGACGATACCCCATTCCATTGCCCTCCCCCCCCCCTCCTCCATCCACTGCTACCACAACATATATCTTTGGATCACAGCAGTGGCAGCGTGAAGATGGATTCGATTCACAGTAGTATCAACAGAAAAAGATGCGCCACGTGTCTACCATGTGAGAGAGGTTGTTGTGGGACCGAGTCACAACCCTGGCAAGATAGTCTTCGCTCCAGCAACAGAGATCGGACGGTACAGCGGAGAGAGTCCATCAGAAAATTCTAGCTGCTCGCCGCTACAGCTCGAATCATCGCAGCTCTTCTGTCCGAAGAGGTTAAGCCGCTCTTCGACAGTGCTTGCGCTAGACAGAGGACGGTAATTTTCACCAACTGGACTTAGCCTCAGGGAAGCACTGTTACAGTTGTGGTATATTGTTCCACGATCTCTTGAAGTTGAGTGTTTGTATGTCATCGAATAAATGTGCTTTGGAAATAGAATTGCAGTCATTACAGTATTTGTGCTTACAGGTATGCATGCCTGATATTTGGTTGGGAATAGCGCCCCTGTTTACCTGTGAATTCAGTAGCACCTCAGTGTTTGTTGTCAACATAAACGTTCGTGATGAACTGAACCTGCAATAGGGTTCACACGAATACATCTTGCAGGCATCTCTTTAAGCAGCTGGGAATATTAACCAGAGCCTCACAGTACACTTATTCACTCGTCAAACTTGTTATCCGCAATTCATTATAGTTTTAAAGTAACAGGGGTATTAACAACAGCGGAAGGAAAATTTATCTGCGTTATCCTCTAACGAATCTACTTTGACACAAAAAAGAGTAAAATATGCAGCTATACACTTTTTGGCATTATGCCCACGCATATAAAATGTCTGACGGAAAACAGAAGTGTTTTAAAATGCAGATTAAAGATGTTTCTCCTTAACAACTCCTCCTGTACCATAGGAAAATCCTGAAGGTCATTTTTGCAAAAACCTATCTAGCATATAGTCATGTTCGTTTCTCGTATTTATATACGTACGGCCTGATGAAAGTTATGTATCCGGAAGAGAAGGAAGAAACGAAATGGAATTTCACGGGTTGAGATGGTATGCGATGTTATTTCAGTAATTACAAGATAGAGTCAAATTTACAAAAAAATATTCCAGTATGAGCTCACTTATGTGTATGACGTTGCACCCATTAGGGATGCATTCTCTGATTCGGCTGGAAAAGGTGTCATAAGGATGTTGTAACTTCCCTGAGACGACCTGGCTCACAAATGTTGTAATTGGTCCTTGATATCCTGAATACTGGTACTGTGATGGAATTACGCTTCAACTGGTTCCACACAGACCTGGGCATCTTTCTGACCTCAAGGGTTCCCCGAAATCGTCTCAGACAGTTCATAGACACACGTGCATTGTCCTGCAGAAAAATGGCACCATGGTACTGTCACATGATAAGTAACACGTAAAGATACAAGGTGGAGAGTGCTGGAATTACATACAGTATGGGTTTCTTGTAATTTATAAAACAAGTAAACAGAATGACGGTAGGTTTTGGCGCGTCTTTCAGGAGTTTCTATATAAACAGCTATGAGAGAGGTTGGTACACCATCATATATCACACAATGGACTAGATCGCGTTCATGCCAGGCACTCCCCTCAAAAGGATGGGTGAACAGGGACAAAGAATTCGTCTATACATAGATGAAAAATTTCTGCCTCTCAAACGTAAAATTAAGGACTAGAGACTTATATTCAGAGCCTTCTTAGACGGATCAACGAGTTACTCCACCTGAATAGAATGTAAGCGATGTAACTGTAAAGGTTGATGGAACTGGAAAAAAAGTGCGTGACTTAACTGTAAAGGTTGATAGAATTGGGCGAAATGTAAATAAGATGAAGCCTGTGAAGCAGCCCACTTAGTATATAACAAGATACCTACTGAGCATAAGGACATCACTGCACAAAAGGAAGTTCGAGAGAAGTTATGGCTGCTAAGGCTAGTACATTTGAATCAAGAGCAGATACTGAGAGAAACCTTTAAACCAGTTACTGATTGTGATTCTTAAGTTTCTCCCGGCGTATTTGATAATCAAAATATCCACGGGTATGCTGCCGGTCTAAAGTGTCCAACGGTCACAATATTTCGGCGATCATACATGTCGCCATCATCAGGTGAACTGACAGACTGAGCTCCTGTGAACGTGCCGGCACGGAGATCCCTACTCTATGGCTGCTCGGAGGGAACTGGGTTCGGTCGCGACGGCGGCCGATTTAAATACCCTCCACCCCCGGGCGCGCTCCCTCCGCCGTCCGCGCCCCGCGCCACGGTCGCGCGGTGGAACAGATTGCGACGGCGTCTGAGATGACGTCGGTGTGATGGCTCTGTCCGCCGTGGTCGTCACAACTATTCGTTTGCTCGATTTACTCTTGACTAACCCGATCGCTGGTTCCCAAACCTTGCTAAGATTATAGCCACAGTCACGGCTTATGAGGTCGTCATTAGTGCGAATTTCGATGGCCTCTCTAACAACGCTGTCCCAGTATCTCGACGTCTGTACCAGAATCCTCGTGCGGTCATACTCCATGGCGTGATTTTCTGACAAACAATGTTCTGCGACCGCCGACTTGCTCGGATACATCAGTCGAGTGTGCCTCTGGTGTTCACGGCATCGATCCTCGACGGTACGCATCGTCTGACCAATATACGACTTGCCACATTGACACGGAATCTGGTACACGCCGGCCTTCCTCAAACCGAGGTCATCTTTGGCGCTCCCCACCAGTGCACGAGTTTTATTTGGAGGAAAAAACACAGTTCCGACCCGGTGTTTCTTCAGAATGCGGGCGATTTTCCCCGAGAGTGCGCCTGTGTATGGAATAAATGCAGTGCCCACCTCCTCCCTCGTGACTTCATCCATCTCAACAGGTTGTGCTGCAGTGGTTGGGCGGAGAGCACGTTGAATCTGCCACTCTGAGTACCCATTTTTTCGAAATACAGTTCTCAGATGTTCCAATTCCTGGGGTAGACTCTCTGCGTCAGAGATAGTGCGCGCCCTATGTACTAGAGTTTTAAGTACCCCATTCCTCTGTGAAGGGTGGTGGCAGCTGTCTGCGTGCAAATACAGATCAGTGTGCGTAGTCTTCCGATACACCCCATGACCTAGGGTGCCGTCAGCCCTTCTCTTGACCAAGACGTCAAGGAAAGGTAATTTACCCTCCGTTTCAGTCTCCATAGTGAATTTGATGTTGGGGTGTATGGAGTTTAGATGTGTAAGGAAGTCAAGGAGTTTATCCATACCATGTGGCCAAATACCTGACGGGAATATTAAGTCCTTATGTGGGTAAATGCCCTCATCACATCCGTAATTCCGTGGATTTTGTTAAACGCCTTGATAGCTTCAGGTTGGATGAGTCAGATATCATGGTGAGTTTTGACGTCGTTTCCTTGTTTACGAGGGTGCCCCTGCGAGAGTCACTAGAATTGATTAGTCAGAAGTTTGACGAGAAGACCACTGAACTTTTTAGGCATGTCTTGACTTCCACGTATTTTCTTTTTAATGGAGAATACTACGAACAAACGGAGGGAGTTGCCATGGGTATCCCACTCTCACCGGTGGTAGCGAATTTGTACATGGAGAACTTCGAGGAGGAAGCCCTGTCGTCATCCGTATGGAAACCTACTTGCTTTTTCCGTTATGTGGACGACACGTTCGTCATCTGGCCACATGGTATGGATAAACTCCTTGACTTCCTTACACATCTAAACTCCATACACCCCAACATCAAATTCACTATGGAGACTGAAACGGAGGGTAAATTACCTTTCCTTGACGTCTTGGTCAAGAGAAGGGCTGACGGCACCCTAGGTCATGGGGTGTATCGGAAGACTACGCACACTGATCTGTATTTGCACGCAGACAGCTGCCACCACCCTTCACAGAGGAATGGGGTACTTAAAACCCTAGTACATAGGGCGCGCACTATCTCTGACGCAGAGAGTCTACCCCAGGAATTGGAACATCTGAGAACTGTATTTCGAAAAAATGGGTACTCAGAGTGGCAGATTCAACATGCTCTCCGCCCAACCACTGCAGCACAACCTGTTGAGACGGATGACGTCACGAGGGAGGAGGTAGGCACTGCATTTATTCCATACACAGGCGCACTCTCGGGGAAAATCGCCCGCATTCTGAAGAAACACCGGGTCGGAACTGTGTTTTGTCCTCCAAATAAAACTCGTGCACTGGTGGGGAGCGCCAAAGATGACCTCGGTTTGAGGAAGGCGGGCGTGTACCAGATTCCGTGTCAATGTGGCAAGTCGTATATTGGTCAGACGATGCGTACCGTCGAGGATCGATGCCGTGAACACCAGAGGCACACTCGACTGATGTATCCGAGCAAGTCGGCGGTCGCTGTACATTGTTTGTCGCAAAATCACGCCATGGAGTATGACCGCACGAGGATTCTGGTACAGACGTCGAGATACTGGGACAGCGTTGTTAGAGAGGCCATCGAAATTAGCACTAATGACGACCTCATAAACCGTGACTGTGGCTATAATCTTAGCAAGGTTTGGGAACCAGCGATCGGGTTAATCAAGAGTAAATCGAGCAAACGTATAGTTGTGACGACCACGGCGGACAGAGCCATCACACCGACGTCATCTCAGACGCCGTCGCAATCTGTTCCACCGCGCGACCGTGGCGCGGGGCGCGGACGGCGGAGGGAGCGCGCCCGGGGGCGGAGGGTATTTAAATCGGCCGCCGTCGCGACCGAACCCAGTTCCCTCTGAGCAGCCATAGCGTACGGATCTCCGTGCCGGCACGTTCACAGGAGCTCAGTCCGTCAGTTCACCTGATGATGGAGACATGTATGATCGCCGAAATATTGTGCCCGTTGGACACTATAGACCGGCAGCATACCCGTGGATATTTTGATCAGTTACTGATTCTTTCGACGAACTCTCAGTGAAATTACACAATGACGATAAAGTTGCTGATTTCAATAACCGCCACAGCAATATATAGACAAAATATTTGGTGCCATGGGTGAAGAACCATACATGTTAGGCACGTAACCTATGACCAGATAGCCGATAGGGACTCTCAAAGAATAGCTGGTCTAATGAATCATGTTTTCATCAATCCCACAAAATTTGTAAATTATTCTACCAAAGATCTGGAGATGTATGGTGGTATAATGCAAATGACCAGCGTATGTAGGAAAGTAGGAAACCAATGCAGTGCGAAAAACGGAACCATTATAAGACCTATACTAGATGCTCAATATAGCACTGGTGGTAGTATTGACGTCCTGCATAAAAAGTCAGCAATCGACACCCGCAGGATATATACCATGGTGATCCCAATGAGTTAACAGATCGATTACAATTGCTCATACATCAGCTGCTGCTGATAATACTGCGCATTCGAGTGAGGCTGTTTCAAAAATTTCCGACAGTAGAGAGGAAAGTATAATCGAGTAAGAATGGAGATACTGGTTCAAGAACTACACAAACCATCACTTAAGACATACCATCTAGGCATGTTATTACTGGTCAGGCTGGTCTTATAGATATGAGTCAATATTCACGTCTGACTAGTGGAGTCAAATATATTTTAATGCTTATTGATAAATGCTCTAATTTCGCTTGGGCATTACCTTAAAAAAATTTAAAAAAAAAACAGGGAGGCATCTTGCATAGGTATTTGAGCATTTGCTGCTGGTAGGGACCAATCGAAGTCCAGACAAACTTCAAATCGATCACGGTGGACAGTTTTACAATAAGTATTTCAAGGACGTGGTGCAGCGGAATGGAATACATCACAACTCAACATTCACCTACCAGAAGGACGATCGTCCTAAAACGTCTGAACAGAACAATAAAAGTTCAAAATTGGATGTGTTTTAATCTTCGCGATTCATGCAAATGGACATATATCCTCCCAGAAATAACTGCACAGTACAATCGAGCTAAACATTGCACAATAAGAATGAGAGCAATGTATGTTCATGATAATAGACTGATAGATACTTTACACTATTGTATTAAAATGATGGAACCACCTAAACGGAAACTTAATGTAGGTGACATGCTACGTATCTCAAAACGCAAGATAGCATTTGAGAAGTCATATCTTCCAAACTGGTTAAGTGAGATATTCAGTTTCCAAAGTGCAGAGAACAAATCCCAGAACTAACATACACTCCTGGAAATAAGAACACCGTGAATTCATTGTCCCAGGAAGGGGAAACTTTATTGACACATTCCTGGGGTCAGATATATCACATGATCACACTGACATAACCACAGGCACATAGACACAGGCAACAGAGCATGCACAATGTCGGCACTAGTACAGTGTATATCCACCTTTCGCAGCAATGCAGGCTGCTATTCTCCCATGGAGACGATCGTAGAGATGCTGGAAGTAGTCCTGTGGAACGGCTTGCCATGCCATTCCCACCTGACGCCTCAGTTGGACCAGCGTTCGTGCTGGACGTGCAGACCGCGTGAGACGACGCTTCATCCAGTCCCAAACATGCTCAATGGGGGACAGATCCGGAGATCTTGCTGGCCAGGGTAGTTGACTTACA
Organism: Schistocerca serialis cubense; assembly: GCF_023864345.2. Lineage (NCBI taxonomy): Eukaryota > Metazoa > Arthropoda > Insecta > Orthoptera > Acrididae > Schistocerca > Schistocerca serialis. The sequence goes on from NC_064646.1 coordinate 243,867,392, forward strand.
CCTTCTAGAGCACGTTGGGTGGCACGGGATACATGCGGACGTGCATTGTCCTGTTGGAACAGCAAGTTCCCTTGCCGGTCTAGGAATGGTAGAACGATGGGTTCGATGACGGTTTGGATGTACCGTGCACTATTCAGTGTCCCCTCGACGATCACCAGTGGTGTACGGCCAGTGTAGGAGATCGCTCCCCACACCATGATGCCGGGTGTTGGCCCTGTGTGCCTCGGTCGTATGCAGTCCTGATTGTGGCGCTCACCTGCTCGGCGCCAAACACGCATACGACCATCATTGGCACCAAGGCAGAAGCGACTCTCATCGCTGAAGACGACACGTCTCCATTCGTCCCTCCATTCACGCCTGTCGCGACACCACTGGAGGCGGGCTGCATGATGTTGGGGCGTGAGCGGAAGACGGCCTAACGGTGTGCGGGACCGTAGCCCAGCTTCATGGGGACGGTTGCGAATGGTCCTCGCCGATACCCTAGGAGCAACAGTGTCCCTAATTTGCTGGGAAGTGGCGGTGCGGTCCCCTACGGCACCGCATAGGATCCTACGGTCTTGGCGTGCATCCGTGCGTCGCTGCGGTCCGGTCCCAGGTCGACGGGCACGTGCACCTTCCGCCGACCACTGGCGACAACATCGATGTACTGTGGAGACCTCACGCCCCACGTGTTGAGCAATTCGGCGGTACGTCCACCCGGCCTCCCGCATGCCCACTATACGCCCTCGCTCAAAGTCCGTCAACTGCACATACGGTTCACGTCCACGCTGTCGCGGCATGCTACCAGTGTTAAAGACTGCGATGGAGCTCCGTATGCCACGGCAAACTGGCTGACACTGACGGCGGCGGTGCACAAATGCTGCGCAGCTAGCGCCATTCGACGGCCAACACCGTGGTTCCTGGTGTGTCCGCTGTGCCGTGCGTGTGATCATTGCTTGTACAGCCCTCTCGCAGTGCCCGGAGCAAGTATGGTGGGTCTGACACACCGGTGTCAATGTGTTCTTTTTTCCATTTCCAGGAGTGTATTAAAGGATAGCAGTGGCACTGAAAGTTCTGGATTGCACAAGAGTTCAGAATCACAAATGTTTCTCATAGAACGTGTCACAAGATACCGAGGGAATAGGGCGATAGCTAAATGGATTGATTTTCGTGCAACACAAAGCAGATGGATAGACGCTGATGATCTGCAATACAATGGGGCGCACAGAGAAAAACTATCACAGTAACATAACATGTACGATAGAAGACACTTTATAGGAGGTGGTGCTACTGTCGACAAACTTCCAGCTGAACTGCACATTCCGGGGCATAACTACTGCAGACCGGGTACAAAGCTTCAGAACTGTTTGGCTCATGATGCTTGAAGAGGAGTATCTGGTACGTAATATTGCATATGCATTACATAATGATCTTCCAGGACGTCACACTGCAGATCGAATCTTAGCTGATAAAGTCAAAGCAATACTTGAGAGAAAGCATATTGGTGTAGGACAGCGTACTGTAGAATTTGTATTGATAAAACAACGTGAGGTAAAATTAAGTTGGGCTTGGGTGTGACTTTCAAGCAAGTTATGAACGTGCACTGAAAAAGAAGAGGAAGACAACGAAGAAAAAGAACAAGCCAGGGAAACATCTGTATTCTGACAGAGATGTATGCAGCTAAAAACGCTCTGAAGCATAAAGGACTTCTTAAAACACCCTGTTCTCTGCCGATACCGAAGACATCGTGTGGAATTATCCCGTTCCTCATTCCTACCCTCACAGGTCTCTCAGCAATGGGTTCGCTGGCTGTTGGTGCTGCGACTACTGCCAGAACAGTGAAGAGCGTACAAAACTCTCAGGAGCAGCCAGAGGAAACAAGAGGACATAACCGCTTGATGGAAGCAGCATCCATCGGAAAAGACCTATACTTGAAACCATACAAGAAAGACTAGATATCCACTTAAATTTTAAAAAAAGTCGCATTAGTCATACCACTTGATAGACCGATTACAAATACAGATTTGCTCAAGTCTGATAGAAAAAAGTTCAGCAGTCCACGATTCCGCAGTGTGTTTATTCAGGATACAATACCGAAGACTATATAGGAACCCAGAGAATGTGTAATTGTGGATTTAGATGTTGTTGGTGGTCCTGGAACCCACTGGGAGGCTGTGTTAAGAAAAAAAAACAAGTAATGTCTATTGTTTCGACTCATTTGGAGGCGGCAACCACCAGAAGAGTTAGAACGACACCTCACCGGCAGAAGACAAGTGTTCTACAATTTTCGTTGCTACCTAGGCTTTGATAATTACCTCTGCAGACATCCATGCATCATGTTCCTCCTAACGTTTGCAATGAATATACGTAAAGAGGTGTATTAAGCATCCACTAGTCAATTGACGTTCAGATGTAGTGTCGTATACTCTCACTTAAAAAGAACAATCATAAGTAATTCACGGAAATTACTTCCCAGCGTCTGATTTAAGAAATGGAGAAAGGAGTATTACGCTGACTGCTCTGCAGACATAAAACAGCATTCCAAATATCTCAGAGGCTAACAATAAACATCATCTGGAAATTAATGATAGAAAAGAAATTGTGGAAACAGAACCTGGTGCATACGATATTGACGATTTAAATGACGCTTTATAACACTTTGAAAAAGGGAGTGTACTACGTAGAACCATCAGTACACTCAAATCCAAAATACATTCACGAAATGCAGCAATTGATTTTTAAGCAGAAAGGTTCAATAGGGCAGCTACTAGGTTTCACAGAGGGACAGGTTCTGAAACAGGATTTCAATAAAATTTACAGATCTGATCAGTCTGTGGATATACTGTACTTCCTGTCAGTTCAGTCCATGTCGAATGCAACAAACTCCTACCCCAACAAAAGACTGATTCGTACATTTTATGGATTCATCCCATTGGTTGGAACTGGGTGTAAGATCATTGATACTCCTACCAACGCCATATACCTTCCAGTAACACTTCAGACGTTGAAGTATCTAGAGCTGCATATTTTGGATCAGGATAATCAACTCGTCGAATTTTGTGGCGAGGAAATCGTTGTACGACTACATTTAAAGTGGGACTGGCAGTGACCTCAAACGTACAGAGAGGAGTCGGAAACAGAAGTGACAGCAATGATCTTCAACTTGCTGGAACCTGTTAGACATTGGGAGCAGTGGTGACCTTCAACGTGTCAGGACTCACAGCAGCCTGCAGATTCCCAGCGTCCATGCATTGCTAATGAAGATGGGATGGGTGTTAGGAATAAAACAGGTAAAAATTGGCCACTTCACGACAGAATGCCGAGGTGATAACACATACGAACTATGAGTTTCTGAAATCACCGGATTTAAAACCTCATAATGACACTTTTTTATTTAACTAACTTGGTGGAATGTTGTGAGAGAATTACAAGTCAGGAATATTTCTCCCATAGCCATGTTTAACAAGAACGATGAAATTAGGATTGTCATCTAACACCAAAGTGCTTTAACCAATCTGTGCAAGAGTTTCATATACCTCGATTGATTCTTTACGAAAAGGGATGGTACTGCTACAGTGGCATCGAACCTTACTTGTAATACTTCAGTGTTCCTGTTTCATGAGGTACGATACAAGTTTAATAGGGTCGCGATTGGCCATATAAGCAGTGTAGGCGTAGCATCAGCTCTTAAAACATATGTCTCTGCTTCTCCCTCTCCCTCGGATATGAACGATTCAAAAAACTTAGAAGAGCCAGTGGGTAGAAGAGTCGAAGAGTATAGGAGATTTAATGGAAGTATAAGTCTAAAACTACTTATGGGATACTTTGAAGACATGCGGCGAATTGTTACATATGCTAAAGAGGAACTTATTCTGGTAGAGAGCAACCGATCACAACTCATTCATTCAAGAAGCTCAAGAGGAGAACGAGATAGCCATCAACTAAAATAATATGGAACATGCCACACATCACTATAACAGATGAGTAATTTTTTAAGCTTTTAAGAGTTCTGAATGGTGGGGTATTAACTTTCTGTTCGTGGGAGCTTTTTGAGTACCCAATGCTTCTGACTGCAAGCAGACAAATATGGGCTATTAAAACCTCTGTTCAATTGAAGACTTCCATATTCATCATGCTTGCGTTTCAGACCAATGCAACAGGGAATACAGCAAATGATTCCACCAAATTTTACAATTGCAGGTTAACTAATGCCAGAGTCTAACAGAACTCTGAATTCTACCCAGATGATAATTTACACCTGCCATGGGACGAAAATGTGTCCATTCTAGCATTTAACATTTGTGCGAGGTTCTGTGCTTCTGTTCCGACATTAATTCGTCACAAGTTGCAGTGACCTGAATTTAGCGCCGCCTCGCCGGTACTTGCTGTGGTGTTGACCGAGAGCAATGCGAGTGTGGCGCCCTCTGCTTGCAGTCGGTCTTCGCTGGCCACAACGCGAGCTCTCTTGTGATCCAGCCGTCTGTCTGCAAGCGTCGATGAGTTGGCACACGTTCCTTGCCACATCGCCGTGTTAACCTTTTGGTCGGTATCGGTGTCAGTGCCGCAGCCACTGAACTTTGTTATATTTTTATAAGTGATGAATAAAGACTTCATGCTGGCATTCAAACCTGTCAGGCGCTCCTGAGACACTTAGCTATGTATTTTAACGGAAGCTATTTCATGCAAGCAGATTTCGTCTTTTGGTAAACAGACACGCATAGTGGCCTGCCTTGGGTATAAAACTTTTGTGGCAGTCTTGTTCATGAATGGAGCGTTAAATATTTTGTGAATTAAGGTGGTGCATTCTCAAAACCATTTATCTGTGTATGAGTGGGCGTTCAACTGATTCAATTATACATTCAACGGACCTAATTCTTTGGAATCAACTGATTGAAACTGTGTGCAATTATTAATATCGTTGTCATTTATTGTGTCATGGATTATGTTAACTATTTCTCTTTCTGGTAGTCTTGGGATATTAAAACTTTGATGTGTTTAAAATTGTAAAAAACAGAAGTTGTTCAAAAGAATGTCACACCCACTTCCTCCTAGCCCTTCCACTCACTAGGTCCACTTCAGCTTATTACGATGACGAAGAGTACGGATGTCAACTAAGCCCACGAAAATTCAAGGTTCTACCGCCAATGGTCGTAACAGAATACGCAAAACGAAGTGAGATAATTAAATCGGGACCTATAGATGTACGAATTGAGATTGACTCTTCGGTAAATTTCCCAGAACAAACTGCAGCGTATGCTCTAGTTCTGCATGACCACGTGATTAGCTATTGCCTGCTCATAGGTGTTGTGCAACGAGTTGTGTAAATGAACAAGTGCTGCACCGTACCCAGAGCATGTCACAGTGGTGTCTGAAGGTATGAACGTCGTTGCAGGCGTTCAGGATTTCTATGATGATGAGTGTAGATACTTCATATTTAAAGGTGTTGCATTCATGCATACACACAAGGTGCCAGAATAATAGAGACATTCTTAGCAAGCATTGCACTGCAGCATATGCTCTAGCTCTACATGACCGTGTAATTAGCTGTTACCTGTTCACTGGTGTTGTGCGACAAGCTGTATCAATGAACAAGCGCTGCACCATACCCAGAGCATGTCACAGTACCGTCTGAAGGTGTGAACATCATTGCAGACATTCAGGGTTTCTATGATGGAAATGGAAATGTCATGTGGCTAGGACCTCCTGCCGAGTAGACTGGTCGCCTGGTAGCAAGTCTTTCGACTTGAAACCACTTCAGCGACTTGCATGCCGATAGGGATGAGGTGACAAGGAAGACAACATAACACCCAGTCCCTGAGCGGAGAAAATCCATGACCCAGCCGGGAATCGAACCCGGGCCCCTTGGCATGGCATTCTGCCACGCTGACCACTCAGCTACCGAGGCGGATGTTTCTATGACGATGACTACAAACAGTTCATATTTAAAGATGTTGCATTCATAGCATACACAGAACTAAACCAAACTCTGCCCCAACAGGGCGCAAAGGTCCAATGGTACTGACGGGTCTCAGTGTCATCCTCAGCCCGCAGGCTTCACTGGATTCGGTCATGGAGAGGCATGTGGTCAGCACACCACTCTCCCGACCGTATGTCAGTTTATGAGACTGGAGCCTCTACTTCTCAATAAAGAAGATCCTCAGTTTGCCTCACAAGGGCTGAGTGCACCCCGCTTGCCAACAGCACTCGGAAGACGGGATGGTCACCCATCCAAATGCTGGCCCAGCCCGACAGCGCTTAAATTCGGTGACCTGACAGGAACTGGTGTTACTGCGGCAAGGCCTTTGGAATCATACACATAAGATGCCAGAATAATAGAGACTTTCTTAGTAAGCATTAAATCTCTGATGCCTTTCAAGGACGTGAAGTGTGCTAAAAAACGGAGGAGTGAAAAGAGGTTAACACATTTACGACATGGAATTCATTGGGATAATCCAGTTATATGAGAGCTTCTGTGAAGTTTGGAAGGTAGGAGACGAGGTACTGGCTGAATGAAAGCTGTGATCTCAGTTGGTAGAGCACTTGCCCGAGAAAGGCAAAGATCTCGAGTTCGAGTCTCGGTCCAGCACACAGTTTTAATCAACCAGGAAGTTTCAATCCAGTTATACCCTATAAAGGGTCACACAGATAACCGACATCTACTATTAAAGGCGAGGAGAAGATCACGTGGATGCGTCGAATCTTCAAGTTTGCTGCTATTGAAGACCTGGAATTCTACATGTATCCTGCTCTCCGTCAACTCAAGGAGAAGAAGAAGAAGAAGAAGAAGAAAAAGAAGATTTGTGAAATTAGTGTTCTGTCTGCTTATTAAAATGTTGGATGAAAATAAATTACTTTTTTACGTCTCAATCTGTGTATGATTTCTTTCTCACTTTGTTAGTACGTAACTTAACCAAGATACCATGTTTGTGGTTCTCCTCAAGCACAGGAGATATCAATTTGGAAATATTTGCTATGTGTCTCTGGATGAAGACATGGTCTCGTGCCACCTGCTGTCATAACAAAACACATGCTGCACAATAGGCATAATCCCATGCAATCATTACATATATTTTGTTATCGTCCATGTTAAATTATACTTATCTTCATGTTCAAACTATGTCATTTGTGTCTTACACATTATTTTTAAGTTTCCTTTAAATAGCAACAACAAAGACGTATATTAACGAATTTTTTCGTTTATTCAGTTCTCACAGGTGCAATCTGATTCTGGAGATACAGGGTAGTTTTTGAGGTATAGTTTATTTCTTGAGGTACAATTTAGTTCTAGAGGTACACTTTTATTCTAATATTCATGCTATGAAACGAAATAACACAGCACTGATTTCTTGAAGAGTAAAGTATTTACAGGGCAATTCCTCTTTATCCGGCACAGGCGTTTGCTGCTGATACTGCTGGTGGATGAGGTTCACTTCTTGATTATGATCTCAGAGAGGCAAACAACACAGTGACTGTGGTGGGGGTAAGGTTTATATAACTTCAAGTGCCACCCCCTATTTTAATGATAGCCAATAGGAATAGAGGAATGGTTCCCAACAAATCAGCAGATGAATGTTGGACCACACTCATTGTAGATCTTTGTCCTGCAGGCAGAAACCTGCTTACGAGGAGATGTTTCATTCGTCCTTGACAGTCAGACCTGCCAGCTTCTACTGAGTGGCCCAATTCTTAGAAAGATCCAGTAGATCACTAGAGAGATAAACTGGAGTGTTTCAAACAGACTGCATACTTTCGCTGGGTAGTTCCTTTGTGAGGAAAGCAATGACATAGTCCTTCTTAGAAGGAAAAATTTATGAGGTACTCTCAGGAAGCAGAGAACTGTTGGCACACAAAGGAAGTAACTGAATACTTTTCCGAGCAGGTCAAGGCCCCTTTGTCAGGAAACATCCACTGTTCTTGGAAGGGAGTTGGTATCGTCTTTGAGAGCGAGATATAGTATTCCATCAAACCGAGCTGCAGTTTTTCCTGGTATACTCTCGGCATATCTGGGAAACAGTGCTTGTCTGCAATAAACACACACCCAGCAGGGCAACAATTTGAGCCACACGCAACTAACAGAACCCACGCCTGGTCGCTGTAATAGACAATGGGGCGGCGTACGAGTGTAACAGTCGCAGACACAGCTAACAGCCCATAGGTGCCCCAGATTGTATGAGTGTTAGTTCAGATGGCAGCCACTAGATCTCGCCAGTCAGTGCCTCTAACAGCCAAAACGAAATGGCAGCAGACTGCGGAGCTGTTTTCATGCACCACGTAACTGGCAACCAGCAGACAGGAGTCTGTGCTGTGATAGCACCCAGCAGTTCACATAGTTATTATATGAAGGGCTTATTTTGATAGTGGAACAAGTCCATTTTTGTTTATTGTAAGATACAGAGTCCTAAAGTTAAATGAGCGCTGAAAAATCTGTGGTTGAGATACCAGAAATATTCAAGCATATGGCTTCTTGCTAGAGATGAATCTTTCTTTCTGTTTGTTTGGATCATTAATCTCAGAAGCACTATAATCAGAAAAGTGGAGGTAAAGCACTTGTACCACTATTGAAATAAGCCCTTCATGTATCTGTTAACTTTTGTGACAAACTTCTTTTTCTATGTGTGTACAGACATAATTTATAGACAAAGTGTTTATATCAGTACTTAGCGAAATGCAGTCGTTTTTAAAACAGAGTAAGAACATCTATTTTTTTAACAGTGTTATTGTTTTTTTTGTGATACAACACCTTAGGAGCGGTGGATGGTATAAGGTTTCGTATGTCCGATTTTAACCTCCACTGCTATGAAGTTTTCGATGAGTAGGCCAGTTTCATTAATCGTTTTAGCAATGTGTAATTTCTATGAAGTGCAGAATATTGTTCTTTTCACGAGTGCTTGCTGTTTTTCTATGTCCCACCAAGTTCGAGTGGTATTGTCGACTAGATAAGCACTCACACATATGACTGGACAAAAATGTGGGGAGCAGATGGGCGGCAGCAAGTCAGGGTGGCTGTCGGATAGCTTTCAGCACGCTGTGGTAGTGGCATTGTGGACTATGAGCAGTTGGTCTTCAATCTTCAAGGTGAACATACACATAAGTGTGATCGGTAAAAGTGGCGGCAGTGGACAGGGGAAAGTGTGGGGGTGACAGTAGGACAATCCAGCAGCATATTTTACCAAGAACGCTTTCCCCTTAAAAATAAATAAATAAGACTCTATCTTACGTTCTTCCTCTCCAGCAGTTCAGCAATGGCTGACCCTTTGTCCCACCGATTCACAAGTGGGTGGGTGGGAGGGGGGGGGGAATGGGAAAATGGGTGCGGAAGTGGCGGCTGGGAGAGGAAGTGGGAGAGGGGGGGAGTTGCGATGGTGACATCGTGTGATGTTGCCACATCTATATCCCAGGGAGAGCAGGTGGGGGATCCCCCAGGGAGAGCAGCCACCTTGAATAAATTTGGCACCAATGCAGACTAGGCTTATTTTGGCTTTTTCCCACTACTGCCATGACCTGAAGTCATACCTGACGTCTCTCAACACCACAACGCCAGGAGTAACATCACTGTACCTCCCCAAAACATTAGAAGAATGGAATCTCTCTTTAGGTGGCCCCTATACTCACCAACAATGTTCATGCAGAGCCATGCCGAACCACGATTCATTTCTGAACACAGTGTGGTACCATTAATCAGCAGTGCATGCTTCCTGGTCACAGCACCACTCAACACACAGATGTCTGTCTAGTAGTGTCATCGGTAGCCTGTGAATAGAATGATAATTCCCTAGTCTGATTACAGCTAGTCTCTGATCAGTGCTGTGGGATGGCACAAAATGTTACAAGGAGTCGAAACTTCCTGGCAGATTAAAACTGTGTGCCCGACCGAGACTCGAACTCGGGACCTTTGCCTTTCACGGGCAAGTGCTCTACCATCTGAGCTACCGAAGCACGACTCACGCCCGGTACTCACAGCTTTACTTCTGCCAGTACCTCGTCTCCTACCTTCCAAACTTTACAGAAGCTCTCCTGCGAACCTTGCAGAACTAGCACTCCTGAAAGAAAGGAGCGTGAGTCGTGCTTCGGTAGCTCAGATGGTAGAGCACTTGCCCGCGAAAGGCAAAGATCCCGAGTTCGGGTCTCGGTCGGGCACACAGTTTTAATCTGCCAGGAAGTTTCATATCAGCACACACTCCGCTGCAGAGTGAAAATCTCATTCTGTTTACAAGGAGTCCATTATTTGATCTCAGATGACTGGTGCAGATGTTAAGGGGTTAAAATGAGGTTGGATCACAATTCAGTTATCCTTGCCTGTGGCAGTCAAACATCTTTGACCGCGATTTTGAGAATATGCCTGCTCTCTCATGCCACTGTCACATATGAATGACCTACAAATGTGGATACGGCACGTTTTGACCAGCTGGACAAATGAAGACCCACAATGACATCCCTATCAAACTCTGTCAGGTGCTAATAATGCTGTTTCAGGCAAGTACTCGGCATCTCCGCGTCCTTCACAGTAATCATTCAACAACTGACACTGTCCAGGTCCCTTTATGCCCTAGCTGGTCTGATAAATACATTAATGCACTCTGGTGGCCATTCTACCAAAATGGTTCAAATGGCTCTGAGCACTATGGGACTTAACACCTATGGTCATCAGTCCCCTAGAACTTAGAACTACTTAAACCTAACTAACCTAAGGACAGCACACAACACCCAGCCATCACGAGGCAGAGAAAATCCCTGACCCCGCCGGGAATCGAACCCGGGACCCGGACATGGAAAGCGAGAACGCTACCGCACGACCACGAGATGCGGGCGCCATTCTACCTCTCACATGGAATTGTAACTGTAATCATTTACATAACCACCTATGATGTCTCTCTCCTCTCTCTCTCTCTCTCTCTCTCTATGTGTGTGTGTGTGTGTGTGTGCTGTGTGTGTGTGTGTGTGTGTGTGTGTGTGTTTGTGTGTGTGTTTTCTATGTCAAGGGCAATTTTAAGCCAGATCATATGAAGAAATTACAGAAACATGTACACTGCACATTTTGAAGATGAAGTAGACTAAAGAGGTTCATTGGTCAGTAGCGTTTATGGATTTAGTGAGGCTCCACAGAGAGTGCTAGTTAAGTTCTGATTGATTTTGTTTTTAAACCCACATTGTCAACCGGCTTTAAGTTAATTGTATCTATCAATTACTAAAATTTTGCACTCGAATGCAGGAGATGAGCTCACTAACAGAGAAAAGACTTAGATGTACCACCAGTAATTGTTCCTACATAATACACTGCTTTAGACCAAAACTACAATGATTTCAAATACTCTATAAAATTGTTGTGGAACAATCAATACTTTCTACGATTAGAAAGAAAATGTTAATGTGCTCATTTTACTCTCAATTATGTCAGGGTCACTGTCCCTAGGTGTTAGCAATTTACTTTGAAACAAACCGAATATTTGTAGTTGAGCCTTTATGGAAGTACTGTAGTGCATGCTATCAACCGATGGCGATCAGACAGTCGCCATTATGGTCAATGTGTGATATGTATGATGCATATCACATTCATTGTGAATATGATCTAATTAACTAACTATCCAAACAAAACTTTTAGAGAGGAACCTTATTGGCAAATGTATGATTTTTTTTATTGTGGGTCCGCCCCCGGTAGCTGAGTCGTCAGCGCGACAGAATGTCAATCCTAAGGGCTCGGGTTCGATTCCCGTCTGGGTCGGAGATTTTCTCCGCTCAGGGACTGGATGTTGTGTTGTCCTAATCATCATCACTTCATCCCCATCGACGCGCAAGTCTCCGAAGTGGCGTCAAATAGAAAGACTTGCACCCGGCGAATGGTCTACCCGACGCGAGGCCCTAGTCACACGACATTATTATTATTATTTTTATTGTGGGAAGGAGGACATTACTAAATAGCTATAAAAGTCCTCAACTGATAACTCAGTCATTGAGACAAAGCAGCTAAGGCGGCCAGTCAGGTGTATGGACATGCCCATAGCAATTTTTTCATTATACTGGGGAGATAGCCTCCCAGTGTGCAACATTTCACTACTTAGCTGAAATAACATACCTCAGCGTTTTGCTGTAGGTCACACAAGATGCTGTTTGTCAATATAAACAGTGACTGCCACCGAGGACCAAAACCAGTAGTGACCTAGCGCAGTTCAGTCTATCTAACACAAAAACACTTGGACATCACATCTCCTGCCTTTCTCCTGCGTGCATCATAGATATCACACGTTGACCATACTGGCGAAGGTCTGATCGACATCCACTGATGACATGCACTACAGCACTTCCATGAAGGCTCAACTACAAATATTCGGTTTGCCTCAAAGTAAATTACTAACACCTAGGGACAGTGACCCTGACATAATTGAGGGTAAAATGAGCACATTAACATTTTCTTTCTAATCGTATAAAGTATTGACTGTTCCACAATAATTTTATAGAGTATTTGAAATCATTGTAATTTTGGCCTAAAGCAGTGTATTATGTACGAACAATTACTGGTGGTGCATCTAAGTCTTTTCCCTGATAGTAAGTGCATCTACTGCATTCGAGGGAAAAATTTTCGTAATTAATAGATACAGTTAACTTAAAATCGGTTGACAATGTGGGTTTAACAACAAAACCAATCAGAACTTAACTAGTGCTCTCTGTGGAGCCTCACTAAATCCATAAACGCTACTGACCAATGGACCTCTTTAGACCCACCTCATCTTCAAAACGTGCAATGTACATGTTTCTGTAATTTCTTTATCTGATCTGGCTAAAATTGCCCTTCAGTTGCCATCAATGATATCAACGTATTGTAAAAGGCTCTCGCGTAAGCCTGCAAATAGAAAGATCCACGGTACTCATTTCGATAGCAGGCTGACTGGGCCGTCTGGGAAGGAATGGGACGAGGAAAAATCTTTGCCCCTGCGCGGGACTGAACAAGGAACCTCCAGCGCCAGAGAAAACTAAAGTGAGAAAAGTTACGGGATGGCAGTATACACATACACAAGTGGCGGTAGTATCGCATACACAAGGTATAAACGGGCAGTGGATTGGCAGAGTGGTCGTCAGAACTAAGGTAATTCATGTGAAAATGTTTCCGACGTGATTACAGCAACACGACGAGAATTAACAGACTTTGAGCGCAGAATGGTCGATGGATCTAGACGCATAGGACTTTCCACCGAATTCAATACACCGAGATCCACAGTGTCAAGTGCATGCCGAGAATACCAAATTTCAAGCAGTACATTTCAACAGGGACATTGCAGTTGCCGAGAGAAGGGGATTTTGCTTAGGGTTCTCAGTGCTAACAGACAATCAACTCTGAGTGGAACAACAGCCCAAATCAATGTGGGACGTACGACGCACGAGTCCATTAAAAAAGTGCAGGGGAATTTGGCGTCAATGGGGTATGGCAGCAGACGACTGACACGAGTGCCTTTGCTTACAGCATGACATCGCCTGCAGCGGCTCTCCTGAACTGGAACCATTTGGGTTGGACCACTGGAAAAACGTGACCTGGTCATATGAGTCCAGCTTTCAGATTGGAAGGGCTGACGGGAGGGCTTGAGTTTGGCGCAGACTCCATGAATCCATGGACTCAGATTATCAATGAGGCATGATGTAAGCTGTTGGTAGTTTCCCTAATGGTGTGGGTTGTTTTTTCATGAAATGAACTTGATCCACTGGTCTGACGGAACCGACTGTTGACTGGAAATGATTATGGTGGGCTACTTGGAGACTATTTGCAGCCATCCCTGGACTTCCCAAAAAACGATGGAATTTTTGCAGATGGGAAACCGCAATGTCACCAAGGCACAGTTGTTTGCGATTGGTTTGAAAATCATTCTGGACAATTCGAGCACCCGACATGAATCCATCGTGCATTTATGAGACATAATCCACAGGTCAGTTCATACACAAAATCCTGCACTGCCAACAATTTCGCAATTATGGGTGGCCACAGAGGCAATTGGACTCAAGTTCTCTGCAAGGGACTTCCAATGACTTGTTGAGCCCATGGCACGTCGAGTTGCCGAACTACGCCGGGCAAAAGGAGGGTTCTACACGATATTAGGAGGTATACCATGACTTTTGTTACCTCCGTGTACAGCACTTCACGGTAGGAGCGTCAAAAGGGCAAGCGGGGAAGCTGTGTGCGCGCCGATGCTCCTGCCGTGAAGTTGCGGCAGTACCTCTGTGGGTTTCAGTTTTTTCCAGTTTTCTGACCAGTTTGATGCGGCCTGCCACGAACTCCTCTCCTGTGCCAACCTCTTCATCTCAGAGTAGCACTTACAACCAATGTCCTCAGTTCTTTGCTGGATGTATTCCAGTCTCAGTCTTCCTCTACAGTGTTTGCGCTTTGCAGCTCCCTCAAGTACCATGGAAATCATTCCCTAATGTCTTAACAGATGTCCTGTCATCCTGTCCCACCTCCTTCTCAGTGTTTTCCACATATTCCTTTCCTCTCCGATTCTGTGTGGAGCCACCTCATTCCTTACCTTATTAATCCATCTGATTTTCAACATTCGTCTGTAGCACCACATATCAAATGCTTTGATTCTCTTCAGTCTGGTTTTCCCTGAGTCCATGTTTCTCCACCATACAATACTGTGCGCCAAATGTATATTCTCTGAAATTTCTTCCTCAAATTAAGGCCTGTATTTGATACTAGCAGACTTGCTCATTCACGCATCTCATGCTTTTTTTTTCTTTTTGAGTCATCAGTCTTCTGACTAGTATGATGCTACCCACCACGAATTCCTCTCCTGTGCCAACCTCTTCATCTCAGAGTATCACTTGCAACCTATGTCCTCAATTATTTGCTGGATGTATTCTAATCTTTGCCTTTATCTGCAGTTTATGCCATCTACAGCTCCCTCTACTGCCATGGAAGTCTTTCCCTGATGTCTTAACAGATGTCCTATCATCCTGTCCCTTCTCCTTGCCAGTGTTTTCTACATATTCCTTTCCTCTCCAGTTCTGCGCAGAACGTCCTTATTCCTTGCCTTATGAATTCACCTAATTTCCAACATTTGTCTGTAGCGCCACATCTCAAATGCTTCGATTCTCTTCTGTTCCGGTTTACCCACAACCCATGTTTCACTACCATAGAATGCTGTGCTCAAAACGTACAGTCTTAGACATAAAAACTGACCGCCGGCCGGCCGCCACAGAGATTAATTCCGAGTCGTTCACTTAAGGTGGCCAGTAAAACTGACCGCCCCTGACAACTCTTTTAAGTCCGGCCATCTGCACAATCTGGCAACACTGTAAGATGCGGAAGTGTTAGGAGGAAGTGTTGCATACTTCCGAGTTCGTGTAGCTGGAGTGAGCCCGTGGTCTTGCGGTAATCGTCGTGCATTCTAAACTTAGAGTCGCATGTTCGCGTCCAACTGTTTTTTTTTTTTTTTTAAACACATTTCGGTCTAAAGTTATGAGTCTGATTGAACATCGAAGACAGTTCGGTTAACATTTTACCCACCCGCAATAACAAGTATTCCAGAAACAATTCCGCAGGACAGTTCGTGGCTGCGTCGCGATCATAACAGCTTACGCTCGAGTGTTTCCTCGCGCTGCAGCGGCTACCGGCCACCGGCCAGACGCCACCCGCCGCCTGAAATCCGGTGCCGCCCATGTGAAGGCGGCGCCACGCTGTCAGTGTATGTATCAACGCCATTTTCGAATTTGAAGTTCTAGTTATCATCTTGCAGTTAAGCATTGGATTTTGCATAATTGAAAATCATGAACTACAGTTAAGCAATGTAAAATTGAGTCGCAAGTGGAAAAAGATGTAAGATCTGCAACACAACGTTTACTTTTGGTATAACAGAGGGGTGAATGTAGAGGAGGCAGCTAGAAAGATTTGAACTGTGCGTGGAGCGAGTGCTTTTGGGAAAAATACACCAGAAAAAGATATTCTTGTTTCAACAAAGATCGTTCTGGCATGAATGATTTTCCAGATTAAGGAAGTCTCGACTACTGATATATGTGACATTTTACCATTTTACCATCATGCGACATTTGCATTCAACAGGCAAAGTTCAGAAGTCTGGTGTAGGAGTACTGCATGCTCTAATTCGAAACAACAAAAATCAACGGAGTGACTATTACTGAACGTCATCAGCATTGAGCATTCCTTTACAGTACTGTTACTGGTGACGTGTTATGATGCCTTTATCGCTAACTTCCTAAGAAGAAATGAAACGATGAGCCCCACCAAAAGACGTAGACTAGAGCAAAGAGTAGTGTGAACATAATATTTTACATTTGATAGCTCCATAAGTGTGTTTTGGACTACGAATTCTGCCCCAAAGGATGTGTGCTACACAGCTGGAATTTGTTGTCAACAACTGAGACACCTTTCAGTCGCAGTGTAGGAAAGTCGAGCAACAAAACTACATCACCTGTGCTATTGCATGATAACTCACTCTGTTGATTTGAGAAACAAAACTATCCAGGAGATTAATAGGAAAGTCGTCTCTCGGACACTTGTATTGATAGGGAAGTCCTCTCTCAAGCACTTGTCCCTCTCGTCATATATTCGTAAAACTTTACCTTTCCCGCTCTTGATTGATCAACCGTCAAGGCAATTCACTTCTAGAGGAAAATACTCTTAAAACTACACTGGTTTAATGACATCGTTAGAACCAGTGGTTTTCTACAAACGTAGAATTTGCAAACAACTTTAGCATAGTTAGATTGTTGTAGATATAGTGAAATAAAATTCAGCTGCTGAAAAATTTCTCTTTGATGATTAATGTTGCGATTAGAAAACTACTGGAAAATGCAATTAAAATATTCACTGTGCCAGTACAAATTAAATTCAGCTTACTACAGAAACATCACGACGGCAATCTATCTTAATAAAGCATTATGTGTCTTTAAGACGATTGAGCCTATTTTATCACGAATTAGTAGGATATTACCGGCTTTTGACTTGAAAAGATCTGTATTTACTTCATTTCCTGTATCACTCGCAAGTATTATGAAAATGTGGCATTTCATAGATAAAATTATGTATTCACAACAACAAAAAATATGTCGGCAGAAAACAAAAGTGGCATTATGAAATTGGCAGTACAGTAAGGTTTCCGCTCTGACACTAAGGGATACTGCAAGTAGCAAGCCGAATTTTGCTCGAGCGCTATCATACGATTCCCTTACTGAGTTTGTATCTGCCTGCCTGTAGCTCAGCTACAAAAGAATTAAAAATCTGGCTTTCAGTGAGTCTCGAAAGGCGAACGAAAGCAGCTTGCACCTGCTAGCCAAGCATGTTACTTGGGAACTGGTTGTTTCTAAAATGGGAAGACATCCTTTTGTAGTTGAATTGTTGGCAGATGTCAGTCAGACGTGTGCCGTTGGTCTAAGCGTTTAGATGTGTTGAATTTCTACCAATGATTTTTCTACAGGTTTTTTCTGTTCCATATAGAGAGTTGAAGTCTCCCATTAGTATTTTGACGTCATCTTGGTGAATTTTGCTCATAGTATTTTCGAGTGTGTTCCAGAATTTTTCGACATTTTTGGTGTTTTTCTTATTTTCGATGTTGGTGGGGCCATGTGCATTGATGAGTGTTTATTTTTTACTGGGGCTCTGAATGAGCATAGTCATAAGTCGATTGTTGACGGGTGTGATTTCTTTGACAGAACTGGTGATAGATCTGTGTTTGAGAAATGCCATCGCCAAGATTGGTACGCCTTTCGCTACCTTTTGTTGCATTTTGCTCTTGAAGATGCAATTGTTTCCGTAATGCAAGGTTTCATTGTCAGTTAGTCGATGTTCTTGAAGAGCAATGATGAGAATTTTTTGTCGGTCGATTTATTATGCGAGATTATTTAGTTTTCGCAGTTGGATCAATGTATCGATGTTTTGTTATTAAAAAAAAGTTCTTATGTGTGTGAAATCTTATGGGACTTAACTGCTAAGGTCATCAGTCCATAAGCCGGCTGCTGGTAGCCAAGCGGTTCTGGCGCTACAGTCTGGAACCGCACGACCGCTACGGTCGCAGGTTCGAATCCTGCCTCGGGCATGGATGTGTGTGTTGTCCTTAGGTTAGTTAGGTTTAAGTAGTTCTAAGTTCTAGGAGACTTATGGCCTCAGCAGTTGAGTCCCATACTGCTCAGAGCCATTTGAACCATTTCATCAGTCCCTAAGCTTACACACTACTTAACCTAAATTATCCTAAGGACAAACACACACACCCATGCCCGATGGAGGATTCGAACCTCCGCCGGGACCAGCCGAAACGTCCATGACTGCTGCGCCTGAGACCGATCGGCTAATCCCGCGCGGCCGAGCGGTTCTAGGCCATACAGTCTGGAACCGCGCGACCGCTATGGTCGCAGGTTCGAATCCTGCCTCGGGCATGGATGTGTATGATGGCCATAGGTTAGTTAGCTTTAAGTAGTTCTAAGTTCTAGGGGACTGATGACCACAGCAGTTAAGTCCCATAGTGCTCAGAGCCATTTGAGCCAATCCCGCGCGGTATGTACTTTTGAAATGCATGTTTTCTGCTCGTAGGGAAATTTACAAAAGATTTTCAATGTTCTCTGCCGTGCTAACCTGGCCTCCCCAGAATCAGAAATTCCAAATGCCGCCTGTCGACAGTTTGCACAGTTCATGTTTACTTGTGTTTAATTGGTTTGGCCTCGGTGATTCCAGGACCGGACAGGACCAGAGGGTGTTGAAGCCTTTGGAAGCAAATATTTTCAGCCGAGCTCATTGAGCTAACAGACGGTGACCAGAGTAGCGGCGATTTTCACTCAGACGTGCGTGGATTTTGGGTTCAACGGATTGAGTAGTCGTTGAGGATTGTGTTAGTATTTGGTTCACCCCAAGTATTTGATTTCCTCGGTACCACCCATATGGGGGAGGGTTTCCCCTATCGGCCCCACGGGATTATTATTATTATTATTGTCATTACGTCATCAGCAAATCCGAATGGTGCATCTTCCCACCACTGAAATAGACACATAAATATGGGTTATAATTACGTTACATTGCTGCTAGTAGACATATTTCTCACTTTTTCTTGGGCAGTTGCTAGCTGTCACTCCATCATAGGAATTTATGTGCGCAGCATTGTTGCAATACAGACGTTCAAATTATCCGATTTCTGTAATTTCATTTCGATACCACATCGTTCTAATCGGATTCAGCCCGTCAGGCTTAATGTGGATATCCGAATACGACTCTCATCATTTGATAGACTGGGTGGACCACATTCTTAATCGGACGGTTGAATCTAGATCACTTATTTATGACAGGGCCTGAATTCTTAAACACTGTGAAAAATAATAATACAATGTGCTTATTACTAATATGTTATTTAAATATAAATATATGAACGAACGAGATAACAGTTTATTTACAGGAGCAGAGCCCATCCACCATAGCAGAGCAGTGCGAGATTGGTTTCAGGGCCAAGAGAGGATAAAGCTGTTGCCGTTTGTTCCACGATCACCGAACATCAACCAGATAGAGAATATGTGGGCAGAGGTAACAAGGTCATTGCCATGTGGACCTACAAATGCAAGCGACATTTGGACGAATATAGGAAACGTATGGTGGGAAGTAAACCGTCGCGCTACACTGTCGACGACTTAATGAAATCAATGCCCCTACGCCTTCGAGAAATTTTACGTAATGATCGTGGGTGGGTTGGTTACTAAAAGTATACTCGTCCATAAAACCCATGTGGACAATTATCTGATAGTCGGTCAAGCTTTGCTTTGTCGCAGCTGGTTAGATACAAGTCCATTTACTTTCAGTCTCCTCCTTACAATTCTTGCAATGCAAGGTAGTTGGAAAATCTCATCCACTCGACGCCAACTGAGGAATTTACTGGTGCGTGTGTTGTTCAACACACAGTAGTTGCACCCTCACTGGAATCAATGAAGCTTTGTGTGTGTGTATGTGTGTGTGTGTGTGTGTGTGTGTGTGTGTGTTTTCATGTTCACGCACAATCTGAATCAATACTATTAACATTAGAGAGACAACCAACAATAAATATTGCATCAAATATGACTGTAAATTATTTTAATGCCATGTGAAGTTACAAACTGAATTTTTACCCAACCCACGACCTGCATATTACGTTACGTTAAGTAAGATGTATTAACTGCATAGTATCGTTAGCAGAGTCAGTGCGCTCTTGTTGTCGAGGCTCGCGACAAGTGCAGCGATTAGCAGTGCCCAATGCCGCCGCGATTTGTTTATGTTGGCTGAGCGTGGACACTGCAGCAGACGCTTCGCCATAAACAGAAAGAAATCACCTTGGCTCTGACCGCAGTGAGCGGATATCACTGCCTGCGTGTTCTTATAGTAACCAACGTGAGACTCTACTCACAGCTGCCATGGAGCAATTGCAACGGGTATCATGTCATTGGTCATCAGAATATTAACCAGTGATGAAATGTCCACTCTATTTGAATCCCAAGAAAATAGGAACCTTCTCACAAAGGAATGTGAGGTGATATCAAAATTTATCCAACATAAAAAAATTAACTGCAGGGCTTTCATGTATGCATTAGTAGCACACAAGGAAATATTATGTCTTGGAAGCGTATATTTCATTTTCTCTTCTCAAAGTAACGCCCTAGTTTTATTATGAAGTGAGAAAAAAACACGAAAAACTAAAGTTACTGCGACGCATATCAGTCTTTTCCTCTTCTCATATCATAACTTTTATTTTAGTATGAAGTAAAAAAAAACAAACAGTTTAAGGTTGTGAAGCATACTTGTATACTTCATAAAAGGTTCAAATGGCTCTGAGCACTATGGGATTTAACTTCTGTGGTCATCAGTCCACTAGAACTTAGAACTACTTAAACCTAACTAACCTAATGACATCAGACACATCCATGCCCGAGACAGGATTCGAACCTGCGTCCGTAGCGGTCACGCGGTTCCAGACTGTAGCGCCTAGAACAGCTCGGCCACCCCGGCCGGCATACTTGTATACAGACCATTCGTTATTTGACTAAACATGAACTACAATCAGATTCGCATATATATGACATGGGTTAGCGCCGGCACAAATCAATGACTAAGGGTTGGATGCCGTTGAAGTCCCGTTACACTGATGGCAAGACAAATGTTCGCAAATCACCTCTACTGCCTCTAAAAACAATTGCATCTTAAATATCGAAGGACCGACGTCCACACTGTTACAGCGCGTTGAAATACAGCTAAGACGGCAGATGAATATTTGTGACTGACTGGACTTCGAACCTGGACCTCCTGCTTACTAGACTGTCATGTTGATCACTGCACTATTATTTTTTTTTAAGTTTGAGAAGACTTTCAGCACCAGGTAGGCGGAGGCAAAGAGGGCAGGGGTCGAAGATCCGAGGTCTGGCCTCAATGCCTCCCCCATACCTGTCACTGAGCAGCTGCATTATTCCCATGTATTCCATGTTTGCACCCATATATACCTTTAAATTGTGGAACAAAATTGAAGTAGTAATTAAGGTAAAATAAATTACAGATTGCCGCCTCCAATGGCGTGCGGTCCTTGTAGAACATAACTTATAACAGTGAAAACGGTGACGGAAAAATACATAACAAACATTCATTCAGAAATATATTAACAATTTAA
This sequence comes from Schistocerca serialis cubense, assembly GCF_023864345.2. NCBI lineage: Eukaryota > Metazoa > Arthropoda > Insecta > Orthoptera > Acrididae > Schistocerca > Schistocerca serialis. Next base: position 243,888,973 of record NC_064646.1, read on the forward strand.
GTTATTTTGCACTGGATGCATATGAGGTCTGTAAGGAAGCCATATCCTTTTCCACAAACGAAAATAATTTCGGAGCCGGAGTGGTTTTGCCAAATTAGAACAGTTCTGAGTTTAGAACCAACGTAAAAGAATATTCCAGGAATAAAAAAAAGTGAAAGAACAGTATTCTGCTTCTAATAAAAAAAAACTCTACACCTCTTCGTAGTCCACATAGAGCAATAGATAAAAAAAATTGAAACTATTCCTTATATTTGTTATTCTTCTTCAGCGTAAAATGTTCTTCTGCAGTCTGAAACATGTACTCTTCTAAGTTCTGTTTGTTACGACGTAAAACACAAACTGTCTCAGAAGCCACGAATAACTGTTATTCTTTGCGGGTGGGTAACATTTCCAGTCGGGTTGTAAAGCTTCAGTTATCGGTATATGACTTTCTGCGGTTCTGTTGATAGTGCTAATTTCTTCCTAGTCCAGTTGCAAATTCTGATTCTATTTTCACATAAGAAGATGTGCGCTACAGTTTCTACAAGCCGACATTTGTCGCAGTATGGAGATGGTCTCAATTTGAATTTCCATAATCGTTCCGCTGAGGGTATGGTTTCGTTTACAACGTCGCACCATACGGCACTGACTCAGTTGGTAGAATTTTATTGTCGATATTTTTCCAGACGTTCCTCCAGTTTTTTGTAGGTTAATTTACCGGAACTGGTTTGTGAAGACGATGTATGGTAATATAATCATAGACGGTTCTAGTGGTGGTTTGTGCTGGTGGAAGTCTTATACAGCTCCAATCGCCATTGTGCTTTCGGACGTAATCTAGGCTGGCATGCTACATTAACAGGAGCGTTCCTGTCCCCAGGATCTAACGAGAGGAAATTCCAAGTCCTCCATTTTGCCTCTGCAAAGTCGCCGCGTGGAGGGATACATTGAAGATATTTTGTTTCCACACATACCAAGAGGCTACAGCTAATATTTTATGTGCAGTGACCTGCAGTATCGGTAAGACTGCTGCGACATGATATATTTTGCTAAGTATGTATGTATTTATAAAGTGAACTTTGTGCAGTCGGTCTAACAATCGCATGTGATGGTCCTTCAACAAGGTTCCGATGACATTAAGTTTCCGCTCCCAATTGTTCGTGGCCATGCGCTTGGGATTCGCCCTTAACCTCAAGCCGAGTTGGTGGAGTCTCTCTTCAGTTACACCCAATCAGTGTGCACCTGTTGCACTATTGTAAGAATCGAGATGCAGGTTCATTTGGCTACAAGAATGCGTATGTTCCTCCAGCATGACGGGGCTCCTGCACATTCTAGTCGTCAGGTGACACATTATCCAAACCTAACATTTCCCGGAAGGTGGGTCATTAGATGTGGGCACTTTTCTTGGCCTTCTCGGACCTTATCGCTTTGGATTTTTGCCTGCGGGGATGGTTAAAGGCGAAGTCTACAAATAAAAAGTAAACCCAAGAGCCGATTTGATCGTTCGGGTTATGAATAGCGCAGCCCTCATAAAAGAACGCAAAGACGACCTTAGCACGGCTACACGTGGTGTTATCAAGAGAAGTCAAATGTGCATTGAAGTTGGTTGGTGAATTTTTGAAAATCAGCTTTGAATGCCCTCATTTGCCTTTGCTTTGAGTTTGTTAGCGTTACGTACTAACAGCTGTATCTCTGTACTCAATAAAAAGTGGACGCATTTATATGAAATTTTCTTCGTCTGTACTACCACCTGCTAAAATATGTACTATTCCTCCTGAAACACCCTGTGTATAGATATATGTGTGGTGTCTGTTCTTTCGGACATGTCCGAAAGAAAATGCTTCATGGCATTCTGAAACGACCTTCGATCTAGGTGCAGGGGCTGATACAGATTTCAGAGCTGCTTGGCTGTCTGAATAAAAGTAGATGCTACGATTTTTGCGGGGTCTACTCTAATTTTCTTCCATGCACATTCTGACAGAAAAAAAACGTGTAATACTGTGGCCATCTTCCCTAAAGAGATTCTAGGCAGTACACCAGACCTGGTACTTTCATCTGTTTTCGACCTGTCAGTAAATCACTATATTATGTCTCCTGCACGGTGTTGTGGTTCGTTTTTCCACTGCTCCCTGCTTCCAACTGTTACATGGCAAAGTTTGTTGAAACAGCTAGAAGTTATTGTGTAGTTAGTCGGCATTTCCCCAGCCATCGCCTTACTGATTTAGGATTCCGCATATTCTAACTATATCCAGTTATTTCCAATTTTTAGCCTTTGTGTCCCTGCCGCTGCCTCCATTTTAAGCCGCAGTGTAAGGCGGGCATGTCTAGCATAATATCCATTCCAAGAGTGGATGTCCTGCTAATTCCATCTGTTTGTGAAATCAGGCCAGTCTCTGCACTTTGCCAGACTCGTTGGCAGCCACCTTCTGTTCGACTTTGTACATATTATAGGTCAATAAATTATTATTGGTCTTTTTGCAGGGATGTATATCCAGTACGTACTGGGTTTAGACCCCAGTTTACACTACAGCAGCTTCTAGTGCTTATAAGATTATCTTTCGCAGTGGAACATATTCTTTACGTGAGGTGTTCATAATAGTTTTCCATCCAGGGCTACCTCTAGATACACTACAACTCTCTCTAAAGTTTCATCGAGAAACATAATTTATCAGTATGTTTGCTGGACATGCTTTCCCATAAATAATACTACACCAATTTTCGTGGGGCTCGTCTTTAAATACTTTTTCACAATGTTCAGTGCACATAGGTTTAAGAGTACTAGCAAATTTTATGAGTCTTACTGTGAATAGATCGTCTACTTATTCTTTTCAAGAGTAGTCTCCCACATTCAGCTCATCTATGAGTTCATTCACCACTAGGTTCTTCATCTCTAACCATTTACTCGAAGGTCGTATGACTCGACATCCAGGAAGAGACAGAGAGCATCCAGAAAGGGTAGTGCTTTTTCCACCTTCCCAACAAGTTGGTGAAGTGTTACTTCACATGATTTGCTTCGCAAGTATTATGAAAATGTGGCAGTTCATAGATAAAATTATGTATTCACAACAACAAAAAATATGTCGGCAGAAAACAAAAACGTGGCATTATGAATTTAACAGTACCTCAAGGTTTTTCGCTCTGACACTAAGGGCTATTAAAAGAAGCAAGACGAATTTTGCTAGAGCGTTGTCTTACGATTCCCTCATTGAATTTGTATCTGCCTGCTTGTAGCTCTGCTACAAAACAATTAAAAACCTAGCTTTCGGCGAGGCTCGAAAGGCGAACAGAGGCAGCATGCACCTGAGAGGCAAGCACGTTACCTACGAGCCAGTGAATAGGCGCAGTGTCTTTCACTTACTTATTGACCCAGTAAGCGCTATGACAGATAAACCGCAACATAAGAGGCGACAGTAGTTGTATTTCTCATGTGGAACGACTTTCGTGGACTCAAAAGGATTAACTGATATCCTTATGTCACGTCTCAAGCGAAAATCACTCAGTATTAAATTGAAATGACACGATAATATCAAGTGAATTTAGCAGGATAGTTCTGTGCCATCAAGGAAGTAACTCGTCGGTCACAGAGTTGCCAAATATATTCTGCGCTGTTGCCAAGTTTCAGTTATACCACCAGGAAGGATACCAGCTGATGTGTTCTGTGAGTGACCTCGGAAGTGGCTATAGCTTCGTTTCAAAGTTGCGGGTGGCAAGAGCCGCAAGATCCTCATTATATGTCAATGAGTGTTATTCGCATTTCTGTAACTAGGTTTAGGGGCTAGAGTGCAATTATTTGTAATACATCGATGCACTGAATACAAACTAAATGTCATAAATTAATAATTGCGGCAATTATTTGTGTTTTACTGACTTAATCGGACAGAAACCTTGAAAGCGTATCCACCAGACGCGACTCACAGTTTTGGAACTTCTCCAGTGATTGAGTTGGCAATGTATATTTGCAGTACAATATTGTTATTGAGATCACTGTCATTGGCACATCTACCAGAAGACAGGCATGGCCTGGCTAATTGTTGTCAACTTTCCTGACGGATATTCTGCCTTTGTTCGAAACGTGAAGACTTAGGGTGAATTCGAACATTCCATATGGCGAAAATTTGACGTTTCTATTCTTCCAGCTCTAACATTCAAATAACAGTTACAATAAGCGGCAGAAAAGCACCTGTGAATCAACGGTTAATAATGCAATAATAATTAGTGGAATATGACAAATTCCATCTGTCATCTGATAATTGTGAAAAACTACTTTTTTCATCTTCACAGCACCACAGTATGAACTCAAGCGTTTCATAGGATACCTATACTTAATTTCGTTGTGATCGTTTTCAATGACAGTACGGGAGGAGCAAAACCATCTGACTTGAAACATACTTTTCCAGAGGGATTTGAATCTTTCGCTACAGTTGCAGTAGCACGTCCAGTGAGGTAACAAGAATGTGAGCAATCACTCATTGCCATAGTATAGGCTAGGGCAGAGAGAAGCGCATTTCCGACAGAGTAAACGACGAGAGACACTGTCGCTGTCACTTATTAAACAGGAATTGTTCAGAAAATTACAACTATAACTTGTCAAATGAGTAGGTTGATGCAGCTCCAGTCCGGCACTATCACTGAGCAGCAAAACTTTTCCGAATAGCACTTAAGATAAAAATACGTATGAGTGTGTGTGTGTGTGTGTGTGTGTGTGTGTGTGTGTGTGTGTGTGTGTTCTTTCGGACATATCCGAAAGAACAGACACTACGAATCGAAATAGACAGCCTTGTTAATCAATTAAAGATTGAAGGACAAATGTCCAGGCTGTCATGCGCATTAAAATAGAACAACGGCGTCAGATGAATATTTGTGCCTTACCAGGTTCGAACCCGGATTCGTAGTATCTTTCCTTTCGGACATTCCCGGAAGAACCGCGCATGTGGTATGCGGCAAAGATGGGTGTTCGCGTCTGACGAGGAGCGTGTGTAGATAGGTGCTGAAAAAAGATTCGCCGCTGCGTCGCGACAATGCCCACCGTCGGAGGTTCGAGTCCTCCCTCCGGCATGGGTGTGTGTGTTGTCCATAGCGTAAGTTAGTTTAAGTTAGATTAAGTGGTGTGTAAGCATAGGGACCGATGACCTAAGCAGTTTGGTCTCATACGTTCTGACAACGAATTTACAAAATTTTCAATACAAAATACTGCATCTCGGTTCTTACAATAGTGCAATAGGTGCGCACTGGTTAGCTGTAACTGAAAAGAGACTCCGACTCGGATTGTGGTTAAGAGCATATTAACTTAAATTGTGAATATATTTCTGAATGAATGTTTGTTATATATTTCTCCGTCACCGTTTTCACTGTTATAAGTTATGTTCTACAAGGAACGCACGCCATTGGAGGCGGCAATCTGTAATTTATTTTACCTTAATTACTACTTCAATTTTGTTCCACAATTTAAAGGTATATATGGGTGCAAACATGGAATACATGGGAATAATGCAGCTCCTCAGTGACAGGTATGGGGGAGGCATTGAGGCCAGACCTCGGATCTTCGACCCCTGCCCTCTTTGCCTCCGCCTACCTGGTGCTGAAAGTCTTCTCAAACTTTAAAAAAAAATAATAGTGCAGTGATCAGCATGACTGTCTAGTAAGCAGGAGGTCCAGGTTCGAAGCCCAGTCAGTCACAAATATTCATCTGCCGTCTTAGCTGTATTTCAACGCACTGTGACAGTGTCGACGTCGGTCCTTCGATATTTAAGATGCAATTGTTTTTAAGAGGCAATAGAGGTGATTTGCGAACATTTGTCTTTGCCATCAGTGTAACGGGACTTCAACGGCATCCAACCCTTAGTCATTGATTTGTGCCGGCGCTAACCCATGTCATATATATGCGAATCTGATTGTAGTTCATATTTAGTCAAATAACGAATGGTCTGTATACAAGTATGCCGGCCGCGGTGGCCGAGCTGTTCTAGGCGCTACAGTCTGGAACCGCGCGACCGCTACGGACGCAGGTTCGAATCCTGTCTCGGGCATGGATGTGTCTGATGTCATTAGGTTAGTTAGGTTTAAGTAGTTCTAAGTTCTAGTGGACTGATGACCTCAGAAGTTAAGTCCCATAGTGCTCAGAGCCATTTGAACCTTTTATGAAGTATACAAGTATGCTTCACAACCTTAAACTGTTTGTTTTTTTTACTTCATACTAAAATAAAAGTTATGATATGAGAAGAGGAAAAGACTGATATGCGTCGCAGTAACTTTAGTTTTTCGTGTTTTTTTCTCACTTCATACTAAAACTAGGGCGTTACTTTGAGAAGAGAAAATGAAATATACGCTTCCAAGACATAATATTTCCTTGTGTGCTACTAATGCATACATGAAAGCCCTGCAGTTAATTTTTTTATGTTGGATAAATTTTGATATCACCTCACATTCCTTTGTGAGAAGGTTCCTATTTTCTTGGGATTCAAATAGAGTGGACATTTCATCACTGGTTAATATTCTGATGACTAATGACATGATACCCGTTGAAACTGCTCCATGGCACCTGTGAGTAGAGTCTCACGTTGGTTACTATAAGAACACGCAGGCAGTGATATCCGCTCACTGCAGTCAGAGCCAAGGTGATTTCTTTCTGTTTATGGCGAAGCGTCCGCTGCAGTGTCCACGCTCAGCCAACATAAACAAATCGCGGCGGCATTGGGCACTGCTAATCAATGCACTTGTCGCGAGCCTCGACAACAAGAGCGCACCGTCTCTGCTAACGATAATATGGAGTTAATACATCTTACTTAACGTAACGTAATATGCAGGTCGTGGGTTGGGTAAAAATTCAGTTTGTAACTTCCCATCGCATTAAAATACTTTACAGTCATATTTGATGCAATATTTATTGTTGGTTGTCTCTCTAATGTTAATAGTATTGATTCAGATTGTGCGTGAACACGAAAACACACACACACACACACACACACACACACACACAAACCTTCATTGATCCCAGTGAGGGTGACAACTACTGTGTGTTGAACAACACATGCACCAGTCAATTCCTCAGTTGGCGTCGAGTGGATGAGATTTTTCAATTACCTTGTATTGCAAGAATTGTAAGGAGGAGACTGAAAGTAAATGGACTTGTATCTAACCAGCTGCGACAAAGCAAAGCTTGACCGACTATCAGATAATTGTCCACATGGGTTTTATGGACGAGTATACTTTTAGTAACCAACCCACCCACGATCATTACGTAAAATTTCTCGAAGGCGTAGGGGCATTGATTTCATTAAGTCGTCGACAGTGTAGCGTGATGGTTTACTTCCCACCATACGTTTTCTATATTCGTCCAAAGGTCGCTTGCGTTTGTAGGTCCACATGGCAATGACCTTGTTACCTCTGCCCACATATTCTCTATCTGGTTGATGTACGGTGATCGTGGAACAAACGGCAACAGCTTTATCCTCTCTTAGCCCTGAAACCAATCCCGCACTGCTCTGCTATGGTGGATGGGCTCTGCTCCTGTAAATAAACTGTTATCTCGTTCGTTCATATATTTATACTTAAATAACATATTTGTAATAAGCACGTTGTATTATTATTTTCCATAGCGTTTAAGAATTCAGGCCCTGTCATAAATAAGTGATCTAGATTCAACCGTCCGATTAAGAATGTGGTTTACCCAGTCTATCAAATGATGAGAGTCGTATTCGGATATCCACATTAAGCCTGACTGGCTGAATCCGATTAGAACGATCTGGTATCGAAATGAAATTACAGAAATCGGATAATTTGAACGTCTGTATTGCAACAATGCTGCGCACATAAATTCCTATGATGGAGTGGGGCCGATAGGGGAAACCCTCCCCCATATGGGTGGTACCGAGGAAATCAAATACTTGTGGTGAATCAAATACTAAAACAATCCTCAACGACTACTCAATCCGTTGAACCCAAAATCCACGCACGTCTGAGTGAAAATCACCGCTACTCTGGTCACCGTCTGTTAGCTCAATGAGCTCGGCTGAAAATATTTGCTTCCAAAGGCTTCAACACCCTCTGGTCCTGTCCGGTCCTGGAATCACCGAGGCCAAACCAATTAAACACAAGTAAACATGAACTGTGCAAACTGTCGACAGGCGGCATTTGGAATTTCGGATTCTGGGGAGGCCAGGTTAGCACGGCAGAGAATATTGAAAATCTCTTGTAAATTTCCCTACGAGCAGAAAACATGCATTTCAAAAGTACATGCCGCGCGGGATTAGCCGAGCGGTCTTAGGCGCAGCAGTCATGGACGTTTCAGCTGGTCCCGGCGGAGGTTCGAATCCTCCCTCGGGCATGGGTCTGTGTGTTCGTCCTTAGGATAATTTAGGTTATGTAGTGTGTAAGCTTAGGGACTGATGACCTTAGCAGTTAAGTCCCATAAGATTTCACACACATAAGAACTTTTTTTTTTTATAACAGAACATCGATACATTGATCCAAATGCGAAAACTAAATAATCTCACATAATAAATCGACCGACAAAAGATTCTCATCATTGCTCTTCAAGAACATCGACTAACTGACAATGAAACCTTGCATTACGGAAACCATTGCATCTTCATGAGCAAACTGCAACAAAAGGTAGCGAAAGGCGTACCAATCTTGGCCATGGCATTTCTCAAACACAGATCTATCACCAGTTCTGTCAAAGAAATCACACCCATCAACAATCGACTTATGACTATGCTCATTCAGAGCCCCAGTAAAAAATAAACACTCATCAATGCACATGGCCCCACCAACATCGGAAATAAGAAAAACACCAAAAATGTCGAAAAATTCTGGAACACACTCGAAAATACTATGAGCAAAATTCACCAAGATGACGTCAAAATACTAATGGGAGACTTCAACTCTCTATTTGGAACAGAAAAAACCTGTAGAAAAATCATTGGTAGAAATTCAACACATCTAAACGCTTAGACCACCGGCACACGTCTGACTGATATTTGCCAATAATTCAACCACAAAAGGATGTCTTCCCACTATAGGAAAATACAATTTCTCAAGTAACATGCTTGGCTACCAGGTGCAAGCTGCTTTCGTTCGCCTTTCTAGACTCGCTGAAAGCCAGATATTTTTATTCTTTTGTAGTAGAGCTACAAGCAGGCAGATACAAAGTCAATAAGGGAATCGTAAAATAACGCTCGAGCCAAATGCGGCTTGCTACTTACAGCAAACCTTAGTGTCAGATCGGAAACCTTACTGTACTGCCAATTTCATAATGCCACTTTTGTTTTCTGCCAACATATTTTTTATTGTTGTGAATACATAGTTTTATCTATGAAATGCCACATTTTCATAATACTTGCGAGTGATACAGGAAATGAAGTAAATACAGATCTTTTCAAGTCAAAAGTCGGTAATATCCTACTAATTCGTGTTAAAATAGGATCAATCGTCTTACAGACGCTTAATGCTTCGCTACAGTCTGGAACCGCGCAACCACTACGGTTGCAGGTTCGAATTCTGCCTCGGGCATGGATGTGTGTGATGTCTTTAGATTAGTTAGGTTTAACTAGTTCTAAGTTCTAGGGGACTGATGTCCTCAAAGTTAAGGCCCATAATGCTCAGAGACCTTTGAACCATTTTTGAACTTAATGCTTTATTAAGATAGACTGCCGTCGTGATGTTTCTGTAGTAAGCTGAATTTAGTTTGTATTAGTAAAGTGAATATTTTATTTGCATTTTCCATTATTTTACTAAACGCAACAGTAATCATCAAAGGGAAATTATTCAGCAGCTGAATTTTATTTCACTATATCTACAACAATATTACAACGCAACAGTTGTTTACAAATTCTACGCCGGTAGAAACCTACTTGTTTTAACGATGTCATTAAACCAGTGTAGTTTTAAGAGTATTTTCGTCTAGAAGTGAATTGCCTTGACGGTTGATCAATCAAGAGCGGGAAAGGTAAAGTTTTACGAATATATGACGAGAGGGACAAGTGCTTGAGAGAGGACTTTCCTATCAATACAAGTGTCCGAGAGACGACTTTCCTATTAATCTCCTGGATACTTTTGTTTCTCAAATCAACAGAGTGAGTTATCATGCAGTAGCACAAGTGATGTAATTTTGTTGCTCGACTTTCCTACACTGCGACTGAAAGGTGTCTCAGTTGTTGACAACAAATTCCAGCTGTGTAGCACACATCCTTTGGGGCAGAATTCGTAGTCCAAAACACACTTATGGAGCTATCAAATGTAAAATATTATGTTCACACTACTCTTTGCTCTAGTCTACGTCTTTTGGTGGGGCTCATCGTTTCATTTCTTCTTAGGAAGTTAGCGATAAAGGCATCATAACACGTCACCAGTAACAGTACTGTAAAGGAATGCTCAATGCTGATGACGTTCAGTAATAGTCACTCCGTTGATTTTTGTTGTTTCGAATTAGAGCATGCAGTACTCCTACACCAGACTTCTGAACTTTGCCTGTTGAATGCAAATGTCGCATGATGGTAAAATGGTAAAATGTCACATATATCAGTAGTCGAGACTTCCTTAATGTGGAAATCATTCATGCCAGAACGATCTTTGTTGAAACAAGAATATCTTTTTCTGGTGTATTTTTCCCAAAAGCACTCGCTCCACGCGCAGTTCAAATCTTTCTAGCTGCCTCCTCTACATTCACCCCTCTGTTATACCAAAAGTAAACGTTGTGTTGCAGATCTTACATCTTTTTCCACTTGCGACTCAATTTTACAATGCTTAACTGTAGTTCATGATTTTCAAGTATGCAAAATCCAATGCTTAACTGCAAGATGATAACTAGAACTTGAAATTCGGAAATGGCGTTGATACATACACTGACAGCGTGGCGCCGCCTTCACATGGGCGGCACCGGATTTCAGGCGGCGGGTGGCGTCTGGCCGGTGGCCGGTAGCCGCTGCAGCGCGAGGAAACGCTCGAGCGTAAGCTGTTATGATCGCGACGCAGCCACGAGCTGTCCTGTGGAATTGTTTCTGGAATACTTGTTACTGCTGGTGGGTAAAATGTTAAGCGAATTGTCTTCGATGTTCAATCAGACTCATAACTTTAGACCGAAATGTGTTTATATATATAAAAAAAAAAAAAAAAAACAGTTGGACGCGAACATGCGACTCCAAGTTTAGAATGTTAGAATGCACGACGATTACCGCAAGACCAGGGGCTCACTCCACCCATATGAACTCTATGTCTAAGACTGTACATTCTCAGAAATTTCTTCCTCAAATTAAGGCCTATGTTAAATACTAGCAGACTTTTCGTGGCTAGGATTGCCCTTTTTGCCGATACTCGTCTGCTTTTGATGTCCTCCTTGCTCCGTCCATTATTGGTTGTTTTGCTGCCTAGGTAGCAGAATTCCTCAAATTCGTCTGCTTCGTGACCATCAATCCTGATGTTAAGTTTCTCGTTGTTTTCATTTCTGCTACTTCTCATTACTTTCGCCTTTCGTCGATTTATTCTCAATTCATAATCTGTACTCATTAGACCTTTCATTCCATTTAGCAAGTTCGTTTTTGGTCGTCCACTCTTAGTATTCCCTCTTGGCTCTTGTCACACTGCATATTACCCGTCTCTCCCTATAGCTTAACCCTATTTTTCTCAGAATCTAGAACATCTTGCCCCATTTCAAACTGTCGAGCACTTTTTCCAGGTCTATAAATGCTATGAAAGTGTCTTCATTTTTCTTTAGTCTTACTTCCACGATCAACCGCGACGTCAGAAATACCTCTCTGGAACTTTTACCTGTTCTAAAGCCAAACTGATCGTCTTCTAAGACATCCTCAACATGCTTTTCCATTCTTCTGTATATTATTTTGTGAGCAACTTGTATGCATGAGCTGTTAAGCTGATTCTGCGATAATTCCCACCCTTGTCAACTCTTTCAGCCTTCGGAATTCTGTGGATTATATTTTTCCGAAAGTCAGATGGTATGCCGTCATACTTATACATTCTACACACCAACGTCAATAGTTTCTTTGCCTCTTCCCCCAGTGATTTTAGAAGTTGTGATTGAATTTTATTTATCCGGTCCCCCTTATTTGTTCTTAAATCCCCCAAAGCTCCTTTAAATTCTGATTCTAATATTGGATCCCCCATCTCTTCTAAATCGACTTCTATTTCTTCTTCTATCATATCAGATAAATTTTCGCCGTCATGGAGGCCATCAGAACACTCTTTCCACCTATCCCCTCTTTCCTCTGCATTTAATAGTGGAATTCCCGCTGTACTCTTAATGTTACCATACTTGCTTTTACTGTTAGCGAAGATTATTTTGAATTTCCTGTATGCTGAGTCAGTCCTTCCGACAATCATTTCTTTTTAAATTTCTTCACATTTCTTTATGCAGCCATTTCATCTTATCTTCCCTGCACTTTCTATTAATTTCATTCCTCATCGACTTGTATTTCTGTATTCCTGAATTATACTGAACATTTTTGTACTTCTTTCTTTCATCGATCAGCTGAAGTATGTTTTATGTTACCCATGGCTGCTTCGCAGTTACGTTCTTTGTACCTATGTTGTTCTTTCCAACTTCTGTGGTTGCCCTTTTTAGAGATATCGATACCCCTTCGACAGTACCATCTACTGAGCTAATTCTTACTGCTGTACGTACTGCCTTGGAGAACTTCAAGCGTATCTCGTCATTTCTTGGTACTTCCGTACCCAACTTTTTGGCATATTGATCTTTTCTGACTAAACTCTTAATCTTCAGCCTACTCTTCATCACCACTAAATCGTGATCTGACTCTATACCTGTTCCTGCTTACGCCTTGCAATACAGTATCTGATTTCGGAATCTCTGTCTGACCATGATGAAATTTAACTGAAATCTTCCCGTATCCCCCGACCTTTTCTAAGTGTACCTTCTCCCCTTGTGATTCTTGAAAAGAGTTTTCGCTATTACTAGCTGAAATGTGTTACTGAATTCAATTAGTCTTTCGCCTCTCTCATTCATTGTCCCAAGCCCTTATTCTTCAGTAACCTTTTCTTCTACTCCTTCCCCTACAACTGCATTCCAGTCTCCCATGATATTAGATTTTCATCTCCCTTTACGTACTGTATTACGCTTTCAATATCCTCATACACTTTCTCTATCTCTGCATCTTCAGCTTGTAACCTCTCCACTGAAATTTTAAAGACAGAAATACACTCCTGGAAATTGAAATAAGAACACCGTGAATTCATTGTCCCAAGAAGGGGAAACTTTATTGACACATTCCTGGGGTCAGATACATCACATGATCACACTGACAGAACCACAGGCACATAGACACAGGCAACAGAGCATGCACAATGTCGGCACTAGTACAGTGTATATCCATCTTTCGCACCAATGCAGGCTGCTGTTCTCCCATGGAGACGATCGTAGAGATGCTGGATGTAGTCCTGTGGAACGGCTTGCCATGCCATTTCCACCTGGCGCCTCAGTTGGACCAGCGTTCGTGCTGGACGTGCAGACCGCGTGAGACGATGCTTCATCCAGTCCCAAACATGCTCAATGGGGGACAGATCCGGAGATCTTGCTGGCCAGGGTAGTTGACGTACACCTTCTAGAGCACGTTGGGTGGCACGGGATACATGCGGACGTGCATTGTCCTGTTGGAACAGCAAGTTCCCTTGCCGGTCTAGGAATGGTAGAACGATGGGTTCGATGACGGTTTGGATGTACCGTGCACTATTCAGTGTCCCCTCGACGATCACCAGTGGTGTACGGCCAGTGTAGGAGATCGCTCCCCACACCATGATGCCGGGTGTTGGCCCTGTGTGCCTCGGTCGTATGCAGTCCTGATTGTGGCGCTCACCTGCACGGCGCCAAACACGCATACGACCATCATTGGCACCAAGGCAGAAGCGACTCTCATCGCTGAAGACGACACATCTCCATTCGTCCCTCCATTCACACCTGTTGCGACACCACTGGAGGCGGGCTGCACGATGTTGGGGCGTGAGCGGAAGACGGCCTAACGGTGTGCGGGACCGTAGCCCAGCTTCATGGAGACGGTTGCGAATGGTCCTCGCCGATACCCCAGGAGCAACAGTGTCCCTAATTTGCTGGGAAGTGGCGGTGCGGTCCCCTACAGCACTGCGTAGGATCCTATGGTCTTGGCGTGCATCCGTGCGTCGCTGCGGTCCGGTCCCAGGTCGACGGGCACGTGAACCTTCCGCCGACCACTGGCGACAACATCGATGTACTGTGGAGACCTCACGCCCCACGTGTTGAGCAATTCGGCGGTACGTCCACCCGGCCTCCCGCATGCCCACTATACGCCCTCGCTCAAAGTCCGTCAACTGCACATACGGTTCACGTCCACGCTGTCGCGGCATGCTACCAGTGTTAAAGACTGCGATGGAGTTCCGTATGCCACGGCAAACTGGCTGACACTGACGGCGGCGGTGCACAAATGCTGCGCAGCTAGCGCCATTCGACGGCCAACACCACGGTTCCTGGTGTGTCCGCTGTGCCGTGCGTGTGATCATTGCTTGTAAAGCCCTCTCGCAGTGTCCGGAGCAAGTATGGTGGGTCTGACACTCCATTTCCAGGAGTGTAATAAATGAATGGGAGCCAAACGTAACTGTTGTGTCGGTAGCTGGGCCGACACCGTGAAGTTGAGATGGCTGAAAAGGCAAGCTAGACTAACGCTGTAGCCGATAGGGCACGCAAGGCTAACGCTGACGGGCGTGAAGTCTGGAACATGAGAACTTATAAATGAATAAGAAGAAAAGTATGTAGATGCTTATTACTTATCTTTTTATTAGTCCTTGGAATACATCTCTCTTGAATACTCGTAAGCTATAGGCACTGATACAAATGGCGCCTTGCTAGTTCGTAGCCATTAACTCAGCTGATGGCTATTCTGTCTCTTGGCTAATGAGAGAGAAAGGCTTCGTACATCTGGTCGGTAGCTAGGTTCTCGTACAACTGGGGCGAGTGCTCGCTCGTATCACGAGACCTGCCTTGGTGGTGGCGCTAGGTCTGCGATTACACAGTGGCGACACGCGGGTCCGACATGTACTAAATGGACCGCGGCCGATTTAAGCTACCACCTAGCAAGTGTGGTGTCTGGCGGTGACACCACAGTAACCTCCCTAGCAATTAAATTTAATGACAACAAAAGTGAGAATCGCAATCTGACTCAAATATAAGTTCTTCACAAAAAAATTAAAGTCCATTCAGTGATAAGAAAATCTCAATGATAATGATAATTCAATTAAACCGAAATATCGGTCTTTGGCCCTTGTGCAAAAATCAGAATTAATTTCTTACCTCATTGAAACTGCTTGTCAAATTTCTGCTCTTATTGTTGCGCACGGCTTGGAGGAACTACATTGCAAATAATATATTTTTTTTTAATTTAACTGAAACTTTTCTTTAAGGAAAATGAAGGAAATCGTAATTAAATGAATTTTTTTTGTAAAAATTGCTTTGAAATCAAAATTATTATTGGGGCACTTGTTGGAAATTAGTTACAATAAATAAACTTTACATTATCTGATGATTACCTTCATTAACAATATACCTCATTCAGCATCTCGACCAGAATGCCATGTCGACGCTCGCCGACTGCGTCCCGCTCGCGACCGTGACAGGACTAGACCACTACTGCCGACAGACTACATCACACCACCGCACTGGGCTGCTACTACTGACCGACTGCTCTGCATGACGACTACTAGCGTACTGCTGGACGCAACTGAACTGAGCTACTGCTATCGACAGACTGCACTGGCCTACTGCTACTCGCGTACTGCTCGCAACACTCGCGCGGTCAAGCGCAGACTAACCACGATAAAAGGCTCTCTGGTCAAAGATTTTAACGTGTCTCACCATCGCTGCTACGTTACATACGTGTTTCATAACCCTCCACTGGGGGGGGGCAAAAATTTGGCAGCGATGGTGAGTCATTTGGACTTGCCATCGCAAGAAATTTTTACAATTTACAGAATATTCAAATTTAGTACATAAATTAAATGTTGTGCACATGCACCGAGTACAAAATATATCAGACAAAGACAAAATGTGAGTACAAAACATAGTAGCAAATCAGAAAACTGTATATACAAATTATTTGAAAGGTAACAGAGTGCACACGCACTGAAAAAATTCTTTAGCATATTCAGAACAAATAAACAGACTGACAAAAAAAAAATCATGTTGACAAGTGACATGAGTGCACATGCACTGCAGTTGAGAACATATCAGTAAATGATGAAATGTATATACAATGAGTAACAAATGATATAAGTGCATACGCACTGAAGTATTGAATATACAGAATGAGTACGAATCATATTGAAAATGAGAAAAGTGCACAGGCACTGAAGTTCAGTAGAAAACATATTAACACCTAACATAAGTGCACATGTACTGTAGTTCTGAACATATCATCAAAATAAAAAATGTATATACAATATAAAAGACAAGAGTGCACATATACTGTACTTCAGAACAAATCGAAAAAATGTCTTAGGCATTTTCGCAATAAATAAACATAATAGCAAAAAATCATGTCGACCAGTGACATAAGTGTACTCGCACTGGAGTTCAGCAAATCTAAAAAAATGTATAGCCCATGAACATAAATGATGTTAACCAAAAAAATGATTTTCACTATGTGACAAGAATTAGGATAGGAAAGGGAAGGATTGCATCATGGTTGTAGCACTTTAGATTGCACACAGCTGTTCTGAAAGTCCATATCTTTCCACAGAAGTACAACACCAAGTGACACAACTTGAAGTTCTTTTCCCATCAGAATTTATCAGCGTAGCCAAGACACTGAACTGTCGTAGTAATATTCCATGTTTTCATTTTGGCAGTACATTAGGTACACCAAACAGTGGGACCATAATAACGTCTTCATCGCTCACGGTGGTGGACAGCATGTCGTGTCAACACCACGCTCTTACAAGGCACACCAACGTAGAATTAGTGCAAAACCAAAGATAGTGCTCCACGATCACTAGGATAGACAGGAAAACTGGACATTGCAGTAATTCAGGGTAGTTAGCTCATAAGGTGAAGGACATTATGTCACATACCATTCTTCATTAGTAGTTTGCGGCATTCATAGCCCAGTTATTGAACATTTCTGTGCCAAGTATGTAGTATTACAGAAAAATGTTCATTAATTGTTTTACATAGAATCAGTAACCTTCTTTTCCTAGTTACAAAGCATTATGAAATAATCACATTCTTTTCCAGTTACAAAGTATAGCATAGTTAATTAATCATTTGTCATTCCAATATAGTAAGAATCATTAGCCTTCTCCTAATTACAAAGCATTATGAAACAATCGCGTTCTTTTCCAGTTACAAATTATGGCATAGTTAATTAATCATTTGTCATTTCAATATAGTAAGAATCATTAGCTTTTTCCTAATTACAAAGCATTATGAAACAATCACATTCTTTTCCAGTTACAAAGTATCAACATTGAAAACAAGAGCTAATTAATGGCAAAATTAATAACATAATTCATTGAGTGACATTAATTATTGGCACTCAGTGGCCAGCAAGTATTGAATAGAATAAAACATGCAGTATTATTCAAATCACTACGAAGTCATTATTAAAAATCAGTTAATTACAGTCATAGCATTAATAATCATGGCCATTATAAGTAGTCTCATTACAATAAACAGTGGCAGTCCTTGGCCAGTTACAAAGCATTATTTTATATATATATTTTTTGTATCATTAAGAAGTCATTACTGAAGTGACATACTATTCAGAGTTGATCAGTATTATTCAGAATTATCATAAACTAGTGACATTATGTGGGACTGGTAATACCTCTTTTAGCAATGCATTGCGTTGGGATCGATAATTAATTGCTGAGGCATAACAATATTTGCTTTTGACCTATTGCTGCAAATGAGGATAGGTAACGTCATTCGTCATGAGTCAGCTGTAGCAAGGTTATGTAACAAGGCAGTATATGTGATCACATTTATAAATGATAAACACAAATGGGTAAAAAATAAAAATGCAAGTACTAGAACAGGTATAATAAGTAACAGGTTTAGTAAGTATCATGAAAAGCTTCTCCTGGAAAAAATACAAAATGGATTATTGACCTGAAAGAAGAAACGCACACTATGCTGAAAAGTAGTGAACTTCGAATTAACAGGTAGTGAAATGTGTATAAAAATGTGTTCCATAGCTGTCCTTTCCAAAACTTTCCGTCATCCTACTATGCAATATAACACCTGCTGTCAAAACAAACTGCAACAAATACTTAAATAACTACATAGCATAAATACATAACTTCAACATTATCCTCATCTGTAAAGAAAAAACTTCATTATCAATCACTTCATTATCCATATTATCATAACTTCATTATTATCATCACCTGTAAAGAAAAACTTCATTATTCATAACAGCATATTCTTCATCATTATTCGTCAGCATTCATTATCATCTGCAAAAAATCACTTCATTACTCATTATACAACTATTCCTTATCTCTAGCATATTTCATCACTAAAACTAAGATGTGTAGTTCTGTCTGACAGCCTGCATCAATCACCTTGTATTCTGAAAGAAAAAATTAGTTAAGACTGCTATTCTACGATGAGTATAGTATATTCTTGTTAATGCCTGCCAATCCTGATCCATTTACTCTTCCCCATAAAGTTATTGCATCTTCTTTCGTTTATTCCGTAGGTGAAATTCCCATTTCTGTTGGATTTATTTCTTACACGCATCATTTCTTTCTGAAATTGATGAACAAAGATTAATGTCTTGCATTTAAATCATATACCCACTAGATAATGACTGGTTTATGGTAACATAATTAACCATACAGCATAACATGACAGAAAACGTAATATGTCAAAGACATTGACAGTGTTCAGATGCAAAAATGTACACAGAATAATACAATGCAGCAGCAAAAAAAGTAAAACAGTCACGATGTTGAGATATCATAGGGCAAAAAAATGTCAAAGTCGACTGGTGTGTTATATCTTAACTATTTCATAGTGCATACAAACAAAACTGGAATACAATCATACATAGAAAGTAGAAAATGTGCACGGTCTGATGTGTAACGACTAGAAAAGCGACCTGCTAACCTTACCTTGCCGGGCACTTGCCAAGAAAAAATACGATAATCATCAGTAATTAGTCAGGTGAATATAATTGCATTAGTAAATGGCATCATAGTGTGTTGAATCATACAGTATCTTCATTCAATAAAGGGTTTAATATTTGACCAATGGTGGTTGCCTTTCGATTTTCTGGTTCTCAAAGTTTCGACGTGTACAACATTGGGGTGAGGGATGCTGCGAATCCGATATGGACCTGCGTATAGAAGTTCAAATTTACTGCACTTACCTTTTAATTTACTGGATAAATAGTGTGTACGTACTAATATTTTCTGTCCAACGTGAAAGTCGCGGCGTGTACAAACCTGTTTTTGCTGTCTTCTCCGGCGCTCTGCGGCACGTTTGATGTTGTTCAGCGCAATGTCAATTATTTCGTGGTGTCTTAGTCGACGACATTTAGGGAAGTTTACTAATTCTTTAATTTTGTTTGGTGGTTCAACGTTTTTCAGTATAACAGACGAAGATAGCATAGTGGATTCATTTGGAATGGAATTAATTACATCATGGAATGAGAGTATGTGTGTATCCCAATCAATATGTCTTTTGTGGCAGTATATTCGGCACAGCTTACCAATTTCTTTCATTAACCGTTCACAAGGGTTCGAAGAAGCATGGTACTTGGATATATAAATCGGAGAAATGTTTCTAGCTCGTAACATGCGTGTCCATACGCCACATCGAAATTGTGATCCATTGTCAGAAATTACTTTCATCACATGCCCTACATGAAATAGAAAATGTTTTACAAATGCTTTCGAAACAGTTTTAGCAGTAGCTTTGCGTAACGGAGTGAAAGTAACAAATTTTGAAGTGAGCTCAACAGCGACAAAGATGTAGCAAAAACCTCTGTTAGTTCTCGGAATCGGACCAAAAATGTCTACAGCGGCCATGTGTCTTAATTTAACAGGTACAATGGGATATAAAGGAGGAATATGTGAAGTGGTGTCAGATTTAGCTTTCTGGCAAATTTTACAAGACGCTAAAACTCGTCGTATACGTTTCTCCATGTTGGTAAAATAACAGTTCTGTCTCAGTATAAGAAAACATTTTCGTGCTCCGTAATGTGCGTAACTTAAATGAGTGTACCAAATTAATTTGTTAACCAGTTCGTCAGGAATGCATAATAACCAATTGTTGCTGTCAGGATGAGAGCGGCGAAACAGAATGTCATTGCGTACAGTGTAGTGGTTTCTAATCGTAACATTATTCCTATCTTGCCAAAGGTGTTTAATTTCTTTCCACACGTTGTCTTTATTTTGCTCTTGTGCTATGTCCTGTAATGACGATGAAATAAAGTTTTCAAATGCAACTTGCTGAATGTACATGACACTGAAATTTGTTTTGCAGAAGTTGGTTGCTACGTCTTGCTGATTGTTGCTGAGAGAACGCGATAGTGCGTCTGCTATAACATTTTGTGTGCCGGGAATGTGAACTATTGTAAAATTAAATTCCTGTAAATAAAGTTTCCATCTACTTAATCTGTCGTGAGTAAATGTAGCTGAAAGCAAAAATTGTATAGCTCTATGGTCTGTGTAAACGGTAGTATGTCTGCCATAAAGAAAGTGCCGAAATCTCGTAAAAGCCCATACAACACTTAATGTTTCAAGTTCTGTAACAGAATAATTACGTTCAGCAGGTGACAGAATGCGACTTGCAAATGCGATGTTTTTAATTACTGTAGAGCCATCTTCTTCAATTTCCTGGAAAATGTGTACGCCTAAAGCGGTATTGGAACTGTCGGTGGCAATGGAAAAATTTCTAGTAAGGTCTGGGTGCGATAAAAGTGGTGCATTCAACAGAGCATGTTTCAGGTTCATGAATTCAGAATGTGCTTGCTTATCCCAAGACCAAATAGTGTTTTTACCTGTTAATTGACATAATCTGGGTGTGTCTAAAGCAGAGTGATGAATAAATTTACGAAAAAAGTTAATTAAGCCCAAAAACCTGCGTAATTGCTTCTTTGTCGTAGGAACAGTAATGTCACGTAGAGCTTGAAGTTTTTCCGGATCAGGTGCAATGCCTTCTGCTGAAATTACGTGTCCAAGAAATTTTATAGAAGTTTTGCCCAAGTGCGATTTACTAAGGTTAACTGTAAGTCTTTGTGCATGAAAAGTTTGTAACAGTTGTTCAAGAATAAGATTGTGTTCACACCAGTTAGCTTCTGCGATAAGAATATCGTCTACATACGTCGTAATTCTGTCTCTAAGTTCTGTCGGAAGTATTGTGTTCAAACCGCGAATAAAAGCTGCAGAAGAAATAGTTAACCCGAACGGTAATTTGCAAAACTGATAACAGTCGCCAAAACAGAGAAAAGCTGTATATTTTCTGCAGTTCGGATGAAGTTGAATTTGCCAAAATCCCGATTTCAAATCTAGTGTAGAATAAATAGCAGTACCATGAAATTTCTGTAAAAGTTCCTCTAGTGTCTGTGGTCGATCTGTTTCATTAATAATAATGTCATTAATGTGACGTGAATCAAGTACAAGGCGAAGTGAGCCATCTTTTTTCTTAACAATATGCAACGGAATGAGATTTTCACTCTGCAGCGGAGGGTGCGCTGATATGAAACTTCCTGGCAGATTAAAACTGTGTGCCCGACCGAGACTCGAACTCGGGACCTTTGCCTCACGCGGG
Source organism: Schistocerca serialis cubense (assembly GCF_023864345.2). Taxonomy (NCBI): domain Eukaryota; kingdom Metazoa; phylum Arthropoda; class Insecta; order Orthoptera; family Acrididae; genus Schistocerca; species Schistocerca serialis. The sequence goes on from NC_064646.1 coordinate 243,910,718, forward strand.
CAAGTGCTCTACCATCTGAGCTACCGAAGCACGACTCACGCACGGGACTCACAGCTTTACTTCTGCCAGTACCTCGTCTCCTACCTTCCAAACTTTACAGAAGCTCTCCTGCGAACCTTGCAGAACTAGCACTCCTGAAAGAAAGGATATTGCGGAGACATGGCTTAGCCACAGCCTGGGGGATGTTTCCAGAATGAGATTTTCACTCTGCAGCGGAGGCAAAGGTCCCGAGTTCGAGTCTCGGTCGGGCACACAGTTTTAATCTGCCAGGAAGTTTCAATATGCAACGGGTTTATGTACGGACTAACTGCCGGCTCTATAATTCCTTGGTCAAGCATATCCTGCAATTCTTTTTTAACCTGTTCTCTGTGAATATATGGAATGGGATAATGCTTTGCTTTAAATGTGTCGTGCTGTTTGACTTGAAATTCATACATAAAGCCGGACATGGTACCAGGAATGTTGTCAAAAACTGGAGCTTGCTGTAAAAGAATTTTGTGTAAGTGCGTTCGTTCGTCGTCTGTAGTTGCACTACTTTGTCTAACTTTATCGGAAATCATTTGCATTACGTCGTAGTCAGCTTCGTCTGGAGTATTATAGGTGTGTACGTACGTATCCGTGAACAATGTGGGATTACAGTCTATGTTATGTGACGCGGAAATGACCTCTGTGCGATTAATTGTTTGCTCTTCCGCAGATAGTGAGTGCTGAAATTCTATAGCAAATTGTATATTTTCATCCTTCACCATTAAATAAGAATTCTGAAAATCAATAACTGCGTCGTGTTGTACCAGAAAATTCGTACCTAAAATTACGTCTGTTGTCAATAAAGGAACAATCCAAAAATTTGAGTGGAAGGTATGACCTGCAATACAAAATGATAAATGCGTCTGTAATTTAACGTCTACTCCTTTACTCGGTACTGCTCCCTTCAGTTTTGTTTTGCCTAAAGGTAATGTCGGATAAGTATTCTCTTTGTTGCACTCGTTGAAAGTCTCCTCATTTATTACTGATATAGGTGATCCGGAATCAATTACCGCTGAAAATTTCGATGAACCAATTTTAATTTCGATGACAGGATGTGAAATAGTTTTCTGAACAAATGGTCTTTCCTGCAAGAGAGTGTCTCTGATATCGTCAAAAGTAATTACATTTTCGTGAACAACATTTTGCGTGTCTGAAGTAGTGCTTGTATTATTGGAAGATGCGATCTGTACAGTATCTAGTCAGATTCTATCTGACGTGTTATTATTATTAGGAGGATTCTGTGGCATTTCTACTATTTGAACTGTTCTATTACTTCTTCCAGACGTGTTACGCTCTGGATGGTACCTACTGTCGGGTTCATTCGTGAGAATATGTTCTTGCGTATAATTTTGCTGTTGGTGAGACCGACTGTTATTATATGTACGCTGATAATTGTGCTCATCGTTTTTACGTCTGTCGTAATAGTCATTCCTATACGGTGCATTACGATAGGAATTGAAATACTGTCTTCTTTGTACGTAGTTGTTTCCTTGCTGCCGTACGTTACTATTTCTTGTATCAGGGACTATACGTGCACGCGGCGAAACATTAAAGCCTGGTTGACCTTGTGCATTCCATTGTTGGTTAGGTATGCTAACCGGCTGGTTTTGACGTTGTTGTTGTGAAACACCTCTATTGTTACTAAAGTGTGGTTCCTGTTACTGAAAATTTTGACGATATTGATAATTAGAATTTTGGCTGTTATTAGAGTTTTGGTAGTTGTCGTTCCTAAAGCGTCTGTTATCTTTCCTATTGAAATTACGTGTCTGATCATAATTGCTGTACTTTTGTTGACCTTGGTTATTATAAGAAAAATTTTTGTTTACAAAAGAATAATCAGATTGTTGTACTTCCAAGAGCTGTAAAAGATCTCTGAATGCTGAAATGTTTTCCTTTTGCTGCCCCGTTAGAAGTGACACTCGTAATGACAGTGGTAATTTGGAAATGCATAATTGTATAAGTGCAGATTCACTGTACGGTTCACTTAGGTACTGGTTTTGTTGGACCATATGCTCAAAAAATTGCGTCACACTCGGAAAATTTGAGTTCTCGTAATTCGGCAAACTAATTAACTGATCTTTAATTCCGCGCTGTGTCGTCTTCGACCAATACGCAGATAGAAAAGCATTCTGAAATTCCTCTACTGAGTAGCATTGCCTCGCGATCGGTCTCATACGCGTTGCCGGTTCGCCTTCCAAAAAACTGCAAATAAATTCAAGTTTATGCGTTACAGGCCAAGTCGGTGGAAGAGCAAAGCTAAATTGTTGAACCCAATCCAGTGGGTGAATCTGCGTTCTATCGTTTTTAAAAACTTTAAACTTTCTCACTGACAGAAAATGTTTGTAATCGAAATTATCATCTCTGTGTGATGGAACAGGTTCAGGATCGTAAGAGAATCCATTGAACTGTGGTTGTTCGGAATCTAAGTCCCGTACTCTCTGTAGATTACCCAAATTACACGCGTTGCGCGAGTCTGACAGATATTCGCGAAGTGGCGTCTGCTGTGATGTGTTATTAACTGAAATACTTTTCATTTCTGTTACTTCTTGTTGTAAACTCGATAACTTTCTACGCAACGTGTTATTAGACGAATCGATCTCATTAATTGTCTGCTGTAAATTTTGAAATTCAGGTGTTTGGTTAAATGAAATCGGTGTAGTATCGTCTGATTTATTATCATTATTACTTTCAATAGCATCAATACGACTGGCTAATTCATCATATTTTTCAGTCAGTATTTTTGCCTGATCATCGGTTTTAGAATCGGACGCATTAATCTGTTTTTGCAACTTACGTGTAGTTTCGCTCAGTTTTTTAACATCAGCTTTGATGACATCGCAATCCTGTGTTAGTTCTAATTGTTCGAATCTGTCGGTCACTGTTTGAATATTTACCGTGTGTGTATCTGTTTTTAATTTAAGATTGGAAATTTCGTCACGTAATTCTGTGTTCGACTGTTTGATGGAATTAATTTCGTCGGACACTGTAGCAATATTATTGTCTACATACGTCTTCGCTTTCGCGAACATTTTACGTTTGTCTTCTTGTCTTTGTGCAGTGATTGTTTCCATGACTTGTCGTTTTACTTTGTTTTGATCCTGAATAAATTTGCAGAAACGCGTATCACTGTTTTGTATGTGAAGATTAAAACGTTCGTCAATCTGAGTATTCTGTTGTTCGAATTTCGCGTCTATCTTTGCGTCCATAGTGCGCGAAAGTTCTACCGTCATTGCTTTAAACTCATCCCGTAATTGTGTAGCTTTTTCAGAGCATTGTTTAGCGACTCCGCTAATTTCGTCTCTGAGTGTTTCTGTTGCGGCTGTCTGCATTTCCCTTAATTCTTGCGCAACAGACTTAATTTCTTCGCTATTTTTTTGTGAACAAGCCTCAATTTCCACGCGCAACTGTTCCTTAGTGTCATGGCACTGCGCGGCAACGGCTCTAATTTGTTCACTAAGCTGTCTGAAATTGTCGTCTAATTTTTCATTAAGCTGTTTGTTCTGTTCCCTAAGTTGTTTGAGATCTTCGGCATTATTGTCAAGTTTTTCATTTAAGTGCTGTTTGAGATTTTCGTTATCTTGTTTGTTCTGTTCTCTAAGTTGTTTGAGATCTTCGGCATTATTGTCAAGTTTTTCATTTAAGTGTTTGAAATTGTTGTCTGCTTTCTCACTTTGCTGTTGTAGCAAACTTCTCATAATTCGTACCAAGTCAAAACTAGCGTTTATATTCTCTGTGCTGTTTAGTGGTGGATCTGGAATTGTCTCGTTTTCTGTAACCATTTGGTTATTCTGAGATTTACAAAAAGGTTTGCCAGTTAAACATACACTGTCAGTCCCTATTTCGGAATTAAATAAATCCGTCGTACTTTGTGTATCCTGTTCATTTTCATTAGACAAATTTGTCTGTACGTTACTTGAATTTTCTAAATCGGGTGTGTTAAGCTGGGCAGCGCTCATTACAATAGAGCGTCCCGCGTCATCGATTGTCGTCAAATCAACAGAGGACATAAGCGAGTTCGTTTGTTCATCATTAAGACAAAAGTCATCATTAGTGGTTGGAATACACTGATTGTTAGTGAACGCAGGATTGACATCATTACACTGCGTGTCACATGTCCTATCGGTAAAGTCGTTTGAGCCGGTAATTTCGTTCGTAATACCTCGCGATACACTATTCACAATCTTTCGCGGCATTTTTACAATAGTCACAAATATTCACAAAACAAATAAGCACAATGCAAAAACAACACACAAATACAACAGAGCAAACGAATTGTCGTTGATCTGTGGAAAGAAAGTCACAAAATTAGTAAAAGCGTAGCGCCAAATCCTAATTATACTTAAGCAAATAAGAGCAGATATCTGACTGTTGTTCAAAAGACTCTCAACGAAATTCGATCCTGAACTGAGTGTCGCCAAGTGTAACCTCTCCACTGAAATTTTAAAGACAGAAATAATAAATGAATGGGAGCCAAACGTAACCTCCCTAGCAATTAAATTTAATGACAACAAAAGTGAGAATCGCAATCTGACTCAAATATAAGTTCTTCACAAAAAAATTAAAGTCCATTCAGTGATAAGAAAATCTCAGTGATAATGATAATTCAATTAAACCGAAATATCGGTCTTTGGCCCTTGTGCAAAAATCAGAATTAATTTCTTACCTCATTGAAACTGCTTGTCAAATTTCTGCTCTTATTGTTGCGCACGGCTTGGAGGAACTGCATTGCAAATAAATTTTATTTTTTTTTTAAATTTAACTGAAACTTTTCTTTAAGGGAAATGAAGGAAATCGTAATTAAATGAATTTTTTTTGTAAAAATTGCTTTGAAATCAAAATTATTATTGGGGCACTTGTTGGAAATTAGTTACAATAAATAAACTTTACATTATCTGATGATTACCTTCATTAACAATATACCTCATTCAGCATCTCGACCAGAATGCCATGTCGACGCTCGCCGACTGCGTCCCGCTCGCGACCGTGACAGGACTAGACCACTACTGCCGACAGACTACATCACACCACCGCACTGGGCTGCTACTACTGACCGACTGCTCTGCATGACGACTACTAGCGTACTGCTGGACGCAACTGAACTGAGCTACTGCTATCGACAGACTGCACTGGCCTACTGCTACTCGCGTACTGCTCGCAACACTCGCGCGGTCAAGCGCAGACTAACCACGATAAAAGGCTCTCTGGTCAAAGATTTTAACGTGTCTCACCATCGCTGCTACGTTACATACGTGTTTCAAGCTTGCGACGTCGGGATATCTACCTGAGCTGTCGTTGTCACTCCATTCTGATAAGAACAACCCTATCACTGAACTGCTCACATTCTTACAATCGGTGTCCTACCCTCCCATGCCGGCCGCGATGGCCGTTCGGTTCTAGGCGCTCCAGTCCGGAGCCGCGCTGCTGCTACGGTCGCAGGTTCGAATCCTGCCTCGGACATGGGTGTTAGGTTTAAGTAGTTCTAAGTTCTAGGGGACTGATGACCACAGCAGTTGAGTCCCATAGTGCTCAGAGCCATTTGAACCTACCCTCCCATTCATAACAAATCCTACTCCCTTTATACCATTTTCGGCTGATGTTGATATTACCCTATACTCATATGACCAGAAGTCCTTACCTTCTTTCTGTTTCGCTTACTGACCCCTACTATATCTAGACTGAGCCTTTGCATTTCCCTTTTCAGATTTTCTAGCTTCCCTACCACGTTCAAGCTTCCGACATTCCACGCCACGACTCTTAGAACGTTATCACTTCGTTGGCTATTCAGTCTTTTTCTCATGGTCACCTTCCCCTTGGCAGGCCCTTCCCAGAGATCCGAATGGTGGACTATTCCGAAATCTTTCACCAATGGAGAGATTATCAAGACGCTTTTCGAATTACGTGCCACACATGTCCGGTGAATGCACATTATGTGTCTTTAGTGCAGTGGTTTTCATTGCCTTCTGCATCCTCATGCCGTTGCTCAATGCTGATTCTTCTGCCTTCAGGAGCACTTTCCCACCCCTAGGACAAGAGAGTGCCCTGAACCTCTGTCCGCTCCTCCGCCCTCTTTGGCAAGGCCGTTGGCAAAATGAGGGTTACTTCTTACATTGGATGTCTTCTTATTCTGTTTAAATGTGTACATTTCTTTGTGAGTGTGGTCCTGCCATTGCACCGCACTGGCCTGCTGGTTAAAGCCTCTGCAGGTTTATCTGATTTCAGGCGTACTTCAGTCTAGCTCAGAACCCTTTTTTTTATAAATATGATGCAAAAAGAAAATTTTAAGATAATCTGAACATGTCCCACGACGGTGAAACACTTTGTTCATATAACATTAAACTCCAACCAAGACTGTTTTTAATTCAAATATTCTACATACGGTTCCTGTATCAGACGGGCTAATGAAGAGGAACATGTTTTACGAGGCAATTTATTAAGGAACGTTAGTGACGAGTGCGAACAGGGGCGATTCTAGAAGTCGGTCAGGAAGGGGGGGGGCTAATGGGGGGAGGCAGGGAGGGGGTTTGGGGGAATGGAATATCGCTTAACAAAAGGAGAGTTGGGATCCTCCACCGACAAATTGGTAAAATTTGGTGTTGATTAAAGTAGTTGGAGTTCAGGGAAAAAATGTGTATTAATAAATAATAAAACGCCCATTTTAAGATAAATGATATTTATTGGTTTAAATAATAAGCTATTTGCCGTTCTTATTCTTTTGCTAGAATGTGTTTGAAATACATTGCAACCTATATTCCTACATAATTATAAAACAATGATTGAATCTGTTGGAGTAATATATTCGCTGATTTCTGAAGTCATTTTATCCAGTGTAATATGATACTCCATTGGGCGGGGGGGAGGGGAGGGGGCTATAGCCCCCACAGCCCCCCACCCCCTACTTGCCACCGCCCCTGAGTGCGAACAGCCTTTTCCAGTCGTGAAGCAGAGTAGGTGTGACCTGCTTTTGCACATGACGGACGATCATTTAGCCGCAATTCTGCGAACTGCCACATCAGGTGAAAGCGTGTGAAAGAATTCAAACTGCTCTACGTTTCACATTAAATTATTCATACGTACATTTGTCCTCAGTTTTGTTTAGTGTGACCTGTATTCTCCTGGTGAGCTATCGACTTGTGTGGAGGCAGTGGTGTTGAGCGGTTTGAGAAAGAAGCTGTCGATGTCGTCGACCGTGCTGGTTCAGATACCAGCACGCCTTACTCCATCTTCCGGCACGCCGCACAGCCAAACAATGGCGTCCCCAATAATGAGGTATAACTGTGAAGGCGCGGGAATTGGTAAGTGTTAGTACGTAACTGTCAAAAATGCCATGAGTCCGCATTCTCTGCATTGCAATTCTCCACGATAACCGAATTAATATGAAATTTAGTAGATTTTCTTGTAATGATTAATGAACTTAGTAACCATTATGTTTTCTGTAGACATAGATTTGCCCCACAGATTTTCTCCAATAACAATAATTAAAATAAATTCTCGTGCGACGTAAATTTAACATGTATTAACAAACAAGGCTATGTTGTAGCCTTTCTTAAAATTACTGTTAAACACGATGCCCATTAATATTGTTAAACACACAATCACCGTAGTATCTATGAGTCATCATCTTACACGCTCTATCCAAAGCCTTGGGACATATTGTCCACGTCTAAATTATGGAATACTTACGCAAGTTCAACTTATATGACAAATATCAGTCCTCGATGTTGCTGAGCAACAGTCATATAGTATTTTTTAAAGGAACATACCGCCGTTTATTGTTTGAGTACAGCCCACGTATCAGCCTTTTGTGCCATTTTCAAATATATGATTTTATGTCTTTAACATATATTGCATAACGTAAATGATCTGTTACAAGATGGAGATTTTACATCTGGCATTTCGTCGGGAGCCAATATTCTTCTTAATTTATGGCCAACTTTGAGTTTGACAACATGTTAAGTGTCCTGCAATACATGTTAAAGACATAAAATCAAATAATTGAAAATCACGTAAAAGGCCGAAAGCTGGGTTGTATTTAAATAAACAATAAAAGAGTCATATGATGATGTGTCCCTTTAAAAACTATCACTCTGGCTTTACTGAATACCACAGCTCAAACACTGGATTAAGTAACATAACTAATGATGTGAAATATGCCGTGGACAATGGTGGAGCCATGACATTGACACTACCAGACGTCAGCAAAACTTTTGATACTGTCGACTTTGACATACTACTCAGAAAAATGCGAAGCTAAAATTTTCAGTTTATACATTAAAGTAGACTGAAAGCTGCTTAAAAAAAGACATCAACATGTGACAAAAGTCGGTCCGGAAGTATGTTGTCTAAGGAGTGCCATAGCGATCTGTTTTGGAACCATATTGCGCTCCTTGTAAATCGGTAATATCTCATCGGTAATGTCCTACAAATATCACTTGCATGGTGACAGCCTACAGTTTTACTTAAGTGCCAGACCTGAAGATATCAATACTGTAATCCAAGGCCGCCCCTACACGGGGGCAATGGGGGCCGCACCTCCCCCCCCCCCTCCCCCACTCTCCCGTCCCCCTCCAGCTATTGAGGAAAATTAGTGAAAGGAAAACAGTGTAGTGTAGTCAGGTGTTTTTTTTTTTTTCAAGAAACTGGTGTAAAAGTCGGTACTACGTAGGCTTTTAACTGAGTCGAAAGTATAACAAGCTGCCATTCGTGTTCCAAAATATTAAAAATACTCCATACCCCCAGGTTCTGCCACCCCTCAAATGGACAGAAAATACTTTCATCACATACAGGAACATGTATCCAAAGGATATGATACGTCAACTTGAGCCATAACTCGTTCTACTGAACCTGCACTATTGCTACGAGGGTGAGTCAAATGAAAACCTTAAATTTGTAATAACAGATCGAAATTTCGCGCTGTTATCCTGTAAGTTGGTAAGCGTGCTACAAACAACGTGCAGAATGGCCTGTAGGTGGCAGCATAGTGCACATGCACACATACCGTCGCAGTATCAGTATAAAGATGGCCACCCCACTTGCTACTTGCGCCAGGGAAGAACAGCATTCTGTTATTCGGTTTTTGCGTGGTGATGGTGTGAAACCTATTGGAATTCATCGATGAATGCATCGATGCAAGTTTGTCACCGTAGGAAGTTCGAAAATGGTGTGACTTCAGTGGAAGATGCTCCTCTCCTCGTCCAGGTCAGGCACGAGTTGTGACTCCACAGAATATTGCAGCAGTTGAAGCCATAGTGAAAACCGCCGAGTGACACTGAATGACACTGCAGCATGTTTACAGATTAGTCATAGTTCAGCACACCACATTGTGCATGATGTACTCCAGTTTCACAAAGTGTCTGCAAGATGGGTGCCACGGCAGCTGACTCCTGAAATGAGAGAACGACGTGTTGATGCTTGTGAAGAACTTATTCGGCGCTTTGAACGAGAAGGTGATGGCTTCCTTGCAAGAATCGTTACTGGGGACGAAACCTGGGTTCACTTCCACCAACCGGAAACGAAGAGAGCGAGCAAGGCATGGCGCCATTCCTCATCACCAAAACCAAAGAAGTTTCGAACAGAAGGGAAGGTTATGCTGACTCTCTTTTAGGACAAAAAGGCGTCATATTGGAGCATTACATGCCTAGAGGGACCACTGTCACCAGTGTATCATACACAGATGTCCTAAAAAATCATCTGTGGTCTGCAATGAAATCAAAGCGACGTGGATTTGCTGTCAGCAGGTGTCCTTTTGGAACATGACAATGAAAGGCCCCACACTGCCCGTACAACAGTTGCAACAATCACAGACCTGCATTTTGAATAGGTTTTCAGAAATTACTGCAACCTTTTGCGTGCAACCTTGTCTTGCATTTTGAATGTCTGCCTCATCCACCATACTCACCAGATCTTGCCTCAAGTGATTTCCATATGTTTGGACCACTCAAAGACGCAATGGGAGGAAAGAAGTTTCGTTATGATGAAGAGGTACGCCACATGGTGAATGAGTGGTTGCGCGGACTACCAAAAGAATTTTTTTTCTAAAGGAATTTATGTACTTTGTAAGCGCTGGAGGACTTGCATTGAGCGTGGGGAGCTTTGTACCACTTCCGCACAATAAATAATATTTAAAAAAAATATTTAAGGTTTTCATTTGACTCACCCTCGTATATCATTCAAGTTCATTCAGTGCTTATCTGTTTGTGTTACATTAGGGCTGGAACAACTGTTTCATTATAATAAATGACCTGATAAACGAAATACGTATTGAGATGTAAAAATATTTTTTATTAGCAACAAATGGAATTCTTTCGTATTCTTCACTTCCAGTCAGATCAAGTGACGTAGGAGTTTTGGAAGAGATGTATTGCGTACTATTGCAAGCATTTTTATTATTGAATATCCTATGTAAAACGGCAACTGTTTTAATAACTGAACATTTAAAAGATTTATAGAAGTTAAATATACAATTACTGTGTCGTAGCATGCTGTATTTTTTGTATAAAATTCTCTGATGAGAAAATCAACGACGTTATCAAATAATGTTTAAGAATAGAAGGCTGGTAGTGCAACAAATGTAGGTGAATGAAAATATTACGAAAAAAGGTTCAGCCTTCATCGGAGTTAGACAACACACACACACACAAAGTCCCACGAATTTTAGTTAATGTTAAAAAAACAAGTGGCCCGTGGGGGGATCGAACCCACGACCTTCGCGTTATTAGCACGACGCTCTAACCAACTGAGCTAACGGGCCGTGATACAAACGCTTGGATATTAAAGTACTTGTATACAACATTGACTAATTGTTAATTTATTGGTTTTTGATAGCGATTTGCATTGCTCTTACACTTGTACACGACTGGGAACCTAGCAACGACGGCTCCAACTTCCGCTGCGCAACGCATTGTGACTGACGGATCTGTCGTCAGCGTAAGGTTTTGTACCGTTACGTTTATTTTCGCTTGCTCTTTAGTATGTCATGGCTCATTATGACAGTTGAAAGATGAGCATTAGAAAACGCTTTAGATCTCTATAGGACGAATTCCAGAATGTGTACGCGATATTTCTCAAAGACAGTTTAAACTTCATGTTTTTTACGAGTTAACTGATGAGAGAAAATAAGTAAAAAGAAAACCTTCTTTGAAAAGCAAAAAGATAAGTAACTTTTGGAAAGACCCTTTGCCAAGGGTTTTTTTATAAATAATGAAAAAAAATATTTCAGTGGTTTCATAGTTTTCGACGACGTGATAGGATAAGGCCAGTTTCCCTCATTTCAAAACAATTAACGTAACAGTAATAACTGGTAGCAGCCATCTGCTCTACGTCCCATACACACTCAACAACGCGTTTCGAAAGACAAAATTCTCATCAACAGTTGTCAAACTGAGCTCTTGAAGTTGAAATACTAAAAAGTTCAGCAACACGTTTGCGGCGTGCATAAAACGAAATGGAATAAAACATGTTGAACTGTGGTCCTCATCCTACAATAAATCGTACATTAAAATCGTGGACCCCAGTCGGTAATCGTCCCATTTCAGGTCATACGTCGCACCACGCCGCGTCCGCCTGATCAATTGTGGGCTCCAGAATTAGTGCTAAAATACAACAATCGCTACCTTGCATCTTTAAAAATGGGTAATATTAAATTAACGTAACTCTAACCTAACATAAGAGAGAAAAATTTTAAAGTGCTTAGAGAGACTATAGAGATATATACCACATGTGAATATTTTTTTTACGTAGTTTTGAAGATTAGGGTTTTAAGCGATAATTGTCTGTGACCAAGGAAAAGGTAGTGCTGTGCAGGCTGGCTGCAGATAGTGCTATTCGCGACAACGTCGCTACTTCGGACCTTGAACGTCACAGGCCAACAAACTGAAATCTGATTGTGTAGCTGCATTGCGTTATTTAGGTTCTTGTCAACTGTAGCGTCATTCCGGATTGACTATAAGTAACTGAAATACGTGATCTGCGGGAATCTTACTAATCACAATTACACATTGCATTTTTTGCACTTCAGTACAAGTACCAGACGTAAGGCTTCCTACTTCCCTTCACAGGCGAGAGGCATATCAAACTCTTTGTCTGTTCTTGCAGATGATGTACGAGTGTGACCGAATGTTCTTTCTAATATTGCTTTAACTGCACTTTCATCGTAATTTAATTTATTGAGAAATATGAGCTTAATGTCTATAAAAGTGGCCTTTTACCTGATACACAATCGTTAACAGAGTCTGCATTTCAATGAAGCGCTCAAGTCCGTTGTTGTCTTTCTACTTGTCTTTAGTACGTAGTTCTAAGTTCTAGGGGACTGATGACATCAGATGTTAAGTCCCATAATGCTCAGAGCCATTTGAACCTCTTCAGTGATATTCTCTCAAGATCACTCACAACACAAACTCTCGCCAGCTTTCTGACTTAGCGGAAGATGGTTTCCCTTTTTTCCTGCATCCGGTATAAATCGTCAATACGGTGCCCCTTGAAACACCAAACACTTCGACTCCCTTGGTTACCTAAGCAACTATCATACGAGCACCAACAGTTTTCCCACATTCGAATTCACTTAGTTCCGACATAGTGAGCTCAAACCTACACAGGATACTGTTCTGACCACGACTGAAATTTGCAACATGTTGAAGACATTGCACAGGTGCCGTTAGTGGTCAAATACAAAAGCGCACTCCGCAGGCTTGGCAGGCAACTGCATTTACGTTCAACCAAGCATTTCTCGCGGAGTTTCCATATTTTTGTACAACTCCTGTACAACTGCAAACATGCCTCCACTCCTAATCCACATGGACAGTCATTATTCTTTCACAACTATCAGCGCGCTTCAGTAAATACGAACCAGTGAAAACCACCTAGCTGGTGTAACTGGGGAAGCAACGGAGTCCTGTTTATCATTTGTATCCTACGTATGCTGAAACATAGTATAGCAATTAGTGATACACAGACTCAGTTGTACGCAAAAAAGGTGACTTCTGATCATTGGTTGGATACTACAAAAATGTATCAAAGGAGATTGCTTCCAACTCAAGCGACTCATCCTCGAATATTGCTTAAGTACAAGACAGTACTAACTGGAGATAGTGAATGCATACAAAGAAGAACAGCACTAATGGTCACATATTTCTTTTTGACTCCCGCTACGTATAGCTCCTGTAGAGACCATGAAGACAACATTAGGTTAAGTACAGAGTGAGCAGAGATGCACACATCACAAAAAGTTTTGCATCACCTCGGTCCCGAGAGTTCCGCAACCTGTACTGATAATTGTAACAGAGATCATCACAAACATCATTTCCGCCCTTTTTATTGCTCATGAAAACCACACATTGCATATTGTACCACCATATAGCAAGACCTTTATTGCTCATGAAAACCACACATTGCATATTGTACCACCACACAGCGAGACTTATAGAGGTGGTGGTCCACATTGCTGTACACACCAGTACCTCTAATACCCGGTAACACGTCCTCTTGCATTGATGCATGCCTGTATTCGTCGTGGCATACTATCCACAAGCTCATCAAGGCACTGTTGTTCCAGATTGTCCCACTCCTTAACGGAGATTCGGCGTAGATCCCTCAGAGTGGTTGGTGGGTCACGTCGTCCATAAACAGCCCTTTTCAACCTATCCCAGGCATGTTCGATAGGGTTCATGTCTGGAGAACATACTGGCCACTCCAGTCGAGCGATGTGCACGATGGGGGCGCGAATTGTCGTCCATGGAGACGAATGTCTCGCCAAAATGCTGCCTATATGGTTCCACTATCGGACGGAGGATGGCATTCACGTATCGTACACAAGTTACGGCACCTTCCACGACTACCAGTGGCGTACGTCGGCCCCACATAATGCCATCCCAAAACAGCAGAGAACCTCCACCTTGCTGCACTCGCTGGACAGTGTGTCTATGGCGTTCAGCCTGACCGGGTTGTCTCCAAACACGTCTCCGACGACTGTGTCTGCAGGCATATGCGACACCCATCGGTGAAGAGAACGTGATGCCATTCCTGAGCGGTCCATTCGGCATGTTGTTGGGCCCATCTGTACCGCTCTGCATGGTGTCGTGGTTGCAAAGATGGACCTCGCCATGGACGTCGGGAGTGAAGTTGCGCATTATGCAGCCTATTGCGCACAGTTGGAGTCGTAACACGACGTCCTGTGCATTCATGGTGGTGTTGCTGTCAGGGTTCCTCCGAGTCATAATCCGTAGGTAGCGGTCATCCACAGTGGTAATAGCCCTTACGCCGCCTGAGCGAGGCACGTCGTCGCAGTTCCTGTTTCTCTGTATCTCCTCCATGTCCGAAAATCATCGCTTTGGTTCACTCCGAAACGCCTGGACACTTCCTTAGTTGAGATCCCTTCCTGGCACGAAGTAACAATGCGGACGCGATCGAATCTCGGTATTGGCCGTCTAGGCATGGTTGAACTACAGACGAGCTGCGTACCTCCTTCCTAGTGGAATAACTGGAACTGATCGGCTGTCGGACCCCCTCCGTTTAATAGACGCTGTTCATGCATGATTGTTCACATTTTGCGCGGGTTTAGTGACATCTCTGAACAGTCGAAGGGACTGTCTCTGTGATACAATATTCACAGTCAATGTCTATCTTCAGGAGTTCTGGGAACCGGGGGGATGCAAAACTTTTTTTTGATGTGTGTATTTAAACACTTTTTCTTCGTGCGGTCTTTGCGCGAATGGAACGGGCATGAACCGTGTAAGTGGTAAATAAGAAGTACCTTCTACTACGCATGTCACTGTGGTTTTAGGTGTACGGATGCAGATGTAATTTATACCTTCACCTAAAAGTTTTCCTAATTGTTGACCTTCACGATGGATTTTGCGGAATATAGTGATTGAATAAATGAAATGAACTAGAGCTAGCAGTCAGTTCAGCTGCATCTAAACATGTTTAGTCTTCATATGCAAAGTTACTGACAACGGTGAAAATAAACATTTCTGCTAAATTGACGACTTCTTGTGCCATTTGCAGTACTGAAACTTCCCAGAACGCTTTCTCGGGGAGCAGAGCCAACACACCATCTGAACTTTCTACTCTTGATCGGTCGCCAAGTTCCTTCGGCAGATGAGAATGCGTTACTCGCTGTTGTCATTTACAGAATCTGGATATAACCCGCAAGAGATTGCTGAAATTTTAGGACAACGGTCATATACAAGAGGGAATTTCTGCACGGCTCAACTGGATATTTCACAAGAAAATCTCAGAAAAAATATTCCCGAATAACAGTATATAGACAGAAATACCGAAGATTCAGTCGTTACCGCAAAACATTCCTTCCGCTCCAACCCCGTAGCATATCCGCTGGCTTGCGATGCGATGCGACGCTTGTGTAATGAGCCGCAACGCAACTAGATGGCTCTGCGATGCTCCCTGTGCCACCGCGCAGTCCCAAGAGCAGTGGAACAGGTAACGAATGCACGCGGCCTTCCCTTCTCTTCGTGGGAACAAATTAATGCGCCGCTTTAAGAACAATTCAAGACGTTGGAACGACGCAAGAAACGTGTTTCTGCTATGTCTGACTAAACAGCTGCAGATGAACTGAGCAATGTAATAAGTCGGCTGTGGAATCTGTGTTTATAATTCGGCCTCAAACTGCGTGGCTCTTTAAAAGGAATACAGTAATCTTGTTTTAGCAGTGAAATTAAAATCCGAGAGCTGAGCGCCAAAATTTTTATCAGGATTCAGTAATGCCAAAAACTCTGCACAAAAGATTTAACGCCGTAATCCCGTCGCTGGAACAACAGTATTACTGACGTAACGGCTCAACAGATATCTCTTATCGGCAAAAACACGTTTTTACGTAAGCAATGGATAGGGTAGCCGTTTTTATTTCCTCGGGTAATAGAGAAACAGGAAAAACTGAACTGCTACACAGCAGCGATTAGTGAATAGAGGAAGTCTGTAAAAATAAGACTGCAGCATTAGATCAAATGAAGCACACGTTCCTTTCTTTCAGTAAATATGTAAATCGGAAGGACTTCATCCCCAGATCCAAAAACTATACGAAATCAATTTTTTTCTATCAGAATCGAGAGAGAGAAAAGACGGAGAAAGTGTTAATTTATTATCCACAATATCGCGCACACTTCTGTAACATTTTTCAAAAAACATGTTCAAATGTGTGTGGATTTCTAAGGGACCAAACTGCTGAGGTCATCGATCCCTAGACTTACACACTACTTAAACTAACTTATGCTAAGAACAACACACAGACACACCCATACCCGAGGGAGGACTCGAACTTCCGGCGGGAGGGACCGCGCAATCCGTGACATGGCGCCTCAAACCACGCGGGTAACCCTGCGCGGCCAACATGTTTCTCTCCCCAAAATGCGGTGGTCACATTTGGAAATACACGGTAGTTTTCCTTAATTTTTTGGGTTAGTTAAAAAACCATTTAGACATTAGTTACAAAAAAATCCGTAACATTCGAAAGCAGATAATTGACAGTGAATAAAGTCAGAAACAAATATACTGGTACACTGATTTCAGCTAAAAAGTGAGAGCAAGAATTCGAATTATATTTTAAAATCAGCAAACCCTACTGTAATTAGCAACATTTTATATATTCTTGGATATGAAGTGGGCAATAGTGACTTCATAGATGATATATGAGTAACTAGGGAGCGGAGATCCCATATATTTTGTGTAGGCATTTTATGTCTGCTTGTGATTGGTCATGAAAATCACAACATGGATGGACTAAAGATGTACAGAAAAAAAGGAACCAGCAAAATTCTTATAGCTGTCCGGGAAATCGCGAGGTGTGAGATCGAACTCATGACTTGAGAGTTTTTCTTTCTTCACATGTTGTGGAAAAAATCCTCTGCGAAGTATGGGCCGTGCATTGTTAGTATGTTTGATGTCGGTGAGTGTGAACAGAGTGTGTAAAGTTATAGTGGCGTGAGTGATTGTTACAGAGAAGGGAAGGAGTGATCTCTATGCGCTCATTTTAAATGAACCGCGGAAATTTTTGTTAATTATGGTAGCGTAGGCTTACTGTCTACGCCGGTGAACAATCAAGTTATCACCTCTGCTCCACTTGTTGGCCACATGCTGGGTAGTGAATATTCTTCCAACACTAAGCTAAGGTGTGACAAAATGTTAACAATAACGCCTCCAGAGGTTACAATAGAAAGCGCGTCATACGAGACGTAAACACGCCACCGCTCTCTGTTCACAGATTATTTTCGGAATTCCGACTCGGAAGTTCAGAACCCAAATGTCATGGCAGTCTGATATCCGGAACAAATAAAGAAACAAACACAGTGACGGAAGCGATCACTTACCAAGACCACTGTTAAAAATGCTTTGAACGGATGCTGTTGAAAGTGTTTAGATCGATTTCCAACCCGAGACGATTAAAGTTTTGCACAGTTTCTCCTTGTAAGATAGTATCTTTGGTAGAAACAAGCGGGAATTCACCCCAGGGCTTGTGTTATCAGACGTTAAATGCTGAATGAAAACAAGCTTTCGGACTCAGACTGAAACAAAGCACGTTCACAAACAGCTGCTAAAGGAATTTGCGTAACGTTACAGTCACAGCCCGACGAATGGGGCTTTGCGTTGTGTGTGCTGCGTAGGCAAACAGGTGTAAATTTTCAAGTACTTGTGCCAAAGTAAACTGAAGCATTAAGTATGACGCTACAAACCCAAGTGTGGGCCCAGTGTTAGAGGGAGTTGCGCTTCGTACAGTCGTGTTCATGTCCAAAATACAGGAGTGACTTCAAGCCGCGTAGGATGCTAGGGAACATTCTGGCCAACTCACGTAAAAATCCATTCAGCAGGTGAAGGATCGCTTTATTGATCACAAATTATGCATGACGCGTTTCGGAATTATTTCCATCTTCAGAAATCCAAATGCAAAGGTAACACGAGGACAAAAGCTTTACCAAAAATGGTTCAAATGGCTCTGAGCACTATGGGACTTAACTTCTGAGGTCATCAGTCCCCTAGAACTTAGAACTACTTAAACCTAACTAACCTAAGGACATCACACACATCCATGCCCCAGGCAGGATTCGAACCTGCGAGCGTAGCGGTCGCTCGGTTCCAGACTGTAGCGCCTAGAACCGCTCGAAAAGCTTTATCAGTTGTTATGTGTAACATGAAGTCACAAACTGTCCGCTACCTTTCCATCTTCAGAAATTCAAGTGCAAAGGTAGCCCAAGGACAAGATCGTTACCAGTAATGTACGTAACATGAGATGACTATGTTCACAACTGGTGACGACCTCTCCTTGTACTGCCTTTGCATTTGTATTCCTGAAGACGGAAGTAATTCCTAAACCCCTCATGCATACATTGTGATCAAGGCATTCTTCACTTGCTGTATGACTTTTTCGAGACCTAACCAGTCTAACTACGGATCTACGCATATTTGCAAAATTATGTTTTGTTACTTGGCATCGCAAACACTAGCAGTGGTCTGTAGAAGAGTATATCTACAGAGAGAGTTATGGACTACGATTACTTGCTTTTAACGTTAGTTCAGGATTAGAAGAAAAGGCGCAGTCACGTTGCAAAATACAATGGTTAGTGCTGCCAGTACGTTACAATAAAATAAGACGGCCCTGTGTACAAAAAGAAGGAAGTACACGATGAGGTGCTGAGTAGAATTAGGACGTCATCTTCAGAGCAAAAGAAGAAACATATTTTTGCAGAGTAAGTAATCCTACACTCTTTATAACATTCCCGTCTTCGGAGAATGAATACAAGAGAGAAAGTACAGGAGTGTGCTGAAAAGCAATACCTCCGAATTTTTTTATTCTGTTCTCAATATCGCTTGAGGTGTTACAAGACATGCATATTGCTCGGTCGACTTTCCCGCTTCCCTGGTTCAAGTCGCAATCGTTTACAGCTAGAGGACTCCGTATTGTATAGTGTAATAACCTAGCAATGTTGGTGTGTGAGAGACTGTCAGAAAACTGAAAGCACGAATTCGAAGGGTTCGTCCACAGATGGGGCATGACAATACCAGAGCTCAGACATCTTCAACAATCCGACTCCTTGGATTCACTGTCATGGATCATTCTCCGTTCCCCACTTAGTCTTCTCCGATTTTGATCTGTTTCCAAAACTCCTTCGAAGACTTTATTTTGATAGTGACGTAGCGGTGGAAGCAGAGGTATGGTTGTGGCTCCTTGAATAAAGTAAAACGTTCTACAGTGATGGCATCAACAAACTGGTCTCTCGTTGGGACTAACGTGTTCGTCGGCAGGGTGATAATGTTGAGAAATGAATATATAGACATGAAGAATGAAGGTGTAGAACGTTAGTAAGGTTCCTTCCATTCAAAAAGCATTAAGAGTTTTCACATAAAAAAGTTCGGAGGCATTACTCTTCAGCAAGCCCTCATAACGAAACGCCCTTGGCGGTCTACAAGTACTTCTACTTTACACAATTTTATAGACAATTTGTTCGCATCTTAGAGCTGTATAAGCTGCATTGTCGTGTTTGTGAGGGGGAAGGAAGAGTGGGGTTTAGCGTACTGTAGACGGCGCGGTCGTTAGATACAAAGTGCAAGCTCGAGTTTGGGAAGGATGGAGAATGGTATCGGCCGTGCCCTTTCAGGGGAAACATCCCAGTAATCGCTTTTACTGATTTAGGGAACTCATGGAAGACCCAAATCCGAATGGCCGGAGGCAGATTTAAACCGGCGTCCTCCAGAATGCGAGTCCAGTATGCAATCTCTGTGCCACTCGCTCGTTCATATTTGTAAGACATCGATGAACTACAGAACTATTCCTCTACCTTGGAATAATAACGATCGCTCTATATAGAACTAACAGAATTGTAAAATGATCGTGGTCCACACTTTTCCATCTAAACTAGTCCAACTGAATGAAAACGTTTGTGTGACCTTATCTTGGCACACGCATGAGTGAATCTTTAAGTGTAAGTCATTACAGCCTAGTCAACAATTCCCATAACCACAACATCCTCTCCGTCTGTAATGGTCTAATTTTCTTCCTTCTCTTATATGGCAGTAACTGAAGGTACTGAGAAAACAGAACGTAGAACAGAATGAAATTTTCACTCTGCAGCGGAGTGTACACTGTTGTGAAACTTCCCGGCACATTAAAAGTGTTTGCCAGACGGAGATTCGAACTCGCTACCTTCGCCTTTCACTGACAAGTGCTCTACCGAATGAGTTTCCCAAGTACAACCCGGGACCCATCGTTACAGACTTGCTTCCGCCAGCACCTCGTCTCCTACCTTACAAACTTCACAGAAACTCTACTACTAACCTTCAAGACTAGCACTCCTGGAAGAAAGGATACAGAGGAGACGTGGCTTAGCCACAGCCTGGGTGAAATTTCTCGAATGAAATTTTCCCTCTACAACGGACTGTGCGCTGATATGAAACTTTGCGGCAAATTAAAACCGTTTGTCGGACCGAGACTCGAACTCGAGACTTTTGCCATTCGCGGGCAGGTGCTAGGCTCCCCGACTACGAGGAGGATTGTCTATTCAATAATTATAGGATTATTCCCTTATATTTTTACTAGATCAAGACATTTAGCATTAACATTCGCAATCGCTTTACCTATATGATTAAGATTTATACTATAGTTGGCAAAGGTTCTACGATATGTGGGGAAACGTATGAGTGTACTGTGGGCTTCCAGTACACGGTAGCAAAAATCAGGTGTGGAGTGTGATGGATCACAGTATAGGCAGGCGATCACCTGAGCTCGGAATCACATGATAGTACGGTGCTCAGTTGACGGGAAATGAGACACGTGTGGGAGAAGCAGAAGATCGATGTGGACCGTTCGTGGCGGGGTGCGGAGGTAGCAAACCAATATACTTTGTGTTAGGGACCTTGTGTTGCGTAGCGCATGTAAGGTGGTACTTGTCGGTGTTCTCGCGTAGGCGATTTCTGCCAAGTGGCGACATAGCCAGACCGATACGACGCAGTAATTGGTTGTTGGGATACCTGACATTGACAATATGATGCCGAAGCGCCCTGATGACAGACGGAAAAAAGGTGGACAGCTTTCCACACCATCGAACACTGGATCCCTGGGCATTGTGCCTCAAATGTATTATGGGAGGAGGAGAGGGGGGGGGGGGTTGAGCATCAACAACAACTTACAAAAATCCTTCACCCACAGTGGGCATATTGTTGGAAGGACGTCGTGTACATAATCAAGTTCGACAAAATAGGTGAAATGTGAGATAGCACTGGACCAACGTGTACCACCTTGATTGATGGAGCAGGTGAGTCCAGCATGAGGATTTCCAAGATGCATGGCGTAAGTGATGGTGAAGGTTCCCATCAACATCTCAACATGGTGTGTGAATACACTACTGGCCATTAAAATTGCTACACCAAGAAGAAATGCAGACAATCGTCAGAAACCATGGCCGCCGCCTTTTCGACATCGGAAAATCATTGGTAAGGCTGAGACGACAACTGCTTGACTGTTGACACAATTTCCGTCCTGAGTGTTAAGGGTAGAGACGAGGGAACGTCGTCGACGGTGGAGCATGGATGGAGGCTCCTCCACGGTGGTGTCTTGATAGGGTGTGACCTCAGCACACGCCTCGTAGTTTGTTGCATTGAAGAGACAGACGTTTGGCTTTGATACACTGGCGTTCATGATGGACATCCGACGACGATATCCAGGAGTCAAGCCACCGCATCTCTGCTGCACTGGATAAACTGTCTCTTGATCGACAACTTCACACAGGTGATCCATCGCAGCAGCATCGAGGGGTACCAAGGAGGACTTCACTTGTAGGATGTTCATGTAGCAGCAATGTGTTGTCGGCAAACTGGGTCATAAAGAAGAGAGGTATTGAGTTTCCAAGGATCTCAACCACGCCAAATTGGTTGTGGTGGCAGGAGTAGAGCGCTGATGAATGAGCAATGGCCAGACAAGGCCAGAGGCCACAATTCCACAGAGGACACACCCACCTGAAGAGTTGCAGTAACGTAACTCAGATTGTGTCGGCTTTCTGAATAGCTTGTATGGTGGGTGTAACCAGGCTGTCACCGTGTGTGATCTCCAGAGAGTCATGGAGATGTGCATAAGGCCAGACATGTTGAGTAGCTGGGAGTTTGGTCCTTCAGATGGAGGACACAGTGAAATCGCCGCCTACAGTGTAACGCTCGTATCGCCCCGCAAATAATAACGCTATTTCTTCTAAGTAAAATGGTTCAAATGGCTCTGAGCACTATGGAACTTAACATCTGAGGTCATCAGTCACCTAGACTTAGAACTAATTAAACCTAACTAACCTAAGGACATCACACACAACCATACCCGAGGCAGGATTCGAACCTACGAGCGTAGCAACAGCGCGGTTCCGGATTGAAGTGCCTAGAACCGCTCGGCCACAGCGGCTGGGTCTTCTAAGTAAAACGTAGTTCGTTGACGTCGGTGTATCGAGTCTGATGGGATGTGTAAGTCAATCAAATAGTGTGAGGGCAATATCCTGTCCACATGGGCGAACAACCACATCTTTGACTGGGAGATCTACCCGGATGTAGTGGCCCACACTGCACCCTGAGTGACAGCCACCTGAGGAAAACTGCTCGAATCGATAAAGAGTTGAAATGGCAGCAAGACATATCTCTTGTAGAAGGGGGACGTCAATTTCTGACGCCATGAGCATATCACGGAAGGGTAGCAACTTCGTAGTGTTGCTGACCATATCGCTATTGAGCATTGCGAACTTGTTTGTGTGGCGCGGTGGTGCTGGGAGCTGATCTGCCATCGGCAGAAACGTTGGGGGGGGGGGGATGAAGTACCATCTGCCATCTACAGAAGCGTTGGGGCGTGATGTCGATAGAAGCTCTATTGGGTATCGGTGCAGGACAGTGGAGTAGCAGCATCTCTGGCTCGGATGACAGTTCGCCCTCCATGGTCTTGTCCCACGGCCCTATGTGGAGGTCTGTGCTGCACCTATATGGTCTTCTCTGAATGGAAAAGGGTCGTGTGATGACTGCAGGGAGACAGTGGTCTCAACCCACACGTCAGAGAGGGAAACATCCGTAATAGTCAATGACGGCAAGGCAACAGTCTCGCTAAGGTAGCCACCGCTATCGCCCTGACATCGTATCTTCCGGCAGGACAGGATCAGCATTGTTATCAACCATTTTCACATAGATGATACTAGCGGCTGTGGAAAGACGGAACCCTATGATGTCAGTCGGTGATACCTTCGATTCGTCGGGCAGGAACGTTCGACTTCGAGTGCCTTGGCACGGGCGAAATAGGGGGAAAAAGTGAATTGCAATGTCGCTTTGTGGTAGTTGTACTCCGATGAGGTATCGTTAGAAACGACGGCTCGCGGTTACGGCCGCGGTAAACACAAACACCGGCTAGCTGTGCTCCGCTGCAGAACGCAGTCACTCGTCCACATCGTAGCACTGCCAAAGGCAGACGGCCTGACTCAGCTACCCAAACACGACTCACGACCCGTCCTCACAGCTTTACTTCTCTCAGTACCAAATCTCCTACCTTCCAAACTTCACAGAAGCTCTCCTACAAATGGAGTGGTCCATGCGATGTAATTGCCCTAACCATCGCAGGTGACGTTCCTAGATAGTGGCATTAATACTCGTCACATTGTTCCTACAGTCTACGCCGAGAATGTTTAGCATTTGATATTCAGGTCATAGCATCATACAAGAAGGTGCTCAGCACACAAGCCTGAATATTTTCTGATCACCATAAAGTTTTTAGTGTCCCATAGGCTTGTGTGGAGCTTCCTGAAAGCATTGCACCACTTTGCCAATTCTCATGTTTATTTCGTCGACCACAGATTGATCTTCTGATACCGGCGAGCTGAGGAAGCAGAATTTGTCGACAACAGCCGTAAGGACCCATCCAGTGCCATGGCAGGCATATCCTTGTATCCTTGCGCCACGCTAAGAGTCTTCTTTACAATGACAGATGTAGAGAAGAGCCTGCACAAAGCAGTAAATTTGTCCACAAGCCTTTTGAAATGTGATAATTACGGCCTCTTAATTGATCCTAGTAGGAAAACTGGGATCGGATGGACCAGTGGGGATTTTACGGACTGTGTTGTAGGTGATCAAAAACTTCTCATCGGAAACGCTGCAGGAGCGTCTTCATTGCCCCTGCAGTGTGCGGGCGAGAATTGTCATGAAGAAGGAACTGCTCGACAGTTGTGTTATGTGGGCTGCATGACACAGGTGAAATCTCTAACCAGGCCCTCATACTTGGCGGGAGACACTATTCCATACTCATCTTTACGTACTTACTGTTCACTCAAAACTGAAAAGAGGTACACGACACGCTCGACAGGCATACTAGAGACACTACCCAACACATCTGTGCAAAGTTTTACCGGATTTTCTCAGTTGTTTCCATTTCGCGACCGATCTGAACTTACTTTCTGGACAACCCTAGTATTCTTTAACGCGAGACAAGCCCTATATAAGACACAGAATGAAATAAAGGTAAAGTTGTTTTAATGGCAGACGTAAATGTAAACAACTCTCCCAGAACAGATCAGAAGGATACAAATTCAGTGTTATTCCAAGTATAAACTTAACTTGAAAAGGAACATTAAGCTATCAACAAGTGTCAGCTTGCGAACCATTCAACGTAACATCGTCGATATGGACTTTCGGAGCCGAAGGTCCACTCGTGTACCCTTGATGACTGCATGACACAAGGGTTTACGCCTCGCCTGGGCCTGTGAACACCGGCATTGGACTGATGATGACTGGAGACATATTGCCTGGTCGGATGTTTCAAATTGTATCGAGCGGATAGACATGTACGGGCATGGAGACAATCCTACGAATCCATGGACCCTGAATGTCAGCAGGGGACTGTTCAAGCTGGTGGAGCTCTGTAATTGTGTGGGGCGCGTGCAGTTGGAGTGGTATGGGACCCCTAATACGTCTAGAAACGACTCTGACATGTGACACGTATGTAAGCATCCTGTCTCATCACCTGCATCCATTCATGTTCATCGTGCATTCCGACGGACTTAGGCAATTCCAGCGGGACAATGCGGTACCCCAGACGTCCAAAATTGCTAGGAAGTGACTCCAGAAACAGTCTTCTGAGTTTATATACTTCTGCTGGTCACCAAACTCCCCAGATATGAACGTTATTGAGCTTACCTTGAATGCCTTGCAACGTGCTGTTCAGAACAGATCTCCCCGCACCCGTACTCGGATTTAGAGACAGCCCTGCAGGATTCGTGGTGTCAGTTCCCTCCAGCACTATTTCATACATTAGTCGAGTCCATGCCACGTCGTGTTGCGGCACTTCTGCGTGCTCGCGGGGGCCCTACACAATATTAGCCAGGTATGCCACTTTCTTTGGCTCTTCAGTGTATGGTATTAGTAAACTGCAGCTACGAAGAGAACCTAGCAACTGGAAAAAGGTGCACGACATTCCTGTCTTCATGAAGGGCCACACGACGGATGA
The DNA here is from genome assembly GCF_023864345.2 of Schistocerca serialis cubense. Classification (NCBI taxonomy): domain Eukaryota; kingdom Metazoa; phylum Arthropoda; class Insecta; order Orthoptera; family Acrididae; genus Schistocerca; species Schistocerca serialis. The sequence continues at coordinate 243,936,195 of NC_064646.1, forward strand.
ACACTATTACGAGTACCGACCTATATCGTTGACGTCAGTCTGTTGTAGAATTATGGAACAAATGGTTCAAATAGCTCTGAGCACTATGGGACTTAACTTCCAGGGTCATCAGTCCCCTAGAACTTAGAACTACTTAAACCTAACTAACCTAAGGACATCACACACATCCATGCCCGAGGCTGGATTCGAACCTGCGACCGTAGCGGTCGCGCGGTTCCAGGCTGTAGCGCCTAGAACCGCTCGGCCACCCCGGCCGGCAATTATGGAACATGTTTGATGCTCAAGAAGTATGACGTTTTTGGAGACAGACAGAACTCAACACGTCGACCTTAACGGAACAAATCCGACAGATGTGAAGATAATTTCCAGAGAACCTCAAAGAATTGTTAGAACTGTTATGATTTTCAAGGTATATACATAATATAGTAGAAAGCGTCGGATGCCCTTTGAGACTGATCGCATATGATGCGGTTGTCACCGGCCAGAGAGCCCGAGCGGTTCTAGGCGCTACAGTCTGGAACCGTGCGACCGCTACGGTCGCGGGTTCGAATCCTGCCTCGGGTATGGATGTGTGTGATGTCCTTAGGTTAGTTAGGTTTAAGTAGTTCTAAGTTATAGGGGACTGATGACCTCAGCAGTTAAGTCGCATAGTGCTCAGAGCCATTTGAACCAAGCCAGTTAAGTCGCATAGCGCTCAGAGCCATTTGAATCATTTGATGCGGTTGTCTAAAGCAAAGTAGCAACGATACGAGGTGGTACAGATTGGCAGAATGATCTGCAGATGATCGATTATTGATGCAGGCTCTAGGAGTTGACCTCGAGCGTAAATAAATGTAACATATCAAGCATTCATAGGAAAACAAATCCACTACTGTACAACTACACTATTAGTGAGAAACTGCTGGAGCATCTACCATAACAAATCTAGCGGTAAGCAGCCAGAGCGAACTTAAGTGGAGTGACCGTATAAAACAAATAGCAAGGAAAGCTAGATGCCAGACGATGATTCATAGGAAGAATCTTAAGGAAAAGTAACCCATCCTCGAAAGAAGTGACTTATAAGGCACTTGTTTGACCGATTCTTGAGTAGTGTTCATCTATCTGAGATCTTTACTAGATAGGACTGATAGGATAGAGAAAATCCAAAGAATTGTGGAGTGTTTCGCCAGGGGCTGCTTTAGTCGGCGTGAGAGCGTTTCAGAGATGCTCAACAAAGTCCGGTGGCAGACGTTACATGAGAGGCGTTGTGCATCGCTTAGAGGGTTACTATTGAAATTTCGAGAGAACACTTTCCGGGAAGAGTCGGACAACATACTACTTCCTCCCACATACATCTCGCGAAGGTACCACGACGAGAAAATTCGAGAAATTAGAGCCAGTGCAGAGGCGTACCGTCAATCATTCTACACACGCGCCATTCGCGAGTGAAACAGGACTGGGGGAATCAGTTAGCGGTGCCAGAAGTCTGCCACACACCATTAGGTGGCTTGCGGAATGTAATATAGACGGCTGTTTGAACTGTATCCGCGTCTCACGCCGAAGAGCGTAGTTGCACAGTGCCTTCTCAACACGCAATGAGATGACGAAAACGCAGGAAGCAGGCTGTTCCACGTACTGAAGAAACTGGAAGGACGTGATCCGAGTCTCGGTGGTTCACCGGGCCGGGCTGCCGCCCACTGCTCTGCATCGCTTTCACGGAAGGGAAAGTCAGCTGATTCCAGTGGGCGATAGCTGGCAGTGTTTCAAGGCCGGTCACACCGACACCGACAAAGTAATGTCCCTACCCACCTCCTTGACGGCGTTCAGCAGAGTGGTGTCAGTTCGAAAATTTGGCTCCCTCGTATTAAACAGCTGCTGAAACACCCATCATAGAAAACATAGTTACAGTTGGAAGATCTTGACATGTATACACGTATAGTCAGTGTTGCAGACCTCGTCGGAACGTATATTAAGGGTCCAAAGATATTTGGATGTGGATTGTATTCCAAAGACTCCAACCGACACAACGTAGTGTGAAACACACCCATTCCTTATAATGCTTGAACTTACCCTGAGGTTTTTCCACTAAATTGAGTCATAGCTGTACAGGGTGTACGAAAAGTCTTTCCCTGATTACATAAATTGATAACTCAGGCTAGAAGTAAGATACAAATATGAAACTGGTGTCTAATTGTTTACAAACTATCAAAGTTTTTTTCACACATCAGTAAACTTCCACGTGAGCACCCTAAGTAGCACATAGCACAGGTGAATGTTTGATGCGCGCTATTGCACGATCGAATTATCGGGCCATTCTTCTTCGCTGAGTGTATCTGCAGTGTCTCTGTACATGTTGCAACTGTATGCTGTTTCTCAGCTGCTTCAGTATCACCCCGATGTCTTGCTTCAGCAAGACGGTGCACCGCCTCATTGGGGTTTGGACGTCCGTGCCTATCTCGATATGACCTTTCCTGGATTGGTCATGATGGGCCAACGGTTTGGTCTCCACGCTCTCCTGACATAACCCCATTAGACTTCTTTTTATGGGGTTATGTCAAGGACGAGGTCTACCGAACACGTGTACCAGATCTTGAAACCCTGCGGCAATGAATAACCACAGTCGTTGAATCGATCCCTCCAGTGATGTTGGCTAAAGTGTGGACGGAAATTGAATATCGCCTAGATGTGCTACGTGCTACCAATGGTGCTCATGTGGAAGGTTACTGATGTGTGAAAAAAACTTTGATAGTTTGTAAACAATTGGACACCAATTTCATATTTGTATCTTACTCCTAGCCTGAGTTATCAATTTATATAATCAGGGAAAGACTTTTCGGACATCCTGTATTAGTGTTTTTCGTTTCTCCTGTCCTCCAAACTCCAAGGATTTAAATCCAGTCGTGAATCTGTGGGACCACCTCGATCGGGCTGTTCGCGCGATGGATCCTCAACCGAGAAACCCAACGCAACTGGCAATGGCACTGCAGTCACCATGGATCCACAGCCCCGTCGATACCTTCGGGAACTTCACTGTCTTTCTTCCTACACATCTCGCAGCAGTCCACGCCGCGAAAGGTGGTTATTCAGGCTTTCGACAAGTGGTCACATTAATGTGACTGGACAATTTATAAAATCAGCAGCAATGTTTGGTTCTTCAATGACGATGCTGTTGCGTATTGGAAAGAATCGTTATTGACAATCATCAGAAAATTCAGAAAGGCCGACAAAATTTCCACCCGGTTTAATGCGTGGATGCTCTCTGTAAGTATGAATAAATGTAAGATAATTCCTGTAACAGAAAAGAGCACGGTGGTATCTGATTACAAGATTAATGTTGATAATCTCGTGCGCGTCACAACGTATATTTAGGATAATACTAACGAGGAGTATAAATTGGGACGATCACACAAAATCAGTTTTAGTGACGGCGAGTAGAAGCCTTAGGTTCTTTGGAAGGACTGGGGAACGAGAGGTGCATCTGTAAAGGAAATCGCCTACAAGTCGCTAGTATGACCGATTTTAGAATGTTGTTGTTGTTGTAGTCTTCAGTCCTGAGACTGGTTTGATGCAGCTCTCCATGCTACTCTATCCTGTGCAAGCTTCTTCCTCTCCCAGTACTTACTGCAACCTACATCCTTCTGAATCTGTTTAGTGTATTCATCTATTGGTCGCCCTCTACGATTTTTACCCTCCACGCTGCCCTCCAATGCTAAATTTGTGATCCCTTGATGCCTCAGAACATGTCCTACCAACCGGTCCCTTCTTCTTGTCAAGTTGTGCCACAAATTCCTCTTCTCCCCTATTCTATTCAATACCTCCTCATTAGTTATGTGATCTAGAATAGTGTTCGACTATCCGTGTCAAGCTGGCATTACAACAGGCATGGAATTCAGATACGCGTTGCTACGAGCGCAATAGGGAGATATAAGTCCTTACCAGAGAGCAACAGAAATCCTCGGAGAACATGGTAATCTACATCTACATCTAGATCTACATGGATACTCTGCAAATCACACTCAAGTGGCTGGCAGAGATTCATCGAACCACTTTCACAATAATTCTGTTATTCCACTCTTCAACAGCGCGCGCAAAAGCAAACACCTATATCTTCCATGGGAGCTACGATTTTCCCTATTTTATTATGATGACCGTTTCTCGCTATCCAGGTCGGTGCCAATAAAGTATTTACGCATTCGGAGGAGGAAGTTGGTGATTGAAATTTCGTGACAAGATCCTGCTGCAACGAGAAACGCCTTTGTTTTAAAGATATTCACCCCAGATCCTATCAGTGACACCCTCTCCCGTATTTCTGGATAGTACATAACGTGCTGTTCTTCTTTGAACTTTCTCGATGTACACCGTTAATCCTGTCTGGTAAGGATAGTACACCGCGCAGCAGTACTCCAAAAAGAAAACGAACAAGCGTAATGTAGGTAGTCTCTTTAGTAGATCTGTTGCATCTTCTTAAGTATTCTGCAAATAAAACGCAGTCTTTCGGTCGCCTTCCTCAGAATATTTTATGTTTGTTCATTTCATTTTAAGTTGTCTGTGATTGTAATCCCTACGTATTTAGTTGAATTTACGGCCTTTAGATTTGATTGATACAGCGTGTAACCGAAGTTTAACGGATTTCTTTTAGCACTCATATGGATGCTTCACACTTTTCATTATTTAGGGTCAATTGCCAATTTTCTCGCCACAGAGATATCTTATCTAAAACGTTCTGCAATTAGTTTTGATCTTCTGATGACCTTACTACACAGCATCATTATGCAAACAGCTTAAAACGACTGCTCAGATTGTCTCGTAAATCGTTTCTACAGATAAGGAACAGAAGAGCGCATATAATACTACCCGGGGAAGCACCATAATTCACCTCTGTTTTACTTGACGACTTCCTATCAATTACTATGAACTGCGAATTCTCTGACAGGAAATCACGAATCCTGTCGCATAGCTGAGACGATATTCCATAAGCTCGAAATTTGATTACAAGCCGCTTGGGAGGCACGGTGTCAAAAGTGTTGGAAGGGACACGACACAGTTCTCGGGCAACCTCGTTGGGTACATCTGCGGAACCTGAGTGGTCAGTGTAGACTGCTGCGATGCGGAGGACCCAGGTTCGAATCCTGTATTGCGAAAGAATGGCTGGTAAGCGGTGCACTGAGCCTCGTGATGCCAGTTGAGGAGCTCCTTGATCGAGTAGGAGCGGCTCAACGGTCTGGAAAACGGCTGGGAGATTGGTGTGCTAACCATAAACCCCTTCATACCGCATCCGTATGAGGCTGCGGGGCGAACGACACGGCAGCTGGTAGGCATCCCATGGGCTTCCATGGCCAACAAGGACCTTGATTATATTCGAAGATACCCGCCTCCGTAGTAGAGGTCGCTAACGCACACCTGACCGTTGAAGCTCGATCGGAGGAAAAGTCAGTTCGAATCCAGTTGGTGGATGAAATTTTCACAGCCATTATTTGGGGAGTTTATTATCATAAGTCTTTGGGCCAATGTCGCAAATTAAATTCCAGATCTCTCCGTAATGTCTGATGAAGTGAGGGCATGTGACACTCACATGGCGATCCGTCCGTCGGAGGGGCGTTAAGCTCGGTTGTCCCCGTTGGTGCTATTCGAGAGGAGTAGACCACGTGCCGTCGCCAGGTTTCACTCTCTCCCTTCCCTTCTTCCATGACAACACACCCTACACTGTACAGGCGCTCACAACAGTCATCCACACGACACCGACACAAACTTATTAAGCCAGAGGAAGGCAACGGCAAACCATCTCCACTATCACCTAGCCACGAGCGGCGGTCATTTCTTGAGTACTGAACTACTTACTATCATTAAAATTGAAGATGACTGTGGGACTATTTCGCTACCACTACGGTGCATCTCCCGTTGGAATCATGCGAAAAAGACAAGAGAGATTAGGGTGTATAAGACGTGTAGAGACATTCATTTTTCCCTCGCTCTAAATGCAAATGAAGTAGGGTTAAAAACTGATGGTACTGGTACTATGTACATGCATCGCGGAGTATTTGAACACGTATACGTAGCGTGGTTCTGGACCAGTTTTGGACAGCATCGAAGATCTACTTCTTTTTACGATTCCTTTCTGATATATAATATGAGATTTTCACTCTGCAGCGGAATGTGCGCTGAGATGAAACTTCCTGGCAGATTAAGATTGTGTGCCGGAGCGACAATCGAATTCGGGACCTTTGCCTTTCGCGGGCAACTGCTCTACCATCTGAGCTACCCAAGCACGACCCACGACCCGTCTTCACAGCTTCAGTTCTACCAGTACCTCGTCTCCTACCTTCCAAACTTCACAGAAGCTCTTCTGCGAACCTTGCAGAACTAGCACTCTTGGAAGAAAGGATATTGCGGAGACGTGGCTTAGCCACAGCCTGGGGGATGTTTCCAGCCTGAGATTTTAATTCTGCAGCAAAGTGTGCGCTGATACTAAACTTCCTGGCAGATTAAAACTGTATGAGAGAGCGAGACTCGAACTCGGGACTTTTGCCTTTCGCAGGCAAGTGCTGTACCATTTGAGCTAGCCAAGCACGACTCACGATCCGCCGTCACAGCTTCATATCAGATTCATATCAGCGCGCACTTCGTTGCAGAGTGAAAGTCTCACTCTCGAAACATCCTCCAGGCCGCGGGTAAGCCATGTCTCCGCAATATCCTTTCTTCCAGGAGTGGTAGTTCTGCCAGGTTCGCAGAAGAGTTTCTGTGAAGTTTGGAAGGTAGGAGACGAGGTACTGGCAGAATTGAAGCTGTAAGGGGGTAGCGTGGGGGGGGGGGGGGGTCGTGAGTCGTGCTTGGTAGCTCAGATGGTAGAGCACTTGCCCGCGAAAGGCAGAAGTCCCGAGTTCGAGTATCGGTCCGGCACACAGTTTTAATCTGCTAGGAAATTTTGTAATACAATAAATCAACAGGTTTTTCTCCAACAACCTCGTAGCAGTGTCATTGTACTGGCATAGGAAAAGTGTGACTGGGAACTGCTGCAAAGCTGTGGGAAGCATTCCGTTACCCAAAATGATTCGTAAGCATCTCCAACGTTTGACTATCGACCGATCTAGGAACGCAATCCAAATCAACGCACTGCTTTCAGTTATGTAACAACACAGTCAAGTAAATACCGTTCATCAGACATCCTCAGTTCCACACCCATCGCATACCTCGACTTGTCACACCATAGAAAGTTCTTCAGTGCTCCACAAAAACGTTCATAGCACCAGCCCAGGTTTTTATTTTTTTATTTTTTATTTTTTTTATTATCAGTCTCCTTTGAGCAGCAGGAAAAGCATGAAAAATGAGTTACGAGGGCAGTTCAATAAGTAATGCAACACATTTTTTTTCTGAAACAGGGATTGTTTTATTCAGCATTGAAATACACCAGGTTATTCCCCAATCTTTTAGCTACACAACACTATTTTTCAACGTAATCTCCATTCAATGCTACAGCCTTACGCCACCTTGAAATGAGGGCCTGTATGCCTGCACGGTACCATTCCACTGGTCGATGTCGGAGCCAACGTCGTACTGCATCAATAACTTCTTCATCATCCGCTTAGTGCCTCCCACGGATTGCGTCCTTCATTGGACCAAACATATGGAAATCCGACGGTGCGAGATCGGGGCTGTAGGGTGCATGAGGAAGAACAGTCCACTGAAGTTTTGTGAGCTCCTCTCGGGTGGAAAGACTTGTGTGAGGTCTTGCGTTGTCATGAAGAAGGAGAAGTTCCTTCAGATTTTTGTGCCTACGAACACGCTGAAGTAGTTTCTTCAATTTCTGAAGAGTAGCACAATACACTTCAGAGTTGATCGTTTGACCATGGAGAAGGACATCGAACAGAATAACCCCTTCAGCGTCCCAGAAGACTGTAACCATGACTTTATCGGCTGAGGGTATGGCTTTAAACTTTTTCTTGGTAGGGGAGTGGGTGTGGCGCCACTCCATTGATTGCCGTTTTGTTTCAGGTTCGAAGTCATGAACCCATGTTTCATCGCCTGTAACAATCTTTGACAAGAAATTGTCACCCTCAGCCACATGACGAGCAAGCAATTCCGCACAGATGGTTCTCCTTTGCTCTTTATGGTGTTCGGTTAGACAACGAGGGACCCAGCGGGAACAAACCTTTGAATATCCCAACTGGTGAACAATTGTGACAGCACTACCAACAGAGATGTCAAGTTGAGCACTGAGTTGTTTGATGGTGATCCGCCGATCATCTCGAACGAGTGTGTTCGCACGCTTCGCCATTGCAGGAGTCACAGCTGTGCACGGCCGGCCCGCACACGGGAGATCAGACAGTCTTGCTTGACCTTGCGGCGATGATGACACACGCTTTGCCCAACGACTCACCGTGCTTTTGTCCACTGCCAGATCACCGTAGACATTCTGCAAGCGCCTATGAATATCTGAGATGCCCTGGTTTGCCGCCAAAAGAAACTCGATCATTGCCCGTTGTTTGCAACGCACATCCGTTACAGACGCCATTTTAACAACTCCGTACAGCGCTGCCACCTGTCGGAAGTCAACGAAACTATACGAGACGAAGCGGGAATGTTTGAAAATATTCCACAAGAAATTTCCGGTTTTTTCAACCAAAATTGGCCGAGAAAAAAATGTGTTGCATTACTTATTGAACTGCCCTCGTACATAGTTTCTCAACTGATGTTTCTGCTGCTGAACACAGTAACTGAAGTTCAAAGGAACATTTTTGTAGAAGTTTACAATGACATACAGAACGCTTTAAACCTAGCGATACCATTCAGTTAATTCCTTGAACGTACCAGAGCGATGATTCGATTTAGTGTTTTCTTGACGTTTCCAGTCCATCGTAAAGTCACTGTCACAGAACCAGGGGAAGTGTGTAGTTCCTGTTAAACGTATCTTATGGAAACGCTCGAACTCGAGGAGCCGTACACTCGTATGTCCTCCGCTTTCACTCCATTCCCGCGGTTGACTCATTTTGACATAAATCATGAATACGATATTGACACATTATGAATGCACTTGTGGGCTGTCCTGAGACTTTCGACGTAGCCTTTCAGTTAATGTGGCAGATAGCACAATAACTAAAAACAAGCATCTCAAAATTTTATTTAATGTTTGTGTAATTCAAGAGATGAAGCAGAAAAGCAAATGATGGATGATACAAATAATTACATTCCGGACATAACGCCAGATGTGTCTACAACCATTCGAGGTATGAAGAAAGAGAAAGGGATAAGACAGGATGGTTCTTCAGTACAAATGATTGAAGCTGGAGAAAATATGGGAGAAAGCGGACTTACAAAATGTCAGTGGTATAAGAACAATCTCTGTAGTTGGAAAAATACTATTACGTTGTGGTGTTTGCATCAAATGCTGATAAATAACTAAAGAAAAAAAACAGTAACTCTGAAACTAGATATGAAACTTATATTAACTCTGAAGGCATATAATTAAGGATATGTTTTTGTATTTAAGATAACTGGATACAATGAGTAGTGCAGAAAATAAATAAATGAATAAATATAAAGTATACAACGTGACTCTCGTAAGAGTCGTCAGGCGCATTTTCTTTGGTGTTGCAGCAGATATTCGAAATTTCGTTTTTGCATTGTGTAGCTGCAGTCAATCCAAACAAATAGTGCACATCACTTCTTTCAAGCGACGCCCTGTGTCGAAGGAATACGTAAGTTTGTTTGCCGCTGTTGATTTTTAAAGTGGAACTATACCTGCCTATTCGATAGAGCAGTCCCAGTTTAGTCTAGTGCGCTATTCCTTTTATCGATATGTCTCAATAGGAACAGAAAATGCAAAGAATAAACAACAATCCAGCAGCGACTGAGTAGCGCTGCGTTCTTGGCGGTAGCAGTCAGCGTGGTCCAGAGCAGTGCTCCCGCTGCTTGAGTGTTGGTCAGTCACCGTGATTTTCTGTCCCGGTTAGTACATAGCGATAAACCAAATTTGTCACTAGACTAATCTGGGACCGCACTATCGAACGGGCACGTAAAATTCCGATTTGAAAAATCATTTTGTTTGCAACTGGAAACAATCCGGCGCTTTCCGTCGACACTGGGCATCGCATGAAAGACGTGATAAACAGTGTTTGTTTGGGCTGACTCCATCTACACAACGCATAAACGAAACTGCAAATATCTAATGACACACCAGAGAGAGAGCGCCTGACGACTCTTAACGAGAGACTCCTTTTATATGATCGCGACTCTGCAGTGCCCTATACAGTGTTCAACACGTGTTCCAGTGCATTTGAAGCAGGAAGTTCGCAGCCGTTTTGATTAAAATGGTTCAAATGGCTCTGAGCACTATGGGACTTAACATCTGAGATCATCATTCCCCTAGAACTTAGAACTGCTTAAACCTAACTAACCTAAGGACATCACACACATCCATGACCGAGGAAGGATTCGAACCTGCGACCGTAGCGGTCATGCGGTTCCAGACTGAAGCGCCTAGAACCGCACGGCCACAACGGCCGGCTGCAGCCGTTGTGTATCACCATCTTTGCATATGGCTATGATACAGCGAATTTCAAAACGAAAAAAACATTAAAAAACTGATGCTGGCTCAGTGAACAACGAAGAGATGAATGTGGGAATTACTAGGAAAAAACAGTAATAAAAAAAGTCTGTCAGGGAACAGACTAGAATGGAAGAGAAAATTACGACTATAACGGAAAACCCAGCTGTGCGGGTTATTTAGCCAAGTCAGTAGACGGAACATGGAGAAACGAAGATCTTTTCTGGATTCCAGGTGACAAAAATCGTGAGATACGACGGACCAATGAAGGGTGGTTGTATATATTTAGAAAGGTAGCTTAAGAAGTCTGCAAAGGATGTCAAATGGCTAAAACTGATAACGTTATGATGATGATTTTTCACAAATATTTTGTACATTCCTTAAGCATAAAAAGTCCCTCCAGACTACATTAACTTTTTCTATTAACGCTTCATGGTACTGATCCCCCATGGTACACAAAAAAGGTCAGATCGTTGTTGCCGAAACAACGAAAAAAGCATGCCAAATTTAAAAGAACGCAAAATCCCCAAGATTGGCAAACTTTTACAGAAGTTCGAAATATAGCACATACTTCAATGCGAGATGCTTTTAATAATTTCCACAACGAAATTCTGTCCCGAAATCTGGCAGAAAATCCAAAGAGATTCTGGTCATACACAAAGCACACCAGTGGCAAGATGCAATCAATACCTTCACTGCACGATAACAATGGAGAAGTCACTGATGACAGTGCCACTAAAGCAGAGTTATTAAACACGGTTTTCCGAAACTCCTTCTCCAAAGGAGACGAAGTAAATATTCCTGAATTTCAATCAAGAACAACTGCCAAGATGAGAAACATAGAAGTAGATATCCTCGGTGTAACAAAGCAGCTTAAATCACTTAATAAAGGCAAGGCCTCCGGTCCAGATTGTATACCAGTCAGGTTCCTCTCAGAGTATGCTGATAAAATAGCTCCATATTTAGCAATTATATACAACCACTCGCTCACAGAAAGATCCGTACCTAAAGACTGGAAAATTGTTCAAGTCACACCAATAGCCAGAAAGGAAAGTAGGAGTAATCTGCTGAATTACACTCCTATATCACTAACGTCGATTTGCAGTAGGGTTTTGGAACATATACTGTATTCGAACATTATGAAGTACCTCGAAGGAAACGATTTATTGACACATAGTCGGCACGCATTCAGAAAATATCGTTCTTGTGAAACACAACTAGCTCTTTATATTCATGAAGTAGTAAGTGCTATAGACAGGGGATGTCGTATTGATTCCACATTTTTAGATTACCAGAACGCTTTCGACACCGTTCCTCACAAGCGTCTTCTAACCTGTGCGACTGGATTCGAGATTTCCTGTTAGAAAGGTCACAGTTCGTAGCAATAGACGGAAAGTCATCGAGTAAAACAAAAGTAATATCCGGCGTTGCCCAAGGAAGTGTTATAGGCCCTCTATTGTTCCTGATCTATATTAACGACATAGGAGACAATCTGAGATTGTTTGCAGATGATGCTGTCATTTAGTCTTGTAAAGTCATCAGATGATCAAAACGACTTCCAAAATGATTTAGATAACATATCTGTATGGTGCGAAAAGTGGCAGCTGACCCTGAAAAAGGAAAAGTGTGAAGTTATTCACATGAGTACTAAAAGAAATCCGCTAAATTTAGATTACGCGTTAAGTCACACAAATCTGAAGGTTGTAAATTCAACTAAATACTTAGGGATTACACTTACAAATAACCCAAAATTGGAATGATCACATAGACAATATTGTGGGTAGAGCAAACCAAAGACTGCGATTCACTGGCAGAACACTCAGAAGGTGTAACAGGTCTACCAAAGAGACTGCTTACACCACGCTTGTCCGCCCTTTTCTGGAATATTGCTGTGCGGTGTGGGATCCGAATCAGGTGGGGCTGACGGATGGCATCGAAAAAGTACAAAGAAGGGCATCTCGTTTTGTATTATCGCGAAATAGGGGATATAGTGTCACAGATATGATACGTGAATTGGAGTGGCAATCATTAAAACAAAGGCGTTTTTCGTTGCGGCGGGATCTTCTCTTGAAATTTCAATCACCAGGTTTTTCCTCCGATTGCGAAAACATTCTGTTGGCACCTACCTACATAGGGAGAAATGATCATCAAGATAAAATAAGAGAAATCAGGGCTCGCACAGAAAAATTTAAGTGCTCGTTTTTCCCGCTTGCCGTTCGAGAGTGGAACGGTAGAGACACAGCTTGAAGGTGGTTCATTGAACCCTTCGCCAGGCACTTTATTGTGAATAGCAGAGTAATCACGTAGATGAAGATGTAGATGTCAACTCTAGCGACATAATGCACACCCATCTACAGCGCCAACCAGCGTCAAACTTATGATCACTCATTCGATCAGCACGCTACTGTCATACAACTTTCCCGGAAGTTTATCACGCGAGGTTACATCATGTATTGTTCGCTGGCTAACAGCTGTCCGCTCTACTATCAGAACAAGTTGCAGAGTAACTACATGTGTTCCGAGAATACTGACCACGCGGAATCTACACTGAAGTGACAAAAGTCAAGGAATAGCGATATGCACTTATACAGACGGCGTATGTGTAAGGTATAAAAGGGCAGTGACTTGGCGGAGCTGTCATTTGTAATCATGTGATCCATATGGAAAGGTTTCCCACGTGATTATGGCCGCACGATGTGAATTAACAGACTTTGAACGCGGAATGATAGCTGGAGCTATAAGCATGGGATACTCCGTTTCCGAAATCTTAGGAAATTTAATATTCCGAGATCCACAGTGTCAAGAATTACCTCTCATCACGGAGAACGCATCGGCCGACGACCTTCATTTAACGACCGACTGCACTGGCGTTTGCGCAGAATTCTCAGTGCCAAAAGACAACACTGCGTGAAATGACAGCGAGTGCCTTTGCTAACAGCACGATATCACCTGCAACGCCTCTCCTGGGCTCGCGACCATATCTGTTGGAACGCAGGCGACTGAAAAACCGTGACCTGGTCAGACGAGTCCCGATTTCAGTTGGTAAGAGCTGATGGTAGGATACGAGTGTGGCGCAGATCCAACGAAGACATGGACCCAGGTTGTCAACAAGGCACTGTACAAGCTGGTGGTGGCTCCATGCCCGCATCTCGTGGTCGTGCGGTAGCGTTCTCGCTTCCCACGCCCGGGTTCCCGGGTTCGATTCCCGGCGGGGTCAGGGATTTTCTCTGCCTCGTGATGGCTGGGTGTTGTGTGATGTCCTTAGGTTAGTTAGGTTTAAGTAGTTCTAAGTTCTAGGGGACTGATGACCTAAGATGTTAAGTCCCATAGTGCTCAGAGCCATTTGAACCATTTGAATTTTGGTGGCTCCATAATGCTATCGCCTGTGTTTAGAAGGAACGAACTGGGTCCTCTGGCCCAACTGAACCAAACATTGACTGTAAATGGTTATGTTTGGCTACACGGGGATCATTTTCAGCTATTTATGGACCTCGCTTTCCAAAATAACGATGAAATTTTTATGGATGATAATTAGCCGTACCACCAGCCCACGGTTGTTCGCGATTGGTTTGAAGAACATTCTGGACAATTCGAGCAAATGATTCGGCCACACATATCGCCCGACATGAATCACATCGTACACTGATGCGACATAATCGAAAAATCAGTTCGTGCACAAACTCCTGCACCGTCAACACTTTCGCTATTATGGGCGGCTGCAGACGTAGAATGGCTGGCATTTATGCAGGGGACTTCCAACGACATGTTGAGTCCATGCCACGTCGAGTTACTGCGCTACACCGATCAAAAGGAGATCCTATACGATATTAGAAAGCATTCCATTACTTTTTTCACCTCTATGTGTAAGGCGCTAGCAGAGCTGAAAGATGAGCAAGAATTTTATCCCAAAATTTGTAACTACTTTTTTTTATCAAACGCATTACCTTCGAACTCTTATTTCAAGGCAATCAGGTGCTTGTATCAGCTCACAAAGCAAATCAACTACGACGACCGCACGTGACACGTGATTCTTCAGACGTGTTATCTTATCGTGTCCGTTTATACAAACAAATATACAGAGCACGCGAATTAATCTATGAACTTTACACTGTACTCATTATTTACAGAAGACATAATGGTCAATGTTTTGATTGCAGTTATCTAACACTGCTAAACATCTCAAAGGCTGCTAGATCAGTTTGTCATATTGAGGGCTTACTTCTATGTTCGAGTACTACTACTGTAATTACTACTGCTGTGTTAAAAGAGATATAAGCTGTGATACAATATGGGGGACAATACTGATTTTCTCCGAGTGCAGTTAGAAGTTGGCAGATTGATCTAGCAGATGTCGTCTGGACCACTGTACGGAATGGCGCAATATTAAAACACTAGACAACAATTCGGGAGGAGCATGGTTCAGAGTCTCATCCCACCAACCAGATTAGAGTTTCTAGGCTTTTTTTTTTTTTTTTTTAGACTACACCCACCGGAATGTCAATATGGTTCCTTCAAAAAGGCTGCAGCCAATTTCCTGCCTAAACATAGTCCAGCTGAGTCCTGTCTGCAACAATTCTGATGTGAACAGAATAATGAACTCCATCTCGTCTTGTTAAGTACGCAACGCTCGGCTAGCCAGCCTGATCTCTTGTCCAGTGTACAGCATTAAAAGGATAATAACGTTTTGTGTCCCGTCAATATCAGCGTCGTTACAGCTGGAGTGTGTAGTAGGTCGTGGTGTTGGCTTTATTAAAGGAGCTCTGCAACTACTCTACTAAAATGTTTGGGGAGTCCATAGTTGTCGAATCGATTCTGATCCCTGCTCCTCCAAGCGAATACCATTTCGCAAAGTAAAATATTGCCCGATTGGTGAGTGCGCGAGGTTTAATCAAACGCATAGCACAGATCAAATGCATAGCACAGTAAGAAACTGTGTCAGAACCTGGAGGGGTTGAACACTTAACACTAAAAGTGAAAGGTAACTGTTATCTTCCAGTTTCACAGTTAGCCTGAATTCGCATACACTGGCGGAAAAAAAATGCAACAGCCTCAAGGACTGTGTTCAGTGACACCGAGGTACAATATATATATATACTGAGGGGCTGTAGTCTGAGTGATTCATTTGTCATACTCATCGGCGATCAGATGGTGCAGACGGTAACTTTGCTGAGTTAAGCAGTGTTTACAATATCTGTTCTAGAGTAAAACCATGCCCCTCTGAGAAGTAAATACTCCTCTTCAACAACTTCAGCCATTTGAATCGGCCCCATTTTGCTCCTACGAGAAGATTGATTGGTGTACCTGTTGGGCAAAACGTATCGGTGGTGAGTCACTGCTTTCAGTAGTGAGCTGTGGGACTTCCTCACGCCTGCAGACAAGATTTTGGACGTCCACGTAGTATAGACCCAGGACAAGCTCAACATATTATGTGAGCAGCGGCAGCTGTCCGAAGATCATCCAGGAAACAAATCTGAGCACCTGTTGCATCTGCTACATCATCAAACAGCACTGGGATGCGTCTGCTTGCAGCAGGACTAAGATCACGGGTGACTCTGGTGTGAGCAATGGACATGCTCCACAAATGTATAGCATAAACCTAGCGTGCAGCCTATTCCAGAGTGTATTCTGTCGCTTCATAATGATTTGGGGGGGGGGGGGGGGGGGGGGAGGGAGAGGGAGACCATCAGTTACTGCTCGTGGTCTCATTTCATGTTTCCGCAGGGAGACTACTTGGCACACATTATCCCCATGCAACAACTGCCCTGGACAGGGAGATCAACATCTTTCTCACCAAGTGGACGTTTATCGGACATAATGAAGAGAGAACTAGTAGTGGGACAACCTATGTATAACCCCACTCTGCATTATAGCCAAATTTATTCATGATTGCGAACCCAAGATGACAGCAATAGACACAGCAATGTCGCAATGACGTCATGGTGGGAAGTTCAAATTTTGGTGGAAAAATAGGTCAACTGGGATATCTCCATTAACCTAACCCCCTCCCTTCCCCCTCCCCTGCCCTCCCCCCTCCATAAGAAAGCGATGGGAAGTTCAAATTTTGGCAGGCAAAACTCCACCAACCTAAGAAAATGGCGGGAAAAAAGGTCACTTGGGCTACCTCCACTAATCTAATCCCCTACCCTCCCATCCTCCCTCCTCTCCCCCCAGAAAATGATGGGAAGTTCAAATTTTGGCAGAAAAAGGGTTAATTGGGCTTCTTCGACTAACCTGAGAAAATGGCATGAAAATAGGTCACTTGGCCTACCTCCACTAATCTAAGTCATACAACTGCCACCTCTTCCTTGGAATTGGTGGGAAAAGGACTCAGCCTGTGCTGGGCTGCTGGACAGGATGGATGTAACTCTTTATTTTGCATGCAGTCTTTATTTAATCAATTTAAGGTAGTTGCTCCATCCAGTGCGTTCACCGCAATATCCGGAGTCCAACTGACCTAGTACACAGTACTGCCACCAGTGGATGCTGTTGTCTCATGGTGGTCTGTGGGAGAAATGGTGGGAAAAGGACTCAGCCTGTGCTGGGCTGCTGGAGAGAGGAAGGAGTGTACTTTATTTATTTTGGAACAATTCATTTAGGTAAGGATTTCACGTAGTTTATTTATTACACTTGTACAAATCACTCTCCCTGACATGCTTGGGGTCACAGTAAATAATCTACAGACCTTTATTCGGTAATTCATTTCCTCACCTAAAGACCTATTCAAAAATGTATCACAATGTTCCGTTCACTGAAACATAACGTTATTAATTACATAACACAACATTGACTTTGAGCCTGGGATCACAAACTCGTCCACTTGCTGGAGTTGTCAGAAAAATAATGAAAAACAAGTAAAACATAACACAAAATTGATTCTCCTGTACCATTGCCCAGGGGTAGAACATTCAAAGGTGCTCATATTGGTGACCCTGGACTCCGATACACTGATGCACTCGTTGAATGAAAGAATTATTTACTGCTTCCAGTGTTGCCTACTGAATAGAATTACAAGCAAGCACGATACGTCCCTGCATGTCCTCTGGTGTTGTTGGAATATCGCGATAGACAACGTCTTTAATGCATCCCCAAAGAAAAAACTCCAGAGGATTTAAATCAGGAGACCTAGCAGACGAAGTAACTGTTCCTCCTCGACCAATCCATCTTGCAGGATGCCTTCGGTTCAGAACACGACGTGCACGCAAGGCATTATGTGCTGGACATCAATCACGTTGGTACCAAATAAGCATTCTGGTTCTTAGCAGTACTTCATCCAGAAGAGGAGGAAGAATTCGTCTAAGGAAGTAGGCATATGCTGTGCCGTTTAGACTACCATTGATGAACTAAGGGCCAATAATTGTAGTACCAAGCATCCCACACCAGACGATAACTCTCCACTGACGCTGATGTTCCACCATTTCTAAGCCATCGTGGGTTGTCGCTAGACCAATAATGCATGTTCCTTGTATTTACCTATCCTTTGTTTGAGCAGGAATATTCCTCGGTAAATAGAACATTGGAGAAGAAGTTCGAGTTTGCAAGGATTTGCTACTGTGCCCGCTGACAGAACTGTTAACGATTCTGGAAATCATTCCCACGCAATTCTCGATGTCGGTGTACATTGTAGGGATGGAACCTGTGACATGTAAGAATATGATGTACACTGGTTTTAGGAATGCGAATCTCGTGTTCAATCTGTCGTGTGCTCACATGTGGATTCATAGCAACGGAAGCGAGAGCAGTAAACTTCGGCTCCTTCGTCTGTGCGAGTGCTACGACGATTGCGTTGTCGTGCGCTGAAACTTCCCGTTTCCTGAAGCGTCACAACAAGAGGAGAAAACATCCGTCGGGAAGGTGAGTTCTTGTCAGGATATCGCTCTCTGTACAGTTCCGCTGCCTGCGTAGCATTTCGCCTACCTTCAACAACAACAACAATAAAAGAAACGTTATGTCGATGCAGTTTGTAGGAAGGACAGCCTTCACTGTATGTCTACTCTACACAACAGTATTTAAAAGGATTAAACTACTGTACTAAATGTACCCGTACATAAGGAAACACTATTGTAATTACTGTTCTGCTAACTTACATTCCCCATAGAAGAGTAGCATTTCTATCTTCTCTTCGTTGGTGTACATTCTACTCACACAACTCTTCAACTGACGATGGTTGACGGAATGACGGGTGTGCATTCCACTTATGTTTACATTTGTCCTCTGTCAACGTCAGCACGTGGATATGTCCCATTACCCCGAGTACCTGCACTAAGCGCTGGGAGCGACAATGTCAGTGTTGTGTTATGTAATTAATGACGTTGTGTTTCAGTGAATGGTAGACTGTGATAAATTTTTGTATAGATCTTTAGGAGAGGAAATGAAGGACCGAATAAAAAATACAGAGTGCCATTTAAAAAAGTCGCACCGCTGTTCATATCTTTTTTTTAAAAAAACAAAAAAAAAACAAAGCTACAACGAAGGCAATCATTCTGATTGATGTCCCATGACGGCTGAAGAACATTTGTTTGAAACATTTTGTAATTTGCATCTGGACAAACAGTTATTTAGGGTGGTCAAGATAAATGGGACGTTGCCGACCGCAGCGTCGTACTCTGCCTGTTTACATATCTCTGTATTTGAATTCGCATGCCTATAACAGTTTCTTTGGCGCTTCAGTGTAATTGATCGTTTAATTTTCAGTGATTTTTTTTCTCTATTCGTTGCTTACTATGAAGATAAAGGTAAATTTTGTAACAAATTTCAAAATAATTTTTTCTGTATATTGGGATTCGAAGGGTTAAACCAGTAATGTCTCTTGCACGGTCTCTCCGCGATATTTTCATAAATTTTATAAATTATATAACTCAGTACATATCTCGAAATATCTCTTCTTATCTTACCGATTCCAAAACTTTAATATACGATGATTATCAATGCAAAGTAGTTTCAAGCCCTATTATTCCTTGGAGCGTCCATTTACTCCATGGAATAGCTTCTCTGCTATCTGTTTTCTCTTATGAAAAGAATGAGGCAATGCTTGCCGATTAGCCGTGAAAGAAGGAGGATGTATATGTATGTATTGTTGAGCTAGTCGCCATCTTGATGAGATTCTGTATGAGAAGGAATTTAATACATGAACTAAACTAAAGTAAGTGTGTTCGAGTATTATTTAAACGATTATTATTTACAGTGTCTGCTTACTACGCTGTGTTGCACGGGATCAGTGGGGACCGTCTGATTTACACTGGACGAACCTGCCGTTTTGTATGCTCAAGATATCCAGTTACTTCAAATAAATAGGCTAACACGGTCTTACCAGCAGATCTCCGGTCTTCCCCATGTGATCACTGAAAGCTAATAATTATTACAAATGTTTTCAGGAGATCGACTGACAATTTTCGTCGCACCGAGACTTCGAAATTGCTTCACTGCCTTATGGAATTTAAGTTAAGCTCAATTTAATCAGGATAGAACAGTATTGAACTGTGTGAATGTGATAAGCCTGCTTTCTGAATGAAAATTCCCTTAACATGCGCATGTTTTTACTATCCTGATCAGTGAAGCTAAATCAGGCCGGTGTGAGAGAGGTTTTTAAAATTTTTGAATACCACAAAAAAAATATTAAAAACCGTAAAATGTCTTCGCGATGTCACAGGATACAGCTTTCAGTCAGCAAGGGGACTGCAGGCGCCCGTGCATTTCTCACGCGGAAGCCAGTGACGAGTTTGTTCCCACTCTCTCCATATGCACGTCACGTGACCGTTCACGCCGACATCGATCACGTGTTGGGCCACCGGCTCGCCCTGGGGCAGCCCGCTGGCGTGTTCACTGCAACGGTCGCCGGCGTGATGTGCCGCCAGCTGGGCAGTGAGCAGTCCGTGGCCGGCCTTGAGGAACGAGCGAGCAGAGCCGGCCTGAGCTCGTGGCCACCGCGGCGTGGTATTTCGTAATGCCGGCTATCTGTGTGACGTCACGTGGCGGCCACTGACGAAAGCGGGTCAGCTGGGCGGCCGTGTAGCAGCGCAGCCTTGTCCGCCCGTGAGCGGAGCTTTTCCGCTTCTGCGGTACACAATACATTGAAATCATAGACATTTGTGAGCCTGTAACCTCTCTGGCGCTATATTTTGCTCGTTCGTAATTGAAGCAGATTTCTTCGCGGCAACAGGACATTGTTAAGAATAGTTAAAAGCGAAAACACGATTAGTACAAGATATTACTGAGTAGTTTAAAGCAAAAACATGTCTCTTTCCTGTACGAATTCTGAAGTTCGCCAGTGCTGAGTGATGCTTCGAAAGGTTAACAGTTATTAAATTAAATGAAACAACAAGTTTACTGTTACCATTCACTGTTTATTTATCTCCAAGACGCGTTTCAAAGGTTTAAACCTCCATCATCAGGTGGATTCACATTTGATAGTATTACATGCATGTGTTGTGTTGTGTTCCGATTTTTAGGAGGAACACAACGCACACACACTCACACGTTATCCACAAATGTAAAGGGCGTCCTGAGAAGTAATGCCTCCGATCTTTTATGTGAAACCTTTTAAAGCTTTTTAAATAAAACAAACGTTATTAACAATCTACATCTTTATTCTTCATGTCTACGTTTTTATTACTCAACATAGTCACCCTGGCGAAGAACACATTTCTCCCAGGAGAGATCAGTTTGTTGATACCGATCACCTCTGCTTGCACCGCTTCATGACTATCAAAGTGAAGTTCTCGAACGTGCTCTTTAAGTTTGGGATGCGGCTAAGTCGGGAATGTATGGGGGATGATCGATGACAGTGAATCCAAGGGTTCGGACCGTTGCAGATGTTGCAACCTCCGCGTGTGGTCTGGCATTATCGTACTGAAGAACAAGGTCCTCCATGGGTGAACGAACTCCTCGAATTCGAAACTCGACTCATGTATCGACATGGTTGCGTTACACACAGCCATGTTACACGCTACAATTTTATAATCTATTATTAGGAGCCCTCAAGGGGCAGAGCGCCGCAAATATGTAGGCTTCAAGAATAATCACGTAGAATGTTAATAAAGTTTGTTTCATTTAAAAAAAAACATTCCGCGTTTTCACATGAAACATTCGGAGACTACTTTTCAGCTCGCCCTCGTGACACATTTCCTAACGGTGACAACATCCAACCATGTTCGTATTTGCAGCTAAATTTACTTCTACTTTTAACTGAAGTTTTCCATTGATGTATCGCCTATACAAAATAAACTATCTTGCGATAACAGTTTACGGCAACCTTAATAATTGTTCTAGCAATAATACAGACAGCCAGTAGGTGCTACTAACAAGGGAACCTCGCCATCGCATCCCGTCAAAAACTGAACACAGATCAGGTATGAAAACAACAAGAAGGTGTACTAAAAAAAGAAAAATAGAAACGAACGGTTCAAGCTTAATCAGTGGAACAGCATGGCGTCGTGGTTAAGTAATCATGGTTTTGGACTGCGAAGTGGGCGACCTGGGTCCTAAATCACTAGTGCTATTTTCTTCTTCTTTTTCATTACTTTATGAACTGTCCCTCCCATCATTGAAATGTTTGTCCTCTTTCCGTAGCCTTGGCAGTTGTTATACTATACAATGGTTGTAGAATATAAGTCATGTGGTAAGAATGGTTACCGTCGCAAGTAAAAAAAATGGTTCAAATGGCTCTGAGCACTATGGGACTTAACTTCTGTGGTCACCAGTCCCCTAGAACTTAGAACTACTGAAACCTAACTAACCTAAGGACATCACACACATCCATGCCCGAGGCAGGATTCGAACCTGCGACCGTAGCAGTCCCGCGGTTCCGGACTGCGCGCCTAGAACCACTAGACCACCGCGGCCGGCCGTCGTAAGTAAATGTGATGAATAGTGGGGGCAGGCAATATGAAATGAAAACAAAAAATAAACGGTTGTGAACTATGTTTCATCAAAGGAAGTCAAGAGTCAAAACGCAAATTCAAAAACATTAAAAACATATGTTTTGACAGAACACGGAGAAACTGTGTGATAGTGAAACACTTGCGTTCATTCTGTTGCGTTCATTTGTTGCAGCTTATGTGACAAACTGTTATGCTTTCACCATTTCCTTGGGAGTGATCACATTCACATTCACTTTCATACGAAGAGCTAAATTGGGCAAGGAGGCTTCTCTCACTCACTCACCAGTGATACAAATTACGTCCTGTGATATGACACACGTACTGTCACTAATATCGTGTATGACACACCAGGCGTGTTTTCCGGTGGAGGATTTGGTTAACTTGTCGCCTTGTCATCAAAAGTCTTCGGTTCCCTTTCGAAAGCGACATCCTTCTGGCTGTTAATAGAGTAGTTGTGTGGAATCAACTTTCATTATAGGTCCCTTACCTACGCCTCGCTGTTGCAAACGGACTTTACACCACGACACAGACACAAGCTTGAATACAGCGAATGTCGAAAAAAGAAAATTAAAAAAAGGCACGAGGGAGCTTTGAATACGGCTTGCACGCTTTGCAGTCCAACATCGTGACCACTTAAACACAACGGAATTACTTCCCTGTCTTCTTCAATGTTGCACTAGTTAAGTTCAGTACACCTTCTTCCTGTTCTCGTGCTTGATTTGTCTTCAGTTTTCGACGGGCTGTTTACTGGGACATCTTAGCATCAAATCTGAGGGGTCTGCGATGAGGACTCCCTTGTAAGAAAGATGATGCAGGTTTTTTTTACTAATTTCATGTGTAAATACGCGCACCCTGCGCGTATCACCCGATTAATCTCTCACTTTTGCCCTATCTTCGACGACAGACTTAAGGATTCATTTACCATCAGTGTCTCCAACCTGTTCATATTTTTGGTGCGATTCGACTGCATACGACTGATCAACGGCAAACCTGAACAACGACTGCGTTCGCCTCTCATCGAGGACGCATGGAAATAGCAGCTGGGCATTTTTCATCGAAATAGGAAGGCAGCGTCTCGTGTCAAAAAAGGCACTCTCAGTTCCGAATGTTCCAGAGGGGCACCACTTTTCATACCAGTATACCTTACAAGCCTCAGAAATAAGATTTTGAAATTTGACCTACATGTAAGTCCTCTAGGGTAATGTTAAATGTGCTACTAGAGATGGTGTCTGTTGCTGTGCGATAAAAACAGGAGTTATAGAAATGTTTCCAAATGCTAATGGGCAACAAGAGAAAGCTAAACAATGGACCAGCACAAGCATCTGTCTTAGCCCCTCTCCTATTCTGCTGTACATATGAGATACACATGGAATCACATCAAAAATGTTTGTGGTACGCTGACGACTAGGCGAGATCTTGAAGTTACCAAGTCCGTGTTGACTAATCGGCTACCAACTACTGCTGAATATTCCGCAAATGGAGGTTGCAACTAAGAGCCACTAAGACAGAAGTCCCAACGTTTTATCTACACAACAAGATGGCCAACAAAGAGTTCACGCTCTACTCTGAAGAAGGTTACTCAGACACAACAGAAACACAAAATATTTAGCTGTCATGCTTGATAGAATGCTCAGTTACAAACAACGTCTACTAAGGAAGGCTGCGAAAATCAAAAATGGAATAACATCCTTAAGAGATTGTGTGGCACATTAGGGGGCTCAACTGCATCCACACTCCGCATTCCAGCTCTGATATTCGTTTACCCTGTTGAGAAATATTTTTCACCAGTCCGAATGAACAGTGCTGGCACAAAATGTGTTGACACACAGCTCAATCGTACAATCCGTCCTGTAAATGGTACCATCAGACTCGCACCTGCTTTCTGGCTACCAATACCTAGCCAAATACCACCTTCATCTCTGCAGTAAGAAAGTACAGTAGTACGGGAGTACTAAAAATCTGCAGACTAATCCTCGCTCTCCTGTTCACGCAGACGTTCCAAGGGTCAGCGCAGGTAGGCTGCGCTCTCGTCACCCATCCCTGGAAACCACAATAATATTGGTTGGAAAGAGCTTTAATACTGATGACTGCTGGAGACTCACATGACAGAGGCCTCCAGCAAAGCCTACCAAATTGTCGACTTACTCGCCAAACTTAGCAGCCTAAATTCCTCACCAAGTGCAGTGCATTAGTTTCGTTCATGGTTCAAATGGCTCTGAGAACTATGGGACTTAATATCTGAGGTCATCAGTCTCCTAGTCTTAGAACTACTTAAACCTAACTAACCTAAGGACATCACACACATCCATGCCCGAGGCAGGATTCGAACCTGCGACCGTAGCAGTCGCGCGGTTCCAGACTGTAGGGCCCAGAACCGCTCGGTCACCAGCGGCCGGCAGGCGTCCCCAGGACACGGTATTTGGTCCTGTTCTCTTTTCATTGTATTTGAAAGATGTGTCATCAGTTATGTCCTACTGCAAATACCACATGTGCGCTGATAACCTCCAGTTGTATGTAAGTGCAAAACCAGTAAAGCCTAAGAGAGCTACTGATAATCTCTGTATCGACCTGCGTGCACTATCAAACCCATCCAAAACCCAAGGATAGATGCATACTTTTGTTGATCATTTGAGCCTTCCAGAAGGACGAGATCACCCAGGGAATGCTACGAAAAATTCTCCAGATCATAACGCTCCCTACTACGGCTTGGACCCTTCCTACGATTGTTGCAGGGTGTTTGCTTTGAGACGTTTCACGCCAACGGCCATCTATCCGACGGAGCATAAAGCTCTATTTATCTGAAAAGGCCACCTATCGCCGCTCAGTGGACGGCCTGTTGCGGCACTGGCGTGCAAATTCGAGCAAATCCGAGCCGCGCCGATGAACAACATTCCGCATCGATGTATGAAACAGGTCCCTACTGCGGAAGCCCATACGCAGCGATCGCTCAACGGTCGTTCAGGAGTCACTGTTGGTAGCCCTTTGGTTCATCTCGGCGGTCAGTTGCTCAAAACTTGCACGTCTGTTCGCCCGTACACATCTCCGCATAAGACGTATACGCCTGTCGTCAATGACCCATTGTACTGTATTGTATGTTAACTGGCGGCCTAGAAACAACGGAGAAGGTCCGTCCCCGCCGCAGTGGTCCACAACGCCACGACGACTACCGCAGCCCACTTCACCCCTCCGCCTCCCCACACCGAATCACTCTTTCAGAGCTATTGTACGGTTCGGCCCCAGGTCCCCTCCCCCCCCCCCCCCCCCAAGGGAACGTCTGACACCAGACGAGTGTAACCACTATGTTAGTGTGGTAGAGTAATGATGGTGTACGCGTACGTGGAGAACTTGTTTGCGCAGCAATCGCTGACATGGTGCAGCTGAGGCGGAATAAGTGGAACAAGCCCGCATTCGCCGAGGCAGATGGAAAACCGCCTAAAAACCATCCACAGACTGGCCGGATCACCGGACCTCGACACAAGTCCGCCGGGCGGATTCGTGTCGGGGACGTTCCTTCCCAGTCCGGAAAGCCGTGCGTTAGACCGCACGGCTAACTGGGCAGGCTCTATGACCCATAATGCACCACGGTTACCTTGGCATCGGTTTTGGATAGCGCCATTTTGCCAGACACGGTGTACTTCAACCACGGCGGACGTGAACAGTTCACAAACTTAGCCATTACGGAAATGTTTCCATCCTTGACCCGAAAGCCAATGATCATGCCTTTTGGACGTCACATAAGTCGCTCCGTTTCCACATTACGACAACAACTGCGCTATTTTTATTTTCCTGTTCCCCCCCCCCCCCCCTCCGATTCACTGCCCTGCACTGTGTAGGTATAAGAATTGATTAATTGCCTAAAGTGACCTCGGAATCCATACACTCGTCTCCCGGTACATTTACTACTTAACTCGGTTTCCTTTAGTCATCAGTTGTCTGGCGTTTGATGCCGCCCGTAAAAGAATGTTTTCATCCGAACGTCCTCAATTATTTGTTGAATATCCCTTGCACTCCAGTTTTTATCCTGTACAGGTCCCTCGGGTACCATGGAAATTATTCTTTGATGTCTTAATAGATGAGCTATCATACTGTCCCTTCTTCTTGTCAGTGTTTTCCATATATTCCTCTCCTCGACGATTCTGTGGAGAACCTCCTCATTCCTTATCAGGCTACCTAATTTTCAGCACTCTTCTACAGCACTACATTCCAAATCTTTCGATTTTCTTCTTTTCGGGTTTGTGCACAGTCCATGTTTCACTTCCACATAATACTGTGGTCCAAACGTACCTTCTCAGAAATATCTTCCTCAACTTGCGGAATGCGCTCTTTCGTTCAAATGGTTCAAATGGCTCTGAGCACTATGCGACTTAACTCCTGAGGTCATCAGTCGCCTAGAACTTAGAACTAATTAAACCTAACTAACCTAAGGACATCACACACATCCATGCCCGAGGCAGGATTCGAACCTGCGACCGTAGCGGTCGCTCGGTTCCAGACTGTAGCGCCTAGAACCGCACGGCCACTCCGGCCGGCGCGCTCTTTCGTCTTTCGTTTCCATGTTCTCCTTGCTTCGCCCGTGATACTTTATATTACTTCCTGCAATTCGTCTACTTCAGTGCTCTGATTTTGATGTTAAATGTACTCGTACCTCTGATCCTGCTTCATCCACTCATCATTAATTTTGTCTTTGTTCGGTACCAGCATTAGTGGCATTAATTCATCGTCTGGCCGACCTCTGTGACCGAGCGGTTCTAGGCGCTTCAAACCGGAACCACGCTACTGCTACGGTCGCAGGTTCGAATCCTGCCTCGGACATGGATGTGTGTGATCTCCTTAGGTTAGTTAGATTTAAGTAGTTGTAATGCAAAGTACTTCTTTATCTGCAATTTTGCAAAAAATTATTGGAAGGAACTCCAATCCCTCGCTTGCTTTAGGAAGTAGCTGCTATACTTGCGCCATAACCGGTTGCGGGATATACTCATCTCTACTAATTATTAGCCTCGACGATCATTAGTACCGGCAAATGTACTAAAAAACAATATTTGTTTTACTATGCATTCTCTTTATGGGTACATGAGCACTGCCATTTAGCGAAGACTCGCTTATGATACAGTCAACCGTGCTGTGCCATGCTAGTACTAAACGGAAACGTAAACAGTGCGACCGAGGACCCACTGTTGCAAGTTTCGAAGATGCCAGACAAGTCGCTAGTACTGAGCAGGGCCATCTGTTTCTACTACAGTAGAATTTAATATTCAAAGAACGCCATGCACAAAACTCTAATACAGAGAATGCCGACTTACTTCCCGTTCCAGTCATGGACTGTGCGGCTGATCCCGCGCGGAGGTTCGAGTCCTCCCTCGGGCATGGGTGTGTGTGTGTTTGTCCTTAGGATAATTTAGGTTAAGTAGTGTGTAAGCTTAGGGACTAATGACCTTAGCAGTTAAGTCCCGTAAGATTTCACACACATTTGAACATTTTTGAACTTCCCGTTCTTCCTCAGCCATCATGAATAACAGCAGGCAGAGGTTTCTTGGTTGTATTTATCTGGTACACAACTGAGACTGTAGTCCGTCCAAATAATGTTCAGTGAAGTTGCCGTCAACTCTCTGAGAAGACCATCCCAGAGGCGCCACCTGACTTTCTACGCAATGCGAAACACATGCCTTCGAAAGGGGACAGCGTCAAATCAGTAGAGAAAAGGTCAACTTTGAGGTTGTAAGAACAACGTCGGAAGCATGTTGTCTGATAGCTTTAGTAAATATGTGCTTCGGTTTTGCAGTCGATCAAAACTTGCGGTCTGCGTCAATACCAGAGGAAGAAGAAGCCCCAAACATCTTATCTCCACGAAATTTCAGTGTGGCCTAAAATACGTAAGACAGATCTTGTTTGACCAGCATCCTATTCTTCATCGACTGAAAGTAATATCCAACTTTTCTGTCCATTTTCCTTTCCTCCAAGTCCCTACATCCCCGTGTAAGTGACATATTGCCTGTTGTGTCCCCTCACTCCTGAATGACCCCTTTTGGTGAACCAAAGAGTAATCACGGTGTTGTTTCAGTTGACATACCTATACAAATCTCTATAGGTTATGCAGAAGAATTCGCTTCTCATACAGCAGCGGTTTGTGGCAGACCGTTCGAGCAACGAAGGGTCCCAAGCGACGGAAAAAGACGGAAATCACCTCCGTTTTCATGAAAGATCATCGAGCAGACACATTATTAGAAGCCTATATTGCTGAGATCACTCTGTTATACAATTATGGATTAGGTTTTAACCTTTTTAGAGAACGAACATCTCCTTTGTAGGAATCAACGTTGGATTCCACTGCAGAACTATACATAACAGGAACTGGACTGATGTTGTCATCATTGACGTCTGGAAGACATTCGAACAGCTTCTCACTGTGACCTAAGATTGAAATAGGAGCTTCCAGAATATAGGACAAGCCCTGTGTCTGGATTCTGGATTTGCTAGCAGATGGATCTCAAGACGTCATTCTTAACAAGAGTACATCATCGGGTTTTAATGTGCCAGAAATGTTCAATAAGTAATGCAAGACACTTTTTTTTATGAAAGCAGGTTGGTGTTATTCAGTATTCCAATGCCCTATATTATTCCCCACTCTCATTGCTACAAAACCCAATTTTTCAACATAATTTCCATTCAATATGAAGGCCTTGTGCCACCTTACTGCCAGGGCCTGTATGCCTGCATGTTACCACTCTACTGGTAGACGTCAGAGCCAAAGTCTTTCTGCATCAATAACCTCCACATCATCCATGTATTGCCTCCCATAGAGTGTATCCTTCATTGGGCTGAACAGATGGAAGTCGGAAGGTGTGAATTCTGGGCTGTTGGGTGGATGTTGCCTGAAGCTTTGTGAGCAGCTGTCTGGTGTGCAGGCTTACGCGAGGCCTTGCATTGTTATGGAGAAGAAGAAATTCATTTTCATTTTTGTAGCGACTGACAGGCTGAAGTCGTTTCTTCAATTTCCTGAGCGTAGCACAGTACAATTCAGAGTTTATCATTACACTATGAGAGAAGACATCAAATAGAATAATCCTTTCAGATTTCCAGAAGACCATCTCCATGACTGTGCTGGTGTAAGCTGTCGCCAGCGCACCAGTCGGCAAAGATGTAGCGTGAAGATCGATAGTAGGCACTGCATCAAGCGCGGCTATCACGAGAGAGGCCAGAGACAGACTCGCAAGCAACACGCCGCCAACGCCCTGTTGACAACATGTATTTAGGCCGCTGACGCTGACCGGAGGGTCCTACTTACTCACTGACTCACTCAGGCTACGACAGGGCATTCAGACCAGATCGAGACTAGCAGCAAGTGTGAAGTTTCTAATGCCAAGATCAGTGATACTGTCTGAAACAATACTGTTACCGATGGGCTCATACCACAACACATGGACTCTATTAAAGTTAAGTAGCAGCTATCTGTTCACGTAATTAAAGAACTGAGTTAATCCACTTTTGCATTTGTGTTGTAGAAAGGGGATACTGGCCACCCCTTGCTTCCTATGGTACAAGAATCTACAATTACTCTACAGTCTGATGGTGCGGCTTTGAAATTTTTCTTCGGAGGAGAGGTCGCGTGGCTCCACTCCATGGATTGCCGTTTCGTTTCCGGTTCGAAGTGATGAACCCATGTTTCATTGCCTGTTGTCATGGACGCCCTCGTAACGTGTGAGAATTCCGCACAGGTTGTCCTTCGCTGCTCTTTAGGTTATCTGTTAGGCAGTGGGGAATCCAGCGGGTACATGCCTTTGTCTGCTCCAACTGGTGGACATGTGTATCTAGCACTGCCAACAGAAACGTCCAGTTGTGCAGTGAGGTGTTCCATTGTGAATCGCCGACCATCTCGAATGAAAATGTCCGCTCGTCCCAACATTTCTGGAGCCAGAGCTGTATGCGCCCGACCGGCACACAGGAAATCAAGACGGGTTTGTGCAACCTTGTTGCAATGATGACAGACGCCTCACCTAATGACTCACCATGCTTTAGTTCAGTGACAGGTCTCTGTAGACATTCCGTAAGCGTCTATGAATATCTACGATTTTCCGTCAAACTAAAATGATAATTCTTTGCTTGGAATTCAGCTCCATTACAGGCGCCATTTTGAAATCTACGTACAGCGCTGCCACCTGTCGGAACTTTACGAAACTATAGGAGCTGAAGCGGGAATATTCCATGATATCCCATTCAACCGAAACTGCCTGACAAAAAGAAATGAGTTGCACTACTCATTGAACGTCCCTCGTAATTTCGGGAGTACGCCAGGGACTGATAGAAGACGTCAGATGTTCAGTGAAGCTGTTCACAAATGATGCTACTTATGATAAAATCGTAACAACAGGGAATTGCTCAAGAGAACGCTGAGGATCGAGGGTTGGTGTTGGCACTTGCCGTTGACTCTCAATATAAATACTCATCAATGTAATATATTGCCCACAAACAAGCAAAAAGTACACTAATACACTCCTGGAAATGGAAAAAAGAACACATTGACACCGGTGTGTCAGACCCACCATACTTGCTCCGGACACTGCGAGAGGGCTGTACAAGCAATGATCACACGCACGGCACAACGGACACACCAGGAACCGCGGTGTTGGCCGTCGAATGGCGCTAGCTGCGCAGCATTTGTGCACCGCCGCCGTCAGTGTCAGCCAGTTTGCCGTGGCATACGGAGCTCCATCGCAGTCTTTAATACTGGTAGCATGCCGCGACAGCGTGGACGTGAACCGTATGTGCAGTTGACGGACTTTGAGCGAGGGCGTATAGTGGGCATGCGGGAGGCCGGGTGGACGTACCGCCGAATTGCTCAACACGTGGGGCGTGAGGTCTCCACAGTACATCGATGTTGTCGCCAGTGGTCGGCGGAAGGTGCACGTGCCCGTCGACCTGGGACCGGACCGCAGCGACGCACGGATGCACGCCAAGGCCGTAGGATCCTACGCAGTGCCGTAGGGGACCGCACCGCCACTTCCCAGCAAATTAGGGACACTGTTGCTCCTGGGGTATCGGCGAGGACCATTCGCAACCGTCTCCATGAAGCTGGGCTACGGTCCCGCACACCGTTAGGCCGTCTTCCGCTCACGCCCCAACATCGTGCAGCCCGCCTCCAGTGGTGTCGCGACAGGCGTGAATGGAGGGACGAATGGAGACGTGTCGTCTTCAGCGATGAGAGTCGCTTCTGCCTTGGTGCCAATGATGGTCGTATGCGTGTTTGGCGCCGTGCAGGTGAGCGCCACAATCAGGACTGCATACGACCGAGGCACACAGGGCCAACACCCGGCATCATGGTGTGGGGAGCGATCTCCTACACTGGCCGTACACCACTGGTGATCGTCGAGGGGACACTGAATAGTGCACGGTACATCCAAACCGTCATCGAACCCATCGTTCTACCATTCCTAGACCGGCAAGGGAACTTGCTGTTCCAACAGGACAATGCATGTCCGCATGTATCCCGTGCCACCCAACGTGCTCTAGAAGGTGTAAGTCAACTACCCTGGCCAGCAAGATCTCCGGATCTGTCCCCCATTGAGCATGTTTGGGAGTGGATGAAGCGTCGTCTCACACGGTCTGCACGTCCAGCACGAACGCTGGTCCAACTGAGGCGCCAGGTGGAAATGGCATGGCAAGCCGTTCCACAGGACTACATCCAGCATCTCTACGATCGTCTCCATGGGAGAATAGCAGCCTGCATTGCTGCGAAAGGTGGATATAGACTGTACTAGTGCCGACATTGTGCATGCTCTGTTGCCTGTGTCTATGTGCCTGTGGTTCTGTCAGTGTGATCATGTGATGTATCTGACCCCAGGAATGTGTCAATAAAGTTTCCCCTTCCTGGGACAATGAATTCACGGTGTTCTTATTTCAATTTCCAGGAGTGTACATTGCCCACAAACAAACAAAAAGTACACTAATATACTACTGACGATACGTTACTGAAAACAGTAAAAATTTTGAGAAAAAAATGTTAAATGGTTTGCATAATAATAATAAATAAGGGTTATACAAGCAAGCAACACGCCGCCAACGCCCTCTCCATAGCATGTATTTAGGCCGCCGCCACTGACCGGAGGACCCTACTGACTCACTGACTCTCTCACGACAGGGCATACAGATCAGATCGAGACCAGCAGCGAGAGTGAAGTTTCTAACAGCAAGATTACCGATGTTGTCTGCAAGAGGACTGTTACCAATGAGGTCGTTCCACAACACAACTTTTCACGTTCCTTTCAGTGTCCTCGAAATCATGTGAAAAAAACTTACTACAGCACATAAAAAGCAGACATCAATGACAAAAACGGCATTCCTGGCCAAGAGAAGTCTACAAATTTCAGCCTTAAGTTGAGGAAAAAAATGTCTGAGATTGTATGTCTGGAGTACAGCATTGTATGATAGTGAAATATAGACTGTGGGAAAACCGGAACAGAAGAGAATCGAAGCATTTGAGATGTGGTGCTACAGACGAATGTTGAAAATTAGGTGGAATGATAAGGTAAGGAATGAGAAGGTTCTGTGCAGAATCGGAGAGGAAAGGAATATGTGAAAAACACTGATAAGGAGAAGGGACAGGATGATAGGACATCTGTTAAGAAATGAGGGAATGACTTACATGGTACTAGAGGGACCTGTAGAGGGCAAAAACTGTAGAGGAAGACAGAGACTGGAATATATCCAGCAAATAATTGAGGACGTATGTTGCAAAGTGCTACTCTGAGATGAAGAGGTTAGCACAGGAGAGGAATTCCTGGCGGGCAGCATCAAACCAGTCAGAAGACTGAAGACCAATAAAAAACAGCCATCTATTCGGGGCGTTTGGCTATGCGCCTGTCACCTTCGCAATGCGGACACTCCTGGGCTGTCCCTGATCAAGCTGGTGGGCCTTGCTTACGTTTCGCAAACGTTGCCTTCGCCGCAAATGTAGTCCGCAGTGGCGAAATGTTGACAGCCTAGAGCAAAATCGCTTACCTTCCATTTGAGCTGCTTTTGTGTAGCCGAAAGAAAAAGAGAGGTGGCCTTGTTTTGTCCGTTAGAATGGGACGTTTACTTGTGTTCGCCCTCCAGCGATTTTTCATAAACAATGAGCGTAGGGCGCAGACACAACGTCACTTTCGCACTTGTTTTAATATTCCGGTCTGCTGACCTGTTTCACACCGCAACATCATTTTGAGGAAGGTTGATGTCAGGACTGGCTCCGTAATGAAGATGAAACCACCTGGCCCTACCAACATCCCGTGTACCCGAAAACATCGAGCGAGTTCGATAGAGTGCCCTAAACGGTCTGTTCGATTATATGCTGCGAGTTTAGGCATTAACGAACCAACAGTGATAGAGATTCTGCGTTAAGTTCTTCATTATCACTCATACGGCATTCAGGTATGTCGGCACCTTAGTGAAGCTGACTGTGAACAGCGTTGTGTTTTGTGAAATCATGTGCGAAACTAGGGACAATAATGTAAAAACATTGTTTTTCTCATAATTGATCAAGCCAATTTTCATTTAAACAGGTTGGTTAACAAACAAAATTGTAGATACTAATGCAATGAAAATTCTCAAATGTTACGTGAGTCCCCTCAACGCAGCGAAAAGTAACAGTATGGTGGGCAGTTGGAGAGAAGGGCCTTATTGGACAGTAATTTCTTGAGAAAACAATTTCACTATGGCCGTTAATTCAGAGTGTTATAATACGATTCTCCAAACCTTCTTCTTTATAGACCTTCGAAATCGTAGATGGGTAATAAGACAAATACGTGCTCGAAAAGATGGTGCAACTGCACACACAGCACTTAATTCAATGACTGTCTTACGATATCAGTTTCCAGGCCACGTTATCTCCAGAAGTGGCCATCTCCACCTGTCTCCTTGCTCCCCTGATCTAAGCAAATGTGACTTCTTTTTTTGGGGATTTCTCAAGTCCTGCGTATATGTTAACAAGACACAGTGCTCTGAAGTTGTGAAGACGACAGTCCAGGAAGAAATTGTTCGTATTCCACATCAGATACTAACTGACGCTATGCGTAGTTTTCAGAATAGCCTACAATCACGCATAAACGTAAATGGCCAACAACTGAACGACGTGATCTTCAAAGCATAAATGGAACAATGAAATTCCTAATATGTACTATGTACTGACAAAAATAAATATTATTTTAAGCAAAACTATGTACATCTTATTTGAAAGCCATGAATTCCTGTGTTACCCAGTGCTAGGATGACTCGTAATTCTCTTTTGGTTCTCTTTGGTCCAGGTTCCCAGATGCGTCAATGTAGTAACCTTACGTCTTCACTGTCTATAAATTCTCCATGATGGACATTCTTTACAAAGTTCAAGGAGGGGAGAAAATTTCTGAAAATATTAAGCAATATTGCAATTACTGTTCTTCACAATAACAGGTTAGCTATAGACTCATCTTCTCTCCCTGGCGTACAAGATATTCACTAAAAATTTATCATTAGACGAAAAGGTAAAATATATGATTTCAATCTTGTGAAGGAACAAAGAGACCTGAGAAAAGCAATAGCGACCCTTTCACCCCTCCTCCAACCCACCCCCCTCCCACCCACCACCTTAGTCACTCCTGCCCAACACTCCGCACTTGTGCACTAAGTATCTACGGATGGACGACGACTACATTGTGTAATGGTTGTTTTCTTTACAGGTCACTGCATACAGTTATGATTAATGCTCAGAAAACAACGTTAGGTAACTGAATATTAACTCCAATTCTATACATATTACAAAGACCGCCACTGCGTTTCTCTGTCTGTATGCGAAAAAAAGGAATATTAGGAGTTGACTTTTCGCCGAGAGCGATATCATTAGAGACGGAGCACAAGCTCTGATTGCGAAAGGCAAAGAGAGGATATCGGCCGTGCCCTTTTCAGAAAATCCGTCCATGCATATTCCTGGTGTGGTTTGGGTTCAAATGGTTCAAATGGCATTGAGCACTATGAGACTTAACTTCTGAGGTCATCAGTCCTCTAGAACTTAGAACTACTTAAACCTAACTAACCTAAGGATATCACACATATCCATGCCCGAGGCAGGATTCGAACCTGCGACCGTAGTTGTCACGCGGTTCCAGACTGTAGGGCCTGTGGTTTGGGCAAATCATAGGAAAGCTAAGTATGGATGGTCGGAGTGAGATCTCAACTATCATCCTCCCGAATGGGAGTGGAGTGTGTTAACCACTGCACCACCTCGCTTGGCCCCTGATGTGAAGGTTACTCTTATAAAGTACCTGCAGCGATTTTGATACAGTGTTCATTAAAAGGTAAACTGATTAACGAGAAAGGTGTATTGGTATAATTTATTACCGCTAGGCCAGACAAGTCGTCTTGCCGCAGATACTTCAAGCTACCTGCGCGAAACGGGGCAGGTCGCGTAACTTAAACGATGCAAGCAGCGCATGCCAGCAAATTTCTCAGGTCAGACTTAATCGACAAACATTCTCAAGAATTCTAAGAAGATATGGTATCGAAACTATATTCATGCCACCGGATAAGATTAGAACCCTCCTTCGATCAATAACGGATGTCTTAAGACTGAGGAAACCTGGAGTATACAAAATTTCTTGTCATTGTGGGATGAATTACATTGGCCAGACTATCCACGCTGTTCATGACTGATGTGTAGAGCTCCAGCCAGAGAAATCCACATTGGCAGAATATTGTCTTAATGAGGAACATAAAATGTAGTATAATGACACAAAAATGATGGCTCCCGCTTCCCGCTACGGGGAATGTGTTCTGAATGAATATATTGAGATTGGATTATCTGATAATATCATTAATAGGGATACGGGTTTTCCTTCAAGTAAGACGTGGAATCCGGCTTTCTCTGATACTAAACAACTACAATCTTCATTTCGACCAGCGGATTCTCTTAATTAGTGTGCTGTTGGTGACACATCGTTTTGTCTATTTCTTTCACCAGTGAACTACTAGTTCATAGTGCACACGTACGGTGTTGTATAAGTGAGCCGCAGATTCTGTCGGAAACTCAGCTCTGGCGAGATTATGCATCAGCATACTCACCTGAGGATGGTGGCCAGTTCGTCTGTTGAAATATTGTGCCAAGATGGCAACGTTATCCATCCGCATACCAGAGAAGGCTATCATCAGTATTACACCGGGAAAGTCTACGTAATCTCAAACATTATGATTGCTCAGCCAGTTTGCACGAAATATTTATAAATTACATGCACAAACCATCCTGGTGAATCTATTACTGGAAACCACATCAAAATTCATCCAGTAGTTCCTGAGATTAGTCGTCACATACAGACAGAAAAACGCAAAAGGAGACTTCGATTTCTAATATGTAGTGATATAACACATACTACGCAATGGACAATTGGCAAGGCGCGAACGGAATTATACCAATGAGTTCGAACTGCCACTACGCCAGGGATTCAATTATTTTCAGAACGCTTTTGACTAAATGTCAACATAATCTGTGAAGAGCCCTTGAGAAACATCTTGATTCGGCCAGTATTAGCGCAAAGAACAATACGTACATCAAAGGTGTTGTAGTCTTTCTGGTCTTCAGTCTGAAGACTAGGTTGATGCAATTCGCCACCCTATTCTGCCCAGTGCAAGTCTCTTCTCCGTACAACCACTGCAATCTACATCCATTTGAACCTGCTTACTGTGGTCAGCCTTTGTCTCTCTCTACAATTCTAACCCCTTACACTTCTTTACGTTACCAAACTGACGAGTCTTTCATGTCCCTGGATATGTCTTATCAATCGATGTCTTCTTTTTGTCGAGTTATGCCAGAAATTTCTTTTCTACCCATTTCGACGCAGTAGTTGATTGGTAAACACAGAACGTGAATCGGGCTCGGAGATTCCGTGTCTCCAAAACTATTCTCAGCAGCTCTAGAAGACGTTTTCAAATCCCTAAACTGGGAAAAAGAAGACAGAATATACCTTGATCATCATCGTTTTGATGAGTGCTGCTTCCTGTAGAGTCGGTAAACTTCAGCAACTATTGGTAGAACATAAAAAAGCCGGGTTTAATGTTCAAATGTATGTGAATTCCTAAGGGACCAACCTGCTGAGGTCATCGGTCCCTAATCTTACTCACCACTTAAACTAACTTATGCTAAGAACAACACACACACACACACACACACATGGCCGAGGGAGGACTCGAACCTCCGGCGGGAGGGGCCGCGCAATCCGTGACATGGCGCCTTTAACCGGGCGGCCGCTCCGCGCTGCGCCAGGTTTAATAAGAGAAAAAGAATATATGAAGAAGAAGGAGAGTAAGCATGATCTGGACTCCTGTCGGTAAATTAAGCTGTATTCTCAAAACTAAGCGACTGATGTTCACAATCCATGTGTATTATTAGCAATCACTTTTAGCAATTGTGATAATACTAGTCAATCTTCATTTAAATATAATCATTATCTTAATACGTGGTCTAGATACATTTGAAATTATAGCAACCTAGTAAAAGCTTCCAAATGCTGTGAGTGCAGGGAAGTCTCAGCAAAACAAGAAGGAAGAGTAAAAAAATGGTTCAAATGACTCTGAGCACTATGGGACTTAACTTCTGGGGTTATCATTCCCCTAGAACTTAGAACTATTTAAACCGAACTAACCTAAGGACAACACACACATCCATGCCCGAGGCAGGACTCAAACCTGCGACAGTAGCGGTCGCGCGGTTCCAGACTGTAGCGCCTAGAACCGCTTGGCCACTCCGGCCGGCCAAGGACGAGTATTCTGTTTAAAATAGCACGAGGGTAACACGTTTGTATAGCCCAGTAACAAGTGTGTTTCGACAAATCCAGCATGAGTGAAACTTCACTTACATTTTATCTTATAATTACAAACAATACATCAAATGAAAGAACAACTCAGTTTTTCTTAAAAGTGTTGAATGAGAGCATCATTCTTCACACATCGAGTTGGTAGGCGTGTTCTTCCCAAACTTTGGTCAGTGTGTCTGCAGTAATTGTTGCAACAGTGCTGCTTCTAAAGCTCGGTGAATCACCTGGTAGCGGAGGCACGTAAATATCATCCTTTACGAACAATCAAAGTTAAAAATCGCGTAGCGTCAGATAGTATGGGGACGCGGTGCTCCTGCAAAACAAGCTCTGTCACCCGACCCCTTGGGGTCATTCCAGCATGCCGGTAAGACGTCGTGCAACCAATGGCGTAGTGAATTGTGCCAATTAGGCGGGGCACCACCCTGCTGCGAACTGTGGTTCAGGTTCTTCTAATTTAAGAAAGGGCCATAGTTCTACCACCTCAAGATAAGAAGCAATAGTTACAATTGCTTCATCGAAAAAGAAAGGGCCACAAACTTCCCACCGCGATATGGTACGAAAAACATTCAATTTAAGAGTGTCGTTGCAGCTGAATTATCTGTACCAAATGTTTGCTGACCCCATATGCTTGCTTACATTATGTATGTTCACATTTCCACTCCAGTGAAATGTCAATTTATCACTGAAGACGACACTGTGCAGAAAATCTTCATCGCCTTGTAGCAACACTTCGGATGCAAAGCTGGCACGCAAACCGTAGTCTATAGGCTCTGGAGCTTATAGGAACTGCAAACGATAAGGACGTTAGTAGCAAGTGTCTCCTTAAAGGTCTCACACAGACGTCACTGGAATTGCTAATTCACAAGTAGCGTTCTGAACTCTTTTCTTGGAGCTGCTCGTGAAAGACTCCCACTCGTTCAACACATTCTTGTAACTCTTTGTCGGTCCATACTCTTCCCTCCTCGCAGAAGTACACAAATAAAACTGTTTGAGTTGTCGTTTTATTTGATGCGCAATTTATTATTTTAAATTGAATGTAATAAATGCTACGAAGTCTTAAAAGCAGCTTATTCATTTAAACACCCTGCATTTACCAGTTGTTAATTTCAAAACATCACACAGTGAGACATGAGCGCTTATTGCAAAACCTCTTCTTTTCCTACTGTTGCTAGTATAGAATATTTTTTCACCTATTGTTCTAAGAACTTGTTTCATTAGAGAGCTGCGTGTCCACGACACCTTGTCCGTATTTTTTAGCAACAGATTTCAAATATCTGCAGATGTTTCTTGTCGCATGGACGAATAGTCCACGTCACCGAGTCATACATGGCGGAGTTGGAGATATTGCTGTTAATAAATATCTTTGTGACGTCCACAATATGGCTCTAAAGAAAATTAAAGAATTGTGGGTGAGTTATGCAGCCAGATGAATTTTGGTTGGATTTTTTGTTGCGCAGAAGGAAAAGGTAGCTAATATAAGAGAGCTTGAGAAACCCTGCACTAGTAACACACACTGCCTCACAAAAACAGTGAAGAACCCAGAAGGCATTGTCAGATGTCAACGTAACTTCGCACACGTACATACCATAGGCGGGTTTGTAAAAGATTAAGATCGCAATTATCTGTATTAGGTAGTACGACCACCAGGTTGCAATGGTGGTGTTGATGTTTAGTTCAAATGGCTCTTACCACTATGGGACTTAACATCCGAGGTCATCAGTCCCCTAGAACTTAGAACTACTTAAACCTAACTAGCCTGCCCGAGGCAGGATTCGAACCTGCGACCGTAGCAGTCGCGCGGTTCCGGAGTCAAGCACCTAGAACCGATCGGCCACCGCGGCCGGCTGATGTTTAGTGTTGTTGCCAAGACTAGTAGGTTATATAACAGCGTCAGATGATGAGTGATCACTGTGAAGGACACGGAATGGCAGTTACTCGTCTGAGAAGCGTTATCAGCACCTGACACAGATTGGAAGGGGCCTCCTTGTAAGTCTTAATTTGCAATATCCAGATCTGTGGGGCATTCGGATAAGACAGTAGCTCGACGTTGGACTGTATAGGAATATTAGGGCAGCATAATGGTTGACCAGATCTGCCTGTTTGAAGTGAGGATCGTATTTTGCACAAAGCTCGTCGCAGCTCCTTCACACTTGCACCTGACATCCGATAAAAAGTTACGGACACCCTGGAACGTTCTGTGTCATCCCACACCCATAGTCGAAGACTGGTGGCTGGTGAACCAAGGTATTACAGTCCCACGCGTAAACCGCTGTTAACACCACAACACAACACAGTTGCACTTGAAGTCGTGTCATTACCGGGAAGCATAGACCGCTGATCAGTGCAGTTGCCCTGTGGTCAGTGAGGAATCGCATTTGTGCACTGCTCCGTATGACCATCATTGATTAGTATGGCGGTGATCAGCGCAGAGAGCCCATTTTTCCCGTGTTTTGGAGTGGCACCTCGGTGTTACTCTTGGCGTCGTGGCATAGGGA
Source organism: Schistocerca serialis cubense (assembly GCF_023864345.2). NCBI lineage: Eukaryota > Metazoa > Arthropoda > Insecta > Orthoptera > Acrididae > Schistocerca > Schistocerca serialis. The sequence continues at coordinate 243,976,891 of NC_064646.1, forward strand.
GCTTTCGGATATGACTTCAAGTCATGGCTGGTTGTAGCTGAGGCAGCTCTGGCGGCACAACGGTACCTCATGGGCATCTTGCATCCCCACACAGGGTAACAATTATTGAACTATATGAAATAAAATCGTCATAACTTCTGGACGGTTTGCGTTAGAACGTTCAAACTGCACGGTTGGCCGCGGTGCATGATGGAAATTAGTGTGCGCAGTATGGTTCGACGACGAAGCCCTCTTTCATTTGGATGGGCTCGTCACTAGAAAATTGGCGCATTTGGGGAACTGAGAATTTGCATTTCGCGATCGAGGATTCTCTTCACCTTCAACGGATGACTGTGTGGTGTGCAATGTCCAATCATGGAATAATCGGTGCGATATTCCTTGATGGCACGGTGACTACCGAACGGTACGTGAAGGCTTTGGAAGATGATTTCATCCTCATTGTCCAAAGTCACACTGATTTCTACAAGATGGGGTTCATACAAGGCGGAGCTCGGCCCCATCGAAGCAGGAGACTGTTTGATGTCCGGAACGAGCACTTTGGGGACCGCATTCTGGATCTGGGGTACCCAGAGACCACTGGCTTGGACCTCGATTGGCCGTCATATTCTCCGGATCTGAAGACAGGCGACCCTTCTTTGTGAGGCATTATTAAGTCAAGGTGTAGAACAATAACTGCAAAATCATTGGTGATCTGAAAACAGCCATTCAGGAGGTCATCAACAGTATCGATGTTCCAACACTTCAGCAGGTCAGCCAGAATTTAACTATTCGTCTGCTCAACATCCTCTCCATGGATGGCAGGCATATCGAACATGTCATAACCTAAATCCGAATATCTGTAGTGATGGCTTTACAAGATCCCCAGATCTGTCTCCGATGGAACGTGTGGGACCATCTCCGACGTCAACTTCGTCCTAATGCAAATACCCGGCATATTAAGGACCAGTTACAGTTCTGGGCCAGCTTGCCTCAGGAATGAACGCAACGGCTTTATCACTTCCGAACATGTACCCAGCAAGCCAGGCGGGGTACAACATCCTACTGATAAATGGGCCCATACTGCCAAATTCCTTGTAAATTTGCCTCAATTTTGTAATCACTGCAATAACAGCACACACCATTTCAACTCCTGAACTTTCATTTCGTTTATGCCTCCCTCTCTGGGCGTTTCACTCTTTTTAGGGTAATAAAGATGAAGATGACATGGAAAAGTCTGTAGGAGGCATTTATCCACCAGTAATGGCTGACGGCAACGATGATAATGCCGTTACGAGTGTGATTTATGATACTGCCGTTACGAGTGTGATTTTGCTTCAGTGTCTGTTGTATATATTCCTGTTAAGTCGAATTTTGTATTTTATTCAATAGTAAATTACTGGTTTCACCCGCGACCAATTATGCAAGTTTCACTGACCTCCGATGAGTCTAATGCAACCGCAGAAATAGCATAGCATTCTCATAGTACGGATGTACGTAGCCACTTGACGCAACCCGGCTGTTTTACGACTTCGCTGCTAGTATATGTATCATTAGAATAAGGCTGCTAACGTTCTCAGTCATTTGCATTTTTTTGGTGATCCACAGTTGAGCCTGTAGTAAGGATTGCTTTGTTTGACGAAAATGCTCGAGCAGTGAAACGTTAGCTATTAGTTTCGTCAAAAGTGTACTTGACAGCAAGGGTTTCAAGCGTTCACTGCTTTGCAATATGCAGAACCATCACAGCGTTATCGCCCTTCACCTGCTATCTCGCCAAGGAAGGTAATCACATGACAGGCAAGCTTCTGGACTGAGACTGTATGAAACGTAACACCAATTATTTTGCACACACGACTACCGCAACCGACTGTCTATAACAGTAAATCTGAGAGCACAGAGCAATAATCTCGTCGGAGTAAAGTAGCGACCGTAGCAATTTTTTAATCTTAGTGATTATATTCTCTCTACATGTGCACGTGGCTTTCACACTCTAGCACACATGTTCCTTTCTTTTGCTCGGCTATAATATCTACAGGCTGTTTCCAAAATCTTTAGCATCAAAATTATAAATGCCAAAAGAGGTGGCGCAAGGGTAAGATACGGTACTGGATTCCCATTGTCATGGACGGCGATCTAAAGATTTGTCGAACCAACCAGGTCTAGGTCTTCCGTGGTTTCCTTCAAACACTTTTCCCATGAAGAGATCACCGGCGATATCCTTCCCTATTTCGAGCTTGTGCTCCGTTTCTAATCACCTCGTCGTCGACAGTACGCCAAAGTCCAATCTTGCGCGACGAAATACAACAGCCAGCCACTTCTCATGCGAAGACGTGTTTCGGTTTTACACCCTTCTTCAATGATACGCGTTATTTACATCGGAAATTCCTAATCGAATGAATACTGATGTCGAATACTATGGTAGTGAGGCTAAAAATGTGTGTGTTATGTATCCAAATACGAAATAAGGGATTGAATGTTGCAGAGTAAAATGAAGCTGAAGCTTTCATAATGTAGTCGACAAAAACGTAGGAAATATTATGTTAACTGAAGATACAAGGTCAATTCAATAAATAACCGGAAAAGTGGTATAAAAAATATAATACTTCGACAAAGTTTGTGATTCTTTGTTATTTTTTGCTGTTGTACTAGAACTATTATCAGGTGCGCCTAGCACGCTTGCCTCGCAAAGGGGATGCTGGGAATCTGTCGAAGAAATGGCGGCACCCTTGCAGGTCTGCACCAACGTGGAGCAGCAGAGTATCATTAGGTTTCTGCTGACTGAAGTGTTGGAACCAAACGAAATACGCCGTCAGATGGCAATGTAATATTATGAAAGCTGTCTGAGTCGAACAAAAATGTGGGAGTGGTGTAACAAGTGTTGAACTTTCGCCACTCACAGGACGCTCTGTCTATGCAGTGGTAGAAAACAACTTTGCGAGAGTTGATGATTTGACACGGAAAAACAGGTATATTACGGTGAGTGATATTGCAACAACGTTAAACATTAGTGGTGGATCAGCCCACCTCACTGTTCATGACGTACTGTTGTTTAAGAAAGTGTGTGCTAGATGGTTTCCAAACATTTGACATGGTCAGGGAGCTTCTGTGACAGTACGAGGCTGAAGGAGAGACATTTCTTCACCGTTAGTGTAACGGAAGATGACAAGTTTGATGCCTCTTTAACCCAATGAAAGAGGCCCCTAATGGCTCAAGCTTCGCAGATGACGGAGAAGTCCAAGGTTCAGTGTATAACTGGTTAACCGCACTCCCCTCCCCTCCCCCCCCCCCCCCCCCACAAAGAATTCTTCGTGCGTGGAATTTGGAAGCACTGGAATAAGTCCTTAGAACATGAGGGGGATTACGTTTTATACTGAACGACCCTTGTACATAAAAAAGGTGCTGGTTTCTTTATTTAACACATAGCCACGGAGCTCAGCGACTATTATCATACATGAATTAGTATACAATTATATATCATCCTTTTTCCTTTTATTATATCACGTTTCATACTGATTTATTAAATAGCCCCTTCCAAATGTTTACCACTAAAATATTCAAAAAGGTTCTTTACTCATATAAGGCCCCAGATTATAACAAATGAAGAGCTCTTTCAGTCGATGATATCCACCTTCTGATGAGTGTCTCTAATATGTTATCGTATTTGTCCATAAAAAGTATTTCGGCAAACATAGCGTTGTCAGTCGGTATAATACAGTGACAACGGTCAATAAAGTGGTATAAAAGGTCCCCAATGATGTCATCATCGAGGAAACTTTGAAACCTAATGAACCTTTTACCTGCCCGTCATACAGCTGGTAAAGGATCCTGAGCCTGAGTATTTTCAGAAAATGGAATTAATGGGTGAACATTAACATTTAGTATTTTATTGGCACAGGAAACTTAAGTTCAACATAACTATTCAGAGTTACGACCACCAGTCTTGTTGCAGGCCTTACAGCAGTGACTCTCTCTCAGACAGCCGTGTTTTATGTACAATAAGACAGTTCGCTAGGACCCTCTATTGGCTGTTAACAGAGCTGTAAACAAAGGAATTCACAGTTGTGACGGCCCTTTCAAATATTAATTTGGAAATTTGTGGTAAGGACTATGGGACCAAACTACTGAGGTTGTAGGTCCCTAGGATTACACACTAATTAAACTAACTTAACCTATCTCACGCTAAGGACAACAGAAACACACCCATGCCCGAGGGAAGACTTGAACCCCCTACGGGGGAAGCCGCGCGAACCGTTACAAGACGCCCAAGACCGCCGGCTACACCGCGCGGCTAAATATAAATTACAGTCATTTTTTTGTACAACATGTAACAACTACACACGGCAGGGAACCAACAAACAGCGGATACATCCATCGTCTATAAAGGAGCCGTAGTATGTTTTCAGTTTTCTGCTTCTTCCCTTCGGCGTTTCACTTGATGTTATTAGGCTACATACCAGGAGAACTAAAGTTGTGGAAAATCCCCCAACGAAAGCCCAAGGTGGAATAATAAACTCACCGCATGGAACCAACTTATGGCATAAAGGAACTGATAACGTTTTCACAACTTACAGGTAGTTTGAAATACCACGATGTGTTAGCGTCACATAATAATACAAAATATTAAAGATCAATTCTTCAAAAAAAAATGGTTCAAATGGCTCTGAGCACTATGGGACTAAACTGCTGAGGTCATTAGTCCCCTAGAACTTAGAACTAGTTAAACCTAACTAACCTAAGGACATCACACACACATCCATGCCCGAGGCAGGATTCGAACCTGCGACCGTAGCGGTCTCGCGGTTCCAGACTGCAGCGCCAGAACCGCGCGGCCACTTCGGCCGGCCATTCTTCCTTGTTTTGCTTATTAGTCTTTCGAATAGTATGATGGTAGCTTGGATCTCAACCTAGCTGGCGTCAATGTTCTCACCTGTGTATATTTGTCATACCCAGTATCGATGAGTCTTTTTTCTACAAAGTCTTCCACAGCGATAATCTAAACTTGCTTAGCGCCCACTACTTTGCTCGCGTTGACTGTGTGGTCCGCACAGATCTTTTTGGTTTGATTTAATAGAATTTTTATGTTATTCACAAATTACAACAGCTTCTAAACTTTGCTAAATACGGCCATAGAAGCAGGGTCTTTTCCGAATGCACTTCTGACCAAAACGCGGTTCTGGCAGGTAGAGTCATAGGTCTTTGACAATCCTGCCATTAGAGTTCTTGTGGCGATATTTCGTTAGAAACTTTCATTCCCTAAGAAATATTTCTTTAGAAGTAAAATAAAAATTCTCATAGATTTAGCTTTGAAAATATTTCAATATAACCAAATACTTTCATAAAAATTTTTCTCCTCTACTTCACCCCCTTAGCGGTTGAGTTTCCAAAACTAGTGAAATACATTTTTTTTTAATTTCCAAACGAGAAGCCAAGTACTAATTTTCATAGATAAAGCTTTAAAATGAATTAATAGTTCTTTAATAACTATTTTTTAAAAAAACAAGTACCAACTACTTCCCTCTACTAGGAGTTAATTTTCGAAAAATGCTAAAGCACGTATTTCTTTATTTCTTACCGAAAAATCAAATACTAGTTTTCATAATACTAGCTTAAAAATTGCATTAAAAGCGTTATCTTTTCAAAAAACATTTCATACCCTATTTTATCCCCTTAGGAGTGTAATTTCGGAAAACGCCCTCTCAGACGATGCCTGCATCACCCTCTCCAAATTCCATGTTTCTGTCATTAGCGGTTTTGGCTGGGTGATGATGACTCAGTCAGGACATTGCGTTTTATATATAGGGATTAGTTACTTGTTAGCTGTTCCTGAACGTCTTAGCAAATCTCCCAATATCTATTCCATTTTCTTCTAAGGATATCTCACAGACTTCTTTTTTCCTCTGTTGCTTGTATAAACTTTTCATTTCGTACTATGTTTTTGTCCAATACATTCCGAAGATCGTTTAGTAATGCTGTTGCCAGAGTGTTCTTGTCCTGCTTTCTCGTGGTCCAGATATCCTCCCGGTACATGCGATGTACCCTCCATACATAGCCTTCAATAAACAGCTTCCTCAGTTCCACAGCAACATTTGATATCCATATATCTCTTATCTTAAATCAAACATTCTCCCCTAGCGCTAAAATGGTAGCTCTCTTCTTTCACCCAATTTCGGAATTTGCTTGCGCTTCACCATCTCTTAAAGCTCAGTAGAAAACTGCTCTCCTTTTTACAGATTATGTACTGAGCAGAATCCACGTTTCAGTCATTAGTTCTTTCGGTTGCGTGGCGAGCGGTTCTGACCGTGGGGATCAGGGGAGACTTTGCCGCTGTCGCAATCGAGTACCTTGGTCAAATACGCACACTTGATCAACCAGAAGTAAAGCAGTCTGCCTCTAAGTGCAGAACTGGTTTGTAAAGTCCTTGACGCCATGAGAATCTTGTCGCGCTGTCATCTGTATTTACGCGATTGTGGAAGGCCGAGAACTGACGTTCTAGTATCATCGTTTCTTTCTATCAAAAGCGCCTTGCAACGCTCCACAGTAGTTCGTATGTCATTTCAGCGCAGATAACTTTCCTGACGGTCGCAAATTATGGGCAACTAGTGCGACCTTTTCCTCAGTGACCATCCTGCCCCATTCGAATTCAGTCTCTTCTACATTGACATCATACTCCGCAAGCCACCTAATGGTGTGTAGCTGATGGTACTTTCGGTACCACTATCTGATCCCTCCAAACCTGTTTCACTCGCGAATAGTGCGTGGAAAGAATGCTTGTCGGTAAACCTCTGTATTGCCCCTAATTTCTCGAATTTTCTCCCGGTGGTCGATACGCCAGATGTATATGGGGGAGAGGGGGGGGCGGAGGGGGGGGGGGGAAGTAAAATGTTGTCCAACTCCTCCTGAAAAATGCTGTCCCGAAATTTCAATTGCAGCTCTCTACGTGATGCACAACGCCTCTCCTGTAACGTCTGCCAGTGGAGTTTGTTTAGCATCTCCGTAACGCTCTCTCGCTAGCTAAACGATCCCGTGGGGAAATGCGCCGCTCTTCGTTGGATCTTCTGTATCTCCTCTATCAGTCCTACCTGATAGGGATCCCAGATAGATGAATCGGGCGAAGAAGCGCCTTATAAGCAACTTCTTTCTTGGATGAGTTACATTTCCTTAAGATTCTTTCGATGAATCTGAGTCTGGTGTCTACTTTTCCAACTATCTGTTTTATATGGTCATTCCACTTAAGGTGGCTCTGGTTAGTTACGCCCAGATATTTTACGGCAGACGCTGTCTCCAGCTGTTTGTCATCAATAGTGTAGCTGTACAGTAGTGGATTTCTTTTCCTCTATATGCGCAGTATGTGACATTTATTTATGTTCAGTGTCAACTGCCAGAGCCTGCACCATTCATCAGTTCTCTGCACGTCGTTCTGCAAATTCTTACTATCTTCTGGCGTTGCTACTTTGGTGTAAACAACTGGATCTTCTGCGAATAGCCTTAAAGAGTATCCGACGTTTTCTACTAGATCATATGTATGTATTGCGAACAGCAACGGTCCTATCACACTTCCCTGTGGATATTACCTTTACATCTGTCGATTTAGTTCCGTTAAGAGCGACGTGTTGAGTTCTATCTGAAGGAAAGTCTTGAATCCAATCACAGGTCTGCTCCGATACTTCGTAAGCTCGTATTTTTTTCATTAAAAGGCAATGCGGGACGGTGTCAAATGCCCTACAGAAATCAAGGAACACGCCATCAGCCTGAGCGACGTTTTCCACTGCGCTGTGGATCTCATGGAAGAACAGAGCGAGCTGAGTTTCGAAGGATCTCTGTTTATGGAATTCATGTTGATTTTTGTAGAGGAGATGTTCATTTTCCAAAAACGTCATAATTTTTTAGGATAAAACATGTTCCATAGTTCTACAACAGATTGACGTCAACGATATAGGTCTATAATTACGTGGATCTGTATTACGGGCTTTCTTAAAAACGGGAATGACAAGCGCTTTCTTCCACTCGTTAGGTACCTTTCGTTGCTCAAGCGATCTACAATAAATTACTGCTAGAAGGGGAGCAAGATCTTTCGCACAATCTTTATAGAATCTTATAGGAATCTCATCTGGTCCTGAAGCCTTTCCGCTACTAAGCGATTGTAGCTGCTTTTCATTTCCGCGATCGGTTATCTCAATATCTGCCATTTCGATGTTCATACTACGATTGAAAGGAGAGCCAATGTTATGATCTTCCAAGGAGAAACAACTTCGGAAGACCGAATTCAGTATTTCGGTCTTCTCTCTGTTATCTTCTGTTTCGGTGCCGGTGTGGTCGCTGAGAGAATACCGTGCAAGTGGGCTGCTTCTGTCTTGGCAGCGTTGTGTACCGCTCTGCACTGGATCTCTGACTGCGCTTTCTTTGTAAGAGACTCTTGTGGCTTGTTGGACTCGTTGTTGGAAGTTAATCGCCAGTACTGTTGGGCAGTTGGAAGTTAGTCGCCAGCAGTGGCTCAGATGGCTCTGAGCACTATGCGACTTAACTTCTGAGGTCATCAGTCGCCTAGAACTTGGAACTAATTAAACCTAACTAACCTAAGGACATCACACACATCCATGCCCGAGGCAGGATTCGAAACTGCTACCGTAGCGGTCGCTCGGCTCCAGACTGTAGCGCCTAGAACCGCACGGCCACTCCGGCCGGCGTCGCCAGCAGTGATGGAAGTATTGTTGGGCAGTTGGTGGTGAACAGCCAGCATTGATGGATGTTAAATGTGAGAAGTTAGCATTGATGGATGGTAGAGGTCTGACGTGTTAGCGTAGGCTAACAATCTAGAAGCATTCGACTTGAAGATTGAAAATTATTCATGATTATCTAGCTTTGTACTGGATGTCAATGATGATTTATATTCGTGTTTGAACTGTATGTCACATTATTAAGGTAAAAAATACATTATGTAGTTTGCAACAAAATCTTTCCTTTGCTAACCATATGCCTATTAGTAGTTAGTGACTTTAGTAGTTAGAATCTTTTATTTAGCTGGAAGTACTGACGCTCGCTGTATTGGAGTAGTTCGCGTAATGAAGATTTTTTGTGAGGTAGTGCTTAATCAAATGTATAGGTTATTGTTAAGATTTCTTTTTAGTCAGGGCCATTCTTTTGAGTTAATTATTTGAAATCAGGTTGTAATTTTTTTGAGCAGTCAGACTGCGTTGCGCTGGAATATTGAGGGTCAGTGTTGCCATAATAAGAAAAAGTAAAGAGAAAGTAGGCTCCGTACGTTCAGTTATAATCAGCCGTTTCTGAATCAAATAACGTAGAAGTTTCATCTTCTCAGTCATTCCGCAATTTAAGTACAGACGCACACTAACTTTTAAATAAAGAATTTTCAATTGATATTGCCCCTTTTGACGTCGTTGGGTTACACCGCCGCTTATTTTAACGTTTTACTTCGTTTTCACTTTCTGAGATTGGCATGACAAGGATTTTTCTGGTCAAACAGGAGATAGTACTGCTGGGCATACGTGTACTCCATCTCAACACTTTCTAAATCGATACGATTCCGCACTGTCGACTAATGAACATAATACCTGGGTACGGAATATCAGATCAGCCTTGTATCCTGACCGTAGAGTTCCTAACAAGTAGAACATCTCTCGTCATACTCAGCGGAGATAAAACGTCGATCGTGCCCGAAGTGAGTGTCTTAGCACTCGGGCGGTGGCTGGTTGATTTGAGGAAGGAGACCAAACAGCGAGGTCATCGGTCCCATCGACTTAGGGAACAGTGGGGAAGCAAGTCGGCCGTGTCCTTCCAAAGGAAGCATCCAGGCATTTACCTGAAGCGAATTAGGGAAATCACGGAAAACGTAGATCAGAAAGGCCGGACGAGTGTTTGATCCGTCGTCGTGCCGAATGCAAGTCCAGTGTGCTAACCACTGCGGCACCTCGTTCGGTACCATTACTGTTTACGACAAATACAAATGACCTTGCAGATAACGTCGGAAGCTCCATGAGACTGTTGTCGTAAGATGCTGTTCTATACAGACAAGTCGCAACGCCAGAAAGCTGTAGCGAAATGTATTAACAGCTGCAGAGGACCGACGCTCGGTGCAGGATGTGGCAGTTGTCCCTCAACATACGTAGATGTAACCCAATGCGCATAAATAGGCGGAAAAACCTTTATTGTATGATTATATGTTGGCTGAACAGTCACATCGTTTAAATATCTGAGAGTTTACGCGCCGGCCGCTGTGGACGAGCGATTCTAGGCGCTTCAGTCCGGAATGACGCGGCTGCTGCGGTCGCAGGTTCGAATCCTGCCTCGGGCATGGATGTGTGTGATGTCCTTAGGTTAGTTAGGTATACGTAGTTCTAAGTCTAGGGGACTCATGACCTCAGATGTTAAGTTCCATAGTGGTTTATTGCCATTTGAAACATTTGGAGTCTACGCACGAAGCGGTCTAAAGTGGAGCGATCACATAAAACTAGCCGCAGATGCAGACAGAGGTTCGTAAGAAGAAACGTCAGGAAGTTTAGTCCACACACAAACATAAAATAATGTTATGTTTGACATGCTGATATTCCCTGCTACCTTTTATTGTAAACTGGCGCAGCATTACTAAGTGACTTGCAAGTTTCTAAATATCAAGAACTTCTGTTAATGTGTTACAAGATCCAATGACGACAGCACAGATCTGTCGAAACCGGATATCAATAAAAAGATTTGCGGGCTATTTTGGGGTACCTGGTATTTAAGAATAGTTATCGACAGTGTTACTCGAAAAGAACGTCGCCTTTCGTCCAGGGATTTCCATTTGAGTTCCCAAAGCGTCTCTGTAGTACTTACGTGTCGTTCCAACCTGTGGGTAACAAATCTATCAGCCTGCTTCTGAATTGCTTCGTTTCTCCCTTTTATCTAACCTAGTGTGGATCCCAAACGCTCGACCAAGAATGGGTCCTATTAGTGTTTCCTTTACACCTGAACCACACTTTCCTAAAATTCTCCCAATAGACTGAAGTCGACCACTCGCCTTCCCTACTATAGCCCTTACGTGCTCGTTCCATTTCATATCCTTTGCAACGTTACATCTAGGTATTTAATCGATGAGTCTGTCAAGCACAACACTAATAACGCTATAGTAGAACATTCGTTTGTTTTCGCTTCTCATGTTGCATAACTTATATTTTTCTATACCTACAAGGGGAAGGCCTCAGACACGGCCAATCGATTCGGCTCAAATTTGGCAGGTCGCTTGTGTACAGCCTAAAACTAAGGACTCTAAGATATTTTGGGTCAACACCCCCGCAATTTTGAGAAAATCGCCCCTAAAAGTTATAACGAGCAATCGACCCAAAATTGAAGGGATCGATAGATAATTGTAAATAGAGCATTTTTCATCATCAAGTATGGAGCCCGCAAACGCGAACTTTTCCAGAAATCGAGGAAAGAAACTTTTACAATTGTCGCTTCTGTACCCACATGGTAAACGTTTTTCGCCAATAGCGCAGCGTCCAAGGTAACTGGCTGGGAATCGGAAACCCGGGTTGGAATCTCGAAGAAACCTTCCGGATGTTATTCTTTTCGATTGTATTTTTCCACACCCCAATTGATAGGAATAGGGGGCTTAATAAAGCAAGTAAATCTATAAGGAATGGTAATAATAAGGTAGGCAAACCAATTTCCCAAACGCCGTGAATTACTAAAGTATTAAACTTTTAAGCCTTGTCACATGAAAACAACTCCGAGTAAGAGTGCTGCGAATTCCTCACGAGGGATCACAGATAGCCAACCGTGCGACGCTTGTTTACAGCGAGGCACGGGACATAATGCACGCGGGGAGAGCTGTGTTGTCCTGGTTGCCTCTTGTAATATCGTAGTTGTGCACCTGGAAGAGTGAAGGTGTCCAGCACGAGCCTAATGGAAGTCAATCGCAAAGAATTGTTTTCCGTCATTAGGCTGCCGCGAACCTCGCGGATACATGTAGTGATTTTTCCATCGTTAGTGCGCCGAATGAAATACGTTTTGTGAATGAATACAGTGTTCTTCCGTAAGTAACATATGACGAGTACTGTATGTTATTTGTAGTAATTAGCTCGTCTGTTTATGCCGTAGTAACTAGTTATTGTTTGTTGTGTCATATCTTTCAGTTGCATAAATTGAATAATGGAGGATGTACACCCTTCGACTAGCGCTGTAATATATAGTTGGGAGCCTGTCACAGACGACTGAAAGCGGGAAGTTACCGACGATGTGTTTTGGTTTGTAAAAGTGTTGCAAGACAGATGCATTATCAATGCATTACCGGAAGCAGGCAGTTCTGTTTCTCGGCGTTTGAGAAATTTATTTGCCTACCTTAATATTATCATTCATTATTGATTTACTTACCTTATTAACCCTCCTATCCCTATCAATTGAGACATGGAAAAATACAAACGAAAAGAAGACCATCCGCTAGGTTTCTTCGAGATACAAACCCGGGTTCTCCGAATCCCAGACAACTACCTTGGCCGTTGCTGTATTTTTTTTATTGTTCTCGTTTTGTTCGATTCATTTGTTCGGTGCGGATGTCCCATAACACCCGTTCAAGTTCAGTTTGAGCCGTTGACTCAGTTTTTTATTACAGAGGGCAGCTAACCCTCTGACCGAACATGCTGAGCTAAAGTGCCGGCGACTATCGGTGCTGTCGGCGAAAATCGTTTACCATGTGGGTACAGAAGCGGCAGTTGTAAAAGTTTCTTACCTCGATTTCTGGAAAAGTGTGGTGTCACCGCCAGACACCACACTTGCTAGGTGGTAGCTTTAAATCGGCCGCGGTCCATTAGTACATGTCGGACCCGCGTGTCGCCACTGTCAGGGATCGCAGACCGAACGCCACCACAAGGCAGGTCTCGAGAGACTGACTAGCACTCGCCCCAGTTGTACGGACGACTTTGCTAGCGACTACACTGACGAAGCATTGCTCATTAGCCGAGCCAATAGTTAGAATAGCCTTCAGCTAAGTCAATGGCTACGACCTAGCAAGGCGCCAATAGTAACATTGCATGTATCTAAAGAGTCTCACTTGTATCGCCACAATCTCCAGATGTACCAAAAGGATGGATTAAAGTTAAGTATTCCAGAAGCTACGTACTTTATAGCATTCATTACGTATCCTGTTTCAGACCTCACGCCATCCTGCTTTAGCTTAGCGCGTGCCTTTCGGCTTCCTCTCATTGTGTCTAGGCTGTCTTGTCTAGACACAACAAAAAGTATGCGTTTTCGGACCCCATACCTGATGATGAAAAATGATCTGTTTAAATTATCTATTGATCCTGCCAATGTTGAGTCGGTTGCTCGTCATAACATTTAGGGGTGATTTTCTCAAAAACGCGGGGTATTGACCCAAAATATCTTAGATTCCTTCGTTTTAGGTTGTACACAAGCGACCTGCCAAATTCGAGCCGAATCGGTTGGCCGTGTCTGAGGCCTTACCCTTGATAGAGCTAGCCGCCATTCATCACAGTAACGAAAAACGTTGCCTACCTCAACTTGCATCCTCTTTCAGTCAGTCAGTAACGACACCTTCCCGTATATTAGAACGACTTCAGCAAACAGCCGCAGTTTGCTGAGCACCCTGTTTGTCAGATCATTTATATATACAGAGCTCAAGAGCGGTCCTATCGCACTCACATTTATCTATATTTAGAGCTAGCTGCCACTCATCACACCAACTACAGATTTTGTCTAAATCATCTTGTATCTTCCCACAGTCAGTCAACGACGACACCTTCCCACATACCACAGCGTCATCAGCAAACAACCGCAGACTGCTGCTCATCCTGCACGCCAAACCGCCTCGCGGTGTAGCTGCGCAGTTTGAGGCGTCTTGTCATGGTTCAAAATGGCTCTGAGCACTATGGGACTCAACTGCTGAGGTCATTAGTCCCCTAGAACTTAGAACTAGTTAAACCTAACTAACCTAAGGACATCACAAACATCCATGCCCGAGGCAGGATTCGAACCTGCGACCGTAGCGGTCTTGCGGTTCCAGACTGCAGCGCCTTTAACCGCACGGCCACTTCGGCCGGCTTCTTGTCATGGTCCGCGCGGCTTCCCCCGTCGGAAGTTCGAGTCCTCCCTCGGACATGGGGGTGTGTGTCATCCTTAGCATAAGTTAGTTTAAGTTAGATTAAGTAGAGCGTAAGCTTAGGGACCGATGGCCGCAGCAGTTTGGACCCATAAGACCTTACCACAAATTTCCAAAATTTCCGCCAAATCATTTATGTATATAGAAAATAACAGAGGTCCTATCACACTTTCCTGGGGCCCTCCTGACGATACTGCCGCTGAGGACAAAGTTCTGGGTTCTTTTGCTTAAGGGGACATGGACGCGAACGGCCTGTGTTTTTATGCTTCGATTTCGGTGCGCGTTACCCGTGACCTGCAATGCGGAGGAAGTTGCGGTTTTGTACGAACAGTGAATTACCTTAACTGAATCTGTACAACTAAATTTATTAAACTGTCAGTTATAGTTTAAGAATTACAACATTTTGTCTCATAGATGGTTTTATAACACTCGTTTCATTTTTGGTACTATTTTCTGGTGCATCATCAGTCTAACAGCATTCATACTGTGGCAGGCTGCTGTCGACATTCATAGGAACACATTATACCTCTCGTTTTGTAGTTTGTAGTGCACCTGAGGAAACAGAAAAATCTTTATTATACCACATAATTAATTTGCTCAGAAATTACCGCTAAAATTACATGCAGAATGACAAAGATAGAAAGTTTCTGCAATGTATTAGGCACAGTACAATGAGACTATACCATTCTTTACTTGCGAGAAATTTGGTGAACATAGCTCAAATCATAGTGAATATTATGTACCTAAAGTTCGGAAAATGTAGTTTCGAGAAAATGAGAAAAGACTATTCACAGTGTTTTTGACTCACCGAATGCCTCTGTCAGAACATTTCAGCAGCATATTCTTGCTGGACAGCTGTTTCTTTATCCTCTACACTTTTTCAGGAGCCCATTCCTTACTCTGAACTCTTCAGTGGTGGCCTCCGCAGCCTTTCAGCTTCAACTACTCGCTGACGATCTACGGCAGTCGGATGAACTATCATATTATTTCCTGGTTAGATGACCAATTTGTCCGTTATTTTTTCTAATGTGCACCATCATTGAAACAGATGACAGCATCCTTTCCACCTATTTTGACTACCTTCCAACAAACACTGTTTTTGGTACTTGTCGCCACACACAACTGTTGAAACTGTTACTATGGTTCTGTGTGTGGCCATGTAGACATCTGCTAAATAATTTTGTATCTGCAAAGTCCCTGTATATCGACTTTATTGTTTGCATGACTGTGGCAGTGCGACAGTGAACTGAAAGGAGACGTGCTTGTGTACAACTTTTGTTCAAAGAGCGTTTAAGAACAAATAAACAATTTGAAAGTTGATAATGCACACATTTTTGGAAACGGGAGAAATTTGTCTTTCAGATGGAGATAATTTTTTTTCTATTTTGCCGCGCGGGATTAGTCGAGCGGTTTAAGGCGTTGCAGTCACGGACTATGCGGCTGGTCGCGACGGAGGTTCAAGTCCACCCTCGGGCATGGGTGTGTGTTTGTCCTTAGGTTAATTTTGGTTAAGTACTGTGTAAGCTCAGGGACTGATGACCTTAGCAGTTAAGTCCCATAAGATTTCACACACATTTGAACGTTTTTTTTTTTTAGTCATTTTCACGTCCAGGTCCCCTTAAGAAGTCTTCGAGCCATTCACATATCTGGGAACCTATTCCGTATGCTCATACCTTTGTTAAAAGTCTGAAGTCGGATATGGTGTCAAATGTTATTCAGAAATCTAGGAATATGGAATCTGCCTGTTGGAAGATATCATGTGATAAAAGAGCAAGCTGAGTTTCGCACGAGCCATTATTTCTAAAACCGAGCTCATTCGTGGAGAGAAGCTTTTGCGTCTCAAGGAAGTTAAATGCATTCGAAATGAGAATATGTTCAAGAACTGGGGTTCACTGTTAAAATTCCAAAAGGGCACGTTCCTTGAAGAGTCAACCAATTTATTGCTTCCCTCTACGTACATTCTGCAAAAATAGCGTGAAGGATAAGTTAGAGAGACTGTAACTCGCACAGTGCCTTACCAATATCTTTCTTTCCGTGAACCATTCGCGACTGGAACAGGAAAAGGGGGAAAGTGACAGTACTACACGAAGCACTCTCCACCACACATCATAAGGTGACTTGTGGTGTAGAGATGTAGCTATCGATGTAGGCTGCTGCAACACATTCCTTTACTGTATTCATTTGAACCCTCCATCGTGTGTGTTGCAAT
This sequence comes from Schistocerca serialis cubense, assembly GCF_023864345.2. Classification (NCBI taxonomy): domain Eukaryota; kingdom Metazoa; phylum Arthropoda; class Insecta; order Orthoptera; family Acrididae; genus Schistocerca; species Schistocerca serialis. Next base: position 243,993,183 of record NC_064646.1, read on the forward strand.
TACGTCTCTAACGTATTACGAGTAACCGCGTAGAAGCAGCGAAGTAGTTTCCAAGACTCAACATCCACTTGCCTTTCCTATTCTCTTCCGATGTTCTGGAAACTTCAAAACTTAACACAATGGTTTAAAACAAAAGCGAGGTGCGGTTAATAGAATTACGAGGGCAGTTCAATAAGTAATGCAACACATTTTTTTTCTCGGCCAATTTTGGTTGAAAAAACCGGAAATTTCTTGTGGAATATTTTCAAACATTCCCGCTTCGTCTCGTATAGTTTCATTGACTTCCGACAGGTGGCAGCGCTGTACGGAGCTGTTAAAATGGCGTCTGTAACGGATGTGCGTTGCAAACAACGGGCAGTGATCGAGTTTCTTTTGGCGGAAAACCAGGGCATCTCAGATATTCATAGGCACTTGCAGAATGTCTACGGTGATCTGGCAGTGGACAAAAGCACGGTGAGTCGTTGGGCAAAGCGTGTATCATCATCGCCGCAAGGTCAAGCAAGACTGATCTCCCGCGTGCGGGCCGGCCGTGCACAGCTGTGACTCCTGCAATGACGGAGCGTGCGAACACACTCGTTCGAGATGATCCACGGATCACCATCAAACAACTCAGTGCTCAACTTGACATCTCTGTTGGTAGTGCTGTCACAATTGTTCACCAGTTGGGATATTCAAAGGTTTGTTCCCGCTGGGTCCCTCGTTGTCTAACCGAACACCATAAAGAGCAAAGGAGAACCATCTGTGCGGAATTGCTTGCTCGTCATGTGGCTGAGGGTGACAATTTCTCGTCAAAGATTGTTACAGGCGATGAAACATGGGTTCATCACTTCGAACCTGAAACAAAACGGCAATCAATGGAGTGGCGCCACACCCACTCCCCTACCAAGAAAAAGTTTAAAGCCATATCCTCAGCCGGTAAAGTCATGGTTACAGTCTTCTGGGACGCTGAAGGGGTTATTCCGTTCGATGTCCTTCCCTATGGTCAAACGATCAACTCTGAAGGGTATTGTGCTACTCTTCAGAAATTGAAGAAACGACTTCAGCGTGTTCGTAGGCACAAAAATCTGAACGAACTTCTCCTTCTTCATGACAACGCAACACCTCACACAAGTCTTCGCACCCTAGAGGAGCTCACAAAACTTCGGTGGACTGTTCTTCATCATGCACTCTACAGCCCCGATCTCGCACCGTCGGATTTCCATATGTTTGGCCCAATGAAGGACGCAATCCGTGGGAGGCACTACGCGGATGATGAAGAAGTTATTGATGCAGTACGACGTTGGCTCCGACATCGACCATTGGAATGGTACCATGCAGGCATACAGGCCCTCATTTCAAGGTGGCGTAAGGCCGTAGCATTGAATGGAGATTACGTTGAAAAATAGTGTTGTGTAGCTAAAAGATTGGGGAATAACCTGGTGTATTTCAATGCTGAATAAAACAACCCCTGTTTCAGAAAAAAAATATGTTGCATTACTTATTGAACTGCCCTCGTATTTAGTCCTTTAATGTGATTAACGTAAGTTCCTTGCGTTTGCAAGGTGACGTGTCTTAGTTTTTCTGCCTTTTGGCTTGCACCGTAGTACAGCATTTTCAGAGGAGGTTCTAAAAATTTTCAATACTCTTTTGCTTGTGCCAGACAACACCATATTCGATGTACAATGCTATTTTTTATACACTGGCTTCCTTATCTGTCCGATGCTGTAGATGGAGATTGTAAGGGTAACAAACAATCCAAGAATGTATCAAAACATTCTCCGTTCGCAGCACCGCCTTCACAACTAAGGAATCTCCCTACCATTTAGCAATAAATAAATTCATTGCCGTTTGGATCCACAACAGTGACGTATGAATTATCGTGTTCTTCTAGATTCATATTTCACGAATGTAGTTGCCCTTCTTCCCTAGTATGTTTATTTGCATTCATGTAGAATGCCACTTAAAATAGAGAACGAGAAAATGCGAATGCTTAAGCCAGTCACTTCATGAATAAAGCCTAAGCTTCGTAGCAGTGTTTTGCTGTTCTCATCTCTTGCACGACAAGAAACTTAATAGCGTCTGTAATTGCCTTGTTTATCTCGTTGACGTTATTAGCGAGCATTCAGTAGAGCAGTGCCGTCTTTCCTAAGCAAGTATGTGGTTCCCGTAAACTGAAAAGTCAGAACAGTGCTCCCATTTCACCATGTAGTTACGATGAACCTTAACAGTGTTCGTTCTCTTTCGAAAAATCTTTTACAACTGTGCTTCATTAGTTGTAGAAAAGCGATATACAGTTTTCGTCCAGTTATCAGTAGGACGCCCTCTTGTCGATTTCATGTAACAGAGAGAATGTAGGACCTTTCTTTGCCAATACAACAATGCGTAATCTTCGGAGAAGTTATACTGTTCTTGCGTACGAAAGTATGGTGAATACCTTTAGTTTTTAAATTAAACTGACATCCAGCCGATGCACCAGTTCATTGCTAATATGTTTCACAGGGCATTCACGTCAGTGGATTTGTATAGGCCAACCCATGACCTTTGATTCTGTTAGAAAGAGTGGTGTGAGGATCATTTCTGGATAGAAGCACTGCCATGCTAATAGAGGACCGGTTCGATTCCACACTGTTGGTACTCTGTGGAGAAATCAGCAGTTGTCTTAAACGGCTATGTTCATTTTGTCATCCATCATACTTAGTTCTATAAAGTACATGTCGTGAAGCAAAGGAGCCTGTAACGTGCTAGCAATAAGATAATTCGTCTTAAGCGCTTCCTTTCCATATTCTGAAGCCTGATTATGTAGCTCAGGCTTGGCGACATCAAGTGAATAAAATTATTGCCTATTAACATGATTGAAAAAGTAATGTAATATGTTCCAGTATATACCAAAGTAAATTATCCTGAGTTTAAAACCAGTGCAATTAATAGTTCACGAGAAAATCTATTTTCTCATAATTCTGAACTCCATCAAACTACAGAAGTTATAAATCAAAAATTAAATAGTATATGTATTCGAGCAAGCAAAAATTATGTTAAAAATCGTGTTTAATTAATTTGAGTATTTTCCAAGTTATGTGTTTGTGGTACGAAAACCGTAAAACGTAACAAATTATCAACCCTTTTGGCTTCATGGATAGATTATAAATTCAAGCGCTAGATTTATTACATAATACAATGAAGCTGCATCAGTTTTCATTTTTGCAGTCATAATAGTTTAGGATACACAGACTTTTGAATCGACACTTTCGGAAGTGAAAGTCTGTAACAATTCCACTTGAAAAATTATACCTTTTGTATTTATAGGAACGAAATGTTATAATTAACGTCATTGTATAAGAAAAACTCTCTCTGTGTACTATGGCAAAATTTTGCATTAACTTAGATTCCCAATTGTAAAATGTATTAAGACTTTTAAAAGCCGCAAGGATCCTTTCTTAGTCTCTATCAGAGGGCTCACGTCAAAAAATTCGTGTTCCATACGACATCCAGGCGCACAAAAGACATTTACATCGTTCTGGTGTACTCCAGTACTTAAATTCTAAAATTTTAGTTGCCAGAACGTACCTCTTCAATTATATGCACCTTCCCGTACAACCTCCCCCCAGCCCCGCCAGTAAAAATTACAAGTTTCGATTTTTTTGAAACTGTGATAAAACTTACAACGACAATCATTTTTACAGAATACTGTTCTGAAATTCAGGTTCTTGAAATATAATTTCTCATAATCAAAACAATATAACCACACTATTCAGTGCAAACAACAGATCTACCGTCTGTCTCACTAGATTTCGTGAAAGCACGTTATACAGACGCTCATGGCAAACAATCTTTTCGCTAGTTATGAAGTCGCCATGCTACTAGATCAGTTTGGTTGCAATCAAGAAACATAGGTTGCAATCGTAAACAAATGACGATAAGTACCGATTACAACTTCGGAACGTAGCTTAACTTATCTTTGGTTATACTGTAAGATATCTGAGACTGCTTTCAGTCGTAAACAAACGACAGTCGACACGAAGATTACAGTTCCTCGCCTCACGCCACTGTACATCGCATCACGTTGGTCACCCACTGTCATGATCGCCGGTGTCGGCGCAGAGGCAATAGCTACGCTTCGATTTAATACATATGTATTAGTTTGAATCTTCGGTGCCAGCTTCTTCCAGTGAGTTCAAAAATATTTCGCTGGGAGGTATCGGAACGCCGTTCCGTCGCATTCCGACTAAAATTAGGCCCTGGTCTACGCCAAGTGTCTGTACAGTCAGTCAATAACAGGCCGTTGATAGAATTAGCCCATGCTAGCCAGTGCGAGGCTATTGTTGTAGAAATTATAATTGTGTGCCTCGATTAGATGTTTACTGGAAAGGGATTGCGTTTTTTTTTTTAATTTACGACGGTGACCGTTTCGAGTCATATTTTTATGATAAGACACAGTGACTTTCAGATTAACGTATCTCAGCTTTCGTAAAAATTTTTGTGCACCGCCTGCATGAAACTTTGCGTCGCAAGTGGAGCATTAGAACTTCCCACTTCCGGGTGAGCGAATTTACTTTTGGACTAACTGGCCAATAATTGTTTCGATTAACTGACTCAAAAAATGGAACATTATTCAAATCAGAAACGTGCCACTATAACACTTCTATTTTACCAAATTGATCTGTACCTTATTCCTCGAAAAGTATACCATACTGTGAACTACCATACTGCAGGCAGTGTTTTTCGGCAAAGAGAGCTGAGATGTCAACAAATGGATTGGAAGCTTTGAGTAATGCCTTTAGACTATTTGGACTCTATGTATTCGAGTGATCTGCAGGCCTCTGATGAGTGGGTTGATAATAAATTTGGCGCTTTGCGGAACTGTAATTAACGTTGTATTTCCTGAAGTGAAATATCAAAACGCCAGCGGCAAAAGAGACAGTGGTTTTAAGACTGAACAAACTGAATAGTCAGATAACGACACATTCATGTGACAAAATTCTTTTCGTAAACTGTTGACAGGAGTGTCTGTCTCACAAGCAGCTGAGATGGCCGTTCTCAGGAGATGCACGCTTCTCCTTATTGCAGCTAGGTGTATTATTCTTTCAGGGCCAGCACTTGAAGACGAATGGATATCTATTTATCGAACTCTTCATGCGTCCGCCTGCGGTGGATAGGGGGAATCTCTGCAGATATGCAGGGTAGGTGGGAAATAAAATACCACCCGCGGACCAACGCAGACATCAAAATCCAAAGGCGGCTGTCCCCAGATTGGCGGCCTGTGGTCAGCGTCTGTTCCCCATGCTAAGGGCTGCTGAGAAGAACCTCCAGGGCTGACAACCGTGGTTGTAAACCAGTGGCTCCAACAATATGTCACCCTAAACATAATATTATCAATCATGGAAGAGTTTGATGTGAAACAAATTAACCGGATGGACAATCCGCAAGTGCGCAAGCAGAGAATCGGATTGTGGAGAGTCTGCAGCATTACACAGAGACGTGTCGGAGCGTCTTTGAACCTCAAGCAAGTTGAAGTGCAGAAAACCAAGTTACATAGTTACTTTCAACGTAAATTCTCTAGTAAAATCTGGAGTATTAAAACGTCTTACAGACGCCCTGAAGAACCAGAAAATCCTCATAACGGCCGTACAAGAAACCAGATTCTTAGATGAAAACAATTTTGATTCAGGTGGCTTCAGAATATACAAAGGAAAGGTGTGTAAAAAATATTATGGAAAACAGTTAGCACTTTGGAATTGGCTTCATAACAGACAAAAATTTTTGGACTCCATTATAAACTTCGAAGCACAATCTGAAAGACTCTCGACACTTCAAATCTGCTAACAAAATGCACACCATCCTGAATGCACATGCTCCCATAAATGAAAACAACAGAAAGGACACAGAAACAAAGGGACGTTTCTGGGAACAACTCGATGATGTTCAAAAAATTCCAGAAAGACACACTATCTTATTTATAGGGGACTTTAATGCCCAGACAGGTAAGGCGAAGAAATACAAAAAAATTGTTGGAAATGCGGCGCGTAATAGAACCAATCAAAATGGCATCACACTGGTAGAATTATGCCAAGCACACAACATGATCCTGAAATACCCAGACTTTAAAAAACTACCTCGAGAACAGAAAACATAGGTCTCAACAAACCAATACCCAGGCGAATTCCAGCTCGCTCAAATGATAATCAAACTGAAGTTCCATAAAAAAATCCAAAAGTCGGAGTCCTCAGAAAAGCCAGTCTAGACTACGATCACTACCTTTCTAAAAGAAAACTAAAACTCATCTCCAAAACGAAAAATGGAACCAGCAACCCCAAAAGAAGAAAATACGATCCAGAAAAAGTAATAAACTCCTTGCAACTGAAGACATGCAAAACAAAAAAAATGTGATCAAATAGAAGAAAGCCTAATAAGTGAAGCTGAAAAATTATCTCCCACGTCCAAAGGCAAAAAAATCCGTGGTGCTCAGAATAATGTGACAGACTTCTTGAACCAAGAACATAACAGACAAAACTTCTTAAATATGAGAAAATTACAGATCAAAAACTTCAAAAAATTAAAAAAGCCCAAGAAGACCAACTCCTCTTTCAAATCAACGAATACTTCGTCAAAAATAGCACAAGGAAGTTTTATAAGACTTTTAAACAAAAAATAACCAAATACAGCCCTTCGACCCTACAGATCCAGGACATAAACGAAAATGATGCCCACAACAACAGAAAAAACTGCAAGATATTGGCAATATATTTCAGAAACCTTCTCAGCTGTGAAGAAACAATAGAAAAAAGGGACTTTAAGACCTAAATTATCGCCAACCATAACTCTGAACCATCGTCCACTGAGAAACTACAGACAGTCATTTCCGATCTCAAAAACTATAAAGCTTTGGTAGAAAACCTAACTTTGGAAAAATGTCAACAAAAATGCCACAGACTCTTTCCAAAATATCTTTGAAGAAATCTGGACAAATGAAAGAAACGAGGGCTCTCATCCGCCAACTCCACAAGAAAGGGTCCATAACTGACCCCAACAACTACAGAGGGCTCTCACTCCTAGATGCAACGTACAAGATATTCTTTAAATTCTTACTAAACAGGGCAGAACCTCCATTAGACCAACAGCTTGAAGAATACGAATGGGTTTTCAGGAAAGGGAGGTCCAGAATAAAGCCTAAACCTCAAAAACCTCATAGTCTTTCAAAAATCAACAGCGAAATCATAGGTTGTCACTTTCATTGACTATCAGAAACTATATGACTCCATATACTGGGAATTCCTCGTGTCTATACTATTAAATCTAGACAGTAAAACGACCAACCTAATCAGAGAAACCCTTACGGACACATACTCCAAAGTGAAATCCATTGAAAAATTCCCCGACCCTTTTGAGATAAAAAAAAAACTGGTGTACGGCAAGGAGATGGTCTTTCCCCACTGCTATTTAGCTGCGCGCCAGAAAAAGAAGTCAGAGTGTGGAACACGAAGATCCATAGTGGAATCCGACTGGGAACAAAAAAATAAAGGCATCAAAGTCAACTGTCTAGCCTTTTCAGATGATATTGTCCTGCTAGCCGAGATATGGGAAGAAGCCGAAGAACAGGCCGTCGAATTACAAAAACAAACTGAAAAAGTAAGTCTCAAAATGTCGTTTGAAGACACCAAGATAATGACAAAGATTAAAAAACCTACCAAAACAGATTATAGTAGGAGGGCACGAAATAGAGATAGTCAAAGAATTCAAATATCTTGGAGAATGAGTCAACTGTAATGCACTCGACAAAAAATCAACTGAATCGAGAAAAGGTAAAGCTGATCTGGCCTTCCAACTCACCAAAAACACATATAACAAGTAAATCCACTCAAGGAATACAAAAATAAGATATTAGAATACAGTAATCAAACCGGAAGCCCTACATGCTTACAAACCCTTGTCTGTCACCAACCATGGCCTAGTTGAAAGGCTGGAGATTAGAGAAAGATGTTAAGAAAAATCCTTGGTCTCATCTACCACAACAACACACTAATTCACATCAAAAATGAAAACCTTTACCAAACTACTGAATAACTCTCGAAACATTAAGGGAAATAAGAACTGATTTTTATGGACACATCCTCAGAATGAACATAAATAGATTAACATAAAAAAAATTGATTGCTTCCCCAACAAGGAAAAAAAAAACAACCAAATTGGTTTAAGGAAACGGAGAAGGAGTTAAGAGAACTCCAAATTACAGAAAAATATGCTCATAGATAAAACAACAAAAAAACAAAGTCAAGAAAGAGAGCTTCCAAGTCAAAATTAAAACCAACGAACAATCCAAATTTCTGAAGAAGAAAGGAAAACAAGATCAGAAATAATGAAACAGTACTGGGCTAATAGAAAGGTACATAACATTGAAAATTTATTGATTTAACTTACCACGAAGTAGGGTGAAACGAAAAAAGAAGAAAAATAAATTTCGACAACCACCTTAAAATAGAAATATGGAATAAATTTGTTAATACATTTATTTGAAAATTTTAAATTTTTTTTGTGAGTAATGTATTCTCAAGAAACAGAAGAGAAAAACAGTTAGAAGCAATATGTGTGCAGAAGAATCAGTAATACAGTACAGGAAGAAACTCCAATGAGGAACACCTGAAAGATGTAAATGAAAAGAACAGCTTACTAAAATGGGGAAAAAACCAAATTAATTTCACTCTTAAGTGTGCATGTTCCTGTTGTAGCCTTCACTCTGCAGACAGTTTACAGGGTGTAATGGGTATAAATGCAGATATTTCTACTGGTGACTAAGGATGATGTACTGAACAACATTATCAAGGAAATGTTTACATCATTTGCAGAGTTGTAATTATGGTCATTACAAGTCATATGTTTTTAGGTTGGTTAGTATCTCCAAGAGCATTTATGCTTATATTCCCCTGGGCAGCAGGTCAGATGTTGAAGTGTAAGTGTGTGCATGCAGAACACACTGACACGTGTAGTCCACATAATGACACAGTGCGACCACGCTGAAAACATCAGGTCATAAAGTTTGTGACGTGTTTGTGGGAAGACAGTTCAATGCAAAGGAAAAACAATCAACACACTGATGTGTATACGTATTAAAGTATCACATATAAAAATATTTGCACTTTTCGTTTAACTGATGTTAAAAGTCACTGTCTGTCTCTGACAGAATTACAATCTCATCAGCACACCTGAATTTTAATTCCCATCCCAAATTTCCCCTTGGTTTCTCTTGCTCAGCGTATAGGTGAAATAACATCAGACATAGGTAAAAATCACATCTGCTTGTATAAAGTACCGTGTAACGCATAAGCTTGTCAGACGGAAAGGTGAGGCAGACCTGTATGGGATCCATGCAGCTGATTAACAAACTTGGTTGGTGCATCAGCTAGCCGGACTATGGTTTTTAGGCGGTTTCCCATGCTCGTTTGCGCAATGCTAGGCTGTTCCACACTTTTTGCCTCAGAAAATGTGGTACACAAACAGTTAAAATACAATGACATACAGAACAAAGTTTACACAGTTGGAAGACAGGTTGCACATACGATTTCCATGTAGTGACAGGAAGGGCACCCGGCTGCAGAGTTAAATAAAATAAATTTGCCAAAACTTACGTACAACGGAGCTCTTTCTAGATGGGATAAACGCTAACGAAAACAAGTAGATAGATAGGCTACAATGCTGTCTACCTCCCTTCTCAACTACTGCTTCCCTTCGGCGCCCTACAACTCTTATACGAGAACTGTAGTCTAATTCCTGTACAAGCAGTTGATAACCTTTCCTTTGCCTTTTTAAAACTAACTTTCTAAGACTAGTCGTAAGACTTGTAATGCAGCGCGTGTTCCTACATTCGTCCAGAATCAAAACTGATCTTCCCTAAGGTCGGCTTCAACTATTTTCCATTTTTCTGTATAAAATTCCTGTCAGTATTTTGTAATGACAACTTGCTAAAATTTTCAGCAAATGTCTTCTTTGAAACTGTAATTATTACTTTCTTCATGAAGTCTGGGTGTATTCCGCCACTCTCATATGTATTACCAGGTGCAGTAATTTTGTAATGGTATTTTCTCCGAAGAATGTAAATGATTCTGAGAGGTGCCTAGTTTTGACTTGTGTGTTTGAGTGCTCTGCCAAATCCCTGTCGCAGTATCATACCTCCTACCCCATCCAAATTTACGCCCCCTTCCCTTTCCGTAATATTGTCTCGAAGTTTCTGTCCTTTGTATAGCCCTCCTATATATTCCTTCCAGCTTTTAGCCGTCCCTTCTTTGCTGCACTGAGTTTATAATATTCATACAAGTACTTCTCTTTTCTTCTAAGGGCTCTTTAATATAACTTAATGTCACATTTATTTTTTCTCTAGTAAACCACGGTTTTACAGTTTTATACTTCACGTCTAACCTCTCTTGCCCAACTATGCTGCACATTATGCCAGTCTAATTTTTTAGACGTCTGTATTCCCTTTTGCCCGCTTCATTTGCTATAATTTCGCATTCTCTCTCTTCGTCAATTAAATTCAACATTTCGCACATTGCACGTAACGAATTGATAAAGATGACCCAAGGAGAAGTTGTGGGAAGAAAGTCAAGTGGCATATCCAGAGCAACAACATTTATTTACTTACTTGCCGTAAGGGTACCTCGGTAAAAATTGCTATTTACAATTATCTCAAATTACAAGCTAATATCCAGGCCATGGACGTAGTCTATTGAGCCCTGCGTCATCACCACGAACTCTGTTGGCTCAGTCACAAATTGCAAAAGTTATTTTTCTCCTACTCTGTGCTGAGAGTCGGCACACGTGCCAATGTTAGTTCGTATTCGGTTAAGAACCGACCAGATCTTGCGTGCCAACTCAAAGCCAAATGACCTGGTCGACATGCACGGCATCTTAAGATGTTATGTCGTAGCATTAATCTAACATGTGTGTCTTCAGCAGTCAGTATTAAACCTGTTGCCAACTAACATCCTCGCCCGCAGCTCGTGGTCGTGCGGTAGCGTTCTCGCTTCCCGCGCCCGGGTTCCCGGGTTCGATTCTCGGCGGGGTCAGGGATTTTCTCTGCCTCGTGATGACTGGGTGTTGTGTGATGTCCTTAGGTTAGTTAGGTTTAAGTAGTTCTAAGTTCTAGGGGACTAACGACCATAGATGTTAAGTCCCATAGTGCTCAGAGCCAACTAACATCCTTGCAGTTTCCGGAAGTGGGAGAGGAGAGCAAAACCTTCCTTTACTGACGGTTGGAATGTCTGCCTGAACAAGAAATGTAATTTTTTGTATTGTCGTTCAAAAGTATTTTTCCACCTAGCCACAAAGCAGGTGTAGGACTGATTGTACCACTTGTAAGACGCATGATACAGTTCAGCTGTATGTTAACAAGTCTTGTGTGAGTACTTGCCATCCGAGCTGAGGAACGATATTCCGCAAAAGGGCATAACAACTCCAGAGCTGAAGTTCAGAGTGACGATCCATAGGATATGATATGCCTCAGAGTTTCTGGAGAATATTATTTCGAGTTTTCATTTTCGCAACTGTTTTTAACAGACGACGTTTGTAATTGAGCGTTCTCTCAAGCGTGCCCCTTAGATATTTCGAGTTTCTCTTATGTCTGGTGTTCATAAAGTTGCCACAAGCGTAGACGAAATGACTTGTAACAACCCAACTGCAATGTGTCAACAGTAGAATGAACTGTAGAAGTTGCAATAAAATTCTTCAGATGGCGAACGGTAGAGAAGGATGGCTACGCGAAAAAGACATCTTCTTAAGGGATAGGTGGTGACGGTGATCTGTTATTAACAGTATAATGTGAGTCTGTTCGTGTTAGAAACAACATAACCTAGAGGGGACAGCACCTCCCTAATTGTGACACATCAAAGTATCTGGGAGTCAAACTCGAACGCACTCTCACCTTCATGGCTCACTGGACACAAAGATGAAAGTGAGTGCCAGGAACAACATCATCCGCAAGCTTACAAGTAGTAGACGGGGAGCACAACCCACATTTCTGCGTACGTCAGCTCTGGCGTTGTGTTTCTCCGGTGCGGAGAACTCGGCACGACGCAAAGTAAAACTGAAAAAATGGGACTATATCAGCACAGACGAGCTCTTTGAATGTAGAGAACTGCAAGACCCACAACACCTACTAGTCTGCATGAAACTGGACGAACGTTGCACGATACAGGACCTGCTAACAGCAGATGGCAAGGCCGTACAAGCTGCAACGTACTGGGCCTGGCATGCGATGTAAAGATTGTGATCCCAAACAGAATCATACCAGCTCTTTTAAATGGACATTGTTTTCTGTGTTTTTACTTTACTTCTCTCACTACCATGTTTTGTATTTCTTTATGTTTTATGTTTTTCCTTTATTATAATCTTAAGGATTTTGTAAAAGTGATATCTTGGATACGATAAGTGTAAAAAAATCCAAACTTTTTAGTTTATAGTTACTGTGTGTGTGGCATCATCCGTGAAGGCAATCTAAGTGAAAAGTTCGTTTCGTTTGAAGAAGAAAATGAACACCCCGTGTTTGTAAAATGTGGAAGACACAAGAGAAGTGAAAAAATTCTACCATTTACGAGACAAAATTACAAAAAACGACCAAAGCGAGAGCGATGTCAGAAGACAATTGACTGGCATTAGCCAAGAACTCTACTGGATTAAAACTATACGCTATTTGATCAAAAGTATGAGGACACCTATTACTGGACGTTAATACGGGCTGTGGCAAGCTTTCGTCTTTGTTACAGCTTGAATTCTGCGCGGGACGCTTTCAAGGAGGTGCCTGAATGACTGTTCGAATAGAATGGCAACACATTCTTCCTCAAGAACAGAAACCATGGAAAGCAGTATTGTTCGATGCTAGATTCCGGAGCGAAATCGACGCTCTAATTATCCCAAAGGTATTCTACTGGGTTCAGGACGCCGCTCTGGGCAGGCCAGTCCATTTCAGGAAAATTATTGTCCACAAACCACTGCTTCGCAAGTGCTGCTTTATTACAGGGTGCACTGTTCCTCTATTTCACGCAGTGTTCAGTGCTGTAAAATGTGCTCGTATCCTTCCGCATTTAGCGTTTTCCTAAGTGCAATAAGGGGTCCATACCCTAACCACGAAAAGCGCCCCATTCCGAACACCACCGCCTCCCTACTTCGCTGTTGGCGCTACGCATGACGGCAGGTAACGGTCGGCAGATTGATTCACCATTCCAAATCACTCGTTTCCAGTGGCGTCGCATTTTACACCACCTTAAGCATCGCCTGGCTTTGCTTACAGAGATCTGTTGCTTATGATGAGTTCTTAGACCAGTGTTCCCCACTTTTCAACTCCCTACGCAGTCATTGTGTTAGATGGTCTGCTGGCAGCACTTTGGAACTCACGAGTGATTCCTTCTGCTGATATCAATTAACCACCTCCCCGTCCGTCTCGTGTGGCCCCTCCCGCCGGAGGTTCGAATCTTCCCTCGGGCACGGGTGTGAGTGTTGTCCTTAGCGTTAAGTTAGTTAAAGTAGTGTGTAAGTCTAGATACCGATAACCTCAGCAGTTCCGTCCCTTAGGAATTCACACACACACCCGTCCGTCAGTACATGAGGTATGCCTTGTCTCGGTTTATCTGTGGTTGTTCCTTCGCGTTTCCACTTCACAATCACGCCAACAGGCGACTTAGGCAGCTTTAGAAGGGCTTTAGCAAGGATCAGGTACCATCCAACAACGCAGGCACGGTAGCTCAGCGTGTTCGGTCAGAGAGCTGGCTGGACTCCGTAATAAAAAAACTGTGTGAAGGGGTGAAAAACTAGTCCACGTCCGAAATCAATGATTTCTCCTGACCAACCCATTCTGTTGTCACTGCTTCTCTATCGACAACACGGCCGCCTTTTATATATTGTCGCGTCCGCCTCTCGTGAATACAATGGTCACTTCCGCTTTACTTAGGGGTACCCAGATACTAATGTTCTTAATGTTCAGATAAGTGTACATACGATAGAGGACTTGACATACGAAAGCAACGACTGCAAACGAATATTACAGGCTCTTAAACAAGCGACTCGGTGAGACCCACTTTTTTTTTTGGGTTATCAGTCTTCTCACTGGTCTGATGCGGCCCGCCACGAATTCCTCCACTGTGCCAACCTCTTCATCTCAGAGTAGCACTTGCAACCTACATCCTCAGTTATTTGCTGGGTAGATTCCCCTCTCTGTCTTCCAGTTTTTGCCGTTTACAGCTCCCTCTAGCACCATGGAAGTCACTCCCTCATGTCTCAACAGATGTCCAACCATCCTGTCCCTTCTCCTTATCAGTGTTTTCCACGTATTCCTTTCCTCTCCGATTCTGCACAGAACCTCCTCATTCCTTACCTTATCAGTCCACCTACTTTTCAACATTCGTCTGTAGCACCACATCCCAAATGCATTGATTCTCTTCTGTTCCGGTTTATCCACAGTCCATGTTTCACTACTCCATATGCACATTCCCATAAAATTTATTCCTCACCTTAAGGCCTATGTTTGATGCTAGTAGGCTTCTCTTGGCCAGGATTGCCCTTTTTGCCAGTGCTAGTCCGCTTTTGATGTCCTCCTTGCTCCGTCTATCATTGGTTATTTTACTGCCTAGATAGCAGAATTCCTTAACTTCATCTATCTCGTGACCATCGATCGTGATGTTAAGCTTCTCGCTATTCTCATTTCTGCTACTTCTCAATACTTTCGTCTTTCTTCGATTTACTCTCAATCCATATTCTGTACTCATTAGATTGTTCATTCCATCGAGCAGATCATGTAATTCTCCTTCACTTTCACTCAGGGGAGCAATGTCATCAGCGAATCATATCATTGATACCCTTTGACCTTGAATTTTAATTCCACTCCTAAACCTTTCTTTTATTTTCATCATTGCTTCGTCGATGTACAGATTGAACAGTATGGGTGGAAGACTGCGTCCCTGTCTCACGTTTTTTTTAATCCGAGCACTTCGTTCTTGGTCGTCAACTCTTATTATTCTCTCTTGGTTCTTGTACATATTGGATATTACCCGTCTCTCCCTATAGCTTAGCCCTATTTTTCTCAGAATTTAGAACATCTTGCACCGTTTTCTGTCGAACGCTTTTTCCAAGTTGACTAATTCTATGAATGTGTCTTCATTTTTCTTTAGTCTTGCTTGCATTATCAACAGCAATGTCAGAATTGCCTCTCTCGTGTCTTTACCCTTTCTAAAGCCAAACTGATCGTCATCTAGCACACGCACAATTTTCTTTTCGATTCTTCCGTAAATTATTCTTGTCAGAAACTTGGCTGCATGAGCTGTTAAGTTGATTGTGCAATAATTCTCGCACTTGTGAGCTCTTACAGTCTTCGGAATTGTGTGGATGATATTTTTCCGAAAGCCAGATGGTATGTCGCCAGACTCATACATTCTACAAACCAACGTGAATAGTCGTTTTGTTGCCATTCCCCTCCAATGATTTTAGAAATTTTGATGGAATGCTATCCATCCCTTCTTCCTTATTTGATCTTAAGTCTTCCAAAGCTCTTTTAAATTCTGATTCTAATGCTGGATTCCCTATCTCTTCTAAATCGATTTGACCGAAGGCTATTTTGCCTCTCCTATATGCTGAGTCTGTCCTTCCGACAATCATTTCTTTTTCGATTTCTTCACATTTCTCATGGCCCCTTTTCGTCTTAGCTTCCCTGTACTTCCTATTTATTTCACTTCTCAGCGACTTGCATTTCTGTATTCATGAGTTTCCCGGAACATTTTTGTACTTCCTCCTTTCATCGATCAACTGAAGTATTTCTTCTGTTACCCATGGTTTCTTCGCAGTTACCTTCTTTGTACCTTCGTTTTCCCTTCCAACTTTTGTGATGGCCCTTTTTAAAGATGTCCATTCCTCTTTAACTGTACTGCCTACTGAGATATTCCATATTGCTGTATCTATGGCCTTAGAGAATTTCAAGCGTACGTCGACATTCCTTAGTACTTCCTTATCCGACTTCTTTGCGTATTGATCCTTCCTCATTAATGTCTTAAACTTCAGCCTTCTCTTCATCACTACTACATTGTGATCTGAGTCTATATTTGCTCCTGGGTACGCCTTACAATCCAGTGAGATATGTGTTCGTAAATACCTTATGTTTCTTAATACACATGTGAATGCAGCATCAGCTTTGGCGGCGCTCCACTGAAAAAGAATTTACACTTTTCTGTGATGTTTCTACCACTTGTAAAGGAAGTATTATTTGTTACACGAAGTAGCAAACATGAAATTAAGGTACGGTGGAGCAGGATGTAAGGCCAGAAAACCGAATGAATGCACAGAGAAAAGTTTCGCAAACGCGTCATCCTAACTGCAAGAAGTTTATGGCTGTGGATATAATGAGCGAGGGTGTCTCTATGGTTAAGTGGGCGCCTGACAACAAAAAAATGGTTCAAATGGCTCTGAGCACTATGGGACTTAATATCTGAGGTCATCAGTCCCCTAGAACTTACAACTACTTAAACCTAACTAACCTAAGGACATCACACATATCCACGCCCGAGGCAGGATTCGAACTTGCGACCGTAGCGGGTCCAGACTGAAGCGCCTAGAACCGCTCGCCTGACAACAAAGTAAGAATAATATTAAGGGATGAATGTTCTGTCAATCCTAGTACTTTTACGGATTTATTAAAACACTTCCCCAGTGATCTATATAGGTACGAACTGCCAAGAACCATCGTGCATCGTGGTCTTGTGTCCTCGTTAAACTATATGATCGTTACAGTATTTCTGTTCATGGTTGGAGAAAGACGAGGACATACAACCTCCAACAGGCAGTACTAAGCCACTGTGGTGTTCAAACCGAAAGTCATGGTGGGAACAGCTTTATTTTAGTCGAGGGGAGGCATTATATGGACAGATAAAGCTTAGAATGCGTAAACTTATAGATGATGTTGGGTGGCGCAGGTAGTAGCATATGTCAGAGATGGAGGACGACATCGACTTGATTGTAAACATAAATTCAGTCCACAGGCTCATCGGTACAGACGGATCGCCGTGTCAACCTCTGCCTATGCCGTCCGCGTGGATTGGTTTAATCGAATTCAATTTTTTTTTAAATTCTGTGTATTATTTTTATGGTCTGCTGATTTGTCTTACGATTGTTGATCAGCATGAGCTATCATTTCAACGGCTATAGTGCGCAGTTAAATCCTGTGAATTTTTATTCGACCATTAACTACATTTTCAGAACGAATTTTCAGTCTGCAGTGGACTTTGCACAGTATTGAAACTTCCTGGCAGATTAAAACTCTGTTACACCGGAGCTGGAACCTTGAAGCCTGCTGGTAGAGCACTCGTCTGCGAAAGACCAAGGCTCCAAGTTCGAGACTGCTTTAGAGATGTAATTATCTCTTTTCCGAGTCCTCCTAATCCAGGGACTTAACAAGAATCTTTACTACGATATTTGGGTCTGCATCCTGCCTTCGCTCACCAATATACAATGGGTATCAAAAAGAGTCATATGATTTTAAAAAATCATAACTATTGTGTTATTTGAGAGATATAAGTGAACAACGTACTGTTGGAACGAGCAAACTCTAGAGTTCTACATGGTTCCCGCTAGATAGCAGCTGTGTGCGCCTACTTCAGTTCTAGTGAAAATGGTGTCAGGATAACAGAAAGCGTTTTGTGTTCTACGTTTTGCATAGTGCTGGTCAGAAATAACTGTCCAGTGAGACTTTCGTATTAGGTATGGTGTGGATCCTCCTACAGTACAGAACATTAGACGATAGCATGAACAATTCCGAGAAACAGATTGTTTGTGTAAAGGCAAATCGCCTGGCCGTCCATGAATGTCTGACACAGACGCGAACACATCCGCCATAGTTTCACATGGAATCCACAGAAATCCGTTCGCTGTGCATCTCGACAGCTCAACATGCCCCCGATGTCCGTCTGGCGTGTATTGCGCTGACAATTACACATGAAACCACACAAAATTCAGCTACTGCAAGCCCTTCGTGAAGGTAACAAATCACAACGTG
The DNA here is from genome assembly GCF_023864345.2 of Schistocerca serialis cubense. NCBI lineage: Eukaryota > Metazoa > Arthropoda > Insecta > Orthoptera > Acrididae > Schistocerca > Schistocerca serialis. The sequence continues at coordinate 244,011,175 of NC_064646.1, forward strand.
TGGAGTTCTGTAATTTCGTTCTTGGCAAGATGGAGGATAACAGTTTCCTTTCACTCTTAGTGTTTAGTGACGAGACAACATTCAATTTAAATGGGAAAGTGGACCATCATAATGTGAGAATATGGGATATGAAACAACCCCATGAAGTTGTACAACATGAGAGGGTCTCTCCAAAATTTAATATGTTTCATGCAGTTTCACGGGAAACGGTGTATGGTCCATTTTCCTTTGCCGAGAGCACTGTTACAGATAGCACATATATGAAAACCACATGAGTTACTTATTTTTTCAGGCTTATATGCTTGAGAACTTTCTTTCCCCGCAGTTGGAGGCTGATTTGAACGACTTCATTTACCAACAGGATTGGGCACCGCCACACTGGCATCTGTAAGTGCGGGAATTTTTAAATCAAAGGATTACTAAACAAGGGATCGGCCACATTGTACAAAATAATTCAGCCTCACATTACCGGGCTCCAATGTCACCGGACGTGACTATATACCTTTATTTCTTGTAAGGGTTTATAAAAGAGTCTCTTTATGTGTCTCCTTTACCAACAACAGTGAATGAACTGAGACATCGCATGACAGCAGCTGTGGAAGCTGTAGCTCAGGACACGCTCGCTGCAGTGTGGCAACAATTTGAATACCCCATTGATATACGCCCTGCATATCAAGGGGGGCATATTGAACACCTACCTAAAGGTGTGAAAAAAAAACTTTTTGAGTTTCCCGTTCATCAAAAAACAAAATTCACTGTATATGTTTATTAGTTTCAGAAATATAGTTGTGCCAAACCGAATGATTCTTTTTAATAGATGATTCTTTATGATACACCCTGTATTATGCGGGCATTAGTTCTGTACTCCCGTTCTGTGCGAAAATGCTTACTTTAAACTAAGGTTTCATCACTTTGGCAACAATGTAACGCTATAAGCTTCTCAATTTCGTTCATTATACTTTTTGGAAAGCCTGCAACTGTCACTCATGATTTAAATAATGAAAACCACATGAGTTACTTATTTTTTCATGCTAAGCACAACGTCCTTCGAGAACTTACTTTTAAGTGCATTTGTTTACGTAAACATTTTTTGTGAAGTTTGCGTGTGTGATTTTCTCATACGCTGTAGTTAATTTTTTGAGGTGATAAAGTGTTGTGCCTCTTCCATTACAAAGAAAATTACCCACCTACTAATCATCCCTTACACTGATTTTTCTGTAATCAAGACGTGCTACAGAGATATTACGACAGCCTCACAGCTTTGAAAATGTTTGGGAAACTCGCCCCGAGCGACCACGTTATGGGCAGAATATCAGCGGCCAATGAGGCACACGATTTGCATCGAATACCATTTGCAGTGGGAGATTAGCTTTGTGTGCTGATTGGGAGAGCGAGGGCATCGAGGCAATCCACTTCGATTGTTCAGCCACGTATCTCTCTACTGCAAAAACTTAATAACGGCATAGAATTACCCGAAATTTTCGGGGCATAGAAGCAGATGAAACCATTGTGGAAGATAAACGATACTTGGCGTCACGTATTGGGTAAATGAATTGATAAGATAGAGATATCATTGACAAGCCTGAAACAGTAGATAATATCACACTAGAGGCAGAGAGTGCGTGAGATACAAAGCGAGCTGGTGTTGTCTCCTCTGGGCAGGAATTACGCGTCTACCTGCGCCGAGCCCTCACACAACCGACCGGTTGAAAAACAACGCAGTGGAAACTTCCCCTGTGGTTATCTTTACCTCCCCGACGCTTAGGGCGTGACCACCCCTCTCGCAGCCTCTTTCTGATGATATTCCCTGAAGACGAACGAACTCTAGTGGTCTTTCAGACGGACGTATGGAACGTTGTTAGCATATGGGAAAGTTGTTTTTATGGCTTATCGGCTTATGATTAGAATACTATTACAGAATCTAAATATGTAAAAACAATAAACAAGGCTCACTGTCATAGGGAGAGAAGGGGGGAAAGGAGATGGACAGAGAGAACAAGAGGAAATGGAGATAGAAAGCGAAAGAAGGAGATGGGACAGAGAGATGGGATAGGGGGAGGTGGAGAGAGAGGAGAAGGAGAAGATGGACATAGAAGGGGGGAGGAGCTGATGGACAGAAAGAGGGGGAGAGAGAGAGGAGGCAGGAGGAGATGGAGAGGGATGAAGGAGGAGAAGGAGGAGGAGAAGGAGAAGGACAGAGAAAAAGGGAAGGAGGTGATAGAGAGGGGCGAAAGGATGAGGAGATGGACAGAGAGAGGGCGAGGCTAACGGAGACAGATGAGGAGAAGGAGATTAGTCGTATATCCAATTCACCATTTTTTTTTTTTTAGTCATCTGCCTAGTTTGATGTGGCCCATCACGATTTTCTCTCCTGTGCCAATCTCTGTCTTCCTCTGAAGTTTTTGCCCTCTACAGCTCCCTCTAGTACCGTAGAAGTCATTCCCTCATGTTTTAACAAATGTACTATCATCCTGTCTCTTCTCCTTATAAGTGTTTTCCGCATTTCCTTTCCTCTCCGATTCTGCACAGAACCTCCTCATTCCTTACCTTATCAGTCCACCTAATTTTCCTGTAGCACCACGTCTCAAATACTTCGATTCTCTTCTGTTCCTGTTTTCCCGCAGAGCATGTTTCACTACCATACTATGCTGTGCTCCAAACGTACATTCTCAGAAATTTCTTCCTCAAATTAAGGCGTATGTTTGATATTACTAGACTTCTCTTAGCCAGGAATGCCCTTTTTGCCAGTGCTAGTCTCCTTGTTACGTCCGTCATTGGTTTTTTGCTGCCTAGGTAGTAGAATTCCTTAACTTCATCTACTTCGTGACCATCAATCCTGATGTTAAGTTTCTCGCTGTTCCCATTTCTGCTATTTCTCATTACGTTCGTCTTTCTTCGATTTACTCTCAGTCCATATTCTGTACCCATTCAGCAGAACAAGTAATTTTTCGCTGAGGATAGAAGAGTGTGCTTACTGTTTTCTTTCTTTTTCATTTAATCAGACTGAGCTACAACAATCCATGGCCAGAAACAGCTAGTACTAAAATAAGAATGCTAAGCTGGGATTCCACACGCAGATTAAGTGCTTCACAGCAACTGGCATGGTGGCTGAAACTGCAGATGCGATGTGAGTTGCTATTGGCATTTCTCACAGCAAAAAATTTCGTGTAACTCTTTCAGTTTAGTGTCAACTGAAATCAGATGAGTGGTCATGACTGTGATCGTTCAGGTTATGACAGTGAAACAGCGCCATGGAGCAGCAAGGGGAACAGAAAACAAACAAAGACTAAAAACAGTATTTTCCATCATGGAGTAAAATACATTAAAATACAACTGTTTAAAAAAGTAACTGAAACAATCTTCGTAAGTAATGCACACCACGCAATTAGAGATTATTTAGAGAGCTCCGAGTAATGGTTAATAATGGAAGGGAATAACTACAACACCCTTTCACTCTACAATACTTGATCACAAAATAATATTTAACAAGTAATTCATGTGACAAGATCTATAGTGCACAATATTAATGTCTTGTCATTCACCACGAGATCAGCATCTATCTCATGTTGGACGCTGACTCAGTTTTACAGATGGACGAAGAGGAGGTCATGAAAACGTGCATGGGGCACAGTTGCTTGTTTATGGGCCTAGAGTCAGTTTTCCGAACAGGGCAAGGGGCACAGCAGCATGGTCATGGTTCAGGAGCCACCAGCGGGTGATATTGGTATATGCAGCGATGAAGAGCAAAATTATATTTCATATTATAAGTAAGTTATAAGTTACCTGGATCAAGTTGTGTGTAAATGAAAAGACACTGTACAGTAGGGACCAACTGGATGAGGCAGTGCAGTTGTTAAGGGGCACAAAAGAGAAGGCTGCAGGGCAAGAGAAGCAAAACACACACGTAGACATCAGATACAGCACCAGTGTAAATAGTTGCACTTGAAAATACGACAAAATTTCCGAAGCGCGTTGTGCTGTGCATGAAATAACTGCTGCAGTTTTTTATAGTTCAAATCGTTAGTGACAAAGCTGCAGACTTTCTGAAACCATCTATTATGATTAATGAAATTAAATTCATTCATCAATTTTTTCATTAAGCATATTAATACACAGCCTTGCCGTTTTCATGTACCAGTAACAGGAGTCTAAGTCGTATAGAAATTATTGTGGCTACAGCCTACAGAAAGTTCTCCTACGATTTCAGTTTTCAAATCTTTAGGTGTATTTATAACCTGATTATGCTATAATTACCAAAATCTGAATAAACTATGAGTTTTAAATGATAGTTAAAAAGTACGATTCACCGCCAGGAGCTGCTGTTAAAAACTTCTTTATTACACAACCAGTTTCGGACCGCAGACCATCTTCAGGTATCCGACATACGAATACAAATGGTAGGTTCTTATTAACTGTAGATATTTAAATTTCTCTACTTTATGAGTGAACTGAGACACTCTGTCGCTAATTAAACAATTATGTTTGCTTATACCTACAATGTAAGTACATCACATACGAATTAGACGAAGATCAGATGATACGAACCTCGTCTAAATTCAGTACAGAAATTTATTATTGTGTGCTCATAAGAGTAATGACAAATTCGTAACTGTCATCAAACTTATAAATGAAATTTAAAAAAAAAGGCACCTCTCACTGTCATGATCGTTGCGACGTTATAGCACATCGTGAAACGCTCATAGCTGTTTGTAGTTCTTGTGAATACAAGAAACCACATGTTTATCCAACTGACACAACCTATCTCACTTGCATTTTAATTATTTTCTAATACACATAAAATACAAGGAATGACACCAGCATTCATGGAACCTGAATCTGTCCTGTGTAACTGTCCAAAGCTGACCGCATCGAACAGTCTGACACTATTCCCAATAAAGCAATATTTCACATATTTGTTGCGCAACCGGTTAAAAAGCATACAGGCTCGTAGTGTCTCGAAGTGCGGCCGACAGAGAACAATCGAACAGCGCCAGTCAATGGTTTCGAAAACGTGATGGCGTCACAAAGCCTAAACGGCTTCAACTGTTAGTGTAATGGCAAAATGATACTGGAGCACTTTAATTGCACGTGCGGGTGTAATCGCGGCTACCTTCGTAAATCTATGGAAATTTTGTAATCTATAAAAAGTTGTTACCAAGAGTCGAAACAGAACAACGATCTAATAAAAACGACTGGGTTTACTTAGTTTCACGCGTTTCGTTCTGAACAACAGCATTAAGTAATCTTTGTTTTCCACAGCCGGCGGTGTTAGTAGCGGTCGGAATAACACGCAAGGACATCGTAACAGTCCCTGACATTGCAGAGAAAACGTTGTGGCTTACATTTTAAGGCTCTGAACTCAAATTCTCGGTTTTCACAAGCCCGTGCTGTCGTCTTCATTTAGGTTCTCAGAGATTTTCCTGATTCACTACACCCGAAAGTCGTGTGATTACAGTACGTAGCCATACCCAATACCCAACCTCGCATTATCTTAGCTAAGCTGGCGCACCGTCTTCATTGACCTGTCTCTAAAAATGGCTCTAAGCGCTAAGGGACTTAACATCTGAGGTCATCAGTCCCCTAGACTTAAACCTAACTAACCTAAGGACATCACACACATCCATGCCCGAGGCAGGATTCGAACCTGTGACCGTAGCAGCAGTGCGGTTCCGGACTGAAGCGCCTAGAACCACTCGGCCACAGCGGCGGACTGACCTGCCTCTAATAAAGTTAATGTACTAGGCTAAAGATACTAGAAGATAAATCTTGTGAGATGTATGGGGTCTTTCTTCCACTATCTGCCAGTAATTATTTCTCAACATTTCTGTTATTCTCTTCCGCAAGTCAGACATGCCTGTAGCCACTCGCACCGCCTCAGTTCAAAGTCTCCAATTAGTTCGACGTGGTATACGTCCCATATACTTGAACAGTATTGCAAGATGGAAAGCACAAGTGTTTCGCACGCAGGATCTTTCGTAGATAAGTTGCCGTTTCCCAGTATCCTACCATCAAATATTTATATGACATAACTGACTCTAGTTCTGACTCATTAATACGAGGGATACTACGCTTTCACTTATCGTGAAATGCTAACTTGCATTTCTGTAAATTAAGCGTTTGGATCAGTCGTGTCAGGGTGATTTTCTGTCGACATCCAACTGGATATTTCTTAATTTTTTTCGGATAGAATTTCCTCACAGATGACAGCACCATCTGCGAAAAAACCTAAGATTGGAGGTAATACTGCAGCTAGTAATGCATCTGTATCGATACAGCAGTACACTTTGCATGCAATAAGTTGGTTCATCGTAATCTTTGGTATAGGTATAACCTTGAATCAGCTGACGATCAGAACAAGGTGTTAGCTACTTATGGTTGACACGTACATATTAAATGACTGCTGAAAATGATCGTGTACTGCATGTATATCTGTGTGTACGTCTTTCGGTCCTAGATCTCTGTACATACACGTGAATGGCGATTAATATTTTCGCTTCTGCAATGGTATGTTCATGTTGATGTCTGTTACATTTACGCTGATACTATACAGGGTGTTCCAGGACGAGTACTCAATACACAGGGATATGACACGAACGAACACTCGAAGCAAAAGTTCCGGTAAGCATGGGCTCTAAAATATACATCTTAAGAGCTATGAGCACTTGCTCATTTTCGCTATTGCGAAACATCTGTTCTACTGAACAATTCCTCATAGCTCTTAAATTATGCATTTTAGAACTCTTGTTTTCTGAAAAAATTTTTCTTCGTTTGGTTTATACTGCCTCCTCCCAAAATAAGGAAAGCAAACAGCTTGCGATAGAAGAGGTTTGTTTCACAGTATCAGAGACGAAGATGTGATCATAGCTATTAAGGTATGCATTTTAGAGCCCATGTTTACTAGACGGTTTTGCTTCGAATGATCGTTGCCGTTATATTCCTGAATACTGACTCTTCCTCCTGGGGCATCTTGTATTTTTCGGTCCTTTATCTCTGTACAAGCACATGAATGGCGACTGATGTTTTTACTTCTGCTGTCGCAAGTTTCACACTGAAGTCGGTTACATTATTTATTTCCAACCTGTACACGTATTGTGACCTTTTATAACGCACCTTTCTTTTTCTTTTTATGTATGAGAAAACTGCGCAAAATTTGAAACACAGCCTGTAAGTTGAAGAAAAAATAAATAAGCTTCAGTGGAGAAGCATGGATGGTATTTTTTGGATAAACTGTATGTGTGTTTTCTTCGGAGTATGTATATTGCATGGGAGCTTAATTATATAAATATGAATGCAATGCAAATACTTTTAATTTTTCGTAGCTGTATGTCCGATTACGAAGTCTCGTAAACGGTTGGCCCTGACTAGTTTTAGTACGCAATCTGACTGCATAGAATAACAACAAAGAATGGAATGAAATTTTCCGTTAACACAATTAATTAATTAAGTCCCCAGCAGCTATAAAACCAACGCAACAACAAAGCACAAGTGTAACTGTTCTGTGTGTGGAAGTGTGATTCAACGTACACATCTGGCACGGTTCTTCTTCAATAAGACAAGAAATTTTAAATATCATTTATACTGAAGTAATTAAAAAATATATAAATACTATAATTGCCTAAGGAAACCAGAATTACACTCTAATACAAGAACACGAGCCAGATGCTTTGTTGACTGAACCTGTAATGACGCATTATTTAAAACACTGAAATAATGAAAAAACAGGGAATATTTTACCTTCATATATATTGACGAAAAGCACTGGTCATTACAATATCTCCATTCGAAGAACATCTGCTGTCTAGCCCATCAAACAACTGCATGAAACATGGAACAAGCGCTCCCTATTACAACATATCAACACCGACTCACTACTACCACATCTCAACAAGCACTCTCCACCACGACTTCTCGACAAGCACCCTTCACTACGACATCTCAGCAAGCAGACTACTACGAGTTCTCGACAAACTCTGCCAGTGGAGGCGGCGGAATCAAAACTCTTTGGCGCAATCTCTGGCGCTGTGGTTCAGTGTAGCCACCTTTCAATATGTTCGCGCGCGCGCGCGCGCGCGCGTGTGTGTGTGTGTGTGTGTGTGTGTGTGTGTGTGTGTGTGTGTGTCGCGAGAAGTCGCAATGGCTGTCGCAGTCAGAATCGACACACTGTATATACACTAAACAGGCAAAGAAACTGGTACACATGCCTAATATCGTGTAGCGCCCCCGCGAACACGCAGAAGTGCCGCACCACGACGTGACTTCGACTCGACTAATGTATGAAGTAGTGCTGGAGGAAATTGACACCATGAATCCTGCAGGACTGTACATAAATCCGTAATGGTACGACGGGGCGGAGATCTATTCTGAACATCACGTTGAAAGGCATCAGTGATCGTACAGGATGCTTAAGTACGTGTCACCTGTCAGAGTCGTATCTGAACGTATCACTCCACCTGCACCATTACAGAGCCTCCACCAGCATGAAACGTCCCCTGCTGACATGCAGGGTCCATAGAGCCATGACGTTGTCTCCATACCCGTACAGTCCATCTGATCGATACAATTTGAAACGAGACTGTCCGACCAGGAAAAATGTTTCCAGTCATCAACAGTCCAATGTCGGTGTTGAGGGGCCCAGGCGAGACGTGAAGCTTTGTATCGTGCAGTCCCCAAGGGTACACTAGTGAGCCTTCGGCTCCGAAACCCCATGTCGATGATGTTCCATTGAATGGTTCGCACACTGACATTTGTTGATGGCCCAGAATTGAAATCTACATCAGTTTGCGGAATGGTTGCACTTCTGTCACACTGAACGATTTTCTTCCGTCATCGTTGATCCTGAACTTGCAGGATCTGTTTCCGGCCGCTGCGATGTCGGAGGTTTGATGTTTTACCGGATTCCTGATATTCACGGTACACTCATGAAGTGGTCGTACGGGAAAATCCCCATTTCATCGTTACCTCGGAGAGGCTGTTTCCCATTGCTCGTGCGCCTACTATAATACCACGTTCAAACTCACTTAAATATTGATAACCTGCCATTGTAATAGCAGTAACCGATCTACCAGCTGCTCCAGACGCTTGTTGTCTTACGTAGGGTTGCCTTCTGCAGCGCCGTATACTTCCTGTTTACGTATCTCTGTATTTGAATACGCATTACTCTACCAGTATCTTTGGCGTTTCAGTGTATTTGTAGCAATAGAGAACAATTACGCAACGTACTGCTCCGTAGATTTACTCGGAGACGTTTATTGGTGATCTCAGATCAATCCTCTGCACTATTACACTATTAAAACATGTCTAAATATCGGGCGCAAGCCTCGCTTTGCTCCGCAAGATGGGATTAAACTTCTCACTACTCCGGTGTCAATAATTAAAATCCCTGTAGCTCTCTAATTACTCTCTGTAGGATCCGGAGATCCCACCGCTTTAGCGGGAAATGGTTCAAATGGCTCTAAGCACTATGGGACTTAACAGCTGAGGTCATCAGTCCCATAGACTTAGAACTATTTAAACCTAACTAACCTAAGGACATCACACTCATCCATGCCCGAGGCAGGATTCGAACCTGCGACCGTAGCAGCAGTGCGGTTCCGGATTGAAGCGCCTAGAACCGCTCGGTCACAACGGCTGGCTTTACCGGGAAATCTACACTGTTAACATTTCATGCTGTGTCTCCAGCTTGCTATTAAAAACTCCTGTCAATAATGTCCACAAGAGAAGAAACGTGATAAAAGTCCAAACACAGTGGATAAAATCACAAACAAATAACACACAACAAATTTCCACGGAAACAAACGTAATTTATTGCTTTCAATTAGAGTTCGCCAAGTCCGCTTCGTTCACTACACGCCACCGTCCAGCTAACGGCTCGGCTCCACAACCTAATTTTAGATTTCTAGCTACTCTGTGAACAGCGACTACTTAGAAAACCGGCAGTGGCTGAATCAGAACTCTTCGCAGGGGCACGGGAACGTACTTTCGTATTCTTGTAGGGTCCTGCATCTGAAAAAAAAGCTTGGTTGACCACTAAGGACACTGACTACCGACTTCAGAAATGCACTTCGAAACACTACCTCCACCCCAGAGGGTGCAAACCTTGTCTCCTACACTTGGCGAGGCTGTCAGCCGACTCTCGACTTTACGAGGTCCAAATCTCTTCGGCAAAGGGCTGCTACCTGCCAGGACCTTTCAAAATTTATTTCCAGAAGGAGCTGTGAAACACCGGTATCCGGTAGAAACTTACCTTTAAGCCAAAATAGTCGGTCCAGGTTACAAACCAGCTCATTATCTACAGACTAAACAAATGCCCCCTTCCCCCTGCTACCGGAAGCTGGCCCCGGCATTCACAATAAATAACAAGTTAATACATCACCAAGCCACAAAGTGAAATATTACGGTGTATGCACAAAAGTGACGCATAATTAAAACGTTGATAGAAAGAGCAATGAACATCTGTGTACCAGAGCTGCTTGACGTGGTATTAATTCACCTCACCAGTGCATTGCTCAAGAATTGTTATTCGTCCCCTGAGGTAAAAAGAGCGTTAAGGCTGTAGCGGAAAAATCATAACGATGTACAAGCGCCTGTGAAATCGAAAGTTTTCCTGCCTTTCATTAAGGACGTTACTGGGAGCACATGAAATATATCGATAAAACCGTACATCACGGTAATCTACAAATCCATCTGGAGCATACAGAATGGCCTGAAATTGACCAAACCGCTGGAAAAAGGAGCATTTTATAGGATTTCATGAAGTTGTGGAAAGGCGTACGTAGGTACTGCAAAAGAATGGTCAAAAAAACGACTAGTAGAGCATAAGGGCAACTGTGGAAGGGGAGAAACTGACGGATCAGCTGTTGCGGAACATGCTTTGCAGCCGTAAGACCTCCACATTCATTCAGATAGGACTCAAGTGCTGGCAGCCAAAAGCGGATACCATGACAAGCTATACAGAAGAGCTATACTAAGTTGTTAACCATGCTAGGAATTTCAATAGGAAGGAGGACGTCGAGAAACTGAATGACATCTGGATCCCGGTACTGAAGAAAATGTGCAGCAGTCTTCCACCAAGGGTGACAGCAACAGCGAACTACGGCAACCGACAACAGCCAAATGCGCTCAAGTATTCGAAGTTTGTGTTGTCACGTCACCGCGGGGCAGAACGCGTAAAAGAAATTTTGCTGCAGCCAGTAGCGAACCAGAGTGTGAATCGAACGCTTGAGGAAGCTACGATTCCCGTTGAAAATGTAGGTTGGGACTAAACGTTGTGTTTCAATGTGAAATCGATTCGACCATGGCATAATAACCCGGAATATTTTATTAATTGTGGCACCCTTGCAGTGATAATATATTAGGTGACGTATTAAAATGTAAGAACTGCGGCCCTACAATATTGTGGCCCAGAAGAACTTCTCTTGATGGGAACAAACACTTAGCAACTGAAGTACTGTATCGGTGCAAGAGTTGTATGTCCGCCACAAATATTGTTCCATCCATACTTGGTACGAAGGAAGGGAACCGGCCGGGACGGGTAGATCAAAGTTTTGACGGTGACGTTGGGAGGGGGTACGGTGTCGTCGCCTCCTAACATCCGAAGTTAATTGTAGCGGATTTCGTGTTTTTACCTCTTCTTAGCATTTATTTTACTGTTTCGCTTCGCTTCCGCGTCACTGCAAATCCTCATGACAACTTAGATGTTATTTCCACTGAGTGTTCTTTCAGTGGAGAGGACAGATCTCTGAAAGCCATTATGTCGCCCATGTTAGACTGTGGTTTGGAAACTGCGACTGTTTATGACATAAAAAATTAATTAAATCAGTTATCAGTGTGTCAGTCACTTTTCTCTTCTACCACGACACGCCGAGGGATCAATGAACTACCTTGTATTTTTTGTTTGCTGGATGCAGCCTGTTGCCTGTTTTGAGTTTCCTTTCGCCACAGATAACACATAGTGAGTACTTGTGAACGTAATATGGCGCTGAAATTACAATAATACACCTACTTACAAGATGTTCCAGCAGAAATAACCCTGTTGGTTTTCATAAATACACATCTTCATCTTTAGATGTCACACAAACACGAAACAATAACGTCTAGAGAGCGTACGCATGTAGGAATAAAATACTTTGTAAGTCAAAGAATTTTCATTACCAGCTTACATTGCGAATCACAGATGTTTCTTAATTTATAAGTCTGGTGATTCTCAAGCATACGTGATGATGCACTGTAACCTTTACTATCGTCTGTTTAAGAGTCAGTTAATCTATCAAACCGATACATTAAGAATTAAATAGGTCGAAATATAGCTTCGTAAGTGATTATTTCTTATTCATTTTTATACTTTAATTTCTTCATCTAACTGTACCATTGCTTGTTCTTTGATTCTGATACTATACTCATACTTTTCATGTGACGGATGGTACCTCAGAGCTTCACTTTCACCGATCATTAGTGGGCTAAAGATGCCATATTTTACGACAATGTGTGGTCGCAATACTGTCGCCGTCAACGTAGCTGCAGTGTAGCAGCAATACATGTCAATACTGTGATACAGCCCCGCCATATTACTGATAACAGGCTGTTGCAGATAGTTTCGACGTGTTGTCCTGTTATTGCCGGCGTTAGTTACCAAGGGTGGAGAATATTTCATGTGGCCGGGACATGTCTCTGTTCTTGTCTATATAAGCTTCCCTCTCACTTTCAGCATTGCTTTCTCTTTCTCGTGCTGACACCGCTGCAGTGCCATGTCACGAAACACAAATCGAAATTTGGCGGGTGTACGCAGAGGCACTCGATTCGTTTGTTGTCTAAACTACGTAGAACTGAGCAGATGAGACAACGATGAATTCCGTAAATGTGACACGTAAATCTCCGACCAGAGCTATGGAACACAGAAAATAATACCCACAAAGACTGAAATTTGGAAAATGTTATTATCACTGTTACTGTCGTAGTAGAAGATCTGCAGTAGAGAGCCATAATTTTATTCTAAATAGATTATTAAGCCTTCTAAATTTGTGATGGTTCCTTTTACGTATGTGTATTGATTTTTATATGTTATGAATAAGTTGGAGTTAGTATTATTCTGCCTGCTTCACAAAATTATTTACGCCATGGAATCAGTTATGGTACTTCTCGCAGTTAGTTTGCCCGGCAAGCTGTTTTTATATCACAAGACACCACCAACACATAACATTCCGGATATTCAGCTGTATAATTAATAATCGTAATTCGTTTAACTTTTGTTAACTTGTAATGGTGAGGATAAACGAGGATAAATAGAATTACTGATATAACGTTAAATGAATATGGTTCAATATTAGAAAAACTGACTGCTACAACTGTTTTAAAAGAAGAACCACTAATCAAGAGAAATCTCCTACATTTACATTTATTTTTAATTATTTGTCACAATTAGAAATATTAAAATATTCATTACGACTCTAGGCCATCATCACCTAGAACAATGGCGTTGACTTCTGCACCAATGTTCCCCTATAAAATGTGCATAAATTATATAAGTCACTTCATGAGTATAGGATCTGTTACAGTAAAACATTAGCGACACTTTTAAGTAATATTTGATTATATTTAGACTAAATATTACATGAAACTTACACGTTCTCGTGCCTCGTCACAAAATGGCTTCTTATATTACGAAGAAATAAAAGGGAAGTGTGTCGATCCTTTTTCAAAAGGAACAGAGATTACAATAACACTCGCAGATAATATTAGTTGACTACAGAGTCTCTGTGATTTTTCTGCGATAATATTTATTTCGTTCCGACGTCAGTTTTGTTATATTTACGAAGTTCTTCAATATTATTTTTTCACGTTATGTGGCGTACCGCCACAAATTCTCTTGAAGATTCGTCACGTGTGTTTCTTGGGTAGCAACATGAGAACTTTGTGTAAGTTCTTTTGTTTTTATTGTGTTTTTATACGCTACTTTTCACGTCACATAACTCCGGTCGTAGATGCATCGCGTTTATGAACTTAATGGTTCTCTCACTGCATTGGAGAACCTCCATATTAACATAAACACTTGAGTGTTACTTCAAATTAAATGAAATCTTTAAGTCCATCACCCAAAGCTTTGCAAACTGATTTATATCGATGATAATTGAACTTCAAAAATGTATATCAAACTAAAACTGCTGAGAAACAGCCATGGTTAAAACTGGTATATCAATATGAATCGCCACTAGCCAAAAACTGAAGAGTGATCGTCTTCCTGGCTGTAACTGGTATACAGTTTTTTATATTGTTATTGATCTTACCAGCTCCCGGGCGAATTGCTTTTAAACCGTATATTCAAAATCGTGTTTCAGCTTTCTTGAAAATCATTAGTTCCCTAATTAAAAGTTTCGGTAGCAATTCGCTTACTTAAAAAGGAACACATCCACGAGTCCCGATTTCCCCTTTCTGGCTTTCTGTGGTACGCAAATGCAGGGCAGCCGCACCGTGTTCCAGTAACTCTCGCACATAGCGTCACCATACTGTGTCTAGTGCAAAAACACTTCCGGCCCGGCAATCTTCTGCTGTAAGCACTGTCGGGCACCGCTGAATGGCTCTGTTGCCGTTCCTGTTGTTGCAATTTCGGAGAACATTGCCGGGCTGTATTGACGGCAATGTCCAATTTTTATGGGCCGTGTAAAGGTACTCCAATCCCAAGCGATTTTCTCGTCGACATCGACTATTCGGAGTGCGTGCGCCTTTCGTGCCTGTGTGTAAATCAGCAGCCAACTACATCGCGAGCGTGTCTGTGATCTGTGTTCTGTAGACAGTGCGGAGTATGGAGTTTTAACACCCAAACCTCCAGATATCGGACAGTCAGATAGGTACCAAACGTTGTGCCTCGACAGTGTATCAACGTAAACCCCGGTACATTTTATGCTACGTGCTGTCTTGCGTAAAAAAAAGCCGGAAATAACAAGTAATATCTGACCTATGGAGCACGGAAAAGGGGTAACTGTGAGAGTCTATCGTGTCAGAGCACCAGGAATTTTTATTGTTATTACTATAAATTCTTTATTCTTCTGTTCCAACTGCTTATGTTTATTGTAGAAACTATATGTGCACTCCATAGGTTTGCTACCTTCAAATAAACGAAGTGATAGCGAAATGCCAATAGAACATTGCTACAAACTCCGAGAAGTACTTTTACATGTCAGGAACATGTTGTCCCACATAACGGTGTCACACGTACTGCAGTACAGAAGCCGGGGTGACCAGGGCTCGTACGATAAACTAACGCTCTACCTACTGCCCCACGGCAGCTCTATACAAGACGCTCACAGTTACGCCTTCCGTGCTCCATAGGCAGTTGTTACTTATTACATACCGTTTGCGCACGTTCTGCCCGACGACAGCACATTGATCGAACTATATCGGAGTTTAGCGGGATACTCTATCGATACACAACGTTTGATACTCATCTGTCTGACATCTGGAGGTTTGGGTTTAAGTTTCTTAAGTTTCTGATTGAGTGATGCAGAGCTGTCTGCTATTATTGGAACGTGTTCTCACCGAGCTCATTCCTGTTATAGAAAAAAGTAACGGAAATGGAACACCACAGCCGTACTTTTAATGTATTTGTTATTCAGACGACTAGTTTCAACGCTACAGGTGCGTCATCTCCATGTGCTGCTACTAATCAAAGCCTTCAGTCATTGGCTCCTTCATATATAGGTGTCGTTGGCCGCTATTCATCAGGAGTGATTCCGAACGTGTAGTCACCATAGGTATCATGGATATCCACATGGATATAATGGATTTTGTACTTCTGTGTCTTATTAAACTTTATTGTGCTTTTTGCTTTGTTTTTGAAACACTGAAAATGTTGCTATAGGCCCTGGTATTTTCTCTACTAGTGTTCTGCTACAAGAAAGATGAAGTATCTGAAAGCAAAAAGGTATTTGCGTTTGAGACAGAAAATACCGACACTTTACGTAAGTAAGGACATTAACAGACAAATGTGATTAATAAAAGTTATTTCAACAGTGAAAGAGTATTTGGCGAGATGAATAGTTTTTCATGTTATTTGCCACTTAGCAAGAAAACAAGATACAAAAGATAAAGCGAAAAGGCGCTATTTACTGCGGTCTAGATATTGTTTTATGTGTTCGCAAGCAAATACTTTCTCGAGAAAATAAATGTGTATGTTCTGGACGATACTATTCGCATTCTTTCAGCTCTCAGAAGCGTAGAGAACTTCTCACACGACCTTCGATATGAAGATCCGAAACAGATTTTGCTGTGCTCATTAATAAACTGTTGTTCCTTGTTTGTTCCTATTTTTCGAATTTTTCGTAAACAGGGTATCCCTCGTAACCTCACCTTCACCGTTCAGGTGCCAAACTGCCCGGCAGCTCTCACAACACATGCAGTTTTGGCGCTGACGCGTAAACGAAAATGACCACTCGTTAGAGATGACAGTCAGTACGGAAATAAAACGCCAGGGGCGCTGCAGCAGACACCTTTGTCCGGAGCAGTCCGCCGAGACTACAAAGTCGATGGTGTGAAAGGGGCTTTAAGTGTAAGGACGTAGAGCTGATATGCAGTGTGCACGTCCCACGGTTTGGGGGGTGACGTCGCCTTCAGCTTAGTGCTGAGCGGCCTTCATCCAGCGGTGTGGCTGGAAACGCAGCCCAGGTGAGATAAGCAGTCGGCGCAGACGGGCGCGCGCTATGAGTGCGGGGGCGTGACCTGTCTGGCATGCGAGGCCGCAGAGTGTGTGACGTATCTCCGCCAGCAGCAGCAGCAGCTGTAGCCGGAGCAGTCGGAGCTGACACGGGCGGCGCCACACCCCACCTCTTCTCACCGCTTCCGGCTCTTTGTGGCCGCTTCCTGCGTCTCACAAACAGCGCGCCTTCTGCGCAGGCGGAATACAGTGAGACCCCAAAGTACGTGGAGCGTTGACAAGTCGCACTCACGTGGCGTAACACTGCTAGGAAACCGACTACAAATTAACGTCTCGAAAAATCAGGCAGGCTCGGACTCGGGTTCTGATGAGAGGCGCGAGGGACAAAGTTTCTTATGGGTAATTTACACGATGACGTTGGGTTGTGCCACTCGTTGCGTGGAACGAGCTGACGCAAATGGTTTCATACATGCTGGTTCTTGTTAACGTTTAAAAACTCCCGAAGCGATGTAGATGACTCTGAGACAAGAAATTTGATATAAGACACATAGCGCTGCAAAAGACGGAAAATGTCCCAAAAGTGGATGGCAAATGCTGAACATGTCACGTCACCAGATGACGGACCTCTACACACTTGTGGATCATATTCTCGCCGGTAGAGGGCAGTGCTACACATCGCTCCGCTATGCTCCTCTGTTCTTGAACACCTTTTATAAATTAGGTCTGTTGTACAGGTCGCACAGGATACGGTGGCCGATGTGCAGTGACCAGTTTTCGTCCAAAGAGCTGGGCGAGTTCATTCGTTTGTTCAGAAGGGAAGGCCGACAAGCATTTATCACCTTTCGGTCGGTCGGCGATGACAGAATCGACACGCACGCACTGCAGTTTTTCTCTAGAGAGACTATTGGGTAAAAAAATTCATTTTTGCTTTACTTTTAGCTTTATATGTCAGGTGCATTATGATGTGCCCATCAATGAGTTAATGTTCACAGTTATTGGGATATTTACGTGCAAGTAAGACACTTCGCGAAATTCGAGAAAGTTTGCAATGAAAAATAATTGTCGCTATGATTTTGCGTCTGGTGCATATTAGGTAATATGTTGCTGCGTATGAAGTTTAGCTAACATATTGGATTTATGTTCAAACTTGGTTTGAGGTCTCTATCTGTCACCAATCTCGAGAAAATTGATCAGACGTAGCGCATTCATTTGCGATCGCACCGCGCCAGCGATAGAGCCAGAGCGAAATATCCACATTTCTCATTTTACATAAATGGTTTGAGATATACACTCCTGGAAATGGAAAAAAGAACACATTGACACCGGTGTGTCAGACCCACCATACTTGCTCCGAACACTGCGAGAGGGCTGTACAAGCAATGATCACACGCACGGCACAGCGGACACACCAGGAACCGCGGTGTTGGCCGTCGAATGGCGCTAGCTGCGCAGCATTTGTGCACCGCCGCCGTCAGTGTCAGCCAGTTTGCCGTGGCATACGGAGCTCCATCGCAGTCTTTAACACTGGTAGCATGCCGCGACAGCGTAGACGTGAACCGTATGTGCAGTTGACGGACTTTGAGCGAGGGCGTATAGTCGGCATGCGGGAGGCCGGGTGGACGTACCGCCGAAACACGTGGGGCGTGAGGCCTCCACAGTACATCGATGTTGTCGCCAGTGGTCGGCGGAAGGTCCACGTGCCTGTAGACCTGGGACCGGACCGCAGCGACGCACGGATGCACGCCAAGACCGTAGGATCCTACGCAGTGCCGTAGGGGACCGCACCGCCACTTCCCAGCAAAATAGGGGCACTGTTGCTCCTGGGGTATCGGCGAGGACCATTCGCAACCGTCTCCATGAAGCTGGGCTACGGTCCCGCACACCGTTAGGCCGACTTCCGCTCACGCCCCAACATCGTGCAGCCCGCCTCCAGTGGTGTCGCGACAGGCGTGAATGGAGGGACGAATGGAGACGTGTCGTCTTCAGCGATGAGAGTCGCTTCTGCCTTGGTGCCAATGATGGTCGTATGCGTGTTTGGCGCCGTGCAGGTGAGCGCCACAATCAGGACTGCATACAACCGAGGCACACAGGGCCAACACCCGGCATCATGGTGTGGGGAGCGATCTCCTACACTGGCCGTACACCACTGGTGATCGTCGAGGGGACACTGAATAGTGCACGGTACATCCAAACCGTCATCGAACCCATCATTCTACCATTCCTAGACCGGCAAGGGAACTTGCTGTTCCAACAGGACAATGCACGTCCGCATGTATCCCGTGCCACCCAACGTGCTCTAGAACGTGTAAGTCAACTACCCTGGCCAGCAAGATCTCCGGATCTGTCCCCCATTGAGCATGTTTGGGATTGGATGAAGCGTCGTCTCATGCGGTCTGCACGTCCAGCACGAACGTTGGTCCAACTGAGGCGCCAGGTGGAAATGGCATGGCAAGCCGTTTCACAGGACTACATCCAGCATCTCTACGATCGTCTCCATGGGAGAATAGCAGCCTGCATTGCTCCGAAAGGAGGATATACACTGTACTAGTGCCGACATTGTGCATGCTCTGTTGCCTGTGTCTATGTGCCTGTGGTTCTGTCAGTGTGATCATGTGATGTATCTGACCCCAGGAATGTGTCAATAAAGTTTCCCCTTCCTGGGACAATGAATTCACGGTGTTCTTATTTCAATTTCCAGGAGTGTAGAAATGAGATTTTGGCAAATGATAGCACACAAAGAGGAGAGTATTTTCCTGTATGGTTATTATGCAAAACTTCATTATCTACCGTGTTACTCCACTGATTACAGACTTTTCCGATAAAAGGATGTAATTTATAAGGGCCACTCACAGCTGATGAAACGAGAAATGCCATGGGTTCTGCAACAACATAAGTAAAGTCATTACACGTTTATTTTGTAATGAGAATGTCCTGTTTCGTAAGATGCCGGCTTTTCCTCGGTTCGTCACGTAACAAACTTAAACCAGTTTCAGAATTCTCTCGCAGTTGCGTCTCCACAACTTATTAGCGAGGTGAGACTGTGTAAACTCCGCTGGGTTTTGGCAAAGAGAAGCAAATTTTAACATGGCAACAAGAAAATATGTAGGGATTACTCAGAATTCCCCACTCGTGACTTCTTTTTTCGTCGAAATTCTTTTTAGATACTAACCAAAGAAGAGGTGACAAATCTTTTTGAATAGTCATCATGTAACTGTGGGCGTGGAGGAGCCCCGCTTAAATTTACCAAGAATGTGGTTTAGAAGGGAGCCCCCTCCTCCCCCCCCCCCCCCCCACCAATACTGCCACTCTCCTCAAGCTTCCTCAGCCGACTGCGCATCTAGCCGTGGAAATTACAATATTATTGTCTTCTTTGTAAGCAAGCAAAACGTGTTATTCTTTTGTGTTTCTTTCCTTTTCTCTTTTGTTTTTGTTTACAGACTTCACTTAGTAAATGGCCATTTACTGACAGCGGTACGATTCGGTCGCTTGTACTTATTTACTTGTGCCATGATACGGTAGTTTTTTTTTTATTATTATTACTGTACTTACCCATAAACCAGTGGAGGCCGTGAGACCGGTAAATAAAATCTTACCTCAATATGAACACATAACTGTCCAACGCAATGCAAGCAAACATCCCTGCCGGACGCTAGAGTCGAACCATGAGCCCCTAGCGCTAAAGTCGCGCACTAGGCCCGGAGTCTCACGGACGTAAATACTTAGGTTCGGATGATCAGGAGCGACAGACCGATAGGTTACAGCGCTGCACGTGCAGCGAACTACGTCATCTGGTAACATGTCCAATGTAAATGTCACGCCGGCCGCGGTGGTCTAGTGGTTCTAGGCGCGCAGTCCGGAACCGCGGGACTGCTACGGTCGCAGGTTCGAATCCTGCCTCGGGCATGGATGTGTGTGATGTCCTTAGGTTAGTTAGGTTTAAGTAGTTCTGAGTTCTAGGGGACTGATGACCACAGAAGTTAAGTCCCATAGTGCTCAGAGCCATTTGAACCATTTGTTTGTGTGTGATGTCCTTAGGTTAGTTAGGTTTAAGTAGTTCTGAGTTCTAGGGGACTGATGACCACAGAAGTTAAGTCCCATAGTGCTCAGAGCCATTTGAACCATTTGTAAATGTCACAATTAGTAAAATATTCCGGGCTATTATGCCGTGGTCGAATGGAATTCACATTAAAACACAGCGTTTCGTACCCATCTGCGAAGGAAATTTTCAAGGGGGAGCGCAGCTTCTTTGAATACCCGATTCACATCCTACCTCGCTACTGAATGCAGAAATATTCCACGTCCGCGTGCTTCCACGCAGTGGCGTGAAGTCACACGTTTTGAATACCCGAACGCAGTTGGCCGTTGTCGACCGCCGTCGTCCGCTGTTACTATCACCCAATGGTGCAAGATTGGTGCCGGCTGGTGTGGCCGAGCGGTTCTAGGCACTTCAGTCTGGAACCGCGCGACCGCTACGGTCGCAGGTTCGAATGCTGCCTCGCGCATGGATGTGGGTGATGTCTTCAGGTTAGTTAGGTTTAAGTAGTCCTAAGTTCTAGGGGACTGATGACCTCAGATGTTAAGTCCCATAGTGCTCAGAGGCATTTGAACCATTTGATTTTTTGCAAGACTGGTACACATATTCTTCATCACCCGAATCCAGATGTCATTCAGTTTCACGCCTTCCTCCTTCCTGTTGAAATTTTTGTGGTGTTTTAAAATCTCTATAGCCTCTCTGTATAACCTTTCATGGTATCTGCTTGTGGCTGTCAGCACTTGAGTCCTATCAAAATGAATGTGGTGGTCTTCTGGCTGCAAAGCAATTTCCGCAACAGCTGATCTGTCAATCTCCCCTCTTCTTCAATTGCCTTTGTGTCCTTCTTGTCGTTTTTCGATCGTTCTTTTGTGGTATCCATGTACACCTCCCCAGAACTACACGGAATCCTATAAATTCCTGATTTTCCCAGGGACTGGCGAGGATCTCTGGCCGATTTTAGGTGATTTTGTTTGTTCCCGGTGGGTTTGTAGATTATCGCGATGTTCCATTTTTTCAAGATTTTTCCTATGTGGTTAGTAACGCCCTTAATGAAATGCAGCAAAACTTTCGATTTCACCGGCGCTTGAGCATTGCTAAGATTTCTACACACCACGGTGACCTTAACGTTCTTTTTACCTCAGCGCACGAATAAACATTCTTGAGCAATGCGTTGGTGAGATGTTTTACTCCTGCGTCAAGCAACTCAGGTTTGCAGGTGTTCCTTGCTCTATCCGCCAAAGTTATTATGATACCTCGCTTTTATCGTGGGTGGTGGTTCGAATCCCGGTGTAGGCAACGGTCTGTATACGTGGGTTTACGGTAAACCATGTGGACAAAGCTACCACCTTCCTTCTTGAAAACTATCACATCAAGAAAATTTAATCTTCCGTCTCTCTCATCCTCCATGGTAAACTCAATCTTCTGATTGATCCCTTTGAGATGGCAGAGAGGGACTCGGTCGTTTTTACAAACGGATAGAGGAATCAAGCTGAAATGTCTGTGAAACACTGAGGTCTACTGTTCCTTGGTAGTCTAAAAAATGCAGTCACAAGATACAGCCACATCTGTCACACATTTTGATACTAGAAAACTCATTCGTCGAAACCTAGAGACGAACTGCGTATATTTAAGACAGGTCTGGTAGTCAAGTGATGGGATAGTTCATTTTTTACGAAAGGGTAAAAGTAACGGTGTCAGGTAGGGGTAGATTTGATTTTCGTTTCTTTTTTTAAGATTAAACGTTGATATGTAAAAAAGAGTAGGGAAAAGAAGGAGGTAAAGTGCGTACCTGCAAGCCAAAAGGTCGCGGGATCGAATCCTGATCGGGCCACGTATTTTTCAGCCTTTCTTTTATTTTTTTTTAAAAAAAAGAAAAGAAAAAGTGGTTGTAGCGTCTTTGGGAAAAAAACAATAATGTGCGTGCTTGCCAGGTTTCGGGATCGAATCGCAGTCGGACCACGGATTTCATAATCCTCGTTCTGAACTACCCTTGGTCTCTCAACGACGTGAGGAGTCCCTAGGAAAAAAACACGTGGCTCGGACTCCACATTAAACTGTAGGTCTCCTTTCCCCACTTCTCTAACTGGGGTTTGTTAGGGGCACACAAGTCTCTGGTGGCGTCCAATAGAAAGACTTGCACCAGGCCACTGAGCCACACGAAATTACTGTATTATAATTATAATTACCAATACACTCAATGAAGTCTGTACAGCACCCTCAGAGCGCAAGTCCTACTCGCAATTGTGAAACGTGTTCGCATTATTTTAAACTCCTGTTTGTAAGTGTCTGATTGGTATCTAAAAAAAGGAAAAAAATTATTTTGGGATAGAAATACATAAATCTCAGTCCAGGACAACAGAAATAGAAGGATGTGAAGCACACGCTAAAAGCGATGTGAAATCCAGGCTAGCCAGTACATGGAACAATTCGCCTGCGAGAGAGCAATCCGTTTGCAATGAAATTTACATATGCTATTTGACTGAAAAACAAATGGCTGAGATTAAAATGTTGGCCCTGAATACTGCGAATCTTTATCTTAGTCTTGTATACAAAACCCGTATCAGAACTATTAATCTAATTACACAGCAAATGAGCAAAAAATTGAACGCTCCTGATTTTCTGATAAATTGCTTGAAAACTTACAAGTCGGCACTTTTCTGAAACCTTTTACTGATTTTAAAACTCTGAAATGTATGATATTTTCAGAAATACATTCCAATGATCACTGTACCTTACAGCGGACTTGAATTTTAATGGCAATTAAACGTTTTGGCCTACCTGTGCGCACGGAACGCTCTCTGTTCTACAGCCTGTTGCAATTAGGAATATTGCTCTGATTGTCTAAAACCAAATTTCAGATTTCATTTGTCGTACTTGCTATGTGCAATACAGGACGGTATCTTAACAATTTTCACAAATGCTTCTGTAGCACGCAAGTCGCGATGTGCGATACGCGTATACAAACACATTCATAAGGATAAACAATGAAAGATGAGGAACTAAACTGAACGACTGATAAGTAATAACAAAGACTCCAGGTATAACAATGCTTCATTAAACCATAACAACAATACAACCTTTCATAAAGTTCTCGCAACAGGATAAGTTAGCAAAATAATTTCTTAATAATTTACCTGAGCACAGTTACTTTCGTTGACACTTGTTTCAATTATAAGACAAATCCACGTGCTTCACTATAAAATTTCTACAATAAACTCTAACGATACGCAGTATTCTAACAATAAGAAACTAGAAAATTACGAATATATAAAACACTAGATAGCCTTAGAAAACTACCCCTCTGACATTCTTGCATTCATTTCATCTAAATTCCACAAAAATTTTCCAACAGAGTATATTATTACAAAATCCTTTTTAAATAACGCTGCCTCCATTACACGGCCTGTGAGCTTACGCCCTTTTCAAATCAAGTATAACGCCAGACTGTCTACGGCACACTGCCTGCTACTCTCTTCAAAAGAAGTAACGTCTCTGAGAAACATTTGTGGTCTCAGAAACAGTCTTACAAAGAATATGGTTACATCGATACTACGGAGGTTGAGTACAGTTATCAAATTCACAACTTGCTTTGCATTTATAGTTAAAACTTCTTGAAAATCGCAATGGCAAATAAGGCAGCTCCCTTTCACCTGTTCGGATTTTTTCCCGTTAGTCGAGGGCCTTTCCCTTTCTGTCTTGCCTTACTCAATTTCGTCCGGTTTGCCGGTTCTACCTGTGGACCCAAGAACCGTGTTCGAAGGATTGCTAACAGCAGCAACGACTAGCTTGTTAATCGGTGCATTTACCTAGCTGTCTACCAAGTGGACAGTCCTTGAAGCGAATTACTGAAAAGTGTCCTGTTTTAAACGCAGATGCTAATTTTCTAGACTTCCTTTCCATTTTTAGACTGTCTTCATGCTACTTTATTTTCGGAAAATTGTCTAATAAACTTGGAAAAGGAAATGCGTAAAAATGTGGACATTTTAGTAAAATGTTCTTGATGTCCCCTTGCATCCGCGCCTGCTTGCAGAATTCTCTTGGGAAGTAGACCCGTTATGCGCTTCGTGGGTTGTACAGGGATATTTTCTGAGTATGTTTGCTGCATGGGAGTCGTGGTCTCCTGTGGCTCCCTACAGAGTGATTGCATTTCATTTGATTTCTTATTCCCATTCATCTTTGTATCTGTATTGCTTTGAAAATATACGCTAAGACAAAAGAAACAAGGAAAGAAAAAGAAAAAAAGAAGAAAACGACGCACCACAAAAGAATTATCCGAATGAGACGGAGACCAGTAGATGTAATGTACATATAGAGACAAACAAATGCTCACAATTTCAGGAAAATCAAATGATTTATTCGTCAGAAAGAGCTTCACAAACTGAGCGGTTCAACTACGCATTGATCCACCTCTGGCCCTTATCCAAGCTGTTTTTCGGCTTGATATTGACTGATGGAGGTGTTGGATGTACTCCAGAAGGATATCGTGCCAAATTCTATCCAATTATCGGATTAGATCGTCAAAATCCCGAGCTGGTTGGAGGGCCCTACCCATAATGATCCAAACGTTCTCAATGGGGGAGAGATACGACGACGTTGCTGGACAAGATACAGTTTGACAAGAACAAAGACAAGCGGTCGCCGTGTACGGACGAGCATTAGCTTGCGGAAATGTAAGCCAAGGATGACTTGATATGAAGGTCAACAAATCAGGGTACAGAATATCGTCTACATGTAGCTTTGAGTGCACCCGTTGTCCAGGGGTGGCGTCTTTGATTAGCGATCAAAACGCTATCGGTCCCGGATTCGAAACACACCAGTGCACTAACTTTTGATTAATAATCAGCATTGGCGGCCGAAGGCTTCCGGCATAAGAAGTCATCCTCATTCTGCCAATGGCCTTGTCAAAGAGGGCGGAAGAACGGACAGAGATTCAGGGCACTCTCTTGTCCTTGGGGTGGGAATCTGCCCCTAAAGGCGGAAGAGAATGCAGAAGGCAGAAGGCAATGGAAACCATTGCATTAACGGTACATAACATGTATCCACAGGACATGTGACCCGTAATCGAAAAAGTGTCATAAGGATCTCTCCAAT
Source organism: Schistocerca serialis cubense (assembly GCF_023864345.2). Classification (NCBI taxonomy): domain Eukaryota; kingdom Metazoa; phylum Arthropoda; class Insecta; order Orthoptera; family Acrididae; genus Schistocerca; species Schistocerca serialis. The sequence continues at coordinate 244,036,941 of NC_064646.1, forward strand.
GGCAAAAGATTCCGGAATAGGCCCACATTCGTATCTACGGGAGTGGACTACCGCAAAGGGGGAGGTGACTAAGAGTAAAACACTGAATAATCAACGAAAGGATAACGTTCTACGAGTCGGGGCGTGGAATGTCAGAAGCTTGACCGTGGTGGGGAAGCTACAAAACTTGAAATGCGAAATGCAAAGGCTCAATCTAGATACAGTAGGGGTCAGTGAAGTTAAACTGAAAGATGACAAGGATTTCTGGTCAGATGAGTATAGGATAATATCAACAGCAGCAGAAAAGGCATAACGGGAGCGGGATTCGTTATGAATAGGAAGGTAGGGCAGAGAGTGTGTTACTGTTAACAGTTCAGCGATAGGTTTGTTCTTATTAGAATCTACAGAAAACCAACACCTCCAACGATAGTTGAGGTATACGTGTCGATATCGCTAGATGAAGAGGAAGAGATAGAGAAAGTATGTGAGAACAGTGAAAGCATAATACAGTACATAAAATGAGATGAAAATCTTATAGCCATGGGAGACTGGAAGGCGGTTATAGGAGAAGTAGTAGAAAAAAATGTTACAGGAGAATATGGGTTTGTGACAAGGAATGAGAGAAGAGAAAGACCAATTGAGTTCTGTAATAAATTTCAGCTAGTAATAGCGAATACTCTGCTCAAGAAGCAGAAGAGGAGGAGCTAGTAATAGCGAATACTCTGCTCAAGAAGCAGAAGAGGAGGAGCTATACTTGCAAAAGGCCGAAAGATACAGGAAGATTTCAGTTATATTACCTCCTGGTCAGACGGAGATTTCGAAATCAGATACAGGATTGCAAGACGTATCCAGGAGCAGACCACAATGTAGTAGCGATGAAGAACAGGTTGAAGTTTAAGAGATTAGTCAAAAAAATCAGTAAGCAAAGAAGTGGGACTCGGAAGTTCTAAGGAATGACGAGATACACTTGAAGTTCTCTAAGGCTTTAGATAGAGCATGAAGGGATGGGTCAGTAGACAGTTCAATTAAAGAGGAGTGGACGTTTCTTATTGTCAATCACAGAAGTTGGGAAGAAAAACACAGGTATAAAGATTGTCACTGCGAACAAACCGTGGGTAATAGAAGAAATATTCAGTTAATGTGTGGTGTGCTGGCCAGACTGGATGTGGTTTTTAGGCGGTTTTCCACATCTGACTAGGTGAATACCGGGCTGGTCCCCACGTCCCGCCTCAGTTACACGACCCGCAGACACTTGCAACACATTCACACTATTTCACGATTGACCAGAAGCAGACAGCTGGGGTACACTACTTCCGTCCCGGGGGGTATGGGGTGGCGGCAGGAACAGCATCCAGCCACCCCTTAAATTAACGATACCAATTCCGTACTTAACCCTGCCGACCCTGCGCATAATGCGGGATAACGGCAGTAGCAAAAGAAAGAAAGAAAGAAAGATAAGGAAGTACAAAAATGTCTAGGGAAATTCAAGAATTGGAAATAGGTGATAAGTTCCTATGGGACCAAACAGGTGAGGTCATCGGTCCCTAGGCTTACACACTACTTAATCTAACTTAAACTAAGTTACGCTAAGGAGAGCACACACACCCCTGCCTGAGGGAGGCCTCAAACCTCCGACTGGGGGAGCCGTGCAAACCGTGACAAGGCGCTAACCGCGCGGCGTTTCAAGAATACAGTCGCCAATGAATGACATAAATAGGAAGTGCCAGGAAACTAAGACGAAATGACTGCATGAAAAACGGGAAGTAATCGAAAAAGAAACGATTGTCGGAAGTACTGACTCAGCATATAGGAAAAACAAAATAAGCTTCGGTGAAATTAAAGCCAAGGGTGGTATGATTAAGAGTGCAACGGGAATTCCCCTGTTAAATGCAGAGGAGAGAGCGGATAAGTCGAAAGAGTACACTGAAGGCCTCTATGAGGGGAAAGATCTGTCTGATGTGACATAAGAAGAAACAGGATTCGATTTAGAAGAGATAGGGGATCCAGTATTAGAATTAGAATTTAAGAGAGCTTTGGAGGACTTAAGATCAAATAAGGCAGAATGGATTGACGATATTCAATCAGAATTTCTAAAATCATTGGGAGAAGTGGCAACAAAACGACTTTTCAGGTTGGTGTGTAGAATATATGAGTCTGGCGACAAACCGTCTGACTTCCACACAATTCCGAAAACTGCAAGAGCTGAAAAGAGCAAGATTTACGGCACAATCAGCTTAACAGCTCAGGCATCGAAGTTGCTGACAAGAACAATATACGCCGGCCGGAGTGGACGTGCGGTTCTAGGCGCTACAGTCTGGAGCCGAGCGACTGCTACGGTCGCAGGTTCGAATCCTGCCTCGAGCATGGATGTCCTTAGGCTAGTTAGGTTTAATTAGTTCTAAGTTCTAGACTACTGATGACCTCAGAAGTTAAGTCGCATAGTGCTCAGAGCCATTTGAACCATTTGAGCCAAGAACAATATACAGAAGAATGGAAAAGAAAATTGAGGATGTGTTAGATGACGATCTATTTGGCTTTAGGAAAGATAAAGGCACCAGAGAGGCAATTCTGCCGTTGCAGTTGATAATGGAAGGGAGACTAAAGAAAAATCAAGATATGTTCATAGAATTTATCTACCTGGAAAAAGCATTCAACAATGAAAAATGGTGCAGGATGTTTGCAATTCCGAGAAAAACAGGGGTAAGGTATAGGGAGAGACACGTAATATACGATATGTACAAGAGCCAAGAGGGTATAATAAGAGTGGACAACTAAAAACGAAGTGCTCGGGTTAAAAAAGTTGTAAGACAGGGATGCAGTCTTTCGATTCTACTGTTCAATCTGTGCGTCGAAGAAGCAACAATGGAAATACTAAAAAGGTTCAGGAGTGGAATTAAAATCCGAGGTGAAAGGACATGATTGATACGATTCACTGATGAAATTGCTATCCTGACTGTAAGTGAAGAAGAATTGCATAATACGCTGAATGGAATGAACAGTCTAATGAATACGGAATATGGACTGAGAGTAAATCGGAGAAAGATGAAAGTAATGATAAGTGGCAGAAATGAGAACACCGACAAACTTAAAATCATAATTGATGGTCACGGGGTGGATGAAGTTAAGGAATTCTGCTACTTAGGCAGCAAAATACCCAGTGATGGACGGAGCAAGGACGACACCAATAGCAGGCTAGCACTGGCAAAAAAGGGCATTCCTGGCCAAGCATCAAACATAGGCCTTAAATTGAGGAAGATATTTCTGAGAATGTTGGGTTGAAGTACAGCACTGTGTGGTAATGAAACATGAACTGTGGGAAAACCGGAACAGAAGAGACTGGAAGCACTTGAGATGTGGTGCTACAGACAAATGTTGAAAATTAGGTGGACTGATTAGGTAAGGAATGAGCAGATTCTCCGCAGAATCGGAGAGGGAAGGAATATGTGTAAAACACTGACAAGGAGAAGGGACAGGATGATAGGATATCTGTTAAGACCTCAGGGAATGACTTCCATGGTACTATAGGGAACTATAGAGGGCAAAAACTGTAGAGGAAGACAGAGATTGGAATACATCCAGCAAATAATTGCGAATGTAGGTTGCAAGTGCTACTCTCTGAGATGAAGAGGTTGATACAGGAGAGGAATCAGTGGCGGGCCGCATTAAACCAATAAGAAGACTGATGGCTAAAAAAAAAAAAAAAACTTCTGTACCGTAAAGATGCCCCAGATGACAGCCAAAGGGCTCCTGCTGTGAAATAAAATGGTACCCCAAGAGCATCACTTCTGATTGTCGGGCCGTATGACGGGCGACAGTCAGGCTGGTGTCCCTCCGTCGTTCGATGCGCCTCCAAATAGATCTTCGGCGTGAGATCTCACTGACTCGAGTATGAATGTTTTCAGTAATGATTCCCGCTTTGAAAACCCCGACGACTAGAAAAGACCTGTCTGGAGACGACCCAGACAGTGGTGCAGATCCTGTATGGTTTTTCGATGGAATCTTATACCATTCTGCCTGCAAAATAGTGGCAAATTCAGATAATGATGATGAAGGCGGCTAGCGATCACCCACACTTCTCCCAAAATACACCACAAGGACTCAATAATACTGAGACCTGGAGTTGTCGTGGGGAGGGGAGATGGGACAATCATTCTCGTGCTCACAAAGCTAGTTATCGACAATGCAAGCTCTTGCGCCCTTGGAACAAACATTGCACCACAGATGGCTCCGATCCTGATGCTTGGTAATAATGCGCCCTTGAAGAGTGCACTTTGGGATCGCTGAATACCACTATTACAAAATAGACAGTTTTATGTTGTCTTCAATGGGAAAAAGAGCAGATAGAGAAACCAGAAAAATGGTTTGGCCCAAGGAGGCGTTTTGGGGCCCTCCTTATTTAATCTGTATACCAACGACCAATCGATGCCTAAGCATACAAAACATTTTCTGTATGAGGATGACCTGGCAATTACAGTACAGGGGAGGACCTTTGAGCATGTAGAACAGAAGCTGGAGAAAGCTCTTAGAGAAATGTCAGAGTATTACAAAAACAACTTTCTTAAACGAAACCCGTCCAAAACACAAGTCAGTTCTTTCCACCTTCGCTCCTGGCAAGCTAACCGTAAACTTAACATATTGTGGAATACTACCACACTGGAGTACACCGACAAACGAACTTACCTGGGCGTGGTGCCCGATAGACCTCTGACATACCATTGCGAAAAGACGCGACAAAAGGCAACTGCCAGAAATAATATTCTGCGGAAACTAACTAGCTAACAGCAAATGAGGTGCTAAACCTTCCATATTAAGAACCACTGCACAAGCCATATGCTTCTCTACAGCCGAATACGGCTGTCCAGTATAGTACAGATCCACCTGTACAAAGAAGGTCGACGTAAGTCTTAATGAAACATGTCGATTAATAACGGGATGCATGAAACCTACTTCCCTACCAAAACTATATAGAGCTGCCGGGTTTGCGAATCCCAACTCTCGGAGAACATCACATGAATTCACAGAGAGGCTCAGACAAACTGTTGACGATTCTCATCACCTTTTTGGCAGTGAGTATAAACCCGGGCGATTGAAATCACGTAAAAGGTTCTTAGTCACGATAATAGAAGAACCACCAGGTGATTGTCCACCTGCACAGGAAGTGCCCAGCGGATTCAGCAGAAACTGGAAGACATGGAGGACACTGAACCGAATAAGGATAGGGGTGGCCCCAGTGAAGACAAATTAGATTAGCTGGGGTCTTGGAACCACGGATGATAAGTGTGACTGTGGCGCTGTGCGGGATATGGAGCATCTGCTCGCCTGCCCAAACTGCCCTTATAGCTGCAACCCTGACGATTTATGGCTGGACAAGAAAGAAGCCTTGGACGTGGCCCTACACTGAGCTGAAAGATTGTAGCCTGGTTTCCAGACACGAAAAAGTAAAGTAAGTACCATGGTACGGCTGTCCAGATTGTCACCAAACTCCCTCCATGTTTCACTCTAGGGACGTAAACCCGATCAGAAGTTGGAAACCGTATGAAGCAAGACACATTCGAACAAATGACTGTCTTCGATTGCGCCGCAGTCCAGCTTACATAGTTTGCACTGTGTTTTTCTATTATAGTATTTCCATCACTGATGAGTGGTTTTGGAATTTCAGCTCGCCTTGCAACTCCTGGAGTTCTCTTTGCGAGTGCGACATTCAGTTGTTTAGTAACTTTTGCTGCTATCTTCGTCTTACTTTTCGTTACAGTCCTCTTCAGTGACCGACTGTCACAATCACTCAGTAAGTTTCATCGCCTCATAACTACACAGAACACTATTGTGACCACGAATGACACTTGCAACGTATTGAGGACATTGCACAGATGCCATTCGTTGTCAAATACAGCTGCACAACTTGCAGATTTGGCTACCACCTACGTTTTTGTTCAGTTATGCATTTCTCGCGGTGTTTCCATGTTTTTGTCGAATCCGTGTGCGAAGGTCGTGAGTCACGTCAAGTCAAATCACATCAAAATTCTGTGGAACAAATACAGCCAGTTTAGTTTCACTGTATTATTTGTATTGCGCGAATGGAACAGCAAGAAACGTAAGAAATGACACAGTGGAAAGTACCCTCTGACAAGAACTTCCCAGTGGTTTGCAGAGTCCTGATGGAGATCGAGTTACCACGTCCACGCAGGGAACACAAGCATTATCCTGAGCTTCGCTCTACAGTAGAGGGAATCTTTTAAAGAGGAAGGGGGAGCCACTCACTGGCGCCTTAAAACTCGGGCTGACAAAAAACAGGCAGGTCAGGGGGTCGCGGTGTGGAAGCCCCACCACAGGAACAACCCTAGCCAAGCCCCTGCGGTCACGCAGCTTAAAAACTGCTGGAAATTCCTATCTCGTGCCTCTGATATACTGGACGGATAACGTCGCACGTTGCTACAAAACTGAAGCTGACTGTTCACGTGATTGGCTACAAGGGATGTACAGGTGTTAGCGAGTACTATAAAATAACAAGTGTGTTGGTGTGTCCACTTTCGGCTGCAAGCATATAAATATTCGTCTTATACATTCAAATGCTCTTTTCTTGGTTCAGTCTAATATATTTTTTTCGCGTTATAGATGCGTTTTGTCGTTTATAACAAGGACATCTTCAATGGATTTAATACAGCCTTTTTGTACATGTCTTATGCATTAATTTAAAACAAGTCAAACGAATAGCTGTAAGTAATAATGCATTCGTGTAATACTTATGGTCTGAACTACTTCCAAATGTGTGAAGTATGAAAAGTGAGACAGTCGGGCAAAAAATTAGTCACCCCAGTGCGCACGCAGATGGCGCAGCGATCGGGTCACGTGACCCAAACGCGCGCGCACTGACTCCATGTGAGCACAGGGCAGTAGCTATCCGTGGGACATTTATTTTTCAAGTGGACATTGTACTTAAACGTGGGTAAATGTAACGATGTGACAGAGGGGCAAAATGGGGCAATTGCGTTGGCCGTGTCCATGGTCATACATTATTTGAAGTTGCCGGATTTATTGCCGTTTCGCGGCGGACTGTTCAGTGTGTCTATAAAAGCAGCAGCGTAACACTCGAGGCCACAAAACACGACGTCAGAACTCTGCCAAGTAAAAGATCCCAACTGAGAGCGACCGGAGACCGTTTCACGGCCTGGGAATCAAAGTTGCTTCGAAAGCCGACAGGAATTGCTGCATGCAGTGACTGAAAGTCCATCCCGGCCAGTTAGCGAGAGAACATTGTGACGGGAACTGCATGCAATGAACATTTGGAGTCGGTCACCTCTCTGACACGAAATCCAATCGCACAACTGAGACGATACGCCGAAGCACACAATTTGACTCGAAATCACTTGTGAGCGATGGTGTCAGAAGCCTATTGGAAATATAAAAAATTGAGTCAATTTGAAATCTCCTGTTGATAGCACCCATTACTTCGTGAGAATAAACAGCTACTAATGTTTCATAACAACTGTATTATCTGAATCCATGTCGGTTGTTTGCCAATAAATCGCTTTCTTTTAGGTAATTCATAATGTCCTAAAACTGTAAATGTTCCAAAATCCTACCGCAAATCAACGTCAGTGATATAGGTCTGTAATTCACCGGATTACTCCTGTTTGTTTTCCTGAATATTGCTGTGACTCGTTGCAATTTTCCAGTCTTTAGATACGCATCTTTCGACGAACGAGCTGTTGTATGTCATTGTTAATTCTGGAGCAACTGTATCAGCGTGCTCTGAAAGGAACCTGACGTATATAATCTAGACCTGAGGCCTTGCCTTTATTAAGTGATTTAAGTTGCTTCGCTACGCGGAGGATATCTAAGTTGCTCATGTTGGTGGTTGTTCTTGATTCGAATTCTGGAATATTTACTTCGTCTTCTTCGGTGAAGGATTTTCGGATAACCGTGTTTAGCAACTCTGTTTTGTGGCATGTCATCAGTAACATCACCATCATTATCGCGCAGTGAAGGTATTGACTGCGTCTTGCAGCTGGTGTACCTTGCATAGGATCGGAATCTCTTTGGGTTTTCTGCCAGATTTTGGGGCAGTGTTCCGTTGTGACAACTATTAAAAGCAATTGGCCTTTAAGTTCGAGCTAAATCTTCTTGCTGGATGCAATGGGGAAGTCGGCCATGAGAGCTGCTGCCTTTGGCAGTATGTATGTCGCAGTGTGGAGGATTCTGGGCGGACTGCTTCTCAATTTCACCAAATTTCTCAGACATTTTTACAGAAGCATTCAACGCCAACATTAACGAAAGTAATTTCACTGTATTCGTCTTTTCAAGAGCCTCAACAGGGCGTTAAGAAGAATATAGTTCCAGTTTAGAAAACTATACTTTCTTCAGTACCTCGTTTAATGCAAAAGTTAATTTCAACGACCAATGTAGCAAAATTACGTGTACGTCTGCATACTAACATTTGACGACAACCTCATTATGCTATGTTGAATCGTTCAGCAAATAAAAGAGGTGTTCGTACTACACAACTCACTCTCCGTAGTAGTAACACAATAACTCAGACTCTACATTGAAATATCGTTTTATGCTTCTGTTATTGATTCCTTGTTTTCTACATCCAGTTCTGTTTTCCTTTGTATTAGGTCGTCTTTGTGGCTATTATTAGATACATCCGTTTCGCTTCATTTATTTTCGATAATTCGGCTGTGGTGTTTTACACGTCCATTTGTCACATCCGTGACACACCAGTAATTTTTTGTAACACTTGTACGTGTTGTACTTTTTGGTAGCTTCAAGTAAAATAAAATCACTATCATAGAACTTTAAAAGCTACCGAGAAGCTGACATGTGAATAATATCCTTAGAAACTTAAAAGAAATATTCTTAGCAACCTAAAAGAACACACTCTATGCTGTTTCTATTGCAATAATCCCAATAAAAATGTAAGAAATAAGACAAAATGAGAATTTAAATAACATGTTTAACACAGTGTCACAGATAAAGAAAGTTAAGGAAGTAAATGTGCTAGAAGATTCAGATTTCAGAGAAGAAATCGAAAAAATTGATTTGTTGCTTGGAGATACGTCTAACAAATTATTTTACGTCAAAGTAAACATTAATATGCTCTTTAGCAATAATGGCATGAATCAATTCGCTTTGTTACAATCATATAGAACACTATATTTCATGACTGATTTTGTGAAACGGCGACTAAGTGACAGCAAAACGGAGTAGCAGTTACTGTGACCATATCTACGTCCTTCATTACGCGCACAAACATGTATTATGTTTCCTAATCTCTATTATCTTCCCTCAGAATACCTGAGGTACATACACGACTCGACCGCTAGAACCCTATAGTCCTCCTCGAACATCGGTTCTCTAAATTTATCCAAGAGCATTTCAAGGGAATAACATCGCCTTTCTTGTTGACAACTAACTATCTCTAGCATCGCGTTTCTGAATTCTTTTGGTGCCTGCTTTTAGCAATCCAAACATTGAACCAGTAGAATGGGGCGAAACTATATGCTCCCCACTTTCCCAGCAACCTCCCAACAAATCTAACAAGGGGACCATCAGACCTGTTAATAACTGAGTCTGATAAGTCGTAAATACAGGGTGTTTCAAAAATGACCGGTATATTTGAAACGGCAATAAAAACTAAACGAGCAGCGATAGAAATACATCGTTTGTTGCAATATGCTTGGGACAACAGTACATTTTCAGGCAGACAAACTTTCGAAATTACAGTAGTTACAATTTTCAACAACAGATGGCGCTGCAAGTGATGTGAAAGAGATAGAAGACAACGCAGTCTGTGGGTGCGCCATTCTGTACGTTGTCTTTCTGCTGCAAGCGTATGCTGTTCACAACGTGCAAGTGTGCTGTAGACAACATGGTTTATTCCTTAGAACAGAGGATTTTTCTGGTGTTGGAATTCCACCGCCTAGAACACAGTGTTGTTGCAACAAGACGAAGTTTTCAACGGAGGTTTAATGTAACTAAAGGACCGAAAAGCGATACAATAAAGGATCTGTTTGAAAAATTTCAACGGACTGGGAACGTGACGGATGAACGTGCTGGAAAGGTAGGGCGACCGTGTACGGCAACCACAGAGGGCAACGCGCAGCTAGTGCAGCAGGTGATCCAACAGCGGCCTCGGGTTTCCGTTCACCGTGTTGCAGCTGCGGTCCAAATGACACCAACGTCCACGTATCGTCTCATGCGCCAGAGTTTACACCTCTATCCATACAAAATTCAAACGCGGCAACCCCTCAGCGCCGCTACCATTGCTGCACGAGAGACATTCGCTAACGATATAGTGCACAGGATTGATGACGGCGATATGCTTGTGGGCAGCATTTGGTTTACTGACAAAGTTTATTTTTACCTGGACGGCTTCGTCAATAAACAGAACTGGCGCATATGGGGAACCGAAAAGCCCCATGTTGCAGTCCCATCGTCCCTGCATCCTCAAAAAGTACTGGTTTGGGCCGCCATTTCTTCCAAAGGAATCACTGGCCCATTTTTCAGATCCGAAACGATTACTGCATCGCGCTATCTGGACATTCTTCGTGAATTTGTGGCGGTACAAACTGCCTTAGACGACACTGCGAACACCACATGGTTTATGCAAGATGGGGCCCGGCCACATCGCACGGCCGACGTCTTTAATTTCCTGAATGAATATTTCGATGATCGTGTGATTGCTTTGGGCTATCCGAAACATACAGGAGGCGGCGTGGATTGGCCTCCCTATTCGCCAGACATGAACCCCTGTGACTTCTTTCTGTGGGGAGACTTGAAAGACCAGGTGTACCGCCGGAATCCAGAAACAATTGAACAGCTGAAGCAGTACATCTCATCTGCATGTGAGGCCATTCCGCCAGACACGTTGTCAAAGGTTTCGGGTAATTTCATTCAGAGATTACGCCATATTATTGCTACGCATGGTGGATATGTGGAAAATATCGTACTATACAGTTTCCCAGACCGCAGCGCCATCTGTTGTTGAAAATTGTAACTACTGTAATTTCGAAAGTTTGTCTGCCTGAAAATGTACTGTTGTCCCAAGCATATTGCAACAAACGGTGAATTTCTATCGCTGCTCGTTTAGTTTTTATTGCCGTTTCAAATATACCGGTCATTTTTGAAACACCCTGTATGTTGCAATGATAAACGGCATGAAGATGCAGAAGGCAATGGAAACCACTGCGTTAAAGACACGTAACGTGTATCCACAGGACATGTGGGCTGTAATTGAAGAAGTGTCATGATGATCTCTCCATTAGCAAAGGATTTCAGAATAGTCCCCCATTCGGATTTCCGGGAGGGAACTGCCTAGGGGGAGGTTACCATAAGAAACAGATTGAATAATCAGCGAAAGGATAACGTTCTACGAGTCGGGGCGTGGAATGTCAGAAGTTTGAACGTTTTAGGGAAACTAGAAAATCTGAAAAGGGAAACGCAAAGGTTCAATTTACATATAAGCAGGGGTAAATGAAGTGAAGTGGAAAGAAGACAAGGATTTCTGGTCGGATGAGTATAGGGTAATATCAACAGCAGCAGAAAATGTTCTAACGGGAGTAGGATTCGTTATGAATAGGAAGGTAGGACAGGGAGTGTGTTACTGTGAGCAGTTCAGTGACAGGGTTGTTCTTCCAGAATCTACAGCAAACCAACACCGACAACGATAGTTCAGGTATACATACCGACGTCGTAAGCTAGACAGAGAAAGTGTATGAGGATATTGAAAGGCTAATACAATATGTTAAGGGATTTGGAAATCTAATAGTCATGGAAGACTGGAATGCAGTTGTAGGGGAAGGAGTAGGAGAGGAGGTTACAGGAGAATGTGGGCTTGGGACAAGGAATGAGAGAAGAGAAAGACTAATTGAGTTCTGTAACAAGTTTCTGGTAGTAATAGGGAATACTCTGTCCAAGAATCACAAGCGGAGGAGGTATATTTGGAAAAGGCCGGGTGACGGGGGAAGATTTCAGTTAGATTACATCATGGCCAGACAGAGATTCCGAAATCAGATACTGGATCGTAAAGCGTGTCCAGGAGCAGACTATACTCAGATCACAGTATAGTACTGATGAAGAGTAGGCTGAAGTTTAAGACATTAGTCAGGAAGAATCAATAGGCAAAGAAGTGGGATACGGAAGTACTAAGGAATGACGAGATATCCTTGAAGTTCTCTAAGGCTATAGGTACAGCAATAAGGAAGAGCTCAGTAGGCAGTACAGTTGAAGAGGAATGGACATCTCTAAAAAGGGCCATCACAGAAGTTGGGAAGGAAAACATAGGTACAAAGAAGGTAACTGCGAAGAAACCATGGGTAACAGAAGAAATACTTCAATTGATCGCTAAAAGGAGAAAGTACAAAAATGTTACGGGATACTCAGGAACAGGTAAATACAAGTCGCTGTGGAATGATAGAAATAGGAAGACAGCAGGGAAGCTATGACGAAACGGCTGCAGGAAAAATGTGAAGTCATCGGAAAAGAAATGACTGTCGGAAGGACAGACTCGGTATACTGGAAAGTCAAAACAACCTTCGGTGACATTAAAAGCAAGGGTGATAACATTAAGAGTGCAACGGGAATCCCACTGTTAAATGCAGAGGAGAGAGCGGGTAGGGTGAAAAGGGGATCCCGTATTCGAATCAGAATTTAAAAGAGCTTTGGAGGACTTAAGATCAAATAAGACAGAAGTGATAGATAACATTCCAACAGAATTTCTAAAATCGTTGGGGGAGGAAGGGGGGGTGGCAACAAAACGACTATTCACGTAGGTGTGTAGAATGGATGAGTCTGGTGACATACCATCTGATTTTCGGAAAAGCATTATCCACAAAATTCCGAACACGGTGAGAGCTGACAAATGTGAGAATTACCGCACAATCAGCTTAACAGCTCCTGCATCCAAGTTGCTTACAACAATAACATACAGAAGAATGGACAAGAAAATTGTGGATGCGTTAGAGGACGATCAGTTTGTCTTTAGGGGATGTAAAGGCACTAGAGAGGCAATTATGACGTCGCGGTTAGTAATAGAAGCAAGTCTAGAGAAAAATCAAGACACATTCATACTATTTGTCAACCTGGAAAAAACCTTCTACGGTGTAAAATTGTGCTGTTGTTGTGTTGTTGTGGTCTTCAGTCCTGAGAATGGTTTGATGCAGCTCTCCATGCTACTCTATCCTGTGCTAGCTTCTTCATCTCCCAGTACCTACTGCAGCCTGCATCGTTCTGAATCTGCTTAGTGTATGAATCTCTTGGTCTCCCTCTACGATTTTTACCCTCCACGCTGCCCTCCAGTACTAAATTGGTGATCCCTTGATGCCTCAGAACATGTCCTACCAACCGATCCCTTCTTCTAGTCAAGTTGTGCCACAAACTCCTCTTCTCCCCAATTCTATTCAATACCTCCTCATTAGTTATGTGATCTACCCATCTAATCTTCAGCATTCTTCTGTAGCACCACATTTCGAAAGCTTCTATTCTCTTCTTGTCTAAACTATTTATTGTCCATGTTTCACTTCCATACATGGCTACACTCCATATAAATACTTTCAGAAACGACTTCCTGACACTTAAATCTATATTCGATATTAAAAAAATTCTCTTTTTCAGAACCGCTTTCCTTGCCATTGCCAGTCTACATTTTATATCCTCTCCACCTCGACCATCATTAGTTATTTTGCTCTCCAAATAGCAAAATTCCTTTACTACTTTAAGTGTCTCATTTCCTAATCTAATTCCTTCAGCATCACCCGATTTAATTCGACTACAATCTATTATCCTTGTTTTGCTTTTGTTGATGTTCATCTTATACCCTCCTTTCAAGACGCTGTCCATTCCGTTCAACTGCTCTTCTAAGTCCCTTGCAGTCTCTGACAGAATAACAATGTCATCTGCGAACCTCAAAGTTTTTATTTCTTCTCCATGGATTTTAAAGCTACTCCGAATTTTTCTTTTGTTTCCTTTACTGCTTGCTCAATATACAGATTGAATAGCATCGGGGAGAGGCTACAACTCTGTCTCACTCCCTTCCCAATCAATGCTTCCCTTTCATGTCCCTCGATTCTTATAACTGCCATCTGCTTCCTGTACAAATTGTAAATAGCCTTTCGCTCCCTGTATTTTACCCCTGCCACCTTCAGAATTTGAAAGAGAGTATTCCAATCAACATTGTCAAAAGCTTTCTCTAAGTCTGCAAATGCTAGAAACGTAGGTTTGTCTTTCCTTAATCTTTCTTCTAAGGTAAGTCGTAGGGTCAGTATTGCCTCCAGTGTTCCAATATTTCTACGGAATCCAAACTGATCTTCCCCGAGGTCGGCTTCTACCAGTTTTTCCATTCGTCTGTAAAGAATTCGTGTTAGTATTTTGCAACTGTGATTATTAAACTGATAGTTCGGTAATTTTCACATCTGTCAACCACTGCTTTCTTTGGGATTGGAATTATTATATTCTTCTTGAAGTCTGAGGGAATTTTGCCTGTCTCATACATCTTGCTCACCAGATGGTAGAGTTTTGTCAGGACTGGCTCTCCCAAGGCCATCAGTAGTTCTAATGGAATGTTGTCTACTCCTGGGGCCTTGTTTCGACTTAGGTCTTTCAGTGCTCTGTCAAACTCTTCACGCAGTATCATATCTCCCATTTCATCTTCATCTACATCCTCTTCCATTTCCATAATATTGTCCTCAAGAACATCGCCCCTGTATAAACCCTCTATATACTCCTTCCACCTTTCTGCTTTCCCTTCTTTGCTTAGGACTGGGTTTCCATCTGAGCTCTTGATATTCATGCAAGTGGTTCTCTTTTCTCCAAAGGTCTCTTTAAATTTCCTGTAGGCAGTATCTATCTTACCCCTCGTGAGATAAGCTTCTACATCCTTACATTTTTCCTCTAGCCATCCCTGCTGAGCCATTTTGCACTTCCTGTCGATCTCATTTTTGAGACGTTTGTATTCCTTTTTGCCTGCTTCATTGACTGCATTTTTGTATTTTATCCTTTCATCAATTAAATTCAGTATCTCTTCTGTTACCCATGATAGCCATCGTCTTTTTACCTACTTGATCCTCTGATGCCTTCACTATTTCATCCCTCAAAGCTACCCATTCTTCTTCCACTGTATTTCTTTCCCCCATTCCTGTCAATTGTTCCCTTATGCTCTCCCTGAAACTCTGTACAACCTCTTGTTCTTTCAGTTTATCCAGGTCCCATCTCCTTAAATTCCTACCTTTTTGCAGTTTCTTCAGTTTTAATCTACAGTTCATAACCAATAGATTGTGGTCAGAGTCTACATCTGCCCCTGGAAATGTCTTACAATTTAAAAACTGGTTCCTAAATCTATGTCTTACCATTATATAATCTATCTGCTACCTTTTAGTATCTCCAGGGTTCTTCCATGTATACAACCTTCTTTCATGATTCCTGAACCAAGTGTTAGCTGTGATTAAGTTATGCTCTGTAAAAATTCTACCAGGCAGCTTCCTCTTTTATTTCTTAGCCCCAATCCATATTCGCCTACTACGTTTCCTACTCTCCCTTTTCCTGCTATCCAATTCCAGTCACCCATGACTATTAAATTTTCGTCTCCCTTCACTACCTGAATAATTTCTTTAATCTCATCATACATTTCATCAATTTCAACATCTGCAGAGCTAGTTGGCATATGAACTTGTACTACTGTAGTAGGCGTGGACTTCGTGTCCATCTTGGCCACAATAATGCGTTCACTATGCTGTCTGTAGTAGCTTACCCGCACTCCTATTTCCCTATTCATTATTAAAGCTACTCCTGCATTACCCCTATTTCATTTTGTGTTTATAACCCTGTATTCACCTGACCAAAAGTCTTGTTGCTCCTGCCACTGAACTTCACTAATTCCCACTATATCTAACTTTAACCTATGGATTTCCCTTTTTAACTTTTCTAACGTACCTGCCCGATTAAGGGGTCTGACATTCCACGCTCCGATCTGTAGAACGCCAGTTTTATTTCTCCTGATAACGACATCCTCTTGAGTAGTCCCCGCCCAGAGATCCGAATGGAGGACAATTTTACCTCCAGAATATTTTACCCAAGAGGACGCCATCATCATTTAATCATACAGCAAAGCTGCATGCCCTCAGGAAAAATTACGGCTGTAGTTTCCCCTTGCTTTCAGCCGTTCGCAGTACCACAACAGCAAGGCCGTTTTGGTTAGTATTACAAGGCCAGATCAGTCAATCATCCAGATTGTTGCCCCTGCAACTACTGAAAAGGCTCCTGCCCCTCTTCAGGAACCACACGTTTGTCTGGCATCTCAACAGATACCCCTCCGTTGTGGTTGCACCTACAGTATGGTTATCTGTGTCGTCGAGGCACGCAACGGCAAAGTCCATGGTTCATGGGGCGGTAAAATGGTGCAAGATGTTCGAAATTATAAAAAAAAAGTGAGGGCAAGCTATAGGGAGAGGAGAGTCGTACACAATATATACAACAACCAAGAGCGAATAGTAAGAGTTGACGATCAAGAACGAAGTGCTCATATTATAAAGTGTGTAGCCCTTCGCCCCTACTATTCAATCTGTACATCGAGGAAGCAATGATAGAAATAAAAAAAAGTTCAGGAGTGGAATTAAAATTTAAGGTGAAAGGATATCAATGATACGATTCGCTTATGAAATTCCTGTCCTGAGTGAAAGTGAAGAAGAATTATATGATCTGCTGAAGGGAATGAAGTCTAATGAGTACAGAGTACAGATTGAGAGTGCAGCGAAGAAAGACGAAGGTAATGAGAAGTAGTAGAAATGAGAACAGCTTGAAACGTAACATCAGGGTTGATAGTAGTATCAGAACTACCTGCGTTCTGCTCCAAGGTACCATTATCCAAGGCCCGCATCTCGTGGTCGTGCGGTAGCGTTCTCGCTTCCCACGCCCAGGTTCCCGGGTTCGATTCCCGGCGGGGTCAGGGATTTTCTCTGCCTCGTGATGGCTGGGTGTTGTGTGCTGTCCTTAGGTTAGTTAGGTTTAAGTAGTTCTAAGTTCTAGGGGACTGATGACCATAGATGTTAAGTCCCATAGTGCTCAGAGCCATTTGAACCATTTTGAACCATTATCCAAGATGGCGGCGATGGTGTCATCCAAGATGGCGGCGATGGTGTCATCCAAGATGGCGGCGATGACGTCATGCAAGATGGCGGATTTGGCAGGAAGTTTGAATTTTGGCAGGAAAGTGCTATGCCTCCCTCGCCCAGAAAAATGGCGGGAGGTTCAAATTCCAACAGGATAATGCGTGACACCAAGAAAAATGGCTTGAAAAAGGGACTTGCCTTCATTATTTAACCAGTTTCAAGCATGAGTGTTCGCCACTGGGTCTGGACTCCAACTGGCGTGGTTGATATCGTCGCCACCAGTGAGCGCCACTGTGACGTCATCCAAGATGGCGGATTTTGGCGGGAAGAAGGTCAATTGGGCTACCGCCACTATCCTAACCCCCCACCCCCCAAGAAATGGTGGGAACTTTAAATTCCAACATGATAATGGCGCGAAAAATGTACTTGTCGTTATTAAGTAACCAGTTTCAAGCAGATGTGTTCGCCACTGAGTCTGGACAGCAACTGGCTTAGTTCATATTCGTGCCATCAGAGGTCGCCACCGTGACGCGGCAGTAGAGAAAAAGCTGACGATCTTGAGTCTCCTGATGTGACAGGCCCGCGAGCGGCCGAGCGCTCCCTCCATACACGCTCTGGATATAATATTTCGTAAATATTCTAACACTCACATCCCGCATCTAACGTATGAATTACCCAAGTACTTAATTCCATTTCAATTTTAACGTACCACTTCGATATTCAATGAACAACTGACAAGTTTCACATGGCTGTTTACTACCTACTTTCAACTACTTTTCAAGGTCACTCAACCGCTCACTTTCGCATCCGAAATACAGGCACATAGATCTATGTATGTAGGAAATGTCTTATGATTTTTGGCAGGTTAGCGAATAAGAGATAAATATCATCTTACAAAATATTTATTAACTTTTGCATATACATCTACACACAGAAAACAACTCTTCTTATTTTTGTTAGGTGTGGCTTTAGTAATGTCCAATTTAATTTTTAATTATAACTTAAATCCACATCTGAATAATCTATTTCTTTCTCTAAGCAGTAATTCGACAAATACAGCGAAGGTATATTCTCGAATTCTAATACATATCGAATTTTCTTCCTGTAAAATACTTGTTTTAAGGCTTTAACTATTAGCTCCGTTCCTTCATGCAGTTCTAGGCGAGAGCATTCGGAGATTTTAATTTTTCCTCATATCTCCTCCATGAGGCTGCTGTTAAAGCTTTCCACGTCTTCCTGTGTGTATGTCGGCAACTCTTCTACTTCACATTCTTCCGGGATTTCTGTGTGGAACTTTTAAGTTTACCGTTTTTGCAAACGAGTGGCCATTAAATGTAGTTATTCCATCAGTTTTGAACTCGGCAGATGGCTGTTCTGTTGCTAGGTGGACTACATCCAGCTCGCCACACTTAGATAGAATATAACTGTCCTTTTTAAACCGATCCAAATGGGAATAGAGCTTAATAAACACATATTTCGTGTATCCCTTAATATAATAAACGTTCTCGATTCCACTGATTTCAGCCAGTACTGCAACACGTGACCAGTTTCCATGGCTGTTTACTGTAAATGCCAATATCTTTTATTCCCCATTAGTAGTCAGATTTTTCCACACAGAATCTTTAAATCCGTACGTAAACCTGGGCCGCACATCGGCAATAGCTTCTCCCTTTTCCAATTGCAGCTTATATTCTTGCTTTATAGCAGTTGTCTTCTCCATATACTCCAGTCCCCTTTCCTTTACTTCGAGTTCCTCCATTTCCAGTTTTCGTTTCCGTACACTTAATACCTTAAATACACTTAAAGGAGTAATTTCTTTAATGGGGAATGGTTTAAGTCTGTTTGATACATTGGTCCTTTTTCTTAAGACTTGGGGTATAACACTATTTTTAGGAACCATTCCCAATTCGGCGATATATATATATCGGACGGTATTGTGGAGAACAGGGTTTTAGACTAAGAAAAACAAGTTTCTCCTGCTTTAACATAACACTTCTGCGTAATACTTATATGGTCTTTGTTTGAGTCAGAGTTAAGAATCTCCACGTAGTTTACAGGCAGATAATTAAAACTGTATGCAGACACAGCATAGTTTATAAGCTTTTCTCGGTCTTGAGAGTCCGCCAGACTTACTTGCACACCAGTCAATTTTCGGGTATTCTTATTACCCTAGTAGACAAATTGTAGAACTTTGTTAAACACCACACAGCAACTGTTCCGTAAATTATTAGTTAGCTGAAACCACATGGATGCAATTGGCACAGAGTAAAGTGGAACACATTGTAAATACTGCTTTTTGGTGTCTAATACACTCAAACAGCTTTGCAGTGGGTCGAACACACGATCCATTCGGTAGTTGTATATCTACATCTACATCTACATCTACATCTATACTCCGCGAGCCACCTTACGGTGTGTGGCGGAGGGTACTTATTGTACCACTATCTGATCCCCCCTTCCCTGTTCCATTCACGAATTGTGCGTGGAAAGAACGACTGCTTGTAAGTCTCCGTATTTGCTCTAATTTCTCGGATCTTTTCGTTGTGATCATTACGCGAGATATATGTGGGCGGTAGTAATATGTTGCCCATCTCTTCCCGGAATGTGCTCTCTCGTAATTTCGATAATAAACCTCTCCGTATTGCGTAACGCCTTTCTTGAAGTGTCCGCCACTGGAGCTTGTTCAGCATCTCCGTAACGCTCTCGCGCTGACTAAATGTCCCCATGACGAATCGCGCTGCTTTTCGCTGGATCATGTCTATCTCTTCTATTAATCCAACCTGGTAAGGGTCCCATACTGATGAGCAATACTCAAGAATCGGACGAACAAGCGTTTTGTAAGCTACTTCTTTCGTCGATGAGTCACATTTTCTTAGAATTCTTCCTATGAATCTCAACCTAGCGCCTGCTTTTCCCACTATTTGTTTTATGTGATCATTCCACTTCAGATCGCTCCGGATAGTAACTCCTAAGTATTTTACGGTCGTTACCGCTTCCAATGATTTACCACCTATGGCATAATCGTACTGGAATGGATTTCTGCCCCTATGTATGCGCATTATATTACATTTATCTACGTTTAGGGAAAGCTGCCAGCTGTCGCACCATGCATTAATCCTCTGCAGGTCCTCCTGGAGTACGTACGAGTCTTCTGATGTTGCTACTTTCTTGTAGACAACAGTGTCATCTGCAAATAGCCTCACGGAGCTACCGATGTTGTCAACTAAGTCATTTATGTATATTGTAAACAATAAAGGTCCTATCACGCTTCCCTGCGGTACTCCCGAAATTACCTCTACATCTGCAGATTTTGAACCGTTAAGAATGACATGTTGTGTTCTTTCTTCTAGGAAATCCTGAATCCAATCACAAACCTGGTCCGATATTCCGTAAGCTCGTATTTTTTTCACTAAACGTAAGTGCGGAACCGTATCAAATGCCTTCCTGAAGTCCAGGAATACGGCATCAATCTGCTCGCCAGTGTCTACGGCACTGTGAATTTCTTGGGCAAATAGGGCGAGCTGTGGCCTCCAGCCTGGTAATGGCATGATCCTTAGCCAAAGAAGACGTAAAAGTTTCCCGTAGTCGCGTGTCTGGACACTTTATAAAATCTATAAGATGGTTACCTATAACTTTGTTTACTCCTGGACTTGTGATTTGACATATAAATTTGTTATATACATTTACCCTACAACTGGAGCTCATCCACGTTAAACAGTCTATTCCAGCTGTTTTATCGTTGTCCACACTCATATTGCTGCTTCCTTGATGGTCTCCTTGCATGCAGAAGTCCTGGGTTGATATTAGGTAGTCGCACATCTCCATTTTATTAAAAATTCCGACAATGTCTTGCGTTATGTCTAAATCCAAATGGTAATAATCGTCTACAAGCAGCTGCTGCAATATTCAGAGCAACTCCTCCATTAGAACATCCAATTTAACGTCCGCTAATTCCACTTATATGGTATAGCCACAGGATTTTTATATTTCTTCGAAATCGTCTCCAGTGCTTCCTTGCCGATTTTGTCCAATATTCCTCTTACCGTCACACTGTCGCTTCCATGTAGGAGAAATGGTAGTTTCGCCTTGACACCATGTCATGCGGTGACGAACTTGGAGAATTTACTATGTAGATAATAGTTAAATGAGCCACACATCTCCTTCTTTAACATTACAGATCGTCCCTTCTCTAACTGCTCCTGACAGTCGTCTTGATCACAGATTTTAACTACCATAATGTTATCGCAAAAGGGCTCTGTAATAGGAGTAAGCACATTTAAATTCTTCTTGCTAAGGAGCGTACCATTTTCGGTGTAATTTATGTTACCAATGTCAGTAACAAGATTGTCCAGGTTCTCCAGTAGTAACCATAAAGCGTTCGTCTGTTGGTCTCGTCCTCCTCCCTAATAGTTGAGGCATGTTAAGCACTTCGGAGGAATCCATGTTGACACTTTCAACTACCACAGAAGACTGATTAGATGCGGCTGTCATGCATCCTTTTATACTCTACAAATCCGAGATGATTGCACTTCCGGTCACATGATTTCCGATCATACACACTGCTTAGATTCTAGCTCAATTGTGCTATTTTGTGCGCAAGATGTCCGTGGGAAAGAAGGCGACTGCCCCCCTCGAGTACCACCCTATCCTGCTATCAGTCTCGCGTGTACAACCATGTCCCGCACTGCACAATACCGCTATCACGCCCGCATAATACGATACACTAGTCCGTCCAGCAATTGCGCTGCACCATCCCTCCGACACCACGTCCGGAAACAGTGCTGTACTCTACAGTACGAATACTGTGCTGTATCAACCCGTCCGAAACCGAATTCAGGTACAGCCCCAGACTTTAATGCATGGATATTGCGCTACACTATACCGGTCAAAAACGTATCCATGTACTCGCGGGGGTCAGTCGCCTTCCCTATTTGAATACGCATGCATTTACCAGTTTCTTTGGCACTTCAGTATACATTGATTTCTCGTATTCATGCTATTTCATATCACTTTGTTGTACTACCCACGAACATTTAAATTATGTGATAAGTTCTAATCCAAACCGCAGATTACAATAAGGATTCTGAGTCCGATTTTCTATTTGCTGCTTCTTAATAAGTCTTTGTTAACACTTAAGCATATTTTGTTAGTTATTATTCCAGATAGTAAGACCACCTGGATAACTGAGCGACCGGTTCTGCAAGACGGGAAGGCGTGCCGGCCGCGTACCGAATCTACCCGGCGGATTAACAACGAGAGCTGGTATGTAGGTGAGACTAAGTGTGGTTTTTCGGTGGTTTCCCACATTCCACTACGTGAATACCGAGCTGGTATCTACGTCACGCCTCATTTACACGTTTCGCAACCATTTAGAAAACTTTCTCATGCTTGCTGATGCAGTAACACTAACTGTAGATAGATCGTGCGTACACAAATTCCTCGTTGTGGAAAGTGGTAGATTCAGACAGTGCATATGGCCACCAATTTTTACTAACGTCCTGACCCGTACAGACACGGGATTTGCCGTAAGTACAAGAAGCGTATTTCCACACACTATCACTTGAAAGCAACATCGGTGACCGTTCGCTTCGGGTTTTTGTAATTTTAGATTGTTCATCTTTTGGATTTGTAGCTCCTGAATTTCTTTCGTGTTTGCAGTTAAAATTATTGGAGATAGGTTCCGCCTCTTAGCCAAAATACTGTTTTTTCTTGTTATCCAAAAATGTTTCGGCACACAGACACACATATAACCTTACAAAACACAGAACAACACAAACAAAAACAATGACCACTTGCAAGACAAAACAGTGTAATAACACACAAAACAAAATGGCAATACTCACCTCCAATAACACAATTTTCCACAAACTAGGCAACATACTGAAGAAACAGGGGCTTCAAATAAGATACAGGACAGACAACACAGCACAGAAAAAACTCAGAACCCACAGATAAATTCAATAGATCAGGAATATGTAAACTCACATGCAACCCTTGCCAATCAGTATACATAGGACAAATATGTAGGAACTTTCAAACAAGGTACTCAGAACTCCTCAGAGTCCTAAAAGATAACATCACCCACTGTACATTTGCTGACTACCTAATTGCCCATAACCAACACCCAACTACAATAGCAACATTATAAAAGACATCATATTTACGCCAGTAACTGTAACACTTACTTTATTTCACGACTGCAATTTCGGCCTTAGGCCATTATCAAGTGAAACGAAAAATACAGAATCCTTTTAAATTATTTAACAAAATCGTTGTGTATCTTGATATTCTTCCGATTACACGGGATAAAAATGCAGTTGCGTAAGCATGTTACTTACATGTTACGGCTATTAGGCCATATCAACCTAAAATGAGCTGACACATTTGTATGTCGTTGTCATATAAATGTGTCAGCTCATTTTAGGTTGACATGGCCTAATAGCCGTAACATGTAAGTAACATGCTTATGCAGTTGGATTTTTATCCTGTGTAATCGGAAGAATATCAAGATATACAACGAATTTGTCAAATAATTTAAAAACATTCTGTATTTTTCGCTTCACTTGATAATGGCCTAAGGCCGAAAGTGCAATCGTGAAATAAAGGAAATGTTACAGTCACTGGCGTAAAAATGATGTCTTGTATAAAGTTCTACATGACTGTGGATCCCAGGTACATAAAGTAAACAACACCAACAGATTTAAAAGTACTGAAATCCATCCACAGCCTATACCGCAAACTAACGATAGGACTTCCACATACAGAAGGCAATAGCAGAAGGCCAACAAGTTTTACATGAATACACTACATTCTGTACAGGCACATTATTTAACATATTAAAGGAACTTTACAGAAAAGGAACGCAAAGAGGTAAAGGAGCGTACACACACACACACACACACAGAGAGAGAGAGAGAGAGAGAGAGAGAGAGAGAGGAAGAAATAAAAGTAAACAAATTCAGATTCGGCGTCAAAATCTTTCGGGAACAAATGAACGCCGACGAGCTTAGGACACACAACAACGTCGTGCACACCGCGTCTTGCGAAGGAAATAGGCATTTGTGAAACCGAAATTCAATAAAGTTCATTTAATATGTGTGTGCAGTGTCCTCCGAACGCGAAAGGAGGAGGAGCAGCCACAACAAAATGAGAGTAGTATCAAATATACACGCAAAACATTTTGACACACCAAAATCACGTTTCAAAAATCAAGGGATGTGTTAACTAGCTGATAAAATTCATATTTATATCTTTCGTTTGCAGGTGACAAGCTATTAGTGCAGGACACCTAACAGATGGTCCTGGAAAACCACATAATGTCAAATAAAAGTGCGAACAAAAACTATCTTTAGACTTCATTTTGTTGGATCTGTTAAAACCTAAAATATGTCCACTTTTTACATTTTTCAATAAAAAAATCCACTGATGATGCCAGAGGTGCCGAAACATGTTTGGGTAACAAGAAAAAACAGTGTTTTGCATAAGAAGCAGAATGTACATCCAATAATTTTCGGTTGGTCTAACATATTTATCCCCGCTTCACCTTGTGATTTGTATTTCTTCTTCACATTACTAGTTTACAATGACTTCTCTCTGAAAACGACGCGCCGGCCGTTGTGGCCGAGCGGTTTTAGGCGCTTCAGTCCGGAACCGCGCGACTGCTACGGTCGCAGGTTCGAATCCTGCATCGGGCATGGATTTGTGTGATGTCCTAGGTTAGTTAGGTTTAAGTAGTTCTAACGTCTAGGGGACTGATGTCAGATGTTAAGTCCCCTAGTGCTCAGAGCCATTTGAACCATTTGAAAATGACGCACATGTCTTTCATTTTCTCGGTACTTTCACTCACTTGAGGACTGGGCTAAATTTAAACACGGACACTGCGATAGTCCAACCCGTGCCAGATGCATGGAGAGACTGTGGACGCACAGCACCTTGACCCTGCAGTGGCCTTCGTACTGTACAAACCAGCAGATAAGAGAATGATTAACTCAATTCGCTGATCTCTGCATTCATACGGTTGAGATTAGCACGCAACAAGGCATCTCGGAGTTGTTATCTTGTCAGTTTTACAACCAGACGTAGCCTTTTTCAATGACCAGTTGCATACGAGATTTTAAGTGCTCTTCTAGGAATTTCCGTTACATAACGTGGCCAGTTCCAGACAATTTCAGATTTTTTCCAAGAAGACGGATCAGTCGTCAGGCCTAATTTCTGAAAGAGCAGATGATGATGATTATGAAGATGATGATATTTTACGTAAACTCACGAAAACAAAAACAATGTAAATAGGTTTCATTTCAGTAACAAATACACTCTAAGACAAAAAAAGACGACGCACCACTAAGGAATTATCCGAATGGGACGGAAATCGGTAGCGTGAGGTATATGTGCAGACAAAAAAATGCTCACAATTTCAGGAAAATTGGATGATTTGTTCAAGAAAAGAGCTTCACAAACTGAGCAAGTCAATAACGTGTTGGTTCATCTCTGGCACTTATGGAAGCAGTTATTCGGCTCGGCATTAAATTATAGCGCTGTTGGAAGTCGTCTTGAGAGATATCGTGTCGAATTCTGTCAAATGACGCGTTAAATCGTCAAAATTCCGAGGTCTGTCCTAAATGCTCCACACGTTCTCAATTGGAGAGAGATCCGGCGACCTTGCTGGCCAAGCTAGGATTTCGCAAGCACGAAGACAAGTCGTATGAACTCTAGCGGGAGTTATCTTACTGAAATGTAAGCCCAGGACGGCTTGTCATGAAAGGCAATAAAACCGGGTATATAATACCGTCAACGTACCACTTGTAAGTAGGCTGTTTAGGTTTTTATGTTGGTAACGCCACTTAGCGCTCTGTATGAAAATCACTGACTGTGCTGTGTGCAGTCTGTGGCTGGTTTGCATTGTTGGACTATTCGCTATTGTAGTGTTGGGCAGTTGGATGTGAACAGCGCGTAGCGTGGCGCAGTTGGAGGTGAGCCGCCAGCAGTGGTGGGTGTGGGGAGAGAGATGGCGGAGTTTTGAGAGCGGACGATCTGGTCGTGTGTCCATCAGAAAGAGTAAATCTGTAATACTGGATATCATGAACTGATATATATATATATATATGATGACTTTTGAACATTATTAAGGTAAATACATTGTTTGTTCTCTTTCAATTGCTGACTATGCCTATCAGTGGTTAGTGCCTTCAGTAGTTAGAATCTTTTATTTAGCTGGCAGTATTGGCGCTTGCTGTATTATAGTAGTTCGAGTAACGAAGATTTTTGTGAGGTAAGTGATTCATGAAAGGTATAGGTTATTGTTAGTCAGGGCCATTCTTTTGTAGGGATTATTGAAAGTCAGATTGTGTTGCGCTAAAAATATTGTGTGTCAGTTTAGTGTTGATCAAAATAAGTAAAGAGAGTAATGTCTGAGTACGTTCAGTTTTGCTCAGCTGTTTGAAAATCAAATAACGCAGAGGTTTACCAGCACAGCAGTTGATAAATTTGTCTAAGGGGACATTTCACACTGTGCTCTAAGGATACCACAGACGACAACCAAAAGGATTCTGCTATGAAGAGAAATGGCATCCCAGACCAACATTCCTGGTTGTCGGGTCGTATGGAGGGTGACAGTCAGTTTGGTATCCCACCGATGTCTGGGGAGTCTGCAGACACGCCTTCGCTGGTCATTGGGGCTGAGTTCGAAGGGGGGCTCACATTGAAGACAATTCTATCCCAGTTTAGAGAAGGTCCGTATGGCAGTCGGCTACCATCCTGACTGTCCCCTGCCATACAAATCGACAACCAGGAGTGATGGTCTGGGTTGCCATTTCTTTTCTTAGCAGGACCCCTTTAGTTTTTATCCACGGCACCCCTACAGCATAGCAGAACGCCGACGATATTCTTCACTGCGTTTTGTTGCCATCCTTGGCTCGCATTCAGGAAGATAACTTCCACCCACACACGTCAAGAATTTCTACTGCTTGCTAGACCCTACCTTGGCCAGCAAGGTCGCCGGGTCTCTCACCAGTTGAGAACGTTCGAAAATTTATGGGCAGGACCATCCAACCAGCTCGGTACTTCAACGATCTAACGCACCAATTAGACAGAATTTGGCATGATATCCCTCAGGAGAACATCCAACAACTTAATTAAAGCCAAGCAGAATAACTGCTTGCATAAGGGCCAGAGGTGGTCCACCCCTTTATTGATTTGCTCAAATTGCGAAGCTCTTTCTCTTGAATAAATCATCCAGTTTTTCAGAAACCATTAGTTTTTATGTACATGTACATCATACTACAGATTTTCGTCCCATTTGGTTAATTCCTTCGTGATGCATCGTTCCTTTTCTTTCTTTCTTAGAGTGTGTGTTTCCAACTACAACAAAATTATTTGTTATTAGGCAACACAATAGTGGCACGAAATTTAGCACATGGACAGTGAATAACAATGTAAAGGACTCTAAATATGTTAAATTTAGCAGTTCTTATGGTAGGGACACACGATGGAGGAAGGATACTAGGGACAAATGAGTAAACAGAGAATTCCACGAAAAAAAGTGGTCTACTAGTAGCAAATATAGGCCTAAATCTGAGTACAAAATCTGAAAATGTCATCTATATGAAAGTGAATAGTGGACTGGAAAATTTGAAAAAGTGTCGAAGAATCAGAGATTAAGTGTTACAGAAGGATGCTGCAACTTGAGTGGACTGATAATACAGGGTTATTACAAATGATTGAAGCGATTTCACAGCTCTACAATAACTTTATTATTTGAGATATTTTCACAATGCTTTGCACACACATACAAAAACTCAAAAAGTTTTTTTAGGCATTCACAAATGTTCGATATGTGCCCCTTTAGTGATTCGGCAGACATCAAGCCGATAATCAAGTTCCTCCCACACTCGGCGCAGCATGTCCCCATCAATGAGTTCGAAAGCATCGTTGATGCGAGCTCGCAGTTCTGGCACGTTTCTTGGTAGAGGAGGTTTAAACACTGAATCTTTCACGTAACTCCACAGAAAGAAATCGCATGGGATTAAGTCGGGAGAGTGTGGAGGCCATGACATGAATTGCTGATCATGATATCCACCACGACCGATCCATAGGTTTTCCAATCTCCTGTTTAAGAAATGCCGAACATCATGATGGAAGTGCGGTGGAGCACCATCCTGTTGAAAGATGAAGACTGCTTGCTTTATTCGTCGACTTCCGCGGGCTACGCGTGAAACTTGCCCGCACGCGTTCAACCGTTTCTTCGCTCACTGCAGGCCGACCCGTTGATTTCCCCTTACAGAGGCATCCAGAAGCTTTAAACTGCGCATACCATCGCCGAATGGAGTTAGCAGTTGGTGGATCTTTGTTGAACTTCGTCCTGAAGTGTCGTTGCACTGTTATGACTGACTGATGTGAGTGCATTTCAAGCACGACATACGCTTTCTCTGCTCCTGTCGCCATTTTGTCTCACTGCGCTCTCGAGCGCTCTGGCGGCAGAAACCTGACGTGCGGCTTCAGCCGAACAAAACTTTATGAGTTTTTCTACGTATCTGTAGTGTGTCGTGACCATGTGTCAATGAATGGAGCTACAGCGAATTTATGAAATCGCTTCAATCATTTGTAATAGCCCTGTACGTAACGTTCTCCGCAGAAATGGCGAGGAAAGAAGTAAGTGGATGGTAAGACATACGCTGAGACAACAGGGGAGGGAGCTGCAGAGTACAATACTACAGATAATTGAGGGAGTTGAAGGAGAAAACAGAGAATGATGTACACTGATGAGACGAAACATTGTGACCACCTGCTCAATAGCATGTTGGTTCCATTTACATCGCAATACAGATGTGATTCTGCGTAACATGGTGCGACAAGTCCTTGGTAGGTTTCGAGAGGTAATGTATCTATGCACAGGTCATGTAGTTTCAGTAAATTACGGGTCGGTATTTTGTGGGTGCCCAATACCATCCCAGATGTTTTCCATCGCGTTCAGATCAGGCGAATTTTGTGACCAACTATCATGCTCTCCAAAACTCTGTAGCACAATTCTTTGTGGCATTGGCAGTTATGTTGCTGGAAGATTTCATCGTCCTCCGGAAGACCTCCATCTGTGGTGCAACCGTTCACCCTGATGATGGCGTGTCCGACACGACCATCGACGTTGTGTAACAAGAAATTCGATTCAACCGACTGGACAACACGTTTCCATTGATGTTTAAGACCAATATCGATGATTGAATGCCCACTGCAATCGTAACTGACGACGTCGTTTGGCCAGCAATGGTTCATGGAAAGAGTCGTCTGCTGCAGAGCCCTATCTTCACTAATATGCACTGCTGGGGACAGGAAGTGAGCCTAGGGCGACGGAAGACTCGGCCATTCGTAAGTCAAGAGAAGGTGCACGTCCTCACTGGGACTTGGGCTGTAGAGGTAGTGGTGGCTAGAACCGCTTGGCGAGCCGCTAATGAAACATCTCTGTTTACAATAGTCGTTTTTTCATTTATGTACAGAGACGGGATTACAGCGGGTGGGAGGTTGTTGCCCTTGAAGACGTCGATGACTGCCAGCGCGGCGAGAGCCACAGTCAGCAACTGTCGGCTCGGGAGCCACTGCAACACGTGCAGATAGTGATGGGCAGTGACGTCAGCGAAGCTGTCCCTCAAAGTGTGTCAGACGCAAATCGTAGCGGCCTATCTAAGACGTGGTTGCTGCATACCATACCAGACTATGTGGTGTTCAAATTGTAATATATAGTACAGCCAAATTTGAAGTTGTATGCCAACAATTGACGGTCATCAGCGACGATGGAAGCTTTCAGGAACCGGCTCGAACATGCATCATTCTATGGAGGTGGCCGCCAGCAGGAGGTAGCCACCCAAAAGTAGTGAAGAGCGAAGGTGCCAAGTCGTCATAGTCCCCAGCTCAGGTGATTGCCTGCTGTCATTAGAAACAAAGTCCTTAGTAGGCGACTGGATATGTAATCTGGCACTGCAGTGATCTCCACCTCAGACTCAGCAGATGGTGGAGATCTATGTTCGACAGGGTACACACCTCGTTATGGCCGTACGCAGAGTATGTCATCAAGTGTTGGAGAAAATCTGAGCACATCTGAGAACGAGGGTCTCATGTCGGAAAGGGGGGAGGGAAGAGGGAGGGAAGGCAGTATCTATGAGAGTCTTTTGGCCAGTACTTCTCCAAAAGCAGCACGTCCACCCCAGAAGAGACAACAGATGGTAGCAGCTGGGTATCACTATTGGGTGGGGAGTGACTTCATTCGTTCTGCTTTTATTGTTTAGTTAGCTCATGAAGGAGCCTAGCTGGGGCTGTAATATTGCCCAACTCTTCAGAGATGCTGGCTAACTTCTTCCACTTTGTCAACTTCCTGAATAAGCGTTCCTTTCTTCTGAATATACTGTGTTGTGAAATGGGATCTGATCTTCAAGCTGACACTCGATTCCCTCTGTACACGTCATCTTGCTGAGTATCACCGGAGCGGTACATCACATCCAATGGGATCGCGGCGCAATAGCACTGAATGGTGTGCTCCAAAGCATTTGTGCCTACAATAGCATAGGACTCTTATGTCATATCTGCCACCTATCCTGCATTACAGAGCGAGCAAGCCTCTGATCTCCACATTTTGTGCTGAAGTATGGATGTCCAGTACCTTGTCGCCTACTTGTGGTTTCATTGTCTTTTAACCATTTTCCACAGATGCTCTAGACAGCAGAACACAAACATCCAACCAGTTTGTTATTTCCGAGACGCTCTTTCCGAGTCCCGGTTATAACAATATACGCTTTGTACAAGCCGCTTGCTTGCTAGAAGGATTCCCTATTTGTTACTGCTCCGCTTATGCAGGATGCCCCAGAAATGTTGCGAAGAAATTCGAGGTGTTGTAGAGAGTGTCTTGAAGAATAAATCGAGGATAGGATCTCGTTCTCAAAAACGTCGTCTTACGACGCTACAGACCATCCCAGTTACAGGCGCCGGGGCCTACCATTAGACCAACTCACCGACATTGGCATTGATGGGAAACAATGAAGATTTTAGAGCGTTCCAAAGAGAAAAACAAACAGCAGATGAAATCCCGTGACCAAACCGTAATCCATTGAAGCAATAGAGCATTTCATTCATAGGAGACAAGGCCCATCTACGCAGCAGCTCGCTCCTGCTTCCCCTCTTGCGATCGTGGCAATCAGTGGTGATCATTAAATAACAAACAATACTGCGAGACGTTGCGCCGACGTTCTATCAACATACAAAGTCACATTTCCTACCGAAGATGTGGCCTTGTGGCAGGCGCCGGCGCCCGTAACTTTGACGCTTTGTAGACGTTTGCGGAGACTAGTCTCTATCTACAACTTGTTCCTCAAGACGCCTCCTACAACCCCTTGAAGGTTGTCACAATCGTTCTGGGACACCCTGTATCTTTTCCTTACCACATTACATGCCCTTAGTGCCACTAAGCGACATTCAGTCTCGCGGTGGGCACTGGTCATAATGTTTTTAACTCATCAGTGTAGACAAGGGTTACTGTAAATGTGGGCAAACTACTCAGTAGAGAGTGTGTGTATAGTTGACTTGACCGAATAGTGAGAACTTAGAGATGTTCTCATAATTTAAATGGCTTTTTCTATTAAAGAGCCCAGAATCGTATAGTGAGAAGACCTAACTTCTTCTGGCCCTTCAGATTTTTTATAACATAATTGAAGCATGACCGTAAAGGAAATTTCGGCTAATGCTACCGTGATGTTACTACTCGCCAAAGTTCGTCAAGAGTGAGAGAGAGAGCGTGACGTAGCCTGAAGGCATAGCTTTCCGGATTTGAGTCTGCAGTTATATATAATCAGATCAGAAGAAACTTGAATGACATTCCGATTTTTATTTCTTGAGACGTCTACCGATTTTTTATGACAAAGACAGCTTGCAGAATAAAAATGTATAAAAAATGTCCGCCTGGGGCTTAGTTTGAACACACAGTGCTTCATTAGGCGTTAGGCATTGGAGGTGCTATGTTTTTGTCTTCTTCCGACCTTCAGCCGACTTACCCAGTCGGCTATAGGGAAAACCTACAGTTTAAGGTGGACTCCGAAAAAAATGGAGTAACTTGGCGCTTTTCGCATTAAAAAATCGTTGTCATGGTTGAAATAACTATAGGTGTCAGAAAACGTTTTGGGAAAAACCGGGCATAGCAAAAACAGATGCGTTTTGGGAAAAACCGGACATAGCAAAAACAGATGAACTAGTCCACCAGATGATAGCTGAAAATCAGCTTGAGGTGTACACTCATTTAATGAATTGCTAAATAATAAATCAAACTATTTGTTTCATTTCCCATGTGGGATTTAGTTTCACGTGCACTTCATTCGCCAGAAAATGTGTGTTATTCTATGACAATGAAATAGTCATGAACATTTATGTAGAGTCATGCATGCTTTCCAGTTACCGCACTCCGGTGTCCCAGAAGGGTAATGTGGTAGAGGAGAAGAAAGACGAATACGTAGCACTCGTCATCTGCTTACCAGCTGGAGAAATTCCGGTCCATGGGAGTGTTTATCATAATTGTTGGCATTCATTAAAATGTATGAGCCACGTAGCTCTGTCACACTGGTGAACTTCTAACCTCCATGTATTTTCGTATGACCTTTCATCTCTGTCTACCGGTTCTATTTGAATTCGTGGAAATTGTTGGCACGCTTTTTGTTTGCATGAATACTTCGTTGTCCTTGTATTAATAATGGAACTGATTACTCTTTCACGTGTAGACTACAGTGTGTACGTGTGTGTGTGTGTGTGTGTGTGTGTGTGTGTGTGTGTGTGTGTGTGTGTGTGTGGATGTGTGTGTGTGTGTGTGTGTGTGTGTGTGTGTGTGTGTGGATGTGTGTGTGTGTGTGTGTGTGTGTGTGTCTGTGGGTGTGAGTGGGTGTGGGTGGGTGGGTGGATGTGTGTGTGAGTATGTGTGTGTGCGTGCGTGCGTGTGTGTGTGTGTGTGTGTGTGTGTCTGTGGGTGTGTGTGGGTGTGGGTGGGTGGGTGGATGTGTGTGTGAGTATGTGTGTGTGCATGCGTGTGTGCGTGTGTGTGTGTGTGTGTGTGTGTGTGTGTGTGTTTGTGTGTGTGTGTGTGCACGCGCCTGTGTGTGTGTGTGTGTGTGTGTGTGTGTGTGTGTGTGTGTGTGTATGTGTGTGTGTGTGTGTGTGTGTGTGTGTGTGTGTGTGTGTGCCATCCCAGTTCGAGCATCATATCCATGGCACTCTCTTTCCTGTTTCGCGATAATGCAAAATGGGCTGTCCTTCTTTGAAATTTTTCGATGTCCTCCGTCAGTCCTATCTGATGAGGAACCCACACCTCACAAGTGTAGTGTAAGCAGTCTCTGTGGTAGACCTGTTGCATTTTTCGAGTGTTCTGCTAATAAGTCCCAGACTTCCGACTGCTTTCCCCACAACATTATTTTATGTGATAGTTCCAATTTAACTTTTCCGTAATTGTAATCCCTAAGTCTTTAGTTGAATTTACAGCCTTTAGATTTATGGGTTATCACGTAACCGAAATTTAGCGGATTCCTTATAATACTCATGTGGGAAACTTCACACTTTTCATAATATAAAGCCAATTGCCACTTTTCATACTAAACAGATATCTTGCCTAAATCATTTTGCAATCGGTTTTGATCATCTGCGGTGAATTTTACAAGACTGTAAACGAGAGCATCATTTGCTAACAATCTAAAAGGGATCAGATTGTCTCCTATAATCTTTATGTAGTCAGGATTAGCAGAGGGCCTATAACACTTCCTTGGGGAATGCCAGATATTCAAACTCGAACTGTGACCTTTGTGAAAGAAAATCACGCATCCATATACACAACTAATGTGATACTTCATAGGAATTGAAACTGTCTCTCAGAAAGGCGTCAAGCGAATTTTTATATGCTATTTTAAATAGATGTACTTTTAGTTTAGTTTTGGTGCGACTGGATGTTACGCTATTCAGTCTCGCTACAAAAAACCTCGTGGTCACTCATCCCTGTATTCGTGATTATGCTCCCTGTTTGCTCAGGGTTATTTGTTGAGAAGAGGTCACCATTTGCTAATCGTTCAAAATAAATTTCTGAGAAATCATCAACAAGTATTCGGACAACGTTTTATGTCTACTGCCGGCTTTAAACATGTATTTTTGCCAACATATCGAGGGAGGATTGAAGTCACCACCAACTATAATTCTATGAGTGGGTAATCTACCTGAAGGACTCAATATTTTCTTTTAACTGTTCAGCAACTCTATCATCTGAGTCAGGCAGTGTTTAAAAGGAACCAAGTATTAATTTATTCCAGTTGTAAAGAATAACCTCTACGCTTACTGACTCAATGGAAACATCTACATCAATTTTACTACAATGCGAACTACTTCTGACAGCAATAAACACTCCACCAACAACTGTATTTAATAAACCCTTTCTGAACACGGTTAGGTCCTTTATAAAAGTTTCGGCAGAACTTATTCCCGTTTTAACCAGCTTTCTGTACCTATAACTATTTGAACTTCAGTGTTTTCTATTAGCATTTGGAGCTCTGATTATTTCCCAACAGTGTTACGACGATTTACAACTACGAGAACCGCGTGAACCTCTGATTCAGACCCTCCAGTCGGCTCTGTACCGAAGAAATAGTATCGACGTTGTTACAGATGGTGAGCTCCTCCTTCATCTCGCAATCAACGACTGGCAGTCTTTATCACTTAAACTAGTAGCCAAAACCAGAGAGAATCTCTTCTGATCCAAAGCGACACACATCGTTGGTGCCAACATGAGTCACCACTCAAAGTTGGCTACACCCTTGTGTTCATCATGGCATCCAGAAGCATCCTTTCAAAACGTGCAATGGCTCCTCCTAGAATGCACGCAGAGTGCACAGTGGATTCCTTACCCTCTTTGGCAGCCATGTCCTTAAGAGGCCCCATTAAATGCCTTGGAGCTTACAGTTATCAGTAGTCCCACCCTCTGTGAATGTCCAGACCAGAGGCTTCCTCTGGTACATGGTGAACGACTGCATCTTGCTCAGGGGCTTTGTCAGCCACCGATAGCACCCAAAACCTGTTCATCCTATTAGGCCCTCAGAAAGTCTTTCACTGCCTGCCACTCCTTGGAACGACCTCCAACTCGACCACAGCTGAAGCGTCAACATCAGTACAGGCAGTGCACGGGGCAGCCTCAGTAGTGGACCATTTGGGGGTCACTTGGGATATGCTCGACATCTCTCAGATCCCGTGTCCGGCCCCTCACAGTAATGACCGACCACTGGCAGCAGCATCAAGCTGTGCGACCAAACACAATAATGCCTGGAGCGTGAGTGCAGGGTCACCTACTCAGCAGTCATATGAACACAGCAAACACAGTTCCTTTCCATACTAAAGACGGCGAAAATATGACAAACTGCGTCAAACTCACAGACAAAACCAATGTTCTCTGATGTGCTGCTGCAGTAACGAAAGCTAGCACTACCCCTTGTACAACAAAAATTGTCTCCACCAGAGAAAAAAGAATAAAGCGAATGGATGGCAAGCAAGACAGCTACAATTTCGCTTCCCGTCTGCTTATGGAATTATTGCAAAAGCGGGAAAATAAGGATACAGACGAATGCAGCTAGGGCAGGATGTGGCGTGCATTTTAAGGCAAATGCTACAAATACGGAGGAGAATGACAAGTAGTAGTAGTAGTAGTAGTAGCTTTATTCATCCATAGACCTCCTTTTACAAGGATATAGGGCGTATCAAAGTATTTACAGGTTTAGACCAATTTAAAATAAGCTAAATCGTATACACATATATTTACAGACTTCTAGTTAGAGACAATCATTAGATTTACTCCTGGTATATTTCTTTTACAAATAACTTATTAAATAATGCAATGCCACACTTTTCACTCATATCTCACTACCAGTCACTGCACACACTATACACACATTGTTTCATAACACTTCACTCACTACACACATAAACCTATACACACACTGGTTATCTCTGGGCCATTTTCTGTACCGCAACTTCCCATTTTCTATCATGAAAAACTGTGTGAGATGTTGAGCTCATAAAAAGGAAGAGGTGTTAGTATTGTGCTATGCATAGCTTGGGGGCAAGGAAAAAAGCATAGTCTGAAGGTGTTATGTGGAGTGTTGGATGTTTTATAATCATTATTATTATATATTGGTATAACTTTTTTTTACCAAACCCCTGCTCTGTTTTATCTAAGTAATCCTTGAATGTATAAAATGTATTGCATAAGAGGTACCTTTTAGCTGCCTTTTTAAATAAGTGTATTTTTGCAAATTTCTTTAATCTCTTTTGGTAATTTATTGTACAGTTTTATTCCTTAGTAGAAAATGCTATTTTGAGATTTATGTTTATTTTCTTTTGGTAAATGTAAATTGAGACTAGCTCTTGTTCCATAGTCATGGACAGAGCTGTTTGTGCAATAATTAACAATGTTATTTTTTGTGTACAATTGACTGGTAAATGTATTCACACGGAGCAGTTTAAAGCCCCAGTGTTTCGAACAGATCTATACAATGAGCTCTACTACAATTTTTGGTTATTATTCTTATGGCTCTTTTCTGGTGTTTGAAAATTGTGTTCATATTTTGTACATTTGTTCCCCAAAAAAGAATGCCATAGTAAGAACTGAGTGTACATATGAATAGTATGTAACTAAACGACACTGCATGTTACACACTGATGACAGGATTCTAAAGGCATATCATGCTGATAACATTCTGTTTGCAAGTATCTTTGTGTATTCACACCACTTCAACTGAGAATCAATATTCATTCCTAGAAATTTTGCATTTGTTACACAGTCTGTAGAGCTGCCATCTACATTTAATTTAACTTTGTCACATTCCCTCGTCAAACTGAAATTCATGGCATTAGTTTTCTTTATGTTCAATGTCACTTTATTGCTTATTGACTAATCGTAAACTTCCTTGAAATTTTATTTGCTTTCTCTGCATGGAGTTCTCTTGTTTTCTCAGTGACAATATACTGCTGTCATCAGCGAAGCGCATTTTTTCACCATGAGTAACACTACTGGAAAAGTCATTGATGAATATCAGGAATAGTATTGGTCCTAATATGTTACCTTGCAGAACCGCTATGTTAATGTATTTTGGTTCTGATAAGTGTTTTTCTAAATGTTTAGCTCTATTTTAAGTATGTGTTATCACTTCTCTTTGTAACCTATCTGCTAGGTATGATCGAAACCAGTCGTTAGCTACTCCCCTTATTCATAATCTTCTAATTTATTTAATATTATCTTGTGGTCGACTGCATCAAAGGCCTTAGAAAGATCTAAAAATATGCCTGTGACACACTCATCTTTGTCAAGAGCATCAAGTACAACTTTTGTGAATTCTACTATGGCTGGCTCCGTATTTTTGCTACTTCGGACAACAAACTCTGATTCGGTTAAAAGATTGTATTTATTCACGTGATTCATTAATCTGTCTTTCATAACTGCTTCTATTATTTTTGAGAATGGTGACGGCAGGGAAATGGGCCAGTAATTTTCTACGTCGAAAACAAAAGATGAACAAGGTCTTTCTTCAGACAGAATTAGACTTCTACAAGATATGGTGTCTTCTAGTGTTTCTTTGAGTGTGTCAGAGGCAGAGGCATCAACAAGTAATGTAGTGTTGATTCCCCTGTCATTTCATAAGCAACACAAATACTATGTCGATACAGTCGAGGAAGCCATGCTCCTTGACAATGTAGGTTCAGTTCTAACAAAAATAAATAAATAAATAAAATGATGAAATACATATCCTTGAAGCTCTGAAATGAATCTCCTGTTGCCAAAAAAACGAAGAGTAACAGCCGTTTCTGGTTGAGTAACATTGCTTTCCTCAGTTCAGCTCTGGTAACAACTTAGTCCAGCCAGTTATTCTACAGTACGTGTAGTGATTGCTACACGGTAACGGAATGAAACGCAACAGTTTCTCTGTTTTCAATTGACGAAGCACAAGATTTACACAGGCGATATACACACAGTTTGTTAGAGTAGTAATCGAAGAGCAAAGTCCTATGACGAATCCTGGCAATACCGCAATACCTCGAGTGTAAATATTATGATAGGTCATATCAGAGTTGCAAATGAAGAGTGTGTTATGGAGGCAGGAGCTGCGGCAAATACAGCTACCCATGGTTCTTGGAGGTGCCAGTGCAGCTGGGGATTGAAACAGCCAGCGCCACCAATTCGTGTGTCGCTCGGCCAGCCAGAAACGAGCCTCTATAGCCAGCATGTGGAGCAGCTGTTGGCCTCTGAGGAGCTGGAGGCTTAATGCCTGCTGTGGCCCGTATGTGGTGCTAATGCGGGAGCATTATCACATCCCTCCTTCTGCAGGGTAGTTGCCGGCTGTGAAATGTGCGGGAGGCGAACCACTGGCAGTCGCACACGGAAACGATGTCCACTGAGGTGCTGTCAGGGTCCACCAGGTTCGTCCTGGCAAGCTGCCATAAAAAAAGACCGGGAGTGGTCCTCGTGCGGTTGCCTCTCACGTGGGCACGTGTGGTGGCTCGAAGGTGGGGCTGGGATTGTTTCCGCGAGTAAGAACACTGTCTCTGCATCCAAATCCCATGATGGAGGTGACCTGCTGATGTAGTATGTGTGGATGTGCCAGGGGCCTCAACGAGCAGTTTGATTCCTTTGTCACAGTCATAGGCAACACTAATACTGACCACACAGTCGAGGGAGTCGTGCTTCTTGATGATATGGCTTCACTTCTGGAAAGAAAATAAACAAACATTTAGTTATCTTTACCTTTTGGCCGCTTGTAGTGGTAGGATCAGTGTTGAGGGCTGACACTGGGACTACTGATCGGGAACTGTCGGGGGTTAGGTGTTGCTTGCCGTAGGCTCTGGCTGTATCCTGGCATTGGCTGCCAGAATGAGTCCATCACATGTGTCATGGCAAGCACATCAGTGCCCCTCTGTGGGGTGCTGGAAATGCAATCACCTAAACTGTCATACTCAGTAACTGTGAATGGGGCAGCAGATAGTCCATGATTGGAGTCGCAGGAGTAGAGATGTAGGGAGACTCCAGGAGGAAATGAGGGAAAGGCCTGTTCTGACTGGGGTACGACTGCTTGTCCAATATTAGTTCAAATGGTTCAAATGGCTCTGAGCACTATGGGACTTAACTTCTAAGGTCATCAGTCCCGTAGAACTTAGAACTACGTAAACCTAACTAACCTAAGGACATCACACACATCCATGCCCGAGGCAGGATTCGAACCTGCGACCGTAGCGGTCACGCGGTTCCAGACTGTAGCGCCTTTAACGGCTTGGCCACCCCGGCCGTCTCCAATATTAGTTGTAACTGGTTTTGGTGACAGGTGGACTGTCAGTGTCCCGCCTGCAGTGTAAAGACTTACCTCCCTCTCTGCACCTGGACGGCAGTTGATATCCAGTGGTCCTTGTAGCAGAATCTGCATGCCGACACTGCAGCCCACGGCCAGAACTTTGGCGATGGTGCAGCTGGTGGAGCTGGGAGCAGTAGATGCAACAGTGTCCGGGGCTGCCGTCTGTGGTGGAATTCTGCCAGAATTTTGTCTCTTATTGGCGACGTGCTGTAGGAACTTAGAAATCTGATTAGAGCATTCTCTGCTGATGACGCTCCTATACACTTTCACATTTGCATCTTAGAGGTTCATACTAATTGCTCAGCTTCCTCTTAGATTGAGGATGAAATGGTGGGAGATTGTTATGCTGAATCCTATTTCCTCCACAATAATCCCTAAAAGACTTTGAAATGAACTGTAGGCCATTGTCTGTAACTGACGTTCTTGGCAGTCATCAGCTGAAAAAAATTTTGGAAAGAGCCTTTATAGTGCTCTCGCTTGACATAGTATGGGGTCTTACAACATATGGAAAGCGTGAGTAGACTATCATAACGAGCCAATATGTGCCCAAGGAAGATCCTGCATAGTCGGAGTGCACCCAATCCCATGGTTGCATGAGTGATCATGTTTTATTTGGGTCAGGCTGTTGTTCCACCGATTTCTTGCATGACTGGACTAAGTTTTCAATTTGTTTATCCACATCCAGTCAGTAAACATAGTGGCAGGCGAGCACTTTGGTGCAGGATACCCAGGTTCCATTCTGCAGTAATTGCAGAACATCCTTTCATAGTGCAGATGGTATTACCACTTGCAGTGAGGAATGCACGGTAGAAAATAAAACTGCTCCCTCCACTAACATCAGTTGATGCTGAAACTGAAAATATTGGTACATAGGGTCATCCTTTCGTTGTGTCAATTTTTCTGGCCACTCCCGAAAAATTAAATACATAACTTGCTGGAGGATTCAGTCTGCTAAGACTGCACCTGCAATAAATGCATAAAAAGGTTTAATGTGTGTTGAGTTTCTTCATCTAAATAAAGGTATAGAATCACCTCCTCGTAAGAGGTGGGATCCGCGTCCATTGGTAGAACCGAAAGTGTGTCTGTAATTGCTACATTTATCTGTAGATCTTAAGTGAATCTCATAGTTGTATCGACTGAAGAATAATGACCATCACTGAAGCTTTTGTGCTGCTTATTCTGGTCTATGATATGATGGGCTTACCAGCAATATCTGTGGCTCGTGATGAATTATCAAATGAAACTGTTTTCTGTGGAGAAAGAAATGAAACTTGTTTAAGGCATAAATGAGTGCCGTCAGCATATCGGTGGGCTAATGCTGCACCAAAGCCATAGTCTGAAGCATCAGCCTCTACTATGAGGTGCGTGCCAAGATGAAATATAGCAAGGTATAGAGCTGAGTGTAAGCATGCTTAATGGTCGGAAACCCATTTCATTTTTTTTGTCCACCTGAAGGAGCCGGCCGGTGTGGCCGTGCAGTTCTAGGCGCTTCAGTCTGGGACCGCGTGACCGCTACGGTCGCAGGTTCGAATCCTGCCTCGGACATGGATGTGTGTGATGTCCTTAGGTTAGTTAGGTTTACGTAGTTCTAAGTTCTAGGGGACTGATGACCACAGATGTTAAGTCCCACAGTGCTCAGAGCCATTGGAACCATTTGAACCACCTGAAGGGCGTGCTTTTTCTCTAAACTGGTTTAGTGGCTAGGCTGTTTTCGAAGCACTGGCAGTAAATTTATTATAGTAGGTCACTTTAC
The DNA here is from genome assembly GCF_023864345.2 of Schistocerca serialis cubense. NCBI lineage: Eukaryota > Metazoa > Arthropoda > Insecta > Orthoptera > Acrididae > Schistocerca > Schistocerca serialis. The sequence continues at coordinate 244,078,157 of NC_064646.1, forward strand.
ACAGAAAAGGTAACAATCCTTTATTTTCGTAGAGCGAGATAGGGATATAATTGCTGCGACACTTGAAGTCAGTGGTTTGATACCAGCTTGCGAAATTATATGTAGAACATATTCAATGGACTACTACTACTACTACGTGATCAGACCCAGTGGACCACACGCATCTACAAGTTCCCTCCTCCACTGTATTCTGTCCATTGTTGCTATGCACCATCCGTTCACATCTATTGACACTTGGTTTAAATCTTCATGGAGTCCATCCCTCCAACGCTTCATGGGTCTCCCTGGCGGTCTTTTTCCTGTAGGTGTGAAATCCAGGAGCTTCCGAGGCCATCTGTGGTCCTCCATCCGGGCCACATGGCCGGCCCACTGCATTCGTTTGGCTTTGACAGTTCCCGCTATGTTGGGCTGCTGGTATAGTTCCTCGAGCTCTTCGTTCTATCTGATCCTCCATTCCCCTGTATCTGCATCCAGAACCGGACCGAAGATCTTCCGAAGCACTTTTCTTTCAAAAACAAGGAGCTTATGGAAGTTCTGTTACCGGATACTCCATGTCTCACAGCCATATAGAACAATAGGCTGGATCAGAGTTTTGTACAGTCGAATCTTGAAGTGTCTGGAGAGATATCAGTTGTGCTAAGCTGTGGTAAGATCGGTTTCCTGCTTGTATTCTGGCATTGATCTCTGCTTCACATGACGAGTTCTCAGTGAAAAGTGCCCCTAGGTATTTGAATTCTTGCACTGTCTTGTATGACTGGTCCCCAATCTGTAGTGATTGTAGATGATCAGCAGTCTGACAATGACCACGCGTCATAACGAGGTACTCTGTCTTGGCTTCGTTTATGGTTAGCCCAAATTTGCTGGTAGCCTCCTTTAGTGCTTTGGTCATTTGCTCCAGCTCCTCTTCCGACCTAGAGAGTAAATATATGTCGTCTGCATAGTCTAAGTATGCCAGTCTCTTTCCTTCGAATTCAATCCCTTCGTTCTCTTGGAAGGTCTCGCGTACGATCTTCTCGAGGGCAAGTTGAACAGGATAGGGGACAATCCATCTCCTTGCCTGAGTCCTGTCACAATTTCAAACTCCTCAGTTACGCGATTTCCCATCTTCACCTTTGCACGTGTTTCGTTCTGACAGATCTTTATCAGATTGATGAGTTTCTCTGCTATACCAAACTCCCTTAAACAGCTGAGCAGGCTCTTGCGATGTATGCAATCATAGGCCTTCTTAAAATCAACGAATAAAATATGCAAATCTTTACCATATTCACCCAGTTTCTCAGTGAGCTGCCGAAGACTGAAGATGTGATCTACTGTTGTCCGTCCTTTGAGACAATTGGACAGGATCTTACAGCAGACGTTAAGCAGGGCGATTCCTCGATAGTTGTCACATTTCAGTTTGTCGCCCTTCTTATGTATTGGACAAATCAGAGCTGTTTACCATTCTCCTGGTAGTTCTTCTTTGGTCCATATTGCCTATATCAGTCGCTGTATTTTTTCTGCAAGTTTCTCTCCTCCTGCCAGGATCATTTCAGCCTGTATTCCATCTTCACCTGGACTCTTATTCTCTTTAAGGTGTCTGATTCTGGTTTTTATCTCATCCAGGGTAGGTGGGGGATAGTCTGCATCGGCTGTAATTGGGTACTGGAAATCAAACTGCATGCCGCGTTCATCACAATTTAGCAGCTGTCGAAAGTACTCTTTCCATCTCTCAGCTATGTCCCTATCGTTCGTCAGGATCTTATCATGGGAATCTTTGACAAATTTCTGCTTGGCTTGGTAACCTTTGCAGAGGTACTTCACCTTCAGATACATTTCCCTAGTCTTTTGTCCTCTGAAGTCTGTTTCTGCTTCAATGATGATATCCCTTATGTATTTCCTCTTTGCTCTTCTCAGAATTGCTTGTGTAGTCTTTCGGACCTCCTCAAATTGTGCTTTGCCCCGTGTCAGATTTGTCCCCTTCAGCCACTTGCTCCTGGCTTCCTTTCTCCTTTCCAAGGCATCTGCACATTCCTTTCCAAACCAGATCTTCTTGCCCACAGAGTTTCCCATGAGTGTTTGCTTTGCTGTATCCCTAACTGAGCTCTGGATGTTTCCCCACATTAGTTCAAGGTCCTGATTCGCGTCCATTTCATTGAGTGCTTCAAAGCGGTTACTAAGTTGCAACTGGTATCCAGTCTTCGTTGCCTCATCTTTTAGTTTCTCCACGTGGTACTTTTCCACTCTTTTTTAACTTAGGCCCCGTTCTTCCTTTACATTGTATGTTTAAAAGGCCTCTGACCAGGAAATGATCACTCCCACCTTCGGCACCCCGCGCTGCCTTAACGTCTGACACCCATTTCTTGGCTCTGAGATCAATGGCTACATGGTCTATCTGATTTACAGTTGTCCCATCTGGTGACACCCAGGTTCCTTTAAGTATGTTTTTCCGCTGGAAGTTTGTGCTAATGATGTAGCAAAGCTGATGAACCTAACCCCATTGTCATTGCTTAGATTGTGTAGATAGTTCAAATGGCTCTGAGCACTATGGGACTTAACATCTGAGGTCATCAGTCCCCTAGAACTTAGAACTACTTAAACCTAACTAACCTAAGGACATCATACACATCCATACCCGAAGCAGGATTCGAACCTGCGACCGTAGCGGTCGCGCGGTTCCAGACGGAAGAGCGTAGAACCGTTCGGCCACCCCGGCCGGCGGTTGTGTAGACTGTGGCTTACTGTTGTGTCCTGGAATATTTGTTCTTTCCCAACCTTGGCATTCATATCACCAAGGAGGATCCTCAGGTGTCCATTTGGTATAGCGTCCATCACTGCCTCTTGCTGTGCATGAAACTCGTCTTTCGCTTCACTTTCGCTCCCCTCCGTGGGAGCATGACAATACACAAAAGCTGCCTTAATATGCTTTACGTCCAGTGTTAGAACAGATATTCTTGGGTTGACTGAAACGAAATCTGAAACATTAGTGGCCAAAATCTTACTGACGCAGAAACCAGTGCCTAACAGATGAAAAAATTAAGACTTCCCCAGATTGCACTGCAAACTTTTTTCTTGTAATGTTCGGAGTAGTAGCCCGTAGGATGTATTCACAATTAATGCCTCTTGGGACTCTTCATCCAGTGGAAATTGTCGATAAGAGTGAGTCAGATCTATTTCAGAAAAAATTTTCAGCTCACTAATTGTGCCATTTGTTCATCTGGCCACAAAATGGGGTAAGAGTTGATTTGTGACTGAGTGTTGACTGTCATCTTAAATTCGCTCCTTATGCACATTTTGTGTTCGGCTTTTTTATGATAGTCGAGGGATCGATTACAGCTGTCTCTGTGAGACTATCTGACTCTTTCTTAACTTCTGAGAAAAGTTACCTTTTTATATGAAAAAATTTAACATTGTTTAAGACAGGGATTTTCCATCCTGTCCAGAGCCCCTCAATACCTCCTTGGTAGTAATACAGCAGCATTCCCACAGTATGTTCCCATTCATCAACGACGACGACGCCTTTCTTTACGTTTATATGAACCTTCGAGTATTGGTAGTGCAACAGCACATATCAATAGTTAACTCGTCACTAGACATTGTGTAGCAGACTATACGAATATTATATGAGAAATAGCACTGTAGATTCTACAAATACGCTATGGCAAATGTTTGTCACCATTGTGGACAGAGACATTAACGAGAAAAAAATGCAAACATGTTGCGCATCACCGCAGGAAATTTGTTTGCAGTAGAATCATGCTTCCAGTGGCAGTGTGTACGTGGCTTAGACAACACGGAGATATTCTTCGAGCAACTTCACACTCGCCTCCACTGTGCGAGTAATCTATATCCTTCGTGTGTGCAACCTTACGTTTCAGTGTAAACTAAAAACAAGTCAAACGATCTAGCAAAAATATAAAAAATATTAAAATCAGCACAGAGGGCAATGACACTATTGAGCGAGGTGCTGCGGTGGCTAACATCAGAAAATGCAGAATTCTTTGTCCATCCGAGCATTCTGATTCTGGTTCTTGCTTTTCACCTAAATCACTTCAGGTGGGTGCTGGGATGGTTTCTTCAAAATAGCCGCGGCCGAATTCCTGTGGCATCCTTGATCAAGCCAATCCGAACTTGCGCTCTGTCTCTAATTACCTAGACGTCGATGGTACGTCACTTCCTAAGCTTCTTTGCTTCGAAAACCTGTGTGTTTCACGTAAGGGAAGATTGAACTCATCTTACCAATAACCGGATACAGACTCATACTTTTATGAGACAAAATGAAAACTTGTCTTCTGAGCTATTTCTATCCTTTTCCTCAAAAAGCGATCCAATTATATTCATTGGTATTAAGTCCTGTGTATTCTACTGCTTTTAAAATGATCAGACACGTTAATACATTCGTACTTTCTAACTTTATGTAGTCAGCTATCTATACCTGTGCCACACTACTACTTCGTCCACCTTGATGTTCATTTGTATCCGCTTTGAGCTCATTAATGTCCTCCATTTGCATCACAATCTTTCTTTCAGACTGCAGTTCAAGAATATACAGTAGTTTCTGGTTATAATTTAGGTCCTGTCAGAAATTTTTTCACTTTCTCCTCCCCAAAAATTTGTTTTCATAGAGCGACCCACTATGATCTGTATTATTGTGCCCACCCGTATTCATTTTATTAACAGCCCTCTGATTTTAACATTTAGAAAACTGTTACAGTTTATTTTAATTCTCTACGTACTGTCCAGATATGATATCTGTAGTAGGCAATACCATTTGCCATTTAAATCTACCCGAGGTTTTACGTCATTCGGAAGGGTCATATATGTTCATTCCTTTACATTCAATGAATTGTTTACCTATGTTCTCTGTCAACGGTTCTGTTATAGGAAGGTTATCGTTAAAAACAATATTTGTCTTTCAAGTAATAACAACATTGTCTTTCCTCTGTAATAACGCTATGTTGTCAAACTGCACGACGATAGTTGACGCCCCCAACCATTTCACATCATAAGCAAACCGAGTAACTTTCACAGTTTTTCAATTCACAGTTTTTTACGTCTCTTACTCAGATATTTGAATATCCACATCAGATACCTCCTCACTGGAAAACGCGTTACAGAAGACTATATGTAATATTAAAAGACGATTCTAAAGTGTTTCTATCTTTGGTAATTTTCCAGTGTCCAAATCCGCTCCAAGGTCAACTGCACATGCCAGTTTTTTCGATCTTTTGGTTTACGTGTATACTCTAAAAGCCACTTTACGGTGTTTTATAGTAGAGGCTTCTGCTACAATTTCCCACATTTTGCTGTTTCTTTCACGAACTGATTGTCGGTAAGCCCCTATATGAGTTCTAATTTCTAAGAGAGGAAGATTGGGTTTAATGTTCCGTCGACATGGAGGTCATTAGAGACGGAGCACAAGCTCGGATGGTGCCAAGAATGGCGAAGAAAATCGGCCGTGGCCTTTCAAAGGAACCATCCGGGAATTTGCGTGGAGCTATTTATGGAAATCACGGAAAACTTAAATCTGGATGGCCGGACGCAGATTTGAACCGTTATCCTGCCGAATGAGAGTCCAGTGTGCTATCCACTGCACCATCTCGCTCGGTTTTTCTAGTTGTGATAACTTCGTGAGACATATTCGGAAGAAAGTAATATGTTACTCTGACTTCTTGACATGCATGTTCTCGGAGCTGTAACAGTAAATTACACTGAAATTACGAAACCTTCGAAGTTGTACAGAAGTTTGTTGTTATTTAAACGGTGACCCGTTTCTGACTTGAGCCCACTATCAAGCCGTATACATGAGTCCTACCATAACGTCGTAATATGTGTGTTATGGCAGGACTTATGTGGTTGGCTTGATAATTGAATAAAGTCAGAAACTGGTCGCCATTTAAGTAGAAACAAACTTCTGTGCAACTTTGAAGGTTTTGTAATTTCATTAAATAGTAGTAAATTACTCCATACTGCCATCAAGCATGCGGGAAGTGAGTAAACAGTAAATTAATCGGTGATTACAAAGGCTCTTTTGTAGCGTCCGGAATGGAATTTGAAGTGTGTCTCCGTAACAGTGTTCTGCTTACTAAACTTAAATCTACTGTATATCGTTTATTCATCCTACCTGATAAAGGTCGCAGATCGACGAGCAATACTCAAGATTCAGACAGACGAATGTTTTGTAAGACACTTCTTCAGGTATTGATTTACTTTTCCTTAGGATTCTTGCAATAAATCTCAGCCTGGCTTCTGCTTTTCCTCTAACTAGATGTACGCTGTCGTTCCACTTTATATGGCTCCCGACGGATCCTCGTCAATATTTCACGGTTGTTATTGTTTCCAGTGATTCATTACCAATGGGGTGATTGAACAGTAATGGATTTTCAACCTGTTCATGCCCCGTACGTCTTATTATTTTACGTTGTGGGTTAAGTACCAGCCCCTGCACCAATCGTCAATCGTCCGTCGGTTTAGTGCATTCCCAAGTAGTCATCTGGTGTTACGGTTTTAATATATACAACAGCACCATCATCATGCGCTAGCTGAGATAGAAGTGAGCACATCATATTTAGTATTCAGTTTGTACCTCTCTGGCCACCAGCGTTCATTAAAACAGTCCTCTCAATAGCTCTTCTCAAAAACAGACATTGCGTAACATTTATCGTCTCGACAACCTTTGACCATAATTTGAGGGTCTTCAGTATTTAGATAAAGCTTGTAGAATCACCCTTTATCGACGAATCATATAAAATATCTGTGATGACAGCACCAACGAAATAATGGAAAACTATTAAAATTCAATGGCGCATATTAAAGATCGCCTGATAGAGCCCGTCAGCAGTCATAGAAGAGCCTAAGCGAAATACTTATGTTCTCTTTCCACCGAATACACACACACACACACACAAAAGAGAGTTCTAGGGGACTATAGACGAAAGTGAGCTTGATTTTTCTGCTAGAAGACACCATTATTACCTCTAAATTCCTCGTTGGGATAATAGCTTTCCACAGATGCTCACAAGAGTAGCACGTGAGCAGTGCACCAGCTTCTCCGCTTCCTCGATGCTCGTTCCCAGGCGTCGGACCGTAACAATCTGTACTTTGTCGTAGTCACTTATGGCAGTGGATTTCTCCATTTTTGGTCCGTATCGCCGCTACAATGATTCCTCATTCGCCTATGCTCCGCTTTTAGCTATTCGAACAGTTTTCTTTGGCTAGATTTAAGTAGAGAAGACGTGAGTAATCAAGTCTTACTGGAGTTCGGTAAGCAGAAGAGTACGTCGCACAGTGTCTTATAATTGCACCAGCTCGCTTGGATAGAATGATGGAGGCGAACAGGTGACAAACGGACTTAGGGACCTCATTTCATTCTATATAAATATCACCCCCATGATAAAATATCAGCAACCGTCCCAAGCGGTCTCCTGTTGACAGCCAAGACGCATCCCTTCATGTTCTTTTCGAAGTACTTGTTCCCTGCTATCAGCGTGTACCAACGTTTACCTCGACTCACTGGATGAGACACCCTTCTTCTATCCCTTGAGCGCCCATTAGTGGCGTTGTTGCGCACGTGCTTATCTCTGAGCCCCGTAAAACACGGTGAACGCAGTTACACCGGTTGGAGAGGAGGTAATTCTCTTGTCTTGAATAGAGTATTTGATGGTATCATCAGAAAGAATTGCTAGAAAAGTACTCATCGCTGATAATAAAAATGTAGTAGTCAGGAACGGGGGTTTGTTGGAATATCACTGAAGGATAAAAAGCCGCTGTAAGACACCTCCTTGAGTACGGCTGAATTATTGAAAAATATAGTGTTCTTAAATCGTTCGAGGGTGGCTTGAAAAGTTCTCGGAATCACCACGAGAAGTCACGTGATATTCATTGGACTGTTGGTTGTAAACACTAGCATAACATGACAAAGTATTCCGATCTGTACCAACAGGAGCATGCTCCCTCTCACACCCCCCCCCCCTCCAATCTCTCTCACTCTCTCTCTTTCTCTCCCTCTCCTGAATACAACTGTCTCTGATATGAATGTATGTGAGTGCATATAGAAAGATTAATGGTATCCGCTAGTCTCCAGAGTACTAAATGTTTTAAACAAGCAAGACGTGGGAAGTATCGACAGAAACTTTCACGACATGCGCTGTAGCCTGATTTTCCTAATTCCTCGTCAATAGCTACTTTAACCAGATTAATGGAAATCGCGAGTCATATATTCGTATATCACTAAGGTCACAAACGCAATTTCTTACGTTTCTGATCAACTGCAGTCGCAGCACATGCATGTGGCCTGCCTCTCGAATTCGCAGTTGCGTACGAATCCAGGTCGTGAGAATGATTTTATCATCATTACTTGGCCGCAAATGGAGTAGCTATGCGTTGCTGTGCTGGGTCAAATTTCACTCCTCCCTATAATATCTTATGAAGTGTAAGTGAGCCCGCCCGGCTAGCCGCGCGATCTAACGCGGCTGCTTCCCGAGCGGATTGGTGTAGAGGTCCGGTGTGCCGGCCAGCCTGTGGATGGTTTTTAAGGATGTTTTCCATCTGTCTCGGCGCATGAGGGCTGGTTCCCCTTACTCCGCCTCAGTTACACTATGTCGGCTATTGCCGCGCAAACGCTGTCTACACGTAAACATTGGGGTTACACTCATCTGGTATGAGACGTTCCTGGGGGGAGGGGGGGGGGGGGCACTGCACAATAACCCTAGTGATCTGTTGTGGGGTTGTGTACCACTGAGGGCTATGGCGGGACGAAGCCTCTCCGTCGTTCCTAGGTCCGCGGTTCAATACACTATACACACATTTGTAAGTGTATCACTGTTGATGCTGCTCATTACTCGATGGGGAAGTTAAGCCTGACGACATTCATATTGCTTTTCCCCGGTGGAACGAGTGGGGGGGGGGGGGGGGAGGAATTAGCCTGTGTACCTGTAGCGTGTTTCATCTTCTCCCTCATTCCTGTCAATGTATCAACCAGACCGATACGACACTGTGCTAAATACGCACCCATCAAAATCACCCACATAAAAATGGAAATGTCGTGTGGCTAGGGCCTCCCGTCGGGTAGACCGTTCGCCTGGTGCAGGTCTTTCGATTTGACGCCACTTCGGCGACCTGTGCGTCGATGGGGATGAAATGATGATGATTAGGAAACAGCTACACTCGTACTTCACACAGCAGATGTGGTCAGGATCGATTTAAGGGGTGCATCCATGTTAACATTGTTACACGGGATTCACTGCAAGTAAGTAAATATTCCAGATGTAGATAAAAAACGGTAAAGGAGGTATGAATTACACTGCTGATCATTAAAGCTACAATACCGAGGAGGATAGTAAATAACTTTACTATTTGTTCCTTCACAGCGTAGCACGAAGAACACGATTAATTTTGCAGGTGTTTTTGGGCTACACAGGGTATGAAATTTAATATACAGTACTGCAATCACTGGTGCCAAATATGACTCTAGCCTGGCTGAGCACCGAATGGAAATGAGCTTGGATGAAAGTAGAAGGTACGTCACATTACGCTGTTTCAGGTATTTGCCAGAGTTCATTTATTTTAGCGGCTGGCAGTTGCCGTGCCAGTCTCTCAGTAACAGACAATCAGAAATTTTTAATGAGTGAGAGATTTGGAGAACTTGTTGAACAGGGCAACATTCGAAAATCTCATTATCAAGGTAGATCAGGGTAGTAGGGACAAAATGTGGTCAAGCATAGTCTTGCTGAAAGATGTCACAGAGACCTTAACATGTCAGAAATATAGCATCTCCTGTCCGCATTACTGGCAATCGTGTTGTTAGGCCAATGGCGCTCTGTACCATCAGGCCAGGTGCTGGGTCGACATTACAACGGTGGATGAAACCTGACTACGTTCTTTCTCCCCAGAGCCTCCACAAATGGAGACGTTCATCGTGATGTTGGACGCAGAACCGGGTCCCATTTTGAAAGACGATGTGGTGTCACTATTGTCCTCAGTGTTGTCATTGGGTGGCGTACTTCCCTCTGCTGCTGCATCAGGGGAAACTGCAACAACAGCATCTGTTCGCATCTAGCAATGCTCCAGGCGTCGTCGCACTATCCTTGCGAATACTTGTCTTCCTGAGAGCAAAACATTTTCTGACGAAAGGGACGTGTCGTGACGTAACGACCCCGCGTGCCCAAGCGAACAGTATTGTGGCCGTTCTCTCGGGTGCCTGTCGTGCGGAGACCCAGAGGTCCTGAATAATGTTAATTACGGCGTTCGTGAAACCATCGATTGCATAATAGCATTACAGCCGTGAGATCCCGAACAACATCGCAGAGCGATAAACTGCGGACTTGATACGCCACGACCTAACCGCTGTCAAATTCCGACCTGTGCTGGTAGATGTTTCTCCTTCTAACAAAAGGTACTAGCACGATCTTATCACAAACAAATAACATTCAGATGCGAATTTCTAATGAAAAAACCTGCGGTGTAATTGATGTGTCAGCACAGCATGGAATTCAGCCTTTTACACAACGACACAAGCTCAGCACAATAGGCTTGGGGTGGTAGGACAGGACCAAGTGACACATCAGGCAATCACCCTTAACAGTTGCACTGAACATTTATTTGGCACATTTAAACAAGACAAATAACAAATAAAGCCATCAACACATTTTTAAAATTACCACACATCTTTAAAATTACCATTTAGATGAGAGCAAGTTACTTCAAAATTTAAACATTCATAAACCACGGCACTTATGGCCTATTACACATTTAGTGAAATTAGTTGAAAATTATTTACTCAAAAACTATGATCAACCTGATGAACAATTTACTAAAATTTAACGAGAAAATGCAGTCTTTCGTTAACTCAGTGATTGATATTACCAAGGTAATTCAGAGTACAGGCAACAACAAATCAGATACCATGGCACACAACCACGTTACTTAAATGGCAAGCACCCTATAATGTAGGATATAAAATATAAAATTTCATGTGGCCAAGCAACCTCGTGAGATTCAACGAACTACACCCCGAAGCGGACGCCCCCTCACTCAGCTGTTTCCAATACAGGCTCGGCATGGACCCTCAAACGGGAGCAGCAACGGTCACGAATAGGCACGAAACATCCCAGAACTGGTGGGTATCTACAACAGACTGACATCTGCCTTAAGTAACTAGAAACACAATAATTCATTACAGCACATCTGTAGAATTAATCAACCTATTAATGAACATCAGCTAAGCAGTACAAATATATTACCTTATGTGCGTAAGGCCAATTATACATTAAGCCGCGAGCGAACTAGATACACGGCCAGCCGACACGCGCGGGCAAAGGAGGCGGAAAATACACAACAGCACAAGCATCGAATCCTGCCTCGGGCATGGATGTGTGTGATGTCTTTAGGTTAGTTAGGTTTAAGTAGTTCTAAGTTCTAGGGGACTGATGACCACAGATGTTAAGTCCCATAGTGCTCAGAGCCATTTGAACCATTTTTTGAAATCAGAATTACAATATCCACATACTGTCATTGAAGGATTTCGTGTAGTTTCATTAACAGAATCAGTTTCAAACTATTTAAACACACAATAACAACTCTTAAGAATTTATGAAACTACTCATTCAGAATTAGACACTTATCTCTCAGATACATTATTACTTCAGATAGAAACGTAACAGTAATGTTATTGCAATTCACGGCAAAATATATCCAGGGAAAATTTTATCCATGTATATCCACAGCAATTGGCCAGCTTAACTCCGTCGTGTGATATAAATACAATAACCAGGTGGCACTTAGACAAGGACCAGCCGAACTGTTTTCAATGACGGTTAAACACTGACAGTAGCAATCTACAAACAGAAAGTATTAGCACTTCAGGCCCTAGTAAATGTTAATCATCACATCACATACAGCTCTCACTAGAATATTGCGTATTAAGCAAGTTGAAATTAAACACATTCGAGGACAGACTCAGTAGGAGTAGCAACGGCCGGCCAAGAAAATGAAGTCAACAGCACTGAACCCAGTAGTCGATTCCGACCACAATTTACAGCACAAGACCCTTTCCCTCTTGCTTGTTCGACGAAGCCAGCCGCCGCAGATCCCGGGGCCAGGAGACATGTGGCAAGCGAAAGACACCAACGGCTTCCCAGTTACGTGACTGCTTCCACGCCGGCGATATTTCTCACGGCGCCGTCACCCGGGTAAACAGCCCCTTTTAGATGTGCTCTTCCTACTGCCTCGCACGACACCCGTACTGTCCGCCAGACTTGGCAAACGACGTTACCACTAGGGGTCCCAAATCAAAATCCCCGCTACTTGCTAGAGCTTAACCTTCGCTCCCCCATCGGCCTGGTAGGTGGCGCCACCGCGCGCTCTGCGCACACCACCGGAAAGATGACCCATACCGGCGGCGGGAATATCGCTGATAGAGCTACACGGCTCAGAAATATTTCCGTATGTATAGAATGTAGATGGCTTTACTTATGCCTTCTTTGTGCAGCTCTGCTGAAGTATTAATAATTTGCATATCGAAGCATGTAGTGCAGTTCATGCCAGTTATATGTTTGAAACATGACGACTTCATGATAATGACATGGTGTTAGTGGCGGAAAGTGAATGAACTATGAATGAAACGATAGAAGATCTGACTGAAGCTTGTGTGGAATTTGGGATGAGAATCGATACAGTATGGTGATCAGAAAAGGAATGGGACTGGCAAATATTAAGGTAGGATTATTTATTATTATCCAAGTAAGAGCATGTAATATTTTGGAACTAAGATCACCGACAACTTGAGAAGCAAAAACTCGTTTCGCTACAGCACAGGAGGCAATCAATAGAAAGAGAAGACGATTATGTGGCAAACGAGATAAAGGTTCAATAAAAAGACTTGGAAAGTGTTTTCCTGGAGTATGGCACTCTGCGGGGTAGAAACATGGACGACAGGATGAAAAAAAAAGCTAAAAGCATTTGAGATGTAGCTGTGGAGGAAACTGGAGAGTATAAACTGGAGGCAAAGAGTTAGTAACGTAAGAGAGTTGGAAAGGATTGGTCAGAGGAGAAGGGTGCTGCAGATTATAAGAGAAAGGAAGAAGAACTGGATGGGACATCCACCGAGACGGGAACGCTTTGGAAGGTCTGCTTGTGGGAAGAGATTGAGGGGAAGGAGAAACAAGGTGATAGACAACATTAAGAGAAGCGGAAATTACTCGGATCTGAAGAGGATAGCAGAATACAGGACAGCCTGGAGAGTTACCACGTGAAAAGCTGCCTGTGAGCTTCATGGACTTCATGGTTTCGCAGTGTTAATGCCCTGCAGTGTACTCACATTAATTGAGGTAATAACGAAGAAATTGTAAACAAACACGTTTAAGAAATCTCTTCTGCCACAAGTCAGTCTTAGTTCTAACCATATTCAGTTTCAAAGTGAGATCTCAATATCGCAAAACGCAAACCAAAAGATGTGGGAAATAGTGTGTATGAACACTGTATCTACCCGAAGTAAAAACAAGGGCAAACACAACAGTTAGCGACGACGGCTTCAGAGAAAGCTGAACGGGAGAGAGAGGGTGCGTGTTCTCTGAACTGGAAAACACGATAGTGGAAATCGATGCGCAGCAGCGGCCTTGTGGGCAGGCACCGTGGCGTGCTCACTATTCGGAAAATGGCCCAAAAAACGCCTTTTTCGTGTCTGTCACACAGTGAAGAAAATGTACTGTAGTAACAAATGGTAAAGAGCTGCACTGGTGTAGCTGCCCAGGAGCAATGCTTCGGCATGCGTATAGAAAGCTACTATTGGAGACTCCTATGAAATAAACAGGCCTTTCTCCATCCCTACTTCAATGTTGTTGTGACTGTCCGTCCGAAGATGGTTTTGATGCATCCCTCCCTCTGCTCTATCCTGTGCCTCTTCTTAACTACCACGCCCCCACCTACTTGAATCTGATTACTGTAATCAAGCCAAGGTCTCCCTCTACAACTGCCCGCGCTCCACCCCCCAATTAGCGAACTAATGATTCCTATACACTCCAAGATGGCCCTATCAGCTGATCCCTTCTTTTTGTCAAATTGTGCCACAATTTTTTTCCTCATTTTCATTCTGTACCTCCTCATTAGTTATCTGAGCTACCCAGCTAATCTCCAGCATTCTCCTGTAGCGCCACATTTCAAAAGCTTGTATTTTCTTTTTTTTTCTGAACTGCTTATCGCACTTGTTGCACTTCCGTACAAGGAGCTACACTCCTGACAAATAGCTTCAGCAAGACTTTTTAACGTTTAAATGTATAAGGCAAAAAAAGTTTCCTTTGAATGGCCACAATAACTCCTAGCATACGTATCGGTGCTTATATACCCGCATCGAAGTCGCGGTTGGTTGCATATATGCTGCAGCAACGCCCTCAAATGGAAACTTTCCGATCTGTTCTTATATATTGGATTTTTAACATTTTTTTCTTTTTCACAAACACTTTTCTCAGTTTGCATTCTATATCATTTGTACTTCTGCCACTGTTACCTATTTTGATGCCCAAATAACAAAATTCACGTACTACTTTTCGTGCCTCTTATTCAAATTTCTCCTGGGTTTCCTGTACGGCTTATTCATTGCACAGACTGAATAACGTTGAGGTTAGACTACACGACTGTCTCACTATATTCTTAACTACTACTTCCAATTCATGATGGTATGACGATGATATTTGTTTTGTGGGATGCTCAAAAGCGTGATTATCAGTGCCCGTACAAGGTCAAATTTTTTTCCCTGTCCCGTTTCGCCACTTTCCGGAATGACGATGAAATGTTGAGGACAACACAAACACCCAGTCCCCGGCTGGATAAATTCCCCAAGCCAGTCGGATACCGAACCAAAAAAAAGAAGTGAGGGTTCAAATGTGTGTGAAATCTTATGGGACTTAACTGCTAAGGTCATCAGTCCCTAAGCTTACACACTACTTAACCTAAATTATCCTACGGACAACACACACACACCGATGCCCGAGGGAGGATTCGAACCTCCCCCGGGATCAGCCGCACAGTACATGACTGCAGCGCCCAGACCGCTCGGCTAATCCCGCGCGGCGCAACCGAACCCGGGACCCCATCAACAAGAGGCAGCAACGCTAGCCACCAGACCACAATCTGTGGCCAGTCCAGTTCATGTACTTCATCTTGTATAACTACAGTCTGGTTACTGTACAAGTTATATCTAACATTTTACTCCCTGTATTTTATCCTTGCTAACCTCAGAATTGCAGCCAATTCTATCAAAAGCTTTCTGTTTACTGAAATTTACTTAAACGTAGATTTGCCTTGCTTCAACAATCATCTAAGGTAAGTCATGAGGTCATTATCGGCTTGCATGTTTCTACATTTCTCTGGGACTCAAACTGATTTGCCCTGCGGTCAGTTTCTACTATTTTCCCATTTTTCAGTAAATAATTTGTGTCTGTATTTTTCAACTAGAACTTCTCAAACTGATAAGAAACTAAACTCAGTCCGAACAGGTCCCCGAAGGCCCAAGGGTCGCGACCGATCGCCGTGTCATCCTCAGCTGATAGGCAAGACTGGATGCGGATATGGAGAGCATGTGGTCACCACACCGCTCTCGCGGCCGCCATCAGTTTTCGTGACCGGAGCCGCTGCTTCTCAATTGGCTTCACATGGGATGAATTAACTCCACTTGTCAACAGCGCTCGGCAGACACGGACGTTCACCCACCCAACAAGCGCTAGTCAAGCCCGTCAGCGCTTAACTTCAGTGAGCTAACGGCGAGCCCGTCGACTTGTTAAACTGATAGTTCGGTAATATTCTCACCTAGCAGAACTCTAAATAGAATTTTACAAATCAATAAAAACGTTTTTCTGTACAATTTATTCATGTCTGTTCTTATTCCATTTGTGGGCGACAAGTAGAAAGAATTATTGGTATTATGCATATGATAGAACTGTTAACATTTGAGCCGTGCGCGGCTCGTGTTCATGCCGTCTATTGCTTGTCATCTTGTCTTTACGGTATTGTCGCCTCGTTTCTTATTCGATTTACTGGCGTCACTAAGTTGCTGGTTTGCTTGCCCGCGAGTGGCAGCAGCGGCGCTTATCGATGAGTGCACTGTTGTACTATCTCTGGAGCGACCGTTAGTATTTCCGTGTCGTCTTCTGTCGGAGTTCAGTGGGGACTGAGCTCCAGTGAGCTCCGGGCAGCCAGTACTAGCCCGACCGTTGGCGACACACATGCGCTGTCCGACGCAAGGAGACTGGAGCGGGAGAGATGGTTCAAATGGCTCTGAGCACTATGGGACTCAACTGCTGAGGTCATTAGTCCCCTAGAACTTAGGACTAGTTAAACCTAACTAACCTAAGGACATCACAAACATCCATGCCCGAGGCAGGATTCGAACCTGCGACCGTAGCGGTCTTGCGGTTCCAGACTGCAGCGCCTTTAACCGCACGGCCACTTCGGCCGGCGGGAGAGATCGTTGGTTGTTCGTTCGGTCAGTCGTCTCATCGGGCGACGTGTATTTGGTCGCCGACCGTTTATGGAAACTGTGTGTGTTGACTTGTGATTTCTCCTTGTTGTTCCACAGTGATTGGTTTTAGCATTGTCGGAGTTCTTGGCTCTAAGCACTATGGGACTTAACATCTGAGGTCAGCAGTCCCCTAGACTTAGAGCTACTTAAACCTAACTGACCTAAGGACATCACACACGTCCACGCCCGAGGCAGGATTCGAACCTGCGACTGTAGCAGCAGCGCGGTTCCGGACTGAAGCGCCTAGAACAGTCCGGCCACGTGGCCGGCTCGGAGTTCTTTGTACAAGTGTTTACGTGGAACTGTGTGTAGCTTCTGCGATTTGCACTGAGCAGTTATGAATGCTGTTTGCGTACTGGAGTAGGCAGTCGGTCGGTTGGGGCAGAGCGGCGAGTGCGTGTTTCCTCGCCGTGTTGATGGTGTTCCGGCACGGCGTGTAGTTCGACAGCCTTTTGGGTTTGTTTATATTTTTGAGTGGTTGTTGTGTCTTGGCTGCATTTAAACGCCAATTTTGAAGACGTAGTGCTGCTGGTATCTTCGTCCTCGCTGATATTTTCCGTTGTCGTGCCGTTGGCCGGGCGGAAGGGGATTGATTAGGTTGTTGGTCGGTCCTTCAGCCGCCCCTGGGTCGGGTTGCCATTCGATTATTTAGTGTTACGTTTGGCTGCCTGTCTCACATAAACTTATGTTAGAGTTACCTCCTCAGGCCGACCCTTGGAACACTTCTGAGCACCACTGTTCTGTTGTTTCCAAATTGTGATTTCTTATGTCTCAAGTACTGTGCGGGGCCTTCAGCCATCTATTAATTTAGTTTGTTTTAATTTTAAAATGAGGCCTTGAGCCGACTTAAATTAAGGTTTCCAGATTGAATTGTTTAAAACTTATTTTAAAAAAGGAGATTTTTCTCTGTTTCAAATCTTTCTTATTCAGGCCTTAAGCTTTCAGTTCTTCAGTGTTCAGTATGTGGCCTTCAGGCGAGCTTTTACGTAAAATATTTTTAAGATAAGACCTTCAGCCGTCTTAAATTAAAATTTGATAATTCACTTGTTTAAAACTTTTAAAATTTTCTTCTCTATCTGAAATTCTTGTTATCTAGGCCTTAAACCTTGAGTTGTTCTATGTCTAGTGTGTGGCCTTCAGCCGAGTATTTATGTTACTTTTTTTTCCTTTTTTTAACTAAGGCCTTCAGCCGTGTGTATTCCTTAAAGCAATTTTAATAACTTGTGTTCGGGCCTTCTGCCGTATTGTTTTGAACCCTTTTAAGGGCATGTGTGATTAAGTGTCTTTAGGAAAATAAAGTTTGTATCTTTTGTGCAACCAACAGTAACTGATTTTGCCCCTTTTCACAACCACAACCTGATCCGCTCCCGCTCTGTCCTGTGGACTGCCAGAGCAACAAATGTATTAAAAGAAATTTCCACTTCCTACCTTCGGTATATTATGACTACAGTCATTTCTTTCACACTCTCCATTGATTTCGGCGATGTGCTATTTTCAAGTGCTTAGCCGTATTCTCACATCCACGGTGTGGTTGCTGTGGTCTTCAGTCCGAAGACTGGTTTTATGCAGCTCTCCATGCTACTCTATCTTATGCAAGACTCACCATCTCCGAACAGCTACGGCGACTTATGCTCTTCTGAATCTGCTTACTGTATTTATCTCTTGCTCTCCCTCTACGATTTTACACCCTACACTTCCCTCAAATACTAAATTGGTGATCACTTGATGTATCAGAATGTGTCCTGTCAACCGATCCCTTCTTCTGGTCACGTTGTGCCACAAATTTCTTTTCTGCCCAGTTCTATTCAGTACCTCCTGTTTAGCTATGTGATCTACCCATATAATCTTCAGCATACTTCTGCAGCAACTCATTTCAAAAGCCTTTGTGCTCTTCTTGTCTGAACTGCTAATCGTCCACGCTTCAGCCCCGCACAAGGCTACACTGCAGACAAATGCCTTCAGGAAAGACTTCCTAATTCCTAAATTTATATTCGATGTTAACAAAATTCTCTTCTTTAGAGACACTTTTCGTGCCATTGCCAGTCTACATTTTATATTCTCTTTACTTCGGCCGTCATCAGTTCTTTTACTGTCCAAATATCAAAACTCATTGACTATTTTTAGTGTCTCGTTCCCTGATCTAATCACACCAATATCGCATGATTTAACTCGACTACATTCCCTTACCCTTGATTTGATTTCGTTAATGTTCAGATTAGATTAGATTAATACTAGTTCCATGGATCATGAATACGATATTTCGTAATGATGTGGAACGAGTCAACTTTTCCAATACATGACATAATTAAGTTAATTTAACAACATAATTAAGTTAATATAATAACTTTTTAATTTTTGTTTTTATTTTTTAATTTTTTAAATAATTTTTTTTTTTTTCTTAATTTATATCTAAAAATTCCTCTATTGAGTAGAATGAGTTGTCATTCAGAAATTCTTTTAATTTCTTCTTAAATAATTGTTGGTTATCTGTCAGACGATTATATATAATCCTTTCGAGACACTGTCCATTCCGTTCAACTGTTCCTCCGTGTCTGATAGAGTAACAGTGCAATCGGCAAACATTAAACTTTTTATTTCTCCTACCTGAACTTTCATTTCTTCTTTTTCTTTGGCTTCATTTCCGCTAGCTCAGTGTGTGGACTGAATAATCTCCGGTATAGGCTACAACCCTGTCCCACTCTCCCGTCAACCAGAGCTTCCCTTTCATGCAGTTCTGCTCTCATAACTGCCGTCTAGTTTTTGTACAAGTCCTATATAATCTTTCTCTTGTGGTACGTATTTCACCCCTGCTTCCTTCGGAATTTCAAAGTGTATATCGTTCAACATTGTCAAAAATTTCTTTAAGTCTACAAAACCTATAAACGTAGGTTGGCTCTTCTGTAACCTATGTTCTAAGTCGTAAAGTCAGTACCGTGTCGCCTGTTTCAGCATTTCTCCGGAACCCATCTGATCTTCTCTGAGGTCGGTTTCTACCAGTTTTTCCATTCTGCTGTAAATAATTCATGTCACTATTACCTCGCTGGGTAACTTCGTAAGATTACAAAGATATGAGTCAGTACTTGTAAACGACACGTCGCTCCAAGTCGCTAGTAGTGTGAAATAAATGACTGTGATAATAATACTTCCAAGGCGGAAAATTAAATCGTGTTGTCATTATAATTTGCTATTTTGTCTACAGTCTCTACAGTAGCAAGGCTGGAAAATATTTGTAGTTTTGCCTCGCGAAACAGGTTGCAGCGATTTTTTGAGGAAGTTTTCGAGATATATTGGGCGTAATTAACTGAGTTTGAGCCAAATTAGATCTCTCGTATTTTTATCGCATTCCCTCGAAATGTAAACAAATCTGTCAACATACGTATTTGTCTTCCTTCGTATATGCTTCATGCTCTCTGATACAGTTGTACACTGGTTCGAGAGATAGTTTTTGCTATTTAATCATATATAAATTGCGAATCATCCTACCTGTCAAAAACTGGTTGAGATCTCCAGTGTTATGGTAACATTGTGGAACTGCAGGGGGTGCACAAAAATATAGAATCACCGCAGGTTGATTCAAATGGCTCTGAGCATTATGGTACTTAACATCTGAGGTCATCAGTGCCCTAGAACTTAGAACTACTTAAACCTATACCGGCCTTTGTGGCCGAGAGGTTCTAGGCACTTCAGTCCGGAACCGCACTACTGCTACGGTCGCAGGTTCGAATCCTGCCTCGGGCATGGATGTGTGTGATGTTCTTAGGTTAGTTAGGTTTAAGTAGTTCTAAGTCTAGCGGACTGATGACTTCATATGTTAAGTCCCATAGTGCTCAGAGCCATTTGAACCTACTTAAACCTAATTAACGTAAGGACATCACACACATCGATGCCTGAGGCAGGATTCGAACCTGCGACAGTAGCAGTCGCGCGGTTCCAGATTGAAGCGCGTAGAACCGCTCGGCCACACCGCCCGGCTCACCGCAGGAAATGCAGGCTTGAATATAAATGCAGATGCTAGCGAGGCCTGCAGGTGGCGCTGTTTTATTTAACCACGAACGGCCCCTGTACGATGCAAGTGTCAGCCGTGGTCAGAAGAGTGTTCTGTGTAGTTGTGAGTACATTATGTCGAGCGTCAGTGTATTCCAACGTGGGTAAACTGCTGGTGCTCGTCTGATGGGTACTTCTGTAACGAAGGTAGCTGAAGTGTTTTGTTTTTCAAGAGGTATCGCATCGAAGATTTACAATGCATACAGGGAAAGCGGAAAAACCTCATCTGCTACGTCACAACGCGAACGAAAGTGTGTGTTGCGTAATCGTGACGGACGGTCATTGAAGAGGACTGTAACGAAAATAAGATAACGGCAGCTGCAAAAGTTACTGCAGAACTGAATGTCGCAGTCGTGAATCCTGTCAACGACAAAACACGGACTGTGGAATTTAAGACAAGAGGGAATTCCAAAACCACTCGTCAGTGATGCTAATCATCGTAACAGTAAAACGTGCCGAAGCTATAAAGTCATGACTATGGAGCAATGGAAAAAAGTCATTTGGTCGGACTGGTCTTGTTTCACACTGTTTGCAACTTATGGCCGAGTTTATGTCCCAAGAGTGACACAAAACGAGGGTTCTGAGGTGATTTGGGCAGACAAATCGTGGTATTCCGTGGGCTCCTTAGTTACTCCACCGAAGATTATGTGACCATTTTGGCTGATCAGCTCCACTCCCAGCACAGTGTTGTTCCCGAATAGTGGTGCTCTGTTCCAAGACGACAGGGCCCAGTTCACACAGATCGCATCGTCCAGACTGTAAGCACGAGGGTGAACTGTCTGTCGCACCTGTCTTGGTCACCAGCGTCACTATATCTCAGTATTATTGAGCCTTTTTTGTCAACTTGGAGAGAAGGGTGTGTGATCGTCACTTGAACTTGTAACCATTTTGCAGGGAGGTTGGTATAAGGTTCCCTTGAAAACCATACAGGGCCTATATTTATCCATTCTAAGATGACTGGAAGCTCTTCTGAATGCCATGGTTTTCGTATATCATATCAGATATGATCATATGTTGTGTTTTTGGCGTTTCCATATTTTTGTCCAGCCCTGTACGTACCAAAGAACTGAGGTATTCTCTGATCTTTTTTCGGATATTACAGTTGGGAGTCTGATAACTGAAAAAAAAATTCTGTGTATTCTTCACTGTTGATCACACCTAAAAACGTTTTCACAGATAGGCTCAATTTCCACTTTGTTGATCATAATCCTCATTTCTTCTGCTGAAAATACTGTATTGTTATTAGTTCGTTTGACTCTTTCATGTATTCGTATATCACACGAGCATTGTATTCAACGCGTACCCACAGCTGCCCCGTCCCACCAACCTCTTAGAAAAAATATCATCGTAAATTTGTAAGGGTCCGTAGGCCCTTACTATAAGTTTTGCGACAGCACAGGTCGACAGGACAGACAATCGATAGTGTGTGTCGGGTTGCGAGAGCGAGAGCGAGTGTTGAGACAGTAGTGTGGTACGCGCTGCGGGGCCGAGCCGGGTGGAGGTCTGTTGCTGGAATGCAAGACCGTACCGACAAAGGGAGTGGCCATCGCCGTGGTTTAACCCCTTTGTGTTAGAAAAATACGGGAAAGTGAAAAAGTATAATTGCTAGTGTGATTCAGTGACATTTTTGTGCCGATATTGTAATTACGCGTCTACCGCGCCGGCATTATTTGGATTGCAGTGTTGGATTGCAGTGTTGGATTGTAGTGGTGAATTACAATGATTGAAATTGCGTGTGACGATAATGAATAACGAAAGGGCCTGTGCTGAGATTAGCCGTTATTAACTCTGTACGACGAAGGCAGTGGCTGTATCCTTACTTTGGTGTTTTTGTGATGAATATAGGTCGTTGATTAATGAAGCTGTGTTGTTGTTCTTTTTGCCACCAGACATTTTATTATTACAGCATTCGAGAAGGACAAAATGGAATGTAACAACTCCGTAGCAGTCCAATCCGATTGCCAGCCCCATTAGGTACACGGTCACATTAATTATTATCTATTTGGGCTGCTATCAGATCCCGATCGAGCGGGATAAGTCAGTAGATTAAACCGGAGTGTTACAAACTGGACTCACATCCTGCCAGGTGTTCAGGACGCGTGCCTTCAGTATCACTTCAAATAAAGCCAGAAAACATAATTGATATTCACTAGTCACAGGTGTGCTCACAGCCAAGTGTCGTAAAGTATGAGAATTATTTCGTTATTTCCTGCGAAATGAAAATGAGTGCCCCCTCCCCTCTTAGCCATCCCATTTCAGGTTCTGCCTATACTCTTAACTGGATTCTGAGGAGCAGGTCTCAAGTGTCAGACCATCTTCTTTTCCTATAACCTTCTCTTCTAAAAGTCTTCCTGCCTTCCTCCTTTCCATGTCATTTACCTTGTTTTCTTCTACCATAACTTAATTTTCCATAAACTTTTTATTTTTTATGTCACTGTAGTTTTCCTTTTTAAGTGTACTTCTTTCCGTACAAGCTCAACTTGTTTTCCATACTCAATTTCAAGCATTTCCTTTTAATATTTCTTCATGTATTTTAACTACTTTTTTTATAACCATTCTTATTTCCACATAATCTTCCTTCTTTTCACACGATCTTCCATCTTACTTTACCCACTCAGCATAATCTACAAACTGTTGGAAAGAACCACTCTCAAAAGGATTAGCCATAAAATATTGGGATCAGTTCCACTTGAACAGGTCAGCTTCTGACCAACAGAAGCCGCTCAGACCACGTTGTCTCTTTAACTATAAATAGTGAAGGTGGATTTATAGGCAAATGAAACTATATGTGATATTTTTAGATTTAACTGCAACAAATAACACTGTATGGAGACAAGGATTAATACGTAAGTTCCTCCGTATCAGTCCCTATTTTGTCAGTGCAAGACTGCTAGAAAACATGCTTACCAAAAAAACATTTCAAGTGATTATTAGGAATAAATAGTGCAAACAAATGAAGCTGAATAATGGTTTTCCTCAAGGCTCCTTTTTAGCTCCTCTGCTCTTTATCATATATACAACAGTATCTCTAAAATTTGGATATGCCGACGATTGCGTACTAGCTACACAACACAACGAAATTAGGAAAATGAAGGATGTTCTAATAAAAGATTTTATTGTAATGGGTAACTATTTTCCTAAATGGAGGTTCAACTAAGATGGAGGTTTCATTCTTTCAACTGAACAATAAACTTAAAACATGGAACTTGAATTTGAACAATGTCCCCTTAACTTACAATAAAACTCCTAAGTACCTAGGAGTTATTTTAGTCAGAACACTAAAGTTACATGACAAAGACAGCTGCAAAATCCCATGCAAGGAATAACATCGTAGAGCAGCTATGTGGAACCACATGGAGCCTCTTCGGCATCTACGCTACAAACAACAGTTTGTTTATTCATTATCAGAATATGTCATCTCCATATCAAGAAAATACACAACGAATTAAATGACACAACACGCACGATTCTGGTATTATTAAGGGCACTTCCACCTTCTGGTAACCAGTTCTCAGTCGTATACCTCCACCACAACTGCAAAGGCAACAAGCACTTGTTAGAGAATTTAGAAAAATTCAAAACAATTAAGAACTTGCTTTTTATTCGTGCTGTCCCTACATAAATATTAAATGATTCCGCTATAGAAAAACACCACTTGCGAAAACTATATACTTAAAAAATAAAAACTCCGATATTGTGCAACACTGAAAAAAAGCCTGGGAAGATAACGTAACTGCGAGTACCAAGAAATTCCGACGTATCTCTGGAAAATCCACTGGCCTTGAACTCCCAAGAAAACTTTGGGGAACTCGAAATCGAAGTGGCACTAACCACGGAAAAAGTATAGACTCGTCATGTATATGGAAACTAAACACATCTCCGCAATGCGACTGCGAAGCAGAATGGCAGACAGTCCAGTATATAATGCAGAAATCTTCCCGAAGAGGCTACACGGGGTTTTTTGCTGACTTCCCGAATACTATAGACAGTTCAGTTCACTATATTTATAACCGAGATGTTTCCTTATGAATGTTTACGTTCACTATTGTGATTTGCAATAAATCCATGTGATAAATGCTTATTAATTGACTTCCTTTCCTTCTAAGATTCTTTTGTTCCAGAATTCTTTCTTTCTTTATGCGCTTCCGTATTTTCTTATTTTATTTTGACCTTTCCATTCTCCCTCTACTGCTTTTTCTCCCTTCAAGCATAGCTCCTTTCCGTTTAATCTTCCTTCTAAACTTCTTTGGTTCTAATGGCTCTGAGCACTATGGGACTTAACATCTGAGGTCATCAGTCCCCTAAAACTTAGAACTACTTAAACCTAACTAATCTAAGGACATGCCCGAGGAAGGATTCGAACCTGCGACCGTAGCGGTCGCGCGGTTCCAGACTGAAGCGCCTAGAACCGCTCGGCCACATTGGCCCGCATAAACGTCTTTCTTTGCTCTCTTCCTTCCTTTCTTCGTTCCTTCTTTCGTTCATTCTTTCACGCTTGTTAAAATATTCCGACTATTATACTATTACTGAAAATAGCGAACCAGGGTGGTGCATTGGACCTTCGGAAAAAGCTGCAACCCCCTTAAAGATGTCCTCTGTGGGGACGAAACAAAAAATCATTCGACCATGGCAAACAGCACGGAATATTTTAATAAGTGTGACATTACCAGCCGTAAAAGCTTACATTTTACAATTCCTTTCTTTCTCGTTTCCTTCAGTCCTTCATTTTCCTTTCTTCCTTCTACCCTCTCTCCTTTCTTCCTTCCTCTTCATTTTTCTTCCCTCTAATACATAATAAATTACAGTTAACTGCATGTCCATTGCCTTTTCACTTTAGTGACCGTCTTGACGACAAACGCGAAAAACAGTGACAGAACTAAAGAAAATCCTTGACGCTAACGCAAAATCGTCTGTCGTAATGTGATTGTGATAATGTTATTTGCCACGAGACGAGAATAACGAACGTTGTGATAAGCGTCCACTCGGCATGTGTCATACAAGACGCCTCTTCAAGCGCCGGGCAGAGATAAGAAGCTACGTAAGAGCAGGCTTATTGCTTAATGTGCTGGCTGGCGCGTTGCGTCACCCTTCTGTGTATGTACAGGTGACGCGCGTCACACGTTCCAGTCTCACGTAAACAGTGTACTGTACTGCATAAATACGGTCTCTGCTGCATACATTCTCCTGTGCGTCGCGCAACGTCGGCACTATAAATTACCGTTTGCCAAGTGTCCGAAGCAACACTTTACTTACCCTGGTGCTGCCGTGTTACTTAATACTACTCGACAGTCTACAAATAAGCGCCATGATAACATCGTACTTAGTACTTAGCTATAGTAGCATGCCACGTAACGTATTTCAGAAATATTTGAAGAACTGTGACAGCCGACAGCGTTTTCTGTGTTCACATCTGCAATTACATTTCAATAGTTTCTGGTATTTCAGGGCAAAGCTAATAGTCATGGAATGCAAGTTGCGGAAGAAGGAAGAAAAATTTTTTTCTTAAGTATAATGTTCCTGGCCTAAAATATAAAGATGAATGGTGTTCTCACACTTAGTATTTGAAACAATAACGTGATAAAATAGTACACCGAAGCGCCAAAGAAACTGATATTGGCATGCGTATTCAAATGCAGAGATATGTAAACGAGCAGAATAAGGCGCTGCGGTCGGCAATGCCTATATAAGACAAAAAGTGTCTGGCGGAGTTGTTAGATCGGTTACTGCTATTACAATGGCAGGTTATCAATATTTAAGTGAGTTTGAACGTGGTATTATAGTCGGTGCACTAGCGATGGGACACAGCATCTCCGAGGTAGCGATGAAGTGAGGATTTTCCCGTACAACCATTTCACGAGTGTACCGTGAATATCAGGAATCTGACGAAACATCAAATCTTCGACATCGCTGCGGCCGGAAAAAGATCCTGCAAGAACGAGACCAACGACGACTGAGAAGAGTCTTTCAGCGTGACAGAAGTGCAACCCTTCCGTAAACTGCTGCAAATTTCAATGCTGGGCCACCAACAAGTGTCAGCGTGCGAACCTTTCAACGAAACATCATCGACATGGGCTTTCGGAGCCCAAGTCCCACTCGTATACCCTTGATGACACCACGACACAAAGCTTTACGCCTCGCCTGGGCCAGTCAACACCGACATTGGACTACTGATGACCGGAAACTTGTTGCCTGGTCTGAAGCGTCTCAAATTGTATCGAGCGATGGACGTGTACGAGTATGGAAACAACTTCATGAATCCATGGACCCAGCACGTCAGCAGGGGACTGTTCAAGCTGGTGGAGGCTCTGTAATGGTGTCGGGCGTTTACAGTAGAAGTGAATCGGGACCCCTGATACGTCTAGATACGACTCTGACTGGTGACACGTACGGAAGCAACCTGTCTCATCACATGCATCCGTTCAAGTCCATTGTGCTTTCCGACGGACTGGGGCAAGTCCAGCCAGGACCACAAGTCCAGAATTGCTACAGAGTGGCTCCAGGAACGCTCTTCTGAGTTTAAACATTTCCGCTGGCACCGATCTCCGCAGACGTGAACATTACTGAGCTTATCTGGGATGCCCTGTAACGCGCTGTTCCGAAGAGATCTCCAGCCCCTAGTGCTCTTGCGGATTTATGGACAACCCTGCAGGATTCATGGTGTCAGTTCCCTCCACCACTACTTCATACAATAGTCGAGTCCATGCCCCGTCGCGTTAAGGCACTTCTGCGTGCTCGCGGGGATCCTACACGATATTTGGCAGGTGTACCAGTTTCTTTGGCTCCTCAGTGTACATTACAAACTTAGAAAATAATTTAAATCGATGTAACAAGTATGGCGACGGGTGGCATCAGCACATGGTTTACGGAAAACAAATCATCGCTAAACTGCATCACAATGCATACAGCTTTTGAGAATAAAGCAACATTTAAATACAATAAGATGCCCACATCATCAACAAACATCAACATTTTGAGTTTCTAGGGCTGAAAAAACATGGAAAGATTTTCTGAAAGTATGCAATACCATATCCAAAAACGGAATTGTGATATCTTCATCGGAATCATCTCTACTTACATCGAGTGGATTCACATTTTGATGAATGTTGTGCATTCAAAGAACTGAGGTGCATATCCCACAAAAGGATGATTGGAGCTACCTCTGATTTTGGTGGTGAACTTCGTGTTGCCAGATGATCATGATTCTTGAAATGCCAACCCGTCTAACCTGATAAAAACTCTCCTAGTGTGGTTTCTAGTTAAATACAGACTCCTTCGAAACGAGTTGTATCGCTCAATTTGTGATCATTAGACAATGCGATTATTTGGGTAACACATCTTTAATCATTGTACACAAAAGAACCTTTATAAGCATTTACAACGACAAACCTCTCGTTGCTTGTGAAAATCATATATCCACTGACGTTTTCAAAGTCAAAGCCTGGCGAAAACATGAAACGAAAATACACTCCTGGAAATGGAAAAAAGAACACATTGACACCGGTGTGTCAGACCCACCATACTTGCTCCGGACACTGCGAGAGGGCTGTACAAGCAATGATCACACGCACGGCATAGCGGACACACCAGGAACCGCGGTGTTGGCCGTCGAATGGCGCTAGCTGCGCAGCATTTGTGCACCGCCGCCGTCAGTGTCAGCCAGTTTGCCGTGGCATACGGAGCTCCATCGCAGTCTTTAACACTGGTAGCATGCCGCGACAGCGTGGACGTGAACCGTATGTGCAGTTGACGGACTTTGAGCGAGGGCGTATAGTGGGCATGCGGGAGGCCGGGTGGACGTACCGCCAAATTGCTCAACATGTGGGGCGTGAGGTCTCCATAGTACATCGATGTTGTCGCCAGTGGTCGGCGGAAGGTGCACGTGCCCGTCGACCTGGGACCGGACCGCAGCGACACACGGATGCACGCCAAGACCGTAGGATCCTACGCAGTGCCGTAGGGGACCGCACCGCCACTTCCCAGCAAATTAGGGACACTGTTGCTCCTGGGGTATCGGCGAGGACCATTCGCAACCGTCTCCATGAAGCTGGGCTACGGTCCCGCACACCGTTAGGCCGTCTTCCGCTCACACCCCAACATCGTGCAGCCCGCCTCCAGTGGTGTCGCGACAGGCGTGAATGGAGGGACGAATGGAGACGTGTCGTCTTCAGCGATGAGAGTCGCTTCTGCCTTGGTGCCAATGATGGTCGTATGCGTGTTTGGCGCCGTGGAGGTGAGCGCCACAATCAGGACTGCATACGACTGAGGCACACAGGGCCAACACCCGGCATCATGGTGTGGGGAGCGATCTCCTGCACTGGCCGTACACCACTGGTGATCGTCGAGGGGACACTGAATAGTGCACGGTACATCCAAACCGTCATCGAACCCATCGTTCTACCATTCCTAGACCGGCAAGGGAACTTGCTGTTCCAACAGGACAATGCACGTCCGCATGTATCCCGTGCCACCCAACGTGCTCTAGAAGGTGTAAGTCAACTACCCTGGCCAGCAAGATCTCCGGATGTGTCCCCCATTGAGCATGTTTGGGACTGGATGAAGCGTCGTCTCACGCGGTCTGCACGTCCAGCACGAACGCTGGTCCAACTGAGGCGCCAGGTGGAAATGGCATGGCAAGCCGTTCCACAGGACTACATCCAGCATCTCTACGATCGTCTCCATGGGAGAATAGCAGCCTGCATTGCTGCGAAAGGTGGATATACACTGTACTAGTGCCGACATTGTGCATGCTCTGTTGCCTGTGTCTATGTGCCTGTGGTTCTGTCAGTGTGATCATGTGATGTATCTGACCCCAGGAATGTGTCAATAAAGTTTCCCCTTCCTGGGACAATGAATTCACGGTGTTCTTATTTCAATTTCCAGGAGTGTATGAAACGTGCATCCTGCAATGTACTTGAATATATTAGCACTGTGCCTGGTCAGGAGGCTACAGTTTTCCCCTAAAAATGTGTCTAATTTCATATTCCACTGAAAATATAGTAATCTTCGTACGGCAAATACAGTTCAGACACTGTCTATAAAAAAAGTTCCGAGACTGATTTTAAACCTGGTGTGTAAGCGATATCAGCGTTCAGTCTGCCCTGTCCTCGCTCGTGACACTGTATGAACACATAATCATTATGGGCGACACAAACATCGACTTACAGTTAAAATCTCCCTCTGCAGAAAAACTTAGGAGACTGTTCCACTCCAATGATATGAGTTTAACACCGCTGGACCCAACTCATCACACGCCACACAGCCATACACTCATAGATATAATAGCAACAAAGCGACCAGATAAAATAATTCGCGCCAATCAGACATCCGCTCCAGGACTCTCTGCTCATGACGTGATTTTCTTAAATTACTCAGTACATACTACCAAAGAAAAATCTCACCTGGTAACCTACAGAAACCTAAAAAATGTTAACCATGACGCTCTTCAAAAGGATTGCTCAGACATCCCTTGGCATGATATAAGCAATGAACCGACTTTAGACGGAAAAATTCGGGAATTATGTCGCAAAATTATTGCACTGTATGATAAACATGCTCCTCAACGCACTGTCAAGGTAAAGAGAGCTCCCGCTCCGTGGCTCACCACTGCATTACGCCAGTTAATGAATGAACGTGATGCTGCACATAGGGCCTTCAAGCGTAACCCAACTCCCGAGGCGTACGAAGCTTATAGGAAACTCCGAAATAGAACCAAGCAAAGCGTGAGGAATGCCAAAATCAGACATGCCCGCTCTGTCGTATGCGGCATATCAAAACCTGCTGCACTGTGGAAAAAGCTGCGCAGTTTCGATATAGGGAAGCGAAGATCTGACGCTGTTTATCAAGCGTCTGCAGAAGAATTAAACGATTTCTTCTCAACAGCCGTAAACTGCCACGCAGCGACAAATTACCAGCCCCAAGATATCAATCTCTCGAGAGACAAGTTTTTCCTAAAACATGTCACTACCGGCACAGTACACAAGGCAATTATGAGAATCTCTTCCGAGGCAGTAGGAAATGATGGAGTGAGCATTGGCATGATTAAGAACGTCGTAAACACTATTACTCCAGTTATCACAGACATCTTCAACCTGTCTCTTGTCAGTAGTACATATCCTACTGAGTGGAAGCAAAGCTTAATTCAACCTATACCCAAGACTGACAACCCTAAGTCGCCAGGTGACTACAGGCCGATCAGCATACTTCCTGCAATATCTAAAGCCCTAGAACACATCGTCCATGAACAGCTGACGGATTACCTCAAGACTCATAACATCCACGACAAATATCAGTCAGGCTTTCGAAAGCACCATAGTACAGCAACTGCATTAATCAAAGTAACTGATGACATTAAACATGCTATGGACAGACGTGAAGCTACCATCCTAACACTGCTTGACTTTAGCAAGGCTTTTGATACAGTTGACTTTGATATATTACTAATTAAAATGAAGCAGCTGAATTTCTCAAACAGCGCAATACACTGGTTCGACAGCTACCTCAAAAACAGAAGTCAACAAGTCATTTGTGGGTCGGAAAAGTCATCATGGAAAAACGTGCGCTCTGGAGTTCCCCAAGGCTCCGTCCTTGGTCCATTACTCTTCTCACTGTACATTAATGATATTTCTCCAGTGATTCACTCCTGCAACCATCTATATGCCGACGACATCCAACTGTACATAAGTGCAAGCCCCAAGAACATTGCTGACGCAGTAGCGAGTATGAACGCAGATCTTTGCTCTGTTTCTCGATGGGCACAGAACCTAGGTCTGAAACTAAACCCCAAGAAATCCCAGGTCATACTTATATCTCATCCAAAGTTAATCAGTCGGTACTTTCGCGAAACAGTCCCTCAAATACTCCTCAATGGTATCCAACTACCATACCAAAAAACAGTAAAAGACCTTGGAATAATCTTGGATGAACACCTAAACTGGGAAGAACAAACAGTCACAGCTTGCCGGAAATCGCTCTCCTCCCTACATGCAATTCAAAAATTTAGAAAAATATTTCCAACCCATGTTAAACAAAAATTAGTCCAAACACTAGTCTTGCCTAATCTTTACTACTGTAAATCCATGGCACAAATAATGAAAATTCGAGATGCCTCGAGCTAGTGATGAATGCTTGTGTTAGATACGTATGCAACATACGGTTGTATGATCATATCAGTCCTTCATACTCCCAGCTAGGTTGGATACGCCCACATAAGGCACGCGATCTCCACACGATGTGCTTACTTCATCGATTTCTTAGCCACTGGTGCCCCCAATACTTATCTTCTCACATTAAACACCTATCATCATTCCACAACCGCAATACCAGATCGGATACGTCTAGCATCTTGGCTGTACCTTTACATAACACAAAATCTTTCTCCGTGTCATTCTCCATCTCAGCCATACGACTATGGAACGCGCTCCCCTGTGATTTGCGTCTTATCCAAAACCACTCAACATTCAAGAGGGAACTTAAGACTTACATATTAGGGACGGTATAGCCACCATTGTTGTGCCCCCCCTCATCTTTTTCTTTCTCCTCTCCATCATAGCTTCGAATTTTACCATTCTATTTCTCTTCCTCTAACCTATCTACCTCTTCTATATCTCTTTCACCCCATTCCATCGTCTTATGTCTCTGCTTGATGAGAATAACTCACAAGCTGCAAGAATATAACGAGAAAATTCCCAACTAGCAATAGGACTGACACTCATAAAAGAAAAATATGTTTACTTTCATATACATAGACATTATTATTATTATTATTATTATTATCATTATTATTATTTTTATTATTCTTGATTGTTATAATTATTTTTTGATTGTTATAATTATCATTGTACTACTTTTATAATCTCTATTTTTTTTCTTTAACATTAATACTGTATAACATGTTATATGTCCTAAGTTTCTGTAGACACTGAAATTTGTTGAATCTGAGTATGCCTGGTTAGGTGTAAGAGAGGGCCTGAAGGCCCTAATCTTGCCAGGTAAAATAAATGCATAAATAAATAAATTACGGTGGCAGCTTGAACTAAGAACTGTAAACAACAGATGTGCTTTCGAACAATCAGTTGCGAGCAGGCAGTGTTAGCAGAAGACGTGCAATTGTAGCGTGTCAGCGCCGTTGTCCATAAACCAATCGTTTAAGACATTCGCAGGTGTTTTGGAGGCAAGAAATGTTGGTGCAAAGTTCGACTCGAACACAAAAAAAAAAAAAAAAATGTGTTTGGACGCCAGCTGCGACTTGATTGAAATGGTAAACGTGGATGATTCTGTTCTTGGAAAAAATCATCACTGATGACTTCCCCCTCCTGGAAACTTGGACACAGACTTTTTATTCATTCTCATGCATAGCTAGAAATGATCATCTGTGATTGAACGATACCGTAGATGTAGTTTGCCGAGTGCGGCGGGAAATATTGTGGCTTTAGCGAGATTATATGACTTCGTTTTCTTTGGTTGTTAGGCTGGTCAAGGGGAACAATGCCTTTTCGTTTGCGCGGCGGTGGTTTCTGCGTGGTCCTGCAGTCACGGCGAATGTGAAGATTTACAGAATATTCCAAAAATAGTCCCCTTAAATCCTCCACCACTTCAGCCCGTAGCCCTTCTCGAGCTGCGGAAAAAAGGACCATTCCAACAAGTGGCCTGCAAATTCCGCACCTGTTCCCAGCACAAAATAGGCATATCTCAATAAACCCATTACCATGTTGTGACTCGAAGTTTTGTAAGCAAACAAAGTGCTACAGGTTGAATCAAAGCTTAGTAAGTATTATCAAAGTTTGTATCCCTTTATTTACTTTGAGCCGGCCGCGGTGGTCGAGCGGTTCTAGGCGCTTCAGACCGGAACCGCGCGGCTGCTACGGTCGCAGATTCGAATCCTACCTCGGCCATGGATGTGTGTGACGTCCTTAGGTTAGTTAGGTTTAAGTAGTTCTACGTTCTAGGGGACTGATGACCTCAGATGTTAAGTCCCATAGTGCTCAGAGCCATTTGAACCATCTACTTTGAAGAGTGTTAATCAGCGACATTCGTGCTGGTTGCTTTGGTAAATAACCAATGGGGTTTTCTTATGTTTTCAGACTGTTTTTCTGATTCCGATTCTTAATTTTTAGGGTCATATGAACATTGTCGATATAAGAACAAAACCGTCTTTTGTGGATATTTCTAGCTGCATTTTCTAACTTGGTGAATGCACTGGGTTTAATCATACCGGGGATGTAATTCCGTATTGCTAAATCGAAAAGGTGGAATTTGCAGGGTAGTCAGAAACAATCTGAACAGCTTGTAAGGGTGTCGCAGAGTAGTTTGTGCCGGAGAAATTACTGTTAGCAAAAAATTTTAAACATTACGCCGTTTCCGAGTTAATTAGCATTGAAGGTGTCTATCGGGACGTTGCGCGCGCAAATCCAAGCGATCCACGAGAGACAGTGTCGCTAAATGTGACCTTTGTTTGGTTTCCTAAAACCGAATAAGAGCGCGATACAAAAATTGGACATGAGACGGTAGTAAGGTTCGAACCCGAGCCAAAGGCTGAGCAGTCTCGTGCGCTATCGTTTGCGATTTGAGAACGGTTAATAAAAAAAAAAAAAAAAAAAATTCTCAAATCGCTCTGAGCACTATGGGACTTAACTTCTGAGGTCATCAGTCCTCTAGAACTTAGTTAGAACTACTTAAACCTAACTAACCTAAGGACATCACACACACCCATGCCCGAGGCAGGATTCGAACCTGCGACCGTAGCGATCGCGCGGTTCCAGATGCGATTTGAGAACAACTGGCACCAATTGTATTTGGCGGGCCGTTTCAATTTGCGCGCGCAGCTAGAAAACAGTGCAACGTATCTGTTTCTTTTTCTTATCAGTTATTTCTCAGTACAATCATTCCTGGAATACCCTTACAAGCTTTTCAGAGTGTTTCTAACCACCCAGCATATTTGTATTGATAGTACATAAAGACTGCATATAGAGTATTAGTGACGTTTGCTTACCTCTTAGCTATCAAAGTGATCTATCTCCAGAAAATATTAAGCTGAAACTATCAATCGTTTGACTTACAATACTTTAAATATACAGGCTGTCCCACTCAAACCTCCCTGATTTTAAAGACCTAGGGAAAAAAAACCACAGTAGATACGACAATGAAAAATGCACCACGTTGTAGAGTGAAATTAGAATTATATTAATGCCTTCTGCTGCTAATGGGCGTCGATATATGTCAACGGGGACAGGTGAAAATGTGTGGCCCGACCGGGACTTGAACCCGGAATCTCCTGCTTACATGGCAGACGCTCTATCCATCTGAGCGACCGAGTGCACAGAGGATAGCGCGACTGCAGGGACTATCTCTCGCAGGCCTCCCTCGAGACATACATTCTCACCTTGTATGTCCACACACTACATTCGTAGTGTCCCACTCCAACACACTCATTACTCGTGGAAGACATTCTTACCAAGTCCCGGAAGAGTTCGGTGAATATGTGTGCATCCGCACAGAAGAAAAAGGTCATGGCCGGTGTTGCCAGAACTATATACTTATATGGATATGGTGTCTGTTCTTTCGGACATGTCAGTTTGAAAATGTATCGTGTCCCAGGAACCACATTTAACAAAAAGTACCTCACAGGCGACTACTGAAGTCTATCCAGGAAGGGTTCAGACTCCATTATTGCCATTTTTGTTGTAACAGATTCGTTGAATTTAAGAACTACATTCGACACAGGGTGTCCCACTCAAACCTCCCTGATTTCAGGGACCCAGGAGAAAAACCACAGTAGACACGATAATGAGAAATGCACCACATTTTAGAGAATCTCAAAGAATTTATATTCACGCGTCAGAAGTGCCAAGTATCGTCGCCAGAGTGAAGCATGATCGCATGAAGTGCGCACAAGCAGTAGTGTGGTTTACAGAAACAAAACCGCCGATTACTGTGCAACGAAATTATCATCGTGGGTATGAATGTAATCCACCTGATGTGAAAACTATTAAGGAATGGTATAGATGTTTCTGGCAACAGGAAGTGTTCTGAAACATTCTGGTGGTGCACGTTACGGAGTTTCAGGATAGACAGTGAAGGACATCAGACAAACGTTTCTCAGAAGCCCACGTAAGACAATTCGTCAAACATCTAGCAACTTGATGTACCTCGATCAACATTGCAATATGTAGTTCACCAGCGTCTTCGTATGCGTGCTTACAAAGTGCAAATTCTGCAACATCTGACGCCAAACGACAAACCACGCCAACAACAATTTGCTGTGATATGCTGCAGCATACTGATATGGATGCCAGCTTCCTGGAAAGATGTTTAGTCTCGGATGAGGCAACCTTTCATCTATCAAGAAGGGTTGATAGGAATAATGTTCGGATTTGGAGTTCGCAAAATTCGCACGTTGTCATTGAACATGTTTGTGATAGCCCTAAACTAAACGTCTGGTGCGGGCTAATGCATGACATGATTGTTGGACCGTTCTTTTTTACGGAACAAACAGTGAATAGGTCAGTGTATCTGGACATATTGGAGGGTTTGTGTACCCTCAGATATAAGACTTGCAACCTACCATCGTTTTTCAACAACATGGAGCTCCGCCGCATTGGTCAACGGCTATTTGCAAGTTCCTGGATAGGAAATTTCACAATCGTTGGATCGGACCCATTGTCTGGCCACCACATTCACCCAGCATTACGCCACTTGATTTCTTCATGTGAGAATTCGTGAACGACCGTGTGTATGCGATCAAAGTGGACGATATTCCTACATTGCGACATCGTATCACTAATGCAATTGCAGAGGAAATGTTACAAAGAACTTGGCTAGAAATTGAATATAGACTCGATATTCTTCATGCTACAAATGGTTTACATGTAGAGGCATATGGATTATAAATAAATAAATTCTTTAAGATGCTCTACAATGTGGTGCATTTTTCACTGTCGTATCTACTTTTTTTTCCCTAGGCCTTTGAAATCAGGGAGGTTTGGGTGGGGCACCCTGTATTTTGTTGTAATGCCTTGATGCATAAGGTTTTCCTTATGCCTCCCTTGTAACCCACGAATTGTGATCGTTAATGTTTGAAGCTAGTGAGTGAAAATACTGAGATGAATAGTCCATATTTAAAGGAAAAGTTTTTTCTAATTTAAAGCGTTCACTGTAGTAAGTAACAGCAGACTTTCCTCTTGTGCATCTGTAGTTTGACTAATCATTTTTACGCAAATTTATGTTCGTATTTCGATGAATAACATTACAATACACATATGGTGCTCACGTAGATTCTAAGCTCCTTGGTCAGGACTGCGAATAACAGCAGCAACTGGGGGTGAGGGGGGGGGGGGGGGGCGGAATTCGTGAAGTCGGGAATTTTTGTACAATGCTATGGGGTGAGTGTAATGAACAACCGGGGGAGGGGAGGGGACGTTTATGTGTAACTTTTTTTTTTTTAGCTATTCTTGAATATCTCGAAAACCCCAGTTACTAGTGAAAATGTTTCGCACTACGAAAAATGTCTTATTCATTTTTTATTTAGGACTGATAGTTTCCGCACTGCAAGGAATCTAAAAACAGCTGATTATTAAAAGCAGTGTTTTAATGGTATAAAATTAATATTTATTGTTTAAAAGAGATGGGTTAAGAACAACTCTCAAATGCGTGTACTACATGCAATAGAACAGTATTAAGGGATAAATTGTGTTCTGGGGGTGTAACGGGGTGGAAAGATGGGGCGGAGGTTTAAAGTGTGAGGGAAAGCAGTCGCCATATTATGGTCATGCACATCTCTTCTTGATAGATTTGAAAACGAAGGGCGAGCAGGCAGTTCCACGTTCTCTCTACTGCACTACGTCGCAAACATCAACTGATGGGTTTTTCACATACCCAACCCTTCCACAGCTCACCGTATGAAACGCTTGCGACATGGCGCACAGACAATCGCGGAAAAAAGAAAGGGGTGGGGGGGTTATTTTCCACAAAGTGTGTTAATGCTACACTGAATACATATATTAGAGGTTAATAACACAAACGTAAGAAAACGAGAAGGTTCTGTGCAGAATCGGAGAGGAAAGGATAAATGGAAAACACTGACAAGAAGAAGGGACAGGATGATAGGACATCTGTTAAGACATTTGGAATCCCTTCCACATACTAGAGGTAGTTGTAAAGGATACAAACTGTAGATGAAGACAGAGATTGGACTACATCCAGTAAATAATTGAGGACGTAGGTTGCAAGTGCTACTCTGAGATGAAGAGGTTGGCACAAGAGAGGAATTCGTGGTGAGCCGCATCAAACCAGTAAGAAGACTGATGACGCAGAAAAGCATATGGATAGATTTTAGATACTGCACACTGTTCTAGGTTGCTCCAGGATACCAAGCGAAATGGCGCAATGGTTAGAACACTGGACTCGCATTCGGAAGGACGACGGTTCAAACCCGCGTCTGGTCATCCTGATTTAGGTTTTCCGTGATTACTCTAAATCGCTTCAGACAAATGGCGAGACGGTTCCTTTGAAACGGGCCGACATCCTTGCCATCCTAATACGTAGAACAGTAATCGGCTGCAATTCATTGCTTGGCTCGTTTTGAAATATCTGGAGTTCTGTAACACGTAGGTGACCTACTACTGCTATACAGGGAACCAATTTAATTAAGCTTCTGGGCGTCTCCAGATGTTGGGAGAGCCCATGCTTGGGTGATACGCACGATACCTTCAAGATGCGAAAAGTGTTCCTGCCACTGACAGCGGAGACAATAAAATCGATATCGCCGAATATATACTGACAGCTTGTTGCAGTTGGAGCAGGCTCTTCGGTGTAGTAGACAGTTGACAGCTCTAGCTGTTGAGTTTTTTTAAACAATAGCTCATTTGATAATTGGAAATAAATACTCACTCAATAAACTGAACCCTTATTTAACAATATACATTAATTTAATACCATTAAAACATTATCGCTACAAGCTACAGTTTTTGAAATACTCAGTAGTCCCGCTCACCCACGCTAATACCTTACCGGTCAGGATTTTTAGTATGTTACTCACTACACTATCCCTTACCACTGTACAAAAATTTGTGACTACACGAATTTTTCCCCTATTTATCCTTCGTTGACTATAATCCGTTCATCATAAGAATAAACCTGATATAAACAAACACAAACGCAATGATTGATCAGAAGCCGTAGCACATGTACATTGGTGTTGTTGCGCTCTTGGAAGTAGGTCCGACTTACGTATTAGATATCTTAGACTAAGTTACGTAAAGTGAAACTTTAAGACATTCAGATGTATTAACAGCCGTGAACGTTTTTCTTAATCACGCATTAGCTACGTAGTTTTCATTTCAAAAATCGTGTACAGTCACAGCCTCTGCAGCGTTGTGCTCTGACTGTTGTTGTTAACGCGCAGGATGAAAATGGCTGAGGCTGCTTCCTGTTCCGTGGTGAAACACGCGTGTGGAACACGGTTAAAATGTGCCGAGAAATAAGCTGTTCTTAATGTTTTCATAAATTTACGTAGATAATCGGCTTTGAAGTTTTACCAGCGTTGCATATAATACAGTCGATACAAACAAAACCACATTGAGTGTCTAGTAGAGTCAGTAGCGTAATGGAATGTGAAACAGTTGCGGTTATTTGTGCGTGTGTTTAACTCTTTGCAGTACAATTTTTTTCTCGTTCAATGTGAAATACCTACATCTCGTAATTATAAAACTCATCATCATTTTTTATGAATAATGCACATATTCTTGTTTATAATTACATATTGGACGCGAAATTCCTGTTTTCATTTCAATTACAAATTCTTAATTATCGATGTTTTATGAAAGACAAATTAAGAAAACGTAACAATTTAATTTTTTAAGGCAAAAATTTTGACTGTCCACGGAGGTAGATAAGTATCGTAGAAACATGAAAAACAATCGTTTTCACAGCATCGGGCACATCATACAAAAGCTGCATTTTTACATTTGCTCCTGTGCCATTACAATATGAAACCAACAGAACATACTGGAGCCAACTACGGGATTTGACCAGAGAAGAAACATGACTGTTAAGCTGCCAGACGTACTGGAACTAACGCACACAGCTTTTTCACACGTCATTGCCGAACGCTGTCGGGGCATGGAACGGTTCGTCATAAAAGAAGAGAAAATGCT
The DNA here is from genome assembly GCF_023864345.2 of Schistocerca serialis cubense. Classification (NCBI taxonomy): domain Eukaryota; kingdom Metazoa; phylum Arthropoda; class Insecta; order Orthoptera; family Acrididae; genus Schistocerca; species Schistocerca serialis. The sequence continues at coordinate 244,117,835 of NC_064646.1, forward strand.
GCGCCTGGTTGGCTTCGTGGATTCTGTTGTTGATAGGCTCGTTGTCAACGTAGCAGGAGACGACTGACTGTAAGTAATACCTTCAGTGGTTTCAATATTCCGGTGAAATCCTTCAGTACTCTCTTACGTTACATACAGCTTATGCAGAAAAATTACTCTGTGGTTATGTCAGGAATTTCATCATTATTGGTTCTAATTACAATAGTACGTCAACTAAAAACGATAACGTGTTGTGGTTTTGTTCCAGTTGTTTGTGGGAGATTTGCAGTATATTATTTCATTCTGCTTAAAAATTAAATGACATTCAAAGCTGTATTGCTCCTCTTCTCGTCTCTTTTTACGTGTGAACTGCAAGCTAACTGAACCAGTTAACTGGCCAGTGCTGTCCAAGTCAAATGCGCCGGTAAAGCTGTTGTCCGTTGTTAAAGCTAAGTCGATGTGCGCGTAAAGCACAGCACAAAACTTGACAGTACTCGAGACTGCTTGGATGCAGTCCTACGTGAAACGGAAATCCAATGAGATTCCTGCAAACGCGGAAGAATACATAGTGCAATTTTGACATCAGGTTTATTCTTACGACGAACGGACTGATGGCTGACATATGATGGAAAACCGCACATCTTGAACGTTAATATACAGAATAAGTTGCATTTCTAAGACTCGCACAGTATAGGGAGATTCTAGATGCAGCTAATTTACTGTAACTAGCTTTATTCAGCTATGAAGATAAAGTGGAATCAATTAGTAACTACGTCGAATCGCCCGCCGTTAGACATCATACGATCCTAGAGCGAGGCAGCAAAGCCAACTGAAACGCAAAATTGTTGAGTACTTACACGACCGCTGTGCTTGAAAATCAGTAACGCAGCAGTAACAGTTCACTGGTACTAAAATTCCGTCAGAATTTTAAATAAGTTTTGAAGAACCAGTTACTTCTGGTCGAAACCAAAATCTTTATCATTGATACAGACGCGTGTGACGTTGGTAGCACTGTAGCCACACTGGGTAAGGTTAAAAGTGAATGTGAGTACACAGTTCATCGAAGTTGCGCTGTCAGAAGCAGGTGTTCATAAGAGAGGCGGAAGACGCCTGAACATGCGTGTGTTTACCGCATCGTTTAGCTGATTTTTACCAAACGTACAAAATGAAACAACAGTGAGTGAGTGAATATTTCCGTGTTCTTCGAATATACGATCACGTCATCGACCGCACTCATGGATAAATCAAAAATGAATTCACGGAACCCGTTTCTGCGTCCATGGATGGAAAATAATGGTGCAGCTGCCGCAGCTGCGGCTGGGAGCATGGGTTTGAAGGGAATCATTGCAGGTTAGCAGCTATTTACTGCACGATATTTGGAACGCTCACTTCAGTAGCAGTGGTGTGAATGAATAATAGCGTTCAGTGTTTATTACAAGCACAAGAGTGTGAAGCGGGGGGCGGGGACCTCTTTATAAAATTAGGCGTATTTTATACAATTCGCGTTTTTCAGGTAGTTGAAACTCTTTCTGAATGTTTTTAATTGGATTGTTTTTGCAGGTGGAATTACGGGTGGCATAGAAATCTGTATTACTTTTCCGACAGAGTACGTAAAAACCCAGTTACAGCTGGATGAGAAAGGTGCTACAAAACAGTATTCAGGAATATTTGACTGTGTTAAAAAGACTGTGCGGAGTCATGGTTTTTTCGGACTCTACCGTGGTCTCAGTGTGCTTCTTTATGGCTCCATTCCAAAATCTGCTGTACGGTGAGCAATATATGTTGTGAAGTATTACCGTGATCGAGCGTGTCATAGCAGTATCAATACAATAATTGGTCAGTAGTGTAATTGGTTTGCGTTTCTTCTCAATATTACAACTTTGTTAATAAATTGTTACTAGTATGATAATTGACTTTCATAGTAATACTTTTGTAATCTTACAGCTGTTACTGCTATTGACAGTGCTGTCACCCTATAGCAGTACTTATATGTTAATAAAAGGGCTGTATTTACACAACTTGTGTTCTGATGTAAATGTTGCTCAGTAATTCTGCTCTTGTAAATGTGAATTGTAACTTAACAAACTCTTTCCTTCTTAATTTGTTTAATTTTGAGATACTATTTATCATCTCCAAAATCCTTTTTTTAAAACTAAATTTTTATCTTTGTGAACTTGTTTCATTTGTGTGCTCTTACTGTCTTCTCAATGATATCATAACAGTATCTATAAACTGTCTTAAAATTATCATTCACAATTTGTTCTTTTCCTGATCAGTTTGTGTTTGCCAACGTATCTCATGTGAAGTAAAAGCTCTAAATCCTATTAAACTGAAACACGTTTTAACTTCATTATAATCTTCAATCAACCCATTTCTTAGATGAATTACAAATAGGGAATGTCATAACATATACTATTACATGTGTTGCAATGTTTCGTATGTTTGTCTCAGTACTTTCCAACAAACTGGTAACCTTACCACTGCAGCCTAAATTGCTAAGATCACTATGTTGATATTGGTAGATGCAAATTTCGTATAAAGTGTGCTATTAGAACCCCCTCCCCCCTCGCATAATATCTTGGTTGTGGTGACAGACTGGTCTGTAGCACTGCCCAAAGTCTAGGTTAAGTCGGAAGGTGACAGTTTAGTTGTGAGTTGGTGGTTATGGTAATTAACTGACAGGTAGCAAAGCCTAATGTTTACATCTGCAACATACTGAAAAATGCAAGGGGAGCCCAGTACATAAACTTTTACCAAAATTTCTTGCTACTTTTGTTCTAGGCAAGTCACTGATCATTACCTGTTGACAAAATGACTGACAAGAAATAAAATGTGTTCTAATAAAAATGTCATTGTAGTAATACTGATATTGTTTACCAAGCCTGTAGAAACAACGTCATTATAGCCACCCCTATCATGTGCTTAACAAAACCATGTAACTTAAAATCTCTCGTTTTTTCCCTACATTTCATTACTATTAAACACTTTATAACAAACAGGCCCAAAACCTTAACACTACTGGCAAAGCGGCTAATATTTTAAGATTTTAAGTTTATCTGTTCAACATTGTTAAGATGGTATGGAAGTGTTTGCTAAACATGGCTTTTAACAAAATAAGCTTTATATACAGGCTTCTTCCCTCTTGCTATTGTCTTTGTATTTCATTCACAGATAAATGCAGAAATGAACAAAAATAATAATAACAGTATATACCATGGTTTAATCTCAGTTGTTTATTTTTATTAAATTACAAAATAGATAAGTTCACAAATTTGTTTATTGTATTTCTTATTATATTTTAGAGCATTTTATTAGCAGACTATTTCTGTCTTACTTTTATAGCTATTATGAAGCTTCTCTCAGCATGTTAAATACAACCTAGTAATTAAACTGTAACTCATAGCATTATCAGTTGACCCAAAAATATCACATTTCTTGTCTTTCTTTTACTCACATTAAATACAGGTTTGGCACATTTGAATCTATTAAGAAGCGCATGGTTGACGCAGATGGAAATCTTTCTCCAAGCCGCAGACTTCTTTGTGGGCTCGGAGCTGGTGTAGGTGAGGCAGTTCTTGCTGTAACACCTATGGAAACTGTTAAGGTGAAATTCATCAATGATCAACGCTCTGCCAACCCAAAATTTCGAGGGTTTTTTCATGGAGTGGCAGTAATAGTCAGAGAACAAGGTAGGTACAACTTTGACACTGTTTTACACACTTTGACCCTCAATTGGTAAACAAATCTCAATTAAATTTTTGCTCCAAGCTTACTTTTACACATCACAGTATTTTTGTTGTCATGTAATCATGTTTCAGTCTCAGAATATAAGTGCATCTCAGTCTGCAATGTATTTGCTGCTACTTCAGTTGCTGATTTTGTCCAGTACATTTATAAGAATGTTATTTTATCCATGTTGGTTCTTGTCAAGCTCTGTGGCCTTTATTCAATTGAGGATTGTTGCGAGGGACTACAACCAGCCACGCATACTTTTGAGAAGCATTATTTAATTACCATAAATGGTTTTGGACCATTATGTCCATCTTCAGAGAGCCACACATGTTGCAGTACATTATCACATTTGCCAGTAGTATTCATCTGTTCCTGCACTACACAAAGACGACAAATAATGAGGCACTACGAAAACCTATGACATACTGCTGACGGTTCTGACACTGTGTTAAAGCAAGTGTTTCCATCTGGAGATGGACACAATGGAGCATAACCATCATGGTAATAAAATATAGCTCCTTAAAAGTGCATGAGGCTGGTTGTAATATCCCTCTGCAAACAAGTGTAAGAAGTTATTTCAACAGATCTTTCTTGAAATTTCTTTTGTATGGTAAGTTTAACAAGTGATGCGTTCAGTTACAACAGTAATAATTGCAAAAAGAAATATAATTGTTTGATTAATCTAGCACTTACTTGCTCACTTCCCCAACTGTAACTTAAAACACTTGCTTGCTAATTCAGTAATAATTTGTCAAGTATTAAAATGTTCCTTAAAGTCCATACCTTTGTCTGACAGAATTGTACACAAAACTCGACTGGGAAAGGAGGGCAGCGACACACATTAAGAGTTGATAGCCAACCTAAAAATAAACATTAATGTATGTCATGTTCCTTAAAGACATGGAAGACATGACATCAGCTCTTTTTATGAAGAGCTAAGGACTATATTTTGTCTATGAAGACCAACAATTTTTCTCCACCCATTTCTTTCCCCCCTCCTGAGTAGGCTTCTACAAGGGTAATTTGTGTATTGATTTCAGGTACAATTCCTGCTGATGTTTCTCTGTTTCCAACATTTTTTATGTTGTTGTTGAAAGAGAGATTATGTGGACACTATGACAGAGTGTAAACAAACAAGAACTTTGACTGGCCATAGGAAGAGGAGTGGTGTGAGGAACAAGCCCTGTGTCATTCCCACATGGTTGGAAGCCTATGTCCATATACTGGTGGTCAAAGGGATTGCTAACTCCTCCTTGTGTTGTAAGGGTTGCACTCAAACCCCGCCATGGATCAGGATTCGTATCTTCATTCATTTCGGGAAAAAAAGGCAGCACACAACACAAAGTATTTGGTGATGGCTACAGTACAGTTGTTTGCTGCGATAGGCAGTGTTTTGAATGTGGTAGTTCTGGCCTGACTTTTGCTGGTATCTTAAGCAACCATAGATAAAACCACCTCCCCCACCATTCAAATACTGCCACAGTGTAGTGTACACATAGTAATCTTACTTGATATAAACAAGCATTTTCATTGTAAGAAGATGGCATAAATAATATGACAGGATTTATTGGATACAGTCTGTCAAGTTTTCCAAAGTGTAATCTTCACAGGTCATCAGCAAGTGCTACTTCTCTTCAGGGCTGCCACAAGTTTCCCCAAGTGAAATTCCCTGATTTACAGACAAGTTTTAACATTTTTCCCTAGCAGATTTATATCTCAATGGTAGGTAAAGACACAAATTCACAAAAATATGTAAGGACTTAAGTATTTCTAAATGTGTGAGCAAAAATCTTCAGTACTAACATCAAAATCTTTTGTAATGCACTGCTTTAGATGGAGAAAGCAAGCTTAATGGATGTATGTTTCATGAGACCACCGATGTTATTTTATTTCAATAAAACTGAACACATTTGGTGACAAAAATACACATTTTGTTGGAGTTGCAAGACATTTAAAAAAACATCACTGACTTTGGATGTAACCTCAGAAAGAATTAGGTTTCTTGAAAGACGTGTATATGGCACCGAAGAGTTGTGTAAACTGACACTGTAGGTGACTGCCAATAAAATGTTGGTTCTGCTATGTTCGTTATTGGTGGTTCTTACCCCTTTGTGTTATGTCTATTATTTTACATGTATTGTATGGTTTTTCATTCAAGAAATAAGTGAGTACATGGCTTACAAACTGCCACAATTTTCTCCTTCTTATTGTCCCATACTTTTTAATATATCAACTATTTCCAAAGTGCCAAAATGTACTAGAATAAATAAAATGTCTACAAAATGCCACACCATACTAGGTACTTGCGATGAGACAGTCGCAATTCCTGAAATCCATCACCCGTGTCCTCTGGCCTTCTGAGGAGCACCACAGTCCTGGGTCCAGTGATAAACCACGAAAATCTGTCGCATAACACCACACACTAACAGACCTCGCCTGAGGGCAGATCAGTGAGACTAGATCTGATGGGCAGTGCCCGGACATTAGTGGGAAATGATGGGCTCTTCAGATCAGCAGGTGTGATCCATTACAGATACCTGCAAAAATGGCCAGTGGTTTTGGCACATCATGGAAATCCACTCGTGTGGCCAGCTATTCTACTAATGAGGATAGGTAGCAACTCACTGTAAAGATGATCGCTGAGCCACAGACAGGCACATAGAAAAGACAATCACACTCATACAACTACACTCCTGGAAATGGAAAAAAGAACACATTGACACCGGTGTGTCAGACCCACCATACTTGCTCCGGACACTGCGAGAGGGCTGTACAAGCAATGATCACACGCACGGCACAGCGGACACACCAGGAACCGCGGTGTTGGCCGTCGAATGGCGCTAGCTGCGCAGCATTTGTGCACCGCCGCCGTCAGTGTCAGCCAGTTTGCCGTGGCATACGGAGCTCCATCGCAGTCTTTAACACTGGTAGCATGCCGCGACAGCGTGGACGTGAACCGTATGTGCAGTTGACGGACTTTGAGCGAGGGCGTATAGTGGGCATGCGGGAGGCCGGGTGGACGTACCGCCGAATTGCTCAACACGTGGGGCGTGAGGTCCCCACAGTACATCGATGTTGTCGCCAGTGGTCGGCGGAAGGTGCGCGTACCCGTCGACCTGGGACCGGACCGCAGCGACGCACGGATGCACGCCAAGACCGTAGGATCCTACGCAGTGCCGTAGGGGACCGCACCGCCACTTCCCAGCAAATTAGGGACACTGTTGCTCCTGGGGTATCGGCGAAGACCATTCGCAACCGTCTCCATGAAGCTGGGCTACGGTCCCGCACACCGTTAGGCCGTCTTCCGCTCATGCCCCAACATCGTGCAGCCCGCCTCCAGTGGTGTCACGACAGGCGAGAATGGAGGGACGAATGGAGACGTGTCGTCTTCAGCAATGAGAGTCGCTTCTGCCTTGGTGCCAATGATGGTCGTATGCATGTTTGGCGCGTGCAGGTGAGCGCCACAATCAGGACTGCATACGACCGAGGCACACAGGGCCAACACCCGGCATCATGGTGTGGGGAACGATCTCCTACACTGGCCGTACACCACTGGTGATCATCGAGGGGACACTGAATAGTGCACGGTACATCCAAACCGTCATCGAACCCATCATTCTACCATTCCTAGACCGGCAAGGGAACTTGCTGTTCCAACAGGACAATGCACGTCCGCATGTACCCCGTGCCACCCAACGTGCTCTAGAAGGTGTAAGTCAACTACCCTGGCCAGCAAGATCTCCGGATCTGTCCCCCATTGAGCATGTTTGGGACTGGATGAAGCGTCGTCTCACGCGGTCTGCACGTCCAGCACGAACGCTGGTCCAACTGAGGCGCCAGGTGGAAATGGCATGGCAAGCCGTTCCACAGGACTACTTCCAGCATCTCTACGATCGTCTCTATGGGAGAATAGCAGCCTGTATTGCTGCGAAAGGTGGATATACACTGTACTAGTGCCGACATTGTGCATGCTCTGTTGCCTGTGGTTCTGTCAGTGTGATCATGTGATGTATCTGACCCCAGGAATGTGTCAATAAAGTTTCCCCTTCCTGGGACAATGAATTCACGGTGTTCTTATTTCAATTTCCAGGAGTGTAAATTTTTGGCCATAGCCTTTGTCAAAAAATGACAGAGGCCCCCCCCCCCCCCCCCCCCCCCACACACACACACACACAAAACCGCCATCTCCGGCCACTGCGTCAACAGCCTCTGAGAATCAGATCCAAACAAACCACTCAAGTTACCGGTTTGGAGACGTTCTTAATAAACCAAAAGCTACTTCTCAGGACAATATGGACTCCCACAATTTCTTAATGACTATAGTAGATGGAAAAATTCATTTTCCGTACATTTCCTTTAAGATATTTCTACTAAACACATCACTGCATTCGGTGATTTGAATATACTTGCATAGAATTATTTAAAGCAGGCAATATAAATTGGGTGCTAATGAGTTAAGTTCTCTTAGCTGTAACAATAAAGCCTTTAAAAATATTAAACCACTCAGTTCACTTCGTACTATTTCAGGTTTTCGAGGAGTCTATCAGGGTGTAACAGCAACAATCATGAAGCAAGGCAGCAATCAGGCAATCCGCTTCTTTGTTATGGAAACTTTAAAAGACTGGTATCGAAAGGGTGATCCCAAACAGCCTGTTCCAAAACTACTCACAGGTCTATTTGGGGCAATAGCTGGTGCTGCCTCTGTCTTCGGAAACACACCTATTGATGTTGTCAAAACAAGAATGCAAGTAAGTAACGTTGTACTTCACAGTACTTGTAACAATGGGTTCAAGTTTTCATCATGTAGGTTTCTATAGTTTATGACATGAACAAATTTCTCAGGTACAAGTTATTTATTAAGACACATATCGTGTTGATCTTATTAGTCTAGTTACGCCAAAGATAACAACCTAAAAAGTACAAAACAGTTATGTAACAAAGGCTGGAGGTTGGAAATAAACATCTAATCTTACATTCATTATTCCAAACCTGGATGGAAATGGGAAAACGAGAGAAAGAAAAAATATGATTCAGTCTGAATACCCTCCCTTTCAATACGAGGGGCATTCAGTAAGTAATGTAACACTTTTTTTGTGAAAGAAGGTTGGTTTTATTCAGGGTTCCAACACACCTTAATATTCCCTACTCTTCTGGCTACAAAATCCTATTTTTCAACATAATCTCCATTCAATGTGACAGCCTCATGCCACCGTACTGGGAGGGCCTGTATGCCTGCTGGTCAACGTTGAAGTCAACATCTTGCTGGATCAACACTCTCTCCACGATCCACATACTGCATCCCGTGTGTGCATCCTTCATTGAGCCAAATTTGTTTGAAATTTTGTGCTGAAGTCATTTCTTCTATTTCCTGGGTGTTAGCACAGTACACTTCCTAGCTGATCACTGCACATTGAGGGAGGGCATCAAACAGAATAACTCCTTCTGAGTCCAGAAGACCATCACCATGACTTTACCAGCAGGGGTGTGGCTTTGAACATTTTCTTCAGAGGAGAAGTGGTGTGGTGCCTTTCCGTGGTTTGATATTGTGTTTCCAGTTCAAAGTGATGAACCTATGTTTCATATCCTGTCACAGTGTTCAACCAAAAAATTTCATGATCAACCGTGAAACCACACATGCAGTGCTGCCCGCCAATCATTCATTGCTTCTGTTAGGTGGCGATGAACTCAGTAGGTGCACACACCTTTTCCACAATGTCACACAACAAACTCCACATTTTTTCAAATGAGACAAAAATGGTTGCATTGCTTATTGAATGCACTTTATACTTACCTGACACTTAAAATAATGTCAAAGGTTTCTTACACAAGAAAGACATTTCTTATGTATTAGTATAATCAGTAGGTTGAGTAACAGTATGTTGAAACTGTTTGCCAACTGGGACTGATCAACATCTAATGTAAGCTGTCTTCTTCCATCTGAATAGTCCATATACACCTAACTGATAGATAAAGCTTTAATATGTTAATAACTCTGCTCTCTTTGTATAAATTACTGTTACATGAACTCGCTGCAGTCTTGTGCTCAGAAGGCATGAAATAAATGTGCAGGGAACGTCCTTTCTTAGTCTCTGTGAACGTCTTGGGCTGTGAACAGTCTAAGATGACTGAACATTCATAAGAGGGATAAGAAAAATATCGTCATTATATCCAGTTTTCAGTTAGGCTTCCTTATCTGTTTGAATTTCAAGTAGACTTCAACTTATCTTTCCAACTCTTCTTGGGGTATTCAACTTTAACCCCCTTGAAGTGTATATTTGTACATTAATTCAGGCATCTGTTCATCTTAATATAACGAATATTTTCTCAGATATGTCCTGGAGTTCAGGGCCGATTTCACTATTCTTGATCTGATATACTAGCTTATAACCAGCTAGTTGTCTTAGGAGTCTCATTTCTGCTGCTTCACTCGTCCTCTGTTGACTTATGGTTGAAGTCTAATTCTCTGACCAATACATTAGAACTGGTACTGCCATCACATTAGAAAATTTTAATAGTCTCTTTCTTAACCTTTTTGAGAAGAGTGCTATTTATCGTACCAACCAACTGTTGAAATTTTTGCACTTTATATTCTTGATCATTTAATGCAGTGTATGAGATAGCATAGTTATTTAAAAGTATGTGGTTTATCATCAATTATTTTTGCTCTTAAATGCTCCTAACCATGGAATGTCGTTAACTTAGTTTTATCTTTTAGATATTGTCATACCAAATTGCTATCTGTAATTTATCATGAGAGTCTGCCAAGATTATTTGATCATCAGCAAACAGAAATGTATTTATCACTGTATTATTAGGTTTATAGTAGTGCACTATTTTATTCTGCCATGTCTTTATGACACTGTGTATATATTAAATAATGGGTTCAATTTTAGTGTTCGATTCCACTTTTCAGCTTTGAGTGGTGACGTCATACCTAAGGCAGAGGTGCTACATAGAGGCAGTCTGTGAAAGAAACTCATCGTATTCGCAAAGAAATGAATGTAGCATATGATAAAGTTATGATCACAGTTCACGTGATTAATTACTTAACCACAGATTATATCAAAAAGAATTGAAGGCAACAAAAATAAATAAGAACAGAAAAGGAAAGCATACTCGTGTGAAATAAATTATTATTGTTATTTTATGCGAGTAAAAAAAGGACAGAGAACCTTTAAATCCATTACAGTATAGTGCATGATGAGGTCATTATATTGTAAAATAGTGTTGATTTTTGATAATGATTGAATCTCATAGGACTAGTACACAAGTAATGAATATTCACAAAAGTAGGGCCTAAGAAATATTGGAAACGGTAACTGTAACTAAGCTATATAGGTCACTTTTAGTTACTGACTCCAACCACTCCATGGTAAATTATTCAGTTTGTTTTTCCAGCAGGCATGTGCACTTTCTGCATTTAATCAGTAACTAGAATTGACCTATATAGGTAAACGGTAGTTACCAATTCCAACCATTCCACAGTTTATTATTTAGACCATTTTCACAATAAGTGTGTGCCCTTAAGTGTTACAGAATTTCTACATTTGGTATTATTCTCTTCACTACTGTGAAAAAGAGAAAAATTTATTGTCTGTACCTAAAATATTTGTTACTTTTTTCTAGTAGTTCTGAGATCAGTAAGAAATTTAGAAATCCTTCAAAAACCTAGTCTACAGATTTACTGCATGAAGTCTAAAATTATCAACCATTGTATAATTGGAATCAATAACTAGGACAGGCCATTTAGGTAGGTTAATTCTAGTTACCGATTGCAATCATTCAGTGTTTTGTTTGTTAGATCGTGCACTAAAATGTTGGCTAATAGGATTTCTGCACTTGTAATAGCTCGCTGAACTACTGCAAAAAAGTTACTAATACTGAAATAGGCAACTGAAATTTACCTGTACAGGTAAATTCTTCTTACCGATTTCAATTTTTGTTGATTCACCACAGTAGTTTCCGAGAGCAATTACAAATTTAAAAATGCTGTTATGTTTTAGTGCATACAACTCTTGCAAAAATAATTTGCATATGGATCATGCAGTGTTTGGAATCGGTAACTATAATTTACCTACACAGGCTAATTCTAGTTATCAGTTCCACTATTCATTACTTTTTGTGGATTTTTGTTAGTTGTGTACTGACTTTCCTTTTAGTATTTAGTGTGTCGGGTTCACATTTCATGCCTTTGTTTCATATTTGTTATACATTTCATTTTCCTGTTTTCTTTTACATTTTAGTTTCTCACCACCCAAAATCCCAACTTTCCTGTGCTACTCCCATTAGATTCAATAATTAATAGTAAAATTAAAATATTTTGTAATAGTATGACCTCAACATGTGCTTTACTATAATGCAATTTAAAGGTCTTCTGCACTTTTTGACTTTCATAAATTATGAGAATAATTCTTATCACATATGAAAATTTGATTTTTTATTATTGTTCTTATTTATTTACATTATCTTCAATTCGTTTCAATATACTTGTTGACGGAGTAAGTAACTGTGTGAAATGTGATAGTAATTTTATCGCATGCTACATTCATTTGTTTGCGAGTATGATCTGTTGCTTTCGTAGATTACTTATACGAGTATCTTTGTATTAGGTACGATGTCACCGCTAAAAGCAGAGTGGAATCGTACACTAGATAAAGGATACCCACCTTAATTCTTGGCTGGTGGTTCTCACAAATTGACTTCCTTTTTGTACTTCAATTTTGTTGTATGTATACGTACTCTGAATTATACTTACTGTACCATTCTTTTCTAAAATTTCTCATAATGTAACTTGACTTTATCAAAGGTTTTCACATAGTCAATAAAGGCTAGGTACAGGTGATGATTCCATGCAGAGTGTTTTTCAATTATTTGGAGACTGGAAATACACTCTATAAGCAAGGTCGTCCCATAAAAAAAACACTTTCTGTTCATCTGTAAGAAATGTTTATGACAGTATCTTCATTTGTTCTTAATCTCTCTCTCTCTCTCTCTCTCTCTCTCTCACACACACACACACACAGACAGACAGACAGACAGACAGACAGACAGACAGAGACAGAGAGAGAGAGAGAGAGAGAGAGAGAGAGAGAGAGAGAGACTAGTACACATGCCTAATATCGTATAGAGCCCTCATGAGCAAGCAGATGTGCCGTAACACGACATGACATGGACTCGACTAATGTCTGAAGTAGTGTTGGAGGGAACTGACACCATGAATCCTGCAGGGCTGTCCATAAATCTGTAAGAGTACCAGGTGGTGAAGATCTCTTCTGAACGGTACATTGCAAGGCATCCCAAATATGTTCAGTAATGTTCATGTCTGGGGAGTTTGGTGGCAGCAGAAGGATTTAAACTCAGAAGAGTGTTCCTGGATCCACTCTGTAGCAATTCTCGACATGTGAAGGGTGTTGCATTGTCTTGCTGGAATTGCCGAAGTCCATCAGATGCACAATGGACATGAATGGACAAGTGATCAAACAGGATGCTTACATACTTGTCACCTGTCAAGAGTCATTTCTAGATGTATAAGGGGTCCCATATCATTCCAACTGCACACCGTTACAGTGTGTCCACCAGCTTGAAGAGTCCCCTGCTGACATGCAGGGTCCATGGATTCATGATATTGTCTCTATACCTGTACACATCCATCCACTTGATACAATTTTAAACGAGACCCATAAGACCAGGCAACGTGTCTAATGTCAATGTTGACAGGCCCAGATGAGGCATAAAGCTTTCTGTCATGCCGTCATCAAGGGTACACAAGTGGGCCTTTGGCTCTGAAAATCCATATCAATGCTGTTTTGGTGAATGGTTCACAAAATGACACTTGCTGATGGCTCAGCATTGAAATCTGCAGCAATTTGCAGAAGGGTTGCGCTTCTGTCACATTGAACATTCAATCGTCATTGGTCCTGTTCTTGCAGGAGATTTGAGGTTTTAGTGGATTCCTGATATTCACGGTACATTTGTGAAATGGTCGTATGGGAAAATCCCCACTTCATCGCTACCCTGGAGATGCTGTGTCCCATCACTTGTGCACCGACTGCAACACCACTTTCAAACTCACTTAAATCTCAATAACCTGCCGCTGTAGCAGCAGTAACCAATCTAACAACAGTACCAGACAACTGTCTTAGAAAAATGTAATGAATTGAGGGAATTTTTTTTTGTCAGAATTTTCATAGAAATAACGAAAAGTGGGAAGTGGACATATACGGTATCGAACGGAATAGCATGATAATTTCTTCATGTACAGGTCTGCAGCCTCAATATATCATCTAAATGATGGAATCATTTTAATCGCCATAGGCTGTCAGTTTTATTCCTTTAACACACCATGTTTGTAAATTACAATATTGGCAAGTTTTAGCCTTAAGTCATTATCAAAACTTTGGTACTGGTAATTTGTGTGTCACATCTGAAATTGTTCTTTCTTCGTATATGGGGCAGACACACAGATATATGTTGAATGTTACAGATGCAGAACATGCGGCAACCAAAAAGCATACTATTTGATTGATGCATGTTTCCTGAAATTTGTAACAGTTATATGTATGTATGAGTGCAGAAAAAAAATAGTATGCTGCTAAATGAATGCCTACATGATGTGCAAGACCAATCTGTAACATTCGACATGTGTATGTGAGGGAATGTGTCTGTCCCCACATAACACGGAACATTTATATCATAGATTTGATAATGGCCTAGGGCCAAAACTGGCTAGTAATGAAAATTATATGCAAGGTGCATTAAAGGAATAAACCTGACTTGGTACCATCATTTATAACATGGTGAGGCTTAGTTTTCAAAATAAATTAATAATAATTGTTATCATGGTATTCTGTTGTTATCATTATTTTACTTTAAAGAAATCAGGGTAATTAAGAAAAACTTAAGTAAAAAGCTTAACTACAGATTTGAGGGAAAACTGAAATATTTCACAAACAGCTGCTGATACCTATGTAAATAAAGTGTCAAAAAGTTCATCTCTTTTAGGCCTATTGTTGTGCACATGAAAATTTGTATTGGTGAGATATTTAAGTGTCAAAGTGGCTTCCTTGCAACCAAGTACTACATTTAGAACATTTCCGAAACATAAGATGCTAGGAAGGCAATTTTATAAACATCTCTATGGTAACACCTCAATGAGGCCTCAACTCCAGAGATGACTACTGTTTTTCCTGCAGCCATTAGCACTTAAGAGTTGAGCTGGCAACAGCACTGCTGGCTGTCGGTGATCTTCTTATGCCTTCTCAACGATAGTGTGTCAATGACGCTGGGTACAAGTGGAAAATCTTCCAACAACACTGAAGGAAGAGAAGCATGTAAGGAGGATCCAGAATGGAAAAGGGAGAAAATTCTTTGTAGGAATTGACACTACTGACGAAGTCTTTTCATGTTTGCGGTCACCGAATGTTTCCACATTTTTTTTTTTTTTATGATGTGCAGATAATAAAATGATTCATAAGCTGTTGGTAGATAACCAGATGATGATGGAAAATTATGCAAAAGATGCATCTGTTTCTTTTTGGATGATACTGAAGAAGACTGACTATTTTATGATTGCAAATATTGTCGTCAAAGAGTAGGCATGTTTGAGAGGCCCTCCACTGTTTGACGTAGAGCAGCACCTTAGAATGGAAGAACTTCCTACAACTATAATTGAACTGCTCTTTGACAGTGACAATGAAGGGTGACTTTTCAAGAGCTTTTGCCGATGAAAGAAAGTACACAATTTCAAAGCACTGAAAAGTGTGTAATATGTTTTATTTCTTACTTTTATCTAAATGATTTCACAAAACACTTGACCATTTCATATTCAAATATTCCTTTGTTTAACAGTGGGATAGCAACTACAGTTTGCCAACCTTATTCATTCATTCAGCTGTCAGTGTGCATTTTTCTTGTGTTTCCATTAGTTTAATATTAATACAGCAAATGGGCAAGTAACATTACACCAGGTACCTGGACTGTATGCTGACGCAGGAGAGTTAAAGTCAGTTTTGTGCTAAATTTTTCACAATGACATGTTGAACAGGACATGGATTACTGAATTAAAAAAGGATGCTATTTAAAAAGAAACTGTACTGGTGTTCGTGTTTTGTAATGAACAAAGTTACAAGAAAGACAGTCACTTTGGTTAGTGTCCCTCTCATAGCTAAACAACATTTGATTGATGCATTTTTTATTTTGCTTCTGGACAAAAAGTTACTTGGGGTGGTCAAGAGAAATGGGACACCCTGTATAGTCCCAGGAATTTGAATCAACTAGGACAAAAAGTGACACGGTACATATATATGTAACATGAGAACTCAAATGGTTCACAGACATGTTCATTTCCAGTGAGATTACAACAGAAATCCTAAGACATTCAACCTGGCAGCCACTTGAAAAAATATGCCTTATTCCCCCCCCCCCCCCCAAATCATCAGAAAATAGAAAATTCTACGTATCTGTTTCCAGGTTGGGTTATATAACTAGTACATCACATTACATTTAATATCCTGATGTACAATGTAGATGACATTAGACTAAGAAAAGCATGCACAGAATTTGTAATTCTTTTTGCATTATCTGAGAATGTAACAGGAAAAACCCATACTGTGTGTGTGTGTGTGTGTGTGTGTGTGTGTGTGTGTGTGTGTGTGTGTGTGTATATATATATATATATATATATATATATATATATATATATATATATATATACCTAAAAACAAAGATGATGTGACTTACCAAACGAAAGCGCTGGCACGTCGATAGACAATATATAGTACAGCCGGCCAAGGACTATAGATGTATCACCCTGCTGTCAGTCTAATCATTCTCTGCCACAAAACTGTCTACTTATGCTGTTGTTATACTCCTTTTCACAGAAGATGAGAAAAGGGATGTCAATAACTGTCAACCTGTTTCACTTCTGACATCATTTTCCAAGTTTTTTGAGGTGTTGATGTACTCTAGAACAGTATCGCACCTGAGCAACAATAATATCCTCAATAAACCATAGTTTGGGTTTCAGAAGGTTTGTCCTACTGAGAATGCCATTTACATGTTCACTCATAAATTTTACAAGCATTAAGTAATAATAGAGTGATGGATGTAATTTTCTGCAACCTATCCAAGACATTTGACTGTGTGAATCTCAGTATTCTCCTAGATAAGTTGAAGTTTCATGGGATTAATGGCATAGCCAACCAATGGATAGTATCATACCTAACCAAAAGAATGCAGGAAGTTGTTCTAACAAGGGAACCTCCCCATCGCACCCCCCTCAGATTTAGTTGTAAATGGGCACAGTGGATAGGCCTTGAAAAACTGAACACAGATCAATCGAGAAAACAGGAAGAAGCTGTGTGGAACTATGAAAAAAATAAGCAAAATATACGAACTGAGTAGTCCATGTGCAAGATAGGTAACAATCAAGGATAATGTAAGCTCAGGAGCGCCGTGGTCCCGTGGTTAGCATGAGTAGCTGCGGAAAAAGAGGTCCTTGGTTCCAGTCTTCCCTCGAGTGAAAAGGTTACTTTCTTTATTTTCGCAAAGTTATTACTTGTCCGTTCGTTCATTGACGTCTCAGTTCACTGTAATAAGTTTAGTGTCTGTGTTTTGCGACCGCACCGCAAAATCGTGCGATTAGTAGACGAAAGGACGTGCCTCTCCAATGGGAACCGAAAACATTTGATCGCAAGGTCATAGGTCAACCGATTCCTCCACAGGAAAATACGTCTGATATATTCTACAGGGTGTTACAAAAAGGTATGGCCAAACTTTCAGGAAACATTCCTCACACACAAATAAAGAAAAGGTGTTATGTGGACACGTGTCCGGAAACGCTTAATTTCCATGTTAGAGCTCATTTTAGTTTCATCAGTATGTACTGTACTTCCTCGACTCACTGCCGGTTGGCCCAGTTGAAGGAAGGTAATGTTGACTTCGGTGCTTGTGTTGATATGCGACTCATTGCTCTACAGTACTAGCATCAAGCACATCAGTACGTAGCATCAACAGCTTAGTGTTCATCACGAATGTGGTTTTGCAGTCAGTGCAATGTTTGCAAATGCGGAGTTGGCAGATGCCCATTTGATGTATGGATTAGCACGGGGCAATAGCCGTGGCGTGGTACGTTTGTATCGAGACAGATTTCCAGAACGAAGGTGTCCCAACAGGAAGACGTTCGAAGCAATTGATCGGCGTCTTAAGGAGCACGGAACATTCCAGCCTATGACTCGCGACTGGGGAAGACCTAGAACGAGGACACCTGCAATGGACGAGGCAATTCTTCGTGCAGTTGACGATAACCCTAATGTCAGTGTCAGAGAAGTTGCTGCTGCACAAGATAATGTTGACCACGTCACTGTATGGAAAGTGCTACGGGAGAACCAGTTCTTTCCGTACCATGTACAGTGTGTGCAGGCACTATCAGCAGCTGATTGGCCTCCACGGGTACACTTCTGCGAATGGTTCATCCAACAATGTGTCAATCCTCATTTCAGTGCAAATGTTCTCTTTACGGATGAGGCTTCATTCCAACATGATCAAATTGTAAATTTGCACAATCAACATGTGTGGGCTGACGATGATGATGTCTTGATTGGGTCCCATGTTCTTCCACCTACGCTCAACGGAGCACGTTATCATGATTTCATACGATACTCTACCTGTGCTGCTAGAACATGTGCCTTTACAAGTACGACACAACATGTGGTTCATGCATGATGGAGCTCCGGCACATTTCAGTCGAAGTGTTCGTACGCTTCTCAACAACAGATTCGGTGACCGATGGATTGGTAGAGGCGGACCAATTCCATGGCCTCCACGCTCTCCTGACCTCAACCCTCTTGACTTTCATGTATGGGGGCATTTGGAAGCTCTTGTCTACGCAACCCCGGTACCAAATGTAGAGACTCTTCGTGCTCGTATTGTGGACGGCTGTGATACAATACGCCATTCTCCAGGGCTGCATCAGCGCATCAGGGATTCCATGCGACTGAAGGTGGATGCACGTATCCTCGCTAACGGAGGACATTTTGAACGTTTCCTGTAACAGTGTTTGAAGTCACGCTGGTACATTCTGTTGCTATGTGTTTCCATTCCATGATTAATGTGATTTGAAAAGAAGTAATAAAATGAGCTCTAACATGGAAATTAAGCGTTTCTGGACACATGTCCACATAACATATTTTCTTTCTTTGTGTGTGAGGAATGTTTCCTGAAAGTTTGGTAGTACCTTTTTGTAACACCCTGTATACGACACTGGTGACTGCATGTGCGTCACATGACAGGAATATATTGTCAACCCCCGTAACTTGTACACTTGGCGAATGGGTAAAAAGATTCTTCTACCTTGCCCGATTTAGGTTTTCTTGTGGATGTGATAATCACTCCAAAAAAAGTGATGAAAACATAAGAGTTTGTCACATAAACTGCAACAAACGAATGCAACAGTTTCACAGTTTCCCTGTGCTCTGTCAAAATGTGTGTTCAACATTTTCAAATTTTTCCGTGTGTAGACCGTCAAATCCTGCATATGTCCAAGCAAATCTGAACATGTCCTGGAATTTTGGAGAGCGACGTTGATTATGTGTGAGTGCCTGAACATTGATAATTGTCTGAAAATAAAAAATTAAACTTTTCACTTGAGGGAAGACTTGAACCAAGGACATCTCGTTCCGCAGCTGCTCACGATAACCACGGCACTCCTGAGCTCACACTATACTTGATGTTGCCTATTTTGTACATGGACTACTCAGTTTGCATATTTTGCTTATTTTTTTCCTAGATCCAAACAACTTCTTCCTGTTTTCTCGACTGATCTGTGTTCAGTTTTTCAAGGCCTATCCACTGTGCCAACTTATAACTAAATTTGAAAGGGGTGGGATGGGGAGGTTCCCTTGTAAGTAATTCGACAAAAGTAGTTTGCAGATGTAATTTGCAATCTCAGGTCCATTATTGTTCCTCTTATTTGTAAACAATCTTCTATCAAATATACAACAAGTAGAATTAGTTCTTTTTTGCTGATGACTAAGGCAACGGTTCCTGTGAGATCACCGAAGTTGTCTGAAAATCGGGTGTGGTCGGCACTTGGATGGGTGACCATCCAGGCCGCCATGGGCCGTTGCCATTTTTTGGGGTGCACTCAGCCTCGTGATGCCAATTGAGGAGCTACTCGACCGAATAGTAGCAGCTTCGGTCAAGAATACCATCATAACGACCGGGAGTGCGGTGTGCTGACCACACGCCCCTCCTATCCGCATCCTCCACTGAGGATGACATGGCAGTCGGATGGTCCCAGTAGGCCACTTGTGGCCTGAAGATGGAGTGGTTGCTGATGACTCTAGCACTGTAATCAATCCAAGCATATATACAGAAACAATGTTCTAAACAGTATCAGTGACTGGTTCTTTGGGAATGAGCTTACTCTCAATTTTAAAAAGATGTAACATATTCAGTTGTGCACATCTGTGGGTGTTTCACCAATGATGAGTGTAACACATGGTGAGGAAATAATAAATATAGTGGAAACTTCAAAATTCTTAGGTGTTTATACTGATGACCATTGAAACTGCAGAAAAGTACATTTTTGATCTCATAAAACAACTTAGTGCAGTCACATTTGCGCTTAGCATCATTGCAACTCTAGGGGAGAGAAAAATCAGTAAGCTGATGAATTCCGCAAATTTTTGTTCATTGGAATAATGTTCTGCGATAACTCATCTTTAAGAAAGAAAAGTCTTCATTGCTCAATGTGCTGCATCAACAATATGTGGTGCTCACCCACAAACATGTTGTAGAGATTGTTTCAGGAGTTGCACATTCTGACTGCTGCTTCACACTATATTTATTTGTGTTGTTGTAAATGATCCAATACAGTTCAAAAGGGAAAATGATGTACATAATTACAAAACCAGAATGAAAAACGACATTCATTACTCCACAGAACAGTTGTCTTTAGCATAAAAAAGGGTGCACAGTGCTGCAACAAAAATTTTTCACTACTTACCTAACAATATCAAATGTCTGACAGACAGTGAAGTAAAATTTGGAAACAATCTGAACATGCTTCTTTATGACAACTCCTCCTATTCCACAGATGAATTTCTATTACTGTAATGTGTAGGAGTTGGTGGGTAGGAATTACTGACAACATCTGTATATTTAAAATGAAAATGTTCAGCATGTACCCATATTTACAAATTAATTTGCAACGTGAATGTAATTGACTTGTTCCACATCATTACAATGCATCGTGCAAAATTATCCATGAAACTAACTAATTCATGTATTCACTTAATTCTGTGTTCAAATCCATAATCAAAGCCTGCTAATGACCAAGCTATGAAACTACGTAACGTTTAGGTTAGTCAGATATGTACAATATGCTATTTGTATTAGGGCACTGTTCTTTAAATTGAATCCCTGAACTAATTTGACTTGAAAAAAAGAGAACCGTTGTGCACTACAAGAGAGAGGAGAATATTTGCAAAAACACTAATTTTCCTTTATTCTTCTATTCAAAGATGTTACAAAAAGTATGTGTGATCACTGTATTTCATGTCTTGAAATTCAAAAAATGATTTTGAATAGTAATGGTACCATTAAATTGATGATAAAATCTCTAATACATAAATTGTCTACAATACAGGCAAAATATTAAAAGGAAAGAAGAGTTGGATGTATTGTCCAGTCATTAACAGGATTATTAGAGGTGTAGCACAAATTTGGTTTGACAAAGGTGGGGAAGGAAATCAAGTGTGCTAAATTCAAAGAATTCACCTGTAAATTTAGGAAAACACAGGCTAAATCTGTGTGGTTTGGCGGGGATTTTAATGCCACTCATCTGAATTGCAAGTGACAATCTCTTTGGCAATATGCTCAGTGGCAACATTCTAAGACAACAGAATACTCAAAAATACTCACACACAAATATTGTGTAAGTGTTTCACCAAATCATATCGAAAATAGAACACAGTCACTCAGGACATTGACAATGTTATGAATTAAAAGCAATATCAGGAGATGTAAACAGAGGTTGAAAATCAAGCCAGGCGTCCCTCCAATAATCCACAACCTACATGAGTAAAACGAAAAGTAACAACTTCCTTCAGAACAGACAAAGAGGAGACCAATGCAAGTAAAACATAATGCAGGGTTAAGAGTGCAGAATATATAAAAACAACAGACCTAAAAAGTAAAACGTAATGACTTGGCTAATAAATGAGGCAGGCACAGTCGAAGGCCACTGGAGCGTGACTTGTGGCAAGAGGAACCCCACAATATCCCCTCCCCAACCTGAGTACAGTTAAGGCATTAAAGCAGGGAATAAAAGCCACTGCCAAACTAGTCTGTTGTTCTTTCAATATCAGCTAATCTTCAGGATAAAGAGTTCTTACGATGCAGCTTCTGTTGGAGTGTTAGAACGAGAGGACTAAGAGGAAGCTACATTGGAAAAGAAGAGGGAAACATATATTTTAGGCCCTGGTCCTGTGGTCTGGGTACATATTAGGAGGAAGTACGTGAAGTCGTCAATGGATACATTCAAGAGTAGTAAGGTAGAGGTCCCTAATTTCCAATTGCGTTCCAGTTTGGAAGCCCGCCCTGGGTCAACTTTTGGGGGGGGACACTTCTGAGAAGGGAAAAAAAAAAAAAAAACTCCGGATGGCTAGGGAATTGGAAATATAGTAACCAAGTATCAGTTGACAACATCAAAACTGTAGACGTAGGATTCCAGCGCCCACCAGAAGACTGTCAATTGGGCTCATACAATAGGAACCTGTGGCTATCCGTACACAATAATGATGACAAGACCATTGTCCTATATAAATACAGGAGGTATGGATAGGAACATGGAAAGCATTAAGATTCTACACACAGTTTGTTTTAATATGACAGATATGGGTTAGACATGTTAGTTGATTATTGAAGAGGAGGCCTAAGAAAGAAGACTGTGCAACAAACTTTAACTTGGCAGCATTTGTTTTCCGCATTGCTCATGGTCGGTGTGAGAGGAGGGAGAGCCATGCTGTGGTGAAAAAAATGCACGACGTGTTTTACTCACGATGGTAGATGAAAAAAAGATATTCTCATTCTAGGCTCCAGTGCAATCAATTCACAACTCCTTGAATGATACTTGGCTAAGGCCACAGACTGATGTTGCATTGAAACTTGTCTACATAATAGGAAAGAAATAACCACCAGGCCTATGTGGTCCACAAGTCCATCGCTGGTCATAAGAAAAAGTGTAACACTGCTTCAAACGAGACAAGGTGGTGAGATGTAGATTTCGACTCCTGGAAGCCATACTGATAGATAGACAAAAGGTCTTGCCATTACAGGCTTCAGAATGATGGAACGAGTATGTGAGAGCTGTGGTAGCAAAGGCAAATGGTCAACTTCTGTTTATTGGGAGAATTTTAGGAAAGAGTGGTTCACCTGTAAAGGAGAATGGATATAAGGCACTGTTGCAACCTGTTCTTGAGTACTGTTCGATTTGTTACCTGTGTTTCAAACAACACATAAATGTTACAGACATGCTTCAGGAACTCAAATGGGAATCCCTGGAGGGAGGGTGACGTTGTTTTTGACAAACACTACTTAGGAAATTTAGAGAGGAGGCCCTTTGAACCCCATCTAAGATGGTATGTCGTAGCATGTATGCCAAGCCAGCAGGCACAGCAATGTGTAGGAAAGCTGCCATCGTCATTCACCTTTGAGATGCATGGTGTCCATCCATCCCAGTGTACATGCACAAACGATAACAAACTCATGAACAGTTTACAATTCTAAACTAATAATAAATACTATCACTGTGGCGAGCACATCATTTGTTGGCTGGGTTAAGTGTTTGGTAACACACAGCTTCACCAAAAGTGATACGTTACACTACATATACCTGCCTTTAGGTGAATGATGTTGTCACAGTTCTTTTAAATAAATAAATAAATAAAGAATATTTGTAGTGATGAACACACTTTAAAAATTTTAGAATTATAAATTGGACAACACGAACTGGAAGTGACTAACTCGTAGGCTTTGTACTGAGAATTAAAACTGTCCACTTTATATCCCAACTCTACCATATCAGAATAAACTTTCACTGCTTAAACATATTAATTGAACATTAAGTAATGATAATTTTCTCTTACTATTTTAACATTGTCTAACTTCATCTTAAAGCTATCTGTATGTGCACTACATCTCTGGCAATCTTGTGAACACAGGCTTAAATATCCAGAGAGGATATGGAGAGAGAGCAGCAACACAAATAGTACTCTCCATCTGGTTAATTGACTAAAGTACCAAAGGAATTTATAAACCTACTAATTTGTTCTATTCAGGGGAAGCAAATGGCAACTCTTGTTCCTGCCACCCATTTGAAAGATATAAAAAACCTGTACAAATATGTTAAGGTATACTTGAGTCTTTGGGTTTACCAAACCATATTTTAATGTTGAACGATGGAAAACTCCAGGTTGAAAGATTTGAGATTTGCTTGCTTGTGTGGATGAATGGTGTGTGTTTCTCTTTCTTTTTCTGACAACGGCCTTACCAAATGATTATGTGTAAGTGTTGAGTTGGGTTGGGTTGCAAGTTAACATGTCATCTTCACAGTTAGTAGCATGTTTCTTTCCCTACATTGTTGACATTTTAATGTTGGTCAGATTTTCAATAGACAGTTCATATTTCACCACAGCACCTATTAATTCATGGTACCATTTCCCTCAAGTAAGAGGAGTTACAATTTTAAAGAACTACAACCTCTTGTTATCTTGCATAACATACTCCTTTATGTCTAACTTCCTTCATTGTGGACAGCACACAAATCTGAGAGACATATTATTTATTTATCAAATCAGTATGCAAATTAACTACTGGAAGTCAGATGGCTTCCTCTATTAGGCAGCTTTGAGCAAGCCTTAAAACCCACAGTATTCTACTTCTGTAGAAATCCTCAATGACACCTCCTTCCTCAAAAGGCCATCTAATCACCATCAAATTTTCACTGGGATAGTGTCCCTGTATGCATCTCCCTTCTCTTTTATTTAAATGTAGATCCTCTTTTTCTTTGGTATATCTACCCTATTCATTACACAAATATATAAAAGTAAGGATACAGTATCCTGCACATTATCATCAATCTCTTCTCCTGTATTTTGAGGTGACTCACTCTTACTACCTTTATAAACCTTACCCAGTTACTGAGCTTCGTCAGATGCTGTCTCTTAAGTGTTCTCCTCTGCATTATACTTGATGTGGCCAAGGGATAATAATGTCTTTATTTATTTATTGCTAATGTGTTATGCTGTTGTGGCTCTGTGGGGTAAGATCTGAAAGTTAGCTCATCACTGAACCGCTCTATAACTGTACCTTTCCCCTTCTTACTCTTTCCTCATCGACATGGCAATGTTAACATCCTGCATGTCCCCTGTTAAACCCCTAAAAAAAAAATTCTTGTTTAGGTAATGTGTCTTCTCTGTAGTTCCATAGTAACCCCAAACATCTACAGTGTTTTGAGATATTCCCCAGAAAACTGCCATCCGTAAGTATAACATAGTAAAATCATAGCGACACCAAGATACCATAACATAAAAATGTATAGTAATCTTAACATGCATTATCTCAAACATTAAACTTTTATATGGCATTATTAATTAAACCTAGACGAGGGGGAGACAAAATGTATCCAGATAAAGCACAAAGATACTTGGGATATCAAAAATACTTTGTAGAAAGGGTACTAGGAACGTTTTACGATACGATGTAACACTTAAGTTTCAGGAGGCTGATTGTTGCTGTGTTCTTAGAATACTTCATTCTTGCATTTTAGCTGCTGTGCCAAGTCTGTGGGCACACTTGTTCACTAACAGGGATAGTTTGGAGTGCTTGCTACGGCATCACGGTCACAAAGTGAGAGTCGGGCAGTTTTGCAGTGCAACTTCACGCATGGTTTAAACACAGACCACTGCTTTGAAGAAATGATTCTTGCACTCTGTGATGTGTGTTCACATCGTTCAACTATATTCAGGTGGTGCAGAGAATTCCAAAGAGGAAACATCCTTCTGGAGGACACTGAGAAGACAGTAAGGGCAAGCTCATCCGTTATTGAGGAAAACATTGATGCTGTGAGGAAAATGCTAGATGAAGACAGGCAAGTGACCTTTAAGCAGATAGAGGATACCTTACGCGTAAAAGCAACAGCAATTTGTTTGATTCTGCTTGATCATTTGCAAGTAAAGAAACTTTGTTGTCTCTGGGTCCTGCAAAGACTAACAGAAGAGAAGATGACACCACATGACTTGGTGGCCGGAGACATTAAAGAAGTGTTCTAAGGGACAAGCTGTACTATTATGATGTGCCGACTAAAACTCAAAACAAAGTTTGGGTAGCTGTCAGAAAATCCAGATCAGTAAAGAAGTTGTTGTTGTTTTTCCCCTCAGATTGAGTGGTATTTTGAAGCATGTTGTTTTGCATACACAGAAGACAGTCACAGCTAAGTGGTACACTTAGCAGTTTCTGCCCTAAGTCATCCAATTTTTGAAGAACCTGTGACCGAAGTCAAGAATGGACACTTGGTTCCTCCATCAAGACAACACTCCAGCTCACCGTACCAAAACACGCACTGAATATTTGCGGGATACAGGACTGAGACTTTTTGAGCGCCCTTCTTCCAGTCCAGATCTTGCTCCTTGTGGCTTTGCATTGTTCCTGTATGTGAAACTTAAGCTGAAAGGAGTGCAGTTTTCAGGTGATAAGGACCTCCTGAGGGCTTGGGGCCTTACTCCCTACAGAAACTTGGAAGAAATGGTTTAGGGACTGGGTTTAGAGGATGGACAGGTGTATTCAGTGTGGTGGAAATTACTTCAAAAAAATTAAATGAACAAAGCTGTATTGCAAAACTTTCTTAGTACCCTTTGTATTTGTAGTTTGCAGGAAGCGGCTGTGACAGGGACATGTTTGCCTATCTTAATGTTAGTACTTAATTATATGTTCAGATAAACCTTCCATTTTATTCTAATTTGTCATTATCTCAATGCAGAATGTAGCATATTATTTTCATCTCAAAACATTCATGAATTTCGATGGCTTCTTATTACATATTATTGTGATGCACGCAAGACACTGACAAATGGCATGTAAAGTAATATCTGCTGATGTTCCAATATACTCTTACTGACATTACATTTGTGTGCGTATTGCCAGAAAACATCTTTGTGTAATAATGTATGCAGCTGTTTAAAAAGTTAGGCAAAGAAAGTTTCCTACTTCAGGAATATCAACCATGTTTAGTGGAATACTTAAGGGGCTCTACATGGAGCATAATGCTACACACGATAAATATGGCCATACTGCCATGGCTAACTATTCTGTCTTATTTACATGCAAAGATGCAGAAAACACCTGCAAGGTAGTGTGTAACAGATCGTTACTGAAATGGTAGCTAGCATATTTTTATCTATTATTGATGCAACAGTGAAAGAAATGTAATTTAAACGAGATATTAAAATGAAAGAGGAGAGGCCATTATAGGGAATAATTACAATAGACAGCTGGGGCCTCACAGGCCTTGCTCGGCATAGTCCATACATATCACTCCCTTGAGGTGATTGGCACTTGAGTATCATTTCTGTGTGCCTGTGGTGTTGTGGAAGAGCACCCAAGACATCAATCAAACCACATATCTCAGTTTGCTTAATATATCCTGAAGGCCATGTGACTTCAATTCCAAACCTAACTTTTCGTCTTCTTTTAATCTTCCATAAATATTTAAAGTTAATCTGTCATATCACAAACGTGTAGTTAAACTTGCACTGTATTTTTTGTAAGTAATTACTTTATTGACTGTTAACATTACATCATTTATACTTCGTTTCAAGAAAATATCCGTGCACGATGATATACAAGTGCCAGACACATCACAGACACCACCTGTCACTGGATAAACTGAAAGAACCAGATGTTGTAGAGTGTTTCAGAGAGAGCAACAGGAAACGATTGACAAGAACAGGGGAAAGAAATACAGCAGAAGAAGAATGGGTAGCTTTGAGAGATAAAATAGTGAAGGCAACAAAGTATCAATTAAGTAAAAATCGAGGGCTGGTAGAAATCCTTGGGTAACAGAAGAGATATTGAAATTAATTGATGAAGGAAGAAATACACTCCTGGAAATTGAAATAAGAACACCGTGAATTCATTGTCCCAGGAAGGGGAAACTTTATTGACACATTCCTGGGGTCAGATACATCACATGATCACACTGACAGAACCACAGGCACATAGACACAGGCAACAGAGCATGCACAATGTCGGCACTAGTACAGTGTATATCCACCTTTCGCAGCAATGCAGGCTGCTATTCTCCCATGGAGACGATCGTAGAGATGCTGGATGTAGTCCTGTGGAACGGCTTGCCATGCCATTTCCACCTGGCGCCTCAGTTGGACCAGCGTTCGTGCTGGACGTGCAGACCGCGTGAGACGACGCTTCATCCAGTCCCAAACATGCTCAATGGGGGACAGATCCGGAGATCTTGCTGGCCAGGGTAGTTGACTTACACCTTCTAGAGCACGTTGGGTGGCACGGGATACATGCGGACGTGCATTGTCCTGTTGGAACAGCAAGTTCCCTTGCCGGTCTAGGAATGGTAGAACGATGGGTTCGATGACGGTTTGGATGTACCGTGCACTATTCAGTGTCCCATCGACGATCACCAGTGGTGTACGGCCAGTGTAGGAGATCGCTCCCCACACCATGATGCCGGGTGTTGGCCCTGTGTGCCTCGGTCGTATGCAGTCCTGATTGTGGCGCTCACCTGCACGGCGCCAAACACGCATACGACCATCATTGGCACCAAGGCAGAAGCGACTCTCATAGCTGAAGACGACACGTCTCCATTCGTCCCTCCATTCACGCCTGTCGCGACACCACTGGAGGCGGGCTGCACGATGTTGGGGCGTGAGCGGAAGACGGCCTAACGGTGTGCGGGACCGTAGCCCAGCTTCATGGAGACGGTTGCGAATGGTCCTCGCCGATACCCCAGGAGCAACAGTGTCCCTAATTTGCTGGGAAGTGGCGGTGCGGTCCCCTACGGCACTGCGTAGGATCCTACGGTCTTGGCGTGCATCCGTGCGTCGCTGAGGTCCGGTCCCAGGTCGACGGGCACGTGCACCTTCCGCCGACCACTGGCGACAACATCGATGTACTGTGGAGACCTCACGCCCCACGTGTTGAGCAATTCGGCGGTACGTCCACCCGGCCTCCCGCATGCCCACTATACGCCCTCGCTCAAAGTCCGTCAACTGCACATACGGTTCACGTCCACGCTGTCGCGGCATGCTACCAGTGTTAAAGACTGCGATGGAGCTCCGTATGCCACGGCCAACTGGCTGACACTGACGGCGGCGGTGCACAAATGCTGCGCAGCTAGCACCATTCGACGGCCAACACCGCGGTTCCTGGTGTGTCCGCTGTGCCGTGCGTGTGATCATTGCTTGTACAGCCCTCTCGCAGTGTCCGGAGCAAGTATGGTGGGTCTGACACACCGGTGTCAATGTGTTCTTTTTTCCATTTCCAGGAGTGTATAAAAATGCAATAAATGAAGTAGGCAAAAAGGAATACAAATGTCTCAAAAAAGAGATCGACAGGAAGTGCAAAAATACTGCCTACAGGAAAATTAGAGACCTTTGGAGAAAAGAGAATCACGTATATGAATATCAAGAGCTCAGATGGAAAACCAGTTCTAAGCAAAGAAGGAAAAGCAGAAAGGTAGAAGGAGTATATACAGGGTCTATACAAGGGTGATGTACTTGAGGGCAATATCATGGAAACGGAAGAGGGCGTAGATGAAGATGAAATGGGAGATATGACACTATGAGAAGAATTTGACAGAACACTGAAAGACCTAAGTGGAAACAAGGCCCCGAGAGGAGAAAACATTCCATCAGAATACTGATAGCCAGCTATGACAAAAATCTACCATCTGGTGAGCAAGATTTATCAGACAGGCAAAACACCCTCAGACTTTAAGAAGAATATAATAATTCCAGTCCCAAAGAAAGCAGGTGCTGACCAGTGTGAAAATTTCCGGACAATCAGTACAATCAGTTTAGTAAGCCACAGCTGCAAAATACTAACACAAATCCTTTACAGTCGAATGGAAAAACTGGTAGAAGCCGACCTCTGGGATGATCAGTTTGGATTCCGTAGAAATGTTAGAACACATGAGGCAATACTGACCTTACAACTTATCTTAGAAGATAGATTAAGGAAAGACAATCCTATGTTTCTAGCATTTGTAGACATAGAGAAGGCTTTTAACAATGTTGACTGGAATACTCTCTTTCAATTTCTAGGGCGGCGGGGTTCAAATACAGGGAGTGAAAGGCTATTTACAATGTTTACAGAAACCAGATGGCAGTTATAAGAGACCAGGGGCATGAAAGGGAAGCAGTGATTGAAAAGGGAGTGAGACGTGATTGTAGCCTATCCTCCATGTTATTCAATCTCTGTATTGAGCAAACAGTGAAGGAAACAAACGAAAAATATGGAGTAGGAATTAAAATCCATGGAGGAGAAATAAAAACTTTGAGGTTTGCCGATGACATTGTAATTTTGTCAGAGACAGCAAAGGACCTGGAAGAGCAGTTGAACGGAATGGACAGTGTCTTGAAATGAGGATGTAAGATGAACAACAACAAAAATGGAATGTAGTCAAATTAAATCAGGTGATGCTGAGGGAATTAGATTAGGAAATGATATACTTAGATGAGTTTTGCTATTTGGGGGGCAAAATAACTGATAATGGTCGAAGTAGAGGATATAAAATGTAGACTGGCAATGGCAAGGAAAAAGTTTCTGAAGAAGAGAAATTTGTTAAGATCGAGTATAGATTTAAGCGCCACGAAGTAGTTTCTGAAAGTATTTGTATGGAGTGAAGCCATCTATGGAAGTGAAACGTGGATGATAAATAGTACTGGAGGACAGCATGGAGGGTAAAAATCATAGAGGGAGACCAAGAGATGAATACACTAAGCAGATTCTGAAGGATGTAGGTTGCAGAAGTTACTTAGAGATGAAGGAGCTTGTGCAGGATAGAGTAGTATGGAGAGCCACATCAAACCAGTCTCTCTGGACTGAAGACAACAACAACATTGCAAAAATGTGTTATACAGTATGTGATCCAAATTATCTGGACATCACCAAGACCCATACATTTTTCATATTTTCTGCCATGTACTCCATATCAGTGACCTCAGTAGTCATTAGACATCGTGAGAGAGCAGAATGGAGCATTCCGTGGAACTCACGGACTTTGAACATGGTCAGGTGATTGAGTGTCACTTATGTCATGCGTCTGTACGTGAGATTTCCACACTCCTAAACATCGCTAGGTCCACTGTTTATGATGTGATAGTGAAGTGGAAATGTGAAGGGACACATACAGCACAAAAGCGTACAGGCCGACGTCGTCTGCTGACTGACAGAGATTGCCGACAGTTGAAGAGGGTAGTAATGTGTAATACGCAGATATCTATCCAGACCATAACACAGGAATTCCAAACTGCATCAGGATCCACTGCATGTACTATGACACATGGGGAGGTGAAAAAAGTTGGATTTCATGGTCAAGCGGCTGCTCATTAAGCCATACATCACACCAGTAAATTGCAAACAACACCTCACTTGGTGGCAGGAGTGTAAATATTGGACGATTGAACAGTGGAAAAATGTGTGGAGTGACACATCAGGGTACATAATGCGGCGATCTGACGGCAGGGTGAGTATGGCGAATGCCCAGTGAACGTCATCTGCCAATGTGTGTCGTGCCAACTGTAAAATTTGGAGGTGGTGGTGCTATGGTGTGATCATGTTTTTCATGGCACTGTCACAGCACAGGTCGACATTGATGTTTTTAGCACCTTCTTGCTTCCCACTGTTAAAAGCAATTCGGAGATGGTGATAGCATCTTTCAACACGACCGAGCACCTGTTCATAATGCACGGCCTGTAGCAGAGTGGTTACACGACAATAACATCCCTGTAATGGACTGGCCTGCACGGAGTCCTGGCTTGAATCCTATAGAACAGCTTTGGGATGTTTTGGAACACCAACTTCATGTTGGGCCTCATCAATCGACATGAATACACGAGGTGTCCGGATACTTTTGATCACATGTGTACATTTGTTCCTCCACTTCAGGTGCAACTATATGTCAAAATTCAGTAGCTTTTCCCAAGTAAGTTAACTATAAGAGGCAGTCATCAAATTAAAACCAAACACCCGCCACAACAGGACCATGGGAGGGTCCATTCTAAAGAAACCACACCACTCCCTAAGAAATTATCCCACTGGGAAACGAGACAATCAATTCCTGTTTCATGGAATGTGCTTTGCTGCTGATGGATCCACAACAGCACCTTCTCTTGCACTTCCTCATCCGACAAACTAACATTCACACCTGCCCTTCTTCAGGTCGTCAAAGATGTGAAAACCATATGGAGCAAGATCGGGGCAATATGGAGGATGTTGCAGTGTTTCACAACCAAATCGTTGAAGTGTAATCTTCATCTGATTGACAGTGTGGGAGTGGGCAACATTGTGCAACAGAATAATTCCCTCCAACAACATTCCTGGGCATTTTGGCTTTATGGTGCATTGTTTCTGCAAAGTGTCTTCACAGCACTGTGCATTTCTTATGGTTCCACCCTCGAAGAACTCACAAGCAAAGTGTCCCTGCAGTCAAAGAACAACTTGTGGGAACAGCTTTTAATTGTTTTAGTGATGGATATGCGTTAATGTTTCCACTGTTGGCTTTACCATTCACCCTCGGGCTGTTGTAATGCTGTCAGACAGAATCATCTTGTTGCACGATAACGTCCACCCCCACACTGCCAATCGAACGAAGGCTACATCTCAGTGACTTGGTTGGGAAACATTGCAACATTTTCCATACAGCTTGGATCTTTCACGGTATGATTTCCACATCTTTGGTGACCTGAAGAAAGGCAGATGTTGGTTTCAGTTGAACGAGAAAGTGCAGGAGTGGCTGCAGTTGTGAACTCATCACAGCCCGACCCTTCGACAAAACAGGAATTGATCATATCTGAGGGATAAATGTCTTGAGATGTGTGGTGGTTACTTTTGAATGGAACCGTTCCATGGTCGTTATGGCGGATGTTTGGTTTTCATTTGGCTGCCCCTCATACAATATCTGACAAAGGAGGTGCAGCAATAGTTAATTCGACATTTGACTGACTCTTTATTTCACCTGAATTGTTACCGCTCTCTTCCAAAGTTGACAAAATGGACCACAGAAGTATACCTTACATAAATCTGTGTCTTGTTTCAAAATATTTAGACTGACACTCATGTCTGAGGTTTGTTTTGATCCGATATTTAACTCATCAAAACAAGTAATTAATGGATTTACCACAAAATCAGACCGTACTGATACATCAAAATGTAACTCGTTGCTATTTTTTAGGATAGTAGATTCTAATTCAGCTAATCGATAATTTATTTCCTTTCATGACTCACTTGTGCTGGTTAAGTTTCTGATTTGTGAATTGTAACTCTGTTTTTAATAACTCTTCTAATGGTTGTGCCACACTCGGCACCAGTTCAAGAACATTTTTCCACACAAGTAACTTATCATTTGGCACCCTCCACCTCCCCCCTTCTCTTGTGCACTTTTACCCATGTCAGTTTTTGCTGCTAACTGTGGAATGCACTGTATAATACACTTGCACTTCGGCACCCATGATGCCCCTCTCAGCTTGGCGTGCTGAGCACCACTACTAGTGTGATACATCCTGAGCAGAAATCTTATAGTTGTGGCACATCTGGCATCTCTCTCAGTGTGTCATCCCGACTTGGTTAACACCTTACAAAGTAGTCGGTTTACATCTAATCTGCCTTTGGTAGTAGTGACTATCACTTTGCTTAATTAGGAAGTAGTGAACGATTTTGGCACTTAAAATGACCTCATTTGTCCCACAACACCGACCACAACCACAAAATGAAAAACATAAATTCAAGTTGGTTTTGGCACAGCTCACCGCGACACTACACTGATGGGTAGCTAGATCTCTGTGCTGTGTGAACTGCATTGATGAAGGTAGGTCCATTGGCTGACACAGCTGCTGCTCGATGCTGTGGTGTAATTGTGGAACTAATGAGACACAATCATAGTCCACCTGCAGTTCTGTCTGCCAACCCTCTTGGTTCGTAGATTTTAGTAAATCCTTCTGTAATGTAAATGTTGTTGATTGAATTAACAATTATTTAACTCACCAATTCCTCTGATGTCTGTAAAGTCTTCTTAGACATAATTATGTATAAGAGCTTTGCTGTAATACTTTGGCTGCACTGCTAAGAACAACAATACTATTTGTCTGTGAATACTTCCTTCAAAACATTCTTCTTCACTTTCTAGTAAATGATATAAAATATTTTTGCCAAAATAGTTACATTACTGAGGAGGGGGGGGAAAGAAGCACCGAAGAAAGCTGCACCAGATAAATATATTGTTAAAGAACTATGCATGATTAAAATAGTAGATTAAACTACCAACAGAAACAAACAAGCAGGTAATAAAATTAAAAAGATACGCTAATAATTAACTGATCACATACAGTTTGAATATAAGAAAGAATATTTAACTGCTCTACAAAAAGATAAATTTACCTTTAATGTGATGGATGTAATTTGAAGTATGGCCTAATGTCTGTCACTGTCGGACGCGTCACACACTCAGCTTTCTGAAGACTTTTGTCATATTTTGATTTAATGCCCACGATTGTTAAAAGTGAAGTTTTTCATCTGTAACTGGTAGCTAATGGCAGATCAAATGACGTTCGCAAGTTTGACAGTATCAGAATTTCTGCTGTAGCTTCAAGCCAAAATCTTGTGGTTTGAGCCACAGAACAATAACACAAATTCTTCCCGAGATTTTGGTGAGGGATGTTTCATATATTGCATTTATATGGTAAAAAGGATTGTAAATTCAATTTAACAGATTATTATTTAGTTATGGTAGAAATACTTCAGGAATTTGTTTTCGAAGAATGTAATAGACACAGGGAGCAAAAAATTATCTACTACTTGTACAGAAACTAGACTGCAGTTCCAAGAGTTAAAGAAGATGGAAAGAGTTGAGAAGAGAGTGAGACAGGGTTGTAGCCTACCGTCCTATGTTATTCGATCTGCACAGCAAAATGACTGTGGAGCAAACCCAGGGAGAAATGTGGGAAGGGAATTTTAAGTTCAGTGGTCAGAAATAAAAACCCTAATGTATGCTGATAACATTTGTTTTGCTTAAAAAGATTAAAACATCTTCACACAAAAATTTGGAGGCATCACTTTTCAGCATACCCTCGTAAAACAAGGGTAATGGAATGGAGTTTAATTAGATCAGGTCATGCTAAGGGAACTGGATTAGGATTTTAGACACTAAAAGCAGAATATGAATCTTGTTATTTACGAAGTATAATAGGTGACAATGAAGGAAGTACCAAGGATATAAACATGAAGACTGAAAAAATAAGATTTGTTAATATAAAATATGTTAGGAAGTCTTGTTCGGAAGTGTGAAACATGGATTATAAGCAAGACAAGAAGAGAATAGAAGCTTTTCAAATGTGGTGATACTGAAGAATGCTGAAACTTACATGGATAGATCAAATAACTACTGAACAAGCAGTTAATTACACTGGGGAAATAAGAACTTTGTGGCACAACTTGACTGGGATCATTTGATGGGACACATCCTGAAATATAAAGGGATTGTCACTTTAGTACTGGAGTGAAGTGTGGAAGGTAAAAACTGTAGAAGAAGACCAAGGCCACAGTGAGCAGGTTTAAATGGATGCAAATCACAATAGTTATGCAGAGATGCATGGAGAGCTGCATCAAACCCGTCTTCAGAATGAAGACGACAATGACAACAACACAAATCAAGTGATGAAGTATGCATATGACAGTTTGAACCGTAGAAGAAACAGACATTCAGAATATTTGTGAGACAAGAAGAGCATCACATTTATCAACTCTTAAGCGCTGTTTCAGAGCCCATTCTCAACAGCCATCGCGTTTCCTACGTAAATGTG
Organism: Schistocerca serialis cubense; assembly: GCF_023864345.2. Lineage (NCBI taxonomy): Eukaryota > Metazoa > Arthropoda > Insecta > Orthoptera > Acrididae > Schistocerca > Schistocerca serialis. The sequence continues at coordinate 244,153,651 of NC_064646.1, forward strand.
TTGAAATTTTATAATATAAGTTTGTGCTGGGACTGAAGTTCAGTGCACAATTCGCTCAAGTATACCTTCAAGCTTGGTACAAACAGTGGAATATGTTATACAGAGTTCTATGTATCATGCACTAAACTTCTGAACAGGCGAACACTGTGAACAAAACTGAGCAACTTGCTAAGTCACCAAACACAAAGTATTAACACACTGTTCACAAACTTCCCACACAGCTGTGATAAAACTTCAACACAGCTAGCTCCTAGCTTCTGAGTGTGACTGTTGGAACCTGACAGGAGAACACCATACACCAGCTGTGAAACACTGGCCAATTTCACTATGTAAAAGCAACAGTGTGGCTGAAAACTGCAACAAATTAATTTGAACATTAACCTTAGTAGCGACTGTGACTGCAACATGAAAGAATCTGTAACCAATGACTATAATTATTTTTTATTTCCTCCCCCTCCTCACAATATGTGACCCCCAATTTGAAAAGCCTTGCTTTAGTGCATACAGATAAATCTGAAAGTCTTTGTAGTATGAAAGAAATGTTAGATTTGAATCATCAGTGAGGCCATAATGAATTGCTAGACAAGGATCAGAATTCCAATCCATCCCAAGACAAATCCAGTACTTTAACCACTTTGTTAGACTATTCACTCAGTTTGATAAGAGGCAGCAAATAAAGACTCTGCCATTACAATACTGTCATTTCTCCTTTCCAAATTGATAACAATAGCTCAATAAAACTTCTATTCTCACACTACAGACTTCCATTGAAATTGTGATGGTAAATGCCGCCAGATATCAAAAGATAATCTGAACTTGCAAAACAATGTTGAGTGACTGTATTAAAAGAAACTTTGAAGTTGCAAAAAAATATTCAGTGTCCATATCAAAATCTATGGAACACTGAACCTTGTTTCACAAACTTGAAGTTTCTTTTGATATCTGCTGATGGCAGTAGCTAAAATGGCATAATAAACAGAGAAATTTCTTTAGTGATTATGACAGTTTTATTCACCTAACTGATCCAAGAGAACTAAAAAAAAAAAACCTACATATTTTGCTACAAGAGTAACGTAAAATATTTACATCTTTGTATCCTGAAGTGAGAAACGTAATGAGGCTTCTTTTCCATAGGGGCTTGAAGCATCAAAATACAAAAATACGTTTGACTGTTTCTATAAAATATGGAAGAATGAAGGCCCATTTGCGTAAGTATTTCCACTGATTTCCTGTGATATAATATTAATATGTAAAAAATATCAGTTACTTACCATTTGTTTTTTGCCAATGCGTCGAAAAGGTTCTATAAAGGAACAGTTCCACGTCTGGGCAGAGTATGCTTGGATGTAGCAATTACATTCATGATTTACGACTCGTTCATGGAACTGTTTAACAAGATCTGGCCATGAAGATTGACATACATACTGTGAGTGACCAGCTCTCTTACCTTGCCAGGTTGGAGTTACTATTGTTTGAACAGCTGTGCTGTTAAAATGTTTTACAATATGCATGTACTGTGGTTTCTTTATATGTTGTTGAGTTTATTTTTGTTTATTTCTATAGTTTGTTTTTTGCAGATTAACAAAAGTTAAACGTATTTAATGCTGTGTTTTAACATTCCCTTTTTGTATTATACTTTTAATGTGTGTGAATTTTGTGCACAAAAATAACTTTCCCTTTTGTGGAAAATGTAAGTACAAAACAGCTAAGTGCAATACTATGTTCTCGATCTGGCTGCTGCAATGTGGAAAATGGAAGGGCTGAATTTTTAGTTATGCTAAGAAAGTTGCACAGAGTAAGTGGTATGTTGTGGCTGATTAATTTTCACACAGCAGATAAGCCAGAAGCAGCTTCCAAGCTTGTTTCTCAGACTGACCTATAGAAATAAAAAGCTTGATATTCTTTAAACAGTCATTGAATGTATTGGCTGTGTGTTTTAATGGCTGACACATTGTGTAATAAATTGTACAAATCAGTAACTTTTAATGAAGTTACACAGAGCATAATTTATTGTGCTTCGTGGAACAAATTCAGAGTTTTTATTTTTATATTTTGTTTTGTGTATTGATTTCATTCATTATGTAGGGATCTAGTTTATACTAAACCCACACTTACCATTTTCAATATCTAAAATACAAACTTCTTGGCTAGAAAGTGCATTGTAGATAATGACTGTGGTACACCAATTTTGTGCAGTCTGCGTAACTTCAGCACCTGAACTGTGAGACTGATCATTTCTAACTTCCTAGTACTTCATGGTAAGCGTTCAAATAATAAAATTACTCTCTCCACTCCCAACAATTAATCTGCACAGCATGAAATAATTTTGACAAACAAATCAAAAAGTATATTGTTGACCGTGCTAAATCCTTTTACAATTTCCATGGCATGTAGCATAAAATAATAATAAAATGTGTGACTCAAACAGCAGCTTTACAAAATTGTACATAGATTTAGGACACAAAATTCCTTCTATACTTTATATTAACATTACTGTACCATTGAACATTAAATATGGTTTGATACTGACTCTACAATTTGGGAAGCCAATACCATTTTATTTACTTAAATATCACAAACTGTTTGGCTGATCAACCTAAAGTTCATTTGTATTTCAAACATTAACTATTTACGGCACATTTATTGTCTGAACCTGTACCTATATCACATCAAATTAGCTATAGAAACCAGGTTATCATCTCAGTCTTGTCATGGATCGCTTAGTATTTTAAGAAAGTCCACAGAACTGTCAGCTATGGGGATGGTAAGCCTAATGCTGCCACAGTGATTTACTGTAAATAGAAGATTCACCTGGTCACTTTCCTTAGTGTTGCATCTCACTGATAAATAACCCTACACTTCAGTATATACCAAACTATCAATAAACAGCAGTACTTTTATTTTGACAGTAGCCATGTGAAATAATCACTCTCCTACAGCTTCAATACTAATTCACTACGCGATTACAGTGGAAATCACACATAATATGTTCCCTTTGCACTACTACTTCCCAAGAATAGTTTACAAGAAATTTCCAACAGGGTGGTAGCCACACCCTCCATACTAGTCTGACTTACTCATCTACAACTTAATAGTGGCACAATACAATATTGTTGCATCTTCTGCTATAGTCCACCCACCCTCCCTTTGTTGCTGTAATATTTATGATACGCACCTCCCTCTTTAACAACTTACTCCGGCCTCATCACTGGTAACTCTCCAGATGCAGACAGATACCAGGTGACAATTTTATTCCTGTTGCATGCAAAGTTGGAAACTGCTCCACAACATAGGTTTGACTCTTGTCAGCTACCAGACCTTAGGTTACAGTAATCACTCTTTTTAGTATCTTAACTCCCCAACCTTTCCTCTGTTCTGTAAAAATGAAGCTTCATACCATTTACTTTTTCTCTCTCAGAGTTTCAATTTACTCTCTGTCTATTTGTTCTATTACTTTTAACTCAGCATTTTCACAGCTTCCAACATTGTTAGGTTTCCTACGGTACATCCTTTAAATTCCAATTTCTGGATGAGTGAGCACCATTTTATTGAATAATAAGCAACTCTGGGTGTGAAAACCATAATCTCCGTTACTGTTTGTGATCATGTTTCCTGCTAGCTATCGTTGTTGTTGTTGTCTTCAGTCCTGAGACTGGTTTGATGCAGCTCTCCATGCTACTCTATCCTGTGCAAATTTCCTCATCCCCCAGTACTTACTGCAGCCTACATCCTTCTGAATCTGCTTAGTGTATTCATCTCTTGGTCTCCCTCTACGATTTTTACCCTCCACACTGCCCTCCAATGCTAAATTTGTGATCCCTTGATGCCTCAGAACATGTCCTACCAACTGGTCCCTTCTTCTTGTCAAGTTGTGCCACAAACTCCTCTTCTCTCCAATTCTATTCAATACCTCCTCATTAGTTATGTGATCTACCCATCTAATCTTCAGCATTCTTCTGCAGCACCACATTTCGAAAGCTTCTCTTCTCGTCCAAACTATTTATCGTCCATGTTTCACTTCCATACATGGCTACACTCCATACAAATACTTTCAGAAACGACTTCCTGACACTTAAATCTATACTCGATATCAACAAATATCTCTTCTTCAGAAAAACTTCCCTTGCCAGTGCCAGTCTACATTTTAAATCCTCTCTACTTCGGCCATCATCAGTTATTTTGTCCCCAAATAGCAAAACTCCTTTACTACTTTAAGTGTCTCATTTCCTAATCTAATTCCCTCAGCATCACCCGACTTAATTCAACTATATTCCATTATCCTAGTCTTGCTTTTGTTGATGTTCATCTTATATCCTCCTTTCAAGACACTGTCCATTCCATTCAAATGCTCTTCCATGTCTTTTGCTCTCTCTGACAGAATTACAATGTCATCGGCGAACCTCAACATTTTTATTTCTTCTGCATGGACTTTAATACCTACTCCGAATTTTTCTTTTGTTTCCTTTACTGCTTGCTCAATATACAGATTGAATAACATCGGGGAGAGGCTACAACCCTGTCTCACTCCCTTCCCAACCGCTGCTTCCCTTTCATGCCCCTCGACTCTTATAACTGACATCTGGTTTGTGTACAAATTGTAAATAGCCATTCACTCCCTGTATTTTACCCCTGCCACCTTTAGAATTTGAAAGAGATTATTCCAGTCAACATTGTCAAAAGCTTTCTCTAAGTCTACAAATGCTAGAAATGTTGGTTTGTCTTTCCTTAATCTATTTTCTAAGATAAGTCGTAGGATCAGAATTGCCTCACGTGTTCCAATATTTCTGTGGAATCCAAACTGATCTTCGCCGAGGTCGGCTTCTACCAGTTTTTCCATTCATCTGTGAAGAATTCGCGTTAGTATTTTGCAGCTGTGACTTATTAAACCGATAGTTTGGTAATTTTCACATCTGTCAACACCTGCTTTCTTTGGGATTGGAATTATTATATTCTTCTTGAAGTCTGAGGGTATTTCACCTGTCTCGTACATCTTGCTCGCCAGATGGTAGAGTTTTGTCAGGACTGGCTTTCCCAAGGCCATCAGTAGTTCTAATGGAATGTTGTCTACTCCCGGGGCCTTGTTTCGACTCAGGTCTTTCAGTGCTCTGGCAAACTCTTCATGCAGTATCGTATCTCCCATTTCATCTTCATCTACATCCTCTTCAATTTCCATAATATTGTCCTCAAGTACATTGCCCTTGTATTGACCCTCTATATACTCCTTCCACCTTTCTGCTTTCCCTTCTTTGCTTAGAACTGGGTTTGCATCAACGCTCTTGATATTCATACAAGTAGCTCTTTTTTCTCCAAAGGTCTCTCTAAATTTCCTGTAGGCAGTATCTATCTTACCCCTGGTGAGATAAGCCTCTACATCCTTACATTTGTCCTCTAGCCATCCCTGCTTAGCCATTTTGCATTTCCTGTCGATCTCATTTTTGAGACGTTTGTATTCCTTTTTGCCTGCTTCATTTACTGCATTTTTATATTTTCTCCTTTCATCAATTTTTGAAAAATAAGACATAGTTTCTCATTAAAGCAGTAGTTTCTTATCAATGTAACTACCATTTATTATATTGGAGATATACCACTTAGTCAGTTTCTTGATAAATGGGACCAAATTCTATGCTCTCCATCCCCCTCCTTGCCACCCCTCTCCCCATTGGCCAATGAATTTCTCCTTATAGCACTTCACTTCATTAATGATCAAAAGTATAGTCTCTTAAGATATGGCAGTCACTAGAAAAGAGAAACAAACTAAAATTCAATTTGCAGAACAAATGCATGTCATATGAAAAGTAGTAGGCCAATAAACACAAGATGACTGTTGAGGGGAAGCACGTTATTTGAATTTTCAAAATAACATAAAAGCTCTAAAAATGGATCATGTTGAACCACTGCATACATTGGTCCTGATTTCTTCCTACAGCTCTTACAATCAACACCAATATACATGGAATATGTGCATTACTAATAACAAAATAGACTCATAAATTTTCTTTAAACGATGTTTTGGGCAATATTTCAGATGTACAAATTGGAAGGGATGGGGATACAAAAAATGTTAATGCAAATATAAAAGCTTTTGTGAAAAAATGTATAGCCATTTGTTTGAATCCTTAGAGGTCTCCCTGATACACAAAATGTTCAGAGCAAAGATCTCTCTACATTTTTATCCAATATATACTGGTTGCTCTACAGTAAGTGAAACAGGGATGTTTACTTACCATCATAATGGCACCCAAAACTGCAGTATCTGTTGTAACTGCGACCAGGACAGTCGCAGGGTAGCGATGACAGAAAGCGTGGCGGGACCCGCGGAGATGCCCGCGAACAACAACACAACGGGAGAGGACAGGCACGACCAACGAAGAAAAGAACGAATACAACAAGATCGAACAACGAAGTCACAAGGAAACAAACACGTCCAGTTGTACACAGAACAAGGAGGAAAACTGTCTAGCGCGAAGCGAGGTGTAAACCGACGTATGCGAGATTAGACTCGCTTGCTGAGCGCGAAGCAGGGCTTAAGTACACTATCGGGGGTGCGGCTATTGGCTGCTGGGACCACGTGTTCCATTGTGGCGTCCTCACACTAACAGCGGGCCAGGAAGCACGCACCGCCACAGCTTGCGGCGCGATGGTGCAGAGACCTCTATGGGTCTTTGACGTCCATGACGTCTGGCGCGGATTCAAATTCTGCGGCGCGCGGTACTAGAGTATCAATTGCTTTATTTACAATCAGGTGCAAGCTCATGAAGTATTTGTCATAGCAACTGTGGATTAACATGACATTCAATAAATATATAAAATCTCTGAGACACCATAAAACAATCCAAAATATACATGTCACGGATGAATAAATCATCTAAAAATGTACTGCATCGCTTAACTATCTTATTTCATATTAATCACAAGGTTGCATTTTTAGAATAAATACTGTATCTGATGTAACTGTTATTAAGCACTCAGCTGTCATTGGGAGCGCAATGAGTTCATGTACATGGCAGAATAAAAACAAGAGGGTTGCTATTGCCAGGCTCTCAAATTTATGAATACAGTAGAATCTACATCCTTTAAAAATTTTGTCATCAGAAACATTTGAGAAGTAAAAGAACAAGACATACTGAGATTGAAAATTGGAGCGAATTGCTCCAAATCCAGTATCAGGAGAGACAGAAGTTGCAACAATCAACACAAGATTAGTACCCAAGATGCAGATTCCAGAGCACTTCTAAAAAGAGCTGAAGGTAAATGAAAAGAGCTAAATTTGAAAGTAAGTGAAAATGGAATATAATATATGTATACAAGCATAGATTATTACTCACCAAACAGAGGTAGCACTGAGTACAGACACAGTCGTGCAGAAACAGAAAAAAGTTGAAATACTGTTGCCTTTCAGAGAACTTCCTTCACTGGAAGGAATATCTGGGTTAAACATCATTTCGATGTGAGGTCATTAAGAAGCAGCTCATGCTCTGGAGGGCGAACAAAGGGGAATGAAATCAGCTGCGCTCTTTTAAAAGAAACTATCTTGGCATTTGCATTAGGTAATTTTGAGAAATCACAGAAAACTTAAATCCTGTTGGCCTGACACGGATTAGAAGTACCATCCTCCTGAAAGCAAGTAAAGTGTTTTACCACAGGGCCACCTTGCTCGATGTCCTTTGTTGCCATGCACTCCTACCACAACATAGTTGCTGAAGTGTAGGACTAGCAGTAATCAAGGACTGGGTAAGCAGTGAGAAAACGAAGCAGTAGGCAATGAAAAGAAAAGATTGTGATGCTGCTATGGAACAAACAGCTTTCTGGAAAGGTAAGTTTGGAGATTCCTATAGCTGATTCAGCGTAAGTGGATCCATGACAGTTCGGTGGTCTGGGCACATCAGCTTCGCACAGCTACCTCAACGAATAATGTTATGTGATTTTGTAAATGTCTTTATGGCAACGTGTCAGTGATGTCATAGGTCTGTAGATGGCTGCTGTTTTTGCTTGCAGCTATTAGCTCTTCATAGTTTAGAACTGGCAACAGTGCTGCAAGCGTTCGTGGAAATAAGAGTGGATGGGACATCTGTTTCTGGCAGAGTGAGTAGATGTGAAGGATTCTCAGCATACAAGGAAGAGACTGCTTGCCACAGTAAAAGCAATGTCTCAGGATATCCAGAATTTTTTCGTGTATATGGGATGGAAGTTGTCAAAGTAGAGACATTGACAGGTTTGACATGTAAATAGTTTCTCAAGGAGCCACTGATGAGGTCAATGTCAACTTCTAGGAAGGTAGTTCACTGAGACGGGAAGGAACAGGTGAAATGAATCAAGGATAAAAAGCTGCAGTTCTTGAGTAAAACGGACAAGAGTTCCTTTCCATTAACCATCTTGAGGAATCCTTTGTAGCCAATCAGAATCACAAACCTCTTACTTGGTTTGAACGGAACAATTACATCTTTTAGCTCACGTTCAGTAGACCCTATCCTCATTCCTCCGTGGCCTCAACACATGCTCTTCAATTCATTTAATGTGTTCTTCCTCAGGAAGTCATTTCTGAAAGTATTCGTATGGAGTGTAGCCATGTATGGAAGTGAAACATGGACGATAAATAGTTTGGACAAGAAGAGAATAGAAGCTTTCGAAATGTGGTGCTACAGAAGAATGCTGAAGAATAGATGGGTAGATCACATAACTAATGAGGAAGTATTGAATAGGATTGGGGAGAAGAGAAGTTTGTGGCACAACTTGACCAGAAGAAGGGATTGGTTGGTAGGACATGTTCTGAGGCATCAAGGGATCACCAATTTAGTATTGGAGGGCAGCGTGGAGGGTAAAAATCGTAGAGGGAGACCAAGAGATGAATACACTAAGCTGATTCAGAAGGATGTAGGTTGCAGTAGGTACTGGGAGATGAAAAAGCTTACACAGGATAGAGTAGCATGGAGAGCTGCATCAAACCAGTCTCAGGACTGAAGACCACAACAACAACAACAACAACAACATTCTTCCTCAGCACAGCGAGGTACCTTCTGGGATCATGTATGCCACAGCACTGATGGAGCCTTATGTGTTTACTGTGTTCGCAATTATTATGATTTTGCTCAAATGTAATGTTAATTGAAGGTTCTCCAGAGAGATTACTAAGGGGGATAATGTACTGTTTGAGTATTCTCCAGCTGGCCACTGTGGCCGAGCAGTTCTAGGCGCTTCGGTCCGGAACTGTGCTGCTGCTACTGTCACAGGTTTGAATCCTGCCTCAGGCATGGATGTGTGTTATGTCCCCAAGTTAGTTAGGTTTAAGTAGTTCTAAGTCTAGGGGACTGATGACCTCAGATGTTGAGTCCCATAGTGCTCTACAATTACTTTGTTTCAGTGGTGGATATTTTAATCATTAAGTAGCTAATGCTACACAGAAAATTTTGTAAAGTAATTTCAGAATTCATCAGCACATTTGGATGAGAATACAAATCGAAGTGAGAGCACTTACATGAAATCACAAGCTGTAGAGAAGAAAGCCTTTCCTTGGACACATGGCAGCAGCAGTTGTGCTCATTTTTTAAAATAGTCATTAAAGCCTATTCCAATGTGAAAACCAGTGTATCTACATAAAAACAGAGTATAGATGCTTCATTTACTACCATATTATTTTTTTGCTTTTTATCATTAAAGTTTTGGTGAAGTGAGGTTTCCTTCAAGAATGGGTATTGTTTTTCTCTCTCTGCTACAGTTATTCAGTTCAAGAATATTAAGAAAAGTGGAGTGTTTTTGCAGAGCCTGCTTGTTATATTTACTTTTATTAGTGTGGCTGAATCTAAGGTAAGACTACTTCATTTTCTGGCTACTGTAATAGTGTTTGATACTAGTGAGGCCCAAAATACTTTACTGCATTTTGTATTCCAGGGCATGAAAACTTGCTGTTCTCATTTGCGGACACTGGGCACTTCTGTGATAAATGTTACAGTTTTCGGTCTTTTCAGATTTCTTTGCCATGGCTCACCAAATTTTTAAAACTGTTGAAGAGGTAGTAGAATACCTATTTTCTGATGAAACAGAAGCAGATACGGTAGCTCCACTCTAGATGGAGCTGAGTAGATAGATGAAGATGACTTGTTAGGAAATACTTACGTAAGCAGTATTGTAGGTACTACTTAAATTTTACATGAAAGAGACAACAAAGACATTCCTCATGTATCTTCTAAAAGAGCCCATAAAGAGGAAGTTAAATAGGTGTGATCAGGTTCTGACATTTTCATTTCATGGCTTATAGCTTTTCTGTTTTTTGTTTGTCAGATGAATTGATAGAAAAGTTGTATGATCTCACGTGGGTACAAGTTTTTGAAGAATTGTCCAGCGAAAGAGATTATTGGTCTAAGGATGATGAGCTTCGTGTTCAAATAATTAAACATGCAATGAGTTGTAACAGGTATCTTGAACTGAACTGAAATCTATATTACATTTCAATGATGATAAAAAGGCCAATGAAAACAAAAGTAAGGAATCTTTCAAAACAAAACCAATTATCAAATATGGGGAGCCTTTCAGAAAATTTTTAAATAACTGAGAGGTACTACGGACATCACCCTATAAAGCAGTTTATCAGACTACAGCCTATACCCTTTCTATATCAACTGTGCACCTTATGTGGTACTGGTGGCTACTGTTACAGCTTCGTACGATATTGCGGGAAGGACCAGCAGGACAACTGGGTTCCACAGAAGTTTTGAAAATGATGTCCATTACTGATGAGCCGAACAGGTACAAAGTATTTTTTAACGATTACTTTGGTAGTCATGATCTGCTCGCCCGACTGAAGGGACTAGGATTCTGTACAAGTGGTAAGAGAAAACAGAACAAGTACCCCTGTCAACCAGATAATGTAATGAAAAAGAAAGGGACAGGCTATTTCGGGTTCTTATTTGAGAGAGAGAGAGAAGGAAATTTTGTCACAAAATGGAATGACACTGTATTCCCTACTGTCAAAGTCTAATGTAGAAAGTCCCAGAAAGGAAAGCTCAGTGTTCGATAACCAAATGCACTGAACACGTACAAGAATTTCATGAGGCATTTATCTTCATGACTGGCTAATACAGAAACATGCAATTGCAATTTGTGCTAAAATACTGGTGCCTTGTTACATGGATGGTAGATACAGATGATGTAAATCCATATCTGGCAATGAAAGAATTTCTCTTTCATAAGAACATATCTGAAGAATGGTATTGATATAAGGTCAACCAAGACCAACAAAACTCGCCTCATCTCCTCGGATTAATGTACTAGAAATACAATACGACCAGAAACTGCATGTCATCAGAAGCATAGTTTGAGAACATACTGTGGGAAGTGTGATGTTAAATTCTGTATGGAATGCTTCCTCAAATATCATATTAGATTTTAGTTAGATTTTGGTTTTGGGGTTAAAACTTTTGTAAATGTGAGTTATTGTAAAATAAATAATAATTTTGAAATGTTGTTATGAATTTATTATAACAAATTTCCTTATCCCTTGTCATTTTTTTATTAACAGGGAGTATGCACTGACAAGGAAGAAGGAAAAAAAAAATTTCCCAGAGTTTTATCAGATCTCCCAGTTACAAATGCCAGTTTTGCCATGTGAAAACACACTTCTTCCAAGGTGAACCTACACTTTTTCCATCATAAGTGACAGGGTACTTTCTCTCAGAGCTGTAAAAATATCAATCTTTTGAATGGTAAAGGTTTTATACACCAGCATAGAACTTCCTGGCACTTTAGAAAACAAAACTCTGCGGTGTGTGTGTGTGTGTGGGGGGAGGGGGGGGGGGGGGAGAGATGTTTGAAGTGCAGTGACATGTATGCTGCATTTTATTTTCATATTATGATACGCTGCATATTTTCGAATTACGAAATATGAATTTGAATTCCACCAAACACAGCATGTTAGTTTCCGAAGCATTGCAATGCACTATTGTAAGCCAATCATAGCTCATATCACGTGATGTCGCCAGCCAATAGCAACATCACTATTGGGTAGCATGAACACACATTTAGGAAAAGTTAATGGTTTAAATTAATGTACATAGTGCACCTACATGAGAAGCCAAGCTTTCACATAAATTGGCCTCAAAGATTAATAAGCTACACTTTTCACATATAACATTGGGCACACTTTAAGATACATGACACAAATCTACTAGTAACATTTTAAACAATGACATTAATGTTTGGTCTTCTGGTCCTCAAAGTGTTAAGTTCTAAATGCGAGTCAAACACTCTTAACAAAGTTCATCTTGCGTAAAAGGAAATTTCCTTTGAAAATAACGCTTTTCAAAGAACAATTCATAATATTTTCTCACAACCTCTTAGACGGGGGTTCATTTCAGCAGCGACCAGAGAGCACCAGGAAACAGACATTACTGCGCATGGGAAGCTATGATGGTGTAGGAAGTCTTATGTTTGTACACATATAGCATTAAGGTAAATCGTACTAAAGTGCATAATTCAACTTGAAGGACATATTCATAGTCCAGATTCACAAAGAAGTAGGCCCGAATCTGATATTAAGCTTTTCAGTGCGCTTTTTGGGGTGCAAATTTTCTAGGAATAGCAGAACTGTGTATTGTCTCATGTTTGGTTCTGTATTATGGCATAATGCTAAACATGCCAGAAGATGAAAATGTGCACTTGAAATTCAGTGAACAGTTGAAACTAGCAAATAGTGTGGAATGAAACACCTCGCTTCTTATAAATTGACTGCATCAGCAGAAAGATTAATAAAAGCCGCATCTATTTAGCAAACTGACAAAAGTAACTTCATTGTTGTGCCAGGTGATTTATGCTTGACTGCCCAAAAACGTTGAAATAAAAGAGTCAGAAAACTGAAACTAATAAAACTTCCATAATTATGTGAATGTATTTTAAATCACTTGATAGCTCCTGGTCACAGAAATCCATTTTGTTTTCATTTGATGTATGAACTGTAAATAAAATCACTAAACTGTAAGCAAAATCACGAAACATATTCATGGGTCACTATCATCCCCCTCCCCACTGCAGAGCGAGTGAGACCTCACAGCACTGCTCTGCGCTGGACTGTCCAACAGTCAGATCTAACGTAAACAAAATATTCTATTTGAGAATTAATTTTATGTAAGGGATATAGAGTCTCATTCTTACTGTTAGTAGTTACAAGTAAGTATTTTTTGTTATACTTCATCCTACAATTTTTTGTATCCCTTTTCAGAGTTTAGAAATCGGATCCTTAGTTTGCTGTTTTGTATGTAATAATTTCAACTAACCAAGTTTGAAAACTTCTTAAAATAGAATTAAGTTTACAAAGCTCTTTAATTCTTACAGTCAACATTGTTAAAGAAAACAATTAACATTTTACACGTTTTTCTTTTTCGAGGAAACGATTTGTCTAGGTTTGGTACAATATTCCGTGAGACTGCTCACCTCAAAGAATTGGTCAAATTTTTATCGCCAAGGAATGAACGGTTCTTAGTTTTAGCAAGATTTGAAAGACAGAAAAAGCGCTCACAAATATAAGTGGAACCAAACATTGAGAGAACTTTGGCCACGTGCTTGTGCAAAAGAGGATATTTCTCTCGTGGAAGACAGCTGTAAAAGTCATCCAAAGTTTTACACATAAGAAAGCGGTCCTTCAGGCGGATATCGCACTGCAGGTCAATCGGCTCTAGTTGAAGCACTTGTGAGACGTCCTCTGCCCGAAGGGAAAACGGGCGAACAAATATATCCATCGGCTGGCATTCGGGCAGTCCGCACGGCCAGCTAAGCGGCACCGCTCGGCCACTGCAGCAACATACGAATTCGCCCAGGGTGCTGGCCGCAGGCGATCAGGGGCACTAGCGCCCCAGGGGCACAGTTTGGACGAGCCTGCCTTATAGTATAGAACGATCACATATTGTGAATTTTCCTTTTGAACTGAATATTCTAATAAGTTTCAGGTCTGCAGCTGGCCTCCGGTAACTACAACCCACAATATTTCGACTACGCACCTTTCAGTATCTTCAGTTGAGTTATTGAAGACTGAAAACGACTTCTCATCGGCTGTAATATATTAACGTGCTTTGTGTATTCCGTGCATCTGTTAAAATAGTAGTGCCAGACTCCTCGCTGGAGAAACTGCACAATTCGCAATGTAGCATGGCTTACATACACCAGATCATGTGCACTGTGGGAGATCACTGCACCAAACCAAGACTGCACTCATATTAAGCAATCAACTAATTCTGTGATTCTTTAACATTGTATCTCCACTGGACATTTAATGGAGTATGATCAAACAATAATTTAGGTCATAGCAACATAACTGAGATACTATAGTCACAGTAACATTATAATGGGTCTCCATTATTAAAGAATAAATGGAAATGCACTGGCAGAAAATCTGATGAGCCCTGATAGTGACTACTAGTTGGATTATGCATGGAAGCCCACCATTTACCCAATTTGCTTCAGACAAAGACAATAATTACACCAATGGCCATGTAAAGTGACACCCCTGAAGACAGCGGAGCTCTGCAATTCCATCAATGAAGAACTACTGCCAGGTAGTGTGTTCAGCCTGCCACCACTAACTTAACATATGCTTGGAATACACACAGAGTGCTAATAAACTGCGGGACAAAAGTCTTCTTCAGTCTTCAGTGGGTCACCTGAAAATTTACTGGGTTTTAGTTAACGACAACCGATTGCCACCATCAAACCTTTCTGAATAGTCTCTATTGGTAAAGGTATCAAAACCTCTGGAAACTACAAAATTAGAGAACTGTAATGGCTGGCCATTATGTACCTTCAGGAGACAAAACTGAAGTAATGCCAATGCAAATATGTGAGAATACAAAAAACTATCCTCGCTTTGGTCTTCCCTTGTCTTCACATTACATCAGGTAGGTTCCTTTGAACCTAGGGTCTGAGTAACCTTCTCCAACATGTCCTCCTCTCTTCACCAAGGAAAGAACTAATAAGTGCCAAAAACTAGGATACTTTCTTCTACCTTTATTTGTGCTGATTCACATTGTTCTCCCATTAGTAATAGTGATAGATTTTCTCTATTTTGAAATATTTGTAAGACCAGTAGATTTACGTGTATATTATTCAGTAAGGCGAACTGGCAGTCCGATTGTAGCAGGAACTAACGAGGTCACATGACTTTGAAATGGAATTCAAGTATACTATTGTTACGTCGCAGTATGAGCAGGCAAAGTGATTGCAGAAAATAACTTCATGGGAAGCCATGGAAATTGCTGAAACGTGTGATGATGCCAAAATTAACCAATTTAAAAGGCAATTTTTAATATATATATATATATATATATATATATATATATATATATATATATATATATATAGAGAGAGAGAGAGAGAGAGAGAGAGGGGTGGGGGATTATTTCTTAACCTACAATATTTGCTCGAATCTGAGCCGCACTTTTTGTCCGGTTTTTGTAATCCAAAAAACCGCCTATGGCTTAGAATTGAGTGCAAAGTAAGCGGAAGTTCTGAAAAATGTTGGTACGTGCCGCCACAACTAACTGCTGCCGTCAAATATATGTAGTGCTACACAGGCATGCTTTGCAGGCACAAAGATAAATACTAGCGCCAAAACCTCTGTGTCAGTAAATAAATTTAAAAAAATAATAATAATAGGTAGAAGACGACGGTTTTTCTCTGCCCCGAGTTTCGACCACTGCATTTTCATACATTATCCAATGAAGTAAATAGAAATTCCGTATTGTCCATCTTCAAATATAGCAGCCTTTCAAATATTCTTAGCAACAAAAATAAATTTCTTTACACAAAAATACCAACAATGCACAAGACTTTAGGATTGTTGCACAAGTTGATACACTGGGGCTCATTAAGATTTCACGTAGCGGCACCTGTTGCTTCGTGGAACTTTGTGAAGTGCTTGTTGGTGTTAGTGAACCATAATGAAGTGCTTTCATAATAATGCCAAATTCAAGAGGGGAGTTATTTCTTTTGCGGAACAAAGTTCTAATTGTGCTGCAGGTCTGCGATACGGGATTGATGAGAGCAACATCAGGCTATGGCGACTGCAGAGAGACAAATTATTTGAATGTTGAAGTAGCAGGAAAGCATTTAGTGGGCCAAAGTGTGACAGATATCATGCACTAGAAGTGATTTTAAATGAATTTGTTATGGAACAGCGTCAGAAATTCCTGCCTGTGAATTCCGAAATTTTAAAAAGGCACATGAAATTGCTAGAGCGCAAATAATCGAAAATTTGAAGGCTGGTCGCAGCTGGATTGATCTGTTTACGAAATGCTGAGGTTTTTCACTTCAGAGGCGAATTTCAGTTGCACAGAAGCTGCCGAAAAATTATGAAGAAACACTTGTGGAATTTCAGCGCTTCATAATTAGGCAGCACACAGAAAAGAAATACCTTCTTGGTCAGATACGAAATGGTGACCTAACTCCTGCACATTTTGACATGCTGCCAAATTATACGGTTGACGCCAAAGGAAAGAAAGACGTAAGTGTTCTTACATCAGGGGGTGAAAAACAGTGGATGTCCGTCATGCTTGCTTGCACAGCAGATGGACGTAAATTACTTCCACTCATAGTTTACAAGCCAAAGACTTTACCAAAATTGGAAGTGTTTCCAAAAACTGTAATTGTATGAGCAAACGAAACTGGGTGGTTTTCAGAGGACATGGGGCTGGAATGGATTAGGCATGTGTGGAATTGTCGTCCTGGCGCAATGCATGGTTGCCTGTTGGTATTAGATGCGTACGCAGGCCATACAACACCTGCAGTAAAACGGACTTTGCAGTAATTCCAGTTCTGCAACTGCTTGACATTTGTTTGAATAAACCATTTAAGGACAAGCTTAAATGCATGTACACAGACTGGCTTCAAAAAATCAACAGACAACTGACACCAACAGGACATGTAGAATGCGAAAGTTTGTCGCAAGTGTGCCAATGGATTTATGATGCATGGAAGTGTGTTCCAAATCAGACTGTGAGACAAGCATTTAAAAAATGTTCTATACCCAATGCACTAGATGGTACGAAGGACGACGTTCTGTATGAAGAAATGAGCAACAAAGGATCAAGCGATAGTGCCTCAGAATCATGACTGATATTTTAAACATTTCGTATAAGATTTATTACAAACCTAATAAAATTTTGTTTTAAATTTCAGTGTTTAATTTCTAAGTTATTTTCATTCATATTTTATTAACTGTTGCTACTCTGCATTGCACAGGATAGAAAAGTGTGGAGAGCTGCATCAAACCAGCCTATGGACTGAAGACGACGACAACAACACACTCAGCATTTGAAGTCATCACTAAAAATCTACTACAACTGGCAAGACTGTTTGGGATTTATGTCAATATGGCCAACACTACGTTCTGAATTTTTTCCTACCTGTGACAAGAGACGGTTGCTAATAGGAACTTGCAGTATTCTCTTCACCATAAGAATAATACAAATGTAAACATTGTGCCAAGTATTCTATTGCATTTGCTGCTATCTCATTTAAATCCTGTCTGCCTAATAAACTATGACACTAGAGTGAAACAACAGACAATGCGGAAGAATATACATATCATGTCCTGTTTATATTCGTATTATTCTTATGTTGTAAGCGGCGGTAGCGCGCACAAAAGCAAGCCAAGCTGCGAGCGGCAACAGGTCTTAAACACTCATCATCAGAATGCGACAAACAATGCACGACACAGTACAATAATGCATTTTCAGCTTAGAGTGACGTAAACACCTATAACAAAGAGAATGGCACTTATCAGATAAAAGCAAAATAAGCAATCAATTCAAACCAGATGAAGCACGTGAAAAAGGAAGGGTACCCGTATAAATACAGACGGCAGCACCTGATGCATAGCAATGGCTACCTGGTAAAGCTTAACTGCTAAGCTTATGACTCGAACCAAACTACTGTAGCCTGTATCTTCATCCATTAGACCTAAATTGTGTCTCATGTTACAATGGACAAACTTTGTTTCGATTTGGAGGCGCGGTCTAAAACTTTTCCCTTCCCTTCAATTTCAAGTCTGAATTTCAGGGGCGGCTTAGATTCGGGAAAATTTTTTTCCTTGATTTCGAGTCTCATTTTTCGGGTGCAGCTAAGATTCGAGTGTGGCTTAGATTCAAGTAAATAAGGTATTCTGACTAAACAAAATAACAAACTTCTTTGACATAAGGTATACGCCTACAAAATTAACCACTACACCTGTTAACTTATTCCATTTATTGGGTGTCTACATTTTGATAATACAAGGAGGAATAAAATACATAAAAAGAAATTCTTTACATTAATTTTTGCCTTCACCACCACCTTCGTTTAGCGTGTTGACTGTGCTATCACTATTTCTGATCATCATCATTGTTATCTTAACAGGGCCACTATGAAACTGACACATCTTCGTTGTCCACAAATATCTGGCTGTTTCTTCTGAATATGTTTTGAACACAGCAGATTTTGCTTCTACAGTGATGTGAGAATGTTCAAATGTCTTTTTGTTACAAAAACATATCGTCTGCTTCACCATTCTCTCACTGGCTATGTAGAACCATGACAAACCCCTATCATTTACGTCATACCTCACAGTGAGCACTGACAACATTGCCGCACGAAAACACACCACTGGCCCCGATCTAGACTTTTAGCATCTCCTGCAGAAATGTAAGCTATTGTTGAATATTTGTCCAAATTTACAGTCAATTCATTCCAAGTTACAAATGGATTCAGGCAAACTGCAGTTTAAACATGGTAGGTGTTCATAAAAAGCTAAAGTATGCTGTATGAATTCCCATGGTTGGCAGTGAGACGAAATTTGTTGCCCGCTCACCACTCCCACTCCCCACACTCATTGTAGTTCTCAACTAAGCTCCCCTTTCAAACATCCCGAATGCTATGTTTGAATAACAGTGAAACACAGATGGCTACCGTATTTACTCGAATCTAAGCCGCACTTTTTTTCCGGTTTTTGTAATCCAAAAAACCGCCTGCGGCTTAGAAGAATTGAGTGCAAAGCAAGTGGAAGTTCTGAAAAATGTTGGTAGGTGCCGCCACAACTAACTTCTGCCGTCGAATATATGTAGCGCTACACATGCATGCTTTGTAGGAACAAAGATAAGTTTTTTTTCCTCCAACCCGAGTTTCGACCACTGCATTTTCATACATTATTCAACGAAGTAAATACAAATTCCGTATTGTTCATCTTCGAATGTAGCAGAATTTCAATGTACTACGAAAATCCGACTGCCAAGACTGTTTGGGATGTTTGTCAATATGGCCAATTCTACGTTCTGAATTTTTTCCTACCTGTGAGAAGAGATGGTTGCTAATAGGAACCTGATGAAATGTTAATCACATACAGTATTCTCTTCACCATAGGAATAATACGAATATAAACATTTTGCCATGTATTCTTTCGTGTTTGCTGCTATCTCATTTAAATCCTGTCTGCCTAATAAACTATGAAACTAGAGTGAGACAATAGCAAACGCGGAAGAATATACATATCGTGTCATGTTTATATTCGTATTATTCTTATGCTGAATAGTGATACAGTCAGGAATGAAGCACGGCAACTGACTAGATTTTTAAATCTAAGATGACTTAATTTCTGTGCAGAATTTGATGTACTAAAGAAGCGTGCGCAAAGATTTTCAAACGGAGAAAAATTTTCGCCTAACTCTCGTTCAGAACATGTTCTATCATACGCAGTCTATTATTTGGTTCTTGTTGATCATTATCGAAGAAAGCAGCAGCGTAAGTAACAACAAATAGCAGTCTCTTGCCATTGTTTCGCTAATGAGACGATACCTCTCGTTTTTTTTTTAATTGTAAGCGGCGGTAGCGCGAGCGGCGACATGCCGTAAACATGCACTATCAGAATGCGACAAACAATGCATGACACTGTACAGTAATGAATTTTCAGCTTAAAGTGACGTAAACACCTATAACAAAGAAAACGGCACTTATCAGATCAAAGCAAAATAAGTAAACGATTCAAACCAGACGAAGCACGTGAAAAAGGAAGGGTACCCGTATAAATACGGACGGAGCGCCTGACGCATAGCAATAGCTACCTGGTAAAGCTTAACTGCTAAGGTTACGACTCGAACCAAACTACTATAGCTGTATCGTCATTCATTCGACCTAAATTGTGTCTCATATTACAATGGAACAACTTTGTTTCGATTTGGAGGTGCGGCCTAAAACTTTTCTCTCCCCCTTGAATTTCGAGTCTCAAATTTCAGGTGCGGCTTAGATTCGGGAAATTTTTTTTTTTCCTTTATTTCGAGTCACATTTTTCAGGTGCGGCTTAGATTCGAGTAAATACGGTATATCTTCTAGGGTGCAGGTCATATGTAACAACAGCAAATAATACATAATAATCACGATCCATCCAGTTCACGAACTTTCGCTCATCCCAAGAGTGCTGGCTGTTGGTACTATCTCCACAATGGGTCTTTCCACTATAATTTATCCTTGAGGTAACAATCAAACTCAGTTTCATGTTACTTGTTTTGTTTGTTAGACATTTAATCCTGGATTAATTGTCTTTCTCCTTTTGTCTGCATGTCACCATCTTGTTCTAAAGCTGATTAAAAGCTGGTACCGTTTTACCCCAGTATTCTAATACATGATTAGCTACCGAATTTTCATTTTCAATGCACTTCGCAAATCATTAGTTTCTCATAATAAATAAAATACTTACTCGGGGTTCAGATCATGTATCGGTTTTTGAAGCGCATACATTTATGAGGAATTCTATTGTAAACCCATTCAAGTGCAAAAAAGTGTGAGCTGGGAGAATTTAATGCTATTTCCTCCTGTGTTTCACAAAATCGCCAATTTTTTAAGGATAGCATTGGACTGTTATAGCACCTAGTACATAGCTTCTCAGGTATCCACAGATTGCACTAGTGCCACAAATCACATGTCACATGATTAATCAAGCAAGATCAATACTGTATCAAGCAGTTCTGTGTATCAGGAAATCTTAAGCCTATTTGAATAAATAGTATTGTTTGCCAATCTCTACTCTTCGGAACTCTTCAAAATAAATTTGTATGAAATCTCAATAGCTGAAGCTTCATCTGTAAATGTAAGACAGCTGCTACACTGTAAAAATGTTAACTTCAGCGGCAATAGTTTAATCTGCAAATCTAAAATGACCTCATATTTTTCTAATGACGAATTTGGGAAGAAAACCTCATCTAGTAATTTGCTATATATGGTAACAGTGTGTGTGTAGGCCTTAATCACTAGTTAGGGCAATCTGACATAACTCTAGCCCATTTTGTAATAGCAAAATTTTTAAACATTTGCTCAGACCACAGGTGCTAGCCTACTAAAATTAACAAATTGAAATAATATTTTTCCCCTTTTACACAGTGATAATAAATTAGTGATGGACATAACACTGAACAACTAGTCAGACGATCTCTGTAACAAATACCTTAACTAGAAATAATTACAATATATCTCATTCTGAACCAATAGTTTATATATGAGGTGACTTACCGAACGGAAGCGCTGGCAGGTCGATAGACACACAAACAAACACAAACATACACACAAAATTCTAGCTTTCGCAACCAACGGTTGCCTCATCAGGAAAGAGGGAAGGAGAGGGAAAGACGAAAGGATGTGGGTTTTAAGGGAGAGGGTAAGGAGTCATTCCAATCCCGGGAGCGGAAAGACTTACCTTAGGGGGAAAAAAGGACAGGTGTCTGTATGTGTGGATGGATATGTGTGTGTGTGCGAGTGTATACCTGTCCTTTTTTCCCTCCTAAGGTAAGTCTTTCCGCTCCCGGGATTGGAATGACTCCTTACCCTCTCCCTTAAAACCCACATCCTTTCGTCTTTCCCTCTCCTTCCCTCTTTCCTGATGAGGCAACCGTTGGTTGCGAAAGCTAGAATTTTGTGTGTATGTTTGTGTTTGTTTGTGTGTCTATCGACCTGCCAGCACTTCCGTTCGGTAAGTCACCTCATCTCTGTTTTTAATATATTTTTTCCCACGTGGAATGTTTCCCTCTATTATATTGAACCAATAGTTTCTAGCATATAAACTTATTCTTCATGTGCCGAGTGTTCTTGCATAGGATGCATCGTCTTATTACAAGTCCATACAACTTACAGTTTACTGCACCATCAGTCATGCCAAGCAGTGAATGGTTGTTAAACAAACATTCTGCCATCGGCAGAGCAATGAGCAGCTTGAGCGAGTGTTTAACAAGAATATGGATATGCCGGCTAGTACACTATCACTCACATGTCCAAAAATGATCATACAAAGCACCTTGATCCCTAGGTTTCTGTAACAAAATAAAGGAAGTTCATTAATTCACAGAAGTAGAGCAAAGTCCTAATGCTAGTGCCAAATAAGGTAACTAACTGACAATCAAATCAACCAACAAGCGCCAGTTTGCACACACGAAGATGAAATAGTATCACTCAAAGTGTGAAATGGTTACCAAGCAACTCTCCTCAGGGTCATTTCCCACAGCTGGCTCCAGGCACTTGTGCCAAAACACCCAAAGGAGCAGAGTTGATACACACGTATCAGGGTTCTTAAATTGGAGAGCTTTCTGATTCGCCACCTCATCTGGAGCCCCACAAATGATCATGCCCCTAATCATCTCCTCTGAATATGATTCATTATTTAATGGAGTCACAAAACAGCATTTCCTATTGAGTCCTTGCAGTTCAGCCACTGAAGCGCAGTATAACTGATTACGCTGTTAATGACACTGATTGAATATCACACAGTATGAAATGACATGGCAGAGACAGCGAAAGTAGGTAGTTAATAGAGCACACATTTTGTCAAAGGACTGTTCCTCGGGAGGGGTCAGTTTGCACAAAAGCTGGTACATACTGGCTGAGATCCACAACAGGAAAATTGATTTTACACCAGCTGGATCCATAACCCGCAATGAGGCAAAGTGCTGTCAGAAATGCTTCTCATATGCTTCCCACTCTACCGCCGTCTTGTCGAAAGTGGGAACATTGGCAGATTTGTAGCTGATTGCCGTGAGAACAACACGGACAATAAGGCTTTCTGATGCTTCTGTCCGTCTAACTGCTGTACAACTTTGAAGATAGAATGTTGCTCAGGGTTCATCGTTATGTAACAAACACGAAAAATGCCCATTAGTGTCGCTAATTATGTTGTAACTTACAACATAAAAAAAATAAAAAATAAAAAAATAAAAAATAAAAAAAAAAGAGACAACACTGCCAGAGCAAGTATATTTAACAATCTCGCAGGACAATAGTTCACAATGGACACAGTGTATGGCACAGCCAGGTGTCAAGACAGGTACAGTACAATTCTAGCTACCATAGCAAATGGCACAATGAGTGAGAGCAGATGGAGGGCAATCACGTGCTGTTATGGCAGGTCGCAGGTGGCAAGCCAATATAAGAGACGTATAAGGGATAGCCCAGTGGGTTATCACAGGATTTGATTTTGGAAGGTACCAAAATGAACGAGCCATTATGTAAGTGACAGTACTGCATTTGTAAGATCACTGCAGTGTACAGTGTTACTACCTCCCCTTCCTGCTTCTTTAGCGTAAGCACAACAGAGCAGTCACCAGAGCCAAGAAATCAGTTCACCTTGCCAAATAATACATATTTAAGTGAGCGTCGTATTTCTTTTGAACAGTGCAGTGTTTGCTGCCCTGACACTAAAGAAGAGAGACTGCTTCTAATAATAAGAAATTGTTTTGTTTGGCATATATGTGCAACACGTTTTTTATCTTTATGATTAAGATAACCCATGACTGAAATTTTGATACATTTGGTGTTATGTCACTTTTTCTTAATTTTTACCTTATAAAATGTTTAAAGACTTTCCTGCTCTTTAAAAGGTGCTGCCTACACCATACCAACTTCAGTCCAGTTACAGAACTTTTTCTTCTACTCGGTCTGTCAAATACCCAGTTTTAATTTACAACATAAATGTGACGCCAACATGTAACTGTACTTTCATGGTTACAGCATTTCTCATAGTCACCAGTTGCAATATTTCTCACACCTACTATACTGGTCAACATTCTGCAAATTTGCACACTAAAAACAGGTTTCATGTGATGTTATTTCCTGCTTTAATCACAAATTTGCCATGTAATGTTATTGCTGAACATGGGATGATCTTGAGAAAATTAAGAGCGCTATTTCTGCGACACTCGAGACAGTGTCTCTTCAATGATGACAGGCCACAGCTTGCAACTTGCCCAGAAGGTATGACTTCATGGTGCTGGTACAACAGAAATTCAGAGTAGTATGTAAAACTCAAATTAAAAGTTGGATGAAGGTACCGGGGGGGGGGGGGGGGGGGGGGGGTGGAGGAAAGAAAGAAGGGGGGAAAAAAAAAAAAAAAAAAAAAAAAAAAAAAAAAAAAAAAAAAAAAAAGAGCTGTCGAAAATGTTTCTCATATATTGGAGACTGGCTTCTACTGCACTAGTGGAAAGAAGTACTGGGTGGAATGCAGACTGTGAACAGAATCTCTCTGTCACATGTTATAGATCAAATAACCAATAGAAACATTTGTCCCAAAAAGAAACTGGTTTTAGCAGTTATTGGAACTGTAAGTGAATTCAATATGGAGATGAAAAAAAGTTTGAGTGACAAACTGTTACAGACTCCGACAGATGAATTTTGATGCAACAGGATCACAGCCATGTCACGGAGCACTAGAAATGAAGTTATGCAGAAGAAAAAAATAGACACAAGAAAAGAGGAAGATAAGGAAAGTTAAAGATGATGAGAGGAGAAAATGTCAGAGCGCCAACATACCAGGGTTGAGAAAAGGTCCAGTGAGTAAAATAGTCGTCTTATCATTTTTTTATTTTTGTCGAGCTTGTTTTTTCATATTGATGATTAAATACCATGCAGGAATGTGGTGGGGACAGGGTAGGGTCAGTTAGCCAAGGGGGGGGGGGGGGATGTAGAGAAAGAGGAGGGGGGGGGGGGGGGGGGCTAGTAGGTGTGTTGGTGGGATAAAGGACTGTGTGGGGCTGGAGTGGGAGCAAGGATTGGAATAGGTGAGTGAACAGGGTGTATACGCGGACAAGGAAGAAAAATTCCCAGTTAAAAATCCATTTTCTCCTGGTTGAAAACAGGCTTTTTCCATGTTAAGTGACAGTATATATTCCCTTAACAATCCTTTGAATGGTTACAGTTTTATACACGGACATAGAATTTCCCGGCACCTTAGAAAACGAAACTCAGAGAAAAAGACATGTTTTGCGAATATCTTTTATGTGCAGGAACATGTACGTTGCGTATTTTCATATTAAAAAAGTATACATTGGAATTCCACCAAACACCGCATGATACTTTCCGAATCACTGAAATCAAGATTGCGATGTGTTTCTGTAAGCCAGTCATAGCTCATGTCATGTGATCTTGGCAGCCGATGACAGCGGATATTCAGAGCATAGGACACGTTAAGTAGTCAGCCAACAGCAACATCACTGTTACACAGCACGAACACACAAACAGGGAAAGTTAATAGTTTAAATTAATATACATAGTGTTGCTACAAGAAAAGCAAAGCTATCACATATAATATTAGTCTCTAAGGTTAATAAGCTGCAAGAGAAGGTAAGATTTCGCATAAAATGTTGATATTTTTTGCGCGTGTTACACTTTTAAGATATATCACACAAATGTGCCAGCAAAATTTTTAATAATGACATAAATGTCTGATCTTCTGGGTTCAAAATTCTTCTAAATGGCTCTTCATCAAAGAGCTGATTTTTAAATGAGAGTCAAACGCTCTGTGATTTAAGAAATTCATGGTACATTCTCGCACTTAGTTCAACTTACATAAAAGGATATTTACTTTGAAAGTAATGGTTTTCAAACCACCATTCACAATATTTTCCCGTGACCTGTTAGAAATAGGTTCCTTTCAGCAGTTGCCAGAGAGTGCAGATAACAGGCGACACCACACTTGCGTAGCTACCGTGACACAGGAAGCCCGTATGTACGCATGTGTAAAATATTAAAAGATCATACATTATATCATAAAAGAAGCAAGACATCAGAGGATATTCCAAGGGCATTGGAATTTCGGGAACCATACTAAAATGTGCACATTTAAAGCGCATACTTTATGTGCACATTTGTATGTCCAGATTCCCAATGAAGTAGACCTCGACCTGATATTAAGCTTTTTAGTGTGGTTTTCGAGATGTAAATTTTCTTGGAGCACCAGTAGTGTATTATATCAGGTTTGGTTCTTTATTATGGCATAACACCATACGTGCTAGAAGATGAAAACTTGCACTTGAAATGCAGTTGAAACTAGTGGAATTAAACGTTTCGTTTCAAACAGACTGCCTCTGCAGAAAAGGTTAATAGAAGTCAAATTTCTTTAGCAAACAGACAAAAATAACTTCATTGTTCTGAAGGCGATTAATGCTTGACAGTCAGAAAGGTGGAAATAAAATCAAATCTGAAACTAATGACATATTTTAGCCTTCCGTAATTATGCCAATGTATCTTAATGCACTTGATAGCTCCCGACCACAGATATCTGTTTTGTTTTCATTTGATGTGGAGTAAACGAAGGGGAAACAGCAAAATCACTAAATGTAAACACGGGTCACGTGGAGACTACCCACTATAACTCAGACTACTCTGCGCATCAGCCTCGGATCTACGATATTTGCGAACCGGGCAAAAAAAAAAATGTTAATCTTGTAGGACACATCTTTCTGAAAAGTCTGAAACATTAAACATGGTTGTGTTCGAGGAAATGTAAGACATGGATTATTTGTAATTGGGAGAACAGGAACTCTTCAGAAAATTTGCAATCTTTATTGTCTATTAGCTAATAACTTGCTGTATTGTGCGACATAAAATTAAATATAGAATACATAAAACCAATAAAGAAAAAGAGACAAGCAAGAAAGTACACATTTCTTCAATCCTTAGCCTCTAGCATTTTTTCTCTCTTATCTTGCTACAGCTTTACATGGTGTGCTTTCCTTTCTGAAAAAGAATCTATTACCTCATCAAACGTTTCACTACATGAAAAATCGAAATGTTGTTATCCAATAGTGAGAAAGCTGTTAACACAAATAATACCCAAGACTGATTACGTCTATTTTGTCACTGTCTGCTAGATAAAAAAAAAAAAAAAAAAAAAAAAAATAGGCCTTTCTAAATATTGGAGCAATTTTGTAAGACACACCAAATAAACGAGACTGTTTCGGCACAAATGGTCATTTTTATAACACGTCAGAATATAATTCACAAAGTACTAATATAAAATGCCTATTAGGCCTACTACAAACAAAAAGTTTTATGTTAGGAAATAGTTTCACATTTCATTCATATGCACCAGCTTCTTAAGCACGAGGTCGAAAAGTAGTATTAAGAAATTTTTATATAAATTTGGAATCATCTTAGTCTTCCATAATTTGTGTGATGTCCCCGCTTCTTCTCCTTCCTCGTTCTAACAAACAATCTCGTCATCACCAATTCTGCAGTTATTCCTGCCATTGTCAAAATTTGTTTGCCAACTGACTTCACTAACTCTGCCAGAATCACAAGTTTAGTTGTCCCGTGATTGGTTTTCAGTTAGGCGTTATTACACGTTCATACAACACGATTTCCGCGTTAGTTCCAGAATAAACCTTACGTAGCTGCTAGCTGAGGACTGTACAACTGGTCCTTACTAGTGTAGCCACCCGGCCAAAAATTTTCTGTCAAAATTTCATTTTCTTGGGTACACTGAGAAGATAGTATGTAATCTTTCTCACCTGTTATTCCTGTCAGTCATTTTTTTTTATTTTTTTTTATTTTTTATTCCCCCCCCCCCCCCCCCCCACACTCTGGTAGTCTGAATCCATGGATTTCACTAGTAATTATAACAATGCTGATCGTTCGCAAAACCAATCAACCACATAATCAGACAGTGATTGACTTTCATCTGTTCAGCTTTAATCCGCTCAGTTCATATAGCCCCGTCCCCTTTTGTCGGCGGAAAGTTTATTTCTAGATGCGACGAGGATTCTTCTGACAGACATCACATACACTATGCACGCTTTCAAAAATCAACTTATGATTCATTCAGAAATCAACTTAAAATGTGTTCAAAAATGTTCAAAAAGCAACAGGGAAGCATTTCAAAATCATATGAATAACCGATAGACAAATGTGTGCTGGGTGCTAGGCACTTTGTGAAACAAGTCTTTTTCCCCCCCTCAAGAATATGAATTTGGTGCCCCCTTTTCTCGGTAGCATCTAGCTGCTTGCTGTGACTGCTTGCACAGCCAACAGCTACATTCCTGTAGCCAGAAGCGGGAGAATCTATTACTCACACACGACTCAACTGCGCATGAGCCCGGTCGTAACTGCGAAGACGAAGCTAATGTAAACAGTTGTGACTTCACACTCATCTGAGGCAATTTGTTGTTATGAAGCCTTTGACACATTTTGCTGTTGGAAGAAGCTTGCATGAGCACTGTGTGTTGTTGTTGTTGTTGCATATGGCGCATTTCCTTTGCAATTTAAGTTATTTTCGTTTTTTTCTCTTGTTTATGTTGAATTATTCTGCATTAGCGGGATACAGTAATATCCTTTGCTAGAATATCGGTTCTTACCAGTCAAAATTACAAAAATTTAACTGAAAACTAAAACAATGAAAAATTCCAGAAATTCTAAAAAATTCCCGGTTTTCTCCCAGATTTTTCCCGGATCTCCCGGGGCGTATACACCCTGGTGAAGGACAGGAGCTAATGAAGGTTGTGGCCAGGGAGGTTATAGGAACATAGGATGTAGTGTAGGGAGAGCTCCCACCTGTGCAATTCAGAAAACTTGGTGTTGATAGGATTCTGAATTGTGGAGATGCTCCCTGCAATGTACCCTACATTCCTGTAACCCCCTGGCTTCAACCTCTGTTAGAGTCTGTCCTTCACCCACCTATCCCTTCTCCCATTAAATCACTGCACAGCCTTCTAATTCCATGACTGCAGTCACTAGTCTTTTTCCCCCTCCTCTACTTCTCTCCGTTTCCACTCACGTTACACTACCTTCCCTGGTCTAATCTTCCAACTACACCTAGCTGCCCTACCCTATCCCCACCACATCCCTGCATGCTCCCACAAGCAGCACTTTACCATCCCCCACCCCAGCCTCCTCCTTGCCCCCACTACCCAGATCCTTTCTCTCATCATGCGCAGTTGCTCGCAGTCTGGTCTCAGTGGCCAGAGACAGCCACCATGTGTACGTGAGAGTTGTGCTTGCTTGAACATACGCACATTGTGTGTGTGTGTGTGTGGTCTACTTTAGAAGAAGGCCTTTTGGCCTAAAGCTCACATGTTTAACAGTCTTCTTGTTGGGCCTGCCTGTGACTCCTCTTCATGGTGAGTAGCAATCTATCCTTGTCCTAATACTGTCATTACTCCCTCCTTTATTTTCTGTTGTTCCAGTCTGCCAACTACTTCAGTAGTGTCCCATTGCTTCCCCTGGCAGCATTGCATCCATTGAGAACCTACTGGCATGTCTGGTCAAAATTCAGAAATAATTTAAGAGATAAAAGACTCATGAAATTAGTGAAGATTTAAAAATGTCTCCATTTAAAATAAATCAGCCTTATGTACAATCGTATTGACTGTAGAGTAAAAAGTTTATTTCTGGAAATGTAAATTTTATTTAACTGTGTTTCATATATTGTAAGAAAAGTTAAAACACAATATTAGTAACATAAATTCCATGAGACATCACTTAAGAGTGTCAAAACCTTGGATAACAAGTTAAGAAGGATTTCACAGAAGCAGAAATTGATGTAACAAACATAGTAGACAGAGCATACAGAAGCAAAATTGGTAACTGGAAGTTTATTCCAGAGATAGAACCAAAACCAGACCAACCAAAGTAGACTGATGAAAAAAAGAAGGCAATCGGGTAAAAAATGAAGAAATATTGGGAAAATAAGAACTACTCTAAAAAAGATTGAAAATCACCTGCTCAACAGTCTACAATGGGGCATTCACTAATAACAACAGCAATAATAATAATAATAATAACAATACAGCACGGAGCTTTTAATGTCAGAATGGACACACAAATCTCTTATTGCTTCTTTTGCACTTTTATTTCTAGTATTTGAATTCCTGCCCAACATGCCTAGTGTAGCAGTTTACAAGGTAGAACATAGAAACTGAGGATGTGATTTCACTAGCATGTGATTATAAACTTTCTCTGAACATCACTGTTAGTAGTTTGTTAATATTATTAGAACAATTTCAAATCAGCGTGACCCGATTGCAAAAAAAAAAAACCAGACATGTACCGGTCGTGGACACACAAAAATTCAGGGCAACTTCAAGAAGTACACGAAATGCAAGAAGATTCACAAAATGACATCTATTAAATTAATTTTGTAATGCAAGGGACTTTTTATAGCAGCACACAATAAAAAGCTATTAATTTGCCTGTACCCTCAGGAGTACAATAATTACAACAATAACATCTGAAAGGGCAACCATTTCTGTCAGCAAATGTATATGGCATAAATTTGATAATGCTGGGATTTGTAGTACTGAATTCTGAAGGTTCAGTAATGGGTGCCATTAACTGTGTTCTTCTAATGTAGGATGTTTCCTCGAAATTGTTTACATCAAGCTTAGTGATTGAGCAGTTTACTGCAAATGTGATCTTGTGCTCGTCTGAAGACAATAATGGCAGACCTCTTCTGCTACAGCCAAATAGAAGATGCAGACAGTTATGTGTGATCTCAAATGTGTGTGACTATCAGTTTGACTGTGACCACCACTGACAAAACATATTGTATTTACCCAACTATAAGGTGAGGTTTCTCCCAAAATTGATCATTCGAAAATTAAGGGTCACCTTATATTCACAGGTTAAAGTACTGGTACTGAGGTCAACATTTTTACGTTGTTTAATAGATTATATATGGGTCGTCTTACATTTGCAGATTAAGCTTTGGCTACTGAAGTCATGTGCTGGTTTGTTTTGAATGATTTGGAAGGGCAGGGCTAGCCAAACAATATGTTTGCATTCAAATGGAGTTGAGATGGCCTGACACTCTGTGCTCGATACAGTATTGACATTGCTCAAACAATTACGTGATATCTGACTCGCACAGCGCTACAGCAAGGATAAGTGAGCAACTATTAAATAGCCATTACAACAATCTATTGCTCTGTTTAAAGTTTTGTGGAACACTAGAGGAAATAGCATTAAATTCTATCTTCATACAAACTCTTGTTATGAAACTTCTTGGCAGATTAAAACTGTGTGCCCGACCGAGACTCGAACTCGGGACCTTTGCCTTTCGCGGGCAAGTGCTCTGCCATCTGAGCTACCGAAGCACGACTCACGCTAAGTTCTCACAGCTTTACTTCTGCCAGTATCTCGTCTCCTACCTTCCAAACTTTACAGAAGCTCTCCTGCGAACCTTGCAGAACTAGCACTCCTGAAAGGAAGGATACAGCGGAGACATGGCTTAGCCACAGCCTGGGGGATGTTTCCAGAATGAAGTAAAGCTGTGAGTACCGGGCGTGAGTCATGCTTCGGTAGCTCAGATGGCAGAGCACTTGCCCGCAAAAGGCAAAGGTCCCGAGTTCGAGTCTCGGTCGGGCACACAGTTTTAATCTGCCAGGAAGTTCATATCAGCGCACACTCCACTGCAGAACGAAAATCTCATTCTGGAAACATCCCCCAGGCTGTGGCTAAGCCATGTCTCCGCTGTATCCTTTCTTTCCGGAGTGCTAGTTCTGCAAGGTTCGCAGGAGAGCTTCTGTAAAGTTTGGAAGGTAGGAGACGAGATACTGGCAGAAGTAAAGCTGTGAGTACCGGGCGTGAGTCGTGCTTCGGTAGCTCAGATGGCAGAGCAGTTGCCCGCGAAAGGCAAAGGTCCCAAGTTCGAGTCTCGGTCGGGCACGCAGTTTTAATCTGCCAGGAAGTTTCATATCAGCGCACACTCCGCTGCAGAGTGAAAATCTCATTCTGGAAACTCTTGTTATATTGGAACAGATTTGCAATAAAAGTTCTCAAACATATATGGATACCACATTCAAACATTAATGCTGCTTTCTAAGTAAAGGCAACTTTCAAAAGCAAAAATGCTGTCCTTCAAAAAAAAAAGGTTGATTCAGAACTAATATACATATTTTATTTGGTTATGAGAGGCTGTAGGATTTGCTTGGTGGTGTGCAAATGAGAAACTCAAGTCACTGTTCATGTAGTAGAATACCAGGTAAAAATGTTACCAGCTTTTTAATCAGCTTTAGAACATGGTGACATTCGGATGAAGCAAGAGGGAAAATTAATTCAGAATGAAATACCAAACAAATGAAATAAATCATTCTAAACTGACTGCAATTACTGTAATTACAGGAGCAAGACTCGTTGTGGAGATAGTACCTACAGATACCAGTATATCTCAGGACGAGCAGAAGTTGAAGAGTTGGGCTGAATAATACTGTACTCTTTTACTTATGTATTAGTTACTGTTTATACACATGACTTGTAGCTCAGAAGATATTGCAGTCCGTGTTTCACAGTTCCCCAAAGAAAGCACTACACATGGGTTGGGGAGGGGAAGAGTGACATCAGCTTGGCTGAGAACTATGATGACTGGGTGTGGGGATGGGGAGCTGGTGAATGAGTGGGCAGCTAATTTTGTCATGCTGCCAGTCATGGAACCCATCTCCTGTGCTATGGTTTTTTATGAACTGCAGTTTGCCTGAATCTGTTTGTAGTCTGAATTGCGCAATGACTATTAGGATGGCAATAAAAATAGTGATACCACAGACAAAAAACGCTAGTAAGCAAAAATTTTAGGAAGGAAAATGGTCCGTAAATTAATGTAAACCATTTTTTTCCCTTCTTATATTATCAAAATGTGTACAATTAAAAAATGGCATAAGTTTAGAAGAAGTGTAACATTAACTTTTTAGGCAGATGTTTTATATCAATAAAACAGTTTGTAATTCAGATTAGTCAGAATATGTTAAAAAAATGTTTTTTTCTCGAGCAGCCTTAGAAAAAGAGATGGTGGGGAGGGGGGTCTTATGCAATGGTAAATACAAAAATTAGCTTCAAAGCATCCTTGTGTGTCAAGCATCATACACAACATTTTCCAGTTAATTCCAAAAACACAAGTATTATTGCACTCTGGTAAAAGAATCAATTAGTAATGCAAGTAATTGTTTCTTTTTTAAGGGGATATCACACTAAAATCTCTTACATTAATAATAAGGCTCTCATAATTAGCCTTTTACATTTCACAACGAATTATCTACAATTTGCATATGGGATCTGATACGTAGGCACAAAATAAAAATGAAAGAGGGTTCTCTGATAAAAAGGTTTCTACTTTATCTCCACAGTAAAGTAATCTTTCAAGTTGGTAATGCATATACAGAGACCTAATAAAAGTAACTGGTTGCAGAATATAGACTGAGCTCTGTAGAGTGCCACAAAAGTATGTAAAGTATAAATAAAGAGAGGATCTGAAATAATGCAATACTACTATAACAGTAACTATTAGTATCACCATGTTAAAGTATGTTGGACCCTCGACTAAACTTTAAAAAGAAAAATGTGAATGGTCCCACCAATATTCACCACAGGTATCTAAACAAGAAAGTTATCCAGAGACCAATGCATTAAGTTTTTTGAATGCTGTCACATTTATGACGCAGGAGCTAAACATTTAATCATTAGCAGAGAAATACAATTTTTTGATGACAATGTCTCAGGTTTCCACTTGAGTGGCAGGTCTATAACATATTTCCTGTTTATAAAATGTCCATTTCAGTGAATTACTTGTGCATAAAAAAGTTGTCTGCTTGTGGAGCTGTTGGCAACAGCTAGAAGCCTAAGATCTTTTTATCAGCTGTTTATGATCAAGTTTACATTCACAAATGCAGTTTCCAGCCAAGTTACAGCCTGTTAAATCAATATTTTCTAAATAATTGTAAATTTTTGCTTATCTTTGGAATCCATGACAATAAGGCTGCCATTCTGTTTATGTAATAGTAAACTGTTTAATGAAATGGAAATTTTAGAGCCTAAACAACTGTTCTGGTATTCCAACTGAATTGTTTTATGCTTACATGGAATTTTACAAACAAAAGCACTCACAAAAACAACTGCACAACAACGGTATTTGGTAAACTAATAATCTAGAGTGTATCTTCACTCAACCATGTAGTAACTACATAAGAAAAACAACTTGAAATTATACGTTATGACATGAGAGGTTCCAATAGTACAGCTGGTCAACTGTCTTTGGTGAGTGGTAAAGATCTCAGTTTGTGTAATGGAGAGGTACACCTACACAATGAAATAGCTGAGTTAAAATGGGAAGGAACATTAAATCACGGAACAGGCAAACACTAAACTGTAAAGATCACATAGAAGTTCTACTGTTTATCATAGAGAACATGTATCTGTAATAAGCTATTGCAGTTGCTGTGCAAAGACTGAGCAGTCTTACTAACAAATTTGCACACACGCACAACTGATGACACTCCGGCCACTGTGTGAATGACAAAACATGCTAGCAACTCTCAAACTACGGCATTAAGAACATTTAGATTTGGCATTGTAATGCCAGTCAGATAACTTGTCCCTCACAAGATAACTTGTCCCTCACAATTAAATACACACTCCTAATCAAACTATATAGTAGCTCTATTTGTATGCACCACACAAGGCACTCTAGCACTCAAGTCTGCTTTTTGAACATTTGCATGTTACCAATTTATGCACGTCATTGAAATTCTGTTATTCTAATGTATCCTCCATGATGACACCATTCTTGCGAATGTGGAGACAGAATACTTCTAGTTCATATGTATCTGGAGTGAAAAGTTTTTACTGTTGCCAATTTATATCCGATTTGGATTATTTTTCAGTGTAAGAGCATAGCCTATATCACAAAGATATAGAATAACAGACTAGTACTAAAGGTAGGCGAAATGTGTGTCTGGAATTATGCTTTTGATCCAGATTATTTTTCTTCTTTCGAGATCATAACTTTTACAGGAAAAAAAGGTTACTAGTGACAGTTGAACTGTTGGTGAAGATATTTAAACATAAAATTACTGAACTTGTATCTTTTCGACAGCTGGAAATTTAATGAAATGGAGTTCAAAACAGTAACCAATTATTATGCATCTGTATAACCTTTATGTTGGTGTTCTGCAATCACATCCTGTTTCTTACTGAACATAATATGGTTAGACAGCCATCCTGGCAATGCCAAATTTTTCGTTAAAAAAGAATAAATAAAAATATTAAATAACTATTTTACAAAAGATTCTCATTACTTTATTACACGTAATTGTATGTCACTTACGAGTTATATCAAGACACTGTTTTGCTTAATTTACGCAATAAAATTGTTTACACAAAAGCATTGCAATATGGAGCACTGTAATATGTACAAAGCCCATTGACTTATATGATTATCCCAGAACTGACTAACAGATTTGGTGCAACGCAAGTTTAAAATGTGTAGTAAGATTGCACTGTAAATCACATACACAGTTCATTATACAAAAGCTATTCGCTGTACTTTTCAAGTTAACATCAAAATCACACTCTGCCACTGGCATATTAAATAAAAGCATACTTTTTACCACATGTGAAAACATATTTTGTAATTTTCTTACAGTTTCTGATGAAACATTTTTATGCCTCACAGTGATGAGCTGATATTTTGTTGGAAGTTTTTGCTGGCAATTCGAATGAGGTCGGCAAATGTGGCAAATCACCATCCTGGAGTTGTATTTGCTAACCTTCGCATACGGCTGAAAATAAAAACATTATTGATAGAGGTCATTGTAGCACTGAAGTAATATCTATAACAATTTCACAGTACATTCTGAATAAATTATATGCTAGTGATCTTCTGAAGTTCGCTTTGAGTGTTACTTGAATTTATACACAAGATTCTTGAAATTAACTATCTGAAGACAGCTTTACTGGTTGAAGTTCATCAATTCTAACTTCTTATTAAAAAGTACAATTTTCTTATGACTTACTCATATCTTCACAAACAGAAAATTCTGGAATGTAGTGTTATAGGCGAATGCTGCAGACTATATGGGTAGATCGAATTACTAATGAAGAACACTCAATCAAATTGGGGAGAAACATAATTTATGGCTCAAATCAACCAAAACAAAGATCAGTTGATAGGGCACATCTTGTGGCTTGTGACACGCACGCACACATGCGCTGTGTATGGTGTGGGTGCTGGGAGTAACAATTGTTGAGGGAGGCCAAAGCTCGACTATAACAGTTTCCAATTGATGTACGTTGTAGCAGCTGTGCACAGATGAGGAGATTTGCTTGTGACAGACCACAGTGGGAATCTTCAGATTTAAAACATCAATGATGACAACACAGATATCTGGACAGATATTTTAAAGAGTGTGTTACAATAAGCATCCAATAGATACAATCAATTTTCAAATTTTCAGCAGTTATGATTAAACCATATACACCAAGCATGACATTTCTGCAAACCACCAACTCTCGGCTTCCTGGGCCCCTGAATATAGTATGCTATGTGTTCAAAGGTCGGTAAGAAGGGACATTTACGGCAGACTAAGATAATTATAGATATAAGTGATTAATCTAAATCATCTGAACTATACATAATACAATGACAATGGTGAAACCCAAATTGATCATATAGTTAAAATGAACTTCCTCTAAAAACAGACTAATATGCATGCTTGCCACTAAACAAAAGCCAAAGTTTTAAAATTCATGTTCAAGAAATCATTCACACACAGAATAGTACAAACATATCGCTATTTGATCATCGGACATACTTTCCAAGGTTGCCAGAAGTTTCTCCATGTGAAATTCCCTGATATTTCATTAATTTCCAGACAAGTTTCAGCATAAAAATTTTGAGATGTCAAGGTTGGGTAAAGACATAAGTTGGGGGAGGGGATGTAAATTTTTTGTAATTAACTGTTTTTAAATGGAGGAAGCAAGCCAAATGATATGTGTGTTTCATTAAGACCAGACCACTGATGTTATTTTATTTCAATTGGTGATAAAAATATTTCCTTGGAGTTGCAAGACAGATTGTTCTACTATGTTTGTTATTTTCAGTTTTTATACACTGTGTTCTGTCTATTATTTCAGAGGAATTGCGTGTTCACCTGCTTAGCTGAGTGGTAACATATCTGCCTACCATGTAGTGGGCCCGGGTTCGATTCCCGGCCGAGTTGGAGATTTTCTCCACTTTTGGACTAGGTGTTGTGTTGTCCTCATCATCATTTCACGGTCACCAACACACAAGCTGCCCAATGTGGTGTCATCTGACCGAAGACTTGCAACCCGGCTGCCGAACTTCCCCGGATAGGGCCTCCTGGCCATCAATGCCACACAATCATTTCATTTTACAGGTATTGTGTGATTTGCCTTTTGAGAAAAATACGAGTAAACAGTGTACAAACTGCCAGCGATTGCCACCATTTTCTTCTTCTTATCGTGCACTTTCTAATATACGAACTATTTTCAAAAGTGCCAAAATGAACTAGAATAAATAAAATGTCTATAAAATGCCGCACTGTAAAATGTACTTGCAGTGATACAGTCACAATTCATGAAATCCATCGCCCATGGCCTCTGGCCTGCCGAGGAGCACCACAGTCCTGGGTCCATTGATAAACCGTGAAAATCTGCTGCGTTATGTCACACACAAACAGACCCGGCCTGCAGGCAGATTGGTGAGACTAGATCTGATGGGCTGGACCTGCACATTGGTGGGAAACGATGGGCTTCAGATCAGCAGGCCCGATCCACTGGAGATACCCGCAGAAATGGCCTGTCATGGAGGTCCACTTATGTGACCAGCTATTCACGTGTCACAGACACCATGTTGATGAAGTAAGACCGCAGGGATCAATCCAGCAACAGATAACTTGTGCGAATACTCTGAGAATCAATACTATTGAGGACAGGTAACAACTCACCGTGAAGGTGACTTCTAAGCCGCAGATAGGCACGTAGAAAAAGCAATCACACTCTCGTAACTAAATTTTCAATCACAGCCTTTGTCAGAAAATGCGTGCAGACACACTTTCACATAATCACTGAGACACAACTCGCGCACACATGACCACCATCTCTGGCCACTGTATCAACAGTTTCTGAGAATCCGATACAAACAAACCACTCCTCACACCTCCCTGCCTCTCGTTGGCAGCTCCTAGGCTAGCAGCAAGAAGTGGTGGCAGCACTGACTGCAAACTGAGGCAGTGGTAGGAAGGGAAGAAGCAGTAAGAATGAGGGAGTAGGGAAGCAGTGCATGTACTCAGCTGCACCCAGTCTACAATGATTATGAAATCTCAGTAAACAAAACATTTCATCTACTGAGGCAAAAACGAGATTTTTCCAGTGTGTTTTTCCTACCCCAAATTTCCCTGTCACATTTGAAATTTCCTAATTTCTAGAACTTGTGGCAAACCTGCTCTCATAAGAACAACTTAGTAATACACTCCTAATGTAGAGAAGCAACTGAAAGATTTGAAAGCAAATAAATGACCAGGTCCAGATGGGATCCCAGTTCAATTTTACAAAGAGTACTCCAAGGTACTGGTTCCTTACCACACTTGCATTTATCGTGAATCTCTCACCCAGCACAAAGCCCTGAGCAATTGGAAAAAGGCGTAGGTGACTCCAGTATATAAGAAGGGCAAAAGAACAGACTTGCAAAATTATAGACCAATATCCCTAACTTCTGTTAGATGCAGAGTCTTTGAGTGTATGATCAGTTTGAATATAATAAACTTCCTTGAGATTGAGAAGCTTATGTCCATGGATTGGCATGGTTTTCGAAGCCATTACTTATGAAAAACAGCTTGTCCTTTTCTTACACAATGCACTGCAAACTACTGATGAAGGGCAACACG
Source organism: Schistocerca serialis cubense (assembly GCF_023864345.2). Classification (NCBI taxonomy): domain Eukaryota; kingdom Metazoa; phylum Arthropoda; class Insecta; order Orthoptera; family Acrididae; genus Schistocerca; species Schistocerca serialis. Next base: position 244,192,578 of record NC_064646.1, read on the forward strand.
CAGATTCCACATTTCTAGATTTCCATAAAGCATTTGACACAGTGCTCCACTGCAAGCTGCTAATGAAGGTAAAAGCATTTGGAACAAGTCCACAGATACGTGAGTGGCTTGAAGACTTCTTACGCAACAGAACCCAGTACATTGTCCTTGACAGCAAGTGTTCATCGGAGGCAAGCGTATCGTCAGGAGTGCCCAAGGGAAGTGTTGATAGGACCACTGTTGTTCTCTATAAACATAAATGATTGGTGGACAGGGCGGGCAGCAATCTGCGGTTGTTTACTGATGATGTCGTGGTGTAAGGCAAGGTGTCAAAGTTGAGTGACTGTAGGAAGATACAAGAAGACTTCAACAAAATTTCCAGTTGGTGTGATGAAGGGCAGGCAGCCCTAAACCTGTAATGTTCTACTTGATACAGTCGAGTCGCAATCTGGGCGTAACTCTGCAAAGTGATACGAGTTAGAATGAGCATAAAGATATGTGGTAGGGAAAGCGAATGGTTGACTTCAATTTAATTGGAGAATTTTAGGAAAGAGTGGTTTACCTGTAAAGGAGACCATATATAGAACACTGGTGCAACTTATTCTGAGAACTGCTCGAGTGTTTGAAATCCATACCTGGTCAGGTTGAAAGAAGACATTGAAGCAATTCAGAGACGGGCTGCTACCAGTAAGTTTGAGCAACACGAAGTGTTCTGCAGATGCTTTAGGAACTCAAAGGGGAATCCCTGGAGGGAAGGTGACGTTCTTTTTAATTGAGAAAATTTAGAGAACCGGCATTTGAAGCTGACTGCTGAATGATTCTACTGCCGCCAACATACACTGCACATTAAGGACCATGAAGATAAGATACGAGTAATTAGGGCTCATAAGGAGCCAAACAGACAGCCGTTTTTCCTTCGCTCTGTTTGTCAGTAGAACAGGAAAGGACATGACTAGTAGTTCAGCATGGTACCCTCTGCCTAGCGCCATACAGTTGCTTGAGAAGTATCTATGTAGATGTAAAAGAGATCGGCGATACCTGTGACAATGTGTCAGTTCTGTTGTAGGTTGCTGCCCTGCTGGAGGGAGGTGGGGCTTGTTTCCCCGCACTGCTCCCTCTCCTCTTCTGGCAACCAAAATTCTAGCTTGTTTAAGCTTGCAACCATCTGCCACTATCGCCTGTAGTGTCCAAACTCTACGCTGTAGCGATTGTAAAACAGAATCTAGAATAAATAACCTATAATAAATAACCAGAGCCACTTCCTCATCCCCTCAAACCCAGAACCTCCCACAGAAGAACCCCAAAAGTGCCCCAAATTGTGACAGGATACTTTCCGGGACTGGATCAGACTCCGAATGTGGCTCTCCAGCAGGGATATGACTTCCTCAAATCCTGCCCTGAAATGAGATCCATCCTTCATGAAGTCCTCCCCACTCCACCAAGAGTGTCTTTCCGCCGTCCACTTAACCTTCGTAACCTCTTGGTTCATCCCTATGAAATCCCCAAACCACCTTCCCTACTCTTTTAACCACCCCAGGTGTAAAACTTGTCCCATGCACCCTCCCACCACCACCTACTCCAGTCCTGTAACCCGGAAGGTGTACACGATCAAAGGCAGAGCCACATGTGAAAGCACCCACGTGATTTACCAACTGACCTGCCTACACTGTGAAGCTTTCTATGTGGGAAACACCAGCAACAAACTGCCCATTCGCGTGAATGGACACAAGCAGACAGTGTTCGTTGGTAATGAGTATCACCCTGTGGCTAAACATGCCTTGGTGCACGACCAGCACATCTTGGCACAGTGTTACACCATCCGGGTTATCTGGATACTTCCCATTGACACCAACCTATCATAACTCCAGAGACGGGAACTTGCCCTTCCATATATTCTCTCTTTCTGTTACCCATCAGGCCTCAACCTCCGCTAATTTCAAGTTGCCACCCCTCGTACATCACCTGTCATTCAACAACATCTTTGCCTCTGTACCTCCGCCTCGACTGACATCTCTAACAACCTCTTTGCATTTACATGTGTCTGCCTGTGTCTGTTTTTCCCCCCTAAGGTAAGTCTTTCCGCTCCTGGGAGTGGGATGACTCCTTACCCTCTCCCTTAAAACCCACATCCTTTTGTCTTTCCCTCTCCTTCCCTCTCTCCTGACGAAGCAACCGTTGGTTGCGAAAGCTTGAATTTTGTGTGTGTGTTTGTGTTCTATCAACATGCCAACGCTTTCGCTTGGTAAGTTACATCATCTTTGTTTTTAGATAAATTTTTCCCACGTGGAATGTTTCCCTCTATTATATTCATATATATAGAATCTATAATTTTTTTGACTGTGCCAAAAATTTTCCCCCACTGTTGAAACAAATGTTTGGTTCTACTTCTACACTATGTGCCTTCTTAGTTCTATATGCAGCATTGTCAAGTATGGGTCACACGGCTACGAAAGACCATGGAGATTATGTAATGGATCTGGGAGATGTGTTATTTTCTACCAGATTTGTTGATACCAAATCTAATAAGGGAGGTTGTAAATGTTTTCTTACATTTTTCTCACAATATTTTTTTTTTTTTTTTTTTTTTTTTTTTTTTTTTTTTTTTTTTTTTTTTTTTTTTTTTTAATTGTAAGTTGCCTTATTTTATGCTAATTTGCTCACGTGTTCGAGAGTGATAGCATATTGATTAATATTAGTAGATGTGACGAAGAATATTAAAGATACTGGTTATAAGTGGAAGCTTGTGTGTTGTGTGTAATGCCTTTGACGCTGGAGTCGTCTTTCACCGTAGTCATTCGGCAGTGAACTCTCGGAGTGTGACGGTGAAACAATGTGCAGGTCCCCATTATAATAATTTGCAAGTGACCACAAAAAATGAGTTATTGTATTTTTTTTTATATAAACATCAAGAAGGAATCACTTTCGGAGAAATGGTATTTGCAGCACCAAAAATGAGGCAAACGCATTGAACCAGGACATTTCCACAGCCGACGAAAGAGCATTATGGAATCATACCTTCACTAGACGACTGAAGTTAACACAGAAAAGTCAAATATCACCTTATAAACATTTCACGGAAAAGTGAGTACTGTCACAAAATATGATAAATTCAAGTATATAAAAATAGTGAGCATACTTCAACTGGCTGGAAAATGTGCTGCTTTTCAACAGAACAATTATTTTTGAAAGCAGCCACACAAAGAGAACAAAGGCCGTTTTGAAAGAAAAAGATGTTAAAAGTTTTTGCTAAAGCAAACATTATAGTCAAAAAGTTCCCTATCAGCAATTTTTTTTTAACTCTCAGTTTCAAAGAACAAAGGCTTTGTCTATCTTCAGCATGACAACCTTTTAAATTTGAGCATGTGATAATTTACAGGAGAGGGGGAAAAAAAAAAAAAAAAACCACAACTGAAGCAACGAAGAAACTAATAAAGGTGAATGTATTCAAATACAGAGACATGTAAACAGGCAGATAAGGTGCTGCAGTCGGCAACGCCTATATACAACAATAAGTGTCTGGCGCAGTTACTAGATCGGTTACTGCTGCTACAATGGCAGGTTATCAAGATTTAAGCAAGTCTGAATGTGGTGTTATAGTCAGCACATGAGTGAAAGGACACAACATATCCGAGCTAGCAATGAAGAGGGGATGTTCCTGTACGACCATTTCATTTCATTCCATTTCATTTCATTTCATGAGTATATCGTGAATATCAGGAATCCAGTAAAACATCAAGTCTCCAACCCTGTTGTGGCTGGAAAAAGATCCTGCAACAACAGGACCCATGACAACTGATGTGAATCATTCAATATGACAAAAGTGCAACCCTTCTGCAAACTGCGGCAGATTTCAATGCTGGGCCATTAACAAGTGTCAGTGTGTGAACCATTCAACGAAACATCATCGATATGGGCTTTCGGAGCCAAAGGCCTACTCATATACCCTTGATGACTGCACGACACAAAACTTTACGCCTCGCCTGGGCCTGTCAACACCGACACTGGACTGTTGATGACTGGAACCATGTTGCCCGGTCAGACGAGCTGGTCTCACATTGTATTGAGTGGATGGACTTGTACGTGTATGGAGAAAACCTCATGAATCCATGGTCCCAGCATGTCAGCAGGGGAATGTTCAAGCTGGTGGAGGTTCTGTAAAGATGTGAGGTGCGTGCAGTTGGAGTGATATGAGGCCCCTGATACATCTAGATATGACTAACAGGTGACACGCACGTTAGGCTGGTATTACAAAAGTTGTCAAAGTTGGTATGTCAAAGTTGGTATGTCAAATCTCGCCTGTCGGCAAATAAATATGGTCAAATCTAGGGCCTCACTGTAGATTTGATCGTAAAAGTCACTTGTCATAACAGTTGCTTGTCTTCTATTCACTGCAATGTGGAATGTTACCATTTGGAGAGCTAGTATCGCTGCAGCAGTCTGTCACCAGTAGTTTGTTTCTAAACATGTCTGCAAAGTTTAATTCTTGTGTGCTGTCAACTACAAAATTAATACAAATATATATGAAGCTGATGAGGCTCTTTACAACATGAGGCACCCAGAGTACAAAATAGATTACAAAGACTGGAGAGCTACAAAAAAATTACGGAGGTCATTAGCCGTGAGATACGGCCATATATACTGAGCTATTTATGTACTCAGAATGCCTCAAATTGTAAAGCGCCTTATCAGCTTCATACATTTCTTTTAATTTTGTAGTTGCGGGGCACAAAATGTAATTATTACTTTGATTTACAAAAATAGTTCTTAATGCATAAAAAGTGCACTGAACATTTATTTACTTTCAGATACTGGTCCTTTAGTGCTTTATTAATTGCCTCACACATTTCAGGTATTATTTTAGTTGATGTGCACTGTGATATTCGAGTGCTGTACTGTAAGCCAGAGTAACTCTCTCGTGGAAACAAGAAATCGGAGTGTTACTGTGAGCCTATCTGCTACAGATACAGCATTTCTTAAGGTGCATTGTGCTTTGTGATATGACGAGACACTTCGCTGAGCAGATAGAGAAATGTCATCCACTTTTAAGTAATTTATGTACAGCTTGATGTTCTGCACTAGAAGCTCACATAACAAATTCTGTTGAATGATTTTATCGTCTCATCATAAAACCCATGGCTTCACCCAAGTACATTTCTTTTTTTTCCCCCCGCTTCTCTTCCAAATGCACACACAGTGCAATTGTGGCATATGCAACTGCTACCCATAATAACAAGTTCCTGTTGTCAGCCATCTTGAATTTGACGAAAAATATGATGACAGTGTAATACCCCTTTTTAGTGCCACGTCAAATATCTTTGTCAAACAAGTCTGATGAATATTTGATCATATATCTTTGATCAAATCTTTGTCAAAGAAATTCGATAGTGTAATACTGGCTTAAGCATCCTGTCTGATCACCTGCATCCACTGATGTCCATTGTGCATTCCGACAGACTTGAGCAATTCCAGCAGGACAATGCGACACCTCACACATCCAGAATTGCTGGACCATGGCTCCAGGAACACTCTTCTGAGTTTAAACACTTCCGCTGGCCACCAAACTCTCCAGACATGAACATTACTGAGCATATCTGGGATGTCCTTTAATGTGCCGTTCAGGAGATCTCCACCCCCTCGCACTCTTACGGATTTATGGACAGCCCTGCAGGATTCTTGGTGTCAATTCCCTCCAGCACTACTTCAGACATTAGTCGAGTCCACGTCACGTCATGTCGCAGCAATTCTGCTTCCTCTCAGGGGGCCTACATGATATTAGGCAAGTGTACCAGTTTCTTTGGCTCTTCAGTGTATTTCCAAATTTCAACAAAAATACATGTGAATTTTGCAAAAATATATGCAAATTTTGCTAAAAATAGGTGCTACATTTTCCGTTCCCTACTTATGTATGACAAAAATGTAGTATTGATCAACTGATGTACAATGTGTAAATACTGTGTTATAAAAATCACCTTTTTTAATTCCTTCATTTGCTATGATCCTTGTGTATATTTTTAGTTAGTTTTTTTTTTCTTACAGTTCTTTACTTGAAGATGATAGATGATTGTTAACAATCGAAACCGGTAGACAATAAATGAAATTGTACAACTGACTGCAAAAGTATGCTTTTTTCAACATTCTGAATGTCTACAAGACTCGAAGGCAGTAAATACCTGAACGTGATATCCACCTGAGTTTCACTGCCTATTACTTTCCGAGTCTTGTAGACACACAGAGTGAGCTGGGAGACACATGGTGGTTTGTTCCAAGTACACAAAATGGTCAAAGTGTTCAACACAGTCATGTATTGTCACAACGATGAAAAAATACAAGTATACGGAATATCAAACCAGTTCTGTGATGGGCTTGAAGAGTTTCTGGCGAATAATAAAGCACAGCATGTTATTTTTCATAGAGATAAGTCTTGAGACAGAAAACTATCTTTGGGCAGGCCCTAGTATTACAAAACCACCACCATTCACAATAAATATAAATGATCTAGTGGATGACATTGAAAACTCCGCAAGTCTGTTCAAGCATGATGTTGTAAACAGGAAAGTCACAATAACAGAAAATCACAGCAAAATGCAGCAAGAACTCCAGATGATTGGCACTTGGTGCAAGAACTGCAAACTGACTCTCAACATGAACAATTACAATACTCTGTGCATAAACGGACAGAAAGTGTTACTGTTACTTGATTCACTATTGTTGAACAGTCGCTGGAACCTGTCACATAAATAAAATAATGGGGAATATGTGTACACAGAGATTTAATGTGGAAAGAACACACACACCTAATCATAAGAATGGGCAGATGATAGACTGGGCTTCATTAGAAAAATCTTCAGAAACTACAGATCATCCACAAACGAGAATCCTTGTTCAAACTGTACTGGACTGTTGCTCCTGTGTCTGGGACCCTTATCATGTAGGCTTGGCAGAGGGAATGAAGGAGATCACTGCTTCATTTGCTATGTAGGAAAGCATCACGGAGATAGTAATCCAATTCCTGTGGCAGATGCTACATGGGAGGTGGTGTGCATCACAGTATGGTTTACTGCTAAAATTCTGTAAGTTTATGTTTGAAGAAGAGTCATCAAAATACTGCATAATTATTTATTTACACATCAAGTTCCGTAGGACCAAATTGAGGAACAAATCTCCAATGTCATGGAAAGTGTCAGTACGCAAAATTACAACATAAAGGTAATAACAGATAAAAATAAAATGTTTATGGGGAAAAAAAAAAAAAAAAAAAAAAAAAAAAGGCCAAGCAATAAGTTTAAGTAAACACAATCAACAATACAACAAGAAACAGCTTAATTTTTCAAGGAACTCCTCGACAGAATAGAAGGAGTGACCCATGAGGAAAGACAGCAATATAAATTTCTGTAAGTGAAGAAGAATAGCTGACATAATACTAAGAACCTATTAAACTTCAAGACAGAGGAAGGCCACTATAGAATTCTGTCCTCTAGAAAGCAACATCTCTCAGAATTTCCGAAGGAAGATATTAGGCACAAATTTTCCATATAAAAAAATCTACTTCTATCAAACAATGCCTATCCACATGACGTAAGCAATGTCTTGAAAAGCACATATGCTTGGCATGTCATCCATTGAACATGTCTAGTGTATCATTGGCTACTTTGTTCAGCATGGTCCTCCGCAACCAATAATCTTTGACACTCTCTGGAACATCCCCCCCCCCCCTCCCCCCCCCCTCCACACACACACACACACACACACACACACACACACACAAATATCTATCCAAGTCCTGTTTGGTAGTTGCAAACCATAATAAATTCTCAAAGATGGAGCTCAAGTACAGTTCTGTAATCATAATCTGTGGTTCGCATTTCATTTCATGACAAATATACTTTCTGGACCTGTTATCTTCACAAACATTAGTGTTTTTCCTAATTTTTATCTGGGTAAGCAGAAGGATAAAATACCATACAAGTTACAAATCAATAGTAGGGGAGGTTATTCCAACACTTTTATTGGTCAGAAATTGCTGAAAGCTAGCACTATGTTAAAGAGATGCTAGTACTTTTCTCACTATAACATGCAACAATAGTCCAGCAACTTTCTGAGGAACTCCTTGTAACAGAGCCTCTATGAAGTTTAAGGAGGTAGGTGACTGTAAGTGGCAGGTTGTAGTTTTTAGTCAATCTGGAGGTGTGCTCAAACAGCTTAACTACACTAGCACTTTCCTATATAAACATAAATGTCTGTGTATGGTACTGTTTTAATATCTCATGTAGAATGGACATTCAAATAAAATTTTTTAAAATCTTTATTAGATATGGCTGACAAAAATGAACTGAAAATGAGTTACAATTATTAAGTTTATGTGCCAGTTAGTTTTCAGTAGCATGTGACATTTTTAGAACTCTGGAACCTGCAGAAATATACATCATATAGAATTCCTACTTACTTCAACATTCATTCTTTGTTTTTATAACGAAATCAGGTAGATATGATGGATAAGAGACACTGCATGAAGTTAACACAATTTTGCTAGTAGTAGCTATGACACAGGTAAATAAAATTTTTGCAGCTTCTGTACAAGAAAATTTTGGAATCCAGTCTTCGACAATTTCACTGAAGCTAAAAGCAAACTGAAGTTAAAGAGAAATACAGTTCAAGGGAAAAAACTGGCACATTATATTACAGTATAAGCAGATCCTAACTCAAAAACCTGAATAGTTATGCACACAGTAAAGAAGATAACCATTTCATATTCATTTAAGATATTTATTTCTTGTGAAATGTTTGTCAAGTATCAGTTTAGATGCTAATATACAAACAGTCTCTGTAAGAAATATAAAAGTAAGGAGTAATTAGTCTTCTTAATAAAGATTGGCTAATTGCTCCAAGGAATTAACTGTGAACCACTGTGAAATAAATTTTAAAGAAAAAGTTGCTGCAAATGGTTCAGTGTAGTTATTTTTAACTCTAAGGCTACAAATAAAAAAAAATGTAGATGACAAAGCTACGAGTTACATACCGTGTATTTCTGTCTTGATCTCGTATCTTCTTCTCCATCTCTGCATCCGTCAATGTTTCTAGAAAAGGTGCCCATTGGTCTGCCTCTGATGGTGGTCGGAATGGAACTTCAACTGTGGGCAAAGGGGCTTCGCTGCAAAGGATAAACACAGATATAATAGAATGCCTTCATAATTACAGTGTCCCAGCCTGATAACTAAATGGTAGAAACAAACTACTGAAAATTAATAAACTTAACAATATTAGAGAAGGAATGTTGTTACTATATAGCGAAGATGCTGAGTCGCAATAGGCACAACAAATTCAACTTGCACATACGTGAGTGCGTGTGCGTGTGTGTGTGTGTCTCTATTGCTGACAAAGGCCTTAATGGCCGAAAGCTGTAATTGTGTAAGCCTTTTTGTTGTGCCTATAGCGACTCAAACATCTCAGCTGTATGGTGAGTAGCAACTTTCCTTCTCTAATATTGTTACATTCCATCCTGGATTTTCCATTGTTCGAAAATTAACAAATATCACCTACTGAAGGTTTTATTGTTGAACAGTTTACACATGCTCACATTTTTAAAAAGAAGCCAAATCTCTGAACTATAAATTCATGCACAAATTATTTAAATTATGATGATAATCGTTTAAAATTCATTTGTTCAGAGCATATTTTTAGTGCATTGCTATGATTGGAACATGGAAATAAAAAGAAAGGTAATGCTTCCCGCAGTAATTAAATATGAAATTTCTTTTATAATCTGAAGGCAATCCCCCCCCCCCGGTCACTTTTAGATGTTAATCTTATATTTTTACCATTTAACATTTTCTTATAATTACCTGTAAAGATTAAAATATTTTCAAACTCACCGTGAACTTTAAAGGCGACTGCTGACAGGAATGATGAGATGGTATACTTTTGCCAATATGATCTGCTCACTGCCTAAGATCATACGAGATACATCAGAAATGAACATCTTCAGACAAACCGATCATGTCTCCTGCCTCTGCACAGTCACCATAATTCTCATCTTATTATAATCACCATGTTCTTGTATTATCTTTATTATGTTGTACTCAGCCACCTTGTACTACTGCTGTTATTACCAATTGTTATCTTTGTCAATCATTTCCAGTGATATGTAGCAAAAGACTGCATTTTCTCTATTCTCTATTTCTGCCATTGTCAGTTATTTTGCTCCTCAAAACTCTTCTAATTTTAATGTCTCACTTTAACTCTGGCTCTCTCAGCATCAGCTGACTAATCCAATTACAGTCCTCTTTTCCAAATTTTGTCACTGTTTCCTATATTGATTGCTCAATGTACAGATTGAAAAGTATGGGAGATGGGCCACAATCCTGCCTCACTCCCTTCTCAACTACTGCCTCTCTTTCATGTCATTTGTTTCATAACTGCAGTCTGGTTTCTGTACATCGTTTGGATAATGCTGTGTTTCTTTTTTCCTGCCCCTGCTACTTTCAAAATTTTTAAAACATGTATTCCAGTGAATAGCATTGAAAGCCTCCTCTAATTTTAAAAATCCTATAAATAGAGGTCTGCGCCGAAATCCGCAGTAACCGCCAGCTTGCAGGTACAAGCGTGCACGATTGTGGACATCTGCAAGTCGTTTGCAGATATCCGCAATAATTGGTCTGTACTGAAGGACAAGCTCAATCTTATTATATGCCTTTCATAAAACTTTGTTACCTGCTGTCAATGAATGAATTGGCATCACACTTCAGTTGCAATGTTTGCTGAACACTTGGAAGTCTATGGGGGTTCTTGTTATGTTTGCAAGATCTAGATACAGTGGAAGTATGTTTCTGCCATTACCTTCTGACTACAACCACTTCATCTCTAACCAAGGGACTGATCATCTAATGCACAGCCAATAGATCACAAGGCTCAACTGTGTCAGTACATTTGATTGCTCAAAGCCAGCAACACTGCTCCAAGGTGTGCCTGCCCATTTAATTGTTCACAAAGGGATGTGTACTATTCCAGTGGACTATGAATTGTTGTAAGACATTTTACTGCACTTCATAATTATTTTATTTCAGAGAATGGTGTATCACTATATAGGTTTCCTGCAGGGTGCCCTGAAGAAGGATATGTACATTGTTACCATCTCCTGGGAGAAAAGAAGTGACACGTTCTTCTTCTTGGTTTTGCGCACTTTTAAATGTGCATTCTATTTCAATGCTATAAGCAGTAACAGAGCTCAATTAGGCAATTTCAAAGAACAACCACACTTATTCTTCAGAATTTTCATTTCATTATTTCACTCCTGTTTGTTAATCGCATGTGCCATTAACTTCATTCAACATAAAACTGGAGACTCTATCAACATTTCTGTTTAGTATATTTAAAAGTAAACAGTGCAATGCATGTTACAGTGAGAAGAGTAACATGTTGACATAACTTATAATTGTGGTAACTGATGTATATATGATAAAATAACTATGTGACAAACATTCAACAGTATGCAATATATGACAACTGGTACCATGACTTTATTTGGCTTCCCACTGCAGCCAAAACAATGCACAGAAAAGTTTGCAAATCCTATTTCAGTAATTGTAACACAGTATGTTATTAATTGCTGATCATATCGAGAATATGACAGGCCATCTTGTACTACCATAATTATGGTTATCTAAAGTATGAGGCCCATGCGTAAAATATTAAAAATCTGGCACAAATTTTTCTCTCATTGAATGGCTTTCTATATAAAACATTTTGTACCACTCTTATATGGAAGAAGAAGAAGAAGAAGAAGAAGAAGAAGAAGAAAGACAGGGAAAGGGGGGGGGGGGAGTGTTTATTTGTGATACGATTGGCTTGAACTGCTTTACAAAATTTTTAATACCTGCAGATGCAAATGCAATGCTGATAAGAAACTTGTGGATGTGGATAAGGGTCTTGTGGATCCGGATAGTATTTCCCTAATTTGCACAGGCTTATAGCTATAACTTGAGTATTTTGTTTTTCTTCAATCAATCTTCTAAGTTGTGGAGTCTGTATTGCCTTGTTTCTGTACTACCTTGCATGTTTTACATTACTCTGGGATCCAAACTAATCTTCCTCAAGCTCAGATTCTGTAATTTCTTCCCATTCTTCTATAAATAATTTCTGTTGTATTTTGCAACCATGACATATTAAACTGACAGTCTGATAATACTATATGTCAGTATATGCCTTCTATGGTAATTGAAGGGTATTTCGCCTATCTCTAACATCCCACGTACCAGATGGAACAATTTCCTCATGGTCAGGTCCCTTAAGGATCTAAATAACTACGAAAGAATCCTAACTACTCCAGGTATCTTTTTTCAACTTAGTTCTTTCAATTTTTTGTTGAATTCTTCTCACAGTGTTACGCTCGTCGTCATCCCCCCCACCTCTCCACTCCAAATCTCATCCTCTCCTCTTCTATAATATTGTTTCCAAGCTCCTTTCCCTTAAGTAGTCCCATACCTTCCTCCCACGTTTTGACTTCCGTTCTTCACTTAGCACTGACTTGCCACTGAGGTCTTGAGGTTCATTCAGCTGGCTCTGTTTTCTCCAAAGGTTCCACTACTTTCCCTATACAGAGCACCTATGAGGGAGACTTTAAAAAGTAAGTCCTACATTATCATGATCCACCAAGTAAATTTTATTCACTTGCACTTCAAAGGGACACAGATACATTACACTATTTTTCAATATAGTTACAGTCTCTACAAGCAATGACTTATGTTCTACCAATTGTTCAATTCCTTGACGACAGGAATCCACTCCTTAGTCATGGAGCCATTTAAGAACTGCTGTGTGAACATCCTCACCATTGGAAAATCCCCCCCCCCCCCCCCCCCCCGCCACCCGCATGTGTTCTATTAATTTGTCAAATACATGGACATCGCATGGTGCAAGATCTGGACTTCTGGATCAACATCACCCTTATCTGTATGGACTTTATCAAATTGGTTACACCTTTTAGTCCAGTTGGAAGTGACAATTCATTTTGTCCATATACTGCCAGAATTTAACAGTGAAAGTGTGCAATTTAGACATTTCGCTCACAAAAGTCATACTGCCCTGAATACTTCAACTTTGAAGTACGTTTCCGGATGCTATGCCATTTCAGTCGCACACTGTGATGCACATTTCATCCGTATTGCACTAAAATTGTGCCCATACACATGTACTCTTTCTTGACAATGGTGCCCTCTTGTTGTGCAATGGTCTTAGCAAGAGCAGACAATATCTAACTTACATTCTAATATCCCTGTGTATCTTCCTCAAAGTTATGTGTAGTCCTACAGCTTAGTATTTCTCCTCTAGTCTCCATTTCTACTTGATCTTTTGTATTCTTTGTAATTCTATTTTTTAAACATCTGTATCTGATTTTGCCTGCTTCATTTGCTGCGTTTCTATATTTTCTCCTTTTATCAATTAAATTTAAATCTTGTGTGTATCCAGCCCTGTTGACCTAGTTGTTCTGCTGTTGCTTTTATTGTCTCATCTTTCAAAGGTATTCATTCATCTGCTATTTAATTCTTTAATTTCTGTTGGTTGTTGGCTAATGCTCCCTTTTGAAACTCCTAACCACCTCTTGTTGTTTCAAATTATTTCAATCATATCTCATTCATTTCCTAACGTTTTGCAACATCTTTGGATTTTATCATAGTAAAAAATAAATTAGGACGGAGTCTACTATTTATGAAACATGAATTAAGGTCAAAAAATTCTCATCTTTTTCTAGGTCTTATAATAACTCTTTTACCACTTGCTTGTAGTTCAGGATCTTCTGAGGTATTCTGTGATCTGGCATTCTCATGAGGTGTCGCTTCAAATCTTCACGATATTTTTGAATTTTTTCATTCATGCTGAAAATATTTAATTTTCCATTCTAATATAATCTCTTCTGGTGTAGTCCTTCGTCTTTCTTAGAAACCTCATCTTCACTGCCATTACTTTACAGGATTTTATGGACGTTTCTTTTTGAACTTTATGGCCCAATGTTCTGCTAAGGTTGGGATTTGTGCATTTTATTTTCAATATCAGGATCCAGATCAAAACTTATAGCCCAGCCTAAATAAGAGATTTGACAGACTTGTTCTAAAACTGAATTATCAAAAACAATTTTTGATCTGATTGGATATTTTCCTCTGAATGCCATTATTTTTGTTTTGTTACTAGAAATTTTAATGTTGGACTTCTTGCAAATTTCATTCAGCTAGTATACTGATATTTGGAGGTAATCTTCATTCTTTTGAGTAATAACTATCTTATCAGCGAACAAAAGTACATTCAGGTAGTCCACATTTGTTATCTTAGTTATTTTATTTACTTTACATTTCCATTTGCGAAGAATGAAGTCAATATAGATATTAAAATGAGAGGGTGACAGTCCACGTCCTTCATTAATAGGATTCCTACCTGTGTTTATTACAATGCATGTAGTTTGTAAAGACTTTTCACCACTTCTATTAGGCAGGGTGTTAAGTTTGTAGAAATTTGTAATGTAATTACGAAAAAGTCCATAAACAAATTAAGTTTATAATGTCTGCATCAATAACTGTGTGGTCAACATGGCTGACTGCTATGCAGAGAACACAGGGTCAATTTCTGGTATGACCAAGGATTTTTCTTTGGTATGTGAACTTGAATGGGATCCACCCAGCCTCGTGATGCCAAATGAACACCTACTTGACTGAGAAGTAGCAGCTCCAAGGTCTGAAAAGCCAAGAACAGTCGAGAAAATGGTGTGCTGATCCCATGCCCCACCATACTGCATCCATGTGGCACCAGATGACACAGAATGACGAAGTGGCTGCCTGGTATCACACTGCCCTCTGAGCCTGAGCGCATACTTAAATTTGTAAGTGATGAGTCGACGGTATACGCTACAAAAGCCAACTCGTTTAGACATTCTAAATGTAAGTATCTGACATTTAGATTCACCCATATGAACCCTCTGGAGTGAGATTTTAGGAGCAATGTAAGGTCTCCACGAATTTTTGTGTATGTGTAAAAACTGTGGAAATGATATCTTCACTGTACACTGAAAAGCCAAAGAAACTGATACACCTGCCTAATATCGTGTAAGGCCCCCATGAGCATGCACGGAGGAAACTGACACAATGAATCCTGAGGGCTGTCAAGAGTACAAAGGGATGGAGATCTCCTCTGAACAGCATGTTGCAAGGCATCCCAGATATGCAGAATAATGTCCATGTCTGTGAAGTTTGGTTGCTAGTAGAAGTGTGTAAACTCAGAAGAGAGTTCTTGCAGCCACTCTGTAGTAACGTGTTTCCGGTCGTCAACAGTTCAATATCGGTGTTGATGGGGACAGGCAAGGCATAAAGCTTGGTGTCGAACATTCATCAAGGGTAAACAGGTAGGTCTTCGACTCTTAAAGCCTCTATCAATGACACTTCTGTGAATGGTTCATACACAGACACTTGTTGATGGCCCAGCATTGAAATCTGTAGCAATTTGCGTAAGCGTTGCACTTCTGTCACGTTGAACAATTCTCTTCAGTCGCGTTGGTCCCGGTCTTGCGCATCTTTTTCTGGCCACAGCAATCTCAGAGATTTGATATTTTACCAGATTCCTGATAGTGATGGTACACTCATGAAATGGTCATATGGGAAAATCCCCACTTTTTCACTACCTCAGAGATGCTGTGTCCTTCTACTAAAGAGTCAACTACAACACCATGTTCAAACTCACTTTTCATCTTGATAACCTGCCATCACAGCAGCGGTAACCAATCTAACAACTACGCCAGACACTTGTTGTCTTATATAGGCATTCCTGGCCACAGCACTGTGTTCTGTCTGTTTGCATACATCTGTATTTGAATACGCATGCCTATACCAGTTTCTTAGGCGCTTCAGTGCAGAATCAAAGTTGTTTGAAATAGTTCCTATGTATGCTCCTAAACATGACTCAACATAGCAGTAGAATAATTGTTATTAACTGAGACAAGGATAGGAATATAATTCGTTTCTGAATGAACTGAGTGTCTTTGAACGTCTGGGTGTTTTGAGGAAGCAGGCAGAGGACAAAACTGATTCTGATTCGATACAGAGTTCCAACAAAGGGATAGCTGGGACTGAGTATCAAAATGGTGCTATTAAGAAACTTACATTTGGAGGATAATAGGTTCTGTTTCGAGCACTTCTGCTACATTTTCACATAATTTGGAAATTGAGGTGTCTAACATAATTCAAAAGGACAGGCACAGTTTTGGGAGCTTTCTATCCAGTATTTGAGTTTCCTTGTTGGTGCAGATGACGAAGAAATTGAACAAATGTATGATGAAATAAAAGAAATTATTCAGATAGTGAAGGGAGACGAAAATTTAATAGTCATGGGTGACTGGAATTCAGTAGTAGGAAAAGGGAGAGAAGGAAACGTAGTAGGTGACTATGGATTGGGGCTAAGAAATGAAAAAGGAAGCCGCCTGGTAGAATTTTGCACAGAGCGTAACTTAATCATAGCTAACACTTGGTTCAAGAATCATAAAAGAAGATTGTATACATGGAAAAAGCATGGAGAGACTGACAAGTTTCAGATAGATTATATAATGCTAAGACAGAGATTTAGGAACCAGGTTTTAAATTGTAAGACATTTCCAAGGACAGATGTGGACTTTGACCACAATCTATTGGTTATGAGCTGTTGAGTAAAACTGAAGAAACTGAAAAGAGGTGGGAATTTAAGGAGATAGGACCTGGATAAACTGACTAAACCAGAGGTTGTACAGAATCTCAGGGAGAGCATAAGGGAACAATTGACAGGAATGGGGGAAAGAAATACAGTAGAAGATGAATGGGTAGCTTTGAGAGATGAAGTAGTGAAGGCAGCAGAGGATCTAGTAGGTAAAAAGACGAGGGCTAGTAGAAATCCTTGGGTAACAGAAGAAATATTGAATTTAATTGATGAAAGGAGAAAATACAAAAATGCAGTAAATGAAGCAGGTAAAATGGAATACAAACGTCTCAAAAATGAGATTGACAGGAAGTGCAAAATGGCTAAGCAGGGATGGCTAGAAGACAAATGTAAAGATGTAGAGGCTTATCTCACTAGGGGTAAGATAGATACTGCCTACAGGAAAATTAAAGAGACCTTTGGAGAAAGACAGCCACTTGTATGAATATCAAGAGCTCAGATGGAAACCCAGTTCTAAGCAAAGAAGGGAAAGCAGAAAGGTGGAGGGAGTGTATAGATGGTCTATACAAGGGCAATGTACTTGAGGACAATATTGTGGAAATGGAAGAGGATGTAGATGAAGATGAAATGGAAGATACGATACTGCGTGAAGAGTTTGACAGAGCACTGAAAGACATGAGTCGAAACAAGGCCCCGGGAGTAGACAACATTCCATTGGAACTACTGACGGCCTTGGGAGAGCCAGTCCTGACAAAACTCTACCATCTGGTGAACAAGATGTATGAGACAGGCGAAAGACCCTCAGACTTCAAGAAGAATATAATAATTCCAATCCCAAAGAAAGCAGGTGTTGACAGATGTGAAAATTATCGAACAATCAGTTTAATAAGTCACGGATGCAAAATACTAACGCGTATTCTTTACAGACGAATGGAAAAACTGGTAGAAGCCGACCTCGGGGAAGATCTGTTTGGATTCCGTAGAAATATTGGAACACGTGAGGCAACACTGACCCTACGACTTATCTTAGAAGCTAGATTAAGGAAAGGCAAACATACGTTTCTTGCATTTGTAGACTTAGAGAAAGCTTTTGACAATGTTGACTGGAATACTCTCTCAAATTCTGAAGGTGGCAGGGGTAAAATACAGGGAGGGAAAGGCTATTTACAATTTGTACACAAACCAGATGGCAGTTATAAGAGTCGAGGGGCATGAAAGGGAAGCAGTGCTTGGGAAGGGAGTGAGACAGGGTTGTAGCCTCTCCCCGATGTTATTCAATCTGTATATTGAGCAAGCAGTAAAGGAAACAAAACAAAATTCGGAGTAGGTATTAAAATCCATGGAGAAGAAATAAAAATTTTGAGGTTTGCCGATGACATTGTAATTCCGCCAGAGACAGCAAAGGACTTGGAAGAGCAGTAGAACAGAATGGACAGTGTCATGAAAGGAGGGTATAAGATGAACATCAACAAAAGCAAAACAAGGATAATGGAATGAAGTCGAATTAAGTCGGGTGATGCTGCGGGAATTAGATTAGTAAATGAGACACTTAAAGTAGTAAAGGAGTTTTGCTATTTGGGGAGCAAAATAACTGATGATGGTCGAAGTAGAGAAGATATAAAATGTAGACTGGCAATTGCAAGGAAAGCGTTTCTGAAGAAGAGAAATTTGTTAACGTCGAGTATAGATTAAAGTGTCAGGAAGTCATTTCTGAAGGTATTTTTATGGAGTGTAGCCATGTATGGAAGTGAAACATGGACAATAAATAGTTTGGAGAAGAAGAGAATAGAAGCTTTTGAAATGTGGAGCTACAGAAGAATGCTGAAGATTAGATAGGTAGATCATATAACTAATGAGGAGGTATTGAACAGAATTGGAGAGAAGAGAAGTTTGTGGCACAACTTGACTAGAAGAAGGGATCGGTTGGTAGGACATATTCTGAGGCATCAAGGGATCACCACTTTAGTATTGGAGGGCAGCGTGGAGGGTAAAAAGCGTAGAGGGAGACCAAGAGATGAATACACTAAACAGATTCAGAAGCATGTAGGTTGCAGTAGGTACTGGGAGATGAAGAAGCTTGCACAGGATAGAGTAGCATGGAGAGCTGCATCAAACCAGTCTCAGGACTGAAGACCACAACAGCAACGTTGGTGGGAAGAAGTGTGTTGCTGCAGAATGCTTATGGACAGGCTAACAACTGAGGATGAATGAGTGACAGTGGGAAGAGATATATTTATATTTAGCACAAAGATTCAATTCATGAAGAGTCACACTGAAAGATACCCATCTATGACCGTCACTGTCTTCTGACTGCATTCAAAATAATCTCTTGGATTAAGTGCTCAAGGAAATCTTTTCTCTGGAATTCAGACTTCTTCACAATCATTTTTGATCCAGAATGTATATTTCATTCTGCAGTGGGACTTATGATGATATGAAATTTCCCTGGCAGATGAAAACTGTGTGCCAGGCCAAGACTCTAACTCAGGCCCTTTGCCTTTTGAGGCAAGTGATCTACGGACTGAGATATCCAAGCACAATTCACAACCCACTCTCAGAGCACTGCTTCCCCCAATACCTCATTCTGTTGCACAGGGAAATATTAATTCTGGATACGTCTTCTAGGCTGCGGCTAGGCATGTCTCCACAATATCCTTTCTTCTGAGAGTGCTAGTTCCGCATGTGAACTTGTGTGAATTTTGGAAGGTAGAAGATAAGATACTGGTGGAAGTAGGGCTGCGAGAACAGGTTGTGAGTTTGAATGGGTAGCTCAGCCCATGAAATGCAAAGGTCCCGAGTTTAAGTCTTGGACCAGCACATAGTATTAATCTGCCAGGAAGTTTCATTTTTGATCCAGCTGAGTCAGATGACTTGTATAATAGTCTCCGGTTGATTAAGATTTAAGGTGATTGAAAGGAAGACTCCATTCTGGGTAACATACAATATTATCCATAATACAGTGAAATTTCATTTATATGTTTTTCACTTATACTTTTTTTTCGTCTCCCGGTGAAATATCCACAGTGTACACAAGTTATGAAGCAGTGCCTCAGAGTGGGTAAACGGGAAGTGGATCAGTAAGCCCGATGTTAGACTACAATAAAATTTGATAGTGTAATTAAGGAACTCTGTCAAAGTTAGGCATTGGTCAAATTTTCTTTGATCAAATCTAATGCCTCGCCTTAGATATGATCAAAGGAAGCATTCGTCTCGTGTTTACTGCATGGAGAAATCAACCGCTTGGAATGCTAGCATCGTTGCAGCTGTCTGAAACGTTGATGAACACCTCATCACTACAGAACCCATGACTATCACTGACGTAGTTATATGTGCATCGTGCAATCTGGACAAGGAAGAAACCAACGATAAGAATGATACAGAAAAGCCTCATCATTCCTCTGTGACATTTAATGATGCAGTAAATGCATTAGAAATAATTAAACAATTTGTGAAGTGCCAAGATGTTTCTGATGAAACAATGACGCAGTTATCCCGTTTTGAACGTACAGTGTACGCTATTGCTGCATCAAAAGAAAAAACAAGCTAAAATTATGGACTTTTTTATGAAATGACATTCTTTACTGTGGAGAGGTTTACATTTTTCTTTATATCTTTGTTAAGCATGATACCTAGTAACCCTATATAACATTTTGTAGAATGTAACTTTTTATTTACTGGATTTTTCATTGGTGCTTACCAACTAATTTCATAGTATGGTGCTATATTTCATATATACTTTTTTCACACTTATACAAACTTATAAATGAAGTTTTACTGTATTTTCAGTAGATGAAGTCAATGCACCGTATTTGGTACAATGTTACTGGATTCCATTCACTCTGTTTTCTTTCAGTGGATACTCATTCCATCTGTAGCAATAAAATAGCAAACATAGTTGGATTCTTTGTAAAACAGTCCACAACGTGTGGAAACTATGTTGTAGGAAACTCCACACAGGACATCAACAATGTAGGAAAAACACGATAAGTTGCAGCCATGCACAATTAACAGACACTTACTCAAAGCTTTTGGCCACAGCCTTCATCAGCAAAAGAGAAACGGAGAGACACACACCATTCATAAACACAAGCAAGCACACCTCACACAAACATGACCGCCAACACTGGCAGTTCAGGTCAGAATGCTTCTATCACATGGGATGGTAGCAGCAATCTGGAGCAGGCAGGGAAGGCTAAGGGATAGTAGTGTACGGGTGGGGGCAACTGAGGAACATAGTCAGGCAGAGCGTGCAGCGACTAGAATGCCAACAGACGCAGTGTCAGGAGGTTGAGGGGCAGAAAGGTGGGGGGGAAAACGGAGCGAAAAGGAGAGGATTGGGGAAAGATGGGCAAATGCATTGGCAGCATGTGGCAAACTAAGAGGCTGGGAGATGAGAATAGGGAGGAGGTGATACAAGAGGAGTGGTGGAAATTGTCGGGTGGAAGGTGCAGGGACAGTGTGTAGTAGCTTGAGGCCGGGACAATTACAAGAGCAGAGAATGTGTCATATGGAGAACTCCCATCTGTATAGTTCAGAAAAGCAGGTGGTGGAGGGGAGAATCCAGACGGCTCAAGTTGTGAAGTAGCCACTGAAATCAAGCATGCTTTGCTCAGCTGCATGTTGTTCCACAGGGTGGTCTAATTTGCTCTTGGCTACAGTTTGGCGGTCGGTGTTCATCAAAGACACCGGTTGGTTGTCATACCCAAATAAAAACCTTTCTACCAAAACCCTCAGCTCCACAGGAGTTTCAGTCATATCCAAAGGCTTCATCTTTATCCCTATATCCAAATTTAACAGTGCTGGACTTGTCGAAGCCCAACTCTCATTCTCCCAATCCCTGCAATGGGAGCACTTCTTTGCCCTCAATCTCTCCGACCAAAACCAACATTACTGCAACACTCCACTCAACACTGCCTCTCCCAGTTCATATCACCATCCAACCATGATCCTTCCCCCTCCCACCTAACCACCTGGTGGTCACTTTCCAGGAATTCATAACCTCCAATTTAGCTTCACCATCCTTCCCCGGGTCCTTCCTCAGAATACCAACCTTTCAGCAGAAGAAAGACTAGTCACACAACCTAAAAACAAATCCTGATCTTATCATCCTATCTGCAGGCATAGGTTATACTGTTGTTATGAATCATAGTGCCTACCCAGCTAAAGGCCTCTGCCAATTACCTGATTCCTTCACCTGTAAACTCTGCCTGTGGTCCCATCCCGTAAGTCCAATAAAACCTCCAATCACTGCTTAATGCCTTTGGCCCTTCCCAGAATCCATGTCCCTCTTCAACCCTCTTAGACCCCACACACCACCTTCATATGCTCCTCAAATACCACAAACCCAAAAATCCTGGATGCCCCACTGTGGCTGGTTATTGTGCCCCCATTGAAAGAATTGACCAGCCTCCAACATCAAAGATACCAACCACTTCCTTCACCAACTCTCCACCATCCCCACCCCTTCAACACCTGGGTCCCTGCTCGTCACATACCATCTCTCTCCATACACGAACATCCCTTGAACCCATAGTCTTACTGCTACTGAATATTTTCCCAACATCTATCAGACTCCAAATCCACTACCTAATCCCTCATACACCTTACTAGCTTTATCCTGCCACACAACTACTTCTCCTTTGAGGGAAGGAATGCAAACAAATACGTGGCACAGTCATGGGCACCTGCACAGCACCCTTCTACGCCAACCTTTTTATGATTCATCTGGAGATACCTTCCCAACCATCTGAAACACTGAACCCATAGTCTGGTTAAGGTTCATTGAAGATATCTTCATGAGTTGGACTCGGGGCCAACTCACCCTGTCTTCATTCCTTTACAATCTGAACACCTTCTCTCCCCATGCTCTTCACCTGATCCTCCTCAAGCCGCATTCAACCTTCCTAGATCTTGACCTCCACTCTGATGGCTCCATCTACACTCTGTCCACATTAATCCCACCAACAGTAGCTGCATTTCGACAGCTGGCATTCCTTTCACAGCAAAAAAACTCCTCCCATACAACCTGGTCACCAGGTAATGGTGTATCTGCAGTGACAAGAACTTCCTTGCCCATTACACTGAGGGTCTCGCCAATGCCTTCACAGACAAGCACTATACCTAGACCTAGTCTGCAAACAGATCTCCCGCACCATTTCCCCACACATTCCCAATCCTTCCTACACACCCAAGAACCAGCTAAAAAGGTGTGCCCCCTTCGACAGCCAGTATCACCCTGGACTGGAACAACTGAAGCAGGGTTTCGCCAGGACTTTTATTAACTGTCACAATGCCCTGAAACGAGGGACATCCTACCAAGAGATCAATCTCACCACTCCTAAAGTGCTGCTCCATCAACCATAAAACCTCCAGAACATCCTAATCCATCCCTACATCATTCCCAATCTCAACCACTTGGCACTAGGATCATATCCCCGTGGAAGACCCAGGCACAAAACCTGCCCAATCCACTCACCCAGCACTTCCTATTTGAGTCCTGTCAAAGGGTTATCCTACCCCATCTGGGAATGGGCCACCTTTGGAAGCACCCATGTCATATACCATCTTCCCATCAATTATTGCACAGCTTTTTATTTTGGTATGACTACCAACCAGCCATACACCAGGATGAATGGCCACCGCCACTCTGTGGCACAACAAGCAGCTGAGCATAGTATGCTTGACTCAATGGCTGCTTCACTACCTGAGCCATATGGAGCCTACTCTCCACCATCAGGTTTTCTGAACTGCACAGATGGGAGTCATCCTGATTACACATTCACTGCTCCTGTAATTATCCCAGCCTGAACCTACAGTAACACACTGTCCCCACACTCTCCACCCAAAAGTTTACCCCCGTCATATCATCATCTCCCCATTCTCATCTACCAGCCTCTGTATTTGCCACCCACTGCCAACGCACCCACCCATCTTTCCCTGATCCTCTGCTTTTCCTTTTTTCCCCACCTCCCTGCCCCAAAACCTCTTGATGCTGCACCTGTTGGCATTCTAGTCCCTGCACACACTGCCACGCAGGGTTCCTCTGCCCCCCCCCCCCCCCCCCCCCCCCCAGTCTGATCAATACTATCCCTCCTACAGATTGCTGCTGCCATCCCACACAACAGATGTAGTCTTGCCTGACCTAATGGAGCTGGCTCTCATGTGTGTGAGGTGTGCTTGCTTGTGTGTATGAATTGTGTCTCTCTCTCTCTGTTTCCCTTTTGCTGATGAAGGCTGCGGCCAAAAGCTTTGTGTGTCTCTTACCTGTGCCTGTCAGCAATTTAACATGTCTTCTTTATGCCAAGCAGCAACCTATCTTTTCCTACAATGTTGTAGGAAACTTCCTGACAGTTAATTAGTGAATATTTAGGTGGAAAACAAGAGTCATCGTGTGCGTGCGCTCTCTCTCTCTCTCTCTCTCTCTCACACACACACACACACACACACACACACACACACACACACACACACACACACACACCCCTAACATTGTGCTGGCTGGACACACAATTTTCCTTGTATGTCCAGCTGACATTTTGTCCAGTGGTCGAGGAAGTGGGGTGGGGGGAGTCACACACGTGTGAATATTTATACTCTATTAGTATTTTCCTTACATTTATACATCTACATCAATACTCCGCAAGCCACCTCTTGGTGTGTGGCAGAGAGTACTTATGGTACAACTATCTGATTCCTACCCCTTCCCTATTTGTTCACGGATAGTGTGTGGGGAGAAATCTCTATATTAGCTCTAATTCTCGATTTTTTTCATTGTAGTGATTCCAGAGTGATGCACAACATTAGAGAACCAGTCAAACAAAGGTTTTGTAGGCCATTTCCTTAATTTCCATCCTATGAATCTCAGCCTAGCTTTGCTTTTGCTACTATTTGTTTTATGTGGTCACACCATGTAAGGGGACCACACCCTGCCTATCTAACCCATGTTAATTTACACAAGTATCTGACCCATTTCTGAAAAAACTATTTGATGCAGGACCTTAATATTTTTACTGTATGTTACATGATGCTAATAGAATCAACTGTACTAAAATCTACTTAATCCATTTTATAGTTTTTAAGAACCACTTTTTTAAATTCGTTAACAAAAATATTAACTTTTTTCTGCAGAAAATATTTTTTTGTGAACTTCCTAATGGGGGAATATTAATGAAAGTAGTACCAGATGTGGCTTTTTTATGTCATGCAGAGTCTCTGAAAATTTCATTCATTTATCTATGATAGTTTCTGATATAATGGGGCATATGTACTGAAAATTGTAGTTTGCGGGAAATTGACTTTAACGAAAAACCTTTTGAAATTTGTTACTTACATTTAATTAAAACTGTCCTGCTGTATATGATGGCCCTTCTTTGGCCTCTAGCAGGTCTTCCAATTCTTTTTCACCTTCCTGGATGTTTGTCTTGCTTTCTTGGCCATATTAGATGCAGACCTGTCTGCATCGGCTATCCTCATTTTATCACAATGTTGCAGCCCCGTGATCATATTTTCACCAGGATTAATTCCCAGCTTTTTCAGTACCCAACATTTTCCAATATTAACACAATTGAATGTAATAACAGCATCATGAACTCCTAGTTTCATTGTATGCATGCCTACAAATACAGTTTTAGGAAGGCGGTTCCAAATTATGCTGTTGAAACATTCATTTGGGTTCTGTGTCTGCCCATGCAGACATTTCCTTAGAAGGTCAGGATGAGCCAAGTCTCTAAAAATAGGTTTAATTGCTGTAATAACAGCAGCAGGAAGAGAATGCTAGTGAGAATAAGATCCTCCAGTTGCCTGAGCCGTATTGTATTTGTACCGCGAATTTTCTCCTGGTGGACACAATCCATGACATGGCTTATCATTAGTAGAGGACTTATGGAAGAATATGGCCATGTCCGGTCAACAATTTTTCATCTTCTAATTTTTTTCCTCTTATATTAACAGCTAGTTTTCTCAGCCTTGTTCCCAAACTTTTTGAACATGGCCTACACATTCTATTTTGCTAATAATTGCATCTCCATATGGCTTAGAGTTCACCACATTGTTGTATGCCTTACTGTCACCATAGCCTAAATATTTGGTGTACTGTATGCCTCTTGTTTCTACAGAGTGAAGAAATATTTGTTGTACTCCATCAACTTCCATACCACCACTTGTTCCTCTAAAATTAGCCCCACAGTTGTGTTCTTTATGTTCAATGACTTTACAACATTTGCAATATTTCGACATTATCTCCACATCTAAAACTTTACCGGTGTCTACACTTGTGGCAGTCACTACTCCATTCAGAGAAGTATGTCCTCTTTTCTGCCAACTTCAATCAAGTGCAACTCCAATATCCAAACATCCATCATTTTCTTCCACTGCTTCCCTGGCAACCATTTTCGTGCTTTCCTCACTGACCTCACATACAGCTTTCTCAAATATTGCAGTCAGTTTTTCAAATTTATTTGGTGGTTGATGTAAGTTCATCATTGAACAAAATGTTCTCTCTGCAGCCATGCCCTTGCCAATGGACCGTAAGGCATGAACTAATCTAGTACTGATTCTGTAAGGGCCACTTGTACCTGGTTTTGAAGAACTCATAAATGAAATCACAGCTGAGCATTTAGTGCAAATTAAATCCAAAGCAATTGCTAGGCCTTTTCTCCCACTGGTACTCTCACAAATCTCACAAATTTTCACATCTGTGACTCACCACACTGTGTACATTGTACAAATTTAGAAATTACATCTGATAATATTCTCAAATTTATAATAATTTTACTGCTCCCCTTGTCACTTACAGTAAATGCATTGTCACTCTCTTGAAATGGTGAGAGCTTCTTTGATGATGCACTTGTTGAAGAATTACAATTAGAAACACTGTTGCCAGGCAACATAACCTCTTGTACAGAAAGCTTTCTAAACTTGTTTCCTCTAAATTGTCATTTCTTGAAAATGCCTTTACTTTTCGTCACCTTCAATAAACACAACAAAACACACGTAAACAACCACTGCAAACAAAAGTTTAACAACTACTCGCAATCACACTTGAACAAAACTAACCGCGTGTTGTTTACAAACAGCAGAAACAAAAGAATACCAACTGTTCCATTCCAAGGATAGCCAACACACACTCGGGAGCGTTGGTACGTTGATAGCAACAATAACACACACACACAAATTTCAAGCTTTCGTAACCCATGGTTGCTTCATCAGGAGAGAGGGAAGGAGAGGGAAAGATGAAAGGATGTGGGTTTTAGGGAGAGGGTAAGGAGTCATTCCAATCCCGGGAGCGGAAAGACTTAGCTTAGGGGGAAAAAAGGGACAGGTATACACTCGCGCGCGCGCGCGCGCAAGCACGCAAGCGCGCGCACAAGCACACACACACACACACACACACACATATATATCCATCCGCACATAACAGACACAAGCAGACATGTAAAGGCAAAGAGTTTGGGTAGAGATGTCAGTCGAGGCGGAAGTACAGAGGCAAAGATGTTATTGAATGACAGGTGAGGTATGAGCGGTGGCAACTTGAAATTAGCAGAGGTTGAGGCCTGGTGGGTAACGGGAAGAGAGGATATATTGAAGGGCAAGTTCCCATCTCCGGAGTTCTGATAGGTTGGTGTCAGTGGGAAGTATCCAGATAACCCGGATGGTGTAACACTGTGCCAAGATGTGCTGGCCGTGCACCAAGGCATGTTAGCCACAGGGTGATACTCATTACCAACAAACACTGTCGGCCTGTGTCCGTTCATGCGAATGGACAGTTTGTTGCTGGTCATTCCCACATAGAAAGCTTCACAGTGTAGGTAGGTCAGTTGGTAAACCACGTGGGTGCTTCCATACGTGGCTCTGCCTTTGATCGTGTACATCTTCCGGGTTACAGGACTGGAGTAGGTGGTGGTGCGAGGGTGCATGGGACAAGTTTTACACCGGGGGCGGTTACAAAGGTAGGAGCCAGAGGGTTTGGAAGGTGGTTTGGGGATTTCATAGGGATGAACCAAGAGGTTACAAAGGTTAGGTGGACGGCGGAAAGACACTCTTGGTGGAGTGGGGACGATTTCGTGAATGCTGGATCTTATTTCAGGGCAGGATTTGAGGAAGTTGTATCCCTGCTGGAGAGCCACATTCAGAATCTGATCCAGTCCCAGAAAGTATCCTGTCACAAGTGGGGCACTTTTTGGATTCTTCTGTGGGAGGTTCTGGGTTTGGGGGGATGAGGAAGTGGCTCTGGTTATTTGCTTCTGTACCAAGTCGGGAGGGTAGTTGCGGGATGCGAAAGCTGTTTTCAGGTTGTTGGTGTAATGGTTCAGGGATTCAGGATTGGAGCAGATTCATTTGCCACAAAGACCTAGGCTGTAGGAAAGGGACCGTTTGATATGGAATGGGTGGCAGCTGTCATAATGGAAGCACTGTTGCTTGTTGGTGGGTTTGATGTGGAAAGATGTGTGAAGCTGGCCATTGGACAGATGGAGGTCAACATTGAGGAAAGTGGCATAGGATCTGGAGTAGGACCAGGCGAATCTGATGGAACCAAAGGAGTTGAGGTTGGAGAGGAAATTCTGGAGTTGTTCTTCACTCAGAGTCCAGATCATGAAGATGTCATCAGTAAATCTGTAACAAACTTTGGGTTGGCAGGCCTTGGTAACCAAGAAGGTTTCCTCTAAGCGACCCATAAATAGGTTGAAGTATGAGGGGGCCATCCTGGTACCCATGGCTGTTCCCTTTAACTATTGGTATGTCTGGCCTTCCAAAGTGAAGAAGTTGTGAGTCAGGATGAAGCTAGCTAAGGTAATGAGGAAAAAGGTTTTAGGTAGGGTGGCAGGTGATCGGCGTGAAAGGAAGTGCTCCATCGCAGCGAGGCCCTGGACATGCGGTATATTTGTGTATAAGGAAGTGGCATCAATGGTTACAAGGATGGTTTCCGGGGTAACAGATTGGGTAAGGAATCCAGGCGTTCGAGAAAGTGGTTGGTGTCTTTGATGAAGGATGGGAGACTGCATGTGATGGGTTGAAGGTGTTGATCTACGTAGGCTGAGATACGTTCTGTGGGGGCTTGGTAACCAGCTACAATGGGGCGGCCGGGATGATTGGGTTTGTGAATTTTAGGAAGTAGGTAGAAAGTAGGGGTGCGGGGTGTCGGTGGGGTCAGGAGGTTGATGGCGTCAGGTGAAAGGTTTTGTAGGGGGCCTAAGGTTCTGAGGATTCCTTGAAGCTCTGCCTGGACATCAGGAATAGGATTACCTTGGCAAACTTTGTATGTAGTGTTGTCTGAAAGCTGACGCAGTCCCTCAGCCACATACTCCCGACGATCAAGTACCACGGTCGTGGAACCCTTTTCCGCTGGAAGAATGACGATGGATCGGACAGCCTTCAGATCACGGATAGCCTGGGCTTCAGCTGTGGTGATGTTGGGAATAAGATTAAGGTTTTTCAAGAAGGATTGAGAGGCAAGGCTGGAAGTGAGAAATTCCTGGAAGGTTTGGAGAGGGTGATTTTGAGGAAGAGGAGGTGGGTCTCATGTGACGGAGGACGGAACTGTTCCAGGCAGGGTTCAATTTGGATAGTGTCTTGGGGAGTTGGATCATTAGGAGTAGGATCAGGGTTATTTTTCTTCGTGGCAAAGTGATATTTCCAGCAGAGAGTACGAGTGTAGGACAGTAAATCTTTGACGAGGGCTGTTTGGTTGAATCTGGGAGTAGGGCTGGAGGTGAGGCCTTTGGATAGGACAGAGGTTTCGGATTGGGAGAGAGGTTTGGAGGAAAGGTTAACTACTGAATTGGGGTGTTGTGGTTCCAGATTATGTTCATTAGAATTTTGAGGTTTTGGGGAGAAGTGGAGCTGGAAGTGGGAGACTGAGTAGATGGGAGAGACTGGGTTTGTGTGCAATGAGAGGAGGTTGAGGTTTGCTGGAAAGGTTGTGGAGGGTGAGTGAGTTGCCTTTACAGAGGTGGGAAACCAGGAGATTGGATAGTTTTTTTGAGGTGGAGGGTGGCATGCTGTTCTAATTTGCAGTTGGCCTGTAGGAAGATGTTCTGAACAGCCAGTGTGGATGTGGGAGAGGAAAGATTGAGGACTTTTATTAAGGATAGGAGTTGAAGGGTGTGTTCATTGGCTGAGTTGATGTGTAGGTGAAGGATTAGGCGGGTGAGGGCTATGGATTGTTCAGTTTGGAACTGGTATAGGGACTGATGGAAAGATGGGTTACAGCTAGAGATGGGAACTTTTAAGTGTGAGGCCTTTGGGGGTAATGCCAAATGTCAGACAAGCCTGAGTGAAAAAATATATAGAGTCCCTAACGTGCAATGTAGGGGATATAAAGATCTAAAATATATGCAGAAAAGTGGGTGACAGAAAAGTGGGCATGGCACATAAACACACGTGTTAGGAAAAAGCTCTTTAAATGCTCGGAAAAAAAAGAAAAAAAAATTTCAGCAAAATCCTTTTCAGAGTACTTAAATAAAACCTTAATCTATCAAAATATGATCAAAACAGAAAACCGATTTTTTTTCGACCTGAACAACAGTGTGGTCCCCTTAAGGTCACTCAGGATGATTACATATTATAAAATAGATACTGTTTCCAGCAATTTGTCATCAATTCTGCAGTTGTACAGCAGTGGATTTCTCCAATGTATTTCTCATAGTTAAATGTACAATACTTTTTCATGGTTAGTTCTTCATGTAAAATGTACCACATTGTCTTCTGTTATGCCTATGTCTATCCCTTACATTTTCCATCACATAGTGTCCAATTAAAATACCCTTCCTTATTTATTAATTACTGAAAACCAGAGAACATACTTCTTACAATTCTTCATGAAGTCCGAATTAATTTCACTTGATGATAAACTACCCAAACCATAATTTTATGACAGCATGCAGTGGTACATTTTTTATTTGAACTAAATGTCAAAATCTATTTCAAACAGTTATATGAACAAAAACATTTTGCAGATCAAGTTGACATTTGAATTATGGTTTTCCACAATATGCAATAACATAATAATAAATTAAAATTTCAACAATATAAAAGTCATGGGTGCCCGGACAAGAACTTTTTCCCCTTTCCCTCAAATGAGCAAAAAAGTTTGTGCAATTTTTGTCAGCGGAAACACACATATTTTCAAATGATCAGAATACTTCATGAAATTTCAGTCAGCTGAAACATAGATATGTGAGTATTTGCAGATGAAGTATGTAACAACAAGAATTACAGTTGTGGGAGCAGTTTATCTGTATGTAAGTTCTGCAGGCTTTTTGGCCACTGTCATTGAAGTGAAAATCATGTAGGATATTAGGCTGCATCAGTTTGCTCTGCAAATTCTTCTAGTCAATTGATGTTTCAATCCTTCTGCTGAGGTGTTCTTCAAGATTTGTGGTGTTCACTGTCAGCGGAACACTGTCCAAGGCCACTGTCGCATTCACTTATAAAAGGTATTTTTCCAGCAATTCTGCTGAAGAAGTCGAGTTACAGGCTCAAATTTGTCCAGCTACAATTGGTGCGCCATCCTCATTATATGTAAAGGAAGTAATCCTGCACTTACTCTGAACATGGGTACTTGGTAAAATTCCTAAGATTGCTATTGGTGGGCAATTTTCATAGGATAGAAGTGAAACAGGCAAAGCAAGAGGAGGAGACATTTATCAATATATTATTGTCGTGCCACACAGGTGGCATCCTGGATGTTGTTTGTATTTCTCATGCACCATGACTGCATATTCCCTTTCTTCATGACCGGAAACCACAATGCTGGAAGCCTATAGCCTTTACTGAAGTTACATTCAATCTTTGAAATCTCAATTGCTTCTCAGACTTTTGTTTTATAAATATTGGTTACCTTTGCTAGCACATATATGTTAGTGAAATCAACATCATGGATACAGTTCACGTGATGTTCCAGTATTGTAGATGTCACAGCTGTTGATGGATCCCGTGTATTGCAAGTTAAAAAGTGACCCTATGAACAGAACCATTCACAGAGTAACTAATCTGTCAACAGACTCTAGGATGGTTAGCTCTATTATGAAGAATCTAATGCCACAGACACCTGGACCACCCAGACCATGTGGTCTACAGAAGATTTACAAATAAGAGTGTTCACGTAGACCTACAATTAGTGGAATCAACTCTCTAACTTGCTTTAGCAGTTACGAGAGGTGTCCAATAAGTAAGTAATGCAACACTTTTTTTTTCTCAACCATTTCTGGTTGGGGGAAAAAATGCACAATTTGCTGTGGGATATCGTGGAATATACCCACTTCAGCCTCTACAGTTTTTTGAAGTTCCAGTGGTTAGTGATGCTACACACACCCTTCAAAATAGCATTTGTAACAGAGGTGCAATCCAAGCACAGAGCTGTAATTGAGTTTCTTTTGATGGAAAACCAGAGCACTGCTGATATCCACAGGTGCTTGCAGTATGTCTACGAAGACCTGGCAGTGAACAAGAGAATGTTGAGTCATTGGGAGAGGCATCTGTCATTATCACAACAAGGTCAAGCTAAACTGTCCGAATCCCCACGTGCCGGCTGATTGCTCACTGTGGTGACCCCTGCAGTGTTGGAATGTGCAGATACTTTCCGTGAAGGATGCACTCCCCGGGAAGATGTATGCGAGTGGAATACATCGGGGCTCTGACGTCGACCAGTAGATTGGTACCATGAGGATATGCAGGCCCTCCCAATAAGGTAGCACAAGGCCATCACACTGAGCGGACATTATGCTGAAAAGTAATGTTTCACAGCCATAAGAGTGGAGAACAACATGTTGTATTGGAGTCCTGCTTTCAGAAAAAAGAAGGTCGTATTATTTATTATCTCTCATATTCTGTAAGTGAACAGACAGTAAATCTATTCACAACGCGACAATAGAAGAACCCACGTAAGTAAATGTTAAGGTAATTTGCAAGCTTTCAGAGCCCATGGCTCTTCCTTCTAGCACAGGGTTTCAACAGGAAAGAAGAGGAATGAAGAAAAACGACTGGCAACATTAAGAAAATGAGGAGTGTTTGAAAAAGTCACCCAGAACCTCGTGTAAGGGGAGACTTAATGGATAGGATGAGAAGGAAAGAGTCATTGTTAGGGACTGCATGGGATTTGAAAACGTAAGAGTTTATAGGTAGAAGATACAGTAACAAGCAAGACAGAGATCACTAACAAAACATCATGCAAAGAGTTAATAAGAGTGGAAAGCTAAGTGCACTGTGTATGTTAGGGGGGTTGCAAGAGGGCGGGGGGCTGTAACAGACAGATTAGAAAATAAAAGACACAGGAAACTATAAGGAGCTGAACAAGAAAGGAATAGTTACTGAGAAGAAATGCTGAGATGGAAGAAATTAATGTAAATTAAGGCCATGTGGATGGCGAGAATGAAGGGCCATGTTGTAGCTCCAGTTCCCACCTGCAAAGTTCTAAGAAACTGGTGTCTGGGTGAAAAATACAAATGGCCAGTGTGGTGAAATGTGCATAGAGTTCATGAATGTCACATTGTAAAGTATGCTCTGCAACAGGATATTGTACGTTGCCACTATACATCCTCTGCCTACATGCATTCATCCTAACTGATAACTTGCTAGTAGCCATGCCTACGTTAAACGGCAAACAGTGTTTACATAATAGCTGGTATATGACATGTAATTTCATTGACGGCTCTGCCTTCGATAGTATCTGTTTTGCCAGTTACAGAGCTGGTATAGGTGGTGGTAGGAGGGTGCATACGGCAAGTCTTGCAGTGGGGTTAGTCACAGGGTAGGAGCCATAGCGTAAGGAGATGGATTCAGAAGGAGCACGGAGACTGACAAGGATATTGCAGAGCTTGTTGGGCTGGTGGGGTAATTACATCCAATGAAGGCTGAGGTGGGAATGGCTGTGTATTGCTGTACAGGGTCTGCACCTGAACAAATATGTTTGCCTCTAGTGCCAAGGCTGAATGGAAGGAAACGTCTGACATGGAAAGGATGGCAACTGTCAAATGCAAGTACCGAATTTGTGAATAGTTTTGATGTGAACGGAAGTACGTAGACAGACCACGGTGATCTGAGGAATTTGACAGAACGTATTTGGACATTTTAAAAATTTTAAGAAGCCCATATGGCAAAGGTGTTATCAATGTACCTAACCGAAACCAGGTGCTGAAAGCTTATGAATCCCAGGGAAACTCCAACCAAGCAACCCGTCAAGAGATTGGCACACGCAAGAGCCATCCTGGGTCCCATGGCCATGCCCCTGAACTTTTTGTATGTCTGCCCCTCAAAAAAGTAATTGTTGGTAAGTATAAAGTTGGTTAACTTGAGCATGAATGATGTCATAGGTTTGGAATCAGGTGGGCACTAACTGAGAAAACGTTCAGTTGCACACAGACCATGCATATGAGGGATGTTGATCTGGCGGGGGTGGCATTATCAGTGGCAAGCAAATAGTGTGATTGGAGTAGGATGGGCATAGATTTCAGATGATCTAGAAAATGAGTGGGGTCTGTAATATAGGAAGGAAGTGTTTGTCTTTGTTGCAGGTGTTGGACAATTAGACATACATTTGTTCAATGGGTGGTTTGAAGGCAACAACTGTGGAATGACCAGGGTGACTGGGTTTGTCGATCTCAAGTGTTGTCACAGCTCCACAGAAGGCAGCTGTTTTCAACTGTAGCCGTTATCACTTCACTGCTGAAGGCTGGCAAAAGCACTGCAAGCTCTAAGGAATCTTCTTACAACTGCCTTGACTATAGGACATAAGAGTATATAGAAAGCCTACCAACACATAATCAGTCAAAGTTGGATTTCTTAAAGAAGACTGAAAGCCAGCAACTAAAATGGTTTTGTCTATTTGCAGTGCTTTTCAACACAAATTTAACAGAAAGGGCATGAAACGGTCTTCTCACTCAGTTATGGTACTGTCTGTTTCCAGAGTTCATGAGCACATCCACAGTATTCTAAGGAAAAAAAATGGTATACAGACAACATTTTTCAGTCAAAACAAAATACAGGATTTTTTTCTGGTGCAAGACATGTACACCTGATTACCTCTTCACAGTGGAAGTCAATGAAATGACATGTGGCTGTGACATTGTATATATAGGCAAAACAGGAGGGACTGTAAAAGAACATATTTCAGAACACAAACACCACACACAAACGATGGCCCACCCATAGTAGCCTTAGGGATTTTACCCAATACCCACATTCAGCTTGAGTACAGGATTACTCCCTTTCTATCCAATGACAATGGCCCATCAAAGGCAGTGAGAAAGATTTTAGCCCATAATCCCACTCCTTCATCATAATCTCTCGCGCGAAAACTCGCTGTTTTAAGTGAATGTGGTACTGGTCTTTGACAGTCTTCAGCTGACATTGAACAACACAAGATCCTGACAAAGATTCCAGCAGAGGGGTCAAAACACAAATCAAGCAGAACTTGAAGAGGAAAATTACATGGTCTAATATTCTATAAGATTTTATCTTCAGTATATTTCATATTTGTATCTAGTAAAGAGGATATCAGGAATGATTACTGTAAGATAATGTGGCTTTTATACACAGTTCCTTTTAACTGTTACTAATTCTGTAAGTAAAGTGAAAATCAGTACCTAAAGGCATAAGTACGTTGATGCCAGCTCAGTTGTCCACGGATACTGTATGCAATAGCTGTCACAAACTCTCCACCCAGACCAAGTTCTGCACAAAGTTTCATTGCAAATGTTTCAGGATTATTTTCTTTTTCGCTCATGTCCCATTCAACTTGATCCACTAAAGAGGTATTGCCAACATGGATGTTCAGCTGAAACACATATCAAGCATTCAACAAATTTTCCATAGTGACTACGTAAATCAACAAAATACATAATAATTCTTTTTATTTTTTTATTTTTATTTTTATTGTTTTTTTTTTTAATTCTGTCATAGCAAACACACTGCTGATGTTTAGACCAATGTGAAGAATTCTTGTATTATTAACATGATTTTTAGTAATACGAAGTTCTACATTCATACAAAATCCCCTGCAAGGGCAGCAAAATGAAAAAAGCATAACCACCCAGCTTCATGAACACACGATACCACTTCAGCCATACATATGAATCAGCAGTAGCAGATTGGGCACTGACATGGGGTAACCATGAAATGTTATTCTTCGAGACTTTTAACTGCTACTAAACTAGATTGTGCTGAAATGGTATAGAAATTGGTGGAAATGACAAACCTTTTCCAAAAAGGTGTGGCCTTCATTTTAAATAAAGCAAACAGTGTTAATTCATTGACTAAACAAGCTCCAGGACCCGTAACACTTCAACTTCGAAAGCATCAACAATGTTCAGTTAATCACATGACACAATGAAAGCTGCATAGCTATGACTGACCAATTCAGCTACTTTACAAAGTTCTCATTTTTAAAGAGGCAAACATCTGAGATGGAATCAACAAACTCCAACTCTGAGGAGCTACCACAGCAGAAAATGAAACACTAGGCAGAGCACTGTGCTCAGAAAGTGATTCTCAACATGTTTCAACTCAGCAACCCCCTTGCTACCTCAGAATAGTGATCACAGCAGTTTGGCAGTTTTGAGGTGAATCATCTACATCTGTGTTTGCAGGTCTGCCCTGTCTTTGTGTATAATGTCTAGAAAATTTGGAAACTGAAAAAGGTCCTATACATTCTAGTTAATGATATAAAGGTACAGTGTGAGAATGAGTGAAGACACCACATCTATAGCCTTAATAAAACTCGTTTTGTGTCCCTGTGCCATAAAATTTGTAGAAATGTCACATACAGTTTCCCCTTGCTAGCTGCCTCATCCGAGTGTACAGCAAAAGATCTTTGACTTCCTCATGATTTTCTTGCAAAGCTTGTGGAAAAGAAATGCAGCAGCTTGAGGTACTCTGATTAACACTTGCCGGACGACATACAGATAGCGACAGACTGTGTTCACAGCAATGACACATGGACTGTCAAAATTTTATCAGCAAATTGTCAAAAGTAATCGTAACGAAGTTCTAGAATTGACCGCCCTTTTAGGAAATTTCTCACACTCAAATTATTCTCATGACTGCGATTTGGCAGAAATCTGAAGCAAAAACTGGAACATCTGTGGATTCACTGTGAGAGGGTAAAGACAGACAGTCTTGCAACTTTGAACGCATTTTCTGAAAATTGTGTTGAGCAGTTAGTTAAGACAGTCCACATGTAATAGAAATACAGGGTGTTTATAAATGAATATCAGGGTTTTAACACTTTATAACATTTATTATATTACACTTACAGTTATAAATGATATGTCAAATGAAAGAGCAACTCAAAGTTTTACCAAGAACCTTAAAAATGTTCAATGTGAGCACCATTTGTCACATGGCACATATCAAGTATATAGCAGAGTTCTTCCCAAATGTTGATACGTGTGTCTTCAGTGACTGTAGAAACAGCTGCTTCAATCCGGTTTCTTAATTCAGGGAGGTCTGCTGGTAGCGGAGGCATGTACACACTATCCTTGATGAAGCCCCAAAGGAAAAAATAACATGGCGTTAGGTCGGGTGAACTTGGAGGCCATGCCCAGTCATTGGTCCCCTTGCGGCCTATCCAGCGCTTGGGTACAGTGAAGTGCAACTAATTGCGTACTTCGCTATGCCAGTGCTCACATTGAACACTTATAAGGTTCTTGGTAAAACTGTTTTGACTTTCTCTTTCATTTGACATATCATTTATAACAGTAAGTTCAGCGTAACAAATATTATAAAGCATTAAAACCCCAATATTCATTTATAAGCACATAGTTTAATTCTTAATTTCTTTGTGTGTTTTTGGTACTTGCATTGTTTAATTCATAAATTTCGGGCGTATAATAGTATTTGAGAGTTGTAGCATCGCGTTTTAGTACCTGAATAGTGTAAAATCGCGTAGTCTCCTTCCGCCGCCGAGCAGTGTGTCAGCAGTGCGCAAGTAGCAGCATTACTGCATTTACTAGGCAATCTTGTATTTTAATAACCGTTTAAATTTTGTGTCGATTTGTTTGCGCTCTCTGTAGATTAGTTCAGACGTTCTTTGCACAACAGTTTTTAGCATGGATAGGGACTGCAACTGCTGTGTTCGGATGCAGGCTGAGTTGGCATCCCTTCGCTCCCAGCTTCAGGCAGTGCTGGCTTCGGTCACACAGCTTGAGGCTGTTGCCAATGGGCATCACTGTGGGGGTCCGGATGGGGGTTCGTCTGGGACGGTCAGCTCGTTCCACAAATCCCCCGATCGGACTACGACTGTGGTTGCCCTGGATACTGCCCGCATTGAGGCTGAGCCCTCACCTGTGGTAGAGTGGGAGGTCGTCTCAAGGTGTGGCAGGGGGCGAAAGACATTCCGGAGGGCTGAACGGAAAGCCTCTCCAGTTTGTCTGACGAACCGGTTTCAGGCTCTGTCTCAGGCTGATACTGATCTTCGGCCTGACATGGCTGCTTGTCCTGTTCCAGAGGTTGCCCCTCACTCTGCAAGATCCTGGCAGTCGCAGAGGGTGGGCTTACTGGTAGTTGGGAGCTCCAACGTCAGGCGCGTAATGGGGCCCCTTAGGGAAATGGCAGCAAGAGAGGGGAAGAAAACCAATGTGCACTCCGTGTGCATACCGGGGGGAGTCATTCCAGATGTGGAAAGGGTCCTTCCGGATGCCATGAAGGGTACAGGGTGCACCCATCTGCAGGTCGCTCATGTCGGCACCAATGATGTGTGTCGCTATCAATCAGAGGAAATCCTCTCTGGCTTCCGGCGGCTATCTGATTTGGTGAAGACTGCCAGTCTCGCTAGCGGGATGAAAGCAGAGCTCACCATCTGCAGCATCGTCGACAGGACTGACTGCGGACCTTTGGTACAGAGCCGAGTGGAGGGTCTGAATCAGAGGCTGAGACGGTTCTGCGACCGTGTGGGCTGCAGATTCCTCGACTTGCGCCATAGGGTGGTGGGGTTTCGGGTTCCGCTGGATAGGTCAGGAGTCCACTACACGCAACAAGCGGCTACACGGGTAGCAGGGGTTGTGTGGCGTGGGCTGGGCGGTTTTTTAGGTTAGATGGCCTTGGGCAAGTACAGAAAGGGCAACAGCCTCAACGGGTGCAGGGCAAAGTCAGGACATGCGGGGACCAAGCAGCAATCGGTATTGTAATTGTCAACTGTCGAAGCTGCGTTGGTAAAGTACCAGAACTTCAAGCGCAGATAGAAAGCACCGAAGCTGAAATCGTTATAGGTACAGAAAGCTGGCTTAAGCCAGAGAGAAATTATGCCGAAATTTTTACAAAGGTACAGACGGTGTTTAGAAAGGATAGATTGCATGCAACCGGTGGTGGAGTGTTCATCGCTGTTAGTAGTAGTTTATCCTGTAGTGAAGTAGAAGTGCGTAGTTCCTGTGAATTTCGGGCGTATAATAGTATTTGAGAGTTGTAGCATCGCGTTTTATAGTACCTGAATAGTGTAAAATCGCGTAGTCTCCTTCCGCCGCTGAGCAGTGTGTCAGCAGCGCGCAAGGTCGTCTCAAGGTGTGGCAGGGGGCGAAAGACATTCCAGAGGGCTGAACGGAAGGCCTCTCCGGTTTGTCTGACGAACTGGTTTCAGGCTCTGTCTCAGGCTGATACTGATCTTCGGCCTGACATGGCTGCTTGTCCTGTTCCAGAGGTTGCCCCTCAGTCTGCAAGATCCATGTAGCCGCTTGTTGCGTGTAGTGGGCTCCCGACCTATCCAGCGGAACCCGAAACCCCACCACCCTATGGCGCAAGTCGAGGAATCTGCATCCCACACGGTCGCAGAACAACCGAGCTAGGTTAATAATTGGCTCCTTTTACCGACCTCCCAACTCAGCAGCATTAGTGGCCGAATAACTGAGAGAAAATTTGGAATACATTTCACATAAATTTTCTCAGCATGTTATAGTCTTACGTGGAGATTTCAATTTACCAGATATAGACTGGGACACTCAGATGTTTAGGACGGGTGGTAGGGACAGAGCATCGAGTGACATTATACAGAGTGCACTATCCGAAAATTACCTCGAGCAATTAAACAGAGAACCGACTCATGGAGATAACATCTTGGACCTACTGATAACAAACAGACCCAAACTTTTCGACTCTGTATGTGCAGAACAGGGAATCAGTGATCATATGGCCGTTGCAGCATTCCTGAATATGGAAGTTAATAGCAATATAAAAAAAGGGAGGAAGGTTTACCTGTTTAGCAAGAGTAATAGAAGGCAGATTTCAGACTACCTAACAGATCAAAACAAAAATTTCTGTTCCGACACTGACAATGTTGAGTGTTTATGGAAAAAGTTCAAGGCAATCGTAAAATGCGTTTTAGACAGGTACGTGCCGAGTAAAACTGTGAGAGACGGGAAAAACCCACCTTGGTACAACAACAAAGTTAGGAAACCACTGCGAAAGCAAAGAGAGCTTCACTCCAAGTTTAAACGCAGCCAAAACCTCTCAGACAAACAGAAGCTAAACGATGTCAAAGTTAGCATAAGGAGGGCTATGCGTGAAGTGTTTAGTAAATTCAAAAGTAAAATTTTATGTACCGACTTGACAGAAAATCCTAGGAAGTTCTGGTCTTACGTTAAATCAGTAAGTGGCTCGAAACAGCATATCCAGACACTCCAGGATGATGATGGCATTGAAACAGAGGATGACACGCGTAAAGCTGAAATACTAAACACGTTTTTCCAAAGCTGTTTCACAGAGGAAGACCGCACTGCAGTTCCTTCTCTAAATCCTCGCACAAATGAAAAAATGGCTGACATCGAAATAAGTGTCCAAGGAATAGAAAAGCAACTGGAATCACTCAATAGAGGAAAGTCCACTGGACCTGACGGGATACTAATTCGATTCTACACAGAGTACTAGAAAGAACTTGCCCCCCTTCTAACAGCCGTGTACCGCAAGTCTCTAGAGGAACGGAAGGTTCCAAATGATTGAAAAAGAGCACAGGTAGTCCCAGTCTTCAAAAAGGGTCGTCGAGCAGATGCGCAAAACTATAGACCTATATCTCTGATGTCGATCTGTTGTAGAATTTAGAACATGTTTTTTGCTCGAGTACCATGTCATTTTTGGAAACCCAGAATCTACTATGTAGGAATCAACATGGATTCCGGAAACAGCGATCGTGTGAGACCCAATTTGCTTTATTTGTTCATGAGACCCAGAAAATATTAGATACAGGCTCCCAGGTAGATGCTATTTTTCTTGACTTCCGGAAGGCGTTCGATACAGTTCCGCACTGTCGCCTGATAAACTAAGTAAGAGCCTACGGAATATCAGACCAGCTGTGTGGCTGGATTGAAGAGTTTTTAGCAAACAGAACACAGCATGTTGTTATCAATGGAGAGACGTCTACAGACGTTAAAGTAACCTCTGGCGTGCCACAGGGGAGTGTTATGGGACCATTGCTTTTCACAATATATATAAATGACCTAGTAGATAGTGTCGGAAGTTCCATGCGGCTTTTCGCGGATGATGCTGTACTATACAGAGAAGTTGCAGCATTAGAAAATTGTAGCAAAATGTAGGAAGATCTGCAGTGGATAGGCACTTGGTGCAGGGAGTGGCAACTGACCCTTAACATAGACAAATGTAATGTATTGCGAATACATAGAAAGAAGGATCCTTTATTGTATGATTATATGATACCGGAACAAACACTGGTAGCAATTACTTCTGTAAAATATCTGGGAGTATGCATGCGGAACGATTTGAAGTGGAATGATCATATAAAATTAATTGTTGGTAAGGCGGGTACCAGGTTGAGACTCATTGGGAGAGTCCTTAGAAAATGTAGTCCATCAACAAAGGAGGTGGCTTACAAAACACTCGTTCGACCTATACTTGAGTATTGCTCATCAGCGTGGGATCCGTACCAGATCGGGTTGACGGAGGAGATAGAGAAGATCCAAAGAAGAGCGTCGCGTTTCGTCATAGGGTTATTTGGTAACCGTGATAGCGTTACGGAGATTTTTTTTGTGGTTTTAGGGCGCACAACTTCAATGGTCATTAGCGCCCAGACTACATTAGGAATGCACCGCGAGGCATAAGTTTAAAACAGCAACTAAAAGGGAAAACACGATAAAAGATTGACAGGCATAGGATTAAAAAAAGCGGCATAATCAAATGTCCTTAGACAGGTGTGTCAAGTTGATAAAACGAAGAACGCGAGCAGCTGCTCCTGGGTCATCCGCTAAAATGGCATCGAGAATACATGGAAGGCCAAGATCAAGACGCATTGTATTAAAATCCGGACAGGACGTTAAAATGTGGCAGACCGTCAGCAATTGCCCACATGGGCAGAATGGCGCCGGTGCAACCGTCAGCAGATGGCGATGGCTGAACCGGCAGTGTCCAATTCGTAACCGGGCCAAAACTACCTCCTACCGCCGAGAAGGGCGTGAGGAGGACGTCCAAGCCGCGGGAAGAGGTTTCAAGGCCCGAAGCTTGTTGTCCGTAAGTGCAGCCCAATCGGCATGCCACAGCGATAAAATGCGCCGACAAATGACCCTGCTACGATCTGATGAATGG
Organism: Schistocerca serialis cubense; assembly: GCF_023864345.2. Lineage (NCBI taxonomy): Eukaryota > Metazoa > Arthropoda > Insecta > Orthoptera > Acrididae > Schistocerca > Schistocerca serialis. The sequence continues at coordinate 244,234,731 of NC_064646.1, forward strand.
ACACAACAAGAAGCCGTCTGAGGCTGGAGGACCGCAGCCTTGGCCGCGGCATCTGCAGCTTCGTTCCCAGGGATACCGACATGGCCAGGAACCCACATAAAGCTAACCGGAGAACCGTCATCCACCAGCCGCTGAATAGAGCGTTGGATCCGGTGCACGAAAGGGTGAACCGGACACGGACCACTGAGGCTCTGGATGGCACTCAGGGAATCGGAGCAGATGACATAAGCAGAATGTCGGTGGCAGCAGATATAAAGAACAGCCTGGTAGAGGGGAAAGAGCTCAGCTGTGAAGACCGAACAATGGCCATGGAGCCGGTATTTTAAATTTTGTGCCCCGACAATAAAAGAACAACCGACCCTGTCATTGGTCTTAGAGCCATCTGTATAAATGAAGGTCATATTAATGAACTTCGAACGAAGTTCGACAAAACGGGAGTGGTACACCGAACCAGGGGTAACCTCCTTTGGGAGCGAGCTGAGGTCAAGGTGAACACGAACCTGAGCCTGGAGCCAAGGTGGTGTGTGGCTCTCGCCCACTCTAAAGGTTGCAGGGAGTGAAAAATCAAGGTGTTGAAGGAGGCGACGAAAGCGAACTCCAGGGGGTAGCAGGGCAGAGACATACAACCCGTATTGACGATCGAGAGAGTCGTCGAAAAAGGAACAATAAGACGGGTGGTCAGGCATTGACAGTAGCCGACAGGCATACCGACAAAGCAGTATATCGCGCCGGTAGGTCAGTGGCAATTCACCGGCTTCAGCATGAAGACTCTCGACGGGACTAGTATAAAATGCTCCGATCGCAAGATGTAAACCCTGATGTTGTATGGAGTTGAGGCGGCTTAAGATGGACGGCTGTGCAGAGGAGTATACGAAGCTCCCATAATCCAGCTTTGAGCGGACGATCGACCAATATAGGCGAAGTAGGACGGTTCCCCACGACATACCACCGAGAACATGGAGGACATTTAGAGAACGGGTACAACGGGCAGCCAAATAAGACACATGCGGAGATCAGCTAAGTTTCCTGTCAAATGTAAGACCTAAAAATTTTGTTGTCTCCACGAAAGGGAGAGCAATGGGACCGAGCCGTAAGGACGGTGGGAGAAACTCTTTGTAGCGCCAGAAGTTAATACAGACCGTCTTCTCGGCAGAAAAACTGAAGCCATTGGCGACACTCCAGGAGTAAAGATGGTCAAGAGAATGCTGAAGACAGCGCTCCCAGGGAATATGTACGCTGCGCGCTGCAATAGATGGTAAAATCGTCCACGAAAAGGGAGCCTGATACATCAGCTGGGAGGCAATCCATTATTGGATTGATCGCTATGGCGAAGAGAGCGACACCCAAAACTGAGCCCTATGGCACCCCATTCTCCTGACGAAAGGTGTCTGACAGGACAGAACCCACACGTACCCTGAACTGTCGATCCATTAAAAAGGAACAAATAAAAAGAGGGAGGCGACCGCGAAGGCCCCATGTTTGGATGGTACGGAGAATGCCCGCCCTCCAACAGGTGTCGTAAGCCTTCTCCAAATCAAAGAATACAGCCGCGGTCGGGTGCTTCCGAGAGAAGTTATTCATAATGAAGGTCGACAAGGTAACCAGATGGTCAACAGCAGAGCGGCGCCTACGAAATCCACATTGTACAGTGGTAAGTAGGCGTCGAGATTCGAGCAGCCAAACCAAACGAGAGTTAACCATTCGCTCCATCACCTTACAGACACAGCTGGTAAGCGAGATGGGTCGATAACTGGAAGGCAAGTGCTTGTCCTTCCCCAGTTTAGGAATCGGTACAACAATAGACTCGCGCCAGCATGCGGGAACATGTCCCTCAATCCAGATGCGATTATAAGTACAAAGAAGGAAACCTTTACCCACAGCAGAAAGGTTCTTCAGCATCTGAATATGAATAGAATCAGGCCCTGGAGCGGAGGACTGTCACCGGGGAAGTGCATTTTCGAGTTCCCGCATGGTGAAAGGGGCATTATAACTTTCACGATTCGAGGAGCGGAAGTTAGGTGGCCTAGCCTCCTCTGCCTCTTTTCTGGGGAGGAAGGCAGGGTGGTAATGAGCGGAGCTCGAAACCTCTGCGAAAAAGCGGCCGAAGACATTGGAGACATCCTCAGGGGCCACAAGGACGCCATTCGCGACCGTCAAGCCAGGAACTGGTGAGTGGACCTTAGTGCCAGATAGCCAGCGCAGGCTACCCCAGACAACAGAAGAAGGAGTAAAACTGTTGAAGGTGCTTGTGAAAGCAGCCCAGCTGGCTTTCTTGCTTTCTTTAATAATACAACGGCACTGCGCACGTAATCATTTATAAGTGATACAATTCGCCACTGTAGGGTGGCGTTTAAAGGTGCGTAAAGCACGTCGACGAGCACGTAAAGCGTCTCGACATGCTGCCGTCCACCAGGGGACCGGTACGCGAAATGGAGAAGAAGTAGTGTGAGGGATGGAACATTCAGCAGCAGTGAGAATGACTTCCGTGAGGTGTGCGACCTGACTATCGCAGCTTGTGAAGGGTTGATCCTGAAAGGTCGCCCTGGAAGAGAAGAGCCCCCAGTCTGCTTTGGAGATGTTCCAACTAGTTGAGCACGGAGAGGGGGTATGATGCAGGAGATGGATGACACACGGGAAGTGGTCGCTCGAATATGTATCAGAAAGGGCATACCACTCAAACCGGCGTGCAAGTTGGGTAGTACATATAGAGAGGTCTAAATGGGAATAGGTGTGAGATGTGTCCGAAAGAAAAGTAGGGGCGCCAGTATTGAGACAGACAAGATTGAGCTGGTTGAAAAGGTCTGCTAACAGGGAGCCCCTTGGGCAGGATGCTGGAGAGCCCCAAAGGGGATGGTGGGCATTGAAGTCTCCAGTTAACAAAAATGGTGCAGGTAGCTGAACAATAATTTGCATCATGTCTGCCCTGGTAATGGCAGACGACGATGGAGTGTAAACGGTACAAATGAAAAATGTAAAAGTGGGGAGAGTAATTCGGATGGCAACTGCCTGCAGGCCGGTGTGCAATGTGATGGGATCATAGTAAATATCATCTCGGACCAGCAACATAACCCCTCCATGAGCCGGAATACCTACCACAGGGGGTAGGTCAAAACGCACAGAGGTGTAGTGTGCCAAGGCAATGTGATCGCATGGGCGTAGCTTCGTTTCCTGGAGGGCTACGACGAGCGGACGGTGCAAGCGGAGCAGCAACTTCAAGTCCTCTCGGTTGGAACGAATGCTGCGAATATTCCAGTGAATAAGTGCCACCGTGATAGGAAAAGGAAGATGAAGAAGGGGTCACCTCGAAGGCCGCTGAGGGACAGGCTTCGAGCGAGCACTGCCGCCGCTATCAGTAGGTGGACAGTCATCGTCCATTGGTTCTATAGGTTCATCGGCCATCTCGTTAAGATGGCCAGGAGGAGGAGCTTCCTCCGCCGGTGGACGGCCAAATGTTCAGCTACCAGCGGCGCGGCCAGGCGAAACGGATGACGGCCTGGGGCGGCAACCGCTGGGTGGCACAGGAGAAGAAATGCACCGCGGCAGAGGAGGAGAACTGTGCTTCCTATGAGCCTTCTTGGAAGGTCGTTTAGTGGAAGTACTGGTCGATGGCTGGGAGTTCGAGGTACGTAGGAAGTCTGCACGGGACGGTTCCTTCTTGAAGGCCCGTGCATCTGACTTCTGGGTCTTCGTCTTAGCAGAAGCTGATGAAGGTGCTTGTGTCTGAGGGGTGACGGGAGGAAGAGGAGACGTTGACCGCGCGATCTTAGCACTGGCCGAATGGACGACCGTGGTGCTGAAGGTGAGATCGTATGTGTTTGTCGCCACCTCCCTGGTAGTCCGAGGAGAGGCGAGGACAGTACTGTATTTCCCCGCTGGGAGCAGCGTGGGCTTCCTACTAGCAAATAGCTTGCGAGCAGCCGAGGTGGACACTTTCTCTTTGACCCGAATTTCTTGGATACAGCGTTCTTCCTTGTAGATGGGACAGTCATGGGAGGACGCTGCATGGTCACCCTGACAGTTCAAACAACGAGGAGACAGAGGTGGACAATCACCCTCATGGGCATCCCCGCCACAAGTGACACATTTAGCCGCATTGGAACAAGACTGGTGAGTGTGATTAAAACGCTGACACTGGTAGCAGCGCGTAGGTGTCGGGACATAGGGGCGAACAAAAATAACCTCGTAGCCCGCTTTGATACATGACGGCAGCTGAACACTATCAAAGGTCAAGAAAAGTGTCCGGGTTGGTATAAGGTCATTGTTGACCTTTTTCATGACCCTATGGGCAGCCGTCACGCCCTGCTCAGCAAGGAAAGACTGAATCTCCTCGTCAGTCAATCCGTCGAGTCATCGAGTGTATATCACACCACGAGGCGAATTCAAAGTGCGGTGAGCCTACATCCGGACAGGGAACGTGTACAGGAGTGTGGCCCGAAGCAGTTTTTGTGCCTGCAAGGCGCTCTCAGTTTCTAGTAACAAGGTACCGTTACGCAACCAGGTACAAGATTTGACAGATCCAGTTATGGCATCTACGCCCTTCTGGATAACGAAAGGGTTGACAGAGGAAAAATCCTTGCCGTCCTCAGATCAAGAAACTACGAGGAACTGTGGGGCAGCCGGTAGTACTTTTGTCACTGGTGGCTGGTCAAGTTTCCGTTTATGGGCAGAAGTCGAGAGAAGAAGAAGAGAAATCCATTGCGGAGGAATCCCCCATGATTGCCAGCATCTCCGATGGTGCGCTCCTTCCTTGTGGGGACCCTCTCAGAGGGCACTCCCGCCTTAGGTGAATGTTTACACCTCAGGTCACACCTCCCGAGAAACAGACGGAGGGACCAATCGACATGGTCAGAAGGTATCAGCTCAGGCAATCACCCCTCCCTGGGCCTAGCCTTTACCAGGGGGTACATGCGTGCCTTACTTGTCTACCCAGGGCGGGGAATTACGCGTTACCCCGTCACCGGCTACGCGTGGGTCGGCCTTCAGGCGCACACAGGGAGGAAGGAAGAAGAGGAAAAAGAAGAGAGAGAGGGAGCGAGAGGACAGACTATCTCAAACACCGAGGCGGAGATCAGAGAAGGCAAGGAGAAGAAGGCAAGGAAAAGAGTAAGGAAGACAGTGAGATGGAGAAGAACAAAGTAAGGAACCAACCAAAGGAAGGAAGAAACGAGAAGAAGTGAAAAACCAAAATGACCGCAAATATAGGTCGTGGAACCATCTGCCTCCGGATGCAAGCGCTAACTACCCCCTTGAGGGGGAGGGACTCCTTTTAATCGCCTCTTACGACAGGCAGGAATACCTCGTGCCTATTCTAATCCCCGGACCCGCAGGGGGAAGCGTTACGGAGATGTTTAACAAACTCAAGTGGCAGACTCTGCAAGAGAGGCGCTCTGCATCGCGGTGTAGCTTGCTCGCCAGGTTTCGAGAGGGTGCGTTTCTGGATGAGGTATCGAATATATTGCTTCCCCCTACTTATACCTCCCGAGGAGATCACAAATGTAAAATTAGAGAGATTAGAGCGCGCACGGAGGCTTTCAGACAGTCGTTCTTCCCGCGAACCATACGCGACTGGAACAGGAAAGGGAGGTAATGACAGTGGCACGTGAAGTGCCCTCCGCCACACACCGTTGGGTGGCTTGCGGAGTATAAATGTAGATGTAGAAATGTAGATGTAGATGTATTTGAGACATTATAGCTACAAACAGGTGTCACCTCATCGATGGCGTCAGAACAGACGTTGGGATTAGTGATCACTATATCATAGTGACAACAGGTACTAAAATTAATAAACCCATTGCAAAAGGTAGGAGATTATTTTTGCTAGAAAGAGAAGATAAGCAGTTGTTAACATTCCTCTCATACAATGAATTGACATCATTTAGTTCCAGTATGATGGACATAGAGGAATTATGGGCAAAGTTTAAATGGATTGTGAATGATGCTCTGGAGAAATATGCGTCGAGTAACAGTATTAAGGATAAGACGACCCATCATGGTTTAACAATGAAGCGCAGAAAATACTGAGGAAGCAAAGGCTAATGCACACTCGATTTAAAAGAGAATGCACAAATGACTACAGGCAAAAGTTACTAGATGTGCAAAGCATAGAACTACCACCGTCCTACCTTAGCGAAAGATCTTGCCAAGAACCTGAGAAAATTCTGGTTGTACATAAAATAGCTAAGTAGGCCTAATACTTCTATCCAGTCACTCATTGACCAGTCTGGTGTGGCGCAAGAAGAGAGCAAAAGGAAAACAGAAAATTTAAACTTGGCATTTAAGTAATTGTTAATGCAGGAGAATTGTACACACATGTCATTTGACCATCAGGCAGGCATCCATATGGAGGACATACTAATAAACATCCCTGGCATACAGAAACAATTGGAAGAGTTGAAAGCAAATTAATCACCAGGTCTAGACGGGATCCGAATTCAGTTTTGCAAAGAGTACCCTATGGCATTGGCCCCTTACTTAGCTTGCATTTGTCGTGAATCTCTTGCCCAGCGTAATGTCCCAAGCGACCGAAACAAGTGTAGCTGACTCCTGTTCATAAGAAGGGTAAAAGAATGGACCCACAAAATTACAGACCAATATTCTTAGTATCGATTTGCTGCACAATTCTTGAAGATATTTTCAGTTTGACTATAACAAATTTCCTTGACATATAAAAGCTCCTGTTCACGAATCATGATAGTTGTAGAATACATCGCTCATGCAAAACTCTGCTTGCCCCTTTCTTACAATATCCTGGGAATCACAGATGAAGGGCAAAAGCTAGATTCCATGTTCCTGAATTTCCTAAAAGCATTTCATAAGGTGCCCTACTGCAGACTGTCAACGAAGGTCTGAGCATATGGAACAGGTTCCCAGACACGCGAATGACTCGAAGACTTCTAAAGTAACAGAATCCAGTAAGGTGTCCTCAACAGCAAGTGTTCTTCAGCAAAAGGGAATTGTCAGGCGAGTCCCAGAGAAGACGACTTGATGATACTGTGGTGTGCAGGAAGGCAGTGGTGTTGAGTGACTGTAGGAGAATGCAAGCTGACTTGTACAAAATTTCAGTTAAGGCAGGTGAGCAGAAAAACAAACCCATAATGTTCGTATACAACATTAGCAATGTGATGTTTGATACAGTCATATCAATTAAATGGCTAGGAGTAATGTTTCAAAGCGATACAATACAGGTTGAGCATGTGAGGATTGTGGTAGAAAAGGCAAATTGGCCAACTTTGGTTTCTTGGGAGAATTATAGGAAAGTATGGTTTATCTGTAAAGGAGACCACATGTAGGGCACTAGTGCAATGCATTCTTGAGTGCTGCTCAATATTTGGGATCCGTGTCAGGTTGGATTGAAGAAAGACACCCGAGCAATTCGGAGGCAGGTTGCTAGATTTGCCAGTAGGTTCAAACAACATGAGTATTACAGAGATGCTTCAGGAACTCAAATGAGAATCCCTGGAGGCAAGGTGAAGTTCTCTTCGAGGAACACTATTGAGAAAATTTAGTGAACCAGCATTTTAAGTTGACTGCGGAATGATTCTACTACTGCCAATGTACTTTTCACATATGGAACACAAAGATAAGAGAAATTAAAGCTCATAAGGAGGCACATACACAGTCTTCTTCCCTCACACTACCTGTGAATGTAACAGGAAAGGAAATGACTAGCAGTGGTACAAGGTACCCTCTGCCACACACTGTATGGTGGCTTCTGGAGTATGTATGTAGATGTAGAATGCAATTTTATCTTGTTAACATAGTGCACAAATTTATGCAATCTCCCATCTTAATTTCTGTAAGGTCATACCTATGGATTACCCAGTGGAATGAAATACTTAAGGCAGTGCAGATATTAAATTGAAACAATGAAAATCCAGGACGGAATAATGACAGTATTAAGAAAAGAATAAACTGCTACTCACAATGGATATGTTGAGTCAGAGACAGACACAACAAGAAGATTGCTAACTTTGTGAGCTTTTAGTCGAAAGGCCTTCTAATGTAGAACACACACGTTCATGCACATACAACTCACATATGCATAACCACTGTCACCATGCTTATTCCAGCCTCGGTGGTCAGAGACAGGGGTCATGTGTGTATCAGTTGTGTTTGTGTGAATGTGTGTGTGTTTTCTACATTAGAAGAAGGCCTTTTGGCTGAAATCCCACATGGCTAGCAGTCTTTTCGCTGTGTCTGTCGGTGACTCCACATCTCCTCTATATGGTGAGTAGATATTAAATTGTGTAAGAATCTGTGACACTGACTGACTGTGAATACAGCTCCATCAATTGCATGTGAAAGTATATTTGTTCAAGGAATATTTATTTCTTTGAAAATATCTTCCAGTTTCTTGTAGAGAGAACAACATTTTTGTTGGCAGTTAAACTTCTGGAAAATGATTTCCTCCAGTGCTTTGCAATAAACTTCTAACGAACAAAATTTAGAGTACTGGCAATGCTTCAATATCTACTGCCACAGAATCATCCACGTAAGAGGCTATCTCACTGATTCTTTTGACAACTGTGCCTTTACCTGAAGGAATTTATTTCATACTGAGAGTAACGAAGGCCTTGCTCTGATAACATGGGTTTCACCACATTTTCCTATTGATATGTAACTTTGTAAGGAGAGTGATTTTTTTAAATAACTCACCTATGGCACTTTAATTTCATAGCTTGGGAAAATAAACTTACCCACATTTGATATGATTACATTTCGTTTAAGATGCAATAAAAATTTAGTTTTGGTTGTGAATGACTGCACATGAAATTGAATTAATAAAATCCAAATGGTGTTGCCACAGCATTCTTTTCCTGGTCACTTTCAGCTAGTAGGATATGGTAATATTCTTTGAGTAGATTGAGTTTAGAAAATAATTTCTTTCCTACAAGGATGGAATTTGCACCATTTATGTGAGGAAATTGATAGCAGGCAGGTAGGGTCCGATCATTACGACAACTGCTGTCTCTACAAATGTGCTATAGACAATCCAGCTTTCCTACCACGTGCACTATCTCACTGGGATTTAGAGGGGTGCATTATATTATGATTCATTAAGAATTGGAATTCTTGTGCAGCCCAATTTAGTTTATGTGGATCTAACCTGTGGGCTCTTGAGTACATTGGCATGCCGCTGCTGGATGCAATGTAAAGTTTAACATCATGCTTGATTTCTCCCAGTCTAAGGGTTAGTTTTATAAGTTCAAGGATTTTTTAAAGTAATTCAGAGTATTTACAGTTAGCATGGAGTGAACTAACGGAATGAGACAAATCAACTGCACACTGTAGTGCAGCCAAGTGCAGCTGAGTATTACTGTCAACTAATAATTTTCTTGTTAGGTCTATACTAGCCAAACTTTAGTCTGCACTGATTATACCTTTTGTTGTGATGGGTACAATGAAAGGTCTCTCAAAAATGCATTTTAAACTTAGATCAACAATTCAATAACCTTTATTCATTAAGTATTAACCTCAGATCAAACCACAGCATAAAGTTTGTAGTCTGTCTCTTTAACCTTATCCTTGGGACACACTGATATAACAGAAACATACGCACTGCTGTCTACCATTACCCCGAAGTATTGTTCTCTAACAAACAATCAATACTGGCAGCCTGGTATAAATATCAGTACAGTATAAATATCAGTACTTTCCTTCCTGTGGCCCCTACTACAAGATCATCATCACAATTGACACTGTCGTTCCCATGATTTGGATTTTCGGACTTCAGTTTCAAGACCTTTCACCGATTCAGAAGAATCGCATGCCACAGGGGTCATTTCCCCTGAAGATGAATTTAAGTTCCTGAGTGTTTCGTTATTTCCGTCATCCCATGAGCCATTTGTGCTGGTATGTCCACATTTTCCTCAGAAATCAGTAAAGTATTTTGGACGCTACCAGGAAGTTAGTCTAGCCAGTGAATCTTTAAAATTTTATCTTAATCATTTGTTTCTCCATAACTTTTTATTTTCCAAAACCAGTGACTGGGTTTCATATCACCAATTTCTTTGTTTCTAGTCGAGTCATTCTAAGAAGGCCTGTGACAGTTATGGTGGGCTAGGCACAGCAGCTTTGTGTGTCTTCTAAAGCCAATCACATTACATGATTTTGTAAATGTCGCTATGGAAATGACTCACTGCTGCCAGAGCTCTGCAGACGGCTACTGTTTTTGCCTACAGCCATTTGCACTTTGTAGCTGAAAGATGACAATAGGGCTGCCAGCTGTCTTACGATGTCTCGACTATTGTTTCTTAATTTGATATTCGTCACTTTTCTTAAGTCAGAAGCAGTCTTACTTTAGTTAACAAATGTTTGTTGCTTTCGCCACTGTTCATGAGATCCTATATGTTTTTGACATCGGGGCTCTAACTGTGCCAACATGTAACTGAATTTGGTTGCTTCTGTCTGTATTCCTGTGATTGTAAACCGTACTTCAGCCTGAAAAAACAAGTATCAGGCTTTTCAGTCCTGGACAGAGGAAATTTCGCACTAACTTTGTCTACTTCCATTTTCATATGACTGAGATATTATTTTCCCTTTATGTGTCATCATATTTTATTCTTATGCGGATCACATCAAGGTCACCAGCTGTTGGTCTTGTTTTACAATTAACCACAAAACACAGTATTTTAAACTTGAAAATATATTTGGAAACTTCCATTTCTTACAAGACAAATATCACACACGAACAAAACAACTTATACCTAGACCTCTTACTCTGTGTATTTCAAAATGTCATTCACTTTAAGAAAAATAAAGTCAACACAAAGAAGATTTTTTTGCAGAATTGTAAGTTATGAACATGAACATAAACCTATAGTGGCACCTAGTCCAAGCTTCGGTATGGCACTAGTAGAAATGTTTCCAGTGGCTTGTTTCTTGGCACCAATAGCGAGAATGGTAATTTGAAATGCGAACAGTCAAAAGACCACGTTGCACAGCTAACAGAAATGCAGATGAGGGTTTTAAAGAGAAAGGAGAGGACCACGGCAAGTGTCACACATGATGCCTCACGACTGCATGTGTAGCAGCATCATGGCATTAACTTTAATAATTATACTAACAATCAATGGGATAGTTGATAATGGTGTCATAATTCACAAATAAGTGCACTTCGAACTTTCATTAAGTGATAGAAAATGGTGAACTGTAAAGAATGATCAATGAGCTGTAAGCCGGGAATGTACAAGCGGATATAGTATTGCACCCAATCAAAAAGTGGCTAATTAGCATCCAACTCCAGATGTGAAAAACAAAGTGTCACACTTTAGAGAATGCACGGAAGATTACAACCAAAACCACATATCGACAGAATCATTCTAACAAGGCCAGGCTTTAGTGGTTATTGCGGTAGTCATGAACTATATCGCAGCCATGTTGTGTGGCAAACAATTCCAAGGCATTCAACGAAAATTGTGCACAGCTTGCTTTGTTATAACATTCAATAGATATCTTTTCCACATGGATAGTCAACTGTACAACAGAAGCAACATATGGAACTCTAGACGTTGATATCTTCTCTTCATGCCACAACCATCACTCCTGCTTCATCCAAGAATATCCAATTGCTTTTTCCATTCCAAAACCAGAAGATTTTGTGATAGTCAAAAGGTAAGGCTGCAGAATTATACAATCTGTTGTAGCTTCCGTCATTAAGACGACATCGTGGTGAGATCATTTAGAAGCAAGTAACCTTCAACTATTAGTCCAGTGCCCAGTGAGACCATTCACAGCACATCAGACAATTAAGAATGAAAATCAAAACTTTAAACAACTGGGGAGGGGGTGGAACCATCACCCTCATGACTTTGTACATGTACGATATACGAGTTCGAACTCTCCGAGTTTCAAGTTGATCTCCTGATGGTGTTACTTTACAGATGAACAAAAGTCTTTGGGAGACCTTGGTAACAGTACCATTTGATGTAGATTATGAATTTTTGGCATCAAAGACCTAGAAAGTGAGCTGTGTCTGCAGACTATGTTGAGAGCCCAACGCACAAACAAAGAAATATGACACATGCCAGTGGCTGTATGTGGGCAGAGTAGCAAATTAAGTGGACATAAATCTCCGCTCAGATACTTACCTCACAGTGTGTCAGGGAGGAGGCTGGCCAAAAGTGAACGCACTGATGGCTCATGCAGAGTCTTGTTATCACGCAAAATAGAATTAACTTATATACAAAATTCAGTTTCTTAATCGGTCATTCATAACATTAACCAGTTAGTTCACAACGTAGTCGTCAGCATATTACACAATGTAAACGAAAACAAAGCTGCAATCCCAGCTGATTGTAATTTGCAATAAATGAAGTCTGAGTAGCTGAAATAAAAAGAAAAAGCCAAAGGGACATTGCACAATTCCACAAAGTGGTTTTTCAAGTTGATTGATTGGTCTGGAGGGTTTCAAACTTTCATCTCTTAAGATATTTTCACACATGAAGCACAACAGTAAACGTTCATTTTGAGGTGAGATGATGAATCCACATTTCAAGTATTCATTTAATTATTGCGAACACTTCTTTTCCTCAGTCATTTTGAGAAAACATTATTCCAAAATGCACTCACTGGCTATGTCATTAACTAAATACCACAGATTTCTACTCTGCTCAACTGAATGTAGGGCACAGCGTACCACAACATACAAATGCTTCAGAAGTCTCAATACTGGAAGGTTCCATTCTGTAATTTGGAAACAAGTTTTCATACGTGAAATACAACAGTTGTTGCTGAGCTAATGGGGTGGTTGCATGGTGAGTCAGTTCACAAAATTCCCTGTCAAAGCTTTGCCTGCGTCTCAGCTCATCCATTTCACACAAAACTATGACTCAAAGGCACAATACTTGGTGATATTACAGCAGCTTGAGAAAGAGAAAACATATTTCTTAGAAAAGGTATATTTACATGTGTTTAAAGTTATTCTGGTCATACTTTTATATGAACTTGTAATAAACATACCATTTTAACCAAATGGATTCAATTCATGTGCTCTGCAGTATACTACCAATACTTAGGAAACTACTAAATTCACCAACATTTCTGTCTTTTAGTAACTAAAAGGAAAATCATCAAAGCAAACACGGAACACTCCCTCCCCAAAACCCCTTTCGATCACAGTGCTGCCTTGCGTAAGTTAAACCGCCACAAAAGACAATAATGCCCAGGTTGAGAATCACTGCCCGAGACCTGGGCCCAGGAACTATACATTGTTAGAATATCAAATATTTGCCACAAGGACCACATCAAATGTAGCTGTCAGCTATAATTCTTGACTAACAATATTTATGCTGTCGAACAATCGAACTGTGCACAGCAATTGTGTTAACAAAAGGTAACCAATACACCTGATAACCACAAACCCAAATTCTCCACAACCTTACACAGTCTTTTTTTTCTTTTCACATCTAAAATTTATCACATACAATTATTGATGGCAATGTAAACTGACACAACAAGTTTCAACTTAAATTCACCAATGTGTCATTTGCTCATGAAACCACAGTAATTAAAAACAGCATATGTTATCTATTCTTCACGGCATAAAGACTAGAGAAACATTTCTCACCTGCAAAGGAAACATATGTGCAGGTCACTTATTTGAACACATTTTCTTACACTTAAGATGCTCCTCTTTCCCAGAAGATTAATGTGAAAATTGTTTTATAAAAATCACTCTTATTTTAAGTACACTTTTCCCCAAATCCAAACATACCTTTATTATAACTCTTTGATCTGTATTCTCTTCTATGATACTGTCAGTAGGGAATCCATCGATTTGTTGACGGATAGCTTGTGCAATGGCCGGAACAAATGTGAGGGGATTAAGATCCAAATCATCGCAAAGCACCTCAGCAAACTGTTCAGGTGATATTAAGCTCTCTAAAACAGACAAACTCATAAGATTTCTTTTCCCACAAATAAACAAAGGAGTTAAACTTTTGGGAGGAAAACAGTAATATTTAATACCATTTTTGTTCCATGTGAATGTATCCCGAAGCTTTTGTCCTTCTATTTCCATGTCCAAGCGAATAGGCACAAGAAGTTCCACTTGTGAAGCATTTTCCATAATGGTTGTAGGGTCTGTGTCATCAAAGCTGAAAATAAAGCAGGAATGTATTTTGCTATTAACATTTAAACTTTCACTGAAAACTACAGTCCAGATACTTAAGTAGTAAAAAGCTATATTTGTTTCGTTCCACATAGTTAGACAGTCATAAAAGTAAGAGAAATAGCAAACACCATAACTGCTCTATTGCACCATGTGGACATAATATAATGTAGTTGGATAGATAAAAAATCTGCTCACCAAAGGGCGCCACATGCAAAAAAAGGTTTACGTATACAAGCTTTCTGAGCCAGTGGCTCCTTCATCCGGCAGGAGCGTTGAAGGGGAAGAAAGAGGGGTGTAGAACAGGACTATGGAGGGTTAGGAAAAGGGGTATAGTTCAGAAAAGTCACCTAGATTCCCGGCTCAGGGGAGACTTACCGTGTGGGATGAAAAGGAAAAATCTATGTGCCAGCAACTGGTAATGAAGATGGTGTCTAATTACCAAGTGGCTTACCTCTTACCTTCCAGTGTTTCCAGATCAACTCTGTTGTTCATTACACTAGTCTGCAAATTTTCACTTTTTAATTTTTACAGAAGCGGAAGCAGTAGTTCTGTATAGACTTACATGCATTGATCATTTATAGCACTGACTCCTAGCTCAGGATTACAAGTTAATAATATGTTTACATTTCACAGTCACACTTAGGGAAATTAAACGTCCTACATGCAAAGGCATCGTGACAAGAGTTCCTTGCCCTTAAGTAAGTGAGGTGGATACTCCCACTATAATCTGTCAACACTACTTTATACCATGACTTGTGCACACTGTCCAGTCATGTGAACATTGTCAAATGTTGAAACCAGATGCAATTTTAACTGTTGTTTATCATGGTACCTTAGTTCACTTGTTACTGGAACTAGCATCTTGGCAGTTGGCAGTGAATATGTGTGGGGAAGTGCCGAAATTGAACTGTATTATTGTGCATGTGTATGCTTTCACAAAAATGACCAGCACCTGTAGTAACACACCTGATAACTTTTGTTACATATGTGCTAATGTTATTTGTCGTTCAAGAAGGTGACCACTGATTAAAGCATTGAATTAAAGATACATGCAATATTTCGGGTGTCCTGTTGGAGAGTAGTTGTGGACTCCACACATCTAACGCAGCTAATGTTCGTCTACACTGAATGCATGGTAAAACATCTCTGAAGTTTGGAGTGCCTGTAATCTGGCATGAATCCACATATCATGCAATCGATTACTATTTTTGTATGGTACCTCCTCGAGGGAAGAGCAAGACGAAGAGCAATAGTCAATACCCTGACATCCCCTCTGTCATTTGCCATGTGGCTCATGGTTAAAGGCTGATAGTTCCTGTTCCTCCACATGTACCACCATAAGCAGTGATAGCAATGACGCCCAACTGACAGATACAATCAAAAATGTGCAATCATCTGCCAGTGACAAGGACCCTACATTTACACCAACATCAACTGGAGAATAACACAAAACCACACATTGTGAACTCAGTGATTTGGTTAGGTATTTAGATCTACCTGAAATGTGGTGCTACAGAAGAATGCTGAAGATTAGATGGGTAGATCACATAACTAATGAGGAAGTATTGAATAGGATTGGGGAGAAGAGAAGCTTGTGGCACAACTTGACCAGTAGAAGGGATCGGTTGGTAGGACATGTTCTGAGGCATCAAGGGATCACCAATTTAGTATTGGAGGGCAGTGTGGAGGGTAAAAATCGTAGGGGGAGACCAAGAGATGAATACACTAAGCAGATTCAGAAGGATGTAGGTTGCAGTAGGTACTGGGAGATGAAGAGGCTTGCACAGGGTAGAGTAGCATGGAGAGCTGCATCAAACCAGTCTCAGGCCTGAAGACCACAACAACAACAACAACAACAAGAGTAAAGCCGAACTTTTGGGAGCAGTGGAATCTCCTTCCTGACACAGTCCACATGTGTTGTTTCCGAAGCATACGAAAAAACTTGTGTGTCATTTCAATACTGAAGGCGAAATTACATTCTGCAGTGATGACGACATTCCCTTGGAAGACCTGAACACTACATACAAACCAGACAAGAGGAAACTTCACAGATGGCTAAAAAACAAGCCTGAGAGCAGTGCTGTTACACAACAGTAATGAAAGGCCAATCAACCCTGTGACATATGGTGTTATACCATGTTGAAATCCTTTGTAAAGAGTGTTAATTACTAAGCATGAATGGCTGATATCTTAAATGTCAATGTGATGCTGTTGAGTTTTCACGGGGTTACACTAAGTATTGTTGTTACCTGTGTGAGTGGGCATCTGTCCCGTTTCACAACAGAAGAACACTACACTCACAGCAAATGACCTCCACAAACAGCTCTGGTGCTTGGGTCAAAAAATACTGCCAAGGAACATTTACTGAATCTGAACAAAGTTGTTCTCTCACCATTGCACATTAAGCTAGGACTCAAGAACGCATTTGTTCAGACTGTGTGCAAGAATGAACCAGCATTTCAGTATTTGCGTAACATGTTTCCACGACAAAGGACAGAGAAGATCACGAATGGGAAATTCATTTGTCCATAGATATGTCAGCTGTTGTGTGACACACACTTTGAGTCCTCTCTAACCGCTGTTGATGTGGAATTGTTCTCGTAATGTGACAAAATTGTTCTTCGGAAATAGGAGAGCCGAAAATTACAGGACCTTGTGGACAAACTCATTTATGCTTATAAGGTCACTGGCTGCAACACAATCCTGAAGAAGCACTTTCTTTACTCCCACCTCAATATGTTTCCATAGCACTGTGGCACATTCAGCTGTGAGCACTACTACAGAGACACTCCAGACACCACCCACATGACGAAGGCAAATGCACAGCACGAATAAACCATGCAAGTTCAATTAACTGTTGACTACAGCAGATATATATGTTAAACATGAAGACCCAACTTCTTTGTAACCCTGGATTAGGAAACAATTTTAATTGTGATATTCGTGTTTAGTGCTTTGAAATCTATAAATTGACTACTTTAGTTTCTGCAAATAATCCACTGTGGACCAGTGTTGTTAGTGAGCATGAGTTCTTTTAGGAAGTTGCACCTTGGGAGGGAATGAGGTCTATGTAACAATTAGGTTGGGGTTTATGACACTACAGCATTACAACACTAATCCAAAAGCATTATTCAGTTTTTCTCGGAAACTGCCATGAACACCGCTACTGTGTCATATTCTGCTTAGAAATTCTTAATGGGAGACACTGCAGTCATTGATTAACATACTGCAACTGACCAACAATTTGCATGGCAGTACAGCAGCCCTGAGGAAAAAATCTTTGCAAGGATTTCTGCAAAGGTACTACGACCTTTCCCACAGAAAGACCTGATTTTGGAGGTAAGTGATTTTGGAGGTAAGTGTTACCAAAATGACGTTTGGTTTTGATCTGAAGCTTTTTTGTTCATTCATTTCAACAAAGAAAGACTAAGGCCGCATCCTAGCACATCCTGTAGAATACTGCAGCTCGGAGTAAGGCAACAAAATTAGCTTTGCTTAGGAAAATAAGGCAATAATGGAACACCGAGTTTGAAATTTATGAAGGGAAGAATCTTCTTGAAGAATTTCATAATTTATACTATCAGCTACAGCGATAATCAGACAAATTCTTTGAATATACATGGATGAGTCCAAAAACTTTCAATTATCTCATTAACAAATTAAAGACACATTTTTCTTACATGATCAAGAACTTCAACAGCTGATAAGTACAGAAGAATGACCAACTACAGTAACAATGGAAGAATGAGTTACGCTCTGGAGGAGGTGTCCATGGTGTGAAGGTAGCATTTTAGGCTAGTAATCACGATTGTTGTTTGGTCCTCGGTTCAGTCCTGGCTACTTCTTATATTTTAACTGACTTGGCTACAACCCTGTCACCAATACTGTGTACTAAGTTATGTATATACTGTTTACACTGCACTTGGCAGCGTATTTTGTAAAGTTCTGCCAAAGTACTTCATCTTTACACACCTATCCCAGTATATGACACACATTAAATCCCTAATAAAACACAAAGAAAAACAATGAAATTTTACTGATATCTGATTCGTGGGAACGTAATTCATCAGCAATCAATGTTAAGGCCAAGCGTTTCAGTTAATCTAAATAATCTGCATAAGTAACGCAAACAAAATTTTTGAAAAGAAGTCAAATGTTTTGTGCAATGATTTGTCTAAAAGTAAGAAATAAGACATATTAGAAAAACAATTGGTGTATCTCATTTTAAATATACATAATTTCAAACATCACCCTAAGGCATAACAAATGTTACTCTGATCTATTTTATTTCTTTTAGACAAATCATTCCACAAAATGTTTCACGTATTTCTTTTCATTTTTTTGTTTTATTTTCAAGATTAATTCAGAAAGCATGACCTTATTGACACCTCACTTGCCTTCCTGACATCATCAGTACTTGAAATTCCTAAATTTAGTACTTGATTCAGAGGAAGTCTTTTTGCAGTGAAATATCACACCAAGGCATCTTTTTTTTTTATATGCAAGACAGCTAGGCCTTGAACAGATGAACTTTTTAACAGTTCATTTCATTTACTTACCTAGCGGCAACTGTTTGTAAAATATTTCAATTTTTCCTCAAATCAGTAATTAAGTCTATCTTAATTACCCTGATTACTTTCCAGCATTTAATATTTTCTTTCAAAACGAGAACTCACATTGGTCACTTTGATACCCCTTTTGTCCATTTCTTGCTGTTTTGCTATGAAAATTTGGACAAAAACTCATTGGGTAATTTATAGGGAATCATGTTTTCACTCCACTCAAATATTTGACAAAAAATGCATCAACTGTTAATCATACAATAAAATATCCTTTTTGCAGGCTGTCATTTCCAAAAAACATCATTTTGACATCTTGAGCAGTGATTGAAATATGATGATTTTTACAATCACTTGACCCCCTATGCGCAGTATAGGATTTGCATCTCATCTGTGGATGTAACAACCGATATCTAGCAAACAAGAAAAAGATATCATTCCCACTCTCAACTTTAAATACAATTTTGATGTATTGGCCACATTTCATACGAAATAATGTATGGCCTAAAATGAACTACAAGCCAAGTCTACACAATGTGATTTTACCTCTGCAAACTCTTAAAAATATTGTGCATTCATTTAATTTTGTGCACCACAGTGACTATGACAAATAATGAAAATAAATTCAGTCCTTCAGTGCATGAAGATATCAAGCTGTAAGATGTGGAAGAATCAAATTGCTTTCATTTGAACTCAAATGTCAAAAGTTGTAGCAGAGGACAGGTAGCACCATGGACGTCACTCCCTCAGGGCACTTTCCGTACATATACCTGCAGTTGTGTTTTGTCATCTGAAGCTGTCGTGCACTGTCACTTACATAGGATGTGGTCTAAGGGTATAGAGTAACTTAACATAGGATGTGAATGTACACATCAGGAGAAGAGTGTATCCATTTTGATATACAGACACAGACATAAGTAGCAAAAGAATGTCTGCAAACATAGATACAGTAATTACAAGTGGTAGAGTAAATCAGCTGTAGACAAACATGAAGTTAATTCACATTATGAAACTTCAATCAACCCTTCAACTGCTTATTTTTTCATTTAGTTGTATTTTAATCAAGAAGCAAAAAACTGATCTCTACAATCTAGAATCATATATCAAATACATTTTAATGATACAATCATTTAGCATCAGCTGCTGAAGTCTTATTTTATCTACATATATTAATCTGAAAGATTTTTAAAATATATATTTCTATGATTTTTTATGTAGTTTTGAAATAAATTATATTGTATCAGGTAGTTTAGTATTATACTGACCACAGCTATCATGGAAAACTGCAAACTAGGCAATTTCAAATACTCTCACTCTCCATCGCCTTAATTACAGAGACGGGAGTGCTGTTTGAAATAGTCTCATACAATATTCTGATAGTCGGTAGAGAGAGAAATAACTGAAATTTTCAAAAGAAAACACTTCTGCAAACTTATCCATTGCATACACCGTACAGTAAACTGTTCAGTGAAGTTCAATGTCGAGTGGGGGAGCGGAGGGTGCCAACCACTCTGGGTCTAACAAACACACCGGTACATCAGACCAGCTCTACAACACAAGTGAAAATTAACATTCCATTGATAAGGGGATTCTTGAGAATAATAAACGCTGACTGTTAAAGACACATACCATTATGCTTTTAAAAAAGGATGTAAAATTAATTATGTAATGCTAAAAGGCACAATAATTTTTTTTAGCTTTTGGAAGATTTTAGAAATTTTCACTTTCTTTGAAGCTCTTGGACTTAATAAATATCTATTGTAGCACAAAATGATGTATAGCCACTAAAAATGTAGAAAATTTAAAGCTTCTGTTGTGGAACAAAAGGCGCCCAAATTCCACAATTTTTCCGGTTTCCATATGTTCACGCAGGATTCTTGAGATTGCAACCTTGTTTTTTTACAGTACACACCACCTACTAAAAGTTTATAAAAATCCAGCTCCTTTGTGAGGGCTCCCCCCCCCCCCCCCTTATTACCTGCTTAATGGACAATAACAAAACTTTAATGAAGAATACATCTTATGCATAAAAATACTCATGTTTATGAGAACACTTAGCTTGAAAGAGTCCAAGCTTTTATACTAGATTCCTGTACCTGCAGTTACACATGAACACCACTGCATTTAACATAATGAGGCTTTCCTTAATGTTAATGCTGATGAAATAACTAATCCTCAACCAAACTTCAAAATAAAAATATACATAAAACCTTTCCAAGTCCTCAGATTCTTTCAATCCAAGTTTTCAGAAGAATCTGTCCACATATACTGCGAACATCCCAAATTACATAGGTATATAATAATTAAGTGCCTAAATACTTCTGTTCCAAAAAAAGGGTGAATGCTTATAGTTTTATTCCGAAGTAATGTGTTTAACTTACTTTAATATTTCACTTAAGACATATACTACAGTTTACAAATCATAGCAATATTGTTCTTAACACAATGACCATTTAAAGAAGTTCCAAAGTGGAAATATTTAGGTTTAACCCAATTAGGTAACAATGGGTAAATGCACCACATATGTTCACTTAGAATAATGACCATTGGAGAAGGAAATTCAAAATGACTGCAATTTTAACAATAAAAACCACAAGATTTTTACAAAAAAATTATGATTAAACCTAAAGCAATAATAAATAAAATATGTCAACAACATATTGATACACTCACGCCTCTGAACGCATTACTTGTAACTACATAACCTTCATCACAAAGAACAACAAATTTAAAAGCTTTCATCCCAAACATCATCACAGGAAATTTAAGAATTTATTCTACACAAAGCTAGTCTTAAATTACAAAATTGTGATCATACTTACCAAAGTGGAAATGTTCGGACTTTTTTGTTGTTTACACGATTCCTGTTAATTGGTGTTGCTTGAGGCACTGCATCTAGATGTGAACTGTTGGGTAAGGAAGGTACCCATGGCATGCTCTTCTTAGTCTTTCCTTCCCTACATTGATATAGATATTAAAAAAATTATTACGAATTAAAACTGTTACATTTACTAGTTGTTACAGAGTGCGCCAGAAAAACATAAGAATTTGGAAACTATCTCGCTACTAAGTCTCTTGCTTGACATTTCATTTACTGTCTACAGATGGTAATGAAGATATGTACGAGTTTGATGGCTACTGTAACTGCACAAACAGTACTTACAAGTCAGTGTTTAAAAGGAAGATTAAATTTTGCAGATCATCAAATCTTAAGTATAAATTATTATACAAGTATACCACTCAAACTGAAACACAAGTAAATATTTCGTGCCTAACCATATACTCGAAAATCGTGACTTGTTCGTAAAAAAATGGCAAAGCGTTTCTGACAAGCAATACTGTAAGTACGATTCCTGCTTGTTTTACCAACATCAATTTAAGCTGCACCATTAGGCTCCTGCCTAACCACATCCTCAAAAACCATGACAAATATGTAAAAAACAGCAAAGTATGTTTCAAAAGCTATGAGCTCAGGTTTCTGCCTAAACACATGTAAGAAGTGAATATGCATCAAGTCACAACATTACCCAAAAAATTGGTCATGTGCAAGTAGGACCCACATTCTGAAGATTCTGCACTAACATAACTATGTATATAGACAGTCAAGAAACCTCTATGGTTTCTGGCCTGTTTTGACATCCTGTGAATTAAACAACTTTCGAGAATGTTTTAATTAAAAGTTTGAAGTTGGGAAACAAATTACTTTTTTTTTCGTCTGATGTAATTACAAATTAACAATAAAGAGGTTTGCACAGGAGAGTAGCAAGGAGAGCTGCATCAAACCAGTCTTCGGACTGAAGACCACCACCACAACAGCAGCAGCAGCAGCAGCAATCTTTACTTGTAATGGAAGCCTTTCTTACTACCAAAAATGTCATGGTTCCAAACCAACGTAAAGTGTCTTATAGGTTTTGATGAGTGACTTTGTGAGTATTAAAATAAGTGACATAAATGGCCATATCTTTTGAGTGCTTTGACTTTTGATAGGTCTACCCGCTCCTGAGAGAAAAGGGCTTAACACACAGAGAGACTGACAGACAGCTAGACAGTCAGATAATAAATTGCAAAAAAAAGCTGTAATTACAAGCTAACAATTTTCAGGTTTTCCCCTTAGTTGTACTGTGAACCTTGCTTTTTGTCAAATTTCATAATTTCAAGCCATCAGGAAGTGCCTTTTAGGTTTTGATGTGTTAGTTTCTAAGTATCAGAATATCTACACATACTTACTTACATTGTAAGCACTGTATAGTGCATGGTGGAGGGTACCCGTACCCCTACTACTTATTTCCTTTCCTGTTCCACTCGCAAATAGAGCAAGGGGGAAAATGACTGTCTACATGCCTCTGTACAATCCAATTTTAATGGTCCTTACGCGGAATGTATACTGGCAGCAGTAGAATCATTCTGCACTCAACCACAAATGCCGGTTCTCTAAATATTCTCAATAGTGCTCCTCAAAAAGAACGTTGCCTACCCTACAGTGATTCCCATTTGAGTTTCTGAAACGTCTCCATAATATTTGCGTGTTGTTCGAACTTGACTGGTATGAAATCCAGCAAGCCATCTGTGAATTGCTTAAATGTCTTCCTTTAATCCGACCTGGTGCGGATCCCAAACACTGGAACAGTACTCAATAAAGGGTCGCACTAGTGTCCTAAATGAGGTCTCGTTTACAGATGGACCACACTTTCCTAAAACTCTACCAATCAATCGAAGTTAATCGGATTCATTTTCAATACTACAATCTTAGATGCTCATTTCATTTTGTATTGCTTTGCAACGTTTTGTCTAGATATTTAATCACCATGACTGTGCCAAGCAGCACACTACTAATGCTATACTCTAATATATGGGTTTGTTTTTCCTACTCATCTAAATTAACTTTTGTTTTTCTACATTTAGAGCAAGCTGCCGTTCGTGACACTAACTAGAAATTTTGTCTAAGTCACCTCGTAACTCCCCTGCCGTCACTCAGTGATGACATCTTCCTCCTATACACCACAGCATCATCAGCAAATAGCTGCAGATTGCTGCTCACACTTTCTGCCAGATCGCATATAGAGAACAGGAACAGTCTTATCCCATTTCCCTGGGGAGCTCTGATGATACCCTTGTCCCTGATGAACACTCACTGTCAAGGACAACATACTGGGTTTTGTTATTGAAGAACTCTTCGAGCCACTTACATACCTGGGAACCTATTCTGTATGCTTGTACCTTTGTTAATAGATGACAGTGTAGCACTGTGTCAAATGCTTTACAGAAATCTAGGAATATGGAATCCACCTACTGTTCCTCATCCGTGGTCTGCACGATCTCATGTGAGAAAAGGGCAAAATATGTGACATAAATGGGCATATCTTTTGATCGCACTATCTTAGAAGCTTAATTTTCTTACACTACCAAGGAACCAAAGACCTTAGTGTGCGACATCAATTCAACCTGATACACACTGAAGAGCCAAAGAAATTGGTACACTTGCCCAATATCATGTAGGGTGTCCATGAGCATGCAGAAGTGCCACAGCACGGCGTGGCATGGACTCGACTAATGTCTGCAGTAGCTCTGGAGAAAACTGAAGGGCTGTCCATAAATTCATAAGAGTATGAGGGCATGAAGATCTCTTCTGAGCACATTGCAAGGCATCCCAGATATGCTCAAAAAGGTTCATGTCTGGGGAGTGTGGTGGCCAGTGGAAGTATTTAAACTCACAAGAGTGTTCCTGCAGCACTCTGTAGCAATTCTGGAGGTGTCGCATTGTCCTGCTAGAATTGCCAAAGTCTGTCAGAATGCACAATGTACATGAATGGATGCAGTTGATCGGACAGGTTGCTTACATACATGTCACCTGCCAGTCATTTCTAGACCTAACAGGGGTCCCATATCACAACATTACAGAGCCTCCACCAGCAGTAACAGCCCCCGCTGACATGCAGGGTCCATGGATTCATGAGGTTGTCTCCATAATCGTATATGTCCACCCCTTCGATACAATTTGAAACAAGACTCGTCCAACCAGGCAACATGTTTCCAGCTGTCAACAGTCCAATGTCGGTGTTGACATACCCAGGCAAGACGTAAGGCTTTGTGTTGTGCAGTCATCAAAGGCACATGAGTGGGCCTTCGGTTCTGAAAGCCCGTATCGATGATGTTTCGCTGAATGGTTCGCATGCTGACACTTGATGACCCAGTATTGAAATGCACAGCAATTTGCAGAAGGGTTGCATTTCTTTCATGCTGAATGATTCTCTTCAGTCATCACTGGCCCCTTTCTTGAAGGATCTTTTTCCCGCCACAGTGATATCGGAGGTATGATGTTCTACCGGATTCCCGATATTCACGGTACAGTCGTGAAATTGTCGTACTTGCCGACCATATCTTTGTATTTGAATATGCATGCGTATACCTGTTTCTTTGGTGCTTCAGTGTATTCACCAGTTTGGGGGGGGGGTCTTAACACATGGATAGACAGACAGTTGGATTACACATGCGAAAGAATTCTTTTTTCTTCGTTTGATATAAAGTAACACTTTTTGGATGTTTTCTTTTACTTGGAGGGTGAAGCCTTTCTTCTTGTTAAATTTCGTGATTTTACGTCAGTTGGAAGTACCCTATATGTTTTGATGAGGGAGTTTACGAGCATCAAAATGTGACATATATGACCATATCCTTTGATTGCACTGACTTAGAAGCTTATGTTTATTACACTCCCAAGGTACTATAGACCGCAGTATGAGACATAAATTTCACCTTGATATGTTTACCTGTTGTTGAGGAAACAAGAGCCTTAACAAATGAACAGACTACATACAGATAATACATGGAGAGAAAACAAAAGATGTGATGTAATTATAAATTCACAATTTTAAACCTTTCTTCACAACCAATTTCAAGATTCTACGTCAATCGGCAGTACCCTATAGGTTTTGATGAGCGAGTTTTGAAGTATTTATGTGACATAAATGGCCACATCTTTTGAGTTCATTGATGTAGAAGCTTTTAATTTAAAACACCTCTGAGGGACCATAGACCTTCATTTGCAACAATAACTTCAACCTGACATGGCTACTCATTCCTGAGAAAGAGGGTGTTTTAACAGTCGGACAGACTTGCAGATGGACAACGAAGTGATTTTATAAGGGTTCCATTTTAAATTACCGAGGCAAGATAAATAACTGACTATTTTAGAGTTGTAGTACACATACACTTAAAGTAATGGCAGCCTAAAGTTCTGAAAATGTGCAGAAAATTCAATAAATATGCCTGTAACTCCTCCATATATAGAACTGTGAAACACGTAATTTTGGGAAATTCTCAGAACAAGCTTTCAAATGATACACTATAAGGTCATATTAAAAAAATGTACACAATTACCGTCAATGACCTTGATCTTGAACTTGAATATCTCAAAACATGTCGTCTTCAAGACTGATAAAGAAATTTGCTTCTTTATGTTACAAAATGCAACAGAGTAAAAAATCAAGTTGCGATGAAACTTGGATTAGACAACATAAATTAATATATACAATTATGTCATGCAATTACGCAACAGAAATTGTGTGCAGATTGCAACAAATGATGTGAAGTACTGAAAAACATCATAACTGTTAAAAAGGTGGTGCGAGAGTAATGGACAGTATGGTAGCAAGATGAATTAGCCTACAGCAAGCATTCTTATAGTGAACTACCAAAGGTAAGCTCGAAAATGAATATGTCGAACAAAATATTCTTACATCCACCAAGTAAAGCTACACAAATGATATTAAGTTTTGTTACCTGACAGTATGTGACGAAACAGAAAGTGAAGTATTTGCTATTAAAGCTTGGATGGCAGCTGAATGCTACATGCACACAGGAAGTTGTAACAAAAGGTCTTGTGTGTCATTGTGTCGTTACTGCGCAAGTCTACTATGAAGACGGATTGAGAGGATCGTGTATTACTGCGATGCCTTCAGGAAAGATGGACACAACCGATATGAGAAAAGTCTGTGTAAAAGGCAAATGTGGATGGTTAATAAGATATAATGACAGAAAACAAAATGTGCGATAGATGTGGGAAAATATTAATACAGAAACAAGGTCTGTGGCTTAAATACATTGAAACACATGGGAGTAACAAGCCTGTGTAGCTCCTCAGGCGAGTCAGACACATCTGTATAACCAAATATTGTTTTATATCTAAAAACAAAGATGATGTGACTTACCAAATGAAAGTGCTGGCAGGTCGACAGTCTTTCCGCTCCCGGGATTGGAATGACTCCTTACCCTCTCCCTTAAAACCCACATCCTTTCGTCTTTCCCTCTCCTTCCTTCTTTCCTGATGAGGCAACAGTTTGTTGCGAAAGCTTGAATTTTATGTGTATGTTTGTGTTTGTTTGTGTGTCTGTCGACCTGCCAGCACTTTCATTTTGGTAAGACACATCATCTTTGTTTTTAGATATATTTTTCCTACGTGGAATGTTTCCGTCTATTATAACCAAATATTGTTTTAGTTGCATTAAATGACAGTTTAGTATCTCTTGGTGACTCCCCAGTGAAAAAGAAGGGCAGAGAGACAACATAAGCACATTCCAAAGTGAATATGGACCCAGAGTGGGAGAAAATGCAGAGCATGAACAAATGTGGGATCTGAAATTTTAATGCAACTGAAAGAGAATGTCAGTACCACCACCACCACCACCACCTAGGCTGCACAGGCAGCATCATCTGCCACAAGCGACTATGAACGCCATCACCACCTGGCAGTCACCCTCATTCTGCTGTGACTCCATGCGCAATGCACTTCATCATTGAACTATAGTAACTGCTTGCCACGTGCCACCCCAAACATTGTTAACCCTGATACTTGTGATAAGAAAATGTACTTGTTCTAGAAGTTATAGCGTGTTTTCACAATACAACATAACTGAATGTGGTTCATGGGCCTTTTCCACATTCGTTTTGCCACCACAGATCCTGCGTTCCAGGCTATCTCAACACGTATATTGATGGAAGTCATGCTCCACTGCAACAGCAGTTAGATGCACAGAGATGTCAGGAGGCCTTGTTCGTGCTACTCTCCCAGCAGTTGTATGACAAGTCAGCAAACGAGTGGGAGGCATACAAGAGTTTCCGACAGTATTTTGCTGAATTCCAGGTAATCAATTCAGTCATGGTCAAATACCTTTTCCTGTTGTGAATCACGCCTAGTAAACACTGGCTTTCATTCAAACTGGCCCCTCTCAGAGAACCGGTACACCTGAACTTTGATGAAAGGTATGCCTTGTTATCTACTTCTACTATCGCCACCATTACCATGTGGTTGCATCTTGTATGGAGTTTTTATCAGTGTCAAACACCCAAACCAATTAATCGTGCATGGGCAACTGATCTGTGGGGACTCAAATACAAAATGCTGTTTTGTGACTCCTGTACATAAGGAACTGTATGGCGAAGTGATGATTTGGGATGCTATTATCTAGGAACTCTGGATAAGATAATGTGTCAGAAAGCTCTAGAATTTGAAGACCCTGCTTTGGAGGACATTTTAAAATTCGCACAATCCAACAATTTCCCAAGCAGCCTTCATTTCACACCAAAATAAGAATCTCACCTAACCAAAGTAGTCAATGCGGCAACCGCAATCTAACTAAAATCTACCATGGATCCCTCAAACAAAAAACCATGTCCAGTTCTTGGAAAAAGGCATAGGTCACACCTGTCAACAAGAAGGGTAACAGAAATGTTCCACAAAACTACCGTTCAATATCCTTGACATCAATTTGTTGTAGAATCTTACAACACAGTCTGAGCTCAAACACAATGAGGTATATTGAACAGAATGACCACCTCTGTGCAAAGCAGCATGGATTTCAAAACGATCGATCATGTGAAATCCAACTCGCACTTTTCTCACATGACACACTAAAGCTTTGGATCAAGGTGTGACGTCACGAGTGCTTCATTGCTGTTGAAATAGCTCATTAATATTTTATATAATTTTAGACTTCATTTACTTATTTTAAAGTTTATTTGTGTTAATATTTGCCGTAAAAGTAGCTTATTAGTGGATTTTCATTCATCTCAGTCTTTCTTCCTGTGTTATTGACTCGATTGGTCTATTATTTGTGAGTGTGTGTGCGTCGTTCGTCTAAGCCTCACATGTGCTGAAGTCATTTAGTAAATTTGTGCTTTAGTTTTCAAACTGACGTTTATTATTGTTTCTAGTGAAATATTTCAGTAAAATTTTCATTCAGTGTTTTAACTTCGCTTAGTGTTATAGTGGCCGTTTGAATTTTTTGGTTTTAGCTAATAATTTTGTGAAGTTTTGTTAGTATTGGCTGTGTTGTAGTAGTATTAATACAAGTATTTGCTTTCTTAGTAGGCAGAGAATTTCGAGACCATTATTGTTAGTTCTTAAATAGTTCTTCTGGTATAACAACTTTGGTAACATAGACGTATAGTTGTTTTTTCCAGCTAGGGTGCAGGGGAACAGTAGTACACTCATAGACAATATTTTTATTCATTCTTCATTACTAGATGGGCATTCTGTTAGTAAAAGTGTGAATGGCCTTTCAGACCATGATGCACAGATTTTAACAGTAAAAGACTTTTGTACTCAAACCAATGTCATATTTAATTACACACTATGCAGGAAAGTTAATCCAACAGCAATAGAGAGGTTTTTAAAAACTTGTCAAGGAACAAGAGTGGCAGGATGTTTATAGTGCCAATAATATAGATGATAAATACAATGGTTTCCATAACACATTTATCATGCTCTTTGAGAGTTGCTTTCCATTAGAACATTCTAAACGGGGTACTAGCAGTAATGGACAGCCCGGGTGGCTGACTAGTGGGATAAGGATATCATGTAGAACAAAGTGGGAATTATAGCAAAATGTTAGAAGTAATCACAATCAAGCTACAGAAGCCCATTACAAACAGTATTGTAACGTGCTTAAAAATGTTTTAGGAAGGCAAAGAGTATGTGGGATGCAAATAGAACAGCTAATTCACAGGATAAAATTAAAACCATATGGTCAGTTGTGAAGGAAGTGTCTGGTCAGCAGCACAAGGTCGACGATATAAAGTAAGTTCGCAGTAAAAATATTTCTGTTACTGATAAATCAGATATATGTACAGTATTTAACACTCATTTTCTGAGCATTGCTGGTGAATTAAATAAAAATTTAGTTTCTAAAGGAAATCATATAACTTTCTTGGCAAATGCCTTTCTGAGATTGATGTCTGAAATACTCCTCTGTGATACAGACAAGAGGAAGATTCAGACAAGAGGGAGATTAAGTCAATAATTAAATCACTGAAGACTAAGGACTCTCATGTTTATGATGGAGTGTCTAGCAGAATATTTAAGTACTGTGCTGCACGTGTTAGTGCTGTATTTAGCCATAGTAATTTTTCCTTTAGGAATGGTCAGTTTCCTGAGCAATTAAAGTACTCAGTAGTAAAGCTGCTTTATAAAAAGGGAGAAAGGGATGATGTAGATAATTTCAGACCTATTTCTATGCCATCAGTGTTTGCAAAAGTTATTGAAAATGCTGTGTATGTGAGGATAATTGATCATTTTATATCATACGATTTGCTATCAAATGTACAGTTCGGCTTTAGAAGTCGTTTAACAACTGAAAATGCTATATTCCCTTTTCTCTGCAAGGTACTGGATGGGCTAAACAAAAAGTTTTGAACGCTTGGCGTATTTTTTGATTTAATTAAGGCATTTGATTGTGTTGATCACAAAATATTGCTCCAGATGTTGGACCATCATGGAATACGGGGAGTAGCTCACAATTGGTTCACCTCTTACTTCAGCAACAGGCAGCAAAAGGTAATTATTCACAATGTTGATAACAGCTGTGATGAGGGATCTGAGTGGGGTACTGTCAAGTGGGGGATGCCCCAGGGATCAGTGTTGGGGCCGCTCCTGTTCCTTGTATTACGGGTAACTCTAAAATATTTCTGTTTGCTGATGACACTAGCTTGGTAGTAAAGGATGTTGTGTGCAACATTGACTCGGTTTCAAATAGTGCAGTACATGACGTAAGTTCATGGCTTGTAGAAAATAAACTAATGCTAAATCACAGTAAGACTCAGTTATTACAATTTCTAACACACAATTCAACAAAACTTGACGTTTTAATTTCACAGAGCAGGCATATGATTAGTGAAACTGAACAGTTCAAATTTCTAGGTATTCAGATAGATAGTAAGCTGTCGTGGAAAGCCCACATTCAGTATCTTGTCCAAATACTTAATACTGCCATTTTTACTATTTGAACAGTATCAAAAGTGAGTGACACTTCGACACGAAAATTAGTCTACTTTGCTTATTTTCATTCACTTATGTCGTATGGTATTATATTTTGGGGTAACTCTTCCCATTCTACAAGGATATTTTTGGCTCAGAAACAGGCGGTTCGAGCAATTAGTGGTGTGAGTTCACGAATCTCTTGTCGACCTCTGTTCACGAGTGAGTATTTTGATATTGGCCTCTCAATATGTATATTCCTTATTGTCATTTCTTGTTACCAATATTAGTTTATTCCCAAGAATAAGCAGCTTTCCCTCGGCTAATACTCGGCAGAAATCAGACCTCCATTTGGATTGGACTTCCTTAACTCTTGTGCAAAAAAGTGTGCAGTATAGTATACTGCTGCATCCATTTTCAATAAGATGCCACTCGAATTCAAAAATCTTAGCAGCAATCCACGCGCTTTCAAATCGAAACTGAAGAGTTTCCTCATGGGTCACCCCTTCTATTCTGTCGAGGAGTTGTAACAAAGCAGGGTTGCCCACTGCTATCCTGTTTTGGTTTTACACTCCTTCAGTAACTTAGTTAAGCAATGAACTTTTATTTTTTTTTTCATTTTCACTACTCAGATTCCGACTACAGATTCTGTGGCCTTCAGCCTCATGGTACAGATTTCAGAAATAATTTAAATAAAACTCCCCTAGTAAAATCTATTATTTCAGTACATTCTAATGTCTATTCTGAAAGTAATGAGCTAATTAGTTTTATTGGAAATGCATCCTATTACAAGTTATGAACTATGACGTATATTGTGCAATACATATTAAGTAAAATTCAAGTGAGCTAACAGATCGAATTCAGCTATAAGACTGCATCCAAAAGAAAGCCTAAACTTTACTGATTCCAGCAAAGTGTTTAAATTAACCTAAAGTCTATTAGTTAAATTGATATTAAGACTTGAAATCTGTAGCCTGTATGACTTTCAGTGCCAATTGTAAATAAACTACTAAATAATTCCGAGATCTGTTTTGATGCTTTTGCTACCTTTATTTTTCTACGTAAAGTGACTCCAGTCTCAACTTTGTAAGTGCATTAATTAAGAATTAAGTAAATTTGAATAAGTAAAAATTAATGTTCAAGAGGGTGGCCATGGTTATAAGTTGGGAATTCCCACTGCGGATGCATAAGTTAAATTGATACAGATCACTCATGTTATTTAAGTAATAAAACCCAATAGTTAACTTAAAAACCAATTAGAAAGGATCAATTTAACCCTGGGAAATTATAAACTATAATATATTAAAAGAAATAGTCGAATATTCAAGCACTTGTCTATATAAGGTTCGAGCTGGAGCAGTTCTCAGTTAGTTCTCAGTCAGATTCTCATGGAGCAAAAGTGCGGCAAGTTGGTTAATTTTTCCGTCAGTACCAAAAAAGTGTAATTGTGAACACTGTTAAAGACTGGAAGTTTTTGACCTACCTATTTAATGTGACGATTAAGTGTAAAAGGCCTGGTCACATGAATATTGTGTGTGTGTGTGTGTGTGTGTGTGTGTGTGTGTGTGTGTGTGTGTATGTGTGTGTGTGTGTGTGTGTGAGTGATAACAAATAAATCACACTGTGGTTGTCATAAATGTTCAACAATGAATATGGTCTTGACCTTTGATTTTGGAAAACTTAATCTAGGATCCTGGCTTCTTAATTTCAGTGTGATTTAGGTGAGATGGATTCAGCTACCGGGAAGACAATATTGAATAAGCAAAGCAAGGGAGGTCGGGAACACTGTGCACTATCTACTGGGTGAGGAAATGTTTCAATAGATCCGGTTGTGACATGAACTTTAAGTGGCACTAATACAAGGATGCAGCCCGGCACGTTACAGAGTTCCTTGAAAAATTAAGCTGATTCTTATTGTACTGCTGATAGCGTTTACTTAAACTTATGGGCTGACTATTTTCAGGTTCATGAACATCTATTTTTATCTGTTATTACTTTTATGTAGTAACTTCATGTACTGACACATTCCATGACCTTGGAGATTTGCTCCTCAATTTGGTCCTAATGAACTTGACGTGTAAATAAATAAATAAATAAATAGGCAATCAGATAGATACAGTGTTCCTTTATTTCCTAAAAAGCACTTGACTCAGTACCACATCTACGCTTGTTGTCAGAAGTACGATCATATGGGGTATCAAGTGAAACTTTTAACTGGAATGAGGACTTTTTGGTAGGAAGGACACAACATGTCATCTTGAATGGAGAGCTATTATCAGATGTAGCAGTAACTGTGGATGTGCCCCAGTCTATTGGTACCCTTGCTGTTCATGTTGTATATTAATGACCTTGCAGACAATACCTATCCATAATGAAGTACTGTCTGAAAAAAGCTGCATAAATATTCAGTCAGCCCAGGATGAGATTTCAAAGTGGTGCAGAGACAGGCTTACACTAAAAGCTCAGAAATGTAAAATTTTGCACTTCACAAAACAAAAAGCATAGTATCCTATGACCATAATATCAATGAGTCACGGTTGGAATTAGCCAACTCATGTAGGAATATGAAATGGAATGATCAGATTGGTTCAATTGTGGGTTAAGCAGTTGGTAGACTTCTGTTTCTGGTGAAATACTGGCGTAGTGCAATCAATTTACAAAAGTTTGTTTACAAATCACTCATGCGACTGGTTCTAGAATATTATTCAAGTGTGAGGGACTCGTACCATATAGGATTAACAGGGTATATTGAACATATACAGAGAAGGGCAGCAGGAATGGTCACAGGTTTGTTTAAGCCGTGGGGGAGTGTCACAAAGATAATGAAGGAACTAAACTGGCAGACTCGAAGTCAGGTGTAGACTATCCTGTGAAAGTCTGTTAAACAAAGTGTCAAGAACCAGCTTTAAATGTTTACTCTAGTGATATACTACAAGCTCCTATGTATCACTCACATAGGGACCACAAGTATAATGTTAAAATAATTACTGCACGCAATGAGGCATTCAAACAATCATTATTCTCATACTCCGTAAGGAAGAAACCCTAATAACTGGTACAATGGGATGTACCCTCTGCCATGCACCTCATAGTAGTTTGCAGATTAGAGACATAGATGTAGATGTAGAACCACTGAGAGAAAACACAGAGGCCCTACAGCTAAATCTCATAAACAAGGAAAGCAATCTCAGTGTCCCCCAACCAGGCTTTGTTCCCATCGTACCCGGAATGTTTTTCAAAAACATGTCAGAGATGACTGCACTGATAAGTAGGCACAGTGTGATTCAGGTCGGAAGGAAGGGAATTATATATAGGAATACCTAGGCCACGTTATAAAACATCAACAGAAGCTGGCCGAAATCATCGCTAAACTTCCTCACCCCAGGACACCATCAAGGACCTCCATTCTTTCTTGGGGGAAATCACATATTACAGCAAACTCAGCCTGAGTGTGGTGTAGATTGCACACCTGCTAAACAACCTGTGGAAAAAAAGTGTACCTTTTGTAAGCTTGGAGGCATGTGAACAGGTGTTCAAGACTCTGAAGCAGGCCTTCCTATTGGCACTATGTCTCGTCATATTTCAACTCGGTAAACAGTTGGTGGTGGTGACTGATGCCTCTGAACGGGGCCTTCCTGGCTCAAGACGCAGATGGCTCAGAACATCCAATCACATTTGCAAGAAGCTGCTCAATGCCACACAAAAGAGGTGTTCGCAAATCGGAAGAGAGAACATTAGGATTATCTTCTAACCGAAGAAATTACATTTTCCTTATACAGGAGGTGGTTTCACTGCATTACGGATGATAAGCTGTTACTCTCCTTCTTTGGTCCAACAGCAAAGTTATCTGAGAGGACTGCCCACCACTTCCAATTCTGGGCACTTTCTCTCAGCAGGTACTGTTACAAAATTCACTTCCATAGTATCATGCTACATGCTAATGCGATTGCCCTTTCCCATTTCCTGATGGTATCTGCCCCTGGAGCCCGATCTGCAGTTTTATCAAGAGGACACCTCATGTTTCCATTTGGATGATGAGACTTAACTGGTGGAGTACACTTTCTCTGCCGCAGAGACCTGTGTGGCTGCAACAACTGTGAATAACACCATCTTACAACAGGTGCAGCAGTACATCTAACACAGCTAGACTGACCTCATTCCCAGTCGGGTCTCCAACACCTCTGTGCCATTATTTTCACCTTTGCCACTGCCTCATCCAGGTGGATTACTTTCAACCCCTCACTACGGTCCTCTCTGGTGGTCCTTCCAGAAGGTTTGGTTCCAACGATACTACAACCCACGCATCAAGGTTGCTGAGGATTCTCATGAGCTAAACTGCTTGCCCAGCTCCATGTGTGCTGCCCGGATATGGACCGGCAGGTCAAGGATGTTGTTTGCAGCTGTTCTCAATGCGAACAACAGCAGGCGGCACACTTAAGTCTAGTGGAAGCAGGTTCATATAGACTTGGGCGGACTCTTCTAGGATACTACCCAGCTGACTGTCACCATGGCATACTCAAACTTTCCATATTTGGTCAACTATCAGTGCATGGATGCGGAAGCCTCTGTCGCATCACTCTGTAGTATCTTTGACACTGAAGATCTTCCTCTAATGCTGGTGTTGGACAATGGACCGCAGTTCCGTTACTAAGTTTTTTGCGAGTTTTGCTGCAACAATGGCGTCAACTACCTGCTGTCACCATCTTTACACCCCCAGTCAAAGGCTCAAGCGCACATTCAAGACACAAATGGAAATACATGGCCGACACTTTTTCAGATGCAGCCCTTGAGATGGTTCTTTTTTCTAAGTTTCTTGGTTCATACAGGTCAACTCCAACAGAGAAGATTACAGCAGATCTCCGTCACTGTCAGCCCACCACATTTCTCCATTTCATGCTGCTGTTGCCTGTGGGGCCATCTGTGGTGCCGCTGGGCCATCTGTGGTGCCGCCTCCCCATTTCCAGCCAAGCACCTGCATGTGGGCACAGGCATTCAGCTGCCAGGACAGGTGGATTCAGGCAGTCCTCCGGCAGCAGTGGGGCCGCTGTGAGTTGACTCTGGACACAGAGCACCAGATGATGATGCTCCATCAAAACAGGCAACATCTGAGGCAGGGGACCTGGCTGGCCTCTCCTCCAGCCTGCCCAGTGGTCATCACCATGACCTTCGTTCATCTCCTGTCATACCCTCTGCTCCCTGGGCTGTCATTGCCTTTGGACCTCTACACCCTGCATGACAGCCATGGCCCCGCTGTCATATTCCTCTGTGGGCCGCTCGTGATGGACTGGATATTGGCTGACCACCAGGATGCTGTACCAGCCCTGCGGCCTCTGCTTCCTGCAGTGAAGATGCAGTGACACCAACTGCACTTCTGGGTGGGGACTTTCTGGCTGTACACTCCTGTCCATGCTGACCAGGAGCTGCTGAAGCTAGAGAGGCTGTCCAACAACCCTGACAACGTCAGCCTGGTTCAGGGAACCAGCAGTATAGCCAGCCGGACGTGGGTTGCACTGCTGAGATGCAGCTTGTCACTTCCCCATGGTTGAAGGGGTGTGGTGGCTCATCAGACTACCACCTAGATGTCAGGCACCAGAAAAGTCTCCAACAGTGGCCTCTAGGAGTAGAGCAACCACTACAATGATTGTGCAGGCACTTTCAACACCACTTGCCACATGCATCTATGTAGGCAATCACTACTCGGAGTTCATCCCCATTCTGCTGTGGCTCCGTGTACAATTCGCTTCAAAACTGACCTGCTTGTGACTGCAACGTGGCATAATGAACATTGTACTCATTGTTACACCTGGTACTTGTGATCAGAAAATATCCTTGTTCTAGAAATGATGGTGTGTCTCTATGTTGTGGGTTACAACAATTTGTTATTTTTTACAGATATCCATAAACTTGCATAATGGATCACATTTAATTTGTTGTCATATTAGAACGCCTTAAATATGACGTTGTGAGTATTCATATCTTCCTATCTCTCTTCCTATATCATTTGCATTTGGCCAATCATTTGGTGAACTTTATGATAACCCACTGCCATAGAAAACCCAAGTATATTTATCAGATCGTGCTGCAGTCCAAAATAAAAAGTGCAATGAAGAGACTTGCTGCCCCTGCCAGTCTGCAGTGACATTGTTTCAAGAACATTACACTGTTTAACTTTCTTATATGCCTACAGCAAATATGACAAAGGATCTCCCTTCAGGAGCAGTTGAGCAGATCTGCACTACTGCAGATACCCTCAAATCATGCTGTGTCACTCCCAAAGCTCATAGAAATATCCAAACAAAAGTTTTCTTCCATTCAGTGGACATCAAAACTTAATCTCTTAACACTGACACAATAAAAACTCATACTTTGGTCATATCATTGGGTTTGGTTCATATATGTACGAAGGTCACTGGTGGCTTGGAGTGTCTTAAGGTTAATGAAGGTACAAGCGGAGTTAAAACAAGCTTCTTATATCTTCATGGTTCTTCACCTTCGTTTGTGTATCCAATAAACCTGACAACTTTTCTGAGCACAAGTGCCTTCTTACAAAGGTTTATGTGCAAATAGCAACAGTCCAAACATATGTCCTGTCACCAAAATGCAAAAATAGTGTTTTACCTTGTTACCCAGTACCGAGGTATGGTAACTCGTCACATTACATTTTACATTGTGTTTGTTTGTGTAAATCTGAATCTGTGTGCCTTGCCTTCCACACATGTTTAGCTTTGATGTTATCTCATGTTCTGCATCACTTAGAGGTCAAAGGTAACAGTCTGTTACCTTGCATATTACAGATGCTTGCTAGTCGCCTGTTCACATTGCTTCCAACAATACTGCACAATGCTAACATGGCATCTTTTTAACAGTGAACATGTGTTTCAGTGCTTTAAGTCATTCTGTCGCAGCCTGCATACAATTTTTATTCCTGTATTGCATCATATAGTTGTAAATATTAATTTCTCTCTCTTAATCCAAATGTCGTCCCAATTTCACTTTTTAGTATGATGTATGGTGTAACATGAAGAAGAAAATATATACTCAAGGTCAAATGTTGAAGTCGCTGACCTTAACTCTGCAGATTGCTTGAATATAGCCATTTTGCTTATCATATGAATGCTTGTTCCCAGGCCTTTTCAAAATTTCCTGTTTCACATTTCTATATCTATTGGAATAGAAGTTATAGTCTTTTTTGTCAGACATATTGTTCAAATTTTTGCACATTTTCAGAATGTCAGGTGACCATTATTTTTATCATACTTTTGGTACAATTCTGTAGTTTGGAATCCTTACATTTTTTTGCCATGTGCAACGAACACATCAAATTTGATGAAAATAGGAGATGTCGGGTTGGAACCTGTGTTGATCTGACATGGAATGACTTGTACATAGCTGGATGGTTCGAAATCAGGGATAAATAAGTAGCTGCGGAGTGCTATATGAATTTCAAGTTCATATAAACCTTTTGTTGTAGGATTAGACGAGACAAAGGAAGTTCATTGACATTCCACATGGTTAAAGTGTTGTGAGCTGATAGTACAAGTAAAGCATGATGAAGGTATTGTACAGACCAAGCGGAGTGACGTACTGCACTGCTTTCATAATGGCCTTTGCCTCTGTGGTAATTACTTTCATGTAATAAGACAGGATGTATTTGGTGATCAAGACAAAAGAAAACACCACCTATAAATAATGTAATAAGAGAGGATGTACTTGGTGATCCAAGACAAAAGAAGACACCACCTATAAATAATCTATGAGTTATTTTTTGGCCTGTCTATGAACATTTTAATCCCATCCAACCACTGCATTTGCATCGCTGTCTTGAATGTGATTTTAATGTTTGATGTTTCACTTTAGAGAAGTAGATGGACACTGGTACAGTAAAGAAACATTGCTTTGAAGTAGTGGTTACTACTTACTAGTACACTTTTAGTTTCCCACGGGAAATGATATCTGTGTGTGTGTGTGTGTGTGTGTGTGTGTGTGTGTGTGTGTGTGTGTGTGAGAGAGAGAGAGAGAGAGAGAGAGAGAGAGAGAGAGAGAGAGAGAGGGGGGGGAGGGGGGTTGATGTAAAAAATATCTCATTAAAGGATAATAGACAAATGTCACTCTTCCACTACTTTAGCATGACAAACTATTACAAAAATGAGACTTCTGGAGAGGTTTTTACTCACTGGAATGGAGTATTTTCATAAGACAGAGGTGTAAATATGAGATCAACTAAATATGGCATGTTAGCTTTGGAATCACAGATATCAATATGGCAGCTGCTCAATTTGCTTCTGTCGACAAATCACAGCACAAGACAGCTGATCCTGTCAGCCAATCACAGCACTCCTGCACATATGATCTCATCAGCCACTCACAGCGAAATGTGTGACACTTAAATTAGTAACCTTTCACAGTTTTTCCCCAATTTGCCACAAATTACAAAACTGTGTTGGATGGGACCAAGTAGCACAGCTTAAATTGCTGTGAGTGAAACAAGAAGCAAATAAATGAATAAACTTGGCTGTCACAAACATTTGGCTGTTTTTTCTAAGTATGTCCTGAATTACAAGGCTGTTGTTAGCTTGGAACCTAAAACAACAGCTTAAATTGCTGTGAGTGAAAAAAGCAGCAATCAAATTAATGAGCTTAGTTGTGACAAATGTCTGTTTTTTTCCCAAATATTTTGTCTGTTCACATGACAAAAAAATGATATTTCCTTGAGGTTGTGTGTGCTGTGATTGTCTGACAGAAGCTAATCAGGCACCTGCCATGTGGATTTCAGTGTTTCCAAAGCTAACATATGTTATTTTGTGATTTTTGTATTTATGCATGCACATACCTACCAACCTTCAAAAACCAAGAAACAGGAGATTTGGTGCTAAAAATCAGGAGGTATGAATGATCTGAAACTGCAGTGCTTTTTGAGTACAATCCCAAGACAACAGATGTGAGTCTTTCTGTACGATATCACAAAGCTATATAATGACTATAAAACACAAATGGAAAAGATAAGACTAGTAAATGATACAAAGCACAAATATAAGTCAGGAAGCAAAGGAATATTAATTACACCACAAATATAGAAAAACAGGGTAACTACACAACACTTTTCTTCCTTTCAATCAAAAAGATAATACTTTCCTGTTAAAATTAACACCTACCAAATTGAAGATGTCTGAACTTGGAGTAAAGGTAGGAAACTGGGTAATTTTCAAGAACAACTAGAATAATGTCAACAGAATTTAATGGGCAGCTGCATATTTCCATTAAACGAAATGAATTACACCAAAATAATGCTTCTTTTCCCAACCCACAATTCCACATTTTTTGTCATGCTGCTGACACTGGGATTTAATTTCAAATTATACGAATATGAAAACTCAACAACAGTGTTCCACAGAGATATTCTCATATGAAGTTTACCCACAAATCTGGTACGTACTAAGAAACCATATAAAATGTTGAGGATATATTATGTTAGAATGGAATGTGACCCTCCCCCCCAACCCGAGTATAAATGCAAAACTAGCAGAATTTATGCTGATAAAAATGTGACTTTTTACCTCTTTCTGCTGAGCCATCTAGCTGACATCTTGTTCACAGAGCTATGAAGTGTATATATGTTCTATGAACATCAAAATTTTGAACAACATGGAATCTCAAACCAGTATGTATATTATCTTTGACTGTATGGGCACAGCAGTGCAGAAAGCCAAATAAAGGGGGCATGAATACAATAGTACACATTATCTCTCATGTACATTCTGATGCCTTCTCATTTTACAAATGAATTCACTACATTATTCTTTCATTTTTGCCAGTACAAAGTGTAACTGCATATGAAGAACTTGATGTCACCACCAATGAATGTCTAACTCTATATGAGTAAAAACAAATAATTATATTATGCAGGAACTCTCGCCAGTTGGTACACTAATTCAGATAAAAGAAAACTGCATCCAAATGCTTCAATGAAATTATCAACTTCTGATATTAACTTTCTGCTTTTTTTGTTTCAGCATATAACAAACCAAATATCATAAACATCATTTAAATGCTGCCTAAAGGTATTAAAAGAAATATGAGGTGGAGGAAAACTTGAATAAAAATGCATTTCATTACTCGCATAGAGACTAATACCGACCAACTCTGTTGGTCGGAAAGGAAAAGAACACTTTCGATAAAATCAACTATACCAGAGCCGCACAATAATTAAAATGAACTTAACACTTGAATGTAACAGCTCAAAAAAGGCTTTTTCACTAACGTTGTAAGTTGCATAGTTCATGCTTTTTTGGATCTGACAGCTCTTTCTCAAAATCCTTTTGACCACAGGAAATCACTAAATAGCCACCTGTGGGGATAAAAACAAAACTGTACACTTGGTGTAGTTCAGTAGAACAAGTCCCATCTCCAGTCATTAGCGGAATGTGGATTGTGTACACTATTCAGCCTATCAAAACCCACTGAAGAGTCATTTCAAGCTTAGACCATATGTACATTGCCACTCAAGAAGGTGTGTGAGCAGAAGATTCCCACTGAAATGATGGACAACACAGTGACATTATTAAAAGATTCAACTACTACCAGAGACACAAAATATTGAAAAGCTGTCTCTGAACGGTGGTCCATGACCGACCACACCAGTTAACACTTGATACCTAAAAATAATGGCACCTAGATACCCTGAAGAGAATGTAGCACAACTGTCTCTTTTTAGAGGCATCTGGGAGGGCTATGTCAACTTAGACAGTATGAAACCCTACACCGTATAAGATCAAATAAGAGTGACAATACAATTTCCCCAGCACCAAGTCGCAAGAAGAAACTTTTCCCAAGCCAACTTTCTTCTTGCACCGTGGTGCTGGAAAAATGGGGTCAAGTTCTCCTCAACAAGGATGGTAGAATTAATCTGATGCCTGATGACCGTCACAGAAGAGGTAGAGGTGGTGAGGTACCAATGCATGCATATCTCAGGCATGCACTCTTACAGGTTCAGCAAGAAAGTGGGTCAGCCATGTTTTGGGCCAATATCATGTACAGATACTGGTCACCTCTCATCACCATCAAGCAATGGGCCTTTCACATGCTAATGTGCTGCAGCACACTCTAAGTATCACATTAAAATCATGTGATTTCTCTTTGAATGTGAGGGGTAAATCACACTAAAATTATGCTGTTTCTCTTTGAATGATCGCTGGTATGCAAATAAAATGGACAACACATTTTGCAGTCCTACCCGATAACTAGGAACTGTTATCAACTGCTGAAATGATGGTCAGCCGCACTACGATCAACTCAGAGAAGGGACTCAGTGGTCTGTTTTCGACTTCTGGCACTATGAGTGCTATATTACTCAGCACCAGGTCACTATTTTTCTTTGAAAGAGCATGTAATAAACTGTGCAAGCATAGAGTATGAGGGATTTTTGAATAGCGGTTGGTGGTCTAGCACACCGACTGGCAATTCATTGGCTTTATTCCTTGCAATGTTAAATTATTACTTATAAAATTTAAGTGCATTTAAACAGTTTAATTTAAAAATTAATATGTTCAATTTAGTTATGATTCCTATCCTTGTGAATCGAAAGTCTATACAGGACACCACATTGTAGCACATTGCTATAATTTTGCACGAGCTGCCACTGCTATCAAGGGTAACTTGAGAGCTGTATAATACTGGGCCAGAATCCTCCAACTTATTGTCCAGATCTATAGTCAACATTTCGGTGACCAGGACAATGCATGAGCACACCATGCCTACTTCATTAACACTTCCTACAGGAGGCATAAAGCAACCATGTGGGGTGACCTGTGGTATCTGTGGACATGAACTCAACTGAGCATGTTTGAAACCAGCTGCAACTAGCACAGTGTTGTCTCAGAAACTCTCTCCACACACTGTATGATCACAGCACTATCATAAGAACAAACTAGTCAGAACAGCAACATCTGTATGATCTTGTGGACAGCTGGAAGAGGAAGAGCCAAGCTCGTTAACTGAGGAGAGAGGATCAGTACAGTACTGAATAATATGTAGCATGTAACACCTCCGATTTATTATTTCGACCCGACCTGATCGAATAGCAGCCCAATAATTATTAATAATGTGACCGTGTACCTAATGGGGCTGGCAATCGGAATTGACTGCTACGGAGTTGTTACTTTCCAGTTTGTCCTTCTCAAATGCTGTAATAATGAAATGTCTGGTAACAAGAAGAACACCAACACAGTTTCACTAATCAAGAACCTATATTAGTCTCAAAAACACAAAAAGAAGGAGACAGCCACTGCCTTCGTCATACACATCTAATTACGGCTAATCTCAGCACAGGCTTCTTCGTTATTCATTATCGTCACACGTTAATACAATCACTGCAATCCAACACTGCAATCCAAAATGATGCCGGCGCGGTAGACGCGAAACCAAAATATCGGCACTGAAATATCACTGACCACTCTCGTAATTATACTTCTTCACTTTCCCCGTATTATTCTAGCACAAAGGGGTTAAACCGCGGCGATGGCCACTCCCTTTGTTGGTAAAGCCTTGCATTTTAGCAACAGGCCTCCACACAGCTCGGCCCGCAACATGGGAACTCCCTCAACTCACACTCGCTCTCGCAACACGACACAATCGATTGTTTGCCCTATCGACCTGTGCCGAGTGCAAACTTATAGTAAGGGCCTACGGACCCCTTACAAGCAGAAGGCAGTTTACTAAGAAGTTTTGTATTTTACAAAAGAAAAGCACCAGTTTATGTATGATTAAGGCACAATTCAACAGAAGCACAGAATGAGGTTCAGTTTGAAGAACTTTTGGATTCTATTCCAGGAGTAAACCCAAACATGAGAAATGACTGGAAGAGCTCTACACGACAATACATCCAGGATTTAGCTAATCACTTGCATGAAATGATTCTCCAATCAAATAGCAAGCATGGTTTACAAAGAAATGGGAAAATAAATTCATGACATCTAGGGTAGATATTGAGTCACAGACAGACATAATGAAAAGACTGCTATACCTTTTAGCTTTCGGCCAAAAGGACTTTCTTAGCCAACTCAAAAATTTAAAACTGGATTAAAAAAGGCTCTACGTACCAAAATTTTTAATTTGAGGAAAATGAGTTTTAAGTATAATATGTACTTAATGTAACAGCAAAAACAATAAATTTTTGACAATATAGTTTCACTGGATAGATAAAAAAATCTGCTTGCCAAGCGGCGGTAGAATATGTAGAGTTTCATTCAGATATTCCAGTACTTGTCAAATCC
Organism: Schistocerca serialis cubense; assembly: GCF_023864345.2. NCBI lineage: Eukaryota > Metazoa > Arthropoda > Insecta > Orthoptera > Acrididae > Schistocerca > Schistocerca serialis. Next base: position 244,278,918 of record NC_064646.1, read on the forward strand.
AGTGAGGATGTCCTCTTTCAGCCTGGGAAACAATCAGTTTTGTAGCACAGCAAGATAGTCTGAGCATTAACCACATTTCCATTGAAGAATAATAGGCCATAAACAGATGAGTGGGATATTGCATAAAACACATGTACTTTGGATGAATCTCATACACATCACTGTGTGCATGCGCGTTCTGTATGCCCCAAATTCATTGTGTTTGTTTACTTTCCCATTAAGGTGGAAAGTCACTTCATCACTGAACATGATGTATCATGTGACATGCTGTGTTGTGCGGAAGTGTTATCATTGTCAATAGCATTCTGAAACTCATCAAAATGCCACACGCTAGCGTTTGTCGTCATGACATACAACCTATAACAGCTGTAACGTGCACTGCTTCATAACCAACTGACGTCTCGAAACACAATATTGTAAATGTAGACAGTTGTGACTCCCGACTGGCACAATGAGTTGTAGGAATACGTTGAAAAGTGGTCTGATTTCTTACATTTTTGTCAAAAACACGAGGGCTGCCAGAACTCTTTTCTTTACATACACATCCTGCATACACAAACTGTCAATATCATCTGTGGAAGTTCTATTCTTCCTTTTGATATACATTCTGTCTCTAGAAACTGTCTCTAATGTTTCTTTATTTACGTGACCATTACGGCACTCCAACCCCAGTTCTCGATACCAGTAATATCTTACTACTTTTCTGCGAAGTAACAGACATATTTTTGTGACAATATTCACATTTGGTTTTATTAATGTATAGGTGCTCCTATGTATCGATATATTACAGTGATATGGTTCTTGTGTGTATTCATTTCTGTGAGACTGTCATAATCTTTGACTTACTTGTAACCGTTTTGGCGTGAATGCGCAGAGAGCAGTCTTTGTTTCACTTTGCAGAAGTTAAGTTGTTATTTCGCTTTGTAAAAGAACGGTCAAGTCTTGTGTTTGGTCAGAGTGGAAATTAAATATATGAAGATTGATACAAAACTGTTTTCTTGATGATGTGACAAATTAAGAAAAAGTTGAATAAAAATGTGGATCATGAACACAAAGTCAAAAATTAATTCTACCATACCATTGTTCAGATCTGGGATTTTTTGATCATTAAGAATTTCCTGAAAAACGCATTTGTTAGGTCTTCAAATATTTCTAAAATACAGATCTGGACCTTCTAGTAGTCAAAGTGGAATCACCCTAGAATCAACAAGATGAGCCATAACAACTTCGACGAAATCTACATGGGAATCCATTCAAGACAAGTGCCAAAATTAATGACTTTTTTACAGTGACTTCATTACTTCCATTCTGATAATACCATCCAGTCAATAACTTTGTTGTTGCCCGATAAAGTGAACATATGCTGCGTGAGCAAAATTATTAATCTGATTTCTAACCTACTTTGCAAGTGGTGGTATTGTTAGAATTTGGGTGCTCTTGCCGGGATAGGCAGCACCGTGTATTTGAAGACTAATTATTTAAAAATTGAATAATCAAGAATCAAACAGGACGCAACTACATGACGGATGCAAAATTAACAATACAACAGAGCAGATAAAGGATATTCAACGGAGAAGATATCGACAGTGAGATAAGTGACCACAAATTTTTTTTTGTTCATTATTAACTTTCAGAAACTTTAATTATCTAAACAAGTATTCCATTGTTATCAAAAATGGAAAAAGTTGAAGTAGGGAAAGAAACCATGGAAGATGAACACAAGAATTTTGGAACTATTTAGCTAAAATTTGTAAAACATTATCTCCCCACTGGTGGCAAAGTGTAAAAAGTAATGAATATTTATTGTATATTCAAGCTGTTGTATCCATAGATAATGGTATTTAAAGTGTTAATGTGTATGTACAGTTATTAAAAACTAGTCAGGAAAGTAATGAGGGAAATTTTAAGGAAATTGAAGGTGATTTGTTACATGAACCATTAAAAGAAAAGGTGGAAGAATGTGTATTAGGATGTCCCTACATCAAGGCTAAAGTTAACACTTGGGAAGGTAAATTTCTCATTGATACAGGGAGTCCAATTTCAGCCATTTCAGAAAAATTTATAAACAAAATTAGGAACAGTGTTAATTTTGTTGAAGCACCTGTGTTAGGAGTAAAGATAAGAGGAGCCACAGGAAAGCATAGTAAAGTTATTAAAAGTCACGTACTTTTATCATTTGAAATAAAAGATGTAAAATTTTAGCAGTGTTGTCTTGTAATTCCAACATATTATTTGGCATGGACTGGGTGTTAAAGATAAGTGCTGCATTTAGCTTGAGTGAGATGAAATTAATTGTCTGTGAACCCAAAAGAAATATAACTGTGTGTACACAACTATTTATTATACACTGTGAAGAAAATTACAATCACATCAGAAAAATCATAAATTATGAGGAGAATTTGTGCTTTTATGAGGATAAACCTGAGCTGAAATTATGAAAAACCTAGTCAAAAGTAAAGTAGATGAGGCACTCAAACAATATTCAGGACAGTGGAAATTGAAATGTCCTGTGGTGCCTCTCCTGCTCCCATTCAGCCGATTTGACAGCATGGCCCTCATGGCCCTCTTTTTTTTTAATAAAAAAAAAAAAAAAAAAAAAAAAAACTAGCGATTAATAGTGGATGGGATTATATGTAGTCGGGAGAACAATAACTCTTCAGAAAATATACACTCTTTATTGCGTATTAGTTAATAACTTGCTGTTTTGTGTGACAAAAAATTAAATATAGGATACATAAAACCAATAAAGACAAGAGACAAGCGAGAAAGTACACATTTCTTCAATTCTTAGCTCCTAGCCTTTTTTTCTCTCTAATCTTGCTACAGCTTTACATGGCGCGGTTTCCTTTCTGCGAAAGAATCTATTACCTCATCAAAGTTCGTCAAACATTTTGCTACATGAAAAATCCAAATGTCGTTATCCAATACTGAAAAAGCTATTAACACAAACATTACCCAAGACTGGTGTGGTTTCTCACTCTGTTTATGTCTATTTTGTCACTGCTAGACAAAACAAAATAGGCCTTTCTAATATTGCAGCAATTTTGTAACACACACCAACAGGGTATATACGTGGACAAGGAAAAAAAAAAAAATTCCCAGATTTTTCCCGAATTTCCCGGTTAAAAATATACTTTCTCCCGGGTGAAAATACACTTTTTCCGTGTTAAGTTATTCCCCGGTACTGTAAAACTCATCAATCCATTGAATGTTTATATATCGACGTAGAATTTTCCGGGCACTCAGAAAACGATACTCGGGGAGGGGTGGACACGTTTTCTAAGACATTTGATGTGCAGCAAGATGTGCACTACATATCTTCATATTAAGACGGTATAAATTTGAATTCCGCCAAACAACGCATGTCACTTTCCGAAGCATTGAAATCGAGATTATGATGTGCTTTTGTAGACCATGTCATGTGATCTCGCCAGCTGATGACAGCATAGGACACGTGATATAGTCAGCCAATAGGAAGATCACTCTTAAGCAGCGTAAACGCACAAATAAGAAAAGTTAATGGTTTAAATTAATATACATAGCATTCACATATAATATTGGTCCGAAGATTAATAAGCTGGAAGAGAAGTTAAGCTTCCACATATAATGACGATCTTTTTTGCGCGATACGTTTTAAGATACATCACACAAATGTGCCAAAAAAAATTTTAATTACGACGTAAATGTCTGATATTATCGGCTCGAAATTCTTCTAAATGGTCATCTGATTTTTAAATCAAAGTCAAACGCTTTGTGATTTAAGAAATTCATCGTACATTCTCGCACATAGTTCGTATTTCGTAAAAGGAAATTTGCTTTGAATATAACGCTTTTGAAACCACCATTCGCAGTATTTTCCCGCGACATATTGGAAATAGGTTTGTTTCAGCAGTTGCAAGAGAGCGCCAGATAACAGGCGTCATCACGCTAGCGCAGCTACGATAATGCAGAAAGCCCATATATATGTTCGTATGTGTAAAACATTAAAAGATCTTACATTAAGTCATAAAAGAAACAAGACATCAGAGGATACTTCAAGGGCATCGGAATTTCGTGAACCATACCAAAATGCATAATTCGTCTTAAAATGCACACTCGTATGTAAATTTTCTTGGAGTACCAATACTGTATTATCTCATGATTGGTTTTTTATTATGGCATAATGCCATACATGCGCTTAAAATGCAGCGAACAGTTGAAAATAGCCAATAGCATGAAATTAAATACTTTGTTTCAAATAAATTGACTGCCTCAGTAGAAAAGATTAATGAAAGCCAAATCTCTTTAGCAAACCGGCAAAAATAGCTTCATTGTTCTGCAAGGCGATTAAGCTTGACTGTCAAAAACGTGGAAATAACATCTTAAACTAATAACGTATTTTGCCCTTCCATAATTATGCAAACGTATTTTAATTCACTTGATAGCTCTCGGCCACAAAAATCTGTTTTGTTATCATTTAACGTGAGAGCAAAGAACGAAGAGGAAACAACAAAATCACTGAACCTAAACACAGGTCACGTGGAGACGACCCACCTCCCCACAACAACCCAGACTGCTCTGTGCATCAGATTTACTATATTTCCCAACCGGGGCAATATTAAATAGTGGCGCCCAGGCACACTTATGTAACCAGAAGCAGGAGAAGGTACTACTCATACACGACTCAACTGCGCATGCGCACGAGCCCGCCCGCAACTGCTCAAACGAATCTAATTTAAACAGTTGTCACATCACGCTCATCGGAGGCAATTTGTTGCTATGAAGCACTGCAGTCTTCCTAAAGCCTCTCACACATTTTGCTGTTGGCAGACGCTTGTATGAGCACTGTATTGTTGTTCTATATGGGGCATTTCCTTTGCAACTTAAGTTTTTTTCCTCTCGTTTGTTTTGTTGCTGCAGTATTATTCCGCAGTAGCTGGATACAGTAACATCCTTTGTTAGAGTATTGGTTCTTACCAGTCAAAATCACAAAAATTTGACTAAAAATTAAAACAACGAAAAATTCCCGGAATTCTAAACAATTCCTGGGTTTTTCCTGGTTTTCTCCCGGATGAAAAAATTCCTGGGTTTTTCCCGGATCTTCCGGTTCGTATACACCCTGACCAAATAAACGAGACTGTTTTGGCACAAATGGCCATTTTTATAACAAGACAGAATATAATTCATGAGGTACCAATATCAAATGCCTATTAGACCTACTACAAGCAAAAAGCTTAATGTTAGGAAACAGTTTCACATTTCATTCATGAGATCGAAAAGTAGTATTATGAAATTGTCATATAAATTTGGAATCGTCTTATTCTTCCATAATTTGTAAAATGTCCCCGTCTCTTCTCCTTCCCCATTCTAACGAACAATCTTGTCATAACCAATTTTGTAGCTATTCCTGTCACGGTCAAAATTTGTTCGCTGATTAACTTCACTAACCCTGCTAGAATAACAGGTTTAGTTATCCCACTTATTATTCTCCGGTTAGGCGTTGTTACGTATTTGTACAACACGTTTTCCGCGTTACTTCCAGAATAGAACTTACACGGCTGCTAGCTGGGGACTGTACAACTGGTCCTTACTAGTGTAGCAATCTGGCCAAAAATTTTCTGTCAAAATTTCATTTTCTTGGATACACCGAGAAGACAATATGTAATCTGGGGTAATCAGCCACTATCCAAAACAATATTCATTGCCCAAAAGATAGTTATTAGGAGAATGAGCGGAGTCCAGCCTAGCCGTTCTTGTAGGAACCATTTCAGAAAATTAGGGATACTGACAACTGCATGCCAAGATATCTACTCCCTGTTATGTTTCATTGTTAAAAATGGACAATCGTACAAAACCAATGATTCATACCATACCCACAATACCAGGAGGAAGCTGGACCTCCATAATGAATCAAAAAACCTTACTATTACACAAAAAGGAGCCCATTACATGAGCTGTTCTCCCACCATCACTTATCCACGAGCTTCCCAAATTTAAACAACAGCTCAAACAGTATTTATTAGATAATTTCTTCTATTCGGTAGAAGAATAATTCAGTAGAGTTAAATGTAATTGATTTTTTCATTTACTAATTTGATGTGCTATTGTGCATTACGATACTCACAATCACTGTTAACATTACTGTGTCTTTCATTTAGCTATTAAGATCTATCATCAATGTGTATTTTGTCTTATACCAGATATCCTCTTGCAAGAGGTACTTTTATGTATTCCTTTTGTATTATTTGTAATAATTCTGATACATCCTACATCCATGCGAATGCCTCGCAGTATTGGATTTATGGGATATAAATAAATAAATAATCTTGCTCACCTGTTATTCCTGTTAGTTGTTTATTTCCATTCTGGTAGTCTGAATCTAAGGATTTTGCTAGTAATTATAACAACACTGATCATTCGTAAGCGCATTCAACCACATAATCAAATGGCAATTGGCATTCATCCGTTTGGCTTTACTCTGCTCAGCTCGTGTAGCCCCATCCCTTTTGGTCTGGGGAAAGTTTATTTCTAGATGCGACGAGGAAGTGTTCAAAATTGTTCAAAAACCAACAGGGGTGCGTTTCAGAATCATATGAATAATCGATAGACCAATGTGCGCTGGATACTAAGCGCTTTGTGAAACAGGTTTTTTCCCCACGCGAATATGAATTTGGCGACCCCTTTTCCCGGTACCATGTAGCTGCTTGCTGCGACTGCTTGCACAGCCAACAACCACATTCCTGTTGCCAGAAGTGGGACAATCTACTGCTCAAACGCGACTCAACTGTGCATGTGCACTAGTCCGCTCGTAACTGCTAAAACGAATCTCATGTGAACAGTTGTGATTTCACACTCATCGGGGGTAATTTGTTGTTATGGAGCATTGCATAGTCTTCCTAAAGCCTATGACACATTTTGCTGTTGGCACGCGCTTGCATGAGCACTGTGTGTTGTCGTTGTATATGGCACATTTCCTTTGCAACTTAAGTTATTTTCGTTTTTTTTCTCTCATTTATCTTTTATTATTGAAGAGTTATTCTGCAGTAGCAGGTTACAGTAATATCCTTTGTCAGAGTACTGGTTCTTACCAGTGAATGTAAAAAAATTTAACTAAAAACTAAAACAAGGAAAAATTCTGGAAATTCTAAAAAATTCCCGGGTTTTTCCCGGACAAAAAAATTCCCGGGTTTTTCCCGGATCTCCTGGTTGTCCCTGGTCGTATACACCCTGCTGTCATAATCTTTGACTTACTTGTAACCATTTTGGCGCGAATGCGCAGAGCAGTCTTTGTTTCACTTTGCAGAAGTTAAGTTGTTATTTCGTTTTGTAAAAGAACAGTCACGTCTCGTGTTTGGTTAAAGTGGAAATTAAATATCTGAAGATTGATACAAAACTGTTTTCTTGATGATGTGACAATTAAGAAGATGTAAATGTGAATTTACAAGAAGTTGAATAAAAATATGGATCATGAACACCAAGTCAAAAATTAATTCTACCATACCATTGTTCAGATATGGGATTTTTTGATCATTAAGAATTTCCTGAAAAACGCATTTGTTAGGTCTTCAAATACTGCTAAAATACAGATCTGGACCTTCTAGCAGTCGAAGTGGAATCACCCTACAATCAACAAGATGAGCCATAACAACTTAGACGAAATCTACATGGGAATCCATTCAAGATAAGTGCCCAAATTAATGACTTTTTTACGGTGACTTCATTATTTCCATTCTGACAATACCATCCACAGTCAATAACTTTGTTGTTGCCCGATAAAACAAACATATGCTGCGTGAGCAACATTATTAATCTGATTTCTAACCTACTTCGCAAGTGGTGGTATTGTTAGATGTCAATACCATCTGCGATTGTTCCACCCATTCAGAAGATTAGTTTTGATACCTCAACTTCAAATGTCTTTGCACTGCAAACACAGAATTACATTTCACACACCTGAGAAAACAAAATTATTTCTGCTGCAGAGTAACCACTTTGCAATACAAGACGGTAACCAGTCAAACAGAAGATAACCAACATCTAACAACAGTGAATATAAACTAGACAAAATATTCGTTTCATCAATAACTGAGCCATGGTGCAGTGACCAATAGTTCTGACAATACAATACTTAGTAATATGTATTTTCTCTGTGAAACACCCTGTATTTTTACTGTGTTCAACACTACAGTCTTAAGATGAGTTGTGTATTATAAAGATACACTAGCCTGGCCTCAGCAACCAGAGACAGTGGTCATGCATGTGTGAGCTGTGTTTGAGTGAATGCGTGTGTGTACATGGTGTCTATTTCAGAAGAAGGCCTTCTGGCTGAAAGCTAACATGTTTAGTAGCTTTTTGTTACACCTGTCCATGAGTCAACATCTCCTATATATGGCTGAGTAGCAATGTATCATTTTCACAATATTATCAGATATACGCTGACATGTTTTGGTGTTCTTAAGCAAATAATCTAACTGTATCAATAAACTGACAGTCAAGTTTGTGCACGATCAATAAAATCCACTTTTTCACAGACAAAACACAGACCAACATATATTTGATTCCATGAAAAATATTATGAATTAATGAAGAAATATGAGAATTTCTCAGAGTAAGCAAATTTGTTTCCTTATTTTGAAGAAAGTAAGTAACTTAATCAGATACCTGGGAACTGGTGGTTCTGAAGAATGGACAGAAACAGCTTTGTATTTTTCATCATTTCCTTCAATGATATCCTCAACTTCTGAAGCTCTCAGCAGTGAAACACTTGATGCCAGAACATGCTGACTCAGCCCTGAAGCAAACGCAAAGACAAATCTCAGACTTACAGTTAGGCAGTGGAAGGTTTACCTTAAAATTACATAAGTAAATGCTATGCATGGTGAGCTGGACAAAATTAATTCATTCCTTACCTCATAAATCGTGCTGTGTAAATCCCATGATTAAGGAGAGATTTCAGAATGTGAAAAAAGTCAAGTTACACATTAAATGATGAAGTAGAAACTTTAGGCTACATTTGTAATATATACCCACAGCTAATTTAAAAAATAACAATTGCATATCATAACAAAATACAAACTTTAACAGCAAGAAATAAGGAAAATGGAAAATTAGTGTTTAACACCACATTGATGGCAAGGTCATTAGGGATAGAGAACAACCCCAGATTGGGGGAGGAAATCAGACGCACCCTTTTCAAGGAACAATTCCATTTAGCCTCAAGTGATTAACTCAAATCACAGTAGAACTAAATTCGGATTGTCGCATGAGGGTTGGAACTGCTGTCCTCTAAAATGCAAGTCCAGTACCTTAACACTGCATCTCTTTGCTTGGCACTAAGAAATGAGAATACTGTTTACCCGTACACATTATAAATTGAAGTCCCCTGCTGCTTTTTATCGTTTGTATACTATGGTTAATCTCAGCATCTACTGCGGAGATTTTAATACGGTTTTCACTAAAAGATAGATCGATTCATGAGAAATGTCTGTGTATATAACTTATTGCTTATAGTAATAATGACTGGGCAATATACATGCTGTAACTGGTAACAAATTTTACTGGCTTATGGAAAGAGATATTGTGTCAATGGTAGGAGCTACAAGCTGGTCAGCTAGGGCGGAGGCAGTATCTGATGGGAAAATAGTAAACAACCACTATAACTCCAGGCTAATCTCAAGAATTACTGTAGTGATTTCCACAAGGTTTTCACTGATCAACAGATGTGTTCACAAAGGAGGTTTGTGTGTATCAGTACATATTTTAAATGATTGCCCACATGTACATACTAAGTGTTAATTGTGAGAAATCAAGGCAGGTCACAGTTAATATACAAACTGAAATAAGTTATTTGAATCAGATAGAAGTAGAGGTGGTGGTTACCACTGGAACAACCAGTTTTCTAATTTTCTTTTTCTTTTTTCTTTTTTCAGTGCCAGTTTAACCTTAGTGTTACAGATGCTCACTGACAGTCCACTTTGTAAAATACTTCCTGACTAGGGATGTCACCATTCTGTAATGCAACTAATGCCTGATGACAACAGCAAGGAACTACCATACACACCAGCTGATGCAAGTCTCGCACACTGCATGAACATGCATACCATCCAACAAGCCACACATTACGGTCTCAGTAAATCGGTACCAGTTCTAATGATATGTGTTTGTTTCTGATTTCTATTGGCATTTATATTAAACTAGTACCAACTGCTTTTTTCATTTTCTATAGTAACACAATATTTCAAAGCAGCAGAACTTTTACGAATAAAAATTACGCAGTTTTTAAAAAATGTTTATTTTAAAAACCAAAACCTTTAGCATTGTTGCTATGTCTATTTAATATTTCGTTTTTTTACCTGCTTATTAGTAAAAAATAGGAAACACTTGTTATGAACAAGACCAAACAACTACCGAAAAATGCCAGTTATTCAGAACTAAAATATTGGTATCATTTTAACCAGTCAATTTTTCACACCCCTAGTTTGAAACATGCTTTCTCCTCAGAGGAAACTTACACATTCGTATTCACTATTCTGCATCTGCTGTAATGACTGAACATGTACCGAATTATCTCTCCAACAGATATGACATATGGGTACAATTTAAGAGATTGACCAAATAATAACGTTATAGAGGAATGAAGTGATAGATCTATCTTATTTCAGAGATATGCTTAAGGTTATCTGTAGCCTTTATTAGAAAAGCTTATGAGTTGGGGCTGTTCACTGACCAGTAGTCTTGAAACACTATAAAACAATTTTATTTGAGATTTTATAAGCCTGAAGCACACTAATATTCATAAGCTATTGTGTGCTATGGAAACACTGAATAATCTTAACATTATTTTGTTCACGTTTCCTCTTGGACAATTATTAGTATCACATATATACATCTACAGATATAAACTGTAAGACCCACTACAGTGTGTAGAAGAGTATGAAGATATTAGCAATTTTAGTCGTGTTCTGTTTGTCTATTGCGCAAGGGGAAAAGGCTGTCTATAAGACTCTGAGCATGCCCTGATCTCTCATATCTTACATTGATGATACCTGCAGCAGAAATGTACAGTCCACATCCGATAAGTCTCTAAATTTATCCAAGAGGATTTCAAGAGAACAACAACATTTTTCTATCAAAGATTAGCACTTAAGTTCTGTTAACTCTGTTCCAGTTTTGTATGGACTATACCAGCTTCTTGTAAGTTATAACCCTACCAAGTCCAGTAAACAATACTGGGTTCCAGTAATTAAAACTTCCGGGCTAAGAGGCCGTGGTCCAATAGTAGAAATACTTCTCCCTGACGTTTCGTTGCCAGCTGCGGGCAACATCATCTGAGGTGAGTCTACGACTGGCTGCTAGGCCGTGGAGGTCCTGTTTATATAGAGCGCGTACAGGGCGCCACCACTCGTCACGTGTTGTCAACAGTAAAACTATCTCTGGCTGGCGTCATTACTCTCGATCAAAGGTAATCGATTGTCACGTCTTTGGTACAGAGTCGATCGCAATATCTTATCTAGCTTCAAGACTTCTTCTTTCCTGTTAAAATTATTGCGGTGTTTAAAAATCTCTACAGCCTCTCTATACATGTTGTTGTTGTTGTGGTCTTCAGTCCTGAGACTGGTTTGATGCAGCTCTCCATGCTACTCTATCCTGTGCAAGCATTTTCATCTCCCAGTACCTACTGCAACCTACATCCTTCTGAATCTGCTTAGTGTATTCATCTCTTGGTATCCCTCTACGATTTTTACCCTCCACGCTGCCCTCCAATACTAAATTGGTGATGCCTTGATGCCTCAGAACATGTCCTACCAACCGATCCCTTCTTCTGGTCAAGTTGTGCCACAAACTTCTCTTCACCCCGATCCTATTCAATACTTCCTCATTAGTTATGTGATCTACCCATCTAATCTTCAGCATTCTTCTGTAGCACCACATTTCGAAAGCTTCTATTCTCTTCTTGTCCAAACTATTCATCGTCCATGTTTCACTTCCATACATGGCTACACTCCATACGAATACTTTCAGAAATGACTTCCTGACACTTAAATCTATACTCGATGTTAACAAATTTCTCTTCTTCAGAAACGCTTTCCTTGCCATTGCCAGCCTACATTTTATATCCTCTCTACTTCGACCATCATCAGTTATTTTGCTCCCCAAATAGCAAAACTCCTTTACTACTTTAAGTGCCTCATTTCCTAATCTAATTCCCTCAGCATCACCCGACTTAATTAGACTACATTCGATTATCCTTGTTTTGCTTTTGTTGATGTTCATCTTATATCCTCCTTTCAAGACACTGTCCATTCCATTCAACTGCTCTTCCAAGTCCTTTGCTGTCTCTGACAGAATTACAATGTCATCGGCGAACCTCAAAGTTTTTATTTCTTCTCCGTGAATTTTAATACCTACTCCGAATTTTTCTTTTGTTTCCTTTACTGCTTGCTCAATATACAGATTGAACAACATCGGGGAGAGGCTACAACCCTGTCTTACTCCCTTCCCAACCACTGCTTCCCTTTCATGTCCCTCGACTCTTATAACTGCCATCTGGTTTCTGTACAAATTGTAAATAGCCTTTCGCTCCCTGTATTTTACCACTGCCACCTTTAGAATTTGAAAGAGAGTATTCCAGTCAACATTTGTCAAAAGCTTTCTCTAAGTCTACAAATGCTAGAAACGTAGGTTTGCCTTTCCTTAATCTTTCTTCTAAGATAAGTCGTAAGGTCAGTTTTGCCTCACGTGTTCCAGTGTTTCTACGGAATCCAAACTGATCTTCCCTGAGGTTGACTTCTACTAGTTTCTCCATTCGTCTGTAAAGAATTCGTGTTAGTATTTTGCAGCTGTGACTTATTAAGCTGATAGTTCGGTAATTTTCACATCTGTCAACACCTGCTTTCTTTGGGATTGGAATTATTATATTCTTCTTGAAGTCTGAGGGTATTTCGCCTGTTTCATACATCTTGCTCACCAGATGGTAGAGTTTTGTCAGGACTGGCTCTCCCACGGCCGTCAGTAGTTCCAATGGAATATTGTCTACTCCGGGGGCCTTGTTTCGACTCAGGTCTTTCAGTGCTCTGTCAAACTCTTCACGCAGTATCATATCTCCCATTTCATCTTCATCTACATCCTCTTCCATTTCCATAATATTGTCCTCAAGTACATCGCCCTTGTATAGACCCTCTATATACTCCTTCCACCTTTCTGCTTTCCCTTCTTTGCTTAGAACTGGGTTTCCATCTGAGCTCTTGATATTCATACAAGTCGTTCTCTTATCTCCAAAGGTATCTTTAATTTTCCTGTAGGCGGTATCTATCTTACCCCTAATGAGATAGGCCTCTACATCCTTACATTTGTCCTCTAGCCATCCCTGCTTAGCCATTTTGCACTTCCTGTCGATCTCATTTTTGAGACGTTTGTATTCCTTTTTGCCTGTTTCACTTACTGCATTTTTATATTTTCTCCTTTCATCAATTAAATTCAATATTTCCTCTGTTACCCAAGAATTTCTACTAGCCCTCGTCTTTTTACCTACTTGATCCTCTGCTGCCTTCACTACTTCATCCCTCAAAGCTACCCATTCTTCTTCTACTGTATTTATTTCCCCCATTCCTGTCAATTGCTCCCTTATGCTCTCTCTGAATCTCTGTACAACCTCTGGTTCTTTTAGTTTATCCAGGTCCCATCTCCTTAAATTCCCACCTTTTTGCAGTTTCTTCAGTTTTAATCTACAGGTCATAACCAATAGATTGTGGTCAGAATTCACATCTGCCCCTGGAAATGTCTTACAATTTAAAACCTGGTTCCTAAATCTCTGTCTTACCATTATATAATCTATCTGATACCTTTTAGTATCTCCAGGGTTCTTCCATGTATACAACCTTCTTTCATGATTCTTAAACCAAGTGTTAGTTATGATTATGTTGTGCTCTGTGCAAAATTCGACCAGGCGGCTTCCTCTTTCATTTCTGTCCCCCAATCCATATTCACCTACTATGTTTCCTTCTCTCCCTTTTCCTACACTCGAATTCCAGTCACCCATGACTATTAAATTTTCGTCTCCCTTCACAATCTGAATAATTTCTTTTATTTCATCATACATTTCTTCAATTTCTTCGTCATCTGCAGAGCTAGTTGGCATATAAACTTGTACTACTGTAGTAGGCGTGGGCTTCGTATCTATCTTGGCCACAATAATGCGTTCACTATGCTGTTTGTAGTAGCTTACCCGCATTCCTATTTTCCTATTCATTATTAAACCTACTCCTGCATTACCCCTATTTGATTTTGTGTTTATAACCCTGTAGTCACCTGACCAGAAGTCTTGTTCCTCCTGCCACCGAACTTCACTAATTCCCACTATATCTAACTTCAACCTATCCATTTCCCTTTTTAAATTTTCTAACCTACCTGCCCGATTAAGGGATCTGACATTCCACGCTCCGATCCGTAGAACGCCAGTTTTCTTTCTCCTGATAACGACATCCTCTTGAGTAGTCCCCGCCCGGAGATCCGAATGGGGGACTATTTTACCTCCGGAATATTTTACCCAAGAGGGCGCCATCATCATGTAATCATACAGTAAAGCTGCATGCCCTCGGGAAAAATTACGGCTGTAGTTTCCCCTTGCTTTCAGCCGTTCGCAGTACCAGCACAGCAAGGCCGTTTTGGTTATTGTTACAAGGCCAGATCAGTCAATCATCCAGACTGTTGCCCTAGAAACTACTGAAAAGGCTGCTGCCCTCTTCAGGAACCACACGTTTGTCTGGCCTCTCAACAGATACCCCTCCGTTGTGGTTGCACCTACGGTACGGCTATCTGTATCGCTGAGGCACGCAAGCCTCCCCATCAACGGCAAGGTCCATGGTTCATGGGGGGTCTCTATACATACGTGCATACTAATGCGATGTCTTCGCTAGCACGCTCGTCTCACTAAATTTTATTTCATGGTCACCCGTTTCAAAAACATGTTCCGCTACAACCGATTTGTCCGTGTGTCCCAGTCGACAGTTCCTTTTATGTTCAGTTAGGCGAGTATTGATACTTCTTTTTGTGGTTCCAATGTAAACCTTCCCACAACTACACGGAATCTTATAGACACCAGGAGTAGCTAGAGGGTGTCGTGCATCTTTCGCCGATCTTAAGCATTAGAAGATTAGTGAATGCTTAAGACACCAGGAGTAGCTAGAGGGCGTCGTGCATCTTTCGCCGATCTTAAGCATTAGAAGATCGGCCAGTCGTAGACTCACCTCAGATGATGTTGCCCGCAGCTGGCAACGAAACGTCAGGGAGAAGTATTTCTACTATTGGACCACGGCCTCTTAGCCCGGAAGTTTTAATTACTGAAGACGCCGGCTGTGAAAGCCTACACGCTATGAATACTGGGTTCCATTAGTAAAGCATTATCTGAGCCAATCATACACGTGTGAATATGCTCTGTGTGATTTTATCTTGGTTATCAGTTGATAATGTTACAGAGGGTCAAATGCCTTTGGAAATCTATGAAGACAGAATCTACCTATTCACATGAGTCTAATATTTGCAACATCTCACTTGTGAATAAAGCAACAAGAGATTTGTACCTGAATCTGTGGTGATTCAGTAAGAGAGTTCTAGGATTCTGCAACAGATAGATGTTTGTAATACTTTTAATTCATTCCATGCTTCTTTTATACTTTTTGTAAGCAGGAGTGACCTGCACTCTTTTTCAGTCATTCGAGACTAGTCATTGGACAAAAAATTCTAAATAAATGATTGGTGGGAAAGAGGCTCATTCCATAACATATACTGTTGTCTTCAGCCTGAAGACTGGTTTGATGCAGTTTTCCACATTAGACTATCCTGTGCGAACCTTTTTAATTCTGCATAACTACAGCACCTATATCCATTGGAACCTCCTTTCATAGTCAAGCCTCTGTCTTCTTTAACAACTTTTCCCTCGATACTTTCCTCCATTATGAAGCCGATAATTTCACATTGTCTTAGGATCTATCCTATAACTGATCCAATCTTTTAGTTCAGTTGCACAATAAATTTCTCTCTCTCTCTCTCTCTCTCTCTCTCTCTCTCTCTCCCCATTAGTTAACCTATCTATTCATCCAATCATCTGCATTTTCTGTAACAATATTTTCAAAAGCTTCTATATTATTTTTGTCTCCACTGTTCATTGTCCATGATCGAAAAGAAATACTTTCAGAAAATACTTCTCATCACTTAAATTTATATTCTTTGTTAATAAATTTCCCTTTCTCAGAAAGCTTTTCTTGCTAGTGCCAGTTTGCATTCACTTTACCTCTGCCATCAACAGTTATTTTGCTGCCCACAAACTAAACCTAATCTAATGATCTCAGTGTCACTTGATTCAAAGAACTAGTTTTATTTAAATATTCATTTTGTAACTCCTTTCCAACACAATATCCGTTCCAATGGGCTGATCTTCCAAGACCTTTCCCTTCCCTGTCAGAATTACAAAGTTATTAGGAAGCCTTGAAGTTTTTACTTCTTCTCCCTGAACCTTTATAAACTAGTTACTTATTTATTCTGTGTAACAATGTAGAAAGCTTTGGCAATCCTGCACATGCGCTTGAGAGCAGTGAGGATATTTTACTTAAACACTTTCCTCTTCAAATTAAATTTGACTCCTTCACTACATGTGAATCTGTCAATGGTATCATTGCCTTTTATGTTCTTGCAGTATTGTGCATAATTTCAAGGAGCCAATGTTTGTCCCGCTGGTAAAACTTTTACAGTGGTATCTGTATGTGATCCACAAGTGCTTTCAAAACATGTCAAAGTTTGGAAGGTAGGAGACGAGGTACTGGCAGAAGTAAAGCTGTGAGTACCGGTCGTGAGTCGTGCTTCGGTAGCTCAGTTGGTAGAGCACTTGCCCGCGAAAGGCAAAGGTCCCGAGTTCGAGTCTCGGTCGGGCACACAGTTTTAATCTGCCAGGAAGTTTCATGTCAAAATGCTGTTCGTTCAACAACAAATAATGAATAATCTGCATCTCACGTAGTCAATTTTTACAGGATTTACTGAAAGACTTCCCAAATTTCCTGCACCTTTTCTGCTGCTGCAGAAGAAAGCCTAGAGAAGTTCTGAGCATATTACCAACAAAAGTTTTTCTCAGGGAGACACTTTATTGAAGACTGGGTGAAAGCAGCATCTAAGTACAGCAGCATAACAATGTTGTTAAAATTTAATGATGTTCTTTTTTAAACACAAATAACTTGTCACTCTATTCTCAACACTGACAATTCTGCCATTTAGTGGCACTAAACAGTACCAGCAAATTTAACACTAATAAAAAAAGTGTAAGTAAGAAGATAGGAAAAAGATTGTGCAATCCAAAGCACAGGGGCACTTCTGAACAGTTTGAATTTCTGGTGGTCAACAGGCAATAACAAAGTTCCATATCTAACTATACACAAGAGGACAGATATTCAACAAATACAGTTTTGTTATGTGAAAAATAAAAGAACATATCTGTTTTCAATTGTGCAGTTTTGCTGCTTAATATTAACCAAGGTAAATGAGATTCACTCAATTAATGATTTGGGAGATTCTCCATCTACATATGCTATATGCCACATGAAACACCTTTTCTCGACAAGTAACTGAGCTTTAATTTTAATGACCACGCATGAGGCAGACTTTAGCAACCCCTTGGAGGTAGATTTCAGGGATCAGCACTAGTCTACAATACTACCAGTTGTGGTGGGGTGTGCGAGGAGTGCAGTTTTGTTTTATTCGAAACAATTGAAATGTTAATTTATGCTGCGTGTGTAGTTTATATTGGGTTTGTACAGGGCAATGTAATTTGTGCTGGTGTAGGCACATGGCGTTTGGTAAAAATTGAAACTTGGTCATTACTCCAATGATACCCTTGTATTTCTTGTGGGAGGACTACAGACCAGTTCTCAACAAAATCACAGTGGAGCACTAGCGTAGTTCTTCAGCCTGTACACACCCTTTCACTTCTGCAATGTGGTGGTGTTGCAATTTCTTCAGATGCTGGTGTGTTACTGCTTTCACTAATCATTTACCACATTCATCAATGAAACTGTCAAGGCAACAATTTTCTTAATCATTTTACTTTCCTTCCAAGTCGCATATGCATATGTAATTTCTGCAGAGTTATCTGCTACGTCTTCCAGGCCAAGTGTCTGTAAATACAGTCCTCCCTTTCCAGGGCAGCCACCACATTCTTGAAACAAACAAGTCTCTCGCTTTATGTCACATACTACTAATGACTTCACAGGCCCAATCAAGCTGTCATACGTCATTTGCTCTAGTAAGTTCTTCAAAGTTACCACACAAAATTCACGCAGTACACACATAAACAGACATCTCTAGGTGGGTGTGGAACTACCCACTTAGGTTGTAGTGCATAAAATTTTGATCTTCCAATATGAGAAGTTATATAGTTGCTCTTATAAATTGCAAAAGTTTCTTTAATACTCCGAGTCATGTACCTCTTCACTTTCACAACTTTTTGACCTTCAGCTATTACAGTTACAGTGTCTATTTTGTTGGCAATCTGGTGAGAAAAGTCCAATCTATCTTCCAGATAAAATGACTGCACTATTTGAACTTGAGCTGCATCTATAGTATGACCATAACAGGGATCTGGTCTTCCAAAGACTCCTTTTACAGACATCACATTTCTTGATTTATCTACTGTGTACTTTGATACCAATAGACCATGGTTCAAAATTGTTTTCTTTGAAAATGTCTCTGGAATAATAGTTAAAATTTGCACCTTGTCACTATAGGATGCACAATATTCAACAGCTGAATTAATATTTGTGAAAAATTCCTGGCAAGAGGTGCAGGAGTGTTTCGGTTCAATTTCTACTTTGAAGAGTCTGGACAGTTGTAGTGTATTCATCCATAGCTTTAGTAATTTCTCTGCACTTTCTTGATGCATAGAGCTTATGACTCGACTTCACTGACCATGGTTTAGTAGGACTAACACCTACCTCTGTGGCTGACTGATTCATGGTATTTAACTCTTCCTCTATCGATGCAAAATCTGCATTATCTGCATCATTGAAGGCTTCACTTTGTTCAGATACAATCATTGTTGTTATTCTGTCAAAACATTTAGCTCACAAAAAGTGGTCACTGGAAACATCTTCACTTTGAAACAGATTCTTCAAATGAGAACACTTATTCCCAACCTGAACAAAGTCTGTTTTTTTTTTTTTTTTTTTTTTTTTTTTGTCTTATATATCATTCTTTTATGGATACGCAAATAGTCAGCATACAAGACATACATTACCCTTCAGAGGTATTTTTTTTTTTAAAAAAAGAGAGAGATTTTTTTAAAATAAAACCTGTCCAACTTAAAAGTGGAAGCTTTCCTTTACAGAGAATACAGTATTACATGGTACTTATCAACAGAAAAACATCTAACTTTTCTGGACTGGCATTTTTGGAAGGAAAAAAAAAACTGTAAATTATAAAAAAAATTCAAAAGGGGACAGTAAAAAAACTTTGACAGTTATGTCCAAATGGAGGATACCATGGCAATCACACAGCAAATATCTTTCAAATCAGCATTTTATGCTCGTAGGGTGTTAGAATCAAGTTGATAATGGTCACTGTCTTGTGGTGACACATAGGCCGTCCCACATAAAACCGAAACACCTCACACACCAGTTAATCATCTAAGGGACCAAACAGCTGAGGTCATCAGTCCCTAAACTTATGCACTACTTAAACTAACTTACACTAACTCGTGCTAAGAACAACACACACATCCATGTCCGAGGGAGGATTCAAACCTCTGGCGAGAGAGGGCATTCAATCCATCACATGACGCCTCAAACTGCGTCGCAAATTGTGTCATCGTGTACTAAATGATATGAAATTAAAAATCAATTGTGTGAGTTTGGTGCAAGAGTTGAAATCTGAGGACCAGGAAAGAAGAGTTCATTATTGTAACTGGCTGTTAACATCAACTGCTAATGGTTACTTGGACTCCTTCCTTTTCATTTGTCAGGTTAAGTAAACTTCCAGAATAGCACATACCAGTCACAGAACAACTCACATCTTCTGCGTGAAGAACCGCAACCCTCGGAGAAGATATAGCTATTTGGTTTGTGTTGTCCGGCATGCACATTATTGACCTCACATTTTTCAATTACACTTTAAACAGTGCCAAATATTTAGAGATCTTTCACTCTTTCTGTGCACAATTTACAGTTGTAGAGAAGCTATATATAGTATTCCAACAATATGGAGCAACTGCTCACACATCCAACCAAAGTATGGTTCATATCATCAAGATGATGATTATTAGTGGTTTAGGGCGCACAACAGCGAGGTTATCAGCGCCCGCATATCATCAACATGTTCCCTGTAAACAGATTTGTCAGTAGAGGCTTCTGACCCTCAAAGTCCTCAGACTCAACATTGTGTAATTTTTATTCATGGGGCACACTAAAAAGCAACATGTATGCTGACAATTCTTGCATAACAGACAATCTTAAACGGAACTAACATCACATTTGCAGCATTACAGTGTGTTGCTGATAATGACATCACACGAAGTCAATGATGCCTCAACGCCCCTAGCTATCACTTACAGCATGTCTTATGAAACAGATAACTACATTTTTTAAAAAAAATATTACTATTAACTATTCTTTTTTAGTTTGTTCAACATTACTTGAATATCAGGTGTGAGGCATACCAGTTTTATGTGGGGGCACCCTCTACTATGTTTACATACACTCACTTCTTAGGTATGGGATTTTTTTCTGGGGATCGGAGGACTCTGTTTTTAAGTTGCAGAAAAAGGCCTTAAAAATGATAGCTGGAAGTAGCAGTCGAGCTCATTGTAAAGATCTACTTAAAAAATTGAGCATTCTTTCTGCACTAAGCTGAGTACATCTACCTGCACCAACTAGGAATACAAGGAAACACACAGCCGTATAAAGGTCCGGTCACCCACGTCCAGGCTATGACAGGACTGAGTGCTGGATAAGTGACGCCTATGCTCCAGCACCTTCCTTTAGGAGCCACACATAGCTGAGGCTCATCCTAGTACTGCCTCAGAAGTGGTGGTCTGAGTGTGTTTGTGAAAGTTGTAAATATGTATGCTAACTTTCATAATAGTAAATTAGTGCTTTAAAGGGAGGGGGGATGGGGACTGGGAGGAGGGGTTGAATTGGGGATCCACAGTGCCTGAAAGACAAGACCAGTACAGCAAGGGTTTTGAACATTATTTTCTCATCTCATGGATAACGAGACAAAGTTTTCTGAATATTTTAAGATGCTGCAGCACATCTTTGTCAACTTTTAAACAAACTAGGAATAAAACTGAGGAAAAAATGACACTTTCTGGAAACTATCAATTTCATCCAAGAGTGCCTAGCTGCCTTTGTCCTTGGTATTCTGGAATATTTCATTTGTCTGGCCGAACACAGGAAACTTCAAACTACTTCTATTAATCTTTCCACATCCATTGTTTCTACAGAACACAGTCTTGCACAGCCTACAAAACAATTCTACTGTCATGTCCCTTCACGTGAAAAATTAAACAGAACAAATTCGGCCCGGCATGATCTCAGCTCACTGATATTCCTCGAGCATGGCATGGTCATGCCTGGACTGTGACATTTATTTTATTGGTATATTTCATCCTCTGACAAGGGAACCTCCCCATCGCACCCCCCTCAGATTTAGTTATAAGTTGGCACAGTGGATAGGCCTTGAAAAACTGAACACAGGTCAATTGAGAAAACAGGAAGAAGTTGTGTGGAACTGTGAAAAAATAAGCAACATATAAAAACTGAGTAGTTCATGGGAAGATAGGCAACATCAAGGACACTGGGACCGCAGGAGCGCCGTGGTCTCGTAATAACGTGAGCAACTGCGGAACGAAAGTCCGTGGTTCAAATCTTCCATCGAGTAAAAACTTTAATTTTTTATTTTCAGTTTATGTGACAAACTTTTATGTTTTCATCACTTTTTTGGGAGTGATTATCACATCCACAAGAAAACCTAAATCGGGCAAGGTAGAAGAATCTTTTTACCCATTCGCAAAGTGTACAAGTTAGGTGGGTCGACAACATATTCCTGTCATGTGATGCACATGCCGTCACCAGTGTCGTATAAAATATATCAGATGTGTTTTCCTGTGGAGGAATCGGTTGACCTATGACCTTGCGATCAAATGTTTTCGGTTCCGATTGGAGAGGCACGTCCTTTCGTCTACTAATCGCACGGTTTTGCGATGCGGTCGCAAAACACAGACACTAAACTTATTACAGTGAACAGAGATGTCAATGAACGAACGGACAGATAATAACTACGCAAAAATAAAGAAAGTAAAATTTTCACTCGTGGGAAGACTTGAACCAAGAACCTCTCCTGCAGCTGCTCACGCTACCACGGCGCTCCTGAGCTCACTTTCTCCTTGATATTGCCTATATAGCACATGGACTACTCAGTTTGTATATTTTGCTTATTTTTTCACAGTTCCACACAACTTCTTCCTGTTTTCTCAACTGATCTGTGTTCAGTTTATCAAGGCCTATCCACTATGACAACTTATAACTAAATCTGAGGTGGGTGCGATGGGGAGGTTCCCTTGTGAGTGATGGCCAATGCACAGACGTCTCAGCACAAACATGACCTGGACATGTGTGACTGGACCCTAAGAGATACAACTTATTGTATCACTGAATTACGTCAATAAGAAAGCAATGAAAGTAGTTTACAAGTCTCTAACACTGAACAACTTATGGCCCAGAGGCCCATGCTTGCCCTTATATAGACGCTATCCATGTCAGTTGCTGCTGCTATAGTGCTACAGGCGAACAGTGGACCTAATGATGACGGTCAGAGTCTAGGGTGCCTCTGGCAGCCACCACAGGTTGTTGCGGATGTGGCACTTGAATGTCGGCATACACTACACTTGATGTAGTGGCCCCACTTACATCTGCTGTCAGCTGTAGGTGTAGTAACTAGTGGAGTACTATGCTTCTTGTTCCTTGCGGCAGGAAAGACCAGGCATCGCTGTCCACAATGCTTTAATTGAAGAGGCCGCTGTCCGCAATGCTTTAACTGAAGAGGCAGCCAGTCATGAAAAGTGCCTGATCCGCCCAGACCGGCACATACAGGCTTAACTGAGTGAGACAAGGGCACTCCTGCCGGCCACAGAGGCCGAGAAAGCTGTGGACATGACTAGCAGAAGGGAAGCAAGAGTCATCTGAACACTGGAATCAATGTTGATGGGCACCAGCATGAGTAGCAACAATGGCAAACAGGAGAAGAGAGGCTCTGGTGATTGTGAGCGTGGTTACATTCCTGCTGGCGGAGGCGCTGACACAAGCCACAGAAAACAAACCTGCCGTATGAACAGATGAAACTCCACTTTCTGGGGTAGGTGGGTACGACCAAGCCTGCTTGACTCTCTGAGCAGCCAGGGCCAATGAAGGACGTGGCATCAGGCCCACAGCCTGAGGAGGGGGCCATGCCCATACTGGGAGGCAGCTTGTTTCAGTGGCATGCCACAAGTTGATCTTTGGTGCAAACAATGAAGATACTATGACTGCACTGGCTGTGGACAATGTCTGAATGCCCTGTCCCAGACTGGTGCAACACGTATGAATGTGGACAAATCCAATGCAACTTGGGGCACTTGCATGGCAGCAAGAGTTTGAGCAGTATGAGCAGCTGATGACCAACAGCAGCTCGGTGGGACTCTAGGCCCCAACTGGAATCATTCTTCAAAAACCAAAAAGTATTTGAGAGCCTCTACCAGGAAATCTACGTACTTGCAAATCTTCGTCTTAAAACATTCAGGCAAGGTGTTCAACCTCGCCATCTGACTGGCGATGGAAGGGGTATGCCTTGGCACAGTGAATGCCATTATGTGTACAAAAATATTTGAAACATTGGACAATGAACTCAAGATGTTTGTCTGAAACCAGGGTGTAAACAAGCCTTCTACAGGGAATAACTGTGACGGGGGATCAACAGATGGACAACAAACAACACAAGAAAAATGAGAAGTGTTTAAAAAGCAACAGCAAAAGCAATCTTTCCCAAGGCTATGTAGGGAACGCCCATGGCAAAAAAACAGTGTATAGTACAACTCACTGAACTAAACAGTTTTGGCAGGCTGCAACATCTACATCACAATCCCCAAGCCACTTAACGGTGTTTGGCGGAGGGTACTTCTGGTTCCATTAACTGATCCCTTCTTCCCTCTTTCACTCGCAACTGATGCATAGGAAGAATGACTGTCAGTGAACCTCTGTATTAGGTCTAATTTCTCAAATTTTAGCATCATGGTAATTTTACAAGATGTATATGGGAGGAAGTAGTATGTTGTCCAACTCTTCCTCTCTTGTAACATCTGTTACTGGAATTTGTTGAGCATCTCTGTAATGGTCTTACATAAACTAAATGACACTGTGGTAAAATGTGCTGCTCTGTATCGAATATTCTCTCCCCGATAAGTCCTTTCAGATAAGGATTGCAAACTGACCAGTTTGTCATCAATAGTGTAGTTGTACAGAATGTGATTTCTTCTCCTACGTATGCACAATATGTTACACTTATTCACATTCGGAGTTAACTGCTAGAGCCTACACCATTCATCAATCCTCTGCATGTCATTCTGCAAACTGATACTGTCTTCTGGCAATGCTACTTTCCTAAAGGCAACAGATCTCATCTGCAAACAGCCTTAAAGAGCTTTCAGTGCTTTTACTAGATCATTTATATACACTGTAAACAGTAACGGTACATCACATTTCCCTGAGGTCCTCCAGAAACTACCTTAAATCTGTCAATTTTATTCCATTAAGAGTGACTTATTGTGTTCTATCTGCAAATAATTTTTGAATCCAGTTGAATATGAAATGAAGGTCAAAAAGCATGTTTCATAATTTTAAAACAGATTGACATCAGGCCTATAATAAAGTAAATCTATGCTACGAACCTTCTTAAAACAGGAATGACCTGTACTTATTTCCAGTCACCCTTCGTTGCTCCAACAATCTACAATAAACTGGTGCTAGAAGGAGAGCAAGTTATCTTGCGCAATCTTTGTAGAATCTCATAGGTATCTCATCTGTTCCTGATGGCTTTCCACTACTAAGCAATTGTAGTTGCTTTTCTATTTCCACGATCGATTATCTCAATAACCGCCATTTCGAATTTCATATGATGATTGAAAGGAGGGACTGTATAACTATCTTCTGTGTGTAACAGTTTCAAAAAACCTAATTCAGTATTTTGGCCTTCTCTCTGTTGTCTTCCACTCAGTACCAGTGTTATCATTGAGTAAATGAATAGAGGGTTTAGACCACTTCCTGATTTTACATATGATCAAAATCTTTTCGAGTTTTTATTCAGATCAGTTGAGAAAATTCTACTTGCAATGTTATTGAACACTTCTATTATTGGTCTCCTTATACTCATTTTCACTTCATTCAGGAACAAGGTGTTCCTCTTCCCAATTGATGCCCGGCCAAAATGCATGGCAGTGTGTGCCAACAGTTGTGTACGAGAGATGCCTCAGTGACCCTCAATGTAATAAGAGGAGGGCCTCCTGCCGCAGAACTGCTGGAACCACGAAATGAAGATTAAACCCTTTAATCGAGACGAATGAAGCAGGCAAATAGGAATACAAACGTCTCAAAAATTAGATCGACAGGAAGTGCAAAATGGCTAAGCAGGCATGGCTAGAGGACAAATGTAAGGATGTAGAAGCTTATCTCACTAGGGGTAAGATAGATACTGCCTACAGGAAAATTAAAGAGACCTTTGGAGATAAGAGAACCACTTGTATGAACACCAAGAGCTCAGATGGAAACCCAGTTCTAAGCAAAGAAGGGAAAGCAGAAAGGTAGAAGGAGTATATAGAGGGTCTATACAAGGGCGATGTACTTGAGGACAATATTATGGAAATGGAAGAGGATGTAGATGAAGATGAAATGGGAGATACGATACTGCGTGAAGAGTTTGACAGAGCACCGAAAGACCTGAGCCGAAACAAGGCCCTGGGAGTAGACAACATTCCATTGGAACTACTGATAGCCTTGGGAGAGCCAGTCCTGACAAAACTCTACCATCTGGTGAGCAAGATGTATGAGACAGGCGAAATACCCTCAGACTTCAAGAAGAATATAATAATTCCAATCCCAAGGAAAGCAGGTGTTGACAGAAGTGAAAATTACCAAACAATCAGTTTAATAAGCCACAGCTGCAAAATACTAACACGAATTCTTTACAGATGAATGGAAAAACTAGTAGAAGCCGACCTCGGGGAAGATCAGTTTGGATTCCGTAGAAATACTGGAACACATGAGGCAATACTGACCTTACGACTTATCTTAGAAGAAAGATTAAGGAAAGGCAAACCTACGTTTCTAGCATTTGTAGACTTAGAGAAAGCTTTTGACAATGTTGACTGGAATACTCTCTTTCAAATTCTAAAGGTGGCAGGGGTAAAATACAGGGAGCGAAAGGCTATTTACAATTTGTACACAAACCAGATGGCAGTTATAAGACTCAAGGGGCATGAAACGGAAGCAGTGGTTGGGAAGGGAGTAAGGCAGGGTTGTAGCCTCTCCCCAATGTTGTTCAATCTGTATATTGAGCAAGCAGTAAAGGAAACAAAAGAAAAATTCGGAGTAGGTATTAAAATCCATGGAGAAGAAATAAAAACTTTGAGGTTCGCCGATGACATTGTAATTCTGTCAGAGACAGCAAAGGACTTGGAAGAGCAGTTGAACGGAATGGATGGTGTCTTGAAGGGAGGATATAAGATGAACATCAACAAAAGCAAAACGACGATAATGGAATGTAGTCGAATTAAGTCGGGTGATGTTGAGGGTATTAGATTAGGAAATGAGACACTTAAAGTAGTAAAGGAGTTCTGCTATTTGGGGAGCAAAATAACTGATGATGGTCGAAGTAGAGAGGATATAAAATGTAGACTGGCAATGGCAAGGAAAGCGTTTCTGAAGAAGAGAAATTTGTTAACATCGAGTATAGATATAAGTGTCAGGAAGTCGTTTCTGAAAGTATTTGTATGGAGTGTAGCCATGTAAGGAAGTGAAACTTGGACGGTAAATAGTTTGGACAAGAAGAGAATAGAAGCTTTCGAAATGTGGTGCTACAGAAGAATGCTGAAGGTTAGATGGGTAGATCACATAACTAATGAGGAAGTATTGAATAGGATCGGGGTGAAGAGAAGTTTGTGGCACAACTTGACCAGAAGAAGGGATCGGTTGGTAGGACATGTTCTGAGGCATCAAGGGATCACCAATTTAGTATTGGAGGGCAGCGTGGAGGGTAAAAATCGTAGGGGGAGACCAAGAGATGAATACACTAAGCAGATTCAGAAGGATGTAGGTTGCAGTAGGTACTGGGAGATGAAGAAGCTTGCACAGGATAGAGTAGCATGGAGAGCTGCATCAAACCAGTCTCAGGACTGAAGACCACAACAACAACAACAACAACATCGACACGAATGCCATACAAGAGAGAGGCGATGGCGTAATGTATAAAAATTCTGAAGCGGGTCCATGTGCAGCCGGGCATATGGTCGAGCCACAGATGTCATGCGTACCACCTGTCAGAGCAATGGTTCCACCACCATGGCAGAGGCAATGTGGGAAGCCATTCATAGCGTGCCTTGCCTCTGCGCCCAGCTAAAAACAAAGTAGTTCTTCCTGGTTGAACGAGTGGTCAGGGCTCATCGGAAGCCAGGTCTGAATACCTGCAATCGCCTGTTACAATGTGAGATGGAAATCAATCTCATAATTTTTAATGTGACAAGAACAGCCAAACACTGAAGACAACGAGCAGCTTTGTACAGTAAGGACAGTGAGTGGCTAACAGGGGAACCAAGGAGTTATGGACAGTAATTAAATGAAATTTTGCATCATAGAAAAACACATGGATTTTTGAAAGGTCTAGACAGTATCAAGAGGTTATTATTACACCTGAGAACAATGTTACTGAGCCGATGTGTTTTCGACGCAAAGACAATTGGTTGTTCAGAGCCATCTGAATGGTGATGGTCCCCCATCCCACACAGGGACGTGTCTGTGGCCAGGACCACATGCTTCTGGGTTGAAATGTTGGAAGAAACAACACAGAGGGGAGACAATCCTTATGTCACAAAGCATGCTCATAGTCTGCAGACAAAAAAAGTATTTTTCCAAAGCAACAGAATCAAGGGATGGGCAACAATAGCCACTCTGGAAATGCACATGTGATATCACACCACATTGCTGAGGAATGCCTGAAGTTCTCATAGATTAGATGAACAAGGCAAAGCGGTAATGGTGGCAACATGTTTTTCCATGGGACATAAACCCTGCCAGGAAATTTCATGAGCCAAATAAACAAAGGAAGGCTGGAGAAAGTGGGACTTAGCAAAATTAAATTTGGGGGTCACGGCCTGTTAATCAGTCAACAAAGAATGAAGGTTACGTAGGTGATCCTCCGAGGTATCACCAGTCACAGTGATGTTATCAAGATAGTTAATACAATAAGGGACAACTGTCATAACCTGTTCTATGGAACACTGAAACATGTCAGGCTCATTAGCAACCCCAAACATTAGCCGCTGATACTGAGAATGGGCGAAAAACATTAACTGCAAGAACTTTTTTCATGCCTCATCCAGCAAAATATGAATGTAGGCTTCAGCAAAGTCGATTTTTGAAAAGAATTAACCCCCAGCCAACTTTGTGAGCAATTTCCTCTGGGCAGGGGTAAATGCCTAAGACTGCCAGTACATTAATAGTGACCTCGAAGTCACCACAAAGCCAAAGCTGACAGGACAGATTCTTTACGATCACTAAGCGCGTACTCCAATCACTTGAGGATAATGGTCTAATCACTACCAATAGTATTGAGCGATCCAGCTCTGTCTTAACCTGCTCATGTAAAACTACTGGCACCGGCAGACCGAACAAAGCGAGGGCATGTGGAGAGTTTGAAGATGATGTGTGCCATGAAGTTGTTTGTGCAACCTAACCCTGCTCTGAACACTTCAACTCTTGCTGTCGCTAGTTTGTGTGATTACAGTGTTAGTGAAGGTTATAGTTATCCATAACTTGACTAAAGTGACTGTTTGTTTCACTTCATTATTAGTTCTTGTTTTTTATTGCTTCTTATTTACTTTGTCAATTACCGTACCAACATTGTCTTACTCCCATTTTTATTTAGCGGTTTATTATCACATCCCTGTTCTTGTTAATCATTGGCATCATTGATAGTACACTTTTTGTGTTCAGATTATTATAGTTCTATTCACCTAGTTTCTTTTCTCGTCACCACTCAACTGTTTAACAACTTTTGCAAATCCTGCTAACCTTGGCCACAAGACCTCCTTTCTGAAGATATCACTGCTTCCTCTTCCGGAAACCTGTCTCTGCTTCCCCCCCCCCCCCCCCAACTTAGCATGTTTCATTATGCTTTGTTCCCTTGGTAGTGCTGACCCATCACGTGCCCATAAGCCACATCATAACATTCTTCACCTGAAGGCACTAAGCTCCATGTTGCAAACGCATATGTCCAAATTTTCACGAACAGACAGACATCCATGTAATACTTCTGCCGGAGACCTGGATCAAACCAAGTATTCCCACAAGTTCGGCAAATCTAGACCGCCACATCTTTCTAAGATTCAACAGACATAAATAGATGAGGGGAAGGAGTAGGGGTGTACAAATGCTCAGATTTATCACAAACAAGTCGAATATATGTTCACAGAAATCAAATCCCTTAACAGAAAGTGCCTGATATGCGTCCTCTACAAACCTCTGTTAAGTGGCTGTGTTTGCCTTTGAATGTGCTCTTTCAAATATTGAATCGACTTATGAGCATATAATTATAGCTATTGACACCAACATCAATTTTCTACACAGTAGTTCTCCCAGTCTGAAGTTTACGCGAATGCTTTCTGCTCCAAAGTGTTGCTATACAGCAATTTGTACTTCTCAAACACTTGCATCTAGCATGTCTACCAATGACATAATTTTTGTGACAACCTCACTAGAATGACCCAGAAAGAAACATCAACTGATTACATACCAAAGCCTCATACCAATGCCTCAATATATAGTCCACAATCAGACAATTTAAAAAAATCTATTAGACAAATACCAACCAGGTTTCCATAACATCGCAACACAACATCCATCTGCCTTCGAAAAGGTAACAGATGTCCTGAAGTTCGCCACTGATGCAAAAGAGGTGACTTCTTAGCAGCCTAAATTTCTTGTTAAGTGCATTGAAATAGTTTCGTTCCCACCTGACGTCTCGCCAGGAATGTGTCATGTCCATCACCACAAAGTCACAATGGAGGCAGGTAGTATCAGGCATCCCAGGATTGGGTTGCTGATTCTGAGTGGGTTAGCAAAGAGTGAAGTCATCAGTTCCATCAGATTAGGGAAGGAAATTGATCATGCCCTTTCAAAAGAACCATCCCGGCATTTGCATGAAGTGATTTTGGCAAATCACAGAAAACCTAAATCAGGATGCCTGGATGCAGTTTGAACCGTTGTCCTCCCGAATGCGAGTCCAGTGTGCTAACCACTTCATCACCTCACTCAGTTGTATCCCCAGAGTGCAGTATCAGGTCCTATACTCTTTTCATTGTATGTAAATGATGTCCCATTGCAAATGCCACATGTACGCAAAATGACTTCCAATTGTATCTAGAAGCAATACCAATAAACCTGAAAACAGCTATCGAGAATCTCCATACCGACCTGCAAGTGCTTTCAAAGTGGGCAAAGAACATAGTGTTAAAGCTCAAGCAATTTAAAACTGAAGCAGTACTGGTTGGTCATTCAAGGCTGATTAGCCTGTGTTCCCCTCAATGTGTCATCTTTATGATGAGTATCAATCTGTCCTTTTCACAACTGTCGATATTCCAACCTGAACTATATCAGAAAACATCTATTTTGTACACCTGTAAATTCTTTTATGCCTGCCTCTTATTTTGTACACCTGTAGATTCTTTTATACCTGCCTCTATCATTATTGTTATTATTGACATCACTACTACTACTATCATTATTAGTGGCAGCAGGAGCAGCAGCAGTAGTAGAAATACTGACAGTATTTACTTTATTAGTTCATAGTCGGTATCACCTACACACACCGTCTTTATACGCAAAGAAATCATTTTGATACTATTTGTCATACTAAAGTTATTATTTCTTAGGTAACTATGATGTACATAACATATGGCATGTGTGAAACACTGATCCAATCTAAGAGGCGGCCTGATGGCCTTAATATCAGATTGAAAACTCAGAAGGCAAGGAAGCCAATTTGTGATAAGGCACTTGGTCTCACAACAGATGCAAAGCATCTGCAACAGAAAAACCACAAGTAGCAAAGGCAACTAACCCAAACAAATTTTAGGTACTCGCATTGTTAACCATCAAGTATGTAATGGAACAGGCAACTGACTTGTAAACTGTGTCAGCTGGGAATTGGCCGAGAATAAGAATCTGTTACCAAAGCTCGACACATGCCTGAAGTGGGGACTCTAACCTGGCATATGTTTCCACGTTGAATAGGGATGCAGTTTCCCCATTCTGCTTTGCAGAATTAATGGCATATCCATCGCCTGAAATTCAGTGAAAAGTTTGCTGTGGCCTGCAGGCAATGGCAAAACAATTTGAATACTGCCGTCCAATGATTTCTACAATGATTCCTGAAGGGGTAGAGATCAGCATACCACTGCTTAAAGCTCTATATAGAGAAAGTATGGCGAACTTGCCGGTGGCCGCTATTTTGGACCCACTGCACTGCTAGTGATACATTGACTTCTGCAGTATATTTAGTTGAGTATATTAAAGAAGTCAACTCAACTGTCTAATGCACTGCTAAAACAGATCAGTGGCTTCCAACAGAACACATCAAATATTTAGCAACAAAAATCTCAAAAAATATAAGCTAAATGAGTCGAAAAGCGTTTGTTGTGGCAAGCACGAAACAGTTTTTTCCCTGCTAGCCTTTAGTAATAGGAAAAGCAGATTTCACACATTTTGTTGTGGTATCGAGTTTGAACACCTGTTTTCGTAATTAGCGTTAAATTGGTCCTATCCAATAGTCAGCAGGACAGAAGGGAACCAATATTAGTTTGCAAAAGCAAGGAAAAATCTATCACTAATTTAAAGCGCTATATCGACTTTCTTCTTGTTCATGCTACACGGTACCATGAAAATTAGCCCAATGTCTCTTGTTGTATGAGAAAGCATTGTATTCAAATATATATGAGCAGTACCTTAGTAAACAGAATTGATAAACGCGCCTATACGATTATGCATGCTTCATATTTTTGTTAAATCTATTTCATAAAATTTTGTCTGGAAGTTGTTATATGATATTAGGAGAATGATAACAAAAGTGCCAAGAGAATGCAATATTTGTAAAATGTGCTTGAATAAAAACTAGGCCTATGATCAAAAATAGGCTGTAGGAAACAGTAACAACTGTATTCATATTAATACAATGTAGATTAGCAGCCAGGT
Source organism: Schistocerca serialis cubense (assembly GCF_023864345.2). NCBI lineage: Eukaryota > Metazoa > Arthropoda > Insecta > Orthoptera > Acrididae > Schistocerca > Schistocerca serialis. Next base: position 244,311,422 of record NC_064646.1, read on the forward strand.
TGCAACAGTAACTGTAGTCTCCCGGTAACATTAACCTCCCCCCATGAACCATGGACCTTGCCGTTGGTGGGGAGGTTTGTGTGCCTCAACGATACAGATAGCCATACCGTAGGTGCAACCACAACGGAGGGGTATCTGTAGAGAGGCCAGACAAACGTGTGGTTCCTGAAGAGGGGCAGCAGCCTTTTCAGTAGTTGCAGGGGCAACAGTCTGGATGATTGACTGATCTGGCCTTGTAACATTAACCAAAACGACCTTGCTGTTGTGGTACTGCGAACGGCTGAAAGCAAAGGGAAACTACAGCCGTAATTTTTCCCGAGGGCATGCAGCTTTACTGTATAGTTAAATGATGATGGCGTCCTCTTGGGTAAAATATTCCAGAGATAAAATAGTCCCCCATTCGGATCTCCGGGCGGGGACTACACAAGAGGACGTCGTTATCAGGAGAAAGAAAACTGGCATTCTACGGATCAGAGCGTGGAATGTCAGATCCCTTAATCGGGCAGGTAGGTTAGAAAATTTAAAAAGGGAAATGGATAAAGTTAGATATAGTGGGAATTAGTGAAGTTCGGTGGCAGGAGGAACAAGACTTCTGGTCAGGTGAATACAGGGTTATAAATACAAAATCAAATCCCAAGCTACTACAAACAGCATAGTGAACGTATTATAGTGGCCAAGATCCACACAAAGCCCATGCCTACTACAGTAGTACAAGTTTATATGCCAACTAGCTCTGCAGATGACGAAGAAATTGAAGAAATGTATGATGAGATAAAAGAAATTATTCAGGTAGTGAAGGGAGACGAAAATTTAATAGTCATGGGTGACTGGAATTCGACAGTAGGAAAAGGGAGAGAAGGAATCATAGTGGGTGAATATGGACTGGAGCTAAGAAATGAAAGAGGAAACCGTCTGATAGAATTTTGCACAGAGCATAACTTAATCATAGCTAACACTTGGTTTCAGAATCATAAAAGAAGGTTGTATACATGTAAGAATCCTGAAGATACTAAAAGGTATCAGATAGATTATATAATGGTAAGACAGAGATTTAGGAACCAGGTTTTAAATTGTAAGACATTTCCAGGGGCAGATGTTGACTCTGGCCACAATCTATTGGTTATGAACTGTAGATTAAAACTGAAGACACTGCAAAAAGGTGGGAATTTAAGGAGATGGGACCTGGATAAACTGACTAAACCAGAGGTTGTACAGAGTTTCAGGGAGAGCACAAGGGAACAATTGACAGGAATGGGGGAAAGAAATACAGTAGAAGATGAATGGGTAGCTCTGAAGGATGAAGTAGTGAAGGCAGCAGAGGATCAAGTAGGTAAAAAGACGAGGGCTAGTAGAAATCCTTGGGTAACAGAAGAAATATTGAATTTAATTGATGAAATAGTCTGGATTTCTGGAAAGCATTTGACACACTGCCCTACCGCAGGCAGTTAATGAAGGTCCAGTCATACAAGATGGGCTCACAGATATGAGTGGCTCAAAGATCTGTTAAGTAACAGAATGCAGTATGTCATCCTGAAGAGTAAGTGCTCTCAGAGACAAGGGTATCATCATAAGTGCCAATGTAAAGTACAATGAGACCACCCTTGTTCTCTATATATGCAAACTATCTGACAGATAGGGTGAGCAGCAATTTGCAACTGTCTGCTGATGACGCTGCTGTCTATGGGAAAGTATCATCACTGGGTGGCTGTTCAGATGATTCAGGATGACTCGGACAGAATTTCCCTTTGGTGTGATGAATGGCACCCTTTGTAAACGTACAAAAATGTAATCTAATGGAGAAGAGAAGGAAAAACAACCCTGCGATGTTTGAATACAGTATTAGTGATGTGCTGTTTGACATGGTCATGTTGATTAAATAGCTAGGCATAATGGTACAAAGCAACATTAAATTAAGTAAGAACACAAGGCTGGTTGCAAAGAACATGAATGGTCAATTTTGGTTTATTGAGAGAATTTTAGGAGACTAGCTGATCTACAAAGGAGGCCACATACAGAACACCTGTTGAGTACTGCTTGAGTGTTTGAGATTCCCAGTAGCTCGGATTACAGGAAGAGATTGAAGAAATTCAAGGGTGTGCTGCTAGATTTGTTACTGGTAGGTTTTATCGACATGCGAGTAATATGGAAATTCCCTGTGAACTCAAATAAGAATCTGTGGTGGAAAGGCAACATTATTTTTGTTAAATATTATCAGGAAAATTTGATACTGTCAAAAATAAGCTCATTATATTGAGTGTTGTAATGTGAGCATGTCAGAGAACACTTATGTATGTTTATCCCACAACATTATTAAACACATGTTTGGTTTCTTTGCCTTCATCATTACTATGGTTACTATGTCCTATTTGGTTTACAATAAAGAGCAACTGTGTTTAATTAATCCCAAGCTTATTTACTCTGTTATTTTCTGCTTAAAAAAAAAAGTCACAGACATCAGATAATGGAACCACACCATTGTGTACTTATAGCCTATACTTTTCTATTGCTGGTAACTGTTTGATGCACAGAAACACACAACAGAAAACTATATATACCACCTTTCAAACTTTTGCTCTTTCTTTAGTGAAAGTATACATATTCACACAAACAACCATGCCCACAAATCCCACAGAAGTGGGTGCTGTTGCTGACCCTATTCCCCCCCCCAGTTACCTTTGATATTATACTATTATACTTTGAGGAGCTAATTAGGATATTTCTTGCTCCTACAATAAGCACCTGGCCCTCTCCATTAAAATCTCTGCACAAGGCCCCTATGTTCTCCAGGACCTGCAAAGCACGCCACTAGGTTTCACAATGCTTGTGACCTGGTACTCTGCACCAGGTTTTCCTGTAGCATTTGACCTATGCCTCACCCATAACTAACACCAAACAGCACAACCCTTTTTTTTCTATCTTACTTTTCTACTGACATAGCTTTAAAGTTGTCCCTACACATCCGTTAGACTATATGTTGTTCAAAAATTTATTGAGGCTCTTCTATTTCAAATAATAGGTTAAAGTGATTGCTAACTGCAATTTGAAATGTGATATCTGAGGTTTTCTCCTTTTGCCTATTTCTTGTCACCTTTTCCCAGCTCCCACTGTCTCTTTCCTCCTTCAAACTATCAAATTCAAAATACACCATTTGAAATTCTTCCCTATTCAAGGATTTTCCTTTCTTGACTACATAATATGTTGTCATTATGTCACCATTATGGCAAAACTACTGCTCTCTTGAGGGTCAAGCTAAAACATCAACAGTGTGTTCTCATGAGCACTTTTGAGTACAGAAACCTGCACTGTGAAAGATCTGTCATCTACACCTCCAAGACGGTGTAATTCCCTGGGCACATGTGTATCCACTACCCTCTTGGCAATCATTTCCTGCAGTTTATATCCATTCAGAAAAATCATACTGTATACATGAAATTGTTAGAAACAACAACACTGACATTTGATCTGATAGAAACAGCTGGCAGATCTGTTTCCAAAACCTTTAACAAGAAACAAATTCACATCAAATAGAAAAGCTGTGTGAATTTCCTCAAAAACAATATCAATGAAACAAGAGTGGGAGTACTGTCAACAATGAGCTTGTTATGTTGACTTTTGATATAGTTCAAAGCTTTGTTTCTAATGGTCGTTAATGTGAGCAGCTCACGTAGGTTTCCACATGTAGGTCTGCAGCTATTGGAACTTTACAACATACAAGGATTTTGCTTCTCTTCTTATTAATTTTCATATTATACCTTTCTGAGAATACTTTGTTCATGCCTTTACAGCCTTCTGGAGACTCTTTTAGATTCAGCTACCAGTGCTATTATCATATGCAAATCTATGCAAAGTTATGTCCATGTATTGTTATTCACTCAACATATGTATATTGACATTTGTTTACTGCATTTTCGATGTAAGTGTAATTTCATTGTTATGAGAGAAATTTCCTGTAAATACCAAACGTTTATCTCAACCGCTGGCACGATTAGAACTTGGATTTTTCTTTTTTGTCCTCAAAATAAGCTTAAAAGTGTGAGAACTGCAGATTCTACACTAACACCATGGGGCAGAAAATGATTGTGAGACTTAGAAAACATTAGGCCTATATAACTTTTTGTTCTTCCCAATGAATCAGAGAAGGAAACCAAACACTGCCCAATACACCTGCAACAATTCAATTATACTGATGTGCATGTCCTTACAGACATACATACCTTCAGTTCCAAGCAATAACATGATATCTCTCCAATGCAATAAACTCACATGTATCTACATTTGGCACCATAAATTATACCAGACTTCATTCAGCAACTCTCACGTCCCCGCACACTCACATCTACCTAGTCTTCGTCTATCCCATCACACTTTTAGCCTGGAAATGGTTTCTCCTCAGGACTTATGAAATGAATGGTTATACCGTCTACATTCATTAGCAAAATGTTTCTAAAAAAGCGGCAACAAACTAACGTAACAGTTGCTACTATTAAAAATTACAGACATTGCGTTCTCTAGCACTTAACAGCAAATTTACAGCTTGACTTCATTACCATCGCCCAGTGCAACAATCGCGAAATAGTTGTGAACATGCGATCGATTACGCCGAGTACGGGAACGTTTAACATGTTGCGTCATTTATTTTCTGAAAACATGGTAAAGAAATACGGAACACTGGCGAAAATTTTGCAATTTCATACTTACCGATTTCAACCAATTTCTTCCTTTCATCGTTTGTTATACTTCTCCTGTACATTCCAGGATACTTCTTGTAAAGCGACCCACGGAACAGCCGCAAGTAATTGCCGACCTACACAACAATTGCATTCGCTCAGTAGTAAATCATTGTTAACTAAATATGACTGCATCATTGTAGCAGGATTTACAAGCGGTTATTACAGAGAATTTTGAAAGGCTATGATTAGAAAATTAAAGGTGTACCTCCGATCCAATGCAGTAATATTCCCCATTTTCTTCAACTTGAAAACTAATAGGTTTGTCACCATAAGTTCTAATAGCCATTCTTGCCTACACACAACAGGCGACAACCAAAACAAATCACCGATAATACCGCCACCAGATTTCACTTCGGACGGATCACAAAGCACTCTCTTCACAGAAAGTACAGACTAGAGGGACGCTCCAACGGAAGTGAAGCAATATCTGCCTTCTATAGTGTGTTTGGCACAGTCTAACAAAGCCTTTGGCGTAGTCATTTAACCAGTGATCTCTAGATAGTATTAAAATCTTTGGATACAGCTGTCAAGTGGCGAGACAGTTTAGTTTACAGGAATCGATATAGAAGTGTATCGGTTACTGTTGCCGGTAGGATGACATTATTTAAAGAGTAGTATGCATCAGGCGTTCTGTTAAAGGATACACATCTTAATTCAAAACAGTATCGTCGGCTTTTTGTGTATGTTGATTGCTATTAAGAAGTAAAGTAAACAGAATTCGACATACTGTGTGCTACAGTATCTGTGGGCAATTGATAACTAGGACTGGAGTCCTTGTGGGCGTCAATTTAGGGGAAGCGGTACTGTGGGTTGTCGAAGTGTAGAGTTGGAATGTTTGGTGTTCTTACGGGTGCCTTAGTAGTGGAGTTTTAGGTTGTTTACGTACATCAGCCTTCACCGAAGCGATGACAACCTCGGAAAAGGGTAATCAAGATATTCAGATTTACATTGGAAGTAGTCCTATAGGTTTTTATACTAATGCCGAAAAACTATTGTAGGTGAAATCGCAAAGCTTCAGCAGCACCTAGCTTTACTGAAAGAAGAATATGTCAAACTCCAGGCACATGGAAACGAATTAGAGAGGAAATACGCTCTAGCCGCAGCTGCTGCGGGAGAATTGAACGAAAATAGTTTCGTTTCCAGACTGTTGAGGACAGTGGCAAGTCTCTTCAATCAACAGCTATACAGGTAATGAACAAAATGATTAGCCTTTAACGTGTGATTTTCTCCCACAATAAAGATTCTTCTTCTTCTTCCTGCTTTGGATTTCACTGTCATATTTTATATGTAAAAAAACTATCCTATGTGCATTAAAGAAAACTACCAAACTAACTGATAGTTTACTCGTTGATTCACTTGCTCTAATCTGTTATTACAAACATACTTGCTTTCAGCACCTAATTTCAAACAGTTCTTCCCACAAAACAGACCCATTTCTGATCACAGTGGGCTGTAATGCCTTCACATTGATCTAGTAAAACCCTTATTTTTCTCCTCTTGTTCCGTCTAAAATTTTTGTCAACATTAAATTCACATCCGAATGCCGTATCAGGGCTTAAAGAGGGCCAATAATCCATAAATTTGATTTGAACGTAATAGTCAGTTATCTTACACAAGAGGTGTGCATTGACTTTTCTCGAAGCAGTCCATGGAATCTCTCATTCTGTGCAACTTAGTGTTTTGCATACACTCTTTTTAATACAGGGCTTGAGAGTAATATTAAGCGCTGTGCAAACCTCCTTTCTTCTATGCAAAACTTGACATTTTGGAATGTTTCTAGGACACTTAACAAAGCTGGTACATCGACTTGGTGTAAAAAGGATTTATTGAAGTGTAGAATGGGTATCTTGAATTAAGAGTCATCTGTCTTAATATCATAAGCCATTAAAACTCACTGTACAGTTTTTCCATTGGAATTAGTAGGATAATAGCTAGTGTTGTGTTAAACATAACATAGTAAACAAAAGTTTGTTGCTCAACACAGCTTCAGCAATATAAATTCACATTTGGTCAGTGAGTTGAAGGGGCTTGGGTGGGAGGTAAAGCAGTGTTGTCAACTAGAAGGGGCAAGCTACAGGGTCATGCAATTGTTATAAATCATTCTGTGTTCGGTTCTCCTTCTGCTATCTCATTATGTAACTTACTTTGCCTGTATGTACCTATAAAATGGAAAACACTGGAAGCACATGGAACCCAAGGAATGAGGAGTTAGCTGGCTCCTACCACTCAACTCACTGAAATGCCAGTCTCTAGCTTATACTTCCATTAAAATAACATTGCTCTGTGTTGCTATAATGAGAGTGTTTATGTGTGCATTTTCATGATGTGCACCTGTTTATTTTTCTGTGCTTGAATTACACCAAGTCCATTCAGTGTTTGATGGCCTTAAAAGCTTTATTGTTTGCTGTTAGTAAGTATTCTGTTGTGCATTATTGTCCCACAATTTTACACATCAGTCACATTGAGGTTTTTGTTGTTCTGCACAGAAACACACATTATCTATTATGATTCAAATTGCAGTTGCTGGCATTCTTGATTCATTTTGGTATTCAAAATTCTGGCATAAAGCCTGTTACTAAATTTTCGGGTCGACAGAAGTGTCCGATCCAACGCGTCGGCTTTGACCCGTGACGGAAGGGTGTTGTCGTGTGTGACGTCATGACGGCGCGGAGTTTGGTTTGAGTGTGGCTGTCTCCAGTTCTGTTTTATCTTATTTTATTTACTTTTCTGATCTGTTCGTTCTATCTCGTGAGATTTTTTTTTTTTTTATTTATTTAAAAACACTTATTACTTATTTTAATTATCTGTTTCCTCGAATTTCTGTTTTAGTTTATTATATTTATCTTTCTGATCTGTTCGTTCTATCCCGTGAGATTTTTTTTTTAAAAAAGACAAAAAACACTAATCAGCTACTGAAGCATCTTTATCTTCTATGGGTTGCAGGGGTTACGACCCCTGGGGAGGTGGGTGGGTATTCATGCATGGCTGTCTTCACTTACACGTTGTAGCTACGCAAGGCGTCTAAATTTGTTTATATTTAGTTTGCCCCCCCACCCAAAACACCCCATTTCCCGTGCTCGTCCCGTTAGTGTCATTAGGCTTCTTGTGGAAAGTGTGTGTGTTTGTTTTCGTTTCCGCCATATTTGTGACGTCATGGGTCAAAGCAGACTGGTGGGATCGGACGCTTCCGTATTTCCAGATTTTCATATAAATATAAGTAGGTAGTAATCAGGTGTGTGTTGTTTCCTTACATGAACTGAGAGGTTGAAAATCTCTCGTTTCCCATTTTTAAGGTCTGTTAACATCTTGGTTTCCTTGCCAGGGTGTTGGCCATATCATACAGGGCTACTATAAACGATTCATTTGTTTTCAGAGCTCTGTGTTTAACAAAGTATTGCATATGTAAATATGATTGATGCATTAATAAAACCATAAATTCTCCAGGTTTGCATTTTGCACTGTACAACAAAGGTTGTACGAGTGCCCCTCTGGTCACACAATACACATCCAAGTGGTGATAAAGTTCGTTCCACTCCACATGTAGCAACACCCTGTCAATGGCCAGCACAGCAGCATTGATTTGATCTCTGAGCTATTCCCATTTTCTTGGCAGAGGGGGTACATAAACACAGTCCATGATGTATCCCAAAGGAAAAAAATCACAAGGCATTAGAACAGATGACCAGGCGGGACAAAGAAATGAAACCACTTCACCTTCACCACTACACCCAATCCAATGATGGGGAAGTTCATCATTGAGGTAGTGACAAACATCATTGCCCCAATGGTGGGTACCCCATATTGTTGGAGGATGAAATTCTCGAAATCAGCAACCAGTTGTGGAAATAAGCATATCTGGAACATATCTGGGTAAGAGATACCAGTCAGTCTCCTTGCAGAAGGATAAATGGTTCCTACAGCTTCGTTTGCAACTTTGCATAGAAAACATTGATTTACAGAGCCCCACATTTTCACATTGTGATACTTAACAGTTCCAGATAAATGGAAGAGTGCTTCATGGGCAATTATCAGCTTGGTGAAACCTCAAGTGCTTCCCACATTGTGACACTTGGTTGATCGATACTTTCTGTTTACAGAGACAACCAGCGTCCCTAAATTGACAACACTAATGCACAATGTTCTGTTTGTGTGGCAGTTCTTTTCTGTAATTCCTTCTGAATGCGAGCTTCTCTATTGTAACAGATGTACATCCTGCATATTCGAGCACACGGAAACTCGTTTCTTGCTCATTGACCATCGTGTCAAGGCACTGCATTTGTAATGCCAACAGGTGGCCACACCACAAACTCAGTGAGTTTAAGATTCTATTCAAATGTCAGTCATATTTGTACACACCTGAAAAATATAGAACTTTGAACCTGAATGAATCATTTATAGGTAGACCTGTTTATTTTTAAAAAATTAATGGAGTTTGGGTCTAGCCGGATGATGCTAATATGGAAGATTTTGTGGATATATCAGTTTTTCCCCCTCTTCGTGTGGCAACTACTCTCATTATGTTGGGTGTACTAGGGTTGGCCAAGAAGTCCAGTACTGAGACTAACCATAAGGTTTAAGTCGGCATGCTTTGTGTGGGATGGTGTATCCAACAAGGGAACAGGATGAAACTTCCTGGCAGATTAAAACTGTGTGCCGGACCGAGACTCGAACTCGGGACCTTTGCCTTTCGCGGGGCAAGCGCTCTACCATCTGAGCTACCCAAGCATGACTCACGGCCCGTCCTCACAGGCTGTGGCTAACCCATGTCTCTGCAATATCCTTTCTTTCAGGAGTGCTAGTTCTGCAAGGTTTGCAAGACAGCTTCTGTAAAGTTTGGAAGGTATGAACGAGATACTGGCAGAGCTAAAGCTGTGAAGATGGGGCGTGAGCTGTGCTTAGGTAGCTCAGATGGTATAGCACTTGCCCACGAAAGGCAAAGGTCCTGAGTTCGAGTTTCAGTCTGGCACACAGTTTTAATCTGCCAGGAAGTTTCATATCAGTGCACACTCTGCTGCAGAGTGAAAATCTCATTAAGGGGACAGGATACATCACCATATAGAAGTGTATCAAGACTAACAAATTTTCTAAACTTTGAGGCTGACATCCCCTATTATCAGCTTCGGATACCACCTCCACCACGTATTTAATCAGTTAACTCTTGGAGAAGGTCACATCTGGTATGCATTTTGCTTCTCATTGTGAGACAGTGATGTTTGAATACCAGAGTCATGGTGGTGGTTATGTTACAGGTTCTGCTAATGCTAACACATATTCAGCGTCTTAAGTGCTTCACAGTATTTTAGTCAGTATGTGCCCTTTAGAGCGATTGATTCCCCCTGCGGGTCTAGGGGTTAGAATAGGCCCGCGGCATTCCTGCCTGTCATAAAAAGCCACTAGTGGCCAGCCACCAGCAGCCACTAGGTGTTCCAGGGCTCAATTTAATGCAAGCACTTGTGACCCCAAATTGTTTTCCTCTCTGGCCACACCATGGGAGGAACAAAAGGCTAAGAATGGCAGTGAAGCTTATTCACCCCGCTACCTAGTATGTACAAGAGCTGAAGGGGAATACTTTGTGTCCATTAAGCCTCAGTTCTATGAAGAGCATTTAGAGGACAAGTTTGGGGAGGTGTAGGGCTTGTCTAAAATGCGCTCTGGGTCAGTTTTGATAAAAACAGCATCCTCTGCCCTGTCGCGGGCATTACTCGCTTGTGAAAAGTTAGGGGATGTTTCAGTTACTATCACGTCCCATAAGAGTTTAAATATGGTTCAGGGTGTTATATTCCACAGGGACCTTCTGTTGCAGTCTGATGACGAGCTGCGCGCCAATTTAGAGCGGCGAGGTGTTCATTTCGTCTGGCACGTTCATCGGGGTCTGAGGGATAATCAGGTTGCCACCAGTGCCTTCATCTTGGCCTTCGAGGGTGATACATTGCCTGAGAAGGTCAAGGTGATGATCTACCACTGTGACGTCAAGCCCTATACCCCTCCCCCGATGCGGTGCTGGAAGTTCAGCCAAATGTCTTCCCGCTGTACTTGGAGCCTCACATGTCGAGATTGTGGATGCCCATCACATCCATATACTCCATGTGCCCTGCCTCCCATCTGTGTCAACTGCGGAGAGCACCATTCACCTTCTCGCCAGACTGCAGGATTTTACAGAAAGAGCGGAAAATCATGGAATATAAGACCCTGGACCGACTGACCTACACTGAGGCTAAGAGGAAATATGAACACCTCCATCCTGTGTGAATGACTTCCTCTTATGTCGCCGCTACGACAACAGTGACAGCCCCATCAGTCAACTACCTGAGTCATAAAACTACAGCTGCCCCTTGACTGTGGGAGGGCACTGCCTTCCCTGTTGCTCCTGCACCACCTACTTTGGGAGCAGCACCCCCCACCCATCGGGGACGTCCATCCCCACTTCTGAGCCGGAGAAGCATCCAACTTCTTCAGCTCCTCGTGCTCGGAAGGGGTCCGTTGGGTCCCTCCCTGCCCAGATTTCCACCAGTGGGAAGGATGACGCCTGCCAGTGGTGTAAGTGCCCACAAGGAGCTGGTTGTAGGGCTTCACAATCCTCCTCAGTCCCAGAGACTAAATCAGTGAAGCCCTCTCAGTCAGTGAAACCCAAGGAGCAGCGAGAAAAGTCCAAGAAGAAGAGCTCTAAGACCAAGGAACTTGCGTTGGCACCCACACCATTGCAAACTACCAGCTCTGCAACTGAGGATGGTGTGGAGGTTCTGGTGTCTGCTGAGGATCTAGATCTCACTGGACCCTCAGACACCATGGAAGTTGATCGTGCGGGTACTCAGTTGGTGGCAGCAGGTGATCCAGTGGCGTAATCTGCCTCCTTGTTCCCTTCATGCCTTTTTCGGTTGCTGACAATGTCATCCTCCATTGGAATTGCAGCAGATTTTTCCACCACCTTGCTGAGCTCCGACAACTTCTCAGCCTTCCTCCTTTCTTCTGCATTGCTCTCCATGAAATTTGGTTTCCAGTGATGCGAACCCCTGCCCTCTGTGGCTATCGGGGTTATTAAAAGAATCTGGCAACTTATGAGAGGGTATCTGGTGGAATCTGTGTCTACGTTCTTAACTCTCTTTACAGTGAGTGTGTCCCTCTTCAAACACCTTTAGAGGCTGTCGCTGTTCAGGTGTGGAAGCCTCAGGCTGTTACTGCAGTCTCTATCTTCCTCCGGATGGTGATGACCCGCAGCATGTATTGGCTGTGCTGATAGCCCAACTGCCGCCACCTTTTCTGTTATTGGGCGACTTTAACGCCCATTACCCTTTGTGGGGTGGATTGGTGGCAACAGGACAAGGCACAGTCATTGAGCAAGAGTTGGCACAGCTCGACCTTTCTCTTTTAAATAATGGTGCCTCCACACATTTCAGTGTGGCCCATGACACATACTCAGCCATCGACCTTTCGGTCTGCAACCCTGGCCTTCTACTGTTTGTCCAGTGGAGTGAGAATGACGACTTGTGTGGTAGTGACCACTTTCCGATCTGTCACTGCCCCAGCATCACTCACCTGGCTGCCTCCTCAGATGGGCTTTGAATAAGGCTGACTGGGACTTGTTCGCCTCCATTGCCATTCTTGAGCCACTTTCTCATGGCGCCATTGATGTGGTGGTTCACACGATCACCATTGGCATCATTTCTGCCACAGAATGTGCAGTTCCCTGTTCTTCTGGGTCCCCTTGGCAGAGGACTGTGACTTGGTGAACACCGGAGATCGCTGAAGCGATTAGAGATCGCAGGCAGGCCCTCCAGGGGCATAAGCAGCACCTATCATTGGAACACCTCATTACCTTTAAAAGGCTCTGTGCCAGAGCCTGATACCTTATTCGCCGACTGAAGCAGGAGCGCTGGGAATGGTATGTCTCCACCATTGACACCCGTACCTCTCCATTGAAGGTTTAGTGCAAGATTAGGCTACTCTATAGGTATCAGACACCCGTCAGTGTACCTGGGCTTTACCTGAATAGAGCAGTCTGTACTGAATCAGACATGATTGCAGAAATCTCAGCAGAACATTATGCTCAGAGTTCCGCTTCTACGAGTTACCCACAGGCCTTCTCCTCCCTGAAAGAGCAGTTCGAAAGTCGGAGCCTTTCATTCTATATGCGCCACCCCGAATTGTACAACATTCCATTCAGTGAGTGAGTGCCCTAGCCGCTTGCCCTGATACGACTCCTCGGCCGGATCGCATCCACTATCAGATGCTCAAACACCTCTCAGTGGACTGCCAGTGACACCTCCTCGACCTTTTCAACCGTATCTGGGTTGAGGGTGAGTTCCTCTCAGCATTATCATCCCATGTTGAAGCCTGGCAAACGCCCTGGAGGTGGACAGCTACTGTCCCATTAGTCTCACCAATGTTATGTGCAAGTTGCTCAGATGCATGGTAAGCCGGAGGTTCAGTTGGCCACTTGAGTCTCAGGGCCTTCTTGCTCCGTCCCAGAGTGGATTCCGAAAGGGCCGCTCTGCCGCTGATCGTCTGGTCTGCCTGGAGTCTGCCATCCGCAAGGCATTTGCCCACCGTCAGCATCTGGTTGCCATCTTTTTGACATGCGGAAGGCATACGATGCGACGTGGCAACATCACATCCGCGCCACGCTTCATGGGTGGGGTCTTAGGGGCCCACTCCCACATTTAATTCAAAATTTTCTGTCGCTTTGTTCCTTCCCCGAGCAAGTTGGTTTCTCCCATAGTTCCGCCCGAGTCCAGGAGAATGGGGTCCCGCAAGGCTCTGTCTTGAGTGCCCACTTCTTTTTAGTTACTATCAATGGGCTAGCTGCAGCTGTGGGAACATCCGTATCAGCTTCTTTGTATACTGATGACTTTTGCCTGTAATATAGCTCCACTGGCATTGTGGTAGCTGAACGGTGGCTAAAGGGCGCTATCCGCAGGGCACAGTCTTGGACCGTCACGCACGGCTTCCAGTTCTCGGCTGCCAAGACCTGCATCATGCGTGTCTGCGGGCATCGCACTGTTCACCCTGAGCCATGGCTTTACCTTGACAGCAAGCCTCTTGCTGTGGTGGAGATGCATCTGTTTTGGGCTTGCTTTTTGATGCCTGGTTGACTTGGCTCTCTCAAATTCGACAGCTTAAACAAACATTGTGGCACCATCTTAAAGCTCTTCGTTGTTTGAGTCACACCAGCTGGGGTGCCGATCAGTCTACCCTTCTACTACTGTATCAGGCGTTGATTCAGTCCTGTCTCGATTATGGGAGCCTGGTTTACAGTTCGGCATCACCTTCCGCGTTGGGGTTGCTTGACCCCATACTTCACTGTGGGTTCCAACTCGCAACTGGAGCTTCCCACACGAGGCCTGTAAACAGCCTACTTGTGGAGGCTGGTTTCCCTCCATTGTGGACCTGCCGCCAACGACTACTGGTCACTTATGCTGCATATGTGTGTAGCTTACCCGGGCATCCAAATTATCGTCTCCTGTTCCCCAACTCGGTCGTCCGTGTTGCAGAATGGCAGCTCTGGTCAGGGTGCACGATCGCAGTTTGCGTCTGGGCTCTTCTCTCTGGGCTTGAGTTTTTCCCTCTCCTACCTCTTTTCTGGGCCCATATACATATACCCCCATGGTGTGTGCCCCGCCCATGCCTTAGGCTGGATTTGGCACAGGGCCCGAAGGACTCAGTCCCTCCGCCGCCGCTTTCTTTCCATCTTTGCCGCATTTCACAGTTCTGATGTGGTCTATACTGATGGTTTCATGGTTGCTGGACGAGTTGGTTATGCTCTTACTCTTGGGGATCATTCTGAACAACACTCATTGCCAGCTGGCTGCAGTGTTTTCACTGCCGAGCTGGTCGCCATCTCTTGTGCCCTAGAGCATATCTGTTCCTGCTCAGGTGAGTCCTTTATCTGTAGTGACTCCCTGAGCAGTTTACGAGCTGTCAACCAGTGTTTTCCTCGCTCTCATATGGTGATGACTATCCAGGAGTTCATCCATACTCTTGCCCGTTGCGGCCACTCTATGGTTTTTATATGGACGCCAGGTCATGTCGGCATCCCGGGTAGTGGATGTGTTAATACACTGGCCAAACAGGCTGTCAGTGCACTGGCTTTGGAGATTGGCCTTTTGGAGTGTGATCTCTGTTCAGTTTTCTACCTGAAGGTCCTTGGTACCTGGGGTGATGAACGGCACACCCTGCCTTCACATAACAAACTTTGGGTTGTCAAGGAGACTACCAGTGTATGGTGCTCCTCCTTGCGGGCCTCCTGCAAGGACTCTGTTGTACTCTGCTGGCTATGCATTGGCCACACCTGAATGATGTACGGTTATTTATTTCGCCGTGAGGACCCATCTCTCTGTCGCTGTGGTTCAGCATTGACAGTAGTCCACATTTTGTTGGACTGTCCACTTTTAACTGCACTCAGGCAGACGTTTCGCTGCGTGAAATGCTCCCTGCACTTTTAATGGATGACACTGCCATGGCAGGCTTAGTTTTGAATTTTATTCGTGCAAGGGGCTTTTATCACTCGATCAGAGGGTTTGTCTCTTTCTTTTGTGTTGAGTCTGGCCTTTGGCCTACGGTTTTAGATTGGACTTTTTAGTGTGTCTCTTGGTGGTTGGCTTTTCCTTTTTTTGTTTCCATGGTCGGCCAACCACTGTAAGACTATGTGTATTTAATTCCTCTTTTCTGGTCTTTGTCTATTGTTCTGTGTCATCCCTTGTCCTCTCCATTGCTTGTTTTTGTTCCTTGTGGATGTTTCATGATCGTGGAAAAAGGGACCGATGGTCTTTGTAGCTTGGTCCCTTCAACCCCCACAAACCAACCAGAGTGATTGATGGATTTGGCTTCAGTAGATTCTTGTGACAGTAAATGACAGCTCAGCTATAGCCGTTGTCAGTTCACATTGAATTTTTTCATTTTTCCTGTCTTGTATGGCCATGACAATATTGTCTGCATAATTTTCATCTCCATATTGCATTAATATACAAGTCATTTGTATAAACATTATGAAGTAAGAACACTGCCTCTGGGAATTCTGTTATTCTACAATATTATTAACCTGCTATTTCTTCTTCAGCTTCTTTTTTCGCCCTGGAGTAAGTTATCGTAGAATCTCTTTTTCTGAAGAGATTTCCGTAAGGGGTGTAAAATAGAACTCCTCTATCAACTGATAAAGTTTCAGTTAAATTATTTATTGCTGATTCACTTTATCATCAAAAGCAACGCCAGCAAGTTTCCTTTCCTCAAATGCCTCCTCAATAAACTGAACTGAATGTAAGAACTGTACATGACAGAACCTACTACAACAAAAATAAACTTGTTCTGAGACGGTTTATCATGAATAGTCACTGAAATTGTGCACATAATTATCCATCCCATAAGCTTAAATGTTTGACAGAGTGAAGAAGCTACTTGTCGTTTCATTTTGCGTTACTGGCTTTAATACAATGTGCACTTGTCTTCAGAGTTTAAGAATGTTCATTGTTTTGTATATCTATTGGACTAAAATAGAATTAGTGCTATGGGCCCAATGTTGTTTACTTATTTCTTCACATGACTACTTTGTTGTTATTGGATTCTTAAGGCAGTGTGCCTATGTTGCCACATCTTGAACAGTTGTCTCTTTCCAGCCCTTCTCCGTTGTTTTGCCTTTTATCTGAGAGGACACTTGATTTGATGGGGATGCTGCTGTGATCACCACTCCAGTACTTCATATTGAAATGGGATTTACTCATCTCACTACATAAAATTTTCAAGTCTTTTGAGTCTGTGAGTGTTGAGTATGGGGCCTTGAGCCATTACAGCATTTCTGCCTTTGACTTCATTTACATTTATATACTGTAAACCACTGTGGAGTGCAAGGCAGTGGGTATGTGCCTTTTTACCAGTTATAGGGTTTCTCCTCATTCGATTCACATGTGCATGGGAAGAATGATTGTTTGAATGTCTCCATGTATGCTGTAATTAACCTGATCTTGTTCTCATGATTCGTATGTGAGCGATACATAAGTGAAACTTCATGGCAGAGACTGTGACTTGAACTCAAGACATTTGCTTTTTGCAGGCAAGTGCTCTACCAGCTGAACTACCCAAGCACAATTCATGACCTGTCCTCACAGCTTTCATTTCACCAGTTTCTTGTCTCCTGCTTTCAATGCCTTGGAGAATTTCTCCCACAGAATGTGCAGGACTAGCACTCTTGCAAGTAAGGATATTTTGGAAACAAGGCTTAGCCACACCCCAGGGCCCCTCAGGGGGCTCAGCATTTAGTTGCTGGGTACGGACTTGGCGACCCCGGGGTCCCTGAGCTGGGGACTGGGAAGTGCCACCAGTCCTCAATACCGTAAGCTCTGAGCGTGCTTCAGCGACCACCGTAAGGCGCGACGTTGGAACGTTGTACGGTACAGAGCCCAGGGATCTTGGCTTAACTGCCTGGGTCGCGAGGATGGTATAAACCTCTATATATATATATATATATAGATGGATGGATATGCGCGTGTGTGCGAGTGTATACCTGTCCTTTTTTCCCCCTAAGGTAAGTCTTTCCGCTCCCGGGATTGGAATGACTCCTTACCCTCTCCTTTAAAACCCACTTCCTTTCGTCTTCCCCTCTCCTTCCCTCTTTCCTGATGAGGCAACAGTTTGTTGCGAAAGCTTGAATTTTGTGTGTATGTTTGTGTTTGTTTGTGTGTCTATCGACCTGCCAGCGCTTTTGTTCGGTAAGTCACCTCATCTTTGTTTTTATATATAATTTTTCCCACGTGGAATGTTTCCTTCCATTATATATATATATATATATATATATATATATATATATATATATATATAAAAAACCTCAATCTCAAGGTGTGCTGTGCGCTGAGGAGACACATGGCTGTTGAGGTAGAACAGTTGCTAGCGGGCAACCTCTGGGGAACCTGCCGCCCCTTGGTTGTATTAGGCTTACCCAGGCAAGTGGGGCTCTGTCTGGGTGGACATTCCTTCCCCTAGCTGCTCGTGGAACCACTATGAAATGAAGTACGAATAGTGCGCAAGCACAAGTCTCTAAGAAAGGAAAGTTCAGTGCTTTACAGTATGACCCCCAATCGTTCCTTTCCCTGTCCACATCAGGGGAGGAACGGTGGTCTGAATTACCTGGTGCGACGTATTCTCCTCAATTTCTGGTTTGCAGCCGAACAGATGGGGACTCATTTCTGACCACAAAGCCTCAGTTTTTTGTGGAAAATTTAGAGGACAAGTTTGGAAAAGTTGATGGCATGTCTAAAATGAGGTCTGGAGTTTACAGACAGCATCCCCAGCACAGTCATGGGCATTGCTTGCTTGTGACAAGCTCGGTGTTGTTGCAGTCTCCATTACGCCTCATAAGAGCCTCAGTATGGTTCAGGGTCTTATTTTTCATTGTGACCTGTTGTTGCAGTCTGACGACGAGCTCCGTGCAAATCTGGAATGCTGCGGTGTCCACTTCGTACGTGTCTCCAGGCGACCTAAAGATAGTAGGGTCTGCTTTCGAGGGAGACACCCTGCCTGAGAAGGTCAAGGTGATGATATATCTATGTGATGTTAAGCCTTACATCCCTCCTCCCATGTGGCTGCTTTAAGTGCTAGATACAGGGATGATAAATACCTGAAGAAGCATGTCTGGATGGTGTTGTATGTCGAAGAATCATCCCCTTGCAGATCATTATCTTATTAGCTGACAGTGTAAACAACTATCAATATTGAAGAGCTGCAAGTGATGGACAACAAACTGCACTCACTCAGACTGACTATATTGCCATGTCTGATTCATGTCAGCCATACCATTGGAAGAAAGTGCTGTTCACCAGACTGCACATAGGACATGGCTTTTAACCGCCAAATTTCCTCTTCCGGCTGGAGGATCCACCACTCTGTGATATTTGTGGTGTGCCACTTTCAGCTCAGCATATTTTGGCAATGTGTGTATTATATGGTGACATCAGGGAAGCTCTTAAGTTGACTGGAGATCCGCCCACTATCCTCTCTCACTGATTCCAGTGTGTCACGGGTTTTGAAAATTTATGAACTGTTGGGCCTTATCCCTAAAGGGCTGGGGAGGGGAGGTGGCCATTAATGCATTATAAACAACTCTGCCTGTGGGGTACACCCTTTGTCATTGTCCTCCTCCTCAACAAACCTCCCCCCCCCCCCCCCTATATTACAATGGTGGTATGCCAACTCTTCATAATGGTGGTGATGAACATGCCGTTAAGTGCCCCACACCCCAAATATTTTCTTCTTCATCAATAGGGACCTTATATTTCAGACAGACAAAGAATTATGTGCAAATTTGGACATTATATCTGTCTGGACCAATGAGGTCCTAACGACAAGAAAGTAGATGCCAGATCATTTATATCTTGAGTTTTGTGGGTAACATGTTACCAGATAAACTTAAGTTTATGGCTTCCTTGTGTAATGTAAAACCTATGCACCACTCCCCACCCTCACCCTCCCATCCTGCCCTCTGCCCCTGAGGTGTTTAAAATATATGAAATTCAACCACTTGGCATTTGATTGTACATGTATCCCTGAAGATTGCAAACGACCAGTACACAAGGATACCCCCCTGCTCAAAACTGCCGTACTGCACCAATTGCAACCTAGGATCACTCCTCTAGCAGTTAGCCAATTGGTCACATCATAAGAAGGGAAACTGAGATCCAAGAGTTGAAGATCTTTTATTTAATGTATTAGGAATACAGAAACAAGTACTACTACATTTACCCTGGCCAAATGACACAAACTACTCCCAAAAAGTAACCCTTCCATTATAAATATTCCCTCCCCTTCCTTGTCGCTGGGTACTAGTGGTTCATCTGTTCTAGTGAGGGAGGCAATACATTCTATATCCTCAATCCCTAACTCCTACATCTGCACTGGGGACCTCAGTCACCCCCTCCTGTATAATGAAGGCCTCAACCCAGCTGACATCCCATAGTGGAAGGCAGCTCACTTGTGACCCTACTACCTTGAGCAGTGCGAACCAGCATCCAAATGACAGTCAGTGGCTGCAAGAGGTGCAAAAATTGGGTCATAGACTGACCCACTTCTCATCTGTACCATATTCAGACCTGTAAAGTGCTACCTAACTGAAATCCCATAAGGAAAAGGAGAAAGAAGAAATCACAAGGTGAAGGCAGACCCTGCTGACCTGTATCTTACCTCCACTGCTGTTAAATCATGCAAGTAGGGAACAGTCAACATTTCACCATACCAAACCAAATAATGATTAACAGTTCCACCCTTTCTGCACTGCCATTGGACACAATCACAACCCTGATTCAGTGGAATTGTAATAGTTATTGTTACCACTTTTCTGAACTGTAGCCTGTGCTCTCATTTTACTCAGTAGATTGTATATCTCTTCAGAAAACCCAATTCCCTGCAACATATTCACCCATTTTATGTAATTGTGAAGCCTTTTACCTATTACAAGAACTGAACTGACCCTGAGGAGCTTCTGCTGATCTTTCAGATGACCTCTTCTAACCAAATACCACGACTGAGGTGATAGCAGTGTACATAAAAACAAATGTAGAATTCACATTTGTAACATTACACTCCACAGCCCTGTTATTCCCCCTCCCCCTCCCTTCCCTCTAACCCTCTCTGGCATCCCCACCAGAAGGGCAGGTGACACTGTGAGAAGAATGCTCTGGAAATAAAGATTCTGGGGATGTGATATGAGGATGTTATTGCAATACTTAGTGGCATGGTGCCAGCCTTTGATGTTGACCAAGCTATTTCCCTAGGTTTTGCTTTCTTTCATCAACATCTTCATTCATTTCCCTTTTATCACTTCCTGACTGATGTAATCTTGGTGTCCCTCTGGGTTAGACTTCCAGTTTTCAATTTCCCTCTGGGTTTGACTTCCATTTTTCAATATTATTTTAAAGTGTGAACTGCCGGAAAGAATGCCTGCATAAATGCATATATGTGTTTAAAAGCCATCATGCTAGCCAATCCGACATGGCAGGGTCATTATGTGACCTTCCGGTAGACAGCACAAGGATCACACTTCTGGTGCCTAACATGTTAGCTCTCCAAGCTTGCCAAGGAATAGATGCCCATCTTCCTGGGGCATCAGAACTCTTGGCAAAACTCATTGTTTCAAATTAACTTTGTTATGGCTGGTTGGCACCCATGGGGGCTGTCCTTATTAGAATAAGTGGCATCAAGATGGACATTTTGCACATGAAATGTATCAAATCAAACCAACACAATGACCATTCTGGTTTGGCCATCTCAACAGACATGTCTAAATATTTGAAAGCAGAATACTTGGTGTGTAATAGAATAGTTGACAGACTTTTAATTGACAAAGCCATCATTTTTTGTGAAACATACAGGACAAATATGGAGAAGTTGACTCAGTGGGAACATGCGCAATGGCACACTATTGATTAAGGTGTTCTCTGAAGTGCAATCTCAAGCTCTTCAGACATGTGAATGATTGGGTGATTTACCCGTGACTTTTGTTCCACATAAAACTTTTGCTTGTGGTGCAGTGAGACATTGCTCTCCAGACAGACAAGGAGTTGCGAGCTAATAATTTCAGGTGGTGAAGTGTGAAGTTTGTCTAACACATACCAAAAGGTCTCAAGGATAACTGTGCAGGTACGGGTACTTTCCGCATAGCCTTTGAAGGAAATGTCCTCTGAAAATGTTATGGTGTACAAGTGTGACATGAAACCTTATGTCCCACCACCCATGAGGTATATCCAGTGTTTAAGCTTTGGTCATATGCCATCCCTGCTGCACGGCACATCCAAATTGGGGAAACTGTGGACTTTGACTCTACAGAGGTTGTCTTTGTGGACAACTGCCTTTGTGTGTCAGTTGTATGGAACACCATTGTTCACATTCATTGGTTTCCCCAGTATTTAAAAAAGACAGGACAATTCAAGAATATAAATCTCTTGACCACCTGTCATATACTGAGGCAAGAAGAAAGTTTGAATGCATATACTCTGTTGATATGGTTTGTGTTACACTGGAGTCACTGTTGTCACCCTTCCCCTCTCCCCACCTCAGTTTTTTCCAAACCCGATCTGCCATTGCCTTCCACTCCTGTGGTTCTCATGAAACCATTTTCAGAAACTGGTTCCCATACTCAGCCAGAGTAGCAGCTTCCTCCTACAGCATCTACTGGTGACAGAAATCTCTTGGGGCCCCTCTCCCCAGAAACCCATTGATTAGAGGCACACCACCAGCCAGTGGCTGAAGGAACCACAGCCTCTAGATCCCAAAGCTTCTCACTCTTTGTTGTCCTCACTCTTACAGCAGAAAGCCCTCGCCCTCACAAAAATATTGGCCACCAAACCAGAACAAGTAATTTCCTCTTATTCCGCAGTCTGTATCACCCCCCAAGAACTTCACTTCATTGATGACCATTCCCAGTGCTTCGCAGTTACTGTGCATTCTGTTGGAATTGTACTAGCTCTGGGAGGCAACTGGAGGGGTCTGCATATTGGTACACACAGAAGTTGTAAGCGAGTTTATTCCCCTCTGTGCTACATCTGAAGCAATAGTGGGGCGAGTGCAAACTACCCCAACAATCACCATTTGTAACATTTATTTAGCTCCAGAATGAGATTTTCACTCTGCAGCGGAGTGTGTGCTGATATGAAACTTCCTGGCAGATTAAAACTGTGTGCCGGACCGAGACTCGAACTCGGGACGTTTACCTTTCGCGGGCAAGTGCTCTACTTGCCCGTGTAAGGCAAAGGTCCCGAGTTCGAATCTTGGTCCTGCACACAGTTTTAATCTGCCAGGAAGTTTCATTTATTTACCTGTGTGCAGGGCACTTCTTTCCTTGAAATGGCCACTTTAATCCAACTGCTGCCCCCTCTTTTCTACTGCTTGGGGATTTCAATGTGCACCACCCCTTGTGGGGAAGCAACACATTGATCTTTCTGATCTCAATCTATGTTGCCTCAGTGATGGTACTCCTGCCCTCTTCAGTGCCACACATGGCACCTTTTCAGCTATGGATCATATGATTTCTTCCCCCAATGTCGTGTCTTCACTCATTGGTCGCTCCGTGATTGTATTTGTGACAGTGACAACTTGTCAGTTAATGTGGCACTTCTTTGTCATCCTCTGACAAAGCAGTCTCTATGAAGGCCTCTTCAAAGACCCAACTGGTAATTATAAACCCCTGCTGCCAATTCACCTTCACTGCCCCCGCCCCTCCCCCCTACACTGTCCCCAGTCTGATTGCATTGGTAAGGTACTGGGAGACGCATATCTGATGCTGTCACACATGCTACTGGAACTGCTATTTCTCTCTGTAGGCATGATCTGTTGCTGGCCAGTCCCATTGTGGACCAAAGGTATTGCAACAGCTATTCATCACCATAGGGGCCCTGCAACATTTCAAGTGGGCCACCCTCCTCACTTTCTATTTAATGTCTCCATGCTAAGGCTCACTATCTAATAAGTGTAGCAAGAACGTATGCTGAGAGTGCTATGTTTACTCTGTGGGAATTATGCCTTTTCCTCCCAGGAGTGTGACAAGCTCTGTTGCCTTCTGGGCTGCCAACAATGAACTGTTCCACGTCTTGTCCTCCAGGATGGTCTCTGGCAATCACTCTTCCAGGTCTCATCCTATAGGATGGTCTTTGTAGCAATGCTTTGGTTCTTGCTGGACACCTTGCAACCCACTGTGTGACAGCATCCTCTTCTTAGCCATCTACCTTCATAAAGCAGAAATGATACGTTGAAGACATCCCCCTATGTCTCAACCCCTGCCAAGCTGACTTGTATAATGGACCTATCACTGACAGGGAACTGCTTCAACCTCTTGCCTCGTTTCATGATATGGCTCCAAGCCATGATTTTATTCATAATCAGTTGATACAACTTCTGAATGTTACTCAAAGGCTACATCTATTCAAGATCTTCACCCACATTTGGCATGAAGATGTCTTCCTTTCATGCTGACAAGATAGCATCATCATCTCAGTTCTTAAATCAGGCATAAAATCAATGTCTGGTGACAGATGGTGACCAGTGAACCTCACAGACATGCTCTGCAACCCATTTGAAAAGGTGGTTGCCAGCATATTACAATGGGTTCTCAAATCTCGAGGTCTTTTGTCCCTCTTATCAGTGTGGTTTTGGGGACATATGATCCACAGCTGATCATCTGGTCAGCAATCGAACACCCTTTTTTTTCCAACATAGGATTGCAGGCTTTGTTGGCCTATGTAAGCCATACAACACCAATTGATGCCATCACAATTTACTTACATTCTGTGATGGACTTTTGAGGCTCCTTAACAATTTTTATTTATTAGTTTTTATCCAGCCAGTTGTTAGTGGTTTAGAGTTGCTATTTCACTCAGCTCTCCACTCACCATGATATTGGCACCGTGCAGTGCTCCATGCTGAGTGTCACACTCTTCCTCATCACCATCAATGGGCTAGTGACCTCCTTCAAGCTACTCATTGCTCCTGTGTTGTGTGTCAATGACTTTTGTATTTGGTGCAGCTCGAACGCCATAGCCTTGGCTGAAAGCCAGCTTCAGTGAGCCATCAGAAGGACTTCCACTTGGACCATTACCCATGGTTTTCAGTTCTCTCCTGCGAAAAAGCAACTCAAGAATAGGAGATCCAGGAATACAAATAAATTGACCACATATTGTTTGCTGAGGCACAGAAGAAATATGAATGCCTGCATCCTGTTTATGTGAGAATCAATTACCCTAACATCACGACTGTCTCCCCCCCCCCCCCCTCCCAGCTCTACCTTCCCCAAACCAGATCTTCCTCCACTGTCCTCTCCTGTTGTTCCTGCAGTACCTTCTCAAGCAACCAATTATTGCACCCAGCTGGAGAAGTGTTATCCTTCAGCATCTAGCAGTGACAGGGCTCCCTCTTGGGATTCCTTTCACAAACAACCCCAGACTGGAGACCCAACACCAAACAATGTATGAAGGAGCCACATTCTATGGGTCCAAGGCTGTCCACTCTCTGTCTTCTCACCCAGTGCAGATAGCACCTTGAACAAACTTTTACCACCAAAGGCTCCTCTTGTGCTCCCAGAGGTGCCAGGTCCCCCCCCCCCCCCCCCCCCCCCCTGCCCTCATGCGTTAGGATTCTGAGCCAATATTTGTTCCATCCCCACTGGTGACAGACAGGGATTCTGTGGCATGACCGGTCCTTATGGCCCCTTTCACCTAACGCCCCCATCAATCATGTGATCATTCAGTGGAGCAGTCAGTGGGTACTACTGTCACCTACCGGAACTTGATCCTCTTCTGTGGTTTGAGTGGCTCTCCAAGAAACACATTCACTGATGACCATTCTCCAATGCTCCATGATTATTGTGTGCTCTGTCAGCACTTTTTTGGTGCCGAGAGGAAGTGTGAAGGGGTCTATACTTCGGTTCATACAGTTCCCTCATACCTTGTTGGAGGCAATAGCAGTGCAGGTGCAAACGATCTTAGTGATTACCATTTGCAATATCTACCTACCTACCTCTAGGCAGGCCATTTACTTATGTTGAACTGGCCTCATAAATCCAACAACTTTCCCCTCCTTTTCTCCTACTTGTAGACTTCAACACACCTGACCCCTTCTGGGGGAGTACAATGTCATCAAGTAGGGGCCTTCTAATTGATCAGCTGCCCACAACTGTGATCTGTGCCTCTTCAATGATAGTTCTCCTACCAATTTCAGTGCTGCCAGTGGCACCTTTTCAGCTATTGATCTAATGATCTCTTCCCATAACCTTGTGGATTCGTTACATTCATCACTACACAATGACCTTGTGACAGTAACCATTTTCTGGTGATCCTGTCATTTCCTTGCCACTGCCAGACAGACCAACTTCCACCTTGGGCACTTCACAGAGCCAGTTGACCTTTGTATGCCTCTGCTTCTACATTTGTCACTTCTCTATTGGATTGTGTTGCACCTTAGGCACAGTCATCCACACCACTGGAACTGCTATTCCCCTTTCTACAGGTCTCCCCTCACCACATTGTCAGCCAGTGCCGTGGTGGATCGAGGACATTGAAATAGCTATTCGGGATAATTGACAAGCCTTGCAATGATTCAGATGACATGCTTCACAACCATATCACTTTTAACCAACTTTGTGCTAAAGCTTGCTATCTGATCAGATGCAGTAGGAAGAAATGCTGGGAATGCTACATCTCTCCCTGGGGGGAATATGCCTATTCATCTCGGGTGTGGAGCAGGCTCTGTGTTCTAGTGTGCTGCCAACGATCAAGAGGTGTTCTGGGTCTTGTCCTCCAGGGGTGTTTGTACTGGTTCATCAGTTCCGTAACACCTTGAAACCCACTCTGTGGCAGGATCGACACCCTCTTCCTATCCAGCTACTCTACTGGTGCAGAAGTGACAAGTTGAACATATCCCAATGTGTTACACTCCCCACAAAGCTGAACCTTATAGCTAACCCTTCACTGATTGGGAATGACTTCAGGGTCTTGTTTCGTTCCATGACAGCGCCATAGGTCGTGGTTTAGTTTTTCAATCAGATGATCCAACACTTTAATGTTCCCCAAAGTCAACATTTCCTCAGGGTTTTCAACCGTATTTTGCTCCAAGGTGCCTTCCTCTCCCAATGGTGAGAGAGCATGGTTATCCCAGTCCTTAAGTCAGGCAAGAGGCCAACATGTCTCGATTGTTACTGGCCAGTTAGCCTGATCAACATACTGTGCAAGTTGCTTGAAAGGATAGTTGCCCACAGATTATACTGGCTTCTCAAACCTCGGGTCATTTGTCCCCCACATCACTGTGGTTTCCAAGAGGGGTGGGCATTTGTCCCCCACATCACTGTGGTTTCCAAGAGGGGTGATCCACAATTGACTGTTTGCTTAGGTTGGAAGCACCAATCCAACAGGCATTTTTCTAAATGCCGACACCTTATTAAATGCCACTTGGGCTCATTACATTTTACTCGGACTTTAGAGTGCCGCTACGGATTTTTATTCATCAATTCCCACAAGAGAACAATGTCCCACAGGGCTCTGTGTTGAGTGTCACACTCTTCAACACCATCAATGGGCTAGTGATCTCTGTTGGACCACTGCTCACATCTGCGTTTTATGTCCATTTTTGCGTTTGACACAGCTACCAATCGGTAGCCTCCGCTAAATGATAGCTCCTAGGTGCCATATGGCGGCTTACTGCATGGGCTCTTTCCCATGGTTTCCCGTTCACTCCTACAAAATCATTGGTCATCTATTTCTGCTGTCATAACATGGTCCATCATGATGTGGTATTCTACTTAGTTATCTAGCAAAAAGCTGATTTGGCTGACCCGTATTCGTCACTTGAAGATCAGCTGCATGCAGAGCTCAACAATCTCTACTTCCTTGACAGCACATCATGGGGTGTGGATCGTGCGATTCTATTTACCGGGCCCTTGTTTCATCCAACTGGACTATTGGCAGGTTTAAGGCTTGGCGGCTCCTTCAACTTTAAAACAGTTAGACTCAGTCCACCATTGTGGCAAGCGTCTGGCCACTGGTACCTTTCAGAATAGTCCCATAGTCAATCTCACTGCCAAATTGGGGATCTTCCCTCTTCAGATTCAACAGTCCCATCTCCTGGTCTCCTATTCGTTCGCCATCGACAGTTCCCTGGTCATCCCAGGTATCCCTTTTTTTTCATGGAAGGGATGTTATCGTCCTGATACCTGCCTTCATTAGGTATTACCAGCTGTGATGTACCTAGCTTCCCTCTGCCAAGATATCCATCTCCCATCCCAGGACTGTGCTCCTCATGTTTTATTGCACACTTCCCATTGGGTGGTGACCAGGTCACTGATTAGGACCGATCTCTTCCAAGGTCCTAAAGTCTTGGTCACCCTGTGACCTTTTGGTGTCTACTATATTCAGTTCTTAAGACTTCCAGGGTCCTACTATTTTTACACTGATGACTCTAAAACTATGGATCTGACAGGATGTACTTTCATGTCCGCTGTTGGTATGGAATGCCATTTGCTCTCGGGAATAGGTAGTTTGATTTTACAGATGTTAGCAGAGCCCCCGCCCCCCATTTTGTTAAACAGGCCTCTATTGGCTCTGTTTTATTAGGTGTTGACTCAGTGAGCTGTCTTCAGGCTATTGACCGATGCCGGTCTTGCAATTTTTTGGTCTCCGCTGTTCATGACTTCGCTGACCATTGTGCAGTCTTCTCAGTTCTTTCTCCGAGTCCCAAGTCGTGTGTATCCTGAGAAATGAGCTGGCCAACCATTTGGGTAGAGGCCATTCTCTTTGCAAACCCCAGGTATGGATTTTTGGGTGCATGCGAGATCTCTGCATGCTGGAAATGAAACATTTTATTTTATAAACTCCACACAATCAAGGAAACTACTGCAGCATTGTGCTCTTCCTTCCACTTCTCCCAGAAGGAATCCACAGTTGTGTGTCATCCGTGCATCGGTCACAGCTGGTCAACCCATAGTTTCATTTTGTGTAATAAACCACCCCCACAATATGGATGTGAAGCCTTACAGTCAGTATCCCCCAGGGAGCTCATAGCTCTTTTGTGAGTTTGTGTGTAGTGCACATGGGGCCACAAGCTATTGAGGCCCTTTCTTCCTTCGTGGGCTGTATACCTTCCCTCCTGTCCTTGCTCCTTCTCTCCACCTCATCCTTCCCCTCTCTCGAAATCCTTGCTTACATCGGCCTGGCCATACTCCTGGTTTCTGCTGTCTCTTACGATTTTACTCCTCTTGATCCTTTTTTTCCCACCCAACATTTAATATGGCATTTTCGGTCCTCCTTTTGGGTTTGATCTCTCCACAGCACAGTAGTCAGTCCATGTGGTTGTGTCATTATGAAGCCTTTTGTTTGAAGCCCCTGACAGTGCAGGGATCACACTTCTGATGCTGCTACCTCCCTGTATAGGCCTAGAAGTAATTCTGAAACATCAGAACTCCTGGAAATGGCTGCCATGCCAAATGGTCCTTGCTGTGACTGGTTGGTGCCCAGGGGAGAGCCCCTGATCAGAGTGGGTGATATCTGGGTGAACTCATTGCATATGAAAGATCCAAAAACTGTTTGCTCTTCTATGGGTGTGTCTCTAGTTGTGAATGATGCTTTTAAAGCTGTTTCTTATGACCTTGCAGCTTTCCCTTCTCTGGCTGTCCTCTGAGAGGAGGACCAGGATTGCCAGTTTTGGGTGAAATCCTTTCCCCACTACCTGGTGTGCACCAGGACTGACGGTAACACTATCACTGCCACCAAGCCATTATTTTTCATGGAAACTATCAGAGACAAGTTTGGTGAAGTGGACCTGAGAAAGATGAAGTTAAATTCACTGTAGATCAAAACTATTTCTACTGCCCAACCTGCACCCTTCATGCCTGTAACAACCTTGGCGACATCCCAGTGTCCATTACTCCTCACTGGTCTTTGAATATGCCTCAGGGACTCATTTTTCGTAGAGACCTCATCCTTCAAACTGATGAGGAACTCTGGCCTAATCTGGAACAGCGGGGTGTCCATTTTGTTCGGCATGTTCAGAAAGGTCATATTCGCAAACAGATCAATACCGGTGCCTCTATTCTGTCGTTTGAGGGGGATTCCCTCCCAGAGAAAGTCAAGGCTATGATTTATTGGTGTCATACAAAGCCATACATCCTGCAACCCATGAAGTGTTTTCAGTGTTTGCTTTTTGGGTATGTCTTCCCGGTGTACAGTGGGCCCTCTATGTGGTGGATGTGGACACCTATTCCATGAGGGGAGCCTATGTGTGCTGCCACCCATTTGCATTGTCATGACCATTGCTCTGCATGCTCGCTGCCCAGTTCATAAGAAGGAAAAGAAGATATGAGTCCTGTGACTGTTTATTCTACACTGAGGTTTGTCAGTAATATGACCATCATTACCGTGTGTCTGTGACATCTGGCTTTGCCTGTTTCACTTCTTTTCCTCCTCCCCCCTCCTCCTTATCCCAGTTCCATGCCCCTCTCCTGTCCACCTCTCCTGCGGATCCCACACCCTCCCCTCCAGGCGCCAATTCCCCTACCCATCTGGAGAAGTGTCCCTCTTCTTCAGTGTCTGCTGCTATGTGAACCCCTCCTCGAACCTCTCCCCCACTTTCTCCCAAGCCAGAGGCCTTCTGCCACAAGTAGGCTTTGAGACCCAGAGACCATGTGCCCCAAAGTTGCCCAATTTTTTCTTATTTCCAGGTATCACTGAAACCTTCTCTCCCTCCCTCCCTCCCTCCCACCCTTCCTCTATCTCCAGGACCTCCCTCCTTAACCTACAAAAGAGGAGGAGGAGGAGGAGGAGGAGGAGGATGATAAGAAACACATGTCCTGGGACAAGGACCCTCCAGTGCCCCCTTCCTCCTCATAAGGGATTTTAATGCACATCACCACTTGTGGGGCAGTGTTTTTTGCCTAGTCAGGGTCTCCTCATAGAGAAGAGTCTTGTGGACAATGACCTGTGCCTTCTTACGGATGTTTTCCCTCCCATTTTAGTACTTTTTATGCAACTTCATCTGCCACTGATATTTTGCCCACTCCCACTCACTCTTTACCTTCATTACACTGGTTGCTGCACAATGACCTCTGCAATAGTGGCCACTTCCCATTGAGTCTCTCATTCCTTCCCCTCCTCCCGATGGCCAGGTTACCCTAAAGGGCATTCCATCACACTGATTGGCCTCTATATACTTCGCATGTCGTGTTTATCCCCTCATTGCCATCGCCATACGAGATTGCCATCAGCCGTGTGGTGCCCATCCTCTGCCAGTCTTATTACATTAGTCTGCATTTTAAAACTTTGTCACATGATTTGTTGAAAGTAGGCGTTATTGAATCAGTTTTTTATGCTGATTCTAGAAATAACTACCGTTCTTGTCTGTCATGTCAGGTTTTTACACAAAGTAAGAAGTAATATTTTGATGATTTTCGATTTTCACCTCTGAGCCCACAAATATATTCTAACAGCTTTTCGCACAAGGTGAGTTTTTAATCAAAACACATTTAAAAAATGAAATACATTTCTATTTCTCAGAACTCCCCCAATTTGTTTTGTGACTACCTTGTATAAAAACAAGAAGTCAGCAGTGTACCATAAATTTTTAAGATTTCTCTTCTTTGACTTCTTTGTAGATCCTTGTATATGATGACGGTCACTCTTCAGCATCCAACAGTAGTTGGATGTCATAGCTGGTGTTCATTGCCACTGGTACCTCCTCTTAATATCTTGGCAAAAACGTTCTCTCTGCTCTTCAGTATAACATCCCGAATTTCCAGAAAGTACTCAATATGTGAGTGTAGAAAGTGGGCTTTTACACTCATTTAACAACCCGTCATCTTGAAATTTTTCAACTTTCATCATCAATGGCCTTGTAATTAGGATCTTTGTTCTGAGTAACTGATTGGAAGGCGGTCATGCACCTTTTTCTCTTTTCTTCATTGTCTTCTCACAATCTTCATCAGTTTCTTTATTTGAGGACTAAAAAAGAAATCCAGCTTTCAATTTGTCTCGTGGTGAAGGGAAATTTCTTGGAAAGGGTTCATCTTGTGGTAGAGCCTTTACAAATTACTTCATCAAGTCCAGTTCTATCTGTAGAAGTGTAAAGAAGACTTTTTTTATACAAGCAATTCATGCAGAATATTTTTAGTTAGGGGCACAAAATTTCTCCGCTCTGACTATAGTCTGACACTTTAATGTCTTTGCCTTAACTGACTGTCCCATTCACAGAGAAAGCAAGGCATTTTTGTGGACCCAACTTGGCCCAATAGTATTTCGATAACTTTGAAGTTGCCACAGATAAGCCAAATGTGTTCCTCGTACTGGATACTTGTGAGGGATATCTTCATGTTCCCATACATCGTTTTCATTTGACCTGAATGGGGAACAAGAATGGACCCAAACACGTTTTCATTTTGCAGTAACATACTTTTCAGCCTCCTCATTGATGAGTCTAGGAAAGAAACTGTGTAGGATAATGTTCCAATGCCATAGAAGTGCATCTCTCTTATGTTATTGCAGTAAACCAAGGATTCGTTTTGTGAGAATAAATGAACTAACTCTTTCTCCCTTTGTCTGTACAATCATTAATGTGTTCCTGATTCCAGAAGATTCTTACTTTTTAACCAGGCTCCAAGTAGTTCTGCAGGTCCTTAAGCAAATTCAAATCTTGTACGAGAACATTAAGTTCACTCAGAGAACATTTACAGAGTAAAGTCGCATTTGGGCTAGTGGACATCTCTATTGTGTTCAGTAATTGCATCTTCATTGTCTTCCGTCACATTCTCTACAACAGTTGGAGGAAGAGGAGCAATCACATCTTCTCCAAGTGAACACTGGCCTAATGACTGAATCAGTGTTTGGATACACAGTTTATCTTGTATTTTTCGAACTGCAGCCCTGAACGTTAATTAAGCAGAAGTAACAGTCATTAGGTGATTTTTAGGCTCCCTCCACACCAATGGATTCACAAATGGCATGTAAGTTTTCTTTCCTTTTGTCCACAATCTTAACCTTTCCACACAATAGCAGCTAACTGTCTCTGGCACCCATGTATTGTCCTAGTCACCAAGTTTCATTTTAAAATAAGCTTGGTAAGCTTTTTACACAAAGTCTGCGTAGCCGTTGTATAATTACCAAAAATGTAACGGAAAATATTTAGGTTGTTCTCTCTTGTGTGTTGACACTGTCGTAATTATTAACAGTAGGCTAATACGCATAACCTACTGGCACAGCAATATATCTTTGAAGTCAAATGGCAGCAAAACTGCACATGATAGCAAAAAACTGAAAACAGATTTGGAATCAGTGTCAAAAGTTGAGGTAGTGTTGTATATTAGTTTTCTGTCATCCGATACATTGCAGATTAATGTTACCTATAAACACCTTCACACCAAAGCCTGTAACATAATCAAAGAGAGCAAACAAGTGTGTTGGGCATGCTTTGTCTCCTCTCTTGGTTGTTGTGTACCTTCGTCACAGATGTTGACTGTGCTCTGCACCCTCCAGGGTTGCCAGTGGCTGTCATTCATCCTGGGTCTTGCCCTCCCTGGTGACCTTTCTGTGGATTCATTGGTTCTCGCAGAACACCTTGTGACCCATTTTGCAGTGGCATTGGGCATCAGCATCAGCTTCCTGTCTGGCTGCCTTCTTCCTGCAGAAACAATGGGCTAAAGCTTCACACTTAAGTTTTACCCCCACCCCACAGGTCATCCGCATTTTCAAGAAGGGACATCGAACAGATGTGCAGAACCTATATCTCTAACATCGATCAGTTGTAGAATTTTGGAATACGTATTATGTTAGAGTATAATGACTTTCCTGGAGACTAGAAATCTACTCTGTAGGAATCAGCATGGGTTTCGAAAAAGACTGTCGTTTGAAACCCAGTTCGCACTATTCGTCCACGAGACTCAGAGGGCCATAGACACGGGTTCACAGGTAGATGCCGTGTTTCTTGACTTCCACAAGGCATTTGACACAGTTCCCCACAGTCGTTTAATGAACAAAGTAAGAGCATAGGAACTATCAGACCAATTGTGTGATTGGATTGAAGAGTTCCTAGATAACAGAACACAGCATGTCATTCTCAATAGAGAGAAGTCTTCCAAAGTAAGAGTGATTTCAAGTGTGCCGCAGGGGATTGCTGTAGGATCGTTGCTATTCACAATATATATTAATGACCTTGTGGATAACATCGGAAGTTCACTGAGGCTTTTTGCGGATGATGCTGTAGTGTATCGTGAGGTTGTAACAATGGAAAATTGTACTGAAATGCAGGAGGATCTGCAACAAATTGACGCATGATGAAGGGAATGGCAATTGAATCTCAATGTAGACAAGTGTAATGTGCTGCGAATACATAGAAAGAAAGATCCTTTATCATTTAGCTACAATATAGCAGGTCAGCCACTGGAAGCAGTTAATTCCATAAATTATCTGGGTGTAGGCATTAGGAGGAATTTAAAATGGAATGACCATATAAAATTAATCGTCGGTAAAGCAGATGCCAGACTGAGATTCATTGGAAGAATCCTAAGGAAATGCAATCCGAAAACAAAGGAAGTAGGTTAAAGTATATTTGTTCGCCCAATGCTTGAATACTGCTCACCGGTGTGGGATCTGTGCCAGATAGGGTTGATAGAAGAGATAGAGAAGCTCCATCGTAGAACAGCGCGCTTCATTACAGGATATTTAGTAATCGCAAAAGCGTTACAGAGATGATAGATAAACTCCAGTGGAAGACTCTGCAAGAGAGATGCTCAGTAGCTCGGTACGGGGTTTTGTTGAAGTATTGAGAACATACCTTCACCAAGGAGTCACGTAGTATATTGCTCCCTTCTACGTATATCTCACAAAGAGACCATGAGGATAAAATCAGAGAGATTAGAGCCCACACAGAGGTATACCGACAGTCTTCTTTCCATGAACAATACGAGACTGGAATAGAAGGGATAACGGATAGAGGTACTCAAGGTACCCTCCGCCACACACCGTCAGGTGGCTTGCGGAGTATGGATGTAGGGGTAGATCGTCTTCTCGTTGGTGCTGGGATCCCTCCCCCTTGGTTTCTTATGCCATCACTATGTGCTCTTCCCTATTCACCCCCTCCTATTCTATTCTTTACACAACGTCGGGTGTCGCCTGCCCACTGTCCGCCCTCAGGGAAGTTTACCAGTTGGGCACAGCCTCGCTTCTCTCCACAACAATTTCCATCTTTCCTGTTTGTCTTGTTCCCCACGTTCTCTCCTGAACCCCCCCCCCCCCCCCTCCTCCCCTCATTAGTTCCTCAGCTCCAGATTGGGATGGACCTCTTGTGGGGTCTGAAAGCCTCTATTGCTCCAATATTGTTACACTCTTTGTTCCACCCAGTCATACGACGGTTTAGTGATGCTGTTGTTTTATACATTGATGGCTCTAAATCCTCTGATCATGTGGGATATGCTTTCATGTCTGCTGTTGTCATGGAACACCATCTTTTGCCTGCCACATATGTGATGTGTAGCATGGAACAGATGACCATTTACTGGTACCTCTTCTTTATTAAATGGTCATCTCTCAGCTGAGTTTTGTTATGTGTCGACTCGATGAGTGGCTTTCAGCCTGTCGCTCAGTGTTTTTCCCACTGCCCCTTGTTCTCTACCATCCACAACCTCGCCAATCTTGACCATGCTGCTTGTTTGGTTCATTTCTTTTGGGTTCCAAGCCACTTTGGTATTCTGTGTATAAAGAGCTAGCTGATCATCTGGCTGGGGAGTCAGCCACCAACCACCCACTGTCCGCGTACCCTCCAGGGGCGGACTCACAGCTTCAGGTCAATTTCCTTTTTACTCAGTGTAGCAACACCCTGTCTAATAATCTTCATGCAATTAAGGGGCTCCCTCCACATGGCATGCTTCCCCCCAACTCTCCTGGCTGGAATCTACCATCCTCTGCCATCTTCATATCGGCCACACCAATTTGACCCATGACTCTGTAATGAGTCACCCCCTTTTGCAGTTGTAGGACCCCCTCATGGTGATCCATATTTTGTTGGACTGCCCCCACCTTTTGGCCCTTCACACTTTGCTTATATAATCTCCTTTCCCCCCTACCCCCTCCCCACTCTCCTTGTCCTAGGTGTTAGCAAATGACCTTCGCATGGTTAATCCATTCTGTTTTCTTAGTGAAAGTAGTTTGTCCTCCCAGATAGAAGTACCTGAATTTCCTTCAGTAATTGAAGCCCCTCTTTGTTGGTTTTGGTTTAGAAGGCCATCAGCCTTGCCTCCTAGCCAGCCAGATTTATCCCTAATTTTCCCTGTCTTTTGTGCCTTTCTTCCCAGCTTTCTTGTATTCTCCTGCCCTGGTGTTGTCTCTTTTGTTGCGATCATGGTCTGGTGTGGGAATTGGGATTGGTCAGCAGCAGTACCAGCTCCCCGTCAGGTGTAGCACATCTGGAGCATCACCCACTCTCGCCTCTACACCCCCCACCCCTCCTGTTCTTTACTCTTCCTGCTGTCTCGATGTTTCTTCTACCTCTTTGTTTGCCCATTTTCCTTTCCCATTGACTGGGCTATGCTGTTCCCTTAGTACCTTCCATCTTGAATCTTGGTACTGATGACCTTACTGTTTGGTCCTCTCTCCCCCCTCCCCCCCCCCCCCAATCAACCAATCCCAGCAGCTATTAGTAGCTCTTTTCTTGGTGGAATACCCCCTCTTTTTAGTCTGGACTTCGTGACTCATTGCTTCTGATACTGGTGGAATATTCATCCAGGTAATTGGCCTAGTTCTCAGTTTTCTCCATGAAAGTGATACTTATTTTCAGTAAAAAGTTTTAATATACCTCCAGAGCAGGGGAAGGGTGGTTTGGGGCAGGGCATGTCATGTCATGCTTTATGCAAGGTCGGGCAGTTCACTGTTCATTTATCTCCATGAAGCATTTCAAAGGTTTAAACCTCCATCATCAGGTAGATTTACATTTGTTAATACAACGTTTGTGTGTGTGTGTGTGTGTGTGTGTGTGTGTGTGTGTGTGTGTGTGTGTGTGTGTGTGTGTGTTTTATGTTACAATTTTTGTGAAGAACTTATGGCACTATGTCTAGGTTCCTTTCACTGTCAGAACACATCACATGTATACTAGTAAACTTGTTTCATTTAGTGTCAAAAACAGTCATGGTAAAGCCTAACCTAAAAATGTTTGCATTTAAAGTCTGAAGGTTCCTTAACTTGGCTATTCTTTCATCCCTCTTTTAGCCTATTTTAGCCTATTCACCTTGAGTGTTCTGAACGTCAACTAGAAGTCATTCTTGGCTCTATACCTGTCATAGCCCTTAATCAGGTTGGCTGGGTCAGATGCAGGTGGGATTTCTGTCGCCATGGATGACTCTTTGGCCCTGGAATGGCATTCCAGCATGTCCCAGGGATTTT
Source organism: Schistocerca serialis cubense (assembly GCF_023864345.2). Classification (NCBI taxonomy): domain Eukaryota; kingdom Metazoa; phylum Arthropoda; class Insecta; order Orthoptera; family Acrididae; genus Schistocerca; species Schistocerca serialis. The sequence continues at coordinate 244,348,023 of NC_064646.1, forward strand.
TTGGTTGTTAACTCACCGGAATAAGTCAGCAGCAGAAACTTAAAATATTACATGTGTATTAAATCACAACTTAACTATAATTTGCCACTGTGTCGGTAACCTTCTTGTCGACTGTCTCGTGCTTATAGCTGCCAATAACCTCATAGTTTTTACAGTGTATTAGACTGTGGTATAACTAAGATAAGTTAAGCTTTTTCAAATGACTGCCAGCAACCTCAGCAATCTAGTAACAGGGTTGTGTCTCGTGTTACATGTGTCTCAGTGAGATATAAATAATGTAAAGAGTGTTTGAACGTGACTGTCTATATAATACACTTCCATGAAATCTCATTTTTTCCATATTGTAATTTGTGCCACAGTTGCCATAAATTGAACATATGGCAGAAAGTTGGCAGTCTTTCAAGCAAATACGTGAACATCACTCCCTTCATGTCCCACACTATTGTCAGAACGTAGATCAGCACTCAACTTTCAGCAGTTGAACCTCTTTTTTCAGGACTGGGGTCAGGAGGGACAGGAGGGGGGGGGGGCAGTGGCGATGTGTTTTGTTGAAGAAATACCATCCAGCACTGAAAATTTTTGAAGTTATGTGGGAGAGAACTTGTCTGCAGATCAGTATACTTCTTCATAAATTGTTTCTCAGCTGTGACGTAAGTATTCCCTTCAGTGTCTCAGTTTTACTCCTACATATTTTCATCATCAGAAAATGTTCACGGCGGATGTCACTAACTCCAGATGAATTACCCATGGACCAAGGGGTTATTTCCCTAACCACCAACCACCCATCTTAAAGGAATGCTATCTATAGGTTGGTCTCTGATATTGTCAAAACCTGGCATAGTGAAAGAAGGGTGAAAATAAAGGGGCACCTATTTTGGCTTAGGTGTCAACACTCAATAGTTTCTGAGAAAATGATGCTAAAAATTTCAATGCCATTTAAATCGGCCATCCTGCACAGGGTGTATGCAAGTAAATTATATGGTGGCGTAGGTGGCTAGGGAGCACAGGTTCGAAATTTTGCCCCCATGTCGTAAGCAGTCGTCATTTTTGGAAGAATGTATTTTTTGTCACATCGTGAAATTCAATGGAATTGTTGACAAAAGTAGTAAGCTTTTTGGATCTTATTAAAATGACTTTTATTGTTGCAGTTTCCATGGATTGACATGTCATAGAAAACTGTTGCCAACAATATCTGCTTGTCCTTTAAGTCAGTGTCAAATTTGGTCTTGAGTCCAACAAGACTTACACCAATTAATGGAATGGCAACAGAATGTGTACACAACAGCCACAAAATCAGGAGAACTTGCAACAGAAACCTGTCATCAGTTTTTGGACAAAGTTTTGTGACCTTAAATAAAAATAGAGCCATTTCTGTATGTTGTTGACTCGTGAGGTGTGCAAAGCAAACATCCCATATACGATGGCCTGTTTGCTGATGAAATGTACCAACATTTTCATCAAAGCTAATCCGTCAACGTGAATGCTTTTATGTTGACCACGTGACATATACTGTTACTGACAGGTGAAGAATGGCATTCACCAATCACAGAAGTGCCCTATTTACATCACACAGTAGAGGGAAATCAAAAGTATGGGTGATTCATAATCAGTTGCAGGCTGTAGTTTTCGAGAAAATGCTTTGATATGTGTTGTTTGCCACGAAATAACTGCCAGATCACAAGTTATTTAGCTACATTAACAAGAATGTTTTCCTATTTAAATTCACGCTAAAAAATTGTGACTGTGGCATATGTGACATGCTAAGTCACATAAAGTGCTCTGAATTTTTATGCTTTGAATGTTTTTTGTGACAGATATCACCCTGTGGAATGCACTGGTTTTTCTGAACCATAAAAGTAAAAATCAAAGAAAAAGTGAAATACTAGAATTTGTATGTCTTTCATGTTCAGCTGTAAGATTTGTGATAAAAATCTATTTTTAATAAGATTTACAATTGTTCATTTCTTTTGTTAGTAGTCATAATTACATTGTATTTCACAAGGTCACAAAAATATTGATGTCATATACCTGGGAAACACAAAAGGGAGAGAAAAAATTAGCTACTTATTTTTTAAAGGGCCTTCAACTCCCAAAATCTAAACAGTGACTGGGTTTCTACCCGGGACCCAGGCCGTTTGTGATTTCTTGTCAAACACATAACTCGAAGACCCCGGATTTACCTAGGCAATGCGCTCCCATCTCAAGTGGATACACACTCCGCTAGCAGACTGCTGGGATAGTGTGGAAACTTAGAACAGTGTTTGCTCAGGAATTCTTAAGGGTTTGCATCTGAACCTTATTTTCATCCTTCTTTCACCCTGCCAAGTTTAGACTGTACCACACACACACACACACACACACACACACACACACACACACACACACACACACACACACACCCCCACCCCTGGCAGGTTCCCCTTGTTAGCCGGTATGGAACACAGAATGAAGTCAAAGCCACAACCAGTGTAACCCCCAAGATGCTCACAGTGGTTTCGTGAGTTCTTGCGTGGCGCCCATGGGGCCCCTAGCTATTGCAGCCCATTCTTCCTTCCCATGCTGCAGTTCCTTCCCCATGTCCCTCACTCGCCATCCTTGCTCCTTCCCCCCTGCCTCCTCCTTCCCCTCTCTTGGTGTCCTTACTTATGTCGACCTGGCTATTTGCCTGCCTTCCTGTATTCCTTGCAGTTTTGTTCCCCATGCCTTTTATTTTTCTCCTTCCTTTTTGGTGTTTTTGGCTTCCCTTTGGAATTTGTTGTCCACTTCTAAATTTTCTCTCCATAATGAGAGCAATTTGAGGAAGAACTCCCTCTGTAGTATCTATGGCATGGATTCCTCTCCCCTCATTCCATCTGCACCGTAGATCGCTCCGACCCGCTATGTCACTAGTTTGTTAGCCAATGAGTGTGATGATGCTAGTATGTACCCATCTGGCTGAGTGCCCTGACAATGCAATGATGGTTCTTCTGACACCTGAATTGTTGCTTCCCCATGTATGCCTAGGGTGGTTGCTTGTCATTCTGGAGCATTGGTACTCCTGGCAACAGCTGCCATGGCACACACAGGGAGAGCCATTGATCGGGGAGGGGGGGGGGGGGGGGATGTATAAGGATGGATGCTTTGTGTGTGCAATGTATCAAGCTCCAAAAATCTGGCCATTCTTTTATGGCTGTCTCTTTGGTTGCTAACTGAAACACCCTGCTAAACCCCCAGGACAGGACAGGTAGTTGGAATTGTGGAAAGAGGCCAAAATGAGCGGCTGTCAGTTACACTCAAACACACACATTTTATTTGTTTGACCAAACATTACAGTACAAATTCTTGAACTTAGTTATCGGCTGAATACGGCACACTGTCTTATGCCTTAAGGGCACAACCACTTAAAATTCAGACACTAAAAAGAATATTTAGAAGGCAGAAGGCCTCACGTTAACTTAAGTTCTGTAATTTGACTGAAGGCCCAAGAATCTAACACTTGAAAAGCGACAACCTTAATTTAAAGATTGCCGAAGGCCGTTGGCTTAAGACTCAAGGTAAAAAAAAAAAAGGAAAAAAAAAAGAGGCAGAAGGCGCTATCTTCAATTAGGCTGAAGGCCCCAAACAGTCTGATGCTCGAAAGACAAAGATCCTTAATTTAAAAACAGCTGAAGACCCCATGACTTAAAACTCAAGGTAAAATAAATTTAAACAACAAAGCCTTATCTTAAATTAGGCTGATGGCCCCAAACAATCTAACACTTTAAAAGCAAGAAACTTTAATTTCAAAGCGGCTGAAGGCCCATGACTTAAAGCACCACTGAAAACAATTCAACTTTAATTCAAAACCATCGACTATGAGCCATACAAATACACAAAAAAAAAAGGCAGTGCAGCTAGCGGTGCTCAGAAGTTTCAGGGGTCGGCCAGCATTTGAACTACTAACATTCACTTAGGTGAGACAGGCAGTCAACCCAACCATTCTTGATCCGACAACAACCCAACCAACAGACAGTCAATGGACCCACCGACAAGTTAACTTGTGCTCCACTCAACCAGCACACAACCGGAAGTTCAATGCAAAACGTGAAACGCATGGACGCCCACAACCAAGCATACAGTAAGCTGTCGAACTACACACCGTGCTGGACAGCGAAAACGTGCTGAGGAAAGGACTGTGTCTAAATTTACGTCAATAGCCAGGGCAGGTAACCGGAACGTTAACAGTCACAAGGCAGAAAATTCCGCTGGTGCACTTCAATTGCAAATAACCAAATACAGTTAGACTCCACCGGACGGTGGCTAAACCTTTGCCAACTCAAACACAAACGTTGTTGCTTGCAGGAATGTCCCAACAGCCAACAACGAGAACCAAATGGCACAATGTGAACAGTCTTGACTTGGTGGTAAATTAAATCCAAACTCAACTTTCGTGTCCAGGGTTGGTGAGCCATGGACCTCGTAGCAATGGGAACAGCCCCAAACACTCACACTGCATAGAGACCACCGGCATTCCCAGCCAAACTACGCCCCGCGGAGATTTCCTCACTGCTCCACGCCATCCGACCGACTGCTACATCAGTGCGGAGGCAGCACTAAAATAACTGAGCAGTCAACATCACAAGCTACACACAGTTTCACGAACACTTGCACGAAGGACTAGACAACACTAATGGCAGCAGCTGTGCAATAACAATGACAAATCACGAGTCGGCACACGCAGGCAACCCATAAGCAGTCACCGGCCAGCATACACGTCGTCCAACAAGACGACCGACAGATGATCAAACAAGGTGGTCTGCACCCAAGTGATATGTATTGGCAACCATTGGGCGAGTCATGGCTTTCCATACCTCACTGCAGGCACGCCCTGACTGAACTTCTGCCACGTCCTAAGTCAAACACTGTCAGGTCCGAACTGCACTGCTAGCGCTTTCCAACTCACTGGCAGATCCAACTAACTCCAAACACACAACAACCGGGAAGTAATAACAGTCAGCAAAGATAATACTCCAGGGCTTATATCAATAAATGCCGCTGCTGCCGCTCACGGGCAGACAAGGCGCCAACTCGGTGACACCAGTAATTGAAATTAGCATAATGATGTGGTAGTACAGTAAAAACAGGATGTCAAATGAGATATGGCATGAACACGAGCTGCTTCTTACGACCCTACTACCTTCTGTTCCCTGACAACAATGTGGGAGGACAGCCAACCCTGCCAGTTTCAAGTGAAAAACTTTCCCCACTACCTGATCTGTACCAGGGCAGATGGTGACACGTTCGCTGCCTCATACTTCTGCTGTCCAATCCACAGCCCTTGGTGCTTGTGCTCATCTTGGTGAAGTCCTGATGTGCATTATACCTCACAAGTTATTGAATATGATTCAGGGAGTTATTTTTCATAGGGAACTCATCCGCCAAAGTGATGAGGGCCCCCAATCTCATTGTAGTATCCCAATCCCATTCTCCTCCAGCTGTGCAACAAGCCACTAAATCCTTGGCTCTGGTGTGAAATCACCTGCTACACAACAGGTAGACTGGAATGGACAAAAGGAGTACTCCTGCAAAGACTTGTTATGTCCCTCCAGCAAATCTTCACTTGTCAACCGCAAAGGCTCTAAGAAATCAAACAAACGAAACATTCTTCTCCTTCCCCAACTTGGAGATCTGCTTCAGTGGTTTCACTGCATGATGCCCTCACTCAGCCGACCTCCATTTCACTGGTGCGCACCACCTACCATTTTTCTCCCCTGGAATCCTCAGGCTGACCCAGTGAGAATGGCAGCGCCTCTGTAGATCTCATGTAACAGGATCTTCCAGCCTCTGTTCATGCCATATCTCGTTGGACATCCTGGCACTCGGCAGTCACCAAGGTAACTATCCTTCATTTGTTTCCTCCTCCCCAATTCCCGTTTGACTCTTCTCCAATGGAATTTTCACAGTATTAAATCCAACAGGGAGGAACCTACTGTTGGAATCAAGCATCCACTTGTTCTCCGCCTCCAAGAAACAATTGTGTTCTCACAACTGCTTTGACCTCTCGCATTTCCTTCCAGTCCACTTTGACCTTCTCCCCAAGGACAGCATTCCATTTCATGGGGAATTCACACTGCTCATCAGGATGATTTTCATAGCCAAACAATACCACTGAATGCTTGGCTGCATGCCATTGAGGTGCGAATTATCCTTCCTGTCTTCACCTTTTATATTTGCAAGATCTACATCCCTCCAACATTCAGTGTCGCCAGGGTAGACTTGGTCCAGTTTTGTGCTCAACTACCTCACCACTTTTTACTGCTTTGTGAGTTTAACGCACACCATCCACTTTGGGTCTCTATGTTGTAAATACCTGGCTTGCATAGCTCCAGGTCATCTATTTCTGCAAGAAATAGAAGTGGAGACCGAGAGAACAGCCATGAGACAAAGTGTCTCACATTAGAGACCAGATTTGACACACCCCAGATCATGACTCAACTTCAGAAGATGGCCAGGCCGGGCGTGGACGGCGGTCAGAACACTGGCTACCAGAGAGGGCCAACGTAGCCGTGTCTGGCGGGCGCGGATCGCAAACGGAACACACGAAGCGGTGCGGACCGATTATGGAGCGCTCAGCATGAAACAGAAGTGGAAATCATAGTAACAGTCATGAGACAGAGTACCCAACATCTCAGATCCGGTCTGACACACCTCAGATGACGACCACAACCGTTGAGGACGGCCAAAACGGGCGCGGTGGGCGGTCGGAACATTTGCGTCTGGAGGGGTCCATTGAAGCAGAGTCTGGTGGTCGTGGACCACAGACGGAACACTCGGCTCGGCATGGGCCGATTAGGGAACACCCAGCTCCTTCCAGGCACAAATACTGGACTCAATCGATCCAAGGACCAGTCTCAGGTAGCACCTGAAGAAGACAGTGAGGCACGCTGTTGAAATATTGTGCGAGAACAGTGTGAACATCCGGCTGGATTCCCGAATATCCAAGATGTCAACATTTCCATAGTTGTGATGACCAGCTAGAGTAACTCACGAACATTGTCCTTGATACCACAGAACATTCCAAACCTTGCACGTCATCTTTACTGTGCTGTTTCGTCAGCCGATGGTGAATTGAGATGTGCCTATACACAATTTGCATGCAGAGACGTGCTCTCCGTGTTTTTAAATGCTATCCTACAATGGCGAACTGTATTTTCTATAAACAGTTGCGTGCACAGTGGCTTCGCATTTTCCAGGACAACAAAAGACCTAGCTGTATTTCATTTATTCGTTCTTTCAACAGTTTCACTCCCTCTTCTGCTGTGTGGGGGCAACCTCTGTCATCTCTGTAGCACCAAAGTCCATTCCCCTATTTCCGGCCTGACTGTAGCAGGTGATGTCATTTGTGGACCCTATACCTATCTCCAATGCCTTGGGCAACTATTTTGCAGAGTTTTTGAGCTCCATCCCCTATCACCCTGCCTTCCTCCCTTGGAAACAAGTGGAGGAGACTTGGGTGATACCCGTCTCCTCTCAAAATCATGAATGCTACAATGCCGCCTTTATTGTGCAGGAGCTAGATCTTGCTCTCACTTCATCCCTGTCATCTGCCCCAGAGCTGGCTGATGTTCACAGTCAGATGTTGCAGCATCTTTCTGTTGTGGGCAAGCACTTTTTTCTCCACACGTATAATCACATTTGGGCAGATGGCACATTTCCCAGACATTGGCACAAAGCCACTGTCATACCCATACCCACACCTGGTAAGAACAAACACCTACCATCTTGCTACTGCCCCATTTCTCTCACCAGCTGTTTTTGCAAGGTGATGAAATGTACAATTCGTGGCTGGCTGGAATGCTGGCTCAACTCTCGCAATCTACTAACCGTTGCACATGGTGGATTTCGAGCCTGTGATTGTGCAGTTGACCATCTTGCCAATTTGCCAGCCCATGTAATGAACAATTTCCTGTGGAAATATCAGACTCTGGTTGTGCTTTTTGTTTTGGAAAATGCCTACCAACACCTGCAGGAGAACTGGTATCCTCTGTACTGTCTCACATTAGGCTTCCAAGGCCACCTGCCTCTTTTCCTTCAGGAATTTTTTGAAAGACAAAGGTTTCAAGGTATGTGTGGTTCGACTTGTTGGACACCTTCATCCGGGAGAATGGAATGCCTCAAGACACCATCCTGAGCAGTTTCGTCTTTGCTATCGCCATTAACCCTATTATGGCCTGTCTCCCACCAGCAGCTGTGGCTCCCTTTTTGTCAACGACTTCATGATTTATTGCAGACCTCCATCAGCTTACCTCCTTGAGCAGCAGTTTCAGTGATATCGTGATTGTCCTTACTCGTGGAGTATCAGCAATGGCTTCTGCTTTTCCACTGACAAAACTGTTTATATGAATTTCTGGTTGCAAAGTGGGTTTCTTCTACCATCTTTACATCTTAGACCTGTTGCTCTTCTGTTCGCTGAAACCGTGAAATTTCGGGAGCTCATGCCTGATAGAAAACTTCCTTGGGATCCCATGTGTCTTACATGGCCACGCGATGTACCCGGTTTCTGTGTTCTACGTGTCCTAATTGGTACTTCCTGGAGGAGCAGTTGGACCACCCTCCTCCCTTTGTACCAATCCTTTGTCTGTTTGAAACTACACTATGGGTTGTTTGTTTATTCATCTGCATGTCTGTCCATCTTACACCGTCTTAATATAAGCCACCATCATGGTATCTATTTGGCCATTGGTGCCTTTTACACTAGCTCGGTTAATTTCCTGTATGTAGAAGCTGCTGAACTACTGCTAATGTTCCTCTCAGTAGATATGCATGCTGTTTGTCTGCCATGTACTGCCACCCAACCTATATTTTTTTTTTCACTGACTCCCATGACCGCCAGTAGAGGGTTTGCCCCTCTCCTCCGTTGCCTCCCGGCATTCACATTCAGATCCTACTCCGGCTCCTCCAGGAAGTACCACTTAGGACACATAGGAGACAGAGACCGGGTACATCGCATGGACATGTAAGACATGTGGGATCCCAAGGAAGTTTTCTATCAAGCATGAGCTCCCGAAATTTCATGGTTTCAGTGAACAGGAGATCAACAGTTCCAAGATGTAAAGACAGTAGAAGAAACCCACTTTGCCACCAGAAATTCATACAAACAGTTTTGTCAGTGGAAAAGCAGAAGCCATTGCCAATACTCCATGAGTGAGGACAATAAAGGTATGCCACATTCCCTATGGATGTGTACCCTTCACCACCTTGGCTTTGTGGCAGCCTATGTTCATCTTGGACTTTAGTCACTGCCTAAGAAAACTACTCCAGATTTGATGTATTGCAATAAGTTTCTCGACCTCTGCACACAACGTAATGGCAGCATCTGACGGCTCTAAGACTGACTGTGGTGTCGGGTGTGCCTCCATCATTGACATCGACCACTTTCAGGATTGCTTCCAGAACACTGCCGAATATTTACGGCAGAGTTCGTTGCCCTCTATCAGGCCACCCATAACATCTGTGCGACACAGGCTTTTTAACTGTGTTTTATACTCTGATTATCTGTGCCTTTCATAGCCTCTGTGTTCTATACACAGTCCATCCCTTAGTGCAATGGGTCTAAGATAGCTTCCACTTACTCGCTGTTGAGGGAGTCACTGTGATGTTCATGTGGGTTCCTGGTCACATCAGTCTGACAGGAAATAAGGCTGCTGCCAGGGCTGCAGTCCCCCTACTTCAGTCCATTAGCTCTTCCCTCCCTTTGTACGATTGCACATTGCCATCTGTCAGCAGGTGGTGTCACTTTGGCATCACCCATGATGTTCCCTTCGTGGGAACAAGCTCTGGGTAATTAAAACTCTCCCAGTGGCTTGGCCAACCTCATCTTGCCCCTCTCACCATGAGGAGAACATTTTAGCTAGGTTATGGATTGTGCATTGTCATTGTAGCCATTGCCATTTGTTAAGTGGCGATCCCAGCCACATTGTGGGCACTGTCATCAACCTTCAATGGTTCATGTCATGACCAGATGCCTTTTTTTTTTTACCACTCACATTCTAATGTGTGTTTGCTCTCTGAGTTATTGGCTGTTTTAGCGAACGCTGCACAGGCTGTCGATCACGTTTTACTTTGTATCTGTCGTAGCAATATGGTGAAGGATATTTAATCTTTGGTTCAGGACTGCCACTATCTCTACAGCGTATTTTTTTATCCACAAGTAAGTCCTTGTTCTTAGCTTGCTTTCCTTCCGGTGATTATATACTTATATGGATGTGGTGTCTGTTCTTTCAGACATGTCAGAAAGAACAGATACCACATCCATATAAGTATATAGTTCTAGCAATATAGGCCATGACCTCCTCCTCCTGTGTGGATGCACACATATTACCCGAACTCTTACAGGACTTGGTAAGAATGTCTTCCACGAGTAATGAGTGTGTTGGGTAGGGACACTACGAATGTAGTGTGTGGACATATAAGGTGAGAATGTGGGTCTCGTGGGAGGCATGCGCAAGATAGTCCCTGCAGTTGCACTATCCTCTGTGCTCTCGGTGGCTCAGATGGATAGAGCATCTGCCATGTAAGCAGGAGATCCCGGGTTCGAGTCCCGGTCGGGGCACACATTTTCACCTGTCCCCTTTGATATATATCAACATCCGTCAGCAGCTGAAGGTATTAATATATAATTATAATTCCGGTGATTAGGCTTAACACACAGTTACTGTAAAGTTCTTTTGATTCTTGGTGGTCCAAGGCTATGATGGGGGCACTTACGACCTTAGTTGTTTTTGCACCCTAACCAAAAAAAAATTTAGGAAGTCCCAGTCAGTCTGGAACAACAAGGTGTTCATTTTGTTTGACATGTGCGGAAAGTCCTTAAAAACAAACTCATCAATGGCAGCGCCTCTATTCTGGCTTTTGGAAGAGATACCCTCCCAGAGAAGGTCAAGGTTGTGTGTTATTGTGGTGACCTATGAGGCGCTTTTGGTGCTTGCTGTGCTTGTGTATACGGCACATGTTTTCCCAATGTACAGCAGAACTTCTGTGTGGTGAATATTGACACCCATTCCATGATGGAAACCCCTTTGTTCCACCACCAGTGTGTATTAATTGTCACGACCATCACTCTCCGAGCTCACCAGAAGCCTGGTGTATAAGAAAGGCAAGAAGATAGAAGGGTATAAGTCCTTTGATCATTTACCATATACTGAGGCTAATAGTAAACACGACTGAATTCATCCTGTGTCAATGACTTCTACTTTTACCTCTGTTACGTCTTCTCCCCTCTTCACTCTTTCTTACCCCAGTCCCGCCCCGTCTTCTCACCCCTCCCTTGCGGTTCCCATACCGTCCCCTCCGGGTGCCACTCCCCCTCCTCTGCCGAAGAAGTGGCACCTTTCTTCAGTGCCTACTGGTGAAGGGGCTCCCTCTTGGGGCCCCTTCCTCTGGCATCTGTCAGGCTGGAGGCCTGCCACCACAACTTGGCCACAGGACACACACAGTCTGTGTATCCCAAGGTCACTCACTCTTTTTCAGTTCCAGATGTTGCAGACGTGTGCTCTCCCTCTATGCTGTGCCCTCCTCAACCTAAGAAAGAGGAGGAGGAAGAGAAGAAATTTAAGTCCCAGTAAGAGACCCCACCCCTCTGGTGCCCTTGGAGGTGCCATCTCCCCATCGCAACCTGAGTCTGACCTCTTATTTATGGACGTCACCCTGTCCTTGTTGGTGATGGATGGTGACCCGGTGGCATTATTGGCTTCAGCCCATTCACCTTACTTTTGGATACCCACCCCACCCCACCCTTATTCAATGGAACTGTAATGGATTGATTTGATTTGTTTTGAACAGGGAAGCTAGAACAGCCTAGGTCTAACCCACCACTGGTCGCACTGAAACTGAGTTTATTGTGCGGTATTGCTCCCTGTATCTGTGTATCTAGTAAAGCCAGCCAATGCCCTTGAATAGCGCAAGGAGTCCCTTTACCAGTTTTTTTGTTAGACACAATTTCTTCAGGTCTACTTGTCCCAATGCCATGCATTCGAAGATTAGGTGTTATGCAGTTTCTTCACCCTCATCACAGATCCTACATTTAGGGTATTCTTCCAGTATACCCATTGTGTGTAGGTGTTGTTTGAAATTCCCATGGTCTGTCATCAGTCCCGTCATGAGTTTGATCTCTTTCCTGTTCAATCCCAGGATTATAGAACTTCTTTTAAAACATGGCTTGGGCATCATTACCTTACAATGTTTTTGTTTATGGACCTTGGTCCAATATTCTACATGCTGTTTCCTAAGCCAGTTCCATAGTTCTAGTTTGATCATAGCTTTGGTGATTGTCAGGACAGGTTCTGGTCCAATAAATGGAGTCATTGCCCCCCACCCTGGTCAGTCTGTCGGCTTGTTCATTGCCACAGATCCCTGAGTGGCCAGGGACCCACACTAGGTTTACCCTATTGCTTCCCCCTAGCTCCACTAGAGCCTTGTGGCATTCTGCAACAATCTTAGATCATGTTGCAGGAGCTGCCAATGATTTCCAGGCTGCCTGGCTGTCTGAATAGATGTAGATGCTACAGTCATTGTAGCACATAAGCATATTCTCCTTCACACATGCCCTGATTGCAGTAATTTCAGCTTCAAATACAGAGGCCAGTTTTACTACAGAAATGATGTCCTCCAGTCTTGGCTGAACCCCTTACACCCCTGCCCCAACTCCTTGGTCTGATATCGACCCATCAGTGAACCAAACGATGTCCCCCGTACGGTGTCGAACTGTTTTCTCCCACTGCTCCCTGCTTCCAATTGTTATATTGTAAGGCTTGTTGAAGCAGTTGGGAGTTGGCATGCATTTCCCCAGCTGATCCTATACTTACCTCTCTCACTATGTTAGTTTGTGATTCTGGATATCCGAATGAGACCTAGTTTTTGCCAGTTTTAAGTCTGTGTGCCCCAGCTGCTACCACCATCTTGACCCAAAGGTGTAGTGGAGGCATGTCCAGCATGGCTTCCATTTCAGTGGTTGGTGTGCTGCTAATTCTGTCTGTTATGACTAATCAGGCCAGTCCCTGCACCTTAGCAAGCTCCTTAGCTGCAACCTGCTGTTCTACCTTCTTCCACCACACTACAGCCCCTTAGGAAATCCTAGGTCTAACCACTGTGGTGTATATCCAGTACACATACCATTGGGGTTCACGCCCCAGTTTTTGCCACAAGCCCTTCTGGTACTCAATAGAGTACTTTTTGCCTTGGAGCAGGTGCTCTTAACGTGTAGGGTCCATGTTAGTTTCTCATGTAAGGTTACCCCTAGATATTTCACTATCCCCTTCACAGATAGAGTTTCATTGAAGAGCTTTAGATTCCAACTTGAATGTTGGTTATGCTTCTTCATGAATGGTACCACAACAGTCTTCTTAAGATTAATCCTTTGATCCTGTTTAATGCACCAGTCTTGCACAATGTCCAACACACTGTGTGCCATATTTCTAACTGTATCAGTAAATTTGCCAAGTGTAACTATGACAAGGTCACCTGTGTATCCTTGGCAAAAGCATTGTCTGGAATTTAGTTCCTTGATGAGTTCGTTCACCACTATATTCCACAATAAATGGGACAGAACTCCTCCTTGTGGGCAACCTCTAGTGGTGTTAATTACTATCTTTTCATTCATCATGGTAGCCTCTACCTTCCTTCCACTAAGCATGGCCCTGTTCCACCTATATATAGTGGTCCCTAGGTCTCTCTGCTGCCCTTACCATGGAATTGAAGGTCACATTACTGCAGGCCCCTTCGATATCCAGGAAGATACAGAGGGCTATTTCTTGGAAGTGAAGTGCTTTCTCCACCCTTCCAACGAGTTGACAGAGAGCTGTCTCACATGATTTACCTGGTTGATTAGCATGTTGGTTTGAATGTAGAGGGGTCCCAATTAGCCTCCTCTCCCCAATGTACACATTAACCAGTTTTTCCAATGTTTCAAGAATGGACAGTTGTATCTTCAAGTGCCTGAGAACCATTGTCTCTCCAGGATCACATTCTGGTCTATGTTGTCCAGCAGAGCATATTGAGGAAAGTGAGTTTTGAGAAGCAGTTCCAGCATCTCGTGTGCTGTCTTTGTATATTCCCCATCCTCCTTTCTCAATGTACCTCCTGGATTGGTAGGTACTCCAGTGAGGATTCTGTGAAGTTTGGCTTGAGCAGCCGTGCTCTCCACATCCTCACAGAAAGCCTTCCAGGATGCCTCCTTTGCTTATTTAATTGCAAGGTTTTAGTTGACAAGGGCCTCAAGATATTTTGCCCATTGTCTCCAAAGGTTAAACAGTCTTCATACCTGTTTTCTTTGTGTTTCCAAGTTATTATTCCACCAAGGCACACTCCTGTTTGTGCACTTCTTGGTGTTTGTGCAGTTGTCCTGATATGAGGTCACTATGGCAGAAGTAACAGACTCCATTACTTCCTCAAACTCAACTGGATTCCTTATCGAGGTTTTAATTTCCGATAAGCTTAACTCTAGGTCCCTTCCTATATGTCTCCCGGTCTGTTTTCCTGGTATTCCTATAGGTCATGGTCTGTCTGATTCCCATTTCAACCTTGAATTTAATGTACATGTGGTCTGATGAGGATGGTTCTAACGCCACATGCCATTGTTTGATATGGCTGCCCATCATCATGGAACCAAAAGGTATGTCAATTACGTCTTCCCATCTGCTATTCCTGACTGTAGGTTCATTGTCCCTATTCAGGACCTCCAAGTTGTTAGCTAGAAGAAATTCAAGGAGGTACTCACGTCTACTGTTGGTGTCCTTGCTCTGCCCCACACTGGGTTGTGGGCATTGGTGTCACATCCCACCAACAGTTGGTCACCTTGCCGATGGTAAGCTTCTACCAGTCTCCTCACCTCCAAAGGAGGAGGAAAGCTGTTTTTGTTAGGAAGTTATGCTGAGGCCAAAACAATTTCCCTCGTGATACCTCCCTCACATTGCTGCATTCTGATGGTCACTAGTTCCCTACAGCAGAAACCCATCATTGGCATGAAAGAAATTCCATTTCTTACATAGATGCATGTTCTGGAGTTCCTTAGATTTCTAGCATAAATCAGCTTACCTCCCTTGCCACCAAGGCCCGATATGCCCCCTTTACATAAGTAGGGTTCTTGTATCAGGGCCATGTACACTTCCTGCCTCCCCAGGCAGTGGCTCAGGGCAGCTGAGGCCCCTTTACTGTGCTGAAGATTAATCTGCAGCACCATCAGTCTCCATCTTGCTGCCATCATTGTCCTTGAGGTCTTTGATAACCCTGACTGTGACCTGCGAGAACCCTAAAAACAATTTCAAGCCTTGCTCTTGAATCGCCTTCAGGGACTTCTCTCCGACCTTCACCACCAGGGTTCATCCTTCCAGTACAACCTTTTGGTTGATCACTCTCCAGTCTTCTGTAACGAGACTTTCAGGTTCTGGACCCCTATTTTCTCAAACAGTCTTAAGGGAGACATCCTTAAGGATCTTTGGTACCCATATTGATACCTTTTCAGTCTTAAGAAGTTCCACTGCCATCTTGAGCAGCAGCTTCGCATCTTCCCAAGGGGATATCTTAGGCACCTTGTCCTTAAACCACTTCTCCATGTGCACCCCCTCGCAGACAAAAATGAGGGCACCACGCTCTAGATAGACCCTCCTGAAGTTAAGTCCTAGACCAGCATCTCCCCCCCCCCCCCCCAATCTTTTCAAAGAGGGCCACCTGCAAAAGTTTCTCCTGCTGTGAGGTGGTGGCTACCAGTGGATGGTGGCTACCAGTGGATAGCCTTCCTGGGTAACTGCCATCTTAAAAACCGAGACTGCAGTGCTATAGGTCTGTTTTCCTATTTCTTGCCTCGGTTTTTTCTGGACTCGCGTATCCAGGTGGGAGGGAGTCGTAGATTCCTTCCTTATCCTCTTGTTGCCTGTCTTCAACATTGTGGGGGTCTGCGTATTCCCTTCAACCTGAGAGAGTTTTTTCTTGGGTGTCTTAGGTTCAAGCCCTTTTAATTCCCTGTTCCCTGAGTAGTTTCCTCCTCTGGGCCCCAGACAAGGCTTTAATCTTGATCTGGTCCAACTTCTCGGTTACAGTTCCACTTCTGGCTCAGGTCTAGGCCCTGATTCAGTAGTGGGAATGTCTTCCACCAGCCCTGACACTGATTTTGGGTATTTGAGATCTGTTTGCCCCTCACTTTGTTTTAATTAGTCATGTCCGTCTTAGTGCCATGAGATTTGAGGATCTACACGGTCCACACCACAAATACTCTGTACCGTGTAAGGATTTACTCAGGGAGGTCGCTCAGTTTTTCTGAGGCTCCGTTTGTGACACATCTTCCCGTATGCCATGCACCCCTCGGCATGGATTGCATCACACCTTCGGTTGGGAAAGGGAATTGGGTAAGGACTAGGAGCGGATAGGGAAGATGGTACGTTGTGGGACACTCTTAGTCTGATCCATCAGCTGAGGCCTTTCTGGCAGTAGGTCCTCTACCTTCATTCGGCATCAGCTTCACGCAGATATGCAAGCCTCTCCATCTGCACGGACAGTGCTTCGTTGAGGTGGTATCCCCCACCATTTGGTATATGCCGTGACCCATAAAATCTCTTGTTGCCCATCTACATCTACATCTACATCTATACTCCGCGAGCCACCTTACGGTGTGTGGCGGAGGGTACTTATTGTACCACTATCTGATCCTCCCTTCCCTGTTCCATTCACGAATTGTGCGTGGGAAGAACGACTGCTTGTAAGTCTCCGTATTTGCTCTAATTTCTCGGATCTTTTCGTTGTGATCATTACGCGAGATATATGTGGGCGGTAGTAATATGTTGCCCATCTCTTCCCGGAATGTGCTCTCTCGTAATTGTAAATGTGGAATGACATCTGGTACACTGCTGTTCTCAGTAATAAACTCTGCACAGTCAAGGAGACTACTGCAGTGTGGCACTCTTCCAGCCATTCCTCATCGGAAGAGTTCACACATCAGTCATGTTAGGCTCACCTATTGTTTTCTCTTGCGTAATGAGTCACCCATACAATGTAATTGTGGAGCCAGACTGACAATGGTTGAACTGGTCCTTAGTTTCCTTCGTGGAAGTGGTTTTATTTTCAATTATATGATTTTGATTTACTCCTGGAGCAGGGGCAGGGTTATTGTGGTTGGGGCCTCTCTTCGTGTCTCCTGGGTCTGGTATCCATGACCACTTCCCCATGGAAAGACCGCTGTTTTATCCCTCTGTTTTTACAATTTTTAGGTTTGACCTGTCCTTTCATGCCTTCTGCTGTGTGTCTACTTTTAGCTTATTCGCTTTGTATTTTGACGTCTCTGATTGGATCTGCCCACTTTCAGTGGACACCTGCATCTTACACATGTAACTACTGAGTCATGGGACTAATTACCTCACTGTTTAGTCCCATAACCCCCCTCGGCAGGTCTCTTCTTAGTCCCACCTACTTTGTGCAGTTTTCTTCTATCTTCAGAAAGTCTATGACACAGCTTGGTGCCGTCACATCCTCCCTAGGCTCCTTGAGTGGGGTCTTCAGTGCTACGTCCCAATTTTTATTCACCAGTTGCTGTCCCATTGGTCGTTCTGAGTTGGGCTGGGACTGTTCTCAGCTTTCCCCAAGCACAGGAGAATGGCATTCCACAGGGCTCCATATTAAGTGTCCTTTTCTTCATCACTGTTACTGGACTTGGTGCCTGTTGGACCATTGGTCAGCCCTGGATGATCTCTGGTTTTGGACTAACTGCCAATTGGTGGCCTCTGCAGAGTGACAGCTCCAGGGTACCATTCAGCATGATTCTGCATAGACACATTCGCACAGTTTTCAGTTCTCTCCCCTTAAACTGAGGGTGGGGCGTTTCTGTCACTGTACTACAGTCCATCTCGATCAGGAGTTCTACCTTGATGCCAAACACTTGACTATGGTACCCCAGTTCTATTTCTTGGATCTTCTGTATGACAACAAGCTTACTTGGTTGCCCCATATTCAGCTTCTGAAGATTGGCTCTTTTTTTTTTTTTTTTTTTTTTTTTTTTTTTTTTTTTTTTTTTTCGTAAACTCAGTGTCCATCACTTCCTTCCCCGTTTGGGAGTGGATTGTTAGACTTTTCTCTGCCTTTATTGGCATTAGTTCTGCCTCATCTAGACTATGGTTGTGAAGTTTATGGATCAGCTGCCCTTCTATGCTGCTTCGATCCAGTTCACCATCGTGGTATGCGTTTTGCCAGTGGTGCCTTTCACCCTAGCCCTCTCAATAGTCTTCTTGTTGACACGGGGATCCCTCCCCTTTAGATTTGGCACTCCCAGCTCATGCTTTCCTGTGACATCACTATCTATTCTTTCCCTGCTTACTCCTCCTATTCTTTCATGGCATCAGGCTGTCACCTGCCGCTGCCACCTTCAGATGGATTTACCAGTTGGTTTTTGCCTTGCTTCTCTCTGCTGTGACTTCCATCTGCCCTCATTTTCCTCTTCCCCACATTCTCTCTTGACCACCCCCCTCCAACCTGGTTGCTTCCATGACCCTGGATTCAGATGGATCTGTTCCAGGGTCCGAAAACCTCCATCACTCCAATGGTGTTCCGTTCCATTATTTGTTCTGCCTGCTCTTATGGAAGTTACAGGATGAAACTGGTTTTTACGACAATGGCTCTAAATCTGCCGGTCTTGTGGTATATGCCGTCATGTTTTGATTGGCACTGGACACCATCTCTTGTCTGTTACATGTGGGGGTATTTACCACAAAACTGATGGTCATCTATCAGGCCCTCTGCTTTATTAAATGGTCCTACTTCACTCAAGTTTTGTTATGTACGGACTCAATGAGTAGCCTTCGGGCTATATCTTGGTGTTTTTCCTGCCACCCCATGGTCTCTACCATTGACGACCTACTCATCGATCTTGGCGCTGCTGCTTGTATTGTTGATTTCCTTTGAGTTCCCAGCCATGTGGGTGTCTTGGGTAAGGAACTAGCCGATTGTCTGTGTCGAATGGCCACCTACTCCCCATTCTCCATGATCCCTGTTGGATCGAATTTGTGGCTTTACATCAAATCCCTTTCTGCTCACTCAAGAACCAATTCTTGGGCAGCGGCAGGGAGGGGGGGGGGGGGGTCGCTACTGGCCTGTCTAATAAACTTCATGCATTCAAAGAGACTCCAATCATGTATGTGGTTTTCTTCCCTCCACTTCTTCTGGTGGAAACCTATCATCCTCTGCCATCTTCATATCCACCATACTATGTTGACACCCGGTTTTTTACTCTGCAATGAGTCGCCCTCCTTCGTACTTGAGTGGCCCTCTCACAGTAATCCGTATTTTGCTGGACTGCCACCACCATTTGGCCTTTGCATTAAATACGCCTTCCCACCTTTCATATCCTGGATGTTAGCAGATGACCCTCACATTGTTAAATCTGTCCTTGAAATTCTTCGTGAAAATGGTTTGTTCTTCCAGGTTTAAGTACCTGGATTTTTCATTGGAAATGGAGTTCCCCAGACAGTATTGGTTACGGATACCTTGGCTTTGCCTCCACACCGGCCAGATTCTCCCCTTCTTTTGCCTACATTTTGTCTGGTCTTTCATTCTGTTTTATTTCCCCTTTTCTTGTGCCTTTTTTCCTTATGTCTTGCCCTGTTCTATCATGATCATGTTGTGGTTCGAGGTTTGATAGGGATTGGTGGCAGTGCTGGTGCTCCAGTGCGCATAGCGTCTCTGGATTGCCCCTGCTCTCGCTGTTGTCTCTTTCACCCTCCCCTTCCTGTTCTTTACTCTTCCTGTTGTTGCAATATTCTTTTTACCTCTTTGTTTGCCCATTTCCCTTTCTCTTGACTGGGCTGTGCCGTTTGTGTAGTTCCTCCCTTGGTTTCTACCACCTTATATCATGGGACAGATGACCTCCCTGTTTGGTCCATTCTCACAATCAACCAACCAACCAAGCAACTTAATCCATAGTTCACAGCATATCATGTGAGCAAAAGGGTAAGCTGATTTTCATACAAGCGATGATTTCTATAACCATACTGATTTGCACACATCAGCTTTTTGGTCTCAAGAAAATTTATCTTATTCAAACTGAGAATATGTTCAATGATGCTGCAGCAAACTAGTGTTTAGGATATTGGTCTTTACTTTTGTGGATCCGTTCTTGTACCCTTCTTATATACAGGAGTCACCTGCGGTTTTTTCCATTCATTTGGGGCTTTCCAGGGGATGAGAGATTCATGATAAATGTAAGTAGGTAAGGGGCCAATGCAGTAGAGTACTCTTTGTAAAACCACATTGGGATTCTTTCTGAGCATGGTGATTTGTTTTTCAATTGCTCAATGTGGTGGAGTGTTATCGCTATGTCAGATTTGCCTTCAGTGTCTGGTTGACATGGCTCCCCCATCTTCGCCAACTTAAGCAAATGTTCTGGTCACACTGTAATACTCTCCACTGCCTCAGTAACACCAGCTTGGCTGTAGACCACTCTACACTGTTGTGGCATTACAAAGCTCTGGCCCTGTTCTGTCTTTAATATGAGTCTCACATAAGGCTTGGTATCACCTTCAGTATTGCGGATACTGGAGCTGATAAACCTTTTTTGGGTCTGCCTTGTGAATTAAGTTTTGGACTAGCCATGTGAACAGCCTACTCACAGAGGCTGGGGACCTCTGCTACAGATCAGCCAACAACTGCTGCTTAACTATGCAATACAAATTCTTTGCTTCACTGAGCATGCAAACTAACCTAATGTTTTTTTTCTAGTAGGGAGATCCACTTCCCACTACTGCAGCCCAGGACTGGAGTAACAACCACAGTTCATATACAGTGTCTCTACTCTGAACTTGAATTTGCCTCACTGTCACTTCTTATCAGGAAGCAATTGCATGCACTCTGGATCTGTCTCTAGTATCCTTTGGACCAAAAGACTCTGTTGACTCCATGGTTTTTTGCTGACTATTCCTGGCCGTCCTTGAATTGCTGGGTTTGGAAGTAGTGTACACTAATGACTCCATAGTTGACAGATGAACTGGTTTTGCCCATTCACATGCCAAGTGCTGTGAATTGTACTCCCTGCCAAATAAATTCAGCATATTCGCTGGAAATTGGTGGCCATCACCTGAGTCCTCAGTCAGATTCTTTCATATACTGAGACATTCTTAATCAACAGTGATTCCCTGAGTAGTCTTCAGGCTATTGACTTGTGGTATGCTTGACACCCATTGGTAGTGGCTATCCAAGATCGTGTTTCTGACCTCCATCAAGTCAGTCATCTTTGTCTGATCCCAGATCACATTGGGATCCCAGGGAATATACATGCTGACTAGTTGGCTACTAGGATGCTGACTTTGGAAATGGGGGTACATGAGCAGGACCTTTAGTCATTTCTACACAATCAGTTGTTGATCAGTTGTTGAAGGCTTATAACAAGTATTGATGTGTCCTTGTTTCTGTGAACGAACTGCGAGCAATAGAGGGGATCACAACACTGTGACAGTCTTCCATTCATGCTTCTCACAGGAAATCTGCTGTTCTGTCAGCTTCACATTGGTCGCACATGGGGACCCATTGCCACATAATACAACGTGGGGATCCACCGCAATGTCAGTGTGGTGCCCATCTGATGATGATCCACATTCTACTGGACTTCCCCAATTTGGTCGCCTTAGGGATGAAACCTTAAATTTGCTCACACATTACCTCTGGTGCTAGTAGGCAATGCCAAACCAGTTGACTTAGTTTTACATTTTACCCGTGAAGATGGTTTTTACTACTCTCTGTGAGGTGGGGCACATTGGCCTCATCACCTGCTTGAGGAATTGATGTGCTATGTCACTTGCCCTTGGTGGTCCAACCTGAGTCCTGCCCATCCCATCCTTCTACTTCTTATTCTTTTCCATCTGTCATCAGTTTACTATCTCATGATTGTTCTCTTTCTGAAATATTGTCTTGTCCACATTGCTGATTTTCTTATGGTAATGGAGGTAGAGGGAACAGCAATCAGATGCAGATGTTGCAGCTCCAATTGCATAACATATCCCAGGGACCTCAAGCTACTTTCTGGGTGGAGCAACTCACATTTGTCCTTGTACCCCTCTCTCACTTCTGTTTCCTTTTGTCTGTTGGTTATATTGATTCTCGGTTACAATCTGGTTCACCCAGATTTATTTTCCGTGTCCTTCCTTGCTGAGGACTCTTCTTGGCTTGGCATGCAAGGGTTGGAGGGACTGTTGACCTCATAGTTTGATCTCTTTAATTCCATAAATCCAATAATCCAATCTTCCACTGCATCATATTCCTGCAGCAGGACAAGCTCACTCATGGCTCATTCTTATCCCATTCTCTTACCGCATTTCACTTCCCAACCTCAGCCACCCTTTCCTTTATCTTCACCTCTTCACCTCTCCATCTCCATGGATCTGTACAGAAAATCATTTCATTGTGCATTTTCCTGCCCCCAGACTTCGTGATGGCTGTTGGTGTGACACTAGTCACTTCCTAAGCAGAAGTACAGTACAGGTCAAAAGTTTTCGATCACCTATCACAACTATGGATTTGTGGTTAAAACAGGGATCATGATTTGACTATTCCGTCGTGTCCCTGTTGTGACACTAAAAGACAATAAAAAAAGTATAAACATGTAAAAACTAAGTGCCCCTGTTGTGCATTTGACTAGTTGTTCACATAGAAGGGTATTGATGAGTATCCATAACAGGCCTCATTCCTTCAGCTGTATACTTGCATCAGTTTGCATTCATTTCCAGTATATTGTGTGCATCTAGCAGTGTGTGTACCTGCTCAAGTTCATACCATATTACCTCCTCGTGCAACGAAAGCAGGAGACTGGAACTGAAAAACATGCCGTAATTGTAGCTCTGCATGAGGGAGGCTATTCTACTAGGACAATAGCAAAAAAAAAGTTGGCATGTAAACTGGTTGGCATGCAAACTGGTGCCAATGAAAGTGTTTCATGATCTGGAAGACCCTGAGTAACATCATACAGGAAAGATAAGTTCATTTATGTACAGAGTAAACATCAGAGGATTTGTACTGCATCTAAAATTTGCAAGGAAGTAAATAGTATGTGAGCAGCTGTAAACTCTGTCCCAGCATTACAATTCTGTTTTGTTTTAAACTAGTGCATAGTGGTCAAAAACATGTATCACATAAACAAAATAAGGTGAAAAGATTGCAATGGGTACGCAACACAAAAACTAGAGTGAACAGCAATGGCCCAAGGTGTTATTCATGGACAAATCTGTTTGAAGTATTTAAAAGCCATCGTCAAATATTTGTTCATAGACTTCGTGGGGAACAGTGTGTGATGTCGACTGTGAAGCATGGTGGAGGGTCGGTCTTGATATAGGGATGTTTTGCTAGTGATCTAGTGATAATTAATGGAATATTAAAGAAGTAAGGATATTACAATATACTGACCAAGTGTAGTTCCATCTGGCAACACTTACTGGTCATGGGTTCATTCTGCAGTAGGAAAATGATCCGAAATATGCTTTTGAATTGTGCAGATGGTATGACAATACGAAATAGAAATGTGGCGAACTGACGAATATGATTTGACAAAGTCAGTCACCTGACTTAAATCGTATAGACCTCTTATGTTATGAACTTGACTGGGAGTTCAGAAAACTGAGAAAGTCTAATGCAGAAGATTTGTGGAATAATTTCCAGATGTGTTGGACTCCAGTCTCTGCGAAAATACTACAAAATTGTTTCTCCAGAATGCCAAGAGTTTATGCAGCTGTTCAGAGGTGGATACTTTGAAGAGACTACAATCTAAGCCATATTTTGTTGTACTTGCTGATAGAGAGAAAAGGTATTTTGTTGGTCCATTTAGTTAGTACAATGTGTTTGTACATTGAAATAAAGTATGAAGTTTATCATGGGTGATCAAAAACTTTTGACTTGTAGTGTATGTACATACCACATCCAACATATGTTGTAACTCTTGTTGTCACTGATGATATAGCATCTTTGTCACTGGTTCCCTGTTCAGCTGTTCAGTGTTACCTGACTGAAAAAGTTTGGGTCTGTTTCAAGATGTTACCATCATTAGTCAGCCTCCATTTTCTCAAAGTAATTTTCAGTGAACACATTTAGTGCAGTATTACATAAATCCATCTCAATGTCACCTGGTAAGTTTAACTTTCTCTCCCTATTACCAGAGCAGGTTCCGGAGATATACATGCAACATGTTGTAAGCTTCCCCTGAAGTGTAATCAAACTGTCCACAGCAACCCTGGAGGCAGTGTGTCTATAAAATAATCCAGTTAGAATGTTTATCACACATTTAATGCTTCCTGCACCTAGGTTATTTCACATTTGCAATCTGTAATAACCACTGTAGATATTACGAAGGGTTTTTCTATGGCAATACCTGCACTACCATCATAGGTGTACTACTCTTAGTAACATCTCATGATCAATTCAGTTATAGGTAACTGCTGTTACAGAGTAACTGCTTCTGTCATCACAGGAAACTGAGTAATAATTCATTGCTTCCTGTGATAGGGATGTCATCAGATCACATACTGACTTTTTGGGCAACTGTCTAATGTGGAAAGGTCAAGATGCACAATATTAGTACATTTGATGGATGTAAGGTAATGATGAGTAATTGAAGCAAGAGGTGTTTCATCTCAGAGGTCAAGCAAGAACAGGGCGTTTCGCATACCATCATCTAAAACAATAATGTTTGCTAATTCATGATAAGTCATGTTGATGACAAGTCATAGTTGACTGTGGGTGATAGATGATAGTGGAAGATGAGCTATAGTGCAATTGATTATTCACTGATTCAGTACTAGAAAAAAGCGACAGATTGGCCATACTACCCAGACTGCTCATTTCTGTGGTGTACAGAAGCAATCGCCCCACTTGTATACCTCTTCCATCTGCATGTCATGGGCCATAGAGAATAGAGCATGTGTAAGGACACTACAGTTGGATGGCCAAAGTATGAGAATATATGGCCTGGATTCATCGTGCTGAAGTGTTGTCAAAGGTGTGTACAATACACACAGGCATGAACACAGACGATGTTCTGAAACACTCTTAAAAACTTCTGTGGCCTGCAGGGCTATCTATTCTCAATCCCTAGTGTGCCATCAAGCAAGCTGTACATGCATTGAGCCCAGCTCTGGCTTTTCTCTGTGAGTACTGGTCAGTGATTGAGCTGTTGTGGATCAAGTTGGCTCTTTGAAGGTTTTGATGTCATGTGGAGTCCAAGCCACTATGTACTGCCCGTCACCAGAGCATTAGATAAGCATCAAGTGGATACCTCTAATTTTCTTGTTAATGGTTGTGTGTCATTCCTGAAATACTGTTGTTAGCCATTTGACATCCTCAGCTGGATAAAGGCCTCTTATAAACTTGTCTGTGCATTAACATTTTTAGTTACAGAGACCAAGCGAGGTGGCTCAGTGGTTAGCACTCTGGACTCGCATTCGGGAGGACGATGGTTCAGTCCCACGTCCGGCCATCCTGATTTAGGTTTTCTGTGATTTCCCTAAATTACTTCACACAAATACCAGGATGGTTCCTTTGAAAAGGGCATGGCCGACTTCCTTCCCCATCCTTCCCTAATCCGATGAGACCGATAACCTCACTGTCTGGTCTCCTCCCCCAAAACAACCCAACCCGTAGTTACAGGCATTAAAGTTTAGCCTGGAAGTTTTTTTAAAGTCTTACATGCACCTTTCATTAGGTTATTTTCTCAGTTTCTTCTAATTTCTTGGAGTTGCTCCAAGAACATCTTTCAGCTATCTGCAGTCCATTCAACTGGCTACCTGTCTGTTGAACTACACTTCATCTGGGGGTTGGTCTTAGTGACCCTTCAGTGTTCTCCATATGTCGCTATTATCTCTCTGCAGAGTCAGAATGTTTCATTTTAGTGCCATTTTAAATCACCTTATTTTCAGTGTTTTTAATTGTGATTTTAAATTGTTTTTATTTTGTGCTGTTAACAGTTGGAATAAAATTTTTAATTGTTTCTATTTTTCAGTGATATAAAGGTGAAACTGAGTGGAAGATTAGTACCTGCTCACCGTCTTGTACTAGAAGCTCGAAGTGAACACTGGGGTTCGTTGTCTGACAGCTTAGGTAAACTGAGTACTTCATATATTACTTTCAAAATTCCCTGCACTAAAAAGAAATCTCTTCTGGAACCTTGCCTTTCAGCAAAGAAAAGAGTAATTATACGTGCTCTGAGAAAGCAGTAAATTTATTCTTTTTGAGTTGATATTAAAAAATGTTTTTTAATGGCTACATTGCAATTACTTAATGCTTATTCTGCTATTACATATAATTCAAGAAGACACTTTCAGTTTTGTTGACAGAAAAAAATATGTAGCTCTAGTAAAGTTTGGCTGACACTTTTTGTTCATTAGGTTGTGCACCAAGGGCTGAGATTAAAACCAGAATCTTATCTATATCTTAGTCTGGACATAAGAATGTGTTGATTCTAATCCACCCAGCAAATGATAAAGTTATCCTACAACCCATGCAGGTTTATTAAGTAGTAAGAGTTACACAGAATCTGCATTTGTACACTGGAAGCCAGCAAGCCACATTGGGGTAGATGGTGTACTAAAAACATTTTCCCCACCTTCTCTCTTCTGAACATGGGGAATGTGTGAGATGAATGAGTGTCAGCATCTCTCTTGACATGTCTCATTTTTTTTCTATTATTTTCCTCTTTGGTCATTAAGAAAGATAAGAGTTAAAGGAAGTAATACCATTCTTTACTTACATTGCTATGCAAGTTCTTAGAATTTTGAGTGTAAGGTTTTGTAATATCTGTTTTCTGTCTGACTCTAATGCTGACTGTACTAAATAGTGACAAAGTGTTAGTTACATGTCCCTTAAATCATAATTCCAGTATCTTGCTATGGTGTGAAACAATCTAGTTGTGCAGTTGTCACACTTTCTCAGGGGAAAATATGGCAACATGCTGACCATTTACATGATTCTCTTTTACATTAATCTTAAGCTTCATTCATTTTTTATTCATACTTGTGGTTTCAGTTTCTGTTTAAAGTTCATTTTATCGTGCATGAAATTCTTCTTAGGTGAGTGGCCAAAGATAAGTGAGGGTAGAGTGTAACTAGTTTCTCCTTTTATTTTCGAATTGTGGGTGATTGTCAACAGCTAGTTTTATGAGGAAGTAAACATGCTGACATGCCCAACTGTTTAAAGGGCAAGCTATAATTATTGAATAATATTTAGTTCCTCTTTATTTTTGATGGTGGATACTGAAAACTTGGGCTTCTTCTCCAGGTTATGCAGTAAATTCTGGAAACTAAAAATTGAGCCCAGTATAAATTGTGTAAATAAATACAACGCTTCAGAGATTCGTGTGCCATTTATTCATAAACTACATTATCATTTTATGATAAACATTTCTTTCCACAGGAACATTACAATAGCTTTATAAGTCAGAATATCCAAGGGAAAATTAATTTCACAGGGGAATGTATACATTTTTCAGTCCTCATTCATTTTCTCCACTTGGTTTCACGCTTGTTCACAGTGGCTCATGCTCTGGAGCCAGTATGTTACTCCACCATGGGGCAAGGATGCATAGTGTATGCAAAAATACCTCTTCAAGTACTTTTTATCACAAAGCAACTGTGGTCGCTGTCCCACACTGAAGACACATGTCGCCAAGATGACTCTCCACGTGCAAAATACATTACAAAATCACACAATAGTTGCACTCCCCTATATATTCAACTATAATACAATTTTGTTGTTCCTAATAAGGATAGACATAGGACTACAAATCACTTCCAGAGCGATACATAAAGCTACAGAATTAAAGAAGTGGTTTATGTTGGTTTTCTAAGTGGTGCCCTGTTTGCACTTTCTAACAATTGTCCAAGTAAATGTGTGTGGCATCAGCCTTCCTACACAGCAGGATTTATCTGATCATTCCACCCTCGTCTTCATCTACATTATTAATCTGCAGTTCACAATTAAGTGTGTGGCAGAACAGATACAGGTGCTTGCAGATACTGGATGGCTGTGATAGATATCAGAGACTAGTCACCAACTGTGTAGCTAAACAATGTCATGTCTGTTTTTCTTTTTATGTATACACTCAATAGATTTATTAACCCCCAGAGGCTCACCACTTTTTGGTGAGTTAGTGATTGGCTACAATGAGGCTCCAGCCTTTGCAGCATCTTTTCCCTTTCATGCTGCATGCCTGCCCTCTTGCTATTTTTTTTTCCACTCCCTTGGGTAACATGTCTGGGATATTTTTGAGAATATGTTCTGAATTTTCAGTAGCCTGGCATCAGAACAGCCTCTGCACTATGAGATTACTTTTTGTTTCTTCTTCCTCCCTATGTGCTCCTGAAGGCCGGCCCATGGGTCTAGAGCATAACAGGTGACTGGATAACTTGTAATTCCCAGCCCCGAGTCAACAGGTAGGGTTTGAGAATGAGATTTTCACTCTGCAGCGGACTGTGCACTGATATGAAACTTCCTGGCAGATTAAAACTGTATGCTGGACTGAGACTCAAACTCAGGACCTTTGCCTTTCGCGGGCAAGTACTCTACCAGCTGAGCTACCCAAGCACGACTCACACCCCATTCTCACAGCTTTACTTCTGCCAGTACCTCGTCTCCTACCTTCCCAACTTTACAGAAGCTCTCCTGCAAACCTTGCAGAACCACCGTATTTACTCGAATCGAAGCCGCACTTTTTTCCGGTTTTTGTAATCCAAAAAACCGCCTGCAGCTTAGAATCGAGTGCAAAGTAAGCGGAAGTTATGAAAAATGTTGGTAGCTGTCGCCACAACTTCTGCCGTCAAATACAGGGCTATTACAAATGATTGGAGCGATTTCGTAAATTCACTGTAGCTCCATTCATTGACATATGGTCACGAAATACTACAGGTACGTAGAAAAACTCATAAAGTTTTGTTCGGCTGAAGCCGCACTTCAGGTTTCTGCCGCCAGAGCACTCGAGAGCGCAGTGAGACAAAATGGCGACAGGAGCCGAGAAAGCGTATGTCGTGCTTGAAATGCACTCACGTCAGTCAGTCATAACAGTGCAACGACACTTCAGGACGAAGTTCAACAAAGATCCACCAATTTCTAACTTCATTCGGCGATGGTAGCGCAGTTTAAAGCTTCTGGATGCCTCTGTAAGGGGAAATCAACGGGTCGGCCTGCAGTGAGTGAAGAAACGGTTGAACACGTGCGGGCAAGTTTCACGCGTGTATCTGGACGTGCTGGAAAATTGGCTCATGCCATAACTGGAGACCGACAGTGCCGACTTCATCTTTCAACAGGATGGTGCTCCACTGCACTTCCATCATGATGTTCGGCATTTCTTAAACAGGAGATTGGAAAACCGATGGATCAGTCGTGGTGGAGATCATGATCAGCAATTCATGTCATGGCCTCCACACTCTCCCGACTTAACCCCATGCGATTTCTTTCTGTGGGATTATGTGAAAGCTTCAGTGTTTAAACCTCCTCTACCAAGAAACGTGCCAGAACTGCGAGCTCACATCAATGATGCTTTCGAACTCATTGATGGGGACAGCTGCGCTGAGTGTGGGAGGAACTTGATTATCGGCTTGATGTGTGCCGAATCACTGAAGGGGTACATATCGAACATTTGTGAATGCCTAAAAAAACTTTTTGAGTTTTTGTATGTGTGTACAAAGCATTGTGAAAATATCTCAAATAATAAAGTTATTGTAGAGCTGTGAAATCGCTTCAATCATTTGTAATAACCCTGTATATGTCGCGCTACACAGGTATGCTTTGCAGGCACAAAGATAAATACTGGTGCCAAAACCTCTGCGTCAGTAAATAAATTAAAAGGTAGAAGAATGTAAACATTATGCCATGTATTCTTTTGTGTTTGCTGCTATTTCATTTAAATCCTGTCTGCCTAATAAACTACGAAACTAGAACAGCAAACGTGGAAGAATATACATATCATGTCATGTTTATATTCGTATTATTCTTATGCTGAATAGTGATACAGTCAGAAACTAAGCACGGCAACTGACTAGATTTTTAAATCTAAGATGACCCTAATTTCTGTGCAGAATGTAATGTACTAAAGAGTCGTCTGTAAAGATTTTCAAACGGAGAAAAATTTTCGCTAAACTCTCGTTCAGAACATCTTCTATCATACGCTGTTTATTATTTGGTTCTTGTTGTTCATTATCAAAGAACTCAGCAGTGTAAGTAACAACAAATAGCACTCTCTTGCCATTGTTTCACTAATGATACAATTCCTCTCTCTTTTTTTTTTTTTTTTTTTAAGCAAGGAATGCCGCAAGCGGTGACAGGGCGTAAACACTCATTATCAGAATGAGACAAACAGTGCATGACACAGTACAATAATGCATTTTCAGCTTAGAGTGACATAAACACCTATAACAAAGAGAACGACACTTATCAGATCAAAGCAAAATAAGCAATCGATTCAAACCAGACGAAGCACGCGAAAAAGGAAGGATACCCGTATAAAAATGGACGGAGCGCCTGACACATAGCAGTGGCTACCTGGTAAAGCTTAACTGTTAAGCTTATGACTCGAACCAAACTACTGTAGCTGTATCTTCATCCATTCGACCTCAATTGTGTTTCACGTTACAATGGACCAACTGTTTTTCGATTTGGAGGGGTGGTCTAAAACTTTTCTCTCACCTTGAATTTCGAGTCTCAAATTTCAGGAACGGCTTAGATTCGGGAAAAATTTTTTTCCTTGATTTCGAGTCTCATTTTTCAGGTGCGTCTTAGATTCGAGTAAATACGGTAGCACTCCTGAAAGAAAGGATATTGCTTTGACATGACTTAGCCACAGCATGGGGGATGTTTCCAGAATGGTAGACCACTTGTCCGCGAAAGGCAAAGGTCCCGAGTTTGAGTCGCGGTCTGGCACACAGTTTTAATCTGCCAGGAAGTTTCAGGTAGGGTTTGCTCACACCCTCTGGTACAGGCCAGGCCCAGGAGGGCTGATTGCCTAAACTGCTACCTTCCCAAATTGTCAATTGGCCCCTCTGTCAGGTGTTTGACTGGTGTGACCTAAGGCAAGAGAGCACCCCAGTTGGAAGTAGTGCTGGCGATCATGGGGGATTTACTTGCAATGAGCCAATCACCATGTTACTCTACATTTTGCACATGTAAACAGAATGAGGCTAAAGATTCCAAGACTCTCCCAGCTGTACCTCGATTTCTCGTGGTATCACATAGTGAAGTAATTCAGTCCTTTGCTATGGTTAATCCATAATTCAGAAAGGTGTTGATGGAATTGCCGGCTCTGTGAAACCCTACTCTCATTTATGCAATGACAATTTGCTTTTGGAGACTAATTGTGTTTCTCAAGCACAACTACTGCTCGCAGCTTCGGTCTCCACAGCTATCCTGTTCATGTCGAGGCCTATTAAATGTTGAATTCTTCATATGGGGTTATTTACACTAGTCTACTCGATGGTCTGACCAAGGGAGAAATCCAAACTTACCCCTTTGATCAGGGCATCACTGCAGTCCATTGATGCATGCTTAGTGCCTATATGCACTCTTTTTCTCGCATTTGATACAGTAGTGCTTCCATCAAAGATGAAAGCAGGCTATGAAGTCATCATGGCATACATTCCAAACCTGAAGTGATGTTACCAGTGTCAACATTACAAACATACTCAAATGTCCTGTTGAAACATGGCCAAATGTGTTACTTCCTGTAAGGATGCTCACAAGGGCATTTGTCCACGTCCTCCTCCCCACTGTAACAATTGCAGTGGTGACCGTGCAGACTCATGCCGAGAATGTCCCATGTATCTTGATGAGTGGGCCATCTAGGAGATCAGGGTGAAGGAAAATGTACCTTACCCTGTCGTTCGCAAGTTGTCAGCTAATCAAAAGCCCTGTGTTTTACCATCTGGCACTTACAGTACCATTCTTGCTACACCTCATTCTCAAAGGACATAGCCATGCAGACTTGAAACGTCAAATTCAGCACCATAGTTGTAAAATCAGCCAGTGTCACAGTATCACCCCCATCTACTTCTCCTCTAACTGTGCAACAAGCCCTCAAATTTTGGCCTCCAGTGCCAAAATCACCTGCTACACAACTGGCAGTCTGAAAAGGACAGAAGGAATACTCCTGCGAAGACATCCTTCCAGCCAACAAACATCTGAGTTTTCATCTGCCATACGTAAAGGCCCCAAGAAATCAAAGGCAAAAAGGCTTCCCCTTCGCCAACTCTGAGATCCTCTTCAATTGTATCGCCACTTGATATCCTCACTCAGTCAACCTCCGTTTCATCAGTGCGCACCGCCAACTGTTCTTTCAACCTGGAATCTGCAGGCAGACCCAGCAAGAATGCTGATGCCTCTGTAGATGTCGTGGAGCAGGAGTGTCTAACCTCTGCACCCAGTAGCAATGAGTCTTTGAAGGCTCGCACTCGGCAGCTGCTGAGATAACTACACTGAATTGTTTCCCTCCTCCCACCCCCATCACGACTGTCCTCAAATGGAATGTTGGCAGCATTAGATCCAACAAGAAAAATTATTGCTGCTCTTGAAATCGCGGCATCCACTTGTTTTCTACCTCCAGAAAACAAAATTGTACGTCACTAAGGCAAACATCCTCCAACTTATTGTACAACTCCCTCAACCCTTTTTGCTGCTCTGTGACTTGCTGCTCTTCCAGAACCTCTTGGCTGACCTTCTCAATGCATTCGACCTCGTATGTCCTAACACTGGAGCAGGCATGTTTCTTTCAGACTCCACACACACTTATTCCCATTTAAACCTCTCATTCTGCACTGCTTAGCTTGCTCATCGTCTTCTGTGGTCTGTTCTCTCTGGCTCGAGTGACCATTTCCTGTGTGCTATCCATTTGCTGACTTGTATCCCATCTACGTGTAAACCCAATTGGCAGCTTGCTAAGGTTCACTTGAGGCTTTACTCCTCCCTGACGACCTTCAACAAACATTATTTCCTCAGTTGTG
The DNA here is from genome assembly GCF_023864345.2 of Schistocerca serialis cubense. Classification (NCBI taxonomy): domain Eukaryota; kingdom Metazoa; phylum Arthropoda; class Insecta; order Orthoptera; family Acrididae; genus Schistocerca; species Schistocerca serialis. The sequence continues at coordinate 244,380,971 of NC_064646.1, forward strand.
ATGAGCAGGTATACCCCCGCCGGCGAAACATTGCACTTGACAGTTCGCTTTTTGTCTAGTTAGGTTGGCTATACTGTAATAGCGATGTTGCAACAGCAGCCTCTGTACACACAGTAGACGATACGGTTTTCCATCCCGTCTCGTAAATGCAAGCGATTGAGCTATTACAGTGTATATAAAAACTCATTTTTTGTTGTACTACAATGATAGGAAGTAAGCAACCGTATAATAATGCATGTAAAAGCATAACAATGCGCACCCTTTCGATAACGGAGCAAAGAAATACAAAAAACAAGCATCTGACGACTGTTACTTTAATATCAATAATGTACGTAGTTTACAAAATAAATAATAACCGAGATTGCAATAAATAACCAATGTTAGTAATTTTTACTCACCAATTTACAGCGATAATGGCACAATTCCATCCAGCTCGCCATCGTCACTGTTGTCCGATTCATCGCCAAAACCGTCTTCATCGTCGTCATCAGCAAGACAAATCATTAATTGTTCATGGCCACTGATAATGCCTTCTATTGTCTGTGCTGCTCGTATAAGCTTCTCGACGTGCTCTACTTTTTTTTCTCCATGAGGCTGCATCCACAGTCACAAGAGCTTCACGCAACAGCTTTTCCACCTCTGTTATTGTAAAGGACTTGTTGTTGTTCCTTACATACATTTTTACATCACTCCATATTAACTCAATAGGGTTGAAATGGCAGTGATATGGTGGCAGCCTTATTACAGTATGACCCTGCTCCTTGGCAATTTCGTCTACTACATATGTAGGTGTCGTAGGCTTATTTTCTTTAACAAGAGAATATAACGGAACCTTTGTCATACTCATATCCGCTGCAATATTTCGAGCCTGTAACCACTGCACCATAACTTCTTTCCGATCATTTGTGGTTGGGGCTTTGTTCTGTATCACCGAATGATATGGAGCATTGTCCATTACAATTGTTGTAGGGACAGGAAATTGTTTTAAAAGGTTCCTGAACCACTCAACAAATCGTGTGTGATCCATATCTTCATGGTAATCACCAGTCTTTTTTGATCTAAAAATAAAAGTGCGTCAGGGACAAAACCACTGGAGGAGCCTGCGTGGACCACAATTAATCTAGCTCCTCTTCCCATCAGCTGATGGCCGCTACTGCTGGGTGTGTGATCCGTCCAACATTTACTGACAGCTTCCCCGGCATTAACCCAAGTTTCGTCTAGCCAAATTATGGAATGAATGTCTCTGCCTACAATTTTGTGCAAGAAAATGCTACGAGCGGTAACAATATGTGCCCTCTCTAACAGTACTTTGTGTCCGTCTAGCATTTTGTAACGGAAACCCATGTTTTTTAGCACAATTTTTAGTGATGTTTTACCACCCCTGAAGAGTTAACTTTCTTTTAAAGAGATTAATAACATAGCTACAGTCGGATACTCTTTTCTGCTGTAGTAAGCATAAACATGCCTACGAATTGCATCAGTCTGGAAAGAATCTGAATCTGTGATAGGACTAAGTCGCTTTTTCTTCTTTCCCGGGGTTGATAAAAATGTATTATTTGATCCAGACAGCTCGGAATCATTATGGCTCACTTCAGTATCTTCCAAGTTTTGTAGTAACACTCCCTTACTTACTACGGTTCTTGCACTAATACCAAGAGTTTTCGACGTACGTTCCACCACTTTGTCGGCAGGAATTGATGGGTGTCCATGAATGCTTACGTAGTTTTTCTCCTGCTCGTAAAACTCACGAGTTCTCCGTAGTAACTCCAGTGCCTGGCTGTTTAGCGGCACCCCTCAATGCAAAGGATTGTCACTATGTGAACGAAGTCTTCTCGGTGGCATTTTCCAACTATGTACACTCACAACGTAACAAAAGTCACAACGATATAGCACACAGTACAACGAAAACACGCGGTAAACAACATACAATTCACGTTGTATACACATTCACTAAACAAAGCCGGCAACGCGGGAACTTTGACGTCACAGCACGTGAGTAACAGCAGTGCTCACTGCGCTGTGATTGGCTGGCGCCCCACGCTGAACGCCTAGCGCCTATCGTTCTTCACTTGTTACTCTGTTACGCTGCCAACTTCATACGCAAACGTCACGTGCAATGTTTCAGCGGCCCGGGTATAGAATACCTTACAGATGTTATCCTTGCCACCGTGGAATATTCTGTTCCTCGCACTTCAACTTTATGGTGCTACGTACTTGTCCCTTGGTGGACTGAGGCATGCCATGACACAATTTACGTGTGAAGACATGCTCTCCACATTTTTAACTCTTATCCTATGATGGTGAAGTGCATTCATTATAAACAGTTGCATGCACAGTGCTGTCACATTCTTCAGGACAGCAAAAAAACTAGCTGTATTTCATTTACTAGTTCTTGTAACTGTTCCATTCCCTCTTCCATTGTGTGGGCCAACCTCTGACTGCTCCCTGGACCCAGGGTCCATTCCCAAATTTCCAGCCTCGACAATAGCAAATGATGTCATTGTGTACACCATTGCTACCTCCAACATATTAGCTGCTATTTTGCGGAGATTTTGAGCCCCATCCACTCCCACCATGACTTCCTCCATCGGAAACAAAAGAAAGTGACAGTCGTGATACCAGTCTCCTACGAATTGTGCGTGCTACAATCCCACCTTTACTTCACAGGAGCTAGATCATGCTCTCACTTCATCCTAACCTTCCACCCCAGAAACAGATGATGATCACATTCAGATGCTGCAGCACCTTGCACATTTGGTCAAGCATTTTCTCCTTCATGCATGCAATCACATCTGGGCGGACGGCACGTTTCAAAGATGATGGTGTGAAGCCACTGTCATATCCATACCTAAGCCTGGTAAGGACAAACACCGTCCTTCTAGCTATTACCCCATTTCTCTCACCAGCTGTGTTTGCAAGGTACATATGATTCATGCCGGGCTGGTATAATGATTTAAGGCTCACAATTTACTAACCACTGCACAATGTGGATTTCAAGTGTGCCATTCTGCAGTTTACTATCTCGTCACTTTGTCAACCAGTGTCAAGACTTGTTTTCTTGTGCAATACCAGACCGTGGCCATGGTTTTTGATTTGCAAAAAAGTCTATGACACCTGCTGGAGGGCTGGTATCCTCTGTACCCTCTACACGTTTGGCTTCAAACGTCACCTTCCCCGCTCCCTTCAGGAATTCTTAAAAGACCAAGTTTTGAAAGTACGTATGGGTTTGGACTTGTTGGACACCTTTTTGCAGGAAAATGGGATACATCAGGGCTCCGGCCTAAACAACATCCTCTTTGCTATCACCATTAACCCTGTTATGGCCTGTCTCCCGTTGGGCATTTTGGCTCCTGTTCTGTGAAAATTGCATTTCTCTGTGGGCTTGTCTCCTTGAGTGGCACCCTCAGGGACTTAGCATTCATTTTCTGGGTAGAGGCTCGGTGTCTCTGGGGTTCCTGAGCTGGGGAGTGGTAAGTGCTACCAGCCCCTTGTCATCGTAAGCTCTGGGCATGCTTCAGCGACGACCGTGCGGCACAGTGGTGGAATGTTGTATGTCTCAGGGAATGGGTATCTTGGCTTGACCACATGGATCACAAGGATGGTGAAAACCTGTATAAAAAAACCTCTATTTGAAGGTGTGCTGCGTGCTGATGAGGTGCATGGCTGTTGAGGTGGAACAGTCATTAGCGGGAAACCTCTGGGAACCTGCTCCACCTCAGTTGTATTAGGCTTACTCAAACACGCAGGACTCTTTCTGAGTGCACCCTTGTTTCCCTAGCTGCTCGTGGGACTGAGATGGAACCCTGAAAAATCATCATCTCCTCCCAGTGGGAAGGGTGTACCACCTGTGAGTATTCACACCTATACATGCAAGAGAATGAGAGAGGCTAATCCTTGTGATAGTAAGAATACTTTGGACTTCAGTAACAGTGCTCATGGATTTGTGAATAACAGTGTGTTTCTGGTGATAAAGAGGAAAGAGGGAACATTTGAAAAAAGTGTCCCCCTTCTATATCCATAAGGGTTTGGAAGGCCTTGCTGGCACTTTAAAAATTGTGATTGTGTAATGGCTCATTGTTGGTAGAAACTAACAGGTCAATGCAGGTGAAACTTTTCAGAAATTGCAGAAACTGGTTAAATATGATACCATTGTTGAGATGCACACCTCTCTGAACTCCAGTAAGGGCATTGTCATGTGTTGAGATATCATAGACATGGGCATAGCAGAACTGAAGTAAGAATGGGCATCCCAGGGGGTAGTCAGTGTGGAGCAATGAATGCGAAGGAATAATGGAGAAACTGAAAAGACAGGCACTTCCATTGTCACATTCTATTCTCCGAGACTGCCTTAACATACCATGGTGGGGTTCCTTCTACTTTAATGTTCAGCCTTACGTTCCAAACCCTATGCGGTGCTATAAATCCCAACATTTCCGCCATACAACCATTGGTTGCAGAGGTGAAGCGATATGCGGGAAGTGCAGAAAAGCCACTCGTGATGTTGGAACTGACTGCCAGTCTCCAGCAATCTGCATCAACTGCTCTGGGAATCACCCCCTCTGGAGTCGAGACTGTCCTGTTTGTGCTGAAGAATGCAGAATACAGGGAATAAGTGACTAGTGGATCCCCTACGCCGAAGCCAAAAAAAGAATAAAAGGCGACGAAACCCCCAGTCTTTGTCACCTCGTATTCTTCCATGGTGCAGGATCTTATTCTCAAGGCGGATGCTTTGATGCAGATGAGGTATAGTGTGCCTGTATCCACTACAAGCACCTGTACTTGCACATGTACATGCCACAAAAAAAAAGAGAGTAAGGATAAAGCAATCCAGGCAGCTGCACAAAGAAAGACCACAACAGTTCCGCAGTGAGCATCCAGAAGATAAAAGAAAAGCGGAGTGCCTGTCAAAGCCCCCTTCCTTGCTTATCCTCGAAGGGACAGGGTGCAGGGAAAAGCTCACGATGTTCAGGTCAAAAGCTGTCCCGAGCGCTGTCAGACGTCATTCTTTCCCGTCTGACTGGTGAGGAGGATGTCATGGAGTTAGATGCCTTCGATCCAGGTAGCCCCTCCACTACCCCTTGCTCTACAAGTGCTTCATGTCCGCAGTGCAAACAAAGGGGTAAATTAAAACCACATCGATGAAATGGCTCCCGTCCTACAGTGGAACTTACAGGTATTCAGGATGCCAGAATGCTTGTGGAGGAACTCCGTCACTTATCTCAGGGTAGAACACTGTGTCTCCGGGTGACTAATTTCCATTCGTCTTATGCCCCTGAGCTACAAGCCTATATCCTACACATAAAGGATGACCTGAGTGGAGAGAGGGCTAGAGGAGATGTAGGTGTTTTCATCAGTACCCTCTACCACTCCTCACCTCTCTGCGTTAGAACGACTTAATGAGCAGTTGCCATATCAGTGCACGTGCATCATCTATTGACGATTCGTGCCCTTTACTTGTTCCCGCATGATGTGCTTGATGAAGAGGCCCTAACTGACCTTATTACACAGCCCCCACCGCCCCATCCCCTTCATCCTCTGTGGTGATTTTAATGCACACAATGTGCTTTCAGGCAATGCAACTACCAGTCCCAGGGGTGGAGCAATTGAGAGGCTTCTCATGTCATCATACGCATACTTGCTAAATATGGGACAGAGCACACATTTCTGCACAGCAAATGGGTTGTTCTCTGCTATTGATCTCTTACTTTGCTCTCTAGCTCCTGCTCACATTGCTCAGTGGGAAGCAGTCAATCACTTTCATGGAAGTGATCACTTCCTGGTCTGGATTCATCTGCAGGATTCATCTGCAAGATGGAGTGGAACCCGAAAGGAAACTACCACAGTGAGTACTCAGTAGATCAGACTGGACACTTTATAGCCTGTTGGCCCGGGTTGAACATTGTGCCAATGTCATGGCATGGGTGGATCATATTACCATGCCACTGCGGCATCCATCCCACAGACCATAGGACAACAGAAGAGGCAACCTGTCCCTTGGAGTGATGAATGCCGTCCTGAAATCAGGACTAGGCATGCGGCTCTGCATAAGTTAAAGTGTCAGCCAACTACAGAGGATCTTGCAGCCTTTTGAGTGGTGAGTGCTGCTGAATTATTCAAAAGAACAAGAAGAGGTTGTGGCAACAGTTCCTGAACACTATTAATCATTCCACAAAGAGTTCTGTTTTATGGGAGACCATCAGGAGAATTTATGGGAGAGGAGGGAGGTGCCCCATGCCTGCTGTAATGGCGAACAGCACTGTCCACGCCAATCCACGGGACGTTGCCAGAAAATGGAGGTCTATTTTGCCACAGTTAATGCAACTGCCAATCAGGATCCAGATTTCCAGCACCATATAGCGTTTGCTGAGAGGTGTAGTTTGGACTTCTGGCCCACCACTGATTTAGATTGCAACTTTCCATTTTCCATGTGGGAGCTGGATTCTGGATTGTCTGCAGCTCATGACCCATCCCCTGGTCACAACAGAATCCATTATAATTGGCTGCGACACTTCACAAGGTGAAACAGAGCTATTCTTCCTGCATTTGTTAATGCCATTTGGGTGTTGGGTCACTTTCCCAGCTCATGGCATGCGGCAAGTTTAATTTCTGCCTTAAAACCTGGGAAAGACCATACATCCCCGAGTAGTTACTGCAGTGTTGCTCACTAGTTGTGTGGGAAAGACCTAGGAGTGGATGGTCAACTGCTGCGTTCTATGGGTATTAGAATCCTGGCACTTAGTTGCTTTCAGTGTGGGTTCAGGAAGTATTGCTCCACCTTTGATAACCTTGCCCTACTGGAGGCAGCTATACAACAAGATTTCCTATGCCAGCATCACCATCTACGTATATTTTTTGACATTGAGAAGGCCTGTGATACTACTTGGAGGCATCTTGTCCTCAAGCGGCTTCACAAATGGGGTTTTTTGCTTGTCTTCCCATTTTTATTCAGTCCTTTCTCTCACGATGATATTTTAGATACTGAGTTGGTGACGTCCTGTCCGATTACTTTGAGGAGGAGAACGGTGTCTATCAAGGTTTAAGTGTGACTGTCTTTGCCGTAGCTAATAATAGTATTACATCAATAGTAAAAAATATTATCCAGTGTTCTTTGTTTGTGGATGACTTCTCTGTGTTTTCCTCTTCTTCAAGCCTCGCAATGACAGCATGTCAGTTGCGACTAACTCTTCAACATTTTGATGAATGGGTGCTGTATAGTGGCTTTTAGTTTTCCTTGGAGAAGTCTGTGTGTTCTTTTTAACCATTCTTGTTCCATATTAAACTTTCCTGAGTTGAGGATGAGGGACTCTGTCCTTACTTTTCAAGACACATTGAGGTATCTGGAACTCATATTTGACTCTAAGCTTACATAGTTACCACATCTTAAGGACCTGAAAAAACAGTTACTTAAGACTTTAAATATTTTAAAATGTCTTAGCCCCAGTACATGGGGGCAGACAGGACTTGTCTGCACCTGTGTTACAGGACATTTGTGTGATCTCAGCTTGATTATGGGTGTGTAATGTATGGCTCTGCAAGACCCTCTTATTTAAAGATGTTGGATGTGGTGCACCATGAAGGAATTTACAATGAATTAAGAACTTCACCTGGTTACAGGAGTTGATAAGTATCAACAGGGACAGTTGAAAAATGTGTGCCCCAACCGGGACTCAAACCCGGGATCTCCTGCTTATATAGCAGATGCTCTATCAAACTGAGTCTTCGAGGACACGGAGGATAGAGCGACTGCAGGGACTTATCTCTGGCACACTCTCTGTGAGACCCACACTTCCAACTTACTGTCCACACACTACATTTGTAATGCTCCTGCCCACTGTACTCATTACTCGCGGCAGTCAATCTACTGATTCCCATAAGAGTTTGAACAATGTCAGTGCATCCACACTGAAGAAGATCATTGGCCAGTAAGCCTTACTTATAGGAAGATGGTATCTGTTCTTTCAGACATGTCCAAAAGAACAGATGATGGCATCTTTCTATAGATAAGGCTTACCGGCCAATGATCTTCTTCAGTGCAGATGCATACACATTGCCCAAACTCTTACGGGAACTGGTAGATTGGCTCTCCGAGAGTAATGAGTATAGTGGGCAGGGGCACTACAAATGTAATGGGCAGTAAGTTGGTAGTGTGGGTCTCACAGGGAGCGTACCAGAGATAAGTCCCTGCAGTCGCACTATCCCCTGTGTCCTTGGTGGCTGTGGGATGGAGCGTCTTCCATGTAAGCAGGAGGTCCCAGGATCGAGTCCCGTCAGGGCACACATTTTTCAACTGGCCGTCGGGGCATTCAGAACAAGCCCAATACTAATCCTCTGTGCCGAAGCTGTTGAACTGCCACTTCACATCAAGCAACTGCTACTTACCGTGTGCCAGGTGTATGAAACATTGTCCGCACAATACACACCCACCTACCATACCGTTGCTCGGCCTCCACTATGAAAGCTTTTTCGTAACCAGCAACAGGCAATGAGGCCCTATGGGATTTGTGCACAGGATTGCCTTCTAGAGAGGGTGTGGCTGGTCTTCATGTTTTACATCGCAGTTGAAGCGAATTTCCTCCTTGACTTCTGTGGAGGCCCAGACTTATTATAGATTCCCGTGCGGATCGGGGAGGGGGGGGGGGGGGGGGTTAGGATAGGCCTGAGGTATCCTTGCTTGTCATAAGAGGTGACTGAAGGAGTCTCACACTTTTCGGCCCTCTAGTTTAGGTTCCATTTTACGGTTTGACCTGCCACTTCCCAAATTCTACAGAAGTGCGGGTCGTATGGGTAAGGGTGCCTTACGTGGTGCACGAGTTATCCATGGTGCCCTTAGATTCGATCTCCTGAACCTCTTGCTCATTGCTTTGCATCTGCACCTGCAACTCAACTATTTGGGTGAGGACACTTTCCGGGGTACGTCATCTGCTTCCGTTGTCTCCTGTCTTCTTTGCCCCCATGACAGTATTTAATTTCTCTGTGCTCAATATCCAGCATGGTAGCGAGTCCATTGTGGTGGGGCTGTCATGTACCCCTGACAACACAGGGATTGCACTGCTGATGCCTGAGCTGTAAATTCCCCACGTATGCCAAGGAGCAGATGCCTGTCTTCCAGGGGCATCAGGACTCCCGGCAATGGCCATCATGCCAAGCGGTCTTTGCTGTGGCTGGGTGGTGCCCATGGGGAGAGCCCCTGCTTGGAGTGGGTAGTGTCAGGGCAGATGACCCGCAATGATGCAGACTAAGTCATCTCTTGCTGGTGATCGTATGGTGCCAGCAGTCTCTAAGAAGGGCAAGATTGAGTACAATGCTGACAGATATGACCCTAAATCGTTTCCCTTCCTCGCTACACCTTGGGAGGACTGTAGGACTACAGAAAGAAGAGAGCTATATTCGCCTTGGTATTTAGTCTGTAGCAGAATGGACGGGGACTCATTTCTAACTATAAAGCCTCAATTTTTTGTTGAACATCTTGAGGATAAGTTGGGTAAGTAACAGCGCTGTCAAAGATGAGAAGCAGTGCAGTTTTGATTCAGACAGCATCCCCAGCCCAATCCTGGGCAGTACTCTCTTGTGACTGGCTGTGTGACATCCCTGTTTCCGTCACTCCCCATAAAAGCCTCAGCATGGTAGAGGGGATTATTTTCCCTCATGACCTCCTCATGCAGTATGACGATGAGCTCTGCACCAATCTAGAACAGCAGGGTGTTCATTTCATCCAGCACGTTTACAGGAGATCCAAAGACAAAAGGTTTGCTATCGGTGCCTTCACCTTGGCCTTTGAGGGTGCCTTTTTCTTAGCAGTCTTTTTTGTTTGCATGCCCTCTTGCTTCCCTTTAGGGGCTTGCTGGGAGGACTTCTCTGAAGTACCTTCAGGCACGGAGGAAGACTGTGAAGCTTTTTGTCCACCAGCTTTTGTCTCCTTTAGCCACTGGTGAGTGAGTGTCTGCTGTGGCATTAGTGGAGACATTGGAAAAGAGGGTTCCAAAAGAACCCTTCTGCTCGAGAGGAGCCAGAGGGGGCTGTTGATTCTCCAGCTGGGGAGAGGAGACCGATGTCCCCTGCATTTACGGGGCCTTGCTCCCAAAGTAGGTACTTTCAGAGCAACAGAAGGAGATTTTACCCCTACCACCAAGGGGGTAGATGTATTCTGGAGGCCTAGAGGGCTCACTGTTCATGGCACAGTGTGTGGTACGACTGGTACTTGTGATGGTGATGGTAATATGTGGACGTCATTCAGATTGGGTGTAATCATTCAAATTTACGTTTAGCCTCTTGGTAAGTCAATCAGTCCAGGGTCTTGTATTCTATGATTTTCCACTCCTTTTGGAGTACTGTGCAATCTGGCGAGCAGGAGGAGTGCTGCTCTCTGCAGTCGATACAAGTGGGAGGATGCGCACAGGGAGTCTCTGGATGCGGTGGACTTCCACAGTCTCGACACATGGCATTGGAAGTGCAACGGGAAGATGTGCCCAAATTTACAACACTTAAATCACCACATAGGGAGAGCAACATATGGTTTAACATCACAACAGTAAACCATCACCTTGACCTTTTCAGGCAATGATGATGGCCCCCAACATCACCACTCCCTACCAATTTTGTACCTGCGGATGAGGTGTAGATCTCAGAATCCCCTGAGGACCTGGATCTCACTGATGATGCAGACATACCGCTTCTTGGGACTGGTTTTCGACACCAGATTGACATGGCTTCCTCATCTCTGTCAGCTGAAGCAGAAGTGCTGGCAGCACCTCAATGCCCTCTGCTGCCTGAGCAACACCAACTGGGGTGCAGATCGCTCTATTTTGCTGCAGCTCTACAGAGCCCTTGTTCAATCTCGCCTTGACTATGGTAGTCTGGTTTTTGGTTCGGCGGCACCCTAAGCATTGCGTTCACTCGACCCAGTGCACTACTGCGGCGTTAAACTGGCAACAGTAGCTTCTAGAACGAGTCCAGTAAGCAGTGTGCTGGTGGAGGCTGGAGTCCCTCCATTGAAGGTTATGCATGCACTTATGTTGCACGCATTCATAGTTCTCCTGAGCATCTGAATTACCATCTCCTTTTCCCATCACGGCGGTTCATCTCCCGCATCGGAGGTCCAGGTCAGGGCTTAAGATTGTGGTTCACGTGCAATCTCTTCTGTCTGAAGTGGAGTCCTTGCCTTTACCAACTATACTCGTGATCCATTCACATAAACCTCCATGGTGTGCAACTAGGCCGCAGCTTTTCCGTACATTTCACAAGGTTCTAAGGACTCAGTTAACCATGCAGTGCTCTGCTGTCATTTCCTCTCGATTCTTAACATGTACCGGGACCGTTAAGTGTTTTACACTGACGGCTCCATTGCTGATGGTCATGTTGGCTTCGCGTATGTTCATGGAGGACATATTGAACAGCACTGCTTGCCAGATAGCTGCAGTGTTTTCACTGTAGAGCTGGCGGCCATTTCTCATGCTCTTGAGCACATCTGCTCATGCCCTGGTGAGTCATTTCTTCTCTACAATGACTCCTTGAGCAGCCTGCCATCATTTGGTAGCGACCATCCAAGGAATCAGTCTATGCCCTGGAACGGTCTAGTCATTCCATGGTGTTTGTGTGGACCCCAGGCCACATTGGAATCCCAGGAAATGAACTTGAAAACAGGCTGGCACAACAGGCTGCACAAAACCACTTCTGGAGATTGGCATCCCTGTAACTGACCTGCAATCATTATTACACCGCAAGGTTTTTCAGCTTTGGGAGACAGAATGTCATAATCTCGGCAAGCACAACAAACTGCGTACCCTTAAGGAGACTATAAAGGTGTGGAAAACCTCCATGCGGGCCTCTCGCAGGGATTCTTTGGTTCTCTGCTGGCTCCACATTGGCCATACGTGGCTAACACATGGCTACCTCCTCCGTCATGAGGACCCACCTCGGTGTCACTGTGGCTCACATATGACTGTCATCCACATCTTGCTGGACTGCCCACTTTTAGCCACTCTGCGGTGGACTTTTACCCTTCACAGCACCCTACATTCGATGTTGGGCGACAATGCCTCAACAGCAGATTTAGTCCTACATTTTATTCGTAAGGGTGGGGGGAGGGGGTTGATCGTACCATCTAAGGGTGAGCATTTAGCCTTCTCTCTGAGGTCGCCACCCTCCCTCCATTTTAACTCTGTTGCACTTTCTTTGCATTTGTCTGTCTTGGTGGTTGTCTCTTCCCTACATTTGTTCATCTCGTCTTGTCTTTTTGGGGTGGACATTTTAATGTGTTGCAGAGTGACTGGCTCATCCTCTTTTATTACTGTGATCAGCCAGCCCAGACCATATGCTCTATGGTTTTAATACCTTCTTCTGCTTTTCCTTGTGGTGTATGTTCTCACTATTTTTTGTTCGTTCCATTCAATTTCATTTTAGGTGTGGTATTGGGTGTTTTTGTATGTTGAGCCTTGCTTGTGTCAGGAAAAAGGGACTGATGAGCCTGTAGTTTGGTCCCTTTATACCCCAAACCAACCAACCAACTTATTTTAGACTTGACCAACTTTAAGACATTTCATATGTCAGATTTTACATTTCGGTCTCTGTTTTTTAACATTTTAGATATGCATCACAGTTTTGCAATAGTGTGAACTGATGGCTCCAAACAAGGGAATTCCTGTGGCTACTCTGTTGTGGTCTCCAACCATATAACCAGGATTCGCCTTCATGACAAGTATACCATTTTCTCAGTGGAGCTCCACATGATCCTGAAGTCACTGGAGCAGATGCGTCATATTCGGGGCAAATGGTTTCTCATCTGCTCTGATTCCCATAGTGCCTTACAGTCGTTGCAGAAGCTGTACCCAGCTGAGGAGTTGGTCCGGCTGATATATGACCAACTGTACTGCGTCCAATGGCAGGGTGAGCAGGTGTCATTCCGCTGGGTACCAAGTTATGGGGAAAATGAACAGGCCGATCGGGGTGCCGAGGAGATCTGCCGAGGATGGGATGTGGCACAGTGTCCTATTCCCTTGCAGGCTGTCATTTCTGCACTACACAGAAGTCTGTGCAGTTGTGGGATGAGGAATAGCTGGCAGTGACGGCCAATAATCTGCGGGTGGTGGAGTCAACAACCCAGCCGTTGTGTTCCTTCTGCCAGTTGCTCAGGTGGAATGAAGTGACCCTCATACATCTTAGAATTGGGCACTGCCCCCTCACACACAGTTTTTTTCTCCAGCGAGAGCATCCCCCATTTTGTGATAGTAGTGGCATGCACATCTTTATCTGCCATGTTTTAACAGAGTGCATTTTATACCGTGATGCAAGGGCAGAAGCAAATATTGGTGGGGATCTGCCCTCTATTGCAGCTGATGATGAGACAAATGTGACTAAGGTTTAAAAGTTTTGTGATGTGTCTGGACTCTGGGCTAAACTTGTAGGCTGGAAGTTTTAGTGCATTGCAGAGTGGCTGGCTCCCCCTGTTTTCTTCTTGCAGTCAGCCAGCCCCATAGATCTGCTGTATTGGTTTTTCTCCTTATACCACTTTCATCCTGCGTAGTTAATGTTTTAATACCAACACAATACTTCGCTCTATGCTTTTGTGCAGTTATGCACATAGTTTGCCAAATTTTGTAACTTTTGTTTTCCGTGCTGTTTTATCTTCATGTTTTGTGTATTTTACTGACAGTCCTCTCAATCTGTTTTCACGTGGGCACTGAAAACCTTGCCGTTGTGCGCCCATACAAACATCTCCACTCCCCTCCTTGAGCATTGGCTTCAGTGGCATCTGGATCGTCTTTACTGATGAAGTATTGACAATAGCTTTCGCTTTTCCACTGACAACACCATTTGTATGAACTTCAGGCAGTACGATGGGGTTTCTTCCACTGTCTTAAAACTCGGGCCTGTTGCTCCTCCATTTGCTGAAACTACAAAAATCCTGGGGCTCATGCTTGAAAAGAAACTATCTTGGTCTTTCCATGTGTCTTACCTGGCCGCCTACTGTACCCGGTCGCACACTGTCCTCGGCGGTACTTCCTGGGGAGTGGATGGTACCACCCTCCACCATTTGTACCAATCCCTTGTCAGTTTGAAACTAGTCTATAGTTGTTTTGTTTATGCATCTGCACGTCCATCCATCTTACTTCTTCTAAATACAATCCACCATCTTGGAATTTCTTTCGCCACTGGCGCCTTTAACGCCTATATGCGGATATACATGCTGTTTGTCTGCCATGGCTGGTCACCCATCCTGTGCCACCTTCTTGGATGACTCCTTTGACCTCCAGTTTGGGGCGCATCCTCTTCTCTGCTGTCTCCCAGAGTTTGCTTTGGGCTCCTACTCCAGCATCTTAACTTCACACTACATGCCATGTTCCCGATGGGTGTGAACTGATCATCACCTTGGTTTTGTGCAGCAGCCCTTGTTCACCTTGGACTTCATTCACTTCCTAAGGACACTACTCTAGATTCGATGTATTTCTGTTAAGTTGATCTTTGCACAGAATTTAGTGTAGTACCTTTGTGTACACTGATGGGTCTCAGACTGTCCATGTTGTTGGGTGTGCCTTCGTCATTGGCACCAATCATTTTCAGTATCGGCTTTAGAGACACTGCTCAGTATTTACAGCAGAGCTGTTCACACTGTATCAGGTCACACAGTACATCCAGTAACATAGGCTTTTCAATTGTATCATTTGCTCCAATTCTCTCTGTGCCATTCAAAGCCTGTGTGTGCTGTACACAGTCCACCCCTCAATGCAACAGGTCCAAGAAAGCTTCCACTTAGTCACTCTTGAGGGAGCCACCATGATTTTTATGTGGATTCCTGGTCACATCGATCTAATAGGAAAGCAGACTGGTAATGCTACTGCCAAGGCTGCAGTTCTTGTACCCCACACTGCTAGTTTTTCCATTCCTTCTAATGACCTGCAGCTGGTGTCACTTTGGCATCACCACTGCTCTTTCCTTCATGGGAGCAAGCTCTAAGGAACTGAAGCTCTCCTCTTGGCTGACCTTCTCTTGGCCCTCTCTCCACGAGGAGACTACCTTAACTAGGTTGCGTATTGGACATTGTCATTACAGCCATCACCATTTTTTAAGTGGTGATCCTCTGCCGCTTTGTGCTCATTGTCATAAACCTTTGCCATTTTCTGACTGAATGCACTTTCTTTAACCATGTTTGTCGCCAGAGTTATCAGCCAGTTTAGTGAGTGATGTGATGTGTGGGCTGTCAACTGTTTTTTACTTTTTACCTGTCTTAGCAATATGGCGAAGGACATTGAATCTTTAGTTTGGGACCTCCATTGTCTCTATGGGATATTTTGAGGACTTTTCTCCAGGAGGAAGTCCTCATTCTTAGCTCTATTTTCTTCTATTGATTGGGCTTAACATGTAGTCACTTTTAACTCCTTTTTCAGATTAATGTTCTAAGCTTCATACATCCATAATTGAAATGGAGGACAGTAGGACGTCAGCTGGTATAAATTTATATTAAAAATGAAGAAATTCCTCCAGCTGTATTTAAGGTGTCGGTTTTATTTTGGCAACTAGTTTCAACATTGTAACATCATCATCATCATCATCATCTTCAGACCCAACACTTGCTGATGTCAAATGTATGCGGCTGATACTAGAAGTCAGTGGTGAGATATGGACGTGCTCCATGTGGAAGGTGAGTTACTACCCGCCTTCCACACAGAGCATGACCATATCTTACCACTGACTTCTAGTATCAGCCGCACACAGTTGACGTCAAAGAGTGTTGGGCCTGGAGATGACGTTACAACATTGAAACTAGTTGCCAAAATAAAATCGGCACCTTAAATACAGCTGGAGGAATTTCTTCATTTTTAATATAATGTTCTAAGATTCTGACATGGGCATATATGACCTTAGTTATTTTTTTGTGCCCTAAAACAAAACAAATCAAACAAAGCAATATGTTTATTAATATTGGGGTCAACCACCATTATGTGCACCAAGTTCAAATGCCAATCATCTGTGTTTTGTCTTTTAACCGTAATGTAAGGGTGTGTCCTCCCTGTGTACACTTGCACTGTCTTCACAACACAAAGTCCCAGAGAATCATATTACAGTCCTCATGCTGTGCCGTTTATGTATACGATAATGACTGAATAAACTCTGTTTACTGTGAGGTCTTCAGTGCAGTTAAGTACTTATTCTGATATCCCATAAACATGCATAATAAGTGTGGGGGGCTGTAATGTAGGCTGAATGAGATTTTCACTCTGCAGCGGAGTGTGCGCTGATATGAAACTTCCTGGCAGATTAAAACTGTGCGCCCGACCGAGACTTGAACTCGGGACCTTTGCCTTTCGCGGGCAAGTGCTCTACCATCTGAGCTACCGAAGGATGACTCACGCCCGGTCCTCACAGCTTGGAAGGTGAGAGACGAGATACTGGCAGAAGTAAAGCTGTGAGGACCGGGCGTGAGTCGTGCTTCGGTAGCTCAGTTGGTAGAGCACTTGCCCGCGAAAGGCAAAGGTCCCGAGTTCGAGTCTCGGTTGGGCACACAGTTTTAATCTGCCAGGAAGTTTGTAATGTAGGTTGTCCATCAATCAAGAAACTTGATGTCAACTCTGTGAGCTATTGCAGGTGTTACTTCCTTCCTGGGCTGCATTCCCATCCCCATCCCTATGCCCTTCCCTCCCTGTCCTCAATCCTCCTCTGACTCCTCCTTCCCCTCTCTTGGTGTTCTTGCTTACATTAGCCCAGCTGTCATCTTAATTTCTGCTGTTTATTACGATTGTGTTCTTTTTTTTTCTTTTTTCCTCTCAGTATGTTTGTGGTAGTTCTGTCTGGTGCCCTAAGGGGGGCAGACTCCCCCCCTCACACCCTGAGTCTGACCTCTTGTTTATAGATGTCTCCTCAGCCTTGTTGATGACACATGGTGACACAGTGGCACAACCAGATTTGGCCCTTTTGCCTCCCATTTGGATCTTCATTCATGCTTGTTAAATACAGTTGTGACAGATACTACCACCACCTATCAGAGTTGCAGCCCCTTATTTCGTTTACTCCACAGCTTTTGTCGCCCTCCAAGAATCTCATTTTACCAATGCTCATTCACCAACCCTTCATGGGTTCCTTGATTTGTCGGAACCTGATCGGCCCCATGACGGCTTCCAGTGCCATTTCCACTTTGATTATTAGAAAAGTTGTTAGTACATGGAATCCTCCTCTATACCACATTGAAAGAGGCTGTTGTCCAGGTCCAAGTGAACTCGGCGGTAATGGTTTTTAATATGTATCTACCTCCTAATTCCCCTCCTTCAACAGCTCCTCCTCCTCCTCCTCCTCCTCCTCCTCCTCCTCCTCCTCTCTGCCACTGATCTTTCACTCACTTCCCCTCACCTTCTCCATTCATTACACTGGTCGCTGCACCATGACCTCTGCGATAGTGAAAACTTCCTATTGGTTCTCTCATTACTGTCCCATCTCCAAATGGCCAAGTTACCCTGCTGGGCTTTCCATTGTGCTGATTGGCCTCTATATACCTCCCAGATCACGTTTATCCCTTCTTTGTCAGGCTGAACTGACGAAGTCATCCATGACATGTCTGATATGATTACTCGCCCCACTGGCAATGCTGTCCCTGACTCAGTGGTCCCATTTTGTCGTCGACTGGTCCCTTGGTGGAACACAGACGTTGCCATCGCCGTCCAGGAGCACCATTGAGCTTTACAATGCCTGAAGTGGCTTCCGTCCTCTGTTGGTCTTATTATCTTTACATGCTTTCACATCAAAGCTGTTACTTAATCAAACAGAACAAACAGGTGTGTTGGGAATGCTTTGTCTCCTCCCTAGGTTCTTCTGTCCCTATCTTACAGGTATGGGCTACCCTCCGCACCCTCCAAGGTTGCCAGTGGCAGTCTTCTATCCTGGGCCTTTCCCTCTCAGGTGGTCTTTGAACAGATCTATCAATTGTTGCAGAACACCTTGAAACCCATTTTGCAACTGCATCAGTATCGGCTTCCTATTTGGCCACCTTCCTCCTCCAGAAGTAGTTGGCTGAAACTTCCCACTTACGTTTTACCCCTTGTCTGGTGGAATTCTAGAATGAATTTTCTTACTGAGTGCAAACTTCTGGCCCTCTCCTCTTCCCATGATTCAGCCTGGCCCTGATTCCATCCATAGCCAATTGCATGAACACCCCAGTCCCTCATAGCTACAGTATCTCATCCAGTTGTTTACCACATGTGGCTCCAAGGTGTTTTCACCTCTCAGTGGAGGAACTGTGTGTAGTTCCTGTCCTTAACTCTGGCACAGATCTCTTGTCTGTCGATGGGTACCAGCTGATAGGTCTGACTGTCTCCTTTAAGTTATTTGAACTCTGTTGGATGTTTGAATTGTGGGACCTTTTGTCTCCTTACCAATGTGGTTTCCAGGAGGAAAGATCTCCAATTGATCATCTACTTCATATGGAAACTGCAGTTTCACAGGCCTTTTATCAGTGCCACCATCTTGTTGTGGTTTTCTTCAATTTTAGTAAGGTCTATGACATAACTTGGTGCCATCACATCTCACTTACAGGAGTCTTCAGGGTCCTTCCAGATTTCTTTGTGCCGGTTCCCGTCCCACCAGATCGTCAGAGTTCTTGTTGTCACCGTTCCCAGCTCTCCACAAACCCAGGAGAATTGCCTTCCACATGGTTCCATGTTGTGTGCCTTTCTTTTCTTCATAGCTATTAATGGACTCGTGACCTCCATCAGACCGTTTGTCAGCCCAGCTCTTTATGTGGATGATTTCTGTATCCGGACTAGTTCTGCTCAGTAGCCTCTACGGAGTGACAGCTTCAGCGTACTATATGGTGCACTTCCCCATGGACTCCTTCACACAGTTTTAAATTCCTCCCACTTAAACTGCAGCTGGTGCATAACTGTCACCATACTATGGTCCATCCCAATCCAGACCTTTACCTTGATGCCCAATGGCTGGTCTTGGTCCTCCAGTTCACTGTTTCTGGGGTTTTTTGTTTAACAAGGAGCTTACTTGGTTACTCTACATCAGCCTTCTAAAGATGCCCACACTTCTCGGGGCACAGATCATTTGACTCTTCTCCTCCTTTATCTGGCATTAGTTCTGTTCCTTATGGACTATGGTTGTCAAGTTTGTTGCTCAGCTGCTCCTTCCGCACTGTTCCTCTTGGACCCGGTCCTCCATTGTGGTATCTGTTTGGCCATCAGTGCATTTCGCACTAACCCTGTTGAGAGGCTTCTGGTTAACATTCGGATCCCCTTTCAGTTTGGTTTCCTATGCCATCTCTTGGTTTCCTATGCCATCTGTCTGCTCTTTGCTACTCATCCCTCCTACTCTATTCTTTTTGCCACTTCAGGATGTCACCTGCCTGCTGCTCAGCCTCAAATGGATTTACTGGTTGGGCTCCACCTCATTTCTCCCCACCTTGATTTCCATATTCTGTCTTTGTCCTGTTCAACGCATTCTCTCCCAACACCCTCCATTGGTTAGGTCCTTGGCCCCCAATGTGGATGGGTTTCTTCTGGGGTCCGAAAGCCTTCTCCATTCCATTGTTTGCTCTGCCTTCTCATCTGAGAGTTTCGGATTGCTGTTGTTTCCTTATGCTGATGGCTCTAAATTCACCAATCACATGGGTATCCCTGCACATCTTCCGTTGGTGTGGAACACCATCTCTTTCCTTTCACATGTGGTGTATTTGTCGCAGGATTTATGGCTATTTACTGGACCATCTACTTTGTTAAAAAATCCTCATTACCTGAGTTTTGCTATGTACAGACTCAATGAGTGGCCTTCAGGTTATCACCCAGTGTTTTTCCCACTACCCCTTGGTCTCTGCCATCTACAACCTAATCACCTATCTTCACTGTGCTGCATGTCCAGTTGATTTCTTCCGGTTTCCCAGCCACATGGGTATCCCAGGTAATGAGCTTGCTGATTGTCTGACTGGGGGAGAGGGTGGGGCAGCCACCTATCTCCATTCTGTTTAACACCTCTGGGTGTGGATTCACAGCTTCACATCAGTTTCCTTTTCGCTCAGTCATGTGCTGACTCTTGTGGAGCTACTCTCCTGTGTGATAAATGTTGTTTGATTAAGAGGACTGCCACCATGTGATGTTCCGCTCTGCACCTCTTTCAGCACTAATCTACCATCTGTTGCATCATCATATCGTCCATACGAGGTTGGCACATGGATTGTTACTTCGTAATGAGCTACCCCCTCTTTTTTGTGTGACCCCCCTCATGGTGATCAATATTTTACTGGACTGCCTCTACATTTTGGGCCCCGAAGGGGCTTTCCACTCTTGGTCTCCTCCCCCCCCCCCCCCCCCCCCTGTCCTGTCCCCTGTGGGTCCAAGGATAAGAGTAGGCCCGAGGTATTCCTGTCTGTCATAAGGTGCATTAAGATTTTTAGCCCACTTTCTCATCGTCGCATTGCAGTCCCACCCATTCTCCATCTCTTGGGTGAGGACACCTTCCTGGGTGCATTTTCCACCATGCTCTATGCAGTGTCGCTTTCTGTATCGACAATGACCGTGGACTACTTTGCACCTGATCTCCAGCATGGTAGCCATTTAGTTGTGGTGGGGCCGCCATGTACCCTGTTGTTTGTAGCCCCCTAACAACACAGGGATCACTCTACTGATGCCTGTGCCATTAACTCCCCACATATGCCAAGAGGTAGATGCCTATCCCCCTGGGGCATTGGGACTCCTGGCAATGGCCATCTTGCTGGGTGGCCTTTGCTGCAACTGGGTGGCACCCATGGGGAGAGCCCCTGGTCGGAGTAGGTGGCATCAGGGTGGATGACACGTGATGAAGTGTAGTCCATTGTCTCTTGCTGATGAAACACCAGCAGTCTCTAAGCTTTCATGAGCTCAATTCAACGCACAAAGTATGACTCCAAATCATTCTCCTCCTTGGCCACACCAGGCTAAAGATGACAGTGGATCTTATTCGCCCCAGTACCTTGTATGTTCCAGAGCTCATGGGGAATCAATCATGACGATGAAGCCTCAGTTTTTTGTTGAGCATTTAGAGGGCAAGTTTGGGGAGGTGGAGGGCTCGTCTAAAATGAAATCTGGGTCCATCTTGAGCAAAACAGCATCCTCTGCCCAGTCATGGGTGTTACTCACTTGTGAGAAGCTGGGGGATGTTTCTGTAACCATCACGCCCCATAAGAGCTTAAATATGGTCCAGGATATCATATTTCACAGGGACCTCCTTTTCCAGTCTGACGATGAGCTGCACGCCAAGTTAGAGCAACGTGGTGCACATTTCATTTGGTGTGTCCACTGGCGTCCAAGGGATAATCAGGTTGCCACCGGTGCCTTCATCTTGGCCTACGAGGGTGATACATTGCCCGAGAAGGTCAAGGTGATAGTCTACCACTGTGATGTAAAGCCCTATATCCCTCTCCCGATGCAGTGCTTTAAGAGCTGGAAGTTAAGCCATATGTCTTCCCACTGTACTTCTAGCGTCACATGTCTGGATTGTGGATGCGCATCACATCCCAATACTCCATGTGCCCCGCCTTCCATCTGTGTCAACTGTGGAGAGCACCATTCAGCTTGCTTGCCAGACTGCAGGATTCTCCAGAAAGAAAGGAAAATCATAGAGTACAAGACCCTGGACTGACTGACCTTCACTGAGGCTGAGAGAAAATTTGAACACCTGCATCCTGTACATATGACATTGTCTTACGCTGCTGCTACAACAGTTTTGGCACCATCAGCTCTGCCAACCCCAGCCACCTCTCAGAACCGGAAGGCCACACCTACCCTCTTGATGATGGAGGAGCAAACCCTCCCCCCAACCATTGGGGACGTCCGTCCCCACTTCTAAGCCAGAGAAGCGTAAGTCTT
This sequence comes from Schistocerca serialis cubense, assembly GCF_023864345.2. Taxonomy (NCBI): domain Eukaryota; kingdom Metazoa; phylum Arthropoda; class Insecta; order Orthoptera; family Acrididae; genus Schistocerca; species Schistocerca serialis. The sequence goes on from NC_064646.1 coordinate 244,402,795, forward strand.
CTTCAGCTTCTTTCGCTAGGAAGGGGTCCCTTGGGACACTCCCTTCCCAGGTTTCTGCTAGTAGGAAAGATGACACCCACCAGTGCCTGAAGAGCCCAAAAGCAGCTGGTCGTAGGGCTTCATGCTCATCCTTAGTCCGAGAGACTGAGCCAGTGAAGTCCGACCAGCCAGGGAAACCCAAGGAGCAGTGATAGAAATCCAAAAAGAAAACCCCTAAGACCAAGGAAATTGCAGTGGCACCCACACCACCGCTACCTACAAGCTCTGCATCTGAGGATGGGGTGGAGACTTTGGCGTCAGCTGAGGACCTAGATCTCACCAGACCCACATACACAATGGGTATATGTAAGTCTGTAGGCTTCCATGGTCATTGTTACTGAAGTTAATATCTTCTGGGTTATTAGGCCGACTCATGTTTCTTTTAAAATGATCGACGTTTCCACCCCTCTGCTGAGATCTTCTTCAGGATTTTCTGGTGTCCACTACTGCTAGAACAGCATTTTAGAAGAAACATGACGCAGCCTAATACCCAGAAGATTTTAACTACAATGGATGTAGACTGCTCAGGCAATAAGTCAGTGGCAGCAGGTGACTCTGAGGTGTAAACTGCCTCATTGAATGTTCCATGCCTTCCCAGTCTCAAGATGTCATCCTCCAGTGTAATTGCAGTGGTTTTTTCAACCGCGTGGCTGAGCTGTGGCAACTGTTAAGCTTTACACTTGCTATGTACATTGCCCTCCAGGAAACCTGGTTCCCGGCAATGCAGGCCCCTGCCCTCCGCGGCTGTAACGGATATTATAGGAACCATAGCGACTATAATAGAGTTTATGTCCTAAACTCAGTCTGTAGTGAACCTGTGCCCCTTCAAACCCCTCTTGAAGTTGTGGCTGTCAGAATATGGACGATGCAGGAAAAAACCGTCTGCATTGTATATCTTCCTCTAGGTGGTGCAGGACCCCAGAATGTATTAACTGCACTGATCAACTCCCTAAACCTTTCCCACTTTTGGGAGATTTTAACACCAATAACCCCCTGTGGGGTGCACCGTGCTCACTGGCCGAGGCAGAGATGTCGAAACTTTACTATCTCAGCTCGACCTTTGCCTCTTAAATACTGGGGCCGCCACACATTTCAGTGTGGCTCATGGTAGTTTCTCGGCCATTGATTTACCAATTTGCAACTGACGACTTCTCCCATCTATCCACTGGAGAGCACATGATGACCTGTTTGGTAGTGACCGTTTCCCCATATTCCTGTCACTGCCCCAGCGTCAGGCCCACGAACGCCTGCCCAGATGTCCATTAAACGAGGCATACTGAGAAACTTTCACCTCTGTTGTCACCATTGAATCTCCTCCACACAGTAACTTCGATGTGATGGTTGAGCAAGTAACTACAACAATTCTAACTTGATGCCTCGCTCTTTAGCATGCCCCCTGCATAAGGCAGTCCTTTGGTGGTCGCCGAAAGTCACAGGAGCAATTAAGGAGCGTCGGCGAGCTTTACTGCAGCATAAGCAGCATCCTTCCCTGCAGCGCCTTATAGCATTTAAACGGCTCTGTGCCTGCATTCACCAACTTATCAAACAACAGAAGCAGGAGTGTTGGGAGAGATATGTCTCAACCAATGGATGCCTTACGTCACCTACCCAAGTCTGGGCAAAGATCAGATATCTTTTTGGGTACCAGACACCAACAGGTGCTCCCGGTGTTACCATAAATGGCGTGTTATCTACCGACACAGACGCGATTACCGACCACTTTGCTTGAGCCTCTGCGTTGGAGAATTACCCCCCCCCCCCAGCCTTTCGTTCTCTCAAACAGAGGCTGGATGGGAAAGTTCTCTCATTCACTGCACGCCACAGTGAATCCTATAACGCCCCAGTTACAGAGTGGGAGCTCATCAGTGCCCTTGCACATTGCCCCGACACAGCTCCTGGGCCTGATTGGATCCACAGCCAGTTGATTAAACATCTCTCATCTGACTACAAGCAACATCTTCTCATCATCTTCAACCGGATCTGGTGCAATGGTGTCTTTCCATCTGAATGGCGGGAGAGCACAATCATTCCTGTGCTCAAACCCGGTAAAAACCCGCTTGATGTGGATACCTATCGGCCCACCAGCCTCACCAACATTCTTTGTAAGCTGCTGGAATGTATGGTATGTCGGTGATTGGGTTGGGTTCTGGAGTCACGTGGCCTATTGGCTCCGTGTCGTGGCGGCTTCCGCCAGGGTCACTCTACCACTGATAATCGTTTTTCCCTCGAGTATGCCATCTGAAAAGCCTAATCCAGATGGCAGCACATGGTTGCCATCTTTTTTGACTTGCATAAAGCATACGACACAACCTAGCAACATCATATCCTTGCCACATTGTATGAGCAAGGTCTCTGGTGTCCGCTCCCGATTTTTATACAAAACTTCCTCTCGCTCCGTACTTTCAGTGTCCAAGTTGGTGCCTCCCATAGTTCCACCCATATCCAGGAGAATAAGAGTCCCACAGGGCTCTGTATTGAGTGTCTTTCTCGTTTTAGTGGCCATAACAGTCTAGCAGCAGCTGTCGGGCCCTCCATCTCACCTTCTCGTATGCAGACGACTCCTGTGTTTCATACTGCTGCTCCAGTGCTGGTGTTGCTTAGTGTCTCCTACAGGGAACCATCCACAATGTGCAGTCATGGGCTCTAGCCCACGGCTTCCAGTATTCAGCCACAGAGTCGTGTGTCATGCACTTCTGTCAGTGTCATACCATTCATCCAGACCCACAACTTTACATTCATAATGATCCACTCACTGTAGTGGCAACATGTCGATTCTTAGGGCTGGTTTTCGATTCTTGATTGACTTGGCTTCCTCATCTTTGTCAGCTTAAGCAGAAGTGCTAGCATCACCTCAACACTCTCCGTTGTCTGAGCAACAGCAAGTCGGGTGCAGATCGCTCTATGCTGCTGCAGATCTACAGAGGCCTTGTCCAATTCCGAATTGACTATAGGGGTGTGATTTATGGTTCAGCAGCGCCCTCAGTGTTGCATTTATTCGACCCTGTGCACCACTGCGGGGTTCGACTAGCGACAGCAGCTTTTAGGATGAGTCCGGTGACCAGCATACTGGTAGATGCTGGGGTCCCTCCATTGCAGATCAGACATGCACAACTGCTCACCAGTTATGCAGCAGACAGTTCTCCTGAGCAGCCGAATTACCGTCTCCTTTTCCCACCTGCAGCAGCCCATCACCCACATCGGTGGCCTAGGTTGGGGCCAATGATTGCAGTTCGCGTGCAGTTTCTTCTCTCAGAGCTGGAGTCCTTCCCTTTACCGCCTCTACTTACAGTCCATTCATGTACACCTCCATGGTGTAGGCCTCAGCTGCAGCTTCTTCCAGACCTTTCACGTGGCCCTAAGGACTCCATTAACCCTACAGCTCTCCGCTGTCACTTCCTCTCGATTCTTGACGTTTTCCAGGGCTCTGAAGTGGTTTACACTGATGGCATGATGGCTGATGGTCATGTTGGCTTTGCCTACGTTCAGGGTGGCCATATTGAATAGCATTTCTTACCAGATGGCTGCAGTGTACTCACTGCAGAGCTGTTGGCCATTTCTCGTGCACTTCAGTATTTCCGTTTATGCCCTGGGGAGTCTTTTCTTCTATGTACTGACTCCTTAAGCAGCCTGGAAACTATCAGCTAGTGCTACCCTCGTCATTCTTTAATAGCGTCCATCCATACCCTGGAATGGTCCAGTCATTCAGTAGTGTCGCCTGGACCCCTGGTCACGTCAGAAACCCACAAAATCAACTTACTGACAGGCTGGCCAAACAGGCTACACAGAAACCACTTCTGGAGATGGACATCCCTGCAACTGACCTACATTCGTTATTATGCCGCAAGGTTTTTCAGCTTTGGGAAACGGAATTGAGCTATTAAGGAGACCACGAATGTGTGGAAGTCCTCGATGATGGCTGGGTGTTGACAGGACTCTTGAGTGCGTTGGTAATGGTGCCACTGGTAGCAGTGCATTGGATTCCGAATGTACGGTCGTACCGTGATAACTTCATAGCCTTCTTTGATCTTTGACAGTAGAAACATTCTATCAGAAGTGAGAAAAAGTGTGTGTGTGTGTGTGTGGGGGGGGGGTCACTAAGGATGCATTGACTTTTTCTATCATCCAATGGACAGCAATGACACCCTGATCAGGGAGGTACGTTTGGATTTCTGACTTGGTCAGACCATCGAGCAGCCTAGTGTATATAACACCAGAGGAAGAATTCAGCATTAGATTAGGCCTCGGCATGAACAGGATAGCCATCAAGGAGTGAAGTGGCAAGCAGTTGGTGTAATTGAGAATCACAAGTAGTCTCCAAAAGCAAAGTGCCATTTCATAAAAGAGAGCAGGATTTCTAACACCAGAAATTGCATCAACACTTTTCTGAATAATAAATGGATTTACCGAAGCAAAAGGCTGACAGTCTTCAGTACATGAAATCACAAGGAACCATGGTTCAGCTGGGAGGGTCTTTGAATCTTTAACCTCATTCCGTTTGCGTTTAGCAGACATAGACTAAGATGATGATGTTTGGCTCACTGCGAAAAAATCTCCTATGATTGCCAGTGTCTCAGATGGCAAACTTCTTCCGACTGCGGGCCCCCTCAGAAGGGGCGCACCTGCCTTAAGTGAATGTTCACACCCCAGATCACACCTCCCGAACACCTGACATAAGGACCAATGGGCAATTTAGGAAGGTAGCAGCTCAGGCCATCAACCTCCCTGGGCTTGGCATTTACCAGGGGTTATGTGTGAACCCTGTTTGTCATCTCAAGGCTGGGAATTACACATTACAGAGTCACCTGTTGTGTCAAACATGTGGGCTGGCCTTCAGGAGTGTACAGTGAGGAAGAAGGGAAAGAGGAACCTCAAATGCCGAAGTGGAGAAAGGATAACAAAAGGGGAACGAAAAAGACAGACGGAATGAAAGACAGTGAAGAGACTGTTCTGATATTGGTGGCTGAATATGCAGAACACATTTCCAACATCATCTCAGACATGTTCCCCAAGGGAGGGGGAAAAAAATTGCAAGAGAATAGACACGCAGCATGGAAGGGAAAAGATGCTGCAAAGACTGGGGCCCTGCAGTAGCCAAGCACGAAACTGCCAAAGGGTTGGTTGGTTTAAAAGAGGGGGAAGGGACCAAACTATGAGGTCATCAGTCCCTTGTTCCTAATAAAACAATGCCACAAGTGTGAGAATAACACAGACAAGACATATAACACAAAACAGAAAGAAACAAAAGACCACATGAATGAAGGAAAGGCAATGAACACTAAAAGGAACAAAGGGGACAAGAAAACAACAGAGAGATGCAAGAAACAGTTAGAAGAGAGTAAAACAAGGAAGCTGATTACAGTGGCTGGCCAACCACGAAGATAAAATGAAAAGGCCAGCCACCCTGCAACACATTAAAACCTCCACCCTAAAAGCACTACGGTGGAGGACACGGAGGAACAAAGGACAGGAGCCAAACCCCAGATCGAATGATAAAACAAACTCTCATGGATGAAACGTAAAACCAATTCAGCCAATGAGGCATTGTCTGCTAAAATCAATGATAACGAGTCCAGCAACTGAAGGTGAAGTCGCAGGGCACCCAAAGAAGGACAGAGCAGAAGAATATGGGCCACTGTCAACCAGGCGCCACACCGACACTGAAGTGGGTCTTCACAGCGCAGGAGGTGGCCGAGGGTCGCCCAGGCATGGCCAATGCAGAGCCAGCAGAGAACCACAGAGTGTCTTTGTTTGCCAACCATAAATGCTCCAAGAAGTCAAACAAATGGATACGGTTTTTTCCTTCACTGACTCGGAGATCCTCTTCGACGGTGTCCCGTGATACCCTCGCCCGGCCAATGTCCGTGTTGCTGGTGCACACCACGAACCGTTTTTGTGCCCTGGACTCTGCAGACTGACAGAAGGAGAATGCCAGTGCCTTTGTAGACCTCGTGGAGCATGACACTCCAGCCTCTGTGCCCTGTAGCAGCAAGTTTTCGAAGGTGACACCCCTTCATCTTTTTTTTTTTTTTCTTTTCTCATCTTGACTCTCCTGCAAGGGAAGTTCGCGGCCTTCGATCCAAGGAAGAGGACTTACATCTGCTCTTAGAATTGTATTGTCTGCTTGTTCTCTGCCTCCAGGAAACAAAATTGCACCCTCACAACTGCTTTGAGCTCTCGTATTTCTTCCCAGTCTGCTTCGACCTGCCCCCTGAGGACAGCCTTCCATCTCATGGGGAGTCATACTGCTCATCTGGGATGATGTCCAGTCAACCCATCTCCTTGATTACCCGGCTCCAAGCTGTTGCAATACACATTTTCTTTTTTCACTTGATGTTTATCTTTTGTACCATTTACATCCCTCAGTCATTTGGTGTCACCAGGACAAACTCCCTCCAGCTTATTGGGGGACTCCCTCACCCCTTTCTACTGCTCTGTGACTTTAATGTGCACCATACCCTTTGAGGCTTGCCCAGAACCTGTTTGAGACCTGGCCTCTTGGCTGACCTTGTCAGTCAACTTAACCTCATCTGCCGTAACTGGTAGAATCCACATTCCTATCAGATTCCACTCTCAGCTATTCCCATTTGGACCTCTCCTTCTGCACTGCCCAGCTTGCCCATCATCTTGAGTGGTCCCCTTCTCTCTGACACATACTTGAATGTACATTTCCCGTTTGCCATTCGATTGCTGACTCCTACCCCACCTACGTGCATATCCAAATGGCAGCTTTCTAAGGCTGACTGCAGGCTTTACTCCTCCCTGGTGACCTTCAAAAATGTTCAGATGTGTGTGAAAACGTGTGGGACTTAAATGCTAAGGTCATCAGCCCCTAAGCTTACACACTACTTAACCTAAATTATCCTAAGGACAAACACACACACCTATGCCAAAGGGTGAACTCGAACCTCCGCTGGTGGCGACCTTTAATGGACAATATTTCCCCATTTGCGATGACCAGGTAGAATATCTTACAAACATTATCCGTATTGTGACAGAACATTCCATTCTTTACACTTCTTCTGTATCATGCAGTATCCCAGTTACAAGGCAGACTGACACGACTTTTGTGTGCAAAGATGTGCTCTCCATATTTTTAACCGTCATCCTATGATGGCAAACTGCATTCATTATAAACGGTAGGAAGCACAGTGTCATCACATTCTTTGGGATAGCAAGAAAGCTAACTGGATTTCATTTACTAGTTCTTTTAATAGTTACACTCCCACTTCTGTCATGTGGGCCAACCTCTCATGTGGGCCAACCTCTGGCGGCTCTCTGGGAACAAGGTCAATTCCCCAATTTCTTGCCTGACAGCAGCAGATCATTTCATAGTGGGGCCTATTGCTATCTCCAACACCTTGGGCTGCTGTGTCGCGGAGATTTCAAGCTCCTCCCACTATCACCCTGCCTTTCTCCATCAGAAATGAGTGGAGGTGGCTTGGGATATATCCTTCTCTTCTCAGAATAGTGAGTGCTACAGTGTTGCCTTTACTCTGAGGGAGCTAGATCATGCTCTCAGTTCATCCCGATCCTCCACTATGGGGCCAAATGCTGTTCAATTCAGATGTTGCAGCACCTTTCTCTTGTGGGCAAGCACTTTTCCTTCATATGTACAACTGCATATGGGCAGAGGGCACAGTTCCCAGACACTGGTGTGAGGCCACTGTCATACTCATATCTAAGCTCTGTAAGGACAAACAACTTCCTTCTAGTTACCTTCCCATTTCTCTCACCACCTGTGTTTGCAAGGTGATGGAACATATGAGTCATGTGTGGCTGGTATGGTGGTTCAAGTCTCGCAGTTTACTAAACACTGCGCAATGTGGATTTCGAGCACACTGTTCTATAGTTGACTATCTTGTCACTTTGTCCACCCATGTCATGAATGATTTTCTGTGGAAATAACAGACTGTGACCATGTTTTTCGATTTGGAGAAAGCCTGTGACACCTGCTGGAAGACTGGTATCCTCCATAATCTCTACATGTGGGACTTCCATGGCCACATGCCCCATTTCCTTCAGGAATTCTTAAACGACTGAGCTTTCAAGGTACGCATGGGTTCTGCCTTGTCGGACACCTTTACCCTGTAAAATGGTGTGCCTCAGGGTTCTGTCCGGAGCGTCATCCTCTTTGCTGTCATAATTATCCCTATAATAGCCTGTGTCCGACTGGACATCTCCGGCTCCCTTTTTGTTGATGGTTTTTCCATCTATTGCATTTCTCCACGGACCTCTCTCTTTGAGTGGCATTTTCAGCAATATCTTGATAATCTTAAGTCATGGAACATCAACAATGAATTGTATTTTTCCACTGACTAAACCATTTGTGTGAATTTCTGGCGGGGCAGTTTCTTTCTTCCACTGTCTTTACACCTTGGGCTTGTTGTTCTTCTGTTTGTTGATACTATGAAATTCCAGGGGCTTATGCTGGATAGGAAATTGCCTTGGTTCTCCCACATATCTTACCTGGCGGCCCGCTGTGTGTGGTCCCTCAGTGTCCTACATATCCTCAGTGGTACTTCCTGGGGAGTAGATTGAACCATTCTCCTCCAATTGTACCAGTCCCTACAAAACTAGACTATGAGTGTTTTGTTTATGCATCTGCACGTCCATCCCTCTTACACTGTCTCAATACTATCGATCATTGTGGCATCAGTGTGGCCACTGGTGCCTTTTACACTAAGTCAGTTGAGAGGCTGTAGGCAGAAGCTGCCGAACTACACCTGTCCTACCGCCGTGACTTTCTCCTCAGCAGATAAGCATGCCATTTGTCTCCCATGTGTAGCCACCCATCCTATACCTCCTTTGATGACTCCTTTCATCACTAGTATGGGGCGCGTCCCTCTTCTCTGTTACCTCCTAGAGTTTACTTTCGGCTGTTGCTCCAGCAGCTTAACTTCACGCTACCTGCCACTTTCCAGGTGGGTGTGAACCCTTCAACACCTTGGCTTCGTGTGGTGGCCTGTGTTCACCTTGGTCTTCATTCACTTCCTAAGGACACTGCTCAAGCCTATCTTTGTCACCTTCAGTTTCGTGAACTCCACATAGAACTTCACAATAGTAGCTTTGTGTACACTGATGGCTCTCAGATTGACCATGGTGTCGGCTGTGCCTTCGTCATCAGTGCCGACATTTTTTGGTATCGGCTTCCAGAACACTGCTCAGTATTTACAGCAGAGCTCTTTACCCTCTATCAGGGCACGTAGTACATCTGGCGACACAGACTTATCAATTGCGTCATGTGCTCCAACTCTCTCGGTGCCCTTCAAAGCCTCTGTGTGTTGTACACTGTCCATCCCTTAATGCAACAGGTCCAGGAAAGATGTCACTTGCTCACTTTCGATGGAGCCAGTGTGATGTTTATGTGGGTTCCTGGTCACGTTGGTCTGACAGCAAACGAGGTCTCCTGATGCCACTGCCAAGGCTGCAGTCCTCGTACCACAGTCTGCTAGTTCTTACATTCCCTCCTATTACTTCTGTGTTGCCATCTGTCAGCAAGTGGTGTCACTTTGGCTTCCCCACTGGTCCGCCCTTCATGGGAACAAGCTCCAGAGGATTAAGCCTCTCCCAGCAGCTTGGATGACCACCTCTCGGCCCTCTCACCGTGAGATCATTTTACCTAGGTTGTGTATCCAGCACTGTCTTTTTAGCCATCGCCATTTGTTAAGTGGTGCTCCCCCATCACTTTGTGCTCATTGCCCTCGACCTTTGATGGTCTGCCATTTCATGACAGAATGCCCTTTTTTAAACACTTGTGTTCTCATTTGTTTGCCATCTGAGTTACCAGCCATTTCAGAGAACAACGCATGGGGTGTCGATCCTGTTTTACTTTTTATCTGTTGTAGCAATATGGCACACATTTCATCTTTAGTTCAGGACCTCCGTATCTCTATGGCTTATTTTGTAGACCTTTCTCCACGTCCCTGTTTTTAGCTGTCTTTTCTTCTGTCAATTGATTTAATGTGTAGTCTGTTTTAACTCTTCTCTTTGTCTTTGTATTCTACAGTTTTGACTTGGACACATATGACCCTTGTTAGTTTTGCACCCTAAAACAAAAAGTAGGAGTCAACATGGATTACACAATCAGTTATACTGTGCAACCCTGCTAGCTTTGTCAGTTCTCAAGATTCAGAATATGACATATACTACATGGCCCTTCACACTAAACATGTTCCCCCACTCTCCTTGATGTGGGTGTTTGCAGACAACACTTGCATGGTTATGTCTGTCCTCAGTTTCCTCTGCGAAAGTGGTTTGCTCTCCTTGATTTAAGTACGTGAATTTTGTTGTGGAATTGGAGTCCCTCGTTTAACACTGGCACTGGTTTGGGAGGCCTTTGGCTTTGCATCTATGCCGGCTGGTGCCGCCCCCACCCTCCCACCTCGCCCTTTTCTGTGTGGTCTTTTGCCCCATTTTGTTTCCTGTTTTCTTGTATCTTCTTCCTGTGTGTTATTCCGACCAAAGTACAGTGTGGGGATCAGAACAGGTCGACAGGGGTGCCGGCACCCTGGTGTGTGCAGTGCCTCTATGGTGCCAACCTGCTGTCGTCCTGCACCCCCTTTCCTGTTCCTTACTCTTCCTGCCGCACCTATATACCATCAGCCTCTCCATTTGCTCGTTTTTCTCTGTCATCAACTGCACTGTGCTGTTGTTGCTCTCTCTATTTCTGTCACCTTGGATTGTGAGATCAATGACTGTGCTGTTTGGTCCGCTCCCCCTTCAACCAGCCAACCGAACAACCAACCAGTTAGCATGGGCTCAGCTGTATGTCATATTCTGAATCTTGAGAACTGACAAAGCTAGCAGGGTTGCACAGTATAAGTGGTTGTGTAATCCATGTTGACTCCTATATGACTCTTCAAAACAGCTCATCACATGGGAACACAAAATATGTTCCTATTTAACTACAACAAATTTATCTCAGTGTCATAGGTATACAGTGCTGCTTACCTGCACTTCAATCATTTGTGAAGGCTGGAAAGTCATGTGCTGTTTAAGTGGTCCAAAGTAGACTGTTGCAAGGTTAAGTACTTCCTTCCTTATCAGTAAGTACCATAACTGCCCATTGGTCAGCACTCTGTTTCCTTCTCTTTTATGCCCCATCATATTTTTGTCTATAACTTTTGCATCTGTGCAGTGTTTAAAACTAGAAACCTTAGTCATTTTCAGTGAACCAGTTTCAGAAGATAGAATATCGTATTTCTCCATTCACTTTACAATCTTATGTTTCAGTGCTTTCAAGATGAATGAGCATCTGGACAAACAAATATTATCTATTGCCTGAATTTAGATGAGATCAATATTTCTTAGTGCTTTAAAAAAAAAAAAAAAAAAAAAAAAACACATTTTAAAGGATTTTATATAAGATCTAGTTCTTATATACACTGATAGAAAAAAAAATTTGTAACACCAATGAGGAGTTGTGCGGCATGAATGAAAAGTTGTTAGGTGTGTTTCTACATCTGAAAGTTGATGTCTATTAAAATGTGGTACCAGTGACATAAGAGTGATGCTAGTAGTGCCATTATGAAGCTGCAAATCAGACTTACTTTAAATACATGCTGTAATGGTTGTGAGTGTTATTTACCTTTGAGATTGGGTGGGATCAGTTGATGTTAGTCAGTAATGTCTTTAAGGCAACAAAGATGCCATTATTAACACCTCACTCAGTTCGAAAGAGGTTGTATAATAGGGCTACAGGGTGCTGGATGTTCCTCCTGCAATATTGCAGAAAGACTTGGCAGGAATGTAGCCACTGTACATCATTGCTGGCAGTGGTGGTCATGACACTACACAGTCACAAGAAGACCAGGCTCTGAATGGCCATGTGACATTGCCAAGAGGGAAGAGCAGCGTGTTCGGCATATGGCTCTGGTGCATTGTACTGCATCTGCAGCAGCACTTTGAGTAGTTGTCACCTCAGTGACACAACAGACTGTTGCAAAACAGTTATTTCAAGGACAGCTCCAAGCCAGACACCCTATGGTTTGCATTCCACTGACTCCAAACCACTGCCACTTAAGAATCCAGTGGTGTTGAGCAAGAGCCCATTGGAGGGTGGGCTGGAGATCCGTTGTATTTCCTGATGAAAGCTGTTTCTGCCTCAATACCAGTGTTTGCTGTGTGTTATGATGTGGCCAGCTGAGGGCCTGCAGCCAACCTGCCTGCATTATGGGCACACTGGACCTACACTAGGAGTTGTGGTCTGGTCTGCTGTTTTGTATAACAGTAGGAGCACTGTCATGGTTATCTCACACACCCTCTCTGCAAAATTGTATGTCAATCTGGTGATTCAACCTATTATGCTGCTATTCATGAACTGTTTTCCAAGGGATGTTTTCCAACAGGATAAAGCTCATACACATCCAGTGTTGCAACACAACATGCTTTATACAGTGTCAACATGTTGCTTTTGCCTGCCTGATCACCAGATCTGTCAACATTAGAGCACATATGGGACATCATAGGACAAGAACTCAAACTTTATCCACAAACAGCATTAACTGTCCCTGTATTGACCAAGTGCTGTAGGCATGGAACTCCATCCCACTGTCTGATATCCAGCACCTGTGCAGCACAGTGCATGCACATTTTGCATGAATTCACCATTCTTGTGGTTACACCAGTTATTAAAGTAACAGAATTTCACATTTGCAATGACTTACCTTGCACTTACATTAACTTGTGATCTTGCAGTGTTAATCACTTAGATGTGTCACCTAGACAAATGCATTCCTGAAATTTCATTACTGTGTGTTAATTATTTTTGGTGTTGCGATTTTTTTCCATCAGTTTATACTGAATGCTTTCTCCATAGTTGTACTTATGCCTGTTTTTTTTTTTAATTAAGTATATTCAGCAGTAATTCAGCTTCATTTGAATGTTTCGGGGAACTCTTTCTGCTTTTGCAGTTAAGTGTCTAATGTTGTAATCAAGCCTTCATGATTTTCAGTGTCTCTTGCCACCTGCCATGCACTAACTTTTATCTCACTGGGCCTAAAATCCATTTTAATTTTTGTCCTAGGTCCTCAACATTGTCCTTTCCCGAGCTGAAAGTCTTTTACTGCCTGCATAAACAGTTTATTATTTAGATATTCATTTAAGGCCAGTTTCATAATAATTCTATATTTTCAAATAGAGCTTTCAAATGAATGAGGACCTTTATCACCAAAGCCTGATCTGTAGGAAAAATCTGTAAGTATACCAGCAGATGAGTGTGCACTGTTTTTAGTTCAGTTAGTGTCTGAGGGAGGCAGTTGCCTTTTCCTCAGATAACCAGTGAGCATGGCAGTCAAGGTAGGGGTACATCTACTGTGATCATGAAGCTTGATGTGCTGTGAAGACGACGATCATCTTCACTGCTTTCAATACCTAGCTGTACTACACTAGGACTGCCCCTGGATATTGTCATCTGTCAGAGTTGAAGCAGCTAATGTCAATCTAATCCTTTAAGTGTGTTGCTTTATGAGAATTGTGGCTCATGGATGTACATCCTCCCCTAGTTTCTCAATACTACAAGGGGTGTTTGCACTGTGGTCTAGCACTCATCCTATAGTGATCAGATGGTGTTGAATGCTGCTCTTGTAGCAATAGCTAATATAGTCCACTTAACTATGATATTAGTAACCTGTGATGAATATCTTCAACTTAATAGAAACATAAAATAGCAGAAACTTAAAGAGCTAATACAACAATTACACCCAGCCTTCATCTCCATGTTTTGAGGCAGCACAAATACGGACAGCAGAGACAAATTGTTGAAGTATTTCTTGAATGAAATGGACTTTTGTTCATTGAATCATGGGACACCAATGCACTTTTGGTGCTGCAGGTGTTGGTTTCTCTTCTAGTGATCTTTCCTTATACATCTGTACCCGAGCACTAGTGTTAAAATGGTACATTCATGACTTATGTGATAGCAATGATAATTCCATCATATTGACAATCCCATGCCTCCAGCTGGAGAGTTGCTACATTGGTCCCTGAAATGATTTAACAGCAGGCAGAATCCTCTGCATCCCAACTCCCACCAAACCAAATGAAAGGGATTTATGAAATTATGCAACATGCTACAAATATCATTGTACATGCAAAGAAAGCTACTATATCTTGTTCATTTGGAGGCCTTTAATGCAAGTCTGTTGTGTGGTGATCCAAATAAATAGCCAAGATAGCTAGAAAAGGGTGAGCCCTACAATGCACAGTTAAAACTCCTTGACTACCAGCATAATTCTATCCAAACAAAATTGGAGAGGAGTATGGTTACTTACCAAACAGCAGAAGAAAGGCGGTTGAGATTAATAACTGCACATATCTCAGCTGCTCAGGTGGGTAAGTTGAGACACACAAATGGATACTCATCCCCAGCAAGATCACTGGAATTATCATCACTGAAGTCCTCTGTGCTGATCCTCATCTAAACCTACATGAAGGAGCTCTTTACCAAAGCATTACACCAAAATGTCGGCATTGACTGGCTATTATATGTTGGCTACTTCCCAGACACCCTACAATTCTGACACAAGTTGTCTACCTTTATACAGAACTTCTTGTCTTGTAGGTTCTTTCAGCCCTTAGAAAAGTAAGTGAATAAGAAATCGAGAATGTTACAGGAGTCTGTTGTATCACCCTTTCCACTACTGCAAAAGATGAAACTGTGACTGCCCTGGGACTAATGTATCAACAGCACTGCATGTTAATACTCTTCGTGTCTGTTACGGCTCCGTGTCACTCTATTTGCCGAAAATTGTCTGCAAATGGCATTACATAGAATACAGACATAGGCTGAAACTTATGGGTGCTGTCTTTGATCGGTGAACTCCCAGGATGTGCCTGTATTCTTGCTTCTTGATAGCAAGTTGACGTGCATGCCTCATGTTAAGTGACTTGTATGCAAAAAATTAGCTCATTACTTTCATCATAAATACCACCTGCAAAAGCAAATAAACCAACCTCATAACATTGTATAATTGTTTTTTAAAAAGGAAAGAAACCTGACCAGCTTTGATATAACTCACCAATATTTGCCTAGAGCCCTCTTTTACACTAGACACCCCACACTCTTATCCTGACATTACAAGTCCCATAATGGCACATCCCCTGCCCTGCCATGCAAATGTACCTCACACATAACATTAAGGTTCACAGTATCCCAGTAATTTAACACTGTAATTGTACTCTGTCCTGCAAGGGTATGAATCGTCCAGCCAGATCCAAAGATTGTGGAAAAGTTGAATCTGCATAAGCACAAATAATTTCTTCAAAAACTGTTCTGTAACAAGTGAGAGTATCATTTATACCGCATAATTGAGAATACTTCTCAAAGCACTCATCTATATCAAAACCCTCTCCATCAAAGCAGCTCTTATATAGTGACTCTCTCAGCAATGTCCAGGCAACAGTAGGGTGCTTTCCAAAATATCTGCTAAAGTAAGACATTCAGGTGCTTGTATACTACCTTTGCAGAACAGGAGCCACAATTGTCTTCCTTTTGATGATGTGTTGTGTCAACACTCTTGGCATTAGCTACCTGTATTAACCAGCCAAGGCAGCCTTTATGAATAAACCATTTATGAACACCATCCCTGAAGCTGACTTAAGAACTTATCTTCTATTAAGTCCTCTGCATCAGTGAGAAGACTAATGGTAAAGTAACATGTATCTCAACAAACTCAGGATAAAAGAAAGTGCCACTAAACATTGGAACTCATCCCACCAAGCTTTGCGAAGAGTGCATATGTCCATTTGCTTTGGAGACACCAAGCTTGCACATGAATATATCTTCCAACAAAAAGATTGATCCAGGTGTCACTGCAGAGTGGCTGTGATGGTTTAAATGACTAAACTTATTAGATCTGTGGCATATCCAATATGCCACAGGTATCACAACTCTGTGTATCCTGGGAATGACACCACTATTGCAACTGAAGCATTAAAATAATGGCAAGAAAATGACTACAATGATAAGATCTGATTCACTTGTCAGAAAATTAAATTTATCAATAGATACAATTGGATGGCCTTATTTCCCTAGAGGCTCCTCATCCTGATACATATTATTTGTTCTTTACCATGATCTTTGACTCTTGTTTTTCCTTTACAGTGCTTTTTACGCACCCTGTCTCTCCATTTATTATTTGGTTGCAAACAAATGCTATTGTTGGAGTGGAAAGACACACTTTCATGATGATGACATCCATCAGTAGTCAGCAGCAAACCGTTAGAGCAAATTGTTGAAAACAATTTTTGAAAACCAGCATTTCATGATATCTCAACCATTGGACAACATTCTGTAGATTTTAGTGGAGTGTTTTTCAAGAGATTGTAACTATAAACAATTAGGATACTGTAAGTTCTGTGCTCCTTCCAAAATATGTTTTGAGAACAGTAAAACTCAATAGATGACGTACTTTCTGTACTTCCTTTACCATCTCAGTACCAACACAGGATTATTGAACAGTATTGTGACTGTAATGAAATTTTGTATGGCTAGGCCTCCCATGGAGTAGACAGGTCACCAAGTCTTTTTAGATGATGCAACTTTGGTGCTGTGTGTATCAATGAGTATGATATGATGATGAAGATATCACAACACCCAGTCCCCGAGATGAGAAAATCTCCGACCCAGCGAGAAATCAAACCCAGGCCCCTTGCATGTCATTCTGTCACACTGATCACTCAGCTATTGAAGCGGACATAATTGTGACTGATGACAAAACATGGGTTTCCTGTCCTAATGCAGGAACAAATACACAGTCAGTAGTGCGGGGTCACCCTGCTTTGCTCAGTGGGCTAAAAAGAGCATGCCAACCTCTCAGCCAGAAAGATTATACTATTGTTTGAGGTGCTAAACAAATCTATTTTGCAGAATGGGAGGAGAACTGTCAATTCTGGAGGCTACTGTGGCACTTACAGAAAACAGAGACGAGCCACGACAGTGTCGTAACTAGTATCATGGCATGGCAATGTTTGGCCACACTCTGCCTGGCAGGTACTAGAATAGTTGTCATTTCAAATGGAATATTTTTGAACATGTACCTCACAGTTCAGACTTAGCTCGAAGTGATTTCCACCTCGTAATGTATGTGAGAAATTGGCTTGACTCTCAACACTTTGCCTCCGATAAAGCACTTCAGGATGATGATACAAACGTGGATTTTTTAGAGATGGAACCTAGAGGCCTTACACTAAGATCAGTGGTAGGATGAAAGAGAGGAACTTACAAGGAAAGGTAGATGTGTAGTTGAAGATAAAGGAAACAAGGAGGGATCACATGAGGTAACAGAACACTAAGACAGCAACACTCAGAGAATTTTGTTGTTGTATACAAGGGGTATGGTTAATAGGAATTTGTTGAGGTATGCCATGGATGTGAATGAACAGCGTGTATTTCTCTAATCTGACAGCCCTTGCGTCGCCCAAAGAACTTGATGTTACAGTCTTAACGTACTGCATATTGTTAAAGTTCCCTGAAAAGATACGTTTGAGGATGCAGCGCTTAACACATGTGAAAAAAATGGAGTGCCTGTGCAACTTTGCTCTAGGTTTACAGATATCTGATACTGAGATAATGGTTGATAAAGCATAGCATTTTTCCTTTAAAGATCAAAATACGCAACTGAACTACAGTTGCAGTACTATATTTATAAATAAGATGTCACAAATCAGATTATACAATCAGTTTTGTGATAATTATTAGATAGTGTAGTTAAGGAATGTTTGTGTGTCAGGGAATGACTGACAGTCAATGTGGTTGACTGGAGCAGTTCAGCTGTGATTGCCCTGGATGAATGCATATAAGTAGTGCTGCTATCAGCAAGCGTTAGAAATAGGGAATTTAGTCAGTAATTAGGGGTAGTTTTAATGCAATATAAAGAATTTGTAATGTACATTTCAAGTAAATTACTAGTATATTTTGCTGCAATGTATGTAACAGCAGACTATATTCTAAAATTATAGCATACTTTTTTTTTCCCACAGTAGTTAATGCGGATAGTTTGCCATTCCAGTAGACAACAAACTCTGTGTGTTAGAAAATAAGTAAGTAAATATCGCAGT
This sequence comes from Schistocerca serialis cubense, assembly GCF_023864345.2. Taxonomy (NCBI): domain Eukaryota; kingdom Metazoa; phylum Arthropoda; class Insecta; order Orthoptera; family Acrididae; genus Schistocerca; species Schistocerca serialis. The sequence continues at coordinate 244,420,891 of NC_064646.1, forward strand.
CTGGCTGCTATGTCAAACATCATAATTTTATTCAGAGGAAGTGTATCAGTTCTGGAAAGATAAATAACAAATGCTTAATCTGAAACGTGATTAAGTAGAAGAAATAATACAAATGTGTAGTTTCAAGATTTTCCTTCTAAATTTGCTCTAGCAATTTTGCTTTGTTTTATTTTAAAGCCTTATGGAGATTACTCTTTGGACAACCCTTCTATTATGCTTTCAGTAATAGCGTATGATTGAGGTGTGGCACATAGATTGGTTTAAATGTCACAGATGCTATAATAGCAACAACATGGAAAGGATAGATTGCTACTCACCATGTAAAGGAGGCACTGAGGTGCAGACTGTCACAATAAAAAAGACTGTTACAATAATTAAGCTCTCATTCAAAGTCCTTATTCCGAGGTAGCACTCACAAACACACACATGCACAACTTGCACATACATGCCACTGTCTTTGAGCACTGAGGCCTTACTGCAGTGGCATCTGACATCAGCAGCAACTAATTGGGGTGAGTGGTGATGATAAGGTGGTGGTGTGGCATAGGGTGGGGAGGCAGAGGGGTAGCAAGGTAGGGGTGTTGGCAGATGGTAACGCTGCCTGTTGGAGCATGCAGGGAGATGGTGGTGCAGGATAGGGTTGCTGAGTGCAGTGTTTTGCTGAGGGGAGGGTGAAGTCTCTGCTCCCACTCCAGTACTTCACACACCTTCTACCCTACCAACACAAAACACCCAGCATGCATAACGGGTAAAATGTTCAGTCAGAACACCTTCAGCCATCTAAACTTCCAGTTTTTATTTTGTTTGAGCAACTGGTTTCAGCACTACATGAAGCCATGTTCAGGCAGTCTGACCTACAGGACAAATTCCACATCTGGCCCAGTCAAAATAGGAGCCAATATTCACCATAGATTTCTTCTTAACATGGTGATCCCATCGATAACCACTTGAGTTGCAAGGAGTGATCAAAGGGATCACTGTGTCAAGTAGAAATCTACGAATACCAGTTACTGGCCCATATTTCGACTGGAGCAGAGGTGGGTATTCGTCCTACATGTCAGTCAGGTGGACTGAAGATGGCTTAACGTAGTGCTGAAACTAATGGCTCAAATTGATGGAAATTTAGACGGCTGAAGGTGTTCGGATTTGACATTTTATATTGAACAGACGAGGTGCTGCAACCATATGTATAAAGATGGACCTATAGAAGCATTCATACAGTTACAGAAGCTCTCCAGGTACCAGGATATGTTTTTGTATATTCTGCCTTGGTTGCAGTGAACTTTTTTAACTAATAGGAAACCCTGGAAAAGTGCCATCTCTTCAGTTACATTAACATGTATGTTACTTATCTGTGACTGGAAAATACACATCCTGCTACTGTTGCTGTCGCTGTAGCTCATAATTATGAACAAAGTGTGTAGACATAAGGAAAGATTTTGTCACTCACTATAAGTAAATGTACCTGGATTTACCCTCAACAAGGAAATCTGTGGTTTGATAGCAGGCTAAATTTTTTAACATATTCATTACAGCTCTCTCATACTTTCCAGAAATGGTCTGTTCGAGACTCTCTGAGCAGTCTGTCTTTATCTTTATTTAATAGTTTGTTGTATTGGTTAACTACTCCTTTGACATGTCTGTCTTGTCTACACTTGACAATATGTAATTTCAGATTGGAGTTTCTTGGAGCCAGAAGTGGGTTTTGCTGTTCTGAAGTGGGTATATACTGATTTGGTGGATTTTTCTCAAGGAGATTCTTTCACACTAGACCTCATGAAGACTGCCAATAAGTTCCACCTTGATGAGCTTGTTGCAAAGTAAGGTTGCATCGTGTACAATGACAAACTTTTGTGATAAACTTCATTTTTATATGATAAAACTCTTTAGAAATTTGATTCAGTGCATAGGTGTTATAAATAATGTTACATACTCTAGTGATTTGTTAAAATTTCCTTTTTTTTATACAATGGACTGATATTATTTGTTTAGTACATAAATGAACCTTGGTTACCATATTTACAGTATAGTAGGTTTTATAATGTTGTTTATGATGATTTACTAGTTATAGACCAGTTAAGAATCATAGCTTCAGTAAATTTCACATTTTCCTGATACACTTAAAGCTGAAACTTTGTGGATCTTAGCTTTAAAATGAGCTCCTCATCCAGGCCCTGAAGGCCCAAAGGATGTTAACTATGAATTTTAAAACTGATCCTATTAAAAGTGAGAATTGTTGATAAACGTGAAGGCTCTGCTCAGGGAAGAAAGAGAACATTGTTAAAATGAATAATGAAATGGGACCTGAAAAATGTAACTACCTTTGACACACTTCATGTCAGTGACATCTTCAAAAAAATCCGGAGCATGTTAACGAACTGCCAGACTGCCACTATGGTTATAAGTCCTTGAACATGTTTTGTATGTGTGTGTGTGTGTGTGTGTGTGTGTGTGTGTGTGTGTGTGTTTGTGTTTGCATTTTTTAATGTGATCATTTGTATGCCCAAGCATTTTGTGTGTGTGTGTGTGTGTGTGTGTGTGTGTGTGTGTGTGTTTGCATTTTTTTAATGTGATCATTTGTATGCCCAAGCATATCACACTCTTCATACTAATTTGATGTTTCTTGCATGCTGCCTTTATGTTGTTGTAGTTTTAATGGCCAGCAGTATATTTCATCATAATACATATTCTTCAGTGCTATTTTTTAGTATTTGAATGGTTGTTTTAAGATAAATGCAAACAACTCCACTGCTTTCCAGAGATGGGAAGTTTTTTGAATAAATGTCTATCTAGATAAATTAATTAGTTAATCAAACATTTTACTTGGAAATAAATTATTCCTAGATAAAGGGATTCAGCCTTCTCATAAATACAAATATTTATTTGTTGTGTACTCTTCGAAGTTTTAACTAACAAATAACCCCACTTTCTTTGTTTGCATCTTGATCACTCATCTATTAGTTACAACCAGTATATGTTCCTGTATGTCAACATGGTTTCTCCCCAGGGGGCTCACTGTTCTTTCAAAAGTTCGTGTGAGGTGTAGATGGGGCCCCGAGCTACTGCAGTCCATTCTTCTTTTCCCAACTGCATTTCCTTCACGTTGCCCTCCCTCCCTACCCTCACTCCTTCCTTGTTGCCCCCTCCTTCCCCTAACTCAGTGTTCTGATTTATATCAACCTGGCTATCCACCTGGTTCTCTGTCTTGATTGCAATTTTGTTCCTTCTGCCTGTTCATTCATCCTTTTTGGCGTTTAGGTCCCTGCTTGAGGTTTAACCTCCGCTTCTAAATTTTATGTTTTTAGTGTGAGTCATTTGGGGGAAGAAGTCTCTCCCTAGCGTCTGTGGTATGGATTCTCCTTCCGCACCCTTCCTTCCGCACCCTTCCTCCCGCACCCTTCCTCCCGCACCCTTCCTCCCGCACCCTTCCTCCCGCACCCTTCCTCCCGCACCCTTCCTCCCGCACCCTTCCTCCCGCACCCTTCCTCCCGCACCCTTCCTCCCGCACCCTTCCTCCCGCACCCTTCCTCCCGCACCCTTCCTCCCGCACCCTTCCTCCCGCACCCTTCCTCCCGCACCCTTCCTCCCGCACCCTTCCTCCCGCACCCTTCCTTCCCCACTGTTACCCCCCCCCCCCCCTACACCCTGCTAGGTCACCAGCACATGTAGCCAGTCCATGTGATGGGGTGACAAGTATCCATCTGACAACACAGGATTCACACTACTGATACCTGAGCTGTTCCCTCCCCATGTATGCCAAGGAGTGGTTGTTTGTCTACCTGGAGCATAAGAACTCCCGGAAACAGCCACCATGCCAGGCTGCCCTTGCAGTGGCTGGTTGGTGTCCATGGGGGAAGCCCCTGGTCACAGAGTGGGTGGTATCGGGGCAGATGCTTGGCACATGAAGCATATTAAGCTGCAAAAATCTGACTGTTCTCAAACAGCCATCACTTTGAATGGTGAAGGATCATTGGGTGTGCTTTGTATGACCCAATGGCCTTCCCTTCCCTGGCTACACTACGGGAGGAGGATCAGGCATCTTAGGATGAAACACTTTCCCTGCTACCTCGTCTGTACTTGGATGGATGGGGACACATTCACAGCCACAAAGCCATTGTTTTTTGTGGAGTCTCTCGGTGAGATGTGGTTGGGCTCCCTGTTGATCAAAGCTTCTTTTGCCACTCAGTCTGCAGGTCTTTGTGCTTGTGATTGTCTCGGCAATGTTCCAGTGTCTATTACTCTCACCAATCTCTGAATATGGTCCCAGGGACCTCATCCTGCAAACTGATGAGGAACTCGAGGCTAATCTGGAGCACCATGGTGTTCATTTTCTTTGACGTCTGCAGAAGAGTTGCAAAGACAACCGCACCGAGACTGGTGCCTTCATTCTGGCTTTCAAGGAGGATACCCTCCCAGAGGAGGTCAAGGTTCACCGTTCTTATGCTGAGGCTCCCGTCTGGGAGCTGCTCCCCCTCTCCGGCCAAAGAAGTGCCCACCTTCTTTGGCACCTGCCAGTGATGCCACCCCCTGCCCCCCCCCCCCCCCCCCTCCGGAACCCGTCTCCCCAGCGTTTCTCAGGCTGGAAGCTTCCTACCACAATTCGGCAACGAGACGCACCACCATCTACGTGCTGAAAGGTTGCCTGCTCTCTATTGGTTCCAGATCTTGCAGACATCTGTACTCCCTCTGTGACCTGTCCTCCTTCACCTCCAAAAGAGGAGGAGAAGAAGAAGAAGAAGAAGAAGAAGAAGAAAAAGAAAACACAAGTCGCAAGACAGGGCCCCCAGTGTCCCCAGAGGTACCATCTCCCTCTCCAAAACCTGAGCCTGACATCTTATTTGTGGATGTCACCCCATCCTTGTTGTTGATGATGACTGACCGAGTGACATGACCACCTCTTGATTTATGAATGTCTAACTGGACTCTTGCCACACTGCACAGTGTAATTGCAACAGATATTATCGTGATCTATCAGAAATACAACACCTTGTTTCCTCATATTCTGCATTCTGTCTTGCTATTCAAGAAATACACTTCTGTGATGACCACTTGCCAACATTTCATGGTTATTGGGTATTCTGTCGGAACCGTGCCGGCCCTGGGGTAGCATCTGGTGGGGTCTGCACTTTGGTTCACTCAGATGTCATAGTGACTAGATCCCCTTCGTACCAACCTGGAGGCATTAGTGATTTAGAGTGCAATCGCCATTTGCAGTGTCCAACTCCCTCCAAGTAGGCCACTTCCTTATGTTGAACTGTCTACCTTAATACAGCAACTCCTGCCACGTTCCTCATCCTTGGGGACTTCAGTGCCATCCATCCACTGTGGGGGAGTGCCACTTCCACAGGTTGGGGTCTCCTAATTGACCAACTTATTACATATTTTGATTTGTGTCTCCTCAATGATGGTTCCCCTACCCACTTCACTGCTACTCATGGGACCTTTACTGCTCTCGATATCACAATCACCTCCCCAACTCTCATGGCTCTCCTACACTGGCCGTCCATGATGATGTTTGTGACAGTGACGACTTCCTGCTGATTCTGTAGTTCCCCTACTGCCACCAGGCAGACAGGCCCCCACATTGGGCATTCTGCAGGGCCAATTGGCCTTTATATGTGTCTTCTGTGCACTTCGACACCTTCCTCTCGAAATGCATTGATGCAGTCATGCAAGACGTCTTTCTCACTATTCTTCATGGTGCTGACACTGCTGTCTCCCAATCCACAGGTCTCCCTCATCAACTGGTACTATGGTGGACCAAGGATGTAGCAGTGCTATCTAGGAATGCCGATGGGTACTGCAGCGATTTAAATGACACCATTCACAGACCAGCCTCCTCACTTTTAAGTGTCTCCATGCTAAGACTCATTACCTTCTTAAGCAGAATAAAAAGGAATGCTGGGATTGCTATGATTCCTTCCTGGGGATGTATGCCTCTTCGTCGCAGGTTTGGTCCAAACTCTGTAGCCTTCTGGGCTGCCAGCAACAGTCACGTGTTAGTCCAGGGTATTAATCTCCAGGGTGATCTGTGCACTGATCTATTGGTCCTTGCAGAACACCTGGCGACACACTTCACGATTGCATCAGCATCCTCTTCCTACTCTGCTACCTTTCTCCTGTGGAAACACTGAGTAGAACAGTCCCCCCTTTGTTTCAGCCTGCACTAAGCTGAATTCTGTAATGAACCCTTCACTGAACGGGAATTCTTGCAGGTTCTTACCTCTTCATGTGACATAGCCCCAGGCCTAGATTCCATCCACAACCAGATGATCCAATACTTGGACGTTCCCCAGAGGCAACAAAACTCAGGGTCTTCAACTGCACTTGGCTCACTGGTGCTTTCCCTTCGCAATGGCGAGACAGTATAGTTACCCCGTCTTTAAGCCTGGGAAGAACACAATGTTCCTCAACAGCTACCGCCCTATTGGGTTGATGTATGTACTTTGTAAACTGCTCGAGAGGATGGTAAGCTTCAGATTATGTTGGGTACTTGAATCTCGTGGCCTTTTGTCCCTGTATCAGTGTGACTTCTGCGAAGGATGATCTCCAACTGACCTTTTACTCAGATTGGAAACAGTAGTCTGACAGGCTTTTACTAACTGCCGGCACCTTTTCACAATCTTCTTTGACCTACATAAGGTATATGACATGGCTTGGCGCCATCAAGTTTTAGTTTCCCTCCATGACTGGGCTTCAATGGCCCCATTCAGGTTTTTATCTGTAAGTTTTTATCTCACTGGATCCTCCAGGTTCGAGTTGACACTTCACTCAGTGCCCCTTAGATTCCGGAGAACAGTACCCCACAGGGTTCTGTGTTAAATATCCTCTCTTCCTCTGGCCATCAGTGGGCTTGTATTCTCTGTTGGGCCTGTGGTTACCCCAGCATTGTATGTTGACGATTTTTGCATTTGGTGTAGCTCCCACTCAGTAGCATCTGCTGAGCACCAGCTCCAAGGTGCCATGGGACAGGTCTCTGCATGGGCCACCTCCCATGGCATCCAGTTTTCTCCCTCCAAAACATGGGTCATGCATTTTTGCCCTTCACCCACAGTACAACTCGATCCATAACTTTATTTAGGCGACCAGCTTCTTGATGTTTTAGCACAATCCTGTTTCCTGGGCCTGATTTTTGATAAAAAGCTGACATGGCTGCCCTATATTCGCCACTTAAAGACTGCTTGCATGCAGAAGCTTTATGCTCTCCATCTTCTGGTGCACACACCTTGGTGTTCAGACTGTACCACTCATCTCCATGTTTACTGTGCTCTGGTATTGTGCAGACTAAATTATGAGGAGTCAGGTTTATGACTCAGCGGTTCCTTCCACTCTGCAAATACTTGACCTTGTTCACCATTGTCAGGTCATGTTGAGTCTTCTTGCAGAAGCGGGGATTCTCTCTCTGTACATGCAATGGAGCCAACTTCTGGTTTCTTACGTGATCAACTTTCACCAGTTCTCTGACCATCCCATGTACCCCGTCCTCTTTGCAAACGAGGGATGTCTCCCTCCTCTTGGAAGGAGTCTACTGTTTTATGCTGTCTACATGTTAGTCATGGGTAGGATTGCCGGTTGGACTGCATCTCACTTCTCCCTGTTGAGATCTCCATTTCCACTCACTGGAATGTGCCACATGTATTTCCTACCACACCCCCTGAGATGGTGCCTAGACCACTGATTAGGATAGATCTATTTCGGGGGTCCTAAGGTCTCTCTCACCCCTGTTGTTTTCTGGCGTCCTGTGTGTGCAACATCCTTGCAGAGTTCAAGGGTGCCACCATCTTCTACATTGATGGTTCTAAGGCAGTAGATAAGGTGGGATATGTTTTTGCATCTCCTATTGGCTTAGAACACCATTTATTGCCGGGATCATGTAGTGTGTTCACAGCAGAGCTTCTAGCCATTCACAGAGCCCTCCATTTTGTTTCTCAGGCCTCCCTTCACATGTTTTAATTTGTGCTGATGCAGTGAGCAGCCTGCAGCCTATTGACCAATGCTACTCTCATCACCCTTTGGTCTCTCCTGTCCATGCCTTCTCTCTGCCTGTGGCCTTGTCGCCTGCTCAGTTGTCTTTCTCTGGGTCTCAAGTCATGTGGGTTACTTACAACCCCCACCCCATTCCCTTTCATGATTCCAGCTGCAGATATATAGATCTACATCAAATCTATCTCTTTGCCCAAAAGTGGAATGACACTGGGTGCAATACTCCTTGCGGTAATAAAAGCCGCAGAATCAAGGAGTCTACTGTGGTTTGGTGCCCTTCCTTCCACGCCTCTTGGAAGGAGTCTACTGTTTTATGCTGTCTACATGTTAGTCACACCAGGCTCACCTATCATTTCCTTCTGCTTAACCAACTGCCCCCCACTCCTCCTCCCCACAATGCGGTTGTGGAGCCAGAGTGACAGTATCCCACACTTTGGTGGAATATCTGCTTCCTTTGGCCCTTTGTGCTATGTATGATCTTCCAGATTCCTTAATTTTAGTATTAGCAGACGATTCTCAGATTCCTCTGTGGAAGTGGTTTTTATTTCCTGATGTAACGTTTTACTTTACTCCTGGAGCAGGGGCAACATGGTTGTGGTTGGGACCTTTCTTCATGTCTTTTTAGTCTGGGACCCCCTGACCACACCCCCATGGAATGATCGCTCTTTTCTCCATTTTTAGATTTGCTCTCACCTTTTATGCCTATTACTTTAACTTTATAATTCTATGATTTGACTCCCCTGCCTAGATCTGTCAACTTTTAATTGATCCTCTTTCACTGTGAGTAACCTTGGAGTCATGGGACTGATGACCTTGCTGTTTGGTCCCATGTATCCTCTCAACTAATCAAAAGCTGTACTGAGGATGATAATGTAAATCTGCTTGTAAAATTAAGTAGTTACTTCATATTTGTAGCAGCACAAAATTATTGTGCTAAGTAAGAACTCAGTGGATCAGCAGACATTGACTCATAACTCTCCCAGAACATATACATCAAGAGGTTTAGATGAAGGTAGTTCACTCTGAAACGATATAACATTGTCATTGACCCTACTGGATGAAAAGTTTTTTGACTTCATTATGAAAGTTTAAAAGGAAAATTTATAGTTATTACATTTTTAATTGCTGACATATGGCTGTTTAAGGTGGTACTAAGTTGTTTTACTTTTTGAGCTTCTTAGAATGAAAATATAGGGAACAAAAAGTTGAACAATATTGTGCATATGCTATTCAATGAAACAAGAACAAGGATGAAAAGTTATTACAGTTACAATTAATGATTAATCCTCTAAAAAATTTTCATGGGATACGTTTGACTGTGACATGTTAAAATTTTGAAGGTTCAATTTTTATTGACATGCTGAACAGGTTATATTTTAACTTTATGGTAAAAATTTAACTAGCTAAAGACACTTACCAGAAAAATAAATGTGTTTCATAATGAGTAAGTTTCCAAACTAAAATTATTATTGCAAGAAGTAAAATATGAATGTTCAGTTGTGTGCAAAAGAAATGTTTGGAGCCCGGATCCATTGTATTGTTGGTTACCTCAGTAGATAAGACAAAAAAATTGCATGTTTGAGATCTGGAGCTCATACCTACAATCGCATAGTCACAGGGGTAGACAAATTTCAGTGTTCGGTTTAGATCCAGAAAAACTCATTGAAAGATTAAGTGATGACGTAAGTGTAGATATGTTAGAGATACACAGGAATCACAAGATATTGTATTCAGTTACTATCACACCTTTGAAATGCTGTGTACACATTAAATGTATGTGCTATAAGTGATGTTTGACATAGTGGCAGCAAAAAAGTGTATTGTGAAATTGCCGTTCAATGATTGATGGCTGTGTAAAACAGATCATGAAACTTGAAGAACAGGCACCTTACGTTGATGCATGTTTCTCACAATTTGCAACAGTTGTGTGTATGCATGACAGCAGAAAAGTAAACAGTATGCAGTTGAAAGAATGTGCAAGGGTTCGTAAGCTACCTGTTCTTAATGTTCTTGCCTACATGACATATTGTTAAAGTTGTTCGTGTAAACTGGTAGGTGTGTACAAGACCAAGTCTGTTACATTCAACATGTGTATGTGTGGAAATGTGTCTGTCCCTACATAACACAAAAGAAAATTTTTAAATGTGACACTAACATCATAAATATCATGCATTTGATGATCTAAGGCCAGTACTGACCAGTAATATAATTTATATGCATGGTGCATTAAATGAACAAAACTGATAGCCTACAGTGGTTGAAATGGTTCCATACATGAAGAAATTATCAAATTTGTTTGATCTAAAAGAACGCTGTGCAGTTATGTAGAGCTCTGGATTACAAAAATTCCATTCTATGTACTGACTACATAAGAACCTGGCATCTCTGTCCCTCTTGCTGCAGCTGTGGATAAATTGCGAGCAAAAAAATGTATTATGAATCTGTTGCCGTATGCTTGATGGTTGTACATAACAAGTTATGAAAATTGGAGAGCAGCCCCCTTAAATTTTGCATCACCCTGGCTAATTTTTACTGAGAAGGTGTTAGAACATGCTGCAGCTATTGCAGCTCTGTCTTACACACAGTTTAGAAACAAATAGGACACTAATATTGTTATTTGTGATCAGAGGGGCTAAGAACAAACTTCAAACGTATAGTAACAGGCAAAATGGGTGAAGAGTCTGAAAACAAAGTCATAACACAAAAAGAAAATTCACTTTTTTAAATTTTGAATTAGTCTGCAGACAAGAGTGACATTGTACTGTGGCAAATTTATTTTCCAAAAACTAAGGACAGACATCGAGTCATCAAATTTTTGGTGAAGAAGATAGAAGTTTAAAAGCTTTTTCTTGTCACCAAAGTGTCCATCCCTTGTTGGCTTCTTCGCTTCTTTTGCATAATTTTTTAGCTTCAAAACAGCAATATGTTACTGTTATACAGACAGTGGAGCATCAGAGGAATAGAGTTCAAACTCTTCCCCAGCTGTTAAGAACTGTGTGTTTCATAGATCTATAAACTCACTCTAAATCAACACTGTCAACAAGAGGAATAGATATTCATTGCTCCATACTTGCCCAAATTATTTAGCGCTTATTAACTCTACTACATTCAATGTATATGTGACGTAAAATTGCAGAGCTGTTTTCTCGCTCTCCCTTCCTTCCTCCTAACATCCCAGCTAACGAATGTGTTACTCCATATCTTCGATTTATGTTTTCTGTTGTTCATGTTGCTGCTTTCTCTGAGCCAATTTCACGTATTGAATGTATTTAGCAGAAATTTGTAGATGCGATGCTTTAGTGCTGCTTGCTTTGACAGCTGACCAGCTCGTATTATTTTTATGTATCCAGGTGTGAAAAAGCTCTAATGGCATCTGTGAATGTCCGTAACTGTGTAAGATTTTACACAACTGCTGATGAAATAGGTGCAAATACACTGAAAGAACACTGCTCAGGACTCATATCAGCTCATTGGGTAAGTTAGTATGATAATAACTGCAAACACGAAGTCCTAAAATTTAAAATTCATTTAGCAGATCATGCTATTAAGAGATTTTTGCATGTAAGTAAAAAGAATGGTGCCTCATTCCCCATTCCACTGTCACATTATAAGCTTACATGTATTACTTATATGAGAGCAAGTCTGTAAAGAATGAGACTCAATTTTTAATGTACAGAAAAATTGTGCCAAGCTTTCTTTCAAATTAATCTCCTCCTGAGTTATATTTAATGTCTGAAAGTGGATGTCAATCTTGTAAAGTGTTCCAAAACTCATCATGCAACATTACAGACATAACTTCTACAGTACAATTCTTTTTTACCTTAAAATAATGATTTTGCTGCCAATGAGGAGAGAATACATTAACATGAGTTTAACATCACAGGATGTAATTTGTTATTTTCATTAGAAGTGTTCTAGCTCTGATTTTCAAACTGATGTGCAGGAGGATACAGTGACTGTTGTAACTTGACATTCTTGAACTATGCTACCCAGTCAAAAGGACTTGCTCATTCAGTAGATCATTTTAATGTGCGGTTTGAGATTCCAGTTTGCACCTGGGGATCATAGTTATGAAGTCAACTTCCAGTCAGCGTTAATGATGAAAGTGAGACCTCTCATCATGCTCAACTAATTCATGGCTCGTATTCAGGGATTAACATTATTGCCACTTTTTGTGTGCAAACACATCCATGTCCATGCCAGCAAGAAAATGAATACTGCATTAAGTTTGAAAAAATTCATTACATCTCCATTGTGACCAATATTGTTGGGTGGTCGTTTCCCAGCAGTGGCAATAGCTTGAACTTAGATTGAATTATGAGTCAGGTTAAATTGTTTTTACCAAGAAAATGAAGGTTGTCACAGCCAAGATTTGCAGATGCAAGAAAAATTTCAAAGGGCCATGTGAAGATACTTTGTTTTGCTTAGGTCCACGTTAACATTTTGTACTCTTATGTAATTGAAGTTTGAATAGGGAGAAAGAAAAGAAAGGAGAAGAAACAGATTATATGAGCTGCATCAGAACTTTGTGCAGAATCATTGGTGAAAGGTGAAAATGCATGCCACACCGAGATTTGAACGCAGGATCTCCTGCTTAGTAGGCAGTTGCATTAGCCACTGTACTATCCTAACAGTGTTTATCGCAAATGTGTGGACTATCTCGGTATGCTTCCCAACTGACTTACATTCCCATCCAGTGCCATGTATCAGCAGTCCCCGTCCATGTCCTTCATGCTCGTTAATTTTTAGATTCCTGCCGGATGTTGAATGAAATGTGCCTCTGCATTGAAGGTTATGGATTCATTGCTGATCAAGGTGAACCAATTATATCAACATGTGGTGTCTGTTCTTTTTCACATGTCTGAAAGAATTGAAAGTAGGTGGGGAGTATGCCAAGATAGCCAGCACATTTGCAATAAACACTTTGTCTGGATGGTGCAGTGGTTAATGCAACTGCCTAGTAAGGAAGAGATCCCAGACTAGGCTCCCAGTCCGACACGCATTTTCACTGGTCGTCACTGATTATGCATGAAGTCCCAGTGCAGCTGATGTCATCAATCCCTTCCCTTCCTTTCCTTTCCTTTCCTTTCCTTTGCACCTTCCGTCTTCCCTCCCTACCTTCAATTACATAATATGTATCACAGCTGTGAATTCCTTGTGATGTCCTCTTTCAGACATGTCTGATGGAACAGATACCACACATTCATATAATTTTGTACTCTTTTTTATGGACAGCCTTGTGTACAAATAGCACTCGTTTCAGAATTGCTTGTCTCTCATGTAAGTAATCATTCACTACTGTATATGTGCTAGAACAAAAGGAAAAAACATCATCTCACTTTTTACTCACATAGCCCTCACATTCGCATATCTAGAAAGTTGTGTGTGCAACATTAACTGTGCCACAATTACATTTTTTTTCTCTATTGAAGTATTTTGCAAGTATTCAAAAGCAATAAATTATAGAAATGAGTAATATGTATGAATGGGACTTGTATTATAACATACAATTTGAGTATCTCATTTGTTGCAGGATGACTTCTCAAGTGAAGACTTTGCTCATATGAGTGCACCACTTCTGTACAGTATGTTCAAGTCAAAAACAGGCTTCCCATTACATGCTGCAGTTAGACTTCATAGAGAAGATGTGGTTTTTCTGTATCTTGTTGAAAACAATGCAGAAGTAAGTGTAATTTTAAAAATATTTCTTATGCATGTTTTTGATTGTTGTTAATAAAATGAGATTCTGTCGAGATATGTTCCATAGACATGGGGTATCTTAAAATATTATGGATGTTGAGTGTCATGACTCATTAGTCTTTCATAATATATGTAAGCTGTGTCCCTCCTATAATTCAGGCTCAACTAACCCAGTTAAAATTTTCAAACATTTTATAACTTCCATCAAATACAAGAACTGTGGTGCTTCACCAGGAAACTAGATCAGGGGATAGTTCATTCACAAACAAGCTCTCTCTGCAAAACTGAAGAATTTAAAGTGGTTATGTCAAAACCAAGGTTTGGTCAAGACTTTTTATGTATTCTTGGGGGGAGGAGTAGTGAGAGAGGGGAGGAGAGTGGGGGGGGGGGGGGGGGGAGGGAGAGGGAGGGAGAGAGAGAGAGAGAGAGAGAGAGAGAGAGAGAGAGAGAGAGAGAGAGAGAGAGATGGTGAACTAACATTCAGCTTTGCCAGTCCAGTCATTTATTAAATTAGCGAGAGATTTGTTTTTCAAATACATTTTTATGTAGGGTTTTTCATGCATAGCACCAGACTTCATATGAAGTGTATCTATTTCCACTCTGGTTATGAACTGTGCATAGCTGCAAAAATAAAGGAGATTGCAGCCTAGTAGCTTACACTTAAACATCTTATGGATTAATAACACTCTCTTAATAGTAATGATAGTGGCAGCCATTACTCAGTTTTAGTATTTTTCAAATGTTTTCAAACTTCAGATTAAATTTCAGTCTGCAGCAGAGCTGTGTACATTAGTTTGAAACTCCTTGTGCAGATTAACTGTGCTGGACCAGTACTCAATCTGGAACCATGCCTTTTACAAGCAATTGCTCTCCAAGTGAGCTGTTGAGAAGTGACTCGTGACCCATCCTCACAGCTTCACTTGCACCAGTACCTCTTCTCCTATGATGAAACTTCACATAAATTCTGCTGCTATTGAGTATGCAGGACTATGAAGAGTGCAGACCTATCAGTCCTTTTTTCCAATATATATAAAATATTCACTTAAAATTATCACTGACAACATATAAAAAGAAGTTGTCGTCACTGTGGGTATTGGTGAAACATGATTACAGGTGAAATAAATAAATAAAAAAACTTTTTTGCAGCTATTTTACTAGTTATTTATTCTTACAATCTGGGTTTCTGTTCATTAGCCCATTGTCATGTACTGCTAGCAAAGATCATTGCCGGTAACATTAGACAAAGGGTCAATAAATCAAAAGCTATTGTTAGTATGCTGAAAGAATGGTTCAGACTATTATAAGTGGGCTCAGAACAACTACAATATGCATCTCTATGGCACTGATTGTGTTGCCACAGCTGAGCGACATAGCTCTTTTCAGTATCTGCCGAGTCTGAACTTGTGTTTCGCATCTAATGACCTTGATGTTCGCAGGACTTTAAACCCAATCTTCCTTCCTTTTGAATAGCTCACAATAATGTTGCCAGCTGTCACTGACCTCCTTCCACCCTACAGATACTTGATCACTGCAAAGTTGTGAACAAATTTGTAGACTGGTACAATGAGTTACCTTTTTTTTATTCGTAGATTTTGAAGATTGTTTACTCAGTTTAAACAAAATGTGTTCAAACAGCCACTGAGAAACAAGTCATTTACCAGCCCTTGTTAGTATACTGAGGAATATGCACATCGGTCCTGCAGCTTCCATTGCACTTGATCAAGATAATCTGATATTCAGAATTGAAAGAAGTCGTGCAAGGAAATTGTCACCAAAACTGCACTCTCATTCCTCAGAAGCATCCGTAAACTGAAAAATTGAAGGAGTAAGTATCAAACAGATCATGTGGAACCCAGTTTTCTTTTGTGAACCACATAGGACTGTTTTCTTGTATTTTATTTATTTATTGTGACTTTTGGGTTGCAGAATAGATGATCCCCTCCCCTGTCCTCTGATATTCTTGTAACTGTGCACATCACATTGAGACAATGCTGGATCTTCTCTATGACGTATGCAATGTGCCCCACTGTGGTAGGTGTGAATTCATCATCATCCCTAGGAATTTAGTTTGACTCTTCACCAGGAAAAATTGGTTGTTTAATCTTAAGTGAGTTAGTCCCTGATGACTGAGAGCTGTAAGCCTTTAGATGCCAACAGGTATGTAACTGAAATGTTACTGTACTCATTATTCTACTTTTTTTTAAGTTGGTATCGGAAGTATAAATATGCATATATCAGCAGCATTTGTAATACTCGAATAGCTTTTGGCTTCATGGTTGCCATGTCTGCTTTGTAAACATTAAACAGAGTAGGGAATAATATCAATCCCTTTTTAAGGCCAGCAGTGGCATACCTTTGCCCTGCAATTTTATTTTTTACGTGTAAAAAGAGGGATCTCCTAACAAAAAATTTGCTCATACGTAAACAAAATTTTATGGCAATCCTATCCCAATCATTCTTTGCCCTTCAGTGTCAACAGACATCGATGCAGCATTCTGTCTTTTCTCAAATGCAGTTTGTATGTCCATAGCGAGTAGTCAGATTATCTAATGTAAAGCGATGTTTCCGAAAACAATCTGGTAGTATATTATTAGTTTCAAGCCACCATTCAAGACGATTTTTAATTAATTGTTCCAAGGTTTTTCACAATGCATGAAGAGAGTGCTATGGGTCTGTAGGAGTCGGCAGATACTGAATCCTTCGAAGGTTTCAGAATTGGTATAGTTATTTAATTGGATCGATTAAAAATCTACTCACCAAGCCGCGGAAGAAAACACACACACACACACACACACACACACACACACACACACACACACACACAAAGACTATTGCCATTGGCAAGGTTTTGGAGCCAGTGGCTACTTCTTCAGGCAGAAGGGCTGAAGGGGAAGAGAGAAGGATGAAGGGCTGAAAGGGAAGGGAGAAGGATGAAGGGCAAAGGAAAAGGACTGGAGAGGTCTAGGAAAAGGGGTAGATTTTGGGAAAGTCACCCAGAACCACTGGTCAGGGGAGACTTAACCATACAGCACTTGTTTGAGGGAGCAAGTGGTTGGTGGACATGCTCAGTCAAAATACTGTATGTGGATGACAGTGGAATTTGTAGATGATGGGGCTCCTTTCGCAGCTTAATTCGTTGATTGAGTTGAGATATGTCACTAAAACATTAAATCATTAGTGGGAAGATGGGATGTGTCATACAGTTCAGTTACTCTCTGGCTACAGGTTGGAGACAGGAGTGCACTATGATATTATACAGAATGAGTGGATATTGGAATTTTTTTTTTTTGGGGGGGAGGTTAATTCTCATTGTATGGAAGATTTTTGTCATTTTCAGAGCTACCTCACATAATTGCCCTCTTCGTTTCATATTTATCATTTAATTTTTTTACATCTTTATATATTTTATTTTCTTCGGTCTGCTTTCTCTAATCCTTACACCCATCTTACTTTCAGGGATGCTAATTTAATTTCTTATCCTTCTATCGTCCCTCTACCCCTGTTCTTTACTTCACATATGTTTCGCAGCTCTATGTAATGATCTTATCCTGTTTGCCTGCATCCCTTCATTTCTCCCTCAAGTCTTTCGTAGATGATGTACTCAGGTTACTATCAGACACAAAATATTATTCAATTGTAATTTATGATTTGTGAGATCCTAAATAAAACTAGAAGAGAAGCTAACATTAAAGCATACTTTATTAAAATAAATATTTGTACAATTTTTAAAAAATCATTTCTTACATCAGTAAAAGATGTAGTTCCATCAGTGTTCTTTTTTTTACCAGTATCTAGTCCATTATTCAGAGAGACAGATATGCAGCTCCTCATTTTCATAGTTAATGTGACTAGTTTTTCACAAAAATATTCATTATGGCTACTTTTATTTGGTGTACCATGTAATAACACTTCAGTGGTTTTTGCGATACAAATTGCGAGGTGCATGATAGAGGAACGTGTGCTAAACAGCTGTATTTTCCCAATGCATAGAAATTTATTTGTTAAATACTGTGGTCTTTCAATAAATTATTTTTTTTTGGGCATGTGCATGGGTTGTTTGTTGGTCTCGGATGGCATGGTTTATGGTAACTGTTATCTATAAACTGCATAAAATATCAGCTAGCAACAAGGCAAAAAGCTATTACGAATGTTGTAATTTTGAATACTGATGGTGATGTCAATGATACTTGCATATGCCAGTCACTTCTGCTATGTTTTGTTTTAATTGCATGTAAATGATCGACTGATGAAAGCTGTTGATTTGTAAAATACTGTGGAACTTAAATACAACAGTTAAATGATAAAGGCACTTCATGTGTCTTTTTTTCTTACTAATTATCAAGTCTTAAAATCTTATGGACATGAAGAAAAGGCAATACTTTCAGTGAAACATGATTTAGCCATGCCATTCCATTACTTCTATTTAGAAAAGCACTGAACTTCCGACAACAGTAGATCCTGTGATCCTCACATGCTGAACCATTACCAGGCCAAGTGCTGAAAACATTAGTTCATTGATATATGTAGACTTTGCTACCGGAGGCTGCGGATATATTTCATTGCATTGAAAACAAATATGACTGCCATAGCATCTGTGTGGTGATGTGATGGTTCATGTGTAGGCTTTGCCGAATTGCAAAGGTTCCCCCTACAGTAGCAGTAGGAGGTTGCTGCAGTTCGAAGGCCCTCACTTTCGGCATCATGGCAGCCTTCTTCATAGGCTGCATCAATCACAACATCTTGTGTAACCCACTGATCTTCCAGCAGAGTTTGATATATGTAGCGTTGAGCCGCACAGTCCTTCAGTTCCACATGTACAGTATCTGGAAAAATGACACGTGTAAATTTTGGCACAGAGATGATTGTGAGGTATTAAATTGAACCAAGAAGTGGAAGCATTAAGAGGAATGATAGTTATAAAACAGTGAAGCAGTGCAGAATTAGGAAGTGTTGAGAGCTATGAGCTATTTGTCATTATTGCAGTGACAAAATATAATAGTAACTGAAGAATGTCAAAAAGGTACTTCTATTCTATTTTCTCTCTCTCTCTCTCTCTCTCTCTCTCTCTCTCTCTCTCTCTCACACACACACACACACACACACACACACACACACACACACACACACACACACTCTTTCTGCTCAACTGATTGTGATTTACATTTATATCCATATTGTTAGCTTTGCCCAACACCTAAAAACTTCTGTGAATCTGTTGTTTTGTGCATTTCCATCAATTTTTCTCTTCATTCTATAATGGAGCGTAGTATTCCTGTATAGTCAACACTTCCATACTAGCAAAATCTTTGTAATGTACATTTGATGCTATAATTGACACAATAGTTTGTAGTGTATGTGTAGGATTGTGGAAATTTAGCACTGTTTTTCTAGTCAGCTCTGTCTTGGCATTATAACTATATTTCCTTGGCAATCCACACAGTTTGTGATCATTAAATGTTCTTTCCCAAGACAGAATTAATCCAGTCAGCTATTTAACTTAACCATAGTTAACACATTTAATTGTCATACTTTTCGTTATATAAAACAATTCTCTGAATTTTTCATGTTTTCTTCTTCCAGTCTTTAACATTCTTTCTCTCTTGATTTTTGCTGTTATATTCAAATTAGTTATTGAATAAAATTAGGACATGTGTGTTAAGAGCTGTTGTACTGCTCTACAATGGAAGACAGTTTACTCTGTAGTGTTTGAAGTAGTTTGTATAAACCATTAAAGAATGTCTGCTTGCTTGTTACTTTTGAAGTATACAAAAGTTCAAAATTTTCCATTGGATGCTATTTAGGAACCATCTAGATGCTTTACAGTGAATATTCACACTACTATTTCAACCTACCTGTGTGGGCAATATCATACGATATAACTTGTGTGGTATTGCGTGACGTGAGTAACCACCAGTGGCGTAGTTTCTGATCTGTACAGCTTGAAGAGAGATTGGGAATTTGATCCAAGAAATTGGCACAGTGTTTTTGTTATGGCATATGACACTTTAAGTGTTCCATCAGACTGGTATATTAATCCAGAATGAGATTTTCACTCTGCACCGGAGTGTGCGCTGATATGAAACTTCCTGGCAGATTAAAACTGTGTGCCCGACCGAGACTCGAACTTGGGACCTTTGCCTTTCGCGGGCAAGTGCTCTACCATCTGAGCTACCGAAACACGACTCACGGCCAGTCCTCACAGCTTTACTTCTGCCACTATCGAGTCTCGGTCGGGCACACAGTTTTAATCTGCCAGGAAGTTTGATATATTAATTTCAGTAACCATGTTCATGGTGTTTTAGAGGCGTAGGCTTGATGGTGACACCAAGTTTTATCTTGTCCCTCCTCTATCATCATCGTCGTCTTCGTCATCATCATCATCAACAACAACTGGAAGTTATGTACATACAGTTGAGTAAAGGTAACAGCTCACAGTAGAGTAGAGACATTGAGTCATTGACAGGCACATTAATAAGACTGAAAACTGTACTAGCTTTCTGCCATGTCACCCACTCCCAGTCCACTCCACATTTCATCAGCATCATTAGCTGTGCAAACTTACCACTGCTGGTGTTCGTGTCACATTTCTGTCGTGAGCTACTGTTGCCTGCCTCCCAGCCATCAGCCACGCTTCCCCAACCCTGCCTCATGCTCTCCACCTCCAGAACCAGTTCATGGTTAAAGCAACACAAGCTGCCACTTGCGGCACGAAGCTAAGAGGGGCAACAGAGATGCCCAAAGCGCAACATTTGTAGACGGTACGTATACACAGTTGATAGTGAAAACTGATGAGGGTGAAAATGTATGAGAGAGAAGGGTGGTGGGAGTTGGGGGACGGCACCAAATGATAAGTCACTTATGTAGGAAAATGTTCTGCCACCCACTCCATCTGACATAACCCGTCGCCCGCTCCGCCCCCAGTGTAACCCGTCGCCCGCTCCGCCCCCAGTGTAACCCGTCGCCCGCTCCGCCCCCAGTGTAACCCGTCGCCCGCTCCGCCCCCAGTGTAACCCGTCGCCCGCTCCGCCCCCAGTGTAACCCGTCGCCCGCTCCGCCCCCAGTGTAACCCGTCGCCCGCTCCGCCCCCAGTGTAACCCGTCGCCCGCTCCGCCCCCAACGTAACCCGTCGCCCGCCCCACCCCCAACATAACCTGTCGCCCTAATCAAGCTGCACAACTACACACTCCAGACACATTGTATTCAGCTGGTACAATGTAGGGGGTGGGGGTGGGGGGGAGTTTTCGGTCTTGTTTATGTGCCTGTTCCCAACTCAACACATCTACTATTCAGTGATTTGTTAGTTTTACTCCAATACTTATTTACATTCTACAGTATACAGTCACACTTAAAACACAACACATTTAAGACCCACACTTTGCATAGATGAGCTGCTGAATGAGTGTGAATAAGGAAAGCCTTTTTACTTTGTCGAGCAACATAAACCCCTTAATTTTTCATTGTTATGATTGATTCTTGTCAAAATAATGTGTTGGTCATCATGAGATAAAGTTCTTCTCTTCCAGTGACAAAAAATTAGAAACAGAACTGTGACATAATGTAATTGTTTCTGCCATTCCAATTATTAAGAAAATGAAACTCTTCATACCTGATCAAATGACCATTGTTTGTGTTATAAACATGGAATATTTGTGGTAGATTCTTAAAATAGATATCAAACAGTGTAATAGTTTGTTTTGTGTCAGTTTTCATAGTCACTGAAATTAAATACCATGAATCACCTTTCCAAGGAGTATAAGACGAGAGTAACACACATCCTGTTGTTGCATTGGTAAATGACAGGTTGAAATTGAAAAAAATCATAAATATATGTAGGAATCACACAAATAAACAGTTGGGGATTATTAAGTTAATGTAATTAGCACACATAGGTTTATTGACTTTCGTACCACATGTTTTCAATAATTGATTGGTGAATATAGCCAATTGTAATAGATATTAGGTATCTTGAGCTGTGAATTGCAAAGCGGAAATGCATACATTTACATATGCTTGTGTGTGCATTTAGGTTCACATGATGGTTGTGGTCCGTTGATCCAAATATTTTGTAATTGTTGTGGAATTACTAAAAGCTGTGATTTTAATAGGTTCAGAATATTGTGATTTTACAGTACTTATTTGCAAAGAATGATTGAGAAGTCAGACTGCTCATTGAAGGCAAAATATTCAGTGCCAAAATGCAGTTTGAAAGTTATTATTGGTGTGCTTTAGTGCTTTTTTTCTTCTTCAGGGGCATGAAGGGGGTAATGGTATGTCATCTCATAGTTTCATTTCAGCTGGGACTTAGAGGTTCCGGAACTTAGCTGAAGCAGAAATACTTACGACCCTTTTGTAATGATAGCTCAAAGATCTTCTTCATGCAGAATGTTGAGTGTGGGCAATCAACCTGATATTTCTCTGACCGATCAAATCCAGAACACAAACGCTCAGTCTCATTGCTGTATTGACTCGGTGGACGTATAGTGCATTTGTAGCACTTCAATCCTGAGACAGTCGCCACAGTTGCTGAAAGAATAAGGAAAAACATTTGTAGATCCACTCTACCACATTTCTGTAATGACAGTTGCAAAAGTCATCAAAACAAAAAGAAACTTTTCAAAGGTTTGTAATTCATATCCAGATGGAACTGAAAAGCAAAATCAATTGATGTATAAGGTACCGGTGGGGATAAAGTTCATTGTGGTGTGCACATTTGAAAACTGTATTTGTTCCATACGCTTCCAAAATAACAACTTAATGATTTTTCTTTATTGAGAACATTTAAAAAGCAAAAGAGAGATACTTCTTATTTGCTGAGTTGTATGAACAGCTTTTGATAACCTTGCTACTCAGATTCCGTAGAAGTTGCCATCATGTCAGGAGTCACAGCTCTCACTGTACTAACATGGCAACACAAAATATTGACTATCAAGTAAACTGGTTGTGTTGTATTGATACCTAAGGGTTTTCCTTGGATCACTATTTCATATGTTACCTTTTTGTCTTATTTTAAGGTGGTTGTAATTGGTAAGGTGTTATAGTTTTCAGATAGTGTATATGTTAAAGAAATTATTAATTTTGTAAGAAAAAGTTACCTCATTTTCATTGTTTGATGGTAAGTGTTACCCACTGACCTTGCTGTTCTTGAATTCAATACTAATGCACTAATAGTTTGCAACAAAAATGAATACAGAATTAAAACATAGAATTCAAATTTTAGTTTTGCTTTTCATTGGGTAACATTTGGGTCAGTGTCATTCTTACATTAGAACATAAAAACATCTCCGTACATAATCCTCAAGCCACCATGTTGTCCATGGCAGAAGGTACTTTGTACCGTTACTAACCATTTCCTTTCCTGTTCTACTAGCCATTTCCTTTCCTGTTCTACTAGCCATTCCCTTTCCTGTTCTGCCCTCAAACAAAATGAGGGGAAAACAGCTGTCCATATACCTCCAAATGAGTCCTAATTTCTCTTTTCTTTTTTTCATGGTCCTTAGCGAAATGTATATTGGTCTCAGTAGACTCATTCTGCTTCAAATGATGCTTCTCTTATTTTTCTCAATTGTGTTTCACATAAAGGATGTAGTTTTCCCTCCAGGGGTTCATGAAGCATCTCTGTAATACTCCCATGTCGACTGAATGTACCTCTAACAAATCTAGCAACATGCCTCTGAATTGCTTAGACGTCTTCCTTTAGTCTGACGTGGTGGGCATCTGAAACACTCAAGCAGTACTCAAGATTTGGACACACTAGTCTAGTGTTCTGTATGTGGTCTCCGTATTATATGAGCAATGCTTTCCTAAACTTCTCCCAATAAACCAGGGTCGATCATGTGCCTTCCCTACTACTGTCCTTCCCTGCTCATGCACGCCACTAAAACTGTTTCTGAACATTAGAGATTTGTATTTTCTATTCGTTTGCATTAACCTACATTTTTCTACGTTTAAAGCAAGCTGCCATTTTTCACACTAATTAGAAATTTTGTCTTGTATCCTACTACAGTCACTTGACGACAACTGTGTCTACTACTGAGAAACAACTCCAATGTTAGCATTGTAATGCATTACTAAGATAATGCAAAATAATGAAGCAAGTAACCGAGAAAATTAAGCAGGTTTATTATAAGTAAAAGATAATTACATCAGACAACAAAATAAAAACTGTAGTGTTGAAAATCTCTTCAACAAGTTCTTTGTTTCTGTTACTGACAGCTTGGGGTTGTCAAATTCAGTAAACAGTGCAAAGGAAACCTAAGACCAGTCTCTACAAATAACTTCAGTAAAATATAAATGACACTCATTTCTCCCAAAGAATTAGCATCCATCATAAAATTCTTAAAATCGAAATATTCTAGAGGTTATAACAACATATAATTGGAGTTAATCAAAGAGTGTCAATTTGAGTTCTTTCTTAAGTTTTTTGCATAATCAGTCTCTTAATAGTGGAACGGTTCCAGACTGGCTAAAATATGTTGAGTTGAGCCTCTTTACAAGAAGGTGGATAAAGAGATACTACCAAACTATCAACTAGTTTCACTTTTGGCAGCTTTTTCAAAAATATTTGAGAAGGTACAATCATCATCTTAAGCATCTGACTGCAAATAATATGTTGTCCAAGTCACTGTTTGGATTCCTTAAGGGCTCAGATATAGATAATGCTGTTGACAAGTACAGTGGGCTACCGTGGATTTTGTTAAACGCCTTGATACCTTCAGGTTGGATGAGTCAGATATCATGGTGAGTTCTGACGTCGTTTCCTTGAATATGAGGGTACCCCTGCGAGAGTCACTAGAATTGATTAGTCAGAAGTTTGACGAGAAGACCACTGAACTTTTTAGGCGTGTCTTGACTTCCACGTATTTTCTTTTTAATGGAGAATACTATGAACAAACGGAGGGAGTCGGGGTAGCCCACTCTCACCGGTGGTAGTGAATTTGTACATGGAGAACTTTGAGGAGGAAGCCCTGTCGTCATCCGAATGGAAACCTACTTGCTTTTTCCGTTACGTGGATGACACGTTCATCATCTGGCCACATGGTATGGATAAACTCCTTGACTTCCTTACACATCTAAACTCCATACACGCCAACATCAAATTCACTATGGAGACTGAAACGGAGGGTAAATTACCTTTCCTTGACGTCTTGTCAGGAGAAGGGCTGATGGCACCCTAGGTCATGGGGTGTATCGGAAGACAACACACACTGATCTGTATTTGCACGCAGACAGCTGCCACCACCCTTCACAGAGGAATGGGGTACTTAAAACTCTAGTACATAGGGCGCGCACTATCTCTGACGCAGATGTCTACCCCAGGAATTGGGACATCTGAGAACTGTATTTCGAAAAAATGGGTACTCAGAGTGGCAGATTCAACGTGCTCTCCGCCCAACCACTACAGCACAACCTGTGGAGATGGATGAAATCACGAGGGAGGAGGTAGGCACTGCGTTTATTCCATATACAGGCGCACTCTCGGGGAAAATCGCCCACATTTTGAAGAAACACCGGGTCGGAACTGTGTTTTGTCCTCCGAATAAAACTCGTCCACTGGTGGGGAGCGCCAAAGATGGCCTCGGTTTGGGGAAGGCTGGCGTGTACCAGATTCTGTGTCAATGTAGCAAGTTGTATATTGGTCAGATGATGCGTACCGTTGAGGATCGATGCCGTGAACACCAGAGGCACACTCGACTGATGTACCCGAGCAAGTCGGCGGTCACTGAACATTGTTTGTCGGAAAATCACGCTACGGAGTATGAAAGCACGAGGATTCTGGTACAGACGTCAAGATACTGGGACAGCGTTGTTAGAGAGGCCATCGAAATTTGCACCAATGACGACCTCATAACCCATGACAGTGGCTATAATCTTAGCAAGGCTTGGGAAACAGCGATTGGGTTAATCAAGAGTAAATTGAGCAAACGTATAGTTGTGACGACCACGGCGGACAGAGCCATCACACCGACGTCATCTCAGACGCTGTCGCAATCTGTTCCACCGCGCGACCGTGGCGTGGGCGCGGACAGCGGAGGGAGCGCGCCCCGGGTGGAGGGTATTTAAATCGGCCACCGCCATGACCGAACCCAGTTCCCTATGAGCAGCCATAGCGTACGGATCTCCATGTCGGCACATTCACAGGAGCTCAGTCCGTCAGTTCACCTGATGATGGCAACATGTGTGATCGCCGAAATATTGTGCCCGTTGGACACTGTAGACGGACAGTACACCCGTGGATATTTTTATTATCAAATACGCCGTGAGAAACTCAAGAATCAATTAATAAATAGTTCAAAGCTAATTCACTTTCATTAAGCTTGGAAAGACTCATTATACGCAGTTCAGAACCTATAAGAGATTTCCTTACAGCACGTGTATAACCCATGAAGACCTGCAGAAAGAAGAGTTTGACAGTGTTAAATAGCTAGGATTACGACTCAGTAATAAATTCAGTTGGGAAGGGCATACAACAGAATTGCTGAAGCATCTAAATAGCTCTGTATTTGCAATGCGAATGTTGTCTGATGTTGGAGATATAATGTAAAAACACTTGCATACTTTGCTTACTTTCACTATATTATGTCATTTGGGATCATATTCTGGGCAACTCATCAAACCAAGCAAGAAAATCTTAGAGTGCAGAAGACTCTTTCTTGGTGTAAATTCAAGAACACCATGTAGAAACTTATTCAAGAAACTGAGTATTGTAACCACTGTTTTATCAGTACATTTCACATAACTTAACAATCTCTTGACATATGATCAGGGAAGCAAGTATTACAGTCAAATGTTCTTTGTTATACTTTCTGATACGTTCCACACACATGAGAATCATCTCATTTTTGGGTCTATGGAACGAAAACTGAATCTAATCTAACCACAGCATCAACAACAAACAGCTGTAGGTTGCTGCTCACCCTGCATGTCAGATTATTTATATGTATAGAGAATAATTTACAAATACTTTCTCTTTAAACATTGTTTTAAGAACAACAATTTTAAATATTTTTTGAAAACCTATGACTTTATGCAAGAGGAATAAGTCACTTCTTTATTAAAACTATAAGATCATATCAAACAACAGACTATCCTCAGATGTTATGAATGATGTTAATTACAGGTTATGTATGCATACAAGATCATTTGTATCTCGATCAACTTTATTTATTAGCTGCATGAAAATCAGATTTATAAATTGGGCAATTCTTGTGAGGATGAAGCAGTATGCCAATCTGACCTTGTGCTTCTCCCTCCTAATTACATTGCATCAGAATTACTGATATGTATGAATGAATGGTATGCATGCATTTTGTTTCAAGAAAATTATAAATAAAACTGATCAAATACTAGAGGGAGTCATTTGGTGAGAAGCATTAAGCCAAACAGTAATATTTTAAATAGTTTAAACAGTTGATTGAATTATTGCATATGAAGACAACAAAAAAAGAGTGTTCGTATTAAACGTGCAAGACAGCGATGTAACCCCTACTGCCCCACTATACATCGAAGAAGCAATGACAGAAATAAAAGTTCAAGAGTGGGATTTAAAGTTCAGGGTGAAAGGGTACAGGGTATGGATTGGGATTAAACTGAAGAAAGATGAAAGTAACAAGGAGTAACAGAAATTATATTAGCAACATACTTAAAATCAAAATCTGTGACCCCGAAGTAGATGGAGTTAAGGATTTATGCTACCGGGGGGCAAAATAACACATATTACACAAAGCAACAATGACAGAAAACAGATTAGCTCAGTAAAAAAGGAGGGCATTCCTGGCCAAGAGAAGTTTACTAGTATTAAACATCAACCTTAATCTGAGTGAGAAATTTCTGAGAATGTACTCTTTGAGTACAACATTGTATGGCAATTAATCATGGACTGTAGGGAAACTAGAACAGAAGAGAACTGAAGCGTTTGAGATGTGGTGCTATGGAACAATGTAGAAATTTAGGCCGACTGATACAGAGTGAGGTGGTTCTCTGCATACAGACTGAGATGGTTCTCCACAGAATCAGCAAAGGAAGGAACTTATGGAAAACACTCACAAGGAAGAGGGACAGGGTGATACAACATGTATTATAACATCAGAGAATGTCTGTTGTACTTGAGCGAGCTATAGAGTGTAAAAGACTGTAGCAGAAGACAGAGTGACTTCAAATAACTGATGACATACAGTGCAAATGCTGCTCTGAGATGAAGAAACTGGCATAAGAATAAGAATAATTCTTTGCAGCCTGCAGTCAGAAGACTGATGACTAAAAAGAAAATCACTGAGACTGGTAGCATTCTTAATTATCAAGTGTATCTTCTACATTACCTCCATTCAAATTATAGGATTTTATGTCATCTTCTACCCAACTATTATCTATAGTTTTGTATGAATTATGCAAATAGTTGCAGTGTTAGCCATTTCATGAGGAAGGTTTGCTTTGTTATGCTCCACTTTTTACATAATTTTAGTGAGATATACTAATGAGTTTATAGTGTTCATTTTTTTTCACAATAGTTGGGAAATAGTCATGAAACTAGCTGAGTGCAAAAATCTGCGCATTTTTATCTATTTTCACAAAGCACTGTATCAAACATTACATTACTCATCTAGAGCTCCATTCTTCGTGGACCCAATTCTGCAAATACTGTTCTCAGGCACAGGAGGAGCTGGTTGATGTCTGTAAGCAAGTGGAATGCTGAGTGTCACAAAAAAATGTGTTTTTGCTATAACAGAAGTTGTAGTTGATGTTCCTGCTTTATACAATTGTAGCAATCGTATTCTCATTCAAAGAAAAGCTTGTTCGCACCAGACGTCATTGTATATCTGCACAAGTAAACGTATATTATTGATAATTTCCCAAACTACAAGTTGCACATAATGTATCTTGTAAATCAGCGTATGTGATTGACAGTTACTGTAGTGTATACTATAACTAACATATTATTTTATATTTAATTTTTCCTTTCAACAAGAGTGTATATTATGTACATGTATCATAAACTAACCCAATTTTTCAGTTTATTAATGACCATAACCACAAAAAGTTTCAAGGAATTCGTAATTTTTGTTGTGGGTTTTTCTATGTTTCTAATTGAAATCTCTTTTTGGGTATTAATCACTTCAAGTCTTCAAGGGCTCTGGTAGTACTTCATCAACAGTCCAGCAGGTAGGAATCATTCCATCTGCTGTCAAATGCTTGGAAGCTGCTGCGAATTCATGTGTTTGGAGGGGTAGCAAGAGGCATGTACCAGAGATACCAAATGTACCTCGGGTCTGTCACTGCTCGTCCACTTAACTGTGAGTAGTGAATCAAACTCAGAGTGATGCACTTAGACAGGAAACATTGACCAGATAAGAACTACTGGTGTTAACACCAATCTCTCCAACCAACTGAAACTGAACCAGTGAGTCTCACTTCACTTCACTTGTTGGGAAATCTATTGTGTCCCCTGTCAAGGGTAGGCAAACACAAAAGGGTAGGGGTTTGTTAATCACCATCAGTTCAAACATCCCACAAATAATGGTACACCTTAGGGAAATGACAGCAAGGGATGGAAAGGAACACCAGGCGGGAGCCTCATTCAACATAATGAAGAGGCAGCTCTAGCAGTCATTGAACGAAAAGGATGCAACCAATTTCAGATTGTGGCACACGGAACACATTATGCCTCCTCTCGTCTGAGCTCCAAGGTCATAATTGGATCATTTCAGCCATTGGCAGAGGAAGTTGAAGGCACCAACCTTACATGTAGAGTATCAATGAAGCTCACAGTCGGCATTGTTGCCCCCCAGAACTTATTGTGGATCCCTGGTTCTGAGTCAACTGGAAAGTTTGAATGAGATATTTTGAAGGTTCCGTGACAAGCTTGACTCCAGCTTCCTACACTTGGCCTATCTCATTGAGAAATGTAGACTCCCCTAAATAGGTCAAGTGTGCACTACCCACTAGAGGCTACTACACAGGTAGCTGACTGTTTGTAGGATGCATGCAAGGGCGTTTTAGATCAGGCGATTCTCTGTCCAGGCAATAGCAATAGCTGTAGGAAATCCGAAAGTATTGGTGTAAGGTAAGAAAAATGCTCCCTACAAACGAGATCATTAAAATCCTAGCAATTAATTGCCAGAGGATTGGCAGCAAACTTCAATAGTTTGAATCTAGCTTGGGAAAACTGCCAGAAATATTCATTATTTATAGTCATCATACGAATAGATACACATAGTAGAAACACGATTCATATGCTGATCACAAAACTATGAGTCACAACTTCAATCATTAATCATCTACATCTCTATGGAATCAGATTTAATAAATAGTTGTATGTACGGAAAGAACATTTTATTGCCTGATAAAATTCACTCTATAGGTATGACGCGGTGACTCACAGGAGTAGTTGTTTGGATATGTCTGAAGAATGTATAGGACTTCCGAGCAACATTCACTTATTTCCCGGTCACTATCAACCTTAGCTTGCATTACTGTGAACGTATCAACAAATTTAAACTGTTACAGATTCAATTATAAATCACACATATGTAGTCCCTAACTGTGTGTGTTACTTCTGATTTTGTCTATGAATACATGAACATGCTGAGCACATGTCTGTTAACTATGGTTGACAAGATTGTCATCTGCGCCGAAAAAGCTGTTGGCACTGAACCACACAGTCTTTACTAAAGATTGTCTTTAGGCTTCATTCGCAGTGACACAGACAACAGTTGCCAGACACAGTCACCAGAGGCTACCAGATTACATCGGCCGACAGTTAGGTGACAGTAAGTCCAATCCCATTGTTGGTTTATGGTGGATTCAAGGTGGTTAGACTAGAATCCGTTCTGCATAAAGTAGATTAGATTTTAACCTTAGGTGGGCTTGAAGAAGAGTGCTGCATTACTACTTTAGCTACCCAAAAGACATTGAATTGATGTGAATGAGTTACATCAGTCTTGAAAAGAATGTGATGAAGACTGTACACTCTGCCCTCAGTTATAGGAATAACTGAATATGAGATGAAGGAGAAACTTCTATTACATAGTCAACATGGTTTGTGGTGAAAGTGAAAAGCAAGATTACACTCCATTTTGCTGTATTTATGTGAAGTTGTGCAGACATACGTCAGTTGACCTTAAACGACTGTCATTCAGCTTACATGTGGAAGACAAGCATAACGTTTATTGTAAAATACTTGGAACACCTAAAGCTCTGAACAGTGGTAACACACATACCACGTTTGCAAACCACTTTGACAGAATTACCATGCTGCTGGCATAAAAATGCCAATAACCAGTAATAATTTGTAGACAGTTAATACCACTTACCACAACCCAAAAAAAGATCCACTACAGTAACAAGCATGAGTACGCTGCCATGCTTCTCACTTGAACAAATTGTTTTTGAGGCTATAATTTTTGAGGTTATAATTGTAAGTGTTACACCTACAATTTCTGATAAAGATTTTGCCTACTTTGTGGTTTTCCATAAATCTGCGATTTCAATCCATAGATCACGAACCATGTCCCAATTATATTTTTCATCCTCAGTATGCCACGAATTCACTCTTTCATGGACTAAACTTATCAGATTCTCACAGTCCATATTGAAATGTTGGTCAGTTTGACCGAAGAAAACAAACTAATTTGAATTCACTGATTGTCGTCAGATGTCTGTACGTTTGGACGATGAGATAAGCTACAGTGTGACTGCGCACTTAGTTGCATGCTGGGTTTTAGAGATAGGCCGTCTTTGGCCGATGTCAGTCGTCGATGGAATCCATAGATATTGGTGCCACTATGACAGCAACCAAACATTATTAGACTTCTGTTCTTATGGCACAATAATGTTAACTGAAGCAAGCACAAACTCTTCGCTTAAGTGCATAATATTTAAAATGCCTTCGTTGTCTTATCTATAAATTGGTTCACACAGCCCCATTAGGGAAATATATTGCCAAATGGGAAATCCAAACCACTGTGCAATCGACGCAAAGCATGTGTGAAAACTCATGATTGTGCTAGCAGCTAGAAGTAGTAATAAAGACCTTTCTAGAATCTCGTTACCCTCTGAACCAGCACGCAACGCCGGTAATGATTTTACATTCGTTATAAAAAGAATTGTAGACGGTAATTTCTGGTACTGATGCACGGTGAATAATTCTATACCAATAATGCAATTTACGTGTAGATTTTCTCAAGTTTCCTTGTCACGGCTGTGTTACGAACACGTAGACCGAAGATGTCAGACTTCAGAGCTCTCTCAAAAGATGCTGCAGGGTTAACTGTGTGAGTAGAATTGAAGGTAACAAGTGCTCCTGTGACAGCTGCTTGGCCTTCACGCCGTTAATGCACGAACAGTGCCTAGGTGTTTGCCACGGCGCTGTCAGCTACGTGTCATTACGGTGTGCCATATTCATTCCAACTAGAGTGGCGGTCTACCTTTGTGGAGTTGAGTTACTGAACGCTGTTACATTCACCAAATGTACTTGAAATGCAGCGAGCGATGGATTCAAAGCATATTTTGCGTTGGTATTGTAGGCTGGAATCGATTTTGCAAGTGTGATCAAAATATCGATTCTACGAGCGTCATTTGTTCTGCACATTAATGTTGTTGAATGTTCAGCTGTCGTCAGTGTGCTCTGTATACACGAGAGAGAGAGAGAGAGAGAGAGAGAGAGAGAGAGACACGTCGATGAATTTGTAAGTAGGTGGAGTTGTTAAAGTTACCCTACTCCATTAATACGTGTGAATCCACCTACAGCAATCGCTTTGCGTGAACACTCTGGAGACATGGAATGGTTAGAAAACTTCCCAACGGGTATTCCTGTCAAATAATTAAGTTACCGAATGTTTTGTCAACTGCCACTGTGTAAGAGAGCTTATACAAATTTGATGGCCAATCTGAATACAAGGGTACCGTATAACCAAGCAGTTTAATTTTGCTAGTTGGGAAAATATACTAATATTTACGCATCTCTCTCCGTCTGATAAAGGTCAAATATCCTTCTCTTGAGTCAAGTAAACGAAATGATTAACTTCGTTGTTAATTGTTGAGACACGAGTTAAGATTGTAGTAACGAAAGCTGCACAAATTTCAAACAATATGTGGAACAATAAACAGAACACTCAACTAGAAAATTCGGAAAAATACCAAAATTAAAATTTACGGAACTATTGCGATAATTTTACTGCTGTTTTGTATCGAAAATTAGATTAACAAAAAGAAAAGTGCTAGGAAATAACAGGCAACAAATAAGAGATTCTTTAGGCGAGCGAAGAACGCCACATAGAGATTTTAATAAATAATGAAGACGTTCGAAGTGAGTCGAAGGCGTATGCCAC
Organism: Schistocerca serialis cubense; assembly: GCF_023864345.2. Classification (NCBI taxonomy): domain Eukaryota; kingdom Metazoa; phylum Arthropoda; class Insecta; order Orthoptera; family Acrididae; genus Schistocerca; species Schistocerca serialis. The sequence goes on from NC_064646.1 coordinate 244,453,896, forward strand.
TAATGAGGAAATAACTGAATACAAAAAAGGTGGAAATTGAGGACAAAATTAAAGACTACAAAAGAAAATTCTGAAAGCCACACATGGATCGACCAAAGAAACGATGGCTATAAACTTAGCCGAATCCCTGTAAGGCGACGAAGATTCCAAAGTATATTAAGTATTCCGGGTCATTCCAGAACTCGTACTTCAGTCCAAACATCACCACCTTGTCACATTGATGTATATGGTAAAAATGGGCTTGCAACCTAACAACCCAGTCGTGGCACACTTGCGGAAGAGCATTTAGATGTTAGAGCATTAGATGAAAATATTAGTTGGAGCTAAAATGAGCAGCGATGGAAATTCTGTTTAGGGAAAACTTTTTTGAAGGGCATATATACGTAATAGTTGTATTTCTGGAGTAAGATTTAGTTATCGAATGCCCAGAATGCCTTGATAGAGCGGCTTCGTGAACGTATTTTCTCATTCTTATGGAAACGTTACTATAAAAGTTTTACAGTATGGATCCACATATTATGCTTCCTAAAATACTTCTAGTACACTAAATTTGATGAAGAAAATCTCAGTCTGAGTGTCGGGTTCTTCTTTGTGAAGTCAGCTTGTGTTGAGCAAGACAAAGGCAAGAATTTCCTGCTGCAACGAAGTAAACAGTGCATTTTTTTAAACCTATGTGCAGAACGACTGACTGTCGCATTTCCATCTTGGACAAATTATGTTGAAGATAGTCTTCAAGTGGAGGCATTGTCATTTCGTTATCATAATACTCATATTATGGCGAAGAAAGCAACTGTTGTTGTCTTCTGGACAGCCAGTATATTTTACGGAGTAGTTTCTACAGGTACTCCCTCCTTCCAACTCCCGGATTCTGTTTTCCGATCTTGGAGGCTATACGCCAGTACCAAGAGCTGCTTGTAAAACGCTATTGAAGTTATTTTTTACTAAAACTAAAAAAACAAGCTATTGCTATCGATAACTCCGATGGTAGTGCCGTAAAACAAATCTCCGTTTCGCATTTTTGTGTAAGTGGGAGGTTTTGTCTTTTTTTTTTTTCGTGCAGATGTACAACATCCCTAACATAACAGATGTATTAGTTCACGAATTTACTTCCTGACTGAAAATCAAATGTCCTTACGCTGCACCCACACAACTGTACACTTCCATGTTAAATATTCGCTTGTAGTCACCGCTAATTTGATTTCCTCACTCTGTCAATCAAAGCATCTGTTCTCGAAGGCCCTAGTTCCTTTGCGGCTGACTTTTCTCGGTAATTTACTTTCCTGTTCCCAGAAAGAGACTTTCACCCTACAGCGGAGTGTGCGCTGAAACGTCTGACAGATTAAAGCTGTGTGCCAGACCGAGACTCGAACTCGGGACCTTTGCCTTTCGCGGGCAAGGGCTATACCGACTGAACTACCCAAGCACGACCCTTACTTTTCAGTTAACATTTGAAATAGATTTAACATATTTTCATTGCACACGAAAACCGATTCCTGCACTGTAAAAAACCACTAAGTGCCGTTTGTGGAAATGATTAAACGAAAGTAGTAACTTGATTAGAACACAAATGAGGCGCTGAGATTCACAAGGGCCTAAAGCACACCGCCGTCGATCGCACGTTTAAGTGAATATCAGAGAAGCCAGTGATACATCTTTTCGTGAATTTTCATGTATAAAATGTGGACCTACAGCACAGATAAACATGACGAGCCGTAAGATCAACAATTTCAGAAGCTTGAATAAATGCTATCTCACACTCGACGGTGATGTGCTTATGATTCTCTCTAGGGAAACTCCCCATCGCAACCCCCTCAGATTTAGTGGTAAGAGGGGCCCAGTGGACAGACAGCCCTTCAAAAAATGAACACAAATCAGGTATGAAAACAGGAAGCAGGTGTACTGAACAAGAAAAAAAACGACAGAAAGGAAAACAGAAGTAGTGGCCGATTCAAGTTTAACAAGTGCAACATGGACCGACGTACATCATCGTGATTATGTGGACACGGTGTTGAACTGCAAAATGGGCGAGCTTTGTTCAAAGTTCCATCGTGCCAATTTTTTTTCTTTTTTCCGCTGTATTCAAATTTGTGGCTATGTCGTGCTGTAACGTCCGTTTGCAATAGTGAGGCGTAGAGAAGGGACCTATAATGAAAGCTGAACCTGCATAACCACTCTATTAGCAGCCGAAAGGATGTGGCTTTCGAATGGGAACCGCAAACGTTTAATGACAAGTCGATCGAATTCTCCACCGTGAAACACGTCTGACGTTACACGACGTTAGTGACAGAACTTTTGTCATGTGAAAGGAATCTCTTATCGACGCACCTAATTTATACTCGAGTGAGTGAGTGAGTGAGTGAGTGAGTGAGTGCGTGAGGCATGTCTCCTTGCCCGATTTAGGTGTTCGTATAAATGTGAATGCGATCACTCGCAGGGAAATAATGGAAACATAGTAGTTGGTCACGTAAGGTGCAACAAATGAACGCAACAGTTTCACAATCGCACAGTTCTCCCTGGTCTACTAAAACATTTGTTTTAACGTTATTGAAATTACGTTCCGTTTAGAAACTTTTGACTCTTGAAATCCCTTGTTGTAACATAGTTCGCATCCGTTTATTTGTTGTTTTCATTTCTGGGAGACGTCCATGTGGTATCTCGTCTGCTTTCACTATTTATCACATTTACAGCCAAAACTACAGAATGAGAACAAACATTTCAATGACCGGACAGACATGTCATCGTGTTGTGAAGAAGAGGAAGATAGCAAGAGGGAGTTTTGAACCCGGCTCCGTCTATCTTGCAGTCCAACACCATGATCACTTTTTTAACTTGGCTTTTATCACACCAATGATATTATAGAGATGGACCGCGTTAAAAATGTTACAACTCTTACCATTAAAGTGAAAGTCGCCCGAGAGTGGCCAACAGCAGACTGACTACACTTTATTTCATTGTTAAGACCGTAATCGCTACAGGAGACGGACAGCTTCTGGCTTCTTACGGAGGACAGCCGTCGATCACGTGAGTATTGTAGCCGCGTGAAGTGGAGCCGCAGCCTTCGCTTCATGAGAAATCCCAGCTCAGTGACTGCTTCAAGCCGGTCTTCTGGCAGGGTAGTTTCTTGGTTTTCCGTTTCGTGTCGGATATGTATCCACACTCTGGTTCCCCGAGTTTGGATTTCTCCGTTTGTCTTCTCTTACCAACGACGGTGGCGCTGTTCTACTTTTGTCAATGTTGCTGTTGTTGAGCTTGGACCATTCACTGTTTCTATTTAGATTTTTTTTTCCACAGTGCAGTGCACCTTCTTCCTGTTTACATGCTTGATCTGTGTTCAGTTTTTGATGGGCTACCCACTGGGCTGTCTTATCACTAAATCTGAGGGGGGTGCGATGGGGAGTTTCCCGTGTCAGCGCTTCAAATGTATAAAATTCATAACTTAATATACTATAACTCATTCATAAACCCACAAAATAGGTTTACTGTCAGTATAACTTTAACATATACTGACGTCCGATCTAATTTTACTACAATATGTTGTGAGTGAATTAGCGTATCTGTGGAGTGTGCTATCAATTAGTAGGACATAAGCTGAATGAACGAGGAAAAAAGTCTTCTAATTGAGTCGCAACGAAAAGCTGTGCATATCGTGATCCGTGCACGTTGTTTATCAAATCCCTATGTATTTGGCCCGTAAGGCAATTACCTCATGCGATTTGCACATGCGCTAAAGCCCCTTAAAATGTGCACAACTGATTCTGTGCCCACGACCCTGACGCTAAATTTCACGGAGTCTAGAGGAGCAGTAGCGCGATAGATTAAGTGCCGTATCTCTCAGGTAGCAGCATCTATGTTACATTAACAGCATTCAAAGAAAAAAACAATAAATCAGCAAGGTGTCGAAAGTCAGTGTGTTCACGTGCTCTTGTACTCCTACTTAACAACCGCCACTGGTCAGGAGTCCAGGAGAGGCTTTTCAGGGGATGTGCTGTTAGCAAATTTGCTCGCGTCGGTCGTCTGCTGTCATAGCCCATTAACGCCAGATTTCGCCACACTGTCCTAACGGTTACGTTCGTCGCACATCCCACATCGATTTCTGGGGTTATTTCGCGCAATGTTTCTTGTCCGTTAGCACTCCGTCGTTAAATGAAGGCTGTCGGCCACTGCGTTATCTGGGGGTGAGCTGTAATGTGTGAAGTTTGGTATTCTCAGCACGCTCTTGACACTGTTCCGTGAATGCATAGCCCTTTTATACCTCGGGTACGCGATACTACCGCCGGTGGGTATCGCTATCCCATTCTTATTGTCACCTCAGTGTATGTCCGGAGTGTAGCCTACTGCGGAAGATAAACATAGACGATAAGCATTTCAAACAAAAAGAGAATAGAGGGTTTTGAAAGGTGGTGCTATATATCAGCTGCGTAGATCGAATAGCTAATAAGGACGTATTGAATCGGATTGACATGGCCTGCACCTCAACAGGTATGGAAAGGGAAGGTTGGCAAAGCTTATAGGTGACAGCATAGGTGGGGGTGGTGGGATCGCTCATGGGAAAATTCCGGTAGTTGTGGGTGTTAGAGCTGCACCTTTTTTAGATTGAAGTCAGCTGACAGGTATTCCTGCTTAAGGGAAGTCTCTCTAACAAAGAAACCACTTTCGACAAAGCTTAGGTATCCGATTAATGAGGGAATTAGTATATTTCATCAAAACATACAAGGCATTAGAGATAAAGTTAGTGAACTACTTATAGATGTTGACTCTGAAATTATTGGTATATCTGAACACTTCTTAAATAAGGAGATAATTCAGAGGCTTCCTTTACCAGGATCAGGTTGGCTGGCAGTTTTTCTAGGAGCTCTTTGCGATGTGGGGGGAGTAGCCATGTATGTGAAAAACGGTATCCCATTTCAGTCAATTGATGTTTCAAAGTACTGCACTGAAAAGGTGTTTGAATGTTGTGCAGGTGTGGTTAAATTTAACGGAGCTAAACTTCTAATTGTTGTTATTTATAGATCCCCAGACTCCGATTGCACAACATTTTTGCTAAAGCTAGAGGAGGTTCTTGGTTCACTTTATAGGAAAAACAAAAAGTTAGTTATATGTGGTGACTTCAATATAAATTGTATAAGTGATTGTGCAAGGAAAAGGATGCTGGTAGACCTCCTTAATTCATATAATCTTATGCAAACCGTATTCTTTCCAACGAGAGTGCAAGGGAACAGTAGAACAACCATAGACAATATTTTTGTTCATTCGTCATTACTAGAAGGGCATTCTGTTAGCAAAATGGTGAATGGCCTTTCAGATCATGATGCACAAATTTTAAGTGTAAAAGATTTTTGTGCTGCAACACAGGTTAAATATAGTTACCAACTTTTTAGGAAAGCTGATCCAGTTGCTGTAGAGACTTTTGTAAACCTTATCAAGGAACAAGAGTGGCAAGATGTTTATAGAGCTAATACAGTAGACGATAAATATAATGCTTTCCTCAAGACTTTTCTCGTGCTCTTTGAAAGTTGCTTTACGTTAGAACGTTCAAAACAGGGTACTAGCACAAACAGGCAGCCTGGGTGGCTGACTAAAGGTATAAGAATATCTTGTAGAACGAAGTGGCAATTATATCAAAACGTTAGAAACAGACACAATCTAAATGCAGTAGCCCATTACAAACAGTATTGTAAGGTGCTTAAAAAGTTATTAGGAAGGCAAAAAGTATGTGGTATGCAGATAGAATAGCTAAGTCTCAGGATAAAATTAAAACCATATGGTCAGTCGTAAAGGAAGTGGCTGGTCTGCAAAGACAGGTCGAGGATATAGAATCGGTGCATAGTGGGAATGTCCGTGTTACTGATAAGTCGCATATATGTACAGTATTTAATAATCACTTTCTGAATATAGCAGGTGAACTAAATAGAAACCTAGCCCCAACAGGGAACATATAGCGCTCGTAGAAAAAAGTGTTCCGAGACTGTTACCTGAAATGCTCCTCCATGATACTGACAAGAGGGAGATTGAGTTAATAATTAAATCACTAAATACCAAGAACTCTAATGGATATGACGGGTTATCTAGCAGAATACTGAAATATTGTTCTATGTATGTTAGCCCAGTTCTCAGCCATATCTGTAACCTTTCCTTTAGGAATGGTCGGTTTCCTGACCGATTGAAGTACTCGGTAGTGAAGCCACTTTATAAAAAGGGATACAGGGATAATGTTGATAATTATAGACCTATTTCTCTGCCATCGGTGTTTGCTAAAGTTATCCAGACGGTTGTATATACAAGGTTACTGCAGCATTTAAATTCACATAATTTGCTGTCAAATGTACAGTTTGGTTTTAGAAACGGCTTAACAACTGAAAATGCTATAGTCTCTTTTCTCTGTGAGGTTTTGGACGGATTAAATAAAGGGTTGCGAACGTTAGGTGTTTTCTTTGATTTAACGAAGGCTTTTGACTGTGTTGACCACAAAATATTACTGCAGAAGTTGGAACATTATGGAGTAAGGGGAGTAGCTTACGATTGGTTCGCCTCTTACATTAAGAACAGAAAGCAGAAGGTAATTCTCCGCAATATTGAGAGTGGTAGTGATGTTCAGTCCCAATGGGGCACTGTTAAGTGGGTCGTTCCCCAAGGATCGGTGCTGGGGCCACTGCTGTTTCTTATTTATGTAAATGATATGCCTTGTAGTATTACAGGTGATTCAAAAATATTTCTGTTTGCTGATGACACCAGCTTGGTAGTGAAGGATCTTGTGTGTAATATTGAAACAGTAACAAATAATGTAGTTCATGAAATAAGTTCGTGGCTTGTGGAAAATAATTTGATGCTAAATCACAGTAAGACTCAGTTTTTACAGTTTCTAACTCACAATTCAACAAGAACTGATATTTTAATCAGACAGAATGGGCATGTTATAAGCGAGGCGGAACAGTTCAAGTTCCTAGGCGTACGGATAGATAGTAAGCTGTTGTGGAAAGCCCATGTTCAGGATCTTGTTCAGAACTAAATGCCGCTTTATTTACCATTAGAACAGTATCTGAAATAAGTGACATTTCAACACGAAAAGTAGTCTACTTCGCATATTTTCATACGCTTATGTCATATGGTATTTTTTGGGGTAATTCTTCTGATTCAAAAAGGGTATTTTTGGCTCAAAAACGGGCTGTTCGAGCTGTGTGTGGGGTAAGTTCGAGAACCTCTTGTCGACCCCTATTCAATAGTCTGGGAATCCTGACATTGCCCTCACAGTATATATTTTCTTTAATGTCGTTTGCTGTTAGCTGTATTAGCTTATTCCCAAGAGTTAGCAGCTTTCACTCAGTTAATACTAGGCAGAAATCAAATCTGCATGTGGAATGCACTTCCTTGACTCTTGTGCAGAAAGGAGTGCAGTATTCTGCTCCATCCATTTTCAATAAGCTACCACAAGAACTCAAAAATCTTAGCAGTAGCCCAAACTCTTTTAAGTCTAAACTGAAGAGTTTCCTCATGGCTCACTCCTTCTATTCTGTCGACGAGCTCCTGGAAGAGCTAAAAAATTAAGCAAATTCCAGTGTTACATTCTTGATTTTCTTTATTTAAACTACTGACGTGTCGCCTGAATATGTTTTTTATATTTCATTTTATCTGTTTCTACAATCGTGTTATAATTTCATGTATTGACTCGTTCCATGACCATGGAGACTTCTCCTTAATGTGGTCCTACGGAACAATAAATAAATAAGTAAATAAATTGGGGAAAATCGAAATTTTTGGCACAACTTGACGAAAAGAAGGGATGATTAAGAATCAAGGAATTTTGCACTGGAAGGAAGTGTAGGGACAAAAGTTGTAGAGGAAGACCAAGGCTTGACTCTGGTAATCTTATTCAGTTTGATGTATGTTCCAGTAGTTACGCAGAGACTGAGGTTTGCGCTGGATAAGCTAGTGTGGAGAGCTGTATGAAACCAGTCTTCTGACTGTCAACCAACAACAGCTACTACGACTGCTACTAATACTTTTAGAAACGAAAATCGTGAATTTTACTCTGTGGTTCGATTTGTTAAGGCGAGCAAACGCCGATGATGCAGCGTCGCTTCCCGTGAGAAATAAGTTAAGCGATCTTAAAATGTTTCTATTGTGTTTGAAGCCGACGAGTTTGTGTTTGACGTTCATGATCCGACGACAGTTTCTGGGTTAACTTTCATACGTAGCGTAGCGCCGCCATGAAGTCAGCATAAAGCTGTAGTGGGTCATTAGCCAAGAATGCCCGCTGTATTGTCTGCGCCAACTGCGCTGGCCCCACGCGGCTGCTCTCAGCTGCTCGGGGTCGACGGCCTAAGTCCCTTTGTAGGTCAGGTCTGTGGGTCAGTCGTACCTTCTCTTCTCCCAGGCTCAGCCAGGGGCCGATGCTGGAACCGGCGCTCTCGTGAGATGGTCGCGTCTGCCGATCGTTGTTAGTGTAGCAGGCATTGTTTGGTATATGTTCAGAGTTCTTTTCTTCGTCCTCTTTGCCTCTCGACCTGTTGCAAACTTTTCTAGCTGACGTCAAAAGAAGTTGACGCATTTGGGTGGACTGGGGTTCGAATCTACGGCCTACTTTCCATAGTTCTCCTAAATCGCTTACGGCAATTACCACCTTGGCGCCGTCATTGTCTATTTACGTTTGTGCTCTGTCTCTGACCTCGCCGAAGTCGACCTACGATAAACCTCTTCCTTCTTTTGTCCCTTCCGCCTCGTCACAGGGTTGTCACCTGCCTTAAGCGAAGGGGAGGTTAAGAGAATCTGGGGTCCATAAAGTAATTTTCTTATTAATTGCAGGATTGTATTTGTTCCTAAATTGTCATCCATGTGTCGATAATTCAGTGGGAAGATGGTGACTTTTAGATGAATATTTCGTGTATGACAATATCTGTCCTAAAATTTTATTGAGCCATTTTACCTGAACGTGGTGAGAAAAAAATGATGCATCTAATGAAGTTAAATAACACGTTGTGGGATTAAATTTTTTACCTTATGTAGTTGTTATATTCTGATTTTGTTTTAGCGTGGTAATTAATTCAAATTGAGCTTGATCAAAATGTGGAACGTATTAATATAAACTATAGAAATAGAGCATTAAGTCCAGTGTTAAACAAATTCAATCAAAACTTAAGAGATAAGTTGTTTGTGTAACAAAACATCAATAAATAATTATGTAGTCAGTCACATACGCTTACACTAAATGGCTCATACGACCAGGATACTCGTCCCTACCGAAATCCTCGGTCTTTGACAGTTTCATCACATACTAAAAAGCTTCTTGTTTCGAATCAAGATTCCATATCATCTAGTTCATTGTAGTCGTACGATTTGGTCAAGTCTACCTCCGATTTAGATTTAGATGATAAAAATCCGAGTTCCTTATTATTTGTACATTTTGCCTTGCCAGGATCTGCTTTCATCTTCGTAATTTTTCGTTGTTTTTGCGATCTTCGTATTTTCTTTGATCTTCCATTTTTTAAGTTTTTAACGCCTCTTTATATCACGTACACGTCAAAATTGCGGTGTTGCTTTGTTACCGTATTTGCAACGATATAATTATAATATATACTTATAACATATCAGATTATATGACGCACCTAGCTGTTGTGCGTCATGTTGGTCCACATTGCATTGGCAGACTAAGTTACAGAAAGCATCATATGCAGTCTTTTAAAGTATCTTTGGATGTAGAAACATATGATGATAACTGTATCGTAAACTCATTTAATAATAAAATACACACTTGGTCGTACCTCTTGAAATTTACAGTAGGAAAAATTACAACGAATAGCGATAAAACATGTACCACTTCGCCATCCCCTGCCTAGTGAATTTATCAACCAACCGCTAGATTATAGCACCTTCAGGAGCTTACTGTTTGAGAAAATGAGAAGATAACGGAGATGCATCATATTCTCTGCTGCGTCAAATCTTCCCACTCTTCCGCAGTTGTTTGCGACGTGTGATCCTGAAGACCTTTGTAAGGTGGAGGTGTTGTGACAACCATTTACGATCCTTCTCGGAGCAAGCGTAATTTAAAAGCGATGCCAAAGACCACAATAGCCTGGAGTGCACGTTCGGCGCGCAAATTAAGTAAATTAAGGCATTTGCTTGGTTTCAGTAAGAAGTCACCGCGTACAATCCAGCTGTGTCGCTCCCTCTCCCCACCCTCCTCCTTTTTCCCACATTGACTTCAGTGAAACTTCTGAACATTGGGACTGTAAAATTACATAACCTTTCACCAAATAGTTTTTATTTACGACGCATTTAGAAGGGCTTGCTCTTTCATCAGAGGCAGTTCTGGTGTTTAGCTTAGGTGTGTGGCTCCCGGAAAACCGTCGATATTGAAATATTTATAGTTCTGTGCATCTTCGTTGTGTACTTTCCTACAGAGGTCCGCACTTAGGCTTTATAACTTCACTGTTTAAAAAGCTTAATAGATGCTACTCCCATTTTAGTGACAAGCTACATGTTTCCCCAAACTACACATGGATTGTCTGTAATAGCGCCAGTAGCCCTGCCAAGACCCATCGCCCTACAGTTGTTTGTTATGACCGTTGGGGCAAATCCAATGACAATGCTAGTGACAGGAACAAAACCTAAGTAATCTGTGTCTGCAACACTACTTGGCTGAAAAGTCTAAATGTGTAATTTTTTCCTGAATTTGCTTGGGTAAAGAAGTTCAAGGGAGTAGAAGGGGGTGTGCAGAGTTTTCTTTGCATGTCCTGTGGAGCACGGACCGTAGAGCATATGTTCCTATGGAGTGAGCACAGCCTACTGCACATGTTCTCAACATCAAACCGGGATAGTTACGTGATTTTGGGACGATGCTGATTGTCCCAATTTTGCTACAATATCTAAACTTGAATATTATACGTATTCACCTTGTTTTATATGAATTTCTACACGTTTCAGTCTTAGTAACAGATGTAGTGCAGTATTGTTGTTGCTACGGATATAAGGAGATGTATGGTAGGAGGACCAATTACTTTTCTTAGGTATTGCACGCCTAATGTATAACTGTAAATGTATTCATATGATGAACTTTATATCAAGTTTCAGTATTATAAAGTCTTGTACTGTAAAGCTAATTTCTGCGATTTTTAGGCCGTGTGCTTACGAGACAGGAGCTAGATTTGCACGTGTGTTGGAGTAAACTGCCAGTCAATGTATACACATTCGTGCTATGTTCATACCAGATAAAATTTCTAGAATACAGTCCGATTAATTTCTTCCAATTTACGCAGGTTTTGAAACCATCGTGTGTGTTTAAATACTTCCGCATGAGAAAAGTCCCCTACTTTATGCGATTTTTATGTTCTGTTTTCCCGAGAGATGAACAATGAGTCGAAAATTGAAAATAATAATGAACAAACGAGTAGTATGATAAGCTTATTTCCTGTAATAATTTCATAGTTCCAACTGCGTTATTTTTTCGTGAGATTAAGGCGTTCTATACAGTGTCATTGTGACGTAATTCATTAAAACTGATTCGACAATATGACAAGTACAATACAAAGCGTAAAAAAATATTGTTGGCGGTCGCTTCTTTTATTACTTCAAAACTCGAGCTTGGATCTTCTATTTTATTTGTTCGTACATAGTGTATGATTTAACTTTTCTGATGAGATGCTGAAATTTTTTTTAGATGTTTTACTTCTCAGTAAAAAAGCGAAAGAGTGAATATAGAAAAATGGAAAGTATTGGTGTAAAAATGGTGTAAAGCGCTTACTTATTTTAACAATTTCCGGCTTTCAAGTGCGTTGTTTTGTTGTGACAGTTCGGCGCCCTATATAGTGTCATTGTAACGTAATTAATTAGCTCAAAGATTCGACAATATGAATAGGTGCAACAGAAAACGCAAAAAAGTCACACCTCTCCGTAAACGAAAAAAGGGAATCTTAACATACAAACACTTTTACAACCAAGTAAACTTCTTAAATTGCGAGATACATTAAAAGACCAGAAGATTAAAATTTTAGCATTTCAAGAAACACTAAGGACGGACAGGAACAACATTAATTTCGGTAATTATCGTCTTTTTAAAAGTAAAACTGACAAAAGAATACTTAATCATTCACCACATTTGGGATTTGCTTTTGCAGTCTCCAAAAACAAAATTCAATAACGGGGGTAAAACCCATTAATAATAGACTAATGACAATTTCTCTTAAATGCGCAACTAAGGCATACACCATAATTAATGCCCGTTTGGCAGTCAATGAGGATAACCGTTAAAAACCGGAAGTAGTTAATGAAGCTTGGGAAACATTAGAAAGCATCATCTCGAAAATTCCCTCACACCATGTTAAAATATAATGATGATTTTAATGCTCAATTAGGCAAAGAGAAAAAATATAAGAAAACTTCGGGTGGATTCCCTGCACATAAATGGGCAAACCAAAATGGTCAAAGACTCGCTGTAACGTGCAAAAATTTCACCTTTAAAATCATGTCAACACAATATATATGTAGAATACAAAGTTTCGCGGTACTTCTTAAGGTTATCTGTCTGTACCAGCAAAGTAAAAACACTCAAATGCGCAATGCGGGCTAAAATGTGCCGTCGTAAATTCGACTCACTTGAACTGCAGGGGATTTTGCGGACAGATTTGTCGTTTTGCGCATCCTAATGCTCACTCCATAGAGATTTATACTGTATGGCACGGACTAGAGACTATAGTGCTTCGCCAGTTGTAGAGGGGATAATCGCAGCCCAGAGGAACCGGCGGATTCATGATCAGAGAAACTGTAACACTTTATTCTGCTGCCCATTAACTACTATCAGGCTTTTCTCGGCGTTAAGGTATCTGTGTGGATCAATAGTTAGTGATCGGCTGGAGTCAGTACGTGATGTTTTGCCATTCAGTCCAGTGGTCGAATTGTTGATTTTCTTCGCTATGGGTTTCAGGCATCTTTAAGTGGTGTAACAAGATTGTCTCGCGGGTCTAAGCGTGATCCTTGCATAGAAATTTCTGATTGCATAGGACTTAACACTTTACAATGCATGACTTCACACGCGATTGTCACCACCAAACAAAAGATCTAACGGCAGCATTTTTTATTATGACCGGCGATGTGCTTAATGCAGTTCTCCACAACAGGTGTGGACATACAAATTTTTACGTCTTTCCACAGAATAGAACATAGCGTGTGGCGGTATTATGAAAAAAAATGTCGGAAGTACTGGATAAATTAGGTAAAAACTTTTCGAAGTGGCTCTGATAGGCATTTAACCATTACAGAAACGCAAAAAAATAGTTTGCTGGAGTTGTCAAAAGATAGGGCGTTATGGACGGCTGTTCTAAAAACATGTGACCACGTGTTGCTGGCGGAAAGATCGTAATGAGAAGACATTAAAACGTACACAAGCACGCATTGTACGGTTTGAATTACAGTAACCAACTTTTCAGGTTGTTGACTGTATCCGTCAGTTTTTTATGCCATTTGTCATAATAGGATTGTACGCAAAGGCAGACGCTATTCAGTCAGTAACTCCGACATACGACCTCATCTAAAACAACTGATCGAAGCGCACCGATGCCCACACCTTCCTTTTTTTCGTCATTTTGAGGTCGGAAACCGTTTAACGGGGAAAATAAAATCATTGGAAAACACCGTAGTTTCATTCATAATTATATAATTTAGGTAGATATTAGCGACGGAAAAGGTACTAGTGCTGTTCGGTTACTGTCCGCTTGCCATGGCAAGCGATGCTATCTGTGCTATAATAATAATAATAATAATAATAATAATAATAATAAACCCCGTGGAGGCCCGGGAAAAGAATCGGCCTCCGGTATGTTCTGCCAGTCGTAAAAGGCGACGAAAAGAACACACCACTAATAGGGCTAACCCCCCTTTTAGTGTGATTAGTTGGTTCAGGACAGAACTAAAGAAGCCTCGGACAAGTGCCGTCATGGTCGGGGACGACGCTTGAACCCTATGCCCGCCCACAATGGTAACGACACTGCTAGCCAACTGGAAAATGATTTAAATCCAAATAGAGGTGTTTTGCAGGATATGCTTCCTGCAACCACCCTAGAAGGAAAACAAAGACAGAGGATGAGATGGTCAGATGAAGTTAATCGACACCTCATGTTCTGTTATTACCAAACAACAAACCTAGGAACCAACACAACTGGATACAGATCACAAGTATACACAACATTTATTACCAGATACCCAGAATTAAAATTTTTAACAGAACAACGATTAGCTGATCAGATCCGTGTAATAATAAAAAATAACAGGATACCCCAGTCAGAATTAGAAAACATCAAACAACAAGTACAACAAATACTGGAACAAAATAATGTGCAATCAGAAGAAGAAGAAAATACAGTAATGGACTCAAACATCCCAGAGCAAACAAACAAAGAACAACATGCACCAATTAAACAATCAGAGGAAAACGAAATCTTAAGACAGCCACCAGAACAAGCACAAATAGAACACGAAGTGACACAGATGTTAGATATACAAGAAATATTTCAGCTAACATATATAGAATACAAAGACACAAATACAGACATTAGACCATTCTTGCATAGACCACCAAATAACCCACAAGTCGAAACAACAATAAAAACTATCAACACAATCATACACAACAAAATAAATGAAAACACAACTATGGAAGAGTTACAACTACTGGTTTATATAGGAGCACTCACTACACTAAATATACACACTAGGCAGAGATCAGAACCAACCAACACGCAGAAGAAACCCACAAAACCACCATGGCAACACAGGCTACAGATCAAAATAGAAAAACTGAGAAAACACATCGGACAGCTAACACAATTTATAAGAAATGAAATCTCGGAAAAAAAACGAAAAAAGTTAGGTAAAATCTCACAACAAGAAGCGACAGAGCAATTAGACGAAAAGAAGCAGAAATTACAAGCATTAGCCAAACGACTCAGAAGATACAAAAAAATTGAAAATAGAAGGAAACAAAACCAAACATTCAACACAAACCAAAAGAAATTTTACCAGACAATAGATAACACACACATTAAAATAAACAATCCACCAAACATAACAGACATGGAACACTTCTGGAGCAACATATGGTCAAACCCGGTACAACATAACAGGCATGCACGGTGGATACAAGCAGAAACAGACACATACAAGATGATACCACAAATGCCTGAAGTGATAATTTTGCAACATGAAGTCACCCAAGCAATTAATTCTACTCACAATTGGAAAGCCCCTGGAAATGATAAAATAGCAAATTTCTGGTTAAAGAAGTTCACCTCAACACATTCACATCTAACTAAATTATTTAACAGTTACATTGCAGACCCATACACATTCCCTGATACACTTACACATGGAATAACATATCTGAAACCTAAAGATCAAGCAGACACAGCGAACCCAGCTAAATATCGCCCCATAACATGCCTACCAACAATATACAAAATATTAACTTCAGTCATTAAACAGAAATTAATGACACATACAACACAGAACAAAATTATAAATGAAGAACAAAAAGTCTGTTGCAAAGGAGCACGAGGATGTAAAGAGCAACTGATAATAGATGCAGAGGTGACATATCAAGCTAAAACTAAACTAAGGTCGCTACACTACGCATACATTGATTACCAAAAGGCTTTTGATAGTGTACCCCACTAATGGTTACTACAAATATTGGAAATATACAAAGTAGATCCTAAATTGATACAGTTCCTAAACATAGTAATGAAAAATTGGAAAACCACACTTAATATCCAAACAAATTCAAATAATATCACATCACAGCCAATACAGATTAAGCGTGGAATATACCAAGGACACTCATTAAGTCCTTTCTGGTTCTGCCTTGCTCTGAACCCACTATCGAACATGCTAAATAATACAAATTATGGATACAATATTACTGGAACATACCCACACAAAATCACACATTTGCTATACATGGATGATCTAAAACTACTGGCAGCAACAAATCAACAACTCAACCAATTACTAAAGATAACAAAAGGATTCAGCAATGATATAAGTATGGCTTTTGGAACAGACAAATGTAAGAAAAATAGCGTAGTCAAGGGAAAACATACTAAACAAGAAGATTACATATTGGATAACCACAGCGACTGCATACAAGCGATGGAAAAAACGGATGCCTATAAATATCTAGGATACAGGCAAAAAATAGGAATAGATAATACAAATATCAAAGAAGAACTAAAAGAAAAATATAGACAAAGACTAACAAAAATACTGAAAACAGAATTGACAGCAAGAAACAAGACAAAAGCTATAAATACCTATGCCATACCAATATTGACCTACTCATTTGGAGTAGTGAAATGGAGTAACACAGACCTAGAAGCACTCAATACACTTACACGATCACAATGCCACAAATATAGAATACATCACATACATTCAGCAACAGAAAGACTCACATTAAGCAGAAAGGAAGGAGGAAGGGGATTTATCGACATAAAAAACCTACATGGACAGGTAGACAATTTAAAAAAATTCTTTATAGAACGAGCAGAAACTAGCAAAATACACAAAGCAGTCACTCATATAAATACATCGGCTACACCATTGCAATTTCATAACCACTTCTACAACCCTTTGGATCACATAACATCAACAGATACGAAGAAAGTAAATTGGAAAAAGAAAACACTACATGGCAAGCACCCGTCTCATCTAACACAGCCACACATCGATCAAGACGCATCCAACACATGGATAAGAAAAGGCAATATATACAGTGAGACGGAAGGATTCGTGATTGCAATACAGGATCAAACAATAAACACCAGATATAACAGCATGCATATTATTAAAGATCCCAATACCATAACAGATAAATGCAGACTTTGCAAACAACAAATAGAAACAATAGATCACATCTCAAGCGGATGTACAATACTAGCAAATACAGAATACACCAGAAGACATTACAATGTAGCAAAAATAATACAACCTGCCACACAACATAAACTAATAAAACAACACGTTCCCACATACAAGTATGCATCACAAAATGTACTGGAGAATGATGAATACAAATTATACTGGAACAGAACCATTATAACAGATAAAACAACACCACATAACAAACCTGACATCATACTCACAAATAAAAAGAAGAAATTAACACAACTAATCGAAATATCCATACCAAATACAACAAATATACAGAAGAAAACAGGAGAAAAAATTGAAAAATACATCCAACTGGCTGAGGATGTCAAGGACATGTGGCATCAGGATAAAGTTGACATTATACCGATTATACTATCAACTACAGGAGTCATACCACACAATATCCACCAGTACATCAACGCAATACAGCTACATCCAAACTTATATATACAACTACAGAAATCTGTAATTATTGATACTTGTTCAATTACCCAAAAGTTCCTAAATGCAATGTAACATATACCGTACAGTTAAAAGGAAGTCACGCTTGATCAAGGTCCGCGTCACTTTCCATTTTAACCAGACATAACGTTTGAGAAAGGAAAGATAATAATAATAATAAGCCTGCTATTTGGCCAGAAAGATCACACGATGTCACTGGGCTGCGATATCGGAGAGCGTTGAGTCAGCACACGGCTCTCCTGGCCTCTGTCGGCTTTCCTGACCTTGGAGCCCCTACTTCTCATTCAAGTTACTCCTCAGTTGGTAGAACGAGGCTGAGTTGACCTCGTTCCAGTTCTACCACCAAGAAACTTTTCCTGGCAGTACCGGGAACTGAACCAGCGTCCTCTGCATGGCAGACGCGCTGACCACTCAGTTACATAGGCGGAAGACAGAAATAATTAATAACAATTTCCTGTGGCGCTGTGGACAAATGCGTGTCCCTAATCTACCCCATTTACGGACGTTTTGATCGTTAAAAAAGTTTATTTGCTTTATTCTGATAATCGCGATTTTCAGACTAATTTTATTCATTTTTAAAAGAATTTATTACTTAGTGGTACATTCATTTTATTTAGCAAGACGTTACGCCCGATAACATCAGCCTATATATAACAATTGACAAGGGGGGGGGGGGGAAGAAATACAGTAGAAGAAGAATGGGTAGCTTTGAGGGATAAAGTAGTGAAGGCAGCAGAGGATCAAGTAGGTAAAAAGACGAGGGCTAGTAGAAATCCTTGGGTAACAGAAGAAATATTGAATTTAATTGATGAAAGGAGAAAATATAAAAATGCAGTAAATGAAGCAGGCAAAAAGAAATACAAACGTCTCAAAAATTAGATCAACAGGAAGTGCAAAATGGCTAAGCAGGGATGGCCAGAGGACAAATGTAAGGATGTAGAGGCTTATCTCACTAGGGGTAAGATAGATACTGCCTACAGGAAAATTAGTGACCTTCGGACAAAAGAGAACCACTTGTATGAATACCAAGAGCTCAGATGGAAACACAGTTCTAAACAAAGAAGGGAAAGCAGAAAGGTGGAAGGAGTATATAGAGGGTCTATATGAGGGCGATGTACTTGAGGACAATATTATGGATATGGAAGAGGATGTAGATGAAGATGAATTGGGAGATATGATCCTGCGTGAAGAGTTTGACAGAGCACTGAAAGACCTGAGTCGAAACAAGACCCCGGGAGTAGACAACATTCCATTAGAACTACTGACAGCCTTGGGAGAGCCAGTCTTGACAAAACTCTACCATCTGGTGAGCAAGATGTATGAGACAGGCGAAATACCCTCAGACTTCAAGAATAATATAATAATTTCAATCCCGAAGAAAGCAGGTGTTGACAGATGTGAAAATTACCGAACTATCAGTTTAATAAGTCACGGCTGCAAAATACTAACGCGAATTCTTTACAGACGAATGGAAAAACTAATAGAAGCCGACCTCGGGGAAGATCAGTTTGGATTCCGTAGAAATGTTGGAACACGTGAGGCAATACTGACCCTACGGCTTATCTTAGAAGCTAGATTAAGGAAAGGCAAACCTACGTTTCTAGCATTTGTAGACTTAGAGAAAGCTTTTGGCAATGTTGACTGGAATACTCTCTTTCAAATTCTGAAGGTGGCAGGGGTAAAATACAGGGAGCGAAAAGGTATTTACAATTTGTACAGAAACCAGATGGCAGATATAAGAGACCAGGGGCATGAAAGGGAAGCAGTGGTTGGGAAGGGAGTGAGACAGGTTTGTAGCCTATCCCCGATGTTATTCAATGTCTATATTGAGCAAATAGTGAAGGAAACAAAACAAAAATTCGGAGTAGGTATTAAAATCCATGGGGAAGAAATAAAAACTTTGAGGTTAGCCGATGACATTATAATTCTGTCAGAGACAGCAAAGGACTTGGAAGAGCAGTTGAACGGAATTGACAGTGACTTGAAAGGAGGATGTAAGATGAACATCAACAAAAGCAAAACGAGGATAATGGAATGTAGTCGAATTAAGTCGGGTGATGCTGAGGGAATTAGATTAGGAAATGAGACACTTAAAGTAGTAAAGAAGTTTTGCTATTTGGGGAGCAAAATAACTGATGACGGTCGAAGTAGAGAGGATATAAAATGTAGACTGGCAATGGCAAGGAAAACATTTCTGAAGAAGAGAAATTTGTTAACATCGAATATAGATTTAAGTGTCAGGAAGTCGTTTCTGAAAGTATTTGTATGGAGTGTAGCCATGTATGGAAGTGAAACATGGGCGATAAATAGTTGGGACAAGAAGAGAATAGAAGCTTTCGAAATGTGGTGGTACAGAAGAATGCTCAAGATTAGGTGGGTAGATCACATAACAATGAGGAACTACTGAATAGGATTGGGGAGAAGAGAAGTTTGTGGCACAACTCGACCAGAAGAAGGGATCAGTTGATAGGACATGTTCTGAGGCATCAAGGGATCACTAATTTAGCATTGGAGGGCAACGTAGGGGGTAAAAATCGTAGAGGGAGACCAAGAGATGAATACACTAAGCAGATTCAGAAGGATTTAGGTTGCAGTAGGTACTGGGCGATGAAGAAGCTTGCACAGGATATAGTAACATGGAGGGCTGCATCAAACCAGTCTCAGGACTGAAGACCATAATAACAACATATTGTTTTAGTGCCTTCGTAGTTTCCTGAAAAAGTTCTCAGTGTAGCGTAAATACTAGCACTTCCGAAACTTTTGGAGACGATCAAATTGGCCGTTAACATAGAGAAAAGGGGCAAGAATCCAAAACTTGTTAAATCTTGTATAGTGTCGCCTGCAGCAATTGTTACGCAGTAGACTGGTTTAGATATTGCCACTTACGAAAATCCATATCATGCGCTGGAAGAATACTACATTCTTTGACGGGTGTATTTTTCCCGTTGGCACAATGCAACTTCTGTTATGCTACGAAGCTCTCAAAAGAGCATTTATGTAATTAGTATGGGTATGGTATAGATATTCTCGATCAGCAGTCTCACACAGCTCCTGAATTCGATTTAAGCTTGTATCGGCGCGTCTGGGTTCTGTTTCACGTGGTTTTTTCAGTCGTGATACACACTGGTTTCTGCATAGTTAATGAGTATGAAACAGTGTGTCGTAATAGAACTTCTCGAGTGAACCGCAGTTTCTGGAGTGCATGTCTTTTTATGCGACACATTCGGCGTCTGGACCAACATTTCAGATCTCTTGTCTACACTCCATCAAGAGCGAGCTGCTGCTGGAAAGCATAAGATGGAACACGGTAGGGCAGATGGCACTGCCTTTTGAGATTGTCGATCGGAGATACATGTCGCACTCTAGTCGTTGATAGGCGCCCACTCCAGACAGGACTGACATGACTGTAGTGGAAAGATTCAGAGTAGCTGACTTGTAGTGCACACAGGTTGTAATCTTGTTTGTGCTGTTGAGAATCGTGGCGGGGGAAGGACTGAAAGCTGATGCCGAACCATAACTTGCTGCCCTCGAAACACCACAGGGGGCTGTCAAGCCTAATGTCATATTAACGGATGCTTCAAGTGTCATGCGTCCTCGCTCCCGGAGAAGTAACTGAAGGGCTTGGAATTTAACTCCGGTCGCTGACCCAGACTGATGGTCTGTGCAATTATTGAAAGCTACAAGCCAAGAATAGATGTTAACTGTTTTTTAGCAATAGGTCAGTTTCCCTTGTCATAATCCATTTGCAGCACGATATGTAGAGGGTGCATCTGAAAAATTCGATGAATAGTCTCAAAAAATAAAGAAAACAAGAGTTGCAAACGAAATACCTTTACTGGCCTTCATAGTAATCGTCATTAGCTACAATATCGGTTATAGAGCTGTTGGAAACTGCCAGCAAACGCTTGTTGTGAAATGGCTCTATCACCGTTGTCACGCGCTGTTGGATATCCGCATCATTAGAGCGGCCGGCCATTGCAGTTCACACCACCTGGAAGCACTGGACATATCGGCCTCTAGATGATTGTTTTTTTTTCTATTCTGTGCCTGTAAAACATATTGTCGCACTATCTGCAGCTACGCCTTAAAGCACGTCCGGTTTCACTATATGCTTCATCATATTCCATGAGTTCTCATAACCCCGGTACACCAGTATGCATTCTTTAAGAGTATATACCTATCTGAACGTCCTGCTCGATCTGCAACCTCCAAGGAATTCGCCTTCGATCTTAATAGTGCGAACCTCTGTTATAACTGTGGTACACCTTTTTTATTCGGTGTTCGTGGTGCAAGTTAATTGTTCGTTTTGAACATTTCTTGAATGTCGACGCTATCCATTTTGTGAAGTGTAATCATACATCCCATAGATTTATGCACCTCCCGGACACTCATTTTCTGTAGCCCACTTAATGCACATGGTGAGTTGTTAACAGCTAATATTCTTTTCGTAATTGTTAACACAACAGTTTCAAATGAGCCCTACAAAAGATTCAACTCGCGAACTTGCACAGTGAAGGGGTTTCTTGTTAGAGAAACAGTTGACAAATTTCGTATTTAGGATAGTTGAGACGCATGGTGGTTAGGAAGAGAGAGAAACAGAAAAGTAAAAACGTTCAAAACCAAACACCCGAAGTGCATCAAAAGGAAAGTTTACTCTCTGTGTGCGTTACCAGCTCGAGTTATGGCCCTGAACTGCGGGCTTTGAACTGCATGTTACCCGTGGAGCAATGGAGAGATGCGTGATGGGAATTACTATTAGAGTGGGAAATATCATTATAAATGCAATTAAAATTAAATGAATGTGAATGGGACAAACAGTTTCGCGAATGCATGACCGATGGATGAAGTAGTACTTCCCTATATTCAAAGAGATAATAAAACACGGAAAACACGACCTAATGGAACGTCGGTGGATGGCATTAGAAAACATACACGAACAATTTGGGCGCTTAACTAAGGACAATGTGTGGGTAAACCCTGGAAGGAGTCCTTTTCTCCAGCAATGCATTTGAAATGGCTGGTTCTGATACGACAACCTGTAAGATACAGTAGTGAATCAGATCCGTTAGCTAAGCAGTGCTGACGTTGCCACATTGCGTTCTCCGTCACTGGTAATAAATTTGTGAATGGTGATCACACAATGATTTATTTAGATTGGCGGTGGAAACCTCAAAATACTGCTGCTGCAACCACTTATTGAAATTTTATGCTCCAAATATTCCACGAAGTGATGAGTTTCTTACCAACACGATGCTCACTGTTCTGTTTTTGCCCATCCATTCTTTGTAATAGTCAGCGATTGCCGTATTTAAACTGTGCAGCATAACAGTTGTCATTTGCGAGAAACATAATAGCCAGCGCCGCCTTGTGTTGACTCATGTCTCGGAATGTGCATCGTATGGTCGTTCACAGCAGGACGACGCCACAAGAGAGAAATTCATAACAACGAAGCGGCGCGTGGGAGACATTGCATTATGCATCGGCCATTGTGTAGTTTTCTGCGGAGTTCGCGCAAACTGGAGCAGCTTCGAATGATCTCACGCTGCACTTACACATGAGCGACAATCGGGGACAGTAATTACAGCCTCTGTCTTCACCTCGTCTCTCTAAGCTGCGCCAAGTAATCGCTGTAATGTTCTCAAACAAATCAAGTATTTCTTGTACTTGCACAGAGTATGACACCCAGCAAAGTACAAAACGTATGGAAACAGAGCGCTGTAAGAGCAAGTGCGACTTCAGGAGCATGGGACCATTACTAGTATCTGCATTCTACTGTGTATAGGACTTACAATTTATCGCAAAGTACCAACGCTTTGTCGTATTTCGACAGTGTCTCGGACTGCAAAATACTAATCACTGATAACCGGCAGTATGTAACTAAGTGACTCAAGAAACTGTCCATTCATCCATCTATTATGTTTCTTAATCGACGAAAATTTTATAGTAGGTGGTCAATGCACGTTTAATGTACAATGAGATACTAAAAACGACACTCAAATAGACGTTTTGGGAATAACTTAGTCTGAATTTTGAGCACTTTGTTAATGACTGCGTTTATGTAAGTGCCAACTTTAGAAGAAAGTTTGTCACCTTGGCTAGGGGCACCAAGCCGAATTTATAAGAAAACTCGAGCGCCAAGTCTCAAGTTGTTCAGGAGTCAGGGACACTGTGTTGGATTTACGATCAGAACAATGCTTTTTGTACAGCTAATTTAATCCATTACTAACAGCAATCATTTGTAATGATAACAAACTTTAGTAAATAGGATTATTCCTTAATTCAGTGTTGAATCGTTCCCATTCTTGTGCATTTATATTGTCAAGACGCTAGTACATTAATAATTATCTAAACTGGAGGATTAATTAGTTTTATGGTATCGAAACCCCATGTTAAAGTTGTACTCCAGTTAACCTTGTATCAGTTACGTGCTTCTGAACTGTTTCTAGTATTTACTCGTAAAAATATTAATTCATACTTAATAATAACTGTCACTCAGATCTTAAGCAGCTCCTTTTGTAAGATGGTTGTATCCGGGATTGTGTGTTTGGTTTGGTTTCTTTGTGCAGGCTCACGAGGTTTCACATCGTTACTTGCAGTGATTTGATGTTTGAGGATTGTTTGCTTTAAAACAGTACGCCTACGCTGCTTGTGAAGATAGTACGCAACGTTGGAACGCTTCTTATTTTAGAAGTAAATGTTTCCGACTCATTAGATTTGTATGTTACACGAGAAGTCGAACTTGGATCTATTCCGTTGTAGAACACATTCTACCGAATCACCAGAGCAACTTCACGGGTCGAAATAAAGCTTCACATTACCGGCATATCTCTACTTTCTGTGGCATGTCTTTTGACGGAAGAAAACTAGTGTCTGCGTTAATGTAGAGGAAAATAACAGTACCTTCATGTTGCCTCACGTCAGTACCTGTAACCCGTAAACCAAGTATTTTCCGATTTTTCGCGTACCGCCCTTTCCTCTTTCTAACGCCAATAGCAGATGTGCGCAGCTAGTCAAAAAGGGCCACGAAAGAAAACGACATAGATGGGGAAAGAATGAGTAAACTGTTTCATTATTTAAAAAGTAATCGCCATAACCTGATAGTGAACGTATCCTACTGTGAGACAACACGGGCAATGCCTTCATGGAAAAATGTTTGCGGTTGCCTACGGAACCATAATTATACTCAGGCGTGCATCTCTTCGTCCGAAGCAAATCGACAGCCACGAATCTCTTCCTTTAGGGCTCCAAAAATATGGAAATGGCATGGGGAGATATCGGGACTATATGAAGCAATATAAGGGCTTCCCAGCGAAAGTTGTGCAGCGTAGTCGAAACAATTTTGACAACATGTAAGCGGGCATTATCCTGGTACAGAATGATGATGTCGGTCAAAATTCCTGCGTGTTTAGACTTCATGATGCGCTTCAATTTTTGAAAAATTTCGACGTACCGTTGTGCATTAATTTTGGCGCAGTGTTCCAGAAAGTCAAAGAGCAGCGGGCCCTTAGAGTCAAGGGAAAAGGTGATCATAACCTCCCCAGAGCTCGCGGGCACTGATTTTGAACTTTTCTGGTGGAAGTGAATCCATGTGCTTCCTTTGTTGGCCCTGATGCTTCCAAATGATGGCACCATGTTTCATATCTCGCGACAATACGGGACACTAACTGATATTCTTCATCGCGATACCGTTTCAGGTGCTGCTGTGATGTTTACATTCTGTTCTACTTCTGCCCTTCCATCAGACTGGGGAACCCAATGCGCACAGCTTTTCCGGAACTTCAGTTGCTCTATCACTGTGGCGTGAGCGGTACCGTGACAGATGCCCAGCCGCCTATGGCCATTCCTGAAGGCAGCATCCGGCAATGGCAGAGAGGATAATGAAACGACGAGCCCGCCCTGGCCGACTGCTGTTTTTCAGTCGCATGTGAACTGCCCGAAATCGCTTATTTGACGCAAACACACGCGCACGTGACATACTGTGTTCGCCATACGCAGAAGATATTCGGACTTGAGTTCCAGTTCGTGACGCCTCCATAGTGAAGTCGGACGTACACACGAGTCTTTGACCCCTCGCACATCTAACAAATGGCACAGCGGAGAACGTTCGCACTGTTCCTTCCTGATTTCCAATAAAGGGCACTTTTATACACACTCCTATCTCCGTTACCAACGCCCTCCCTATGCTCGGTATATAGTCACGTTTTAATTTGACTGGCCGGCCGGTGTGGCCGTGCGGTTCTAGGCGCTTCAGTTTGGAATCGCGTGACCGCTACGGTCGCAGGTTCGAATCCTGCCTCGGGCATGGATGTGTGTGATGTCCTTAGGTTAGTTAGGTTTAAGTAGTTCTAAGTTCTAGGGGACTGATGACCTCAGATGTTGAGTCCCATAGTGCTCAGAGCTATTTGAACTATTTAATTTGACTGTCCCGTATGTATGGTTTGGAAACTGCGATGTGCTACCTCTTCCATCTGATAATGGCGTTTAATTAGATGATAACCTACCACAGTATTTAATATGGCTTGTTTAAGGTCCCAGCGACACAAGCAGTCACTCGGGGCGCCAAGCTGAGACTGCAGAATTTGTGTAGGCCTGCAGATGGAGCCTGTGACGCTCAGCCAGTGAACGGGCTTCTGGCATGACTAGATAGTCAGCCGTCCGTTTACCGCGGCATTAGGAGCGCGTTACTCAATTTTATAGCAAGCTGGGTGTACTTGGGGTCTTTCTGGAGGGACTGGAACGAGAAAATTCTCCATCCTTATCAGGGGTAGAAACCAGGACCTCTAGGGCCCTAGTTCAGGACTTTACCCGCTAGACCACCACGGACAGGCTTACAGGATGTATCATAATTAGTAGCGAAAACTGACACGGGTGGGAAAATACGATGATAGAAGCAAAAACGTTTCACTAAAGTCGAGCACTTTTGAGAAATATCTGCGAATAGCAAGAAAGCTTTCTTTGTTCTACAGACGTCCTTACGAATTTGTGTTCAGGATCAACCACGTCAGCAAAGTTCTCCAAAGAGTTACTGAGGAAGTACGGAGAGCAGTGGATCTAGTTAAAAGTGTCGGCAGTTTTTTAAGATGATGAATCAGAACAGGGCTTCAGTAGCGTGATAACTGATACAAAAGTGCTTCCTGACAAACTTGGATCTCATTCAAACCTTGAGAGAGAAAAGAATACTCGTTCTATGACGGTGAAGAAGCAATTTATGTATGACGCCAACGGTGACCAAATTGATGGTGAAGCAGGAAGCTCCTTTAATGTAATTTTTTTTTCTAACTTATTATCGTGCAGAGAGCCTACTTCCCCAAGATAGGCCACCGGCAAGGATGCAGGCAGAAATGAGTCGCAGAAACAGATCAGAAAAAAATTAACCGGGATCAATATGAAAGTTTTTCTACCCCTCCCTCATATTCCTATCGTCGTCCTTCTGCTTACGAGTAGTAGTCTTTGGCAGTTTGTCATCACGGTACAGGTCTGTTGTAGATGCATTAATATATCTACTCTCACAGAGATAGATTTAAGTTTATGGACGGCCACAGCAAGAGCTTCAGCATTCTATTCGGTATTCATGATCTACAAACATGGGATTGGGGAAAACTAAAAGCTGCGTGTATGTTTCTCTTGACTGTGTTAAATGATGATGATTGTGACATCAATGGAAAGGAACTTAATGGTGAAGTTTTGATCGTTGTATCTATTCTTCCTGTTGAAAGTTCTCCAAAAAGCTTATATCTTCTGTAACAAAAATACTGACATTTTTCCAATACCAGCGTAAGTTAACGTATACTCGTGGCTTTACCTGTATCTGTAGCTAGTTTTTAAAATTCAAGTTGATATATGTCAACTCTTCTATCAGAACCCTTTGTGCGAACTGTCAGCTTAGGTCATTGAAAGCGTTACTTTGAAGTCAGTAAATTTGGACCATATCTTAATAGGTCTTGCAAAGTTAAAAGCTATAAAAATATCAATACAATGTTTTTATAGAGGGAAAAATTTTCAGTGCATGTACTGAACAAGTGTTTTTATAGAGGGAAAAATTTTCAGTGCATATACTGAACAAGTGTAGGAATTATGCATTACTTTAATAATATAATTTCTGTTCCATATGTCTCTCAAATTGTTTTGCTTTTCAGTTGCGTTAATAAAAATATTGTTCATCTTAACCAATTTTCAACCACTTTTATGACAAATTGGCTGATATTTAACTACTCATTGCTGGATTTCCTTCGTATGTGACACACAACTTGCGCAGTTAAATAGTCTCTTACACCCAAGCGCCAAAGAAACTGGTATAGGCATACATCTTCAAATACAGAGATATGTAAAACAGGCAGAATACGGCACTGCGGTCGGCAACGCCTATGTAAGACATGTGTCTGGCGCAGTTGTTAGATCAGTTACTGTTGCTACAATGACAAGTTTACGAGATTTAAATGAGATTGAACGTGCTGTAGTCGGCGCACGAGCAATGGGACACAGCATCTCTGAGGTGGCGATGAAGTGGGGATTTGCCCCGTACGACTGTTTGATGAGTTTACCGTGAATATCAGGAATCCGGCAGAACATCAAATCTACGACATCGCTGCGACCGGAAAGAGATCCTGCAAGAACGACTGAAGAGATTCGTTCAATGTGACAGAAGTGCAACCCTTCAGCAAATTGCTGCAGATTTCAATGCTGGGCCATCAACAAGTATCAGCGTGCGAACCATTCAACGAAACATCATCGATATGGGCTTTCGGAGCCGAAAACCCACTCGTGTACCCTTGCTAACTGCACGACACAAAGCTTTACGCCTCGCCTTGGTCTGTCAACACCGACATGGGACTGTTGGTTAGTAGAAACATGTTGCCTGGTCGGACGAAACTCGTTTTAAATCGTATCGAGCGAATGGACGTGTATGGGTATGGAGACAACCTCAAGAATCCAAGGACCCTGCATGTCAGCAGGGCACTGTTCAAGTTGGTGGTGGCTCTGTAATAGTGTGGGGGAGTATGGAGTTGAAGTGATATAGGACCCCTGATAGGTCGAAATACAACTCTGACAGGTGACAAGTATGTAAGCATCCTGTCTGATCAGCTGCATCCATTCATGTTCACTCTGTATTCCGGCGGACTTGGGCAATTCCAGCAGGACAGTGCGATACCCTACACTTCCAGAATTGCTACAGAGTGGCTCCAGGAACGCCCTTCTAAGTTTAAACACTTCCGCTGGCTACCAAACTCCCCAGACATGAACATATTGAGCATATATGGGATACCTTGCAGCGTGCTCTGTGCAGAAGAGGTCTCCACCCCCTTGTACTCTTACGGATTTATGGACAGCCCTGCGGGATTCAAGGTGTCAGTTCCCTCCAGCACAGCTTCAGACGTTAGTAGAGTCCACGCCACGTCGTGTTGTCGTACTTCCGCGTGCTCGCAGGGGCCCTACATGGTATTAGGCAGGTGTAACAATTTCTTTGGCTCTTCGGTGTATGTAACATGTCAATATAAAACTAGATTTTCTTTGTATTTCTGTTCTATTTGTAGGATTGTAGGTTATTTTTGAAACCTAAGACAATTAATGCAGTCATTTTATATTAAAAAATAAACGCATTTATCTGTGTGGTCACTGATCACTTGCGTCTATGGGGACACTAAGTTTCGTTTTCATACGTGAAACTTTGTGTAACAGTATTGCATGAAAAAATGAACTTCTTAAAAGTATAAGTGTATCTGTTACTACTGGTCAGATGCACGTCTCGCGGGTATTACGGTAGCCTTTTATTTCAGTAATTTGATATTAAAAGTTCTGTACGTCAGTCACTTTGAGATTGTGAAAGACTCTCTCTCGATCGAGCTTTGGTCTGATTGCAATTTTCTGTGGCCTGCAGACTGCGTTGCCATTCGCCTCGTGCAAAAGCTACTAGAATATGTGCTAGCACATAGCAATGCCGTGGGGCTGTGTTCTTGCTCCATCATCTAGTTTAACCTCTAAAGAAGCGTCAGATGTACAGCTGACGTCGGTTATGTGCCTTTTGTGGACGGAAATACCGTAACAGTACAGTCTTACTGGCTAGATTAAAGTATAGCTCTCAGAGTATGGAATCTGGAGTTCACAACTTTCAATTTTTCATTCACGAACAGTTTATCCAATGGATTTAACGGACGTGTCAAGACTTGCTCACAGACCTGGACTCAGAAACTGACACCCAAATGAACTCACACTATGTTAGGCTGTGCATAAACCATCCTTTTCTCTCAATTTGCCGTGTAACCACGAAGCATAACTATTAATGGAACGGTTTTCATTTGTAACGAACTGGCTTGTTATCTTTGTGGCTGCCCGACCATAAGTCCCAAATTTTGATGTGCGTTCTCCAGTCGGTTTTTGGATATTTCTTCAGTTTCTTAACATGGTCTCCACGTATTGCAGTGTTCTGGATTTCGAACACTCTGTAAGTCGCTTCGTGAATCGGATTCTGGGTGAAGCTGTAGGTGCCCTCACAGTTGTCTGGATGCGCCAGCTCACGAACCAGGATAAGGCACCTCCAATAGGCCCTGTGGTAAAACCATTCTCCTAGCTGGAGAAAATATTCTTGGTTTTCTTGCCGTATCAGACTTAGGTAAAACGACAAATTCGCTTCAGTCGTCTTCATCAGTTGGTTCTGACGGAGTAGTTGGACGTGATCATCGAAGGCTTGAGGTCTTAAATAGATCTGATGTGTCAAGAAAACTGTGAATGTTGTATTTGAGAATGTTGTCACCAGAAGCATCGTCCCCATACAACCTTTACGTTCACGACAATTTTTGTGTTTCCAAACTCATACATTTCTTAAAGCGCGTAATGAAAGCATCCTATATTAAACTACTAAATTATCAGTCACACCCATGAACCGTGCCTTATCTCTATTGCTGGAAGGATATCGATATAGTGGATATTAATCTGCGAGGAGGTACCCAAAAAGAATCTAACTTGTTTTTGAAATTTACTGTATTATCAAATAAAAATCCTTCAGTCTCCTTTAAAGTACTCTTCACTGCACTAATACTTGCGTCCAATCTTTTATTGCGTTATTCCAAACATTTTCTTTTCTTAAATTCTTCTTTTATGATGCCCGATAGCGCCATCATTGTTGTTTCTTCATCCACTGCCACTTCGGCAAAATGCTATTCTTTCGTGTTCCCTTTCATTCGGGTAAGTAAAACAGACGCACATGGCAAGGTCGGTTGAACATGTAGGTTGGGGCACAGGCGTCATGTTTTTTATTGAGGCAATCTCTTTACAGGTAGACCACAGAACCAGACTAGCGCTGTGTGAACTGGAGCGTTATCGGTGTGGAAAAACCAATTGACTGCCGTAAATAAGACTCCTTCCGCCGCAAATCGTTCGACAATCTTTTTAAGACATCCAGATAGAAAGCCTATTCAACTGTTCAACCCAGCGGAACATCTCTTAATGGACGATTCTCCATACACCGATTAAAGTAATCAACATTGTTTTGATGTTTATCTTCACATGACGATTTTTTTATTTTTATTTTTGGGACGAGCCAACTTTTGAAGTCTTACTGTGGTTTGGTAGCTGCTTCGTTTGAAGGATCGTAGTACCCTGATTCGTCATTTGTGATGAGCCTGGAAGAAAGGTGTGGATCATTTCAGAACTGCTGTTTCAATGCAGAGCATTCTCCCACGCGACGTTGTTTCCGTTCAATATAAAGCAGTTCAGGCACGAATTTAGCATCTACGCCTCTAGTCCTCTAATCTAACGTCAAAGTTCGCTGAACTACCCTCAGAGTCATTCCAGACTGCTCGAAAACAGATTCAATCATTCGCCGTTGATCTTCCAGGATGATTTCGCGATTTTTTCAACGTTTTCATCGGTTCCGACCATGGAGGACGATCAGAAAGAAATTGCTCATCGACATTTCATATCTCTTAAAACCGTTTACCACCCAAACTTGGGTTTTCTCCACTGCATCATCCTTGTAGAGCGTTTTTAACGTTTCAGAAATTTTTGTGCCAGCTTTACTGAGCATGGAGCAAAACTTTACGACCGCTTGCTGGTCACGAAAAACAGCGAATACAGAACACTATTATAATTTAAAAAACGCAAGCGGAACGAAACCTTTTTTAGCGACGACTCTTGGCTTACTGATTCGGAAATGGTAGGTATATATGCTTCTAGTGATAGAACGCTGTACTACAAATACTCCGCCCAATAAATTTCGTTAGTTTCTTTGGGTACCTCTCGTATATTGGTTAGTTTTTTTGCTGTTTCCGAAGTCCCACTTGAATGGATTTCGTAGGCACTCTACATACAGTATTAGGCCTACGTTGTTGTCGTTGGCAGGGAAGCGAGTCGTCAGTAACCATTGGTTGGCAGGGCGCGTGTCCGAGTCCCGTAGCTGGCTCGATGAGCGAGGTGCTCTTATGGTTGGACCCGAGTGTCGGCTTCCGCGTCCGCCGCTGCCAGACGGGTCGACCCGCTTCTCTGGGACGCAGTCGTCCCGACCCGTCCGGCATCTAGCCGGCCAGTCACTCCAACTGTACTGCACGCTACAGAGCGCCCTCTCCCCACAGTCTATATTACTGCAGTGAACGGCCCATCCGATTCATGGCTCATGCCTATCCGACGGCTTTCAGAGACAACAAAAATTTGAATTTCAATATTTCATATAATTATTAACAGATTTTAAAAATCGAAAATGCTTTCATAATCTAACCTCGCATTCGGGTGGCGCTTCGGATGGGGGTTCGGCCATCCAAACTTGTATATTCTGTGGTTTCCTTATGTAGCAGGCATATTCTGGGGGCCGAAGTGGCCGTGCGGTTAAAGGCGCTACAGTCTGGAACCGCAAGACCGCTACGGTCGCAGGTTCGAATCCTGCCTCGGGCATGGATGTTTGTGATGTCCTTAGGTTAGTTAGGTTTAACTAGTTCTAAGTTCTAGGGGACTAATGACCTCAGCAGTTGAGTCCCATAGTGCTCAGAGCCATTTGAACCATATTCTGGGATGGTTCCCTTGGAAACAATACGGCCAGTTCTCTTACGCATCCTAATTTGTCTAACGACCTCGTCGTCGACGGGTCTTCAAGCTCTGTTTTTCTTTTTTTTCCATTTTAATATGTTCCAAAGAGTCTTTTTTTAAACTGTTTGCTATTGCAGGAGATGTTAAGATATTGATAACGCTAGGGAAAACTACAACCCAGAGTGTCTCCTTTCATCTGTGATTTTTACGGTTTAGCAATAGTTTGTTGTCCCCTAGCCGCGCGGAGTGCTAAGGCAACTGTTAAGGGCTATAAAACCATAATAAGTGACTACGTTTTTTCAGTGACTCAGGAGTAGTTATAGTTCGTTAACTGCAAATTCCTGTACAGCTTTCCTTCCCACACTGTTAGAAATGTTGAAAGAGGGGGTTGATGAGTTCCAAAATCATATTCATATACCGTCGGGTTATAATTAAAGTGTAGCTACTCACAGAGGTCCAGTTTTTGCAGCAAAACGTGGTAGAAATTCTAATGCTTCAATGTGAAACTGATCTACGCGCGAAAAAATTAGGTCCAATTTTGGCCACCAGGTGCAAATCTGGCGCTGTGTGTGCGAAAAAGACGTAACGACACGTTTCCATATGCAAAGGATTAGGAACGGAATGTGGACAGAAAAAGTGGAACAACTGAGAAAGGCATAATGTTGATTTTATTATTAACCACCACTTATACAATTCAATATGAGCACTGGAGAAATCGACGAGATGCAGTATAGCACCATATTTGCACCAGGTGGTCAAAACTGCAACTATTTTTTTTCCCAGCGTAAATGCGTTCCACATTAACGCATTAGTATCTCTGCCAAGTTTAGTTGCCATACAATAATTACAGCCCACACTACACTACTTTAATTATGACCGCCCGTTATTATCGAGTCTTTTTTTTTCTCTGTATTTGAAAAGTATAGAAGGGTTCTTAATTCATCCCCCACCCCCAGTTTTTGTCAAGTAACTGCAACCTTTCTTTTTTTTTCGAAAAATTACCTAAAATGAACGCACTGCTGATGGGATACCATGCGGGTCTATCCCCTGGAAGATTCGCGCTGTCTTGGATGCCAAAAAGGTCGAGCATCATTGTTAGATAGGTGTTCATATTCTTACCAATTCCTGTACACCTGGTAGCGGGTGTGGATGCCAGTCACCTCTTGGCTGCTTCTAGAGTCAGGTTCCACCGCGACGACGTAGCTTATCATGGAAGTGTTGAATGAGATCTCGTCTGGAGCCTGCGGTAAAACAGGTGTAGCAGGCTAATTGCTGGCCGTGGTGAAAGGCTGGGTGTGCAGGGGCGCTTTCGCGAGCAGGCGCCGGTCGCGAGGCATCGAAGCGTGCGACTGCCGGCCTCTTCGCGAAAGTCCCGTTCTCGGCCAGCCATTCAAATTAGGGCAAATTCGCTGCTTCGCCGTGCTCAGTCCGTAGTACTGGCAGTGTCGCACTTAGAGTTACGGCTCCACAGACACATCATTAGTAAATACTTGTTCAGTTAATAAAGCAGTCATTGACTAGAGGGCCGGTTACTTTGAAGGAGCCGCGACGTGAAGGGAAACGACTGTATTCTGCAGCACTAACCAAAATGATCGACAATTCGAAGCATATATATATATATATATATATATATATATATATATATATATATATATATATTCATCATACGCATTACCATACCCCCGCGAGTTGGTTTTATTGACTTCTAGACCTGGAAGGGAGCAGTCAAATCAAAACGATACAAATGGAGAAAAAAGTAAAAGTGTTCATTATTTCAAAAGTAATCGCTATAATCGTTAATACATTTATTCCACTTCGAGGCAACACGGTCAGTGCTGTCATGGAAAAATGGTTGCGGATGCTTAAGGGACCATGGTTGTACCCAGGTGTGCACATCTTCGTCCAAAGCAAATCGATGACCACAGATATCTTCCTTAAAAGAAATTACATTGGGAGAGATCGGGACTATATGGAGGCCGGGTAAGGGCTTCCCAGCGAAACTTCGGCAGCGTAGCTCAGACATCCTTGGCAACATGGCGCCGTGTTCCAGAAAGTCAATGAGGCACAATTAACGCACATCGGCATGTGAACATTTTGTAAAAATCGAAGCGCGTCATAAAGTCCAAACTCCCAGGAATGTTGACCGTCGGCACCATCCAGGTGCAAATTGGACTCAGCTCATGATATTCGTAACCTATTTTATATGGGAAAACGCAGTGTTCGTAGTCAGTCCCAGGAAGCAGAATATCGAAAAAAAGGAGTGTGCTCTAAAAGTAATAAGACGAGATGGGGAACGCTCCCGTAAAACCGAACGTCAATGTGCAGAGATAAACACACACTATCATACGGTGACTAGGTAACAGTCCACCGGCGAAAAACTTTTGCCGCCATAATAGCAGTATGTCAAGGAAAATGGACTGCATTTTAAGGATTCCCAGTAAGCAAAAAATCCGAGGCAGGTACCAATGTGGGAAGTGCATACCAGAATGCTTCAAGGCCTACTGAGAAAAATGAATAACAACCTGCTTGCGGGCCGGTGCCTACCTCCGCATTTGGTCTTAATGGGAATCCTTAGCCAGCAGTCCATTGTCCTTGACATACTGCTATCATGGCAGCAACAGTTTTTAGCCAGTGGACTGTCACCTAGATACCATATGATAGTGGGTTCATCTCTACATGTTGGATTTCGGTTTACAGGAGCGTGCTCCACCACATCTTGTTACTCTTAGGACATACGCTTTTTTGTGGGTAAGCTGTTGCATGGGACTGACTGAATAATAGGTCTTCCCATAATATGTTGCGTTTATCATGACATGACTCCAACTTACAACTGAAGGTGCAGCTGTAAGTACTGTGAAACCGGTAGTCCATAAGAATAAAAGGATTTTACAGCTGAAGCGGTTTTATTGTCAATAGTACTAACAACGCAAACCTGCAGCGCACATTCCTATAAAGTTGTGTATCCTTGCGTTAAATAGTTTTCCATGTGTACTGGCGCAATACCGAAAGTTTAATTATAACCTCCTTGTAGATGGTTGGATCAAGCGAAGATTACCAACCTACCTCGAGCGGAAGATCGCTGAAGAATGAGACATCTAGTCGAAGATCAGAATGAGAGCACTTAGCAACTTCCAACGAATTTTACACATAATTTCAAACATTTTCGAAACTCTTCCTCGCTGACACATCCCACAAAATAATGAAAGGAAAAAAGTTTATTGCCGACTACATTTGTGTTGTTTAAACAGTAAAACTTCATCAAGCTGACGTTTTAATTTATTACTTCTTCGCTACTAACTCTATTCGCAACATGTATAGCACACCGAACTGTCCTACAGGGTGATTCAGAATTCCACTCGCAAACTTTGAGGTGATAGTGTGGACCAAAACAAGAAAAAAATGTTAGGTAAACATGGGCTCTAAAATGCATTCCGTAAGAGCTATATGCAGTTGGTTAGTAGAAGAGATGGTTCACAGTAGCGAAGATGTACAAGTGCTCACACCTCTTCAGCTCTGCATTTTGGAGTCCATTTTCACTAGGGTAGTGTGGAAAGTTTCCGACCTAAGAAAGAAATAGGAATTTTTTTCAAATGGATTTTTATTTTTCAACGTTATTTCCTTGTAAGGGTATACGCTTCTCCCAGCGGTGAGCATCGCTCATTAACCAGCCCAAATAATAGTTAATGCCTCTTCATTCGACTAAAATTTCTGTCCTCTGATCTCAAGTTTTATCCGAGGGAACAATAAAAGTCTCTTGAGGCTATATCTGATGAGTAAGGCAGGTGGTCAAGCATGTGAATCCTCAGTTCCTGGATTTTCGCCAGCTTTTAGATATGCTCACAGCGTCTGGTGTGTCTCTCTCGCTTTCATGCGGCGGTTGCCTAGCACAATTTGGTGAACGTGAGCAGAGATATCGTCATTGGTTGCTGCTGTCGACCGTCTCGAACATTCATCTTCACCCAAGCTGGTGCGGCCCACGATTAAATTCAGCTGCCCAAAATATCGCCATGGTCAATGTTGATGCAGAATCACCATAAACAGCGTTCAGCTCGGATTTAATTTTCGTAGGCATACTGCCTTTCAAAAACAAAATCTGACGGCTTGAGGCTTGATTTTGTCAATTTTCAGAAAACTACGCACATCAACTCATTAAAGCGACCTCAAACAAGTACTCCTCTTCCAAAATGGCTGAAATTTTGGTGATTTCCTTACTAGGCATGTGCAAACAAATTCCCAAAATTTTGTTGTCAAGTCTGGTATCTTTCTGTTGCGGTCGGAAGCTTTTCAGACTACTCTTGTGCTGGGCATTTTTTCTTGTTTTGAGCTCTCAGATTTGTCGGTGTGTTCCTGATTCATCTCGTATACAGCTGAATGTACCGTACAGCTGAATGTGCTTGCAAAATTGTCAGTGTAAGACACACAGTACAGGAGATGTGCCGTCTTAAATATTGAGACGCATGAAAATATAGATTTTCTGAAAACTGAGTGCAAATTACCAAGACCATAGTTATCCATTGTAATAAAACTAACGTAATTAGGCTCTTTCATCTTGAATCTCATAGAGTTAACATGTTTACGACAAACCCACTTGCAAAGTAATCAGACGTTTGATGTTTTCATTTTACACATGAGTGTCAGATTCTTTGAAGAGTAGTGTGTGTATTGGTGGAAGGAGGGAAGTGAGCATAGTGACGGAACGTTGAAAAACTTTCGGCAGGATTTTTTTTTCAGCGACGGTTTCCGAGCGTCTTCGCGACTGAGACGCCAGCCATTGGAACAGGCATCGCGGGGGTGGGGTTCGTTCGCCTAGTCGCGTGCTGAGTTGGCCGCAATGAACGCGTCGTCGCCTCAGCCGTGCCGCAGCTGAGTGGCCGCGCTTTCCACGGGTTCGTCGGCCTCCTGCAGAATGTGATTCACACACCGCACGCTTGCGAAAGATGCTGATCTCGTTGCTCAAGGTGGGCGGGCACTCCCGTCTGTCAGCAAGCGGGCTCAGTACACAGTGGCGACTGTGGCATTGGCCGCTGCTCCACTGGGGTGTAAATAATGATTCCGTAATCGGGACAGTCGGTGCAGCGTTGCGTGTTTCCATTTTGCTGCACTGTTTGGACGTGTCGTCAGTTGTTCTTAAACTGTTGGCAGAGATGCATTCTGCCCAATATTCGTCGTCACCTTTGTCGTCATTGCTCCACAGCCTTTAGTGTGCTGTCTAACGTAATGGATGTGCGGAGAATTTGTCTCTGCTGTCGATTAATATTTCTAAAATTGTCAAAGTTTTTTTTTTTTTTCCCACACACTATCAGACTAGCATTTCACAAAGCCGTAACCCCTCTCGGCCAGTCAAAAGTCAACTTCGAGTGTCCAAGATAACGACGAAAAAAGAACTGTTATAGAACCTGAAATATGTGAAGTAACTAAATATGTAATGATAAAAGGAATAAAACCATACCTAAAGATAAAGGCAAGAAATGGTATTCGCCGCCTTCGGGCGTGTTGACAACGCGCTGGAAACGACTTTTAGCATGTGCACGATTTTATTCTTCTTTATGATTATTTTACGTTGCTACTTCAGAGATTTTATAGATTCTGTAATGATTCCTTGTTTCCTCTCTTTATCTATTGAAGCTGACCGTAGGGTGGTCGAAACCGGTAAAACCATTCTGAAATACTCCTGTGCGCTAATTATATCCGGTGAAAGAGGCTCCGCCTGTAACCAAATATAAAAATACTCATGTTATACATTATTTTTTACGACACAGTGACTTAATCTCCATGTACAGTGTGTCATTTGTTCCCCCAAACTGTCAGTTTTCTTGGTCATGGCCTATTAAAGATCTGCAGAAGCTTTTTAGCTAACTCGATACAGACGAATTTTGGACAACGATTGCTCTGTCTGGAAAATCATCTTTCTTGACTAGCGCGACACAAATTTCGTAGAACAACCTCACGTTTTGCTCAAGAACAGAGAGCTACAGTGGTGGTGATCAATTCTTGCTGCCTGGTGCTCCAGTTTGTACCTATTAACATTCGTGTGATACGTAATTCGAGCACGAGCGGCAGCGTTGTGGTGTCATCTGTGAAGGTGACGTGGTAGTCGAAAGATACTCCTATGTATGTAGGTTTAGGTCTCTGCCCTGTTATCCAGGTAGAGCAGAATTAAAAGTCCCCCGCCCCCTCGCAGCCATCTTGATTAAAATTTTCAACGATTTAATTAAAGTGTTTCCTACAGATTCAACACTACGGTTAAAACTGCCGCGGCAGTTCCTGCACCATCGCTGTCCAATCCGGGTTCTAATCCGCCTTTAAAGACCTAGACGTCGACGGAACGCTAGATACTCTCCCCTCTCCTTTTCTGAAAGAGAGCTCAGTTCTTGTCATCCGTTGTGCCAATATTTATTTCTGCCGAGTGTTTAGACACTGGGGCAGGCCTATCACCTAACGTCAAAGTTAAGCTGTCGGGAATAATTTTCGAAATAGTTCACACATCGAGCTAGCAGTTTCAAAGAGCTACCTGAAACTCGCTTCCGCCTCCCTTGCTTTAAGTGAAGTGTACCCTGAATTTTCTAACTTTTGCAGCTGCTGTGTTTAAGAGTAGCTGACCGATTGTCACTGCCATTTAATTTGCGAGGGAATCTAGTTGTCTCTGACAGATACCGAATTAGCACTCTTTTACTTCGAGGAAATTTAAGGTTAGTTGCTAGTTACTGCATCATAGAGAAATTTTCATCACAGATGTAACACATCACCTTCAACTGTATGAAACCGGTATTGATACACTTCTGCAGTTTAACTCAGATGATTTCTGTATGTAATGTTGAGACGAATTTAGTATATACATTTCGCAAATTTTAGCTGGTAGTTCATAACAACAGTTAACGAGTAATTCGTTGGATTTATTAAAATATGTCAGCTGATCGGTTCGGCGTCCTGCACGACACTCATCGAAAAATTAGCCATCGTTTGACTGGCGCCAATGTTCCACAATTATTATAATAGCATTTATTTGTACAAAAAAAATTAATTGGTCTGGAAATTGATGGTGCATTTTCTGTCAGTTCGCATAGCTGAACAGGCCGAATACGGCCTCGCGTAAAGAAATGAGAAACCGAAAATCCAAATGTCCCCATACTACTGGATTAAAAAACTACTGGCAGAAATGGGCGCGCGCAATTTTGCCCGGAAGCTTTGTAAGAATAAAAAATGGCTGCTCTTGTCTATAATATTTTGACAGGACCATCTTTTGATTACCACTTGTCTTCCAACAGAACCTTTATTTGGGCTATCTTTCACTTGAACAATATTTTCTGCTGTTCGGAATGGTTTTCTAACTATCTCTTTTTTTCTTTAGGTTACTTATAAAAAAATACGAAAAAAACACTTTTTAAGACAGTTTTATTTTTACCAATCAGTACCAGGTCGTTTGTACAGTACTAACTGAGGGAGGTGATTCAGTGGTCAGGCACTGAACACCCATTCGGGAGAATAGCAGTTAAGTCCTTGTTCGCTCAGATAGATTTAGTTAACACACAGTCTACCGAAATAGCTTAATGGAAATTTAAATTTTCGAATAACTCTTCTTCAATATTCCGTCCTTTTATAGGCCTACTATATCAACTCGGTTCGTTAGCAATTATATTCTGCTGCACATACATTTTGTAGCTCGACCATACGAAAACGTGAGGAAATCATATTCTTTGCACGGTTTGTACCAAAATTTTGGTAACTGTCGAGATGAGCTCTGCTAAGACACCTCTGTTCATTTGATAAGTCAACGTCCCTACTTCTCCTTTCTGCGTTGACGTTACTTTTAACTGCGTGTTTAGATGCAGGAAGCGCACTACTCTTCACGTGGGTAACTGTGAGAGAATAAGAATGCAGTAGTTAGTTAATAATGTTTCTTACATTCTCTATGGGAATTACGTAGAACGAATCAATTTACTCGCTATGTATATGTGAATTGTGTGTGCATTTGGTTGAGTGCCAGCCACTTACAATTTACTAAATAACACAGTGGCTTAAATTTACTAAAAATGAGCTTATTAGTCATTGTCACTTCTCACTCTTGTTAGATGTGAAATACAGATTTACCCAAAAAAGTAAACATACTTGTCTACTGTTTACACATGCCATGACGTTTAATTAATTAGCCAAAAGATAGGATTTTATATTAAAAATTTCTTGTTCTACCTGTCACTCATTTATATTACTGAGTTAATGATAGAAGATTTTTATGGCTGCATATTGAATTCCTTTGAACCACTAGAGTACGCTTAGGATTCTCCTATATATGACTTCAGTATTTTGTATAGCTTTTGTTTATTCTGTTGACTTGGGAGTCGTTGATACTCGTACTTCCGCCGTTATAGAGATCGCGTGCTCCGGGTACCTTACCAAGCAGCAAGCAATTTATCGAATGTAAAAAGCTAAAGTTATAGTGAAAATAAGTTTGGTTTGAAAAACCAAAGCACTTGACTGGGCAAATTTCTACTGGCAGTGGCACGCCGTTGTCTTCCTCCGATCTTCGAAGTGACTTCTTGTGGGCGGAATCTACAGTTCGACGTGGGCTCCGAACCACGTTGTGACACAGCGTTTATGCAGCAGAAAAAATACGGCAAAATATCAGAACAATATTCTCCGCTTACGACATGCCACACGGAGACGCTTCATGCTCATTGACATTATCTGCCTTTCCGTTCTGGGGCGTCGCTGCATTGGATAGTGGGTGATAGAGCATGAGGAAAGATAAGCTGTGGTTAAGAAAAGCAAGATAATAGTCAAGTAAAATGATTATTTTTTTCTGGTAATGATCGCCTTCTCAACACATGAATTCATTTTGCAACGTTTCTTCGCTGTATGATGTCGACTTTGCATTATCGCCAGTGAATAATATCCGCCCGCCAAAATATGACGCAACTTAACCAGTCATAAGTCCATTCGAGTAACCAATGCAGGTCACTGTCGTCTTGTTAATTCATTTGTGATGGTCGAATAGGATCGCCATTATTTCAGGTACCGTCGAGACATTTAAGTCTTATACCAACAGTTAACAATGGACTGAATGTTATTCCGATCGCCACAGAAAACCCCACCCCCAGGATACTGATGTCATCCCCTCTCGACTTTGACAGTAAATTCTATTTTTTGATTTTTTTGAGCATTCTGTCTCTAGTCTCCGTCCCCAACTTACACTGAAATTGTCTTGGATTGACGTACCGGTGCAGAAGCGAATTTCTATAGACTTTCCTGTTATAGATTACCAGTAAGAGGAAGCGTGATACAGTATCTAAATGTCTCGAAAGCTCATCTTATATCCTTTCGGTAGGGTACTTTCCGCTATCGCTGGTTTTCTGAAGTTGATATACTGTTGCTGTTCGATATTCAAACTTATGTCGGCGAAATATTGCGCAAGAAACTACTGTTGCAATTTCGTGCGAAGAACGTATCTGCAGTTTACGTTGCTAGAGGCTTAGTCGCAAAGTTGAACAGTGTTTGTGCCCTGGTTTAAAAGACTTTCATCAGCTATCAGATAATCAGTTCTGGGAAACGTCATGAAGTGAGAGTAGGGATGATGTAATATGAGGACTTGGTGTAATTTGAGCATAAATCTTTCCATTTTGCACTGAATGCACACCACCACCACCACCACCACCACCACCACCACCACTACTACTACTACTACTACTACTACTACTACTACAGTCATTATGTGGTGGTCCTCGCCACCATATCGTCACCATAACAAGAAGAGATCTTCATACCCAGACCTGTTTCTCTTTGTGATCTTGCATAGCACGAAATGTAAATTTTGGACTGTAGAATCCGTTTCAGAAGCGCGGGTGAGGGAGAGAGGGGAGACTAAGCGAAGAGGACGGAGGGAAGTGAGCGACTGCCGGCGGATGCCACTCATCTGGCGCAACGGGTCCCCAATAATTGGTCGCGTCCAGCGCGCGAACTGTAGCTGGTCGCGCAGGGCGGGAGAGCCACGTGCACCCCCCAGTTGCGGCTATTTCCTGTGTCTGTGAATGGCAGCTGTTGGTGTTTCGTGGTACAGCGTGCTGTTCCGTAGGTTCGGAACGAAATTAAACAGCACTAAACTTGAATGTGCAGTGTGCATGTACTAGGAGGGCCTACTGAAGAGTATTGCCTCCGAAATGTTTACGTGAAACTCTAAAACATACAAACGTTATTAACATTCTACATCTTTTTTCTTCACATCTACAAATTTACCAGTCTACATAGTCATACTGCCGATGAACACACTTCTCCTGCCGAGAGACCGGTTTGTTGATACCATCACTGGAGAATGTTTGACTTTGTTGACGGGGCGACCACCTCACCTCTGTTTGCACCGCTTCGTAATTATGAAACTGAAATCCTCGGCGGTGTTCTTTAGGTTTTGGAAACAGATGGAAATGACATTCGACCAAATTGTAGAGTGGTGCCTTTACGAATGAATTCCAAATGCGCCACACCTTGAACATCCCAGAACACTGTGAGCATGACTTTGCCTGCTGATGGCATGGTTTTGAACTTCTTTGACGCCGGTGATCCTTTATGGCGGACTCCATTTATTTTTTCTTGTTTGCGGGATGGAAATGGTGAACCCAGCTGGCTGCAGATTCCTTGACTTGCGCCATAGGGTGGTGGGGT
The DNA here is from genome assembly GCF_023864345.2 of Schistocerca serialis cubense. Classification (NCBI taxonomy): domain Eukaryota; kingdom Metazoa; phylum Arthropoda; class Insecta; order Orthoptera; family Acrididae; genus Schistocerca; species Schistocerca serialis. The sequence continues at coordinate 244,496,931 of NC_064646.1, forward strand.
TTCGGGTTACGCTGAATAGGCCAGGAGTTCACTACACTCAGCTGGCGGCTACACGGATAGCGGAGACTGTGTGGCGTGGACTGGGCGGTTTTTTAGGTTAGAAGGCCTCGGGAAAGTACGGGGTGGGCTGCAATCTCAAAAGGTGCATGGCAAATACAGGACGTGCTTGGATAAAGGAACAGTCGGAATTGTTGTTGTAAATTGTTGTAGTTGTGCTGGGAAAGTCCCTGAGCTTCAAGCGCTAATAGAAAGCACAGAAGCTGAAATCGTTATAGGTACAGAAAGCTGGCTAAAGCCTGAAATAAGTTCTGCAGAACTTTTTACGAAGTCTCAGACGGTGTTCAGGAAAGATAGATTAGGCAGAATTGGTGGTGGAGTGTTTGTGTCTGTCAGTAGTGGTTTATCTTCTAGTGAAGTCGAAGTAGATACTCCGTGCGAATGGGTATGGGTGGAGGTTGTACTTAACAGCCGAACTAAGTTAATAATTGGCTCCTTCTACCGACCCCCAGACTCCGATGATATAGTTGCTTGAACAGTTCAGAGAAAATTTGAGTCTCGTAACAAATAAATACCCCACTCATACGGTTATAGTTGGTGGGGACTTCAACCTTGCCTCGAAATGTTGGCAAAAATACTTGTTCAAAACCGGTGGTAGGCAGAAAACATCTTCCGAGATTGTCCTAAATGCTTCCTCCGAAAATTATTTCGAGCAGTTAATCCACGAACCCACGCGAATTGTAAATGGTTGCGAAAACACACTTGACCTCTTAGCCACAAATAATCCAGAGCTAATAGAGAGCATCATGACTGATACAGGGATTAGTGATCACAAGGTCGTTGTAGCTAGGCTCAATACCGTTTCTTCCAAATCCACCAGAAACAAACGCAAAATAATTTTATTTAAAAAAGCGGATAAAATGTCACTGGAAGCCTTCCATTCCTTCCGAACTGACTATGCAAATGTAGACGAGATGTGGTTCGAATTCAAAGATATAGTAGCAACAGCAATTGAGAGATTCATACCTCATAAATTGGTAAGAGGTGGGAACTGATCCCCCATGGTACACAAAACAGGTCCGAACGCTGTTGCAGAGGCAACGGAAAAAGCATACGAAGTTCAGAAGAACGCGAAATCCCGAAGATTGGCTAAAATTTACAGACGCGCGAAATTTGGCACGGACTTCAATGCGAGATGTCTTTAATAGGTTCCACAACGAAACATTGTCTCGAAATTTGGTAGAAAATCCGAAGAAATTCTGGTCGTATGTAAAGTACACAAGCGGCAAGACCTTCGCTGCGCAGTGCCGATGGTACTGTTACCGACGACTGTGCTGCTAAAGCGGAGTTATTGAACGCAGTTTTCCGAAATTCTTTCACCAGGGAAGACGAATTGAATATTCCAAAATTTGAAACACGAACAGCTGCTAGCATGAGTTTCTTAGAAGTAGATACCTTAGGGGTTGCGAAGCAACTCAAATCGCTTGATACAGGCAAGTCTTCAGATCCAGATTGTATACCGATTAGGTTCCTTTCAGATTACGCTGATACAATAGCTCCCTACTTAACAATCATATACAACCGCTCGCTCACCGATAGATCTGTACCTACAGATTGGAAAATTGCGCAGGTCGCACCAGTGTTTAAGATGGGTAGTAGGAGTAATCCATCGAACTACAGACCTATATCATTGACATCGGTTTGCAGTAGGGTTTTGGAGCATATATTGTATTCAAACATTATAAATCACCTCGAAGGGAACGATCTATTGATACGCAATCAGCATGGTTTCAGAAAACATCGTTCTTGTGCAACGCAGCTAGCTCTTTATTCACACGAAGTAATGGCCCGCTATCGACAGGGAATCTCAAGTTGATTCCGTATTTCTAGATTTCCCGAAAGCTTTTGACACCGTTCCTCAAAAGCGACTTCTAATCAAGCTGCGGGCCTATGGGTTATCATCTCAGTTGTGCGACTGGATTCGCGATTTCCTGTCAGGAAGGTCGCAGTTCGTAGTAATAGACGGCAAATCATCGAGTAAAACTGAAGTGATATCAGGTGTTCCCCAGGGAAGCGTCCTGGGACTTCTGCTGTTCCTGATCTATATAAATGACCTGGGTGACAATCTGAGCAGTTCTCCTTGGTTGTTCGCAGATGATGCTGTAATTTACCGTCTAGTAAGGTCATCCGAAGCATCAGTTGCAAAGCGATTTAGAAAAGATTGCTGTATGGCGTGGCAGGTGGCAGTTGACGCTAAATAACAAAAAGTGTGAGGTGATCCACATGAGTTCCAAAAGAAATCCGTTGGAATTCGATTACTCGATAAAAAGTACAATTCTCAATGCTGTCAATTCAACTAAGTACCTGGGTGTTAAAATTACGAACAACTTCAGTTGGAAAGACCACATAGGTAATATAGTGGGGAAGGCGAGCCAAAGGTTGCGTTTCATTGGCAGGACACTTAGAAGATGCAACAAGTCAACTAAAGAGACAGCTTACACTACACTCGTTCGTCCTCTGTTAGAATATTGCTGCGCGGTGTGGGATCCTTACCAGGTGGGATTGACGAAGGACATCGAAAGGGTGCAAAAAAGGGCAGCTCGTTTTGTATTATCACATAATAGGGGAGAGAGTGTGGCAGATATGATACGCGAATTGGGATGGAAGTCATTAAAGCAAAGACGTTTTTCGTCGCGGCGAGATCTATTTACGAAATTTCAGTCACCAACTTTCTCTTCCGAATGCGAAAATATTTTATTGAGCCCAACCTACATAGGTAGGAATGATCATCAAAATAAAATAAGAGAAATCAGAGCTCGAACAGAAAGGTTTAGGTGTTCGTTTTTCCCGCGCGCTGTTCGGGAGTGGAATGGTAGAGAGATAGTATGATTGTGGTTCGATGAACCCTCTGCCAAGCACTTAAATGTGAATTGCAGAGTAATCATGTAAATGTAGATGGCTGCATTACCTGTTACAACGTTGTTAAGAAACCCAGCACCCATCACACTCAAAATCAAAAAGTAGTTTTTGTCTGATGTCTTCTCTGTTTCGCATCAGGGGCGTCAGGGGTATGCATTTCAGGCACCCACCGTGCACATAGCTTTCAGTACAGCAGTTCTGCAGTGAGGGTCTCTACACGCTCTCGTGATATGCCACAATTTGCTGAGAGTTGTGTCTGCGTTGTCCGAAGATTTTCTCTGATGAGTTTATCAACCCTATTCCGATGTGTCTCGTCGATTACCGTGCATCTTGCATTCAGAGCTCTGTCGTACACGTTGAGGTTAGCACCGCCGCTTCCTTCGTTACGAGCACGAAAAACCCAGCGTCGCGTATCATCACCGTACATAGCTCTCAGTCGCCTATGCGTTTCAGTTCGAGGCACGTTTACTGCCGTTAGAAACTTCACTACAGCATGCCGTTTCTCACGCACCGATATAGTTACGAGGGTCGTTCAGTAAGTAATGCCGCACTTTTTTTTTTTTAAAGCCATTAATATACACAGACAAACATCCTTCTAGGTGCTTCACATTTGCTGTTTGTTCTGTGCGCCGGTGAAGTTTCGAACCGTTTTGACAGATGCAGAGCCGTAGTAAAGCGTCAAAATGGCGGCTACGTACGACTCACGTTGTAAGCAGCGTGCTTCTTGTGTGCAGAAAAAGAAATCGTGGTGAACATCCATAAACATTTGTGTGCAGGTGTGGCGATGCTACAGTTGATAGGAGTACAGTTGGGCGATGGGTAAAGAAAGTTACAGCCTTAGGAAATGCGGAAACAGAGCTCCATGATCAGCCACGCTTGGGTCATCCTGTCACAGCCACTGCTCCAGACATGCCGAATCGTGCAGATGCCATTATATGTGCCGACCAGCGCATCAAAACACAATTGGCTCTACAGTTGTCTGTCAGTATTGGAGGTGCGTCTGCAGTGATCGAGACTCTCGGATTTTCAAAGAGGTGCTCACGATGGGTTCCACGAATGTTCACAGCGGACCACAAGACTCAAAGAAAGGCCGATTCATCCGAATTGTTGGAGCTTTCTGAGAACACGGGCAACACACTTTGAAGGTGACGAGTGTGTCAGTCATGCAGTTAAAACATGGCTACGCCTACAGGACAAGAGCTTTTACCAGCAGGGAATACATGCTCTTCCACAATGTTAGCGTACAGCCATAGAACGTGATGGAGGCCACTTAAAAAAACAGGACATGGGCAAGACATGTTGATGTATATTGTCACCAAATTCTGACTCTTAACAATAAATATGTTCTAAAAAAAAGAAGTGGAGCATTACTTATTGAACGAGCCTCGTACGTTGCACAGTGCTATGTTACACGCTACAGTTTGGAGTCCTCTAGTGGCAGAGCGTTGCAATTTGCGTCGACGGAGTAATATGGATGACATGTATGTAATACCTCAACTGATAATGAGAACGGAATAAAAGATTTGGAGGCATTTATTTTCATCACGCCCTCATAAAGCGCTTCAATTTCTGCTGCGATTCAGATTTAATCCAACCATATTTTCGTCCAGGTGCAGCAACTTCTTTGAGTTACACGTCGACATAACTTTTTTGTCCTGTAGAGGTACTCCACGAAAACTATCCGGAAAGCAACGCCCTATAGTATATAGAGTGGCGTGTGCGGGCCAATAAAGTTCTATACGGACAAGTAAAATGCTATCCGAAACCTCCTGATTTGCGTCCGTTAAAGTATCTACAAATTCCTGATCATCAACCGCAAATGCCATTTTTCAGGAGTTTTTTTTTTTTTTCGCCAATTTTCTGTTAAAGTTCGTTACTGACTATAGATGGACGGCCACATCGTCAAAAATATTCGTCCTCCCACTCTTGAGGGGGTCACAGAAGTCATATGCAAAACTACTGTCCAATATTTTTTGCATCCGTCTGTTGAACAATTGGGTGTCAAACACAATTTGTGACGGGACTGGGGATTTCTTGGTAGGAAAGACACGGCACGTTATTTTGGATGGAGAGTCGTAGAGAAAAGCAGAAATAATTTCTGGTATGCCTCAGGGAAGAGCGTTGGGGTTCTTTCTGTTCGTGTTGTATACTAACGACTAGCATACCATATTAATAGTAACCACAGACTTCTAGCATAAGATGTAGTTATCTTTAATGAAGATCTCAAGACAGCTGCTCATATATTCGGTCAGATCTAGATAAGACTAGATAATTGTGCCAGGATTGGCAACTTGGGTTTAACAATCAAAAATGTATATTTTTGTGGTTCTCAAAACCGCGAAAACGTAGTAGCCTCTGACTAAAATAGCAGTGAGTGAAAACTGAAATCAGTCAACTTGGCATATAGCTGGGTGTAACAGTTCGTAGGAATATAAAATGAAATGATCATACAGGCACAGTCATAGCTATTGGCAGGATACAAGGAAAATGTATCAGTCTGCAAAGGAGAACACTGGTGCGACGCATCGTAGATTTGTGAAATTCCAACACTATTCAGGTATGTTGGGTCCATTAACAAACAGGACTAGCAGGGAACATTGCATGTATCCAAAAAAGGGGGCGGGGGCAGCGTGAATGTGACAGGCTTGGTCGAGCCAAGGGAGATCTTCACTGAGACGCTGAAAATCTGAACGGGCAGAAACTTGAAGACTGACACAACTCCGCGAAAGCCTACTTGTAAAGTTTGAGAAGCCATTTTTACGTGAGGAATCTAGGGATATACTGCTACAGCCCCTTAGGTATTGTTGCTGTAGGGTCCACTAAAACAAGCTAGACTTATTAATGTGCGCATAGATGCATTTAAGCAGTCGTTATTCCCACGCTCTTTAGGCGAATGAATCGGCAAGAAACATGGCACATCCTTCGGGTTCCGAAATGTGGGTTCTCTTCTGGCAGTAGACCACTGGAGTAACAGATTGGAAAACGGCACAGGTCATTCCCGTATTCCATAAAGGTAGTTGCACAAAGGCGTATAATTACGGGACTATATTCTGATATCACCCTTTTGTAGAATTGTATAAAACGTTTTATGCTCGCCTTTTATGACAAATTTGGGGAATGAACATCTCCTGTAGATATTAACAGGGATACCGAAAACAACAGGCATCAGTTAACGACTTGAAAAACGACAACATGTAATAAGACTCCATATTTATTTGCTTCGCGAAATACCCTTGAAGTTACCTATGTCGTGATCTAGACGTCATGTTTAGATGGTGGTAATAGTATCACTCGACCTTCATTGTTACCATAATAATCCAAGAGACAGTGAAATGGTTGAGATTTGGCGGCCGTCGAATCATCTGGATCGTGTTGTAGATTCTTTGGTCAACGTAAATTCTTTTGGTACCATTCGCCTCCAAAGTTCCAGTAAGATTATGCGTCTATAATACGTTGCCCACTGTTTCCACCGTACAAAAACTGTTTCTTGAAGGGTTTCAAAATTTATTGTGCTGTTTGCACCATCTCGTCTGACGTAAATGTGGGTTTAAAATAAAATAAAAACAAAGTGGGACGTGAAATGAACAAAATTGTAATACTTCAGAAAGAAAGAGAGACTGTGTTGTAGCTTATATAACGCGTTTTGCTGCGGCAGAAAATGAGACAAATCTTTATCGTGAAGAGGCTTGGTTTTGTTAATGTCACACTACTGTTCCATCAAAAATGTAAGTAGTGAGTTTAAAATAAAGCTTACAGAATCTTGACTTCGGCTAACGGTTTAACGAAAGAATTAAGTTAGGACTTGTTTTTTCGGCGGATACGTCTGGCTGGCACTATCAGGGCACACGCAGGAAACGCGTTTTTGGCGGTCGCTAGATAACTTTTCAGGATTTCCACAAGGGGAATCTTGTACACTAGTGCATCTTGGGGCTGAAATATTCTGCACAGACATCCGTGAAGGCTGTGCATGATTGTGTTTTTCGTTGTACATTGAATACGCATGCGTTCTATTAGCTGAATAAAAGATTGAATTATCCGATAGAACAGAAAGTCCTGCGAGCATCTAATTAGTGTTAAATTTCGAGGTTGTAGGTGTCCATTACCAGGGAATATCATTTCTGACAGGGGGGGGGAGCGAGAGAGAGAGAGAGAGAGAGAGAGAGAGAGAGAGAGAGAGAGAGAGAGAGAAAGAAATTAAACGCTATTTCGGAATAGTCACATGTAAGTGTCTGCGGTTTGCCAGATGACCGCCTCCAACATAAACGTTCTGCACCCGCTGGCTGTGAAATATTTTGTTGCGGTCACGATACTGCCGCCGCGGTCTTCGATATGATCTGAATGATGTCACGTATGTGGAATGTGGGCGCAGAGAGTAGAGAAGGCCATCAATGCTGGCTACAGGCATTCTGCACTTCAGCCGTCGCAAGACACAACCGTTCAAATTAGGGGACTTGTTAGCATCAGGCAGGTTTCGACCTTGGATTGAGATGGAGTTGATATTCATGAAATTTCGTATTTGCTATGTTGGTACTGTTATGCAATGACGTGAGTCATGTCGATGCGATTTATGGAATAACATTCTGACAGAGTGTTTGAGGTATTTGAATTCCTTTCAAATATCAAACTGTAATGCCTTGCCATCATGATTGATTTCCCCTAATAGCCAACGCAAATTTAACCGTAGGTCATGGTTTACAAGAAACCTGTTCTTTTATTTTCAGCCATTAATATGGCCTTTTAAAGATGATTTACGTAACTACAGCTGGAAACGTAGAGAAAAGTGCACAGTGTGATTTTACACGATCTTCGATTGAAGGTGTACAAAACAGGTCATCCCACCTTCTGTTGTTGTTGTTGTTGTTGTTGTTGTTGTCTTCAGTCCTGAGACTGGTTTGATGCAGCTCTCCATGCTACTCTATCCTGTGCAAGCTTCTTCATCTCCCAGTACCTACTGCAGCCTACATCCTTCTGAATCTGCTTAGTGTATTCATCGCTTGGTCTCCCTCTACGATTTTTACCCTCCACGCTGCCCTCCAGTACTAAATTGGTGATCCCTTTATGCCTCAGAACATGTCCTACCAACCGATCCCTTCTTCTAGTCAATTTGTGCCACAAACTCCTCTTCTCCCCAATTCTATTCAATACCTCCTCATTAGTTATGTGATCTACCCATCTAATCCTCAGCATTCTTCTGTAGCTCCATATTTCTAAAGCTTCTATTCTCTTCTTGTCTAAACTATTTATCGTCCATGTTTCACTTCCATACATGGCTACACTCCATACAAATACTTTCAGAAATGACTTCCTGACACTTAAATCTATACTCAATGTTAACAAATTTCTCTTCTTCAGAAACGCGTTCCTTGCCATTGCCAGTCTACATTTTATATCCTCTCTACTTCGACCATCATCAGTTATTTTGCTCCCCAAATAGCAAAACTCCTTTACTATTTTAAGTGTCTCATTTCCTAATCTAATTCCCTCAGCATCACCTGACTTAATTCGACTACATTCCATTATCCTCGTTTTGCTTTTGTTGATGTTCATCTTATACCCTCTTTTCAAGACACTGTCCATTCCGTTCAACTGCTCTTCCAAGTCCTTTGCTGTCTCTGACAGAATTACAATGTCATCAGCGAACCTCAAAGTTTTTATTTCTTCTCCATGGATTTTAATACCTACTCCGAATTTTTCTTTTGTTTCCTTCACTGCTTGCTCAATATACAGATTGAATAACATCGGGGAGAGACTACAACCCTGTCTCACTCCCTTCCCAACCACTGCTTCCCTTTCATGCCCCTCGAGTCTTATAACTGCCATCTGGTTTCTGTACATCTCACGTTCTGTCAAAAGAGAATTAACAATGCTAACTAACCTTTGTGTAGAATGGGTACTGCGTATCTTGAATGCTGACAACAAGCAAATCTGAATTTGAATGAAGCAATGACAGAGTCCTTTTAAAATAATTCAGTCGATTTCGTGCGTAAATTTGTTGCTTTGGATGAGTCGATGGCTTAACAGATTCATGCCATAAACGAGTTTTCCTACAGCGTAGATGATTGATTTTATCTGCTCGATAGATTATGGTCAGTTGTGTGTGTTCCAAAAGGCGTTCGTCATATTAGTTATCTTGCAAACTATGAAACAACTGATTAATACTATGTAAGTCTTCTGAATTAAGTAGATGAAAAAATGTGAAAAGGAATGACGTAGGGATTTGAAATAAGGAATTTTGGAACATCCTCGGTATTCAGCAGATTTTATACCCTCGGACTTGTTCACATTTCCACATTCAAAGCAATTTGTGGCTAGGAACGTTTTGACACCCGTAATGAGATTGTCGTATTGTGTTAGTGTATTTTGCATACTGTAGCGCAGTCTAACTTCACACCTAGCGTGGGGTTCAATAGGGGGCGACAGTAAGAGGTTCTGCCTATTTCACTGTTCCGAGCAACCCTCTCTTGGAGTTTCAAGTTGGACTGTTCATATAGGTTCTTCCAGGACTGCAATACAGAGATGGAACGACTCACTGGAAAATGTTGAAGTATATAATCCTAAAAGTGAATTTTTTTACCTTAAAAATGTATCACTTTTCCGACTCCGCTCTTACTGAATAATTTTCTTGATTCTATTGCTGCGCTATTTGTGCTGTCGACTTAACGCTTTTGCACTTGTTAATAATAACTGTCCACGAGTAGTCCATAATCTCATCATCTTGGTATAGAAATCGGTATAATAAAATCATGTGAGGTGTTGCAGTGGGTAAGGCACAGGCTAAGTAATTAGCATGGAGCTTTGTTGAACTCTCTGACAGCTCATACTAAACTGAGTTCTATGTAAATTACCAATACGTTGGTTTTGGATGAGCGAACAATTGTAATTTGTCAGGTCTCATAATGTTTCCGTGATCTGTTTTAATTTTTTTTAGAAATCATTAAAAACAAAATGCTGAGTGTCTTTTATAGTAAATCAGTAAAAGTCGTACATGGATACAGACGTAAACAATAATACAGTTTACCAAGATAATTTTTGGGGGTTTACAACCCGTATCTTGACAGCCATATTTTTGGTTCTTTCGTAGTAGAGCAATTTTATATGTATCAATCAAAGCACAACATTTTGATTACAATCTGCAATAGCGTCCAATATTATACGTCGTGTGAAATGGCTTCCGGTTTAGTAAAGCATACCTCAATTAATACGTAAGAGGACAGCAAGCTGGTGAAGAACTTAGGAATGTATTACATGGTACATTGCAAACCTCAGTGTAAAAGAAGTCCTCTGAGTGTATTCGTATCATAGCAGAAAACATCAAAATTTCAGTTTGAAAAACTATAAAGGGTGGTTGGTGATCGAGCAACTTCCTTCTCTCTGACGATAGATATTTCTGATGGAGGCCTTGTTATGCGAAAACCGACTCATAGGGTAAATAAATGTTGTCGAACATACACAGCGTGTGTTTCATTCAGGAATCTCTAGCGATATTTAATTATCGGCAAGTTTTTCCTTCACATAGGATATGATTTAACATTAACATGCTAAGTTCAAAGTGGATGGAAAGAGCGCTTAGAATTTTTCCCGTCGACAGCGAGGTATTGCAGAATTTTCCTGGGTCAGGACAGGAAGGTTGGAGGGAAAAGTGTCCTCTTCAAAGGAACCACCCCAGCGTAAGCTTTAATCGATTTAGGATAACGACGAGAAAAATCTGCAATAGTCAGTCGACGATTTTAAACCCTCCCTCCCTTATTCTCTCCTCTCACCTTTCTGAAAATGGTCTAGTGTCATAATGAAGTCTTGAGGCAAAGCAATACTGAATTCGAAGGTCGCTTCGTATATCGCAGAGCTTTATTAGCCACGGACCCGATAGAAACGGCATGTACACGTGTTCCACCAACCACTGACCGACGTACCCAAAAATTTGGAAGGAAAAAGGGTGATGGGGCGGAGCTATATTTTGATGTAGACCCCGAAGCAATGCGTATCTAGACTTTTTAACACTCACAAATTGTTGCCGGAGGTAAATGGACCAATAAGCAATAGGAAAAAAAGGTTGTCGGAGGATTTGAACCTAAACTTTGTATTTCTATGTAATGAATAAAGATCGAAGCACTGAATTTAAAGTTGCACCAAAGCCAGGGTTCGAACCCACGTCTGCTGTTCACTAGACAGAAATGCTAATCACTGCGCCACCCTGGCACTGCGGGTAACACAGCCACACAGATTGCCATAGCACGCCTGGTTCCCTTATACAAACTCCAATACACGCCTCAGCCCCTCTTGATGTTCTCCTTTTTAACTGGTATAAGTACAGCAGAGGCTCTCCATCGTTGGAATAGCACCTTAGAATTGAACAAAATAGGCATAAACCTGCCTGTGCCTCAGGTGTAGGCGATGTTCATTACCATAGGTAAAGTTACTACTTAATGTGTACCTGGAACCTATAATTACATGTGATTCGTGGAGCCACACCGTTCTACTAGTAAAATGCCCTGTGATTGGAGAACAAGCTCTGAAACGCGTTCTGATGTATTTTGTCTGTGTTAAACTGTTCCTTCAAGTTTTCACTCCTCAGGCCATCTACAGAGACAGCTGCCTCTACGACACACACACACACACACACACACACACACACACACACACACACACACGGAGAGAGAGAGAGAGAGAGGTGCGGGAGGGGAGGAGAGAGAGAGAGAGAGAGAGAGAGAGAGAGAGAGAGAGCGCATCACGTTGAAGTCACTGGCAGCACTTGCAGCTATGCAAAGCTTGTGGAGCCGAGAGCGTGCCTCGACCGGCTGAGGCAGGCCGCGGGTGAGAGACGCGGCCTGGTGGGTGGCGGGCGGCATGCGCGCGCTGGTCAAGGCCGCTGGGAAAGCGCCCCTCTGCGGCTTACGTCACAGCGGCTGTCTTCGCGCTAGACCTCTAGTAGTGCGCTGCTGGTGGTCGCGGCGCCGCGCTGGGTGGGGTGGGGGGGGGGGGGGGGGGGAGACATGCCGCCGCAGTCTAGAGGTGCTCGGCGGCTCTCCCGCGGCGCCGCTGCGGGTAGCGACCGCTCTGGAGTTTCTTCTTGTCTGTACGGAACACAGCAGGCTACAGACACCGCTGTTCGGCAGCGCGGGATAATGCAAAACTATCTATATAGATTATAAAATTGTATATTCCACATCTGCTCTGAAACCTCTGAATCGATTTCAACCAAACTCCATTCTCGCGTCATTTGCTGTCTGGAAAGAAAAGAAACACTGTGTGTGTGTGTGTGTGTGTGTGTGTGTGTGTGTGTGTGTGCGCGCGCGCGTAAGCAACTACCTTACATGGGGTCTGGATGATGAAAACGGGTGTCATACAAACATAACTCAGGAATTCTGGATCAGTTTCAACCAAACTTTCTGTACAGTGTGTCCCAGGAGCTATGGTCAATATTCAGAGACACGATAGGAACGATCATTTGAAGGAAAGAAATTCATATCTACATATGCCCTGTTCCGAATGATTTCCGAGACGATACATTTAATGTACATTATTGTTTATTTAACACATTGGCAGGTTTACACATGTACGCATGGACAACAGTTAGTAATCATTACAACATACATTTTACAAACTATCGTTGAAGAATACTTGTCTTTAAGTTATTCACAAATAAGCGTTATCGAACAGGTCACATTACATTTCATTCTCAAGGTGTTCAACAAACGAATGTTCCATAAATGCAAGTCATTACCGTCCCATCACTCGCTCTTATAAAAGGACTCGAGCTATCAACATGTTATCCATCATACCGCACCAAACACTGATTGAAAAACGAACTTAGAAATTGATTTCCACGCCACAGTAAATGTGTTATACCTCGGAAGCTATTAACAACAGGACATCGGTCCAAATGAAGTTTTTTGTTTCGAATGCGAATGAGTTTTCAGGACATACCCGTGGATATTGACCATTCCTCCAGAGACACCCGGATAACGCCTGAAGCCTTTTCTACCAAACTTGGCACAAGTGTCACTTACAACCTGGGAAAAAAATCACTTTGACAGTAAGACACTCGTTAGAAACCGTACGGCTGACGTTGGGTGTGAAAATCGGTGGCATAAAAGCCTGGAGTAATTTCAACCAAATCTGGTGAGTACATGACTCATTATTAGTGTAAAAGTACTGTGGGAGTAACGTACTGCTGCTTATCACTGTGGATGAGGATAAGAAGAGATAGATACGTAAGTCTTGTAACACACTTGTTGGTATTTCATTCCTGTATTTAGTTGAAGTGCAATACTTCAAAAGTATGAAGTGCGGTTTCCCTTTTATTTCTGCGGCTTACGTTGTCAACCTGGTCTCGATAATGAGCACTGCAGCGATCCAATAATTTTGTCAGCGTGCTTCGGGAAAAAATATCATGGCACATGGCTGAATATCACAGATATATTTAACAGCCTCTCTGAAGTTGTATGGTGTAAAACAAGTGAGAATCAGACATCTGTGTGGAACATATGTGATATGCACTTACACGGTCGAAGCTGCGTGTAAAAAGCTAGTACGTTTTAAAAATAAACCCCTATTTCAAATTGCTGCTACATTGGCATTTATTTTTGTTACCCATTTAACAGCCTCAGTAACTTTTTTGTTGCCTGCAGTAATTGTTGTTGTTGCTGTTGTTGTCTGGCCTAAGATTCGTTTGATGCAGCTCTCCATGATACACTACTCTATCCTATCCTGCAAGCCTTTTCGTCGCTGAATAACTACCACTGCAACCTACTTCCCTTCGAGTCTGCGTACGCTGGTCAAGCTTTGGTCTCCCTCCAAAATTCGCCCCTTACACACACACACACACACACACACACACACACACACACACACACACCGCTACTAAAGCGGTCTAATTTTTTAACAGACCATGCAGAACGTTCTTGTGACTGTGAGAGCGGAATGATGGTAAATGACCGAAGGCATCAATAGTGCTGAAATTAGGTATGAAACAGAAGGTACTGAAGTATTCATTAATTTTTAAAATAATGTTTTTCATATTTGCGACCGGATAGCCAAGCGCGTTGACGCACAGATTCCGGGATTCGCAGAGGCGAGGCAGTCCCGGATCGAATCTGTAAGCCGGCAGGCCTAGATATTGCTTTTAGGAGGTTTCCCATATCCAATTAGGTGAATACTGGGCTGGTAGCAAAGTGCCATATCATACACGTTACGCAAACAATTAGAAAACGTTCTCACATTTAAGCAGGGTATTTACTCTAGACGCAAACCCATGGGGTACGCAGAATACAGCCCTGGGGGGAGTGGTGGCGTCACTAATAGTGTCAAAGCCCATACAACAATGCTGGCCCCATAAAGAAAGAGAAGAAAATTTAGATAGATTTCTCATATGCGCGATGCTTTTTACTACTATTCCCGGTTTTGCTTTAGAATTTTCCATGTCCATGTATTATTCATCAATGAAAATACTCGTTCAGTAGCTGCGTTCATTCCTGGTTGAGCAGCTACTGGACACTGACTAGGCAGTTGTTGCATGGTATTTGCCATTTATTAAGTTCATTGTCCTGGGGAAAGCGCTTTTGTAGATGCTGGTTGCAATTACTATAGACGTTACATATATATATATATATATATATATATATATATATATATATATATATATATATTATCGCACCTTCGTACACGTGAATAGCTTTAAGCGAAAAATCAGCAGGATGTTCGAACCAACGCACACATCAGTAGATTGGTGCAGACGAAGAAAGTTTTGTTAAATAACTAAGTTCTACTGGTCAAATTTTGATTGTGTTGCGAATAGAATTGTTAGTAAAGGAGTAACAATTTAAAGATCATGCCTGCTGCGGCAGTTTGACTACGCGAACAGCGGAAAAGTAGTAAGGGATCAACTTTTTTCCTTTCTTCATTGTATGGGGGGTGTCATCTAAGTGAGAGCGAGAAAAATTACCGTACAAGTTTGAAATTATACTGTGTAAAGTTTGTTGCAGGTCACTCAGTTTCAAATATTGGATGAATATAGTCTGCCTATTTGCAGGTCGTAAGCTATGCTTCTTTTTCGCCCCCAATCCCAACCCTTTGTGAGGTAGGTGCCCTACCTCCATAGTGGTTCTTTCCAGACCGTAATTGATAAGTGTACCAATTTTTGGTTGAAGTCGATCCAATAGTTTACGGGGAGGTGCGGTACATACGTACATACATACGCTTTTATAATGTGTATGGATTTCTTGGTTATTTTTACCAAAACTGTGAGACTGCAAACATAAGGTGTGCTTTATGAACGAAAAAATACACTACTCTGGCGTAATATTCTAAAATATTAGCAATTAACGCAATGTAGTGAGCTTTTTAAAAGTTTAATTTTGGAAAAGTATAGAATTCCTGTGAACAAAATGTTTAGTCAACAGAAAATGAAGTAATTAGTCAATAGACAACCTCTGGAGATGAAGACGTCACTGGTATTAAACGTACAGCAAAACACTGCTCCTCTTCCTTTAGCGTATCGTCACTCGCTGAAAACGTCAATTCTGAATCTTGAACCGTTTACAAAGTATTTGGAGTGCCCACGATGTCTGAGAACCTCCATTGGGAGAAATTAATGTTAAACGAATTGCTACAGAAGGGTACTTCTGACTCTTCTGTCGTTAAAAACAGACTATTTTGCTGGCACCGTATCTCTGATGAAATACTCTGGTAGAAATATAACAAAGCGAAGAATGTTTTCCTTTGATTTAAACCAGCTTTGTTTGCGTTGTGAAGAGCCTGTTCTCATTTTGAATTTCTCAGTGGTCGCGTCTCCTTTCTCTGGACCTATCGTTGTAACATAGGGTGAAAAGGTACATCGGAAATTGCTAGTTTTTCAACTACGTTGTACATTGTGTATCAGTATTAAGATTACGTTTCTGAATTTGCTTTGGATAATTTAGAGTTCGGAACGTAGTACTGTAGGGAGCTGCTTTGCGCCGGCCGTTGCGGCCGAGCGCTTCTAGGCGCTTCAGTCTGGAACCGCGCGACCGCTACGGTCGCAGGTTCGAATCCTGCCTCGGGCATGGATGTGTGTGATGTCCTTAGGTTAGTTAGGTTTAAATAGTTCTAAGTTCTAGGGAGCTAATGACCTCAGATGTTAAGTCCCATAGTGCTCAGAGCCATTTGAGCCAAGCTGCTTTGCCGTGGGATGCGTAGAAATCTGCGACATGTCAAGTAAATAGAACGTAGGAACAGTTAATGTAGTGAAAATTAAACTGTTGAAACTAGAAATGCGCCATACGAGGAGCATTAAATGTACATTAATTTTAGTCTCTACTGATTAATTATTGCAAATAATCGATGTTATTTCCGGCATTAATGTGCTTATCAAGCGTCGTCCGAATCTGCAGCCTGAGAATAGTACATTTGATTGCGTATTGATTGTGAAAAAAGTAAGTGAAAACACGCAGCAAAAGTCTCATACAAAACTTCTTAGGTCAATAATTTTGGAGTAAGTTGTCATTTGATGGCCAAAAAAAAAGTAAGTGAAAACACGCAGCAAAAGTCTCATAGAAAACTTCTTAGGTCAATAATTTTGGAGTAAGTTGTCATTTGATGGCCAAGGCGCTCCTGATAGCTCCTCTTATAACAATGGCAGTTGGGCTAAGAAAATCACCGTTATTCGGCATTTGTTCCACAGTAGACGCATTAGCCTTCATCAGCTTGAGAAATTTTAGCCATCCTACAGTACCTCCGTTTGCGAAAGTTTATTTTCAATTCGTAGGACTTCTAGACAATACTTCACAGTGATGGAAAGTGTCCCACTAAATGATTCTCATTATAAATGCCAAAGCGTATTGTGTTAGCTGCCTGCCACTTGCCCTGCATATCCGTTAAATGTTAAGACAGGTTTGCTTTCAGCCTTTATTGTTACTTGATATTCACAGCCAGTTGCTCCCTTTACACCACAGATTGTAACCATTTGATCTGGATGCACTTAAACCAAGGCTATCGAGAACCGCGAAATAAATTCGGTTTGTTGTTAACGCCGTTCTCTTACACTAGATTCGTCGGCATGTTAAGTATTTTGTAAGGAGAAAATTTTAATTATTCGAGGTGTCTCGAAGAATACGTGATTCATCTTTTAGATACACGTGTAAGTAGTCGCGGTGAACGGTGCTTCCGAACTGTGGAGACAAACCTTGACATTTGTGCGCTGACGCAGCGATTGCTTCCATGAAGAGTGTAAACGACGCGATTTTTCAACCTCAGCTACAAGTAACCATGGAATACAGGGAAGCATCAGTGGTACACAGCGCTGCTTATTTTGCTCTAATAGATTGTGGCACGTCATTCCAGACTGACACTTGTATGTCCAACGTCCATCACTGCACTAAGAGCTGCACTGGAACGACTTTTGAGGAACTGAAGGTTTTCCTACTGTCACTTGACAGGTGGGAGATACAGTCCAGAGCAGTTGCGATTTTTGTAATGGCCTCGAACTAATAACTGTAGTTTGCTCCGAAACTGTGTGTGTGTGTGTGTGTGTGTGTGTGTGTGTGTGTGTGTGTGTGTGTGTGTGTTTTAGAGAGAAGGAGAGAGAGAGAGTGAGAAAGGGTTTTTTTAGGGGGGGGGGGATATCTTAAGGCATTTCCAGGCAGTAATATCCTAGCGTGGAAGACATTCTCTTCTTCAGAGACAGGGTTAGCAGCCAACGCTTAATATGCAATTGTGAATACAAAGCATGAAAAACAGAGGCGAGCACTTCAAAAATTGTTATACAGGAGTGAAAATAGAACGCACCGAATAGCGCCGTTTACTGGTACGTGGACGCTCTTCGACGGTTGTTTTCGTCGCTTCGTCGTAGTGATTAGTGGTGACTAGAAAAACTGGATCGACATACGACCTTGACTGAATGACCGACTACTACTTCAGTTTTCCTTAGCTCAATGGTTTGTGCAGTGGCAACGTGTATCTTCGTTGTACGTCTGCTTCAACAGCAGTTGAGATGGTCTGTTTGAAAGATCTTGATAATTTTAGGCGTAACCACTAATCAGTTGTTTAGCAGCGCAGCCTACTATAGGAGGATCATTCGAAAACGAGTTGATGCTCCACAGTAAGTTTAACTATTAAAATAAAATTTTATAGGAAAACTGTTTTAAAAAACTACATGTCCATAAGCGTACTGTTGCTAGAGATTTCCGAATGTTATTGTACAGTAACATATAGCACGTTTCCATCAGCTGCCACAGTGCGGGAAAATATGCTGTTTAATATGGTTTCATATACACCTGCAAACTACAGGGAAATGCTGAAAAAGATTAGATGGGTAGATTATATAACAGATGAAGAGTCACATAATTATTGAATTAGGAGAAGACAAATTTATGGCACATTTTGGCTAAAAGAAGAGATCCTGAGGCATCAAGGGTTGTAAATTTGCTAATGGAGGGAATTGTAAAGGGAAATACAGACGTAGCTGCAGTAAGCAACTCCAAATGGATATAGGTGATACTAGTTACGCAGGTTTGAAAGGCTTGCACATGACAGAATAGCGTGGGCAACTGCGTGTCAGTCTTTGGACTGAAAACAACAGTAAAAAATACCTGTTTCATTTTACAGTCGATAAAAACTATTGGTTAAAGATGAAAATGTGAGAAACAGCTGTAGTCAGCAGACCTTCGCTGTCAAATATTCTGCCTCTGCAACACATTGAAGTACATGCAGCCCGCCAGTTCATTACCGTTTCAACAAATCCTTATCAGCATGGCACGTCATGTATCGCCAGTCATCAATCCAAACCACACTTAAACTTATCAAAATTTAATGCCCCTCGAAGTGTTTGTTTGGTAGTTATGGAAATAGTCGTAAGGAATTTGAGATGAAAGTGTGTTAGCGATAAGCAGGAGTTTCGGCTGCTAATGCTGCTCTGGCATAGAATCCCGGTGGTCAAGACATATTCATTTAATGTCGGTGGCGGTTGCGCTGCTATGAGCGACGTCGTCCTTTCGGTATTGCTATCGCTGGTTTCTGGACAACACGGCTGTGAAAGCTGAATCTGTCACGTTTTGACTTATCTCACTGACCGATACACCTAAGCTCCAACGGGAAGTGTACTCCAGTAGTTGATAGGAAAGTTGGACAATGTAGTCGTATGTACCATTTACAGTTTAGCGTTCCCTCTCAGTTAACGTCTTAGACCTCCCAGAGGTATGATTCAGTTCAATGATTCTCTGGTGTTTACACTTAACGTCCCCAGAAGCTTACCTGGGGCTTATTACTCTTGAGACTGAAGCTGACTGCATGCCAGAATTTACAGGTCCCTGCAGTCATGATCCCTTTGAACATAAGTCTTTTTCCTCATTCGAACGAGAACAAGTCGGCTGCACGACCCGACATCCAGAGAAAATTCTCCAGATAGCGTTAAAATTCCTGTCGTACTATGGGACAATATTTTTTTTGCGAAAGACGCGTAAGAATGCAAAAAATACTCTACCTTCATTTTATTTCAGTATTTCAGGTGGTCTACAATAATTTCACGACTAACATACGCACTACAAAAGCAAATTATTTCTTTATGTGGTAGTCAACATGACGGACCGATCATCCCCTTTGAATGATCGACTGATGCTAGCAATTTGGCTGTGCTAATGTGTGATGCAATAAAAGAAATTATTCAGATAGTTAAGGCAGACGAAAATTTAATAGTCATGGGGGACTGGAATTCGATAGTAGGAAAAGGAAGAGAAGGGAAAGTAGCAGGTTAATATGGACTGAGGGCAACGAATGAAAGAGGAAGCCACCTGGTAGAATTTTGTACAGGGCGTAACTTAATCATAGCTAACACTTTGTTTAAGAATCCTGAAAGAAGGTTGTATAAATGGAAGAGGCCTTTAGGCACTGGAAGGTATCAGATAGATTATATAATGTTAAGTCAGAGGTTTAGAAACCAGGTTTTAAATGTAACACATTTCCTGGGGCAGATGTGGACTCTGACCACAATTTGTTTATGAACTGTAGATTAAAACTGAAGAAACTGCAAAATGGTAGGAATTTCAGCAGACGGGACCTGGGTAAACTGAAAGAACCAGAGGTTGTAGAGAATTTCAGAGAGAGCGTAAGGGAACGATTGACAAGAACGGAGGAAAGAAATACAGTAGAAGAAAAAAGGGTAGCTTTAAGAGATGAACTAGTGAAGGAGACAGAGGATCAAGTAGGTAAAAAGATGAGGGCTAGCAGAAATACTTGGGTAACAGAAGAGATATTGATTTTAATTGATGAAAAGAGAAAATATAAAAATGCAGTAACTGAAGGAGGCGAAAAGGATTACAAACGTCTCAAAAATAAGATCGACAGGAAGTGCAAAATGGCTAAGCAGGGATGGCTAGAGGACAAATGTAAATGTAAGGATAGATGCTGCCTACAGGAAAATTAAAGAGACCTTTCGGGAAAAGAGAACCACCTGTATGATTATCAAGAGCTCGGATAGAAAACCAGTCGTAAGCAAAGAACGGGAAAACAGAAAGGTGGAAGTAGTATATAGAGGTTCTATACAAGGGCGATGTACTTGAGGGCAATACATGGAAACGGAAGAGGACTTAGATGAAGATGAAATGGGAGATATGATATTGCGTGAAGAATTTGACAGAGCACTGAAAGACCTAAGTCAAAACAAGGCTCCGGTAGTAGACAACGTTCCATTACAACTACGGGGTAGCTTTGGGAGAGCCAGCCATGTCAGAACGCTTCCACCTGGTGAGCAAGATGTATGAGACAGGTGATATACCCTCTGACTTCAAGAAGAAAATATTTATTCCAATCCCAAAGCAAGCAGGTGATGACAGATGTGAAAATTACCGAACTATGAGTTTAATAAGTTACGGCTGCAAAATACTAACATGAATTCTTTGCAGACTAATTGAAAAACTGGTAAAGCGACCTCGGGGAAGATCAGATTGGATTCCGTACACATGTTGGAATACGCGAGGCAGTACTGTCCCAACGACTTATCTTAGAAGAAAGATTAAGGAAAGGCAAACTTACGTTTCTATTATTTGTAGACTTAGATAAAGCTTTTGACAATGCTGACGGGAATACTCTCTTTCAAACTCTAAAGGCGGCAGGGATACAGTGCAGAGAGCGAAAGGGTGTTTACAATTTGTACAGAAACCAGATGGCAGTTATAAGAGTCGAGAGGTACGAAAGGGAAGCAGTGGTTGAGAAGGCAGTCAGACAGGGTGTAGCCTATCCCCGATGTTATTCAATTTGTATATTGAGCAAGCAGTAAAGGAAACAAAAGAAACATTCGGAGTAGGAATTAAAATCCATGGAGAAGAAATCAAAACTTTGAGGTTCGCCGATGACAATGCATTTCTGTCAAGACAGCAAAGGACCTGGAAGGACAGCTGAACGAAATAGACAGTGTCTTGAAAGGATATAAGATAAACATTAACAAAAGCAAAAGGAGGACAATGGACTATAGTCGAATTAAGTCGGGTGATGCTGAGGGTATTGGATTAGGAAATAACACTTAAAGTAGTAGAGGAGTTTTGCTATTTGGGGAGCAAAATAACTGATGTTCGAAGTAGAAAGGATATGAAATGTAGACTGACAATAGCAAGGAAAGCGTTTCTGAAGAAGAGAAATTTGTTAACATAGATTTAAGTGTCAGGAAGTCGTTTCTGAAAGTATTTGAGTGTAGTCATGTATGGACGATAAATAGTTTAGAAAAGAGGAGAATTGGAGCTTTCGAAATGTGATGCTACAGAATAGTGCTGAAGATTAGATGGGTAGATCACGTAACTATTAAAAAGGTATTGAATATAATTGGAGAGAAGAGGAATTCGTGGCACAACTTGATTAGAAGAAGGGATCGGTTGGGAAGACGCTTTCCGAGGCATCAAGGGGTCTTCAATTTATTACTAGAGGGAAGCGTAGAGGGGTAAAAATCGTAGAGGGAGACCAAGAGATGAATACACAAGCAGATTCAGAAGGATGTAGGTTGCAGTAGTTACTCAGAGATGAAGAGGCTTGCATAGAATGGAGTAGCATGGAGAGCTGCGTCAAACCAGTCTCTGGACTGAAGACCATAACAGCAACAACAACAACAACAACAACAACAACAATTGCCGGTCGTCATATTCCGGAGATGACTAAATTTTGATATCACAGCTGATTCATTAGTGAAATTGTTCGCATAACCGCCTTCACTGATCGTGAAAGTTATGCGATCTCACATTCCTAAAGCTTACAAAATAAATAGCTGAAATCTGTTCCCCAAAATCAGCGTTTCAATTTTTCTTAAAAGTTTGTCAGTCAGAGAATGACTTGGATCGTGTGACCTAACCGCTCACGCACGTGCGCGCGCACACACGTACTCGCGTTGACAGAAGAGGACTCAGATTGACCCTCAATGGGGAGCTACTCAAGTGCCTAGGTCTTCCCACAGCGCGAACGGAACCTTTCTCACATGCGCCTCGTTATTAATAGCCACGTCAAAAAGTACGGTGGGGTAGTTTCGGTTATTATCTGCATTTCATAGGTCACTAACATGATGGTAGGTGTTTTCTACCGCAATAAAACGTTTACTAGTAAACCCAAAGCGAAAAATTTATCGTAAAAGAAAAATCAACTATAGAAGTATAGCCCACCAACCTCTAGAATTGTATGGCATCAATTTTATTTCATGGATTCAGTGATAGTGCTATCCGACAACAGATGAGGAAACTCTTTCAATCGTGTTTTGGCTATTCCTAGTACGACAGAAATAATGGATCGTTGTTTGACAAGTGGGATATACTGAGGTGGAAGCCACGCCTCTTATAACAATTTCGGATCTGAAGATGTTTACGCACTAAGTCGAAAACGGTTACCTCAATAAATGAAAGAAGTTAGTGACGAAGACTGTTTTCTTCTACTTTCATATTTCTTCATTCTGCAATTATGATGAGCTCTGCTCAAATAGCTGGAAGTAAGCGTAGAGGGTAACTTTCAAATCTTTCTCTGTCATGCATTTTTGTGCTCCCTCGAATGTCGCAAATTGCTTGTCAGTAGGAAGCATACCGAATATAGTTTACTTGAGTGTACAGTTTTACCTCTTGAGGAATTTGTTTTGTTTGTTTTTTTATTTTTTTATTTTTTTATTCTAACCATAATACAATATGTAGTACAATAATTAGATTTTACAAGAAATTGTTGATGCAGCAAAACATGCAGAAATTTTACAAGAGCAAGGCGGCACTAGTGGATAAGTGCGGTGCTGAAGTATGGGTCGTTACAAAAAGGAACAAGGCAAACTTCAGGCTTTGTAAATATAGCTGTAGGTGCACCGAGAACGGACAGAACACGAAACAGAAGATACTACCCCGTCGCTAAGTATCTGCATCCGGATGATAACCTCATTGGATATCGCTAGAATTAGACTGCTGATGTAGAAAATACGTTTACAGTACTGATACAGGAAATACGTTCTACGCAGGTTTCCAAAGTCGGGTATATGACTCAGTGGCTCCCACACAGTGAACAGCCCAGTGTCCAAATGAAATAAGGAACAGCTAGTGGTCGAAAGGCCCTTTGTTTGAAGGGACGATGATGATGGATTTTTTTTTTTTTTTAATACTGATGCCTTGTCAGTCTGTGTGGCAAATGAATGTACGTTGCAGTGCCGAATCGAGCAAACCGGTTGCCAGTCATCACACAGCCTGGTGAAAAG
This sequence comes from Schistocerca serialis cubense, assembly GCF_023864345.2. Lineage (NCBI taxonomy): Eukaryota > Metazoa > Arthropoda > Insecta > Orthoptera > Acrididae > Schistocerca > Schistocerca serialis. The sequence continues at coordinate 244,520,515 of NC_064646.1, forward strand.
AGCGATTATCGCCTCTGTTTCACTCTCCGATCCGCCTCGGTTTATATGCATGAAGGCCGTTGGCTATAAAAATGACTTTACTAAATTGGACATGGACTCCGCTGAGTGGCGGAGTGTAGTTATTTGAGTATTCCCGGTCACTCAGTCGCACTGCTCTGTCAGTCACATGCTGCGTAGGCGCCGTAAAGAAATGTCGTACCAGGAGCCGTGTTATTGTCGTTAAAGTGCATGTTCGCTGGGGGCAGGAAAAAGAGTAACTAAACTTATATCTCTTACACATTACCAGCGCTTGTGAATGTCAGTGTTCTCCCTTTGAATGGTGCTTAATAATTTCTCTACATTTAACGAGTTCATCATTGCTAACTAGCATTGCTGTCCTGGGTAGTCGTGCTGTTATCTGTAGTGAGTGCTCCTGCTGTTCGATGTCATTTTTGCGAACGGGGTATTATGATTGTTGTTGTCGTTGATTTCCCTTTGAAGAAAACTCTAAAACACAATTTTAATGATACTTTTTCTGTCTCTTTGTTTTTTCTTCCCCAAAACCTCTCATTTATTCGCTGTGTATCCTCTTCCTGTCGTCTGTCCACTTCTATCGTGCTTTCTCCCCTTAGGGTGTTTGCTGAAATTTCTGTTTTCTGATTTTTTTCCCCCTCTTTCATTTCGCGTCCGTCATATATTTTCTGGAGATGTTCAGTTTCTTGAAGTCTTCCATGCTTCCCTTTGCGCAGTTAATGTCACTTTTTTAGTTGTTACTATGTCAAAAGTTTTCTTGGTCAATGTGTTTTCGTTCATCCAATGTATGTGTCTATAGAATTTGGGCTCTCTTTTTCCTGGTGTTTGTAATCGTATCTGTTCGTACAGTTCGTTTATCGATCTCTCTATCCAGATCCCCTCTTTCTAAACTGGCCCGTCGATCTTTCTCAATGTTTTCCTCTCTCGTTTTTCCATCTCCCTGATTTTCGTTCTTTCCTTTATTACCGTTGTTTGTGAGGCATACAGGGTCTCTGGTAAAACTAGTGTGCTACAGTGTCATAAGTTTGCATTGATGGGAATATTTCTTTTTTTATGACCCCTATATCATCGGCAAAGGCCAGACATTTTATGCTAACGGTTCTGTTTTTGATATCGAAAGGTTCCGAGTTCTCTCCCATAAACTTCATTTTGGATGTTGTATTTGGTAATAATAATTTATTTTTATTACTGTCCAATGAACACGGTTCCTTGTCGCGATAAAAGTGTCCAGTGGAACATCAGCAAAAAGGATTAAAACGCAGTGCGACAAGAATTCTTGTCAGTCCCCGTAGCCGGTTGTGCGCTAATACCGCTACTCGATAGCTAGCTAGCGCTTTCTTAAGGTATACAGCAGGTTCGTAAAACTAAGAACGTCGATTTTTCGGAAACGAGTGATAAACCTATCGTATAATTTGTTATATCTAAATATTTGACAACTAGTGTCACAACATGTCAACATTTTCGCGAGAAGTCCCAATTTTTAGGCGTAGACGTTACGCGGTATACCAAATTTTGCGGCTTTCGGGCGCTGCCAACAATTCGAATTATATTGCGGTCAGGTACATTGAACTTCTGAAGTGAATTTCTTGAACGCGTCGATGACCGTAAGCAAGAATGTTACAAAACGGAGCGCGAGGTGGTCGCGGTGAGCTAAAGGGACTGTCAGCAGCATATCTTCCGTTGGTGTATTGTTACCGCCAAGGCACTGTTCTGTGGGCAGAGCTTGAACGTCTCCCCTACCTCACCCACAGAGTGGCCGCGACTTCTCTTGGCGCCCCAGTTAGAACTTTTGACCACTGTTTTCATCTATAAGCAACTACTTGACATGACAAAATTTACACAGAGTTTCTGCAAATTGGATCTGGTGAAGCCGTTGGGCGTATGCTTCCGTTGTTAGTAGAAATTTAAAATACCGCTTGGTTTGTAAGAATCTTTTTTATTTTTCAGTGCTTAGACCATAAACGGTTTCGGGCTATTTTACGCTTATCATCAGGTGTGATAACTTTTCTCTGCGCTCGCCGGTGGTAACCGCGATCTACTCTCCGTCGCGATGCTCGGGGTCGAGTCGCAAAATTATCACATCTGATGTGAACCGGACGCGGTCTGAACATTGAAAAAATTTTCAATCTCTAATATAATTCTCAGTTGCGTATGTTTCCGGCAGGATTGTTTGTTTGCCTTGGTAATGATTTTTATTTTGGTATGTTATTAAATTGTCGGTGACACAATCTAGATCAGTAAACAGCTAAAACTTTCACCCGATGGTGATGCAGGTTGCCTATCTAGCGGTTTCCCGCGACAGCAAAGATTTGATATACCTGCCAACTCTCGGATTTAGGAGGGAGACTACCGATTTCCCACGTTTTCTTTCTCCTCCCAATTACCCCATTATTTCTCCCGATTTGTACTGATTATCACGAAATCTAACATTTGTTTTGAAAACCCGCCATTTTCGTTTCTTTGTCAGTGGTCGGAATCGTTGGCTTATTAGTCAATTTTTAACGATACACGTACCGAAGTTTATAGAAATGAGGAAGTCGGGCGCGACCTGTATATCGATAGTTACTTGCCCTCGTTCAGTGTTTCCATTTGTTTTTTAAAACTATTGTATAGCTTAGTGACATCAGAGAGAGATTTCTCGTTTTTCAGGGTTTGCGGGTATGCACTATTATTGGCAGGATTTGGAAATGTATAGTACTATCATAATCTGCTCCTTAGGAGGTGTAATCTTACGTTAAAGGTGTATCATAATAAGTCTAATATTGAAGCTAGAAACTGTGCGTATGACGTAGACGTCGTAAGTCGCGGTGAGCTAATTACGCTGATTACATGCATCAAGTATTTGAGAATGAGAGCACTTCCAACAAACTGTACACATTATTTCAAACCTTTTCGAGGCTTTTTCTAGCTTACAGCCCTCAAAGTAATGAAAAGAATTAATTTCACACTACATTTTCGCTGTTCATACAATAAAATTTTAGTATCAGGTGTGACGTTTTAATTTATTACTTTTTTACCAGCAAACACTATTAGGAACGCATTTCGCAGACCGTGCACATGCGCCACTGGGTATACCTGCAAAATCATATCATTGTACGTCACGTGGTTCAGGGGATAAGTATTGAGAGCTGTGAGAAACTAGCTTTTCTTTCTAGACTCAACCAATGTTTGATAATAAGAGCCCTTAGTGTTCCGACAAATTTTAAGTATAATTTCACACCTTTTCTAAATTATTTTTCGCTTGCATCCCCACAAAGCAGTTCACCGCTTACTAAATGTTTGTAGACTATAAAAATTTTACGACCTTAACGTTATATATTTAACATATTAATTCATTTTTGTAAAGTAATCACAAGTTTGAAACTTTTCGATTCTGCGAAGAATCGGAGGTGGTGGGTACTACTGTGGGACTAAAATAGCGTTGTGTCATGCTTGATGTTAGTCGTGCTACACTCAAAAATGCGTCTCATTGTATGATCGCCTTTCATACGAATTGCCACAAAACTCGGCCATAGGTAACCAGGGTGTAACTTCCCTAGAACGAGCACACTGTCTTCCAACTAAATTCTTGAAGGCAGGAAGAATATATTAACAGGTGGTCTTTCGTAAGTAGCAGGGAATTCTGGATTTCTGAAGCTACTATTACAGTGACCACAACATGTCACCGGCCCCGAAAACATAACTTGCTGCGAGACATCGCTACCATTGCTTCCTGCCCGTCGCTGGGAGGCCATTGAAAACAGTAGTCGATAAAGAAAATGAGAAGAGCAGTGAACGTGCTGGGAGACGGTGCTATGAAGCTGTATCCCCGAGCCACTTGGCAGGTGCTCAGAATGTGGGACATTTTTTGCCGCGAGCTTTTCCTTCCGTGCCCCAGGCACGCCGGTTCCCTCGCTGCGCACACCTGTGGCTGGGGGCCGTGCGCGCCGCAGCCTCCCTCCTGCAGCACTCTTCTGCGCCACCCTTCTCGCCGCTGCCACACCGTAGTTCTGCGCTCGCTTCTACCTCTGTGTCTCAGAATACACAAAGTAAGGTAGTAGATAACAACAACAAAAACTCTTAATACACTCGTTCTGTTGTCAGCTGACACATATAACAGCAAACTTGCATTATTCGCCTTCAACCCGCAATTTGGTGGTGCTCCCTCTCTAATGACCTCGTCGTCGACACAAACCCACCTCCATGCCACTTCGTACTTAGCATGCAAACTTGTAAGTCATTATTACGTATTTTTTTCTGTGAAAAACAAAATTAGTCTAAAATTGTCACTACAGATTTAAGAGAAAAACACAAACTGAGGATGTTCGATAATCCAAAATTAAATTTTCATTCAGCAGCGGAGTGTGCACCAATATAAAACTTCCCGAAAGATTAAAACTGGATGCCAGACTGAGACTCGGATTCGGGACCTTTGCCTTTCGCGGGCAAGTGCTCTATCAACCGATCTACCCAATCACGACTCGTCCCCAAAGCCTTACTTCTACCATTACCTCGTCCGGTACAGAGTTAAAATTTCACTCAGGAAACATCCCTCGGTCTGTGACTAAGCGATATCTCCGCAATATCCTATCTTCCAGGAGTGCTTGCCCCACAAGTTTCGCACGAGAGCTTCTGTGAAGTTTGGAAGGTAGGTGACAAGAAGGTACTGGCGGAAGTAAAGCTGTGAAGGCAGGTTGTGAATCGTGCTTGGGTAGCTCAGTCGGTAGACTACTTCACGCAAAAAGAGAAAGGTCCCGAATTCGATTCTACGTCCGGCACACAGTTATATTTGACAAGGCGTTTCATGTTCGATATTGTTTATTGGCGCTTTGCATCGATTTTCGGCTTACAAGGCAACTACCGGAAGATAAATACCGAGTCAGAAGACGGTTCCCCGCCCCCTCCATCGCCGATCACACATTTCCTCTCCCATAGAATACTAGGGATTCAGAGAGCCCCGTTAGAAAGCAATGATGACGCAAACGGGTGTTTGTTTAGTCGGGCGAGTGACCACTGTAAGAACCGACTAATTTACACTGTCTGATCGAAAGCATCGAGACACGGGAGTATAATGCGGAACTGACTGACCACTAGATGTCACTGGATGCGGACCCCCAGTAGACAACCTACGCCAGAGAGAGAGAGAGAGAGAGAGAGAGAGAGAGATCTTTACACCATAGATAATATGCACAGGCGGATGCCACTTTTTGAATTTGACGCTCACATTATAGCAGAAATTCTAGCATGTTGTTTAGTATATGACTACTATACATTTAACGTGGAATAAAGAAAAGCGTGGTATGATGGAGTGTATTAGCCGTTTATTACATCATTCCGGAAAAAATGGGATCGACCAGAAAAAAAGTTTCATTTTTATTACTGTAGACGCTCTGAAGCTTTTATATTCATTATTAAAGTTAGTGGCCTCTGTACAGTCTTTTTCTTCCCAGCTTAATGTCTTTTGGATGAGTTCATTGTGGATCTAGAAACTGTCCTGTACCGAAAAGTCATACGTCTGTTATGATGATTTAGAAATGATAAGGAATGAAAGCGTGGCAAAACAATATTTCGGTAGCTGATTTTCGAAAACGGAACTTACATTATTGCGAATACTCACATTTTTGTGGGATTATTAACTAAACGTAAAAAGATTATGATCCATGATTTGTTAATTGACGTTTCAGTTCGAGAAATACAATTAAAACATTGGTGGCACTGATAACCGAACTGCCGACAGCATGATTTATAATCTTTTAATGGTACTTCCTGAACTACATACGTAATTGCGACAGAATAGCGAAATATTTTGTAAATAATAGTGCCCCAGAATTTTCAATGAATATTTTTTCTTCTTCCCAAGACAAGAAATCTGTAGACGTGTTATACTATTGACTGAGAAAGATTTCAAGAGGTCTTCAAACCAAAAATCCAACTCCAGAAAGCACTGCGAACATAAAAATCGAGAGAGGCCCGTGGGGAAAAAAAATGGCGTCGCAGCTAATCAGTCGATCACGTGCAGTTTCTCCGATGGCCACTTTCCCCTTGTGTATGGGCTCTATAGCTCAGAGTATAAAAGAAGGCGTGGGAGTATTGTGTTGTTTGTTAGTAGAGAAGCTGTCACAGCAGCATAGTCGACCAGGAGAGCTCAGTGACTTCGAACGTGGACTAGTCATTGCATGTCATTTGCGTAAAAATCCATCAGAGACATTTCAGTCTCTCTATAGTTGTCCAAGTCTGGTGGTGGTGGTGGTGGTGGTGGTGGTGGTGGTGTGTGTGTGTGTGTGTGTGTGTGTGTGTGTGTGTGTGTGTGTGTGTGTGTGTTTCTGTAGTCAATGCTAAGCCACACTTGAAGTTGTGAAAGACCTACGCCACTGTAAAATGTGTCTGGGAATGATCGACGAAGCTATACCATGTGAAAATCCGATGATAGGTTAGTTGCTCCCATGTGTAGTGCCAGCAGTGAAGTGTAGATATGGTGGTGATAGCTTTTTTCTAGTTTTGTGGTCCTTTTATTGCCCTTAAGGAGGACATGGAAAAAAATTTCAACATTATGTACAGATTACAGTACAGGGTTAGCAGACAGTGCCTGTATTATCATGATAATGCGCCCTGTCACTTAGCCGCATCTATAAGGCGGCGGTTCGTGGAGAATTACATCTCTGAAATGGAATGGCATGCCCAGAGTCCCGACTGAACCCCATTGAACACATTTGGAATGAGTTAGAATGTAGACGTTGCTCCAGACCCCCAGCGTTCATTATCACTATCATGTATGGTTTCGAGTCTTGGGGAAGAATGGGCTGCTATTCCTCTGCAGACATTCAGACACTGTAGGGTAATACGTCTTGCGATGGGAACTGTAGCTACTATTGCATCGAACTTGGTATGCACAGTTGGAAGTAGGGGTGGGATGTGTTGCACGAAAAAGTAATCGTAAACGTCCGATATTCGCGATGAATTCATAGATGGATAATGAAGCTAACTAGAGTAGAAATGTGTTGAACGATCAGGAAATTTTTGAACGATTAACGTTTACCACGACCTTCCAAAAGGAGCTAAATGTGTAAGTTGCTCGCTATACCTAGATTTTGACTCCGTTTCCTGTTAAAAGACTTATAAACAAGTAACCTAACGATATCAAGTAACCAGATATTACTTAAACAGTTAGAACATAAATCAAACCAGGTTTTTGACATTTGATAATGTGGTAAAAGAGTGTGTTATTAACTCTGTTATTTTAACTAGTTCAATATCTAATAGTGGAATAGTATTATGTATTATTCTAAATAACACTCCTGAGCCCCTTCAAATGCAGTCTTGTGACGATTTTTGTTGTTTTAAGCTTAATTATTCGGAAAAATAACCGAAAAATGTTCTAAATGAGGGAAGAAGCAACAAACACGGCGGAATTTCGTCTCCATTGCAGGACCGAATAGTTCAGATCTTTGCCTCCATTTTTAGAACGTCCTCCGAATGTTTTTGGAGAATGCTACTCTCAAAATATTAAAGCTTTTTATCGCCGCATAACTCTTTCCGAGACGCCCCGAGTGTCGTTAAAGTGCAATGAAATCATAGTTACTTGAGTGTGAAATTCCATAAGACTGTAGTAGGTAGTAAATATACTGCATAGAAAAGTATTCAGCTACTCGCGAAAAACATATTGTTGAAACTAAAAATGTCGTGTGACTAGGGCCTGCCGTCGGTAGACCGTTCGCCGGGTGCAAGTCTTTCGATTTGACGCCACTTCGGCGACTTGCGCGCCGATGGGGATAAAATGATGATGATGACAAAACAACACTCAGTCACTGAGCGGAGAAAATCTCCGACCCAGCCAGGAATCGAGCCCGGGCCCTTAAGATTGACATTCTGTCGCGCTGACCACTCAGCTACCGGGGGGCGGACATTGTTGAAACATTTTGTAGAGTTATCGTAAGTTGTTTATGAAATATTGTGTCAATGTTACGTGCGCTTCCGAGAGTTTATTAGGTTAGAACTTAATTAACGAATCATCAGCACGGAATTGTTGCCATAAATGTTTTGGTCCGTTTGGTTTCATATGGTTCTTTCTTTTGCTATTTTTCTTCTATTGATGGCGTCTGTTATGATTATGGCTGTCTTCAAAACGTTGCATAGGCAAATGAATTCTATATATTATTACATGATATTGCGTACACGTTATTAACATCGTCTGACAAGTAGTTTGTAGATAGCGTGATGGGTAGAAGGTCTTTAGCCATGTTTTTGACTGATTTCTGTGAAAATCAGTTCTATTTTTAGCCTTCTAGTCGTACAGTGTAGGATTAAGTCGCTCACCCTTTCACCAGACAAGATCCGTTACTCGAAGAATAGCGAGCTATGCATAATAGATTGACCTCGAGTCATTCTCATGTGGGCGCCACTCTTTGAGAGGCGCTTAGCCTTGAGTGCGCCGCCAGAATTTCTAAAAGGAATAGAGGAAGCAATCCTATTGAAGCAAGAAATGTCAAGAATTTCAAGGATAAGCGCCTGGTTCGCGCATGGGTAAATGTGTAAATGCTATAGCAAGGAAGCACCGCGTATTGTTCTTGAAGGAACCGGATATGTTAGTCATTTTAACCGTTGTGCTGTATTTCTCCACAGATTTCTGGTGAAGGTCTCAAAAATATCTGTGATGATAAACTGGACTAACTACTTCATTACATCTAACGTGACGTATCTCTAATCCTACTCTATACATCCCATAGTATCCCTCCCAACGCACCACACAAAAAAAAACTGTCACCAGGGAAATTAAAGTAGGAATAACAACACTGACACAAGTACTGATTGCAGCAATCGATTCTTGTTGATTGCTACATATACGAGTATATGCGTAAGAAACTTCTATGGATGAAAATAAAACTAGGCAGCTAGCTTCACATTAAGCGACGTCGACGTTATGAATAGTTTTCTAAACGAGGTTTTGGATGAAATGCATGTTTTTATTATTGCCCTCTTCAGTCGGAATACTGGCGCGATGCAGCTCTCCATGCAATTATATACTGCGCAAGCCTCTTCATTTCTACGTAGATACTGAAACGTGCATTCGCTCTTAAGCTTGAGCCTCTTTCCACAAGAGAAGAATCCGCAAATCAATCATCATCGAGAACTGCTTTACCAAACAAAATAGCTTGATACCGTTAAGCTGAGTCAGCAGCAGTGGAGTTAATATTGTTTTTAATAAACATCTTCGTTTTCAGACTAAATTTATTTACGTCTTCAAAATACGATAGCAAAATATTCTACACTGGTGGAACACCATTGTCTTGGAGTCCGGCGTTTTCTCTAATTCAAATAGAGGATCGTATGATATTAAAGGGACATTCACTGATCGTATTGTACGTCTCTTTGCCCCAGAGGATCGTTAGCATCTGGAAGAGCTTCTAATTCTCTGCTAAGATAGACTACTATGGTACTAATATACAATCAAGTTTTTCTGCTTCGTTTAAGCAGGTATTGAAGAATATGGACCCACACGATACGTTGTTAGTATTAGATAGTTATATATGCTTGACATAACTAAAGTGTTTGGGCGACCTAGAGTAACAGGAAATATAGAAGTAAAAATTTCAACAGCCAAGATCGCTAATTATTTTTTATGACTGGTTTTGGCAATCTAAGTTTCCATCATACTATCTTCCGCAGCGACACCTCAATACATGTTAATCATATATGCATGTATGGGTATTAGATAGCGTGCACAGTGTCTCATTTTCACACTCATGGTAGTACCTACGACTGAATGATTTGAAGAGCCACATTACAGCAGCGTGTGGTTTCATCCAGTTAACATATGCGTTTCACGTTGTTAAACTTACGTAGCTGCTTGCTTTACTTTTGTTACAGATTTATGTTTCTCTTGAAGTTCGCGTACACGTGTCACTTTACTCGTTCGATCAGTGTGCAACTTTTTTTTCTTACTGTAACACTCGTATAGTTACAGTGCCAGCATCATATAAAGTATGCTAAAGTTGACGTTTTCCTGGACGTAGGAACGCTCATATAAGACATCGTATCACGTTTAACAAAATCTTGCAAGTTAAAGGATTAATACGAAATAAAGTTACTGTCCAGTGTGCAGTTATAGACTGTGGGGATTCGGATATTTATACTCCTATATAACGTTGAAATAATTTGTAACTTACGAGGATTCCGAGTTATGGTCATATAACACCTTTATTTTAATTTTCGTTCTGGATATGTATATTAAGGTTTGTTGTAGTAAGAACCACCCATTGTCACGGTATATGGTGGTATATTTTGATTGCTGGGAGTGTGTAGAGTTTTGCTTAGTTGATGAATTCGTCGCATATGCATTGCCTCAAACGCGAACACAATTAGCACTGAACAGCAAGAGCTGACTTGTTCGTACTGTTTCTGTCATCGGTCCAGAGACTTGTCACGTAACGTTTGCATGACATGGGTGGTAAAATAGACCAGGCCTCAATTATTGCATTTAATCCTTCCCGCTTGTTCGTATCATCATCTTAACGAACTATGTTCTGCTTTGCCCACCGCTTATCGAGATGGCGAGTGTCGGTTGGAGGTTGCACAGTCTGTCATTATCTCTGCAGATGAGACATAAATTTAAGCATCCAGAAACTTACCGAAAAGTTGCACTCTATTTGTCGAAAACCTCCCTTCGACGTGAATTCAGCTAAGATACATTATGTAGATCAGAAGTGACAAGTTTATTTACAAAAATCTCAGAAACTTGGCCGCTGACAACGTAGAAAAGTCGATGGTGATCACTGAAGTGAATTGTTCTGTCTGCAGTGACATGGGTTGTTAAAGCATACGAGTTTCGTAAGTTCGGAAGGCAGTTTTACCGGATTGGAGTACGTGTATCGGCTCTTGGTTTGCTGTCCATTCAACCGTAGCCGTTCGCTCTGATGTAAGGCAAGAGTTGCGTGCATCTACTGTCGTCTTTGACAAGTGATTAACGAGTAACTTGTATTACCTCATTAATAATACCTCTTGCTCTTCGTGTGCAGCGACAGAAGACCTTGTCCATTGAGGATGTAGTACTGTAGCAGAATGGCGGCACAATACTGGATCATGGAATAGCTATACTCTGTGAGCCTTATTAACCCTTGATTTTCCGCAACTGTGACGAAAATGCAGTTGTATATTCTTGTGCAATTAATTTCATAGTCTTACTAATTTTAGTTACTTGGCCGGCCGGTGTGGCCGTGCGGTTCTAGGCGCTTCAGTCTGGAACCGCGTGACCGCTACGGTCGCAGGTTCGAATCCTGCCTCGGGCATGGATGTGTGTGACGTCCTTAGGTTAGTTAAGTTTAAGTAGTTCTAAGTTCTAGGGGACTGATGACCACAGATGTTAAGTCCCATAGTGCTCAGAGCCATTTGAACCATTTTTTGTTAGTTGCTTAGATGGGAATAGGACTCACCTGGCGCCTTCTGCTGATAAACAAAAAGCACACCGTCTGCTACGATAGATTCAGTTACGATTCGTATTATATTATTTTATAGCATACAGATATGTTTTGTGTTAAGCATGATGAGGCACCATTGACAGACATATAGCTACATGTGACTGCTTCGCTACTGTCTTAATACACTTAAATTTCACCTACGGATAAGGTATCCGCAGCTAAAAGCATAGGTCGTGACATATTTAGACGGTCTCATTCCCGCTATAGTCCGCCTCCGTAAGTGTCACTGTGTCTGACGGCTATGTGGAGGAATCTGGTTCAGTTCCCGGTATTGCCACGGATCAGTCCTCCGTGGGAGAGCTAGAACAGGATGCACTCAGCCTCCTGATGCCAACTGAGAAGGTTCTTGATTGAGAAATGGCGACTCCACTGAGTGGGGAAACTGTCAACGGCGGAGAAAGCGGTATGTCGACCCACGTGGCCCTCCATACCGCATCCGAATGACGCCAGAGGCAAATGACAACACGGCGGCTCGTCGGTATTCGGGCCTATCGGTGCCGGTACCCAGAGTCGATATTCATTACGCTGGCGAGAAAATTCCTGGGAAGGCTGGATTAAATGCAACCGCCACCAAGTGAGCCCATTATTAAACGGCATTCGCACTGAACAGACAACACGTGTCTAAAGTATAAGTCGTATCGTTGATCATAAATTAAGATACACATGTTTTCACAGATGAGGGAGAGTAAAATTATTCCAATCCAATTTCACCAAAGAAAACTAGGAATTTCCCCTTAAACGTTCTCCTGGTCATTTCTTCGACACCCCCCCCCCCCCACCCCGTCTCCCTTCCTTGCAAACCCCTTCCTTTTCTGTTTGTATACTTCTTCAGACTCTGAAACAGATAACCCCGGCTCACACTTATCGGTCCCTTGCTGCCGCCCGACATTTCGCAGCCGCCGGTAGCGCCCGTGCTAGCTGGCGTCACTCATTTGGTATGCACTCTGAATTTAATGAGCGGCCGGGAATGTTGGTCTCCGCAGTTATTGTCGCCGTAAATGCCGCACATGCTTGGCCGCAACACTTCATCCCGGCGGAAGATCGGACACAAGCTCCATTAGCTCGACGGCAGAGCGACGTGGTGCGAGTAGGTATTGGCTTCTTCCATTACTAAGATTTTGCGCGTACGCTTATTTCTACTGAGAGAGTCCAAAGTACAAAATTTTGGTCTTGTTTCAGGGATATTTTCTAAAAGTGTGTATTTTCATATCTGACCGCAGTGTAAACTAATAGTGTTCCTCGACCTGCCAGGCGCATCATGTGGTTAAATATCCATGAGCTTTCGGAGTGTACAATATTCGTTAGAGAAATTGCATTTCTTTCGATTTCCTACCATCATTCATCTTAGTACTTCACATAATGCATATGGCCGACAGTGCAAATGTATACCGTACGCACTGTGCGTGTTTTGTTCGGAAACAACCTGTGATAAACAGCATTTCGGACTAGTTCACTGTTGAAGAGTTGACCTTTTCTATTATTTCACTGAACGCAGTGGAAGGGCGGCAAACTCCACCATACTGAGATGATCCCGCAACGTTCGCAACCTCATGTCATGCATACTATATTTCCACTTCTGCGACGATGCTTTCTCAGAAACCAAGGTAATCGGGGTAACAAACCAAATAAATTATAATTGCAGTATTAATAACAAGCGCCTGAAGACCACGAATCCTTTACAGAAAAATATTCGCAGTTGCCCAGAAAAACCTAATTTTGTGGTACTTAGGGTCACACCGTGTATTAGAAACAAAGTTAGTGCTGCACCTCGCGTGAAGTAATCATCATTGGCTGGGCAGCCGCGTGCTGTTGCCCGAATTCGTTTTCGACCTTTTGCTACCCCGCTGGAAATGAACTCTTTGTTTTTATTTTATTATTGCAAGAGAAACTTCGAACCAAGTTACTGTGATTTTATGACTTCAATCACAAGCTGTCAAAGTGAAATGATTTGTCAATGTGGAAGTAAGTCCACTCACTCACTCCCTCACTCCCTTTATATAAGTAAAATCGACAAAAACGAAATATTCTTCTTTTTCTTGGCGTTATGCCTTGCCCTGTCGTCACATCTCCCCACGCCCGCCCCCCCCCCCCCCTCCCTCACCCACCTGCCCCCTCATCCTCGTCAAATCTCCTGGGGCTGAATTTGTGTTCCCTATCTGTCTGCCGCTAGTGGAAGCTCATGTCAAAGAGTGTGAACGTATTTGAAACGTTTGAGAATCGTGTAACTTAGGCAGAACGTTGGTGCCAGCCCGGCATTCATCCGGTCGGATGTGGGCGAACTCGCCTAAAAACCACATAGTCTGGTCGGCACACCGTATTCGACCAGGAATCAGCCGAGCGGTTCTAGGCGCTTCAGTTCGGAACCGCGCTGCTGCTACGGTCGCATGTTCGAATCCTGCTCGGGCATGGATGTGTGTGATGTCCGTAGGTTAGTTAGGTTTAACTAGTCCTAAGTCTAGGGGACTGATGACCTCAGATGTTAAGTCCCATAGTGCTCAGAGCCATTTGAACCGGAAGCGCGAGCTGCTAACGCAAGCTGCTACCTGGGCGGATCGAAAAAAGAAATTATTTGTGATATGAACTTCCTGGCTGAATAAACTGTGTGCTGGCTCGCGACAAGGTTTCCTTGTTAGAGCCTCGGTCCGGCACACAATTTTAATCTGTTAGAAATTTTCAGATCGGCTTACTACGCTGCACGGTGAAATATTCACTCTCTAAACAGCCCCCTTGCACTGTAGGTAAACTATTGCCCGCAGTATCTTCTCTTGCAGGAGTACTGGCGGGGCTGGATATGCAGGACTGCTTTTGTGAAGTTGGAAAATAGGAGACAGGTACAGGCAGAAGTAAGATGTGATTGCAGGTCGTGAGTCGTTACCTGGATAGCTCATTTTGTAAGAGCATTATCCGCGAAAGGAAATGTAAGGACATGTTTCGCCTTGTAGTTCATTAATGGTTTTAGAGTACCAATGTCGAAAATCAATCGCAGCAATTTACCACCTCTGAGAAGGAAATCAATTTTGAAACTGACCCTGTGTGGCAGATAATCGCATTTCACAGTGCAAGCGCTACATTTTAGACTGAACTCAAGGGCATTGGCTTAAATTCTACGATCTTCAGGTGTGAAAGTTCGATACGGGAGTATCACTATTTGTTGTAACAATGTGCGAACATCCATTCTGCCATCTCGACTCTGGTCACTAGTGCAGAGAACTGCTCAGTGAATCATCAGAATCTGGACATAAAAGTTTACTCCTATTTGTTACACCGAATAAGTGGTGTTTCTGTATTAATAAATCCTTAAGTTGATTATATCTTTCTTAAGTAGGTCATATAACACCTATTTTTGAAAGAACTCCATCTAGATACCTGGTGGGGCTACGTAGTGTCTGTTGATTTCAGTGTTTTTTCCTCTGCGGACAAAAGGTTGCTGTGATGCAGGTTGTTAACTTCACAATACTACGCCTCAGTGCCGCGAATATGTTCTTTTACAGGTACCTGTAAAAATGCGGTCATTTGCAAGGGTAGTTACTCTATGCACGAATTGCCTGAGGTTCTCAAAACAAAAATCATTGTCAAATTGATTCTTGATGTAGAACAGTTACTATAAGCTGGGTAAGGAAATAGGTGAGTTCAGTGGAAAACTAACTGGACATCGAGAATCACATGATTTTTTAAATTGATCAACTTATAAAAATACTGAAATTTTTAAATATGCACGTGTTCCTCCTGTTAGTCAGTTGTATAGCTAAACATATGGACACTCAGATTAAACAACGCAGTGTTACGACAACAGCGTTAGCTTTCAAGAAGTTATCTCCGCTTTTACATAAGAGTTGATGCAGTGATTCGGTTTGGTTTTGAATTAAAGTTCCTTCCTCCCCCCCCTCCCCCCCTTCCCCCCCCCCCCTCCCCCCACGGTAAAAACATGTCATGAATTGCATGAAATAGGTTATGTGCACAGTTACGGGAAACAAGGCAAATTGCCTCTATAAGCAGTGTATGGTTCCTGTTTTTGCTATATTTTTTTTCTGTAAAAAGAATATGAAAGTGCACATACCCTGTCACAATGATATAACAATGAGAAGTTGGCAAGCACGATACACTACGGCACAAACTGCGAAGTATAGCAAAGCGATAGTGACACAGTGAAATGCAGGTCTTAAAGAGTAAGAATTCATACCAACTGCAAAAAGAGAGGATCAAAATTTTGCGTTTTTTTTGTATATTTACTGCATTTGAACTCTCAAATTATCTGAAAGTTATTCGCTGTTCTTTTGGGCAATGTCGCGCGGAAACAAAATCTACCTTCTCTGTAGCTCTGCTGTTAAACAAGTTGTCAACGTCGTTAAGTGTAACAGCGTTTGTTTCTTTCATAAAATGTCTACATTTTGCACCTCACAGAAGCGAGCAGTTTATCTGTCCACTTTAATCTGTCGACACAGCTAGGGAGCCCCTCAATAGTGTAGCGTGATGAATGGCGTCAGGATCGTAAAATCAGTGTCAACTGGAAAGGGAGGGTGCAGTGATACCTTACCGTATGCCATTTCGTGTGCCACCACTTTATTTCGCGCATAAACGAATTAATGAAACTAGCACTAACTTGCAATATTTTGTGCTCGTTGTGTTGTTGGGGTCTTCAGTCCTGAGACTCGTTTGATGCAGCTCTCCATGCTACTCTATCCTGTGCAAGCTTCTTCATCTCCCAGTACCTACTGCAACCTAAATCCTTCTGAATGTGCTTAGTGTATTCATCTCTTGGTCTCCCTCTACGATTTTTACCCTCCACGCTGCCCTCCAATATTAAATTGGTGATCCTTTTATGCCTCAGAATATGCCCTACCAACCGATCCCTTCTTCTAGTCAAGTTGTGCACAAATTTCTCTTCTCTCCAGTTCCATTCAATACCTCCTCATTAGTTATGTTATCTACCCATCTAATCTTCAGCATTCTTCTGTAGCACCACATTTCTAAAGCTTCTATTCTCTTCTTGTCAAAACTATTTATCGTCCATGTTTCACTTCCATACATGGCCACACTCCATACAAATACTTTCAGAAATGACTTCCTGACACTTAAATCTATATTCGATGTTAACAAATTTCTCTTCTTCAGAAACGCTTTCCTTCCCATTGCCAGTCTACATTTTATATCCACTCTATTTCGACCATCATCAGTTATTTTTCTCCCCAAATAGTAAAACTCCTTTACTACTTTAAGTGTCTCATTTCCTAATCCAATTCCCTCAGCATCACCCGACTTAATTCGACTACATTCCATTATCCTCATTTTGCTTTTGTTGATGTTCATCTTATATCCTCCTTTCAAGACAATATCCATTCCATTCAACTGCTCTTCCAAGTCCTTTGCTGTCTCTGACAGAATTACAATGTCATCGGCGAACCTCAAAGTTTTTATTTCTTCTCCATGGATTTTAATACCTACTCCGAATTTTTCTTTTTTCTTCCTTCACTGCTTGCTCAATATACAGATTGAATACCATTGGGGAGAGGCTACAACCCTGTCTCACTCCCTTCGCAACCACTGCTTCCCTTTCATGTCCCTCGACTCTTTAACGGTCATTTGGTTTCTATACAAATTGTAGATAGCCTTTCGCTCCCTATATTTTACCCCTGCCACCTTCAGAATTTGGAAGGAGTATTCCAGTCAACATTGTCAAAAGCTTTCTCTAAGTCTACAAATGCTATAAGCGTAGGTTTGCCTTTCCTTAATCTAGCTTCTAAGATAAGTCGTACGGTCAGTATTGCCTCACGTGTTCCAATATTTCTACGGAATCCAAACTGATCTTCCCCTAGGTCAGCTTCTACTAGTTTTTCATTCGTCTGTAAATAATTCGCGTTAGTATTTTGCAGCCGTGACTTATTAAACTGATAGTTCAGTAATTTTCACGTTTGTCAACACCTGCTTCCTTTGGGATTGGAATTATTATATTCTTCTTGAAGTCTGAGGGTATTTCGCCTTTCTCATACATCTTGCTCACCAGATGGTAGAGTTTTGTCAGGACTGGCTCTCCCACGGCCGTCAGTAGTTCCAATGGAATATTGTCTACTCCGGGGGCCTTGTTTCGGCTCATGTCTTTCAGTGCTCTGTCAAACTCTTCACGCAGTATCATATCTCCCATTTCATCTTCATCTACATCCTCTTCCATTTCCATAATATTGTCCTCAAGTACATCGCCCTTGTATAGACCCTCTATATACTCCTTCCACCTTTCTGCTTTCCCTTCTTTGCTTAGTGCTGGGTTTCCTTCTGAGCTCTTAATATTCATGTAAGTGATTCTCTTTTCTCCAAAGGTCTCTCTAATTTTCCTGTAGGCAGTATCTATCTTACCCCTAGTGAGATAAGCCTCTACATCCTTAGAAGGAGTCGTTTATATTGCGTTATCTATGTAGATATCAGCCTTCAATCGAACTCCATAAATCGTAATACTACTGAAAACCAACACTTTACTGCTGAATCTCAATAAGCTTTCGACACTGATTATTGCCCTTAATTTGTTGTATCTATTGCACAGGAACTTTTACTTCGTCAAGTAGTGAGTTGGAGTTACTATCAGCTTTCCGTCTCTGCCGAGTAAACACTTACACCGCGAGCATTATCGATCTCGTGTTAATGGTGTTCAGAGTTGCGAGTTAAAAACTTTGCTAGAGGTCGTAAATCTGTGCTGGAAGTTAATCCTCAAAACTTTTGCAAGCGTAAAAGAGTAACATAACGTTATTCCACAGGCGCTGAAGCGTTGCACGCCTTTTGTTTTTGCAGTGATCTTATTAATCAGGTAATGGTCTGCAGTCACGCAATCTGTGCGCGAAAGGTTCGCGCGGTCACGAGAACTGGTGATCGGTCTTTAACGAGCCAATGTGGTTCCTCGCTGCACCGTACAATTATACCAAAAGCGAGAGAAGCCACTTTAATTAATGTGACGTTTCCTTTGCAGAGGAGACATTGTAGCATTCGAACCGCATCACGGTCGAAATACATAAACACGTGACAAGATCTTACTTTAGCTTTATGAACTCACAAACATGGCCCCCCCAGTTGCTGTATCCGCCACTGTAAAACTTTCGGTGCAGAGGTGAGAGATGGTGTTCCCAGCGGGAGAGGGCCGGGAGGAGTAGGATGTAAAGTTCTTCTCCATGCACTCGTAAAATGTGTTCGAAAATTAGTGTATTACTCAGAGCCTATCTTTTCGTATATCGAAATTTCATACATCATAAAAAACGGGCAGGAAACATTAGAACTCGTTCGCCAGTATGGAAACGCCGTCTTAAATACAGAACTTGTCTTGTAGAAGTCTTAATATCGCACTGTCTATTTGATACGTTAGTTCAAAAATCTGACGATCATAGGATAACAACAAATGAAGTAAATATTAAATTTTCAAACCATAAAGCGACGCTTGCCAGCTATGAAATCTGATTTTAAAAAAGAAAAAGCAATGAAGAAAAAGCTGGAGGAGGGTCGTGACTTTACATCAAAGGCGAGTACAGAGCCATACGATTAAAAACTCTAATTCCAGCAGGGCCTTTCCATTGCTTACTGATTTTCCGATAGTTGTACGTCTTGTATCGTGCAGATTGAAGCTCGTCGTTTCTTGATAGCCTCGACGTTAAAGGTCGTGTTTTTTTTTTTATCTTTTTCCAAGTGGCATTTCATGAATGCTGCGCTGCACTTGAATGTGACACTATTTTTCAACTTAGTCACCAGGTCTCTGAAACGGTCGGAACGTTAAAATTTCTCGACGGTAGAAATCCGCTGCTGGGTGATTAAGCTGTTAATTTTTCTCCTCCAGATGTTCATTAAGCTAGTCCAAACATTGGAAACCGCATGGTGGAAGATCTGGACCTACCGATCAGCATCACCGGTGTGTGTGTGGGGGAGGGGGGGGGGGGGCTTGGTCAAATAGTTGGCACCATTTCACGAGGGCTGGAGGCGACAAAGCATTTTGTCCATATACCGCCAGAATTTCGTGTTGAATCTCTGCACAATTTACACGTTTTGTCTACAAGAATCGTACTGACTCTCACATTTCAAATTTGTAGTACTTTTTCATTTGCCGCGAAATTTAGTCTCTGAGTGTTGCGCCTGTTATCGATACCTGGACAGAGCTATCACTGCAGGAAAGCAGAAACATGTACCTCTTCTGGCAGTGCACCGCTCTTGCTGCGCAATGGTATAAGCGTGGGACCAACGTATATATACCAAAACGCAACGAACGATACTGAAAAAAAAAGTCGCTAAAGGCATTGCCCATGAAAGACAAGGTTCTGAGTTCAAGTCCGGCCAAGATCACAGTTTTAATCAGCCAGTAAGTTTCAAAATGGCACACAATCCGCTGCACAGGGAAAGATTCATTGTCAGAGCCTGCATCTTTCATCAGTGTTCTGTAGATGATTCTGCAAACCGATGCTGTCTTATCGTGTTGCTACTCCCATATAGACAATAGCATTATCTGCGAACAATCTTAAAGAGCTTCCCAAGCCTTCTGCTAGATCATTTATGTACATTGTAAACAGTATCTGTCCAGTCACACTTCCTTCTGTCACTCCGGAAATAACCTGTACGTCTGTAGATTTTGTTCCGTTAAGAGCGACATGTTGAGTTGCATCTGCAAGGAGATCCTGAATCCAGTTGCAAATTTGGTCCATATTCGGTAGCTCGTAACGGGCCGGTGTCAGATGCATTATTGAAGTCGAGGAAAACGGCATCAACTTAAGAGCCGGTGTCTATAGCGCTGTGGATCTCGTGGAGGAACAGCAAGCTGAGTTTTCTAAGATCTATGTTTTTGCGGAATTCATGTTGATTCTTATAAAGGAGAATTTTGTTCTCCAAAAAGTCATATTTCTTGAGCATAAAAGATTGACGTCAACAGTATAGGCCAATAATTACCTGTATCTGTCCTACAACTCTTTTTTTCCAGTCACTACGTGCCTTTCGTTGCTCCAGCGAACTACGATAAACTGCTGCTAGAAGGGGAGCAAGTTCTTTCGCATAATCTTTGTTCAATATTAAAGGTATCTCATCTGGTCCCGGTACCTTTCCACTACTAAGCGATTGTTGTGGGTTTTGTGTTTGGCGATCGGTTATCTTAATACCTGCCATTCACTCTATACGCCCAGAAGTACAGTTAAGACTACCGCGTTCTACAGTATAAAATCTTCACAGAAGAACTTCAGTGACCGATCATTGCTGTTACGAGATTAGCGGCCTCTGCATCTGGCATTGTTTGTGATTGTGTCACGGAAACACCTGGGTTTATTTAAATCAGTGTAAGTGGAAGGCAGGTCGGTTGAAACAGTTACCCAGTAAGAGCTGAGCGAGCGATCTGCAGCAGCGGAGCTTCGTCGTAGGAGGGAGTTCTTCGTGACTTGATGTGAGCACGCGAGGCTTACCGGAAACACCACGATCGTTACGGTACCGCGCACCATCGTGCCTAGCGGAAAACACGTGTGTGCGCGCGTCCCACGGAATCATATGATCGCCTAAGGGGTTTGTATTTCCGGAAGCCGTACTACCGTTCAGTTCAGTAGACAAGCGCCATGTTTTCATGGTGCAGTTAGTTCAAATGGCTCTGAGCACTATGGGACGGAACTGCTGAGGTCATCAGTCCCCTAGAACATAGAACTAGTTAAACCTAACTAACCTGAGGACATCACAAACATCCATGCCCGAGGCAGGATTCGAACCTGCGACCGTAGCGGTCTTGCGGTTCCAGACTGCAGCGCCTTTAACCGCACGGCCACTTCGGCCGGCTGGTGCAGTTAGTCCACATCTCTCGACACCATCTTTTGAACCATCTGGAGCAACTCGTTTGAATGTCTAGTTCTCACAGAAAATAATTTTAACCTCGAATTGTACCGATCACAATGATTGTTTGGCTATATTTAAGTCTTTAGTGTGCCGTGCCCAAAGTTATTTCAGTAGGGAAGCAAGATCTGTCAGAAGTGTTGGACACTGGGATGGTAGTGGATCAGTGAGTTCATTGGGACATATATAAGCATACGCTGAAAATCTGTGCAGGAATCTTAACGCATTCCGCAAACAACAGTACTGTTAACATTCAAGTGTTCTGGTCGTCCCAGGTTAATAGAGGCTTTTTAACGACAGTTCCGAAACGTTGCCTAGTGAACAAAATATGTGCAATATCAGACTAGTTATGTGAGTGAAGCTTTCGTAAACACGGGGACTCGTCACAGTGCGCTTAATGAAAGAGTATTCATCACGTGTGAAAGAACCTTTGTGTAGCACAAATGATTGTTCTACTGCCGATACTATTCAAGATACTTGTAAATGAATGGATGAATTAAGTGGGAAGCTCCGTTAGACGGACCCAATGTCACAATTTTGTAGTGTATCATAGAACATGCAAAGGATCCATGCTGGCTGCAAGGACTGGGGCAGTTACCGTCAACATAAATAAAACCTATTACTCATAAATAGGCGGAATGATAGATAGTTGTTCATTAACACTGTTACCGATGGTTAGCGAAAACATTAATTGCCGGTAAATATAAAGAAATTTGACCACCTGCTGAATAGCCTCTTTGTCCATCTTTTGAACGAGATAAATCACTGGTTCTGAGTCCGACATTTGTTGGTAGGATTGTGGAGGTATATGGCGTCAGATGTCTACGCACAGGTCATGAATTCACGCAAATAACGGGCCATTGGCTTATGTACGCGGTGGTGGCGCCCGATAGCGAACCAGGTGGGTTCCATAGGATTTATATCAGGCGAATATGGTCGCCGAGACATCAGTGTGAGTTCATTATGGCGCTCCTCAAACCATTATAGCACGGTGTGGCTCAGAGACATGGACAATTACTCTGCTGAAAAATGACATCGCCGTCGGGGAAGGTATCAAGCATGAAGCATGCAGGTGGTTCGTAGCTGTCAGGGTCTCTTCGATTACTACCACAGGTCCCATGCAAGCGCAGCAGAATGTCTCCCATAGCATAATACGGCTCCCATCAGCCTGCGTCCGTGGTGTGAGCCGCCGTTCACCTTGATTACGGCGTTTGTGGAGACGACCAGCGAGTGTAGCAAAAATGTTATTCACCCTAAGGGCCGACACGTTCGCATTATCGACTGTCGAATCCCATGGTCCTAAGTCTACTGCAATCTTAATTGACTATGCCGTTGGGTCAACATATGATCACGTAAGGGTCGTCTGCTCTGGAGCTCCGCGTTAAACAGCATACGATGAACAGCGTGCTCCGAAACACTTGGGCGTGCACCAGCATTGCCCTCTTTCGGTAGAGATGCCACAGATCACCATCTACCCTAGATTACAGAGCAGACAAGTCTTCGAACCCCACGTTCTGTGAAGACTCGAGGACGCGCGACCATTTAGCGTCTAATGGTAGTTAACACTGCCCTTCTTTCCCTTTCCACAGGTTCTCTCGACAGTAGCTCCGCCGTTTTCAGTGTCCACGTTCACATGCTCTGCGTAATAATAATCTTCCCTTTGTCAAAATCGCTTACCTCAATGGATTTCCCCATTTGCAACCTATATCTTCGCTAGGATGATCCCCTGTCCGTGTCTGCTCCGCTTACATACTTTTGTTACCGCGTCGCTTGCCTTCAGCGCCACCAGGCGGCATCCAACGACGCCGTGGACAGTGGTCATAATGTTTTCGCTGATCAGTGTATGAGGTTGGACCTACCAGAAAGCGGAATGACGACGTAAAACTTGTAGCAGACAAGGCAGATGTTGGAGTGAGATTCATTGCAAGAATCATTAGAGAATTATAGTCATCGGTGAAAGTTATAGCTCACAAAAACATCACTCCTTCGATTTCGAGAATTGTTCATCAGTCTGGGGTCCCTATCATGTACGGTCAACCTAAACAACAGATAAGATAAAAAAAAATGCGGGTCACGTGGTAAGAGGTGCAACGTGTGTGTTCACCGACTGCAGCACGAAGGTTATTGTATTTTGGGCCAACTGCATCATGTTTTTTTTGCCGTCAACCATACCTCGAAATCCTGGCGTGATTTATTGTTACCTCGCGTGTAAAGGCAGCGACATCAATGCATATACCCATTTGAATAGCGTATGGCCTTAGATTTACTTTAGAAATAAAAATTTGGTTCCCGTTATGGAATTGGGATCAGTACTCGAATGGATAACACTCCTGACGAATTTATGCCAACGGGGGTGTCGGGGTTTCATATGTAGTTGCATATGTTCAGAGAAGGAACTTATATCATTCTTAGGTTTGTTGTTCTGCCTTCGGATCTTTGTTTGGTACTTGCTTCATTTGGGAATGCAGAACATTTGTCGTGAGGCCGAAGCTGGACTAAGATTACTCAAGTGGTAGAGGTCATCGGGAAGCAAGTTGTATTCGTCACTATGTGTCCTCAGTACTTAAGGATTGGACTTAACATAAGAATCAGCAAATGTTCTTTATCAGTGGAATACGGGCACTAAATAACTATTTGATATACAAATAAATAACTATCTTTTTCTCCTCCGCGTCAACTCAGAAGATTGTTTATCTGTTTTCTAAGGAGCAAACTAGTCGCCGCGTCTACCGCTGAGTTTCATTTATTTTTTAATTTCTGAAGACTTTTTAGCAGACTGCATGTGTTGAGCGTTATGATTGTGATAGAAGAGACCTTTCTTATTCGTTACTTCAAACCAAACAAGTTTAATAAGTTTATTAAGTCACGAAATCAGTAGAAAAGCAGCAGATATCTAAGCGACAAGAGCGTTGACAGTGATGTTTGCAATACACCTCATAACGGCCTTTGGTTTGCACGTTGTGGGTCTCCAAAGTTCTTGAAAGCGCTGCGTAACGGATTGTTGCATTGCCACATAAATTACTGCCTGCGGCACCTTCTTGGCGAAGTAGTTGCCACGACAAATTACTTTGACCTGTTTGCGGCTAAAACGCTGTTGGCAAGCCTGTACCGCTATTCCACTCTCACCTGTGACCTGTTTAGTTCTAATGGAGAGCACCGGAGGTCCACTAGTAAGAGCATCTCATGAATTTGGCTAAGCAAAGTCACTTTTCAGCGAAATTGTTTTGTTGCTACATGTTGGTTAGTCCATGAATTAGAACGTGTAAATAACCGTCTAATTACATGCTACTGTTAAATGCAATCGCAGAACTGCTGTCGAAGAAATTGACGGGTGTATATGTACGATATACTCCTCACACAGTTTTCAGACACTAAAAGCAAACAATGTACCTAGGAAGGGTTTTGATTTAATTAATTAAAAGTAAATAAATGCTTACTAATAGTACTCTCAGAGGCTGGTGTCAAATTCGGGGCAGGTTTTAAGTAGTAACGAGATTCCCCCTTCACCACGAACAAGAAACAGCTACTGATGTAATTGAAATGATTTTTTCCAGCTAGCGACTTTACATAATCTTTTGTTGGAGTGACCACTGGTTACGTTAGAAACTATAAATTAATCTTAATTAAGCATCGTTTAGGCCCAGTTTTGCACCAGTCTGCAAAAGAGCTATCATCCACGTTTGTTGCTATTACAAATCGTAACGTTAAGTTTGTCCTTTACCATTTTTTGTGACACTTTTCTTGGCAGGTTTGAGATACGATACCTGGCATTAGAGAAAAGTGACTTATCGCAATACTTAGCGGATTTTAGTTGCGATTATTTTCGGACCTTCTACTTTGTGCGCCGTGACAAGTTTCTTCCAAAGTCAATGGTAGCGCACGAGCAGTTTACTATTCTTGGAAAGCGATATGTGGAAATCTTTGGAGCTGTGCAAGGGTGTAACGCAGAAGCGTGTGCGTCAGATATACATGTATATAAAACACACACACACACACACACACACACACACACACACACAAGAAGTTGATTTCCTGTATCAGAATGTAGTTCTGCAGTAGTCATACTTGAAGGCGACCGCCACAAATTGAACATACTTGCTTAGTACATATATTTGCAGCATCAGTCTTGTTCATTTGCACTTAGTACACATTTTTGGCGTAACACTCGAACCCGTTTATTTATAAACTGCTCACACACTATCACTCACTTGATGGAGGATGATAAAATTTGTCGCAGCGTAAGGTTCACGATGGAAAAATAGTCTCTTACTAATGGGAGACGTTTCGTTTCTTTTTGTCAGTCCTTGTACATGCGTTGGATAAAAAGTAGTGGCAACACGGCTATAATTCATAACAGAATTTATTGACATACGGTCACCGTCTTTCCCCCAAACAGATGGAAGACGTCCTACATCGTCAGCGCGTCCATCTCTGTCGATGTCTCGCAAGGACCGCGCCAAGGCACAGATGATGATGTCTTTTGTGTTGCTACGCGTACCACGAAGTAGTGCCTTCTTTTTAGCGAACAGGTCGTAATTGCACGAATTCGTATTTGGTGAACACAGTGAATGTTCCAGTATCTCCCACCTCCACGTACGCAAGAGCTCCTGCATGGCGTTCGCCGCGTGGCATCGTGCATTGTCATGGAGGACGATGAACTGCAGTGCCAGAAGGTTCCGTCGCATTATTCTCAGTACGGGCCAAAGCTCGTGAAGCAACAAATTGCAGTAGTAGGCTGCAGTGACCGTCTGCACCTGCGGTACAACGAGATGTAGGTTTAACCCTTGGATATCGTAAGCCCATCACTTCGCTAACAGCTGGTCCATGGCACACGTTCTGTGGACGAGGAGAAGTAGGGCGTTTCCAATCATGGGATTGTTGCTTTCATCGTGGTCCGTGGATCGAGCCCAGCTTTCGTCCGTAGTTGCTACCCTTCGAAGCAAATACCTACCCTCCCTGTGGTAGCGGTTGAGCAATTCCTTTGCAAGTGGATAACGATGCAACTGTTCTACCTCGGCCACAGGATGTAGCTCCCATCGCGCTGCAGTTTTGGGGGATCCAAGAATATCGTGCAAAATATGGAACATCGTTTTGCGGCACACGGCTACATCTGTGGCTGACTAAAGCATCGTTGATCGGCGATCCTCATCCAGCAGCAAGGCAAGTAATCCTTTGGGGTTCGTCCCGAACGGGACCGATCTTGAATGACATCCACGCCATCCCGAAGCGCCCTTGCTTGGACCACCGTGTGCCACTTCAATCTTGATCAATGCACGTTGTTCGTGTTTCCTGAACATGCCGTGAGGGCTCTTGAACTGGCCTCCCACAATTCCGTCGCCACTCACTGCCCTACTTCAACTGACCTCCTGATATCAGCTAAAGACAGCGCACATGTCACTTGACACCTTCGTGTTACGGCAGTGTTACCTCTACTTTTTATTCAACCCTCTTATAATGGTATTCTGTGAAGGGTGGTGGTGATTACGGACAGAAGATACTTTTTGAAATATTGTTGTTGTTGTGGTCTTCAGTCCTGAGATTGGTTTGATGCAGCTCTCCATGCTACTCTATCCTGTGCAAGCTGCTTCATCTCCCAGTACCTACTGCAACCAACATCCTTCTGAATCTGCTTAGTGTATTCATCTCTTGGTCTCCCTCTACGATTTTTACCCTCCACGCTGCCCTCCAATACTAAATTGGTGATCCCTTGATGCCTCAGAACATTTCCTACCAACCGATCCCTTCTTCTAGTCAAGTTGTGCCACAAACTCCTCCCCAATTCTGTTCAATACCTCCTCATTAGTTATGTGATCTATCCATCTAATCTTCAGCATTCTTCAGTAGCACCACATTTCGAAAGCTTCTATTCTCTTCTTGTCTAAACTATTTATCGTCCATGTTTCACTTCCATACATGGCTACACTCCATACAAATACTCTCAGAAACGACTTCCTGACACTTATATCTATACTCGATGTTAACAAATTTTTCTTCTTCAGAAATGCTTTCCTTGCAATTGCCAGTCTACATTTTATATACTCTCTACTTCGACCATCATCAGTTATTTTGCTCCCCAAATAGCAAAACTCCTTTACTACTTTAAGTGTCTCATTTCCTAATCTAATTCCCTCAGCATCACCCGACTTAATTCGACTACATTCCATTATCCTCGTTTTGCTTTCGTTGATGTTCATCTTATATCCTCCTTTCAAGACACTGTCCATTCCGTTCAACGGCTCTTCCAAGTCCTTTGCTGTCTCTGACAGAATTATGTCATCGGCGAACCTCAAAGTTTTTATTTCTTCTCCGTGGATTTTAATACCTACTCCGAATTTTTCTTTTGTTTCCTTCACTGCTTGCTCAATATAGACATTGAATAACATCGGGGATAAGCTACAACCCTGTCTCACTCCCTTCCCAACCTCTGCTTCCCTGTCATGCCCCTCGACTCTTATAACTGCCATCTGGTTTCTGTACAAATTGTAAATAACTTTTCGCTCCCTGTATTTTACCCCTGCCACCTTCAGAATTTGAAAGAGTATTCCAGTTAACATTGTCAAAAGCTTTCTCTAAATCTACAAATGCTAGAAACGTAGGTTTGCCTTTCCTTAATCTAACTTCTAAGATAAGTCGTAGGGTCAGTATTGCCTCACGTGTTCCAACATTTCTACGGAATCCAAACTGATCTTCCCCGAGGTCGGCTTCTACCAGTTTTTCCATATATAAGAAGACAAATTTTCATAAGCTTTCTCGAAGCGTCGGTCTGTCGGGTCGATCATGGTTACTGCTTCCAAACACGTTATATCTGGTGTCGGACTGTGCAGTAGTAAATTACAGACGTTCTGCGTTTTATTATATATTAAAAATACGTGATCATTAAAAATTACGTAACATCCTATTCAGCACGCACATTATTGCTGCGCTCTATTAGGGATACTCCTAGTGGAGGTGATGTGCTGTGGTAGAGAGGGAAACACCTGCGGCTTTGATAGGAGGCCTATAGCAGGACATTTTAGAGTAGGAAAGAGATACAAACTTGATTTAGACGGTAGCGGCGGGAAAGACGAAAGTTACTGTTCGGTGAGGTATGAGCAACAAGGGTTTTTTTTTCATTTTTTTTTTACTATCTAGTGTGCTCATTTTTTCCCTGTAACATTTTAGTTTGCTAGGTAACTGTCAACTGTAATATGCACATAAGCATTACCGACAGTGAGCGAAACGACGTTTGCGTACGGCGCTCTCCAGCCAGCCAGAAAACCTAAAAAGCACGATTTGACACTGCTCCTCGCTGTGTCGATCGCTACTGTGTATTCGTGACAGCGCGAGAGAATCGCGGCTGTAGTTGGCACGGGCAGCTGATTAAACATGCCTCTGGGTTCGCGCATGGAGCAGATGCGCTATCGGTGCTGCGAATGAGAAGTCCCGCCTCGAATCGAGCGATGTGGTGCAGTTGTAAATTTTGACTTGGTCGCATTCGGCAGTGTGTGATTGGAACAGTGCTTCCACCGTCCCAAGCTACATTTTCCTTGATTGCTAGCTAACCACGCAGTGCGAATACGAATAGGAATGCTTACGACAGATTGCAGCAAATTACATCTCTGGTCTAAGTCACATTAGCAAGATTGCTGTTTCGTTACTGTGACGTTCTGTATTATCACAAAATATTTTATATTTTTTTTAATATTTTATATATCATGTCCCGTAGAACCAAATTCAGGAGCAAGTTTGCATGATCATGGAACAACTCATCACATGAAAATATAAAAGTAATAATAGATAACATGAAACCGATACGAATCTTATGCAGACGACAAGCCATAAATTTAAACTGGCATAGTCGCCAACATTACACAGGCTTTAGGTTAATTTTTTTAATTTTTCAAGGAGTTCCTCAACAGTATAGAGGGGTGAACCGTGAGGAAACTCTTCAGTTTGGACTTCAAAGCGCGTGGATTAAAGCTAAGATTTTTGAATTCTTGTGGCAAGTTACTGAAAATGGATGCAGCAGAATACAGTACTCCTTCCTGCACAAGAAGCGAGGAGGTGCCTTTCAAATTCAGATAGGATTTGTGCGTAGGATCAACTGAGTGAAAACTGCCAACTCGTGGGAATAAGCTGATGTTAACAACAAACGACATTAAATGAAATACGTTATGAGAGGCCAGTGTCAAAATTCTCAGACTACTGCACAGCGCCAGCCGCGTTGGCCGAGCGGTTCTAGGCGCTTCAGTCCGGAACCGCGCGACTGCTACGGTCGCAGGTTCGAATCCTGCCTCGGGCATGGATGTGTGTGATGTCCTTAGGTTAGTTAGGTTTAAGTAGTTCTAAGTTCTAGGGGACTGATGACCTCAGATGTTAAGTCCCATAGTGCTCAGAGCCATTTGCACCATTTACTGAACAGGGGTCGACAACAGGTTCGCTAACTTACACCACCCTTTTCTGAGCCGGAAATACCCTTCTTGAATCAGAAGAGTTAACCCAAAAAATAATACCATACGTCATAAGCGAATGAAAATAAACTTCTTTTAGTGTTGAAATATCACTTAGTTCAGATACAGTTCTAATGGTAAATAAAGCAGCATTTAGTTTCTGAACAAGATCCTGAACATGGGCTTTGCGCGACATCTTACTATCAATCGGAACGCCAAGGAATTTGAACTGTTGATTCTCACTAACCGTATGCCTATTATGTGTAATCAGAATCTCTGTTTTTGTTGAATTGTGTGTTAGAAACTGTAAAATCTGTGTCTTACACACACACACACACACACACACACACACACACACACACACACACACAATTTTATTTTGAGAGCAGTATTGAAACGCAGGCTGACAGGTGCTCGTTACGAAAATTTCATCATATATCTTGATTACACGACATTTGTAGCTTCCCTGCGTCGGAGAGGAAAGCCGAAATGGCTTTTTAATGAAACTGTGGCGAAATAGGAATGAATTTTAGTTTCTGATGACAGTTTCTAAGTAAAGGAAGACCTTGATGTTGTAGTTACGGCACGACTACTTTTCCAGAAAACCTGGAGAATTGGGAATTTTCAGGGGATTTGAATTTACTGGAAAAGTCAGGAAAATCTCAGGTAATTGTGGAAGAGTCGGAGAATCTAGACACATCTAGCAGGCGTTTGTTGTTGATACAACGATTCTAACTCATTTTGTTACAAATCATTCTGAGGTTCTGCTTCGGGAACAGGCGGTTGCGTAGCCGCGTAAGGAAAGGTATAGGAGGACACTGAATCGTTATGTTTGTTGCTCGATGACACGCTCGCTGGCCTTGGGAATATCCGTTACTGTCCGTATGTCCCCGGCAGTCGGGTCGTTCTCCATTGGATTATCGTGAGTGCGGCGGAAAGTAGCGTGCGCCCGAGAATCTGTCACGTGGCTGTAAATCCGCTATTCGCGCAAAAGCAAAAGTGCCTTCGAACTGCATAAAAGATATGAATACGTATACCTATTTGAACTTACTTTTTGTGTAGCTCCGCACATTATGTTCAGTCATTTCTTATTATTTTCGATACAGAACAGTACTTTGCCTCGTTTCACGCAGTGTCACGATCCAGTTAGGACCATACTGTGCATCAGGTTCGGAACATAATGCATAGTTTTGCTGTCTATCGATATTACATTCCATTGACACGAGTTCGAATCTTGGTCAGGCGAGGATTTCGCATGACGTTAACGCACAATGATTAGACATGGCCGGCCGGAGTGGCCGAGCCGTTCTAGGTGCTACAGTCTGGAACCGCGCGACCGCTACGGTCGCAGGTTCGAATCCTGCCTCGGGCATGGATGTGTGTGATGTCGTTAGGTTTAAGTAGTTCTAAGTTCTAGGTGACTGATGACCTCAGAAGTTAAGTCCCATAGTGCTCAGAGCCATTTGAGCCATTTGATTCAACATGGCATCGATTAGTGACAAACGACATTAACGAAGAAAGTTCCAAGAGCGGCAAGAGTTCATAATTTCCGTAATTATTGTTAATAAACTGTAAATCCTAGCTCGATGGTTCCCAACCTCAGCGTAATTACCTACTGATGGGTAAAAACAAGAGAGTTCGATTCTGTTTTTGTCACGAAACTAAATTACGTGTAAAAGTTTATTACAATTATCAATATTTTGTAGGAGTGCAATACTGATTACGTACGTTCCGAAAAATTATCTTTTTAGTACTTGCACGCAGGACAGAATGTGATGGGGATAATTTATGCAACGAATGTATGAACTTCATCTGCCTCACTTTGTTAACACGCTACACACGAATTTTGTACACACGTATTTTGTACATCACATATGCTTAAATATCTCATGAAAATGCTTCCTTCGAGTTGTAGGTATTTCACGCAGTGGACCAGAACTTGCTTCATTATTCACTTCACAACAGATAAACTAATTGACGGCACAACGCAACATTAGTTATATAATGGCTAGTGCCTTACTGTAGGGTGTACACAGTATTCAGAATGAGATTTTCACTTTGCAGCGGAGTGTGCGCTGATATGAAACTTCCTGGCAGATTAAAACTGTGTGCCCGACCGAGACTCGAACTCGGGACCTTTGCCTTTCGCGGGCAAGTGCTCTACCAACTGAGCTACCGAAGCACGACTCACGCCCGGTACTCACAGCTTTACTTCTGCCAGTACCTCGTCTCCTACCTTCCAAACTTTACAGAAGCTCTCCTGCGAACCATGCAGAACTAGCACTCCTGAAAGAAAGGATATTGCGGAGACATGGCTTAGCCACAGCCTGGGGGATGTTTCCAGACTGAGATTTTCACTCTGCAGCGGAGTGTGCGCTGATATGAAACTTCCTGGCAGATTAAAACTGTGTGCCCGACCGAGACTCGAACTCGGGACCTTTGCCTTTCGCGGGCAAGTGCTGTACACAGTATTAATAATATCATTAATCGCTTTGGCCAAATAGAAAACATTGGCAGCCTGAATCTTCCAATTTCTGTAAGTTCATATGTGAGGGTGCAGCAACAGAGTGATTTACAAACTAATTATAGTGCATACATTTGAACCTGGTTGATTTTAAATGAGTGTGTAGTGAGTGGGTGAAGCAAGCGACTCTAGGGAGAACATTGGTGCGGAGAAAACATACGTCTTGTAAAAAGTGTCTCCCCTGTCTATTTAGCTTTCTTTTCTGCGAAGGACAGGTAGGTAGCACTCGCAATGCACTGAGTCTTGCTCCATTATTGTGAAGAAGAAAAAAAAGAAAATAACCGTAATAATTGTCTCAGTGAATGATCAGTTTCAGGTTTAATAAAACACCTATAAAAACTAATGTTGTTGGGGGAGGGGGGAAGTTTAGTAGCTAATATCTGATTGCACTCAGGGGTAATGCTCTGAGAAAGGTTGGGTACCACTGTCCTAGGTGAACGTAGAACAAGAGCTGATACGCAAAACGCCGACTAAAAAAATTTAATTTGCACCCGTAATAACTATTACAGTACAGTACAATTTTCTCTCAACTGCGACCAGAATTGAGTCAGAGAACCAACACAAAGTCGACACCCTGAGTTAGTACATGAGAATTTATGTCAGCTGTTCGTGCACGAGTCCGCAGCTCGTGGTCGGTCGCGTTCTCGCTTCCCGAGCACGGGGTTCCGGGTTCGATTCCCGGCGGGGTCAGAGATTTTCACCTGCCTCGAGATGACTGGGTGTTTGTGCTGCCCTCATCATTTCATCATCATTCATAAAAGTGGCGAGATTGGACTAAACAAAGTTTGGGAATTTGTAAGGGCGCTGATAACCGCGCAGTTGAGTGCCCCACAAACCAATCATCATCATCATGTTCGTGCACAGTATATCCACTCCTCCCCCTCACACGCACACGTTGTGATCAGCAAGTAATTACACAACAGGAAGGGCTGACGGTTAAAACGATAGTGATGGGGTGGCGCTCCTACGCCGCGCGGCAGCTTCCAAGCCAGGAGACGTGTACCGTACCGTACACTACCGTTGGCGCAATCGCGCTCGCAGCGGCGAGGGCAGACGGGCCGGCAACGTGGAAACACTGTTACTGCGGCACCGTGTAGCTGTCCCGCTACCCCGCGTCTCCGTCTCCGTTAAGCTGACAGACATGGGCGCTCTTGTGCCGTAACAACGTACAGAGAGGCCGGCCGGAACCGCGGGGAGCAGATGTGCGTACGCTAGCTACTGCCGACAGCATTCCCCTGCTGAATATCGCGCAGTTGTGTGGCTGAACAGCTCCCACACTGAAATAGTTAACGTCCAACTGTACTACACAATAATTACGTACGCACTGCACAAAGCAATAGGTCACCTCCGGGAGACGACGTGCTCACACCGCATGTAACCTCGATGACGGCCTCAGTTTGGCAAAGAAGAGAGAGTGCCTAAGTTTTTTCAGGTATTCTATAGCCATCTGAAGCCATTCGTAGATGACTAGGTCCCTTAGGCCTATCGAGTTGTAGGACGATGTCGATTTGTACGAGGGTCACTCCAAAAGAAATGCATACTATTTTTGTAAAAATGCAGCTTTCATTCTGCATGTTTGAAAGTTTTACAGTGTGTAGATACAACATTCCCGCTTGTTTTCAAACTTAGTTCAACCTGTTCCCGTGAGTGGCGCCGTCACAGCCATATCTTCAAGATGGCTGCTACTCTTGACGTTCGTCAGAAGCAACGTCCTGTCATAGTATTCCTGTGCTGTGAAAACGAGACAGTCGGAAACATCCACAAGAGGTTGAAAAAGGTGTATGGAGATGCTGCTATCGATCGCAGTACAGTTAGTCGGTGAGCATGCAGGTTACATGATGAAAGCGGGCACGGCAATATTGAGGATTGTCCTCGCAGCGGCAGGCCTCGTACTGCACACACTCCAGACAATGTGTAGAGAGTTAACGAATTGGTAACTGCTGACAGACGCATCACAGTGAACGAATTGTCACGCTACGTTGGGATAGGGGAAGGAAGTGTCTGCAGAATACAGTGTGTGTTGGCGTTAAAAAAGGTTTGTGCCAGGTGGGTTCTCAGAATGTTGACAGTGGCTCACAAAGAAACAAGAAAAACAGTATGCAGCGAACTTTTTGCAACAGTACGAGAATGGTCGAGATGAATTTCTTGGAAGAATTGTGACAGGTGATGAAACTTGGCTCCATCATTGTTCATCAGAGACGAAGAGGCAATCAGTGGAGTGACATCATGCAAATTCACCCAATAAAAAAATTCAAAACCACACCTTCTGCTGTAAAAGTTATGGCTACGTTGTTTTTCGATTCCGAAGGACTCTTGCCTGTGGACATCATGCCAAGTGGAAGCACCATAAATTCTGATGCATATGTGACGACACTGAAGAAACTTCAAGCACGACTAAGTCGTGTTCGACCACACCGGCAAAAGCAGGATGTTCTGTTGTTGCACGACAATGCACGACCACATGTCAGTCTGAAAGCCATGGAAGCGATCACAAAACTCGGATGGACAACACTGAAACACACGCCTTACTGTCCTGACCTGACCTCATGTGACTATCATCTCTTTGGGAAACTGAAAGACACTCTTCGTGGAACAAGGTTTGAAGATGATGACTCCCTTGTGCACGCTGCCAAACAGTGGCTCCAACAGGGTGGTCCAGAATTTTACCGTGCGGGTATACAGGCGCTGGTTCCAACATGGCGTAAGGCACTTGAGAGGGATGGAAATCATGTGGCGAAATGAAAATATTGTTCCTAAAGGATGTATCTACACACTGTAAAACTTTCAAACATGTAGAATAAAAGATAGATTTTTAAAAAATAGTGTGCATTTCTTTTGGAGTGACCCTCGTATGTTTTGCCCCCAGTTCCAAATTGTATACCAGGCATTTCCTGAGGGATTAACCCTCTCGTGACCAACGGTACGTATGTGTCCACCATGCAAATTTATTTTCCCCAGTTCGCAGCGTTACGAAGTTCCTCAGCGCGATCTAGCATTGAATGTATCAACTGTTTGGAGCCAATAGGCTGATTGTTTGGCACCAAATGCGCGAGATATCGCTTAATTATTCGAGCTGTGCAATATGTGCCGTGTCTTTTGACCGTTTTATGTAATTTTTTTCCTGACTGCAATGGATAAGCTCAGTAATGGTTTTACTGTCTCTTTAACATTCTTTGCAAGAGATTTACATATTTGTGCGCATATTTCAATCAATCGTTTGGCCGGTGTGTGTAGTTTCATTATATTTGCGCCTTGTGTCTTCATATTTGTGTCTAATAACCTTATTTTAATTCCCTTGATTTGATATGAACTCGAAAACTCCACAAAATTCTGGTTTATTTTTTGTGATGAATGGTACTTCTCTTTGTATTTCTGTTATTGAAAGCTGCCTTAAAAGAGCAAGATGAAAAAGAAAGTTAACCGCATTTTCCTCCATTGTTACAATTACACGTGATGACACTGTTCACTACTCTTACGTCCAAACGAAAATAAAGACAATGCCACCATTTGACTTACCTACTGCCAATACTATATCCATCTAAAATGTGCCCCCCCCCCCACCCCCCTGTACGGGAATATACTTAAAGAATGCACGAGTGCCGGTTGTGCACACATGGTTGACGACATTTGGAAGTTTGATTCTGACTGTGGATCGTGCTCGGATAGCCTAATTGTAAGGCGACCGCTCGTTTTAAGCCGGAAATCCGGGTTCAAGTCCCAATTCGGCACAAATTTTCACTGTCGTCATTCCCTTATCCAGCTGATAGTTGACCATATTCGCAACTGCGAGTACATGTCATGAACAGCATATCTTTCTCTCCGCTGGTCGAACTGATCTACAGCTCCCGTTACAGATGCGTAGTCTTCTACGGCTGCAGCAGGGTAGCACATATCTGAGGTTCTGCCATCTTCTTTTTCGGCTTTTTCCGAATATTTTATCTTTCGGGTGGTGAGCAGCTGACAAAATAATAAATGACTTATTATCTTGCCATGTTGCTGCAGATACACACCGTTTTGTTCGGGCGGTGATGTGTGCAAATATGCAATTGGAAAAAATTATCCAGCAAGCAGCACAACTAAGCGATGCAGACAGTGCAGCACGCCCAAGCAAGGGATATGTAGCTACTGCAAAGTGCTACTGTGTCTTCGGCCATGTATAAAAAAAAAAAACTTCATAAAAATGATCTATGAATAAATAGAATTGTTTGACACAATAATGGTACGTACTTTCTTCTTTTTGCACGTTCTAATCCGTAGTAATTAATTATTTTAAAGGGGAGATATGTCCCGCTGGATTCCAGAACGAATAAATTTAGGTAAACATTTATTCCTCCTCGAGTACAGTGGGTCATATACGCCACAATAAAAATAATTATGAAATTATAAACAACAATTGAAACTAAGAAACATGGCCTGACTCAGTGTCTACTCCCAAAGCAGCAAACAGAATTGTTACAGTAATAAGCGAAATTTTAATTAAGTCGGTCATGAAAGGGTTAATATCGAGTGATTTTCTCCACAGTAACGTAAAACAGAAGGCTGCACGTGGTCACGGAGAATGTTTAAAAAGTCATCGTGGTTCATGTTCATGGAAACTTTAATAGTGCAGCGTAGATTATGGTACGAGAAAAACCTCCGAAACTTCACAAAACTGCCTCGAACCTGAACTTCACCCTACACAAACGGCACATTAAACGCCTTAGTGGGCCAAAGGTTTGCTCCAGTCCTCACATCATCTGAAGAGACAAAATCGCGACTAGTCGGACAACGCACACACCTCCAGTCAGATCGTCCAGTTTTTGTGTTGTTCGGCCAATTCCGTTTTTACGAGCAACGTCCATTGAGTGCCGGTTCTTTGCAATGTTTGTTTTGAAACTATTTATGATTGACCTGCCAGTCGGGTGTGAAATCGATTGCCAGTGACGAGGCGTGACACTCATCTCCGGTTCATGTCGGTTAGGATCTTTTTACGAGCCCTGTTATTACATCGTTGCGAACGATACGCTATCGCCGGCCGCTGTGCCCGAGTGGCTCTAGACGCTTCAGTCCGGAACCACGCTGCTGCTACGGTCGCAGATTCGAATCCTGCCTCGAGCACGGACGTGTTTGATGTCCTTAGATTAGTTAGGTTTAAGTAGTTCTAAGTCTAGGGGACTGATGACCTCAGATGTTACGTCCCATAGTGCTTAGAGCCATTTGATACGCTATCATTGTAGGCACCTTTCACGAACTCCAGTAAACTTGTTCATCCACTGCCGCAGAGTTGATAAATTTTAGTAAAACTTGTCAGAGAGAAAGTTATTGTTTGAGAAACAGACGCACACTAATACACAGCGAACAATAGCTTGCTAAGTCACGTCGCGATATAACCCCCTATGCACATGGTAAAAAAGTTTAAAATTTTTCTTAGTAGAACACAGGTCACCTCCCGTACATAATCCATAACTGGCAGAGAACTTGTGGGAGGTTTTGTGAAGAGAGTTACGGTCGAATACATTGCTAGGCCTCATAAAATTCCATGCGTAGCGTTCATCCGGTTGGACGTTCTGAAACGCAGATTGAAACACTTACTCTCAACGCAATATCACATTTCTACATCTACATCATACTCCGCAATCCATCTAACAGTTTATGGCGGAGGATACTTCTGTTATCACTAATTGATTCCCCCTTCCCTGTTCCACTCGCGAAGGCAGTTGGAAGAATGATTGTCCGTAAGCCTCTGTATTAGCTCTAATTTCTCGAATTTCCTTGTTGTGATCGTTTCACGATGTGTATGTGGGAGAAAGTAATATGTTGTCAGACTCTTCTCGGAAATTTCTCTCCCGAAATATCAGTAGTAAACATCTTAAACATCTTTGTGATGCACAACGCCTGTCTTACAACGTGTGCCACTGCAATTTGTTGAGCATATCTGTAACTCTCTCGCGCCGGCCAAGCGATCCCCTGGCGAAACGCACCGCCCTTCGTTGGATCTTCTCTCTCTCTCTCTCTCTTATATCACTCCTACCTTGTAAGGATCCCACATCGATGGACAGTACTCAAGAATCGGTCTAACAAGTGCCTTGTAAGCCACTTCCTTCGTGGCTGAGGTAAATTTTCTTAAGATTCTTTCTATGAGTCTGTCTGGCATTGGCTTTTCCTACTAATTGTTTTTGTGGTCCTTCCACTTAAGGTCGCTCTGGGTAGTTATTCCTAGATATTTTACAGTAGTTTCTGTTTCCAGAAGTTTGTCATCAGTTGTGTAATTGCGCAGTAGTGCATTTTTTCCCCTATGTAAGCGCAGTATGTTACATTTATTCACGAACAAATGCTAGAGTCTGCACCATCGATCAGGTCTCTGCAGGTAATTCTGCAAATCGATAGGGTCATCTGGAGTTTCTAGTTTCCTATAGACAATCACATCGTCTGCGAACAGTCTTGCCTGGTAACAAAATTGTAATACAGATTAAACTAGGGTAATTAAGAAAATCAACCCATTTCACGCATGACTATCCGGCTGTTGTGTGTTCGTGTACCTATTTCGGTTCAGATGTCGAAGGTTCAGCTCTGTACTTTATAGCAATCATTTTGTACACTACCGTATTACCACAAAAAACGAAGATGTTCTAATCATATACTGTGGTATTTACTGGTTTTTGTCCATTTTAATGTTTCCAATAATCAGACATACATAGACCTATGTCTTCTACAACTATAATGGACATACATGATAACAGCACATTAGAAATCTGTAGCCTGCACGAGTAGGAACAGAACAATAACTCTAAGAAAAGATAACCACCACCAGTTGCTCTCCATATGAAGTGATTATTGTACGCGCCTTTTCCTTCCGTTATTACGGGCGGCTGTATCCTGTATTTGTGTGTATTGTCCGCAAACCACTGTGTAGTGTGTGGCGGAGAGTATATCATACCAGCATTATCGATTTCCTTTCCTCTTCAATCTGCCTATTGAGGGAGAGAAAATGACTGTCTAGATACCTCTACGTGCCATAATATGTCTTTTTTTACGCATATGATTCCTACTCTTTGTAGACGATAGTGGCAGCATTGATTTCCCTGAACACAAATTACCTGAATTTACCCACAAGGTTTGACGATAACTATGTTATCTTTCTTATAAGTGTTCCCATTCAGGTTCCCTGAGCATTCCTCTCATACTTTTGTGTGGGCTACACAGACATTTCACGATCCTAGCAACGTGTGTCTGAATTCGTTCATTGTCTGTTATCATGCCTATGTGCTAAGTACGTCGAACACTACAACAGTCCGCTAGAACTGGGCACACCAACATTTTTAAGAGATTTCCTTTAGAAATGCATTGCACTTCTCTAGAGCGCTTTCAATCAATTTGACTCTTCCCATTGTCTTGCTTTGCCTAATAATCAGTGTGCATGATCGTGCCGTTTCACATCGCTAAAAGTTACAAGATGAGACGTACTCTAGATGTTCACCACTAACCTTATATTCAGATACTATTCTTTCTTTTCATTATAAGTATTACCGTATGTTAATCTACATTTGGAGAGAGCTGCTGTTAGCTGCAGCAGGTAGGAATTCTGTTCGACACTTTCTGTAATTCCTTACGATCGTCCAGCCACTATGATTTCCGGCACACATCATCATCATCGTCGTCGTCGTACAGTATTATAATCCTACTGATCCACTATGATGCACTCTTGAGACGAAAAAAACTATGCATCTCCAGGAATTATTCGAATGGGACGGAAATTAGTAGATGTGATGTACTTGTACAGATAAACAAGGTCAGAAAAACTGGATGGTTTATTCAGAAGAACGAACATCACAAATTGGGCAAGTCAATAACGCGTTGGTCCACCTCCGGCCCTTATGCAAGCACTTATTCGGCTTGACACTGATTGACAGATTTGTTAGATGGTCTCTGGAGGAATATCGTGCCAAATACTGTCCAATTGGCGCTTTAGATCATCAAAATCCAGAGCTAGTTAGAGGACACTGTTCATAATGCTCCACGTTCTCAGTTGGCGAGAGATCCGGCCACCTTTTTGGCCAAGATAGGAGCTCTCACAAAGTGCGGGCGGGCATTATCTGGCTGAAATGTGAGTTTAGGACGGTTTGCCATGAAGGGCAACGAAACGGGGCGTACAGTATCATCGGCTTACCGCTGTGCTGCAACGGTGCTGCGGGTGGCAACTAAAAGGTCCTGCTACGAAGTGGAATGGCACGGCACTCCAGACTACACTCCTGTCCCACCTATGTCCAAGTCGTCTCCACACACGTCGTCGGCCTGAAATATCATTGACTTGAGTAGTATTGTCTTCAGTGAGGAGTCTCAGTTCGAAATGAGCCGCGATGGCCAGAGAAGATGCCAATGGAGACCCTCCGGATAGCTGTGGGATACCACCCTGACCTGTCGCCCGCCATACGGCTCGACAAGCTGTAGAAATCGTCTGAAGTGCCGTTTCATTTCATAGCAGGCCGCCTTCGGTTGTCATCCGCGTAAGCATCACAGCACAGCGGTACGTCGGCAATATTCTACACCCCGTTTTGTTGCCCTTCATTACAAGCCATCCTGTGCTTACATTTCAGCAAGATAATGCCGCTCGTACACGGCGATAGTTTCTACTGCTTGTCTTCGTGCTTGCCAAATCCAACCTTGGGCAGCAACATCATCGGATTTGTCCCTGATTGAGAACATTTGGAGCATTATGGACAGGGACCTCCAGCCAACTGAGGATTTTGATGATCTAACTCACCAGTTGGACAGTATTTGGCAGTATAGCCCTCAGGAGATCATCAAACAAATCTGCCAATCAAAGCCAGGCCGAATAACTGCTAGCATAAGGGCCAGAGGTGAAGAACCTCTTTCTCTTAAATAAATAATCGAATTTTTTTCTGAAATTGTAATCTTTTGTTTCCCTGTACTTCTATATCACATCTACCGATTTCCATCCCGTTCGGATAAGTCGTTCGTGGTGTGTGGCCTCCCCCCCCCCACCCCCTTTTTTATTTTAGTGTATATCGTTCATGTGTTTCCAGAAAGAGAGAGAGGTTATTACGCATTTTTGGGGCACACCTGATGTTACTTTCATTTCTGTAGAACCTTCGCCGTCCAGTACAGCGTCTCCATCTCCATTTGTCAAATACTCTTTTCGTCAAAGTACACATTTGAGAAGATAGTGCATAGGATCGTGTGTCTGTCCATAGCTGACAATGTGGTACAGCATCGAATACCTTTCGGAAATCTATCCATCCTTATCTATTGTTTGCAAGATATCCTATACAAACGAAACAAGCTGTGCTCCACACCAATAGCTTTTCCTCAATGTGTGCTATATAATGTCCTTAATACATTAACTCAGAGGCTTGTTGTAGGCACTACGGACTACGCCGTTTGGCGCCCTACCTCAGTTTCCAGCCATCTGTTAGCTCCCATTCCCAGACGAAAGATAAGGTGTGTTTGTGTCTCGTGGACGGTCCGGCTCAACGTGTGAGGCATTACATCGGAAGGAGATTTAAGTTTTGTTTGTGCCAGCATGCTCCTCGCAGTCTCATGTCCTCAGCACATCGCGATCTTGGGAACACGTACAGGACGATACGACACGTGCATCCGGCTGAAGCGCTCACTAGAACAATTCCAGGTCTGTTACGCGTGTCTCAATCCAGGAGTTCTAGAAGCAAGCGCCGCATGTGCATCTTTAATTGGCAGCGTGCTTCTATTTCTGATTATTGCTGAGAGTTTCCAAAAATTGAAGTATTTCGTCTGGTTAG
Source organism: Schistocerca serialis cubense (assembly GCF_023864345.2). Lineage (NCBI taxonomy): Eukaryota > Metazoa > Arthropoda > Insecta > Orthoptera > Acrididae > Schistocerca > Schistocerca serialis. Next base: position 244,562,507 of record NC_064646.1, read on the forward strand.
CTTATCTCGATTAAAATAGTCCTTAAAGTGAACTAGTACCGAGAGAGGTGATGAAGAAAACAGGCAATCACGTAAATTTCGTGTAGAATCCACACTTTTTCAGAAACAGTCTTTTTACGCTTTTTGCACTTTTGACCACCCTTCAGAAGCTCGAATAACCACCGTTTTGCATAGCGGACGGCTGCGAGACGTGCAGGGAGAGAGTCATTGAGGTTCTGGAGGATACCGACAGAGATGGGGAACCACTCCGACTCGAGTGCTGTGTGCAGCTGCTCTAGGTTTCTCGGTTGAGGATCCGTATGGCGAGCAGTCCGATCTAAATCGTCCCACATGTTCGTGATAGGGTTTAAATCCAGAGTTTGGTGGCCCAGGGAGTACAGTAAACTCACAGAGGCGCTGTTCGGAAAAGAAATGTACGCTGCAAGCTGTGTGATGTGTCGGAGGAAGAACGAACAGCTTGTAGTGGTGGGCATGGTCCCCAAGGGTAGACGCGTACTTGTGTGGACGCATTGTGCCTTCCAGAATGGCGACATCATCCAGGGAATGCCACGAAAACATTTCCCAGACCATAACGCTTCCTCTTCCGGCCCGGACACTTCCGACGATTGTTGCAGGGTGTTTGCTTTCAGACGTTTCACACCGTACCCGCAAACGGCCATTTGTACGATGAAGCGTAAAACGTGAGTCATCTAAAAACGCCACCTGTCGCCATTCAGTTGACACCCAGTTGCGATATTTGCTTGCAAATTCCAGCCTTCGTCGCCTGTGAACAGCTGTCAACGTGGGTGCATGAACCAGGTGCCTGCTGCGGAGGCCCATACGCAGTAATGTTCGCAGAACGGTTATTGAGGAAACCCTGGTGGTAGCTCCTTGGTTCATCTGGGCGGTCGGTTGTTCAACAGCTCCCCCGTCTATTCGCCCGTAGACATCCCGTCAGCCGTCGTTCACCCCTGATATCTATGGTCCGTGATGCACCACAGTTGGCCCGGCGCCAGTTTTGGATGGCGTCATTTTGCCATGCACGGTGTACTTTAACCACGGCGTCACCCGAACAGCTTAAAAACTTAGTCGTTTCGGAAATACACCACGCTTGGCCGAGAAACCAATGATTATGTCCTTTCGGACGTCAGATAAATTGCCGCGTTTCCGCATTGCGACCAATGCATTGTATTGCGCTTCCCTCCGACACGCTTTAAGTGCTCTCCACTGCCAATGCTGCCACCTGCCGTCTGTGAGTGTTTATTGCACGCTGATGTCGAACATAGGCGGTGGTCACATTAACACGACTGGGCCGCGTAGCGTATACGACTGATTTACGGCCCAGTGCAATCATTAAGAAGTTCCTGTGGTCGTCGGTGCTACAGTTATTAACATAAGAGCTTCCTTTTAAATCCTGCCAAATACACTACTGGCCATTAAAATTGCTACACCACGAAGATGACGTGCTACAGACGCGAAATTTAACCAACAGGAAGCAGAGGCTGTGATATGCAAATGATTAGCTTTTCAGAGCATTCACACAAGGTTGGCGCCGGTGGCGACACCTACAACGTGCTGATATGAGGAAAGTTTCCAACCGATTTCTCATACACAAACAGCAGTTGACCGGCGTTGCCTGGTGAAACGTTGTTGTGATGCCTCGTGTAAGGAGGAGAAATGCGTACCATCACGTATCCGACTTTGATAAAGGTCGGATTGTAGCCTATCGCGATTGCAGTTTATCGTATCGCGACATGCTGCTCGCGTTGGTCGCGAACCAATTACTGTTAGCAGAATATGGAATCGGTGGGTTCAGGAGGGTAATATGGAACGCCATGCTGGATCCCAACGGCCTCGTATCACTAGCACTCGAGACGACAGGCATCTTACCCGCATGGCTGTAACGGATCGTGCAGCCACGTCTCCATCCCCGAGTCAACAGATGGGGCGTTCGCAAGACAATCATCTGCACGAACAGTTCGACGACTTTTGCAGCAGCATGGACTATCAGCTTGGAGACCATGGCTGCGGTTACCCTTGATGCTTCATCGCAGACAGGAGCACCTGTGATGGTGTACTCAACGACGAATCTGGGTGCAGGAATGGGAAAACTTCACTTTTTTGGATGAATCCAGGTTCTGTTTACAGCATCATTATGGTCGCATCCGTGTTTGGCGACGTCGCGGTGAACGCACTTCGGAAGCGTGTATTCGTCATCTCCATACTAGCGTATCACCCGACGTGATGGTGTGGGTTGCCATTGGTTACACGTGTCAGTCACCTCTTGTTCGCACTGACGTCACTTTGAACAGTGGACGTTACATTTCAGATGTGTTACGACCCGTGGTTCTACCCTTCATTCGATCCCTGCGAAGCCCTACATTTTAGCAGGATAATGCACGACGGCATGTTGTAGGTCCTGTACGGGCCTTTCTGGATACAGAAAATGTTCGCCTGCTGCCCTGGCCAGCACATTCTCCAGATCTCTCACCAACGGAAAACGTCTGGTCAGTGGTGGCCGAGCAACTGGCTCGTCACAATACGCCAGTCACTACTCTCGATGAACTGTGGTATCGTGTTGAAGATGCATGGGCAGCTGTACCTGTAAACGCCATCCAAGCTCTGTGTGACTCAATGCCCAGGCGTATCAAGGCCTTTATTACGGCCAGAGGTGGTTGTTATGGGTACTGATTCCTCAGGATCTATGCACCCAAATTGCGTGAAAATGTAATCACATGTCAGTTCTAGTAAAATATATTTGTCCAATGAATACCCGTTTATCATCTGCATTTCTTCTTGGTGTAGCAATTTTAATTGCCAGTAGTGTATAACGACAAACAGCACTCGTTATGGATGTTGTTTAATCGTGTTTCGTTAGTGATTCAGTTGATAAAAATATTTCTTCGGGCTACGTACTGAAATTACGTTTACTTTTCCCCTTGCATCCACTTCCAGCTTAAAATTTCCGTTTCGCCTTCTCTTTATTTCGTAAGGCTGGATTTTAGATTTGCCCCTCAGCATTGTCTCGCATTTCTAGTCTTCCTACCGCGCTGGTGCTAAAACAGAAATTTGTATTTGCGGTATTTGGACTCAGTATTCCCAGTTTCGAACATCTGAGCTTACAACCCACTGTTTTTGAGTACCGTAGCCATTATCAAATCAGAAATTTCTTGCACAGAATCAGTTTGCCCTACCGAGAATCGAACGCGGAACCTTGCCTCTCGCGGCAACGCTCTTACCGACTGAGCTATCGAAGCACAACTCCCGATCTTCTGCGACAGCATTTCTGTCAGCATCCCTCACCTACTTCGGAGAAGCTCTCATAGGTACCTCCCTGTTACCAAGTTTCCAAGCAGCACACACTACGAAAGATTCGTTAATGAATTATCATATTTGTCAGTTGCTTTAGTTTTCTTTTGTGTGTTTAGAGTAGTGCGAAAAAACTAGGCATGACATGACCAGGCCACTACCTTTCTCCCTCTAGTGGGAAAAGTGTGTTACTTTCTCCACAGGGTTTCTTGCTTTGTAATTGACTATAATACTTACGTAGTTACACTTAACCAGCTCTCCGTGCCGTCAGTGAAATTGTACGGCTGATGTTTTGCTTTTTGCTCTTCTTCGGCGAGAGACATGGCGTACGGGTATCTGCATCAACATGCTGTTAGCTTTCAACTCACTTGTGATTGGTGGTTTGTGTTTGTTTTCTTTTTCACCTCGCTGTTCCACTTACATTGCAACTGGGCGCATATCTGACCAGTTGTGTGTGTGTGTGTGTGTGTGTGTGTGTGTGTGAGAGAGAGAGAGAGAGGGGGGGGGGGGCAGAGCATGTGTGAATGTGAAACAACGAAGCGACTCGCCAGGTGAATGTAGGCGTTAGAAAGCAATTTCTGCTGGATACTGAAAAGCGTAGGTAAGACCCATACAAGAATTGGCTCATTTAAAGACGGGCTTAAAAAGCAGCGTTGGGAAAAAGACAAAATGAAGACGTCGGTTGAAATACAGATTTTGAGTTAACTCCTGTTATATTGCAGAAAAGAAAAAGAATGTATAGGGATAAACTGCGCTCAAGAAAATAAAGATATGAATGCCGCCACTTCGTGGCAGACAACCGAGATACCGTAGTAAGATTTAACGAAGCTTATTAGCGATTACTGGTCGATGTGGCTCAAATGTTGAAGATTAGACTTGCATTCGAGAAAAATTGAGTTCAGTTATGCATTCGGCCATCCACGTTTAGGTACCCGCTTCTCTTATATCGCTTGAGGCGGGTGGTTCCTCTGAAAAGGACGTGATTAATTTCCTTACCCAACCCATTGTATCTGAGCTTGTGCACAGTAACTGGCGTGCTTCCCTGTTCAGTCGGATGTTCTGCTGTCATATTCCGAGAGAGAAGGCCGTATCGAGAGCCTATGAACAATGTACACTTCTCGAGGCTTCAAGACCATACTTTCAAATCGCGAGGTAGTGTGTTGTGTAGTGATGTAAGATACAAATGCGTACCAACCATAAAATCGAGACCCCAGAAGAATCAAATGATTACAAACGCAAGCAACCATACAAACTCAATTTGTAGCAGTGATTTTATAGTGCTGTTACAACATTTTAGGAATGAAGCGCTGTAGTTAGAGTACTACTCGAGAGGACCCTCGGAAATTAGAAAGATAACTGTCTCCGTGAACTACGAACAGTCTCACTAGAAAGCTGCAGCCTCATTCCGTGTCCTTGGTCACAAAACCGGTGTAGCAGAGAGCAAACGGTATCGCTGTAGGCTCCCAGGTCGGTCAGTCGATTTTCTGTTTATAAAGCATTTGCCAAACTGAACGTTTGCTTGACCACTTCGTGCCACCTTACGTACTCCGGTACTGTCTTCTTCAGTGAGAGAAGCAGCTTACACAGTAATTATGCGAACATAACGCTTCAACACACAGTACAGCAATAGGCGAAATCCATATTCAGTGTCAGAAAATCAACCGAAACCTACGAAATGTTGTTTGGCAGACAACAGAAATGTAAAAGCACAGTCAGTCATCTTCTTGATAGTTCTTGCTATACCCAGACACACAGATTCTTGAGTAGGATTACGTAATCAGATACATGTGCAACAATTATAGTGTTGCTTTTTAGATACACTAAGCTCACCGCTAAGGTAGGGACTGATGGACTGCAAAATACTGCACAAGATGCAAATTAAAAACTGTTCTCTCTCTCCCTCCCTTCTTTCCACACGCACACGACCCGCCACGCTCACCCGTATCTATCTCCTCATTTCCCTACGTAGTCGTTATTTTTCTCAAAGCAATTTCGATAGCGTGGAACACGTTTCATTCTTCCCTCAGTGATTTCAACCAGTTCAGAGTAAAGCATTTTCAGCGCCTCATAGTTTCCAGAACTTTGAGAAGTCTGATCTGGGATTAAGGAAAGGGGATGATTGTTACTGGATGCGAAACGAGAGTAACACAGTGAATTTCCTTTGTATTGCCATTCTATGCATTTCTTCCACCTTTCGGCTTTCCCTTCTTTGATTAGTACTGAGTTCCCATCGGAGGCCCCTCGTTTTCATACAGGTGCTTCGCTTTTCTCTTATGACACACATAGGTTTCCTTCAGGCAGCATATATTTTCCCCTAATGTTGCAGACTTTTAGAGCTTGGTATTTCCGCTGTAGTCATTCCTGCTTTGCGATTTTGCACTTTCTCTAAATCTCAGGTTTTAGACATCTGCATATCGTTTCGGCAGCTTTCTTTGCTGTATTTCTATATTTTCTCCATCGGTCTGTCTAATCTAGTATATCTTCTGTTATCCAAGGATTTCTGCTTGGCATTCTCTATTCTCTTTTTCCCTGTTTGAGTCAAGGAAGAGGCAATATAATTCCTGTACAAGAAACTTTATGGCTTCCTTCACTCTTGGCAATGCTCCAGGATTAGCCTCCCAGATTGGAGAGCGCGCACGCTGGGTAACATTACATCCGCATACGGTGAAACGATGAGCTAGCTTGGAGCCACGCAACTGTCCGATCAAAAGTGCGAGGACACTTATTAGCCGACACAAATTTGGGCTGTGTCCACCCTTCAACTTAACGAAGGCTTGAACTCCTCTGGGGATACTTTCAGTGGAGTGTCTGAACGTCTGTGGAGGAATGGGAGCCAGTTCTTTCTCAAGAGCAGAATCGAGAGAAGGTAAGATATTGGAAGTGGACTTAGTAATTCACCCCAAACGTGTTCAATTGGGTTCAGGTGGGGGCTCTGGACAGGCCACTCCATTTCAGGAATGTTATTGTCCACAAACCGTCCTCTCAAGAGATACTGCTTTTTGGCAGTGCATTGTCATGCTGATATCAGGACGTTCTAAAAATGTCTCCATTTTTTTTTATTCTGTTGTCAATATCAGTTGAGGTGTTAGATGTTATGCATATTAAATTGTAGCGCGTAACATGGCGGTGTGTAAAGTAACTATGTCGGTGCGTGAGAAAGAGCAAGCTGTAAATAGTGTTTCGAATACGAAAAATTTGTCCACACCTACACCCTCTCTTTCAGCATGACAATATCAGACTACCTACCAGAGCTGCGATGTCTGCAACAAGCCTTTGGTTCGCAGTCATCCTGATGGTCCCGACTTGGCCTCGTCCGATTTTCGGCTGTTTCTGATTATTAAAGAACACCTCAGAGGACTTTGATTGTGACGAAGTGGTGTAAGCAGAGGTGAGGTTGTGGCTTCCACGGGAGAAATCTGCGTTGAGAAATAAATATGAAGACATGAAGAGTAAAGATGTAAAATGCTAGTAAAGTTTAATAGTTTCCATCACGAGCTCGCACAATCCGCCATCGAGCCGATCTGATCCTGTACAGTACGCTTACAAATGCTGTAAGTGTGTTTACATTCTTCCGCATTTAGCATTTTCTTAAGCAGAGTAAGGGGGAACACACCACGCGTTTCTGGTCATCCATTCGCTGGTAACGTAGCTCATTACACCACCTCAAATGTCTCTCACCGTTGACTGTAGAAGTGTCTGGTTTTTGGAGGAGCTGCTCGGCCCTTGTACCCCGTCCTTTTTACCTCCGTACGCAGTGTCATTGTGCTAGCTGGTCTTTGGAATCCACGAGTAATTTCTTCCACTGATATCGCGCGGTATTTAACCACCACCCTCGGCAATGCTCGAGTATCCATATCCATCGGTACACGCGGTTTACCTAGTCGTGGTTTAGCTGCGGTTGTCCCTTTGTGCTTGCACTTCACAATCATTTTACCATAGGACACCTCATGTTACCGTTAGGTCACCTTTGTAGTGGAGGGTACGCCTCTCGGGGCAGCTTGTGGTCCGGATACAGTTGATCAGATACTTGTGGTTTTCGGCGCCAGCTCTCGCGGAGAGGATCGGGGCCGTACCTCGAGCCACGACCGGTTCGTATGTAGGTGAGGGGGCCAACGGGCCCGGCTCGTCATCACCAAGTCCCACCTTCTGCAAATGCCACGCAGCGTCAGAAAGCTAACAGCGGCGCTCTTCGGAACTACACCGATTAGCAGCGGACGCCAACGATTCGCGTACAAGGGAAGTGCCCTAGTGCGAACGCCTGAAACCGAATAAAAACTGAATAGGAGATGAATATGTTCCACCACCCATCAAGGCCATTCACTTGTAAGACACTCTGCATTTGTGTACCGTCGATGTTTGGCTTCTGTAGTCTTTAGGGTTCGTCAGGCTTCAAAGACAGAATACCATGTTACAGTTATGACCAGGAGTTTCGTAAGAGTCAAAAATTATGTACTATTTGATAAAAAGTTAAGGGGGGTAGGACGTCAAACGGGCCGACTTGGAGCAGGAGAGGCACCACAGGACATTTTAATTTCCACTGTCTATACTTTTACAAGTAAATTCATAAAACTTTGTCAGCATGACCAGGAAGGATTCAGGATTCACACTCTTAGCAGGGGAAGTTCAAAAACATAACAAAATAATTATTTGTACATGTGAAATTTCATTATTTTTTCACTTACTATTGGCTGTTTTTGTTGCTGTAGGTACACTTTCCTTCATAAGTAAGAGAGACTGTTCGATGAATTTTGCGCAGCATACAAACCATACTTACAGGTGTCTGAAACTCTAGAATCTATTTAATTTATGAAAAAATGAATGAGCTGTTACGTTTTAAACTTTGTTTAGAAAAAAATCAAATTTTGTAGTTAATTATCTCAATTTTTACCACAGTTTTAAATAGATTTGGAAAATTCTAGAGTTTCCTACACGTGTAAGTATGGTTTGTATTCTGTGCAAATTTCATCACAGAATCTCTCTTACTTGTGAAGAAAAATGTACCTATATCAACAAATGCAGCCAACAGTAAGTGAAAAAATGATGAAATTTCATATCTAAAATATATATATATATATATATATATATATATATATATATATATATATATATATATATATGAACTTAATGTCAGATTAAAACTGCGTGCAGGATTCGAACTCAGACCGGGAAACTAGCCTTTCGCGGGCAATGCTCTGACTGACGGGCGGTCAACTGCCAACGAAAACCTCACTGATATAAAATATCAGCGAAAGTCGGTCAGAAATATTTTGAGGAAATCATAGTGACAATCTGAGATGGAGCTGCATTGGGCATGTAGTCACTGCAAGCGATGAAAGAAGCACGAAGTTCTTTGCAGGAATTTGCTCCAAAAAAGACTTAGACGACAACATAGCTGAAAGTTTGTAGAGATCAATAAACAATTAAAATTACTTGTGATCTATTTTTCTGCTACCGGTCACATTTATTTATTTTATGTTTAACTTTCTTGCAACGCGTTTCAAGCATGTTTTGCTCATCATCAGGCGTTTATGTGTACAGTTCTTTCTTAGATATAAAATGTCTTAATCTAAGTTAACATAGAACTGTTCTGCTGCTGGGAGTGAGCGGACAGTGAATGGCCAGAAATGATTGACGTGCAGCTGTGTCCCGTTGTGATTGACGTCACGGCATGTGTGGGATGCAGATCGCCTTGCATCAGTTGTTATGGTGTGGTAAACGTGTGACATACTGTTCTTACGTCGCTTGTTCACCTGCGATTTTGCGCTCCAGAGCTTCAGCTACATCGTTGGTACACTGGAGGAGCTATTGTTCAACATGACACTGTTGCACTGCTTAGTCTACCACTGTTTTTGGCGTACTTTAACTGCACAAACGGTTCTCGAGATACGTAAACAGTATACCGTAAACACAATGTGGCGACCCTGCAGCGTGTGGGTGAGTACAGACTCGATTCTTTCCAACGATATTCGCAATACTGACAGTCAGGGTTTAAATGTCATAGAGCAGCTATACGTCCGCCGTGTTTGAGCCAAATGGAACTGCCATGTTTTCTGAGTCAAAAGCCACACTGAAGGATCTGACACAAATCGATTTTCAATAATCAATCAATATTTAAATCGCAAAACTGTTTAAAAAAATCAAATACATAAAATGAAGAATTTTGACGTTGTGGATGCAGTTATTTCATTAAGAAATTATCTCCATTTGTTGTACTGTGAATTAAAATTTCAATTTCTTTCATTGTTATTCCACATTGTCACGTTTCCTAAACTTAGGCATGATTTTCCACGCAGTCACGCTCTCTAAAGTTAACCAGCATTGTCACAATTAATTAAAATTATTTGGATGCGTGAAGTTGTAGATCGTCTACACGAGTCATCGTTGCAGCATATAGACTGCTCTACTAAATAGTAGTGTGCAACCATCAGTTAGAGAAAATAATAACTGCGTTCATGTTGCCCTTAATGGGAGAACTGCTCAGCTGTAATAACATGATACGTGAATACGTTGCAAGAACACTTGCTTTCGTTTTGCGCTGTGTTTCCGGTCCGTAGACTTCAATGCATAGAGTACTGATTCATAGATTCGGTTTGTATTTACAAGCAGGCTTGTTTGGACGACCATGAACACACAGTCGTAGCAATGTTTCATTATGAAGGCAAAAATGTATGCAGTCGAGAAACTAATAACAGATGGCCACGCGGACGAGCCAACTAGAAATGGTAGGATGTCGTTAACAGGGAGATAAAGTTCGTTGGCATCTGCTTAGAAAGAAAGAAAAAAATACCGAAAATTGGATTCCCAGCCTCTGAGAAGCAGAGGCTACTAGAGCGCGAAAACGCAAGAATTATGAAGCAAAACCATGTGGCAAATTCTGGGAGATGCTGTCACCCAGGGCAGTGGAGAATAAATGTTGCTTCGTGCTGTTGGTAATACTACTAATGGAATGTCTTTATCTTCATATACAAATGTAGTCTGCAAACCACTGTACGGTGCGTGCTGGAGGGTATTACTGCCTTTCCTGCTCCGTTCGCAATTTGTCTGGATGGTGAAGGAGAGGAGGGGAGGCTGGGGGCGGCAGGTGGAATGTTTGCCGCCTTAAGTGCTCTAATCTCCCTCACTATGTCCATACAGTCTTTACGCGAGAGGAAAGTTGGAGGCAGTAGAATCTTTTTCCAGGCTATCGCGAATTCTGGTACTTCACGTTTTCAGCGTTTCGCGTGAAAAATCTTCTTCCCTCCAAGGGTTTTCATCTAAGTTCACGGAACATTTCCATAATACTCCCATACTGAATGAATCGGACGGGAATCGTTGGAAGACTACTAGGTAGCTCTCGCGAAAGCTTCTTCGGTAATGCAAGCTTTAGTGGAGAGATACAGTCCAACCATTACACTGCCACCACCGTATATGTCGTGTAGGGATAATGAAGAACAGGATAAGAAAGAGTAGGACACGCGCAGAGGCTATAGACATTTTTTTTCCTTCTGTCAATACGCGAATGGTATAGGACGGAAATCTCAGCTATTCACTGTACGCTGCCGTGCCTAGTATATATGAAGATGATCTGGTGTTGGACAGAAATATGGAAACACCGTGAGAAATGCATGCTTGAATGTGAATGTAGATGCTAGCCAAGTCTGTATGTTGTCGCCGGCAGTTCTAGGCCCTACAGTCTGGAACCGCGTGACCGCTACGGTCGCAGGTTCGAATCCTGCCTAAGGGGAAGGATGTGTGTGATGTCCTTATGTTAGTTAGGTTTAAGTAGTTTTAAGTTCTAGGGGACTGATGACACCTTAGAAGTTAAGTCCCATAGTGCTCAGAGCCATTTGAACCATTTTTGTGTGTTGTCGTCTTGTTTGACCACGAACGGCACATGTGCAATGTCCTCAATACGTTGCAAGTGTCAGTCGTGGTAAGAAATGTGTTCTGTGTAATCGAGTGCATTATGTCGGAGTTAAGTGAATTCGAACGTGTGCAGACTGGTGGTGCTCGTATGGTGGGTTCTTCCGTAACGAAGGGAGCCCAAGTGCTTCGCGTTAAAAGGGGCACAGTATAGATGATCTACACTACTGGCCATTAAAATTGCTACACCAAGAAGAAATGCAGATGATAAACGGGTATTCATTGGACAAATATATTATACTGGAACTGACATGTGATTACATTTTCACGCAATTTGGGTGCATAGATCCTGAGAAATCAGTATCCATAACAACCACTTCTGGCCTTAATAACGGCCTTGATACGCCTGGGCATTGAGTCAAACAAGAGCTTCGATGCCGTGTACAGGTACAGCTGCCCATTCAGCTTCAACACGATACCACCGTTCATCAAGTGTAGTGACTGGCGTATTGTGACGAGCCAGTTGCTCGGCCACCATTGACCCATACAGGAGCTGCAACATGCCGTCGTGCATTATCCTGCTGAAATGTAAGGTTTCACAGGGATCGAATGAAGGGTAGAGCCACGGGTCGTAACACATCTGAAATGTAACGTCCACTGTTCAAAGTGCTGTCAATGCGAACAAGAGGTGACCGAGACGTGTAACCAATGGCACCACATACCATCTCGCAAGGTGATACGCCAGTATGGCGATGACGAATACACGCTTCCAATGTGCGTTCACCGGGATGTCGCCAAACACGGATGCGACCTTCATGATGCTGTAAACAGAACCTGGAATCATCCGAAATAATGACGTTTTGCCATTCGTGCACCCAGGTTCATCACTGAGTACATCATTGCAGGCGCTCCTGTCTGCGATGAAGCATCAAGGGTAACCGCAGCCATGGTCACCAAGCTGATAGTCCATGCTGCTGCAAATGTCGTCGAACTGTTCGTGCAGATGGTTTTTGTCTTGCAAATGCCCCCATCTATTGACTAAAAGATCGAGACATGGCTGCACGATTCGTTACAGCCATGCGGATAAGATGCCTGTCACCTCGACTGCTAGTGATACGAGGCCGTTGGGATCCAGCACGGCATTCCGTATTACCCTCCTGAAACCACTGATTCCATATTCTGCTAACAGTCATTGGATCTCGACCAACGCGAGCAGCAATGTCGCGATACGATAAACCGCAATTGCGATAGGCTACAATCCGACCTTTATCAAAGTCGGAAACGTAATGGTACGCATTTCTCCGTACACGAGGCATCACAACGACGTTTCATCAGGCAACGCCGGTCAACTGCTGTTTGTGTATGAGAAATCGGTTGGAAACTTTCCCTATGTCAGCACGTTGTAGGTGTCGCCACTGGCGCCAACCTTGTGTGAATGCTCTGAAAAACTAATCATTTGCATATCACAGCCTCTGCTTCCTGTTGGTTAAATTTCACGTCTGTAGCACGTCATCTTCGTGGTGTAGAAGTTTTAATGGCCAATAGTGTATATCGCACGCACAGAAAGTAGAAAATCACTGCCCTCTAAGTCACAACACGGACGAAGGTGTGTATTGAATGATCTTGATGGGTGGTAATTGATGAGTATTGTAACGAAAAATAAGAGGACGACAGCTGTAAAGATCGCTGTAGAACTGAATATCACAATCGCGATTCTTTCTGCCCCAAAACAATGCTAAGGGACCTCCATAAGCAGGAAATTGCAGGACGAGCTGGAATACCAGCACCGAAGTCTTAAAACCTGGACTCTGGAACAGTGGAAGAATGCCGTTTGGTTGGAAAAGTCTTGTTTCACACTGTTTCCAAATTCTGCCCCAGTTTACATCCGTGGAGTAAAACTTGGCGGAGGTTCGGTGACGATTTGGGCAATCATCTCGTGGCATTCCACGACCCCCGTGGTTACTCGGCAGCGTCGCATTGCTGCCAGTGATTATGTGACGAATCTGTTTCCCAATGGTGATGCTGCGTTCCAAGCCGACACGGCGCTGTTCGCACAGCTCTAATCTTCCAGGACTGGTTTTGTGAGGACGAGGATAAATTGTCGTATCTCCCCTCGTCACCACAGTAAACAAGATTTCAATATTATTGAGTCTTTGTGGTCTACTTTGGAGAGAAGGGCACGTGACCGCTGGCCAACTCCGTCATCGTTACTGGAAGCTGCCACTATTTTGCTGGGAGGCTGGCATAAGATTTCCTAGAAAACCGTACAGGAGCTATATTTATCCACACCTATGTGACTGGAAGATGTTTTCAATACCATCGGGTTTCCTAATTCGTATCAGGCTTGTTGATGCATTGTGCTTTTGTTGTTTCTATAACTTTGCCCAACCCCTGTGTATGAAGAGCAGAGTTACTATCACACTTCTGTGGTACAGTCCTGATTTTACCTTTGTGTCTGATGAACACTCGCCGTCAAGGGATTTGTATTCCCTTACAGAACAGCAGCGATCCTACGCAGGCGGGAATTCAGGTTTGGGTTCTGGAAAAGGGCGGGGTCACAGTTTGTTATTTAAAATAAATATAACATGTTATGATATAGTTTGCTTACATGAGTGCGTAGCGCAATGTCCAAGAAATCACAGTTCAGGGAAATATGGCATTTGAAAAGCGTACTTTAGAAAACCTGGGATGCACACTTGTCTTATAGTTAATTTAATACAAACTCTTACTACTTCAACGACGTCATAATTTACGCAATATACCGCAAAATCTAATTTTGCCCTCATTAATATTTCAGTAAGCACTAAAATTGTGAACACTGTTGTGCAGGCTACTCTGAGAACGTGTAAATAAGGAGAATACCGTTTCTCTGATTTCTTTCACTTTGTGTTCAGGAAGCATTTCTTTTCTACCTTTTTTTCCTTTAACAGAGGGCCATTCTCTTTATCCTACCGCACTCGAGTTGCTGTGCTTTGCGGGTTCTACCTGTCGAATCGGATTTGTTGTTCAGAGGCTGCGAATGTGCGCATCTGTTCGCTAAAATGTAACTGTCATTCCGCAAATACATACTCGTGGGATACCGGAAGCAAGTGAAAATTAACTTGTGTTAAGAGCAGCTTGTAATTTATAGAATTCCTTGTCATTTTCGAGACAGTTTCCATGCTACTTTATTCTCCGAAATTTAGATGTGAGAAGTGGAATTTGAGATAGGTGAAAAGATAAACGCTTCTATTAAAAATTGTGTGCATGGCTCCTGTCCAGACTGCAAAATTTTCGGGAAAACGTCGAGAATTAGTGATAACAAATGTTTCGTATTAATATGTAATTTAATTTCAATCTCTTTTATACAGAGGTTACACTGAGTAGTATAATGGTTGCAGAACAGATAAATCACAACTTTGTACCGCTGCATGTCCGATGAGCCAACTACATAATAGCTTTGTGCCGGTTTTTCATTCCTTTTCGACGCTGCCATAGCTCTCGTCTTCTCTCGGCCTACAATTTCGAGCGTAATTACGGGCCATACGAGACATCTTTCATTACTTTGTAATTTTCAGTTTAATACAGTATTTCATTTATATTGAGGCGAATATTTTTATTGTTGTATTAACGTTGGATCCTAGCAGCGTTCCTCAACTTCTTCAAAATGACACCCAATTTAGTGACCTAACTGAAAGCATTCCCACGCAACAGCAATATTTATACATGGGCCAGTCAGCGCTGCCTATGTTTGACGTAACCGTCCAATGACATCTCACAGACGGCAAGTGGCGGCGGCAGCAGCAGCAGCAGTGTAGGGTATATAAAGTGTGGCGGGGGACATGGAAAAGTGCAGTAGTTGCCGTATTGCGGGAAACGGGGCAATTTATCTGACGTCCGAAAAGGGATGATCATTGGCTTTCGGGGCAGGGATGGAAGCATTTCCGAAATGTGTAAGCTGTAAACTGTTGAACGACGGCTGCAGAGATGTTTACGGGCGTACGGACGTGCAGCGGTAATGCAACAGACCGCCCAGATGAACCAAGGGTCTACAAAGTGTCTCCTCAGTGACCTTTCAGCGGAGTTCCGCAGAAGGCGCCTGGTTCATCCGCCCATGCTGACCGCGTTTCATCGGCGACGAAGGCTGGAATTCGTACGCCAGTAACACAACTGGACGTTCACTGAGTGGCAACAGATGACTTTTTCAGATGAATCACGCTTTGTGCTCCATAGGGCAGATGGCCGTTGGCATGTACAGCCCTGCAACAATCGTCGGAAGGATCCAGGCCGGAAAAGGAAGCGTTATGGTCTGTGGAAAATTTTCGTTGCATTCTGGCAGACTGCGTCATCACAAGTAGGTATCTGTACTTGGGGACCATGTCCACCTCTACATGCAGTGTGTTTTCCCTGGGCTACTAGCAGGACAGCGCAACGCGTCACACAGCTCGCAGTCTACATGCGTGATTCGAAGAGCACCGAGATGGATTTACCGGGCTTCCCCTAGCCATCAAGCTCCACGGATTTAAACCCAATCGAGAATCCATGCGACCACCTTGATCGGGCTGCTCGCGCCACGGATCCTCAACCGAAGAACCTAGGGCAGGTGGCCACGGTACTGGAATCGACGTGACTCCACATCCCTGTCTGTGCGTTCCAGCACGTCGCGTATCGGACCGCGGTTATTCAGATTTCTGACAGGTGATCGCACTAATGTGACTCAGCAGTGTAACTTACACAAAGCTAATTCGTAGCACTCAGGCGCGTTTGCCTACAGTTGCACGTTGACGTCACAGGCAAAACAAATACTGCGGAATAAACATGTACAGACACGATTACTCCTTGTGCGCCTAATCACTGCTTACGCATTATTAGTCTCGTAGTCATTTGCGACTCAAATTTGGCGGTATTTTGCCGCACAAGCAAATTCGACCGACGTCAAAACTTTTAAGAGTGGGTGGGGAGGTGGGGGGGGGGGTTCATAACAACACTCCACAACCTCAATGCCCTCCTTGGACCTTGCTCCTGATCCTACGTAGTTGCACGAGGCAGAGGCGTTACGCGGAGGCGCTGGTGTACTGGCAGCCGGCTTGCGCAGGTCGGTGCCGCGGCCGCCGCAGATGCATCCTTTAACGGCGCACGGGCGCGCTCAGCTGTGGGCGTCGCCGGCCTAGTGAGTCACGGCCGAGCGGTCCCGCATCGATTCTCTCTCGGGGAAACAGACGCCGCCTCCGCACATTTCCCTTATTAGCTCCCTCCCATTCCCCGATAGCGCGTCTCGCTGCTAATGGCACTTGCACAGGTAATAAACGACCGACGACGCGACGGCGTCAAAGCGTGCTCCCACTGGCACGCTGTCCCTCCGCGAGAAGGGGTGAACCGGAACTTCCTCGTACTGCGCCATATACTTTCATTATTTCCCACCCACTTTGTTTCAGAAAACAGCGTTTACGAAATAGTACATTATGCTAGGTACTAATCACTGTTCCATTATACACATTAATGTGACCACCGCCAGTGTTCGACGTCAACTCTCACAAACTACAGGCGGCAACACTAGCAGTGAACGGTATATTAAGAATGTCAGGGGGACGCGGGAAAACAGTGCAGTCATAAAACATGAATGCTGAGCACGCTTGCACCAAGTTTAGCTGCACAAAGCTACCACGTGAAATCTAGCGGCGCTGTAATACCCGAACGACTGCAGATTGTTAAGGTAGGCGAGCAAGTGACCTGTCAGACGTTCGTCCTCTTCTTGTTTGTAATAATCATCATCATCAGCAGCATTTAAGACTGATTATGCCTTTCAGCGTTCAGTCTGGAGCATAGTGCCCCTTATAAAATTCCTCCATGAACCCCTATTCAGTGCTAACATTGGTGCCTCTTCTGATGTTAAGCCTATTACTTCAAAATCATTCTTAACCGAATCCAGGTACCTGCTCCTTGGTCTGCCCCGACTCCTCCTACCCTCTACTGCTGAACCCATGAGTCTCTTGGGTAACCTTGCTTCTCCCATGCGTGTAACATGACCCTACCATCTAAGCCTGTTCGCCCTGACTGCTACATCTATAGAGTTCATTCCCAGTTTTTCTTTGATTGCCTCATTGTGGACACCCTCCTGCCGTTGTTCCCATCTACTAGTACCTGCAATCATCCTAGCTACTTTCATATCCGTAACCGCAACATTGTTGATAAGGTAACCTGAATCCACCCAGCTTTCGCTCCCATACAACAAAGTTGGTCGAAAGATTGAACGGTGCACTTAGTCTTGGTTTGTAGACAGTGGCAACGAATTCTAACCGCAAATCTGACATCCAGTTGTAGTGATAAAAATAGTTCTGAAACTTAGTGGCTGATTAAAACTGTGTGCCAGCCCAAGACTCGAACTCGAGACCTTTGCCTTTTGCGGGCAAGTGCTCTACCAACTGTGCTATCCATGCACGACTCACGACCCATCTTCACAGCTCTACTTCCGCCAGTACCTCGTCTCCTAGAGCAGGAGAGCTTCTGTGTCGTTTGGAAGATAGGATACAAGGTACGGCGGATGTAGAGCTGTGAGGATGGGTCGTGAGTCGTGCATGGGTAGCTCAGTTGGTAGAGCACTTCCCGCTAAACGCAAAGGTTCTGAGTTCGAGTCTCGGTCTGGCATACAGTTTTAATCTGCCAGTAAGTATAATATCAGCGCACACTTCGCTGCAGAGTAAAAATTTCATTCTAAAGATAGTTCTGTTCGCAAATGATTAGCGGCTTACTCGTCAGCAGAGCGATATCATACGTATGTTGATTCATCCATGGTTTGTTGCTGGAAACAAAGAGTTGTACAAAGATCCCTTCTATAGAGATGCCATCCCAAAAGAAGATTGCGCTCGACCACACAAGGATTTCTCGTGGGCGAATACGTTTGACAGACAACAATTCAGCCTAAGGAGAGGGTCAGCTTTGCAAAAATAGCTTTATTCACTTCCTATGAAGTCACTCACACTTCCATTACCAGCATTACAAATTGCTGTATGTTGGTTTGTTCTTCGAAGTACTAATATCGTATTCACAAGTCAATTACACATTTCAGACAAGTACTGAGTTCTAGCATTGATTGGCTGTGTGGTTCTCTAGATTTTATTTATGCTGTGACAAGTCTTCTACGCATTTTCTAAGTTTCGAAAGGTTTAAAACGAAAATATTTGATTATTAGTTTATCTGTGTTTAGGGGGACTGTTCCGCGACCGTATACTCAGTTAAAGAAATTCTACTCCAGTGGCTGATACACTTCTTTCTCAAGTCCAAGAACGGTTTCGACCGTAACATTCAGGTTATTTTCAGATACTCTTGAAAGTAGACAGTGTGATATCAGAAACCGGTCGTGGACCTAAAAATAAATATGTAAACCAGCAACAGGAGCCGTCTTTCATTAGTAAAGCAAATATTTTGAGTTACCGTTACTTCTGTGGTTTTTTTCTACCACTTGTGGAAACCAGTCTATTTACCAGTGTTGACGGCTTCCAAGAGACCACAACCTAGTTTTACACTAGCTTCCGCTGCCAATTCTCGTTTGATGTCTGGCGATGGACTCCGAATATATTCTTACCAGACAGTGATATGTGCGGTAGCTCGATATTATTTACACAAAGGATCCCAGAAACTACAACATACACTGGTGTACAAAATTTAAGGACGAAGTTAACTTTGGCATGAAGTGCCACTGCCAAGAAATTCTCCATACATAAAAAGAATAGCTACCGTGTAGTACAGAAGGTAATGACACGAACGGAAATGACATCAGGACATTACAAAACGCAGGGCTGGTTCTTAACAGGATATGTGGTTATCGCCAACGGCAGTGCATGCTGTGCAAAATGCTCCCATGCTGACCACATCGTTGGTAAGGAGTTTTTGTTGTAGGGCGTTCCATTCCTCCAACTGCTGGATGGTCGTTGGTACATGTGGACAGGCTCCAATGCCTCTCCCCAAAGTCTCTCACATGTGATCAATGGGACTTAAGTCGGGGAATGAGCAGGCCAGTCCATTCGCCGAATATCCTCTCGTTCCAATGGCTGCTCCTCGTGCGCTGTTTGACGTGGTCGCGCATTGTCTTCCACAAAAATGAAATGATGGCCAAATGCACCCTGACGCACGTTGCGAAGGAGTATAAATTTGCTATAACGTTGACCGGTGAGCTACCGTGTTCACAGATTTTGGGGTCAGTACGCCCATGCGGCATTATGCCTCTTTTTCACTGTAATACCTGGACCACCAAAACGATGATCTTCGACCATGTATCTGTATTCATTACATATTCCCACCTCTCGCCATATGAGGGTACGTTCAGAATCGCTAATCGGACTGAATCTGCTGCCAATCCGAGAAGAGCATGTGACTCCAATACTCTTGGTCCAGTCCCTACGCTCTTGGCAAAACTGCTAACGGTGCGGCCTATGTGCTAGTGTCAACGGTACACTACATACTGGTCGTGCGGCCGAGAGAAACCACCCCTCTGCTCTGCATTGTAGAGCGTGAGACTGTCCCCTGTTAAATGTGGTTCTAATTACAAGCACTATTTGACGTGGGTCTCTTCTTGCTTGTTGCACGATGTAGCGACCAACCGCTGCCGCAGTTGACCGTGGTCGACCACCTCATCTCCTTCCGGCAGCAGTGCTGTTGGTTACGAACGCGCCCTATACACGTTAAACAATGCCTTGAGTGATACCACTGGGCTACACTAGTCACATTTCTCCCTTCTCCCAGTTTCCCGACGGCTCATGTCTATGTGAATTCATCCGTGTGTTGTCTTCGTCCCTTCAACTGCCTCGTGTTGCGAGGCCAACCCCATTTAGCGTTGAGGCGTGAGGTCAAACTTCCTGTGCGCGACGGGGGGAACTATGACAACATGCTGCCACACTATCATTCATTTCTGCCGATTTGTTACTATGTTACGCTACTTCACCTGTGTCCTCCAAAAGTTTTGCGAAGCATTTTTATTCAGCCAACGTGATGGGCCATGTAAACACGACTGCTATTTTGACATGTGGTAAAGCAAGAAATTTTCGCTTTGTTGGATTTGAAGATGGCTAAAGGCCGAAATTGAAATAGTGACTCTTAAAAACAAACAATTTTGAAAGACAGTCATCACTGTCTCTATTTAGAAATTTCTTTTGACTGTGAACCCCGCCCAAGAAAAACTTTAAAAAACTGATATTATATCAGTTATTCAAAAGACACGTAATAAGTGACAATAAAAATTGCAAATATCAATTTAAGAACGTTAGTGATCTTGCAAGATTATCCTTACAAAGTTATTACTTGCTGTAGCCGTTTGGTCGGATAGGGATTTGCCTTTTAATATTGACACCACTAAAACTGATCCTTCATGTATCTTCTTCAGATCTGAAAAGGAATGAGGCGGGGAGCGTTTCTCAGGAGGCAATTCGGAAGAATAATTCACGGATGGGATCTCTGTCCAACGGGTACAATATTTCGGCAAACTATGACGTTCCCATCATCTGGTCCGCTGATTTTTTTGGTTGAAGTAATTGACAGGCCGTCGAGTGAACAGTGCCTTTGTAGGAGACGTATGCCTGGAAAAAGTCTTCTTTTTGTCCCATTTTTCCATTCGTTTTTTGTGTGACGCAAGCATAGTTTGCACAAATCCGGGCAGTGCCTGTGTGTACACACACACACACACACACACACACACACACACATACACACACACACACAATATTATCCAATTATCCTTCCGTGCTGTTTTGGCGTGACGCTATCGCCGTCTGCTGGGGTTCCATGAAGATAACCGCACCACATGTGCGTATGTCAGCGTCCTTTACCTGCACGACCATATGAGTTACTAAGAAATACGACAATGGAAGCTTCCATCTCGTAAACGCGTACAGGTCATTTTGAACTGTTACGGCAGCTCGCTTATCGCGTTATGTCTACGGACCAGGTGAAATTCTTTACTGCTGCAGTCGGCGCATTCCTCCCTACGCACAGCAGCTGGAGGAAGAACAGTAAAAACGTGTTTCGTTGTTTCTATGTCTTGTTCAAAAAATATCCAGCGTCACAAGACGCCACGATTACAGTTGCTTAGGCGTGAACAAAAATGTTCTCTTTCTATGTAACCTACAGAAAAAAATAGCTGTACGAATATATTATCATCCGACGGTACAATGGAGCTGAAGTTCAGTCTTAACATAATCCAGGATTTATGGACGGGTAACTTAGCAGCTCAAGTGTCACACGAATGATGCAAAAGTTTCTGCAGCTCAAGTGTAACATGAATGACGACAAAGTTTCTGATTGTATACCCGGCTGACAGTGATTCTCTGAATTTCGTTGCTTGTTTTTTACTTTAATTAACAACACTCTTGTTAGAGATATATTGATGTGTAAGTAGGTTTCAGAATCTGATGACACTGATTGTGAGAGTGAAAAGTTTCTTCTGCTGCTGGACTTAAATATTTGTATTAAATGTAATTGGAGAAATTTAAAACAGTTACAGAATCTGGTAGAAGTATTTATTAAAAAAAATATAAAGTGCTCGAATACATGAAAATAGGTGCAAATGGCGGGCTTAATACCTCAGACGTGAAACGCGGAGAAACATCGTCACCAAGTCACAACGACTGATCGTGACAGATGGTCGTTGAAGAAGATCGTGAAGAAAATTAAAGAGGATGACAGTTGAAAAGTCACTGAAACACAGAAGAAGTCGTGCTGAAGTATTAAAACCTGGAAAAATCTCATTTGGTCGGATGAGTCTTGCTTCACACGATTTTGCCGCGCGGGATTAGCCGAGCGGTCTGAGGCGCTGCAGTCATAGACTGTGCGGCTGGTCCCGGCGGAGGTTCGAGTCCTCTCTCGGGCATGGCTGCGTATGTTTGTCCCTAGGATAATTTAGGTTAAGTAGGGTGTAAGCTTAGGGACTGATGACCGTAGCAGTTAAGTCCCATAAGATTTCACACACATTTGAACATTTTTTTCACGCGATTTTCAACTTCTGGCTGAGTTTAGGTTCCAAGAGTTAAACTTGGCGAGGGTTCATTGATGATTTGGGCAGTCATACTGTGGTATTCCATGGACCCTATGGATATTCGTCAAGGCAGCTTTACTGCCAAGGATTATGTGACCACTTTGGCTGATCAGGTCCATCCCATAGTAGCGTACAGTGTTTCTTCCCCAATGGCGATACTGTGTTCCAAGGCTACACGGCCCCTGTTCACACAGCCCACATCGTCCTGGATTGACTTTGTGAGCAGGACGATGAAGTGTCGATCTCCCCTGGCCACAGGTTGTGAGCTGGCAGTGTTGACTAAGAGACGTGTAACTGTAGTGTAACTGTAGTCTATCAATCTCATTGTCACAAATTGTACTGCAGCGACATTCCTAAATCATATGTACAGTGCATTCTCCAGAACGTCTTGAAGAAGAGGAGAATGTGTGCAAAGTTTGTCCCGCACATCTTGACTCCTTAACGAAACTGTCGAGGCGTAGACGTCTGCCGCGACTTGATTGAAATGCAAAAACTTCGTCCATTCTTTTCTGGAAAGAACTTGGTGTTACCCATTACGAACCTGGCACAAAACAACAAAGTGCAGACATTCAAGCCAATGTGAGGCGTGAGTTGGACAACATCCCAAAGGAGGACTTGCGTGATAGTTTCACACGGTTGTATGAACGTTCTGAGCGTCGTACTCAAGTTAAGGGAGAGTATGTACAATACATGAAGCATTAAAGTTTTCTGGTTTTTAGTAATCCAATCCAGAAACTTTTTGGACTGACTGTATTTTTTTTTCATGTGGTGCCACACATGTCATAAGTATTTGAAAAATATCACTTAACATGCAGTCGTCAGTACGTAGAGTGCTCTCCTTTCCAGAAGGTGGAAACTGATAATGACAGTATCCGAAGAGTCATGGTCTCAGTAATTCTACTACTGAATGTATAAAGTGCTAGCGAACACGGCAGAGTTTCGCAATTGCTAATATATATATATATATATATATATATATATATATATATATATATATATATATATATATATATTCCTCTTTATATCCACTCCCCTCCTTCTGTCCATCCCCCCTGTCCAATCCCTCTCGCTGACCTTGAACCTCGTTTACTGTTATTGCCAATGAGTCCTTGATTGGGAATTGAAGACGCTTAAAAACAAATGGGTAATTCGGTTGGGATCGTTGGTACACGGAAGAATGAAAGGCTTCTCTTGCGGCTAGACTATGAGAGTGACGACATTTCTCGTAGCTTCAGTCTGCAAACGGGTAGGATTACAAAGTTTCGGTCAATTCAGATCCCGTGGTGGTGGTGGTAGTAGTAGTAGTAGTAGTAGTAGTAGTAGTAGTAGGAGGAGGAGGAGGAGGAGGAGGAGTAATATTATAACCATAAGCCCATAATTCATTAATTCAAGTTTCCTGTTTTCTTTTAACACTGACTGCGAGAAAGAAAACAAAGCACACATACACGTCTTCCAGAAGACGAAAACCGAATTTCGGTTAGCCGAGTCAAATAAGGCGTCTGGAAAGCAGCTGTACAAGTTTATGATTTTTCCAGGACAATTGCCATTTCTCTTCAGTTAAATATTCTAATATTTATACTTCACCTACACTGCACAAAAAGTCACTGCGTCCATCTTGTCCGAAAATTTTCAGCATGACTCAACCTGGCAAGCGAGCACGATTCAAAAACGCTTGTGCGTTTACGTGGAAGCGAAAATCGGTTGTAGTTGTGAAAACTGGCAGCTAGAACAGGATTTCCAGGATCGATTTTGGAGTGTTTACGTGAACAACCAGTTGTCATACAGGGAAATAGGTTTACGAAATACGGTTTTGGAGCTGCATGTAAACATAGTGATTGTTTACTCGAAATGACGTACCATTGTACATAAAACATGTGCAGAAATTACGTCAAAGAAGTACAAACGTATTTTATGATATCGTTCATTTCATTGATTTTGAAGAAAAGAAGTGGCGGTTCACTTGGTATCTCCAAAGGAGACAAAGTCACCATTGGAGAACGGAAGTAGACACTGAAGTATTTTTGGCTCTGATGAAAATACAAAATGCGCTTGTCCAAGCATGCTAGATGTCGCTGAAGCAGAAAATGATTACGAATATCTTTTTTTTTTCCACTTTGGTGAAACTTTCGTTAAGTAGAAATCTCAGACTTTAGACTGCAGAGCCTTCTGGGATATTCAATTGCAGGTAGAATGGCGACGAAATATTTTTCGAGATTTCACGACGTACAGTATAGATGTGAGTACCCTTGCTACTATTACATATGTATTACATGTTCTGGCTTGCTACAAAATGATATGATGCAGGTTCAGTTTGCGAAGTCTTATCTTGAGTAAGGAACTGTTCACAGCCAAGAGCATGCCTAATTTTAGTGTATATGTCTACAGAGATGTATCATTACCACTATACCAACTTGCTCAGTAAGAAACGCTGGAGTAGGCTGGTCGAGTTGCTTGGACATTCTCCGTGGCAGGGCAGTTCCATTTTCTCATAATACTCCCTACCAATTTGCTCTTCCTGTTTCTTACTTTCTGTAATCGTTCAGTTTCGCATCTATGAATAGCACTTCCCCTAGTTACCTAAGGGGAGTTAGAACGAAAAAAAATTTTTACATTTTCGGATTTTTATCTCATTATAAAATTTGCAAATTTCCGAATAAAGTGATATACATATATCACTTATAAACTCACATGGTAAATATTTTATTTTTTAAATACAATCTACACCAGTTGAAAATGTTAAAATTTGTAGTAAAATCGATATTTTTTTTATATAGAATGCTGTGGACTGCTGTGTTATAAAGGTTAAATTACGTGTTTGTATTGGTATCACTGTCAAAAACAGTATCGTATCGTTTCATAGTATAATAAACACGCGTTGTATGTCGGAGTGCTAACAGCTAACAGAGACAGGCTGACCGACAAAATGATTGAGGAAGTACAATGGGACGGCCATTAGAAGTAATACTGAGGATTTGTTGAAATTGAAGCAGGCAGTATGGGCTACCTTCTTCCACAGACTGTCAACTGATGAAAAACCAGTACACCACCTGTGTCGTCTTGGACCTGATTCATGGTGCAATTACCGCAATGCCTAGTACTCAAACAGTTCATACAGCCATAAACATTCCATCCGAGCAGGTCATGTATATCATAAAACCTACTTACAGAGACCTGGCAAATGCTGAATTACTGAAGAAGTGTCTGGATTGTTAGACTCAAAATCCCAGTGAGTCGTTCAATAATCTTATATGCACCCGCTTACCAAAAATTGTTTTTGTTGGAATGAAGACAGTAAAGTGGGGGTCGGAGATGCTGTTACTGCTTTTAATGATGGCAACATTGGTAGGGTGGAAGTGCTACAGCATATGGGAATTAATCCTGGAGTGAATGGGATCAGAGAACTTGAACGGAAGGACAAGGTTCGCATTTATGAAGCAGAGTATGCAGCACAGTTGGCCACTAAGGAGTCCAGAAAGAAGAAAAAAGCTGGAAAAAGATCAAGTGGATGATACACAGTATGTGCTGGGTGCTTCTGAGTAACTAAAAATAAAAAATGTAGCCTATATTGAGGTACAGTCTTTTGAAACTTTAGAAGCCGTTCCTGAAAATTTACATTTTCTGTTGCATTTTTCTCTAAATCTGAGAAACCACTTCGTGTAGAGTATTAAAATTTTCGGGGAGTACTAACATACATATCCTGAGTCTACTGAACTAAAAGAAGAACATAATGTTAAGTATAATTAAAATTATTTAGGATAACAGTGCACACAATTTTAACCGTGTAGTTAAAAAATTGTATTTCCGAAAGCAGTGGCGGAAATACAATTATTTTAGTTCAGTAGACTCAGAACATACAGTTTAATGCCCTGTAAAATTTTCATGTCAGTGGCTACAGTGGTTCCTGAAATACAGGGAAGCCAAGTCACTAAATTTAACATTGTAGGGATAGGGCGTTCCAACTCCCCTTAATAGATGCGACAGTCTGGCGGACCAAATGTTTCAAATTTATTTCCTATTTTTGCGCGATTGCAGTGTATTTATCCAGAACTAAGATGAGCTGTCCTTCAGTGCCTCTTGACTCAAGTCGTTCGAATGACATCGCCAGTGGTTCCTGCTAGGTCAGTGGGACTCACCTGCGCACAGCAGGACAAGAAGCAGGCACGGCGACATGGTAAGGCGACGCGTCGTCTGCCTCAGTCCGTGTGCATGGTGGCGCGACGGGCACAGCTCGGCCTGTGCCGGGCACTCGCGGTCGTATTCGTACCGTGTGAGCGGTTCGGCTGCTTGCCGCTGACTGGCTCCCAGCCCACAGCCACAGCCAGCTGATCGCCACCCTGCTAGCTGTCTTCGGTTGGAGCGGGTGGGTGGGTGGAGGGGAGGGGGGAGGTGTACTGGAGCGCTGTGCACGCCGCACTGCCGGCGTCTATCTGCCCCCAAACCCTCAAGCTGCTACGTCTACATCAGGGTTTCTCACACATGGTAAATTGCGCACGGGCAACGCGATGCAGAAAGAATTTACACGGTGCTTCGGTCCAGCTAGGGGTTAATTCGCCTGATCTCGACTTGCATGGCGAAGCTGCTGTGGTGTGCCGCCAAGTGCGCTGATAGACATATTCTGCGTTTGCATCTGTATTCTGCATACCACCGTGAGGTGCAGAGGACCTACTGGTAACAAACAGACCCGAACTTTTTGACCCTGTAAGCGCAGAACAGGGAATCAGTGATCATAAGGCCGTTGCAGCATCCCTGAATACGGAAGTAAATAGGATTATAAAAAAAGGGAGGAAGGTTTATCTGTTTAGCAAGAGTAATAGAAGGCAGATTTCAGACTACCTAACAGATCAAAACGAAAATTTCTGTTCCGACACGGACAATGTTGAGTGTTTATGGAAAAAGTTCAAGGCAATCGTAAAATGCGTTTTAGACAGGTACGTACCGAGTAAAACTGTAAGGGACGGGAAAAACCCACCGTGGTTCAACAACAAAGTTAGCAAACTACTGCGAAAGTAAAGAGAGCTTCACTGCAAGTTTAAACGCAGCCAAAACCACTCAGACAAACAGAAGCTAAACGATGTCAAAGTTAGCGTAAGGAGGGCTATGCGTGAAACGTTCAGTGAATTCGAAAGTAAAATTCTATGTAGCGACTTGACAGAAAATCCTAGGAAGGTCTGGTCTTACGTTAAATCAGTAAGTGGCTCGAAAAAGCATATCCAGACACTCGGGGATGATGATGGCATTGAAACAGAGGATGACACGCGTAAAACTGAAATACTAAACACCTTTTTCCAAAGCTGTTTCACAGAGGAAGACTGCACTGCAGTTTCTTCTCTAAATCCTTGCACAAACGGAAAAATGGCCGACATTGAAATAAGTGTCCAAGGAATAGAAAAGCAACTGAGATCATTCAACAGAGGAAAGTCCACTGGACCTGACGAGATACCAATTCGATTCTACACAGAGTACGCGAAAGAACTTGCCCCCCCTTCGAACAGCCGTGTACCGCAACTCTCTAGAGGAACGGAAGGTTCCAAATGATTGGAAAAGAGCACAGGTACTCCCAGTCTTCAAGAAGGGTCGTCGAGCAGATGCGCAAAACTATAGACTTATATCTCTGACATCGATCTGTTGTAGAATTTTAGAACATGTTTTTTGCTCGCGTATCATGTCATTTCTAGAAACCTAGAATCTACTCTGTAGGAATCAACATGGATTCCTACTCGCTGTATTTGTTCATGAGACCCAGAAAATATTAGATACAGGTTCCCAGGTAGATGCTATTTTCCCTGACTTCTGGAAGGCCTGATAAACAAAGTAAGAGCCTACGGAATATCAGACCAGCTGTGTGGCTGGATTGAAGAGTTCTTAGCAAATAGAACACAGCATGTTTTTCTCTATGGAGAGACGTCTACAGACTTAAAGTAACCTCTGGCGTGCCACAGGGGAGTGTTATGGGACCATTGCTTTTCACAATATATATAAATGACCTAGTAAATAGTGTCGGAAGTTCCATGCGGCTTTTCGTGGATGATGTTGTAGTGTACAGAGAAGCTGTAGCATTAGAAAATTGCAGCGAAATCCAGGAAGATCTGCAGCGGATAGGCACCTGGTGCAGGGAGTGGCAACTGACCCTTAACATAGACAAATGTAATGTATTGCGAATACGTAGAAAGAAGGATCCTTTATTGTATGATTATATGATAGCGGAACAAACACTGGTAGCAGTTACTTCTGTAAAATATCTGGGAGTATGCGTACGGAACGATTTGAAGTGGAATGATCATATAAAATTAATTGTTGGTAAGGCGGGTGCCGGGTTGAGATTCGTTGGGAGAGTCCTTAGAAAATGTAGTCCATCAACAAAGGAGATGGCTTACAAAACACTCTTTCGATCTATAATTGATTATTGCTCATCAGTGTGGGATCCGTACCTGGTCGGGTTGACAGAGGAGATAGAGAAGATCCAAAGAAGAGCGGCGCGTTTCGTCACAGGGTTATTTGGTAAGCGTGATAGCGTTATGGAGATGTTTAGCAAACTCAAGTGGCAGACTCTGCAAGAGAGGCGCTCTGCATCGTGGTGTAGCTTGCTGTCCAGGTTTCGAGAGGGTACGTTTCTGGATGAGGTATCGAATATATTGCTTCCCCCTACTAATACCTCCCGAGGAGGTAACGAATGTAAAATTAGAGAGATTCGAGCGCACTCGGAGGCTTTTTGGCAGTCGTTCTTCCCGCGAACCATACGCGACTGGAGCAGGAAAGGGAGGCAATGACAGTGGCACGTAAGGTGCCCTCCGCCACACACCGTTGGGTGGCTTGCAAAATATAAATGTAGATGTACCGGTTATTTGTGTTTCTTCCCGTTGCATTCACGTATGGAGCGCAGGGAAAACGATTGAATGCCTTTGTGCATGCAGTAATTAATTATTCTTCTCATCCTCACCATCCCAATGTGAATGATGCGTAGGGAATTGTACTATATTCCTAGAGTCATCATTTAAAGCCGGTTCTTGAAACTTTGTTAATAGACTCTCAGGATAGAAAGAGTGATTTTGCGATTCTGTTTTTCCAAGTACTAAGTTTAGCTAGGGTGCATTTACAGTAGGCCTGTCTATCATATTTCGATGCATTCCTGTAAAGTTTACTTGCCTACTTTAATGTAATGGTTTGCACTCGAATACGCCATTGTGGTCATTCTGTGTTGCCTATCTGTCTTCCACGGCTAACATGTATCAGGTTCCAAACCGGTGTGTCGCCACGTTTTAATATTCTGTACAGTACTATGGAGCGTCCCGAATTCTTTTTTCTGTCCATATGAATAACTTCATAAGTTCCTAAGTTATTATTAAAGCTCGTTTTACTAATGCTGTGAGCAGTTATTAAATTCGATACAATCGGTGCAAGTCTCCAACTAACAAAGCAGGCAACCCTTTTCTATTTCCAACAATTCGAGTGAAAGTAAAAGTATGGAACATTGCTTTACCTTACTCTTCTAACGTAGTGAGAACAAGAGCAAGAACATCCTTCTCACATCGTCAGTTTCACTGTATACACGACTTAAGTAGGTAGTTGTAAAAAAAAAAAAAAAAATCGCTTTTATGATAAAAGCGTTGGGAAAGCTAGTGCTTAAGTGAAATAAAATCTTATTAGATGGTACCTTCTCATAAATAGGCCTTAAAATAATGTGTTAAAAATTTGAGTGCACATTGCTAAATAGGAGCGCCGTAATTCATAGATGCTTCAGGCATCGCGCAACCTCAAATCATCCCTGCTGGGAAGTGCAATACGGATAGTACTTCACATTGTACCACGTATTGGAAGTTCTTCTCGTTCCATACACCTATAAACCTGGAAGAGTGATTGCTTAAATGCCTCTGTGTGCGCTGTAATTAGTTCACTATCTGAACTGCCCCATGTAATGTGGAATCGATGTCTAGATGCCAGTGTAAAAGGACGCGGGAGACAGTAGAAAGGCAGTAACAGCAGAATGGGTCGGTTTGGAGAGCTCAGTTACTTCGAACGTGGACAATTCATTGTCTGTTATAGATCCATCAGGGACATTTCAATCCTACTAAAGCTGCCCAAGTCGGCTGTTGGTGATGTGACTGAAACAGAAACGCGAAGGAATAATGATAGCTAAACAAGATCAGGCAGACCTTGAGCATTGCGGCCGGTAGTTGTAAAAAATCGCATGAAAATAGCAGTCGTGAGTCCCAATGTGCTACCAGCAGCCCAGGTAGCACTTAGGCTGTATACAGAAAGTTAAAAATGATGGGCTACAATGTTCGAGACGCTCCTCCGCGGCTCCCCCCCCCCTTCCCCAACACCCCACCCACCCGCCTGGTTCGAGGCGAGGAGTCCTCCCTCGGGAATGGGTGTGTGCGTTGCCCTTAGCATTAACTTAAGTTAGATTAAGTAATGCGTAAGCTTAGGGACCGATGACCTCAGCAGTTTGGTCCCTTTAAGACCTTACCACAATTTTTTTCTGATTTCCCAGACACTTCAAATGTCAAAATAACCAAACAGATATCTCAGCATATCTGTAGAGCCGACCAGAGTGGGCGAGCGGTTCTAGGCGCTACAGCCTGGAACCGCGCGACCGCTACGGTCACAGGTTCGAATCCTGCCTCGGGCATGGATGTGTGTGATGTCCTTAGGTTAGTTAGGCTTAAGTAGTTCTAAGTTCTAGGTGACTGATGACCTCAGAAGTTAAGTCCCGTAGTGCTCAGAGCCATTTGAACCATATCCGTAGATGCTGTGTCGTTTGTGACAAATTGACTGTCAATGTTTTTGACATACTTTAGATGCCTTTTAGAACATGTGTGTAACGTCGGGGGCTATAAACCTTTTAAATTCTTATATTTCATTCTTACATCATTTCTCTACTATTTTATTCCGCGGTTTATTCTTTTCGTATACTTGGACGATACATTGAAAACGTAGAAATTCTAAACACCACGAGCATCGCATGAAGGCAGGTTCGCCACAGTGGCATTTCTTCGTACGAGTCTCATTCGGAAAAGAAACATCGTTAAAGTTGTTGAAGATTTCCATCGTTGGCAGTAATTTCGGAGAAACCACGCATAACGGATCACTTTTCCGAAAACAGGAGCTTGCACTTGATTATGAAACAAGATATGCAACAGAAATTCACCAAAAACATTTTCGAATAATTTTGCCAATTATTCATTTTTTTTTAAATTCATTCATCAGACACACAATGAGTAGACGAGTTAGGACAACGTTATTTCAGTATACAATGGAAAACGATTGTGTAGTAATCTTCTAAGAACATGGCTGGGTAGATGAAAAATAAAAATAACAATCGGGTTTCGAACAAGGAAGCTCAAAATTGCGAAACAGCGGCGATGGTCACTGTGCTACCGCTTTGGTCGAACTATTTACTCGCTAAAAGGCCTATGCACTGATCAGCCAGATTATAATGACCACCGACCTACTATCCGTATAAACCCGACAGCTTTGTCATGACTGTTAGCCAGTTGGACGCACGGTGCGTGTACTATAAGTGCGAGTGCTGTCCGTGTGTAGAATGGGGAATGGGGTGAACTATCTGAGTTTGACGGAGGGCAGATTGTGATGGCCCGGAGGCTCGGCACGAGCATTTCGCAAACTGCGCGACGTATTGGGTATTCAAGGAATACCGTGTTGAGTGTCTTCAACACGTGGCAAAACCAAGGTGAAACCACGTCCAGACATCGTGGAGTTGGGTGGCCACTCCTCGTTACAGATTTCGAACGCCGTAGGCTGTTCAGACTGGTAACACAAGACAGGCAGTGTACTGTGGCGGAACGAACATCAGAGTACAAGTGTATCTGAACACACAGTGCACCGAACACACTCCTAACGATGGGCATCAGCTGCCAACAATTCATGCATGTGCCAATGTTAACACCATGACATCAGCAACTACAACTGAAATGGGCATATGACCATCGGCACTGGACGTGACATCTTCCAGGCTAACAGCTCCTTGCCACCTATGCTGTGGGACAGATACAAACTGATAGCGGCTGCGTTACGGTCTGGGGAACATTCAC
Organism: Schistocerca serialis cubense; assembly: GCF_023864345.2. Taxonomy (NCBI): domain Eukaryota; kingdom Metazoa; phylum Arthropoda; class Insecta; order Orthoptera; family Acrididae; genus Schistocerca; species Schistocerca serialis. Next base: position 244,594,691 of record NC_064646.1, read on the forward strand.
GTGGGCATCTGTGGGACCAATAGAGCTCGTGCAAGGCACCATGATGGCCAATGAGTGTTGCACACAGGTTGCAGAGCTCGTACACCCCTTCATGACGATCGTGTTTGTTATGGTAGTGGCATTTTTCAGCAAGTTAATGCACCATGTCACAAGGCCAGGAGTGTGATGAAGTGGTTCGACGAACACAGTAGCTAGTTCCAGTTGATGTACTGCTCTCCCAATTCGCCAGATCTCAATCTGATTGATCGCATCTGGGGTGTGATTGAACGTGGTGACAGAGTTCATCGCCCCCTCCCCGGAATTTATGGGAATTAGATGACTTGTGTGTACAGATGTGGTGCCAGTTCCCTCCAGCAACCTACCAAGGCCCATTGCTGCCATGCTACAACGCATCACCTCTGTTAATACATGCCAAAGGTGGACACACCGGCTGTTAGGTGGGTGGTCATAATGTTGTGGCTGATAAGTGTAAAGTACCTCGAAAACAGTGACCGTCATTTTCTAAGAAACAGTCGAATATCGAAGAATAAGTAGAGACATGTGTTCTTAGATTGGCCCTGTTCCACTGAGTGAAGTTGCTGGGCAAATGGGTTTTGGCATCATGGAGTCACACTGAGTTCAGTTTTGGGTACACTGCTACTTCTTATACATGGTATGTGAATGACCTTTGATTTAACATTCATCAAGCAGAATTTGCACTTTTTGTAGGTAATACTTATGTTGTTAATAAATTCCTTTAGAGAACAAGCAACAGAAGAAATTAATGATGTTTTTCGAAAAATTAAAAAGTGGGGTCTGAATATAGATACAACCATAATTTTAAGAGAACACATTATATTCCATCAATTTTGTACAACAAATAGTCATATCAAAAATTGATGTAACCCATGAACAGGAGTCAGTCAGCATGGGAGGATGCTCCAGATTTTCTGGTTGTTGAGACAGCTACAGTGTGACCAACACATTAAAATTTAATAAAATAAAAATTTCGTTAGCTGTTCTTCACTTTTATTAACAACATGCTTTTTAAAGAGATACTATAAGAGGAGTTTAGAACAAGAAAATATTGGATATGACATTTGTTGTGAATAGCCGCGTCTGCTACCATCTCAGTTATACTTGAATTTTTGCATTAAGTTGGAGTGAAAATTTTAATGCAGTTATAAAATTTTATAACAGAATTCTTTAAAAACAAAACGTTCCTTCAAAATTTTAAAATATAAAGTACACAATTAGATTACAATATTTACAAAAGGTGGGCATAAAGTACCCCATTCCATTTGTATTGCTGGGGATAAATTAAATATAATTTACAAATGTGTAAATGCAAATATTAGTAAATGCCATAGTCAATAAAATTAATAAGAAAAATAGTATATCTGCCATCTTTCAATATGTAACTTTACTGTGGAGAGCGTTACACTTGCAAATAATTAAATTACATACACCTACCTAGTAGCAGCTCTGGTGGACTATCATCGTAATTCATTTCATACTGTTTTTCGCCTACATTGGCACATGATGCAATGAGATAGATGAGAGTCTGAAAGGTCAGAGGAGCCATTCTGATTGATGACTGCTCGACCTGCACCCTTGACTCGTGGAGGTTGGTCAGAGCTTGGGTTCAAGATGGACAAATCTAATGGTGAAATGACATCCCGCATGTATGCAATAGGACTGAGGCTGTGTGATTTTTAAATTTTTTATTTTTATTATTTTTTTAAAATTTTTTAGCGGGTGGTGGTCTGACCCAGTTCAGGAGTTATTAGGAGGGTGCATTGTGTTGCTGAATTTCTCACAGACACAAATGCAAATAAGTAAAAGAAGCCATGGATGATAAAAATTTCAATTAATTTTCCAGAGTGCCAATATGCATATTTCTCCTTCAGCCAGAAACTCTACAGAAAAACATACTACCTGAACTGTTGATACCTCATTTGAGTAACCTTCACGTTTTACACAATGATGGAAATGGAGGTACCATGAGCACCTTGACTGTTAACAATATCAAACTGGTTACTCTGTATTTACATGCCTGTGATGCATGTTGATCAAAATTTCATACTTATTTTAACTTGTTTTCAGAACAGAAAAAGTTGTTGTCCTAGATGAAGAATGGTGCAAGTATGTAATGGTTATTGGATGTATCTGACCTTACTGGAAATTTTCGAGTTATATGCTAACACAGCATTCCCAGATGTACATGTGCAACTTATCACCATCTGTTGGACTTTGAGAAAGGTGGAATCATTGGCTTTTGGCCTATGGTGTCATCATGCTGGCAGGTTGCACACACAGTTGCCTGGAGTGCAGTGACTGAAATGAATGCAGGGAAACAGTGTGGCAAGAAGGGTGCATGGTGATCCTTCCTTAAAGAATGCACCTTGAGGAGATATACGACTCTTGAACGGACTCTGACATATAGGTGGATGTTAATAGTTGAAATAGTAGCCATAATGACCCTAAACACACACACACACACACACACACACACACACACACACACACACACACAAACCCAAAACTGTGTCCATTTGGTTACTGATGAATTGCTTTGTTAAAATTTTACCAGCAGTATGCTAAGAATGAGTACAAGTACACACACACACACACACAAACCCAAAACTGTGTCCATTTGGTTACTGATGAATTGCTTTGTTAAAATTTTACCAGCAGTATGCTAAGAATGAGTACAAGTAAAAATTGTCAGTATAGAAGATTCCGTTATATGAAAGTTATGTTAAACGAAATTATATAATGACTCAAATTTTATGTTTTATCTGCTTTTTACCTGTGAGAGGTAATACTTCTGCAGTTACACATGTTTAATGAAGATATTGCCTTTTGTATGTTTCAGCTGGGAGTAAAATTAAACCAGTTAGATGTTCGTGGTGATCTTCCGTTGGACTTAGCCCTTCGTGATCATCAAACTAGTATTGCTCGCACTTTGGTGGAACATAAGGCTGATCTTGATGCAAGGGACAGCCAAGGATACACGCTCCTGCATCGTGCTATTGACAGAGGTGAGCCATCCTACATTTTTAATTAAAATTAATGAATAGTTGAATAAAGGACAGGATCAATGTACTGATAAGTAACATATTTTATGTAGCTGTTGTGGTCATGATAATTACTACAAAAATATTAACATTATATGTAGGTAGAGGTAATCAGTTAAATTGTACGTTGATACAGCTGCAAAAAATCACTGTCTGTTAAACCAGGATAAATTTCAATGATAGCTTTTGAGTATCGGTACTGTCTGTCGAAACATTATTGTTTGTCTTTGTTAGTTGCTGAGAGTCAGTTTGGTCCAATCGCAACATCGCTAACTAGTACTAATTGCTGGGGAAGAACACATTCCTGAGAGAAAATATTGTGTGTCATTTGCAGTTGACACTACATATGAAGACTGAGCAAGACCAGGAAGAGATGGCATTTGCTGTAATGCTTATGTGTTTTCTCCTAGGTAATATTAAGTAGTGTGCTGTCCTACTTCAGGACAGTTTGCTTATGGGCAACCATGATTTTGACCTGTGACTTTTCCTTTAGAGAATTATTTCCTTGTTGATTTCCTGTGGTTTTCAGCAGCAAATTTCTGCTATCACAATTACAGTTTATGCAGGTGGTAAATAACAACACTCTACCCTGTATTGTCTGATTCATACTTGAGAATCATTACATGCAAAGTTGAAAAGTGCCTAGCTTATAAATATAAACTGTTGCCAATGTATTTACTACTGTCCATAATTCTAACCATTATAATATTGGTCACGACAGCCATTTACTACAATACAGTACTCTCTGCAACAACAATTTTTCAATTATTTCAGATGCCTGCATTGTATTAATAGCAATTCACTACTTTTTTAATGTAAGGTAATCATTGATCTGTGCTTAAGCATTGTCGATTAAATTTAATTATGCCCGTTCATGTAAAGCAAGTTCATATTGTGTATATGTGGCTCTCTCCATCCTGTTTAAACTCAAACCACATGTTTGGAGGTACCTGCAAACCCTACCACCAAATTATCTTTGTATTCCTAAAACCTGTTACTCCACTTCATAACTCTGACAAGCACACTCCAAGATACTTGTAAGTAAGTTCATATTGAAATTTCTGTAAATATAACTTGACTTGGTGCTTTTGCAGTGATTGTTAACTAATTACTTAATCAAAACAACATTTTCTTTACTGAGACAGGTGACACAGACCACAAATACTGTGTTAATTATTGGAATAGACAAATTTAATTTCACTCTGACAATCCTTGTTGAGATTACCTATTGCTTCCACTATTTACAACAAGTGATTACTGTGGAAAGTCCATACTGGTAATGCAAAGTTCATTCTTATTATATTCCTGTAAAGACTATATAACTTTTATGCGAAGTCAGTGTTTTTTTTCCAAAGGAATATTTGCTAGTGAGACACACTACTAATAACTCTACCCAGTGGTAGTTAAACCAGATATTTGCTGGGATTGTTGAAGCCAATGCCATTCGCAAATATGACTGTGAGCTTATAGAGACAAGAATAACTGGCAGTGGAGGACTTACACTAATAACAATAATCACCTGTTTCAACTGGCCTCCCACATTAGCTATAGAATGATTTAAAGATAGCCTACATTTGTTGATATGGAAATATTCTGTGATATTTTGGGATTGTATCTAAATGATAATGGCTTCTTGCCTCGATATGTGTTTTAACAACCAGGCAGTAAACTTCAGATGACTTCTATGGCTGCCATGAAGTTCTCTGTTGTGGTGACACCCTTCAAAAGAAGTCCTAGTAGACGTCCTCTGCCTCACTCTTCATTAGCTGTAAAACTTTGTTCAATTTCAACTTACTTGAGTTCACTGTGTCACACAGTGCCAAAACACTCTGTACAAACGACTCTGTTGGTTCCACTTGGTATTGGCTTGTGTTCCTCAGTGGCTCTTTGCTGTGCGGACTCAATGCTGATTGTCACCAAATGCATTTGTAACATATTCTTGAAATTTGTCCCAGCTCTTGCCTGTTGTTCTCAAACTACTGTTGGGCTGTACTGTCAAAGTGAAAGTAAACATTGGCAGCACACACCATGTCATTCCACTTGTAGTTAGCGACATAGTGAAATCACTTCCAATCATTTTTCAGGGCCTGGCCAGCTTCCAACAAAAACAGTGCTGGATGCATGATGAACATGTAACTTAGTGACCCCTATGTATCATTGTTACCTCAACAATAGGTTGAATGTACTGTTCGTATTCCAGTTCTTCCCCCTGTCTCCACTGTACTGCAGCAGCTCAAAAATTGAGTTGTCCAATTTATTTTTTCCTCTGTTCCCATGTGTTTAAAATTTCAGTCCAAAATGTTCCCTCCTCTATACCTGTATGCTAAACACTGATCTGGGAGAGTTCACCTCCCCCTCCTTCAAGCCCATATGTGGTCCGCACTCATCTATATTTTTCATTTCTACTTCTCCTCTCTCTTTCACTCCCACTGCTTCTATCTCCGTCCCATCCATCCATCTTCCGTTCACTGCCACTCCCCCCCCCCCCCCCCCCCGCCCCATCATCTTTTTTCTCTTCCTCTCCCACTGGCAGTGTCCCCTTTCTCTTCCTCTTCCTCTCATCCTTTCACTTCCTCTGTCTCTCTGCTACTCTCTTTCGGTACAAAAATGTGTGAACATGTTCACATGTCAAATTTTTCAGTGAGCAAGGCAGAATGGATTTTGAGGCAACTGGTTCTCCATTTTTCATCAGAATCTCTCAAAGAGGAACATATTCTCCTTTGTTTTCTGCTGGTTCCCTTCTTTTCCCTGCTACAACAAGGTGTGCTGCTTATGTAAAATGAGTTCTGTAGGACAATAAAGTTTCAACAGTCTGTTTATACATTTTGGATACATTTATGCACTTCGATGCACATAAAGACAAATATGTATGCATAATATAAAGTTAATGCAAAATCATTTGCTTTACATTTTTTCTGGAAGTTCTTTACACACATGTTAAGTTCCTTTTTATCCTCCCCCTCCCCTTCCTCCCCTCTCCCCTTCCTCCCATCTCCCTTTCCTCCCCCTCCCTTTCCTCCCCCTCCCCCCCTCTCCCTCCCCCTCCTCCTCCTCCTCCTTTTCAATGCAGTACCACTCTATTCATATTTCTATTGGTATGAATGCCTATTATATAGAGGCAGTTAGCATGAAGTTTTATTGATGAAAAAATGCTGATTAAAAACAGTTTGATGACCCCCTTGGAGCCATTGGCATGTGCTCACTATGTCAGTTAAAACTACATTTATGTCTCAGACTGGGCATTACGTGCATAGGTACGGTAACTTTGAACCTCTGGATCTCATTAAAGGATAGTTATATCAAAAAAAGGTAAAGGTTCCCTGAGAACATCACCCTAAGAATACAGGGTAAAAATTTTGATGATTTGCCATAAATAGAAATTCTAGAACTGACCATGCCCACAAATGATACTTCTCATATCCAAAAGTCATAGTTTTTATTGGTGTTTTCTCAGGGACTGCCCATGACCAAATGATGCTTTTAATGCAAAATAACCAACAGATTTGTTCAGTTTGCCTGGGCAGGAGGAGATGCGAAATGTTTAAATGTTGATCCTGTACTGAAGGATAGCTATAGTATATGTGTTCTTCCATTAAATATACAAATGACCATTAGGCCAAGAGCTATCCACAACACAAGTTTTTACCACTTGAAAAAATGCATTTTCGTGCATGACTCTTTGGAACATATTGGTACCCTGTACTGTTGTGCATGAACTGAAACCAAACATATAAAAAGTAAACACAGTTGGCACTTATCCTGGAGAGATCCCTTTACTTAAGTTGTGGAACAATCCCATAGTAGTATTTATCAGCGAAGTGGATGTGCTACTCTTTTTTTTTTGTGCATTAATATTGTTTTTTTATGCCACCAGGGTTCCCCAATAGACAATTCCACTAACAGGTTCTGTTGATATCTGGTCATTTTATAGCATCATATTTACACTACTGGCCATTAAAATTGCTACATCACGAAGATGACGTGCTACAGACGCGGTATTTAACCGACAGGAAGAAGATGCTGTGATATGCAAATGATCAGCTTTTCAGAGCATTCACACAAGGTTGGTGCCGGTGGCGACACCTACAATGTGCTGACATGAGGAAAGTTTCCAAACAATTTCTCATACACAAACGGCAGTTGACCGGCGTTGCCTGGTGAAACGTTGTTGCGATGCCTTGTGTAAGGAGGATAAATGCGTACCATCAAGTTTCCAACATTGATGAAGGTCGGATTGTAGCCTATCGCGATTGCGATTTATTGTATCGTGACATTGCTGCTCGCGTTGGTCGAGATCCAATGACTGTTAGCAGAATATGGAATCGGTGGGTTCAGGAGGGTAATAAGGAACGCCATGCTGGATCCCAGCGGCCTTGTATCACTAGCAGTCAAGATGACAGTCATCTTATCCGCATGGCTGTAACGGATCGTGCAGCCATGTCTCGATCTTTTGGTCAATACATGGGGACATTTGCAAGACAAAAACCATCTGCACGAACAGTTCGACGACATTTGCAGCAGCATGGACTATCAGCTTGGAGACCATGGCTGCGGTTACCCTTGACGCTGCATCATAGACAGGAGCGCCTGCAATGATGTACTCAGTGATGAACCTGGGTGCACGAATGGCAAAACGTCATTATTTCGGATGAATCCAGGTTCTGTTTACAGCATCATGATGGTCGCATCCGTGTTTAGTGGCATCCTGGTGATCGCACATTGGAAGCGTGTATTCGTCATCGCCATACTGGCATATCACCTGGCGAGATGGTTTGGGTTACCATTGGTTACACGTCTCGGTCACCTCTTGTTCGCTTTGACGGCACTTTGAACAGTGGACGTTACATTTCAGATGTGTTACGACCCGTGACTCTACCCTTCATTTGATCCCTGCGAAACTCTACATTTCAGCAAGATAATGCATGACCGCATGTTGCAGGTCCTGTACGGGCCTTTCTGGATACAGAAAATGTTCGACTGCTGCCCTGGCCAGCACATTCTCTAGATCTCTCACCAATTGAAAACGTCTGGTCAATGGTGGCCGAGCAACTGGCTCGTCACAATACACCAGTCACTACTCTTGATGAATTGTGGTAATGTGTTGAAGCTGCAAGGGCAGCTGTACCTGTACACACCATCTAAGCTTTGTTTGACTCAATGCCCAGGCGCATCAAGGCAGTTATTACGGCCAGAGGTGGTTGTTATGGGTACTGATTTCTCAGGATCTATGCACCCAAATTGCGTGAAAATGTAATCACATGTCAGTTCTAGTATAATATATTTGTCCTATGAATACCCGTTTATCATCTGCATTTCTTCTTGGTGTAGCAATTTTAATGGCCAGTAGTGTAGTTCTAGTTGTATTATTTGCATTTTTTTGGTTTTATGTATGTTCACTTCCAGTTCCCTTTCTATTGCTGCTGTCATCAGTGCAATATTTGTTTCTTTAGCTGCTAGTTCTGTTCTTGCAAAAATATCCATATCATCTGCATAGGCCAGAACTTGCACTGTTCTGAGGAATATTGCGCCTGTTGCGTTGATTAGAACCGATCTTATTACTTTTTCTAGTGGTATATTAAAAGATACACATGAGAATGCATCCCTTTGCCCCAGACCATTTCTTAGTCTCAAAATTTGGTGTTAAATTTACTTGTATCTGTACTTTACAAACTACTTTTTCCATAGTCAAGTTTATGAGGCATGTTAACTCTTGTGGTATGCTGAGTTCATTCATGGCTTCAATAAATTTATTTCTTTTTGTGGTGTCACATGCTGCTACAAAACTAACAAATATGAAATGTTTTAAGACTGCTTTTTTTTTTTTTTTTTCTTCAATATTTGCTTCAGGGTGAGTATTTGGTCAGTAATTGATTTGCCAGATCTAAAGCCTGCCTGATATCTCTTGATTGCTTTTTTTCTGCAAAAGATTTTACATGGATACATAGTGGAGAGGAGACTATTTTATATGCAATGTTCAATAATTTCGGTCCTCCATAGTTCATTCATTCCAGGGTGTCCCTTTTTGTAAGCATAACACACATTACTCCCATATTGTAATCATATGAGATGACCTTTTGTGTCCATATAACTGAGATCAGAGCATGCAGGTACCTAACTAGATAACCTCCATAGCATTAATGAGCTCGGCTGTCAGTTCGTCACTGCGCGGTGTTTTATTGTTGGTTAGTTCCTTTATTGCTTGCTGAATCTCAGGCTTTGAGGGCATCTCATTTTCCTCTTCTTTCACTTGTTGGTTTTCAGTTTCTCATTTTTCAGCATTTTCTGAGTACAATAATTCCTTACAGTAATCTGTCCAGTTATGTAACACTCCCTCGTGTGGTGCTATTAATTCACCATTTTTCCCTTCATATTTCACTGGTTTCCATTGAAAGCCCGTTTTAAGGTTATTGACCTTTCTATACAGCTTCCTGCTTTCATTAACATTATCAAGTAGTTCAGTGTGCAGAAAGTGCCTTTCAAAAAAAGGGTTTCTTCTCTGCCTTAAGAATCAGCTTTTTTACACACCTTTTCCTCTATAGTCACTCTCTAACATTTGTGCTCTTTGGGTGTCCATCTTTTTGTGTAATTCATTCTCCTTTTTGCGTTGCCTCCTCACACTCATCATAATACCATTCATTTCTTCTGTTGTTCCATACCAATTACTTCCTGCACGGCAGTCTGCATTTAATATCAGTTTTTATATAATTATTCCCAAGCTCCCATGCTGTTCTCTATATGTTGCTGATACATTCATAATCTGGTTGCATGGTGACATCATGTGCAATACTTCTTGCAACACCTAACTTCACTCTACCAAAACATCAAATTCATGATGGAGATACAAGAAAATAATCATCTTCCATTTCTGGATCTGCTTGCCAAACAAAGACCAAATGGCACACAAGGACAAAGCATCTACTCTAAACTGCTGTACATAGATTAGTACTTTAGTGCCTCAGCCGTCATTTCTCATCACAATGAAGTGTTTTAAGCACGCTAGTGTACAGAGCACACAAGACTTTGGACCAGTACAGTCTAGCAGCTGAACTATTGCGCATACAAGCTGTGTTCTATAAGAACGTGTATAGCAAGTGCCAGATACAACATGCCATAAGACCAAACAAGCTGAGGCCTCAGCCTGCTGATAATGAAGAGCAGTCTCGAGAATGAAATTGTCACTCTGCTGCAGAGTGCGCACTGATATGAAACTTCCTGGCAGATAAAAACTATGTGCTGTATGATACTTGATCTTGGGGCCAGAGGAGATGAGAGAATGACTCGTGCGTTGGTAGCTCATTCAGTGGAACACTTGTCTGTGAAAGGTGGAGACCCTGAGTTCGAGTCTGTCTGGCACACACTTTGTCTGCCGGGAAACCTGTTGCGATAACTATTATCCTGTACACTGAGAATGCATCAGTGAAAATTGGAAGAATACTGTGAAAATGTTGTGTCAGGTTCATATTCTGCCCATCAGACAAGATGTGAGCCATGTTGGGGTCAGTCAAGGATGACATAGGAGTTCACTAAATCCCCTGCCAGTGCAGGAAAATATGTTCAGGCTAGACTATCTGGATTGCACAGGAGAATTGCACGGAGCATAGATGCCACACAGACAATGAACAGCCGACAAAGTCAGTAATGAACAACAGGAAGTCTGCTGTGGCAGAGCATTGCATGTCCCTTTGACATGCCATGAATTAAGACGGCATTAAGTTGCTGTATCACTTAAACACTATCTTGGCGTGTATTCTAAAAAAGGCTGTAGAGATCCTGGCTACACAATGAACAAATAAATCTAAGAAAGGCTTGGAATCCAGCCTTGACTATGGTCAAAGTACAGCACCAGTTTGTGTGGAAATCGACCTATGTCACAGCAACTGAAGAGAATGAGATTGTGTCACCAGGCTGGCAGATCCCTCCCCCCTCCTTCCCTCTTGCTCCCGATTCCGGATGCCTATGCTCACAGTGAACTTAAGTAAGAAGTTCCAGAACATGGTGAGAGACACTGGATTGCATATTCAGTTAGGTATGTTTAAGATATAGTGGTACAAAGGCATTTTTCCATTAAGGTAGGAGAAAATCTATAACATGAAATAAGACTTGATAGTTAATGAAACAAATTTGTAATGCTGATGGCATTAAGAAATGTGTTTTTTAAATTTTTGTATTTAATTCACAAATTTACCATATCAAATGTCGAAGTAGTAACTGAACATCATGTAAATCAGTGTAACATTTCAATCGTACTAAGCATTTTGTGTTTGTTTCATTCACCTTGACTGTAACAAAATTAGTAGACAACAAATTTATAAAATTCCAGAAGTCAATTTCCTCTAACTCCTATCTTTTACTTTTTCGCAGGAGATGATTATGCAGCAGAATTCTTGATAGAACATGGTGCAGCAGTAGGTGCTGTAACACCAGAGCAAGGCAACACAGCACTGCATATGGTGGCAAGTTTGTCACCTGCAACCACAGGGGATTCAACTATAAGTGCCATGACTGGAATTGCACAGAAACTTTTAAAACAGGGTCTTAGCCCAAATATGCAAAACAAACAGGGTTTGTAAGTAAAATCTTATAAACATTTTTGTGCATTGTGGTGAATTTGATCAGTAATGTTCAAAGTAATTCACATTTTAGCAGGGTGGCACACAAAGAACTGGCACCCAGTGACAGACTGCTCATTGTCGCCTGCCAGTTGTCATCTATTGTTTTGAAGCTGTTGCCACTATATTTTGGCTTATAGTGGGCAACAATTCATGCGTAATTGGTGAGCAGCCTGTACTCGAATCCTCTTGGGCTCAGCAGCACTTGTTTGTTGGGTATGGGCTGGGTGATCCCAGGTTTCCTGAGCTGGGAACTGGTAAGCACCACCAGCCCCTCTCACTGTAAGCTCTGGGCATGCTTCAATGACCATCATGCTGCAGGGCGGAGGAACATTGTGTGTCATGGAGAATGGTGATCTTGGCTTGACTGCCCAGATCACGAGAATGGTAAAAACCTCTATAAAAAAAAAAACTCCATCTCAAAGTGTGTTGTCTGCCAATGATATGCATAGCTGTTGAAGTGAAATCTCTAGGGAAACTGCCACACCCCATTTGTGTAAGGCTTACCATTGCACACAGGGCTCTATCTAGATGGATTTTTGTTTTCCTAGCTGCCTGTGGGACTGATATGGAATACTTGAAATTTTTTCTTCCCAGCAGAATGGATGGGCTGCTGGTAGGTACCAACTCCCAATCTGACAAGATGGCTTGTGTAGCCAGTCATCCTGAGTCTGAGATTCTACAGAGTTCTTCATTATAGTAACAGAACTCATGCTGCTGGTCAGAATGTGTGCTTGATTGTTTCAAGATGGCAGTGTAGAGAAGATTTTATCGTTTTATATTAAAAAAGGTTTAGAGGTCATTGCAGGTACATTGAAATCAGTCAAATGACTGCATAACAGAACAGTGTTGGTTGAAACTGCTAGTTGGGAAATGTAAATGCTTTGTGGAATATGCCATAGAAATGGAGCTCCACAACACATTGAACTACAGCAAAGATGTTTTATCATGTAGAGATCTGGTTGACATTCCCAAGGTGGAATTGAAAGATGAGTGGGCTTAAGAAGGGTTGTCAGTGTGCAAAATATACTGAAAAGGGTGGACAGTGTTCTCATAAAATCTGAATCCTTCATCCTTACCTTCAATAGCATGAAACTTCCAGAGCATATTAAGGCAGGTTTTCTTTACCTAAGCATATGGCCCTATGTCCCCAACCTATTGTGTGTTTAAATGCCAGCAATTTGGACACACCACCTTAGGATGTAAGGGTGAAGCCACTTAGGATAAATGTGGTAATGCTGTCCACAATGTAGTTGGTTGTTCCTCTCCTCAGAAGCGTGTAAATTGCTCTGGAGATCACCCAGTCTGGAGTAGGGACTGCAGTGTCTTCCGCAAAGAAAGGAAGATACAGGAGATTAAAACATTGAAATGCATCATGTATGGTGAGGCCAAGAAGATCTATAAAGCCACGTGCAGCCTCCCACATTCACTGCATCTTTTGATTTGGCCCTTAAAAAGCCTGTTTTGACAATCAAAGCTTCCACACAAATGGAGGTTGCTAGTGTCAGCACTAGTACATGCATTTGTCAGCACACTTATCAAGCTGCAGTTGATTCAGAGCCCTTAGCCCTCCTGAGGACATCAGATAAAGCCACAGTCACCACCACCATTGTGGAGTTGGTGGTACCTCCAAACGCAGAGCCGAGTATACAATCCAGTACTGCCTTCACTGCTGCTGCAGTAGCTTTTAAATGCCCTCTCAGACGAAAAAAAGCAAATGGGAATCTTCCACCGCAGGTGAAAACAGGAGGTAGACTGTCAGACCGTGTTGATGTCATTAAACTTGATGGTTCTAGTGCTTCTGCTTCAGAGGTGATGGAATGCAAAGTCTGCTCAGAGCAACCATCTTTCCCCAAGGCAGAAAGACAGGAAGAAAGTGCAACCACCATGATAAATGGCTCCCCTACTACAGTGGAACAAGAATGGCTTCAGGACTCATGTGGATGAACTGAAACTCCTGGCACAGGCATACTCCATGTTCTTGAGTTTACACGAAACACATTTCCAAGCCATTGACACCCTTGTGCTACATGGTTATACCTCCACTGGAAGGATGACCTGACTGGGAAAAGGGCCAAGGGAGGGGAAACTGTGTTTGTCAATAACACACACGACTTCACATCTGTCTCCTTGGTTTCTGACATAAAAGCAGTAGCCATTGCTGTTCATGTGGATTAGATCATCACTATCTGCTCCTTGTATTTACCTTCGCAGGATGCAGTAAACTCTGAGGCTCTCGCAGGCCTTATTGCACAACCACCCCTGCCCATTTCTCCTACTTGGTGGTTTCATCGCCCATAATGTATTATGGGGCTCAAACTATACTTTCTCCAGGGGTCAAGTCTTGAAGAACCTCATGATGTCTCAGTAGCTGTGCAACCTCGAAAAAGGCAGTCTCACTCATTTCTCAGCTACCACTGGGTCATCCTCAGCCATTAAACTTTCTTTCTGCTCTCCAGCCCCTGCAGACTTAGCACAGTGGAAATCAACTGATGACCTTCATTCCAGTGACCACTTCCCACTGTGGATCCACCTACTTCATCGGGGATTGGATTGCTTGAACAAAAGCCACAGAAACAGTTAGTAAGCAGGGCTAACAAGATGCTGTTCAGCCAGCTGACTGTGTTTGAACATGGAACTGGGTGGACCATATCACCTGAGTGATACATCACGTCACTGACTTGCCTATCAAAAGGCTTCAAGTCATATTAAGAGAGGACCTGTTAATTGGTGGACTGATGAGTGCCGTTCAGTGATCCGGGACAAGCTTGTAGCTCTTTGATTATTTAAATGCCACCCAACAGCAAGAAACCTCACAGTCTTTCAAGTCACGAGAGTCAAAGCTTGATACGTAATTAAGAAGAGCAAGAAAAGGTCACGGCAAGTATTCTTGGACTCTGTCAACCCATTCCAGGTGTTCTATGCAAGTATGGGGACCCATCAGGAGGATTACCGGTAAACACAATCATTTACCAATAGCAGCTGTCCGCCCCTGCTAGCTGAATGGTCAGTGTGATGGGTTGTCAATATTCTGGGCCTGGGTTCAGTTCCCAGCTGGGTCAGGGAATTTTCTCCACCCAGGGACTGGGTTTTGTGCTGTCCTCATCATCATCGCATCATCCTCATAGACTGCAGGTCATTGAAGTGGTGTCAAATTGAAAGACTGGCAAACGGCCTGCCTGACGGGGGGCCCTAGCCATACAATTAAATAAATAAATAACCAATAGAAGCAGTTATGAAACAGGACTGTCTCCAAATGGCACTCGGAGACATCGTTCAGGTGATGGCAGAGCATTTTGCAGTGATAACTGCTAATGCCAGCCATTACCGTGTAACTGCAGTGAGGCACAAGTTGGACTTGAGATCCCACAATTGTAAGTCTTATAAGTGCCCTTTCTCCATATGGGAGCTGGAATTGGCACTGTCTAAGATTTGTGGTACTGTACCCGGTCATGGCCAAATCTGGTACTGCATGCTTTGACATTTGTGTGCAGCATCAAAGGAAATCCTCCTGAAATGTTTTGATTTGCTATGGCACTCTGATCACTTACCCAACTCATGGATAGAGGTAGTTTTGATCCCTCTCCTCAAACCAGAGAAGAACCATATGTCCCATTAGTTATTGGAGTGTTGCCATATGAGCTGTGTACGAGAGACACTGGAGCGAATGGGTAACCATTGTCTGTTATGGTCATTAGAGACCAGGCAACTCCTGGATTCTGGAGATTTCAGTCTGTCGACAAACTGATCCTGCTAAAGAGGGCTGTTCAGCACATTTTCTTACATAAACATCACTGTCTCGATATATTCTTTGATGTCAATAAGGCATACGACATTATTTTGAGATAAAGTATTCTCATTAAACTCCAGCAATGGGGCTTTGGTGATCATCTCCCCATCTTTATGCCATTTTTCCTGTCTCAGTGATTTTTTTTTTTTTTGAGGTCGCACTTTGGTAACATATTGCTGAATCATTTTAAGCTGGAGAATGGTATCCATCAGGGCAGTGTTTTAAGTGTTACCTTCTCTGTCATAGCTATAAACAGTACCAATCTACCGTATGGAATCCCATACACTGCTCCTTATTTGTGGATGAGTTTGCTGTTGACTGTTCCTCCTCCAGTTTGCAAAAGTAACTCATCAGCTGCAACTTACAGTGTATAGGTTATCTTACATATGAGGGATACCATTCTACATTTTACAAGCTCAGTGAGGTATCTGGGCCTCATTTTTTACTCCAAATTATGTGGTTACCACACCTGTGATACCTGAAAGCCAGAACCCAGAATGCACTGAATATCATGAAGTCCCTTAGCGTAAGGTCATGGGGTGCAGACAGGGAGCATATGCTCCAGTTTCATAGGGCTTTCATGTGTTTGCAGCTAGACTATGAGAGCAGAGGCCTCCCTACCTGAAGATTATTGACACTATCTGCTTTGAGGGGATCAGGCTGGCCACCAGTGCTTGCAGGACATGCCCCATACCCAGTCTCTGTGTGAAGACTGGGAAACCAACACTCACCATCCGGCAAAAGTTCCTACTGGTGCATGGAGCATGCAAGTTCCTCGCATCTCTGACTTCCCCTCCATGCCGTTTTTCCATTTGTCCACAAGCAACAATGCTGTTTGGGATCTGCATGCAGCATGTGCTAAAGTCACATGGTGTGGAGTATATACAACTCCAACCACCTGCCACCCTGTTTACTGCTGAGGCCCAGTGTAATTTTAGATTTGGTGCAATTCTCAGAGTGCCTTTTGCTCTCTGCAGTGCTTGTACCCAGCAGATAAAATAGTCCAGAATGTCCAGGACACCCTCCAGGACAACAGTTGGGGAAGGTGGTGTCTTTCTGCTGGGTATCAGGGCATATGGATATTGAAGTGAGAGGAAGGATGGATGCAGCAGACAGAGAAGCATTTTGTTATCCTCAATTATGCTGGTGTGCCATCCCCCTGCTTGCTATCACCTTGCTATTGAGGTACAGAATCAGGTGTCAATGGGAAGAAGAGTGGCTGGAAGTGATAGATAATAAGCTGCATCTCATAAAGCCCACTAGGCAGCTGTGCTGTACCTTCTTTCAACCACGAAGACGCGATGAGTTCCTCTTTGCTCGTCCTCTGCTCCATGGCTTCTTGCTCTGGCAAGAGGACCCTCCAATGTATGGAGCTTGTGGCATATCGATTACCATATCGATTACTGTGCACCACATTTTACTAGACTGTGCTTTATTTTCATACCAGCTGACAGTGGCAGATTTGGTCTCTATTTTAAGTAACACGAAATGAATGTGGTTAGAGTGTAAGGTTTTGTGATATGTGCAGCTTGTTTCTGAAAATTGTATAGAGATTTTCTTAATGTGTTAACAGGGTTACTGGCTCATCTTTGGAGAATTTAAAAGAGAGGGAGAGGGGGTGGGGTTGGGGGGTCGGGGGGAGTGCGTGTGCATGTGTCAACATTTTTAGCTCCTTTATCCATATTTTTTTCTTTTAACATTTGTAAGGGTGCAGATAACCTAGCCGTTAAACATTCCATGGACCCCAAAAGCAACAAGAAGCTTGTACCCAGTGCTGGTTTTTTGTGCACCACCCTGTACCTTTTAGAACCATAAGGAAGAGTATGACATACATTATTGTGGAAGGAGTCGGAACAAGTATTGTAGGTTATAATCAAACTATATAGACTAAAAAATGAAAGAATAGTTTCAAAGGGAGTGTATGAGAGTTACACTCAGAAAATAAAATTAAGAAGCAATTCCTAAGACAAGGAATACTCTTAATTCTCAGACAGATTCATCATGACATGAGATAGGTCACATCCCATTGTATAGTTTCGTGAAACCAGCTATTAAGCAGCATTATTGCTATGCTTGATAATTGGTGACTTCCTTTGTCACAAATTGTGAAGCTCATCAGGGGTCTGATTGAAACTGTTGAGAAATATAAGAATAACAAATGTCACTTGTCACCAAATAGAGAATATGTGATTGTGCAAAATGGAGTTCTTGAAGAAAATGTCACTGAAGTATAATATTCAACAAGGTAACAAGAATACTTGCAATAGAAGAAGTGAATCAAAAGTTGAATATTTATGGAACCAGTGTAAGAAACTGGTAGTAAGTTGTGTTTACAGAATTTAAGAAACTTCCTGGCAGATTAAAACTGTGTGCCCGACCGAGACTCGAACTCGGGACCTTTGCCTTTCGCGGGCAAGTGCTCTACCAACTGAGCTACCGAAGCACGACTCACGCCCGGTACTCACAGCTTTACTTCTGCCAGTACCTCGTCTCCTACCTTCCAAAGAAGGCAAAGGTCCCAAGTTAGAGTCTCGGTCGGGCACACAGTTTTAATCTGCCAGGAAGTTTCATATCAGCGCACACTCCGCTGCAGAGTGAAAATCTCATTCTGGAGAATTTAAGAAGATTTGAAGGAAAAGGGGACAAAATCCAGCAGAGAAACCAAAGTTTTAAGTAAGTGAATGGTTCAGAGTCTTCAGGATTATGTACTTGTATACCCCAAGACCATTCTTGACTTGTATAAACTTATTAAGAATCACCTTCATGGAGAATAGGAGTAAAAAGAGCAAACTTATGAGCAGCAGAAGTAGTTGTGATATGGTGTAGTAGATAGAGGAATTACTCCATTTGGAAAGCAAAATTGCTTAATGCTAAAATGAGAAGGCTAAAAAGATTAGTAGTAGAGAGATGAGTTCGTTCATAAAATAAAAGTGTACTACAGTCAATCGTGGAGCAAGGTTTATGTAAAAAATTCCATAAATCAGTGTGGTTGAAGAGAGGCATTTTATGGAAGTGAAATGCAAATAGTGACAGCGACTGAAGCAACATACTGAAAGTATTTTAGAATAGTATCACAGAACCATGGCAAAAAATTAAAATCTGAATTACTTTCAATAATATTATGAAAAGGATGGTTGCTACGCACGACCACAGTCTGTGGCAGCTGAAGCCAGACTACGAACAGCAGCACATGATAGGAGAGGCACCTGAGTGGGGGAAAGGAGGAGGCTGAGACGGGGAGGGGGAGGGATAGTGGGGGGGGGGGGGGTAAAGTGCTACTACTGGGAGAGTGTAGGGATGAAGTGGAGAGAGGGTAGAGTAGATAGGTACAGTTGGGAGGTTAGACAGTGGGCAGGGGATGGAGGGAGGGTGGGGTGAGGGGTAGTGGGAAAGGAGGGAAGTAAAAAGACTGGGTGCGTTGGTGGAGTAGAAAGCTGTGCAGTGTTTTGGGAACAGATAAGAGACTAGACGATTAAGGACAATGATCAATGAAAGTTGAGGCCAAGAGTGTTATGATAATATAGGATATATTGCAAGGAGAGTTCCCACCTGGCAAAGAAAAGCTGGTATTGTTGGGAAATGAAGCAGCTACTGAAATGAAGATGCAGCGCGTTTGGCAACAGGATGATCCAATTGTTTCTTGGCCGTAGTTTGTCAGTAGCCATTTATGCTGACAGACAACTTGTTGGTTGTCATGCCAATGTAGAATGCAGCACAGTGGTTACAGCTTAGCTTGTAGATCACGTGACTGGTTTGACAGGTAGCCTGCCACTGATGGAATAAGTGATGTTCTTGAAAGGACTGGAGTAGGTAATGATGGGAGAGTGTATGGGACAGTTCAATTATGATACGAGCCATGAGACAAGGGATTGGGAGCAGGGTTTGTGTTGGGATGGACAAGGATATTGTGTAGCTTCAGTGGGCAGCAAAATACCACCATGGGAGGAGTGGGGTGGATAGTTGGTAGGACACTTCTCGTTTTAGGGCTCAACGAGAAGTAATCAGAAATATGGCGGAGAATGTAACTCAGTTTCTCCATACCTGGGTGGTACCGATTTGCAAGGGGAATGCTCCTCTGTGGCCTTATGGAAGGACTTTGGGAGGCGGTGGCTGGAAAGATAAGGCACAGGATATCTGTTTTTGTACAAGGTTGGGATGTTAATAACCGTCTGTAAAGGCCTCAGTGAGACCCTCGGTATATGTAGAGAGGGACCACTCATCACTACAGATGTGATGGCCATGGGTGGCAAGGCTGTATGGAATGGCAGATAACCTTGTAGGTGGGGCAACCACAACATGAGTATCCATCTTGGGTATTAATGACTGCTTCAGCTGTATTTGGTCCTTTGTTACGGTGTCACTATCAGTTTTGTGGCACTAAAAGCCACATCTTCAGGTGAACATAGGTTTTAATGATATATTCATCTGAAGATATGGCTTTTAGTGCCACGAACCTGGAAGTGATACATAATTATGGACCAAATACAGCTGAAGCAGTTATTAATACCCAAGATGTATTGAGTGGGTGGGTGCTCTCGAAGTCGAAGCATTTGCTGGTGGTTGGAAGGTATGATACAACAAAGCTATCGATATAGCCACCTTTGAGGTGAAAGTCAACATTAAGGAAGGCTTGTTGGATTTAGTGGGACCAGGTGAAATGAATGGGGGAGAAGATGTTGAGGTTGTGGAGGAATGTGGATAGTGTGTCCTCAGCCTCGATCCAGATCACAAAGACGTCATCAGTGAATATGAACCAGGTGAGAGGTTTGGGATTCTGCTGAGTGGTTAGGATGGATTAATCTAGGTGGCGCATGAATAGGTTGCCATAGGATGGTGCCTTGCAGGTTCTCATACTCATACCCCAGATCTGTTTGTGTGCACCTGCAGGGTGCCAACCTATTCATGAGCCATCTAGAGACCTTTCTAACTACCCAGAATCCAAACCCCTCACCTGGTTCAGAATCACTGATGACCTCTTCTGAGCTGGATCGAGGCTGAGGACATGCTATCCACATTCCTGCAGAACCTCAACACATTCTCCCCCATTCGCTTCTCCTGGTCCTGCACTACCCAACAAGCAAACTTTCTCAATGCTGACCTCTACTTTGAAGGTGGTTACATCAGTACCTCTATCCATATCAAACCTACCTATCACCAGCAATACCTCCACTTGATCAGCTGCTTCCCATTCAATACAGCCTAGCCACCCATGGCCGTCACATCTGTAGTGACAAGAAGCCCCTCTCAGAATATACCGAGGGTCTCATCGAGGCCTTCACAGACTGTAATTACTCTCCCATCCTTGTGCAAGAACAGATCTCCCATGCCTTATCTTTCCAGTCACCCACCACCTCCTAAAGTCGCACCATATTGCCACAAAGGAGCATTCACCTCGTGACTCGGTACCTTCCAGGGTTTTGACTACCTCTCATTGTGTCTTGGAATGAAAAATGTCCTACCCACTATCCTTCCTACCCCTCCCACAGTAGTATTCCACCGCCCACCAAACCTATACAGTACCCTCGTCCATCACTACACAACCCCTGCTCCCAACTCCTTGCTTCATGGCTCATATCCCTGTACATCTGTCCCATATATCCTCCCACCACCACCTACTCAAGCCCATTAAAGGCAAGGCTACCTGTAAATCCAGTCATGTGATCTACAAGCTAAGCTGCTACCACTGTGCTGTGTTCTATGTGGGCATGACAACAAACAAGCTGAATGTCTGTGTGAATAGCCACCGACAAATTATGTCCAAGAAATAACTGGATCATCCTATTGCTGAGAATGCCACCCAACAGTTCTTCATTTCGATGACTGCTTCACAGCCTGTGCCCTCTGGATCCTTCCCACCACCACCACCACCACCACCACCTGAATTGCACAGGTGGGAGCTCTCCCTGCAATATATCCTATGTTCCCCTAACCCTCCTGGCCTCGTTCTTGGTTAGTTATTGTCCTTACCCATCTAGCCTCTTCCCTGTTTGCGCACCCAGTCTTCTTACTTCTCTCATTTTCCGCTCCCCCCCCCCCCCCCCACCCCCTTCCTCTGTCTCCCACCCGCCATCTAACCTTCTGACTGTACCTAGCTACCCTACCCTCTCTCCATCTCATCCCTGCACACTTCCCCTAGCAGCACTTTCATCCCCCACTCCCACCCCACTATCCCTCCCCCTTGTCACCCCAACCCACCTGGTTGCCCATCATGTGCTGCTGCTCGCAGTCTGGCTTCAGCTGCCAAAGATGGTGGCCATGTGTGTGTGTGTGTGTGTGTGTGTGTGTCTATTATTCATTTTCAACAAAGGCCTTGTTGGCCGAAAGCTCACTTCCTGACAGTCTTTTTGTTCTGCCTATCTGCGATTCAGTATCTCTGTTATATGGTGAGTAGCAACTATCCCTTTCATAATATTTTTCATTGTTTAATTTTACATTGAATAATGAAAGTTCTGTGGTGTACAGTTAGGTAATGCCCATTATTGATGTGCATAAGCATCTGCAAGGGGGGCCAAGAGTGGTGGGGGGAGCACTAACCCGCTCACGGAATCGAGCACAGGGCTCTCATTCATTACGCAGTTCTCCCACATTTCTGGCAGTGATTATCAGTGACTTCACTGAACTAGAATTTTGATGGCATGTCTTCGATTTGTTTGGTTGTCATACTATTCACAGGTAATTACACCTTCTCTTCTATGTGGCTGCAATTTTGGTGCTGTTCTGAAGTTGTGATGGATGCGAAACTGTACAGAAAACTGCCAAAATGGTGTCTTCGATTGTTGCTTTGTCACTTCCTCGTACTACCCTTATATAAATCCTGCAAGTTCCCAGAATAACATAAACATGGCACCAGTACATGTGTCAATCATCCAGCCCCAGAGTTCCCCGAAGGGCATATCCTCCCTTTGCTGCACGAACGTATCACAACAGTAATTTATGTTTTCTGTGAACGAAAAGGACCCACAATGACTTGCTGTTT
The DNA here is from genome assembly GCF_023864345.2 of Schistocerca serialis cubense. Classification (NCBI taxonomy): domain Eukaryota; kingdom Metazoa; phylum Arthropoda; class Insecta; order Orthoptera; family Acrididae; genus Schistocerca; species Schistocerca serialis. Next base: position 244,617,125 of record NC_064646.1, read on the forward strand.
ATACCTGGCCAAACTACTGTAGAGAACTCTGACAAATGTGGCCAAGTTACGATGTAGGTGTGTACAGTCATACTTGGTCATGGGAGGTAAATAAATCAATCAAAAGAGATACTGTAATGTCATTTTCTGCAGTAGAAGAGAGGGGGGAAAAGTGTGAATTTTCAAGACCCATAACATGCCCTGCCCAGGTACTGAATGATTCTAAAGCACTGTGGGGTGCAACCCAATGCTAGATGTAGGCGTAGAGTTCAGTAGGCGTAGAGTTCAGTCATATGGAGTTATGTCTGCTGTACCAGCCAATTAGAGGGTGGTTTTGGAAAGTTTCCCACATTCATCCAGTTAAATGATGCCACCCCCCCCCCCCCCCTCCTCCTACGAATGCAAAAAAATTCTTAATTTTTTAACTTTATTTTATTTATTCATTCATTTATTTTGAGTCATCAGTTTTCTGACTGGTTTGATGTGACTTGCCAGGAATTCCTCTCCTGCCCCAACATTTTCATCCCACAGTAACACTTGCAACTTATGTCCTCAGTTATTTGCTGGATGTATTTCAATTTCTGTCTTCCTCTACAATTTTTGCCTTCTACAGTTCCCTCTAGTACCATAGAAGTCATTCCCTGATGTCTTAACAGATGTCTTATCATCCTGTCCCTTCTCCTTGTCAGTGTTTTCCACATATTCCTTTCCCCTCTGATTCTGCACAGAACCTCCTCATTACTCACCTTCTCAGTCCACTAATTTCCAGCATTTGTCTACAGTGCTACATCTAAAATGCTTCAGTTCTAGTCTATTCCGGTTTTCTTTAAATCCATGTTTCACTACCATACTGTGCTCCAAACGTATGGTCTGGGAAATTTCTTCCTCAAATTAAGGCCTCTGTTTGATACTATAGACTTCTCCTGGCCAGGAATGCTCTTCCTTCCAGAGCTAGTCTGCTTTTGATGTCGTGCTTGCTCCATCCATCACTGGTTATTTTGCTGCCTAGGTAGCAGAATTCCTTAACTTCATCTACTTAGTGACCATCAGTCCTGATGTTAAATTTCTCACTGTTCTCGTTTCTGATACTTCTCGTTACTTGCGTCTTTTTTTGATTTGCTCTCAATCCATATTCTGCACTCATTATACTCTTCATTCTATTCAACAGATCGTGTAATTCTTCTTCACTTTCACTTTGAATTTTAGTTCCACTCCTGGACCTTTCTTGTATTTCCATCATTGCTTCTTCGATGTACAGATTGAACAGTAGGTCCAAAAGACTACATCCCTGTGTTGCACCTTTTTTAATCCACCCACTTCATTCTTGGTCACCTACTCTTAATCATTCTCTTTTGCCTCCTGTACGTATTGTATATTACTCATCTCTCCCTGTAGCTTACCCCTATTTTTCTCAGAATTTTGAACATCTTGCACCATTTTACATTGTCAAACACATTTTACAGGTCGACAAATTCTATGAACTGTCTTGATTTTTCTTTAGCCTTGCTTCCATTATCAACCACAATGTGAGAATTGCCTCTACGTGCCTTTACCATTCCTAAAGCCAAACTGATCATCACCTAACACACCCTCAATTTTCTTTTCCATTCTTCTGTTTATTAGTCTTGTAAGCAGTTTGGATGCATGAGCTGTTAAGCTGATTGTGTGATAATTCTCACACCTGTCGGCCCTTGCAGACTTCAGAATTGTGTGGATGATATTTCTCTGAAAGCCAGATGGTATGTCGCCCGTCTCATATATTCTGTATACTAACGTGAATAGTATTTTGTTGCCACTTCCCACAATGATTTTGGAAATTCTGATAGAATGTTATCTATCCATTCTGCCTTGTTTGATCTTAAGTCCTTGAAAGCTCTCTTAAATTCTGATTCTAATATTGGGTCCCCTATCTCTTCTACATTGACTTATGTTTCGTCTTCTAACACATCAAACAAATCTTCCCTTTCATAGAAGCCTTCAGTGTACTCATTCCAACTATCCACTACCTCCTCTGCAGTTAACAGTGGAATTCCTATTGCACTCTTAATGTTACCACCCTTGCTTTTAATTTCGCCAAAGGTTGTTTTGAGTTTCCTATGTGCTGAACTGGCCCATCTGACAATCATTTCTTTTTAGATTTCGTCACATTTTACATGCAGCCACTTCGTTTTAGCTTCCCTGCACTTCCATTTTATTTCATTCCTCAGTGACTTGTATTTATGTATTCCTGATTTTCCCTGAACATTTTGTACTTTCTTCTTTCATTGATCAACTGAAGTATTTCGTCTGTTACCCATGGCTTTCTTGCAGTTATCGTATTTGTACCCATGTTCTTCTTTACAACTGCTGTGATTGCCCTTTTCAGAGATGTCCATTCCTCTTCAACTGTACAGCCTACTTGGCTATTCTTTATTTGCACCACTCAGTATTAAAAGTAGAAAGCATAGAAGTAATGCAACACATAAGTGAATGTGACCAAATGTGAAAATATTTATTCTGTATTCTTCACTTCATGGAATGTTACAGTGGCATTTTTTGTTGGTTACATATGTTGGTATCAGACGTGGTTTTCTCAATCATTCTGATTCTTTGTATTTGAGATTTTTATTTTCACTATCACCCTAACATTATTGGGATATAATACTTTTTGTGAATATTTCCTACTCATAAATCACCAGTCATTGTTTACCCTGGATGTATTTGAAGATACAATTTCAGCATCTGTATTCAAAATAATATGTCTTACAAGGACCAAGTGGATGACTTTCAATTGTTTGAGCTGTCAAAATAAATACTTGAGGCACATGTTTTCAAACTCATTGAATAAGTTACATAAAAAATAGCACTTTTAGAATTTTGCCTTCTTAGATAAATTTCGGTACGTGCCATACTTATGTGCCATTCCTTAAGGTACAGTGCCTCTGGTTGAAAATGGGGCTAATAGGTAACCCTTTTGTGGCTCCTAGGCCGTACATCCAGCCTGCCCTATTTGGTGACTGGAACAAAAGTATTGTGTACCTCACTGGTGGGTGGCTGACTCAGCCCTATGACCTCTGCAGTCTGTGTCCGGTGTCAGCTAATTACATGTTCCAGCAAACATAGAACCACTCTTCATCAATGTTCTTTATAAAATCAGTATCACAGTATACAGTCATAGTGCCCATAGGTTTTGATAATCACAAAAGAGAACTTCAACACTAATCCAGGCTTCCTGTTATAAGTTTGCCTGGGCTGAGAAAAAGTTTGTTTAGAAAAATAAGAACTTTTATTTTTGTGATTGGAAAATTCTGTAACTTGAGATTTACTCTAACGATATACATGCCTGTAACGCGTTTCAAGTTATAAACATTTAAAGTGAACAGTTCCTAGTGAATACACCAAAAATTCAAACAGTCTTCTGTTCTACAAGGCAGCTAGTGTTAGTGAGAAACAGCATGTAATTTGATGCAGTGCTCGCCTCTTCTTACATCTGATAAGTGATTTGTGTAGAATAATTCTTTCCTTTATCATTAGGCATGTATGTGTCATGTATACTTTGTATATTAGGAAATAAAATGCAGCTACTCGGCTATGTGTACCATCTTCTGTTCAGTGCGGTAGCAACAGTTGCTGAGAGACTGCAGCTGTTCTGCTACACTGTTTGTCTTTTGTAACATCTGATTCTTCCATTCATTAGTATAATTCATGCCATTCAGATTACGTATGTTTGTGTCAAATGTCATGTGTTCATTAGGAGATAAAATTGTATCTATTTGTTCAACTTGTAAGCAGAAAGGAATCGTAAGCAGGTGAAAGCTGTAGCACTTTCTGACATAAAAAATAATGGCAGTGAATGATGGTGTTGGCAGTAATGTTGACAGTAGTGAGTCGCCATTCTGTGGTGCACGTGTACTCGCTCCCGTGCCCAACCATCAGGTCTTCGTGCCTTCTAGGTGTAAATAAATGCCTCTAGATGTCTGGCTGTTCTACCTGCCAGGCGTACTTGTACACCTGTAGCTGTCTTTGTGCTGTATCTGCTGGGCATACATATATGCCCATAGCCCTGACAGGGTTAAGCCAGCTTCAGCTGAAAAAATTGTGTAAATCAAATGTAATGAAAAGAATAGATTGTTACTCACCATAAAGATGACATGTTGAGTTGCAGATAGGCACAATAAAAAGAATGCTGCACATTGAACTTTTGGCCAAAGTCTTCTCCGGCTGGAACTGCTGGAGACTGCGGTCATCTGTGTGTGAGATGTGCCTGCTTATGTGAATGTGAGTCTGTTTTCTTTTTGAAGAAAGCTTCGGCTAAAAGCTCAATGTGTAACAGCTTTTTGTTGTACCTGTCTGCAAAGTCATTGTGGTATCTTTACAATGAGTAGCAATCTATCCATTTCATAATATTGTTGATTTTACTTTCTGGACTTCATTGTATGAGTCAAACATCTTATTTGGGAGGTGGATTAGCACTGCCAGATCTTTGATGGAGTAGCGGACCAATAAAGTAATCGTATGACAACAGAAAACTGTTTGTTGTTGGGAGTGTGTGTGTATTAGATTAATGCTCCTGTCTCATAAAAGCTCCCCTCACCAACTGGACAAGAACAAAGGTAGTGAATTGTTACAATGGAGAAATGTGTGACCTTGTGGACTTCAGTCAAATTCAGTTTATATAAGTGTGCAGTATGCTGTCTAGGTACACCTTTATTACACAAACTGCTTGTTGGATCATGAGTTTTCTGCTTCAGAGTTTTCAATTTTTCAAGGATACATCTGTACCAGTGAGGAATTCATGTGCAGGACATCCAAAAAGATTGTGGAAGGTCACATGCAAAAAAAAACGTGCTTCCAAAATTAGACTAGGGAGCACTAACAAAATATGAATGGCCACAACAAAATTTTGTAATTACAGAAACGGAGCAACTGGTCTTTTGAAATAATACACATTTTGTTAAGGACTTTCAAGATTTAAAACTTGCTTTCTCTCCTCAAATCGCTGATCTTTACACAAGTTCGATTTTATAGATTTCCTTAAATCTCCTTGTGCATCACTTGACTGTTAGCTAACAGGGCAATACTTTTTACTGTGGAGGGCTGAGTAAAGCACTAGTGATGTTAGACAATTTTCTGTACAATATAACAGTGATTCTAGTGAGAGAAAATGTGATGAAAATGAGCGATAATACCATTTTGTGTAAAATAGTTAATTAGTTAGTTATTTGAATGTTCCATAGATTATCTGTATGATTTTTTTATCAGAATGATGTGAAATGAATCAATTTACAGGATATCCATCCATGATTAGTGTTAACATTAATGAAAACTGAAAACACTATTATTCTTAGTCTCATTCATGCAACTACATTTTCTGCTTTACTGGCTACCAGTTTTTAAGTAGAAATTCATCAGTAGCTCTCCCCCCCCCCCCTCTCTCTCTCTCCCTCTCCCCCCCCTCTCCCCCTCCCCCCTCTCTCTCCCCCTCTCTCTCCCCCCCTCTCTCCCCCCTTTCTCTCCCCCTCTCTCTCCCCCTCTCCCTCCCCCCCTCTCTCTCCCTCCCTCCCCCCACACTCTACCTCCCCCCCCTCTTTCCCTCCCCCCATCGATGCCGTACCATCTCCCTTGCTCCATTTCATTATTGGATATATATCAGCAGATGTGGTATTTTGGGGCTGTTGTTTTTGCTCTTATTAATGTGCGTATCTTAGTCTTTGTTAATGTGCAGCTTATATTCCTTTGTCTTTTGTGGGAAGTTAAAAGCAGAAATGCAAAGACACTGTGTGTGTGCAGCAACTTGTATCTGCTTTAAAATTTATTATTTTGTATCCATTGCTGTGTGCATGCTGTAGACTGACATTTTGTTGCAGCACTGCAGTACATTTAAGTGTCATGGCGTGCAATGAACCTATGTTCTCACTACTTCTGGAGTCTGACGCAGATCTCAATCTGCGCACTGAGGAAGGGCACACCCCATTGTGGTTTGCACTGCTTGTTGGACCTCCATACAATGACAAGAGTTTTGCTGCTAGACTTATTAATGCAGGAGCTTCACCAAACCCAGTAAGTAAATTCATTAATGCCTGCTTATCATGGTACAAATTTGTGGTACAAGTAAATTTGTTATACTCTTTTTTTTCTTTTCTGTGCTTGCAGTTGAGGCAGTATAGTCTTTAAAGAAGTGCCAATTTTCACAATTGTATTTCACACATATTTTCATTGGTTTCATGCAAGAAATTTCAATCATTGCATTTAAAATGAGCTTGCTCAAAATTGGTTAGGTAGATTGTTACTGATCCTTTGTTATGGAAATCAGCTTCGACTTTCCAGTTTCTACAGTTGGCTTTTCAGCAAAGCTGGAATGATTAATATTAATATTTGTTATTCGTCTTCTACTAGAAACATGTAGTCAGATAAGATGGCAAACAGTTAGATCACTGAAATATTGAACTGAATTGATTTTGGGATCCAGCAGCAAACCTGAAGAGATTTCCATGTCAGATAAACAGTTCCAGCAATGGCCTCTACTAACAAAAATCATGTAGTATGCTAGTGTGAAATGAAAAATATATGTTTCAAATGTATATGTTATGTACAAACATCATATTTGTGTCCAGTGTTTGATTTGCTACAGTAAGCACCAGTACGCCACAGCGGTACCTCTGATGATGAAATCAGAGCAACAGATTTTGAGATGTGATGTGATTGAACTTTTGCTGTGCTTGAAGCTGTGTAAAACAGATTTTGTATTCCCACTTTTAAAATGATCAGAAAAGCCATAAACATTTTAAGAAGTCTAAATTTAAAAATGCTCTATGGAAGGTCACAGTACTGGAACCTCTATTTTTACTGATCAAGCACTGTCTGAACAAGCCACTTATAAGTGGCAGTAAAGACAACGATACTAAGTGCCATTCTGATAATGGTATCCAAATCATGAAATGAATGTGATAATGGTGAGTCCGTAACAACTGACTTTTTGAATCAGCATTTTGTTGTTTTGAGCCTTGCACTCTTGTCTCCTTGGCTGGGATGGTGTCAACAAGCTCGATATTTAATGAAGATGTAATTTCTATGGAACTCTTTTGTGAACCTGTGGGAGGCTTCATTGTTCTTTTCAAGAAAATTCCCAATATTTTGGATTCTAAGTGTCAGCTGTGTATCAGTTCTGGAAGTCATGAAAGATGCAGATTATTGATGTCCTAGTACCAGAGGACAGCAGCTTGTGTTGCCACAATGCATAAACAGCCATTACTGATCAGTTACCAGATAAAACAGAAATGAGTTGTTGTACCCAGAGTATGATTTAAAACCATGAAGAATATTTGCTAATGAGCAAGCCTACCTTAGCTCCTCACTGCCATCCAATTTACTGTAAAAACAGCAGGAGGGGTGAGTGTGTGGGACGGCAGGTTAATAATTATAATGTTATAGTCCAACATCTGTAATGTTGGTAGTTGTACTACACCATCTTATTCACGCGAGCCTGGCAACTAGTCTTGTGGTCAGCCAGAAAGCGAAGGGAAACCTACTGCCCTTAGTTTCTAGTCTGCATGGCCACATTCTGGTGCAGCCTATTGAAAGAAAAGTTTCTATTGTCCTTCTACTTAGCAGGATCAGGACTATGATTTTAAATGAAAGTATAAAGTTCTAGTTAATACGTATATTGAGTAAAGTTTATCACATACACTACTTTGAAATTCACTATGTTCAATAGACAGTAAATCTTTCTATCATAAATAGCACAACTAGCAGTTCAGAGGCAACCTCTATGGTACGTTCTTACCAGACTGTCTTTTGCCCTGACTAATTCTCAAATGAGTGTTCAACATACAGTTCAAAATTAATGCTCGTCATAAGAGTGGAAATAATAGTCACCACTTGCCCATCGAGTTTAATTATCATGGACAGCACACTAACAGTTACTTTGGTGAATTTTAAGCAATCCAGGATGGTGTACCGTCCTCGCGAGTTCATTATCCATTTTTACCGCAAATATGCGATTTGTCACAGTCTGGCTCTGACATCATCTGAGGCAGAGCGGGATCTAACATTTAACAGACATGGATCTTACAGTGGCTGAGTGCAAAGTGAACCTTCCTACTGCCTCTCGGGCTGTATTTATATAGGTGCCGCAGCGGACAGCCGAGGCAACATCTTATGTGATGATGATGATGATGATGATGATGATGATGATGATGTTGTTTGGTTTGTGGGGCGCTCAACTGCGCGGTTATCAGTGCCTGTACAAATTCCCAACCTTTGCTCAGTCCATTCTCACCACTTGGATGAATGATGATGAAATGATGAAGACAGCACAAACACCCAGTCATCTCAAGGCAAACATCTGTTGTCTACTGCCTGACACACGGCAGCAGCCTCAGAATGACTGCTTTCTCGGGCACATAATATTTAATAACATAGTTATGAATTAATTTAGAATCTTCTTAATTTTTATTTGTATTCAGGTAAGTTGTTTGAAAGCACATAAAAAGTTTCAGCTCGCTTGAATAATAAAAAATTTGCCCTCTAGAATTTTTATAGTGGAATTAACGGTAGATCGTTACCTCTGTACCATACCTTTACTAGAACTTGTTTTGAATGATATTTGCTATATTATTTGGTATGTTTTATCAGCTGCTTTAACCACATTTTCTATCATTACAATTACAGGTACTTAATCTACTACAATTTGGTATATTTTAACTACAAAATTTGTTTTCACTTATTACTCAAAAACTATAAGAGTAAGCTTAATGTGTGTCTTTTAGGGTGAACTGAAGCATAAACAAAATTTTTACATTTGTAAGTCCATTATTTAGCACCCTCCAGTTTTTCTAAAAACATGGATTCCGGTCGTAATTATCGCTCTTTTGTTTTGAAACTTGCACCACTTATTTATGAGCTCTAAAGGCATATTCTGGCTTTCTAGCTGTATTATTTAGCACTTTCCATTTTCCTCTTAAAACAGCATTTTTCGGAAACTGCCAAGTCTAGGTACATAAAGACTTGATATTTGAAACATTACTATACCGAAATATATTTTAAAAAAGTTTTAAACATAAATTTTGACTTTTAATTTTATACTTAATTGTGGTTCAATACTTGTGCGCTATGCGTGGACGCGTTCATGTGACTTGGCGCTACTGGCAGTGAACTGGGGTAAGTCCCAGCACACTCACTCACCTCTGTATCTCATGAACGATAGAGTGCTTGCTTTGCTTCAGGTGGAGCAACATTATGTTCAGTCATGAAAAGAAAATTCTGCCTTCATATGGCTGTTTGCAAGTACCATCACAACTAGGAGTGTGTCGGACAACAATATATTGGTCCAACAAGGAGCCTCATGATGTAGGATACTACACCCTGCACAGAACATAAAGATCAGATCATTTTAGGCAACACTGAACATCCCAGTGTACATGCGGAACATCAGTCATCCCATCTGTTGCCATTTGTATTGCACTTGCAGTTGATGCTCATTGACACAGTTCTGACACTAATCACTGCTCTCTCAAAGACATGCGTCTGGTTATCTGGCCAACATGATAGTGAGGACTGTTCATTATTGACCAGACATGTGATATGTTGGGATGATGTCTAATCTGATGTCCATCAACACTAAACACCCTTCATAAATTTCGAAAACTTGTAGAAGAATACTTTCTTGCAATAAGACATCCCACACCTCCAACATCATTTCTCTGCCTAATTGCAGCACTACATTGTTGACAGAGGAGTCTAGGCAACAAACTGAAGTTACTACCAATGACAGTCTGTCCTTTCTTTTGGCAGCCTGTGATTATGTCCATATATGGTTTCAATCTGGATAATTTGTAAATGAAATTTCTCATGTGGGGCCTTTGCTCCAGGAGTTTGCTAGTGTATTATTAACTTTGCATTCCTACAATGATACTGAAATGTCTCCAAACATTAGAAAATGTTTTTTTAGGAAATACAACTAACTCTACTTTCAAACAATACTGAGGTGCCCATCGTGTATTCATAAAAATAAAAATACTGACAAGAAATTGTTTTTGAAACATTTTCTGTGAGTAATCACTCTCAAAATACTTTGGGGAATCTTTGAAGTTTGACAGCATTGGTATTGTATGAAATCAGAACTGCTTATTGTTTTCCCAGTCGTGGATTTTTTGCACAAATTTCCTTATTTTACATAAAGTTGCCACATGAGATTCTAGAGTAGAAATGCTGGGTGAAATAATAACAATTTCTCCAATAAAATTTGACTTGTAACAGCATACACTTAAAATAGTTCATGTTTTTATTCGCTATGAACTAGGCATATAAGTGAAACGTGTGATTAAAAAGTAATATGAATTTTTTAATTTCACAGGCTTTATAAATCAGATTTTCAATTTTTTTATATTGTTGGTACACATGTTCCTGACACATGTTTGCATTTTCAGCTGTTATGTAAAAAGGGTGTTTCAAAAAGGACTTTGTAGCTATGAAAATTCATAGAACTTAATTCATAGTACCTACAGAGGTGACTGCAGTGTCAATTTGTAGGAAAATACATCAAGTTTTGCCTCATGTAGTTCACTAGTGCCGAATCGCACCGTAAGGAGTGCTAGTGGCAGTTGCGTTAATGATGGCTGTCTACACTGGACCCAAGCTTGTTAGCTGTGTGTTTTGGTTTGATGAATCAAACCCTGTGGCAACAGTTCAGCATAATTTCCATACCAAGCATACTAAAGGTCCTCCTAGCAGGCCTACAATTTATGAGTGGCATAAATGTTTTGTAGAAACAGGTTGCTCGATAAGACATGGGAAATCATAAGGTCGTCCAAGTACATCTGATGACGACATTGAGTGAGTGAGACAAATTTTGTCAACAGCCCTACAAAATTGACCTGGTGTGAATCTTGCGAACTGCAAATCTGTTGAGAAACCATTTCCATTTGAAATGGTACAGACTGACAATCACACAAGCAATAAAAGACACAGATAAAATTGGTCGTAAGAACTTCTTTGCGGATATGTTAAATCGAATACATGAGGATGAACATTTATTGGACAAAATCATCTTTTCTGACAAATCAACTTTCCATTTAACTTGCAAGGTTAACACACACAACTGTAGGATTTGGGGCAGTGAAAATTTACATTAAACATTGCAACATGTTCATGATAGCCCCAAACTGAATGTTTTTTTTGTGCATTGAGCAAGAACAAAGTGTGTGGGCCCCCTTTTTCTCAAGTGAGAACCATCAATGGGATAGTGTACCTGGAAATGTTACAATGTTTTTTGATATCATGTCAGATGAGGATCACAAATAACAAAATGTTTACTTCATGCAAGATGGTGCACCACACCACTACCTGGCTGACATCTGGCATTTTCTGAGTGATCGCTTTCCAGGTCAATGGATTGGCCATGATATGCCAATTGCATGGAAATCACGTTCTCCGAGCTGACACCTCTCTCTCTCTCTCTCTCTCTCTCTCTCTCTCTCTCTCTCTCTCTCTCTCTCTCTCTCTCTCTTTTGTGTTCATCAAGGATATTGTGTTTGTACCACCTGTGCTGGCTTCGCTACCTGAACTTGGAGCAAGAATTTATGCCATCACTGATCAAGTTACACCTGCGATGCTACTGTGAGTTTGGGTAGAAATTGGCGTGCAATGGTATGTGTACAGGATAACCAACAGAAGCAGCATACAACATCTTTAGTTTAAGGTAAAAAAAACTTGATCGGTTTCCTTGCAAAATAACATTAAACCCAGCTCTATATCTTCTTCCAATATATCTATATGATTTTTTAAAGTTGTAAAGTCCTTTCTGAAACACCCTGTATTTAATTTACTGTTGGCAGTCGAAAAGGTTGTACAAGTCTTCGAGTGCTCGACAAATTTTTACTTTCGAAAAAGATGTATTAAAAATTTTCATTAAATTTTACTTGAAAAATGGAATAAGGTGCAGCACTGCATTTGAAATTATGACTGTGGCTTTTGGAAAAATTACTGCAAGATAAGAGTTCATGAGAGGCATAAACATTTCAAAGAGGGTAGAGAAAACACTGAAGACCACGACTGCCCTGGACACCTTAGCACATCAGTCACTGATGAGAGTGTGGAAGATGTAAAAGAAAATGGTTCTGGAACATCATCTAATCAGCATCAGAGGGATTGCTGATAATGTCGGCGTATTCTTTGGTTCATGCAGAATAATATTTTGGGGGTGTTTTGGGTAAGAGACGTGTTGCAGCAACGTTCATTCTGAAACTATTGAATTTCGACAAAAAATGATGTCATCTACATCTACATCCATACTCCGCAAGCTACCTGACGGTGTGTGGCGGGATGCCACATACAAATCGCTCAGGAACTGCTGAATGGAATCAACAGTGATCCAGAACCACTAAAGAAAATTATAACAAGTGATGAACCATGGCCATACAGGTACGAAATCTAAACTAAGGTCCATTTGTCTCAATGCAAACTGCCTGAAGAGCCAAGACCAAAAAGAAAATTTGACTAATTCTGTCACATGTGAAGATTTTTCTCACTGTTGTCTTTGATTACAATGGGATAAAGCATCATGAGTTCCTACCTTATGGTTGTATGGTCAATAAGCAATACTGTCTGGGAGTTACATGCTGTTCGCATGTAGCAATCTAAAGAAAATGACCAGAATTGTAGCAAAACCACTAGTGAAAATTACATCATGATAATGCTCCCACTCACACCTCCATGCTTCATGATTTTTTTGGCAAAATACGAAACTATTATGTTGCCTCATCCATCATATTCACTGGACATAACCCACTGCAACTTCTTTTCATTCTTGACACAGAAGAGAACCATGGATAGACATAATTTTGCCACTGTTGATGAGATAAAAACAGAATCACTGAAGGAGCTGAACACCATAACAAAAAGTGAGTTCTGGAAAAGCTTCCAAAATTGGAAAAAGTGCTGGCACATGTGTATTATAGCTGAGGGAGATTACTCTGAAGGGGATAGAGTAGATGTTGATGAATAAATAAAGATTCTGTAAGTTAAACAAAAATTCCTGTTACTTTATCAAATCTCGCATTGCATTTAGGTGATGACAGGAACAAATCAGAGGTGGGGTTTTGGGATGGCTGTAGAGGTGTAATGTATGTGTGGACAGGTAACCGAGCTACTAATTATCTATTCCCAGGCTATTAAAGTTAATCACAGTAATATCCATCAAGTTCAAGATTCCATTAGAAGAATGTTAGTGTTTCTTTCAATGAAATTTATCATATTCATAGTTGAAGAGTTTTGGTGCATAGTCAGATATGATGTTGGAAACAAAAAAGCGATCATTGAGCTGTTTCTTTTTTTAACTGTACATAATTGAATCAGTACGTAGGTAATTCAGAAGTAATTTTAAAATCGTGTTGTCTTCACTGTAGTATATTTCACATATTTGCCTAGATCTACACATCATCTGCAGACTCACTTCTACACCTTGTGGCTCGTGAAGGTATAGAAGAAGCTGGACTATTCCTATGCACTCATTCGGCCTACAGCAATCATGTCAACAGAAAGGTCAGGCAATAGATTACATTTTATACCAGATACAAATAGATGCTTTGTCGATGATGGCGACTTTGTTGACAGTCTACACATTGTTACAGGGTGAGAGTCCTCTGCATGTTGCATGTGCAAGGGGCCTTAGCAAACTTGTTGGCAAGTTACTTCGCTGTGGAGCTAATCCCAATTTGCAGACATTAAGGCTCACAGAAGGAGGAGGGAACGATGATAAAGTAGAGATGGCATACAAACAGACTCCCTTGCATATTGCGATAATGGAGCAGCAGGAAGAATCAATTCAATCTATTATAGACTTCAAAGGTAATATTTCTTCAGTTTATAAATTCTACAAGTCATTAATGTTATGTGTCTTAGAGATGAAAATAGTTGTTATGTTACACATGCTGGTAATTCAACAGCATAGAAAACTTGAATTGAGATAGCTTGAAAATTTATATAAAATTGCTCAACTTACAGGTTAGAAATCTTGGAGTTCAAAAGTTACTTCTTAACAGTATTTTCACTTCTTACTCTTAGCAGTTTGTCTTCTATCAGTGGTTGCTTCTAGCAAGGTAAAAAACAATTTTCAATGACACTGTATGCGGTCAGCCCCACATTATTTTCTTGATGTGGAATTGTTAGTAACAGCAATCTCTCTTCACCTACTTAAAGTATCTCTTTCAGTCTGTGATGTCTCAAGTATTATTCGGCTGCATTACCTCGAATGACTGAAAAAACTGCTTCCGTTTTACTATTCGTTTTATCCGTGAAGCTTCAGCACAATTGCACCAAATGAAACAAATCACAAGCAATTTTCTCATTTGCATAGATGAACTTAGTTATGAACTTCTTTTGATAAAAATATTTGTTTTAATTGCACTATTTAAAAGTATTCGTCATGGATAGTTTCATCCATGCATAGGTTATTGCTATCTACCATACACTTCATGATGATGGTTTGGCTTTATTTTCAGTTTTTAAGTTACTTGAGTTGTGTGCTAACAGGGCAAGACCACTTGCAAAATTATTTTTCATCATTTAAGGCACAGTGCCTTGAAAAGCAGATTGGCAGGGGGGGGGGGGGAATGGGAGGGGGGTTCTCTCTCTCTCTCTCTCTCTCTCTCTCTCTCTCTCTCTCTCTCTCTCTCTCTCTGTGTGTGTGTGTGTGTGTGTGTGTGTGTGTGTGTGTGTGTGTGTGTGTGAGGGGGGGGGGGCGCAAGGTAGTTGGAAGTTTGGTAATTACAATTTCACAATTGTACTCTGTACCACTCCTTTATGGCCTGTTAGTAGCAATGATGATAATTTTTGGAAGGTATGGTGACAATGAATACCACAGCAGGCAGGTTAATTGAAGAGAAATGGACGTCCCTAGAAAGGGCTATCACCAAAGTTGAATCAGTAAATGTGGATTAACAAAGGTAACTTTGAATAAATCTTGGGTGACAGAAGGAATACTTAACCCTTGTGTGAATATGTCCATGTATAAAGTACACCAATCACAAGTAACATTGTCTCATTCTGTTCTATTGTTATTTTAAAATTGTGAACCGGCACCTATTCCTTCATTATTGCTTCAGGTAACACATCTACATCTACATCCATACTCCGCAAGCCACCTGACGGTGTGTGGCGAAGGGTACCTTGAGTACCTCTATCGGTTCTCCCTTCTATTCCAGTCTCGTATTGTTCGTGGAAAGAAGGATTGTCGGTATGCCTCTGTGTGGGCTCTAATCTCTCTGATTTTATCCTCATGGTCTCTTCGCGAGATATACGTAGGAGGGAGCAATATACTGCTTGTCTCCTCGGTGAAGGTATGTTCTCGAAACTTCAACAAAAGCCCGTACCGAGCTACTGAGCGTCTCTCCTGCAGAGTCTTCCACTGGAGTTCATCTATCATCTCCGTAACGCTTTCGCGATTACTAAATGATCCTGTAACGAAGCGCGCTGCTCTCCGTTGGATCTTCTCTATATCTTCTATCAACCCTATCTGGTACGGATCCCACACTGCTGAGCAGTATTCAAGCAGTGGGCGAACAAGCGTACTGTAACCTACTTCCTTTGTTTTCGGATTGCATTTCCTTAGGATTCTTCCAATGAATCTCAGTCTGGCATCTGCTTTACCGACGATCAACATTATATGATCATTCCATTTTAAATCACTCCTAATGCGTACTCCCAGATAATTTATGGTATTAACTGCTTCCAGTTGCTGACTTGCTATTTTGTAGCTAAATGATAAAGGATCTATCTTTCTGTGTATTCGCAGCACATTACACTTGTCTACATTGAGATTCAATTGCCATTCCCTGCACCATGCGTCAATTCGCTGCAGATCCTCCTGCATTTCAGTACAATTTTCCATTGTTACAACCTCTCGATACACCACAGCATCATCTGCAAAAAGCCTCAGTGAACTTCTGATGTCATCCACAAGGTCATTTATGTATATTGTGAATAGCAACGGTCCTATGACACTCCCCTGCGGCACACCTGAAATCACTCTTACTTCGGAAGACTTCTCTCCATTGAGAATGACATGCTGCGTCCTGTTATCTAGGAACTCCTCAATCCAATCACACAATTGATCTGATAGTCCATATGCTCTTACTTTGTTCATTAAACGACTGTGGGGAACTGTATCAAACGCCTTGCGGAAGTCAAGAAACACGGCATCTACCTGTGAACGCGTGTCTATGGCCCTCTGAGTCTCGTGGACGAATAGCGCGAGCTGGGTTTCACATGACCGTCTTTTTCGAAACCCATGCTGATTCCTACAGAGTAGATTTCTAGTCTCCAGAAAAGTCATTATACTCTAACACAATACGTGTTCCAAAATTCTACAACTGATCGACGTTAGAGATATAGGTCTATAGTTCTGCACATCTGCTCGACGTCCCTTCTTGAAAACGGGGATGACCTGTGCCCTTTTCCAATCCTTTGGAACGCTACGCTCTTCTAGAGACCTACGGTACACCGCTGCAAGAAGGGGGGCAAGTTCCTTCGCGTACTCTGTGTAAAATTGAACTGGTATCCCATCAGGTCCAGAGGCCTTTCCTCTTTTGAGCGATTTTAATTGTTTCTCTATCCCTCTGTCGTCTATTTCGATATCTACCATTTTGTCATCTCTGCGACAATCTAGAGAAGGAACTACAGTGCAATCTTCCTCTGTGAAACAACTTTGAAAAAGACATTTAGTATTTCGGCCTTTAGTCTGTCATCCTCTGTTTCAGTACCATTTTGGTCACAGTGTGTCTGGACGTTTTGTTTTGATCCACCTACCGCTTTGACATAAGACCAAAATTTCTTGCACTTCTTATCGCTATAAACACGCCTCCCCCTTCACTGTCCAGCCTGTCTCTGCGGTATACATTCCAATCTGAGTTTAGGATTTCATTACTATTTACGTCTGGTTCCAGCCAACTTTCTGTCCCTAGTACTATATGAGTGGTGTGACCGTTTATTAATGAGAGCAGCCCGCATCTCGTGGTCGTGCGGTAGCGTTCTCGCTTCCCACGCCCGGGTTCCCGGGTTCGATTCCCGGCGGGGTCAGGGATTTTCTCTGCCTCGTGATGGCTGGATGTTGTGTGCTGTCCTTAGGTTAGTTAGGTTTAAGTAGTTCTAAGTTCTAGGGGACTTATGACCACAGCAGTTGAGTCCCATAGTGCTCAGAGCCATTTGAACCATTTAATGAGAGCAGTTCTGGGACCTTTCTGTAGACGCTCCTGCAGTTTACTATTAGCACATTAATATTGTTATTCTCTGTTGCATTTTGCCTACTCCTACCTTGCTGCGTCTCAGGAGGCGTCTTGTCGGGCCTAGGGAGGGGATCCTCTAACCGAAAAAACCCCCATGTGCAATCCACACGTACTCCGCTACCCTTGTAGCCGCTTCCGGCGTGTAGTGCACACCTGACCTATTCAGGGGGACCCTACATTTCTCCACCCGATAGCGGAGGTCGAGAAATTTGCACCCCAGATCTCCGCAGAATGGTCTGAGCCTCTGGTTTAATTCTTCCACTTGGCTCCAAACCAGAGGACCGCGATCGGTTCAGGAACGATACTACAAATAGTTAGCTCTGATTTCACCCCGCGAGCGAGGCTTTCCGCCTTCACCAATTCCACCAACCACCTGTACGAACTGAGGATGACCTCTGAACCCAGACGGCAGGAGTCATTCGTGCCGACATGAGCAACAATTTGCAGTCGGGTGCACCCAGTGCTCTCTATTGTCGCCGGTAGGGCCTCCTCCACATCTCGGATGAGACCCCCCCGGCAAGCAGACAGAGTGAACACTGGCCTTCTTCCCCGACCTTCCCGCTATTTCCCTAAGGGGCTCCATCACCCGCCTAACGTTGGAGCTCCCAATAACTAATAAACATCTCCCCCCATGTGCCTGCTCGGACCTTGCTGAAGGAGCAGCCACATGTCCACTCACAGGCAGAGCGGGCGATGCCACACGGCCAGCCTCCACATTGACCCTCCGCCTCGTGCGCCGCGAACGCTGCTGAACCCGCCACTCCCCTTGGGGAGAGGGTGGCCCAACCGCGCCCAGTACACGCGAAGATGTCTCGACAGCAGGGACAGTGGGTGAAGCATGTAACACCTGGGGTGTACCTTGCGACGCACCAGACTCCCCACTGCCGCTACACTCCAAGGCAGCATCCTGAAGACGGCTGACCGCGGCCATCAACACGCTCAGCTGTCCGTGAACAGTGGCCAGCTCCTCCTGCGTCCGTACACAGCAGTCACACATCCTATCCATCCTAAGGAATCAATTTACTGAAGAGAGTTAATCAACCTTTAACTAGACTGCTAATTCACTAAAGGCGGCTGTTTATTCACTAAACTGTGGTTGCTAGACACTTCTTGTAGAAAACAATGAAAATAGCACTACCTGTCTCTGGACTGTATTGAAAACAAACAGTAGCACTACTGGCACTATGGTTGACTAAAGGGTCTCTCTCTGACTGTATTCAAAAGAAACACAAAATCTGTGGAACTATTAATAGCACTCGACAATTAAAGCTTCCTAAAAGCAAATACACACGGAAGAAGAAGTGACAAGTAAGAAAAATACAGTTAATACTTAAATTAAGGTAGCTCGCTGCACAGCAGACGTGAAGCAGACGGCAGTTACGACGACACTGACTCTACTGGCACTATGGCTGACTAAAGGGACTCTCTCTGACTGTATTCAAAACAAACACGAAATCTATGGAACACTATTAATAGCACCCGACAATTAAAGCTTCCTAAAAGCAAATACACACAGAAGAAGCAGTGACAAGTAAGAAAAATACAGTTAATACTTAAATTAAGGTAGCTCGCTGCACAGCAGACGTGAAGCAGACGGCAGTTACAGTAGTAATTTGTGTTGTCATGTGAGAAGCAGTAGTATAAAGTAAAAAGTGAGCTATGTGAGAAAAAGTTTATGATCTGTGCAAGAAAATGATCCAGCCTCTGAGGTGGCATCACAATCCCACAATGAGGTAGTTATCTACAAAATAACTGGTAATTAAATAATCAGCTGGCACGGATCTGATCGAGCTGCCCTCTTTAACGTTTTGAGTGAGTCGTTACTGTGTGGGGTTAAAACTTGTATGCAACAACAAAGTGATATATTGAAAAGTTTATTTAATTATTGTTTAGTTAAATAATGATTTAGCATATATAATGTAAGTTTTTCTATCATTGTTTAATTAAACTAAGTGTAAACTGTGATTTTGCTCATACTTGTTTACCTTGGTAACATAAAGACTGCTGTTCTTTACATGTGTTCAAAGTGTGCCACACACCCACTCATGTTATGAACAACAGCTCACTTGCTCGAGGATTAAATTGGTTGGTGAAAGAAGAAAATATAACGTGTACTGGAAAAGGAAGGAATACCATAGTATAAGTCACTTAGAAATGAATTCAATAGGAAGTCAAATGGATGCAGGAAAAATGTGAATGGTTGACAGATTTGGTGCTCAGGAAAGACAAAATAACTTTTGGTAAAATTAAACGCAAGGATATCAACATTAAGAGTGTGAAAGAAATTTCATTGTTAAACACATATGATAGAGTGAATAGGTGTAAATAGTATGCTGAGGGTCTCTACAAGGGGGAGGACCCTTCTACTGACATTATAGAATCAAACTGGTCATCAGTTGCGAAGGCACAGATGATCCAGTATTACAGTCAGAGTTTGAAAGAGTATTGGGAGATCAGTGATCTACTAAGGTGGAAGGTATAGATCACATTCATTAAGAGTTTATGTAATAATTAGATGAAATGGCAACATAAACAATCATTTATGTTAGTGTGTAGGATCTATGAGATTGGGCTGACACCACTAGAAGAATCTCATTCACAAAATCCCATATATGCCAAAAGTAGATAAATGCAAGAACTATTGCACAGTGACATTAATAGCTCATGCATCAAATTTGCTGACAAAAAAATGTACAGAATGATAGAAAAGAAAACTGAGGTTATGTTGGATGCTTTTACAAACTGTGAAGATACCAGAGAGACAGCTGTGATGCTGTTCATATTAATGTGCTAAAATGCAAGAAAAACAAAGAACTACTTCACAGGATTAGTTGAAAAAAAAGTGGCTTTTGATAATGTAAAATAGTGCAAGAGATTTGAAATTCTCAGAAAAATTTGTAGAAGCTATAGGGAAAGATGGGTAATATACAATATGTACAAGAGCCAATTGAGAACGAGTATGGAAGACAAAGAGAGAAGTGCTAGGATTGAAAAGGGAATAAGGCAGGGATACAGTTTCCCCCCTTGTTGCTCTATCTCTATTGAAGTAATGATGGAAATAAAAGACAGGTTGAAGAGCAGGATTAAAATTCAGGACAAAACAAGACCAGAGATCAGTTCACTGATATGATTCACTGATGACATTACCATCTTCAGTGGAAGCGAGGAGGAGTTACAGGAGCTGACAAAATGGCTGAACAGTCTTCTGAGTGCAGAATATGGATTGAAAGTAAACTAAAGAAAGTCCAAAGAAATGAAGAGCAGCAGAAATAAGATTAGCAATGAACCTAACATCAGTAACAAGGCTTACATAGCAGATGAAGTGAAGAAATTATACTACTTTGAAATCAAATAGCACCTCATTCAAACTATCTAAAGATGTCATCAGTGAATCTGAGAGGGCGGTGGAATTAAAAATTTTGGGTGACTAGGAAGTATTTCTTTAAGTAGCCCACAAATTTCTGACATACTAAGATATTACAACAGCCTGCACACCCTTGTCCAAGCAAATAAATTTAGAGGGAAGCTGAAAACATTTGCTTACAGTGAAACTGGAACATTAATCCTATTTTGAAAACTGTTTTGACTGCAACATAGTTTAAGAAAACTTTCAGCATTCTACACTAAGAATAATTAGTTGCAGTGAAACTTTCCGATTTCTATTTACTCATAAACATCTTAACAGTATATCTATTAAATTTCTAATTTGTGATTCATATAAACATGTTTGTTTGTAAAATGTAACTCTTTTTGCCTCAGATGTTTCATTTATAAATGGTGCCATCTCTATCATAAGGGTACTTTACAGTTTTCATAAGTGTTTGAAATGTAACAGGGAGTCAGTTGGCTCAGAGAGAGAGAGAGTGTGTGTGTGTGTGTGTGTGTGTGAGATTCACTACTGGAGATGCAAATGCCCTTCATTATTTTTTATTTACAGCCATTTCATCTTCTTGGCCACAGGTGTTGATACCTGCAATCTTGACAAGTGTGACAAATATGCCGCCAAAGTGTCTCCTAGTGCAGCTGCCCTAGCAGTGCTGTCCTTGTTAGTGACAGTGCATATCAAGCATCTGCTGGTGCTGTGTCAGGCTTTGTGGACATTTTGCGTGACTGAGAACTGACCCCATAGCAATCCCGGCCACGGTGTCTTCTGTTATTTCCCAGTGGAGGCAACCAAGTGATAGTAGGATAGTAGTACCCTGGAGATTGGATGGCTCCAGCTGGCTACAACAGGCTCCAGTGGTACAGGGCTGGGAAGACCTCTGTTCAATCCCTGTAATATGTGAAGGTGACTAGTAGAAAAAAGAAGAAGAAGAAGAAGACCCATGTTAGTGGCATAGTGCAGAACTATAAAGAGTGTGGGTGGTCAGCTTGCAGTGAAATGTTCAAGGCCCAAAGATAAAGTAGGCAGCTGCATCATAGGTATGTCATTGTCCTCATGGCAGCATCTGATACATGATAGGTGTCGTAACATAGCCTAACTGTCTGATGACTGGCTGGTTCTAGGGAGATAAATACTGCTATCAGAAGGTTGACTATGGAGAAAATATAGCACTTCCGCATTCCACCATCATCTGGAAGCTTCTTGGACAGTAGTAAGCATGTGAGGACTTGGTCATTGCTCACAGAAGTAGGTCAAAGTGCAGAAGTAGCTTGCTATTGAGGATGCCATGTCAGCATGGATCATTGACTGCAGTGGTCAGTGCACAGAACATGACACTGTGGCTACAGGCATCGTTCAATTAATTACATTTTTCCCTCATTTCCTATTTAAAAGTTGATTGCAACGAAAGTACTAGAATATTTACATTTATACACTCAGCAGTTTGCGCACTGTCTTAATTCATTTACTTGCTACGTGCTCCATTACAATATTTGTAATACTTACATGTATGTATTTTGTGTGTGTGGGGCAAGTGCGGGGGGTGTATGATGGTGGGGATAGTGGTGGTGAAAGCCAGCACCAGCACATATCCTACTCCTCATGAATAGCACCAAGGGGACCACCAAGCTTAACATCCCTACCCGACAGGCAAATCACCACCAACACTGTCCAATGCCATCTCTTCATGAGACACTGTGGAGACATTTGGTATCTAAACCAGGACATTGGGACAAAGTCTAATGATGAGGAAATGTACCACCACCTCTCCTCCCCTTGCTAGTCAAATACTAATGGTGGAAAATTTTTTTCCACCACCAGGATTCAAACCAGCTTACCATCTTATCAAGTGTCACCGCACGAGTGTGCATTTGTGATCTTGGACATGGAGGCATGTTTGCACTTTCCTATTGTACAATATTTTATATCTCAGCCATTAGGAAAATTTATTCACTACTGTAAGAAATCTGCAGTAGCCTTGCATTAGTTATGTTCACGAGACATTGTAACTGGGGAATCTATCCAGAACTTGCCTAACCTTCTGCTCTTATTACTCTTTATTAATTCCTCATGCTTATACAAATCGTTTTAATTTCTTTACTTCCACTTACATTATTAACATCAACATACGTCCCCCAATGTCAGCTCTTCTGCTTGGTCAGCTATTGTTGGTGGATCTAACCCTATTAGGAACATTGCTTCTGGAGGGACCTGGAGCAGTTCAGTTCATGACCATTGACTCATCTTGCATCCTCAATGTCTTGCATCCTCCGTGTCTTGCGTGTCAGAGCTTTGCTGTTTTGAGGCTATGCCACATGATGTGTAGGCAGTAAGATCTAACAAAACATTACCTTTGTGATCCCTTATTCTTGTTTTAAATCATTGGCACAGTACCATAGCTTAAACATATCTAAACGATCTAAGTAGTATCTGTTAACTAGTTCGCTGAGGGTCACATTATCCCCAAATTACATGTCCCTAATATTCCTGACTTATACTCAGTAACTGTGACTTAAAATCATACTGGATACTTACATTTAATTATTGACATATATGGTGCTCATATTGTTCTGAATTATCCTAAAACATTCACTCATATTGTCCTAAATTATCCTAAAACATTCACTCTGCTCTCTGAAATTCCTCTTTAAGAAAAACCTATGGGTATGCTGGCTTATTCTTAAAAATAACCTTAAGTTTTTGGAGAACATAAAGTTCCCCTCGCCTGAGCCAAGCATTTTCTCAGCACTGGCTGGTGTAATTTCCTTCCAAGTGATGTACCCAGCACACTACACCAAGTGATTTGGGACACACACTAATACTGTGCTGGTAAATTGCACTGTTTGCATATTACAAATGGTAACAGTTCATCCTTTGGTCCTTTTCTGAATACTACAATGGTATCTAATGCTGATATTATGGGAAAAGTAGGGAGTGGTCAAGCCCAAAGATGTAGGGAATCACATGAGTGGCATTAAGTTAAAATCCAAGCTGCTACTTAGGCGTAGCTTTAGTCCTCGGTGATTTTTCAGCACTCTTCATATGTATCGTCATGCAACCTTTTCCTCTTGTGGTAGTTCTTTTCATGAATTTTTTCCTTACATGGCCCTTGCTACACAAATGTGACAGGGTATCATGATTGTTTGGAGCAGGGGAGAGACCTCTGCCACAAAAGGCATAGTTGCACAAGGAGGTGGCAGCCCATGGATACAAACACACCCATTTTTACAATTATTCAGTCATCTTGGTCATAGGTGTTAATCTTTAAGACCTAAGCAGTGTATACTGTTCCCCCACTGATGCAGCTTAATGCCCCATGGATGTTTCATGTAACCGAGCCTATAGCCCATAGCAGACCTGGCCGGGGCATCTGCCATTGTCTCGGTGAATGTGGCCAAGTGAAGGTAGGGTGACCCAGCACACTAGAGGATGGATGGCTGCCACTGGCTGCATTAGGTGCCAGTGGCACAGGACCAGGGGACCTCAGTTCAGTCCCCGAAACGTGGGATGGTGGCTATATCCCAGCAAGTAGTTCCGTGATGGTGGCAGATTGTAGTGCTGCCAGAAGCGTGGGTGTTCAGGTAGCAGTCAATGGTTCGAGGCCCAGTAACAGTCTGTCAGTGGTACATCACTTTAATGGCAGCATGTGACATATGGTGGGTATTGTAAGATATCCCAACTCTCCGTGCTCTCCGTGATAACTGGCTTGCCCAAGAGTTATAAATACGGCTGTCGGGATACTTTCATCACATGGAAGCTTCTCAAAAGGTTGTCAGTGCCCAAGGGCTTGGTCATTACATGGGATCAGTACTGTCTTAGACCACAAATTTCTATATTCAAGTGAACTGAATAAACAGATTTGCAACCAGAGACTTTTTAGGTTTCCACATAACCTCAAACATTGGATTGCTGATATCTTCAGTGTGATCGTGTCACTCTTCAGCATCGACTTGGTCATTGCTTCATGGAAGGAGGTCAGAACACAGAAGTGGCTTGCTGCTGAATGAATGTTCTCTGTCAGCATGTGTCATTGATTGTGGCAGTCAGTGCCCAGAACACAACACTGTGGCTACGGGTAATATTTGATTCATTAGATCATTACAGAAAGAAGTCGGACATCTGTTATGTGTACCAACAATTGTTTCTCAATACAGCTGTCATTGATGTATATTTAGGTATGTAATGGTTATGCTGCTGGCGAAATCAGTGTCACTATTCTGTGGAATGTTCCTTGAATAGCTTCTCATGTGCAAAGTTAATTCGCCATCAGTGAATAATTCTATTATGTTCACCACAAGTTAAATTCAGATGTTCTGTTTTCTGATCCTTTAATTGTGACTGATTTTAAAACAGTAGAATCCTGTACTATATTATCACCAGGACCAATAAAACTCTACTCTACACTACTCTATACTTTCTTCTCAGGGCCCATGCCAGTATTTGTGTGTTAAATCATTTGATGAGCTATTCACAACTATTAAATAACTTCAGTAAATATTGCCTTGTTTTATTATTTCCAAGACCATTTTTGTAACATACTTTCATGAGATTTTATGTATTTTTCCTCATCCTCCTCCTCACTTTCTTTTGCTCCCTTTTCTTCTTAGATTAAGAGGTAGGTGTGTGTGTGTGTGTGTGTGTGTGTGTGTGTGTGTGTGTGTGTGTGTGTGTGTGGGCGCGCGCGCGCGCGTGCAAAGCTGAAGTTTGTATTAATATCGCCTTTATTTTTTGTATAGTGGCTTTGTCGGGACGAAAGGAACAGAAGGGGATAGCTCCAGATTTGAACCTGAAGGACTCTTCTGGTAATACTCCTCTTTCATTGGCTTTGAGTAATGGTATGGAGCATTTCGTACCCACTCTTATAGAAGGTTAGTTGTTTCTAATTTATTTATCATTATTGATAATAACTAAAGAGATTTGAGCTCAAATTGTTGAGTTCTGCACATGCAATAATTTTCTCACTTTCCTTTTGGAATTTCTCCAACTTGGTTGCATCGTCCTTCTCCTAACTGTGTCCATTTGTCAACTGAATTCCAAAGAGTAGCCATCAGTTCTGGAAACACTAATAATTTTGCACATCACTGTTCACTCGAGTACTATGAAA
Source organism: Schistocerca serialis cubense (assembly GCF_023864345.2). Classification (NCBI taxonomy): domain Eukaryota; kingdom Metazoa; phylum Arthropoda; class Insecta; order Orthoptera; family Acrididae; genus Schistocerca; species Schistocerca serialis. The sequence continues at coordinate 244,642,848 of NC_064646.1, forward strand.
CATATGGGTGATTCTTTACAGATTTAAAGAAAGAAAAACAAGTGGATCACAACAAATCTCTGAGAAGAAAAAGAGATTACTTCATGAAATATGTAGGCAGCACACCCATACCCCAGAATTTGATTTCTGTTTCAAGCATTATAAAAATATTTTAACTTAAGTCATGAAACAAGCACAAAGAAAGGCAAATAATTCCTTCATAGCATATGCTCCAAATAAAATGAAAGATATTTGGGACATTGTAAGACAGGAAACAGGAATAAAACAGAGAAAATACCATAACATCGAACTCAATTAAAACTCACCTGTAATGTCTGATCCCCAGCACATATCAAATAATTGTAACTCATATATACCAAGATATATACCAAGATGGCCACCAAGTGAGAGCACAGGTATTTTCTTTGTTCGCTAAAAGAACTTATTTAAGAGGAAATAGTGTCAAATTTAAATTTTGCTTTGTTTTGTATTCTTGCTGTAGTGTCCGTTCTTGTCACGCAACTAAATATTAGCTTCCCAGCAATGCTTGGTCTTGAAAAAACTTGTTCTTCTGCTGAAGTCCTGATAATCGTGACATAACCCGAAATTTTGTGTGACATAAACACAAAAAATTCTATTCAAGTTTTCTTGATAGTGCAAAATTCGTTTAAAGAATACTGCTACTAGTTTCATCAGTGTCTATTGTCACAATAAAAGGGTAATTAAACATTTCTAAATTGTATTTAACTAACACATTTCATATTGTTTACTAGTCAGATAGATGTGATCTAGGCCTAAATTTTCCAAGCTATAAATGTTTAAAAATCTGACCAAACATGCCTGAGAATATAAATTCTCTAAAAGCAAATCAATTACAAACTCTTTCTTCTGTCATTGTATCTCTAAATCAGTACAAAAAAACCAACCACCACACATAAGACCTTTGTGTCGTTTTTTGTTTACACACAGCCAATCTCGCGTCCTTGACAAATTTAAAACATTTTTTAAACTTAATTATTCTTTCGCAACTGATCATGCATGAGAAATGTGGGAGCTGTCGTAGGGTAGTGAGTAGAGGAATTTGTTGTGCAGTGGAGAGAATGTTGGGAGAACAGAAGAGGCTCTCTGCTGGAACTGCAGAGTATGCAGTAGAAACATTTTGATTGGGGAATAGGAAAGGAAAATCTGTGCCCTTGAGGCACAGTTGGAGGAAGCAAGGAAAGAACTCATAAGGATCAAGGGAGATAGGGGGGAGGAGGGTGGTTGGGAACTGGCAGCTGGTAGGAGGATAGGAAGAAACAGAACACGATCTGGCAGTTTTATCAACAACACAGAAAACAGGTATCAACCACTGCCAGAGTTAAGTGAAGTAAAGCCTCAGGTAGAATGAGGATCAGGAAATGTGCAGCACACTTGAACCGAGGTCAAGAAGCCTAGGAATGTACAAAGTGCTAGGAAGAAGAAAGTAATAACTGGCTTGCATACATTCAAAATTCCAGTGCGTGACTACTTGCTACAGAATGGCTTATATTGCTATATACTCTAAACAGTATAACAGTTTCCATTCAAAATTTATTGCGGTTATTTAACTCATCCTATATAACTATGTACTGCTGTACAATTTATGATTCACTAACTATGCAATACAATAATGGTTTTGTTTCTGTTAATTATATTGACAGGAGGAGCTGATGTCAATGTTCGCAATGGTAAAGGTCAAACATTGCTTCACCAAGCTATTTTGAAGCAGGATACACATACAGCATTATTCCTTCTTGACCAAGGTGCTGATATGAATGCTGTGTAAGTTTGTATTGAACTTCTATCATTTGTATCACTATCATGTCTTGTGGTTATTCTCAAAACAAAAAAGAAGAAAATTATTTTTAACTAGAACTACAATTAAAATATGCAGACTCACTACAAGATAATTTTGCAAATAAAACAGTTTTCGCCATTATTAGAAAATATGCTTGCATGCAGAAACATTTAACATGGAAGCAAAAAACATGTACACTCATAAGATGATAATATTTCTCAAGTTCCTCATGCCTTTGTATGTTTAAAGCACTGTTGTGATGATGAATATGCATCTATTTACTATTCAAACAGTTATTTAACCTCAGTATGGAGGTCTTTTGTTGTGAAAAATGCACAGCATATTCATAATTCTGATGATTTCATAGAAAGGCTTAGGACACTTACACAGTGAGGGCATACCCTGCTACCCACCAATTTAAATATGTCTTTATGTACTAGTTTCCTTACAGTAGCACTGTCCATGCAGGCGAGGTGGTTTGCATGCTCTGGATCCTGAGGGCTATGCCGGTGGTAGCTTAGCTACCAGCGGGGTCACCCATACCGGATTGGCCAAGGGGGAGGAGCCAGACGAAGTGTGTTCCACAATAGCCCACTGGTCCTTTTCACCTGTCCTTACCCTGTCCTTTTCCTACCATCTCAAATCATAATAAAGGGTAGGGGAGACTTTTAGGCGTAGGGAAGTCAGTTGCCGTATGGGAGTAAACCCTTACAAGAAAATTAGGCAATCTGGTGGCTCTTAGGTGGCAGCCCCATCACCAGACTAGGGAGCTGTGTGCCAATCACTGGCACTCCCAAAAACAAATGATTAAAGAAACAGCAGAAAAGAACAACCGGACGCACTCAAGTATGATGAACTTTGGCATGAAAAGGACAACGAAAATAGATTTCTGGAATATTGGAACATTGAGAGAAGCCAGCAGACTGAAAAAAGGAGATGACGAGTTACAGGTTGGACATTCTCGGACTTAGTGAGGTGAGATGGCTAGATTTTGGAGAAATCCAAACACAAGTTGGATACACCTATTTATACTACTCTGGACCCACTGGAGAGTATGCAGAGCACAGAAATGGAGCAAAAAAGAGCCTTATGGAATGAAAACCGGTTTCAGAAAGACTACTGACAGCAAGTTTTAAGACAAACTTTTGAAATGTCTCAGTCATCCAATGCTGTGCTCCTACAGAAACCTCTGATACTGAACAGAAGAAAAGAATTTTACCTCTCCTTAAGTGACACCATTAAGAGTACCAGTAAGAGAGACGTCTTGATTATTATGGGAGACCTAAATGCAAAAATTGGAAAGAACAATGAAGGTCTGGAGCATGTAAAGGGAATCCATGGTATTGGAGAAATGAATGAAAATGGGGATATGTTTTCAGATTTCTGTGCCAGTCATAATTTGGTGATTGGAGGTACATTATTCCCACACAAGAACTGCCATAAGGTTACATGGGTACCCCCTGTTCACAGAACGGAAAACCAAGTTGATCATATAGCGCTAAGCAAAAAATTTAGAAGGTTGCTGATGAAAGTGAGAAATAAACGTGGGGCTGATGTTGGCAGTGATCACCGCCTTATTGTTGCAAGTTTCAGACTAAAAATCATGGCTAAAAATAGAAAGTTCAAACAAGGGAACAAAAAATATGATGTGGGAAAACTTAGAATAAAGCAAAACAAGAAGCTTTCTGTATTGAGCTAAGGAACTGCTATGAGGCACTCCAAGAAGCACAACAAAATGATGAAAATAGTGTCGATGATACATGGACTCAGATTAAGGACGTCTATTGCAATGTGAGCAAATGGGTCCTTGGCTTTAAAAAGCATTTCAAGAAAGATTGGATGTCTGAGTGTACGTGGAATTTGATCAGCTGTAGGAAGGAGATTAAACAAAATTAAATATGAGTAAAACAAGACAACAGAAAACTTGAATGCAAGCTGAGTATGCAGCTACTGACTCTCAAATACAGAGAAGTGTGAGGAATGAGAAGAGAAAGTGGATGGATGAGCAAGCTCTGAGAGCAGAGACAGCCGCAGCAAGAGGTGATACTAAAGAACTGTACCGCATCACTAGAATGTTTTCAAAAAAGGTTTCAACAAGAACAGACTTCTGAAAAGCAAGGAGGGTCGATTGTTGACGACAGAAGAAGACCATCTTAGAAGATGGAGAGATCATTTTTCTGAAGTCTTAAACAGAGAGCAAACTGAAGAGAGGGAGAGGCAATGAAATTTTCCAGATGCCAGTGACAGAATCAATGTAAACACACCAACTAAGACTGAAATTATAATAGCTCTCAAACAGATGAAGAAGGGGAATGCTCCAGGAATGGATAATATTGCACCTGAGGTGCAAAAAAGCAGACATTGACACCACTATAAATCTACTGCATCCATTGTTTGAGAAGATATTGTCAGATGAGAAAATACCAAAAGATTGGAAAGAAGGGCTGATTATTAAGTTGCCAAAGAAAGGGGATACTACCAATTGTAATTACTGGTGAGGTATCACCTTCCTATCTGTACCAAGTAAAGTACTCTGTAGATTGATGCTAAATCGTATGAAGGACTCACTCGAGGCACAACTAAGAAAAGAACAAGCTGGGTTTAGAGAGCACAGAAGTTGTGTCGATCTCGTCAACACACTGTGTATAATACTTGAGCAGAGTGCAGAATGGCAGAAAACACTCTACCTTACATTTATTGATTTTGAAAAGGTGTTTGACTCTCTTAATAGGAGAGTTATGTGTCATACCTTGGAAGAATATGGAATATCATCAAAGATAATAAATATTATTAAAGCCATGTATGATGGATATGAATGTCGGGTGCTACACAGTGGGAAACTTACTGAATCTGTCCAAACAAATGCTGGGTGAGGCAGGGATGTATTCTGTCAGCTACCTTTTCCTTGTTGGTACTGGAAAGTGTAATGAAAAGAGTTGTTGATGGTAGGAGAAGAAGTATTCAGTGGGGAATGCAAGACAGGCTTGAAGATCTTGACTTTGCTGATGATATCTGTCTGCTCTCGCAAAGATTGCGTGATATGGAAGAAAAGTTGGAAAGACTGAAAGAGGAATCAGAAATTGCAGGAATTAAAATAAATGTTCAGAAAACTAAGAAAATGAGAATGCAATCTGAAAAACAAGCGAAGCTAACAGTGTATGGAAAGGAATTGGAACAAGTAGACTTCTTTGTACATCTAGGAAGTACTGCCTGTAAAGATGGAAGGGTCGAGGAGGATGTAAAGAGTCATATACGGAAAGCAAATGGAGCCTTTGTACAACTGTACCCTGTCTGGCGTAATAAGAACATCTCGAGACAAACAAAGCTGCGCTTGTTCAATAGCAACATAAAGTCAGTCAGTCCTGTATAGTTATGAAACATGGAAGGTAACAAACATGATTGTAAACCAGCTGCAAGCCTTCATAAACCAGTGTCTTCAGCAAATTATAATTGTGAGGTGTCCAGGTGTTACATCAAATGGCGAATTGTGGGAGATGACAAACCAGTGACCAATCCGCGAACAAGTAAACGAAAGAAAATGGAGGTGGATTGGTCACACATTACGCAAACAACAAGGAGCTGTTGAAAAGGCAGCACTGGATTGGAACCAACAAGGAACACACATACGTGGCTGCCCGAAAAGAGTGGTTGACGAAGCAGCTCTGAAAGCTGGCAAAACATAGAGTGAAGTGAAATGTTTGGCTGCCTTATGATCCAACAGGAAATAAGTCAAGTCAGTCATGTACTAGTTTGGGGGAGAGGGGGGGTGGGGTTACATGCAAATAACTCCTACAAAAAGGTTTGTCACATGCTTGTGTCCTTGCAAAATCAAAGTCAAAAGCAATGCTGTGAGATCCATTTGCAACCGGACGGAATTGTTAAAAACCTTAAAAGTAAATCAATTGTTTTATACATAACTTAAGAAAGCTAACGAATTCCCTGATTTCTATCTGCTGTAAATATATTTGGGGAGGAAGGCCATTATTAATGGAGTGATGACCAAGTGGTAGAAAGTCAGCAGTCAGATCAGGCAGTAACCGTGCGACTGTGACTCGATCCCTGGATCAATTCACACTTGTTGTACAGTTTTTTATGCTTCACTGAGAGAATGTATATAGTGTTATTAAAATTAAATAACCTACACTGGGGGGAAAAGAGTTGAATTTCTAACTCAGCTGCAAACCTTTGATACATTTGATACTTGGTACACCCCCTCCTCCCCCAACCTCGCCCCTCCTCCCCCAACCTCGCCCCTCCTCCCCCAACCTCGCCCCTCCTCCCCCAACCTCGCCCCTCCTCCCCCAACCTCGCCCCTCCTCCCCCAACCTCGCCCCTCCTCCCCCAACCTCGCCCCTCCTCCCCCAACCTCGCCCCTCCTCCCCCAACCTCGCCCCTCCTCCCCCAACCTCACCCCTCCTCCCCCAACCTCGCCCCTCCTCCCCCAACCTCGCCCCTCCTCCCCCCAACCTCGCCCCTCCTCCCCCCAACCTCGCCCCTCCTCCCCCCAACCTCGCCCCTCCTCCCCCCAACCTCGCCCCTCCTCCCCCCAACCTCGCCCCTCCTCCCCCCAACCTCGCCCCTCCTCCCCCCAACCTCGCCCCTCCTCCCCCAACCTCGCCCCTCCTCCCCCAACCTCGCCCCTCCTCCCCCACCTCCCCCGTCCTCCTCCCCCACCTCCCCCGTCCTCCTCCCCCACCTCCCCCGTCCTCCTCCCCCAACCTCGCCCCTCCTCCCCCAACCTCGCCCCTCCTCCCCCACCTCCCCCGTCCTCCTCCCCCACCTCCCCCGTCCTCCTCCCCCACCTCCCCCGTCCTCCTCCCCCACCTCCCCCGTCCTCCTCCCCCACCTCCCCCGTCCTCCTCCCCCACCTCCCCCGTCCTCCTCCCCCACCTCCCCCGTCCTCCTCCCCCACCTCCCCCGTCCTCCTCCCCCACCTCCCCCGTCCTCCTCCCCCACCTCCCCCGTCCTCCTCCCCCACCTCCCCCGTCCTCCTCCCCCACCTCACCCGTCCTCCTCCCCCACCTCCCCCGTCCTCCTCCCCCACCTCCCCCGTCCTCCTCCCCCACCTCCCCCGTCCTCCTCCCCCGTCCTCCCCCGTCCTCCTCCCCCACCTCACCCGTCCTCCTCCCCCACCTCCCCCGTCCTCCTCCCCCACCTCCCCCGTCCTCCTCCCCCACCTCCCCCGTCCTCCTCCCCCGTCCTCCCCCGTCCTCCTCCCCCGTCCTCCCCCGTCCTCCTCCCCCGTCCTCCCCCGTCCTCCTCCCCCGTCCTCCCCCGTCCTCCTCCCCCGTCCTCCCCCGTCCTCCTCCCCCTCCTACCCCCTCCCTCTCCTCCTCCCCCCCTCCTCCCCCAACCTCGCCCCTCCTCCCCCAACCTCGCCCCTCCTCCCCCAACCTCGCCCCTCCTCCCCCAACCTCGCCCCTCCTCCCCCAACCTCGCCCCTCCTCCCCCAACCTCGCCCCTCCTCCCCCAACCTCGCCCCTCCTCCCCCAACCTCGCCCCTCCTCCCCCAACCTCGCCCCTCCTCCCCCAACCTCGCCCCTCCTCCCCCAACCTCGCCCCTCCTCCCCCAACCTCGCCCCTCCTCCCCCAACCTCGCCCCTCCTCCCCCAACCTCGCCCCTCCTCCCCCAACCTCGCCCCTCCTCCCCCAACCTCGCCCCTCCTCCCCCAACCTCCACCCTCTGCCCCCAACCTCGCCCCTCCTCCCCCTCCTCCCACTCCTCCTCTTCCCCCCTCCTCCCACTCCTCCCCCTCCCCCTCATTCACCTCCTCCTCGCCCCTCCTCCCCCAACCTCGCCCCTCCTCCCCCAACCTCGCCCCTCCTACCCCAACCTCGCCCCTCCTACCCCAACCTCGCCCCTCCTACCCCAACCTCGCCCCTCCTACCCCAACCTCGCCCCTCCTACCCCAACCTCGCCCCTCCTACCCCAACCTGGCCCCTCCTACCCCAACCTGGCCCCTCCTACCCCAACCTCGCCCCTCCTACCCCAACCTGGCCCCTCCTACCCCAACCTCGCCCCTCCTCCCCCAACCTCGCCCCTCCTCCCCCTACCTCGCCCCTCCTCCCCCAATCTCGCCCCTCCTCCCCCAACCTCGCCCCTCCTCCCCCCTCCCTCCCCCCTACTCCCCCCAACCACGCCCCTCCTCCCCCCCTCCCTCCCCCGTACTCCCCCCAACCACGCCCCTCCTCCCCCAACCTCGCCCCTCCTCCCCCCTCCCTCCCCCCTACTCCCCCCAACCACGCCCCTCCTCCCCCAACCTCGCCCCTCCTCCCCCCTCCCTCCCCCCTACTCCCCCCAACCACGCCCCTCCTCCCCCAACCTCCCCGTCCTCCTCCTCACCCCTCCTCCCCGTCCTCCCCCTCCTCCTCCTCCCCCCTCCACCTCCCCCTCCTCCTTCCCCCTCCTCCTCCTCCCCCTCCTCCTCCCCCCTCCCCCCTCCCCCCTCCCCCCTCCCCCCTCCTCCTCCCCCTCCTCCTCCCCCTCCTCCTCCCCCTCCTCCTCCCCCTCCTCCCCTCCTCGTCCCCCTCCTCCCCTCGTCCCCCTCCTCCCCCTCCTCCCCCTCCTCCCCCTCCTCCTCCCCCTCCTCCTCCCCTCCTCCTCCTCCTCCCCCTCCTCCTCCCCCTCCTCCCCCAACCTCGCCCAACCTCCCCCCTCCTCCCCCAACCTCCCCCCTCCTCCTCCAACCTCGCCCAACCTCCCCCCTCCTCCTCCAACCTCCCCCCTCCTCCTCCAACCTCCCCCCTCCTCCCTCATCCATTTATCAAGCCACAATGTTTTTAAAGTGTGGGATTATTAATACTCCTCATTTTCGTTGAAAATTGTTAAGAGTCGTTCTTTTGCCAGTGAATATTTATTATTTTCATCACTGGTTAACAGATCCCAGATGTTTTAGACATATTTTTTGGTTCAAGCTGGTCCAGCAGGTAATTGAACTTACTTGCTTCTGTTGCTACAGCAGTGATTGTAAACTGAGCTTCGACTTCGCCAAACCGAATATCTTTCTACCCAAGTGGGAGGAAGCTTTACGCTTACCTTATTAATTTCCAGAGTACTCACAGGATTGCGCTCGTCAAGTCCACTTCCTGTCGTCATTTTGAGTATTTTTATTAAACATTGTCTGTGACAAATTCCAGCAGATTGCACGTTGGCAATTCGCTGATAATTATGTTACAGGGTTTTTTTGTTGCCTCGCTGATCACGTGGGGGTCACCACTTATTGGTGGTGTCTAAGGTAAGCACACACAAATAGGAAATTACAACTTCTTTATTATATAATTTTATAACGCATGAATCAGTGTGTTACTTAGACGACGATACATTTACAACTCTCTAAAACAAGACAATCTTCTTCTGTTTCCTGTAACATTGCAGAACATATATCTCTGAAGCCAACCTCATCGATTTCAAAACACTCAATAACACACACTGAAACACCATATGGCAGAGCACCTGCTCCCACAGACATTATGCCATAAAGTGAACTGAAAAGGAAATAAAGCCAAAATATTTCAAACAATGAAAAATCGAGGATGGGATGTAATTGATTAAATGGAATTGTTACAAACTAATATATTTGACTGACAAGGTGATAACCTCAACGGTCTGAGGACTGCAACAACATGTGTTGGAGTTGTGCAACCAGAGCCAAATGGTTACTCATCACCAGAGTCAGATGATTCTTAGGATGACAGAATGTAGGATTCGATTGGGGGAAAAGAGGAATATTGTGGAGTAGTTTTTGTGTGCGCATGGAGAAACTATGTTCACTGAGAACTTGTGAGTTGCATTGGACTGTTCTTTTTTTTCCATTGTTGGAGTGTGTAACTGTGAAAGTAATAGATAATATACAGAAAATTCAGACCTGGTGTTTTCCTATGATGATGATGATGATGATGATACAATCAAAAAAGTGCATCCAACATCATATTGACAATACTTTTATGTTGTTGTTCTAATTATTAAATGTTTTTAAGATTTCCTTCAATTTCAGGTTATTATCTTAAAATACTATAGCAATTTTTTTTTCTTGTTCTTCAAATCAAATGAGTTGATGGGAATGACTATTTAGCTGTGTTTTTTTATTTCTATGTAGTACACAAGAGAATGAAACTTCACTTCAGCTGGCAATCCAGAGTCACTTGACTCGCGTAGTGGAATCTCTTTGTCAGCGTGGTGTGGACATGTCTGTGCCAGATGCCAGTGGAAACTGTCCTCTTTGGGCAGCACTTGCAACCGGACAGGATGACATTGCCTCTGTTCTTGTTAGGTATGTGTAGTATAAACATATGTAAGTGAATGTAGTTTCGAGATATTTAAGAATTTAGTGCATCGTTAAGTATCTTTAAGTAGCGTTCATGATACACAGTCATAATGCTTTTGTTAGCCCTCTTCCAAAAGAATGTAAAAGTATCTTGAGAGGACATCAGTCCAACCATTTTAGGGTAGTATATGAAAATCTCTCTTAAGTCTCTTCACAGGATAATATTTTTGTGTAACACAAAATATCTGCAACAAAATTTCCTAGTTCTGTGACCAATGAAAGTGCATTTTTTGTACCATATTCAGAAATATGATCAGAGGCGCCTGTGAATGAACTTCCATTTTCCTTTGTGTTAACAACAGTATCTGCTAAACAAGTCAAATATACTGCACATAACCATAGCTTGTTTCAATAAAATGCTAATTTATTGTATTGTATCTCCTAAAAAGAGTAGGCCCCAACGTTATCTACTTTGTTGAACGAGTTTACTAAATCATGTGTACATATACAAGTTGAACCTGACCATTCTGACACATTTTATGTGGATTTCAGAGGCACAATACCTCCTCCATTATCAACCTCCCATCCCATTTCACCTTTTGTTTTGGTGTTGTTTTCTGACAACTTCAGGGGTGAAATAACAGTTTAACAGTAAATGTAAGTGTATTTGGTAACAAGACACCAAATAATTATAAGAAACAGAATTAAACAAACAAGTAGCATAGTTCTGCAAGACTGAAAACAAGTCCTTTCTGAATGAAGGACATGCATGATCAGCAATGGCTAGCCATTCGAGTTTCCAAAGATTAAGGCCATTTTGACACTTTTGGCTCAACTAATTTTTTGTAATCAAAGTTTCCTCATGTCAGCATTTGTTCTTGCATTGGCTGAAGTTACAATACAGTGTAGTGATATGGACATTATAGTGCTATGTGGTGGAGAGTTTTGTTTTCATTATTGTGTTATCCAGTGACTGTGAAATATACATAGAACTTTGATGATGGCCATTCGTGAAATCGGTATTAAGTGAATGATTTGGAGAGAGGGAGATATGTTTAAAAAACATTTGAACAGTCTAAGGTAGCAAAATTATCTTAATTTTCAAAAAATGTACTGCAAATGGCCACTCAGTCCAGGGAAAGTAATGTAGTCATATGACTGACCACGTAAATATCAAAATGTTCTCGCTGCTACTGATCATAGTGCTTGATGGTGTTGCATAGAACATGAAGAAACTGAAATAGTTTGCGAATAATAATGATGAGTCTCTCCCAGGGGACACCACCTTACACAAGATGGCCACCGAGTGAGATCATAGGTATTTTATTCGTCCGCTAATAGAACTTATTTAAGAAGAAATAGTGTCAAATTTAAATTTTCTTTGTTTTGTATTCTTGCTGTAGTGTCCGTTGTTGTCACACAACTGAATATTAGCCTCCCAGCAGTGCTTGTTCTTGAAAAAACTTGTTCTTTTGCTGAAGTCCCGATAATTGTGACATAACCCGAAATTTCGTATGACATAATCACAAAAAATTCTATTCAAGTTTCCTTCATAGTGCAAAAATCGTTTAAAAAATACTGCTACCAGTTTCATCAGTGTCTATTGTCGCTATAAAAATGTAATTAAACATTTCTGAATTGTATTTAACTTAGACATTTCGTACTGTTTACTAGTTAGATAGAAGCGATCTAGGCCTAAATATTCCAAGTTATAAACATTTAAAAACCGGACCAAACACACCTGAGAACATAAATTCTCTAAAAGCAAATTAATTACAAACTCATTCTTATGTTATTGTATCTCTAAATCAGTACAAAAAAACCAACCACCGCACACAAGACCTTTGTGTCGTTTTTTGTTTACACACATGGCCAATCTCGCATCCTTGACCAATTTAAAACATTTTTTAAACTTAATTGTTCTTTTGCAACTGACCATGAGTGAGAAATGTGGGAGCTGTTGTAGGGTATTGAGTAGAGGGATTTGTTGCCCATCTTTTAGGATATTTTCACCGGGGGGGGGGGGGGGGGGGGGGGGTGCAGTGGAGAGAATGTTGGGAGAACAGAAGAGGCGCTCTCCTGGAACTGCAGAGTATGGTAGAAACATTTTGATTGGGGAACAGGAAAAGAAAATCTGTGCCCTTGAGGCACAGTTGGAGGAAGCAAGGAAGGAACTCGTAAGGATCAAGGGCGATAGGGGGGGAGGAGGGTGTTTGGGAACTGGCAGCTGGTAGGAGGATAGGAAGAAACAGAACACGATCTGACAGTTTTATCAACAACACGAAAAACAGGTGTCTACCACTGCCAGAGTTAAGAGGAGAAGAGCCTCAGGTAGAATGAGGATCAGGAAATGTGCAGTACACTTCAACCAAAGCTAAGAAGCCTAGGAATCTACAAAGTGCTAGGAAGAAGAAAGTGCTGCTGCTAGGTAGTAGCCATGGGTGACGTGTAGGCCCTTAGTTACAGGAATGTTTTAAGTGCAGCGTACCAGGCCACCAGTATCTTCAAGCCAAATGCAGGGCTAAGTCATGTGATAGAGGACCTAGGGTCTTTATGTAAGGACTTTACAAAAGAGGACCATGTAATAATAGTGAGTGGGGCAGGGATGGGGCATATGACATAGGTGGTGACCTGGGCAAGATAGCTTCCCTGACTCATGGCACCAACATACACTTTGTGCCAACGTTCCGGCATCATAATTGACGACACCTTGATGGAGCTGTAAGGCGAATCACTGTGGGATTGGGGATAGCTCTGAGGACAGCCAACTTTGCTCATGTTTCTCTGGTGCCTGTCGGGACTATCAACAGATGGGGTTTCACTAGGCATGGCCTACACCTAAACAGGACTGGGAAGGGAAGATTGGTACAGCTGATTTTGTGAAAGTATAGGGGGTGGATCTCGGGCCACACATGGTCAAATACCTGTTGTCATAGGTAGGAAAAGTAAGTCCCTCTTAGGGTAGATCCAGACAACAGGTTCCTCTGCCTAAAGAGTATCTCCAGCAGCTTAAAAAACACTGAAACAATCACTCACAAGACAGATTTTAACACTTCAAATATCACACATACCACATGTCACGAAGAAAAACAAACCACTGGAACGAGTAACATGGGGCATTTCACAGACTTAACAACCCTCCATCAAAACATGCAATCAATAAAAAATAAAATACAACTATTAGAAGTTGAGCTCCAATCTTTAAACTGCACAGTAGTTTGTATTACTGAGCACTGGTGTAGAGGCACAGAAATCCAACATACAGTATTATCATTATATGAAAGGGCAAACTCTTACTGCAGAACTGCTTCAAGTGGTGGAGGATCTTGCATTTATATCAGAAAAGGAACACAGTTCAAATCAAGAGATGACCTCAGTGCCGTAAGTGAAGACAAACACTTTGAAATATCAGGTATTTAATTAACATGGCTTGATATCACGAAGAAATTAATCATTTTGTGTGTGTATAGATCTCCCAGGGGTAGTGTGGACACTTTTTTCAATAAGTTAACAGAAGTTCTAGATAAAGTTGCAAGTACAAAGGTCAACATAATTCTGTGTGGGGACTTTAACATCAACACTAATATCATAAATGAATCCAGCAGCACCTTCACAAACATCCTTCAAAGTTTTGGCATGTCCCTATTGGTCAGTAGTGCAACAAGGGTTACTAGAATGACTGCATCAGTAATTGACCATGTGGCCACAAATAAGGACAGGGAAAAATGTGATGTAGCTGTAAAAGATCTCGGGCGATCAGACCATCTCTGTCAAATAACAACAGTAAAGTTGGGCATTGAATCATTCCCTAAACTACAAGCCTACAAACGACTTCTACCAGAAATCAAAATAAAAAAAATTTCAAAAGATTTAGAAAAACAAAGGTGGGATGAAGTGTATAAGGAAACCAATGTGGATATGAAATTCTCTAAATTCTCCACATTGTTTAAATTGAACTTTGAAAATGCATTTCCAAAAGTATGCATGTCTGTATCAACATCTCACAAAAACATATGGGTAACAACAGGTATTAAGAAGTCCTCCCAAACACTTAAACACCTTAGTTCCATGAAAAAGATTTGCAATGATCCAGAATTCTTAAGTTTTAATCATAGATACAAAAAGATCTATAGGAAGGTGCTGATTGCTGCAAAAGAGTCATTTAATGACAAAATAATAGATAATGAAGGGAATAAAAGCAAAGTGCTCTGGGTTGTTATAAAAAAGGAAATGGGGAGAGGCAAAAAAAAATGCAGAATAACATACTGCTAAGGGAGGATGATAAAGTAATAAATGATCCACAGCACTTAGCAAACTATGTAAACGAGCATTTTTCAAGTATTGCAGAGAAGTTACGGCAAAAAATCCCCCAAACAAATATAGCACCTGTAAATAATGTTGCACTAAATACAATGAGGTTACTTCCAACCACAGAGAATGAAGTCAGTAAAACAATTCAAAAACTAAAAAATAAAAAGTCAGTAGGCTTAGATGAATTACTAATGTGTATACTGAAACAATGCATAGGGATTATACAAGGCCACTTAACAAATATAATAAATGAATCCTTCACATCAGGGACATTTCCAGAGCAGTTAAAACAGGCAAGAGTTGTACCTTTGCTTAAGATAGGTAATGCAGAAGACAGAGAAAATTACCGACCCATTTCCCTGCGGTCAGCATTCTCAAAAATAATAGAAGCAATTATGAAAGACAGATTGATGAACTGACTGAATAAATATAATCTTTTAAGCGAATCACAGTTTGGTTTCTGAAGTGGCAAAAATATGGAGTCAGCCATAGTAGAATTCACAAAAGTTGTACTTGATGCTCTTGATAAAGATGAGTGTGTCACATGCATATTTTTGGGTCGTTCTAAGGCATTTGATACAGTTGACCACAACATTCTATTAAATAAATTAGAAGCATTAGGAATAAGAGGGGTAGCTAATGACTGGTTTTGATCATACCTAACAGATAGGTACAAAGAGTAGAGATAACACATACTTATCCCCAAGCTATGTATGGCTCAATACTAACGCCTCTTCCTCTTTCTGAGCTCAACATCTCACTCATTATGGATAGATGCTGACTCAGTTTTTCAGGATAGCAAATGAGTAAATCTAATGATTGTCTCTAACTAGAACTCTGTAAATATATGAGTATGCGAATTAGCTTATTTTAAGTTGACTTTCATGTGCCCTATATCCTTGTAAAAAGAGATCTATGGATGAATAAAGCTACTACTACTACTGCTACTGCTACAGCTACAGTAGGCACCTTCAGTGGCGGGCGGGTGGGTTCGCGTACTTTGTTGAAGTCACGAACTGTGCCGGCGGTAGCGTAGCTACCAGGCAAAGGAAATGGATAAAGGACCTGACCGTAGCATCATGGAATGTGAGGACAATGCTTCAGCCTGGAAAAATGAAAGAAATAGCCAATGAAATTTTAAAATTTAAGTATGATGTAGGGCTACAGAAAATAAGATGGCAAGGAAATGGACAGATATATACACCTGAGTATTCATTAGTATATAGTGGAGCAGAAGAAAGAACAGTCCAACTTGGAACAGCTATTATAGTAACTGGGGAAGTTGTGTCGTTTGCCTGCTTTATTTCTTCATTGATTGCTCTCTGTGTCGACATACTGTGTAGCTACACTAGCTGAAAAATTGGGGTGGGGTGGAGTAAAACAGTAACTACTTTAAATCATGTAGCCGACAGGTACACATTTGCATTTCACAGTTCTTTACTTTCACTGTTCACAGCCCCCACCCCCCAATAATACACAGTTATATGGTCAGTGCACTGGTGTTTAACTTTTGATAAGTCTCATTAATAGGTTGCAAGCAAACATCAACATACCGCTGCAATAGTTTACTGTTGAACATTTATGAGCAGTAAAAACCTAACCACACAGTTCATGCTGCATAATACGGTACATATTGAATAGACACTGGCATTGTCTTAACACATGGCCTAATTGTGTAACACTCTTTTCACAGTCAAGTTGACGCATTGTTATTGTTCTAACCAACACAGGTTTCTTGTCTGAAACTTGGCCGTGGACTGACTGTTTCGGGACCAAAAATCGGGCTCTTATATCATCACAATAACAGGCACTCAAACTATACATTGGTTGATGTTTAAGTTACAAAAATTACAGTTAAAACTGAACTCCTTCAATTAACTGCATAAATCGAAAAATTTCATCTTTTTAACAGTTTCTTATATGACAAGGGTTAGGCCGAATTATTTGTTTAAATGATGAAATTAACAGATATAGTTACACAAACAATACTTTTGACAAAATTGGTAATTACTTTAGAATTAAGGGCTGGCTTTGCTAACATGTTTTCGAATAGAGCCAAATAAATACTTTAAGAATGCCAGTGTTTCGTCTTCCAAATGTTTATAATTAATACAGTATTTATATTTGTTTATAAGTCAACAATAGAATTTAAGTTACGGAACAATTACTTATTTCACCGTATAATGAAACATGCACCGACAGAAGAAAAAAAGGATATAATTAAAGAGCAGTTTTACGAAGACTTGGAAAAAGTATGCTCCACAGTACCTAAATATGACCTCATGCTAGTAATAGGAGATTTTAACGCAAGAAAGGGAGGAATGAACATCCAAATAGTGTTTCTGGAAAATATTCACTACATGAAGAAAACAATGATAATGGAGACTTACTATGCCAATTCACAGCAAGGAATAATACGATTATTATAAGTACCTGTTTCCCCACACCAAAGGATCTATCTGGCTACCTGGAAGTCTGCAGTCAATCAGATTGACTATATTTTAGTGATTTGCATGCCACTCCACATCTGTTATGGATGTACGGAGCTGCAGAGGACTGAACTGTGGCTCAGACCACTTTGTGGTAAAATCAGTCTTGAGAGAAAAACCATTATTAACAAATTACAACAGAACAGGAAAGAAGATTAAATGGAATACTAACAAAATTGAAAATACCTGATGAAGTAAAAAACTGCCAAGTAATACTAAACAGAAAGTTGAGCAGTGAAGAGAATGCAATAGGAGTAGATGAAAGGTGGAGCAGGATTGAAAAAGCCATTAAAGATGCTGCAGAAGAAATACGAGGAATAAGAAGGAGCAGAAGAACTCAAGAATGGTTTGATGAAGATTGCAGGTCAGCAATAGGGGGAAAGAACAGGGCAAGAACAAAAGTTCTACAGAGGGAAACCAGAAATAATGTGGAACAATATAGAGAATTAAGGAGAGGAGCTAACAGACTGTGTGAGAGAAAGAAAAGATAGTGGAGTAAGAAGAAATTTAAAGAACTAGAAGAGTTAAAGGAACAGAGTGAAATAACAATGTTCTATCAAGCTGTAGGCAAAATAAATAAGACTCCAGCCAAAAATTATGGCATGTTTCAGTAAAGATGGGAAAATGATAAGGGAGGAAGAGCAGATAGTGGAAAGATGGAAAGATGGGCTGAGTACTTCAAAGATACACTAAGCCCTAGCCTAGAAGATGAAGAGACAGCTGTACACTAGGAAAGAGTGGAACTAGAAGTAGACAATGATGCCAATGAGGCAAGAAAGCCAACACAAGGGGTCTCCCAAGCTGTGCACAAGATAAAAAACAATTGAGCCTCAGGGGAAGATAACATAATACCTGAATTAATAAAAACTGGTGGTGAGGCTGTAATAAACAGACTGCAAGCACTGATATCAGATATATGGGAAGTGGAAAATGTTCCAGAGAATTGGAAAACTGGAATAATAATCCCCATTTATAAGAAAGGGGACAGAACAGCATGTGATAACTATAGATGTATAACACCCCTAAGTGCAGCTTATAAGATCTTCACAAGTACATTAGACAAAAGGATACAGAAGTGTGCAGTAGATATGCTAGAGGAACAACAGTGTGATTTTCGACCAGACAAAGGAACAACTGATCAAATACTTGTGGTAACACAGATGATGGAAAAGTTCTATGAATATGATGTAGATCTGCATTTCCTATTTATTATCTTCAAACAAGCCTTCGGCAGTATAAACCAGCAAGAACGACACCGAGTACTGTAAGAAGCTGGTATATGTGCTAAACTAATAAGACTAATCAGAGTGAGAATGACAGAGACAAAAGTAAATGGTCCTTAGCAGAACAAGTGAAAGCTTTGATTTTAATAAAGGCATGAAGCAAGGTGATAGTCTCTCCACTGTCCTATTCAATATAGCCCTGCATAGTGCAGTAAATAAAATCAACAAAAGAGGCACCATATTTGAAGAAGCCAAGACTTGCCAAGGGCTGTAGCACTACCGAAGAAGAAAAAGAAGAAGAAGAATAGTGATAAGTAATAAAAATGAATTGCAGGTGTTTTTCTCAGTTACTTTAATGGTTGAATGGATTGATTGTTACTGAAACTATGGTCAATAATGAGTTATGTTACATACTAGCATTTTAGCAGCATGCATTGTATGGATAGGTTTCAATGTTTCTATCCAACCATATTTGCTGAATTTATTTGAAACTGCTGTCAATTTAATTAACCACTATTGTGACAGATAATGAGAAACAGTGGGTGTTGTACATCACAGAACATAAAGCTAATAAAAATTATGATGGTGTTCTTAAAGAAGAAAGAAAATGACATTTTGCAGTATTTTTAAAATTAATATTTTTTCCCTTTGATTTTCCAAACCTTCTGTTTTCACATGATTTATCACCTTACCATTTAAACAAAATTTTCATATTCCTGTATTTAAGTCATCCTTATTATTCAGTTCTTTAAACAATGGAATCAGGTCCTCATCATACTTGTACGGTACTGTTGAATTTATACTAGAATGGAAATGTCATTGTATCACATGGTTTCCTCCCTGTAAGCTACCTTTGTGTCTTTCAGCTCTTTGAATGTGTTCTTCCAACTAACATATCAAAAAGATTTTTATGTTAAAAATTGTTATCAAATTTTTGTTGCTAGGTAAAGTACAAAATAATAGATATATTGAGTAGATGAGATAAATGTGTGTAATGGGCATTATGGGATGGAGGAGAAGTGACATTCTAAGAGAAAACAGACACTGGAGCATGTAACACAATTACTAATACTATAGGGTGATGTAAATTTAAAAAGAGAGATTTTAATACAGACAAAAAGTAAGTGAAGATGGTGCAAACAACATGAAACTGTGTTCAAGTTAGGAGGAGGAGGAGGAGGGAGGAGGAGGAGATTAGTGTTTAACATCCCGTTGACAACGAGGTCATTAGAGACGGAGCGCAAGCTCGGGTGAGGGAAGGATGGGGAAGGAAATCGGCCGTGCCCTCTCAAAGGAACCATCCCGGCATTTGCCAGAAACGATTTAGGGAAATCACGGAAAACCTAAATCAGGATGGCCGGAGACGGGATTGAACCATCGTCCTCCCGAATGCGAGTCCAGTGTGCTAATGTTCAAGTTAGGAAACTAGGTGTAAGTAGAAGTGTATTTATTGTGCAAAATTCAATTACATCTAGTAAGATGGCATTCAAACCTAACTGTTAAAAAAAAAAAAAAAGTGATCTGGATAACGAAAATTTGTCCGAAGTCTCTCTCTCTCTCTCTCTCTCTCTCTCTCTCTCTCTCTCTCTCTCTCTCTCTCTCTCTCTCTGAATTACCTCCTCACCACTCCCATTCCAAATTCCCCAAATTAATACCAGTGTATCCCTAAAGAAGGAAGCTGTAAGTTCTAAAAACTACAATTAATATTTTCTTCTTTCGGTGTTTCTCTGTCCTCACTATTGGAAATGTTACCTCATAAAATTGTTTAGTGGCCAGCCATCTCTTCGTAACTGTTATAGTCTTTTAAATTGAATTTCTGAATCGAATTCATTACATATTGTATGACACAGTATAATGGCAGTATCAAGAAAAAAGTGTTTCAGAGTTTTCATTGGAATGTTAGTAATCACATGAGAGTTTTTACTGGTAAGAGAATTGCGAATTTTTTTTATTTCATAGGCTAACAAAAAGTTGCTGAATTTTTGTTCAAATACTTCTCACATTATTTTAAAATCTTCAATATTCAGCCAGCAGATGCTGTCAATTAGGCTAGGAAAACCTAACATAATACATAAAGTACCCATATGAGGATGAGGGGCACAGCAAAGAGGAGAAGCTAGAAAAGCTTTGGAATAGGAAAAAGTGCCTTCACTCCATTTGGATGACACCACCATGCCGAAAATGATTTCAAAATCATAACAACCTTAGGAAACTTAAATTCATGCTTCCCACATATACTACAGGTTTTTTCTTCCAAACTAGCTACACTAGCTTTTTTCTGTATAATGGAAGTGGTTATTGAAAGAGTTTATGGAAGTGGTTATTGAAAGAGTTTATGGAAGTGGTTATTGAAAGAGTTTATGGAAGTGGTTATTGAAAGAGTTTATGGAAGTGGTTATTGAAAGAGTTTATGGAAGTGGTTATTGAAAGAGTTTATGGAAGTGGTTATTGAAAGAGTTTATGGAAGTGGTTATTGAAAGAGTTTATGGAAGTGGTTATTGAAAGAGTTTAGTATGTGGATGCTGTCAGGTTTTTCTTAAACAACTAAATCAACTACAGTAATGAACATATTTCCTATTTTCACTTTTCACAACCCCCACTCTCCCCTACTCAAATATTATTTTAATTTTGTCTCAAATTATTAATGTTGGAAAATAACATATAAACAATTGTGTTGAAATAGCAAAGGCAATTTCTAATGTCTGTCACTATGCACTGTACAGCAGCTTGCAGAAAGTAAAACATACTTGTAGTGTAATCATCAGCACTCATAACTAAAACTGTATGGAAGGTGTCTTGAAATCACTGCAACCAGTACCCTGATTGCAGTAATTTCAAGAAACCTTTATATATCACAGTTGCAGTGATTCTCATCCTTTATGGATAAAAGTTTTGAAACTGTATTGTAACAAGTATCTTTGCAAAATGAATTTGAGATTCCTTTAATCTTATTTACTGAATATTAATGCAAGCAAAATAACAAACTTCTACAATTGTGCTTCAGGAAAGTATTCTGGTCTATTATTTTGAAGTAGGTGTAGTCTGGTGGAGCATCTCACCGTGGTCACTAATACCTAATGTTAAAAGTCAGTACTTCTCATTCTGTTCAAATGACAGAGGCAGACTAATTGTTGGATTTGTTTTTATCACACAACTGAAATTACTCTGAAACTGGCTCTGAGCATTTGCATGTTAAGCAGTTACTCTATACGCATAGAAACTAATGATGTTAATGTTTATAACCACTACTATAGGAATGGAGCAGATACGGATTGTTGGTCTGAAGGGCCTGAGGGTTCGTACCAGACCTTACTTCACAGAGCCATTGATGAGAACAATGAATCAGTAGCTCGGTTTCTTATACAGAGGTAAGTAATTTGAATGATTTTTTACAATGCTGTTGGTACTTAGCTGCTAATACTTAGTCTCATGTCAAAGGTCCACATCATATACACTCCTGGAAATGGAAAAAAGAACACATTGACACCGGTGTGTCAGACCCACCATACTTGCACCGGACACTGCGAGAGGGCTGTACAAGCAATGATCACACGCACGGCACAGCGGACACACCAGGAACCGCGGTGTTGGCCGTCGAATGGCGCTAGCTGCGCAGCATTTGTGCACCGCCGCCGTCAGTGTCGGCCAGTTTGCCGTGGCATACGGAGCTCCATCGCAGTCTTTAACACTGGTAGCATGCCGCGACAGCGTGGACGTGAACCGTATGTGCAGTTGACGGACTTTGAGCGAGGGCGTATAGTGGGCATGCGGGAGGCCGGGTGGACGTACCGCCGAATTGCTCAACACGTGGGGCGTGAGGTCTCCACAGTACATCGATGTTGTCGCCAGTGGTCGGCGGAAGGTGCACGTGCCCGTCGACCTGGGACCGGACCGCAGCGACGCACGGATGCACGCCAAGACCGTAGGATCCTACGCAGTGCCGTAGGGGACCGCACCGCCACTTCCCAGCAAATTAGGGACACTGTTGCTCCTGGGGTATCGGCGAGGACCATTCGCAACCGTCTCCATGAAGCTGGGCTACGGTCCCGCACACCGTTAGGCCGTCTTCCGCTCACGCCCCAACATCGTGCAGCCTGCCTCCAGTGGTGTCGCGACAGGCGTGAATGGAGGGACGAATGGAGACGTGTCGTCTTCAGCGATGAGAGTCGCTTCTGCCTTGGTGCCAATGATGGTCGTATGCGTGTTTGGCGCCGTGCAGGTGAGCGCCACAATCAGGACTGCATACGACCGAGGCACACAGGGCCAACACCTGGCATTATGGTGTGGGGAGCGATCTCCTACACTGGCCGTACACCACTGGTGATCGTCGAGGGGACACTGAATAGTGCACGGTACATCCAAACCGTCATCGAACCCATCGTTCTACCATTCCTAGACCGGCAAGGGAACTTGCTGTTCCAACAGGACAATGCACGTCCGCATGTATCCCGTGCCACCCAACGTGCTCTAGAAGGTGTAAGTCAACTACCCTGGCCAGCAAGATCTCCGGATCTGTCCCCCATTGAGCATGTTTGGGACTGGATGAAGCGTCGTCTCATGCGGTCTGCACGTCCAGCACGAACGCTGGTCCAACTGAGGTGCCAGGTGGAAATGGCATGGCAAGCCGTTCCACAGGACTACATCCAGCATCTCTACGATCGTCTCCATGGGAGAATAGCAGCCTGCATTGCTGCGAAAGGTGGATATACACTGTACTAGTGCCGACATTGTGCGTGCTCTGTTGCCTGTGTCTATGTGCCTGTGGTTCTGTCAGTGTGATCATGTGATGTATCTGACCCCAGGAATGTGTCAATAAAGTTTCCCCTTCCTGGGACAATGAATTCACGGTGTTCTTATTTCAATTTCCAGGAGTGTAGTTATCCCATCAGCTTTATTAGCAGAACACTTTCTTTGGCCCATTTTGATTTCATGGACAAATATAATCATCAGTCTACATCATAGTACCAACTTTCAAGCTTGTCGTGTAGCATAATACAGAAAATGAACCTTCTGCTCATTCAGTTGGGTTGTGCCAGTGTAAATATAGTGAAACTGAGCTGAGAAATAGTAGCCATTAATGGTGACTTTTTCTGTTTGCTTGTTGGTTGGTACATAGAATCTAGTCACAAAAATTCAATATTAGTGTTCTGCTTCTCTCTTTCATTCATCAACCCGTTCATATGCTCAAATGGGGGCGATTGTAAGCTATTTATTAATAAAAATTGTACTGGCAGGATATGTTATTTTAATAAGAATAATAAAAGGCAGTGCATTGACCATGCAGGTGTATGTACTCCAACAATGTGTTGTTTGTTTGTCAGAATCTGAGTGTAGCTATTGGAAACATATTATTATTTATTTAGTATTCTGTTCCTGTATTTATAAGTTGAGAGAAACAGAGTATAGTTTTCCCTTACTTACTTTGAAGGAAAATGCTGGATTAAGGCCTGTAGTCCTGTGAACTAGTGTTCCCTTTTTCATTTGCTACTGCTCTATGATGCAATTAAATTTGCAAAGCTTCAAATAGTTGGTGGTATACTAAATGTATTTTTAAATAAATTTTCTATTTCTTTCTTTTCATTTTGTATCTGTTGCAGTTAATAAAGTTTCAAAAACTAGTGTTAGTTTTTACAATGTAGGAGAAGAGAGATTGCTACTTAGTATAAAGATGACACATTAAATTGAAGACAGGCACAGATAACAGACTTGCACACAAGCTTTCAGCCACAGCCTTCATCAGAAGAGAGAAAAACACTCACCATTCATTCACATAAGCAAGCGCGCTTCAACCACATGTGACCGCCATCCATGACAAAATTCTGGTCCAAGCTGCGGGAGTTGGTGGTCATGTGTACATAAAGTGTGCTTGCTTGTGTGAATAAATGGCATGTGTTTTTCGTTCTTTCTTTTTCTGGTGAAGGCTGTGGCCTAAAGCTGATGTGTAAGTGTCTTTTAATTGTGCCTGTCTGTAAATTAATGTGTCATCTTTATACTAAGTAGCAATCTCTCTTTTCCTACATTGTTGATGTTCCAACCTGGTGTTTCCATTGCTTAATGTTAGTTTTGGAAATTGTTGATTGTGTAATATCTGGCATGTCACAATGTAGTACCATACAAGAACCTGTTTCACTATCTTTTACATTTCTACCAAGCATAAAGTTGATACACTATAAATTCCTCTCAGTGGATGTGATATGAATGCCCCAAGACGACCTGGACCAGGCGGAAGAGGTGGTGAGGAAGCAAGAAATCAGCAAGGCCCTCTTCACATGTGCTGTGAATGGGGCCTAGAAACTGTAGTACAAACATTAATTGAGCATGGTGCAGCTATCAACAACAAAGTCAGTATAAATTGCTCTTCATTAAGACACTATGACGATGTGATATGTTTGTATAATGCTACATTTAAGAATATAAACAGAAATATTTTTAGGATTAATCTTCACTGTTCTCAAATTTCCATTATTCAAAATAGAAAATATGTTTCTACTGGTTTTAACCATGATTACAGTGTCAGTACTGGATGACTGTATTAGTTAATTTAAGAAATGTGTACAATTAGGTTCACAGAACAACCATGTTAGGTGCAATATAGGAAGTTGGGATTGGTGACAAAACTAAGAACTTAATAAAGGAACAATGATGGATGTTGTGATACATTTAAAGTTCATAGATCCACTATTCAAACTTTCAATATGAGACTTAGTGACAGGAGGTTACCACTACTCCCCAATGCCATATTCCAGATTGGGATCAAGAAGTAGAGGAAGAAGTTCATGATATTTGGTAGTGAGAAATGGAATGATAATTAAAGAGGTTTGGGATCAAAAATGACTGGGTAGGTAGCCTTTGCCACCGATGTGCCAATAATTGAGTAATTTGAAGAATCATTGTGGATACAGGTCAAAACATCCTTGGAGTTACTGCAAATATAGAACTAATGTTACAGGTCAAAAAGCATCTATTGTGGTCAGTGGAAGCCAATGCAGAATGACTGATATTATAAATAAAATAAATACATGGAGGAGGGTATAATGCAAAAAGGTGCACCTGGAATAGTGCTCCAGGAAAGAGTGAGGAAGTTGGAAACAGCATACTACCTATGGCCAAATGAGAAACTTTCTAAAATATAAGAAAAGAACTTCTTTTCAGAAAAGAAAAAATTCTAAATGAACACTATAAAAGAGAAGATTCATGAGGATACTAGATTGTATTGTGAGCAGGAGAAAACGACCAACAGCATTACCCTAATAATTCACAAAAATTCATGTCAACGTGCTGCGCAGCTTTGAGGGCAGGTTGTGAACTGTGGTTGGATAGCTCAGTCTGTAAATACTTGGCTGCAAAAGGCAAAGGCCTGATATTAGAGTTGTGGCCCAGCACACAGCTTTAAGCTGCCAAGAAGTTCCATAACATGTGCATATTCTGTACTGTTGTCAGGAGTATTTCTAAGATTGCTAGCAGGCTCATTGACATGCGAAAATCTTACTATCTCAACAGTCCTAATAAATTCTGCTTGATGCAGAGAACTCAATTTGCACTTTGGGTTGTTACCAGACAATAGTGATAAATTCCTTTCACTACTGGCAGTAACGATTATTCCAGCGACAACCACAACTCATTGCATTAGGGACATTAGGGACGAAATGAGGAAAAATTTAAATTGGATTCTGGGAAGGACATGTGTTGCTATAGAACATGAATATATTTGCATTCTTCAGGTAACCCAGAAATGCAAGCAAATGTGAAAAGAAAATATTTTCAGATCATCATATATCATCTTTCATTTAACCCTTCGGTGGGCGTGCCTTTCATACTTCCCTGAGTGGGCGCGTTGCGGTTTTTACACCACAATTAGTATTACATTTTTAATCTAAGGAAAAATAATCTTTATATAATCACCAGTTACATTTTATTGGAGAAAACATAACATAACATTACATGGCTCTATAAAAATAATAATTTATTTATTTGTGGCCTTCACAATAGTCTACTATTGTCACTGTAATTTATAACAAGCCGATACTCTTTATTGCCTTCATGGTTCTTTTAATTCTATCACTTAATTGCACTGATTCACATGAAAAGAAAGTAACAGGGGAACACATTATGAAATGGAGCATTCATAAACCTTTGCCAAGGAGGTTTTCAGCCTGAGGGTAGCTAATGTAGTAATTGTCAGTCATAAGATTTCTGTTTGTTTTCTCAATTGGTGTCACTAATCTTTGCACAATGTCATCAGGCTTGTTAATCTTCAGGTAGGCTCCTGGCATCTGCTTGCCACAGTAAATCTCAAAGTTCAGGGTGTAAAATGTTTTGGCACCACACAAGGCATAAATCTTGATCCCATATTTTGTAGGCTTGTTAGGGACATACTGTACAAATCCACAGTGTCCTCCGCAAGGATGCAACATCTCATTAATAGCGACAAACTCACTGACATTGCAGTGAGCAAGTCAGTTGTTGACAAACTCTTGATGGAAATCCCGAATAGGTGCTAGTTTGTCATTTTGTTTTCTTTCATTCCGTGTACCCAGGTCATCAAACCTAAGAGTTCGAAGCAGAAAGCAAATGTGCTTATAGCTGAAGAGAGCTCGTAAAATAGTCATTCCAGTACCATCTGTTTCCAATTAGTGTGTCCTCTTTTCTTTATACCTATTAGATATAACACACCTAAAAGAGCCTGTATCTCTGGTTTCGTAGTCTCTCTGCAGTCTCGTTCTCTTGAATATTGGACTTCAGCTATTTTACTACTCTGTATGTATTGGTTTGTATTTTCCACAATATTGTCAATCATCCCATCAGTAATAAATAGGAAAAAGGCATCAATTTCTTCTTCCGTAACTTCAGCACTTCAGGACCTGGCAAAACTTTTAGGATGTTCTTGGACTTGGTTTTAGAAGAAGGAGGAAGTGGTTCACTTAACCAAACAGTTTCTTTATCTTTTCCCACATAAAATCGGTAATCATCTGTTTGTTTCTCCTCTCCTCAACCAAGTGGTTTTCTGTTTCCTCTGTTGATTGTTCAGAGTTACTGCTGTGGTTTTCTTCTTCAATAACTTCCTCTTCCAACTCAGATTCACATGAATCTGACAATTCTTGTAATTCTTCTTCTGACAATTCTCGCAATACTTTCTCATAGTCTTCAGGACGTACTATTAGATGGTGCCTGTCAAATGCCTTCTTTTTCTCCATTTCCATGCTTTTGTGAGACCTAATGAAATACATGCTTTTATAAAAGTAATATATTGTGGTAAATCAATGTCCAAGATTGTAAAAATTGCATATGGGAACTCTGATTCAATTTGAACATTCATTATATACTAATATAAAAGAAAGATTCCCTTCAGGCAAAAGAAAAACACAAGTCTAGAAAATACTTACATAACAAGACCCATAACGGCAAACACATCGCAAATGCAACAATTGCATTTCAAAAAACAATACCGACCAAACTGCTGAAAGCATGACTTGCACAAATGTAGTAAGTGGTGACATCTGTTCAGAGTAACAAATACATATCTGGACGTGGACACAACTGTAACGCTATCTGTGATACTAACAGAAAACTAAATCTTGTGGCTAACTGCCGCAGGTGCGCCCACAAAAGGGTTAACGTAGGAGATTAGAAAACTCTGTGAATGAAGTTTACATTCTAGTCTTCCCAAGCTCTATACGTTTACAGAGTGATAAGAAACCCTAATGCATGTTATAATGGAAAGAACACTCTGCCAAGGACTCAACAGTGGTTTGGAGACTATGAATGTAGATATAAAATATATGCTCATGTGAGGTTTTCATATTAAAATTTGACATCATCAATGGTTTTTCAAATCTTATGATAATGTATTACAAATTTTGTGTTCAATGTTATGCAGGACATTCAGGGCAAAACTCCATTACATATAGCCATAGAAAACCAGCATGATGGTATTATTTCTCTGCTGCTTTGTCATCCTGGATTAGACTTGACACTAAGGGACAAAGCTGGTCTAACACCATTTGCTGCAGCTCTCACATACCGTAATAACAGAGCAGCGCAGGCCATCCTTGACCGTATGCCTACAGCAGCTGAGCAGGTGAGTTAGATATATAAGCCATTAAAAATTATAAAATTTTCAAAAATGGATATTCAGAGATGAATCTGAACATTTGAAACATTGTGTTGCACCTATAATCAATTCAGAGATGTTCAGTTTTCAAGTAGTTGTTTGTTTTCTTTACTTCGATATTGTTCTCACACGTTTTATTCTGTTTCCATGATCAAGACACACTGTAGTATTTATGGGACATATTCATCCATGGTTTCCACATAGTAATCATCATCAAATAAATTTGTGTATCACTATATAACTATACTTTAGCTAATACAGTACTAGAAAGTTTTGGGTGCAATAGAAATATAAAAGAAACAGAGGTGTAGCTACTTTCCTTTCAGTTAAGTTTTAATAAAAGTAGAGTCCAAATCATAAAAATTTATTTATTTTGTATTCTAGTAACTGGTTTTGGCATAGAAAAATGTCTCCAGATCAGGTGCTATGATGACGTGAGGAGGCAGTTCATAGAGTCGCTGAGTAGTACTTACTGGTTCATATTGCAACTTCTAGTTGAGCAGTTGCGACAGGTACCAGCAGGTACTGCTCAGCAGCACAGTGAACCAGCTCGTAGTGTCTGAAAATGGTCTCAGAGACAAAAACTGGTTACTGGAATCAAAAAATAAAGTAAGATTTTTAGCTGTGTAGGGAACGTTCTCTAAAACTCAGCAAAATTTCCAGTATTGCCCTTGTGCCTGTCCACAGCTCAGTGGCTCAGCTATCCAATGAGTGATTACTGTTTCCCTTCCCATTGCAAATACGGTTTATGATGGCATGAGGAAGCATTGTAATTTTTAGTTATTTTGTAAATCCTTATAATTTACGTTTTACCTTACAACATCAAACACTTAACATTGTAATTTTGTTTCACTACTGGCAAACAATCGCTACATGCGTCCTACTAACATGGTTGTAATTCAGTGTAAATTATTATAGATCACAATCAAAGCGTTGATTTTTCTAGGTATTGATGATGCAGGCTATATTTTTAAGTATAATTTGCACTAAAACATGATGAATGGCAAATATATTACAAACTCTTAAGGGAAGTTAAGAATACCCCATGTTTCTCAGCAGTGCTCATTCTGAAGGAATGCCCATTTGCCAGTTTTCATAAATATTTTCAGAGGTTGTTGCATTTTTTAAATCCATGTAAAACATGTAACAAAGCTTTTATTTCATTGCTATAAAAATAACACATGTAAATAGTAATACTTTTGTTATTGTTGACAGTACGATAATAAAGGCCGGAACTTTCTGCACACTGCTATCCAAAAGGGAGACATGGAGAGTGTTCTTTTTCTGCTTTCCATACATGTGGATGTCAACTCGAGAGTGCAAGATACTAGTCAGACACCACCATTGCAGCTTGCTGCAGCTGCTGGATCAGAAATGCTTGTCAGATCATTGGTGCTTGCTGGAGCAAGGGTAAGGCACACAGCTTACAAAAGTATATTATATTACTAGGCTGTCAACATGAAAAATGCAAGTTCCTTGTCAGATTACACAAAATAAGTTTCTTGCTTCCCTAGTAAAAACTAATACTGGCACTGAAATATGACAGGGTGATGCACTCATTGATCCCTTCATCATTTTCATGTACATTTGGCAAATTTTATTCTTAGTGTTACTTTATTATTACTTGTTTTTTTTCACACCTTGGAATCTTCCCATTTTTCAAACTTTATTCATAAAAATGAACCTTCATAAAAACAATCCTGTAAATGTGAACTCTCAGATTTTCTCGGTGTAATTGATATATAGTGTGCTTTCAGTTACTCTGCTGAGTTTTGTTTCCATTTTATGCATGTCCTGATGACCAATTCAGCCATCTTCTTCAGGTGCTATGAGTTTTGCTCTTATGCATACTCACTGCATGGACTCCAACCAGACTGTGAACTATTGTTGGACTCACACCACCATTTACAGCTGAGTTGATTTCCAACACCCAACACACCCTTTGATGATCTTTTATTTTTCAGCGCTCGCTCTGATATTCTGCAAAATGCAAATTCTCTCTGCATTTTCAGCTCTGTGAATGTGATGACCAATGAGATTTTAATGAACTGAGTGCCAGACTCCGAGGATTACTTATGTTGAAACCACCATTCCTATCTGTTAGCTTTTCTGACATCTTTATTTTAATGTTGTAGTTGTTGTGGTCTTCAGTCCTGAGACTGCTTCTATGCTACTCTATCTTGTGCAAGCCTCTTCATCTCCCAGTACCTAATGCCACCTACATCCTTCTGAATCTGCTTACTGTATTCACCTCTTGGTCTCCCTCTACGATTTTTACCCTCCATGTTGCCCTCCAGTGCTAAATTTGTGATCCCTTGATGCCTCAGAACATGTCTTACCAACCGGTCCCTTCTTCTTGTCAAGTTGTACCACAAACTCCTCTTCTCCCCAATTCTATTCAATACCTCCTCATTAGTTATGTGATCTACCCATCTAATCTTCAGCATTCTTCTGTAGCACCACATTTCAAAAGCTTCTATCCTCTTCTTGTCCAAACTATTTATCGTCCATCTTTCACTTCCATACATGGCTACACTCCATACAAGTACTTTCAGAAACGACTTCCTGACACTTAAATCTATACTCAGTGTTAACAAATTTCTCTTCTTCAGAAACGCTTTCCTTGCCATTGCCAGTCTACATTTTATATCTTATCTACTTTAACCATCATCAGTTATTTTGCTCCCCAAATAGCAAAACTCCTTTACTACTTTAAGTGTCTCATTTCCTACTCTAATTCCCTCAGCATCACCCAACTTAATTCGTCTACATTCCATTATCCTCGTTTTGCTTTTGTTGATGTTCATCTTATATCCTCCTTTCAAGACACTGTCCAAGTCATTTGCTGTCTCTGACAGACTTACAATCTCAAACATGTCTGTTAGAAACTGTAAAAACTGAGTCTTACTGTGACTTAGCCTTAGTTTATTTTCTACAAGCCATGAACTTGTCATGAACTGCACTATTTGAAATCAAACCAATGTTGCACACAACATCCTTGACTGCCAAGCTAGTATCATCAGCAAACAGAAATATTTTAGAGTTACCCATAATACTAGAGTGCATATCATTTATATTAATAAGGAACAGGAGCAGTCCCAACACTCGTCCCTGGGGCACCACCATTTGACCGTGCCTCACTCAGACCCCACATCGCAGCCATTCTCAACAACGTGAATAATGAACTTTTGCTGTCTGTTGTTAATGTAAGAAGTGAACCGCTTGTGAGACACTCTGCGTATTCCATCAGGGTCCGACTTCTGGAGCAATATTTTGTGATTAACACAATCAAATGCCTCAGTTAAATCAAAACAAATGCCTAGCGTTTGAAACCTTGTGTTTAATCCATCCATTACCTCACAGCAAAAAGAGAACATAGCATTTTCAATTGTTAAACCACTTCTAAAGCCAAACTATGCATTTGATAGCAAATTATGTGATATAAATGATCAGCTATCCATACATACACAGCCTTTTCAATAACTTTAACAAATACTGATGGCGTCGAAATAGGTCTAAAATTGACTATCCCTTTCTCCCTTTTTATAAAGCAGCTTTACTACAGAGTACTTTAATCATTCAGGAAACTGACCATTCTTAAAGGAAAAATTACAAATATGGCTAAATACAGGGCTGACATGTGCAGCCCATTTCTTGAATATTCTGCCAGGCACTCCATCATATCCATGAGAGTCTTTAGCCTTCAGTGATTTAATTATTGACTCAGTCTCCCCCTTTTCAGTATCACAGAGGAGTATTTCAGACATCAAGCTCAGAAAGGCATTTTCCAGGAGAGTTATATGATTCCCTGTAGCAAGTAAGTTTTTATTTAATTGACCAGCAATGCCCAGAAAATGATTGGTAAATACTGTGCATATATCTGATTTTTTTTTTTTTTTTTTTTCAAGAAGAGAATAGAAGCTTTCAAAATGTGGTGCTACAGAAGAATGCTGAAGATTAGATGGGTAGATCACATAACTAATGAGGAAGTATTGAATAGGATTGGGGAGAAGAGAAGTTTGTGGCAAAACTTGACCAGAAGAAGGGATCGGTTGGTAGGACATGTTCTGAGGCATCAAGGGATCACCAATTTAGTATTGGAGGGCAGCGTGGAGGGTAAAAATCGTAGAGGGAGACCAAGAGATGAATACACTAAGCAGATTCAGAAGGATGTAGGTTGCAGTAGGTACTGGGAGATGAAAAAGCTGGCACAGGATAGAGTAGCATGGAGAGCTGCATCAAACCAGTCTCAGGACTGAAGACCACAACAACAACAACATATCTGATTTATCAGTAACAGAAATATTTTTACTACCAACTCACCTCCACTACAAACTCTCCTCAGAGACTGCATCGGCTGCTGTCGACATTACAATCGAGACCACTGCTGACTAGAGCGCAGCATGAAGGCGACTCAACAGGCACAATCCTCTAACACCCGAGGACGACTTCTCCTAATGGTGGATGATAGGATAATAGAAGAAGTAGAGTGATAGTGTAAGAAGTAGAGGATAGTGTAAGAAATTGGGGTATTCGGTGCAGAAAAATTTTATTGCAGAAGAAATGTTGAAAACCGCTAGGGATCCGACGGTCGTCACTCCACCCATTAACACAGAATGTTAATGCCCCTGGGAGATAGATGAGACTCCAGTTGGATCCCATGGACCTGACATTAACCTCACTCGATTACTTACGGACCAATACTTCTCGTTAAATTTTGTGTGAAAGCCTCCTCACAACAAAACAATTACCACTTTACTAGAAAACACAACATTAAGTGAAGTTATTCTATTTTCTACTCTGTCGTGGACAGGTTTGAATTCTTCACACAAGTTATCTATAACATTGTTAATATCATTAAGTTTGGAAAAAGCAACAGTCAAAACGTTTCTGGAGATTACCCTCACATCAACTTTTCGATCGATTATTCCATCTGCTTGTTCCTCCAGATTACTTATATTTATTAAGTCTGAAGTGACTAGTTTCTCCTTAAAGTCATGTTCCATGTTATCTACTTGGGTACTAACACATGCAATTTGCGATTGGACCATAGGTATTAATTTGTCCTGTTTTTCCAAACCCTCTTTTAAGGTCTGCAACCTCTGCTTTACAGCATCGAGTGTAACATTGCATGCACTTTGAAATCATCCTAACTTTTCGCCAAGTTCAGTTTCTACATTATTACATTTATCTTCAGTATCAAATTCTAGTTTTTTAGCTAAGTCCTGAAATTGGTTACTCTGTGTCTGACTAAAGTCAGTGAACAGATGGTTTACATGGGTAGTCAGGGAATTACTTAATTCATTCTCTAAATATAATTGCAAACCCTCCACTTTATCATTTAAGGCACTGAACTTAGCGTTTAAAACCTCACCCTGTGCTTCTTGCTTTTCACTTAAAGTAGCACTTAGTTCCTTTCCTTTCTTATCGCAGCTGAATCCGCCTTTTGTTCATCTAATCTATCATTTAACTGAGTATTTACTGAATCTAATTTGGAAGACTTAGTTCTAGTCTTAAAGCAGCTGAATTTGCAGTCAGTGCATCTAATGTTTTCACTTAAAGTTGCAATTTGAGCATGTTCAGCTGCACTTTGGTCATCTAATCTAGCATTTAGTTGAGTACTCACTGTGTCCAATTTAAGACTTAGTGCTTTAATTAAATTTACTACTCAGTCCAGTCTGGCATTTCTTTTGTCACTGTCATGGCCATGGCTGGTTCTGATGTTTCCCCAGTTTTTTGAGTATTATCCATATTTTTTTTTACTTTTAGATCGAGTTGTTGTTAAAAAAAATTAACCTCTGAGTTTAATAACTATATTAAAAGTCTATTATTGAACAGTGTCCTTAACTTCACACTCAGTTAATTGTCTTTCGCTCACCCAGCATAGAGTTTTAGGCTGAGTCAGTGAGCAGGTGTGGAATCAGCGCCGGTGAACAGCACGGGCGTCATTGGTGTCGGTGAACAGATTTGTAGTCAGCACCAATGAGCAGCAGCTAGCGTCGTTCGTGTTGGTTGTGGGGTCCACACTCCCGCAATGTGTGTGTGTGTGTGTGTGTGTGTGTGTGTGTGTGTGTGTGTGCGCTGTGCTTACTCTCCGCACTGGATCTTCATTGTTGAATAGATCTCATCATAACTCCTCTTAGTCTAAACTGTTGAGATTTTTCCTTGCATCTTTTCTTGTATGGTATTTATTAATTTTCACCCCTTTTTACCATTTATGCAGAATCCAACTCTGTGAAACAATTACCCTGCCTTGTTGGTTGCTATAGCAACTCACAATATTTTTTTATCTTGATTTCGTTTAAAATTTCCCCTTTCTTCGAGTCCTGATCATGTCGGTCACCATATTCGAATGGTTTCGGCGACAAGAGGAGCAGTGCAAAACTGGATTGCAAACTTCACACTTCTCTTACTACAGTTGACTTACTTGAAATGTTTAGCTGATCCTCATCTTTGGATATGTGGCTGCGTCGATCTCCATAATTTCTTCTCCGAAGAAATAATGCAGGTTAGAGGAACCAAAAAATTACTTCCTCTCTCACTTGAGATAACTTGGTACTCTCATATTTTCAGCTCAGGTGTATTTTCCTTTCCACAAGTTTCATATAAGCATACAAACTCTTGCAAGTCAACTACACCGATACCCATTAGATACAATTAAATATAATCACAATTGCCTGGTTTTAACAACCAAATAATTTATAGATGTCCCATGCGTCTTGCTTCGTTCAGAACTAGGACATGAAGTAAGTTAAAAGTCTATAGTCAAATGTTTTTAAACTGCAAAAGTTTAATCAATAAGGATCCTAGCTGGACAGTATGAAGATGAAAACATTGTTTCTAATAAAGTAAAAAGTATGTGGTCACATTAATTAGAAAATACCTTTTTCAACATGATGTATGTGAACAGCGATCACAAATATAAGCGCATATAAACACCAAGGAAAACAATAATATTCTGAAACTTCCTGGCAGATTAAAACTGTGTGCCGGATCGAGACCCGAACTCGGGATCCGTTGCCTTTCACAGGCAAGTGCTCTACCAACTGAGCTACCCAAGCACGACTCACGCCCCGTCCTCACAGCTTTACTTCTGCCAATACCTCACCTCCTACCTTCCAAACTTTACAGAAGCTCTCTTGCAAACCTTGCAGAACTAGCACTCCTGAAAGAAAGGATATTGTGGAGTGGCTTAACCACAGCCTAGGGGATGTTTCCAGAATGTTTTCTCATTCTGGAAACAATAATATTCTGTTTCTGATCGGTGTGGTTCAGTTTTGTAATTGTGATTTTGTTTTCATATGAGAGGACTGTTGAGTTGTTTTACAAACAAGTTAAAATGTTCTTGAAAGGTTAGATTCAAATCAGCAATCTGTGGACATCATCTTATAAAATTCCATAGTTTACAATTCCAACAACTGAGCTACGTAATAATTGTGGTGTATTTAGGTAAAATGACAATTTTCACTAGAAGTTTAAAACGACAATTTTCACTAGAAGTTTAATTTTGTTGACCGATGCTATCCTCCATTGAAACAGTGTGAAAGCATATGTCGGAGGTAAATTAAT
The DNA here is from genome assembly GCF_023864345.2 of Schistocerca serialis cubense. Lineage (NCBI taxonomy): Eukaryota > Metazoa > Arthropoda > Insecta > Orthoptera > Acrididae > Schistocerca > Schistocerca serialis. The sequence goes on from NC_064646.1 coordinate 244,678,613, forward strand.
GTTAAACTTCAGAGTGCAAGACATTTCTAATTAAGTGAGGGAACTTTGGCATTGACATTTTGTGGTATTCTGCCGGTACAGCGCAATCACTTTTTACGCACCACCTCATTCTTTGGAACAGCCGAAAATAATTTACCAGGAGTTTTATGTATGTATTTGTATAGTGTGGTACTACACACCATTTGTAATCCATTCTCCAAAATATAAATTCCAAAACAAGACATCACTGTGAATTAGCTTTGAGACAGTAGGAGCAGGGAGTGTGCTCCCTGCCGCCGTTGGATAAGCAGCTGCCAGCAGCAAGTCGTATACTCCTAGCTCACTTATTTGTTACATAGTTTAATTCTTAATTTCTTTGCGTGTTTTTGGTACTTACATTGTTTAATTCATAAATTTCGGGCGTATTATAGTATTTGAGAGTTGTAGCATCGCGTTTTAGTACCTGAATAGTGTAAAATCGCGTAGTCTCCTTCCGCCACCAAGCAGCATGTCAGCAGTGCGCAAGTAGCAGCATTACTGCATTTACTAGGCAATCTTGTATTTTAATAACCGTTTAAATTTTGTGTCGAATTGTTTGTGCTCTCTGTAAATTAGTTCAGACGTTCTATGCACAACAGTTTTTAGCATGGATAGGGACTGCAACTGCTGTGTTCGGATGCAGCCTGAGTTGGCATCTCTCCGCTCCCAGCTTCAGGCAGTGTTGGCTTCGGTCTCACAGCTTGAGGTTGTTGCCAATGGGCATCACTGTGGGGGTCCGGATGGGGGTTTGTGGGGGACGGCCAGCTCGTCCCACGCATCCCCCGATCGGACTATGACTGTGGCTGCCCGGGATACTGCCCACATTGAGGCTGACCCCTCACCTGTGGTAGAGAGGGAGGTCGTCTCGAGGTTTGGCAGGGGGCAAAAGACATTTCGGAGGGCTGAACAGAAGGCCTCTCCAGTTTGTCTGACGAACCAGTTTCAGGCTCTGTCTCAGGCTGATACTGATCTTTGGCCGGACATGGCTGCTTGTCCTGTTCCAGAGGTTGCCCCTCAGTCTGCAAGATCTGGACGGTCGCAGAGGGTGGGCTTACTGGTAGTCAGGATCTCCAATGTCAGGCGCATAATGGGGACCCTTAGGGATATGGCAGCAAGAGAGGGGAAGAAAACCAATGTGCACTCTGTGTGCATACCGGGGGGAGTCACTCCAGATGTGGAAAGGGTCCTTCCGGATGCCATGAAGGGTACAGGGTGCACCCATCTGCAGGTGGTCACTCACGTCGGCACCAATGATGTGTGTCGCTATGGATCGGAGGAAATCCTCTCTGGCTTCCGGCGGCTAACTGATTTGGTGAAGACTGCCAGTCTCGCTAGTGAAATGAAAGCAAAGCTCACCATCTGCAGCATCGTTGACAGGACTGACTGCGGACCTTTGGTACAGAGTCGAGTGGAAGGTCTGAATCAAAGGCTGAGACGGTTCTGCGACCGTGTGGGCTGCAGATTCCTCGACTTGCACCATAGGGTGGTGGGGTTTCGGGTTCCGCTGGATAGGTCAGGAGTCCACTACACGCAACAAGCGGCTACACGGGTAGCAGGGGTTTTGTGGCGTGGACCGGGCGGTTTTTTAGGTTAGATGGCCTCGGGCAAGTACAGAAAGGGCAACAGCTTCAAAGGGTGTGGGGCAAAGTCAGGACATGCGGGGACCAAGCAGCAATCGGTATTGTAATTGTAAACTGTCGAAGCTGCATTGGTAAAGTACCGGAACTTAAAGCGCTGATAGAAAGCACCGAAGCTAAAATTGTTATAGGTACAGAAAGCTGGCTGAAGCCAGAGAGAAATTCTGCCGAAATTTTTACAAAGCCACAGACGGTGTTTAGAAAGGATAGACTGCATGCAACCGGTGGTGCCGTGTTTGTTGCTGTTAGTAGTAGTTTATCCTGTAGTGAAGTAGAAGTGGATAGTTCCTGTGAATTATTATGCGTGGAGGTTACACTCAACAACCGAGCTAGGTTAATAATTGGCTCCTTTTACCGACCACTCCACTGGGCAGCATTAGTGGCAGAACAACTGAGAGAAAATCTGGAATACATTTCACATACATTTTCTCAGCATGTTGTAGTCTTAGGTGGAGATTCCAATTTACCAGGTATAGACTGGGACACTCAGATGTTTAGGACGGGTGGTAGGGACAGAGCATCGAGTAACATTATAGTGAATGCACTATCCGATAATTACCTGGAGCAATTAAACAGAGAACCAACTCATGAAGATAACATCTTGGACCTACTGATAACAAACAGACCCGAACTTTTCGACTCTGTAAGCCCAGAACAGGAAATCAGTGATCATAAGGCCGTTGCAGCATCCCTGAATATGGAAGTTAATAGGAATATAAAAAAAGGGAGGAAAGTTTATCTGTTTAGCAAGAGTAATAGAAGGCAGATTTCAGACTACCTAACAGATCAAAACGAAAATTTCTGTTCCGACACTGACAATGTTGAGTGTTTATGGAAAAAGTTCAAGGCAATCGTAAAATGCGTTTTAGACAGGTACGTGCCGAGTAAAACCGTGAGGGATGGGAAAAACCCACCGTGGTTCAACAACAAAGTTAGGAAACTACTGCGAAAGCAAAGAGAGCTTCACTCCAAGTTTAAACGCAGCCAAAACCACTCAGAAAAACAGAAGCTAAACAATGTCAAAGTTAGCGTAAGGAGGGCTATGCGTGAAGTGTTCAGTGAATTCAAAAGTAAAATTCTATGTACTGACTTGACAGAAAATCCTAGGAAGTTCTGGTCTTACGTTAAATTAGTAAGTGGCTCGAAACAGCATATCCAGACACTCCAGGATGATGATGGCATTGAAACAGAGGATGGCACGCATAAAGCTGAAATACTAAGCACCTTTTTTCAAAGCTGTTTCACAGATGAAGACCGCACTGCATTTCCTTCTCTAAATCCTCGCACAAACGAAAAAATGGCTGACATTGAAATAAGTGTCCAAGGAATAGAAAAGCAACTGGAATCACTCAACAGAGGAAAGTCCACTGGACCTGACGGGATACCAATTCGATTCTACACAGAGTACGCGAAAGAACTTGCCCCCCTCCTAACAGCCGTGTACCGCAAGTCTCTAGAGGAACGGAAGGTTCCAAATGATTGGAAAAGAGCACAGGTAGTCCCAGTCTTCAAGAAGTGTCGTCGAGCAGATGCGCAAAACTATAGACCTGTATCTCTGACGTCGATCTGTTGTAGAATTTTAGTACATGTTTTTTGCTCGCGTATCATGTCGTTTTTGGAAACCCAGAATCTACTCTGTAGGAACCAACATGGATTCCGTAAACAGCGATCGTGTGAGACCCAACTCGCTTTATTTGTTCATGAGACCCAGAAAATATTAGATACGGGCTCCCAGGTGGATGCTATTTTCCTTGACTTCTGGAAGGCAGTTTGATACAGTTCCGCACTGCCGCCTGATAAACAAAGTAAGAGCCTACAGAATATCAGACCAGCTGTGTGGCCGGATTGAAGAATTTTTAGCAAACAGAACACAGCATGTTGTTCTCAATGTAGAGATGTCTACAGACGTTAAAGTAACCTCTGGCGTGCCACAGGGGAGTGTTATGGGACTTATACCTCCCGAGGAGATCACGAATGTAAAATTAGAGAGATTCGAGCGCGCATGGAGGCTTCCCGACAGTCGTTCTTCCCGCGAACCGTACGCGACTGGAACAGAAAAGGGAGGTAATGACAGTGGCGTGTAAAGTGCCCTCCGCCACACACCGTTGGGTGGCTTGCGGAGTATGGATGTAGATGTAAATGTAGATGTAGCAGTGAACTAGCCGTGGCATCACAGGCATCATGCGACTCGAATGGAGCAGTTTAGTGGATGTCCAAATCATTTGAACTTCATTTCCATTTTTATAAAAGAATACTGAAATTCAAGAGGAAAAGTGGCATGTTAGGACCATAAAATGACATAATTAATAATTTAAGACAATTTCAAAAAAAAAAAAAAAAAAAAAAAAAAAAAAACAGTCTAATACACTATTGAAGGTTCTTAGCATTCTTCTTCTAATGCATTTAAATTAACCACTGTACCATATCTATAAATTTATAATATTGCATGAAGTACCAAAATAATGAAACATTCATACAAAATATATGAAAGATAGATTTGAATTGAATCATAGATTTTAACCGGTATAAATGTTAGTCACTTGTATACGAGATATCAATATATGAGCAACTATGTGTACTCTTTTACAGTACATGTATATTCTGTGACTAATTTGGCTGTTCCATATACCTGATTCTAGGACAGGATAGTGAGAGAGAATATTTATTAAAAGACCGTAGAAAAGAAAAAGAGTGAAGAAACTATTCCACAGAAAATGATAGCGTAAATAATAGATCAGTTAACTCTGGGCCTTACAAACATCACCCTGCTGAACTTTCTTAGATGGATGTTCTCCCAAGGGAATAAATCATTTTATCACATCTATATTATATAGACCTTTATCTTGGTGTGTTGTGGGGTCTGCAAGATATAAAGCCGCTTGGTGTGGTGTGCTCAACATCCTTTGTGATCCGCAATACTTTGGAAATAATTACTCGTTTCTTTCTTTATATTGGAACTACGATGAATTCGAACAAGCGCTAATTCATCAGTATTAAACGTTGGAATAAGTGCTTTACTATTACACTTCTGTGTCCTCATATCTACATCTGTGTATAGATGTAGTTCTTCTGTCATATGTATGTCTTCCAAATAGTCTTTGAGTGTAGATGGCCACTTAAATAATTTCAATAATGGTTCCCCAACAAATATTCTTCTCATAATTAATACATAATTTCTTAGTATCCAAGGAAATGTGATTTGTATGGCTTGTTTTAACTTTCTCAGATAATAGACTGCAATTATGAAGAATAAGTAAATAAATAAATAAATAGTTCATTTATTACTATCTGAAAATCAGGAATGAGTTGTACCCACGTGTATGGTATTGTGAACAATATGTTCTACATAGTCTCCACAGTGCTTTCATGACTTGTTCACATGGGTTGGATTGCGGGTGGTATCTTGATATAGCTGCGTGTCTCACCATTCCCATGCAAGACACTCTTTGTTACTAATGAATTGTGAGCAAAAGCGGTTAATAGTCCTCATTGTTTTCGTATATCCCTGAAATATTCCTGTAAGCAGTGTATCACAATGGGTGTATGTACTTACTTAATTAAATAAAGCCTAACGTATTTGACCACTATTCTAGAAGTGCAGAAATATACTTAACTCCACTGTGACTATGAGGTAGTTGACAAAAAAAAATATCTATGGCAGTTGTCATGTAATGCCATATGTATTATAGGATACAACCTATAAGGGATACCTATATTATCTTCTTTCACCTTCTGACACACTTCACAGCATCATAAGACTTCTCAAAATTTTGAAGTAATAGAATTTGTTCATGTGTTGTATACATTTCGGTATGCCATAATGACCATAGCCTTTATGGATAAACCGTATTAGATCTCTCAGCATATTTGTGGTATACACAGCCTTCAAGCTGATTTACCTTCTTTTGCTTTACAAACCAAACCATCTCCTTTATAGAACCATATACTTTTCTCTCTGGTTGTTCATAATGCTGGTTTTTCATTACTTATCTTATCACCAAAATAAGTATTCTGTTTAATCCTTACAACAAAATTTCATACTTCATCATTTATATAAGTTATTGAGAGGAAATTTACAGCGAAAATCATGCCTGAGCCACAAGTCCTCATCATGTCATTCAAACATAGAGGAAATAGTGATAAAGCATCCAGAACAATATTTTGTGATCTTTTAATGCGAACAGTTTCTATATGATATCATAAGAATAATGCCCAATGCATTAGACGGTCATGCAAGAGGCAGCTTTCCATTAAACAGTATAATGCCTGATGGTCAGTATAAGTGACTGTTTTTGATCCCCCAATTAATGTTTGAAACTTCTTAATGTTCCACAGAATCACAAGCAATTCTTTTACCATAGCTATGTAATTTAGTTCATCTTTATTTAAACAATGACTCACGACAGCAATAGTATTACACTCTCCTATATCAGGGTCCCATTTTCTCTGAAACAGCTCGCATACTATCCATGTTCAGATGCATCTGTTGCTAGTTTGAAAGGTTCATTTAATTTTGGATCTTGCAATATGAGTGCATTTCCTAAAGATAGCTTAATGTTTTGAAAACCTTCTGGTGCTTCCTCATCCCATACCCATTTAGATTTTTGCTTTAATGAGAATAATCATCTCAGGCTGTTCATCTTTTGTCCTTGTATGAATTGATGATAAAACCCAGCTAAACTGATGAATGAACCTTTTTTTTTTTATATTTCTTGGTTCCGGACATTCCTTAATTGCCCTTGTGTGTTCTGGGTCAGGTTTGATCCCATATATGCCTACCAGATGCCCTAGGAACTTAACCTCTTCTCATCTGAAGTGGGATTTGGTGAGTTTAATCACAATTCCTTTCTTTCAAAATTTTTGTAAGGCTTCAATCAATCTTTTACAATGTTCTTCCCGCATCTTGGATACTATTAAAATGTCATCTACATATATCAACAACTCCTGTAGTAACTCATTCGCTAAGGCTTCATGAACCATGGACCTTGCCATTGGTGGGGAGGCTAGCGTGCCTCAGCGATACTGATGGCCATACCGTAGGTTCAACCACAACACAGGGGTATCTGTTGAGAGGCCAGACAAACGTGTGCTTCCTGAAGTGGGGCAGCAGCCTTTTCAGTAGTTGTAGGGGCAACCGTCTGGATGATTGACTGATCTGGCCTTGTAACACTAACCAAAACGGCCTTGCTGTGCTGGTACTGCAAACAGCTGAAAGCAAGGAGAAACTACAGCCGTAATTTTTCCTGAGGGCATGCAGCTTTACTGTATGGTTAAATGATGATGGTGTCCTCTTGGGTAAAATATTCCCCCATTCAGATCTCCGGGCGGGAACTACTCAAGAGGACATTGTTATCAGGAGAAAGAAAACTGGCATTCTACGGATCGGAGCGTGGAATGTCAGATCCCTTACTCGGGAAGGTAGGTTAGAAAATTTAAAAAGGGAAATGCATAGGTTAAATTTAGATATAGTGGGAGTTAGTAAAGTTCGGTGGCAGGAGGAACAAGACTTCTGGTCAGGTGAATACAGGGTTATAAATACAAAATGAAATAGGGGTAATGCAGGAGTAGGTCTAATAATGAATAAAAAAATAGGAGTGCAGGTAAGCTACTACAAACAGCATAGTGAATGCATTATTGTGGTCAAGATACACACGAAGCCCACACCTACTACAGTAGTACAAGTTCATGTGCCAACTAACTCTGCAGATGATGAAGAAATTGATGAAATGTACGATGAGATAAAAGAAATGATTTAGGTACTGAAGGGAGAGGAAAATTTAATAGTCATGGGTGACTGGAATTCGAGAGTAGTAAAAGGGAGAGAAGGAAATATAGTAGGTGAATATGGATTGGGGGTAAGAAATGAAAGAGGAAGCCGTCTGGTAGAATTTTGCACAGAGCATAACTTAATCATAGCTAACACTTGGTTCAAGAATCATAAAAGAAGGTTGTATACATGGAAGAATCCTGGAGATACTAGAAGGTATCAGATAGATTATATAATGGTAAGACAGAGATTTAGGAACCAGGTTTTAAATTGTAAGACATTTCCAGGGGCAGATGTGGACTCTGACCACAATCTATTGGTTATGAACTGTAGATTAAAACTGAAGAAACTGCAAAAAGGTGGGAATTTAAGGAGATGGGACCTGGATAAACTGACTAAACCAGAGGTTGTACAGAGTTTCAGGGAGAGCATGAGGGAACAATTGACAGGAATGGGGGAAAGAAATACAGTAGAAGAAGAATGGGTTGCTCTGAGGGATGAAGTAGTGAAGGCAGTGGATGATGAAGTAGGTAAAAAGATGAGGGCTAGTAGAAATCCTTGGGTAACAGAAGAAATATTGAATTTAATTGATGAAAGGAGAAAATATAAAAATGCAGTAAAAGAAGCAGGCAAAAAGGAATACAAACGTCTGCGTGTGAGATCGCTCTCTAAGTTTTCATATGTTTTTAGGTTTCAGATACATATTTTAACGGTTTTTGTGATAATATTTACTATATAAGTGACGTATTAGTGGTTTCTTCATTCACCTATGCCTTTCTTGTGTTGTGACCTGATATTTGTGAGTGTTTCGTATCGTGCGACTTAACCTCTTGCCTGTGTTTACATTCCGCGCTGACCAGTTGCAGCTGTAGCGGCGCATCGAAAGCTAAGTACTAATTAATTGTTTGTGTATAGTGGTTTATTTAGAAACTTTAGTAGTCTTCAACCGGTGTTCTTGGTGTTTTCTGGTGAAATAATTTCAGAAGAACCTTTTGGGAACTGTTTTCAGCTTCGTTACTGTGTCATCAGACGTTTCATTCTCTTTCTGTATTAGTCTTTTGTTATATTCACATTTGTTGTTTATTAATACTGTTAATAATAGTAGTTACTTCCCTTGTAGAGTAAGTTTTTGATTATTGTAGTCAGGTTTTTAACATCTTCTTATTGTAGTAGCGGAACTTAGAAAAAGTAAAATTTTACCATGAGTGAGAAGTGTGGGCTTTGCCGTAGGTTCGTGAGTAGTGGATTGCGGTGTGAGACTTGTTCGAAGTATTTTCACTGGGGGGAATGCAGTGGGGAAGCCGGTGGGCATTCTGGTGAGATCCTCTCCTGGAACTGCGGGTTATGTAGCAAGAGTAAGTTGATAGAGGAGCAGGAGCGTAAGATCTGTGCCCTTCAGGTGCAGTTGAAAAACGCACAGGAACTAGATAGAATGAGGAGGGAGAAGGGGGTTGGGGAATGGGAGCTGGCTGTTGGCAAGAGATCTGCTAGAAGAAGAAGATTTTCAGATAGTTTTACTATTGGTGTTTACAATAGATGTGACCAACTGTCAGAGTCTAGTGGAGAGGAATCTCTAGTGGCTGTAGATGTAGGAAGTATGCAGCAGACCTCAGTAGTTACTGTGCCTAGAACAGTTGCAAAGTCAAAGAGGAAGAAGAAGGTTCTGCTGTTGGGTAGTTCTCATGGTAGAGGTGTAGGCCAGCAGTTGCAGGAAGTGCTGGGGAGTGAGTACCAGGTCACCAGCATTGTGAAGCCTAATGCAGGGTTGGCTCAGGTGACTGTTAACATAGGGGGTTATGTAGGGATTTTACTAAAGAGGATCAGGTAGTGATTGTGGGTGGGGCTGGTAATAGTATTGATAGGGATGGGGAGTATAACATAGATGGTGACCTGGAAAAGATAGCCACTCAGACTGGCAACACGAATGTGCATTTCGTGGAACTGTTTCAGTGTCACGATCGGCCTCATCTTAATACAGCCGTCAGGCGTAATAACATGAGACTTGGGGGTGCGCTGATGACAGAAAGCATGGATCACATTTCAGTTGTGTCGGTGGAGTCTATCAGCAGGACGGGTTTCACTAGACATGGCCTGCACCTCAACAGGTATGGGAAGGGGAGGTTGGCAAAGCTTATAGGTGACAGTATAGGTGGGGTTGGTGGGATCACTCATGGGAAAATTCCTGCAGTAGTGGGTGTTAGAGCTGCACCATTTTTAGATTGAAGTCAGCTGATAGGTATTCCTGCTTAAGGAAAGTCTCTCTAACAAGGGAATCACTTTTGACAAAGCTTAGGTATCCGAGTAATGAGGGATTAGTATATTTCATCAAAATATACAAGGTATTAGAGATAAAGTTAGTGAACTACTTATAGATGTTGACTCTGAAATTATTGGTATATCTGAACACTTCTTAAATAAGGAGATAATTCAGAGGCTTCCTTTACCAGGATACAGGTTGGCTGGCAGCTTTTCGAGGAGCTCTTTGCGGTGTGGGGGAGTAGCCATATATGTGAAAAACGGCATCCCATTTGAGTCAATTGATGTTTCAAAGTACTGCACTGAAAAGGTGTTTGAATGTTGCGCAGGTGTGGTTAAATTTAACGGAGCTAAACTTCTAACTGTTGTTATTTATAGATCCCCAGACTCCGATTTCACAACATTTTTGCTAAAGCTAGAGGAGGTTCTTGGTTCACTTTATAGGAAATACAAAAAGTTAGTTATATGTGGTGACTTCAATATTAATTGTATAAGTGGTTGTGCAAGAAAGAGGATGCTGGTAGACCTCTTTAATTCATATAATCTTATGCAAACCGTATTTTTTCCAATGAGAGTGCAAGGGAACAGTAGAACAACCATAGAAAACATTCTTGTTCATTCCTCATTACTAGAAGGGCATTCTGTTAGCAAAAAGGTTAATGGCCTTTCAGATCATGATGCACAAATTTTAACTTTAAAAGATTTTTGTGCTGCAACATGTGTTAAATATAGTCATCAGCTGTTCAGGAAAGCTGATCCAGTTGCTGTAGAGACCTTTGTAAGCCTTATAAAGGAACAAGAGTGGCAAGATGTTTGTAGTGCTGATACAGTAGACGATAAATATAATGCTTTTCTCAAGACTTTTCTCATGCTCTTTGAAAGCTGCTTTCCATTAGAACGTTCAAAACAGGGTACTAGTACAAACAGGCAGCCTGGGTGGCTGACTAGAGGGATAAGAATGTCTTGTAGAACAAAGTGGCAATTATATCAAAACGTTAGAAACAGTCAAAATCTAAATGCAGCAGCCCATTACAAACAGTATTGTAAGGTGCTTAAAAATGTTATTAGGAAGGCAAAAAGTATGTGGTATGCAGATAGAATAGCTAAGTCTCAGGATAAAATTAAGACCATATGGTCAGTCGTAAAGGAATTTGCTGGTCTGCAGAGACAGGTCGAGGATATAGAATCAGTGCGTAGTGGGAATGTCCGTGTTACTGATAAGTCGCATATATGTACAGTATTTAATAATCACTTTCTGAATATAGCATGTGAACTAAATAGAAACCTAGTCCTAACAGGGAATCATATAGTGCTCTTAGAAAAAAGTGTTCCGAGACTGTTACCTGAAATGCTCCTCCATGATACTGACAAGAGGGAGATTGAGTTAATAATTAAATCACTAAAGACCAAGAACACTCATAGATATGACGGGGTATCCAGCAGAATACTGAAGTATTGTTCTATGTATGTTAGCCCAGTTCTCAGCCATATCTGTAACTTTTCCTTTAGGAATGGTTGGTTTCCTGACCGATTGAAGTACTCGGTTGTGAAGCCACTTTATAAAAAGGGAGACATTGATAATGTTGACAATTTTAGACCTATTTCTATGCCATCGGTGTTTGCTAAAGTTATTGAGAAGGTTGTATATACAAGGTTACTGGAGCATTTAAATTCACATAATTTGCTGTCAAATGTTCAGTTTGGTTTTAGAAATGGTTTAACAACTGAAAATGCTATATTCTCTTTTCTCTGTGAGGTTTTGGACGGATTAAATAATAGGTTGCGAACGCTAGGTGTTTTCTTTGATTTAACTAAGGCTTTTGACGGCGTTGACCACAAAATATTACTGCAGAAGTTGGACCATTATGGAGTAAGGGGAGTAGCTTACAATTGATTCGCCTCTTACTTTAAGAACAGAAAGCAGAGGGTAATTCTCCGCAATATTGAGAGTGGTAGTGATGTTCAGTCCCAATGGGGCACTGTTAAGTGGGGCGTTCCCCAAGGGTCAGTGCTGGGGCCACTGCTGTTTCTTATTTATATAAATGATATGCCTTCTAGTATTACAGGTGATTCAATAATATTTGTGTTTGCTGATGACACCAGATTGATAGTGAAGGATCTTGTGTGTAATATTGAAACAGTAACAAATAATGTAGTTCATGAAATAAGTTCGTGGCTTGTGGAAAATAATTTGATGCTAAATCACAGTAAGACTCAGTTTTTACAGTTTCTAACTCACAATTCAACAAGAACCGATATTTTGATCAGACAGAATAGGCATATTATAAGCGAGACAGAACAGTTCAAGTTCCTAGGCGTTCAGATAGATAGTAAGCTGTTGTGGAAAGCCCATGTCCAGGATCTTGTTCAGAAGCTAAATGCTGCTTTATTTACCATTAGAACAGTATCTGAAATAAGTGACACTTCAACACGAAAAGTAGTCTACTTCGCATATTTTCATACGCTTATGTCATATGGTATTATTTTTTGGGGTAATTCTTCTGATTCAAAAAAGGGTATTTTTGGCTCAAAAACGGGCTGTTCGAGCTATATGTGGTGTAAGTTCGAGAACCTCTTGTTGACCCCTATTCAAAAATCTAGGAATTTTGACATTGCCCTCACAGTATATATTTTCTTTAATGTCATTTGTTGTTAGCAATATTAGCCTATTCCCAAGAGTTAGCAGCTTTCACTCAGTTAATACTAGGCAGAAATCAAATCTGCATGTAGAATGCACTTCCTTGACTCTTGTGCAGAAAGGAGTGCAGTATTCTGCTGCATCCATTTTCAATAAGCTACCACAAGAACTCAAAAATCTTAGCAGTAGCCCAAACTCTTTTAAGTCTAAACTGAAGAGTTTCCTCATGGCTCACTCCTTCTATTCTGTTGAGGAGCTCCTGGAAGAGCTAAAAAATTAAGCAAATTCCAGTGTTACATTGTTGATTTTCTTCATTTAAACTTACGACTTGTCACCTGAATATGTTTTTTTATACTTCATTTTATCTGTTTCTAATATCGTGTTATAATTTCATGTATTGACTCGTTCCATGACCATGGAGACTTCTCCTTAATTTGGTCCCACGGAACAATAAATAAATAAATAAATAAAAATGAGATTGACAGGAAGTGCAAAATGGCTAAGCAGGAATGGCTAGAGGACAAATGTTGGGATGTAGAGGCTTATCTCACTAGGGGTAAGATAGATACTGCCTACAGAAAAATTAAAGAGACCTTTGGAGAAGAGAGAACCACTTGCATGAATATCAAGAGATCAGATGGAAACCCAGTTCTAAGCAAAGAAAGGAAAGGAAAGGAAAGGAAAGGAAAGGAAAGGAAAGGAAAGGAAAGGAAAGCAAAGCAGAAAGGTGGAAGGAGTATATAGAGGGTCTATACGGGGGTGATGTACTTGAGGACAATATTATGGAAATGGGAGAGGATGTAGATGAAGATGAAATGGGAGATATGATACTGCGTGAAGAGTTTGACAGAGCACTGAAAGACCTGAGTCGAAACAAGGCCCTGGGAGTAGACAACATTCCATTAGAACTACTGACAGCCTTGGGAGTGCCAGTCCTGACAAAACTTACCATCTGGTGAGCAAGATGTATGAGACAGGAGAAACACCCTCAGACTTCAAGAAGAATATAATAATTCCAATACCAAAGAAAGCAGGTGTTGACAGATGTGAAAATTACCGAACTATCAGTTTAATAAGTCACGGCTGCAAATACTAACATGAATTCTTTACAGACGAATGGAAGAACGGGTAGAAGCCGACCTCGGGGAAGATCAGTTTGGATTCCATAGAAGTATTGGAACACGTGAGGCAATACTGACCTTACGACTTATCTTAGAAGAAAGATTAAGGAAAGGCAAACCTACGTTTCTAGCATTTGTAGACTTAGAGAAAGCTTTTGGCAATGTTGACTGGAATACTCTCTTTCAAATTCTGAAGGTGGCAGGGGTAAAATACAGGGAGTGAAAAGGTATTTACAATTTGTACAGAAACCAGATGGCAGTTACAAGAGTCGAGGGGCATGAAAGGGAAGCAGTGGTTGGAAAGGGAGTGAGTCAGGGTTGTAGCCTATCCCCGATGTTATTCAATGTCTATATTGAGCAAGCAGTGAAGGAAACAAAAGAAAAATTCGGAGTAGGTATTAAAATCCATGGAGAAGAAATAAAAACTTTGAGGTTCGCCGATGACATTATAATTCTGTCAGAGACAGCAAAGGACTTGGAAGAGCAGTTGAACGGAATGGACAGTGTCTTGAAAGGAGGATATAAGATGAACATCAACAAAAGCAAAACGAGGATAATGGAATGTAGTCAAATTAAGTCGAGTGATGCTGTGGGAATTAGATTAGGAAATGAGTCACTTAAAGTAGTAAAGGAGTTTTGCTATTTGGGGAGCAAAATAACTGATGATGGTCGAAGTAGAGAAGATATAAAATGTAGACTGGCAATGGCAAGGAAAGGGTTTCTGAAGAAGAGAAATTTGTTAACATTGAGTATAGATTTAAGTGTCAGGAAGTCGTTTCTGAAAGTATTTGTATGGAGTGTAGCCATGTATGGAGGTGAAAGATGGACGATAAATAGTTTGGACAAGAAGAGAATAGAAGCTTTTGAAATGTGGTGCTACAGAAGACTGCTGAAGATTAGATGGGTGGGTCACATAACTAATGAGGTGGTATTGAATGGAATTGGGGAGAAGGGGAGTTTGTGGCACAACTTGACAAAAAGAAGGGACTGGTTATTAGGACATGTTCTGGGGCATCAAGGGATCACAAATTTAGCATTGGGGGGAGGGGGGGGGGGGGGGGGGGGAGGCCGGTGTGGAGAGTAAAAATCTTAGAGGGAGACCAAGAGGTGAATACACTAAGCAGATTCAGAAGGATGTAGGTTGCAGTAAGTAATGGGAGATGAAGAAGCTTGCACAGGATAGAGTAGCACGGAGAGCTGCATCAAAGCAGCCTCAGGACTGAAGACCACAACAACAAGTCTTCATCAAGAACCTTAATGAAAACTGAAAATGAGAGTGAAAATTTCATTCTGAAAATGAGATGTTCAAACTGATCTGTAAATCTAGAAACTGATACAATTTGCCATCATATAAAAATGCTTTGTATGTTCGTGTTATCTGTCAATAAAATTATGTCAAGTCCATTGAACTGAAATGCTTCCCTCATTTCAATTTGGCTGGCATATTGACTATATGTACATGTCGGTCTCCTTCCATTTATGTGTGTTTATTCAACATGCGAGCATTGAACACCAAACGTGGTCCTCCTGTAGCTTTCCTTACCACTAGCAGTGGATTATTTTGGACATTAAGATTTCTTTCTATATCCCTGTTTTCTGCCGTTTTATTTATTTTGTCTTCGACTGCTGCTCGTAAAACTAAAGACATTGGATATTATTTACAAAAGAAGGATTCACTGTCTTTAAGTTTGAAATGACACACACAGCCTTCTGTTAGTCCTGATTTGTCAGAAAATACATCTCAGTACTTCTGTAAAATATTATCTAAGTCTTTCTTCTGGTCTTCGGTTAAGAGATTAGACTTGTAAGCCTTATGACATAATAAATCTTCTCCAGCTATACATTCTCTTTCACTTACTTCATAATTTCTATGAGTGTGTGTTACTAAATACACACTCGTATATACCCTTTCATATTGTGTTGGATGGTTCACATAGAGACATTGTCCATGTTGCATATAAAAGATTTTGCTATCAAAATCTAACTGTCCTGTATATTTTATTAACAAATTGATGCCTAATAATACCTGTAAGTTTACATTTTTGCGTGAACATTAAAATTATTTGTACTTAATGTTGTTTGAGTTTCTTCTCTGAAAATTCTCTCTTTAGTGCCAGTTATTCCAGTGATGTGCAATGGCACACCCCCCCACCCACCCACCAACTGGCATCATGGGATAGTAACATGGGTTCTTAACATATACTGACTGTTCTTGCGATAGTAATGAGATTTCACTTCCCAAATCTATATAAATATCTACTGGGGAAAATATATCTAAAAACAAAGATGATGTAACTTACCAAACAAAAGCATTGGTATGTTGATAGACAAACAAATAAACACACAAACACACACACACACACACACACACACACACACACACACACACACACACACACACACAATTCAAGCTTTCGCAACCAACGGTTTGTTCATCAGGAAAGAGGGAAGGAGAGGGAAAGACGAAAGGATGTGGGTTTTAAGGGAGAGGGTAAGGAGTCATTCCAATCCCGGGAGCGGAAAGGCTTACCTTAGGAGGAAAAAAGGACAGGTACATACTGGCGTACACACACACATCCATCCGCACATATGCAGGCACAAGCAGACATATGTAAAGGCAAAGAATTTGGGCAGAGATGTCGGTCAAGGCGGAAGTACAGAGGCAAAGATGTTGTTGAATGACAGGTGAGGTATGAGCGGCGGCAACTTGAAATTAGCGGAGGTTGAGGCCTGGTGGGTAACGGGAAGAGAGGATATATTGAAGGGCAAGTTTTTTCCCCCTAAGGTACGTCTTTCCGCTCCCGGGATTGGAATGACTCCTTACCCTCTCCCTTAAAAGCCACATCCTTTTGTCTTTCCCTCTCCTTCCCTCTTTCCTGATGAAGCAACCGTTGGTTGCAAAACCTTCAATTTTGTGTGTGTGTTCGTGTTTGTGTGTCTATCAACATATCAACACTTTCATTTGGTAAGTTACATCATCTTTGTTTTTAGATATATTTTTCCCACGTGGAATGTTTCCCTCTATTATATAAATATCTACTGGTTTACCTTCCTTTGTGCCTAATACAAAAGGTTTGCTTATTCTTGTGTTGAAAATTGTTTTCCTTCTACCAACTGATCCCTCAGTGATAACATTTGACTAAACAAAGCCTATTTCTGTTTCTTTGGGCCTACTGCTGAAATATCACATCCTTGATTTTGGCCCTCTCTCTAGGACGATCCCCCATTTTCCTGCGTTTAAATTGTTTTCGTTAGTTCATATCTCATTTTGATCAGAGTGAGTTGTAATCTGGTTCATACTAGTGTCTAAAAGTTTCACAGGATGTTTTGTGAAAAATTGTATATTCACTTGTTGTGTAGTTTGATCCTGTTTCTCTGGTACAGTTATTTTGGGATATATGACAATAATTACTCCCCTTTCATCCTGTACTTCTGTTTGTATACAGTATTATATGGGCTGTACGAAACACCTTAATTTTTAAGCAATTTTTTTTAAAAATAACATTTTTACCATTTTTATAGTTAGATTGCCAAGCCACATTAAACAAATTCTTAGTTTATAAAACTGAACTGTCCTTTGAAATCACTGAGAATTATCATCTGAACTTTCATCATCATCATCATCATCATCATAATCATTGTCGACTATGCTATTACTTTCAATTTGTAGCCCACATCATATGAATACTCTTTTTTTCATTTTTTTTTTCCGTTACGAATGTAGCTACTAACAAAAATATTATACTATTACTGATAACACACATCACTTTCAGTTAAAGTTCACTGACACTGTAGATGGCAATGATGTATCATAGGCTAGACAGTGTTCTGTGTTTGTGATGGTGGGGTGGGAAAGAGATAGTGTTACCAAATTTGTGAATCACTGCAACTCACAATCATCGCATGGGTGTACTGCTGCCAGCAGTTGGCTCCATTGTTGCCAGATAGACATTTTTATAATAATTTCATGTATGACACACCAGAGTTTAGGAGGCAATTCTTGAAAGAAAAAGGTCAGTAGCTCCTTCACATCCTTCCTCCTCTATGCAAAATCTCCTTCTGTATGTACTGTGGAAGTTTCCCAACTAACACTTGTGCAAAATAGTTTTACTCTGATTGCATTAAATTCCATTCAGTATATTTCTTTTAGCCACCCCAAGAATTATTATAATACTTAGGTGTCTAAAAATTGTAACATCAACACCACCTGTTTTCTTATAGACGGATATTTTCTTTCAAATTGTTCATAAAGTCTTCCCATTATTTAAAATCCTTGGAAATGACTGTTCCCCATTCTGTCATGTCACCGACTAAATGACTAAGTGCTCTTGGGAAAGCTCTAGAAAAGGCACGTAAGAAATACAATGAAGTGCCAAAGAAACTGGTATAGGCATGCATATTCAAATACAGAGAGATGTAAACAGACAGAAGATGGCACCGCAGACGGCAATGCCTATATAAGACAACAAGTCTCTGGCACAGTTGTTAGATCAGTTACTGCTGCAAAAGTGGCAGGTTATCAAGATTTAAGTGAGTTTGAACACGGTGTCGTAGTTGGCAAATGAACAATGGCAAACAGCATCTCCTATGTAGCAATGAAGTGAGGATTTCCCCGTATGACCATTTCATGAGTGAATATCACAAATCTGGTAAAACAGCAAATCTCCAACATTGCTGCTGCCAGAAAAAGATCCTGCAAGAATGGGACCGCCAGTGACTGAAGAGAATTGTTCATCGTGACAGAAGTGTAATCCTTCTGTAATTTGCTGCAAATTTCAATACTAGGTGATAAACAAGTGTCAGCATGTGAACCATTCAGCGAAACATCGATATGGGCTTTCTGAGCTGAAGGCCCACTTGTGTACTCTTGATGACTATACGACACAAAGCTTTACACTTTGCTTGGGCCCATCAACACCAACATTGGACTGTTGTTGACTGGAAACATGTTGCAGGGCTAGTTTTAAATTGTATCGAGCGGATGGATATGTATGGGTATGAAGACAACCTCGTGAATCCATGAACCCTGCATGTCAGCAGGGGACTCTTCAAGCTGGTGGAAGCTCTGTAATGGTGTGGGGCATGTGCAGTTGGAGTGGTATGGGACCTTGACACGTACGTAAGCATCCTGTCTGATAACCTTCATCCATTCATGTCCATTGTGCATTCTGACGCACTTGGGCAATTGCAGCAGGACAATATGACACCCAACACATCCAAAACTGCTACAGAGTGGCTCCGGGATGATTTTTCATAACCAATTTCCCTGTGTTGTTATTATACTTAGTAGTATTCCCTATTGTTTAGTTTATTAGCTTCACATTGCATTTTAAGCACAGCTAATTCTGCATTAATACTATCCAACTGCACCTTAAGAACACCCTCTAATTTTTTAAACATTTCCTTTTGAAATTTAGCAAATAAAGCAGTAGCATCAGTTCCCTGTGTTTCACATGCCTTTTATGTGTGGCGACTGGCTCAGAATATTACAAAACTTATAATTCTGAGTTTGCCACTACTTAGCAGTTGTGACAAATTTTATAGTTTTAACACAGTTCATCTATGTCACTCCTTACCAATGTCAACTATGAACAAACCATAAAATTTTGTCATAAATTTTGGTTAATACATCTCACCATATGACGTAACTGTGCGCTGTGGTGAATCACAGTGTAGTTGTCGGCACTCTGTGGACACTTTCCGTCATCAGAAATCTTCTCTTAAGAACAGATGTAAAATATTCCATGTCACAACTTGAACTGTATGTGCACAACTCGTTTCTACACAGACATCTTCATCTTTAATGTATTAATAATTTGAGTGCAGCTGTATAATGTATGCACTGCTACATGTTCCATTGTTGACTTCTTGAATTTGACAACATATATTCTTGAATATTTTTGTGAAATTTTTGTTTAAAACCTTCTTTTCATCTCTTTCTTTGCACCTTATCTTCTCGTCCTTCATTGAGGTTGCTAAATGAAATGTTTTGTGGCTTATTTTCCTACTGGGGGTGATAAGAATGGGTCATTGAAACCTTCAATCTGGAGCTCTTATATTTTATTGGATTTTCCAATTCTCTCACATTTTCTGTCAGCTGCCATACAATATCCATGCTGCAGGGGTTGTGCTATGCAGTGCCCTTGAACTGTGAACCAGCTTCCTCCCTATGGACTTCAATCCACAGCGTTGAAGATACTGAAAGAGACATTTTTCTTGTATTCAGCAGAATAACACACCCAGAGATGATGAACATCATGTATTTCCAATAACATACACTCCTAACATCTGACTGGTCGACTTCACAGGCATTAAATTCCAGATAGATGGTTTCATGAGTGCATCTCACAAGAGACTCTGAAAAATTTTTACAATAAAATCTGAACATCAGTTGTTTTGGCAATGATTTCTTTGACATCATGGGTGTCACCTGTGCTCCTTGCTCGTCACTCACAGCCCCATGGAGCAATTAACTTACCCTGAGCAGGTAGAAGCACAAGTCTGCTGCTTTCATCAGTAATACCACAGGATCACTACAACTACAATCTGCACAAACCATTAGAAACTTCCAAAAAGTGGGACACTTCCTACTTACTAGCTACCTTAATGCACAAACATATTTCATCAGGCAATGGAGAGCAAGGACATGGAACACCTCATTCTATGAATGACGCGTTAAACTTCAAAAAAAGTTTATAGAACTGGCATGGGTACTTACATAAAACTTTCCTACGTCAGTGTTTTCATGGTCCATCTAAAGATATCATTCTGGCTACATAGATACTGCACCTTTCACCTAGTCCATTTTCAGAAACCTTTCATTTGTAAGAGATTCTACTCTCATCCCTCTAGAATATGAACATTTTTCTCTCTTTCAGTTTATCTTGTTCTCTTTGAGAGTGCCTAATTCCTTGATGTTCAACTCCACTTCAGCAGTGGCTCTTACGGAGCCTTTGTTCACATCAGAATACCGATTACCAGCAGGATCTGTACTTCAACAACTGTCATTGATTACACAATAAAACATGCCTCTCACAGTGCCTTTTCACATGAGGATACTTCATGTATAGTGACTCACAGTCCTTCTCAGAGTATACTAAAAGTTTTACGAACTGGTTATAGGTTGACAGGCACCACCCCTCCACTAAATAGAGCTCCTTACCCATACAACATGCTGCTGAGCATAATATGGTTGACTTTAATGACACCTTAATAGTCCCCCCTGGTACTTTCCTACTCCGCACTAAGATTTCCATATTTCCATTTAGTATCTCCTTTTCCCCGCTTTACGCTTTCTGGATCCTCAATCTTCCCCAGTATTCCTGACAGTTTCCCTACGTCTTACTGCTTAGGTGTTTGCTTGGCACAAATACATTAATACGTGTACAGTCCCTATCACCTACTCCAGCCAAGAGCTCTCAGCCAAAATCACTACTCAGATTGACCCTTCCACTCTGCATCAGTGTGCATGATACAGAATTTCATAACAAATTAAAACTGTCATACCAAGATTTCAACCAGGATCCTTACCTTTTGTTGCTGTCAGTTAACATTTCCTGTGGGAGGTAAGAGTTCAGATTTGTCTCCAGATCTGACATACTGTTTTAATCTGCAAGAAAGCTTCAAAAGCACCATTTAATTTAGTGGAATTTTTTGTTATTAATTCTGAATTTATGGATATCAAAATCTTTTGTGGATTTTGTTTTACTTAATAGAATTTGCTATTTATTTAACTTGTAACTTCTCTTTGTAACAGGCATTCAGATGTTACTGCTATTTTATGGTTTCTATTTTTGCCAATATGGTTTCTATTTTTGCCAAATTGAGATTGCAAATTACAAATATCTACCACTATTTAATATATTTTTTACGATGCTATGGCATGAGCATGATGCATTGCTATAACAGGGTTTCAGCAGGCAGTGGCCTTGTTCAGACAGCCAGATGATAAAAAGAGAGAATAAAGAATCATTGTAGAATGTATAAAATCTGTTACATAATATTTTTGTTCTGCAACCTTTTGCTTTTTGCCATTTGTACCTGAGAATTATCAAAGAAGGTACAGATACAACTGCCACTTTCTCAGTGCAAAGATAAGTCTATTTCTGCGTAGTTATTTAGCCCCAGGGATTAGATACTAATATACAAGAACAAACATCTTATGCATGTTGTAAAAATACTGTATGTTACATTCTTATCCTCTTTGCTAACTAGGTTCTCTCATGATGTGACATTTACTGAAAGTTTCTCACATGATTTACACACTACTGTGAGTCAGTCTGGTTACGGCTCAACAATACAGCATTAAGAGTAATAATCCAGCAGTTGAAGGAATTGTATATTTCCTGTCTGTGTGAGAGTGGATGTGTGTAAAGTTGTCCAGGTGCAGTGTGTGTGCGTGATTGCCAGGCCTATCAATATTCAGTAGTGAAATAGGTTAGATTCAACTAGATATTCAACTATATATTATCAAAGTTTTTACATCAGTATTAGAGAAGGGAAGTTGCTACTCACCATCTAGCGGAAATGCTGAGTTGCGATAGGCACAACAAAAAGATTCACACAATTATAGCTTTTGGCCATTAAGGCCTTTGTCAGCAATAGACATACATGCGCGCTCGCGCGCCCACACACGCGCGCACACACACACACACACACACACACACACACACACACACACACACACACACACATAAACACACGCACGCAAATGCAACTTGCACACACATCTGCAGTCTCAGATAACTGAAACCACACTGCTAACAGCAGCACCAGTGCATGATGGGAGTGGCAACTGGGTGGAGGTAAGGAGGAGGCTGGGGCGGGAAGGGGGAGGGATAGTATGGTGGGGGTGGTGGACAGTTAAGTGCTGCAGTTTAGACAGAGGGCAGGAGAGGAGGTGGGGAGGGGGGGGGGGAGGAAGTAGCGGGAAGGAGAGAAATGAAAGGAAATTAAAAGACTGGGTGTGGCGGTGAAATGACGGCTATATAGTGCTGGAAAAGTTTTTATATGTCAGAATAGAGAATTATTTTAGTGTTGCTGCAGAACTGTTACATAATAAACAGTATGAATGTTGTGATAACAGTGAAGTGTATTTGAACTGTTACTGCAGTTAGTCAGATATGAAATAAAACCATAATATTTCAAAATTGACTTCTGTAGTACCCTAGTCAGAAAGCTTATTGATGATGTAGCTCTGCTCCTCTCAGGGCCTGCTCAAATGTGGTAATTCAATATGAACTATAGCTGTTTATTCATACTTTGTATGTTACTTGTATATTCATATAGTGCATTTAATTAATTCTGGCAGGTAGATGACCGTGATGCACACCGAAGAACAGCTTTGCATGTTGCAGCTGGAGCAGGTCATGCAGCTGTTGTGTCAGCTTTGCTACAGAATGGTGCTGATGCAGATGCCTCAGATTCAGAAGGAGATAATGCATTGCATATTGCTTGCCGTGAAGGTCAACTAGGCACAGCACGTGTACTTCTTACTGAATCACAGCTGGATGCCGAGGTGAGAATAAATATTACATCTTGTTTTCTCTTAACACAATGTACTGGTTATTTCCTTGGTATCTTCCAAGTTTTTGTAAATGGTGGAGAAAAAAAATTGAAGGTGAAGGATCCCAGTGTGCAATTTTCGAAGTACTAAACAAACACACTTCTGACACGTTTGTTACAAGGGAAAATTAGAGTAATTTTTGTTGTTTTTGTTAATGCTGTGAGTAGTGCTGTTACTATTTCTACTGGATTGTAAAGTATTGTGTTTGAAAGTGGTCTTAATGTTGAAAGGCTAACTGTTAGTTCATATCTGAGTAGTAGTTTTCCGTGTGACTTGTAAAAAAATAGTGCCACATTGCTAAATGCATGAAACTGACCGTATTGGACGTCACTAATTGTCATTATGCAGATGCCTTTCTTATTTTATTGGTATTGTTTTGTACTATTATATTTGAGTGTGTTGGCTATATCTGTACATGGCACATACATGGTGTATGTGTGTATTAATAACTGCCTGGAATATGATTTTCAGGTGAGTTCAGAAAAACACATCACAAACATCAAATTACATTCAATTATATTCTGAAAATCCTTTGGTGAAAATAACCAGTTGTATTTTACATTTGATAACTACTAATCACAAATGTGTGGGTAGAACTAATTATTGAGTGTTCACAATTGTACGAGTAAGTAATTGTTTTCTTTTTAAAAAATTTAAAATAAAAAAAACACCACCAGTACTGCTAGAAAGTTTGTAACTACTGGCTCTAAACTGCGGGTAAACACAGTTATACACAAGCAGCACAGTTCAGTTTAGTAATGCTACTGAAATTTCTCAATGATACAGTCACAAATATCTTCATAACAATTAAAGTTCATGTGCACATAAACAATGCAAGCAACAACGTTTTCCATTTGTCAGTAAATACAGTACAGTACAAATACTATCATCTGATTCTTTATAATATTCAAACCACATTGCAATGAAGCATTAGTAGAAATGTTCCTACTTTCTAGATAACAGAATTTACAAAATAAAATACAGTCCAGCTGCTCACGCGGTCCCTCCACACGCTGACTGCCTCATGTCTGTGCTGGTGACAGTGTCTAGCTCTGGAATTCCTCAACTCAAATTACAAGTGCTGATGTGCTTCTTGAATGTCCAAAAATTGTGCACTCACAATTGTACCCGATTTTAGTTCACACAAGCTGCTACAGTTGGATAACTGATTTGTCATTCTTGAAAGTAAAGAGCATATTTCAAAAGTGAAGTATTTCTGCTACATTAAAGTTATGTGCTTTCTCACCAGGTTTTTTGGCTTCTATTATCCAGTGCCTGTGTTGGTACTTTTCCCCTTGAAATGTGAATTAAGCAGCTTCTTGGTTCAGATCATCTCTCTCCCCCTGCCATTTCCAGCATTAATTTCAGTCTCTCTGTCAAGTCTTACTTTCATATCAGCTTCCTGAATTAAAATGCTAGCAGCAGTTTAGAAAATTTGTTGTTTAGGAAACTTGTTATGCTTATTCATGTTCAATATGCCTCTGGGAGGATCAAAATTTGTATATCAAGTGACCGCCCTTGGTTTGTGCAGATTGTGAAATTTAAAAACTTACTGTTGTGGAAATACTGCATCAGAGAGAGAGAGAGAGAGAGAGAGAGAGAGAGAGAGAGAGAAAGAGAGAGGTGTGTGTGTGGGGGGGGGGGGGGGGGGGGGGAGTGATTTAATTTTTGTAGTTGCCATTTAAAGGTCTAGCTTAATAGCTTAGCATTTACTTGATTTTTATCTTTGTAGATTAGTTGGGTTGTGAACTACCTCCCTGGAGGTATCACTAGAAGTAAAATGGATTCTGAGCAAAAGGGAGATAAACTGTCAAACAGCATTCAGATCTAGTCTGAGCACATTGAAATTAGCTGTTAATTACTAAGTTAATGTTTTAACTTAAGATTGGCTCTCAGTTCTCTACTAAGCAAAAGTGATGTGGATGTGATAAGGTCAAGGCCTAAATCACCTTAGACGAACGTGACAGTATGATTTAAATCTCATTTATCTTCCATCCAGCAGCTTATCAAGGAGATGTTCATATTGATGATTGCGACTTTAGATTGAACAAAATCTTGACAAATTTCTCCGTGTGTACTTCTTATTATTATCATCATTATCATCCTCATCATCATAGTCATTGTCCATAGTCTTACTGATTGTTACAAACTGTCACTTCATAAATAACATATTAAGTTCTTGGGCATATTTAGGACCATCTACATTTTGTACAAAGAGCTAAGTAAATAGCAATTTGATATTGAAATGCTCACATATTACCATGTATTACTAGCAGCTAAATGCAAATTGCTTGTTATCTGCAATTCCACATCACATTTTATTTTTTACAGGCTGCAAATCTGAAAGGAAGAAATCCTCTGCATGAACTTGCAAGAGCATCAAAGGACACAGCAGCTGGGATTGCTGAATTGTTCATCGAATGTATGCCGCGTTACCCACTAGACAAGCCAGATCTTGATGGCAATACAGGTGAGAAAATCTGTGAACTACTTGACCTCATCTGCAGCTCTTAACATTATGGGCTCTTAACAAAAATTTGAAGTAAAAGTGAAAAGTGAACAACTTTTTGGTTCAATAGTTATTTTGTGTATTACTCAGCAAAGTGAGGAGTGAAGTGATAAAAAATAAATTTGCCTTTTTTGTGTGCACTATGGGATTTTAGTAACTGGAAAAAGGAACTCTATGTATTTTGTTAGTAACTCTTCAAAAGAATAGTAATGAATGTAACTGTTCACTGCAGCTGAGTAGAGGCAGGCAATGAGTGAGAACAAGAGATGTAGCAGTTCACAGTTGACTAAAAATTAAGTTTGAATGTCCAGGAGCAGTTTTGGACTCCTCATCTCACCCACAGCAACAACTGCTGAGCAACAAAGAGATGCTATATCATATTCTCCTGATATAAGATGACCCTGATTATAAGACAACTCCATTTTTTCCAATAGGCTCCTTGAAAAAAATTTATTTTTAACATATTCTGAAATGAAGCGGATGAAGTTGTCTCTGGCTGGTGGCAATATGGTTCCAACAGTCTCTGTGAAAGGAATATCTTTGTTTAATGTGGGTTGCAGGTCTGTGGATGGATAAGTGTGAAGAAGGGGGATAGTAGATGACTGGATTACCTACCATCCAGTAGCAATACCTCCACATCGACAGCTGCCACCCCTCCATACCAAGAAGTCCCTACCATACAGCCTAGCCACCCTGTCTGCCACATCTGCAATGACGAGTGGTCCCTCTCGAAATATACCGAGTGCCTCACTACGCCTTTACAGACAATAATTACCCTCCCAACCATGTAAAAAAAATACCAACAACAACTCCCATGCCTTATTTTCCCATCACACACCACCTCTCAAAGATCCACCATCCAACCACAGAGGAGCATTCTCCTTGTGACTCAGTACCACCAAGGACTAGAGCTGATTTAGACTACCTCTCGTCATGTTCTGAAATGAGAAATTCCCTATCCACTGTCGTTGCCACTCCTCCCACAGTGGTATTCTACTGCCCACCGGATCTACACAAGATCCCTGTCCATACCTACACAGCCCCAGCTCTCAACCTCTTGCCCCATGGCTCATATCCCTGTAATAGACCTAGATGCAAGACCTGTCCCTTACATCCTCCCATCACCACCTACTCCAGTCTGTCACAAGCATCACCAGGTAAGGCTACCTCTGAAACCAGTCATGTGATTTACAAGCTAAGCTGTAACCTCTGTGCTGCATTCTACGTCGGCATGACAACCAACAAGCTGTCTGCATGAATGGCCACCGACAAATTGTGGCAAAGAATAACTGGACCACTCTGTTGCCGAGCACACAGCCCAACACAATGTTATTCATTTCAGAGATTTTGTCACTTCCCACCAACACCAGCTTTTCTGAAATGTGCAGGTGGGAACTACATTTCTGTAGCCCTCCTGGCCTCGACCTTCATTAGTCATTGTCCTTACCATCTAGCCGATTCCCTGTTTCCATTCCAGCACTACACAACCCTCTATTCCACCAGTGCACCCAATCTTTTTCCTTCTTCCCTTTTCTGCTACCTCCCCCATCTCTCCCCCAGCCTTCGTCTAACCTCCCAACTGCACTTAGCTGCCCTACTCTCTCTCCACCTCATCCCTATGTGCTCCCACTAGCAGCACTTTACCATCCCACACCCCTACCCTGCTATCCCTCACTCCCCCCCCCCCCACCCCACCCCCCCCCACCCCTCTCTCTCTCTCTCTCTCTCTCTCTCTCTCTCTCTCTCTCTCTCTAGAATATTTAACTCCCACACTTGCCTCCAGTACTAATATGGTGATTCCTTGATGTCTCAGAATTTCTATTAACTGATCCCTTCTTTTAGTCAATTTGTGCCATAAATTTCTTTCCACCTCAGTTTTATTCAGTATCTCCTCATTTTTGTGATCTGCTCATGTATGTATGCTTTGTAACACCACATTTCGAAATCTTCTGTTCTCTTTTTGTCTGAATTTGATTATTTACTTTAAAAAAATAAATGGAAATGATATTGCTGCTCACCACATAGAGGAGGCATTGTAGAGGAGTTGTTGGCAGACAAAATGAAAGAGACTGCTAAAATATTAATCTTTCAGACAAAGTCCTTCTGAAATATCTCTCTCTCTCTCTCTCTCTCTCTCTCTCTCTCTCTCTCTCTGTCTCTCTTCCATGCAAGGCTACATACCAGACAAATGCGTCAAAGAACTTTGCCATTTACGCAAAGTGTTTCCAATAATTATTGAACCTTTGGATGGCAGAAATACATCCATTAATTTGGAGCTTCAAAATCCTAATTCCTTTCACAGTAGTCTCCGTGGTAATGCATGTGCTTCTCAGAGTGATCCCATCATTTTGGAGACACTTCTGGAATGCATGGTTTGGAATGTTTATCAGCCAGGTTGTCACATTTTGCATGATGTCTTCTCTTGACTCACAGTGTTCCTTTCAGAGGTATTTCCAGCTTTGGAAATAACAAAGAGTCACACGGAACCATGTAGGGGGAGTAGGGAGCCTGACTAACCACAGGAATGGTGTGTTTGGTGAGAAAAGTCTGAGTCAGTCATACAGAGTGGGTGAGTATGTCGTTATAAAGGAGCTGCCATGCACAAATTGTTGGTCAAAATTGAAGGGTCAATCCAGTGCTTACCCCTATCTCATTTGCACGTCGTATTACTGTGACATGATGGTCTTCTGTGACTAAAACCTGCTTTTGCTCAATTACATTATCATTTTGGTTAGTTGAGGGTCTGCCTGAACACAGGTTACTGTCACTGATGTGTGGCCTTCTTTGAAGTGATTCTACGACTCCTTTATCAATCAGTTGCTCATGGAATCATCCCCAAAAGCCTCTTGAATCTTCCAAATGGTTTCCACTGGGAAATCAGCAAGCTTTTGACCATTTGGTGTGTCATTTTACAATGTGCTGAAAGCCATCAAGCACTCACTACACCATAGACACTCGTAGCCAAAATGCCAGGGACTGATACTTCCTACTGGTGGGAAAAAATTCACAAGTGTGCATGGATGTCCACCACAACATTTCCACCAAAGAAAGTATCCTGTGCTTCATAGGTCTGTTCAGGAAAAATAAAGTTAGTTGGTACTTTCTGGACAAACCTTGTATTTTAATGGATGTTAACAAGTTTTTCATTTTCAGAAACCTGAGTCTGATTTTTCCGATTTTATTTTATACCCTTACGTCTTCCACCACTGTCATTTATTTTACTGACATTATAACAAAAATAATCAGCTACTTCTAATATCTCATTTGACTACTCTGAAATTCACACTCAGGTGATTGGCTGAGGGTATGTTGAACCAATTTGCTATTTAAGATGGCGACGCATATAGATGTGGTAGTAAATCGGTCCATAAATTGCGAGTATTTAGCGTCAATAAGGTGCAAGTTATGCGACAAAATCGTATCAAGTGGCATTAGAATTTGTTCAGTGTTGCATATTTGGTATCATTCGCAGTGCTTCGCGAAAATAAATCAAGAAAACATCTCGTGTATGTGTGGAACAAAGTGTAACAGACGTCTGGCAGCGAGTGAAATGTGCCGCGCAAATCGTGAAATCATAGTACTCGAATCACTGCAGAAAGAACTGAAAGCCACAAGAGAACATGCTCTGTTGTTGGAAAACATTATTAAAAGTCTATCTGACCCATCACATAACGAACTCGGTCAACTTCAAGAGTACAGTGAACCAAAGAAATGTGCAAAACCTAAATTTGTTTCCAGTGTGTTAAAAGTTCTGTTAAGAAATCGATTTCAACATCTTATTACAGATTGTGAACTTAAAAATGTTGAAACAAGCAACTCACACCAAGACTACGAATCGGAATCGGCGGACAGGAAATTTACAAAGCGCAATAAGTCAGTAAAACGTAACTGTCTCGATGTTGCAAACAAAGTGACTCCTAAAAACTTTAGTAGGCCCACAGTTTTGCTTGCTGACAGCCACGGAAGAGGAATTGCAGGAATTCTTCGTTTCCAGCAGGATCTCAATGTGACAAGTGTTGTGAAACCTGGAGCAGGCCTAAAAGAAGTTTTGAAAAACTATAAAAACAATAATCATGTGACACAAAGTGAATGCATTGTAATATTGGGCGGTGCAAACGATGTATATAAGAATGAACTAATAGTAGCAAACAGAGTGCTAAGAGATGTGCTACATACAACAGAGGATCAGAAAGTTATTGTTGTAGGCATTCCACACAGACATGACCTTACTGAATCTTCTTGTGTGAACAGAGAAATCCAAAAAGCAAACAGGATGTATGAAAAGATCTGCAAGACCACTTCAAATGCTTTTTTCCTCAGTATTGACGATCTTGAAAGACAGCACTTCACAACACATGGTATGCATTTAAATAAATGGGGCAAATCGCTACTCAGTCAAAAGATCAAAATGGTAGTGGATATTGTTTCTCCTAGATGTAAGAAAAGTGATCCTATTCCACTACCACTGGTAAAGGACGCCTGCAAAGTATCTTCCCTACCATGTACTCCAGTTGCAGCAGTAACACAACATCAGGTATCACTGATTACAAAAGAATGTGCTGGGAGAGAGGAAGCTGTAACTACAGTTACAACAGGTAGAACACCTCATTCAGGAACTAAGATAACAGAAACAGCAAAAGTGGCAGCATATTCAGCATTAAGTGTAGCAACAGGTGATCCAGCTGTCCATTCTGCAGCAACATTTGAACTACCTACAGTGGGAACCCAGCCACTTAGATCATGCCATGAACAAGAAGACGCGAAGAGACCTCCAAGAGTAGAAGCAGTATCAAGTATAGCGGGCAAACAGAAAACTGTACCTCCATTACGTCTAAATGATTTTTTAGTAGAAGGCAGCAAGGGGAAGAAGCCCATAAGATAAATAGTGCCAGAGATTTAATAGCCTCTCAGCAAAATAGTGCATCTGTAAAGAAAGACAGGTTTGATTTTATAATATGTTATCTTAACATTGAAGGAGTAAGGGATAAAGAATTTATTGTCAATGACTTTGGATTAGAAAATAAGTTTGATATCTTTTGTTTAAGTGAACACTGGGCTAGTGAGAGTGAACTTACATTTATTAAATTTGATGATTATATTCTAGCCAGTAGCTACTGCAGAAAATTGCATTTAAGAGGTGGTGTGGCAATATATGTTAACAAGTCATTTAGCGGTACATTCAATAGATTAGATCTAGATTTTCTGTGTGATGAACAGAACTTTGAAGCTGCTGGTATAGTAATAGACAGTTTTAAGTTAGTTGTAATTTCCCTGTACAGGTCACCTAAGGGTATAACCAATGTATTTTTAGAAAAACTGGACCTGCTGTTACATGTACTTACAGATACTAGATGGATACATTATGATATTGTGATAGGTGGAGATATGAATGCTGAATTCGATGTCACAACACAAAAACCTACTGTCACTGAACTCCAAAACCTACTAAGACAGTGCAACTTACATTCAGTCAATAACAAACCTACAAGAGAACATGCATGTCTTGACAATATTTTTGTAAATTTTAAAACAACAGAAGAATCATGTTTTGTGACAGTATTTCCATATTCTGATCATGATTCAGTATCTTTAAGTTATACAAGAGGGATCTTGATAAGAGTTATGTAAATAAGTTTATCCCAGAAGTTGTGGTCACTAGACCAGTTACAGATGAGAAAATTGACAGGTTTCGTACGTCCCTTTCTAACAGAGATTGGTTTAGCCTGTGTTATGATGAGACACATTATACTCTAAGCAATTATCTGCCAGCAAAGGTACTATTTGATAGGTTTCTCAAAGCATTTTTGGGACACTTTAATGACTGCATACCAATAAAGAAATGCAAAGTAACTGACAGAGTCCTAAAAGCAAAAGTTCCAATAGACAAAATACATGATACACAAAACAGCTGTCTACTATGAAAAATCAAGTTATGTTGTTGTACAATATTTATAAAAATCTGAAAACCAACCATGCAAAACTAGCCTATGTAAGATCTAGGAGTGAGTACAAAAAAACAATTGTGGAAGCTAAACAAGCACACAATCTCAGAAGTATTGAGAAATCCACCAATAAGTGCAAAGCAGCATGGACTCTAATAAATAGTGTCGCCAAAGATAAAAGAAGTGACAAAATTAGTATCTCTCCCCAGGAATTTAATGACTTTTTTATTAAATCAGTTGAGGAAGTAGGAAGTGCTATAATTAAACCTGAAATAAGCTCATCACAGTTACTGTCAAAAAATATTGCTAGGTCATCAACAAACACAAGTACCTTCAATTTTTCTGAGGTCTCACCTGGTTTTGTGTTAAGAATAGTGAAGCAGTTAAAATCATCAGACAGTGTAGACATATATGACCTGTCTTGTAACATGCTTAAGAAAGTAATAGACTGTATAGTGTACCTCCTAACATATTGTATAAACAAGTGTATACTGGAGGGTTTTTTCCCTGATGAGCTTAAACTGTCTGGGGTAGTTCCAGTACATAAAAAAGGAGATAAAAATTCTGTCTCAAGTTACAGGCCAATATCCATAGTCCCAGTTTTCTCAAAAGTTCTAGAATGCATAATTTACCAACAATTATCTGTTTACTTTGATAACATAGGATTAATAAGTGGATCACAGTATGGCTTTAGGAAAAACCTGTCAACCATTGATGCCATAGACAATGTTGTTAAATACATCCATCAAGTATTTGAAGATAAATGCTTTGCCCAAGTGATTTTTTGTGACCTAAGCAAAGCCTTTGACTGTGTAGAACATACACTACTACTCGAAAAAATGGACTTTTACGGTGTTAAAGGTAACAGCCTTAAGCTATTAAGATCATGTTTACAAAACCGTAAGCAAGCCGTCTGTGTTGGGAAAGAAATGTCCAGTATAGAACAAGTTGAGGTATGTGTTCCACAGGGATCCGTGCTGGGCCCTTTCCTTTTCCTTATAATGATAAATGACCTGCCATCATTTATCAAATCCAGAACAGTACTCTATGCTGATGATACAACATTTCTGAACAGCAGTAATGATCTTAATAGCCTTAAAACATCTGTTACAGAGACAATTGAGGAAGCTTCACTCTGGTTTAAAGCAAATGGGTTCTTGCTTAATGAAAGCAAAACCCAGCAGATGGTATTTAGTTTAAAAGACAAGTTTCCATCAGATGATCCTAGTTGTGTTAAATTTTTGGGGGTATATTTGGATGATAAACTTTCTTGGAATCCACATATTAAGTATATTAGCGGTAAATTGTCTAGGGTAATCTATTTGTTAAGGCGATTAATGCACTGTGTACCTAAAAATTATGTTAGAGTATCTTACTACTCATTTTTCCAAAGCATCATATCCTATGGCATTATTTTATGGGGAAACTCCACTTGTGTGCATGATATACTATTGCTGCAAAAGAAAGCTATTAGGATAATTACAGGCTCACCATACAAGGCTCATTGTAAACCTTTGTTTACTCAACAAAAAATCATGACAGTAATAAACCTATATATTTATTATGTTTTAATCTACACAAAAAAGAACTTACCTAAAGTAAAACGCAGGGCAAATATACATTGTTACAGCACTAGGACAAACAGCTCTATCTATACGCCCTACCACAGACTGTCAAAATCAGTTAACAGTTATGAACTTATGGGCCACAAATTATTTAACAAACTTCCACAAGGTATACAAAATTTACCAGAGCAACAATACAAACAAACACTTTATGACTGGTTAGTTGTAAACCCATTCTACAATGTAAAGGATTTCATGACCTGTGATATTAAACTGTAAAGTTCTTAACAATTCTGTCCTTCTATAGCATGTACTGTACTGTACTGTATTATATGTATGACTTTGTCTATTGCTGTAATGGCTTAAAGACAATAAAATTATTATTATTATTATTATTATTTCTCTGCCATTCCTTCAAATATCACATGGAAAAAATGAACACACAAATTTTCCAGTGCGAGCTCTGATTTATCTTATTATTTTATAAGGGGCAGTCAAGTGAAAATGAGACATGTGGAAAAAATGTAAGTAAACTGTTTATTATTTCAATTGCCCATAACTGTTAACACATTTATCCTACTGAGAGATGAGATGGTCGGTGCCTTCATGTAAAAATGTCTGCAGTTGCTTAATGTAACAACCCTAGGGTAATTTTCCCTGTTCCAGATTGCCTCTGTTGATGTCTGCCTTAGTATTAATGAACTGCATAATACCAGTTTTTATCGATATTTATGTAATTTTGATTCTGTTGATGTTTGTCTCCCTGTTAATAAATCGCTTGATACCACTTTTTGTTGATAGTTGTGTATTTTTTAGCTTTTTCTGGGGAACTGTTTTTTATTGTAATTATCCATTATTTCTATGCCTTTGTCCTATTGGGTACGTGTGAAAACATTTGGTATGCTTTTTATACAGATATATGTTCATTCTGAAAAATCCATGTGTTCTTACACCCAACTTATACATCAGATAAAAATAATTATTTAAGTTAATACAAATTATACATCATTTACACTAATATGTAAATCTGTATTTTTCTGATGAGCATAGTTAATGTCACAGAATCGATCAACGTAACATCTTTGAAAATCATTTGCTATACAAGTGTCTTTGGTCATGAGTTGATTCCGTGTGCAGCAGTTGGTGTAGAGTAACGATTATGGCTCCACTGAGTTCTGTTTCATCTCAGTTTTGTAAAGTAAAGTAATGCCATGTATTAAAGATGTGTGTGTGTGTGTGGGGGGGGGGGGGAGGGGGGGGGGGCATGCTAAAAAAAATGTAAATAGTGAGTGTTCTATTATTATTTAAAATATTAATAATACAGTTGGAGGTTGCCTAAATTACGATGAATGAAATGGAGGGTGAAGCTTTGACAATGCCAGCCACTCGTGCTGGCGAAGCGTCAGTAAAATCATTAGATGAATGTTGGTCGAAGAACCCGAGACAGAAGCCAATAGGCAGTTTGTCAACAAGTGGCTACGAAAGCCTTAACAATTTTGTAATAAAAATAAATTTTCACCTGATGAAGGCCCAAGAAGCCAAAAGCCTGTTCATGACCAAATAAATATAATTTTACACAACTTTAAGCCGTCGGCACACGGACCTTGCTGTCGAACATTAACATTGAGCATGCCAAGTTCAACGTGCTGCTGAACACTCAGGAACGATGCTACTTGTGGATATGGTATGTGGGCCCCAACGTGGTATAAGCGATCACAACACACTCCAGCAGCAGTTTGAGGTATGTTTCTAATTCATAAATCACACTGTTTACTCAACGGGCGCACGTAAAATTACCAACTTAGCTATATTAATACGCACATTTCCTCCATCGTCCACGAAAGGGAAAGTACCATGTCCAGTCAATAAGGACACAGGCTTATAAAAGTTCTATTACAAACAGTGTGATACAAATTTGGAATACTTCTCCGCATAAGATAAATATTATTTCATCATTTCCACATTTTAGTAAAACCCGAAGGTCAGTCTTACTTGATCACTATTCCTACCCAGTAGCAGAATCTTTGCAACATGTGAATTACGAAGCGTAAAAGAAAAAGGAGCAAAATATGTTTATACAAGTAGCGCAAGCTGTCCTGTAGATTAAGCCAATCGAACAAAGTCACCCCTCAAAAAAAGGTGAACTTATATTTACGTAACATCAAATATTATAGCATATACTTATATTAAACTAATAATAAAGTATCGGAACCAAATAAAAACGAGAATGTTAGGAAAAAAAATTGGAAGTGTTTAGACGCGAACCACCGCCTCAACAAAAACTCATTACTGGACACAGATGCTACTCATTACGCTAAACTAACAACATGCTCCTGCTACTTAATCGTACTCTTTTTATGCCATACTAAAAACGTTAATCGTAGATAATTATGTTACTAATTGAAATTTAATTATAACAAATTGTATCAAGAACAATGCGTTTTGGGTGGATCTTCAGTGTGTTGCTGCCTTCAAATAGCCTACTCTCATAATACACAAGTTACAATAATTCTTTTGCCACGAATATGATGTTTTTCATTATTTTATTGGAACGAATCGCACAAATAACAACGGGTTTTCCAGTGATTCTCAATTTGCTGGTGCTCAGAAATGGCATATATACATATAGGCTTGAAATGAATGCCAATATGGCGCCTCATAACTCTATACTGGAGGGAGACGGTGTGCGTGTAGTTAGAGTGCCGACGGCTTTAGATGGTGTTCCCTTTTTAAAGTAAAAAAGTATACTTGAGAGTGTTAAAGATTCTTGAGGCACTTGTCCCAAGGGCTTCCAGCTGTCAACACTTGCCTTCAAATAGTATTCTGTGTTGGTACAAATTGTATAGCAGTTCTGAATATGTGGCATGTGGTAGTTTAATCATATCAGATTTATGACTGTTGCTTATTGTCTGATGTCGGCTTTTTCATTAATCTATGTGCTTTCTGTATTCTAGCCCTTCTTTTGGCATACATGAAAGGCAATGGGAATCTATGTCGTACACTGGTGAGATCTGGTGCTTGCCTTGGTGCTATGAACAAGGATGGTATTACAATTTTCAACTACCAGGTTGCAACAAAGCAGCTTCTTCATAGGTATGCAAGTTTTCAGCCAATGCATACTGCTCAAATTTGCTATTTGCTTATCCTACTCTCAAAGTTACTGATACTGAAGTGAGACAAGATAACTTGGGGACAAGAGCCAGCAGGAGAGGCATAGTGAACGGATCTAGGTTCATTTCCCATCATATGACATTGCTTTACTTTGAGAAGCTAGATTACCAGCAACATGTCCCACTGTGGAGTAGCTTTCTTAATTTAGGTTGGTTGTGTGCTGCCTTGTCTTGTCAACTGTGAATTGTTTTGGATGTAACCTAATTTTATGGAATCAATTAGATGAATCTGATGAGCACACAGTAATCTCTCCTTCCTCACTTAGGCCCCTGTGTGTTTACACAATAATTTCTTCCGTTTTATCTCATTTTCAACCAGAGCATCTAAAGAAATGAAAGTCATAAATTAAAACTTTGTTTTAGAGTTATGAAAGCAATGTAGAGTAAAGCTAGAGAAATGGGCAGCATCAACAATGAACTCATAAAATATGTTGCAGTTTGTCTTGACCTGAGACTGCAAAGTCACTTCAGTATGGTTGGTAAAGGAGAGTCATACCAAGAGCAAGGCAACAAGTTGTTTGAAAAAGGAGACTGAGGTGACTTCCAGAGTTATAAGGGTTTGGATACACCATGTAAGGCTAACATTAGGATCTTGAACAGCAGTTTAAAAGTAATATCAGATTGCTGATTAAGTTAAGAAAAAATGGGTTTCTGTAGAGGAAATATTGGCAACATACATAGTATTTGTAATGAAGATGATCACTGAAAAACAGACAGAATATAATCAAAAGACACAGTTTACTGTAGAAAATAACTAACAAAAGAGGGTACACATTCTATATGATAAATCCTTTAAGAAGCTATGCTAAAACACAACAATCACATTATACATAAATGGAGAGCTGGCAGCACCTTTCTTCACTAGCAGAGGGGTCAGAAAAGACTAAAACATGGTACTCACAAAGAAAACTATGGCTTTTATAGAAAAGGACCCCATTATAACAGTAGTGAACATTGCAGTAATAACATAGGTATGCCATTTTAATTAGAAAGTGGTGTCACATGTATGACAAATACACTACTGGCCATTAAAATTGCTACACCAAGAAGAAATGCAAATGATAAATGGGTATTCATTGAACAAATATATTATACTAGAACTGAGATGTTGTTACATTTTCACGCAATTTGGGTGGATAGATTCTGAGAAATAAGTACCCAGAACAACCCCCTCTGGCCGTAATAACAGCCTTGATAAACCTGGGCATTGAGTCAAACAGAGCTTGGATGGCGTGTACAGGTACAGCTGCCCATGCTGCTTCAACACGATACCACGGTTCATCAAGAGTAGTGACTGGCGTATTGTGACGAGCCAGTTGTTCGGCCACCATTGACCAGATGTTTTCAATTAGTGAGAGATCTGGAGAATGTGCTGGCCAGGGCAGCAGTCAAACATTTTCTGTATCCAGAAAGGCCCGTACAGGTCCTGCAACATGCGGTCATGCATTATCTTGCTGAAATGTAGAGTTTCGCAGGGATCAAATGAAGGGTAGAGTCACGGGTCGTAACGCATCTGAAATGTAACGTCCACTGTTCAAAGTGCCGTCAATGTGAACAAGAGGTGACGGAGACATGTAACCAATGGTACCCCACACCATCATGCTGGGTGATACCCCAGTATGGTGATAACGAATACACGCTTCCAATGTGTGTTCACCGCGATGTCGCCAAACACGGGTGGGACCATCATGATGCTGTAAACAGAGCCTGGATTCATCTGACAAAATGACGTTTTGCCATTTGTGCACCCAGGTTCATCTTTGACTACACCATCGCAGGCGCTCCTGTCTGTGATGCAGCGTCAAGGGTAACCGCAGCCATGGTCTCCGAGCTGATAGTCCATGCTGCTGCAAACGTCGTTGAACTGTTCGTGCAGATGGTTGTTGTCTTGCAAACGTCCCTATCTGTTGACTCAGGGGTCAAGATGTGTCTGCATGATCCGTTACAGCCATGCGGATAAGATGCCTGTCATCTCGACTGCTAGTGATATGAGGCCGTTGGGATCCAGCACGGCGTTCCGTATTACCCTCCTGAACCCACCAATACCATATTCAGCTAACAGTCATTGGATCTCGACCAATGCGAGCAGCAATGTTGTGATACGATAAACCGCAATCGCGGTAGGCTACAATCCGACCTTTATCAAAGTCGGAAACGTGATGGTACACATTTCTCCTCCTTGCACGAGGCATCACAACAACGTTTCACCAGGCAA
Source organism: Schistocerca serialis cubense (assembly GCF_023864345.2). Classification (NCBI taxonomy): domain Eukaryota; kingdom Metazoa; phylum Arthropoda; class Insecta; order Orthoptera; family Acrididae; genus Schistocerca; species Schistocerca serialis. The sequence continues at coordinate 244,717,016 of NC_064646.1, forward strand.
CGCCGATCAACTGCTGTTTGTGTATGAGAAATCGGTTGGAAACGTTTCTCATGTCGGAACGTTGTAGGTGTCGCCACCGGCGCCAACCTTGTGTAAATGCTCTGTAAAGCTAGTCATTTGAATATCACAGCATCTTCTTGCTGTCGGTTAAATTTCGTGTCTGTAGCACGTCATCTTCGTGGTGCAGCAATTTTAATGGCCAGTAGTGTGTATACACAAGAAAGTAGGAAAATTCTGAAACATATGAGGAAAAATGAATATGTGTATGAGAAACCAGACATAAAAAAAAACACGAAGGAAGTTTTACAAAGCAATGACTGTGGTTTAGTGTCAAAGTGCCAGACCACAAATCCAAACGTCTCTACTTCGACCTGTGGTCAATCATATGGTTTTTATCTGTCACTTATCACTTCTTTCACCTTTGGCAATGTTTGTCGATGTGAAAAATACCCAGCTGCACCGCAATTCAGAATCCATGTCAAACTGTAGGTCCTCCTGTATGTGGCTGGATAAGTTAGTTCCAAGGTCGAAGGAAGGCAATGGCATACCATCTCCAACAGGACCATGTCTAGCAAAGCACTATGATGCTCAAAATATACTTTGGATTGATGACTGCTTTATTTTACTGATCCTCTCAATACTGTGCAAAAGTGCGTCAGTGGTGTCTTACAAACAACAATGAAGTATGATGATGATGATGATGATGATGATGATGATGATGATGAAAGATACAGGAGCTTAAAACTATGATGCACATCCCATATTGTGAGGCAAAAAAGATGTAAAAGGCTATGCTGGCCCCCCCATCTTCATTGACGCCTTTGCTTCAGATCTTAAACAACCAATTCAGAAAACTGATCTGGTGCACAAATGGAGGTTGCTAGTGTCACCACTAGACCTGTGTTTGTCAATGCATTTGTGTTGTTGCAGTTATTTTGAAGCCCATACCTTCCCTCAGAACATCAGAAAAGGCTGTGGTTTCTGACATTGTGGAGCTCCCTGCCCCTCCAAAGGTCCAGCCTCGTCCACTAACAAGTTCTAACACCACCACTGCTGTGGTTGTCTCTGCAAAGCCTCCCCAGGCCAAAAAATCAAAGGCAAATCATCAACTGTTGGCAGAGAATAAGCAGTCCAATGTCGACATCACTCTGACGTCTCTTCATGATTCATCTTCAGAGCTGATGGACCTCAGGGCCAGCCTGGGGCACTGATCTTGCCCCAAGACTGAGCTTCCACCCATTCATTGTGCCCCCCCCCCCCCCCCCCCCTTGGCAGAAAGACAGGGTGAAAGTACTGCCCCTGTGATAAATGGTTTCCATACTTCAGTGGAACATTAACGGGTTCTGGACACATGTGAAGGAACTGAAACTCCTAGCACAAGAATGCCCCCCTTGTTTGTGTTTGTAGGAATGCATTTTAAAGCACCTGCTAACTGTATACTATGGGGCTATACCCTCCATTGCAAGGACGACTGGACTGTGCAAAGGACCAAGGGAGAGGTTATTGTGTTCATCAATACCACACACCACTCCTCTGCTCTGTCACTGGCTACTGACCTGTAAGTGGTTGCAGTTGAAATCAATGTGTGCAAGAGATCATTGTTTACTTGTTGAATATACCTATGCTTTCACAAATCTTATAGAACAACTCCTGTGACCATTTCTCCTACTGGGAGACTTCAATGCCCAAGCTGTTCTGGTCTCCAGCCATGGCAGACACTGTTCAGTGGGAAGTCACTGATGACCTTCATTCCAGTGACCACTTCCCACTCTGCAAGGGCGTACTGAATGGTGCTCTCCCTGAAAGAGTGCATGGATCATCAGCTGAGCCATCTGGATGCTGTTCAACCAGCCAGCTGTGTTTGAATGCCACAACAGCATCCAGGAGTGCGTGGACCTCATCACACAAGCGGTCCAACATGTCACTGACATATCCATCCTGATGTCCTCTGGTTATCTTTGGAAGCAACCTGTGCCTTAGTGAACTGATAAGTGATGTTCAGTGGGCCAGGTCATGCACACAAAGTTTAAGTGCCAGCCAGTGGCAGGCAACCTCACAGCCTTTCAATTGGTGAGGACCAAGGCTCAACATATTGTCAATGAAGTAAGAAAAGATTGTGGCAAGTTTTCCTGGACACTGTACCAACCATTCAACAAGTTCTACAACAGTATGGAAAGCCATCAGGAGGACTTCTAATAAATGCAGTCTCTTACCTGTAATGGTATTGTTGAAACAAGATGTCTCCAAGCAACAAGAAATGCCAAGAGACATCGCACAGGCAATGGCAGGTTAATTTGCACTATCACCACTGCTAGCCAATATCCAGTGTTGTAGTATTATCGTGTCACCAAGGAGAGGATCGAGGTGGACTTTTGGTCACACCAGTTCGGAATCTGCAAGTACCTATTAACCATTGGGAGCTGGATTTGACACTGTCTGATGCTCACAATACGGCGCCCGGTCCTGACCCTATCCAGTACAACATGCTACAGCACTTGCAAACAGTGTCAAAGGAAATCCTCTTATAATGTTTTAGATCAATATGTCTGACAGGCCAACTTCCTGACTTGTGGCAAGAGGCAATTTTGATACCTCTCCTCAAACCAGAAAATGGCCGAATGTGTTCCAGCATGGTCATCTGTTGTCTCATCTGGGTATGAGAGAGAAGGCAGCTCCTACGGCACTCACAGTGCGGATTCAGGAGGTGTATGTCAAATATCGACAGCCTGACCTTTCTAGAGACAGAAATCCGGCAGGCTTTCGAACATAACAAGCATTGTCTGGAGGTATTTTTTTGACATCAGTAAGGCTTACAACAGTAGTTGAAACACAGTATTATTAGTCGACTACACCAGTGGGGCTTTCATGGGCACCTCCCCATCTTCATTTGGTACTTATCAAGATGACTTTTGATGTGTAAAGTTGGTGACGTGCTGTCAGATTTGTGCAGAAGAATGGTGTTCCCAAAGCAATGTTTTTAAGTGTCACTCTTTTTGCTAAAGTTGCTGACAGTATAACGTACAGAGTTCTGTGTAGCGCTCCTTATTTGTGGATGATTTTGCAGTCTTCTGCTCTTCCGTGAATACCATCACAGCAAGTCTTTTGTTGCAACTTACAGTCGAAAGGTTTCAGGATTTGGCCACAAAGACTGGCTTATATCTTCTGTAGAGGAGTGACAGGGAGAGGGAGAGGGGGGAGGTGCACATGTTCTTATGTCATTCTCCTTGTATTTCTTGAAGTGTCTTAGCCACAGGTACTGGGACAAAGTGTGTCCGCTACAGTTTTATAGAGCCTTTGTGCAGTCACAGCTGGACTACAGATGCACAAGTGGCAGTCTTATCTGAATATTATTGATGCTATACATCATGAGGCGATCAGGCTGGTCATGGGCACATATGGAACCAGCCACATACCCAGTCTCTACACTGAGGCTGGTGAACCATCACTTCCAGTTCAGTGGCAACTTATCACGGCGTATTAGGCAAGTAAGTTCCTTACTACTCTCACTTCCCCAGCATACCATATTGTTGGTCTCCAGCTGTGGAACACCACCTTACCAACTGTCCGTGGGCAGTGAGTTGGTTTTGGATCTGCACAAAGTGTGTGGTGGAGTCCATTGGTATGGAGCATGTAACAGATCAAAACTGGGATTTTAACCAAGTGCTACCCTGATCACTGCAGAGGCCCAGAGTGATTTTAAATTTAATGCAGTACAAGAGAGGTTGCATTCCTGCTTATGCTTTTAATACTTTATTTTTTGACATTTTAATTGGGCACCACTGCTGTATTCATGGATGGGTCTAAATGGGATTTTGATGGTTCTGTTGTATTTTTCCCCTGATCCTGAAGATCCAGTTGCCTCCAGATTTTACTGTATTTGATGCCAGTTATCCGTGATCTTGAGGGCACTGGAACAGATGAGATTTGCTGTGTCTGCTAAATGTCTCATCTGTTAAGACTCCCTGAGTGCTCTTCAGTCTCTGCAATAAAATAGCCCAGAATATCCAGGGTGCTCTTCTCCACTTACAAAGACTAGGGAAGCTGGTATGTTTCTGCTGGGTGCCAGTGCACATGGGTATTGTGGGGAAAAAAAGCAGAAAATGTAGCAGCCAAGGGGACACATCATGACCCTCAGTTAGCTCAGTGTGCCATCCCCCTGCCTGCTGTCACCTTATTGTTGAGGCACAAAGTTGTGCATCAATGAGAAGAAGGACGGCTAGAAGTGGCAGACAGTAAGCTGCATCCACAACATGATGCTCCTCCTTCCTCCAGCCGTGCAGGTGGGATGAAGTTGTTCTAACTCACCTTCTTGTGGGCCACAACCCAATGATGGATGGCTTTGCTACGGCTACATGACCCTCCAGTGTGCGGTGTTTGTGGCATACAGATTACTGTGTGCCACATTTTACTGGACTGCATTTTATTTGCAAACCACAGGGCAATGGCAGATTTACTGACAGACCTGCCCACTATTTTAAGTGACATTCAGATGAATGTGGTTAGAGTTTCAAGGTTTTATGATACATCAAACTTCTTTTCTGAAATTTCAGGAACATGTTCTTAATGTATTACAGGATGACTGGCTCACTCACATTTTTTGCAACTGCTCAGCCAATCACAATTCCCAGCACTGTTACTTTAGCTCCTCTGTCATTTTCTTTATGCTTTAATCCCAGATTTAGCACCTTTCACCCTTTCTCGATTGTCTTATGGCATATAAGATGGACTAACTGTGTGGGTCAGTGCAAGTGAGGAGGTTAGTGTTATTTTGTAGGTTTACTCCTCAAAGTGTGACAACTTTTTATCCACATTTGTTTCTTTTAATATTTGTAAGGGTGCTTATAACCTTGTCATTGAGTGTGCATGAACTCAGAAAAACAAAACAAAAAGCACTCACTCCCTCACTCTGTCCATTCTGAGATCAGTTTTCCATGATTTCCTGTAATCTTTGGAGGTGACTGGCTGGTACAGTTTCATATACCAGGGGTCTCTTCTAAGAATCATCAGGCACATTTTCTATGGTGTTTCGACAGAAATTTGCAGTTACTTTTTTACAATGTGTGGATGGAGTTAGCCACTGTAACTGCTGCTCATCATGTTTCAGGTGACATCTTTGAGTATGGGAAGGTCAGTTTGTTTCTGGTTACAACCAAAATATATTCTTTTTTTAATTTGAATTTTATGTGCCAGTTTGATAAAGTGATCCAAAACTAATCCGGTGCAGTACATGAAGTTATGAAATGCTGTGTAGCCCTATCTGTTTATTTTGTTCTCTCTGCCATGCTTATTAAACTTCCCTGCTTCTCTCGTGTGCCAGGTCATGTCATATGCATACTATGTCATATGTCATACTACCACCATGCAGCACTGCTGCTCAGTTACTGGTAGAGTACTGTTTGCTTTGTTTTTTGCTGTCCTTGTGTTAAAAAAATTTATTGAACTGAATATTGCACTAGATTGGTTTGGGACTTTTCTGTTGTATAGCTCCATAAAATTCTATTAAAATAATGCATTTTGGCTGCAGTGAGGCACAAACCTTTGTTTTCCATTGGTACTGCCATCATGTGAAACACACAATGAGCAGTATTTGTTAAAGCTATAAAAGATTCTTTCCGTCATTCTAGTTGTACTGAGTAGCACAACTCATCTAACCACCTACTTGTTGAGTGGATATAAAACTACAATTTTGTTGAGACTTCCTGCCAGATTAAAACAGTGTGCCAGATTGGGACTCGAGCCTGGGACCTTTGCCTTGCACAGGCAAGTGTGCTACCAGCTAAGCTGTCCAAGCATGACACGCAACCTGTCCCCACAGATTTGCTTCCACCAATACTTCGTCTCCTACCTTCCAGACATCACAGAAGTTCTCCTGCAAAACTTGCAGTACTATTGCTCCTTTCTCCCAGGAATGAATTAGTTGGTTATCTATGCCTAGGAATTCGAATAATCCTTTTAGCTTCTTGGCAAGAGAAAGTGTCAATTCTGTAGCGACAGCAGCTGGACAAAAATATGGAAACTTTACAAGAAATGCATGCTTGAACATAAATGCAGATGTTAGCCAAACCTATAGATTGTGTTGTTTGACCATAAACAGCACCAGTGCATCATCCTCGATGCGTAGCAAGTGTCAGTTGTGGTCAGAACAGTGTTCTGTGTTGTTGAGAGTGCACTGTGTTGGAGCGAAGTGACTTTGAACATGGGCATACTGTTGTTGCTTCTATGGTGAGTAACCATGATAGCCTAAGTGGTTGGTGTTTCAAGAGCCACTGTATCAAAGATTCATACCACATTCAGGAAAGTGGAAAAACATCATTCCCTATGTCACACTGCAGATGGAAGTGTGTGTTGAGTAAACATGACAGAAGGTCATTGAAAAGGATTGTGATGTAAAATAAGAGGACTACAGCTGCAAAAATCACTGCAACTGACTGTCACACTCCCAAATCCCATCAGCACCAAACCAACATGAAGGGAAGTGCCGAAACCATAAAACCTGTATTATGGAGTAATGGAAGAAAGTCAGTTAGTTCGATGAGGTTTGTTGCACACTGTTTCCAACAACATTTTGAAAATGACACATGGTGAGGGTTCAGTGATGATCTGGGCAGCCATATTGTGGTATTCCAGGGGCCCCATGGCTACTGTTCAAGGTAACATTACTGCAGAGGACCATGTGACCATTTTGGCTGATCAGGTCCATCCCATGGTACAATATATGTTCCTCAATGGTGATACTGTATTCCAAGACAACATGAGCCCTGGTCACACAGCTCACATTTTGCAGGACAGTTTTTATGAGCACGAGCCACCAGTTGTGAGCAGGCAGTGTTAAGTAGTATATGTGCAACTGTAGTTTATCAACATTGTTGTCACAAATCGCATCTCACCTGGCCACCACTGTCTCCAGATCTCAATGTTATTGAGCCTTTATGGTCTATTTTAGAAGGAAGGGGGTGTGATTGCTGTTCACCTCCATAATGGCATAAAATAGAGAAGAATGATTGCAATGACAAGGTGTAGCCTTTACTACTACTACTACTACTACTACTGGTAGTAGTAGTAGTACTTCATGCCACTGAACAGTATGAATGTGTTCAAATTACAGCCTCATGTTATTCTCTGATTATGGTGTTCATATATTATTCTATGAAAAATAGCAAAGATTTGAACATAGTCTTATTTTTGCAGTTTGCTGGATAATTTATCCCAGGAGCCACCTTGGGCAGAAGGTGACATTTGTTTGGAGTGTGGTATTAAATTTGGACTGACTATACGTAAACATCACTGGTAAGTGTCAGTTTCAAAGATACGAACAAATTTAACTAACACACAGTAAATTAATGATATCACAGAGTTTGTTTGTAAAAATAATAAATTTGAAAATTTTGGCATGCATTCGCATGCATGCACGCACGCGCGCACACACACACACACACACACACACACACACACACACACGGAGAGGGAGAAGGAGAGGGAGAGGGAGAGAGTGTGTGTGTTGTTATCTCAATTTGCATTCTGTAAAGGTTTCTATATTGGGAAAGCAACATTTCATCTCACCTAGTCAGTTCTACATGTAGTAAAATTAAACAAGAAATAACAAGAAATAGGACTGTGTTACCATTTTCTGTCTCCTTCCCAAGGACTAAGAGAGGCCTAAGAGTGTGCAAACATTATGGATGATTTGTGAGTGTGATTGAGGTTAGTACCAGGAAATATATTCTATGTGTGTTTCAGAAGGAGATAGTCTCAAGAATGTGATGAGTTACATGTGAAATATTAAGTATCCCACAATGACCCAACAGCTGATAACCTTTTGAGAGACCTTAATAAGAACAGAAGAGAGAAGTGGCCTAAAACAACAACAGCAGGACTCGACTCAATGTAGTTGGAATGCTTGCATCCTTATAAGAAAACTTGGTACAGATCTAAGTTTGTCATGTACAGCTGCACATGTAAATGCCAATTCTGTTGCAGCCAAACTAATGAAGATTTCAAACACTAAAACAGACAAGACATACACACAAACTATGAAAAAGGAATTTTAAATAAACAGGGTCCATGTAGAACCACATCCAGACTACTGTGACATCCCCATTGAGGAACTTGATACAGCCTTGAATATGTTAAATGTAAATGAAGTTTCTGGCTTTGATGGAATATATCATGTGTTTCGTAAAGTTGCCAGACGTAAAACAAAACTATGGCTCACTGAATTTTTCAGTGAGATTCTGTGAACTGGAAAATTACCAAAGCTTTTCAAACAGGCTAAAATAATTGCCATCCTAGAACTAGACAGAGACTGAACTGATGCTTCTTGCTGCTGATAAGTATCACTGTTCAGCATGATCTATAAACTACTAGAAAGACTTACTCTAAATCACATTCAAGAGGTCATTGATCAAATCACCCTTGTCAGACAAGGGGGCTTTAGGAAACATTGGAGCTGCTGCAGCCAGGCCTTACTGTTGACAACTGTAGTAGAAGCGGGATTTCAGCGAGGTCTCAAATTGGCTGCAGTTTTTGTGGGTTTTATAGCAACTTATGACACTGTGTGGAGGGAGGGATGGCATTGAAGTTCATTGAAATCATTCTGTGCCAAAAGCTGTCTAGTTAACAACATGCCTTCTGACAGGCACTTTGAGTTGTTCCTGAAGGGATAAGCAAGCTGATGGGGAACTATAAATAATGGCCTGCCTCAGAAAACAGTTCTCTCCCCATCCTGTTTAACCTGTATATTCATGATAGGCCAGACACACACTCCATGAAAATCCAATATTCAGATGTCCTCGCACGAGTCTTCCAAAGTAAGGACCTGATGCACTGTGAGAGTGTGCCGACATTTGATATGGTGAAACTTCGATAAATGGAGACTTAAGCCTAACTCAATAAAACTGAGGTTACTGCATTCTGCCTAAGTAGTAAAGACGCCCAAAGGAAGCTACATGTCTCTTTCAATGGAATCAAAGTGCCACGTAACTACAATCCAATATATCTAGGAATCACTCTGGATAGGTCCTTGACATTCAAACAACAGTGCATCAAGTTGTCTAAGAAACTTGGCTCAAGAATAAATGTACTTTGCAGTATTATCTTAAGCAGCCAGGTTGCGGGCACCAATACTCTACGCTCAGCTGCACTCACTCTTGTGTATTCTGCTGGAGAACATTGCAAAGATGAGCCAAAGCCTGGGTTTTATCGGCATAACACTTAAAAGATGCAACATATGTTCCAAGGAGAGTGCCTACAGTACACTTATCCATCCTCTTCTGGAATATTGCTCTGCTAAATGAGATGTGTACTGGATAGGACTGATGGAGGATATTCAGAAAGGTCATAGAAGGGCAGCTCATTTATTGCGAAATAGGGGAAAGAGTGACAAAGGCAAAATACATTAATGTGGGGCGGGGGCAGTAATCATGAAAACAAAGGCATTTTTCATTGCAGTGAGATATTTTCACAATATTTCAGTCACCAAATTAACACTCTAAATGCAAAAATATTTTGTTGATAACCATCATTATAAAATAAGAAGAATTAGAGTTTTGCTGGAAATATTGAAGTGTTCATTTTTCCCGTACGGTATTCGAGAGTGTAACAGTAAAGAAATAGTCTGAAGGTGGTTCAATGAATCCTCTGCCTGCAGAGTAGACATGTAGATGTAAATATAGGTATTTATCAGTGTAAGTGGATTAGCACTAGTCATAATTTGTTGTTAGTATACTTTACAAACGAAGATGGCAGTGGATGATTTATTTTTACCATTCCAATTTTGAAGGTGGTCATTGTAAGATACAAAATTTTTCTGTGTAATGAAAAACATTAATTTTTGATAGTGGGACTGCAGTTGCGACATGATATCACAGATGGAGATCATTCCACAGCATGTGGTAAATGAGGAGTATAGGCTTTGTGATGGGGATTGTTTGATTGAATAAATAAATGAATGAATGAACAGCATACAGATCTTGACATTTCAAACAAGTATATCACCATTCTTGTTCAGTTCTTTAGCTTCTTAATCAGGATTACTGATAGTTTCATTCAGTGCATGTGATGATTTACATGTCTCTTTTCATAAAAATATGTACATTTGTCCATAATGCCATATTGTCCATATTATCATCCAACTGGTACGGGGAACTAATGAAGAGATACTGGATTGAATTGGGGGGGGGGGGGGGGGACAAAACATTCATGGGATAATTTGACTAGAAGAAGGGGTCAGTTGATATTACATATCCTGGAGCATGAAGGGATAGACTAATTTGTAATGGTGGTTAGTGGAAAATGGGAGATGGGGGGGGGGGGGGGGGGATTGTTGATGGAGACCAAGGTTCAAATGCTGTAAGAGGGTTTAGATGGCTGCAGCAATTAAACGGACAGGAAGCAGCCTTGTACAGGAAAGTGTGGAAAGCTGCAACAAACCAATTTTTTAACTGAAGACGATGATGACTATAATAACCACTTACAGTTGAAGATCTCAGGGATGGGAAGATAAGTAGGTGGAGTAGGAAGAGAAATAAGTAAATTCAAATGGCATGTAGCAGGGTTCTCAAAAGTGTGATGAAGAAACAAAGATCAAATAGAACTAAAATCAGAACAATTGTTTTACAGTGGAGGATCAGAGCAGAGGGTAATTTCATGTGTAGGCATTATTGTAACAGAACAGCTTCTTTTGTTTTTAAAATAAGCAAAAGATAATCCAAGAAAACATTAAAATGTAGTCGCCACTATGCTCACATTCTAATAAGCAGATAAAAGGCATGTACAAAGGGCCACTAAAAGTGCTAAATGACAATTAATCCTCCTATAAAACAATTATAATAGTGACATCTGATAGAAAAGAAGAACAAAAACTGAAAAATGATTTTTCAGTAGAAAACTTTGGATATAGTATCAGAAATGACAGAGCTCATACATTAGTAGAATTACTGTAAAGTATTAGCAAATTTGTTGTTTAGACATTCTTTCACAAGAAAACTAACAGAAAATGTCCTCATGGACTAAATAGAACTGGAAAAAAATTTGACAGTATTCTATCAAACACTAAAGAAATTAAATAATAAAGCAAATAATTATCATCCTAAAAAATTAAGAATATACTGACATAAGAAAAGACTCCCATTATTTAATTACAAAAATATGTATGGAAATCACTAAAGATATTACAGGTACAAAGAAGGAAAAAGAAACATTTATTTATGAGAAGGCAAGAGTTTACAATAAACAATGTATGTTTCTTCAGCTTCTCCTGGCATACTTCATGACATAACAGTTCATGGGTGAATAGCCTGGTGTCAGTGTCCAATGGGCACAATATTTGCACCCAGGTATGCATGGTGGTGTCACCTCTGCTGTTCCATTGTCTGCCTGTGAAATCAGTCTTTTGTGGGGTATCGCCTCATCTTCTTAATCAGACTAATTATGTATCCCAGATTTTACTAAGGATGTAGCCACAATCATGTTCGATCAGTGGTTCCCTTACTCAGATCTTGATGGATTCTTTAATGACACACATCAGAAGATAGACATTGGGTCAGAATCTAGTAAGGTCATAATCCATTCCTTGTAATTCCGATAGACAATGCCCCATGACCACTGACTTGTTGGGCTGCTGCAATTGCTGTTGGTGTTCTTGACAATGATCTTAGACAGAGTGCTCTGTTCAACTTACATATGTCTTGCCACATTGGCAGCGTATCTGGTAGACCCCAGATTTCTGTAGCCCGAGGTTGTCTTTCACATTACCAAGCAGTGCCTGTGGTGTTTCCAGAAGTTTGTCCTATCTCTCTGGATAATGTGCCTCAAACAGGAATAAATTCAGTGGCCACACCCCTTGTAAGGTTCCTCTTCTGTTTCTGCTAGTTGTGCGGGACACAGGGCTATCTGAGACACATCTTGATGTCATTATACAGGTTGACAATTATTGAACTATATGAAATAAAATCATCACAATTTCGGAACAGTTTGCATTAGGCCAGTCAAACTGCACGATTGGCTGTAAGGCATGATGGGAATTAGTATGCGCTGTATGGAATATCGGTGCGATATTCCGTGATGGCACGGTGACTATCGAATGTTACTTGAAGGTTTTGGAAGATGATTTCATCCCCATTATCCAAAGTGACCCTTATTTTGACAAGATGTGGTTCATGCAAGACAGAGCTCGACCCCATTGAAGCAGAAGAGTTCAAATGGTTCAAATGGCTCTGAGCACTATGCGACTTAACTTCTGAGGTCATCAGTCGCCTAGAACTTAGAACTACTTAAACCTAACTAACCTAAGGACATCACACACATCTATGCCCGAGGCAGGATTCGAACCTGCGACCAGAGCGGTCGCTCGGCTCCAGAATGCCGCGCCCAGAACCGCACGGCCACTCCGGCCGGCAGCAGAAGAGTGTTCAGTGTCCTGGAGGAGCACTTTGGGGACCGCATTCTAACTCTGGGGTACCTAGAGGCCACTGGCATGGGCCTCAATTGCCTACCATATTCTCCAGATCTGAGCACATGCGACACCTTTTTGTGGGGCTGTATTAAAGACAAGGTGTCAGTAATAACCACAAAACCATTGTTGAATTGAAAACAGCCATTCAGGAGATCATTGACATCATCAATGTTCCGACACTTCAGCAAATCATACAGAATTTGGTTATTTGTCAGCGCCTCACCATCGCCAGTGATACCAGGCATATCAAACATGTCATAACCTAAATCCGAATATCTGTAGTGACATTTACATGTTGAATAAAGGGTGTGCACACCATAGTTTGTATTTAATTTACATTTTTTCATATAGTTCAGTAATTGTCACCCTGTACTTACATCCCAATGGTGGCTAGTGCAAGCAAATGGAAGGAGTAGCCATGAGGAGTTCACTTTCACATGTTGTCACCAACATGTCTAAGGAATACTTAAAGGAGGAAGCCCTGGAGTAAGCCCAGTGGAAAACTACCTGTTTCTTCCAGTATGTAGACACCTTCATCAAATGGCGACATGGGAAAGAGACAAGTTGTGAATAAATTCCTTATACATCTGAGTTTTGTACACCAAAACATCAATTAACCATGGAAGCTGAAGTAGATAGTGTGCTCCACTTTCTAGATCCCCTGATAAAAAGAAGAGCAGACAGTATGTTGGGCCGCAGTGTGTGACAGAAGAAGATGGATACCAATCTGTATTTACATGTGGACAGTTGCCACCACATGGCGCATAGCAGTGGCATACTAAAACATAGATACATAGAACTTAAGCCCTCCAAGACAGTGAAAGTCTCAACCAAGAACTTGAACACCTGAGGATGGTGTTCTGGAAGAATAGCTACAAGAAGAGGAAAATTCGGAGAGCCGTACTACTACACTCACTTTACAACTGGTGGGAATAGAAGAGGAATCTCAGGATGATTGTGGAGCATTATTCAGAAAGATACTACAAATTCTCTGGAAACTTTAAGGGAAGATGGTCTGCTGAACACCAGATAAAACAGGGACACAGCTTGGTAGTGTCAAAGATGACATAGGACTACATAAATCCAGAGTTTATTAGATATACTGCCAATGTAGCAAGACATGTATAAGAGGACAGTGCCTACTGTCAAAGATCATTGCCAGGAACACCAATGGTTCATCAGATTGCAGCAGTCTAACAAGTCAGCTGTCACAGGACATTGTCTATTGAAATTACATGGAGTGGATTACAACCGTACTAAGATTCTGATCCAGACGTCTATGTTCTGGGATTGTGTCATTAAAGAATCTATAGACATTAGCAGACTCATTTCATTAACATTGAAGGAATTGCATGGATCATGATTTGCAACTTCCTAGTTATTTTTCATGCTGAACAACTGAAATGATTGGCAAATCCTGGAAAAGGAATAACTCAAAAATATTTTGAACTGTTAAATACAGAGAAAGAATGGATATTTATACAGAATTAAAGAAAAAATTACATAGCCAGTATGGAAAAGGTGACATTATTTTAACTAGGATTGTTTTAAATTTTGCTTGTTATAGTAAGTAGGATTAGGAAACACATGAGGCATAATGAGAAACAGGGAGATGGGTTGTCAAGTTCCAACTTGACAACAAAAACCTCACCAAATAATGTAGAATAAAGACAGGGAAGTCGTCAGTCAATGTATGAAGCGGATCTAAAATAAACAAAGAAAAACACTTTGGCACGGTCTTAAATTTAGAGAAATCTATAAACAGCCCACTTCTTCATAAAATAAAAATAAATAAATAAATATTCTTTAAAATTATATTTTAATTTTTAGTTGCATTATACTGATACATAAGATAGTTTAATATTGTGAACAATCCTTTGTATGTCATTCAGGATTACAAGCTTATGAATAGTAAATTGAGTTTGGTCATACTGCAGTTTTAGGTGAGCTATATTTGCCAAGTAGAATAAAAAGCTTACTTTTGCCATCATAGTCAAAGATGATGATATGCCAACTATATAACAATATATGTTGGAACCCATCCAGATGCTTTCCAGTAGTGTACATGGAAGTCAGCATATTTCTTACACAGTCACGGCATGAAATGGGATAATAACCAGTAAATCTTGAAGTTATAGTCTCGTAAGAAATTTGAGTGTAACTTCAATGTGCAATTAAAGGAAAATTTGATTATAGCCACATCATTTAGGGGCATTAGCCCTGGTATGAAGAGTAGCTTCATACTGCGCTTTGAGGATTTAGTGAGAATGAAGCTAGGTCACATCAAACCAATTACAGCTACAAACAATGTTCAACACACTGGATCTGTAAGGAAACAGTAACTTTATGCCATACAGCAAAGTGCAAATAAACAAATAAAATAAACAAACAAAACTGTGATACAGTATTCCAAAGAACCTCACATAACACAGATGCTTCACCTTCACAAAAGTTGTATAGGTATCACAGAGATAAAAGAAATATGTGAAGGGTATACGAGGCACAAAATAAAAATTGGTAGTGTATAAAATTTGAAAATGTTCATGGTAGGCAGAATAATAGATTTGACTGATGAAAAGAGCTCAGATTCAGATGGAAATGAATGAAGGAAGATGTAATTAGAAATTGAAGGTTGTGTTAGTGGTGGTGATAATTATATACACATATATATCATATACATCAGAGTATCAGATAGATAGGTAGGTGATGAAATGAAGATACATAAGGGGAAAGAGGAGGGTTGGGAGGGGCAAATGACAAATTTTTAGAGAAAGAAGTTACTAAACAAGTCCTAGTTAAAATGGAAAAGTATGTAACAAAAATTTACATTTTTGCTACTCAACATTTTACATGTTCTGTTTCAGTAACTTGTGTCTTTGGTACAGTGGAACATTTTATTCATTTAATGCAAACAGTACAATGTTGTTTATAAAATTGTCATTTCTCAAATTTCTGTTTACCTGCTTCCTTATTTAATGTTTTTGATTATATGCCTATGTTTCAGCCGTCACTGTGGCCGAATCCTGTGCAGCAAATGCTCAGACAGAGATGTACCTATCCTGAAGTTTGCACTGAACAAACCAGTCAGAGTATGCAGTGTTTGCTTCAATGTATTACAGGGAGCTAGTTAAAGTGAACTACTTCTGCTTGCCTTCCCCCAACTTCTTTGTGTGTATAATGTCACAAAATACAGTAATGTTATTTTCTCTGAAACTGGAATAGCTGTATTTGGTAGCTAGAATAATGTTACAGGGAAGTAATTGTTAATTACTGAAAATTCTATAAAAGTTAATAGTTTGGATCTTGTTTATGAAGGGTGTGTGTGTGTGTGTGTGTGTGTGTGTGTGTGTGTGTGTGTGTGTGTGTGTGTTTTGACAGGGGGAGGGGAGGGGACATTGCTTCACATTTAACTACATTATTTCAGCAGGTTTAACCAGTTGCCTTGTACATATACCTTTTTTAAAATATTGAAATTGTATTTAATTATATTAAATAGTTGTCACATCATTCAGCTAATAATATAGTTATCTGAATGGGACCAACATTACATCATTTTTTTATACAATGGAAGTAATCAAGTCGATATATTGTACTGTTAAATAAATTGGAAAATATATTACTTAGTTTTGAAACTATGATAATGTGTTTATAACTTGTATGAAATTATGGGACACAAGTGAAAGAACCAATGAATCTTCTGTACATGCTACATTGCATTCATGAGGCCAACCCACAAGGGAGACACTGAAGTAGTCGTATAACATTTTAGCATCTCCTTTTTGATATCAGCTCCATAACAGTTAGTGAGATATTAATGCTACTTGTAATTTTTAGACACATGTATAGATTTTAAGTAAAAAATTCATGACTCAAGTTGTTAATAACAGCTTTATGAAGAATGAAATCAAGAACCATACACAGCTAGATAGTACCGTACACAACAACTGCAGCCCTATTATGATATTCGTTGAATATGAGAAAATAGACTAGGAAATATTGTGTAATGATCTCTCTCTAAATTTTTGCTGTGCGCTTGTTATAAATGACAAAGGTGGATATTTGGTTTTTTCCCATATTTCCCATATTTTAAAATTATTTTAATATTCTTCTGAGAAAAGTATTTGAATTATTTGTTGGACTTACTAATGGTATGAGATGAGATGCTTTCAGGCAAGAAATACTTGTTCTTACTAATTTTATTTCCTAAATCCGTACACGCAAGTGATTCCTTTGAATGAGCACAGCTGATTTTTCTTTCCCATCCTTGAGTCATTTAGAGCTTGTGCTTAGTCTCCAATGACCTTAATGTCAATGGTATGTTAAACCCTAATCTTCCTTCCTTCTTTCTACTGCAAAATGTGATACTAGTGAATGTTTCTGTGGGTAGGAGAGTATCAAGTTCTACTACAGCAATATTATTATTTTTATTGCATTACTCAAAATGGGTATTACATTTTACCATACAGCAATGCTGTTAAATACAGTATCAAGATTCAAATATGGACAACCTAAGGGTATGAACACATCTAACATGAAAGCATGCAAAAAACCCTATAGTTTGACTTAACCACTTGATACAGAATCACCTAACTGAAGTTGGTGGTTAATGATTTCATTTGTGATATCTGTTTTCTGGTTACATTCTCGCCACAATTTTTGTTTATTTCTCATGTAATATATAAGTATGTATGACACACAGAAAATATATCATGTTGTTATGTAATTATATTGATGTATACTGCCCAGTAGAGGGTACTTCTTATTCATTTCTAGAGTAGTATTGGGTGCACATACTCATCATGTGCTCACATGACTATGGTAACCAGCACAATCTTTTCGTAGACATGCTATATGACTGACATACACCAACAAGAATCTAGAACCTGAAATATGCTTGATCTCTTCTTCAATGTTTGTCATCTCAATAATTTCATTTTTATCTTTTGCTTAAAAGATTTCTTCAAATGAACATTTTACTTTGGTTCTTCATGCTTTGTTATTATGGAAATGTTTTTAAGTATGTTGGCTGACTTTTTGATGGAATGGCTTGCACAGTCTGACTGAACATTGATTGAAAGTGTCGTCAGAAATATCATTTTTGGAACCATTACTCCCCACTGCCAAGAATGGAGTCTTTAGTATCAGAAGCATTTACATACCTCAGCAACAGTTAGTGACTTGCTTGTCATGTCATGTATTCACGATTTAAGCTAAAACGCCAAAGCAGGCAAGCAACCCACAGACCTTGCTGCCAGTGAAGTTACACATGAGCAGTAATGCAAAACAAGTCAACTGTTGATAATACATGCATTATTATGTGGAATTAAATTCTTGACAGTATAAAGGTATAACATGGCAGTAAATTCCACAAGTTATACTAATGTCTGACTGTAAAATAAAAGGAATTTGTTTAGGGTTTTATTGACCTAAGCACTATGTATGTATCAGCTACCATTTGGGACAAAATTATTTTAACACGCAAAACTATTTTTGAATCACAAACAGCTCTCTCAATTAAAGGAAGCTAGTTAGTTTCATAAACTTCTCACTTTACGAAAAAAATAATAATAAAAATATTGTTTTCAGGTCTAACTAGAATACTGGTGACATCCTTTAAAAGTAATGTTTCTCCTTTACATTTTGATTACTGTCATAAAGTTATATTAGTATCTAGGCTGGATTTAGTAACACTTATAAAATGTAATGTCATTTAGAGACATAAAATCATTTGATGTTAATATCAGAAATAAAATGATATGATTAGTGAAAAGAGGAAAACAAATATGATTATGGCTCAATTATCACCATGGTGTTTGCACTGTAAGGAGATAAAGTGAGAATATGCAGTCTGATGTATGATAACATGCAGTGGAGTTACTGAGTTGCTCTGTGTAAAATTGTACAGCTCATCAAGTTGTGTGATCACCCTAGTGTATTTGAGAAGAGGGTGACATGTGATAACAATGTTCTGGACAGTAATTTCTGGTTGGAAAATCCCAGCCAGTTGCATGACTGCAAATCATCCCTTTGTATCTAGCTGTGACAGTGCAATATTGGATATAGTGTGTACTTAGTAGTAGAAGCAGTCATGTACAGAATGGATATCACAACTCTGTGGGACTAGAAGAGATGCATAAGTGTTAATAAGCAGTATGGACTGCCCCAAAAAAAACACAGTTTTGAAGAGGGCTCACCAGACAGTTGATGCTGGTGGGGAAAGAAGAAGAAGAAGAAGAAGAAATTCAAATAATTATGAAAACTTGGGATAAGGGCAACAGAAATGAGATGGGAGAATGGCACATGGTCCTCCAATCACTGATTCAGCAGTGTGTGATAGAGTAAGAAAAATTATGCCAAGTGTTTATCATGGTGCTCCATCACAGTAGCATTGGTGTGACATGGTGATGTGTGTAGATATCGTGTTTCATATACAGCTGAGACAAATACCAAGTCAGCAGCAGCAGAACACAAAAATCAGTGTGGAAGGCTTATAAAGTTCTGGATAGCTTGGTAATTGTTAACAAAGAAGATACTGATAATATAATGAAAATGGATGGATAAAAAATCTACTTACTAAGCAGCAGCAGAACAACACGCATATCAAACACACAAAAAGGTTTAACCTTTAAAAGCTTTCAGAGTCAGTGGCTCCTCCTTCTGGCAACTGAGTTGAAGGATAGTTCTGGCAAAGGGGTACAGTTCAGAAAAGTCACCCAAGTTCTGGGTGGAACTTCTAGATGTTCCAGTACCCAAATTCATATCTTTGTAGTCTTAAAGAGCTCATCTGCTATTACATTATGTTTATCGTTTTCCATGGATCCCTTGCAGAGGAGTCTCTGGGATGTGGAAAGAGTCAAAGGTGTGTGTTTTTTTTTCTTTTTACTCAGATACAGGGATATTGTACAATTCTAATGTAGAGAGAGTTATGAGCTATACTGCTTGTAAAGATTTTCATCGATGGAGTAGAAGGAGTTGGCCAACAGGAAGTTCTTTAATTCTCTCTGAAACCGATCTTTATCACTTACAAGATCTTTTATATGCTCTGGTAAGTTATTGAATATATGAGTACCTATATATTTGACTCCTTTTTGTACTAATGTTAAGCTTTTATGGTCCTTATAAAGATTGTTTTTGGTTTTGATATTATAATCATGTTTTGCACTATTTTGTGTAAAAAGACACATGATGGAAATGACAAAGGACATCAATAGTATATGTACTGAGAAGTAGTATTTAGAATACCAAGTTTCTTAAAGAGGTCTGTGCACAATGATCTAGGACTGTCACAAGATATAATTCTAATGACTCGTTTCTGAATTTTGAAAATGTTCTCTTTGTGAGAGGAGTTTCCCCAAAAGATGATTCCATAACTCATTTGTCAATGGAAGTAGGCAGAATAAACTAGCTTCTTCATTTTTAAATCACCTATTTCTGCTATCATGCATACTGCAAATGTAGCTGAACTAAGGCATTTCTTTAAGTCTAGAGTGTGAGTTTTCCAATTTAGGTTGTGGTCAATTTGTAGCCCTAAAAGTTTGACACTGTCTACAGCTTTAATTTCATTGTTTGAATAAATTATACTTAAAGGGTCAGGTATTCTTTGTGAGGTACTTAACTGTATGTACTTGGTCTTGTCAAAATTTAGTGACAATACATTTGCTGTGAACCAACCATTGACACTTACAAATATTTCATTAGCTGATTACTCAGTGAAATCACAGCCTGATACAGACACACACTGTTTTCTATTAAAAAGATAGGATGAGAACCATGAGCCTGCTACTCCTGTTATCCCATAATATTTTAACTTTTGTATAAGGAGGAAAATAATGTCGAGAAGCCTTGGGAAAAATTAAAGACTGTAGTAACAGATGCAGCAGAAAAAACACTGGGCAAGAAAAAGAAAATGAAGAAACAGAAATGGTTCAACGAAAAGTGTCAGAGAGCAGTAGGAAGGAGGAAAGAAGCCAGGATGCTATCTCTGCATAATAAGGAGAGTGAGGACAGGAGGCAGACGTTCAATGTGGTTAGAAGAGAAACAGCAAGAGTTCTGCAAAAAGAGAAGAGGAAATATCTAACTGGAGTCCTAGAATCTATAAAAGTGGAAAGCAGGAATGGAAACTCAAAGAAGTTGTTTCAGTATACAAAGGAAAGTAAGGGAAGTTATCAAAGTGAAAACCTTCCTTTAATTACACAATAATCTGAGAGTGACAGCATTAATAATGACGAATGTAGAATGACAGAACAGGAAGTGATCCACACCATTCAAAACCTCAAAAACGAACAAGGCAGCAGGCGAGGACCAGATATCAGCAGAGATGTTAAAAGAGGGAAGAAGCAAACTACACAAAGAAATTTATAACCTTATCACAATGATTTGGAAATCTGAAACGCTGCCTGAAGATTAGAAAACTGCAATAATTTTTCCCATACACAAGAAAGGAAACAGAATGGAATGTGGAAATTACAGAGGAATCAGTTTGCTGAACATAACATACAAAATCCTGTCGATGACCATTCTGGAAAAACTTAAACCTTATGCGAAAAACATTATTCAAGATTACCAGGCTGGATTTCGAACAAACCGCTCCACAACTGATAATTTGTTTACTATACGACAGATCTTTGAGAAATACTGGGAATTTAACAAAAACATCCACTCTCTCTTCATTGACTTCCAGCGAGCCTACAAGGCATCCACAGAAGTAGCGTCTACAACACATTACGAGAATTTAGTATAACCAGTAAAATCATTAGGATGATACTACTGTGCATGGCTCCCAGGCAGCAGTGAAGTTCAGAGAATCCATATCCCCCACCTTTCCAATTAAAACAGGCTTACGACAGGGAGGCGCTCTTTCATGCGTCCCCTTCAACCTTGCATTAGAGAAAGTAGTTTGGGAGAGTAATTTACATCTATACAATGGTCTCCGATTCGAACACATCTAGCTTATGCAGATGATATAGTGTTGATGAGTGAAACTGAAGAAGAACTGAAAGACATGTACAGATGTCTCAGGCAGAGTGCCAGCAAAATTGGGCTTTTGATTAAGCAAGAGAAAACTGAATATATGAAAATAGGTCAAGTCATAAACCCAAATCCTTACTTTGAAATTGACCAACATTCTAAATTTAGAAAAGTTCTCCAGTTTAAATACCTTCAGTCACGTTTCAACAGTAAAAATATCATATCAATGAATATAAATGAAAGAATAGCCTCAGGGTCAAGATGTCTGTACTCACTAATCAACCCACTCAAAAGTAAAGGTTTGCCAATCACCACAAAGATGAAGATATACAACACTATTATCTGCCCCAAAGTGCTGTACGATTCAGAAAGCTGGATGCTTACAAAGAATGAAAGAGAAAAACTGAATGTTTTTGAAAGAAGAGTAATGAGAAAAATCTGGGGACCTGTGTTGGAGAATGGCGTCTGGAGAATTCGAAAGAACAATTAAATTTATCAGTTTATGAAGCAACCCACTATCATCCAGAAATTAAAAAGTAGGAGACTGCAATGGACTGTACATGTGGCCAGAATGGAAAACGACAGAATAACCAAGAAAGCATTTGAAGGAACTCTCCAGGCAACAAGACCATTGGGCCGACCTCGTACAAGGTGGAAAGATAACATAGAGAAGGACATTGCACCATTAGGAATTTCGGCAGGGTGGAGAGAGGCTCGAGAGATAGAAGGCAGTGGAAGCAGATCGTTGATGCAGTGCGTGGTATACAGGGCCTGTGATCACTGAGGGGGAGGGAGATAAGGATATCATGCTTAACACAATCAAAAGCTTTAGCTAGATCACAGAATATTCCAAGTGGTAATAACTTTTGATTTATTGATTCTAATATATCATCTGTAAAAGTGGATATAGCTTGATCAGTTGATAGTCCTTTCCGAAATCCAAACTGATTGCGAATGAGAATATTTTTCTGTACTAAGTGTTTATAAAGTCTATTGTACATAACTCTTTCAAACACGTTTGAAAATTATTGTCAATAATGAAATGGGATGGAAGTTTTCCACTGATGATTTGCCTCCTTTTTTTGTGCAATGGTTTGACAATAGCATATTTAAGTGTATCTGGAAAAGTACCATTGTGGAGGGATTCATTACATAAGTAACTCAATATGTCACAAAGTTCTGAGGGGCAACATTTAATTATGGTAGTGCTGATTTCATCATAACCACTGGAACATTTATTTTTAAAAGAGCTAATAATTTTAGAAATCTCTTTTGGTGAGGTAGGATATAGTTGAATTTTGTCAATCTTCCACGGAAATGCATTTTTTAAAAATTTTAAGCTGTCTTCTGAGGAACTATGCAAACCTAAGTTGTCTGCTACTGAAAGGAAAAAGTTGTTGAAAGTGTCTGCAATTTTGGAGGTATCTCTAATCAACTCATTATATACTTTTAACATAACTTTATCATTTGCCTGATTAGTTTTTCCTGTTTCACTTTTTACTATATTCCATATAGTTTTTATCTTCTTATTAGAGGCATTTATTTTTTCTTGAAATTAAATACATTTTGAGGTTCTGATTACATTGTTTAATATTTTACAGTATAATCTGTAATGTGATTTAGCTCTGTAGTCATCGTTTTCCCTTGACATTAAGTACAGTCTTCTTTTTGTTTTGCAAGATACTTTTATTCCATTTGTAATCCAAGGTTTTGAAACATTTAATCTATTTGCTTTGATTACTTTCTTAGGGCAGCAATGTGACATATGACCATATTAGAGAAACAGTTACATTTTTCATTTATCCCGGGTGATTTGTATACATCTTTCCAGGCTGTATTCCTCAAACAGTTTTTTATACCTTCAATTCCTGTTTCATTTATTATTCATATAATTTCCCACTTCCCGTTATTAGTTGAATCAGACCCCACTGTATTAAATGTAAGCAACTGAGCATCATGATCTGAAAGGCCATTAAATATTGGATGTATACTACAATTTGCCTTGGGGTAGTATCTGTGAAAATGTTATCAATAGCAGTGCTGCTGGTACCCATAACCCTTGTTGGGAACTGTACTGAGGGAATGAATTACAAGAAGTGGTAAGAGACTCTAGTATAGATCTTGAGTAACTATCCTCCAGAAAATTTAAATTAAAATCTCCACTAAGTATGAGTTCATTATTTTTAGAAGTTAAGAAATTTAGTACTGCATCAAGCTGTGTAGTGAATATTTGGAAATTACCAGTTGGAGCCCTGTACATTGTGACTATAATTATTTTTCTTTTGTGTGTTTCTACTTGTGTGGCACATGCTTCAAAATACTGGTGACTACAGTATTTAAGAATGTCAATGTTTGTATAATTGTAACCCTTTCTAATGTAAGTGGCAACTCCTCCTTTCTCCATCTCTTTTCTACAATACTTTGAAGCTAAGGTATACCCTTCCATATTAAGCATTTCAATTTCACTACCTAAATGATGTTCAGAAATACAAATAATATCAACAGGGTTTTGTAGACTGTAGCTCATCTAAACAGATCTGAAATTCATTAATTTTGTTTTTTAAACCTCTGATATTTTGATGTAGTAAGTTTACTGGTACTTTTTTTTTTCTTTGCAAGTATTATGCTTAACATTTTCAGATACATTTTGTTGCAATTTCAATGTGTAGATAATGAGCTTAACCTAAAAAAGAACTACTTCCATGAGTTGCAGTGTCCCCCCTTAAAGAATTTGCTATCAACCTAGCCAGTATATCCTTCTCTATTCTATAGAGATGCAGGCCATGAGAAGTAAAACCCCACCTACAAATAGTGTCAACAGGAACCAAACCAATCCCTGACCCAGCACCATCCCGAAGCAGTCGATCTTGACCAGCAGCTTCACCTACTCCCATGGAGATATTGTAGAAACCATCTCCTTCAGCTGAGTCACTGTTCCCCTTACAGACAAAGATTAGAACAACTTTGACCAGATTGATCCTCCTAAATTTGCGACCTAGACTGTTGTCCCCCTCCCCCTGAAAATCTTCTCCAAGAGAGACATCTGAACAAGCTCCACCAGTTGCAATTTTATTTTTTTTAGTTTTGATACCTTTTTATTCCTACCATTTATGTTTAGAAAGCCATTCTTTGCCTTAGTTTTCTTTTTGTTCTTAGAGGAGCTTTCTCCTCTGAACCCATGACAAAGATTTGATCCTGACCTGGTACAACTTCTCTGTGATGATTTCCGCTTCTCTGACTGTTCTATTGCCTGATCCCATTGCATGAACAACTTCCATTGGTGCCAATTCTGATGCGTAGGTGTTTGAGGTCTCATCAAGTCTATTTTTGTTCTCCACTTAGGTTGCACATGAATTAGGATTTATTAGCTCGACACTATGGAGCCCCACATCGTACAAGGCCAATTACTCAGGGAGGTCGCTTGGTATCCCTGAGGCTCCATTCAGGAGAAATCTTCTCATGTGTTGTGCACTCCTCAGCATGGGTTGCATCACACATTGGATTGTGTACCTGGGGGATTGGGGAAGGTCTATGGCAATGGATGTGGGGTATTTCTTCATTATTTTTAACGCAAGCTGTCTCGATGTCATGTCTGAGGTTCTGTGATATATCCACTGAGCTATAGGCGATGCTAAATTGAGAAGAATCATAAACAGTAGTAGATGGTGTGATGATTGAGGTCATAAGAAATGTACACTAGCTTTCCAGACCTCTAGTGCTACACTTTCGGTAGAAATGATGTCTATGATTTGGAATCAAGTCTTTCCATTCAACCACATACCTGCATTGGATCCTATAGAGAACTCCTTTAATAATTACAGCCACTAGTGACTCATATTTCTTGCACTCTCATATCTTGAAACGTGCAACCTTTCTCGAACCTATGTGCTACAGTAAAATTCCAAGATGGGTTTAGGTAGCCCTTATGCATCTTGCAACTACCCCTCAGACTCTGCACTACTGTCCCTGTAGCTTTGGTCATGTGATTATTCCAATGTAAGTCGGAACTGAGTAGAAGTCGGAAAAAGCTGTATCTACCACCTTCTGCGACCTGTATAGAAACAGGTGAAGCTGAGTTACTGCAACGGAACTGTATTTTGACCATTCCACAGAAGTGAAGCCTACTCCTGCAACATGAGGTAGTATAAAAGACAGTAGAGGAACTGGGGGAAGGACGTGGATTTTGCTACTGCATTGTGGTGATTCTCCAAACTACAAGAAGGTCCTACAGATCTACATCCCTCAGAGCCCATTCACGTTTAACACCCTAACATTCTATCATCGTTATTCTGTTCCATCCACCAGAGAAAAATTACTAACTATAGAAGCTCCACTAACTTCATCCGATAGAGAACTCGATAAGATTTTTACTGCATCTCTTTCCTCCCATACATGCAAAACAATTACTGCATGCGTGTCAGCATTGAACATGTGAATCTTATTAAATATATAGATATTGATCCACTGCACAGACCAGTTTAAAGTTTCATCACCTGTACTGTACAAGGATGACCAAATCCCACAGACTATACTGTAATATGCAGGAGAGATTCCCTGTGAGCTTTTGTCATTTGAAATATTGTTTTTTTTTCTGCTGTAACACACTTTTTACACTGCCGTACATTATTTTTCCACCATGACTTAGAGGTCTGTGCCAGGTTCTAAATTGTCATTAACACTTTCTGATCCATTTCTTCTCGTAGAAAACTAGATGTAGCACAGTGTAAATCATGTTGTTACTGCAGCTACCATAACATGCCACACACACTGGATAATTTTAAATAAAAGACAGTTACAACATGAGGAAACTGGAAGAGTTTGGCGGCGTTGTGGAGAGTTTCCAAACTGCTGTCCAAAAGTGATTGACGACCTCAACATTTAAACTCATCTGTCATAGTGACAGAATAGCTGATGGCCTTGCATTCCGTTTTGACTGATTCCTCACATTGCAGTCATGTATGTGATCACTGTTTCAGTGCTATTCATCCCCAGAAGGTGTTATCCCTCCACCAAAACTCTTTCTTCAACTCAAACAACCGATGTTAGTTAATCATTATGTGGTAACCAACAGTGTATCACTGGACAGATGAGGTGATTAGTGCAAACAATTTTAGCAGTTTACAGTAATTTCAACACCAGGCAATGCTGCGACAGCATTTTTCCTAATTTCAGTATCATAGCTAAACCAGCCACACTCTACTTTGCGAGTATCATTGCAAATGTAGTAGGTGACTGTGCAGTGCGTCCATTCATTGTTAATTGTTGAACAAATACATCATCAAAGTATACCAGACAGTGCTCTACATTTTTCTAACACCTCCAAGCATAGTGCTTAATTTGATCTATCTCAATAGTGATGGGGTCACAGAGCATTCTCGCAGTCATCGGGTAAAATTAGAGACTGAAAGACCATTCACACTGTCATGGACCAACCTGCCCTGCAGCACCGTTAACAATTTAATCAGCAACTGACCAGAAGTAGACCACTACATTCCACGTCTCATGAATGAATGGAGCTACCCAAGTCCTCGCCCATACAAGTACACAAGATTTCTGCAGATGCACAGATGTCAAAGAGGTTAGCACTGCTTATCGGTGTGTAGTAACAGATTTGAAAGTGTTGTGATGTAATAGCAGACGGTTAAGAAGAACAAGAAAT
Source organism: Schistocerca serialis cubense (assembly GCF_023864345.2). Lineage (NCBI taxonomy): Eukaryota > Metazoa > Arthropoda > Insecta > Orthoptera > Acrididae > Schistocerca > Schistocerca serialis. The sequence goes on from NC_064646.1 coordinate 244,744,094, forward strand.
GAGTAATTTTTATGTATTGATGAAGCTCCAGACAGATGGAGTTCGAAGCATTTTACATCAGTAAACTATGCTATCAACTCTAAAGTATTGTTCTAGAGTCTAGGACCAGTACCTGGAAGGTATTGCTAAGAGAGAATACAAACAAACGCACTCCTAAGGCTACAACTTTCCGCACTTAAAACGGGCTATAATGTTACATCGCTTGAGTTTGTCCTATCAGTCATGTGGAATGCAGTGCTGTTAATATTCCAATGTAAGAAATATATTTCCAGTGCATTACATTCATCCTTCTTGCAGGTTTCTCTACAATACACTAGGGTACCGAACTATAAAATGAGAAAACTATCTCCTTAAAACAGTGGCTCTGTGTGATACATGCACAACATAGCTTTCGAGAGATGTGTAGTATCCACTGTCCACATCCGATCATGGTTCAGAAATTATACTATGCCCACATCAGTTCTATATAAAATGATCATTAGTGGCGGAAAATACCTCTTACAATGAAACAGATAAACACATAGCAGCTGTGTCAGACATGCGAGATTACAAGTCATGCCACCATTAACTTTGTAAACAGCACATCTGTCAAGCAGATGTATACACAGGGGATTGCAGTGTCTCACAAACACCTATCGCTAACTTGTTATGAAACTGAAGTATCAATTTTATACTTAAGACGCGAATGGAGTACATCGCATAAATCTTCGTTCCTTTAGAGGAATGTGTCATGTTTCATCACACGTGAAATGGAAGTCCTCTGATGACTGAGGAGTTTACTATTAATAATCGAAGTAGACACTGCTCTAAGACCCACACAGAACAAGCGGTTGTATAAGAGTCTAATGCAGGCTATGTCACACAACCGATGCATCCTGATGGAACATCAGGGAAAAAAAAGGTCAAATGACCTGCAGCAATCTCTCTCTCTCTCTCTCTCTCTCTCTCTCTCTCTCTCTCTCTCTCTCGCTCGCATGCATCATCAGTCTCCCACTAAATCGTACCTTGTTACACCTCCATCTCAGCCAACCCATCCACTCTGTCATCCTTTAATGCAGATGCAGTTAAGTTTAGAGGCAGATCGTTCTCTGTCTTCCTGAAAAGTGTCAAATACAGTAGGCAGCTTGTGTGTATCACTGTTACCTCAATAGACATGCAGTAGAATGCTGCCACCATGAAAAAAAGTTACTGTTTTCCTGGTTCCATTCGCTTCCATGTCAATGTTTACTCGGATACCACTTGCTGTTGCATGCTTGTTCACATGTCGGAATCTCAAGCGATCTAAAATTTTAGCCCGTTTTAAGTGCAGAACATTGTAGCCTTCTGAGTGCGTTTGTTTATATTCTTTCTTACCAATACGCTCCAGGTACTTATCCTAGACTCTAGAACAACACTTTAGAGTTGATAGCGTAGTTGGTTGATGTAAAATGCTTTGAACTCCATCTGTCTGGAGCTTCATCAATATATAAAAATCACCCATTTCTTGTTCTTAACCATCTGCTATTACATCACAACACTTTCAAATCTGTTACTATACACCGATAAGCAGTACTAACCTCCTTGACATCTGTGCATCTGCAGGAATCTTGCGTACTTGTATGGGCGAGGACTTGGGTAGCTCCATCCATTCACAAGATGTGGAATGTAGCAGTCTACTTCTGGTTGCTTGCAGATCAAATTGGTATGGTGCTGCAGCGCGGGTTGGTCAATGACAGTGTGAATGGTCTTTCAGTCCCTAATTTTACCCTAAGACTGCGAGAATGCTCGGTGACCCCCATCAGCATTGAGATATGTCGTAAATTAAGCACTATGCTCGAGGTGTTAGAAAAATGTAAAGTCTTGTCTGGTATACTTTGATGATGTATGTGTTCGATAACTAACAATTAATGGACCCACTGCACAGTCATCTATCTACATTTGCAATGATACTCACAAAGTAGAGAGTGGCTGGTTTAGCTATGATACTGAAATTAGGAAAAATGCTGTCACAGCATTGCTCGGTGTTGAAATTACTGTAAAATTGCTAAAATTGTTTGCACTAATCACCTCATCTGTCCAGTTGTACACTGTTGGTTACCACATAATGACTGACTAACATTGTTTGTTTGAGTTGGAGAAAGAGTTTTGGTGGAGGGAAAACACCTTCTGGAGATGGATAGCACTGAAACAGTGATCGCATGCATGACTGCAATGTGAGGAATCAGTCAAAACGGAATGCAGGGCTATAAGCTATTCTGTCACTATGACATATGAGTTTAAATGTTGAGGTCGTCAATCACTTTTGGACAGCAGTTTGGAAACTCTCCACAACGCCGCCAAACTCTTCCAGTTTCCTCATGTTGTAACTGTCTTTTATTTAAAATTATCCAGTGTGTGTGGCATGTTATGGTAGCTGCAGTAACAACATGATTTACACTGTGCTACATCTAGTTTTCTACAAGAAGAAATGGATCAGAACCTGTTAATAACAGTTTAGAACCTGACACAGACCTCGAAGTTGTGGTGGAAAAAATAATGTATGGCAGTGTAAAAAGTGTGTTACAGCAGAAAAAAACACAATGTTTCATATGACACAGGCTCACAGGGAGTGTCTCTTGCGTCTTACAATATAGTCTATGGGATATGGTCATCCTCGTACAGTACAGGTGATGAAACTTTAAACTTGTCTGCATAGTGGATCAGTACCTGTATATTTAATAGGATCATCACATGTGCTCGATGCCAGCATGCATGCAGTATTTGTTTCCAATGTATGGGAGGAGAGAGATGCAGTAAAAATCTTATCGAATTCTCTATCGGATGAAGTTAGTGGAGCTTTTATAGTTCGGAATTTTTCTCTGTTGGATGGAACAGAATAACGATGATAGAATGTTGGGGTGGTTAGGCGTGAATGGGCCCTGAGGGATGTGGATCAGTAGTACCTGCATGTAGTTTGGAGATGCACCACAATTCAGTAGCAAAATCCATGTCCTTCCTCTCAGTTCCCGTACTGTGCATCCGCGTTACCGTGCTTCTTCCCAGGCTTGTGCACCACCTTGTAGTTGAATTGACTACGCCTCACAGCCCACCTAGCGAGTCTAGTGGACAGATCCTTCAACCCCTACCACCACTTCAATGCAGCATGATCTGTCACTACCGGAAATCTTCTTCCATGTAAATTAACATTTAAAATATGTGATTCCATAGATTACACTCAGCATCTCCCTCTCTGTTGTTGAGTAATTCCTCTCTGCTGCATTCAACTGCCTGGACGCATAGGCTACAGGATGTTCTTTCCCATCAGTTTTCCTGACTAAGAACACACCCTAATGCTTGATTCGATGCATCGCGTGCTAGTATAAACTCCTTTTCAAAATCTGGGAACACGAGAACCGGACTTGATGTTAACACTTCTCTCAGTTTGTCAAACACTTTCTGACACTCTTCTGTCCACTCAAGTTTCACATGCTTCCGTAACCATCGCATCAATGGCTGTGCTAAATCTGCAAAACCCTTCATGAACGTTCGATAGAAATTGCAAATTCTGATGAATGACTGCACTTCCTTAAATTTTTTCAGTTCCCGAAAATCCCTTACAGCCTGTACCAACCTCGGATCTGTTTGCACTCCATCCTTACTGATAGTATGACCCAAATATTGTACTTCTTCTAACGCAAAATGACACTTCTCCGGGCTCAGTGTCAAACGGGCTGCTCATAACCCTTAAAGACTTCCCTTAACCGCTGTCTATGTTGCTCCATACTACTTCAAAACACTATAATTTTATCCAAATAGACATGACAATTCCATTGTTTCAAACCCCTGATGACGTTGTCTAGCAACCTCTGAAACATTGCCGGAGCATTTTTTAAACCGAATGGCATTCTGATGTACTGGTAATGGCCTCCAGGAGTAGAGAATGCAGTTTTTGGACGATCCTCTCGAGCCGCCTCTAACTGATGATAACCACTTCTCAAATCCATCGTAGAAAAGTACTGGCACTGTCCTAAGTGATCCAAAGTCTCTAATATGTTTTAAATGGGGTATGTGTCCATTACTGTGTTATTATTGAGGTATCATAGTCACAACATAACCTCTATTTCTTAGTTCCATCCACAGATTTTTTTAGGCGCAACGGCAATGCCCGCTCCCCAGCAACTATTACTATGCTCTATAATATCGTCCGCAAGTTGCTGATCAATGAAATCCTCCACAATTGGCTGCAAATACCTCAGTATTCTGTATGGTTTACGGTAAACAGGTGCTTCATTCCCTGTTGATATCCTATGTTGAACTAATTGAGTTGCTGACAATGGCCCTTGCGAAAAAAACAAATCCTTAAATTCCCACAATAATTCTTCTATATGCTCTCTTTCTCCTCCTTTCAAATGCTTAATTTTGTCACACAATGCAGATCTATCGGCAGTTAGTGGTTGATCGCTTCGCCTACCTCTCGAACACCAGTCTTAGTCATCTGGCACATCCAAATTTGCTGCTAAAACTCCTTTTCTCAAATTTGCGTCTACAGCTCTAAAATTATTGACATTCATGGGAACTACTCGCCCGTTGTTCCCCTCCTGTAAGTGTACAATACTACATTTCACAAAAAAAAAACCAATGGACCCAAAACTTCATTATCCTCCAATGGTTCAGTAATACATACTGTACCCACAGGTAGATTCGATTCCACACTTACCCAAAGTGCCACCAGACACACACTCATGCGAATTAAGCCTTAATGCTAATGTATGTGGTTCAATTAGTTTGTTAACTACGTTGACCCCCGCCCCCCGCCCTCCCCCCCCCCCCCCCCCCCATGACAGTTCCCCTAGCTGAAATAAACATTCCACCAAGTTCCACAGTTCGTTGTCCAAGGTCAATTTTGGCATGATGTTGATGCAAGAAATCTACTCCTAGGATCGTATCGTAGCCCTCACTTACCCATGGTACTACCTCCATGCATGCGTCAAATTGTACTTCCCCCATGCGAAAGTCAACTGTCACTGACCCCAAAGGTGTGACCTCCTCATCCCCTATAATGTGGTGTGCCTAACTTCCTTCGTCCCATTATACTCATAGTAGCCACTGACACTTTCGCCCTTGAGTCCAACAAACTCTTAAACATTTTAGTTCCTATGGATCCTACCACCAAACATTCCACCTCTGCACACGTATTTGTAGCATTGAAATTAAATGGGAGCTCCCTTAGGTGGGTCTTGGGTGCCCTCTGCCGTTTAACGATTGTCCACCTCTACTAACTCCAGTTCTCCATCCTCCACACTGCTGATTTCCACCTCTTCCTCTATTCCTCGGTGACTGAGTACATTGACTCTGCACGTTTCCCATACGACCACACCTATAACATTTTATAAGTGCTGTACACACTGCTTGTCTCTCATGTACCCCCATTGCCACTTCTATTTCTTCACATTGAATTGCCAGCTGAATTGCCGAATACAAATCTTTCAGAGTCCTTTCATGCACTTTCCGTGATATACGTGCTGGTAACCCCCTCAAAAATACAACTGCCCTTTGCTTGGCCTTCTGCAACAGAACACCATTTGCTTCGTTGCTATGACCCAACTCGTAAGTGTACTCGTTAATTTCTCTTATTCTGTCCAGAAATTTCTCTGCTGTCTACTCGTCTCTTCGTCATTGTACTCAACTTCTCCCTGAAGTACCGAGCGCTGTTCTGTTTCTTGTACCTATGTAAAAGCCCCTCCTTCAACTGCTTAAACTGTCCTGCCTTCTGAAGGCCTCAGAACATGTTAAATGTCTCTTCGCTTCACCCATTAATTTAATCTTGGCTACATGTAAAAACTGTTCATCTGACCAACCGTTCATCACAGCTGAAGTTTCCAAGTCCTCCACAAATGAACACACATGCTTAGATGCCATGCCAGAAAACAGAATATTCAAACTCGCGGCAGCTGGATCAGTCTCCTGCTACGGCATCCTAGGCAACAGTGACTGCTCCGATGCTATTTCCCGCTCACTTCTAGATGTTAATTCACTCCTCAACTGCGTATTGTCCGCTGTCAACTGTGCTACCTTTTCCAACAAAATCCATACCACTTCTGGTTCCGACACACCTTGCGTTCCTGACTCTGCCATTGTGTTGCTTTTGCTCCCGTTAATCCCGAAACAAAACAATTAAGTACAAAAATAACTCGACTCCCTACACCTCAGTATCATCATACACAGTAACATCATACTCAAACCAATACAAAAGTAATTAAATGCCACGAAAAAAAATAAATCTTACCACCCCAAATACACTAACAGTTACTCTGACAACAAAAAATACTATGCCCTCGCAAAACATCTACAACGGCCTGCCGTGAGCCATACTCAAAAACACAAAAGAAGTCCAACACTCAAAAGAAAACTGGTCAGAACTCACCACATCTTGTGACTCTAATGCAGGTGGTGGGCTCGAACGTCGTACTGTACAGATGACGTCCGCTATTCTGACTCCAGATGTAGTATCAACTTCTGACACCGAATGCAACAGCAACCCAAATGTAGCAGGAAGAGGCAGAAGGCACTGTATTAAGACTCATCCAAGCTTTCCACGTGATTTATTATTTCCAACTACAGTGCCGTGATCCCCTCGGTCTGTGTCACCGGGTCCCGCAATTATGAGGACATCACTTCGCTGACTGCAGGTTGGCGCGGAATGGCTGCCTCAGCGACCCATGCGTGCACTGCTATGTGTTGCCCCTGTACGGCCGTGATGTCAGGATGCGCCGACAGCTGACTTGGTGACGTTCGCCTCTACCACCTCAGCATTGTCCACTGCAAGGCAACCCGCGGCGCGCTCCTTCGCCGGCGTGGCTAAGAACATGGCAACGAGAGCCCGCGATTAGGCATCGGAATCTGCAGCCCTTGCCCTGGATGTCTCCGGTGCGTGTTGGGAGTCTAGATGACTGCCTGCAGTGGCTGCTGGCTGGCTGCGGACCCTGCGTTGGCCTCAGAGGATCGAACCAGTGACCTGCCATGGACTGTAATGCTGGCGCCCCATCTACTACTGTATTTACCCGGTGGTGTGATACACCCCACCATCCAGGAGAGCTGCCATATTTGAATGCTTTGTTAGTGAACCGGTACCTATTTATATGCAGCTGTGTGCCTGTGTTTTGCTAACCACACTGCTCTGCGTCACATACTCATCTCACTTAGGTTGGCCAGTGGGCCACTTCTGCCTGTGACTTGCGCCGTGTAAAGTGCTGCGTGTACATTTTCGGCGGTTCTATGCTCTGTGGCCCCTATTTTACTTCGCAACTGCTGGTGACATGCCCGCGCGTGGCTGTAACTTGTGTGCTCAGAAATATTTCACCAAAACTGACTTTTCCTATCCCAAATGGTAGTGCTGCCACAACTATGTGAAATCCATCCCAAAATAAATTGCTCGAAAATAAATAAAGTACACTCCTTCCTCTCTCCAGCAGCCCAGCACAGGCTGATTCTTTTTCCTGCCATTTTTCCCCCAGACCGCAATCTAGGATTACTTCACAGGAGGGACGGCAGTGCCCTCTGGTGGCAGTACTGTGTACTACGCCAGTTGGACTCTGGACTTCATGGTGGACACTTTGGATAGAGGTACTGCATCAAATTCTGTAAATAAAGACTACCAGCAAAATAAAGACTTAAGTCCATCCTATAGAGTACAGGCTAGGTTCTTTTCCCGCCATTTTCCCTACCCCGAACCGCCATCTTGAATTAAATCATGGTAGGGATTTCAGCGCCCTCTAGTGGCAATACTGTGTACTAGGTCAGGTGGATTCGAGACTTCGTGGTGAACTCGCTGGATGGAGGTACTGCCTCTAATTGTTGAAATAAAGGCATACGTCCAGCACAGGCTGAGTCCTTTTCCCGCCATTTTCCCCACCCCAGACCGCCATCTTGGATTACTTCACAGGAGGGGCGACAACGACCTCTGGTGGCAGTACTGTGTACTAGGTCAGTTGGATTCTGGACCCCATGGCGAACACACTTGATGGTGGTACTCATCATCATCATCAGCCAATTCAATCATTAAATGATGTGGCCTCTTCGAGTCGTGGATTCAGGTAGGCTTTCAGCAGTCTTCTCCAAGTGGAACGGTCTTGGGCAGTTCTCTGCCAGGTGTTACCAGCGATCTTCTTGATGTCTGTGTCCCATCTGTCTGGTGGTCTTCCTCTAGGCCTCCGGTGCTCTCTCGGACTCCACTCCAGTACTAGCTTCGTCCATCTGTTGTCTTTTCTTCTTGCGACGTGGCCAGCCCACTGCCATTTCAAGGAACCTACTGTCTCTAAGATGTCATTAACCTTCGTCACAGACCAGATGTCATCTGACCTTTTCCTGTCCTTTCTTGTATAGCCCAGCATTGATCTCTCCATGGCTCTCTGTGCTGTCCTAAGTTTCCCTTTTGTAAATGAGTTCAGTGTTCATGTCTCGCAGCCATACGTCATCACAGGAAGAATGCATTGATCAAATACTGCTTTCTTCAAATTTACTGGCATTTTTGAATTCTTCTGAAATGCTTGCCAGCCAAGCTTGATGCGTCGATAGATTTCTGGCCTTATGTCTCCCTTCATATTTATAATCTGTCCAAGGTAGACATATTCACTGACCTCTTCTAGTAGACTGTCCTTGACTTTCACATCTCCAGCTGGGACCCATTTGTTGGACATTACTTTTGTTTTGGAAAGGTTCATGTTCAAGCCAACCAGCTGACATTCCGATGCAAGATCTGTAACTAAGTTTTGGAGCTCTGCGAAGTCTTTGGCCGGTAAGGCAATATCATCAGCAAATCTCAAGTTGGTAAGCATTCTTCCATTAACTCGAATTCCCTTACCTTCCCAGCTGAGATTTGACATAGCCATTTCCAATACAGCAGAGAACAGTTTTGGGGAGATGGGATCGCCTTGCTTGACACCCCTCATGATGCGGAATTCTTTAGTTGATTCGCCGATGTTAACATAAGCTGAAGAATTCTCGTAAATTTTCCTGAGCACTTAAGTGTATGCTGCTCCCACTCCTTGCTCACTCAAAGCTTGGAGGACAGCTACATGGCTAACGGAGTCAAATGCCTTTTCAAAGTCGACAAAGACAATGCAGAGAGGCAGTTGGTATTCATTCGCTCTGCTTATCACTTCACTAACGGTCAGAATGTGGTCAATAGTGCTAAAATTGCTTCGGAATCCTGCTTGTTCTATAGATTGGGCTGAGTCTAGGGTGGAACTAATTCGGTTTAACGAGATCTTTGTGAAAATTTTGTACAAAATTGAGAGCAAGCTGATAGGACGGTAGTTTTTAATATTGTGAATACTTCCTTTCTTGTGTATCAATATAATCTTAGCCTTGTTCCACGATAATGGGATTGAAGCATAGTGCAGGCAGGAAGTAAATACTTTTGCCAAGTGATTTATTGTTACCTCTCCTGCCAGTTTGAGGATGTCAACGCTGAGCTCATCATCATGCGGCACTGTTCCCTGCTTCATGGTATCTAGAGCACACTTGACTTCCGATGGGAGTATATCTGGAACACTAGGTACATCATTTAATTTAGATACACTCAAATTTTCCCTTGGATTGCTATAAAAGTCTCTGATGGACTTCAAAACCTCCTCATTTTCAGTGATTCAACTGTCATTTCCATCGAGTACGATAATCTGTTTTTTACCGATTGTGAGTTTGCGTTTGGCTGACTTTAAACTTGTCTTGTTCTCCAAGCTTGCTCGTAAGGTGTCTTCAGTGAATTTCTGTATGTCAGTTTTCGTTTCTCTTCGCACTGCCTTACATAGTTCAGAATACGCTACCATGTCACGATCGGTTTGGATTTTCATTTCTCTCCTCTGTTGTAAAAGGGTTTCAGTTTTGGCACTGAATTTCTTTGGTTGTTTATTTTTGTGGCATATGCCACCGACTTCTTGTGCACTTGAAACAATCATTTCCGCCAAATCACCATCTTTAGTTACGTGGAACTTGCTTTGGAGGACTTCTTGGAATTTCGAGGAACGTTCTTCCAGATTTTTGAGGTTGATTACCCTTCTATAAGTTTATTCCTTTCATTTCTTACATTGAGTTCGACCCTTGCTCTCACAAGACGGTGATCACTGCCAGTGTTGAACTGATTTAGCACTGATACGTCTTTTACAATCTTCAGGATGTTTGACAGAATAAAGTCTATCTCATTTTTGACACTGAAATTTCGGCTCCTCCAAGTCCATTTTCGGTCAGGGTGCTTCTTAAAGAACGTGTTCATGATGGACATACTGGTGTACTCAGTGAACTGGACTAATCTCTCACCTCTATCGTCAATCCCATAGTTGCCCACCACTGTGTCGCCTTGTTTCTTGGTGCCAACTTTTGCATTGAAATCGCCAATGACCATCTGGAAGTAACAATCGTTACCTTTTTTACAGGTGATATCCAGACTTTCATAAAAGGATTCAATTTCTTCGTCAGGGTGACTTGAGGTGGGAGCGTACACCTGAACAATCTGTATTTTGTACCTATTCGACACCTTCAGGACTATTTGAGCTGTCCTGCTGGAAGTTCCTTCTAAGACAGATACTCTATCAGCAATATTCTTGTTGATTAAGAACCCAACTCCATTGAGTTTTCCTTCTGGGTCGCCACAAAAGTAAAACAAGTTGCCAGACTGCAAACGGAGACAGTCTTCCCCTTTTCGGCGTACTTCGCTTAAACCAACAATACTCCAGTTGATTTTTGTAAGCTCTTTCTCGATCTCTTCTAGTCTGTCGTTGCCTATTAGAGAGCAACAGTTATATGTACAGACTTGAAGAGTCTGTATCTTCCTCTCAGCACCACTTGGTGTTTGGGACATCAAAGTTGCTCCCACCCGGAGATCTGACTGTGGGGCTATTACTCCGGAAAATTTAACATTAATGTCACACAACATAACTCGAAGGTGAGAAGCATAATCGCCACACTTGCTTCAGAACGGATTCGCGATATAATTTCCAGGCCGCCCCTGACATGGGGTACAGACGCCTTTGGTAGGCCGCTCCCCTAGAGTACAGACGCCACCACGCTGCTAGTTTTGGTCCACCTCGGGTATTTCATTTCCCTGGTGCCACCCATATCTGAGAGGCTTTCCCCTACCCGCCACCTGGGGAGGCGCCCGATGAGGGACTAGCAACCCCACATGGGGGTACTGGTATTGTTTAAATAATGACTGAGAATAAAGACGTGTCCAGCACAGGCCGAGTCCTTTTCCCGCCAATTCCTAGGAAGAGGTGGCGATCAGATGACTTAGGTTAGTGGAGGTAGCCCAAGTGACCTATTTTCCCGCCATTTTCTTATGTTAGTCGAGGTAGCTGCATTGTCCTGATGGAATTTGAACTTCCCGCTATTTTGTGGGGGAGAGGTGGCCATGTGGGGGTAGGGGGGGGGGGGGTAGGTTAGTGGAGGTAGCCCAATTCACCTACCTTCCCGCCAACATTCAAACTTCCCGCCAAAAGCCTCATAAGCTGACGTCATGGCGCCATCTTGGATGACGCCATCGCCGCCAGCTTGGATAACGGTACTTAGGGCCACACGAACTTTGTCCCACAACTTATGCTTCCACCTATGGTTAGATTATTCGGACAAGTATTTAACGACAATTCATAGTTAAGAATTTGACATGTCAGAATGCATGATAGGACTTGTGAAAACGGATTGGCACACTGCTTGCAACTTTGGAAAGTCCGTACTGTGATCCATTTGCTGGACTATGTAGATAGCTTAACTGCACTGGTATAGGAAGCTCTCCGGTATTGGTATGTGTATGTGTATATATTCAAGAATTAATCCAAAAGTATGTGCTGCACAGTGATCTGTCTATCAAGAATCGTACTCTGGTATATAGAAATGATGCATTAATCGACAAATTCGTATAATCTGGGTGTTAAGTCTACAACAATTATGCCAGTGTACATAAGTCGAAAACGTGTAACATAAGGCGCGGTTAAAAAAAACCGTGTGGAAGTACCAAAAAAAAACAAAGATGACCCCTCCAACTCGTTGTGTGTAGCATGTTTGCCAAAGAGCAGTTGGTTCTCGATTCTGATTGAGTGGAAAATCTATATCTTAAATTATTTCGTGGAGGTGGCGAAGTCGAGAAACCTTATGGGTGTGATATGTCTGGGGATGAGGCGATGTTTTCGTAGAAGTTAGATAGACCGTCCAAAGCTACTCTTTCTACAATAAACGTATCAGTTCTTCCTCATCTGGCACACACCGACTATCATGCAGGAACGTACGAGACATAAATAAAAGATGCGAGAGGGTTTCAATTCTAATAACACCCTTTATTCCTCGAGAAATATGTGATGATGATGATGATGATGATGATGATGATCATGATGATGACGACGAGACGACGACGACATCGCGGGTGGGATTTGTTACTGTTTGGTTTCAAATGATACTCAGCTGTTGTGAGTATGGGCATACCGTAATTTTTCGGACGCTATACACCAATAAATGGTACTCGGAAATGTTATTCTAGTGGAACGTAAAGTTACTGTGGTTAGTGTCTGACATGTGCAAAGAAAATGATAAAGTGAGACTATGCCCGGTCATAAGGGGCGCGTTTGTGTTTTTTAATAGAAGGTGGCTGTGAGAGACAAGTTGACGCTAAATACAACTGCTTCATTGAATTTTCTATCACAGATCAGCGAATGTAACTGGAGGTGTCTGCAGTCGGCAGGAGATGCAGTACTCACAGGTGCACATTTTAGGATAAAAACACGTGTGGATCTTCTTTGTTCTGTAGAGTGACCAGATGTCTCGCTTTGTTCTGTGGTCCAGCAGCCAGCCAAGTGCTCCTGGCGATGGGTCAGTGTCTCCTACTACTGGGTAGCAAGGACGTCTGCTTGCATCAGCTATGGCAGCAGTTGGTTATTCTATCCAGATTTTTTTACGTTTCGTAAACGCCAGCGTCATATGCCATTGCACTGGTAAAACGGGTCCTGCCATAGTGAACAAACAATATGCTCTTTAATTATAGCTTGTTGTGGAACCTTAAAATGATGTGGACTGCTTGAAACAGTTTGTTCTGTGATGACCAATTTTCTTATGAAACTACAACAAAATAATCTGCTGCCATTGCGAATGATGGTCTGCTGGGCATGGTCTTCTTCTTCTTCTTCTTCTTCTTCTTCTTCTTCAAGTACAGGTAACAAAAACCTTACACCCAAGTCTGTAGAGGCGTGTTATGGAGCAAAAACGCCCAGCGTCAGTAGGCAGACGGTATTTGTTTTCGTAGTATCGGTAAAATCTTATAGGGTTCTCAGTTACGTAATGTGACAAGCCTCTATTACAAGGCATGCTCTGACAACTTGGTTTTCACGTTTTGTAAACGCCAGCATGACATATCATTCATTGCTTGGTAAAACGGGACCTACCATAATGTACAAACGATGATCTCTTGAATTATAGCTTGTTATTGCCGAATGTAAAATGATTGTGTTTTTCCCGACATGTGAACAGATAGCGCAGAAGACTGTACTCTGTAATGTTATTTCACATGCCTAAAATGTTGTAATACCAAAATGCATGACATTTTATATACAGACCCTGATCTGAGTGCCAGGGACGTTCTCAGACCATGTAATTTTGTCCATCAATCTGAAAGAAATTGGTTAACATAGATAATACGTTAATGTGTATGTTTTCTTTTTTTTCAGGTTCAAAGATGTACCTTTTTCTTTACTCCAATGAAAGTTTCGAGGTAACGAGGGAATTTTGTAGTGATTGATAGGTTACACAGCAAAATAGCGGAAGTTTTTTCGATTTGATGCAGGGCTGACATGTATAAGAGATGTGAGATAAGTCATTAGTACATGTGTCAGATGTATCGCTAAAGACCTCAGATTTCTGAAGTTTGTGTATCTGTCACTGGTAGCAGTGTAGTAATTTTTCTTTGATGCCACTAGAAGTCATAAAATAACAGGATGTGGGGAGGAAGAGAGAGAGATGTGAACTGTATGCTGCAGTTGACCATAAAAATGACCATATAGATGCTATTCTACATTGATAATACAATCGTATGAACAGAATGGAATGCCCAAGTCCATGGCAATTTACAGTTTGAACATGGGGAATGCTGTCAAACTATACCAGTTTTGCTCATAAAACTAGGAAATATGGAGTGCGCCTATTTTCGTGGAATCATGGCTGCTTTATTAACATCACAATTGTGTTTTTTAATAGATGGTCGCTTATAATAGGTGCATTGTCGTTAAATACAACTGTGTGACTGAAATGTTTCTCGCGCCAGCAAACGCAATCAGTGGTGATAAAGGAAGTATGGCCGCAGCTGCACTTTTAGACAAAAAACACGTGGTCGTCTTTGTTGAGGAGAGACATCATTTATCTCGCTTTTTTTTCTGTAGCCTGCTGGAGCCGTGGTCTTTTGTGTGTGTAATTTTTTTCTGCATTGACAGCACTGGCACCCCAAGCAACGTGCTCCAACGAGGATGCACAGCCTCCGGGAACTGTAGAACAGTTTTGAGTGGTACTGCTGCCTAAGTCACATACGTGATAGGCAAAAAGTAAGGAAAGGGGCGGTGAAAAGTGGGTCAGGGTGATGGGGGATGGGGGTTATTGTAGAATGTTTTTAAGTCATTCTCATGGCTATTTGTGTACTAGAGCAGTCAGAAATCAAACTTCAAGTGAAGATACGCACACATTAAAGAGAAAGCGGGAGTGGAGGGGTAGAAAATGGGGGTGGCGGGTGGTCTGCAGAGCGTGGGACAGTTTACAGCACCATCTGGTGTCTATAGGGCAGAGGAGAATAGTCAGTCTTCGAACTTAGAGGTGAAAATATACACATTTGGTTGGGAAAATGGGAATGGGAGTGGCAGAAAATGGGGACAGTAGAAAGTACATTAACCTAACCTTCCTCTCCAGCAGCTGGACTGAGACTGACAGTTTCCTGCCAATTGTCAGGGTGGTTGAGGGGGCGGGTGGGTGACGTAATAGGAGTGGAGGGAGGACTGGGCCAAAATTTTCTTCCATTTCCAGGGGATGGAGGGGTGTGCAATGTCATAGGGCATGTGGGGATGGAATCCAGGCGACATTTTGAATAAATTACCTCCTCCAGAAACCACCTAGCCCCACTACTGCCATAAACGATTAATGTATACCGTGCATGGCAAAATGGCACTATCAGAGAATGAGCAATGCGTGCAATTAAAGCAAAATGCCCAAGGAAAACTGCAACAAGGGATGCTACTGCTTCATGTTAACGATTTTCTGTTGCTGTCATACCAATTCTGGACTGTACAGCCTTCCAACGGAAACTTTTTGGTCCCTATTTCCAATTCATTGTTTACTGTGTCACCAGGGCTTCTCCAGATCTACTTTCTTTTCGAATTTCTCTTTTGAAATACTTTCATACAATATAAACGTACTTTTCTGCTGTTCTGGCATGCCTGGTAATTTCTGTCGAGGATTCACTCAGTTCCACTCTTCTTAACATTTATTGTTGTCGTTAAAAGAAATTCATCGTCATTTGCCCTCTCTGATTTTGCATTGAAGGAACCAAATTTTCAATGGACTTCTGTGGCTGGCACTCCTATTTTGTTTGAAGTTATAATCACCAAGTAACGATTAACGAAAATGTGAAGGTTCTGAATTTTTTGATGTTGACATATCTTCATAGAACTGTTGCAGTTCTTCATCAGTTGAGGTGGAAGTAGGTGCTTAGGCACAGTTGATTCGAAGCCTAATCTTAGTATATACCCCAGGGATCATGTAAAGCACTCTGTCTGAAATGAAATGGATGTGGTTTTGGTGATACAGTGTTCCCTCCTGTTCTGAGTTAGCAGAGCTATGCCACCAGTATTTAAATTTTCATAAGAGTCGTTCTGAAACATGAAGTGCCCAAACTTGAGGCCAGCAGTTGTTGCACTGTAGACCCTCGTTTCACTGACTCCGAGCATTACCATTTGCTGTTCTGGAATTGATCTTCCAAAAAGCCGACATGTCCTTCAAGTTTCATGGTAGGAGTATTACATGAAGTTTAGGAAATTTATTTGAAGTTGATTCTATTTCCTTTGCGTTTATTTTGTCGTTTAATTTGATTTGTCGACTTTTTGAATCAGATCTCCTCCAGAATCCGTGTGGCAGACTGACACTTCAATTCGAGATTCCGAGCCTCCAACTCTACTTGCCTGGGGTACACTTGTTTTAAGGTTCTACACTTTTGTTCAAGGAATATTTGAATCACATCTTCTCATGCTGGTGCAAAGTGGGTTGAGAAGCGATACAGGATTGTAGAGAAGTTAATAGAGATTAGGATGGATAAGGCTTTTAGTACATGTTCCCCAGTTCCCCATGGAACATACAGGTAAGCAAGAACAATTGCTAGCACAGATCAGTATTTGGGCAAACTACATTCTGGCGCACTCTGCATTGTTGTCAGATGTATCCAAGATCGTGGCGATGACATCATCCAAGATGCCGGTGTGTAGATTTTGAAATAGTGCATGACGTCATCCAAGATGACAGAGATGACGGCATTAAATATGGTGAATTTTGATGGGAAAGTGCTACGTTCCCTCCCCCATAAAAATGGCAGGAAGTTCAAATTCCAACAGGATAGTGTCACACCACGGTAATCTCTACTAACCTAAGAAAATCGCCAGAAGATACTTCACTTGGGCTACCTCCACTAACCTCAGTAACCCAACCACCACCTCTGCCTAGGGATTAGTGGGAAAAGGACTCAGCCTGCACTGGGCTGCCGGAAAGAGGAAAGAGTGTACTTTATTTTGAAACAATTTATTTAGGGGTGGAGTATATTTATCACAGTGATACAGAACACATGCCACACAGCATAGTGACCTGCAAAGTACTCCTAAATAACTCATGTATAATTCTCTACACACACACTTGTTAATTGTAAACTGTGAAAATAACGCATTGCACAGCCTACAGAACTGCAAGGCACTCATAAATAATGCAATACATTTATGTCCAGAGAGCCAAACAACTCGTAAATTGTCAAAATAATTATCCATCCAAAAGACTCTGCAAACATGCTTCCTAATTGTCGACTCTCGAAGTCATGCACCAGTCTTTATTTAAACAATTGGAGGCAGCACCACTATCCACTGTGTTCGCCACAAGGTCTGGACTCCAACTGACCTAGTACACAGTACCGCCACCAGAGGGTGCAGTTGTCCATTCCGTGACGTAATCCAAGATGGCATTCATGACATCAGCTGATGACACAAGTACCATTATCCAAGATGGCGGCCAACAGTGTCTTCACAACGAGGTCTAGACCTAGTACACAGTACCACGTCCAGAGAGTGCTGTCGTCTGTTCAGTGATGTAATCCAAGATGGTAGGCGAGTGGAAATTGAGGGAAAACAATTCTGCCTGTGCTGAAGATCTAGACTCCAACTGATCTAGAACACAATACTACCACCAGAGGGTGCTGTCATCCCTCCTGTGAAGTAATCCCAGATGGTGGTTGGAGGGGGAAAATGGCGCGAAAATGACTCGGACTGTGCTGGGCTGCTGGAGAGAGTAAGGAAGGAGTGTACTTTATTTATTTTGGAACTATTTATTTAGAGAACGATTTTGAAAGACAGTATATATATAATCAAACTGATACAGCACACTTGCTTGGGGTCATGACACACAGCCCACAGACCTGTAAACTGCCAAAAATAACGCTCTGCAGACACACAAACACCTCATAACTTACCCAAATAATTTCAGTACAGACATGCAGACTTCTCCTAAATAATGCATTACACAGATGTGCAGACACAAAACCAACTCATACACTGTCGAAATAGCGCATAGCACAGCCTACAGACCTGCTCTCAAAATAATCCAACAGACACACAATCAACAAGCACAAGCACCGTCCGCCAAACCCACAGCCCCCCAAAGTGACGTGACCGTCAGCTGTCAAACTACACACAGGTGCCAAGAAGCATGAGGCAGCGACATCCCTTTCATATTTGATACCTGAGAAATTCCTCTCGAAATACGTGTTCACCTAGACACCGCAGCTGAGGCAAACAGATGGGAGCGCAGTCACTGTCACAGCTGCGAGGCGCCACTGGATGCAGGTGAAAGTTGCCTCTATTTTCGGGCATACAGTCAGTGTTATACTGACGTCACAGAACTCCAAGGCACGCTCACGCAGCTCCCATATGCGAGATACCTCCGGGCAGCATGTGTCTCAACCTTTGATGACATAGTAGCACAGGGTGCATTGTTCCTAGCACGACATGAGAGATGTGTCAAATGGTGCTTAACTGCCCAAAGTGATTGACACAATGCTTGAAGTTTGCATGTGTAGCTACACACCTTCTCAAGCACATCTAACAAGGCTCTCAATCTCATACTGATGTCGTATGAATATGTAAAAAATAAGAACTGAGTTGACTTCGCGGAAGTTGTAAGTGTCCCAGAAATAGTTAATGCTCGCTTTCTTGATGACTTGACTTGTATGCACGGAAATTCTTGCCCTAACAGGACTTGTTTACGAAAGCGCAGAATAACGTCGAATGCAGTCTTCCTCGTGGACCTACCGTAGTACCCCATCCATCATGTGTTACCCTTCCTGCTTTCAACAAACACAAATGTTCCCACCGCTATGTAGAGGCTCCTATATCCCAGCACAAAGGATATGAATGAATCAAGCATTATGATTGGATCTTATCGAATTTACCCTCCGAATTACTGATGCCACTAGCATCAAAGCACCATCCACCTTTTTTCTTTCTGCAGACGAGACTTTCAGCGGTTATTTTACACAGATCACCATATTGCAATGGCAATTAAATCTTACAAACTACCATACATATAGTCAAATATGGAAAGACTCCTACTCAATTACACTGCTCTCCCACTGAGGACAGGAGCTTGCATCTTAGTGTGCGAAACCGATCTCCAACCCAGCAATATATCACCGCATACCATGTCAACGTAGTAAACATACAATTCTTATCCTGCACCAAACAAAATCATTCCTTTTACATCATTCGTACATATACCATGAAGACAGAAAGTACCGTATACAGTCTTCGTGGCACTACACATTTTCCTGCAGCTGATGATCACAAATCATCCATACCCGAAGCATGACCAGAGCATCCTCAGCAGACCAAAGCCGCTCTCAGAGCTGTTCTACAAATTCGTACTCATTTCTCCTCGGGACAGACATGTTACTGTTTCTGGTGTGAACCTGCTTCCTTGCTTGCTCGCTTTTCTAAACACATCGGAGAGACTCGGGGATTACAAGAACACATGTATCTTCATATGGTTCACCGTTATAGTATACCATTTTTGCTGTACTTCTCGATGTCAAGTACTAGGCAGTATCCTACCAACCGCTAGAGCAACATAATTCCCAAGATATAGACTGAAAATTATTTCTCTACAAACCCGAAACATTAGCTAAGTGGGGCATGCTGTAAACCAATGACTAACTAGAAACTTCTAACGTCTGCAAAGACATTTACTCGTCAACTCGAAACAAATAGAGGAAACTGGTATTTCCACTCTCGAATACAAATGTTGGTCATGTAGTAGATTCCAAATCATCCCTATAATTTAGAAGGTCAACTAAAGTGTTTCTCATGTCTAGAGAACCGGCAAACATGTCTTCCACATGCTAGATGCACACACCACAATCGATCTTCTCTCAACTAAATAAATGCACGACACTTGCAGAAGCAGTCAACCAAACAATTTACTTGGGAGGGAAGAGAGATCCAGTGCAAACGCACCTCCATATTCAATCTTTTCAAATTTCCACGCAATCACGAATGCTATCCAACACATACTAAATATTAGTTCGCTATTCGGTCGTCTAGAGGACATCGCGGTTAATTCATCTACATTCCTACAATCCAACAGGCATCTCCAGTCTGACAGCTCCTACCATTAAAGGAAAACGTGAATCACCCATCCCACACAGGTCACTGGCGCTGCAGGCTGAGCATGCACAGGTAGAATGTTTATCCCAATAAATACGTCACTTATATATTTTATCCCTGTACTTACAACTAAATGTTACGATCGCGGTTCTCAGTTGAACAACATTCGACAGTGAGCGAAGAATCGGAAATACACTTTGTTGACGGCTGTGGCTCTGGAAATTGAAATATCAGTACCATTCTTATGACCTGACATACTCTTCCCATGCTATCACAGTACTTCACGTCAAATCTATACCTACCTTACGACTGGACATAGTCATTTCCTTTGCACATGTCTGAACACAGACACATACTTTATAAGCCTGATGCTTGAATGCGAACATATCACGCACCCCTACTTCTAAGTATAATACTTTCTCAATAACTGATCGCTGGAGAGACGAAATAATACTGAGAGAAAGTCGACAGTGGGTGGACATGTCTCATAAGTTTTTCTTGCGACTGTGTCCTAGAAAGAGAGACGTAATCGGCCAGATGTTACTAAAACTCTATCCCAACAACTACTGTATGGTACTTTCACGAGCGGTCATGGTGCTACAGGTGCACACAATTATCCATGTGAAAAGCCATACTGACTTTATAAATCGAGTTACAACATTACCTCTGATGAGGTGGTTTTTCTATCAGGACAAACACCAAGAAGGTGATCGCTGGAGTGTATATACACAAACATACACAAAACAGAGCAAACGCTCACCAAATGTGGAGGTGACTGGATACAGTGGAGTACAGGGCTATATTATGCCTTCCGATCAGTGCTTATGGGCTAGGTGTTGGCAGCTGTGCTACATTTACAAGCAATTTTAGAACACATAACAAGATGTTATGTCAGGAGCGCATGGATAGATCTGACATAAAATCGATAAAATTGCGAAAAATGACGAGGGAATAGGTATAAATTGATCGAATATACACCGAAATGTGGGGAAATTGAGGAAGTACTTGCGTATCTTCTGGTTCTTGACGAGCAATTTTTACGTGGGAGCAAGTGTGCGCTAACAAGAGGAATCCGATAAAACGTCGACATCGAAACGAAGGGAATGAGGCAGCATTCTAGTGTATGTCTATTGAGGGGCCAGAGATACACGCGAGTTTACTACTGTATTTAATGCTTTTCAGGAAGACAGAGAACCATTCACCTCTAAACTTACTTGCATCTGCATTAAAGGATAACAGAGTGGGCAGGGAGGTCGATTGAGATGGAGCTGTAACGAGGTACGATTTAATGGTTGATTGATGCATTCTAAAAAAAAATGGTTCAAATGGCTCTGAGCACTACGGGACTTAACATCTGAGGTCATCAGTCCCCTAGAACTTAAAACTACTTAAACCTAACTAACCTAAGGACGTCACACACCTCCATGCCCGAGGCAGGATTCGAACCTGCGACTGTAGAGGTCGCGCGGTTCCAGACTGATGCGCCTGGAACCGCTCGGCCACAGCGGCCAGCGATGCATTCTAGAGAGGGAGAAGTTTCTGCAGGTCAATTTTTCCGCTGTTCTGTCTGGATGCATCAGTCGTGTGGCATAGCCTGTGTTCTACTCATATACAGCCATGTGTTCTATATGTGGTTTAAAGCACTGTCTACTTGCGATTAATAACGGTAAACCTGTCGGTCATCAGAGGACTTCTATCTCGTATGCTGAAACTTGACACATTCCATTAAACAAACTTTGATTTAAGCGATGTACTCCATCCCCCTGTCGCATCTTGAATGTATAATCGAGACTTCAGCGTCATAACTAAGTTAGCGATAGGTGTTTGTGGGGCGATGCAATCCCCGTGGACACATTTGCCTGGCAAATGTGCTGTTTACAGAGTTAGTGACGGAATTACTTGTAATTTTCACATGTCGGACGCTGATGCTATGCGTTTAACTGTTTCCTTGTAGGAGGTATCCCACGCTACAAACAATTTTATATAGGCCTGATGCAGGCATCATAGAATTTCTGAACCGTGATCGGATGTGAACAGTGGACACTATATGTCTCCGGAAAGTTATATCGTGCTCGTATCACACAGAGCAAATGTTTTACGGAAGTAGCTTTTATCGTTTTACGGTTCGATAACATAGTTTATCGTAGACAAACCAGGAAGAAGGATGTATTTCATGCGCTTGAATATATACTTCTTACATTGGAATATTAACAGCGCTACATTCCACATGAATGATAGGTCAGAAAGTCAAGCGATCTAACATTATAGCCTGATTTAAGTGCAGAACGTTCTAGCCTTAGGAGTGCGTTTTTTTAATGTTCTCTCGTACCAACACCTTCCAGATATCGATCCTAGACTCTAGAAAAATACTTTATAGCTGATAGCTTGGTTGATTTACGTAAAAATGCGTCGAACTCCATCTGTCTGGAGCTCCACCGTGCATAAAAGTCATTCGTTTCTTGTTCTTCTTAACTGTCTGCTATTACATCACGACACTTTGAAATCTGTTACTATACATTGATAAGGAGTGCTAAGCTCCTCGACATGGGCGCATCTCGAGAAATCTCATGCACTTGGATGGGTGATGACTTAGAGAGTTCCATTCATTCACGAGACGTGGAGTGTACCGGTCTTCTTCTGGCCGGTTGCAGATTAATTCGGCAACAGTGCTGTAGGGCAGGTTGGTCAACGATAGTGTGAGGAGGGTCTTTCACTCTCTAATTTTACCGTAAGACAGCGAGAATACTCTGTGACTCCCATACGCAGGGAGATAGATCGTAAATTAAGCACTATGCTCGAGGTGTTAATATGTGGAGTGCTGACTGGTATTCTTTGATGATTTATGTGTTCGAGTATTAACAATGAATGGATGTACTGCACAGTCGTTCGCAATGATACTCGCAAAGTGAAGAAGGGGCGGTTTAGCTATGGTACTGAAATTGACAAACATGCTGTCA
The DNA here is from genome assembly GCF_023864345.2 of Schistocerca serialis cubense. Taxonomy (NCBI): domain Eukaryota; kingdom Metazoa; phylum Arthropoda; class Insecta; order Orthoptera; family Acrididae; genus Schistocerca; species Schistocerca serialis. The sequence goes on from NC_064646.1 coordinate 244,766,934, forward strand.
TATCATTTGTCGGTGTTGAAATTACTGTAAAATTGTTTGCACTATCAACTGTGATGCTTATTATTAGAATACATCGATTGTGTCTTTTCCATCCCATCCGTGCACTGGCACCAAATGCTGTTGGTTACCACATGATGATTGACTGATATCGCTTGTTTGAGCTGGGGAAAGAGTTCTGGTGGATGGACAGCACTTTCTGGGGTGAATAGCACCGAAATACTGATCACTTACATGACTGCAATATATTGAATCAGTCGAAATGGAACGTAGAGTCATCAGTTATTCCGTGACTATGACAGATGAGTTTAAATATAGTTTGGAAACCTACGCCATCGCCGTAAAACTCTCCCAGTTTGCTTATGTTGTATCTCTCTTTTATTTAAAATCAGCCAGTGTTTGTAGCGTATTATGGTAGCCACAGTAACAATATGATTTACATTGTGCGATGTCTAGTTTTCTGCGAGAGGCCATGGATCAGAGCATCTTAATGTCAGTTTAGGACCTGACATAGACGTCGAAGTGTTGGTAGAAAAACAAAATGTATGACAGTGTACAAAGCGTGTTGGAAAACAATGTTTCAAACAACGAGACAGAGTCACATGGGGCGTCTCTTGCGACTTAAAGTATAGTCTGTGGGATACGTTCATCCTCATATAGTACGGGTTCAAATGGCTCTGAGCACTATGGGACTTAACTTCTGAGGTCATCACTCCCCTAGAACTTAGAACTACTTAAACCTAACTAACCTAAGGAATCACACACATCCATGCCCCAGGCAGGATTCGAATCTGCGACCGCAGCGGTCGCGCGGTTCCAGACTGTAGCGCCTAGAACGGCTCGGCCACTCCGGCCGGCATAGTACGGGTGATGAAGCCTTAAACTGCCCTCTGCAATGGATCAAAAGCTGTATATTTAATAGGATCATCGTGCATCGGCAACAGCAGCAGTTTGACAGGAAGATTCAATGACGGACAGGGTGTCCTGTTAGGAATGTTATTCTGGGAAGCATCGCAACAACTCTCTCTCTGCGACAGACCCATATCGTAGCTATGTGTCATTGTGCTAGCAACAGTTTCTATGTGAGTTCTATATCGGATGAAGTTAGTGAAGCTTTTATAGTTGGTAATTTTTCTCTGTTGGATGGTACAGAACAATGATGATAGTATGCTGGGGAGACAGATGTGAATGGTGCAGATCTGCTTCGGATTGTAGTATCTGTATCTAGTTTGGAGGTGCACCACATTGCTCGCATTTCCACCAAATGGTCAAAACACACTCCTGTTGCACTAACGCAGGTTGTTCTGTTTCTACACAGGTTGCAGAAGGTGGCGGTAATGTTTTTCTACGACTTTTGCTCAGTTCTGACTTAAATTGGAATGATCACATTCTCAAAGTTGTAGAAATGGGAGCAGTTGCAAGATGCATAGGGGGTTGACTAAAACCAGATTGGACTTTTACTGTAGCAGACATGTTCGAGAAAGGTGACTCGTTTCGAGATATGAGAGTGTCAGAAATATGATTCACTTGTGGGTGTGATCTGATGCAGGTATGTGGTTGAATGGGAAGACTTGATTCCAAATAATGGACATCATTTCTAGTAGATAGTGTAACACTAGAGATCTGAAAAGCTAGAGTACATTTTCTTACGACCTCAATCAGAACATCATCTACTACTACTACTACTACTACTACTAATACTAATATTAATACTACCACCACCACTACTACTGTTTGTGTTCCTTCTCAGTCAGTCATCGCCTTAGAGGATATATTGCAGAACCTCTGATATGGTATCGAGTCAGAATACCTTACAATTATTATAGAAATATCTAGCCAGGGCGGTGTGAGGGAAACCCAATTACCACTTACATACCAAGAACCCTTAGCCGAATCACGTTCGAAATTCAGCGATTTTATAACGAGGTTTCATCGTGGGCTACTTGTAACTGGAGTCCTGGTCTAATAATATACACTCCAGCGAACACCGTCTCGGTATTTGTCCGGATAGAAAAACCACCTCATTCAGAGGTATTGTTATAACAGAATTTATAAAGCCAGTATAGCCTTTATCATGGACAATTGCGTGCACCTGTAGAACCATGACCGCTTGTGACAGTAACATACAGTAGTTGTTGGGATCGAGTTTTAGTAACATCTGGCCGATTACGTCTCCCTTTCTATGACATGGTGGTAACAGTCAAAAGAAAAACGTATAAGAAATGTCCACCCACTGTCGACTTTCTCTAAGTATTATATCGTATCTCCAGTGATCAGTTATTGAGGAAGTATTATACTTAGTAGTAGGGGTGCATGATAAGTTCGCATTCAAGCATCAGGCTTATAAACTATGTATATGTGTTTTGTGTTCAGAAGGGCCGGCCGTGTGGCCGAGTGGGTCTAGGCACTACAGTCTGGAACTGTGAGACCGCTACGGTAGCAGGTTCGAATCATGCCTTGGCGGCGGATGTGTGTACTGTCCTTAGGTTAGTTAGGTTTAAGTTGTTCTAAGTTCTAGGGGACTGATGACCTCCGAAGTTAAGTCCCATAGTACTCAGAGGCAGTTGAACCATTTTTGTGTTCAGACATGTGCAAAGGAAATGACTATGTCCAGTCATAAGGAAGGTATGGATTTGACGTGGAGTACTGTGATAGCATGGGAAGAGTATGCCAGGTCATAAGAATGTTATGACATTTCTATTTCCAGAGCCACAGCCGTCAACAGAGTGTATGTCCGGTACTACACTCATTGTCGAATGTTGTTCAACTGAGAACCGCGATCATAACATTTAGTTGTAAGTACAGGGATAAAATATATAAGTGACTTATTTATTGGGATAAATATTCTGCCTGTGCATGCTCAGCCTGCAGCGCCACTGGCCTGTGCAGGGTGGGTGATTCACGTTTTCCTTTAATGGTAGAAGCTGTCAGACTGGAGATGCCTGTTGGATTGTAGGAATGTAGATGAATTAACCGCGATGTCCTCTAGACGACCGAATAGCGAACTAATACTTAGTATGTGTTGGATAGCATTCGTGATTGCGTGGAAATTTGAAAAGATTGAACATGGAGGTGCGTTTGCACTGGATCTCTCTTCCCTCCCAAGTAAATTGTTTGGTTGACTGCTTCTGCAAGTGTCGTGCATTTATTTAGTTGAGAGAAGATCGATTGTGGTGTGTGCATCTAGCATGTGGAAGACATGTTTGCCGGTTCTCTAGACATGAGAAACACTTTAGTTGACCTTCTAAATTATAGGGATGATTTGGAATCTACTACATGACCAACATTTGTATTCGAGAGTGGAAATACCAGTTTCCTCTATTTTTTTCGAGTTGACGAGTAAATGTCTTCGCAGACGTTAGAAGTTTCTAGTTAGTCATTGGTTTACAGCATGCCCCACTTAGCTAATGTTTCGGGTTTGTAGAGAAATAATTTTCAGTCTATATCTTGGGAATTATGTTGCTCTAGCGGTTGGTAGGATACTGCCTAGTGCTTGACATCGAGAAGTACAGCAAAAATGGTATACTATAACGGTGAACCATATGAAGATACATGTGTTCTTGTAATCCCTGAGTCTCTCCGATGTGTTTAGAAAAGCGAGCAAGCAAGGAAGCAGGTTCACACCAAAAACAGTAACATGTCTGTCCCGAGGGGAAACGAGTCCGAATTTGTAGAACAGTTCTGAGAGCGACTTTGGTCTGCTGAGGATGCTCTCGCGATGCGTTGGGTATGGATGATTTGTGATCATCAGCTGCAGGAAAATGTGTAGTGCCACGAAGACTGTATACGGTACTTTCTGTCTTCATGGTATATGTACGAATGATGTAAAAGGAATGATTTTGTTTGGTGCAGGAAACGAATTGTATGTTTACTACATCGACACGGTGCGCAGTGATATATTGCTGATTTGGAGATCGGTTTCACGCACTAATATTAAATCTCCGGTCCTCAGTGATAGAGCAGTGTAATTGAGTAGGAGTCTTTCCATATTTGACGTTATATAGGGTAGTGGTGATATATTGATGGGTCGCAGGTTAGTCTCATGTTCTAATATTCAAGCTCCTGTCCTCGGTGAGAGAGCAGTGTAAGTGAGTAGGAGTCTTTCCATATTTGACTATATGTATGGTAGTTTGTAAGATTTAATTGCCACTGCAATATGGCGATCTGTGTAAAATAACGCAGAAAGTCTCGTCTGCAGAAGGAAATATGGCGGATGGTGCTTTGATACTGACGGCATCCGTAATTCGAATTGTAAATTCGATAAGAGCCAATCATAATGCTCGTTCATTCACATCCTTTGTGCTGGGATATAGAAGCCTCTACATAGGAGAGGGAACGTTTGTGTGTGTTGAAAGCAGGTAGGGTACCATGTTAGGTGCATGAGGAAGACTGCTTTCGACGTTATTCTGCGCTATTTTCGTAAACACCTCTTGTTAGGGGAAGCTGACACATCAAGAAAGCGTGCATTAACTATTTCTGAGACACTTACAATTTCTGCTAAGTCGACTCAGTTCTTATTTTTTATATAGTCGTGTAACATCGGTATTTGATTGAGAACCTTGTTAGATGTGCTTGAGAAGGTTTGTAGCTTCATGCGCACACTTTGAAGCATTGTGTCAGTCACTTTGGGCAGTTAAGCACCGTTAGACGCGTCTCTGATGTCATGCTAGGAACAATGTACCCTGCACTACTCTGTCATCAATGGTTGAGACACGTGCTGCCCGGAGGTGTCTCTCATATGGGAGCTGCGTGAGCGTGCTTTGGAGTTCTGTGACGTCAGTATAACACTGACTGTATGCCCGAAAATAGAGGCAACTTTCACCTGCAAACAGTGGCGCCTCGCAGCTGTGACAGTGACTGCGCTCCCACCTGTTTGCCTCAGCAACGGTGCCTTCGTGAACACGTGTTTTGAGAGGAATTTCTCAGGTATCAAGTATGAAAGGAATGTCACTGCCTCATGCTTGAGGGCACCTGTCTGTAGTTTGACAGCTGACAGCCATGTCACTTTGCGGGGTTGCAGGTAACCTCCTGTGTGGTGTACTGGATAGGGTTTGGCGGATGGTGCTTGTGCTTGTTGATTGCGTGTCTGTTGGATTATTTTGTGACCAGGTCTGCAGGCAGTGCTATGCGCTATTTGGACAGTGTACGAGTTGGTTTTGTGTCTGCACATCGGTGTAATGCATTATTTAGGAGTAGTCTGCATGTCTGTACTGAAATTATTTGGGTAAGTTAGGAGTTGTTTGTGGGTCTGCAGAGCGTTATTTAGTGGTAGTTTACAGGGCTGTGGGCTGTATGTCATGACCCCAAGCTTGTCAGAGCATGTGTTTTGTATCAGTGTGATAAATATACTGCCTCTCAAAATCGTTCTCTAAATAAATATTTCCAAAATAAATAAAATACACTCCTTCCTTTCCCTCTCCAGCAGCCAAGTGCAGGCTGAGTATTTTTCGCGCCATTTTCCTCCCTCCAGACCACCATCTGGGATTGCATCAGAGGGGGGATGTCAGCACCCTATGGTGGCAGTATTGTGTACTAGGTCAATTGGAGTCTAGATCTCGTGGTGGAGACAGTGCCTGCAAAATGAAAACTTATGTCTAGTACAGGCAGATTAGTTTTCCACCATTTCCCCTCCCCCACCATCTTGGATTACATCACTGAACGGACGACAGCACTCTCTTGTGGCGGTACTGTGTACTACGTCTAGACCTCGTGGAGAACACACTGTTTACCGCCATCTTGGATAACAGTACTTTAATCATCAGCTGATGTCTTGGCTGCCATCTTGGATTACGTCACGGAATGGACAACTGCACCCTCTGGTGGCAGTACTGTGTACTAGGTCAGTTGGAGTCCAGACCTTGTGGCGAACACAGTGGATAGTGGTGCTGCCTCCAATTGTTTAAATAAAGACTGGTGCATGACTTCGAGAGTCGACAATTAGGAAGCATGTTTGCAGAGTCTTTTGGATGGATAATTATTTTGACAATTTACGAGTTGTTTGGCTCTCTGGACATAAATGTATTGCATTATTTACGAGTGGTTTGCAGGGCTGTAGGCTGTGCAATGCGTTATTTTCACAGTTTACAATTAACAAGTGTGTCTGTAGAGAACTATACACAAGTTATTTAGGAGTACTTTGCAGGTCACTATGCTGTGTGGCATGTGAGAGCGTGTGTTCTGTATCAGTGTGTTAAATTTACTCCACCCATAAGTAAATTGTTCCAAAAAAGTAAAGTACACTCCTTCCTCTCTCCAGCAGCCCAGTGCAGGCTGAGTCCTTTTCCCACCAATCCCTTGGAAGACGTGGCAGTCGGGTGACTTAGGTTAGAGGAGGTAGCCTAAGTGACCTATCTTCCCGCAATTTTCTTAGGTTAGTGGAGGTAATCGTGGTGTGATGCATTATCCTGTTGGAATTTGAAGTTCCAGCCATTTTTCTGGGGGTGGGAGGTAGAGGGGCGTGGTGTGGTACTTTCCCACCAAAATCCGCCATCTTTAATGACGTCATCGCCGCCATCTTGGATACATCTGGCAATAATGCAGAGTTCTCCAGAATACAGGTTGCCCTAATACTTAGAGCGTCATCGCTACTCTCTGCGGTAATCCTGCATCCAGCAATTCGTCCAAAGTACTACCTTCTATCAGAGCTGTCACAATACACCTCAGTAGTTCCCATATGAATATTGTGGTAACCTAGGGGCGTCGTTTGCATGAAACCATAGGGGGCTAAATTAATAATTCTCTGCACCGACTGCATGGCCAGATAGCAACACGGTCAGCTTGGCTCTCTCTCTGTCTTAAGTTTACTGCAAGTTGATAAGATCTTCAACATGACGCATCAGAAGTGATATTATTGTAGTTACTACGACTGGATAATTTTCGTCGTTTAGCCAGTATTTTTAGACGGTATGACAATTTTGCTTAAGGATGACTTATTCTATACAATTTTGTCAGCGTTCTGTGTTCCTTATTTCCATGTTCTGGATACACCTGCTTCCCCTTGACGTTAGTAGCTGCGATTTTTCACCCTCCCTTTTGAGCCCTCTTTTTTCAGGCATTGCGTATGGTCTCCATTCACAGTACACTTTCTCAATATGGAATTTCATGTTATTCGCGCCTTATGATATCTCTCTATTGATATTTACGCTTTGCAATCAATGCTGTAATGTTATCTATTCATTTGCGTTCGAGAGAAAAATATTTTCGAAGTCTATAATGAGCAAAAGACGTGTTGCCTACTCAAAATGTTTACAGTATAACCACGAAAACGTTTCAAAAGTGAATCCCATCTCGTGACTGACTGTTTTGTTTTCATTACGCTTACGACAGAAACACACCAACAATTGTGAACAGTTATTGATTGATGATGCTTCTTTTGTAGCTGATGCATCTGAGTATTGTTAGTAACTACGTTCTAGTCTCATTTCACAAAATGGTGTCTCCAAACAAAAACAGACAAAAGAATGATTATGCAGACAAATGAATAGAGCCTTTCACAAAGTTTATAATAATCTATGTTAGAACTGGCTAGTATTCCAGAGAAGCTTAAAAATTAACCTTTGACATCAAGGTGGCTGTAAGTGGGGTAGTGACAAAACTAGAGCCTTCACCCTATATCTGAATGTGTGCAAATGTGGTAAGAATTAGCTGTGAAGAATTAGTATTTTGGGGGGGGGGGGGGGTGATATTCTTAACATGGGTTATGCTGAGCAATGTGAAATTCATCTCTTGGGTCATTAAAGAAAAGTAGCACCAAAAAAGGGAAAAACATTAAAAAAGATTTTGAAATGTTAAGTATGTAGCTGTATTTATAAACTACTTTTCACGTTAAATGACTTGTTCCACATCATTCGATTTATCGTGCAAAATGATCCATGGAACATGAAACTAACAGACCGCTAGTCTGCAAAATGATTGTGCACAGCAAACGTTGAAAGCTAAATAAACATTTCATTTCAAATTTTTTGGCACAATAGCAGTATATAATGAAATGAGCAATTAAGTATAAATGCAATGATACAGACTGGAGAGAAATATGGGGGAAGGGTGGAAGTATGCTGTACTGGGTAGATAAATGAATTTAAAAATATGTTGAGTTATTTCATGCTTTATTGTCTTTGTTATTACAAAACAATTATTAATTACTTCCACAGAACTGAGCCATTTCGGGAAGTAAAGAAATCTGTGAATCTTTGACGTACCCCAAATGCTGCATCACAAGCGTTTCCTCCCTGCCTTCCAAGATGATGCAATATTAACTCTCCGTTTTGTGCATCTGTATGGCTATCTATTACATTATTGTCTTTAATATAGTTATGCAGGATACATGTAGTTAAAATTATCTACATGTTCAGGAAGTGCATTTATTTTCCTGAAATACATCCGAAACTTTTGTGCTAACTGCCCAAACGCACTTTCTGAAAATCTCCTTGCTAGAGACAATCTGTAATTAAAGTTTTCTTTATCTGGGCTGTCACTCAGCTGAACTCGAGGTTCAAATGGCTCTGAGCATTATGGGACTCAACATCTTAGGTCATAAGTCCTCTAGAACTTAGAACTACTTAAACCTAACTAACCTAAGGACATCACACACACACACACCCATGCCCGAGGCAGGATTCGAACCTGCGACCGTAGCAGTCCCGCAGTTCCAGACTGCAGCGCCAGAACCGCACAGCCACTGCGGCCGGCTAAACTCGAGGATACGGCCTCAATAAATATGTCTTAAGCGGGGAAGCCTCATCTCCCACCATGTGTACCATGCAGGTTCCAGTCAGAGGGCACACTTAAATTGTTGCTTTCCAAAGCTTTGGCGAGATTGGACTGAGCATAAATCCCACCATCACTGTTTTTTCCATATGCTCCTACATCCACCGCTACAAATTTATAATTTGCATCCACAAGTGCTAGCAACACCATGGAGAATGTGTGCTTATAATTGTGAAACATGGAGCCACTGTTCGGAGGTGCAACTATGTGTACGTGTTTGCCATCAATTTCACCAATGCAATGGGGAAAATTCCACACTTTCCAAAATTAATCAGCAATTGTGAGCCACTGCTCTGTTGTAAGTGGAGGCATTACAATATTGAGCATGACATCGATAATTGCCTGGCACACTTCATACACAATACTGTGCACTGTAGAATGTCCTAATCGAAAGCTGAATGCTATCGTCTGTAAAAAGTCCCCTGTAGCCAAGAACCTGGGAGGAAAAAAGAGGGAATTAACAAGAAATAATAAATGACATATGCCATTATTTACAGAAAAAGAAGCTTAACACAAATGACATCTGTGCTTTAATTTTAAGCCTGTAGGACAGAACTCTGCAACTTTATAAGTTGATACAGAAATATAGGTTGATGCAACATGTGTACTGGCCTGTCTTTTTGAAAAGGAGGATTGATACAGTGTTTGATGCTGTTCTTATATTGAATATATTACATGCCATGTAAAATACATTGACACAACCAACAGCAATACATTAGTAAGATTCACTCATAGGTTCTGAATTATTTTGAAAATAAAATGCACAAAATTGCAAATTGTACACCAAAATTTTAGGGCAATAAATAAACTGTAGAGCTTTCTACTGCATAATTTGTCAATCTTGTAAATTTTAGCATAAATAAGACTTTTTAATAGATTGGTCATGTGGAATAATATGTTAAATTGGCTAAACAGAATTTTTTCATTATAGTAATTATCATTGAATTAGCTGTCAATTTTAGTGTTACTGTAAGCAAATTTGAATGTAATCGGTAAGTTAATTACATATGAAACGAGTACTTAGAGTGTGAGAGAAAGTACTACCAAGCATTCCCACTACAGAAAGAAGCATCTTCGTAACTCCGGGACTAAGAAGTGTCAATATTGTTCACGAGCCTTGTATATCTACTAATAAAACATATTAAGCCAAGGGACATTACTTTTCCTGATGTCTGCTTTCTGTGACTAGCATATGAACCACACTAAAGTCAAATGATGCAGTCAACCTTCTCATATAGGCCATCATAAATTTCTTGAAAGTACTCCATTTCATACGTGCTTATATACTGCAAAAGTAAGTCATTTAACTCAAACTTCGAAAATTATTGGAAACGGTATCATTATAGTAGAAACGAATTTATTCAGGACGAACTGTAGCAGATTTAGATCTACATAACAAGGGGCCATAAACTGTGAATGTTTAGCCTATAGATCAATTTGTTGATAGTATGCAGTATTACAATAAATATTCTGTTCTATAGAATACGTAAAGGTACAGAACAGGAACCCTCAAAGGAATTGGTAAAGCTGAAGCATCAGACTCACCTCAAACAAACCATTAGTTTTTCTCGTGGAGAAATTGCACGGCACATGTGTGTGTCTGCTTTCTTGATGCTGCTGCTTATCAAAGACAGCAAATTAAAAAATTGCTGTCTCGACATTCGTAAATATTTATAAAATTACATCTCCTCTTCTTTCAGCTCTCTATACAATGTGTGATATTCGCCTTCACATATTCTCTTCAAAATCGTTTTCTTCACCCACGTTCGTTTTGATTGCCTTGCCAATTTCCGCCCTCTTGCCTCATCATCTAAAGCAATTGAAATCGTAGCAAGTTCATGAAGACTAAATTTAATGTCCGCCATCCTCTCTCGTGAACACTTGTGCGAGTTTCCAACAACACGCCAAAACATGCTTGAAGTTTTGCCGTCGCTTGACGTTCCGTCCAGTGTGGATTTTTGATGGTGTGTGACGCCACTGACATTGACGTGACGCTGTCCACCGTGTGAATCGAGCCTAAACCTAGCTAAACCAGGATCCGAGTAAGAGTCATTGACATATTTGGGTAGACCCTGGATTCCTGTGTTGTAAGTTAGTCTCTTCCTAGCTCGTTCAAAAAACTAATTGTTCCTGCTAGTAGTATAATAGAATCTTGGCAACAACGCAAATACGTTTGGCAACTCTGCGACCGACGAGTTACTGCCTGGTTAACACAGAATTATCCCGCTAATTTAACTTGATACGTCCTGATATTTCTGTTGATTAATCAGTGAATTTCACTTAAGTTGCGACATTAGGTTATCAATGTATGATTTTGAGTCCAGGAAAGTCATTCCGCCTGGAAACTGCAAATAATCTCGTCTTTTATATTGCGACTTATCAATCTTAACCATTCCTATGACAGTCTGGTACCATAGCTGCACACTAGCTCTGAGGTAATGTGGTCGCTTGTAAAGTAAAAATGCTTCGGTTCCAGTCTCACTGAAGGCTACACTCGTATATTTAGTCTTTGAACAAAGTTATAAGCAGACAATCGACAATCAACAAGAAAATCTTACTATATATTCTCCATCAGAAGTCGTCTCATTACTTCCAGTACCCCGTAGTGTAAATGCGAAAGAATTACGTTATTGCACAGTTGATAACGCCTCTTCCTGCTTCTGCATACACAATGTTTTGGTAACTGGATATGCAATGTAGCCTCGTTGATCATATTAAAAACATATTGTTTTGTTAAATTGACTTCTTTCAACAAATTAACATGGTAGATTGTATTTCATGTGTATTTTGCTAGCATTTTCCACATGTTTGGTAGGATGGTCATGAAACCAAAAGCCAAAATACATAAAAAAGTAATTTATTGAACACGACAGTAAACATTAGAGAGAAATTCATTATCGACAATATTAGGGTGTCCCAAGAGGAATTGTGAATATTTAGGGATATGGCCCAAATGATCATTCTAAGCAAAAAAGTCTACTAATCATGTGCTCTAAAATGCATACTTCAAGAGCTATCAGCCTTTGTCCATCTTCACTATTGCAGTAAACATCTGTCACAGCTCTTAAGGTATGCACATTAGAGCCCATGATTAACCAAAAAAAAAGTTCTTGGTTTGATCCATGCTACCTCCTCCCAAAATATTGAAAGGAAAGAGATTGCTGTAGAAGAGGTTTGTTTCACAGTATGGAGGATGAATGCTCTTAGCTCTCATGATGTACAACTTAGAGCCCATGTTAACTACATTTTTTACCTTTCCTATCATTTGCCTGAATATTTACTATTCCTCCTGGTACAAACTGTATATTCCTTCACATTATCTGAAAAGTTTGACAGATAAGGCCGCGCGTGGTAGCCGCGTGGTCTTAGGCGCATTGCCATGGTTCGGGCGGCTCCCCCCCCCCCCCCACTCCCATCAGAGGTTTGAGTCCTCCTTTGGGCATGGGTATGTGTGTTGTCCTTAGCGTAAGATAATTTAATTTAGATTAAGTGTATACAAGCCTACGGGGCCGATGACCTCAGCAGTTTGGTTCCATAGGAACTTGCAACAAATTAAAAATTAAATCAAAGTTAAAAATATCGCCAAACCAGGTTTGCACTAAACTTTCGTCCCGAAAGGAATTGTCAGATGGTCGTTCGATTAGGAGCGGGAAAGGTAAACATATGAGTGGCTACAATGAGAAGAATAAGTGCGTGAGAAGTGACTTTCCGAACAAACTCCTGGGTAGGTTTTCTTGCAACATCAGCAAAGTTCATTATCGCATAGCAGCAACACCTTACACTGCAACTGAAAGGTGCCTCAGTTGTTGGCAACTAATGGAGAGGAATTCGTAGAGCACGACACTTTTTTTTTTTGAGCCACCAGATGAAAAGAATTCAGTTGACACTGCCCTTTGCTCCAGTATATCTCTCTTGTTGTCTTAACCGTTAATTACTTCTTAAGAAGTTAACATAAATGCATCATAACTCATGACCCATAACAATAACTCTTAGGAATTCTCAATGATCAAAACGATGACTTCCAAGCAAATACACAGTAATGCATTTAGTTTTTGTTGCTTTGAATTACAGCATGCGGTTCTCCCAAATCTGAGTTCTGAATTTTGCCTATTGAATATAAATGTCCCACAACGCATAAATGCTCCCATTTGATCACATATGTCAGTTGCCGAGACTTTCTGATAATCATTCATGCCAGAACGACCTTAGTTGAAACAAGCAAATCCTTTTCTGAGGTGTTTTGTCCAAATGCGCTCCCCCCACACACAATACAAAGGACCCATGTTGTCACCTCTGTCTCCATTGCTCTACTAACACTAAAGCGACCACTATGTCACAAATGTTTAATTTTTTTCCACTTGCGAAACAATTTTACAACGCTATTACAATGATCATGAGTTTCGAGAAGGCGAAATCCAGGACGTTGCTGCAAGGTAAATACTAGAACTTCAAACAAGAACATGAAAGTTAATATATACGCTCTTAGTCCCATGCGGTGGCCCGATCGCCTAGTCTTGACAGTTCTTGACGTGAGACAGCGCGACGAGTGGAATTTGGCCGGTTGCCGGAAGCCGGTAGCCGCGGTAGGGCGAGGAAACTCTCGAGCGCATACTCTGCTGATCTCAACGCACCCCCAAGCTCTTTTGCAGAATTCCAGTCGGAAGTTTTCCTATTACCTGTAGGTTAGAAAGCAAAGTGAATTGTCTCTGAGGTTCCATCAGACTGATATTTAAGCAGACAGTCGAAATGCGGTTTAAAAAATGAATGAGTGAGTGGATTCGAACTTGCAATTTTGTGTTCATATTTCGTGACGTCAGCCACTACACGACAAACTCATCCACCACGATAACAGCTCTAGAAAGAAACAATACTTCCCTCAGACCCTTCTGTATTTTACAATGCTGCCGAAATGCGCAAATGACTGGACTTCGAATCCTGTGGGATGACCGGTTTTAATCGCCGCCTTAAATGAATGACTCGGACCTAGCCTCTGTGGCGGCCAGCCAGCGCCCAGGATTTGTGTCTAAGACTGTGCATTCATCAAACTCGTGCAATGTTTCAAACATGTAAACACCAATCTGGTGGCAACTCTGGCTCTGCCAAAGAGTTTCAGGTACGTACGCTTTTACGGCGTTCGACCATTATAGACACTGGGGAGAGAAGCTTTGCCTATTGTGGACATCTCAGCTCGAACAGTTGCGCAAACCTTCCTGACTTCTAAAATTTCCTGTTTTGGATGTCCCAACAACATCACTACATATAAAGAAAGACAATTTCAATCGGTTCTTTTCTGTGATCTAATAAAACTCTGTGGTTTCAAACACCACCATACTACCATCTATCATCAAGGCAAAAATGGAATGGCTGAATAACGGCATCACACTCTGAAATCTTCTTTGATGTGTCATGACACGTCGTGGATATTCCTCTACCTCTAGTGATACTGGAACTGTGTGCTGCCATCAAACCAGACACTGGAACTTCTCCTGCGGAATTCATTCGTGGAACACCTCTTGAACTTCCATCGCAATTCTTTGAGCAACAGCAACAGCATCCTTCACGTGAATTATCGTTTCTCATTCAACAGAAAAAGCTCTGTATCTCTAAATTTAGCCCATCACCAACATCTTGGGATATGGATATGAATGTTTTCATACATTAAGATCTACAAGCTGGATGGATGCGACTGCTTTCATATATATTAAATATACATATGTTTTCTCAATATCATAAGGGGTAGCCAAATGAAATCAGAGGCAGATGGGAAAAAGTAGGTATACTGTTTATTGTTTCAAAAGCAATCACCATACCCTTAATACACTTACCCCACTATGAGACAAGATGCTCAATGTCTTCATGGAAAATTGTTTGCAGTTGCCTACAGAACCATGATCAACACAGACAAGCATCTTTTGTCTGAGGCAAACTGATTGCCACCAATGTTTTCTTCAGAGCTCCAAAAATTGGAAAGTGCATGGGGAGAGATGATGACCATATGGAGGATGGGTAAGGGCTTCCCAGCGAAACTTCTTTAATGTAGCTGAAACATCCTTGGCAACATGTGGATGGTGAAAGAGTTCACACATCCTCCATACAGTTCCAATACCTCCCCATGCGATTCCCATATTTTTGCGGCTCTGAAGGTAGACAGTTGTAGCGAACGATTTCCTTTGGACGAAGAGGTACATGTCATGAACAATCATGTGTCCGTAAACAACTGCAAACGTTTTTCCATGAAGTCATTGACTGTTTCACCTTGCAATGGAATACATGTGTTAACAGTTGTGGTGAATAATTTTGAAGTAACAAACAGATTGCTTAGTTTGTGAATTACTGATGGATGTGGCCAGGGCACCTTTACAAACCTGACACACTGGTCCATACTCCCTCTTGGAGCTAGCTGAGCATGCATTGAAATACTACTTAAAAATAAACCCACAGTGATTTTTTGGAGTGGTTTAAGCCTGCCTGTCTGCCTGCTTGCTTCAGGGGGACACTACTATACACCAGCATTATAACTGTCACCTGGCACTTACACTGGAAAAGAAGATGCAGCTGAGGCTCAGATTTCACTTTCACCTGAACAGTTTTCATGACAATTGGATGTTTCACTGGTGTTACCACAACAGTCTCCAATATACACACCAAGGCTAGTGGACTGATACACCACAAGTATCTCTTTATAAGCAGAACTCTACTCTACTTGGAGGGAGGAGGGACAATTGTGTGGCGACACAATCAATCGAAAGTAAAGAGAATGGGTGAATGAAAATAATGTGTGGTATCTTCTACTATTGTTTTGTTCACTCTCTTTGTTCCCTTCTGTGTGGTCAGTGTATCGCACTGTGCTTTTATGCTTTTTCAAAAGTGCGAAAATAAATGACAATGTTTGACTTGTATCAGTTAAAGAATGTATTTATTTTGTATAGAGCACACACAATTCATAGCCTTTGCTGGTTACTTTGCAGTTGGCAACTGGTAGCAGTTAGTACTCACAGCAGCTGTGTGTGGTGACCCGTCACATCTTCTGGTAAAATATGGTTTCATTTTATAACTAGGTTGCCTTAAATTAGTTTTTAAAGTGAATAAGTTTTGTTATATATGCCGCATTAAAAATGTTATACATTTCAGACCCCTGGTCTGGAGATAGCCATATAGACTGAAACTGGTTACCAGAATTATAAATAAAGAATTTATTATGATTTGCATTGTTTTTCTTTGTTAAAACATGATGTGATGGTTACATCCATGCTAAGCTTGCAATGAGCAAATTGTACATTATCGATGTGACAAATCAGATTGCTTAGCACTAAACAAAGTGTTTATTAAGCTTTTTCATCACAAGTGGTAATTGCACGGGGGTGTGCCCACCAGCAGAAATGGTCACACTGGACAACTGAAGGCACCAATTGTTGTATCTGTTGTGAAACTGAAAATATCCACGTCAGTTGTGGTTTTGTTTTATTATAAACATGGCCACTTCTGAAAAATCATATTCCCATATCTTGAAGTGTACAATTTTACTGGCGGAATGGATGGAATATAATATAAATCCGAGTTGTATACATGGAATTGTAAAATAAGTGACTACCAATGGCAATTCTCTTACAAGCACTACGGAAAAGTGTGATCCGGTTAGTCAGTTTAGAAAAGAGGGAACACAGAAAGGGTAATTAATTGTATGGGCGCCTCAAACTATGTGAGTGAAAAATCTAGCAAAAGTCAGTAGCACTAAAACTAAACAATAGAAAGAGGAAGTCACATAGTCAGCTACAAAGTGGTTACATGCTGTAGGCATATGACTGCACTGTTGATCAGGCAGACAAGACGGTGTAAAAAATAAACTATCAACCAGTATAAGTGCCCGAAAAGAACAGTCGTGTAGCAGGAGAGGGAAATGAAGAACTATGATGTCTGACTAGCCCAAACATTTACAAATAATTAAAACTACAAATGAAAAATTGAAATTAAGGTGAAAATATAAAAGATTGCAAAAGATGGTAGACCTGTAGGGCCATACTGAAGGGACTGATAGAACAAAGAATATTAATAGTGAAAATACGCAGTAAATTAATAGTGCTAATGCCACATGAGTATAAATATAATAACGCTGGTGGAAAAATAGTACTCAGAGAAATGGTTATAAAACAACATTAGGAAAATATGCATAAAAATTAGTGGTGCCAATTCAGTGTTTGTACAAGCATGACGCCTTTGTTGTTATGGAATCGTGATCCTAAAATGTGGTAGCCATTCTGTAAAACAAATTAAGGCAGCAGCAAATTATATCTTCAACTTCATACTCATTATTTACATGTGTATAAGGAAAAGTAACAGTATGTCCCCCCCCCCCCCCCCTCCAAGTGTTATTATGTTACTGAACTGCAATTCGTCATTGCACTGTACCTCTGCATGTTAAATGCTACTTCTACAAAAATAGAGCTGTCTTGTTCTATCCTGCTGTAATATTTAATTTTTTTCTTTAAGTGAGAAATGTCAACTTGCGTTGTGGACTGTGTTAAGCTCTATAAGTTAGATCTAGAATTGGAAGAGGAAGGTAATGGTAACACGATCATTCTAGTGACACCATTATTCATTTAGAGCTGAGTGTGTTATTACCCAGGCATTTATTTATTACAATCTTCTATTAGTCCACCTCCTCTTCCCACCACCTCTCTGCCCCTCTCCTTCTCCCCTCTCTCTGTACATCTCCTCCCCCCCTCTCTCTGTCCACTTCCTCCTCCCTCTGTCTCTATCTGTCTCCTCCTCCTGCCTC
The DNA here is from genome assembly GCF_023864345.2 of Schistocerca serialis cubense. NCBI lineage: Eukaryota > Metazoa > Arthropoda > Insecta > Orthoptera > Acrididae > Schistocerca > Schistocerca serialis. Next base: position 244,784,473 of record NC_064646.1, read on the forward strand.
TACTTCTGTCCTTTTCATCCTGCCACCACCACATGTCCATCTCCTCCCCTCCCTCTGTTTTTCCATCTCCTCTGCCTCCTTCTCTCTCTGTCTGTCTCCTACTCTCACCTCTCTCTGTCCATATCATCCTGCCTCTTTCTCTGTCCATCTCATCCTCCCCACATTCACTGTCAACCTCCTACTTCTCCCATCTCTCTCCTCTGCCTGACAATCTGCACATGTATGCCCTGGATTGCATTATGATACTATGTGCACAACATGCCAGGAATGCAGGGCAATCTAGATGTCATGCTTTACCAACACTTTTTCACCATCATTCCCATCCCTACCACGTGTGAGCTATGCAGTACCTACCCTCACAGTGCTTCTTTCCAGATTGTAGGTAGTATGTGTGCCAAATCTGATTGAACTCGATCCAGTGGTTTAGGTGGAGATGTTGAACGTACATAAACGCGAGAGTGAGAGAATGGTGCTGTCTACATTTACATCGTCAGTCTGCAAATCACTATGAACTGTATGACAGAGGGTACTTGCCATTGTACTACAGTGTTTCTTCCCATTTCATTAGTATACAGATTGTGTGAAGAATGACTGCTTACTGCTTAAATGCCAATGTCTATGCAGTAATAAATGTAATCTCTTTGCAGCCGCTATAGGAGTGGTATGTAGAGGGATGAGGAATACCTCCATGTTCTTCAGTTAATACTGGATAACTGGTGTGTCTATTCTTGTGTCTGCCAATTCATGAATCTCAGCATTTCGGTGACACTCTTCCATAAGTCAGACAAACCTGTGACCATTTATGTTGCCTTTCCTTGCACAGATCTATGTCCAATTTCTGCTGTTAGTCGTACTCCTTGAAGAACACAAACGTAAAGTAGAAGACAGCTAAACCCCAAGGAACACAATGCCCCAGGAAGTAAAATGACCTACAGAAGAGACCCACTCAAATACACGATCATTTTACTCTGTCCATCGTCCCCAGAAATAGCCAATACTGTTACTGATCTTCACACAAGCGATTTGTAAATATTCTGTTTTTTAGAGTCCTCTTCCATAGTTATTGGACCATACTGCTTTACAGATCTCTTTCCATGCGGTTTCCATAGTTTTCGAGCCAGAAAGAAAGATATTTATTACCATGGATTTGCTTCAGATAAAGAGGTGCGCACCTGAGTATCATCATGATTCTGCAGGCAACCACGAACATTGTTCCATGAAAGTGTTGACTGTCTTGTCTCACAGAAGGACACGTATATTAACAGCTATGGCGACTACTTTTGAAATAATACACAGTTTACTTAGTTTTTCCAAATTCATTTGAATGTTCCTTATACAATAACTAAACAGATCTGACGCCTACACTGGGTTTAAATTAGAACATAAATTGATGACGCAATTGTCATCAAATAACCTTTTATTAAATGAAAAAGTCAAAGAGAAATACAATTGTTTATAACGTTATTTGTTACGGCGCCTATAAAAAAAGTAATGGATAACGTAAACAGGCTCCATATAATCCCCTATAAATATTGTTTGGTATGTTTGTATTCGTTGGTCCTATATTTTCACTATCATCTATATGTCGATGTTGATGTCGTTTCTTCTCAGCAATTTAACAAACAACTTTGATCAAGAACATATGTTAGAAAGTTCAGTTTGGCCATTAACAACAAACTTTATCATTTTCCTTAATTCCAATGCTCCAGCTTTTTGTATCACAGATGGTAGCTAATAGCCTCACATTTACGTCACGTCAATTTCAGAATGTATTCACACTGATCGGCACGGCACGTCAAGTCACGTCAACTGGCTTAGCCCTGTACCAAACGTTGACAGAGAAATTATGAGCTTTCATCTCTATACAAATGTCAGCGTATGGTATTGGAATTGAGGAACAATATAAATTGTTGATGATCACAGCAAACTTTATAAGGAATATTATTGACCAATTTTGTACATTAAAACTCCGAGAAGTGAAACATCATATAAAGACACTGGCAATAATTTGTTACCGAAAATATACACATACAAACATATCAAAGACATAGAGCCTGTTTACCTTATCCTTTACTTTTTTCCCTACATAGGAGATAACTTCGTAAACAGCTTTGTTGATCTTCTTCAGTAAAGTAGACTTTTTCACTTAAAGTTTAGTTAATGAAAATTGCTTCACGAATTAATGTTTTTATTTATACATTATGTAGGCGACAGCTCTGTTTAGTTGCTGTAAATCAAAATCATTTTTCAGTTTCAGACACCTGGTCACGCTTAAAGAAAAAATGACCAAGTCGTCACGGAACTTTTGCAATGTATCACGTAACCAAAGCGAAATTATAAAAGAAAGGTTAAAAAGGCACGAAAACACAATATAACAGGAGAGAACGCGGGGACAATAGATTAACTTCTGATGTCCGCATGCAACACAGTTCCTCCCAGAAACATCATCGTCAAAACTTCCACAGAAACTTTGACGCGACATGACGTTGATGTACGTTGTGGAATGTTTTGACGTGATTTTACGGCAAGGGTGAATTGTAAGAGGATAGGTTTGCGCAGTCGATGCGTTGAATACGTCAGAAGATTCGATTCAATGAATCGATGCTTTACATCGACTGTTATTCACAAAGCGATGTATATCGCCCTTCCCAACTAGTTCGAAGTGTTGTCCCATGTCCTTTGTTATTGCCAGGTGTCACTTGTCATGTGTTGTGTTTATCTGTTGTGACTCCGTCTGTAAGGAGGCTTTTCTGCGCAATGTCACAACTCACTGAATTTGATAAAGGCCGGATAATTGCTTTGTATCAAGATGGCTATGCGATCAGGGCCATTTCCCGTGCCTTAGGATTCAGCAAATCTACAGTTCATCTCTGGGTGAAGAGGATGGCGAAAGAAGGCCACGTTACTTGTCGGCGTCGCTCTGGACGGCCACGGATTACCACGGAGGATCAAGACAAGAGTATACTCCGCTGCGTTGGTGAAGACCCATACAGGACAAGAAAAGAAATTAAGAACATGCTTCACCTGAGCGTGAGCAAGGAGACTATACGCCGTCGGCTCATCGAGCAAGGAGGGCTGAAAATCGGCGAATTTAGGTGTGTCCAGAAAAAAAAAGATTCAATTCAGCATTTGCCCTTCCTTTGATTTACCCCTGCTACTTAAGATTTCAAAAGTAGTTTCTAGAACAGTGTTTTCGAGTCAACGATGTCAGAAACTTTGTCTTTAAATACTACAACGATAGGTTTTAGTTTCTGTGGTGAGCCCTTAAAGATAAGTCTAGGGTCATTATTACCTCACATGACCCTACATTTCTGCGGAACCCAAACTAATCTGCCGTTCTTCAGTAATTAATTCGTGCCAATATTTTGCTACCATGAATTAGTAAAGCGCGGTATTACAGACTTTTGCTTTAGAGTTGGATTCGTTTCGTTTTTCTTGAAATTGGTGGTATTTCGCATGTCTCGTGTATCTTGCATATTCGATAGAATTGTTTTGCCGTGGCATGTCTCCAAAGGATCTCCATGATTCTGAGAAAATGTCTATTCCAGGGACTTCTGTTTCGACTTCAGTCTTTCATGCTCTGTCAAATTCTTCTCGCATATATGTCCCATTTCATATTCATCCATCTCTTCTTCACTTTATGTAATTTTGTCTTCAATTCCTTTATCTTTGTATAGATCTTCTAGCTATAGATTCCTTGTAACTGTCAGCTTTCCCTCCCTTACGTAGAACTGGCTTGCATATGGATTCTCAATGTTCATATAGGTGCTTTCTTTTCTCCAAATGTCTGTTTAATTATCCCACATGCGGCATTTCCATTTCTCCTAGAGATACATGCTTCTGCCACCATGCATTATTCCCATTGCTCTTCCTGTTTAGATATTTCTGCCCATCTCATTTTTTGCCTGCTTAATTTTCTTCGTTTTTATATGCTCTCATTTCGTTAATGAAATTCCATGTCTCCTGTGTGAACCAGGTATTTCTGCTGGGCCTTGCATTTTTGTCAATAAGATCATCTGCTTCCTTCACTGTTCATCTCAAAACTGCTACCCATTCTCTCTATTCTATTACTTATCCCTTTGCTAGTCAACAGTTACCTAATGCATCGTTTAAACACCAGCTGGTTCTTTCGACTTATCCAGATCCCATCTCCTTAATTTAGTAACTTTCTGCAATTTCTTCAGTTTTAATATGTAGTTCAGAACAAGTAAATTATGATCAGAATCCAAAAGTCACCAGGTTCTTTTGTGAGTTATGATTTATTCATCTCATAGTGTATATTTGCAATCCAACTGATTTGCATGTAGAAGATGAATTCGTCTGCTTAGTAGTAGCATTTCAGTATCAGTGCTTTATAGAGCTCTCTTGAGTCAGGAGTATTAGACACCAGTCGTCGGCTTTGACCGGTGAGGTACTATATGGGAACCATTTAACTTGGGATGTAGTCTCCCTAGTTCTGACCATTAGCAGTCGGGAGACTGTGTACCATAGTGATTTACAGATCTTCATTGTCAACTTTGCAGTCTACTATTAGTGATTGTGTACTGCATTGTTCGCTTTGTTGCTGAGCTGTGCTTCACTGTCTGTGTTTTGTTGCAGACTGCTTACTTACAGTTCATGAAGGTGGAGCTTGTTACTCTCCACACTCCCACCTCTGCCCACAGAATATCCTATTCGCTCTCCACACCCCAGCTAGTTTGGGATACTAGTGGCTGCTGTGATGTCACCTTTAGGTGCATATTTTCACAGTTGGTTGTTAGTTGGTGAACTTAACAAAAGTCAAAGCAGAAAAACCTGGTTGTGGTGATGTACTGATCTGTAGCTTAGCCCAAAGTCTAGGTTAGTTTGAAAATTGGGGCCAATGGAATGGACCTATTCCACCTGTGTACTTTGATCCGTGATGTCATTGAGGTGTATTGTATTTGCAGGTGGCTTGATGGAGTAAGCAGTGGCATAGCTTAGCCCAAAGTCTAGGTTAGTTTGAAAATTGGGGCCAATGGAATGGACCTAATCCACCTGTGTGCTTTGATCTGTGATGTCATTGAGGTGTATTGTATTTGTAGGTGGTTTGATGGAGTAAGCAGTGGCATACTGTGTATAGTGTGTCAGTTGATAGTTGCTCCATGCCTTGTGGTTGAGAGCTCAAATGTATACCAGTTACTTTGTTGTGTCTGTCTGCAACTAACCCTCTTTATATGGTGAGCAGCAAACTGTCCTTTCTCTAATATTGTTTTTATATGACTTCTTTAGTATTGTTCTGTGTGTCTTGAAACTACCATCTTAACTCATAAACAAAAATAGCAATATTACCCAATCATTTCCTCTTACGGTGCTACCTGGACTGCACCTGTGGCAGAAATGTGGCAATAGGATGAGTTTTAGAGTCTTGGACAAAGCTGGACTAGGCCAAAGGCTTCTCATTGGCACTTCAGAATGGTAGGAAACCAAGGGGCTAGAAGAACTGAGCTACACCTCCCTGCCACCACTATTGCTGCCTCCCAGTATGGTTGCTTGCGCATAGCTGTTGTTCACTGATCTCCTGTAAACAGTGCCACTGATTGTTAATATGGAATTTGTGCAGAGGGTTCTGGGCATTCAAATTATATTCCTTGTGTGATTGATAATTTCCTCTTCTAAGGAATAACAAGGAATCACCTATGATGAAGAATTACCTTTCTGTATTACTATGATGCTTTTTTTTTTCCATCTGTAGCGTATGTTTCTCTGGTCCATTTCTGTTTGTTTAGAAGTTTAGTAGTACTGGATATATTTTGCAGTTTAGAATTTAGATTTAAAAATCCCTTTCTTGCTGTTACATAATCTAGCTTAAGCCTTCTGGTGTTTACATCTACCTACATACTTCGCAAGCCACCATATGGTGCATGGTGGAGGGTATCTTGTACCATATGCACATCAGAGCCAGGCGAAAAGGACTGTCTAAAGGCCACTGCCCAAATCCTAATTTCTTCGTGGTCCTTACTCAAAGTGTACATCGGCAGCAATAAAATCATTCTGCAGTCAGCTCAGATGCCAGTTCTCTAAAGTTTCTCAGCAGTGTTCTGCAAAATGAATGTTGTCTTTCCAACAGGGACTCGAACTAGAGTTCGCGATGCATCTCTGTAATACTCGCTTTTTGATGAAAGCTACCGGTGACAAATCTAGCAGTCTGCCTCTGAATCGTTTTGATGTCTTCCTTTGATATGACCTGCTGGGGATCCCAGACACTTCAGCGATAATCATAATTGTGTCACACTTGGGTTCTTTAAGTGGTCTTTTACAGATGAACTACAGTTTTCTAAATAAAATTCTCCCAATACACTCAGGTTGACCATTCACCTTCCATATACTACAGTCCTTATGTGCTTGTTCCATTTCATATCGCTTTTGCAATGTTACACCTAGATATTTAATTGATGTGACTGTGTCAAGTAGTACACAACTAACACTGTATCAAAACTGAACAAGATTGTTTTTCCCGCTCATCTCCATTAACTTACATTTTTCTACATTTAGATGAAGCTGCTATTTGTCACATCAACTAGAAATTTCCTTTAAATCATTTTGCATCCTCCTACGGTCTCTCAATGATGACACCTTTCTGTAAACCACAGCATCATCAGCAAACAACTGCAGATTGCTCCTTGCCCTATTGATCAGATGATTTACATACATAGAGAACAAGAGCAGTCCTGTCACACTTCACTGGGCCACTCCTGACAATACTCTTGCCGCTGATGAACACTAGCCATCAAGATAATGCACTAGGTTCTTTTATTTTAGAAACCTATTCCGTATATTCGTATCTTAGTTAAGTTTGCAATGGGGCACCACACCAAACGGTTTATGGGAATCTGGGGACATGGACTGTATGCACGGGCCCGCCGCCTCATTCGCCAACACAAGCAGGTGTGCTGGGAACGGTATGTCTCCACCATAGGCCTCTGTACCTCTCCATGGCAGGTTTGGGCCAAGATTAGGTGCCTCTATGGCTATCAGACCCATGTCAGTGTCCCTGCGCTCTCACTGAATTGAGCAGTTTGTACTGACTCCAACATAATTGCAAACTGCTTGGCAGGGCATTTTGCTCTGAATTCCGCATCTGCAAATTACCCACTGGCCTTCCGCTCCGTGAAAGAGCGGTTGGAACGTCGGAGTCTTTCATTTTACACGCGCCACCCTGAATCCTACAATGTTCCGTTCAGTGAGCGAGAATTCCAAAGTGCCCTGGCCGCTTGCCCTGATATTGCTCCTGGGCCAGATCACATCCACTATCAGATGTTCAAACATCTCTCGGTGGACTGCCAGCGACGCCTCCTTGGCCTTTACATCTGTCTCTGAGTCGAGGGTGGGTTCCCGTTGCAATGGTGGGAAAGCATCGTCATCCCCGTTCGAAAACCTGGCAAGAACCGACTAGAGGTGGACAGCTACTGCCCCATTAGCCTCACCAACGGTTTTTGCAAGTTGCTCGAACGCATGGTGAGCCGGTGGCTGAGCTGGGTACTCGAGTCTCGGGGCCTTCTGGCTCTGTCTCAGGGTGGGTTCCGTAAGGGCCGCTCTGTCGCCGATAGTCTGGTGAGCCTGGAGTCTGCCATCCATACGGCCTTTGCCCACCGTCAGCACCTCGTCGCTGTCTTTTTTGACATGTGGAAGGCATACGATATGACATGGCGACATCACATCCTCTCTACGCTTCATGGTTGGGGTCTTCGGGGTCCGCTGCCGATTTTCATATGAAATTTTCTGTCGCATCGTACCTTCTGCGTGCAAGTTGCAGTCTCCAATAGATCCCCCCAAGTTCAGGAGAACGGGGTACCACAGGGATCTGTCTTAAGTGTCTGCCTGTTTTTAATTGCAATTGCAATTAATGGGCTCACTGCAGTGGTGGCCCTGTGAACAGCATACTTGTGGAGGGAGGTCTCTCTCCACTGCGGTTATGGTGCCAACATTTACTGGCCGCTAATGCTACACGCGTTTGTCTCAGCGTCCTTGTATGCTGACGACTTCTGCCTCTCCTATAGCTCCATTGGCATTGCAGCTGCTGAACGTTAGCTGCAGGGTGCTATCTGCAAGGCGCAGTCTTGGGCTGTAGTGCATGGCTTCTAGTTTTCAGCTGCCAAGACCTGCGATACGCATTTCTGCCGGTGACGCACTGTTCACCCTGAGCCACGGCTTTATCTTGATGGCGAACCTCTTGCTGTGGTGGAGACCCATCGGTTTTTGGGTGTGGTTTTTGATGTCCAGTTGACTTGGCTCCCTCACATTCGGCAGCTTAAACAGATGTGTTGGTGGCATATTAATGCTCTGCGTTGCTTGAGCCACACCAGCTGGGGAGCCGACCAGTCTACCCTCTTACGGCTCTACCAGGTGTTAATTCAGTCCCGTCTGGATTATGGGAGCCTAGCTTATAGTTCAGTATCCCCTTCTGCGTTGGGGGTGCTGGACCCCATCCTTCACAGCGGGATCCGACTTGCCACTGGAGCTTTCCGGACCAGCCCTGTGAACAGCATACTTGTGGAGGGAGGTCTCTCTCCACTGCGGTTATGGCGCCAATATTTACTGGCCGCTAATGCTACACGCGTTTGTAGCTTGCCTGGGCATCCCAACTATCATCTCCTGTTCCCTCAGTCTGTCGTCCATCTCCCAGAACGTCGGCCACAGGTTGTACGATTGCAGTTCGCGTCATAGAGCTTCTTTCTGGGCTTGGGGTGTTTCCTCTTCCACCTCTTTTTCCGGGCCCCACTGCGTACACCGCTGTGGTGTGTGCCCCGCCCATGCCTTGGGCTCAAATTGGCACAGGGCCCGAAGGACTCGATCCCTCCTGAGGCCTTCCGCCACCGCTTTCTTTCCATCCTTGCCACGTATATCAGGGCTCTGGCATTGTCTACACTGACGGTTCAATGGTTACTGGTCATGTCGGTTATGCTCTCACTCTAGAGGACCATTACAAACAACACTCATTGCCGGCTGGCTGCAGCGTTTGCCCTGCCGAGCTGGTCACCATCTCTCGTGCCCTAGAGTATATCCGCTCCTGCTCAGGTGAGTCCTCTGTTATCTGTAGTGACTCCCTGAGCGGTTTACAAGCTATTGGCCAGTGTTTCCCTCGCTCTCGTCTGGTGATCGCTGTCCAGGAGTCCTTCCACGCTTTTGCCCATTGCGGCCACCCTGTGGTCTTTGTGTGGACCCCTGGTCATGTCAGCATCCCGGGCAATGAACGTGTTGACATGCTGGCCAAACAGGCTGTCGGTGCACCAGCCTTATCGATTGGGCTTTCGGAGAGTGACCTGAGGGCAGTTTTGCGGCAGAATGTACTTTGCACCTGGGGTGAAGAATGGCGCACCCTGTCTTCACCAAACTAACTTCGGGCCACCAAGAAGGCTACCGGTGTGTGGCACTCGTCCTTGCGTGTCTCTCGCCGGCTGCACATTGGGCACACCTGGATGACGCACGGCCACTCATTGCGCCATGAGGACCCACCTCTATGTCACTGTGGATCCGTTTTGAAGGTGGTCCGCATTTTGTTGGAGTGTCCCCTTTTAGCTGCCCTCAGGCAAACATTTGCGCTGCCTGATACTCTCCCTGCCCTTTTAACAGATGACACTGCCACAGCAGGCTTAGTTTTGCGTTTCAGGCAGGGGGCTTTTATCATTTAATCTAAGTGTTTGTCATTTCTTTGTTTTGAGTCTGGCCTTTGGCCCTCGATTTTAGACTGGGTTATTTTTTTAGTGTGTTTCTAGGTGGTTGGATTATCCTTCTTTGTCTCTATGGTCAGCCAACCACTGTCACACTCTGTGTGATTTTAATTCCTTTTGTCTGGTCTCTGTCTGCGTCTTTCTTGTGCTGTGTCATCTGTTGTCATATCCATTGTTCGTTTTCATTCTGTGTGGGTGTTTGAAGTTTTGGAAAAAGGGACCGATGGCCGTCACAGTCTGGTCCCTTCAATCCCACAAACCAACCAACCAAGAGATTCGCTATAGGCTCGAGGCACCACTTGTGGCCATCTTAAGGGTAGTTCAAGATAGGTTATATGTGTACTATAGGAAAAAGATTTACAAATTATGTCAAAAAGATCATATCTTTTTTTCTTGAAATTCTGTACATTGCAGCTATGTAGGAACCAATATTCAAAGTTTTATAACAACAGCAAAGGTTTGTTTCCACAGTTTTGGCCACATTAACTCTAGCTAAGGCCAGTCATTTTCCCACCCTTGCCTAGTGCATATTATAATAAAACTGCGGCTTTAAATAATTCTTGAATCAATTCGCTAGAAAGTAATCTGTTCTTTATACAAGCACATAAGAAAACAAACATACATAAAATACAGAAAAGTCACTGAAGATGAGTAGAACAGAAAAACAGTTCGCAAAAATGGTTGTAATGATTGGCCTAGAAACAGTCTACAATTAATTTCCCCTTTGGAGCCATAAAAAAGACATTTCATTCACATTAAAATCTGTTAGGGTCACGTAACATATTATCATTCAGATACTTCCTGGAACCAAATTCTTGTCGTTCTCCTCTGTAATAAAACCTCTATCTCCATTAACATTTGATATCTTTTTGTGACAAAACTTGGTGTATGCCATGGTATCACTTTTCTTCCAGGTTGGTTGACAGTAGTGCAGCCTTAGGACTTCACAAATTAGCCTTTTCAATAAGTTTTTGCATAGATAAGTAGATATTTTCTTAGTAACTCAAAATCCCATTTTGGAACAATCCAGAACCAAGTCCATGAGCATCCCCCCTTCCCCCGCCTAATACAGAATGTAGACCACAGAGGCCAATACATTCTTGTGGAGCTAGACCAAAATTTTGTTTCGCAATGTTGTTGGAGCATTGCACAACTTGCTTACAGTAGCAACTTTCATGCCCTCCAATGCATTTTTAACTTTGTTGGGAATACTGAAATCACTCAAAAACCTTGTGTTAAAGTATTGTTATATTTTCATAATTTGTGTTGCATATTCTACCATGAGGAAAGGGTAGGTAAATTGATAAGTGATGCACAGGCAGAACTATTAATTAGTTCTACCTGGATATAAAATATGAGAAATGTTTTAAATAAACCTACTTAAATAAAATTAGCCTTGTTAAAATGCCATCCAAATCTGTATTGTAGATGTTTCTTGTATATTTTTAAAAGTGACCAAAACGGGACATACATGTGTTTCTACTTATGGCCACTAGCATGACCATAACAGGGAACCAAGACTAAATATGGATCTGTTAATGACCAAAAATGTTTAAAGGTATGTTTTTGGTTCATACCGCATTTAACTTGTAAGAAATGAAACCATAATACTTAACCTTACATCCCAACAGATTGAATTTCTTCTGATGTTTTATTTCAATGTGTAGAATATGAAAAGCTTATTATGCATTCCGTAAAGAAAAACTCTATGACACTCGGCTTCTTTAAGATAGACCTTTTCGCAGAATTGTGAACCCAAACAAGGACAAACAGAGTAATGCTGCTGTATCTAATGAAATAGCAAATTTCGTGTTAATATATTATGCTATTGTAAGATTGGCTGGTATTCAAAGGAAGCTTAAAAATTCATTAATTACATCAAAGTGGCCACAATGGAATAGTGGCCGAAACTGGAGCCTTGACTCATAAGTGCAAGCTAAGTAAGGAACCAATGCTGTAAAGTACTTTCTGTAAAAGCAAATTGGGGTTCCATCCGGGTCTGGTGACCTATTTGTTTCCAACTCTTTCACTTACTTCTCTGTGTCAGGGGTGCCTGCTACTGTCTGCAGTGCTCTTTTCGAGCCTGTTTTTGATATAATCATTGCTCCATCCATCATGGGTTATTTTGCTGCCTGGATAGCAGAATTCCTTAACTTCGTCTACTTTGTGATGCCCAGTTCAGATAATAAGTTTCTCACTGTTTTCATTTCTGACACTTCTCATCACTTTAGTCCTTTTTTTCCCAATCTACTTTTAGTCCATATTCTGTCCTACTGGCCGATTTGTTCCATTCAGCAGATCTTGTAATTCTTCTTCACTTTCACTGAGGACAACAGTGTCTTCAGTGAATTTTATCATTGATATCCTTTCACTTTGAATTTTAATCCCACTCATGAACCTTTCTTTTATTTCTATCATTGATTCTTCAATTAGGGTCGAGGCCCCAGTTATGGCCACATTAAGGGCAATTCGAGATACACCACATTTTTAGTATAGGAAGAAAGTACACAAATTACTTAAAAAAATCGTATCTATTGCTTCAAAGTCTACACATTATAACCATTTAGAAACAAATATTCTAAGTTATTTAACAAAAGCAGAAAAAAATATTGAAAAATAAATGGCGCATTTCCCCAGTTTTGGCCATGTTAACCCTACCTATGGCCAGTTGTTTCCCCACTTGTGGCCACTTCATATTATAATAAAACTATGGCTAAAATAATTGTCAATCCATGTGCCAGAAAGTAATTTGTGCTTTATACAAGTATATAAGACAACAGACAACAAACATACATCAAATAGGTAAAAGGTACAGAAACTGAATGAACAGAAAAAAAAATTCGTTAGGCAAAGAATTGTCCCAGTAATTACTTAAATCAATTTCCACACAAGTTTATTTCTCACGAGTATCAATGGAACCAGGGAACTTTGTTTTTAATGAACGTCCTTCTTGCATCAAGACTGGATCTGGCAGTTTCCCTAAAATATCTTCACCCGTTATAGTCAAAACATCATTTTCAATGTATTCGAAACAAGTTTTCTGAACATTAGAACTTTTTAGGCACTGAATTTCACATTCAGAGTCAGAAAGCACTTTCAAAATTACAGATACATACTTAAAAATTGCAGGTCTTGTTCTTCTATTTCCTGTTAAACTAAATTTTACCAAAATAAAGTCCCCTACTTTCAAATTCTCACTCAAAGATAGTTTCACATTTTCTGGTATTTCATCTTCATCTCCTTCTACATAGTCATCGAAACTGCTTCCGTTGTCCGTCCATTCTCGTTCCTCGGAAGACCTTGTTGGCCTATCACTTAACTCTTGTCTGTTTCTTGTTTTCCCCCTTTTTACGTGAGATAATGCCAAGTGCTGCTCTTTGGACTTTAATTCCTTCATAGCTTCTCTCTTCCTTTTTTCCTGCTCCTTCTCCTGCTTCTCTTTTTCCTTCAGTTCATGATATTCCACCCACTTGTCACTAGTCACAACAGTGGGTGTATGTTCTTTCTTTCTCTTTGTGCCTCGTTGTTTAGGTTCTGGCCAAGTGATAACACTTTCAAAAACTGTTGCTAATGATTTTGGTGGTGTCACTTGGATACACACTGAAGATGGACTATGGTTGGATATTGGAGTACCTGAATTAAGTGAAATACTGTTGGGGGTTGTTGATATATCTGCAGGAATAAGACTGTTGGTGGGTGTTGAAGGAATATCTGAATTGCGTGTTGAAAATATGTCAATATTATCAACATTTTGATTAAGTCTGTCTGTGTTTTGTGAAACATTCTCTGTTTGATTATCTTCAGAGGGAGGCGCTATGCTATCTGTCAGAATGTCATCAGTGTTACCACTAGCACCATGCATTTCAACCTCATCAGCTATTTTTCTCCAGAACTTGAAAAGTAATAATGCTTCTTGATTTCCTTCCCACTCATGATTGCTTCTCTTGGTTGCTCTGAACTCATCTAGAAGGACAGGATCAATTTGCTTTTCTATGTATGAGAAATGTCTCGGAAGTTCCTCATTTGTCTGAACTGTGGTTGAGGCTGGTATACTACGAACAACTATCTTGCTGTAATCTACATTGTTCACATTAAATGGAAACAGACCAGTGGCCCTGAAACCAGCACGAATATTTGCCACCATTTTAGGTTCTGTAATAATTTGTGACAGAACAGAAGGTACATCAGATTTTGAAATTTCAGTGCCATTATTTTCAAAATGCCATTTCTGAACAATCTTCTTCCACATTTTTTTCATAGGTCCAAAGACAGCTACATCTAATGGTTGCAAGATGTGTGTAGAATTGGGATGGAGAGCAACTAGAATGATCTGATTTTCCCTACAATATCTGCTCAAATGAAGTGTCAAATGAGAGCAGTGCCCATCTAAAAATATTACTACAGGCCGGGGAATTTCAGCTTCTTTCAAGAACGGATCAAATACATTTGTTATATACTCAAAAAAACTTTCACCTGTCATCCACCTATTTTCTGTTTTTCCAATGCCCCAGTTTGGAGGAGCTGCTTTCACCAATGATGCTGGAATCCTTGCATATTTGAACAGTGTTAAGGGAGGAGCAACTTTTCCAGCAGCATTCACTGCAAACAATGTAGTAACGTTATCTTTGTCAGAGTTACACGACTCTTCATAAACATGATGGCCACAAGGACCTATGATTAATTCCCCTTTAGGAGCCAGAAAAAAAGAAGTTTCATCCATATTAAAAATTCTATTTGGGTCATTTAACACATCCATATCATTTAAAGTGATGGATACTTCTGAAACCAGTTTCTTATTTTCTCTTCTGTAACAGAACCTCTAGACCTATTGACATATTCTGCATGTTTTTGTGACAGAACCTTGTGCCTCTTAAGAAATCCATAATACCACTTTTTTCCAGGTCGATTGTTAGTAAATGTAGCCTTACAACTTTCCATATCTGCATTCTCAATAAGTTTGTGCACAGATGCACAGAGATTTTCTTTAGTAACTGGAAAACCCAGTCCACCAATTTTTTTTCAATTTGTTCTCCTAAGACAGAAAGTGGACCACAGTGCCCTGTAGATTCTTTTGGAGATACACCAGAAATTTTGTTTCTTAATGTTGTCCTTGGAACTTTGTACAACTTGTTTGCAGTAGCAACCTTCATTCCCTCATCAATAGCCTTTAGAGCATCTTTAACATTGCTGGGAGAATACTGAAACTTCTTATTCTTTGGTTGACTCATTTTTCCTATAAATAATGCACAAAGATTTAGTTAAAGAATGTTGCATATTTGAATAGTGCCTATTGCATATTTTGTATCTTACAAGCATAGGTAAATTAGTATGACATGCCAAGACAATACTAACAATGAGGTATACATTGATTTAAAAATACCAAAAATATTTTAATAAGCCTATTTAAATAAAATTAGCCTAGTGTAATGTAGGACAGAACACTAATATTGATGTTTTTGTATCAGTTTTTAGAAGTGGCCAAAACAGGATACATATATGTCTCCACTTATGGCCACATAAATGGCCATAACACGGAACCAGGGATAAATATGGAACTGTTAATGGCCACATACTTTTGATAACATGTTTTTAGGCTGAGCGATATAAAACTTTAAAGAAATGAAAATATAATGTCTTATCTTACCTCTGAACAGATTAAGTTTCTTCTGATTTTTTATTTAAACATGTAAAATACAAAAAAACAGATCATGTGTTGCTTAAAGAAAACTTCTGCAAAACCCAGCTTCTGCAACACTGATCATTTCTTAAAATGGTGTCTCCAAAGAAAAACAGACAAAAGAATGATTATGTAGACAAATGAAGAGAGCCTTTCACAAAGTTTATAATAATCTATAGTAGAACTGGCTGGTATTCCAGAGAAGCTTAAAAATTAACCTTTGACATCAAGGTGGCCATAAGTGGGGTAGTGGCCAAAACTAGAACCTTCACCCTATATGTTGAACAGTAGGAGAAAAAGTTTACATCCTTGTTTTACAACATATTTAGTCTGAGCACTTTGTTCTTGGTGTTTCAGTCTTACTGCTTCCACTTGGTTCTTGTAAATATTGTGTTACCTGCCTTTCACTATAGCTTACCCCCTATTTTTCTCAGAATTTCAAACATAATGCACCATTTCACATCATCAAATGTTTTTTCTAGGTTGATAAATCTTATGAATGTGTATTGATTTTTCTTCAGCCTTGCTTCCATTATCAACCACGTCAAAAAGCCACTCTGGTGCCTTTACGTTTCCTAAAGCCAAACTGATGGTCATTAAACACATCCTCAATATTCTTTTCCATTCTTCTATATATTATTATTGTCAGCAACATGGATGTTTGAGCTGTTAAGCTGATTGTGAGTTAATCCTCGCGTTTCAAGGCTGCAATCTTCAGAATTGTGTAGATGATATTTTTGTGAAAGTCTGATGGTATATCACCAGTCTCATACATTCTACCCACCAACATGAATCGTCATTTTGTTGCTACTTCCACCAATGACTTAAGAAATTCTAATGGAATGTTATCTGTCCCTACTGTCTTATTTGATCTTAAGTCATCCAAAGCCCTTCTAAATTCCGACACGAATACTGGATTCCCTATCTCTTCTCTGCCAACTCCTGTTTCTCCTTCTTTCATGTCATCAGACAAGTCCTCCTCCTCATAGAAGCCTTCAGTGTACTCTTTCCACATATCCACTTCCTCCCCTGCATTTAACAATGGAATTCCCATTGCACTCTTAATTTTATCGATCTCACAGTTAATTTCTCCAAAGATTGTTTTGACTTTACTATGTGCTGAGTCAGGCCTTCCAACAAATATGTATTTAATCTCCCTCTTCCCTTCTGCCCCCTTTTCTTGCGACCATTTTTCCTTGGCATCCCTGCTCTTCCTGTTTGTTTCATCCCTGAGTGACTTGTAATTCTGTATTTCCCAGAACATTTTTGTACTTCCTTCTTTCATCGATCAACTGAGGCATTTCTTCTGTTGCCCATGGTTTCTTCACACTTACCTTCCTTGTACTTATGTTCTTCATTCCAGCTTCTCTGATTGCCCTTCTTAGAGATACCCACTCCTCTTCAAGTGAACTGCTCCCCCTGCGGGTCCGGGGATTAGAATAGGCCCAAGGTATTCCGGCCTGTCGTAAGAGGTGACTAAAAGGAGTGTCACACGTTTCGGCCTTTATGTTGTGGCCCCTGTACTGACTCCTTGAGCAGCCTACAAGCTATCAACTGGTGCTACCCTCGCCATCCTGTGGTAGCATCCATTCAAGAGATCATATATGCCCTGGAATGGTCCTGTAGTGTTTGTGTGGACCCCAAGACACATTGGAATCTCAGGCAACAAACTTACCAACAAGCTGGCTTAGCAGGTTACGCAGAAACTGCTTCTGAAGATGGGCATCTCCGATACTGACCTGAATTCTGTCTTACGCCACAAGGTTTTTTGACTTTGGGAGACGGAATGGCATAACAGTACGCACAACAAACTGTGTGTCATTACGGAGACTATGAATGTCTGGAGGTCTTCCATGCGGTCCTCTTGCAGGGAATCAGTTGTCCTCTGCTGGCTCTGCATTGGCTATACATAGTTAATGCATGGTTACCTCCTCTGTTGCGAGGACCCGCCTCGATGTTGCTGTGGCTCACCAATGATGGTCATCCACCTCTTGCTGGACTGCCCACTTCTAGCCGCTCTGCGGTAGACTTTTAACTTTCCCAGCACCGTACCTTTGGTCTTGGACAACAATGCCTCAACAGCAACTTTAGTCTTACATTTTATTCGTGAGGGTGGGTTTTATCATTTGATCAAAGTTTTAGCGCATGTCCTTTGCCTCTCTGTGTCCTCCACCCTAGTGCTTTTAGGGTGGAGGTTTTAATGTGTTGCAGAGTGGCTGGCTTCTCCTTTTTATTCTCACGGTCAGCCAGCCATTGTAATCTGCTTTCATGTTTTGATCTCTTCTACATGTTCCTTGCATCTCTGTGATTTTCTTGTCTGATTTTGTCCATTTTAGTGTTTGTTGCCCTTCTGCCTTTCTTGTGATTTTCTCCTTTTTTCCACCTGTGTTTTGTAAGTCTCGATTATTTTACTCCCACCCTTTTGGAATTATTTTAATCGGAACGAGGGTCCGATGATACAGTAGTTTGGTCCCCCCCCCCCCCCCCCCCTCTTTTAAACCAACCAACCAAAAAAGAGAGATTGGAATTTCACATAATATTCTAGAGCCTAAAAAATAACAGTACATAGAGGCATTATGCCGTAGTGATTCAGGTATGTTCCTAACATACTAAAGGTTGTGTTTTCAAATCTCATCAGGTGCATCATTTTTTTTTTTTTTTTAATATTTTCAAATCTGTGTTGCAGTGCTATAATATCTATATTATTATCCATTGATAATCTAATACGCTACGTGCGTTTATCTCTTCTTAAGCCTTTTATGCGAACTTGAGCCCAAACATCTTTAGTCTGGGGCTTCTTAGAAACACTGCTGTTTGATTTTTGTTGTTGCCTCTGTAGTTTTCGACCAAGAGAACAGCAATATCTAGTGTGTTTGGCATCTATGTAGACTTGTAACCATTCTGCTTGTGCAGACCATTTACTGGTGTGTACCATTACTGGTGTGTACCATCTTGGAGGTTGCCTACATTTCATGCCCCGTTAAAGCAGTGATATCCACTGACAGTCCCTGACTCCCAGCTAAGGAGACCAGTGAACAAAAACCTGAACTGCTTAATACCATTGTCTCAGGTCTGGAGTTTGTTACTCATGTGAAACAGAATTTGAACACTTTTAAATCGCACTTGCAACATTTGACCATTCTTAGTTTCAATGAAATTGTTAATACCATGTTAAAATGTCAGGACAAAGGATAAGAAATTTTTAAAAATCCATTTTAACAAATAAATTAAATAAAAATAATGATCAAGAGCATGTTGATAAAGATTAAAGAATTTCGTCGCACCTAACAAGATTCAAACCCACAACCTTCTGCACATCAGGAATGTGCCTTAACCACTATGCAACAACACCGCCCTGTGTACTACACTG
Source organism: Schistocerca serialis cubense (assembly GCF_023864345.2). Classification (NCBI taxonomy): domain Eukaryota; kingdom Metazoa; phylum Arthropoda; class Insecta; order Orthoptera; family Acrididae; genus Schistocerca; species Schistocerca serialis. The sequence goes on from NC_064646.1 coordinate 244,803,209, forward strand.
ATGCTCATAAATAAAGGATAATTGCAGAATGTGGTGCCACACAATGTGGCACTACACAAAACTGGTGCTAATAGCATAGGCACTTAGGGAACATACAAGACACAGGGCTGCAAGTCCACGGTGTTGGTGATAAGTTGAGAAAACTGCCCCAAAACTCATGTACTACACAACACCACAGTTTCCTGCGCATGTCCCTGACATCAATATGGGATATGATCACCATGCACACGTACACAGGCCGCACAACGGGTTGGCATACTCAGGATTAGGTGGTCGAGCAGCTGCTGGGGTATAGCCTCCCATTCTTGCACCAGTGCCTGTCGGAGCTCCTGAAGTGTCCTAGGGGTTTGAAGATGTGCAGCAATAGTCGACTGGAGCATTCCAGATGTTCTCGATGGGGTTTAGATCTGGACGACAGGCAGGCCACTCCATTCGCCTGATATCTTCTGTTTCAAGTTACTCCTCCACGATGGCAGCTCAGTGGGGCCATGCGTTATTATCCATCGGGAGGAAGGTGGGACCCTGAAAAGGTGGACATACTGGTACAAAATGATGTCCTGATACACTTGACCTGGTACGGTTACTCTGTCAAAGACATGCAGGGGTGTATGTGCACCAATCATAATCCCACCCCACACCATCAAACCATGACCTCGATACAGGTCCCTTTCAAGGACACTAAGGCATTGGTATCTGGTTCCTGGTTCACGTCTGATGAAAACCCGGCGAGAATCACTGTTCAGACTGTACCTGGACTTATCCATGAACATAACCTGGGACCACTGTTCCAATGACCATGTACTGTGTTCTTGCCAGCAGGCTTTACGGGCTCTCCTGTAGCCAGGGGTCAGTGGAATGCACCTTGCAGGTCTCCAGGTGAATGAACCATGTCTGCTCACTCGTCTGTAGACTGTGTGTCTGGAGACAGTTGTTCCAGTGGCTGCAGTACGGTCCAGAGCAAGGCTACCTGCAGTACTCAGTGGCCATCTGCGTGCACTGATGATGAGATATCGGTCTTCTTGTGGTGTTGTACACTGTGGACGTCTTGTACTGTAGCGCCTGGACACATTTCCTGTCTGCTGGAATCAATGCCATAATATTGAGATCACACTTTGTGGCACACGGAAGGCCCATGCTACGACCTGATGTGTTTGACCAGCCGCCAGTCGCCCTTGTATTCTATCCCTCATAACGTCATCAGTATGTGTCCTTTGAGCCATTAGCACGTCTGAAAACATATGCACACTTACTCGCTACACCGCATTCTGACATGCACCAACAAACCTCTGCGTATGTGGACTGCTGCCAGTGCCAACATGCGATGACCGCAGGTCACCCGCTAACCACCCACCAGAGCGTTGTTTCACCATGTATGAGCATTATCCTTAATTTATGAGTGTGAGTGTACTATCATTTTTAGACCATTATGCACTTTTTCTCAGTTACTTGTGAATAATGGCCCACAAAGGTGAATGGCTGTAGGTTGGTTTCAAAAATTACGGATGGTTTCAAAAATTACGGATGGTTTCAAAAATTACGGATGGTTTCAAAAATTACGGATGGTTTCAAAAATTACGGATGGTTTCAAAAATTACGGATGGTTTCAAAAATTACGAATGGTTTCAAAAATTTGATCTCTTTCCAGGGGCCTCTCCAAACAACATTGCTGGTCAGCACTTACATTCAGAAGGTTAAACATGCTCTAGGTGTACTGCCAATTAACACACATAAAAGTAAGCTGCCTACCTTTCAGAACTAATAGTCCCTTCATCAGAAGGAGAGGGGAATTGGTTGGGGGAGGCTAAAAAGGAAGGGTGGGTCACTCAGACCCCAGGACAAGAGTGACCCACCTGTAGTGAGGATGGGGTAGACAAAGGTCAAGGTGCGGTGACAGGGAAATTGCAGCAAAAATGGTTGACATTGCTTTTATGTTGTTCTTATTATTGAATATTTTAAGATTATATTTAATTCGAATTATTTCTTAGCAGTTTTTGAAGAAATTATACAATTTTTCATTATTCTTCCAGTTAAATGAATCATTGGTATTAATTACTTAAGTGAGTTTTTTTCTGTGTAGCACTCAAAAGAATGAAACTCCTCTTCAGTTTGCAAACCAGAGTCAACTGACTGATGCAGTAGAATCTCTTTGTAGTGTTGACATGTCTTTGCCAGACACCAGCAGAAATTGTCCATTTCAGTCACCACCTGCAACTGGACAGGATGACATTACTTCTGTTCTTGTTGGGTATGTGTAATACATAGTTATGTTTCTGTACACTTCCCAGCCTTAAGAATTTAGTGGATAGTTAGTTTATTTAAATAGTAACCAAAAAACACTTTGACAGATTGTTCTAAAAATCTTTTCTTAGCTGGTAAGCTACCCACGCTCAAAAATAGTGTAGATGGTGTATTGGGAGGACATGCTTGCAACCATTTCAGAATGAATTATATAAATATCCTTCCTAAGTCTCCTTACATTTTTATATTTTTGTAATTCACAAATATTTTCCTCTAAATTTTCTAAGCCTTTGATCAGTAAAAGCACAGAAAAATATTAAAATTTGACTTGGATACATAAAATGTCTGATCAGATCACAAGTTTCAAGAGCAGGTTCCCATCTCCCAGTAATATATGAAAGAATCTAAACAATGGTTAATAATTTAAAAAAATAGATTGAGAAACATTAAAACTGTATCAGTTGATGTTTAGTCTTACTCGTACTCTGCTAGCACCAATGAACCCACACACTTGTTTCCTTCTGCACATCATCTCTTCCATCGGCTGACATATCAGCATCATGTTACATGTTCTGCTGTTTGTTTACTGGAAAAATTTTATCAGCATCCTGGTGCACCTGTGATGCTAGTGTATATTATGAGCATTACGGTCATTCGTAATTGGTTCTTGGCATGTAAGCACCCAAAATAGAATCGGCCTTTAGAAGCATAGTGGGCAGGGCACTTAAAACGTTCCAGTGCGCAAGAAGGCTGGGAAGGTGTAACAAGGCATAATGTCATAGCCAGAGCAAACCATTACTAGGATAATGTCGTAAAAAGGCTGCTGCAGAAAGGAATGGGCATAAGATGAAAAGGGTGACAGGATCAAGATCTTGGATTATATATCAAAATAATCAGCAACCAGTTGCATAAAAGAAATTTTATTTCTTTTATTGGTTTCAGGTGCTTATTGCCCTTCTTCAGGAGCTTATAGTCATAATGTTATTTGTGAGTGTCAACAGTAAGATGCATGCAGCATTTTGCTATGGTCATGTGGTTCATAGTGCCTGTACAAAAGTGGTATAAAAAATAAGCCAATATCTACTTTTTTACACTATTTTTGTACTGGTGCTATGAACTAAAAGACCACAGAAATATGCTGCATGCATATTTTTGTTGACACTCACAAACAACGTGATTGTTATAATCTGCTGAAGAGGGGCACTAAGTACTGAAACCAATTAAAGAAATAACATTTCTTTTATGCAGCTGGTTGCTGATTATTATGATATACATGTGGTTACAGTTGCTGGAGATTGGTAAAATGTTAATCTTGAAGTATGACATACAATTCGGAAACTGGTCTCACTTGAAGAATGAAAATATCCTTACATAACGACGACAGCAAGAATATTTTAACTTGTCAAGTAACGAGTGTCTCAAATATCTTCTTTAGAATCTTTGCAAGATGTTATAATAAACTATCTCACGCCTCGAGATGATAATACAATAAGCATCACTGCAGTTGAGGAATGGAAAAAAGTGATTGTTACGTGCCACCTACATACATACTTCGTAAACCACAAACCAGCAATGTCCATGACATTTTTTTGCAACAAGATAACACAAGAGCACACACTGCTCCTGCTATCCTTATCTACTCACGATATACAGAGGGTGTGACTCTTGCCTTGATCTGCATCTTCTCCATCTCTCTCACCCATTGAAAACATGTGGTGATGGCCTGTCAAGAGACTGCAGTGCCACCATTCACAAGCCACTATGACTGATGAACTCCACAGGGTTCATAGAATGACATACCAGTATCTCTCATCCAAGCTTATTTCATTTGTTGACTAACCTGGTGAGGCATTGTTGCTGCTAAAGGTAGCAGTGCTTTGATCTAAATTACGAGGGCAAATCAGATAATCTAGGCCCCCAATTTTTTTAGCCAAATTACAGCTGTAAATGAGAAGTCAACATGTCCATTCCCAACGCTGGACCTTTCTTGGTTATGCTGGCATTATCTGCTGGTAGTCCCATTGCACGGCGCTGTTGCCAGTTGTTAAATATGGTGGTTGTGTTCCACGCATCCACTGCATTAGAGCAACAGTGTGATTTGTTTTCTATGGAGCAAGGGACGAATGCCATCAAGATGTACAGGAAAATGCAGCCCACATATGGGGAAAACTGTCTCACTTTGAGAACTGTGAGGTGGTAGTGATGTGAGTTTGACAAAGGCTGTGAAGTTTTGCATGGCAATGAGCAGCTGGGGAGGCCACGTTCATTGCTGCCTGATGACATTTGCCACGTGGGTGCAATGGTGAAAGCAGATTGGCATGTGCACATCACTGCCATTTCCTGGAAGCTGGCATATCATGTGGAAGTGCTTACAACATCGTTAACAGGTCCTTAGGGTACTGGAAGGTTTCATGTCGGTGGGTGCCTAAGCAGTTTGATGACATGACGAAAGGCAAGTGAATGAGGTCTTCATCAAATCATCTGGAACAGTACACCAGGGAGGGTGAAGGTTTCCTGGACCACATTGTTACTGGCAGTGAAATGCTGGAATCAAAGCAGCAGAGTATGGTGTAAAAACTTCCGGGTTAACCCATGATGAAAAAATTCTGTTAGCACCATCTACTGCTAAGTTATTTTAATGGCCTTCTGGGATAGCTGTGGACCGCTCCTGTTGGATTTCGTACAAGGTGCAACCATCAATCTCGACAGTTATTGTTCCCCAAGTCATGTCTGAAGGCTGTCATCATGCAAAGGCACTGAGGGATTCTCAATGTGGAGAGTGTGATTCTGCTGCATAACAGTGCAAGACTGCATGTGGCAATCAAAACTGTTGAAAAGCTCTGGGCATTTTACTGCGAAATATGGGACCACTCAACATACATTCCAGACCTCGCCTCCTAGTAATTTCCATGTTTTCAGATGGCTGAAGGAGTTCCTGGCAGGACAGCAATTCACAGGTAACAATGAAGCCAAGACAGCAGTCCAATGGTGATTCCATAGACAGCAGGATGAATTCTACAGCAGGGGCATTTCAAATTTAGTGCTGCCATCAGACAAATATGTGAACTGTTGTGGGGACTATGTGGAAAAATAGTGTAAGCTATGTAGAATAGAATGTATATTTGTCATTACTTGTATGTTTGCTTTGGCTAATAAAAAATAGGGGCAAAGACCTTGTGATTTACCTTTGTACACACTCTGTGTACCCCAAATCCATACACATTATAAAAATGGTTGCTGGCACATTAATAATCAGTGTAACTACCACAACACTGAATGCTAGCATGTAAACATGTATGCATTGTGCTGTGCAGGTGCCGAATGTCAGTTTGTGGGATGGAGTTCCGTGCCTGTTGCACTTTGTTGGTCAATATATGGACAGTTAATGCTGGGTATCCAATAACATTGTAGTACGTCCTGTCTACTCACCAAGCAGTGAAGGAGAATAAGCATATAAAGATATTGACATTTGCAAGCTTTTGGAGCCAATTTCTCCTCCTCTTGGCAACTGGATGATGGGGAAGGAAGAAGGGTGAAGGAAAAGGACTGGTGAGGTGTAGGAAATGATGAGAGTTTGGAAAAACCATCCAGAACCCCAGGTCAGGGAAGTTTTACCCGATAGGATGAGAAGAAAAGAAGACTGATTTTTGGGACTGCACCAGACAAGATTTAAAAACACGAGAGCTTAAAGGTGGAAGATAGGATAAGACACAAGACAGAGATCACTTCAGAACAGGACACTTGAGTTAATAAGAATGGAAAGCTAAATGCATTATATGTGGTACAGATGGAGGGGAACAGACAGATCAGGATATGAAAGATATAGAAAACTAAAAGGGAGTGAAGAGGGGAATAGCTATTGAGAAGAAATGCTGAGACTGAAGAAACTAACATAAATGGGTGGTGATATGTGGGTACATATGACAAGTCTTACAGTGAGGATGGACACAGGAGTAGGAACCACATGGTAGGAAAACAGGTGCAGGAGCAGCATAGGACCTGAAAAGGATAATGCAAAGCTTGGGTGGGTGATGAAAGGCTATTCTAGGTGAGGTGGGCAAATTGTCAGGCAGAGTGGACCTCATTTCAGGGCATGATTTTATGAAGTCGTAGCCTTGTCAAAGTAGCTGATTAAGATTATGAGAAGGAAAGTTGCTACTCACCAAATAGCAGAAATGCTGAGTCACAGATAGGAACAACAAAAAGATTCTCATAATTATAGCTTTCGGCCATTAAGGCCTTCGTCAACAATAGACATACTGTTGTTTCAGTTGCCTGAGACTGCAGTCGCGTGTGTCTGCAAGGCTGTGGGGGAGGGGACATTTGATATGGAAAGAATGGCAATTGTTGAAATGTAAATACTGTTTGTTAGTAGGTTTAATGTGAACAGAAGTTTGTGTATATTATTGTGAATTGCAGGAAACCACAACCAAAAGCTCACATCTTTATATAAAGGCAACAAACACTGCTCTTGCTGTAGAAAGTCTGTTAAAAAATGGCTGGTTTCACACTAGTTTAGGTGTGTCCTCAGGCAATCTAAACAATGATTAGAAAGGAAGTATTTTACAATTTTTCTTTTTTCCTTGGCTTGGTCAATACTGTTAAGAGTCATAGAGTAGACATGTGTATAAGGTACTGACATAATTGTATCTACAAAATTATTAAACATTTTTCCTGAAGCATCTCCCCTTCCTTCTTGTCATCATCATCATCATCATCTTGGACAGTTTCCAGCCACTGGCTGGGTCTGTCGGGAACACAAGCCTCTCCATCGTGTTCTGTCTTTCCACCATTCCCCCTCTTCCACCTTCGTCCAGTTCTCTCCTCTTCTCGCTACACATTCCTTCACTCCCTTCACCCATCTATCTCTTGGTCTTCCCCTGGGCCTTTTCCCCTCCAGTTGCAGATCAAACATCCTCTTTGGAATTCTTCCCTCATCCATTCTCTTCATGTGTCCATACCACTGCAGTCTTGATTTTTCTATCCTGTCCTGCACTGGTTCCTCCTTTAGTCTTTCCCTCACATACACATTTCGCAATCTGTCTCGTCTTGTTACACTCAACCTGCTCCTCTGGAACTTCATTTCACTAGCTTGTATTCTACTTTTGTCGCTTTTATGCATTACCCATGTCTCACTTCCGTATGCCAATATGGGGACAAAGTAGGTTCGGTATATAATTCCCTTGGATTTCTGTGGCACCTCCTTGCTCCAAATAAGCCCCCTAATGCATTTGAAGAACTGCCCTGCTTTTCTGCACCTTTCATTTATTTCCATTGCGTTTCCCCCCTTACTTTCAATCATGTTTCCCAGGTACTTGAAGTTCTCTACCACTTGTAGTTTTACCCCTCCACAAGTTATATCCAAGTCTCCCATAAGTCCAACCCCTCATCCAAGTCGTGGGAGATGGACAACGGCACAAAGTAGGGGACTGCCTATAGGGGCGATGTACAGCGGGGACTTCGTGTGCCCCAGGACCGCTACGGTAGCTGGGAAGGCCCTATGGGAACCCTGAAACGTGACGGCTAACGGGGCTCTGGTGAAGCTGCGATAGGCCTAGCAAGCCAGTAGTGGATAAATCAACTGCTTTCAAAAAGGGAACATGCCTCGGATCACGGAACGGATTTAAAGGAAACCGACCAAGCAATGGAAAAGGATTACGAGATGGTTTACGACTGGGCACCTTAAATGTAAGGACTCTAAATGATGGAAAGGAGGAAATTGGACATCTTGGGACTTGCTGAGACTAGGTGGAGAGGAGTTGGTGAAAAACCACTAAGTAAAGGATGTAAACTGTACTGGATAGGGAATGAGAGGGGAAGAAATGGAGTGGCAATAGTGGTCAGAGAGGGTCTGCAGGAGGAGGTGGAAGGTATCAATGATCGAATGATAAAAGCCAGAGTACGAGTGAAAGGAAAAAGCATTGAAATCATCCAAGCATATGCCCCACAGGTGGGGTGTACAAAAAAGGAGAAGGAGGAATTTGAAGATGACATGCAAAAGCAGCTAAATGGAGGTAATCAGATTATAATAGGGGACCTCAATGCACATGTTTGCACAGACAGGAAAGGATTCGAGGAGGTAATGGGACCAGAGGGCTGGGGGAACCGAAATAGAGAAGGAAAATTGTTGCTGGAATTCTGCAAGAGGAATGGGCTGGCGATCGCAAATTCCTGGTACAAGAAGAGAAGTAGCCACAAAATAACTTGGTACAGTGGAGACTGGTCCCAAACTTCAGTAGTAGTCTATGTACTAGTGGATAGGCAGATGATGAGCAGCCTCACATATGTTAAGGTCATTCCGTCTGAGGCCTTAGACAGTGACCATCGGCTGTTGGTAGCCACCCTGAGAGAGAAAAAAGATAGGAGGGCAACAGACATACAGGAGAAAAGGTTGAAGACATGGATGCTGAAAGAGGATGAACGGAGGACCCAGTACCAGACACTGATCAGGAAGAAGCTGCCAAAGGAAGATCAGAGAGCAGTGGAAGAAGAATGGGGAGATTTTAAGAGGGCTCTAGTTGAGGCAGCTGAGACTGTGTGCGGAAGAACTAGCACAAAGAGGAGAATTAAGGAAACCCCATGGTGGAACCACATATGTAAAGAGGCAGTACTTCGAAAGAACAAAGCCTTCAGAGAATGGTTCCAGACCCGAACAGAGGAAGCTAGGGTAAAATATAAGGAAAGCAAGAAAGCGGCACAGACCATAGTAAGGGCGGAGAAGAAGAAGTGGATGGAAAAATGGACAAGAATGTTAGAAGAGGACAGTGAAGGGAACAAAAAAGTACTTTACACCATGGTAAGAAATAAGAGGAACGACAGAAGCGAGTGCCTGAGGATCATGGATAATAATGGAAGAGTTGTGGAGGAAATGCATGAGCTCAAAAAGATTTGGAAGGAGTACTTTGAAGATCTGTTGAATGCCGCCAAGCGGGTAACTAACAGCGATGGAGAGCCAAAGGCAGCAGACGATTATAATAGTGGGGAAATTGATGATCTAACTTGGAATGAAGTGGAAGAAGCCATAAAGAGGATGAAAAGGGGGCAAGGCACCAGGTTGGGACGAAGTAACAGTGGATATGATACGAGCAGCAGGAGAAGTAGGAACCCAGTGGCTATACAGAGTGCTGAGGGTGGTGTGGAAGGAGAACAGAATTCCTGAGGATTGGAAGAAAGGAATTATAGTCCCGATCTTCAAGAAAGGGGATAAAAGGAGATGTGAGAACTACAGAGGAATTACCCTGCTATGCCACTGTGGAAAAATCTATGAAAAGATCCTGGAGAAGAGAATAAGAAGCAGTATTGAAAGTAGACTGCAAGAGGAGCAGTATGGTTTCAGACCGGGAAGATCAACAACGGACCTCATATTTGCGGTAAGGCAACTGCAGGAAAGGCACTATGAGTACGGGAAGGACTTAATCATGGCCTTTTTAGATATTGAGAAGGCGTATGACAGTATCTATAGGGACAAGCTCTGGGATGTGCTGAAAGCAAAAGGGATAGATGAAGAGATAACACAAAAAGTCAGAAAAATGTATGAGGGAAGTGAGAGTTGTGTGAAAGTGGGGAGGGAACGTACTGCATGGTTCAAGCTGGAAAATGGGCCGCGACAGGGAAGTGCACTTTCACCTTTATTGTTTATTATTGTTATGGATGAAATCCTACTGCAAGTATCAGATGCAATTGGAGATCATAAAATGAAAGCAGTGCTTTTTGCCGATGACCTGATGTTATGGGGAAATTGCGAGAAGGAGGTGCAAGAGCAGTTAGATGTATGGGAGGCAACGGCAGCACAATATGGAATGCATTTCTCTGCAAAGAAAAGTGAAATAATTTCTTCTTGTCATCAATTAAATTAAAAGCATTTGTCAAATATGTAAAACAGGGTGTCACTAAACAAAAATAAAACAACTATTTGATTCAGAGAGAGTAAAATAAGCACTTCAATGTTTACAAAATTGCATTTAAGCACCAATAAAAAATTCTATAATATTAGCTGGAGTAGATGTGGGCTCAGCCATAAGCAACACTGAACGAATTACAGCCCTGTGCAAGCAGCTATGAGGAAAACTGCATCGGCCGTGGTATCCAGAAACCTGCAAGATGATGCAAGAGAAAGTGTGGATAGTGAACTGAATGGCAAAGTGTGTAAGAGGGGGATGTGCTGTACCTAAAACAAATTACAATTTAAATCAACAATTGATATAAAACATGGACAAGGCATGGATAGAAAACTAACTTCCAGCATGCTAGAATAATTGCTGCAGATCAACAACTTCTGTTAATCAGTACAATGGAAAACCAGCCAAAGTTAAAACTTTCACTTTATCTGTATGTGCTGTAACTGTTCATTTGTGTTTCATAATATGTAAGCCTTTATCTTGACATGGTTCTTGTATTTTTGATAATATCATTTTGACTATCTGGATGATTTGAAAATGAGTCCCAGTCTGAAACTAGTCATCGAGTAAATACAAGAGAGTGAAGTTCACACCTTTGGCTGGTTTTCTGTTGTACTAATCCCATATTATGCAGACTACTAATATTTTTAATGGATATTATTCCATGCATTGTGAGAACCAACGGAAAATTTATAAACAGTAAAAGTTTTTACTTGCCACAAAATTCTCATTGAAAACTCTAACAAGGGCAGTCAAAATTTCCTAAAATATTCCTATGTCTCAGTTCTCTCTAGACATTCAAGATGAGCTCAGGTGATATCCGTAATGCTCAAAAAATTGCTCTCTCTTCTAAAATATTATGGTTCTTAATCTTATTCTCCAAATATAAGATCTGCATACTGTCATGTACATCTGTGATCTGAAGTCCTGTGTCACACAAATGCCCACTTGGTGCTGGTTGTGAATTTGTGTAATTAGTGTTCTATTTAAACAGAGCTGAAAAACTTCTGCCAGATTGGCCAATATATGTGGCATCATATTGCTGAGAAAAGAAGTAGTAGTTACCCATTGACTTAAACCTATCACGAAGCCTGATTTCCATGTGCCTAAATTTTTGTCTATTGTTAAGAAAATAAAAAGCCAGGGTTATGTTTTTGAAACCAGGCATGTGCCTATTCTATCAGAAATATCTCCAAAGAAAGGAATCCTGTGGTACTTTTTTTGTTGTGGGATCTGTGTTATAGGTTGTGATAAGAGAGATGAAGTCATTGAATGGGATAAAAGTTGTGCCACATTGTGATTACTATTTAGCCTTCATACTACGCCTCTGTTAATGTTATGTACAAAACCATTGTCATAACTATTCTAGGCGGCTATAAATTTTATTGCCCGAAACTCGTGTTCAAAAGCTTCGGTAGATAATGGAACACTAAGCAGCCTGTGCAGAAGTGCTCTGAATGTCTCCCTCTTATACTGTGTTGGGTGATTATATATGCTATGTATACCTACATCAGAAGTCGTAGGCTTTTTATAACATCATATTCAACCAAGTTATTTCACTCCATTCCATAGTGAACTAAATTATGTCTTGTATTTTGTTTAATTCCTCCAGAAAGTTATCATGTTCCTGAAGTGAGCCAGTATCTAATAAGGTAATGTTATCAGTGTACTGTGCCCACATCACTATTTTTTCAGAAAATAATTTAAGATTTTCCATCATACTATTTTTGAACATAGTCATGCATATGTTAGCAAAGCAATGGGATAATGATGAACCCATTGCAAGATCCTGTTTCTGTATGTATCTGATGACTGAATTTGAAATAAATGAAGTAAAAAACGAGTTTGATGAAATGGAGTACTTCATTGATGTCCCGGGGTCTTCTGCTATGCTCAATAAGATTCCTACTTATTATTTGATGCAGCTGGTCAGTCTGGATGCTGGAATACATGTTCTTCATCAGAGGCCAGTGAAGTGCCCTCAAGGATGGAAAGGTCAGAAAGTTTTCTTTTTTAATGAGGTTATCTCTTGTGGAAATATTAAAAATCATGGGTGTTTGAAATAATTATGTAAATAATCTGACAGTAGCAAATCCAAAAGATATCCAGGCCCAGTTTGGGCATTCATTATAGGATTGATTGGAAAATTATCCTTGTGTAGCTTTATGATGCCCTTTAGTCTAGGTGCTGTAGGATTTATAGTAATAATTGACCTTTTTTTCAAATGTATTGGGAAAAAATTTTCTGTCACCTTCAGTGTCTTCTTAATGCTAGCTACATATTTTGCAGTTGTGTCATATTTAATTGTTATTTACCTCAGTAAACTGCTTAACTTTATGAACATATTGATCTGATTACTGCAGACTTTAATTTTTCTATCTGTATGGTACAGCTTTATTATCCTTAAATTTTTTATTTTTTTTCTGCAAGGTACAGCCAAAAATCTAGACACAAGAAAAGTATGCTTTGTGATAGGTTTAAGTTATAGGATGTCTACTGCATCTCTTGTTAGCAGTGTGACACCAAATAGCTCCTTGATCTAATTTTCAACAACAGATCTTGCTAGAGCCGTCTAGCTGAGTTTTCGGGTACCACTGTCAATGCAGTTTTCCTCATAGCTGCTCACATAGGGCTCCATCTAGTTCAGTGTTCCTTATGGCCCCAATAACAGTATTCACTGATGATAACAGATGATGGTCGAAGTAGAGAGGATATAAAATGTAGACTGGCAATGGCAAGGAAAGCGTTTCTGAAGAAGAGAAATTTGTTAACTTCGAGTATAGATTTAAGTGTCAGGAAGTCATTTCTGAAAGTATTTGTATGGAGTGTAGCCATGTATGGAAGTGAAACATGGACGGTAAATAGTTTGGACAAGAAGAGAATAGAAGCTTTCAAAATGTGGTGTTACAGAAGAATGCTGAAGATTAGATGGGTAGATCACATAACTAATGAGGAAGTATTGAATAGGATTGGGGAGAAGAGAAGCTTGTGGCACAACTTGACCAGTAGAAGGGATCGGTTGGTAGGACATGTTCTGAGGCATCAAGGGATCACCAATTTAGTATTGGAGGGCAGTGTGGAGGGTAAAAATCGTAGGGGGAGACCAAGAGATGAATACACTAAGCAGATTCAGAAGGATGTAGGTTGCAGTAGGTACTGGGAGATGAAGAAGCTTGCACAGGATAGAGTAGCATGGAGAGCTGCATCAAACCAGTCTCAGGACTGAAGACCACAACAACAACAACAACAACAGTATTCACTAAGCCTTTGGGAAAAAAAAATTGTAAAATACTTCCTTTCTAATCACTATTGAGATCACCTGAGGACCTGCCTGAGCTGAGATGAAACTGGTCATGATTTTAACAAACTTTCTACAGCCAGAGTGGTGTTTGTCACTTTATATAAAAATAGGAAATTGAGGATGGGGTCAACATCAAGAAAAGTGGCAGAAGTTTTTCAGTTCAGTTTAAAGGTCATCCCAACTGCACGAATTCACAATCAGCACTAAGTGTTCGTTTACGCGACACAGGACATCGGATCATGGACATACACAAGAGTATGCAGATCATATATTTGGAGAATAATGGTAACAGCCTTAATATTTTAGAAAAGACAGATTTTACAAATCTTACAAAACTGAGACATAGGAATATTTTAGGAACTTTTGAGTGCCTTTCCAGATAGCCCCTTGATCTAATTTTCAACAACAAATTTTGCTATGAGTAAAAACTTTTACTGTTTATAAGTTCTCCACTGGTTCTCACAATGCATGGAATAATAACCATTAAAATATTAGTAATTTATTGTACAGGAGTAACAGTATTGGTTTTTTACCCACACATCGTCTCTGTTTTATATCACTTGTTGATGTAAATTGTAATTTATTTTATGTATGGAACCTCCCCCTCTTTTGAGCTTCGCCATTCGGTGCACTACCCACACTTTCTCTAGAGCCACTTTGCTGAGTTTTCGGATACCGCTGCCAATGCAGTTTTCCCCATAGTTGCTCACATAGGGCTCTAATTAGTTAAGTGTTCCTCATGGCCCCCGTAACAGTATTCACTAAGCCTGTGAGAAAAGAAAAATTGTAAAATACTTCCTTTCTAATCACTGATTAGAGCAGTGGTAAAGTTGAGGATTCTTGGTCTGGTAAATTACAGGAGGGTACCATTCTAGAGCGGTTCTCACAAATTTTGGAAAATGTGACTGGTGAAAGAGCTACAGTTATTAGTATGTGTCTCACCTTTCTTGTTTAGGGGTTTAACAGTGGTGTATTTCAACCTCCCTCTAAAAATGCACTAAGCTAATAGGTACAGCATACAGCAAAAGTCAGTTAACCAGAACTGCAATATAGTATTTTGTAGCTTTAATGGTTTGTAGAAAGTAATTTGCCAATTGAAATTGCTCAAACTGTCCTCCATTGTTACCTAGACATTTAACACTTGTTTAAACATTGATTTATGTGTCTTGTCACATAACTTCCCATTTTTAGCAGATGTTTTCAAATTCTTCTTTGATTGGGTCCCATAAATGCTATAGATTTAATGGTTTTGTAGTGAAAACATGGTGTTTCAATACTTCCCACACTGAAAAATCATGCAGTGTTAGATCCAGTGATCTTGGAGGACCTTGCTTTCCTATCCGCTCTCAAAAACTGCCATCCAAAAATGCACAGACTTGTGAACTGCAATGTGGTACAGATCCCCTTGCTACCAAAAAGGCTTTTTTTGCACAGTTTAAAGCACAGGAGTATTGATTAGTCCAAAACAACTTCCCATAAGATTTGAAGATACCGTTCAGAAGTCCCAGCCCCTTGGAAAAAATAAGGGCCTGTGACTCCTGTGCTGCATATATTAGCCCAAAACTGAACTCCAGAAACATTTATCTTGTTCAGTAACAAATTGTGGATATTAAGAATGCTCTTCCATCTTTTTGCTTCATCATACCATTGGATTGTTTTGTGAGTTGGGATATTCTTCTTAAACTCCGTTCAGAAAATTGTATTTTCTTAGAAGCTCTTCTTGCAGATATCTTGGGTGACTGAGTACCTGTGCAACAAGCTAATGAAGCTAATGATTTTCTTCTATAGTTAGTAATTTTGCTTGGCCACTGCGTGGCATGTGAGTGACAGATATTGCCTCCTCTTCCCTTATTAGTTCTGTTAAGTAAGATGCTAGAATGTAAACTTCTGTATTCAACTCCTCTAACTCTGCAGTATGTTGAGTTCAGATACAGAGGTTATCTTTTCAGAGCTCTTAATTTTCCAGATGGACAAGAAGCTCTTCTACCATATCACTCAGTCCAAAATAAGCTAACCTTGCTTTTCAGTGCATTCTTAAACTTTTTGTGTGTGTCTTCTGTTATTACAACTTATTTTACAGAACCCTGAGTCACCTAAAAGATATATCTCCGACAGCAGTAACCACATGGATCTTATTCAGGTGTGGGGAATGTGTAGCATATTCCTATGTTACAATTGTAGCAGCAGGCACTGCACTCATGAGATTTCATTTCAGTCAGCAGCAACCTTTTCAACTCCATGTTCACAAGACTCGCAGAAGTGTTGATGAAAGGATGGTCATAGCACTGTAGAACCTCAATAAAACTCACACTTGTGTGTAAAGTTACTACTCCTATTCTATCCAGGTCACCCCTAAAGTTGTAATTTTGTGTTTAGCCAGTCGGTTCCGTACTCCACCTTGTATGATCACCTGATCCTCTTTGTAAAAATCCTTATACAAATTTCATATGTCCTCAATCATCTGGCTAAGACTAACACTTAGTGTACCAATTCTCGTGACTTGGTAGTACCCTGCTCTTAATTTGTCTTGTACCGTATGGCATACACGCTTTCATGGCTACTACCTAGCAACAACAGTCGTTTCTTTCTAATGTCTTTTGTTACCAACCTATACATAGTTTCTGCCTAGAAATCGGCTGCAGCTTACCTTGACCTACAGCTGGATGAGATGCTTCCCTTGCTACTTGACTAACACGTCAAACTTACTGGATACTAGAAACTGAAATGTAGAAGAAGAACTCTTCCTCTTTCACTCATTGCTTGTTACCTAACCCAGTTCTTGCAGTTGTCTGGTTAAAATCACCCTAATCTAATTCAGCTTGAAAGCATACCATTCTGTGGGACAGCCTCATTGCGTTCCTCATTCAGTTCTCCTCTACAAATGATAAATGGAACTCCAGCCCACAATATTCACATCACTCCTGTATGATTGCCATGCACCACCAACCACGATTATTATGCATTAAAACAACAAAATCACTTGATACACTTTACAATACAGGAATTTTTGCTACATATGAGTTGCAAAAATTAGGGCTACAGGTTGGTGCTTACAGTGTATACTGTAATGTAAAAAGCTAGTTAAGAGTGTGGTTTGACAAATATGGTAAATTTTCATGAAAAAATGGAACATTTTTGTTGCACTGTTTTGGTTGGTAAGCTTGATTATTCCAAGGATTGTATAAATAATTTCAAAAATGTATAGCATACAGTCCCTTGTTGACATCTTTCTGAATTGGTCAGTGCGTTGACTGTGATTGAAAGTAGAGAAAACAGTTTCTTGTTGTTACTAAACATTTTAATTTGAAGGTTTGGACGGTCACACAAATCAAAACAGAATTAGATGAATTTCATGTGGACTCTGCACCATCATTGAAGACTGTTTACTTCTGGAATAATGAATGTAAATGTGCTCAGACAAGCACCTAAGGTGAAGCACACTCTAGCTGTCCAATTGAGGCCACCACAATGGAAACCATTGACAAAATCCATGATATGGTAATGCAAGGCTGCCAAATAAAAATTTGAGATATTGCTGAGCCTTTAAGCATCTCAACAGAGGGAGTGCATAATGTCCTGCATGGAGTATTGGCTATGAAAAAGCTGTTTCTGACTGCACACAGTTGATCAAAAGAGAATCTGGCACAGCATTTCAGCATAATGCATGATGATGTTTAATCACAATCCACAAGACCTTTTGCACCAATTTGTAATTGTTGATGAAACCTGGATCCATCATAACACACCAGAGTCAAAACGGCAGTCAAAACAATGTACAAAGGCTGGTGGAAATGGTCCAATGAAGGCAAGGCCATTTTTTCAGCTAGTAAGGCGATGGCCACTGTTTTCTTAGGATTCCCGAGGAATAATCCTCATCGATTACTTGGAAAAAGACAGAACCATAAGTAGACTCCCTTATGCTTCATTGTTGGATCATTTGAAATTTGTGTTGGCTGAAAAAAGACCAAGGTTGACATGCAGAAAAATGCTTTTTCCCCAGGATAATGCACTATCCCACACACCAGAGATAAAAATGGTGAAAGTGCATGAACTGGGCTTTGAATTGGTTCCTTATCCTCCCTGCTCACCAGACTTACCACCAAGTGCGTTCTTCCTCTTGCCTAACATGAAACTTTGGCTTGGTGTGAAGAAATTTTCATCAAATAAGGAAGTTATTAGTTGCAGTCCATGAGTATTTTGCAGAGTTTGACAGAATCAATTTTTCCAATGGGTTGGAAAAGCTGGAGGATTGCAACACAAAGTGTATGTCACTCAAAGGAGACTGTTGAGAAGTAAGCTGAGTTCTTAATGAAACAAACATCTTTTTTTGCTTTGTTTCTATAAGTAATGAAACTAGTAAGAAGGCATCAGTCTTCGTGCAGCCGCTCGAGCAACAGCATTGGTCCGCTCACACAGAAGATGCCACAATGTTATAGGAGAAGAAGAAGGCGTACCCACCTTACAGTTTATAAAGCAATAGACAATATTGCTATTAATACCTCCAACTATGTAGGTGCATAAGTCATTCTGCATGGTCCATTAGTGTTCTGTGGTGGAGTTCTCAACTTTACTATTAGCAACAGTGATACCCTGCAGCTAGGTAACGGATGGGTAACCGTAGCCCTCATATGTGGGCCTAAAGTTGATAAAGTTCCAGGGCTGGAAAGTTTTAACAGCCGTGACGTCACTGCATACCGGACACTTCACATCGCAGAGGTCTACGATAGAGACATGGGTAAATCATATTACCTGCCGTTCATGCCTTTTGTTCTGATGATCAGGAATCATTGTAAAATAAATGTAAAAAAATTAAACTTGTTGGTGATCTCACCCATTATTAGAGGAAGTAAATAAAATCTTTGAAACACAAAGTGTATGTCACTCAAAGGAGACTGTTGAGAAGTAAGCTGAGCTCTTAACAAAACAAACATCTCTTTTTGCTTTTTCACCGTACTTATCAAACCACTCTCATATTTTAACCTAAGACAAGAACTTGACACTTCCATAGTTGGAGTTGTATTAATTAAATTATTTACAATGAAATTTATCTTTTAGTCACCAGTTACTGCAAGTGTTTCCAGAATGAGATTTTCACTCTGCAGCGGAGTGTGCGCTGATATGAAACTTCCTGGCAGTTTAAAACTGTGTGCCGGACTGAGACTCGAACTCGGGACCTTTGCCTTTCACGGGCAAGTGTTATTTGATATTTGACAATGTTTACTATAGCAAGATACAGCTTGCCTCACATGAAGTGATTTTTTGTAATAATTTATATACAAAATCTCTGGTCACAACATTTTCAATTGCTCAGATTGAAATTGTATGTTTTAACAGTTACTGATTGCTGACAACAAACTTTGTATGTTAGGCATAGATGTAAATCCAGTACTGAAAACTAGAAATGTATTTAAATAAGACTGTATGCTAAATGAATGTGAGATTCATTTAATCTTATTGACTAAACATTACTGTAAGCAAAGTAAAACAGTTTTACAGTTTTATTTAAAAGAACAGCTTCTATTGTACCATTTTGATTGAAGTAGGTGCAGTCTCAGAGCATCTCATGTTGGTCACTAATTCCTGATGTTAAAAGCCAGTATTCCTCAATTGTTCAAATTAACATGCTAGATAATTTTTTGAACATTCATTTCTATCACATAGCAACTGAAATTACTCTCAAACTGGCTATGAGCATTTATATAAAGAGCAGTTATTTATATGCTTATGAACTAATGACAATACTGTTCATAACCTCTATTACAGAAATGGAGCAGACACTGATTCATTGTCTGAAAGACCAAAAGATTCCTACCAGACATTACATCACAGTTCCATTGATGATGACAACGAATCTGTATCTGAGTTTCTTGTGCAAAGGTAAATAATTTTTATAATTATCTTCTCTTCTGCTGATACTTATGTATGGGATTGATGCTAAAAGCTGTAATTTTAGCTACTGTGGGAGTTATCCTTCTCATGCCAAGTGCCACAACCCTATAGACAGATCACATCAAACTGAATTAAAATTACACTATTTTGCTTTCATGAACAAAAATTATGATAAATCAGATTATAGTCTTTTCATTTTGTCTTGTAGCATAAAACAGAAACCGGGTTGGTCTAGTGTCAAGCCATTATTAACACCCGTTGCTATTTGTTTCTTTCTTTTTCTAGCAAAAAATGACTCTTGTCAATGTGCCACTTCTTATCACTCACCACATTGTCCAAGGGGTGGAACTGGCAGGGTATATTGTTTTGATAGGAATGATAGCATTACATTACATTGACAGTGGAGATGTATGCACTCAAACAGTTTGTTGTAGACATATTTGAAAGTAGCCATTCAAAACTTGTGTATTTTTTATTTGCTAGACTCTTATTTATAGCTTGAGAGAAGCAGAGCATAGTTCCATTTACTTTGAAGGAAAATGTGACATTAAGTCCTGGAATCCCACAAATTAGTGTTTACTTTTTGCTTTACTACTGTCCCATGTTGTAATTAAACAGTGGAAACTCTGAATGGAATATCAACAATATTAGGAAAAGGATAAATTGCTACTCACTGTAAAGTTGACACACTGAGTTGCAGATAGGCACAACGAAAAGACTTTACACATTTAGCTTTTGGCCAAAACAGTCTTCAGAAAAGTAAACACACACACACACACATTCATCAAAGCAAGCACACCTCATGCACGCAACTGCCATCTCCTGAAACTTGGATAGGAATGCAACTATGGCGTTGAATTAAAGTACCAACCTGGAATGTGGAATGGGAGGGGTAGGGATAGCAGGGTATGAGTGGGGAGCAAGAAAAGTGCTGCCTGGTGGGGTGTGCAGGGACTAGATGACCACAGAGTATCTGCATTCTGGATCCTCCCCTCCACCACCAGCTTTTCTGAACTGTGCAGATGGAAGTTGCCCTTACAACACATTCTCTGCTCCAGAAATTGTCCTGGCCTCAACGTAAAGTAACCTCCTGTTCCCACCCATCAGTTTCCACCATTTCTATCCTATCACCTCCACTCTATTCATGTCCCTTCACCCTCACTGTGTGCTGTCTTCTGCCAATATCTTTCCCTTTCCTTGCTCCTCTCCTTCCCCCTTCCCCTCCCCCTTCCACACCTCTCTATGACACAGCCTCGTGACTCTGCGTCTAGCAGTCTCATCGCACCTTCATCTAGTTCCTGTGTACTTTGCCAGAAAGCACTCTTTTTCTGTCCCATCTGCAGCTTGCTTTCCCTCTCTGTTCCCCATTTTGCTCAAAGTGGTAGCAGTCTAACCATGTTGTAATTGAATTTCCAAAATTTGAAAGTAATCTATGGCTTATTAAATGTATTTTTGGAACAAAGTTTCCTCTCCTTTCGTGTTCATTTTGTATCCATTGCAGATCATAGTTTCAAGAACTATTAATTTGGAATTTTTTTTGTGTAGTATCTGGCAGATCAGAATACAGTCTAAGAAATAGTTGGACTATCTTTTACATTTATACAAAGCATAAAGCTGATTCACTGTTCATTCTTCTTAGTGGATGTGATAGCAATGCTTCAAGACAACTAGGACCAGGTGGAGGAGGTGGTGAAGGAGCACAAAATGAGCAGCCCCCTCTGCACATGTGGGGAGTAGAAAATGTGGTGCAAGCACTGTCTGAGAATGGTGCAGCTATCAACGCCAAGGTCAGTATAAGCTGTGGTTCATTAAAGTGCCTTGATGATGTGATATGTTTGTGTAATATTACCTGTAAGTACACAAATAGAAATAATGTTGGGATTAACCATTGCAGTTCTCAAATTTACACTATTAAAAAAATGTATTTCTACTAAATTTACTCACTGTCACAGTGTCAAGAACTTTGTAACTGTGTTAGTTGATTTATGAAATGTGTACAATTAGATTCACAGGACATGATGATAGGCATAATATAAGAATAACTGCTACTGCCCATTGCCAAATTCCAGAAGGAGATCAAGAAGTAGAGGAGGAAGTTCATGATATTTGGTAATGAGAAATGGAATCATAGTTGAAAGGTCTAGCTAGCCTTTGCTAATGATGTGGCAATAATTTCGTAATTTTGAGAAACATTCAAGATACATGTTGAAACATTCTAGGAGTTTACTGCAAAGAACAAACTAATGTTACATGCATAAAGGGCACATTGTGGACAATGGAAACCGATACATATCAACTAACATGTTAAAGAAGGTAGATAAATTCGGCAGGGGACAACGCAGACAGGACTACCTGGTAGAGTGCTAGAGGAAAGGGCAAGAAAGTCGGCAACTGTATACCAACTAGGGACAACAATTGTTACAATAATCAATATTACCTTTATCAAAATTGAGGCATTAAATAACTGGAATATTGCAGTGAGCTGTGCTGGAAGCAGTGCGGAGTAATGGTTACCGTATTTACTCGAATCTAAGTCGCACTTTTTTTCCGGTTTTTGTAATCCAAAAAACCGCCTGCGGCTTAGAATCTAGTGCAAAGCAAGCGGAAGTTCTGAAATATGTTGGTAGTATGCCGTCGAATATATGTAGCGCTACACGGGCATGCTTTGTAAGCACAAAGATAAATACTGGCGCCGAAACCTCTGCGTCAGTAAATAAATTTTAAAAAAAGGTGGAAGACGAGCTTTTTTTCTCCGCCCTGAGTTTCGACCACTGCATTTTCATACATTATCCAACGAAGTAAATACAAATTCCGTATTGTTCATCTTCGAATGTAGCAGACTTTCAATGTACTACGAAAATCCGACTGGCAAGACTGTTTGGGATGTTTGTCAATATGGCCAACTCTACGTTCTGAATTTTTTCCTACCTGTGAGAAGAGATGGTTGTTAATAGGAACCTGACGAAATGTGAATCACATGCAGTATTCTCTTCACCATAAGAAAGAATACGAATATAAACATTTTGCCATGTATTCTTTCGTGTTTGCTGCTATCTCATTTAAATCCTGTCTGCCTAATAAACTATGAAACTAGAGTGAGACAACAGCAAACGCGGAAGAATATACATATCGTGTCATGTTTATATTCGTATTATTCTTATGCCTAATAGTGATACAGTCAGAAATGAAGCACGGCAATTGACTAGATTTTTAAATCTAAGATGACTAATTTCTGTGCAGAATTTGATGTACTAAAGAAGTGACCGCAAAGATTTTCAAACGGAGAAAAATTTTCGCTAAACTCTCATTCAGAACATGTTCTATCATATGCAGTCTATTATTTGGTTCTTGTTGATCATTATCAAAGAAAGCAGCAGTGTAAGTAACAACAAATAGCAGTCTCTTGCCATTGTTTCGCTAATGAGACGATTCCTCTTTTTTTTTTTTTAATTGTAAGCGGCGGTAGCACGCACAAAAGCAAGCCATGCCGCGAGCTGCGACATGCCGTAAACACGCACTATCAGAATGCGACAAACAATGCACGACACAGTACAGTAATGCATTTTCAGCTTAGAGTGACGTAAACACCTATAACAAAGAAAACGGCACTTATCAGATCAAAGCAAAATAAGAAATCGATTCAAACCAGATGAAGCACATGAAAAAGGAAGGGTACCCGTATAAATACGGACGGTGCGCCTGACGCATAGCAATGGCTACCTGGTAAACCTTAACTGCTAAGCTTACGACTCGAACCAAACTACTGTAGCTGTATAGTCATTCATTCGACCTAAATTGTGTCTCGTATTACAATGGACCAACTTTGTTTCGATTTGGAGGTGCGACCTAAAACTTTTCTCTCCCCTTGAATTTCGAGTCTCAAATTTCACGTGCGGCTTAGATTCGGGATTTTTTTTTTTTCCTTTATTTCGAGTCTCATTTTTCAGGTGCGGCTTAGATTCGAGTAAATACGGTAGCATCGCTGGCTAGCACACTGCAGGTTGCCTTTCTGGATCCGATCTCCAGCAGAAGTGTGTTATTATGTGTTTATGATTCTTAGAAGTTTCTCAAAATTTCTTATGTTTATAATGTTTTCATATTCTGTAATATTCAACATTTGTACAAATAGCAGCACACTTTATCCAGGAGACAGTTCTGTTCTGTCTGTATATTGGCATCCGTAACAAACATGCTTTCAGTGATACATGCTGTGCTTCATTATGACCCCAACTGTGGATTTGGATTTGTTTGTTGTTACAACTTAAGTTTGGTGGAGATGCAGGGTAACCAAAGTACTGTGGTGCCAGTTAAGCAATGCAAAAGCCATTGCCTATACAGACAGGGACCAGAATACAAACAATACATCGTTCCTGAGGTCTGTATTTTCAGCAGACCAATGGATTCCAAAACAACAGTATGTCAGCTGCACATTGGCATCCATAAGTGTCTTCTGGAAATGCTGGTTGGGAGCTGACAATAGGCTGAAAGGATGTGACCTAGTCACCAATAACGACAAGTAGGATGACATAATATGTTTGGAAAATGTGTACTTCTAAGTTGACAGCAGAGCTCAGTAGTGATTCAAAAGCTATGAAGAGAAGCTGAATAACCAGGACAAATCCTAGGACTAGGAAAAAAACAGTTTGATGGTCAGCAGCAAGTTGCTTGGTGTAAAACCATCGAAGAACCAGGCCCATCATTATGGACAAATGACACAGTCCTACTTACAGAATGTTTTGGCTCTATACAACATTGTAAATCTGTAAATGACAGAAGCTGAGAAAATCGCACACTTTATGAAAGAAGCCAAAGAAGACAGCTCTTTTAGTAAACGATGCCATAACAATAGAGGAATTCATAAAGCGATGCCTGCGCATCAAGGAAATGCAACAGAAGATATTCGTATGAAAGAGGTATGGTTGACTTCTGAACATGGTCCCTCTGACAGTTGTGGAAAACCATCACAGTCTCGCCTCTCTCATATGCTGTTTAGTGAGAGAAGAGATATGTCAGTTTACAGCAGCCAGAACTGTCAGACTGAATACACAAGAGATAGCAGCCACAAAAGTCAACCTTGTACATTGGACGGTAACAGATACTCTTGAAGAAAAGGTGTATCGATCTTCAGTAATAATCTCCGTCACCAGGTAAACGTACAATAAGAATGAGCTTGGCCAACTGAGACATCTGTCACACAATAATCCAGCGTTCGACGTATGGAATTATAACCAACTCCTCCGTCAAGTACAATGCCCTATGGAAGATTCAACATTTGCAAGACAGAGGACAACACACAGGTATCTCTCCTTTGTGGACACTCTGGACACATTGTATGCTACTGTGGAAAAAGAAGACCTTTGGTCAATGTCTATTACACATACGTTGCAAGACATCGACCATCATGACAGCCCTATTGATGGCAGTCAAAAGCAGTCAATTGTAGTCAACCTGTGGAATGAAGTCCATTGTCTTACCCTTTATAAGATCACTTCCCCCCATGCCAAATCCATTCCCTTCCACCATACAGAAATATCAGCCTCTTGCCTAGCTGTCCAATTCAGGAAAACTAAGTGAAATGATTATCTGTAGAGCTGAATCAACCACAGGTGAAATTCCTCCATGGATGACAGTTACTAAGATGACAAGAAATCTCATCATTGTCAAAATTGACAGCCAACCTGTTAGATTACTTACTGACTCACGGACTTCTTTTTCTATAAATGTCGAACATTTTATCACAGCCAGGGAGAGATGACTATATTCAAATATGAAAGTGATTGTGCTGAAGGTTGTAAATGGGAAATACATCCACTTGATACGAAAGTGTATTGCAAGAATAACTGAGAATGACAGAACACAGCTCTTTGAATTTGTCATTTTAACAGAATGCAGTCATAACAGTATTCTCAGATGGGACTTTAGTTTGCCATTGAAGATCTTCTCATCTTGCCATCATCAATGAAACAAGTTCTATTCACCAGTCTAGATGCTCATTTAAACTGTCGTTCTTATGTCAGTTGCAAAAAGCTACTAAGGCTCACAAGAGAAACCTGCATTCCAGTGATGATTATAAGCATTGCAAATGATCAAGGAAAACTTTGAGTCACTAATGGTTATGAGCAGCCACATCTTGTACCTGAAGATATGTGCATAGGAACAGCCAAACCAGCACAGGATAGATAGCTCACAGTCATCAACAAAGAATCATACTTTGATCCACTGCATACAACATGTGGAGGAAGCTACTGTGAAACTCCCAGTAGGATCTGACCTTACTGTGCCAGTCTGATACTTCCAAATCCAGAACAGAGAGAACACAGTGCAAGTGGCCCATGGTAAAACTCCACATCAATACTAGGGATTACCCAACAATTATGCAGCCCTCAGATAAGGTGTCGCCGGCTGAATGATGAGTAATTGAGAAGGAAGTGGAGAAAATGCTGCAAAATGACATTGTTGAACCTCAGAGACTCTTGGTCCACCTCTGTAGTCCGTATGAAGAAGGAAAGCACATGGCATTTCTGCATCAGATATCAGTGACTTAAACAGAATCATGGATAAAGGCAGATTACCGAGGCTTTGCACTGGTACACTAAACCTCTTGAAAGAAGCAAAGTATTTTTCAACTTTGGAGATGGAGATAAGCTGCTGGCAAATAAAGGTTGACGAAGTTGACCGAGAAAAGACTGCCTTCATAACACATGATGGCCTTTGAGAGTTCAAAGTTTTGCCTTTTGCATTGTGTAATGTCCTAGCTACCTTCAAGCATATGATGGACAACCTTCTTTGACACCTTCAATGGATGGCACATCTTTGCTATCTGGATGACATTATTGTTTTCTAGAAAACATTTTAAGAACATCTAATCCCTCCTGACAGTTATGTTGAAGTATTCAGACTACAGGCTCCTTTCTGAATCCAAAAAAGTGCCTCTTTGGTACCCAAGAAATAAAAATCTTGTGGCACCTAGTTAACGGCAATAGTGTCCATCCTGATCCAGAGAAAAGAAGAGCAGTCGCAGATTTCCTGATTATTGATCACATTTATGACGTGAGAAGTTTTCTTGGAATATGCTTGTAGTACCGGTGATTCATAAAGGGTTTCTTTACCAGGGCACATGGTTTGCAAAAGCTACTGCAAGGAGACTACAAATTTTTCTGGGACAAGGTGCAATAAAGGTCTTCCATTGTCCTTAAAGGGGTGCTAACATCTTATGCATTCCTAGCATTATGTGACAAGAATGCTGATACACAGCATCACACAGATGCTAGCAGTTATGGGATAGGTGCAGTTCAAGTAGAAGTTCAGGAAGACCCTGAAAAGGTGATAGATATGCTTCCAGAGTACTCTCAAAGTCGGAGATTAATTACTTACCATCGAGAATGAGTTCCTTGCAAGTTTTTGGGCTATCAAAAAGTTCTGGCCTTATTTATTTGGCAAACCTTCCACTGTTGCAGTGGATCACTATTCTCTAAGCTGGTTGATTAACCTGAAGGATCTGTTGTGTTGTCTGACAAGATGGGCACTGAGGCTTGCTTTGAGTATGATGTCAAAGTGATTTACAAAAAAAACACAAACACAAGGATACCAAATGCCTTTCAAGGAATCCATTAGTGGAACATAGCACTGTGGATGAAATCACAGTCCATCACTGCATTAAATGACATTGCTAAAACCATAGCAGCACTGAAGAGAGAGGAACCAACCAAAGAAGTCCAGTTAATAAATGAAATGTGATATAAGAGGAACTAAGATCCAGTGGGATAAAAAAAGTTGCTCATCATCCCAGTTCATCTACAGTCAGCTATCCATTAGTATGTCCATGATGCTTCAACATTGGTCACCTGGGATTCTTGAAGACTGTAGACATGACCAGATACAGGTCACACAATCCATTACACTGTGAGTCGCTGTAAGCAATGCCAGTGACGAAAGCACATGACACAGTTACCTGTGGAGCATCTGATGCCACAGCAGTGCCATTTAACTTGATTGGAATCAACCTCTTGGAGAGATTCCTAAAGCCAACAAACAGGAATCAGATAATAGTCCGCACTGACTATCTCACTTGTCATGTTGTCAACTAAGCTATTCCAACTGCCAAAACTCTGAAAATTGCAAATTTTCCTTCTAGAAGACATCATTTTGAAGTGTGATGATCTGTGATCGTGGAAAAGTTTTGCAGTAGAGACTAGTATCAGAGATAATTTCACATTGCAACATCACCCACAAAATGACAACCACCTACTATCCACAGATGAATGGCCTCTCTGGAAGTGTCAATAATATGTTAGTAGATATGTCCTGTATGTATTTTGATGTTGAACAGAGAGACTGAGATACAGTACTGATCATCATAAGCATATTTAAATGATGGAGCTTATTTAAATGATGGTATTAGGCACAATGGGACTGCACACTCATGTTCTGTTGATATACCTGATAAGATGTCAGCCACTGTGCAAAGGGTGGTTAGTCCTTTTTTTTTAAGCACTGTCTTTAGTTTCTCACTACTTTCATACCATGAGAACCTGGGACCAAGCTGATTTTTTTCTGTCACCTCTTCTATCAATTGCAGTTGCATGTAGACTGGTTTCCCTGAACACTCTAGAGCTTTAATAATAGAGACCAAAAATGCATAATGAGATTTTATGTATGCAATGTCGTTGGAAATTGTTGGGTCCTTTAGCTGAAGTAATGCTCGCTGTTATATTCCATGGTCTGTAGCCACGTTCCCTAGTGAGTAAGTATGGGTTTTGGTGGAAATGGTATGTTGGGAAGTTCCTCTTGAAATAACTGACTTCGTGTAGGTGCCTTAATAAAAACCTTCTTGATGGTTGAAACTAGCTCATGTACATGTGGAAATTCGAGACGTATCATCTCAGCTTCACAACTCATGGCATGGGCAAGAAATGTGATATGGAGCAAGACTATGTCAAATACTTTCAACAATTTAACAGCAACAATGTCCGCCCCCGGTAGCTGAGTGGTCAGCGTGACAGAATGTCAATCCTAAGGGCCTGGGTTCGATTCCCGGCTGGGTTGGAGATTTTCTCCGCTCAGGGACTGGGTGTTGTGTTGTCCCAATCATCATCCTTTCATCCCCATCAACGCGCAAGTCGCCGAAGTGGCATCAAATCGAAAGACTTGCACCCGGCGAACAGTCTACCTGACGGGAGGCCCTAGTCGCACAACATTTACATTTTTAGCAACAATCATGTATGCAGCTGCATCAATGTTGATTACAAGTAGTTTATTTTCATCTAGACTGTTGGGGAAAAGTAATTTGAGGGCTTTATTAACAAAGTGAGCAGTTGTTTCTTGGTTAGTCTTTTTAGCTCCTTGCTGCATATCAGACGAGGTGCAGAGCGAGTGTCAGGATCTAACTTTCTAACAATCAAATTAGCCACATATTGACCTTGTCTGTCAGTTGCCTCATCAACAGAGATCCACATGTATGAATCATCTATATCTTCCCTTATCCTGCGCAATGTATTTTCGTATGAAGTATCTAAATAGTTCTTTCTCAGTGACAGTATTTCTCTAGAAAACTTTTGAACTGGCTATTTTCAAGTGCATAGGATGGTATGTTTTCTGCTACAATGGCTCGACACAGGTCAAACTGAAATTCGTTTTTTGTTTGTTGCATTTGGTTTAGTTACAAACATTTGTTTAAAGCTTGTTTTATTTTTCAAATTTGGCTGGTGTTTAATCCCTGCAACATGCTGACTTAAATGCGACCTCTGTTCAGAATGTACCTAAAAACGAAAAGAAATGAGTAATACTTTGTGGAAGAATTTACGTAAGTGATCTACAACCCAGTTAATGCTATATATAATGACCTGGCAAACAATATTAGCAATAACCTCAGACTTTTTCCAGATGGTACAGTTATATACAATGAAGTGATATCTGAAGAAAAAACTGCTCAAATATTGTCAGATACTGGTAAGATTTCAGAGCGATGCATAGATTGGCAACTTGCTTAAATGTCCAGAAATGTAAAATTGTGCACTTCAAAACAAAAAATGCATAATATCCAGTATTGGCAAGTCACGATTGGAGTCTGGCAACTCATACGAATACGTGGTCTTAACCGTTTGTTGGGATATGGAATGAAATGATCACACAGGCTGAGTCTTAAGTAAAGCAGGTGGCAGACTGCTGTACATTGGTAGTATTCTCGAAAAATGCAGTTGGCCTACAAAGGGGATTGCTGACGAAATGCTTATGTTTCCCAGTATATGGGAAGGATAAGTACTACAGCTGTGTGGGACACATACAGAATTGGTCCAACAGCCAACGTTGAACTATGCAAAGAAGTCCAACACCAGCAATCACGGCATTGTTTGACCACTTGGAAAGAGTCACAGGAATGCTGCGTTGGCCAACTATTGAAGATAATGGCAACCGTCCTGAAAAAGTGTATTTAAACAACTTCAAGAACCAGTATAAAGTGAAGAATCTTGGAGTTTGCTATCTGCTACAGCATACTACAGAATACTGTAACATCTGCATAAATAAGACTAGGCTCACGCACAGAGGGATTTAAGCAGTGGTTCTTCCCATGCTCCGTACGTAAATGGAATGGGAAGAAGCTGCAGCATGCGGTACAGTGGCGAGAATCTCTGCCATGCACTTTGCAGTAGTTTGCAGAATATGGATATTATAACTAGAATATAAGATTTGTGTTTTCAAATTAAAATTTTGCAACATTAATAATTTTCCAAATATGATCATACTGTATTAGAAATTTGTTTTGATGTGCAGGACATCCAGGGCAAAACAGCATTACATGTAGCCATAGAAAACCAACTTAATGGTATCGTTTCACTGCTGCTTTGTCATCCTGAACTAGACTTAACTGTAAGGGACAAAGCTGGCCTAACACCATTTGCTGCAGCTCTCAAATACCGTAATTATGGAGTAGCACAGGCCATTCTCGATCACATGCCTGCAGCAGCTGAAGAGGTGAGTTAGATCCTTAAACCATAAAAAATTCTAAGACATAGGTTTGCATTCAGTGCTAAACCTGTGCATTTGGAATGGGAGCCTCCCCTGTTCCAAATCTTCCTTGTTCTGCAGCTAAGTAGACTATCATCATTTGCTACAAATATTGTGAAATTTCAAATATAAAATTTATTTTAGCTGAAACGGTAGTTTAGTTATAAGAGAAATGAAAGTATTGGTTGTGTGTATTGGTCCAAAAATGTGTTGTGTTAGGCAACATAAGATCAGTTGTTCTGTAAAAAGGAATTTTAATGACACATAAGAATGAGTTTATTCACAACAAGATTTTTTACATTTACTTAAAAGATGGTACTAGGAACAGCACAGCGACTCTTAAGCCCATATTCCCAAGCAAAGTCCAGTCCAAGCCCTATCAGTGTTCCATCTATTTACGTGCCATCTGAGTAGTGGCACCTCAACTGTTGATAGTAATGTTGCACCAGATAGGCAGTTTCTATGGTAATGTTAGGTGGAGTCACTACAAATTGAAAAACATTCAGTATTCAAGTTTCTGTTTCTTTTCTTGGCTCCGTTATTGTTGATACATATTTTAGTCTGCTTCTTTGAGTGAGGCAGACCATATTATTTACAATAAATATTCATTTATAATATTTATAACTTATTATTAATTAAATTGAATTGATGCAGAAAATTCATGGCTAAACACGACTGAAAATATTGCTTAGTTTTCAAACAATGCCATCCTCTGGAGCTAATACTACATACATTATTAAGGCCTGAAGAAGAACAATGATTTTGAATTATATAAATGGGTCATTTGATTACCACGTCACCATTCTTCAGTTGGGGATGGACATTTTTCAAATGATGTAGTAAATATAATAAGTCCTAGTAAGTTACCTTGCAACTTGCAAACAGTTAACATTATGATTTTGGTTCCCTTTTTAAAAGTAGTAATCATTTTCTCATTGCACAGATGTACAATGAGGTGACAAACTATGGCATACCTCCTAATATGCTGAACCTCCTTTTCCCAGTGTAGTGCAGAAACTCAATGTGGGATGGACTTGACAAGTCATTGAAACTCCCTTGTGGAAATACTGACCCATGCTTCCTCCATAGCTGCCAATAATTGTGAAAGTATTCCCAGTGTAGGATTTTGTGCATGAACTGACCTCTTGATTATGTCCCATAAATGTTTGTGGGATTCGCGTTGGGTGATCTGGGTGGCAAATTCATTCACTTGAATTGTCCAGAATGTTCTTCAAACCAATCTTGAACAATTGTGGCCTGGTGACATAGCACATTGTTGTCCATAAAAAATTCCATCGTTCTTTGGTTGCAAAGGGTCTCAAAGTGGCCCAACATAAGTGTTTCCACGCAGTGATTGGTTCAGGTGGACCTGAGGACCCAGTCCATTCCACATAAACACAGCCCACATCATTATGGAGCCACCACCAGCTTGCACAGTGCCTTGTTCACAACCTGGGTCAATGGCTTTGTGGGATCTGTGCCACACTCGAAGGGCCTCATCTGACCAGGCCACGGTTTCCTGGTCGGTGAGGGTCCAACTGATATGGTCCGAAGTTCAGGAGAGGTACTACAGATGATGTCTTGCTGTTAGAAAAGGCACTCACATCAGTAATCTGTGGCCATAGCCCATTAATGCCAAATTTCGCTGCACTGTCCTAATGGATGCATTCATTGTGTGTCACACATTGATTTCATGCAGTGCTGCTTACCTGTTAGCACTGACAACTCTACGTAGATACTGCTGCTCTGTTGTTAAGTGAAGGGTGTCCATCACTACATTGTCTGTGGTGTGAGAGGTCCCTGAACTTTGGTATTCTTGACACTACGGATCTCAAAATACTGAATTCCCTAATAATTTCTGAAATGGAATGCCCCCATGCTTCTAGCGCTAACTACCATTTACCATTCAGGGTCTCTTAATTTCCGTTGTGCGGCCATAATACAGGGTGTATATGACCTGGGACATCCTGGAGATCTGGGAAAAACACAGGAATTTTTTCATCCAGGAGAAAACCGGGAAACACCTGTATCCCGCTACTGCAGAATAATACTTCACCAATAAAACATAAACGAGGGAAAAAAATGAAAATAACTTAAGTTGCAAAGGAAATGTGCCATATACAACAATGACACACAGTGTTCATGCAAGCGCCTGCCAACAGCAAAATGTGTCAAAGGCTTTAGGAAGACTATGCAATGCTTCATAACAAGAAATTGCCTCCGATGAGCTTGAAGTCACAACTGTTTACATTAAATTCGTTTTAGCAGTTACGAGTGGGCCCATGCGCATGCTCAGTTAAGTCGCGTTTGAGTAGTAGATTCTCCCACTTCCGGCTACAGGAATGTGGCTGTTGGCTGTGCAAGCAGTCACAGCAAGCAGCTAGATGCTACCAGGAAAAGGGGGCACCAAATTCATATTCTTGAGGAAAAAAATTTGTTTCACAAAACGCCTAGCATCCAGCGCATGTTGGTCTATCGGTTATTCATATGATTTTGAAACGCATCCCTGTTAGTTTTTGAACATCTTTGAACACATTTTAAGTTGATTTCTGAATGAATCATAAGTTGATTTTTGAATTCATACATAGTGTACATGATGTCTCTGTCAGGAGAATCCTCGTCACATTTAGAAATAAACTTTCCACAGACAAAAGGGTCGGGGCTATACGAGGTGAGTGGAGTAAATCCGAAGGGATGAATACCACTCGCTGTCTGATTATGTGGTTGATTGGGTTTGCGAATGATCAACGTTGTTATAATTACTATGGAAGTCCATAGAGTCAGACTACCAGAATGGAAATAAACAACTAACAGGAATAACAGGTGAGAAAGATTACGTATTATCTTCTCAGTCTAATCAAGAAAATGAAATTTTGACAGAAAATTTTTGGTCAGATCACTACACTAGTAAGGACCAGTTGCACAGTCCCCGGCTAGCAGCCGTTTAAGTTTTATTCTGGAAGTAACGCGGAAAATGTGTTGTACGAACATGTAAAACGCCTAACCAGAGAATAATCGCTGGACAACTAAACCTGATTCTGGCAGAGTTAGTGAAGTGTTAATGTTTATACCACATCTGACACCAAAGGTAAATGTATATGATCGCACTTCTGGTCACCAATTGTAAACGTATACGGGGTTTGGGAAAGGAGGGAGGGAGGGAGGCAGTTGTTACATATGCCTCATGACAACAGGATGCAGGAGGTCACGTGGTCAGGATTAGAGAGTGGGCATCCATGGCTGCCATTAAATGACAAAACAGGAAATTAGGTACAATAACGAGAATATATTTCCAGGTACGGTACACAAAGGGTGCGCCTAGGGTCATAAGTTACCAGATGTAGGCCAGTCTAGGAGGTCAAACAATTAATTAAAATGGGCAACGGAAGGGGAAGCGGTTCATGTTAACTTACATTGGTGGCCGGTCGTGAAAAGCAGATCCAAGAAGACGTCTGTTCTGCTCGAAGTCTGGATTACAAGAGAGAGTAGCAACTGTGTTCTGCACCACACACCACTCCAGTGTCCCCACATGTGATCGGTATCCCTCTCTCGCTATTGGCTAAAACTAGTGGTGTGAATTCACTAGTAGTTTCAGCAGAGGGCTCAAGGCATCTCTTGTCTGCAGCTTTAACTGGACAGAACTGCCTCGGTTTTGAAAGACAAGCGACTTGTCACGTAGGCACGGCGTAAGTTACTCAGGGAGAACACTTGTAAAGATCTGACTGGGCCCGTGAAATAATTTTAGGGATCCCTAAAATATTCATTGACTAGCTGCCATCATGTACAGAAATTAATCAGCGAACAAATTTGACAGTGGCAGGAATAGCTACAGAATTGGTGATGACAAGATTGTTTGTTAGAACGAGGAAGGAGAAGAAACGGGGACATCACGCAAATTATGGAAGAATGAGACGACTCCAAATTTATATAAAAATTTCGTAATACTACGTTTTGATCTCATGCTTAAGAAACTGATGCGTATGAATGCAACGTGAAACTATTTCCCAACATAAAGCTTTTTGCTTGTAGTAGGCCTAATAGGCATTTGATATTGGTTCTTCCTGAATTATTTTCTGTCGTGTTATAAAAATGACCATTTGTGCCAAAACAATCTCATTTATTTGGCATGTGTTACAAAATTGCTGCAATATTAGAATGGCCTATTTTATTTTATCCAGCACACAGTGACAAAATAGACGTAATCTGATTGAGAAACCACACCAGTCTTGGGTAGTATTTCAGTATTAGATAACGACGTTTCGATTTTTCATGTAGCAAAAAGTTTCACGGACTTCAATGAGGTAATAGATTTTTTTGCAGAAAGGAAAGCATGCCATGTAAAGCTGTAGCAAGATTAGAGAGAAAAAATGCTAGGAGCTAAGGATTGAAGAAATGTGTACTTTCTTGCTTGTCTCTTTGTCTTTATTGGTTTATGTATCCTATATTTAATTCTGTGTCACACAAAACAGCAAGTTAATAGCTAATAGGCAATAAACAGTGCCAATTTTTTGAAGGCTTCTTGTTCTCCTGATTACAAATAATCCCACCTGCTATTAATTGCGAGTTTGGTGGTTTTTTTTTTTTTTTTTTTTTAAAAAAAAAGTGGGGCAGGTTGTCAAACCGGTCGACTGGAAGCAGGAGAGGCACCACAGGACGTTTCAGTTTTCACTGTCCTGAATATAGTTTGATGGCATCCATTACAAAATATACACGTTTCAATTCCACAGAGTGAAATAGAGTGACGTGCAATAGAAGAATGATGTATGAAGAGGCGTGGCACTGCAATGTGACACACTTAAGACCAAATAACATGTCTTACATTTCCTCGAACATTTATGTTTTATGTTTCAGACTTTTCAGAAAGATGTACGCTACAATATGAACATTTTTTGAAAATTCAATTTTTTTTTATATTGACCCATTAGCAAATATAGTAGATCCGGGGCTGATGGGCAGAGCAGTCTGAGTTATAGTGGGTAGTCTCCACGTGACACGTGTTTACATTTAGTGATTTTACTGTTTCCCCTTCATTTACTCTCACATCACATGAAAGCAAAACGGATATCTGTGGCCGGGAGCTATCAAGTGAATTAAAATACATTCACATAGTTACGGAAGGCTAAAATATGTTATTAGTTTTCAGATTTTATTCTATTTCCACGTTTCTGACAGTCAAGCATTAATCACCTTGCAGAACAATGAAGTTATTTTTATGTGTTTGCAATAGGAATTTGACTTTTATTAACCTTTTCCGCAGAGGCAGTCAATGTATTTGAAATGAAATGTTTAATTCCACAGTACTGGCTAGTTTCAACTGTTCGCTGCATTTCAAGTGCACGTTTTCATCTTCTATCACATATGGCATTATGCCATAATAAAGAACCAAACATGTTATAATACAGTACAGGTGCTCCAAGAAAATTTACATCCCGAAAACCACACTGAAATTTTAATACCAGGTCGAGGTCTACTTCATTGGGAATTCGGACATATGAATGTGCACTATGTAGTTTAAATGTGCACATTTTAGTATGATTCACAAAATTCTGATGCTGTTGGAGTATCCTCTGATGGCTTGTTTCTTTTATGACATAATGTATGGTCTTCCAATGTTTTACATATATCTGGGCTTCCTACATCATGGTAGCTGCACAATCGTGGTGTCGCCTGTTATCTGTGCTCTCTGCTGAAACTGCTGAAATGAACCTATTTCTAACAGGTCGAGGGAAAACATTACAAATGGTGGTTTGAAAAGCGTTACTTTCAAAGTAAATTTCCTTTTATGAGAATGTACCATAAGTTTCTTAAATCACAGAGCATTTGACTCTCATTTAAAAATCAATTCTTTGATGACGAGGGATTTAGAATAATTTTGAGCCTTGAAGATCAGACACTTATGTCATTAAAAATTTTACTCCACATTTGTGTGATATATCTTAAAGTGTAACATGCGCAAAAAAGATCAACATTATATGCGAAAGTTTACCTTCTCTTTCAGCTTATTAACCTTAGAGACCAATACTATATGTGAAAGATTTTCTTTTCTTGTAGCAACACTATGTATATTAATTTAAACTATTAACTTTCCCTGTTTGTGTGTTCATGCTACTTAACAGTGATGTTGCTGTTTGCTGACTACATCATGTGTCCTATGCTCTGAATATCCGCTGTCATCGGCTGGCGAGATCATGTGATATGAGCTATGACTGACTTACAAAAGTGCATCTCAATCTCAGTTTCAATGATTTGGAAAGTAACATGCAGTGTTTGAGGGAATTCCAATGTATACTTTCATAATAGGAAAATACGCAGCATACATGTTGCTGCACATCAAAAGATACTTCCAAAAGGTGTCTTTTTCCCTGAGTTTCGTTTTCTAAAGTGCCAGGAAATACTATGCCCGTGTATAAAACCATAACCATTCAAAGGATTGATAAGTTTTACAGTTCCGAGGGAAAAAAATACTGTCACTTAACACTGAAAAAGTGTGTTTTCACCAGGGGGAAAGTGTAGTTTTAACCGGTAAATCTGGGAATATTTTTTCCTTGTCTGCATATACACCCTGTAATAACATCGGAAATCTTTTTACATGATGCACCTGAGTACAAATTACAGCTTTACCAATGCACTTTCCTTTTGTACCTTGTGTACGCAATACTACCACCATCCGTATGTGCATATTGCTATCCGATGACTTTTCTCATCTCAGTGCAGTGCAGTATGAATTAATATAGATTGCAAAAGAAAAAAAAAAAAGTAGATATTTATGGGTGTTTATAACAAAGCTTTTTTTATGTTGTTGCCATAAGAAGAACCTTTGTAAATAATGATAGTTTTATTATTATTGACAGTATGATGATAAGGGCCAGAACTTTCTGCATATTGCTATCCAAAAGGAAGACATGGAGACCATACTTTTTCTGCTTTCAATCCAAGTAGACGTCAACTCAAGAGTGCAAGATACTAATCAGATGCCACCATTGCAGCTCGCTGCAGCTGCTGGATCAGAAACACTTGTCAGGTCCCTGATGCTTGCCGGAGCAAGGGTAAGTAATGGAGCCCACATAAGCAGTCCATACTGCTGGGCTGCAAACATAAAAAATGCAAGCTCTCTTCTTAGTTTATGTATAATGTGTTTCTTGCATTCTCAACAAAAGTCAGTAATGATGATATTCTCAACAATAATCAGTAATGATGCAAACATTGATATATTCATTATTTTCATTCAGGTTTCCTAGACATATTTATCCATACCCACTGCTACGCTGTTAATCTTAGTTTCTCCTTTTACACCTGATCACATATCCTGCCTTTGGTAGTTGACTGATTTACCAATGGTTTTATCCATCATATTCTTCATCATTTATTGACCCCACAGACCACTATGCTCCCCACAGACCACCATGCTCCCCACAGACCTCCATGCTCTGTTACAATGACACCATCCCAGAAGGTCACACTGAACATTAATGTTTTCAGTAATTACCCTAAATTACTGAAGGCACAGTTCCTTTTAGAAATACATGACCTATTTGATTCTCCTACCCAACTTGCTCTCCATCTCTCTCTTCTCATTGGTAGTAAGTTAAATCCTAATTATCCTTTCTCATTCCCAGTGTGACAGTGTATACGCAGAACTCAAGAATCATTCCTTAACTCTTGAGTCTCCTTTCTAACCAACAACAGTTCCCAGACTTCCACCATCTACATTTTTTCCGCAATCTATATGCCAGTCCACTCAAAATACCCAGTGATGGATGGTTACTGCTCTCCTATTGAAAGGATCTCTGGTCTTACAGATAAATGCCTCAACATACTATGTGCAACCTACCTTCTTGCGTCAAAGCTTCCTCATTCATCTGTCTGCAGTTATGTCACTTTACCAAGGATGAAGGTTCAAATTGCCAATCAACCATCCAGACTTTCGCAAATGTGGAGATGCTTGCTTTGAGAAGCACACGGCCAAATTCCTTCCCCAGTACAAGCTTGCACTCCATCTTTAATCTGTAATTGGTTATTATAACCTAGTCTTACTGTTATTTCTTTACTACATGGCAATATGTCACTCTGCAATAGTACCAAACTCATGTGACTGATAATTTATTTCTAAATTGAACTGTCATCAATAAAACAGATGAGGGTCTCACAGTAAGTGCTTAATGTAACCATGGTCTGTACAAACGGCCTTGTCTCAGTGGCTAGAACTTTGATGGGTGACTGTCCAGGTCTTCCAAGCACTGTTGGCAGTTTGTGTACACTCAGCCATTGTGAGGCCAATTGAGGAGCTACTTGACTGTGAAGTAGCAGCTTTGGACACAAAACCTGCCAACGCCCAGGAGAGCAGTTTGCTGATCACATGCCACTCCATATCCGCATCCATTGACGCCTATCGGCTGAGGATGACATGATGGTTGGTCGGTACCTTTGGGTCTTCCGAGACCTATTCCAACTGAGCTTAGCTATGTAACCTTGATGGTGAAATAGCAGCAATAAAGCACCCCTAAGCCAATCTTAGTTCATGAAGAAGAAGCAGAATTTCAGAGAATTGTAAATACTGACTCAGTGACAATATTCTGAGAGAATTTATATGATGAAAAATGGGGAGTAGTTCACCAAGTGGGCACACACTTTTTTTCCTAAAAGATTTGTTAAAGCTTTATGAATCTAGCTTTCCTTTCCATTGGATCAAGGACCATTAAGTGGAATTTGAGAAAAAATCTGGTATCAGATTATCTCTAATCTTGACTTGCTGTGTAAATAGTATTACAAAATTCTTCAGCATATCATCAAAAAAGGAAAAACTGTGTACTATGCTCAAAAAATTCAAAATTTAAAGGATAATACGTAGAATTATTTGGCATAAAACAAATAAGCTCAGCAATGCAGATAGCTTGGACCAAGACGACAACAACAATGAGACAGCTGACAAGATAGTCAGATCACAGGCAAATTTAATGAAGTCTTCCTAACAGTAGCTGAAAACATGGGTACAAAAAATGGTTCATTGAAAGCAGGTCCTATAAACTTGAGCTAGGCAATGCACACGAGGTCTGTTCAAAAAATTCTGGAACTTTGACCATAAAATTTTTTCTACACATAACTTGTACTTTCTGTGCATGGTCTCCTATAAAATACTCTCCTCCACAATTGATACACCACTCCCAATGCCGTTTCCATTTCTGGAGCGGTTGTGGTACAACTCTTGGTGGATTGTGCGATGTGCAACCTATGACTTCTCTTTTATCTCTTCTATCATTACAAGATAGAGTATGACAGAGCACTGAAAGACCTGAGTCGCAACAAGGCCCCGGGAGTAGACAACATTCCATCGGAACTACTGACAGCCTTGGGAGAGCCAGTCCTGACAAAACTGTACCATCTGGTGAGCAAGATGCATGAGAAAGGCGAACTACCCTCAGACTTCAAGAAGAATATAATAATTCCAATCTCAAAGAAAGCAGGTGTTGACAGATGTGAAAATTACCGAACTATCAGTTTAATAAGTCACAGCTGCAAAATACCAACTCGCATTCTTTACAGACGAATGGAAAAACTGGTAGAAGCCGACCTTGGGATAGATCAGTGTGGATTCCGTAGAAATGTTGGAACACGTGAGGCAATACTGACCCTACAACTCGTCTTAGAAAATGGATTAAGGAACGGCAAACCTATGTTTTTAGCATTTGTAGACTTAGAGAAAGCTTTTGACAATGTTGACTGGAATACTCTCTTTCAAATTCTGAAGGTGGCAGGGGTAAAATACAGGGAGCGAAAAGCTATTTACAATTTGTACAGAAACCAGATGGCAGAGTCGGGGGGCATGAAAGGGAAGCAGTGGTTGGGAAGGGAGTGAGACAGGGTTGTAGTCTCTCCCCGATGTTATTCAATCTGTATATTCAGCAAGCAGTAAAGGAAACAAAAGAAAAATTCGGAGTAGGTATTAAAATCCATGGAGAAGAAATAAAAAATTTGAGGTTCACCGATGACATTGTAATTCTGTCAGAGACAGCAAAGGACTTGGCAGCGTAGTTGAACGGAATGGACAGTGTCTTGAAAGGAGGATATAAGATAAACATCAACAAAAGCGAAACGAGGATAATGGAATGTAGTTGAATTAAGTCGGGGGATGCTGTGGGAATTAGATTAGGAAAAGAGACGCTTAAAGTAGTAAAGGAGATTTGGTATTTGGGGAGCAAAATAACTGATGATGGTCAAAGTAGAGAGGATATAAAATGTAGACTGACAATGGTAAGGAAAGCGTTTCTGAAGAAGAGAAATTTGTTAACATCGAGTATAGATTTAAGTGTCAGGAAGTCGTTTCTAAAAGTATTTGTACGGAGTGTAGCCTTGTATGGAAGTGAAACGTGGATGATAAATAGTTTGGACAAGAAGAGAATAGAAGCTTTCGAAATGTGGTGCTACAGAAGAATGCTGAAGATTAGATGGGTAGATCACATAACTAATGAGGAGGTATTGAATAGAATTAGGGAGAAGAGGAGTTTGTGGCACAACTTGACAAGAAGAAGGGACCAGTTGGTAGGACATGTTCTGAGGCATCAAGGGATCACAAATTTAGCATTGGGGGGCAGTGTGAAGGGTAAAAATCATAGAGGAAGACCGAAAGATGAATACACTAAGCAGATTCAGAAGGATGTAGGTTGCAGTAAGTACTGGGAGATGAAGAAGCTTGCACAGGATAGAGTAGCATGGAGAGCTGCATCAAACCAGTCTCTGGACCACAACAACAACAACATCATTACAAATCTTCATCCTTTCAGTAAGGTTTGCAATTTTGGAAATAAGTAAAAAAAGTCTACACTTGCAGGTCTAGCGAATATGATGCATTAGGCAGTACAGTGATTTCGTTTTTTGTGCAGTAGTCACTAACAAATGTGGTTGAATGTGCGGGTGCGTTATTGTGATGCAAGAGCCATGAATTGTCTCACCATATTTCATGTCATTTCCTTGTCACATTTTCTTGCAGGTGTCACAACACATGCCAATAGTATCGTCTATTAATAGTTTGTCCCTGTGTTGTGAATTCATGAACTAATCCTTCAAAACTAAAGAAAACTATGAGCATTGCTTTGACATTTGACCTCACCCGATGAGCTGGTTTTTGGTCTTGGATAACCTTTCCCAACCCATTGTGAAGATTAAACCTTGGCTTCTACATCATAACCATAGACCCATATCTCATCACCAGTTTTGTTTTCTTTTGGATCGCGCAAATGAGAACGAGATGTTCCTTAGGAAAATTCCAAGATCTTAGGATATCATCACATGATCCAACTGAAATGTTAATTCTTCTGCAATCTCGAGGACGGTCAGTCTTTAGTTGGCAGGCACAATTTTGTTGTAATTGCTGACATGAGCGTCATCGGTAAATGTTGAAGGGCGTCCTGAACGTGGGTCATCTCTAACTTCTGACTGGCCATTTTTAAACCATGTGAATTATTTGTAGCACAGAGTACGGCTTAAGCCCTCATCACCGTAGGTTTCTCGAATCATTTCGTGTGTCTCTGTAAAGGTTTTCTTGAGTTTCACACAAAATTTAATTCAGACGTTTTGCTCCTCTAACTCAGCCATATCTAAATTCGCAAACTTTGTGACACAATGGTCTACTCAATATAGTACTGAAAAATAACTAACAGACATGCAACACTGAAACTTCCTGCAGTTACACATCAAAAACAGGCATGTGCATGGATCCCAACCGCATTTCACTCCAATAAACCATTGCCGCGAAATTACTGAGACATGTTATTTCTGCACCAGCCATCAGTTTTGCCAGCTCATCTGTTAGACATATCACAAAAAAATTAGGACACTAGAAATTAGTAACTCCTTTTGCTATGATGGTATCTCAGCCACAGTATTAAAATCTTGTGCCAACTTGGTAGTGCCACACTTTGAGTTAACTTTGTAAGCAATCAGAGTCAAGGTGTATTTCCTGAAAGACTGAAGGGTGGAGTAGTAACATCAATGTATGAAATATACTAATAAACAAAAATGGCAATAAGAGACTGACCTAATCATGAACTGACCCATCTCCTTACTGTACTCTTAAAGATGTTTGAGAAGATGGCTTATAATAGAACATTGAACCACCATTCTGAGAAAAACATTTTCAACAAGGGATTCTCTACTGAGAGGGAAATAAATAATCTCACAAACTAGATTCTTGTAGAGGTAAGCAATAAAAATCACCTGTTGACATTTTTTATGATCATCCTAAGGCCTTTGTGTAGATCATAACAAATTGCTAGGGATTGGCATGGCTTTAAAGGCCTTCTCTTTTCAAAGGTAAAGTTATACCTTAACAATACAAAACAGTGTTGCATTAGCAAATGATGCAATAAGAATAAGATTAAGTTTGGAATGAGGTAACAATAATGGCAAGTTTGGAATGATGTAACAATAACGGTACTGTGCCACAGGCCCACTTCTGTTCTTGGCCAGTACAAATTATTTACCTGGGACATTGGAGGACTTCCTCATTGGTGCACTTACCTTTCCAATAGTCAAGATGATTGTCATCCAAACAATCCTCAGTTTTCATTTTAATTCTGTATATGACTCTCATTGGCAACTGCGATGCATGAGTCATTAAGAAGACTGTACCATAGTTCTCGCATTTTTCTGCCCTTACAGTCTTCAGGTTTGTGTAGATGACATTTTCTCGAAATTGCACGTTTAAGATTCACAGGTTCTACACACTAATTTGAATAGTGACTCCATTGCCACTACCCCCAGTGATTTCAGAAATTCTGAAGAAATGTTATCTATCCCTTCTGCCTTATTTGATTGTAAGTCTTCCAAAACTCAGTTAAACCCTGACTCTCAATACTGGATCCCCTGTGTCTTCCTTATCGACCCCAATTTCTTCCTCCATCATTTCTTCAGACAAGTCCTCCCCCTCGTAGAGGTGTTCTGTGTACTCATTCCATCTGTCAGTTCCCTTATCTGTGTTTAACAGTGGAATTCTCATTTCATTTTTAAATGTTTACACTCGTTCATTTAATTTCACCAAAGGTTGTTTAGAATTTTCTGGATGCTGAATCAGTCCTTCGCATGACCATTTCAGAAAAATTACATAGCTTCTGTCTGTGAGGGAAAATGTGTACAAAGTTGCTCAGGTGCAAAGTGCATTTGTAGACTGCCAAATATATCGGTATTCGGTTTTGAAATTTTAACATGAAAGTCCTCTGGGTAAAGTACTGTGTCATATTGTAAATAACCTGTAGACACAGGTGGAGGCCTCTGTAACTGTGGTCGAATCATTGGTTCAATCAGTGATAGTTATTTAGAATATAATGTGGTACCATATCCAGAAAACTTTGTTAGCTCACTCTGGCCATGGAAACCTGAGCACTTACATAAATACTAGCCTGTTCCTGTAGCTTCGCTCAATATGTATATTGCACAGATTTCGTCCTCT
Source organism: Schistocerca serialis cubense (assembly GCF_023864345.2). Classification (NCBI taxonomy): domain Eukaryota; kingdom Metazoa; phylum Arthropoda; class Insecta; order Orthoptera; family Acrididae; genus Schistocerca; species Schistocerca serialis. Next base: position 244,846,980 of record NC_064646.1, read on the forward strand.
CTTCCCTGTGTGTCCACCACTTCTTCCTCCCGTCTCTCTCTCTCTCTCTCTCTCTCTCTCTCTCTCTCTCTCTGTCTGTCTGTCTGTCTGTGTGTGTGTGTGTGTGTGTGTGTGTGTGTGTGTGTGTGTGTGTGTCTGTCCTCCCTCCTCCCCTTTATGCCCATCTCAATCTATCTCCAGCTGTGTACCCATCTCTACATGCAGGTGCTGCAAAAACGGGTAGATAAAGCAGGCCCATACTACTTCAAAAGCAATTTCTTGCCCCTGATTTGTTGGATGTCCTGGAAAGCAGGTCTATAAGGCAGGCTGATACTATTCCCACACAACACACCTGTTATACAAGGCAGTCTATACAGCAGGGGGCTGAAAAAATTTTTGTTGCCTGTATCCCGGCTCTTGTTGAAGTTAGCGTGTAAACCCTACAGTGCTGATACTCGTGAAGTTTGCTGTTTGTATACAGAAGATTCAAGGCTTTCAAAGAAGAGCATGGATATACAAATATCCATCTTTATATAGATATATGTAGGATGTATGTATGTATAAGCAAAATATCTTTCTCACTCATATATTACGACCAAATCTAGGGCTAGAGTGCCATGTGGATAGGATTTTGTTTATGTGAAGTTATGATATTAGGAACTTCATGAATAATTGCAAGTTGTAGGATGATTTCAAGAGAGATAAATGATTAAAGTATCTCAGAACAGAGAATTTAGTTTTGATATAGGACTGTCGTATAATGAAAAGTGGGGATGTTGTCACAACAACTGAGTGCATCTGAACTATTACTGCAATATAGTTAGATTTGTAATAAACACTTAATATTTGAAAATTAATGTTTTTCTTGAATAATTCAAAAACCTCAGCTTCTATCAGAAAATGTTCCCAGCACAGAAGTAAATCACTTTAAATTTCCCACAGAAAGAGTTACTCATTTTTTATCTGTGACTAATAGCTTCCATGTTGCAGGGGCTGGAAAATTCACAGATTCACAGATTATTAAAAATAGTGTTTTAATGGTATAAAATTATTTTTTATAGTTAAATGAAGTGAGTTCAGAGCAAGTATTAATGTATGTATCACATCTAAGTGCAGTAGAGTGTAGAAGGGATAAAGTGCATTCTGCGGGTGTGGCAGGGCAGATGAGAGAGCAGGGTGGGGGTTGGAGGGTAGAAGTGCGAGGGAAGGTAGGTTGCCAGATTGTGCTCTTGCAGTTCATGCTTTCATATCTCTGCAAACTGAAAAACAAGCAGGTGATTCTCCACTCTCTCTACCGTCACCACATCACAAAAAGTGACTACATGGTGTTTCACATAGTTATACCAACTCTCCCCAGTGTGCCTTATGAATCACTGGTGATGCAGTGCGCAGAGAAAACGATTTTTTTTTTTGGAGAGGGGGGGGGGGGTCATTTTCCACAAAGTGCATTAACATGACATGGAACAGATCTGAGTTGCTAATAATAATAATGCAAGAAACGTGTATGGACAGAATCTGCATAAATCTCCGCACACTCTTCTACACTAATAGAGGGTAAATTGTTTCTTAGTCATCCTGTATAGCAGGTTCCTGCCCAGGTCTCTTAGGTGAACAGATACACTAAGTTAACTGAGCTCATGTTTATGTAGTCGAGTTGTAATCAGCTTAATAAGTGTGTGCTTATTTACATGAATTAAGTGAGCTTCTTTGTAAAATACTTTTATACACAATGAGAAGTGTGTAATTTGTAAGTGAACTTTTCAGTGTTGATGGGAAAGGTATTGGATTGTTATATGCTACACCTCGCTACTGTCTATTGTTGGCAGTTGGCAGTGAATTAATGAATGAACAGAAAGTTATTGCATTTCTTTCACCATTAACTGTATTACTAGGAGACTGCATAATATCTTCTATTCAGGAATTGCTGACACGTGTGGAGCGGGTTACTATGAGTGGAATCCTTTACCACACATCTGTAGCATATTTTCCAAGATGGGTGTGAAAATGATGTCTGATGAATTGGGACTAACCAAGTCTAGAATGGTTGTTGTTGTTGTTGTTGTGGTGGTGGTGGTGGTGGTGGTGGTGGTGGTGGTGATCTTCAGTCCTGAGACTGGTTTGATGCAGCTCTCCATGCTACTCTATCCTGTGCAAGCTTCTTCATCTCCCAGTACTTACTGCAACCTACATCCTTCTGAATCTGCTTAGTGTATTCATCTTTCGGTCTTCCTCTATGATTTTTACCCTTCACACTGCCCCCCAATGCTAAATTTGTGATCCCTTGATGCCTCAGAACATGTCCTACCAACTGGTCCCTTCTTCTTGTCAAGTTGTGCCACAAACTCCTCTTCTCCCTAATTCTATTCAATACCTCCTCATTAGTTATGTGATCTACCCATCTAATCTTCAGCATTCTTCTGTAGCACCACATTTCGAAAGCTTCTATTCTCTTCTTGTCCAAACTATTTATCATCCACGTTTCACTTCCATACAAGGCTACACTCCGTACAAATACTTTTAGAAACGACTTCCTGACACTTAAATCTATACTCGATGTTAACAAATTTCTCTTCTTCAGAAACGCTTTCCTTACCATTGTCAGTCTACATTTTATATCCTCTCTACTTTGACCATCATCAGTTATTTTGCTCCCCAAATACCAAATCTCCTTTACTACTTTAAGCGTCTCTTTTCCTAATCTAATTCCCACAGCATCACCCGACTTAATTCAACTACATTCCATTATCCTCGTTTCGCTTTTGTTGATGTTTATCTTATATCCTCCTTTCAAGACACTGTCCATTCCGTTCAACTACGCTGCCAAGTCCTTTGCTGTCTCTGACAGAATTACAATGTCATCGGCGAACCTCAAATTTTTTATTTCTTCTCCATGGATTTTAATACCTACTCCGAATTTTTCTTTTGTTTCCTTTACTGCTTGCTGAATATACAGATTGAATAACATCGGGGAGAGACTACAACCCTGTCTCACTCCCTTCCCAACCACTGCTTCCCTTTCATGCCCCCCGACTCTGCCATCTGGTTTCTGTACAAATTGTAAATAGCTTTTTGCTCCCTGTATTTTACCCCTGCCACCTTCAGAATTTGAAAGAGAGTATTCCAGTCAACATTGTCAAAAGCTTTCTCTAAGTCTACAAATGCTAAAAACATAGGTTTGCCTTTCCTTAATCCATTTTCTAACACGAGTTGTAGGGTCAGTATTGCCTCACGTGTTCCAACATTTCTACAGAATCCAAACTTATCTTCCACGAGGTCAGCTTCTACCAGTTTTTCCATTCGCCTGTAGAGATTTCTCATTACTATTTTGCAGCTGTGACTTATTAAACTGATAGTTCGGTAATTTTCACATCTGTCAAGACCTGCTTTCTTTGAGATTGGAATTATTATATTCTTCTTGAAGTCTGAGGGTAGTTCGCCTTTCTCATGCATCTTGCTCACCAGATGGTACAGTTTTGTCAGGACTGGCTCTCCCAAGGCTGTCAGTAGTTGTAATGGAATGTTGTCTACTCCTGGGGCCTTGTTTCGACTCAGATCTTTCAGTGCTCTGTCAAACTCTTCACGCAGTACCGTATCTTCCATTTCCATAATATAGTCCTCAAGTACATTGCCCTTGTATAGACCTTCTATATACTCCTTCCACCTTTCTGCTTTCCCTTCTTTGCTTAGAAGTGGGTTTCCATCTGAGCTCTTGATATTCATACAAGTGGTTCTCTTTTCTCCAAAGGTCTCTTTAATTTTCCTGTGTGCAGTATCTATCTTACCCCTAGTGAGATAAGCCTCTACATCCTTACATTTGTCCTCTAGCCAACCCTGCTTAGCCATTTTGCACTTCCTGTCGATCTCATTTTTGAGACGTTTGTATCCCTTTTTGCCTGCTTCATTTACTGCATTTTTGTATTTTCTCCTTTCGTCAATTAAATTCAATATCTCTTCTGTTACCCAAGGATTTATACTAGCCCTCACCTTTTTACCTACTTGATCCTCTGCTGCCTTCACTACTTCATCCCTCAGAGCAACCCATTCTTCTTCTACTGTATTTCTTTCCCCCATTCCTATCAATTGTTCCCTCATGCTCTCCCTGAAACTCTGTACAACCTCTGGTTTAGTCAGTTTATCCAGGTCCCATCTCCTTAAATTCCCACCTTTTTGCAGTTTCTTCAGTTTTAATCTACAGTTCATAACCAATAGATTGTGATCAGAGTCCACATCTGCCCCTGGAAATGGCTTGGTAATCTGCTGTAATTCATTGCTTGATTTACATTGAAATATCTGAAGTTCCTTAACACTTAGGTGACCTACTTTTGTTGCAGAGGGAGACAGTTTAAGCCTCTTCAGATGTTGGGAGAGATGAGGCTGGGATGATGCACTTGATATCCTTCAAGCTGTGAAAAGTATTCCAGCCAGTGATACTGGAGACAATGGAATCGATGTTGTTGAATACATATTGACAGCATGTTACACTTGAGGTGGCCTCTGCAGTGTGGTATGCAGGTGACAGTTCCAGCTGTTGAGCCTTTTTATATAACTACTCACTTAATAAAATAAAAATAACACCATTATATATACATGAGCTCAGTCTATTCACATAAGAGAACTGAACAGGAAATGCTGGGGAAAGTTACCTTCCCTGGAAGAACGCTAGAACCTGCCGTAGAGGATGACCAGTAATAAATTTTCCCTCTTATCAGTGTAGAACAACAGGTAGAAATTTACGAGGATTTTGTCCATATGCATTTCTTTCGTCACTATTATTAATAATATATACCTATATTCATATGTAGTGTTATTGCACTTTGTGAAAAATACCATCCCCCCCCCCCCCCCCGCCCCTCCCAGGTCTCCTCCTGCCCCACCTGGGCATGTGCAAACACTGCATCACCAGTGATTCATAAGGCACACTGTGGTGACTCTGTACACTTGGACTTGACACATATATTTAATATTTCTATTAACCTGCTTCATTTAACACTAAAACAGTAGTTATATACCATTAAAATTCTATTTTTAATAACCTGTGATTTTTCCATCTCCTGCAATGAGGAAACTATTAGTCCTAGTGAAAAAATGAATAGGATCTTTTTTTGTGGTGGGTTTAAAGTAGTTTAATTTTGTACTGGAAAAAATTTTCAGTATAAGCTGTAGTTTTCAAGTTACTCAAGAGCATAAAGTGACATTCGCACCCCACCCACCTACCCAGCTATATCGCTGTTACATCCCACTTGTGGGGATTTGTTGTTCATGACACTCTCTCTTACCACTATCCAAAAATTTATGACAACACAATTTTTTCCTCCATATTTGACCTTCTTTGGTCTTGATTGACTGGGCTCAAGTTGAAAGCTTATTGGTGATGTAGCTCAGCTCCAATCAATGTTTCCATAAATGGGGTAATTTAATATGAACTTTGTTGTTTATTCTAACTTTTAAGTGCTACTTAAATGTTTATACAGTGCCTTTAATTAACCCTGGCAGGTAGATGACCGTGATGCCCACCAAAGAACAGCTTTGCATGTTGCAGCGGGAACAGGCCATGCGGCTGTTATATCAGCTTTGCTGCAGAATGGTGCTGATGCTAATGCTTCAGATTCAGAAGGAGATAACGCATTGCATATAGCTTGCCGTGAAGGTCAACGAGGCACTGCACTTGTGCTCCTTACTGAGTCACAGTTGGATGCTGAGGTGAGAATAAATAGAAATATTTTTTCTCTTAATGTAATATATTGGTTATCCCCAGTATCTATCAGGCTTTCATAAAAGACAAAGAAAAGAATGAAGTTGAGTGATCACAATAATCTTCATCTTCTTTATATATAATAATTCAGCCTGTATATGTCACGACTTGCAAAACTCAAAACTTAGTTGATTAGTTGACAAGAGATTTTGACACAATGTCGCATTCAAATACGCACATTTTTATATACCTATTTGTAATAAATAAAGCGGAAATTTTAAATCTCGATAAGATATTCACCAATTTACTTCAAATTTTCACATGCTACTGTAATAAATTTGATACCTCGTAACAAGCGTTTTGATAATTTTATGGAAAAACACACGGAATGTGAACCCACAAATTTCATCATTTGTTATTTTGTGGAGTACACTTTATCGCTCAGCAACAATTATTATGATTACAAATAAAAAACCTCACCAGAAAACAAGTAACAATGCTCACAGGAGTGGTTAGCACAATGGACTCGCATTCGGGAAGACGATGGTTCAGTCCCACATCTGACCATCCTGATTTAGGTTTTCCGTGATTTCCCTAAATCGCTCCAGGCAAATCCCGGGATGGTTTGTTTGAAAGGGCACGGCTGACTTCCTTCCCCATCCTTCCCTAATCGGATGAGACCAATGACCTCACTGTCTGGTCTACTTCCCCAAAGCAACCTCAACCTCAACTTCAACCACACAAGGAAAGTAGTTCAGTGTTTATAAAAGCCATATATGAACATACTCCTGGTGGTGCAGTTGCTCAAAAGGCCTGTCTGATGTGTGGAGAAATTGGCTACCAGGTGGATACACCAGTCCTCATATAATGTGAATGGATAATTTACACATTTCATTATTGAAAATGACTATTGAAACTGACAGTCTTCAACTGGCACATAATCCTTCAATTTTTGTGCAAATTGTGTGATGTTTCATTTGCATTTGGTGGCTGGCAAATTAACCCTCCTCACCAGTGCATGTAGTAGACAGACAATAAGATAGGAACTCTTCCTAAAGAAAATTTTAGTGAGCAAAGATTATGATTAGACACAACATTTATTATCAGAATTGAAACAAGATGGAAATGAGGCTAGATACACTTCTCAAGGGCCATTGTGTTCAACCTTCATATGATTGGATTGTGTCCTGGTGAAGACTCCAATAAAGAACATTAGAACCCTTTTTTTGAGTTCCTCAGAATTAGAACTCAGTTGTGACCTGTTACATATGTATTCTTGTATGTTTGTGGCTTCTTGGCACTCCTTGGACCTTTTACTGGTGTTTGTAGTTTTTCAGTGTTGAAAGCCAACTATACATTATAAATCTTTGTCAGTTCATATCTGAGGAGCAGTTGTCAGTGGTATTTGTGAACTTACAAAGCCACATCAGCAAATGTGTGATAATGATACACTATTGGATGTCACTAAAAGCCATTACACTATGCTGTTGTGCACACTTCAAATCAAGGGCATATCTCAGGTGTGAAGCAATTCTTCTCAGTTAAAATTATGCATTTGCTCAGCAAGTCTTTGCCCAACGTTATGCAGTAGCTATATTGGCACTCTTTCCTTTGAAATATAAGTTAACTATCTCCTTGCTTAAGTCCAGATCATCTCTTTCCCATAGTCATTACTGGCAATCAGTTCAGCCTCTCTGTTCAGTCTTATTTCTCTGTTAGATTTGTGAATTTCTGTGCCACCTGTTAACAGAAACAATCATGGGATCATTGACTGAGGAAATGTCGTACAATGCCACTGTTTTATGTGGCTAAAGGGAGATCAAAATTAGTTTATCAAATGATGGTGTGCTTTGCGTGTTTGCTGAGTTGGTTTTTTTCCATTTTATGCACAATATGTCAGCAATCAACTCGGTCTTGTTATTCAGGTACTGTGCATTTGAATTTGTGTACCTGCTGTCTGGGCTCTAACCAGACAGTGAACTGTTGATGGGATTGCTATTTATCAAACTTGGCAATACATAGCAGCACGAATTCAACTATAGTTAAACCTGGTTGGAGTCACAGTTCTGAATACACACAAAACGAAAACTTGCAGCACCTTAAGAAGATGCCTGGGCCAGACTACATCTAAAACTATACTCTGCAAACCTTCACGAGGTATGTGGCAGAGGGTACCTCCCATTGTACTAGTTATTCGTGTTTTTTCTAGTTCCATTCATGTACGGAACATGGGAAAAATTATTGTTTGAATGCCTCTGTGTGGGCAGTAATTATTTTAATCTTATCTTTATGATCCCTATGTGATAGTTATGTAGCAGTTTGTAGTATATTCCTAGAGTACTCATTTAAAGCTGGTTCTTGAAGCGGCTTCAAGAGTCTTCCAGTTCAGTTCCTTCAGTATCTCCGTGACACTCTCCCAGGGATTAAACAAACCTCTGACCATTCATGCTGCCCTTCTCTGATACATTCGATATCCCCCGTTAGGACTATCTAATATGGATCCCACAAACTTGAGCAATATTCTAGTATCATTCACATGAGTGATTTCTAAGCAATTGCCCTTGTAGATTGATTGCACTTCCCCAGTATTCTAACAAAAAACCAAAGCCTACCACCTGCTTTACCCGTGACTGAACATATGTGATCATTCCATTTCATATCCCTGCAAAGTGTTACACCCAGGTATTTTTATGAGTTGGCTGATTCCATTAGTGACTCACTGATATTGTAGTCATAGGGTAGTACATTTTTTTCGTTTTTTGATAAGCAAAATTGTACATTTCTGACCATTTAAAACAAGTTTGCAATCCCTGAACCACGTTGAAATCTTATCGAGACCTGACTGAATATTTATGCAGCTTTTTTCAGATAGTACTTCATTATGGATAAGTGCATTATATGCCAAAAGCCTGATTTTACTATTAATATTGTCTGCAAGGTCATCAGTATACAAGATGAACAGCAAGGCTTCCAACACAGTTCCCTGGGGCACACCCAAAGTCACTTCTACATTTGATGATGACTCTCCATCCAAGGTAACATGCTGCGTCCTCCCTACCAAAAATTCCTCAGTCCAGCCACAAATTTTACTTGATACCCTATATCATTGTATTTTTGACAATAAGTGTAGGTTGTGGTACTGAGTCAAATACTCATCAGAAATTAAAAAAATGCAGTCTACCTGATTTCCGTGATCCAAACTTTCACTATGTCATATGAGAAAAGTTGGGTTTCACATGATCGATGTGTTCGAAATCCATGCTGGTTGGCATTGAGGAGGTCATTGTGTTCAAAATAACTTATTATCAAACAATGGAAAATCCAGGATGGAATGTAACAATACGAGAGAAGGAAAGTTGCTACTCACCATATAGCGGAGATGCTGAGCTGCGATAGGCACAATAAAAAGATTCACACAATCATAGCTTTCGGCCATTAAGGCCTTTGTCAGCAGTAGACACACATACACACACGTGCGCGCACACACACTCACGCAAGCACAACTTGCACACACATCTGCAGTCTCAGAGAGTGTAGTTTCAGCTCTCCGAGACTGCAGATGTGTGCGCAAGTTGCGCTTGTGTGTGTGTGTGTGTGTGTGTGTGTGTGTGTGTGTGTGTGTGTGTGTGTGTGTGTGTGCGTGCTTCTGACAAAGGCCTTAATGGCCAAAAGCTATGATTGTGTGAATCTTTTTATTGTGCCTATCGTGGCTCAGCATCTCCACTATATGATAAATAACTCACTATGTTTGATCTCAGAATATGTTCTAAGATTCCACAACAAATCAGTGTCAAGGATATTGGATGCCACTTTTTTTGGATTACTTCTACTACCCTCCCTGTAGATGGGTGTGACTGGTGCATTTCTCCATGACCTGGGCACAGTTTTTTTTGTTTGAAAGGTCTGTAATAGATTCAATTCGCAAATTCAGTATAGAATCTGACAGGGATTCTGTTGGGGCCTAGAGCTTTATTCAGTTTTAACAATTTTGGCTGTTTCTCAACATCCCTGACACTAATACTTATTTGGTTCATATTTTTAGTGGCACAAGGATTAAATTGAGCATTTCTCGTGGGTTTTCCTTTGTACAGGAACATCTGAAAACGGAGTTAAGTATTTCAGCTTTTGCTTCGCTACTGACAATTTCAGTTCCTGTCTCATTCACTAGGGCCTGGACACTAACACTGATGCCACTAACAGCATTTACATACAACCAGAATTTCTTTGGCTTCTGTGAAAAATCATATGACAATATTCTGCTATGGTAGTCACTGAAGGCATCATACGGCATTGGTCTCTTGACAGCCAAACACATCTCATTCAGCGTATCTCTATCTATAGTCGTATATTATGCAGTACTCTCTCTCTCTCTCTCTCTCTCTCTCTCTCTCTCTCTCTCTCTCTCTATCTATCTATCTATCTATCTATCTATAAGTTTCTTTACAGTGATTGGATACCATTATGGACTGTACTTCTGCGTACACATGTATCCAGTGCATGGTCGACTTATCTTTTAAACTTGAGTCATAGTTCCTGTGCATCCTTCTGCCCTGTGCTGAAAGTTTCAAGTTTGTTATTGAGATCTGACACAAATTATTTTTTTTTATCTAGTTTACTGAACAGATATATCTTTTTGCTTGTTTTAGTTGTCCTTTGTACTTCGGTAATCATCATCATCATCACAACCACGTCATGGTCACTGAGACCAATTTGTGGACATCTTCAAAGAGGCGAGGTCTGTTTGTTTCCATTATATCCAATATATATCTATCATGAGCGGGAGTCATGTGACAAATACACCATTCCCATTTTGTATTTATCTATCCTTTCGATATACCTTTAAATTTTCATCAAATCTCACTGCTAGCAATTTCTGGATTCAGCTAGCTTTCTGTACCTGTTATTATGTGAACTTCACTGCTTTTCATGAGTGCTTAAAGCTCTGAGCTGCCTAATCGAAAAAGCCTTATGTGCACCCCACACACAGTCAGCTAGCTAAGCAGCAGCCTCTGGTGTGTAGTGGACACTTGACCCATTTAGAGGGATCCTATAGTTCTGAACCCTGTGGCCCAAGTGCAGGAAGTTGCAGCCTTATTTGTCACAGAACTTTCGAAGTCTGTGGTTCAGCCCTTCCATGCAACTGAGAACCAAAGGGTTACTAACAGTTCTGGGAACAATGCTGCAAATTGTGAGCTTCGTTGGAACTCCATGTGCAAGGCTGGCCTTCTCTGCCAGTCACTGGAATGACCCAAGAATGACCTCGGAGCACAGACAACAGGCATCATTTGTTCGAGCGTGCGACACAGTCTGTAGTTGGTTGCACCTTTTTCCTTCAGTGACTGCTGGAATAGCATCTTCAACATGTAAAATGCGGCCCCCAGGCATACACATTGATTGCACCTGGTGTCTTTTCCTGTCTCTTGGTGCCATTTCCCTAAGGGGTACCATCATTCGCCATATGTTTGAACTGCCTGCAATTAATGGACCGCAACTCTCTTGTGTTTGCCTCCTCCTGACACCGGACAAAACAGGTAAACTGAGTCCCACGGAGTCAGTTCCAATTTCAGTGAAAGGCTGCATTTCAAACTTCTACATCTACATTTATACTCCGCAAGCCACCCAACGGTGTGTGGCGGAGGGCACTTTATGTGCCACGGTCATTACCTCCCTTTTCTGTTCCAGTCGCGTATGGTTCGTGGGAAGAACGACTGTCTGAAAGCCTCCGTACGCGCTCGAATCTCTCTAATTTTACATTCGTGATCTCCTCGGGAGGTTTAAGTAGGGGGAAGCAATATATTCGATACCTCATCCAGAAACGCACCCTCTCGAAACCTGGCGAGCAAGCTACACTGTGATGCAGAGCGCCTCTCTTGCAGAGTCTGCCACTTGAGTTTGCTAAACATCTCCGTAACGCTATCACGGTTACCAAATAACCCTGTGGCGAAACACGCCGCTCTTCTTTGGATCTTCTCTATCTCCTCCGTCAACCCGATCTAGTACGGATCCCACACTGATAAGCAATACTCAAGTATAGGTCGAACGAGTGTTTTGTAAGCCACCTCCTTTGTGATGGACTACATTTTCTAAGGACTCTCCCAATGAATCTCAACCTGGCACCCACCTTACCAACAATTAATTTTATATGATCATTCCACTTCAAATCATTCCGCACGCATACTCCCAGATATTTTACAGAAGTAACTGCTACCAGTGTTTGTTCCGCTATCATATAATCGTACAATAAAGGATCCTTCTTTCTATGTGTTCGCAATACATTACATTTGCCTATGTTAAGGGTCAGTTGCCACTCCCTGCACCAAGTGCCTATCCGCTGCAGATCTTCCTGCATTTCGCTACAATTTTCTAATGCTGCAATTTCTCTTTATACTACAGCATCATCCGCGAAAAGCCGCATGGAACTTCCGACACTATCTACTAGGTCATTTATATATATTGTGAAAAGCAACGGTCCCATAACACTCCCCTGTGGCACGCCAGAGGTTACTTTAACGTCTGTAGACGTCTCCCCATTGATAACAACATGTTGTGTTCTGTTTGCTAAAAACTCTTCAATCCAGCCACACAGCTGGTCTGATATTCCGTAGGCTCTTACTTTGTTTATCAGGCGACAGTGCGGAACTGTATCAAACGCCTTCCAGAATTCAAGGAAAATAGCATCTACCTGGGAGCCTGTATCTAATATTTTCTGGGTCTCATAAACAAATAAAGCGAGTTGGGTCTCACACGATCACTGTTTCCGGAATCCATGTTGATTCCTACAGAGTAGATTCTGGGTTTCCAAAAACAACATGATATGCGAGCAAAAAACATCATGGTTAAGGGGATCAGTACAACACCCTGAATCATCCGTGGTCCCCATCCACCATGTACAGGATCTACCATTGGCATGCCACTGGCAGTGAGGTGGGTGAGTAATGACAGAGCCCGTATTTTCTCTAAAGGAGACAGGATCGATGCGAGAGGATAGTACTTGAGGTACCTCTGGTACAGGTGTCACAGGTACCTGACTCTTGGGAGCTCTTCCAATACACTGATTCACAGTAGCTGTCAATCATTTGACAGTAGTCAGCTGCTTACGAAAACCAACAAACTCATCCCGTTTCAAGAACAGCATTCACAGTGGGGCTGCATTTTGGCTGGTGCAATGTATTATGAGACAGTAAACAAATAACGTTAAATTAAGCCCACTGATTAACTTTTAATCTGTTGAGCTAAAAAATTGTTGATTCCCTGTAAGAACTGAAGCAGATACACAAAATGAGATTTCTATTAAGGCAACACAAAAACCTATGGTAAAAACTGCTTGTTTACTTAAAATGTTTTGAGGTTAATTGTAGTTGTCAGAAAACTTGGAAACAGAGTTAATTTACAATAATACAGATAATATATAGGACTACTCGTCTTTAAGGGAAGACTAGATGTAACACAATGAGTCAGTTAAACAATCTGCTGCAGTAACAAAATCATAAATGATGATTTGCTACAAATTGCTAGTAGATTATGCAAAGGACAATGGTGACTTCTGAAAATTCTCGAAAACACACATTTATTTGCGTTGATATACAAAGAAGTTAGGGAGTGATGTATTCTTTAGCAGAACTGTGAACCACAAATGCTGATTTGCTATGAAATAAATTACATATCCAAAACACTCGTACTGGTAACTTGTGAAAATATAGTTTTGTAAGTGTCTGAAAATTCTCAAAATAACCTATTTCTCATGTAATTGAGCAATGAAACTAGATAACGAATGTTTTGAACAACGATGGGCCTACTATTCGCAAACATTTTAAAAGAGCAAAATTAAATTTGAGCCTACAGTTAACAATTACAGTAAGCACTCATGAATGTTCAAAATTTTGCAATATATCACAATACAAACTGGTATTGATGCAATCAGTGAAAGATTACACAGAAATAATGCGAACAGTAAAATATGGGAATCTAGAACTTCAAATTGGCACACAATCTTGTACACATGGTCTACAAAGAAAAGGTCGTAAGTCGGCTTTTGTACATAAATAAACATGCATAGTGCATGGATTTTTCACTTAGCTGATTCTGTGCACACTTCTACATGGGTTGCCATAGGAGAAGACTACAGTGTGAGTTTTTCTCGATCAAAATTGCTAAAATGTGCAGTACCAACAAAGCACATCTTCTGCCTCTTGCAGTTAGCAATGCAATAGAAATACTGTGCATAAAATCGAAAGAACTCAGCAGAACATCTGGAAGCATGCCATTAACCAATCACATCCAGGTAACAAGAGTGATCAAATGACAGCACTACTTCTATGAACTGAGAAATCTAAATAGCTTATTATTGTGGAAAGATTGGAGAAGGGGTGGGAGGTAGGAAACAGTGATACTATTTTTTTAATTGTCATTTGAAAATAATGCTTATCTCTGACTTGACTTTGTCTTTGTAGGTTGAACTAATTAGTGGTGTGATGTGGATTCTGAGCAAAAGAAAGGTTAATCATCAAGTACCTTAAAAATGGGACTTGTCAAAAAGACATTATTTTTAGATTGGCTCTCAGTTCTGTACCAAGTAAAGTGATACTCTCAGTTCTGTATTAAGCAAAGTGATGTGTTTGTGTAGGGCAAGACCTAAATTGCTTTAGACACATGTTTAATTGTGATTTAATTCTTTCTCATGCCCCTCCCCCTCTCCATCCCCCTTCCCCCGCCCCCAAAACACACACACACACACACACACACACACACACACACACACACACACTTCTAAGTTAGCTTGTACAGGGTGTGGCAAAACATCCTCCCTAATTTAATTTAAAGTTAAAATAAACAAAAAACAATCAAAATAAAGAAACTGTACTATATCGTCATGTAAAGAAATTAAGTGTCCAAGAAACATTTGTCTCAGAGCTTGGAAAGAAATCTGAGCTATGGGAGTGCTCTCTCTGTCCTGTTGGAACCATACCTGGATACCTTGTCGGTCTGCTCTTACATGTGCACACTGTATAGTAAAATCATTGTTACATAGTGGTTTCTCAAAATTCACGAGGATTCTGTCCATTCCAACATTGGAAATTTAGGCAATTGACACATTTCGAAAAGTGAAACTCTGCTTCACGCTGCAATGGGCCTCAGCATCATCAGTCACATTTCCAGTGATGTTTGTCCATGATTTCACATGACTGCAATAGTTGCATTCAAACAGTTGGTGAACAATGGCCGTCTTGTATAGGTGAAATCATAAGCCCAGTTGCCAAGTTTGATGCATACTCAGATTAGGTAACTGAAGAGCGCTAGCAGCTTTTCGAGCAGATTTTTTTTAGGAGACACTGAAATTAACACTTCACTGCATTAATGGATTCTGCAGTTCAAATTCTGCATGCCCTCCCTCCTATTGTTTTAACCATGTCACCTTTTGATCCAAGGTTCAATGCTCCCAAGCAAATGGTTTTCTGATCTGGAACTGCCACACAGGAAGAATCTGGAAACTTCTCCAGAAAGCTTGCTGGGCAAGAGCACCTGAATAACTGTCTATCAGGAATGAGTCCACAGCATAAGCACATTCTTCTCCTGCCCATGTTGAAGGCACCTAGTGGATTTGGGATGCAGGGGACACCGTGTGGTGCCGGGGTTCTGTGTTTGATTCCCGGCTGGGATGGGAATTTTCTCTGCCCGGGGATTGGGTGTTTGTGTTGTCCTCATCGTTTCATTATCATCATCATCATCATCATCATCATCATCATCATCATAATTCCTGACAGTGTGTGGATTGGACTGTGTAAAAAACTTGGACAGTGTAAAATTTGGGACTTTGTACGGGCACTGATGACCGTGCAGTTGAGCACCCCACAAACCAAACATCACCACTGTGTGGTGCCAGTCAAACAGCCAGAGGTTCCCAAATTGCTTTATTATCGCCCATGTTTTAATACAGGGGACAGTGGTGTGGTTGAAGTAAATAGTGGCCTCATGTGTTATCGTCTGTACTGACAGAGTGCAGCATCAGGCTAGTAGCACTCCTGATGCAACCACCTCTGTCACCAATGACTCCTACTCCAACTTTGGCTAACTACAGCCTTGAGTGTGGTGGTGCAACTCACACTCCCAGTTCTGAATGAGATGTTCACTCTGCAGCAGAGTGGGCACTGATTCGAAACTTCCTGACAGATTAAAACTGTGTGCTGGACCAAGGCTCGAACTCAGGACCTTTGCTTTTCACAGGCAAGTGCTCTACCATCTGAGCTACCCAAGCACAACTCACAACCCGTCCTCACAGCTTCAATTCTGCCAGTACCTCTTCTCCTCCCTCCAAACTTCACAGAAGCTCTTCTGTGAACATAGCAGAACTTTCTTCCAGGAGTGCTACTTCCTACTCTGCGTGTTTCTGACCACATGTGGTTGCTGCATTACAGTGGCACGGTAGGAATTCGTTGCAGGTTACAATTTGCACTAACTGAATGTCAGTTTTGTCTTTTCAGTGTTCTAATCAATGCTTCTTGTTGTTTCAATGTTGCTATGGCAACATATGTAAACAAAACTTCCCACTCCTTAGATATAATTCATTTACTACAGTTTTGATCCATATGTTTGTTATTTGAACTTTAAATTAGGGATGATGTTTTGCTGCACCCTGTGATGAAGCAAGCTGGGATCTTTTTATTTCCTCTCTTGTTTTGCCATCTGCCTCCTTAAATTAATTTTTTCGCTTCTGACTAATTACCATTAACATACATGAGTATAATCTGAATTTTCATAAAGGAGAAAGGTTGACCCTCAGTTTTAAAGATTATAGCACTAGATCTGTAGGCGACTTGCCTACAACAAATAATTGCATAGCCGTCCGGTATAATGAGTTAACGAAAAAATATTTATTCGAGAAACTCACAATGAGAAGAAACTAAAAAAAAAACAACAGAGAAGTAACAAAAACTAGGAGATTCTATAGTCTTATGGCAAAGATAAAAAACAACACATGACCAAAAAAAAAAACTCTCGTGCACTTTTGATATCACTTTGCACCAGACATGAAAAATATCACTGCCACACAGCCCCCCCTCCCCCCCCCCCACCCCCTCTTAAAGTGCGGAGCTCCAGGGATATCTTGATACTTGAATTTTATTCGACGTCCAGCTCTGCTGTGCATCAGGTGTCTCGAGGGCGGTGATGTTGTTGTTTGTGGTGGTGATTCACCTGTCTCGGGCGATGTACTGAGCGGTGTTTCGGTATGCTCTGCATCCATCATGTGTTGACGCACAGGCGTGGTGTCAGAGGTCAGAGAGGGTAAAACCCATGCTGGCTTGACACGTTCAGTCGATACCTTTGTCGGAACACCATTGTACATTATGTCTACGGTATGCTTATTTCTACTCAGCAGCTGAAATGGGCCCGTATATGGTGGTTGTAAAGGTGATTTGACTGAGTCTGTTCGCAACATTACGTGAGAGCAATTGTACAAGTCGTTGTGTACAAACACCTTATGCTCGTCCTCTTGTTGACTTCGTGTTTCATGAGCAGCCGTCTCTCTTGCGCTTAAAGATAACTTGTGGTCGCTGCAGCATGCGTAGTTGCACTCACAAATCCTCTATTGCAGTTTTTAAATCTCTAATTTCGTTAGAACTTTTTGTTGTTTGTCACGTTGTGACCGCGGCACAGTTTACTGTTATATCGTCAGTTTGGTCTTGCTGGTAATGGTAGTTATCATACGTGGCATCTGTCGCTGTCATTGAAACTGTTGCAGTAGGCTTGTGCATCTCGTAGGTTCTGTCTGCAGCGAGCAGCAGTTTGTCAACTGATCTTTCGCCGTATATAGCTAGTGTAGTTCTTACTTGCTTTGGTAGCTGTTGTTGCCATACGTGGAGTAACAGTCTATCAGTGACTGTTAATCTGTCTACGAGGCTGCGTAAATGACGCCAGTATTCTGACGGGGTACTGTCTCCTCGTTTCTCTTGGTACAGTACTTGTTTGACTCTGATATCGACTGACTTCACACACCGAGAAATTAATTCTTCTTTCAGTCTACAGTATGCTCCTTCTATAGGCGGGTTCACTATAATGTCAGATATCAAAACCGAGGTCTGATGGTCCAAATTACTTATCACCAAGGTGAACTTCTCGTGATCTTCTTTGTTGTAGAAATATATTTTCCTTTGCCGCGAACCATGTGTGTGGCTGAGAAGGCATGAATGGGGGCGCCCGTAATTGTAACCGTTGAGTTGGTGAAGCATTGAAACCAACGGGTACTTCCATTGCTGTTACTTGCTGTGGTTATGCTGCCATGGTTGTTGAACCAACATCATTCCTTTGGTCCGGTATATGCTTTAAGTAGACTGGCAATGGCAAGGAAAGCGTTTCTGAAGAAGAGAAATTTGTTAACATCGAGTATAGATTTAAGTGTCAGGAAGTCGTTTCTGAAAGTATTTGTATGGAGTGTAGCCATGTATGGAAGTGAAACATGGACGATAAATAGTTTGGATAAGAAGAGAATAGAAGCTTTTGAAATGTGGTGCTACAGAAGAATGCTAAAGATTAGATAGGTAGATCACATAACTAATGAGGAGGTATTGAATAGGATTGGGGAGAAGAGGAGTTTGTGGCACAACTTGACTAGAAGAAGGGATCGATTGGTAGGACATGTTCTGAGGCATCAAGGGATCACCAATTTAGTATTGGAGGGCAGCGTGGAGGGTAAAA
Source organism: Schistocerca serialis cubense (assembly GCF_023864345.2). Taxonomy (NCBI): domain Eukaryota; kingdom Metazoa; phylum Arthropoda; class Insecta; order Orthoptera; family Acrididae; genus Schistocerca; species Schistocerca serialis. The sequence goes on from NC_064646.1 coordinate 244,865,341, forward strand.
ATCATAGAGGGAGACCAAGAGATGAATATACCAAGCAGTTTCAGAAGGATGTAGGTTGCAGTAGGTACTGGGAGATGAGTCAGCTTGCACAGGATAGAGTAGCATGGAGAGCTGCATCAAACCAGTCTCAGGACTGAAGACAACAACAATAACAACAACATGCTTTAAGTTCATATCTTTCGAAATATGCAACTGCAAAGTTTCTATCTCATTCTGAAGCCTATGAATTTCTTCCGTTATCGAACCTTATCAATTGCCGTTGTTGTTCATTGCTTTTGCAGTTAATGTTAGATGTAGCTAACGAAAGATTTAAAGTTCCTTAATCAGAGGTCACCAATTATGTAGGTGACTTGCCTACAACAAATAATTGCATAGCCGTCCGGTATAATGAGTTAACGAAAAAATATTTATTTGTGAAAACTCACAAAAAAAAAAAACAAAAAAAAAACAGAAGAGTAACAAAAACTAGGAGATTCTATAGTCTTACGGCAAAGATAAAAAACATCACATGACCAAAAAAAAACTCTCGTGCACTTTTGATATCACTTTGCACCAGACATGAAAAATATCACTGCCACAGATCTTATTTTGTGCTTAGTTTTATGTACGTAATTGATTTCCTGCTTTTTTTAAATCATCATCATTCATAGTTAATATATTTTGTTATAGGGTGAAGTCAGTAATTGTTTTGTAACTTAAATTCTGTTGTTGACTTACAAACAAATATAAATTCTGAACTAATTATAAACATTCGGAGGAACAACCAGTGACACCCTTTAAGTATTTATTTGGCTGTATTCAGAAACATGTTAGCAAAGCCAGCCCTTCATTAATTCCAAAGTAATTAACAGTTTTGTCAGAAGTATTTTTTGTATAACTATATCTGTTAATTTCATCATCTATACAAATAATACGACTTAACCCCTGTTGTAGAAGAAACTGTTAAAAAGATGAAATGTTTCTATATAATCCATTAATTGAATGAGTTATGTTTTAATTGTAATTTCTGTAACTTAAGCGTCAAACAATGTATAGTTTCAGTACCCATTATTGCGATGATATATAAAGGCCCAATTTTTGATCCCGAGACAATCAGTCGACGGCCCATTTTTCAGACAAGGAATCTGTGCTGGTTAGAACAACAACAATGCATCAACTTAACTGTGAAATACGTGTAACACAATTAGGCCATGTGCTGAAACACTGACGGTGTCTGTTCAGTATGTACCATATTATTCTGCAGGAACTGCGTGGTTAGGTTTTTACTGCACATAGATTCAACGGTAAACTATTGTAGCTGTATGTTGATGTTTGCCTGCAAACTATTAATGCGGCTTGTGACTCTTCAAGCTTTCCCGGCGGATGTGTTGTAAATAGTCTTCACGGGTTTGCCACAATGATCTGCAGGTAGATGTTGCCATATTCAAACTCCCTATGCCAAAATGTTGTAGCCTCTCCCCGATGTTATTCAATCTGTATATTAGGCAAACAGTAAAGTAAACAAAGGAAAAAATTGGAGTAGGTATTAAAATCCAGGGAGAAGAAATAAAAACTTTGAGGTTCACCGATGACATTGTAATTCTGTCAGAGACAGCAAAGGACTTGGAAGAGCAGTTGAACGGAATGGACAGTGTCTTGAAAGGAGGATATAAGATGAACATCAACAAAAGCGAAACGAGGATAATGGAATGTAGTCGAATTAAGTCGGGTGATGCTGAGGGAATTAGATTAGGAAAAGAGACACTTAAACTAGTAAGGGAGTTTTGCTATTCGGGGAGCAAAATAACTGATGATGGTCGAAGTAGAGAGGATATAAAATGAAGACTGGCAATGGCAAGGAAAGTGTTTCTGAAGAAGAGAAATTTGTTAACATCGAGTTTAGATTTAAGTGTCAGGAAGTCGTTTCTGAAAGTATTTGTATGGAGTGTAGCCATGTATGGAAGTGAAACATGGACGATAAATAGTTTGAACAAGAAGAGAATAGAAGCTTTCGAAATGTGGTGCTACAGAAGAATGTTGAGGATTAGGTGGGTAGATTACGTAACTAATGAGGAGGTATTGAATAGGATTGGGGAGAAGAGAAGTTTGTGGTACAACTTGACTAGAAGAAGGGATCGGTTGGTAGGACGTATCCTGAGGCATCAAGGGATCACAAATTCAGCGTTGGAGGGCAGCGTGGAGGGTAAAAATCGTAGAGGGAGACCAAGAGATGAATACACTAAGCAGATTCAGAAGGATGTAGGGTGCAGTAGGTACTGGGAGATGAAGGAGCTTGTACAGGATAGAGGAGCATGGAGAGCTGCATCAAACCAGTCTCAGGACTGAAGACCACAACAAAAACAACAACATGACAAAAATTGCAGAGTGGCTCTCCTGCATGTGTGCTGTACACTGTTTGCCAACAGTGCAGACAGACATTACTCACCAACGGCCATACTAGACCAATGTTATAATGGGTCTGTTATCGAAAAATCTTGATTTTCGCATCATGATTTAATAGCAGCCAGTGCAGGGTTCCAGGCTGTGCTCAGCTGAAATCCCACACCCTTGTTGATAAGATTATCGGCTGTACGGATATGTATTGCTTTCTCAGTGACGCAATCCCAGAAAGATGATGCCGGGATTAAAACTTCTGCCTTTTCATAAATCATCCGATTTTCTGTATTCAGACAGTGTTCCGCAATTGCCGACTTTTCCAGTTGACAAAGGCGTGTATGACACTGGTGTTCATCGCAGCATTCTGGCCTATACACGCTGCCCACATTGACAAGGAATCTTGTACACACCACATTTCCTCAGGTCAAGGTCATCCTTAACCGAATCCAACAGGTTTCTCAGTTTTGCAGATGGTTGAAACACACTTTTAATTCTATATCTTCCGAGGACTTTTCCGATTCTTGACGACATGGCACCAAAATACGGCAAATAGGCTAAAGTGGTGGGTTTCTTCGTATCTTCATTCTGCTCCGCAGATTGAACTTGCTTGGGCTTGAATGCATTACGTATCTGTCTCTCAGAATAACCATTTTGTCAGAACACTGTCTTCAAATATTGTATTTTACTCATCAGGCTCTCAGGCTCAGATACCGCTTGTGCTCTATGAACTAACACCCATAATGCACTACCGCATTGTGCAGGATTATGGCAGCTTGTGGTCTGCAGATATAGATCTGTATGTGTTGGCTTGCAGTAGACGCTGTGTCCCAAGGTTCCATCTGCTTTCCTTTGTACCAAAACATCAACAAAGGTAAAGTATCATCTTTTTCCACTTCCGTTGTGAATTTAATATTCGGATGGAACGAATTCATATGCTGAAGAAATTTAGGTAGAGTATAAAGTCCATGTGGCCACACCACAAATTTGTCGTCCACATACCGCAGAAAACAAGAGGGTTTGAGAGTGGCTGACTGTAGTGGTTTTTCTTCAAAGTCCTTGATAAAATAATTGGCCTCCACAAGAGACAGAGGACTTCCCATGGCGACTCCGTGCACTTGTTCAAAATATTGGTCATGAAATAAGAAGTATGTTGAAGTAAGCATTTACTATATGCAGGATCGCCAAGCAGTTTGTATATCTTGCTGTTATATTCTTTGCGTGAGAGAAGCACAGTAGCATTTCCTTTGTCAGCAGGTAAGATGACGATGTCTTAGTATTCTCTCAATTCTCGTAGAGCACTTCTTTCAGCAGAGGTGATTTTAAAAGTTGGACCTTGATGAAGCTTGAGTCAAGATGTGACATGTTTCAAACCTAATCTCTTCGGCAGCATCCTTAGGAAGTTTTGAAACAGCCTGCTCTATTCCACTAATCACATCTCAGATGGGAATGGTCCTTGGTGTAGGTGCAAAATTCAGACCCTTCTCTAGCACCGAAACAAGTTTGAGGAGGACATAGTAGCATAATTTAAACATTTGCTTACTTCAACATACTTCTTATTTCATGACCAATATTTTGAACAAGTAGATGGTGTCGCCATGGGAAGTCCTCTGTCTCCTGTGGTGGCCAATAATTTTATGGAGGACTTTGAAGAAAAAGCACTACAGTCAGCCACTCTCAAACTGTCTTGTTTTCTGCAGTATGTGGATGATATATTTGTGGTGTCGCCACATGGACTTGATACTCTACCTACATTTCTTCAGCATCTGAATTCGTTCCATCTGAATATAAAATTCACATTGGAAGTGGAAAAAGATGATACTTTACCTTTGTTGATGTTTTGGTACAAAGGAAAGCAGATGGAACCTTGGGACACAGCGTCTACTGCAAGCCAACACATACAGATCCATATCTGCAGACCACAAGCTGCCATAATCCTGCACAATGCGGTAGTGCACTATGGGCATTAGTTCATAGAGCATAAGTGGTATCTGATCCTGAAAGCCTGTTGAGTAAAATACATTTGAAGACAGTGTTCTGACAAAATGGTTATTCTGAGAGACAGATACGTAATGCATTCAAGCCCAAGCAAGTTCAATTTATGGAGCAGAGTGAAGATACGAAGACACCCACCAATTAAGCCTTTTTGCCGTATTTTGATGCCATGTCGTCAAGAATCAGAAAAGTCCTCGGAAGACATGGAATTAAACGTGTGTTTCAACCATCTGCAAAACTGAGAAACCTGTTGGATTCGGTTAAGGATGACCTTGGCCTGAGGAAATATGGTGTGTACAAGATTCCTTGTTAATGTGGGCAGCGTGTATAGGCCAGACATGCCCCACAGTACTAGAATGCTGCGATGAACACCAGTGTCATATATGCCTTTGTCAACTGGAAAAGTCGGCAATTGCGGAACACTGTCTGAATACAGAAAGTCAGATGATTTATGAAAAGGCGGAAATTTTAATCCCGGCATCATCTTTCTGGGATTGTGTCATTAAGAAAGCAATACCTATCCGTACAGCCGATAATCTCATCAACAAGGGTGCGGGATTTCAACTGAGCACAGCCTGGAACCCTGTACTGGCTGCTATTAAATCATGATGCAAAAATAAAGATTCTTTGATAACAGGCTCGTCATAACATTTGTCTAGTTGATGAGTAACATCTGGCCACACTGTTGGCAAATGCAGTGTACAGCGCACGTGCAGGAGAGCCACTCTGTGATTTTCGGCAGAGGGAGTTTGAATGCGGCACCAGCTATCTGCAGTTCATTGTTCATGCACAATTTCCGCACATGCGTCTTCTTTGCGCTGGTGCTCTAGAAAGGGGGCATTGACGTGTGGATACCGTCAGTCATACCTAGCCACCCGCAAGGTTGAACCACCTGAAGATGTCGGACAGTTGCTCTGAGGAAATATTGTGGAATTTGCACAATGTGATCTGTCGGCAAACCCGCGAAGACTATTAATAGGGCTTATTGAAAGTTAACCACTAGTGGTCTGGCCATATTAACTGTGTAATATTGAGGGGCTGTGTAATATTGAGGGGGGGGGGGGGGGGGGTGTTTGAACAGTGAAAGTACAGAACTGTGACACATAACTGTGCACCTGTTGGCTACATCATTTACAGTAGTCATTGTTGAACTTCCAACCTCCCATTTTTCACAACGCAGTACGTTGACACTGAGGACCACCAATGAAGAAATAAAGCAGGCGAATGTCATAACCCTTCAGAACAACTCCAACTATCCCCATTCTGGGTACTTTTATCACATTTATTTTTGTATTCATTTTGTGAAACTGAGGAGTTTGTTTCAGCTTGATTATCAGAGCCTGTCAAGTGGCTTGTAAGCAAATTTGTGTTTATAATTATAGTTTTAAATTTTTTTTTTTTAATTCTTGAAAGATTTCTCCATGTGTAACTTTTACGTTGTCGTCATCATCCACAGGCTTGTTGATTGTTACAACACTCCCTCCCTCTCTCTCTCTCTCTCTCTCTCTCTCTCTCTCTCTCTCTCTCTGTCAATAAATAACATACTAATTTCTTGAGAAGTAGAGTTGATCATGTACCTTGATTTAAAGCATTACATTAGTAAAGCTTATTTAGGGTCAACTAAATTTGGTACAAAAGAACTAAGTGAGTAGCACTTGATATTGATGTCATGCTCATGTATTATATTAATAGCCATTAAGTTAAATTTGCTTGTTATCTACAATTTTTTATCACTTTGTATTTTTACAGGCAGTAAACCTGAAAGGGAGAAATCCTCTGCATGAACTTGCAGGGGCATCAAAGGACACTGCAGCTGGAATTGCTGAATTGTTCATAGAATTTATTCCACATTATCCACTTGACAAACCAGATTTTGATGGCAACACAGGTGTGAAATTCTTTAACATTTCTTGATCTCTTCAGCTGCTCTTAACATTATGGATCCTTTGTAGTAACAGAAAAAATAGTGAACAACTCTGTGGTTTTTACGAAAGAGAGGTGAGTGTGTGTGCATCCCCCACCCCCCACCCCAGTTATCAAACAATGTAAGTGTTCACTTTGTATGAGTACTACAGAGAGGCAGTGAGTGAGAACAAGAGATACAGCAGTTTATAGTTGGCCAGAAAAGGAGCATTGATGTCCAGGGTCAGTTTTGAGTTTCTCACCTCACTATACGAATCTGCTATTGGTTTAGCATTTAAGCATATAAATGTTACATCTCTGGGGATAGAGAAATTGTAACTTGTGCTTACTTATAATAGCATCAAGATTATCCACAGAGCAGTTGTTTCTGAAATAAAATAAATAAATGAAAATAAAAAATTGGTACACTTGTAACAAATTGACTGATTATGCCCAGTTCTATATATCATAATGTTATGACCCAATGCTTGAACCTATTGTGTCAGAACAACTGCTTCTTATTATTCTGCCAGCGATCCATATTGCTGGAAACATTTTCCTGCAACATTTGAACAGCTTTTCAAATAAAGTCATTTTTCATATGTGTTGTAAAGTTAACAGGTGCACATTAGTAAATTAGGTGGAATGAAAGCTTACACATGATGGTTGGGTGCAGTTGTTACAGCCTGAAGATGAACATGTTGTCCTACCATATGGGGAAAAATAATGTGCCATTCAGTGTACTTAAATGTGCTGGAAAATTACAGTGAACCACAGTTACTTTTGAGAACAGTTTTCCAATAAGAAAATGACTTTGCATGATATCAATTTCCAGGCGAATTCTATGAACTTGTCCTATGCCATTGGCCCTTTGATAGCCTATATGATTTTTCTTCTTGTTTTTTGTTACAGAAAAGAATGCACTTTTAGCCAGATTATGGGGGTGATAAGATAGCTCATAGTAATTTTACTTTTGGAGGTTTGAAAAGAATATTTCCTAGGTGCTACTCATGCTGCAACTAAGATTACGCAGAAATATGTTTAAACTTTGTAAAACCAGAGATTATACATACCTCGACTACAAAGATGTAAGCTCTTGTTTCTCACTGCATCTAACTAAATTAATAATCCAAATATAATAGAAAGAAACCTTCCACATGGTGAAAATATATATAAAAAACAAAGATGCTGTGACTTACCAAACGAGAAAGTGCTGGTAGACAGACACAATAAAAAAACACACACACACAAATTTCAAGCTTTTGCAACCTAAGGTTGCTTCATCAGGAAAGAGGGAAGGAGAGGGAAAGACAAAAGGACGTGGGTTTAAGGGAAGAGGGTAAGGAGTCATTCCATTCCCGGAAGCGGAAAGACTTACCTTAGGGGGAAGTAGGGACAGGTATACACTCGCACACACACACACATATCCATTGGCATATATACAGACACAGGCAGACATATCAATCCGATACCCAGGAATGCAAAGAAGACAGACAAAATCTCTCATCCTTCAAACCATTATCTGTATTGTGCTTAGGGTTACCCAGAAGGGGAAATAGAATTACAGATACTGCTTATCACAATCACGCGTTTACTTTCAGGAGTGCCAAAATTAATTTCTGAGACAAAATTATTTGAAACTTTATATTTGTTTTCAGTTTCCTCCTACTTTCTTAAGTGCTGTTTTGAGTCCTTGGTATTGTTACAAAGTTTGTAATGTATAAGATAACTATAACAGCTGCAGCAGTAACTTACAATTTGAATACAGCATGACTGGACGTAATTTAGAAGGATAGGAAGAAATCATGTTTTTATGAAACAGAATTACTATGAACTTCTATAAAGTATGTTTGTTTTCCAAAAATTAAAAAGCTTTCTTTTCTCCTCAATTCTATTCAGTACCTCCTCATTATTTACATTTTTCTGTAGCTTAAAACTTCAAAAGCTTCTATTCTCTTTTTGTTTAAGCTGTTTATGTTCCATGTTTCACTTCCTTACATGGCTACACTCAAGACAAATACCTTCAGGAAAGGCTTCCTAAGTCTTAAATCCATATTCAGTGTTAACAAATTACTCTTCTTCAGAAACACTTTCCTTGCCATTACCAGTCTACATTTTATATCCCCTCTACTTCAACAATCATCCATTATTTCGCTTCCCAAACAGCAAAACGTGTCTACTACTTCGTGCCTCATTCGAATGTAATTCCCATAGCATCATCTGATTTAATTGCTTGTCTTGCTTTTGTTGATGTTCATCTTATATCCTTCTTTCAAGACACTGTTCATTATGTTCAACTGCAATTCCATCTTTTGCTGTCAGAATTACAATGTCATTGGCAGACATCCAAGTTTTTATTTATTTTCCCTGAACTTTAATTCTTACTCCAAATTTCTCTTTGGTTTCTTATACTGATTGCTCAGTGTACAGACTGAATAACATTGTGGATAGGCTACAAGCATGTCTCATTCCCTTCTCAACCACTGCTTCCCTTTCGTGCTCCTCAACTCTTATAACTGCCATCTGGTTACTGTCCAAGTTGTAGGATAGCCTTTCACTCTGTGTTTTATCCTTACTACCTTCAGAATTTCAAAGAGAGTATTCCAGTTAACACTGTTAAAAGTTTTATCTAAGTCTAAAGATGCTGTGAATGTAGGTTTGCCTTTCCTTAACCTATCTTCTATGACAACCTGTAGGGTCATTATTGCCCTGCACGTTCCTAAATTTCTCCAGAATTCAAACTGATCTTCCCTGAGGTCAGCTTTGCTACCACTTGCTTCATTCTTCTGTAAAGAATTCATATCACTATTTTGCAACCACGGTGAGTCAAACAGATAATTCAGTAATTTTTACACTTGTCAGTGACTGCTTTCTTTGGAACTGGAAGTATTACACTCTTCTTGACATCTGAGGGTATTTTGCCTCTCTACATCTTGCACACCAGATGGAAATGTTTTGTCATGACTACCTCTCCCAAGGCTATCAGAAGTTCTGATTGAACGTCATCTACTCCAGGAGCCTTATTTCAACATGGGTATTTCAGTGCTCTGACAAATTCTTCTTGCAGCATCGTATCTCCCATCTCATCTTCTATGTCCTTCCTCATTTTTGTCATATTGCCTTGAAGTCCAACTCCCTTGTGTAGACCCTCATGTATTCTTCCCACTTTTCAGCTTTCACTTTTTTTCATAGTACTGGTTTTCTTTCTGAGATCTTGATATTCATACAGCTGCTTCCCTTCTTTCTTAAAGTTTGTTTAGTTTTTGTGTAAGCAGCATCTACTTGTCCCATAGTGAAATATGCTTTGAGATCTGTACATTTGTCCTCTACCCACTCCTGCTTAGCCATTTTGCAGTTCCTGTCAATCTTATTTTTTAGACTTTGTATTCACTTTCACCTGCTTCATTTTCTGGATTTTTATATTTTCTCCTTTCATCAATTAAATTCACTGTATCCTGTCTTACCTAAGGATTTCTACTAGGCCTTGTCATTTCACCTATTTGGTCCCCTGCTGCCTTCACCATTTTCTCTCTTAAAGCTACCCATTTTTGTTTTGCTGTATGCCTTCCCCTGCTCTAGTCAACCATTGCTTAATGCTCTCTCTGAAACTCTCAACTACTTCTGGTTCTTTCAACTCATCCATGTTACACCACCTTAATTTCCTACCTTTTGCAATTTCTCCAGATCTCTTCTACATATACAATCTTTTTTTTTTTTTGATGAATCATAACAAAGTGTTAGGGATGATTAAATTATGCTCTGTGCAAAATTCTACCAGGTTGGTTCCTCTTTCATTCCTTTCCCAGAGTCCGTATTCACCTGCCATTTTCCCTTCTCTTCCCTATCCTACTAGATAGTTCTAGTCTCAAATCACAGTTAAATTTTCATGTCCCATAACACTCCAATTAATTTCTTTTATCTCATCATATATTTCTTCAATCTCTTCATCATCTGTGGTCTGATTGGCATATAAATTAGTGCTACTATGGTAGGTGTGGGCTTTGTCTATCATGGCTACAATAATGCATTCACTATGCTGTTCATAGTAGCTTACCTGCATTCCTTTTTTCTTACTCATTATTAAATCCCCTCCTGCATTACCCCTATATAACTCTGTATTTATAAATGTAATAGAAAGAAACATTCCACGCGGGAGAAATATATTAAAAAAGATTCTGTGACTTACCAAAAGAGAAGGTGCTGGTAGATAGACACAAGACAAAACACACAAATACACACACAAATTTCAAGCTTTCGCAACCCACTGTTGCTTCATCAGCGCCTTCTTGTTTGGTAAGTCACAGAATCTGTATTTATAAACCTGTACTCACCTTAGCAGAAGTCTTGTTCATGTGCCGACTGACTTCACTAATTCCCCCTGCATCTCATGTCAACCATTCCATTTTCCTTTTTTAAATTTTCTAACCTACCTGCCTAATTAAGGAAGACAACAACAACAACAACAACAATAATTGTTGTTCTTTTTGTTGTTGTTTCATGTGGCTCAATTGCCTGGTGCAAGTCTCTCAATTGGTTGTGACATCAGTGACTTACACATCCCTAAACCTACCTCAGTTATCCAGCCAGAGAAAAGGGAATTACAGTTTAACACGGAATCAAAACAGTGTGTCATTTCTGGCAGACAACCTTTTGCATTCCAGGTGCGTGCTTTATCACTAGAGCACCAGGCCCAACAGTATTGATTGATCTTACATTTTCACCCCCCCCCCCTTCCCCTTCTACCCCCTTCTAATAGCTAGATGCTTGTCTTATTGAGATTGCCGTTATTTTTTAAACATGAGCACATTGGTGTTTTTTAACCAATACATAAAGTTTGGATTTCCTTAAATATGGTTTACAATGTATATCATTAGTGGCCCATCAAAATTTGGATCTGCTTCGTAGCAAAGTAAAGGTATATGGTTTATTCTGTACTTATAGCAGACAATACCCACAGCTGCCGAATCTTCAGGACCATATGATTGTGGTCCATGAAACTGTTTTGTTCCTGACATATCATACTGATCTGTATTGAACAGTCTTCAGAGGTGCACACTGTTACACTGAGTCATGCCATTTGGCATCACCTCTGTCACTTTATTGTATTTTAATAACATTGTAATGTGATTGAAGGAAGTTGAATGATTTGGTCTGTAATAGTTCTGAGGTAAGAATTTTTTTGGACGGATTGTAGAGGGGAGGGTGAAGTTCGAATGGTACCAGTAGTTGCTTTTGTACGTAAAAAGGTTTCATTCGGGGCTGTGGCAGATGATGAAATAAAAAATAAAAAACTGAAGGTTTTAAAGAAGATACAATGAATATGGTTCTGAGTTATTTGATAAAATTTATGAGAAGAAAATCCATTTATTGTCCTTAGAGAATAAAAAAAAAAGCAATGTTTGAAGAAATCAAGGCCCATAGAAGCAAAACAGTTAACCATTATACTTCAGATAGTTGATGTGTCAGACAAAATTTCGTATGCCTTCTGCAAGATTAAGGTCAACATTAGTTTTCTTACAGACATTACACTGAATATGCAGCTTGTGTGAAACATAGATAATTTGCCCCTAGGACCACTCTAGGATACATAAGATCAAATGCACTGTTTGTGAATGATGATATTGAGGCGAGAAGGGATGGAGGTTTAATATAAGGTATATTGAACATGTTAATTTGAGTGAAAATAACTCATCTCTTTGTGCACACCTGAGAGAGGAAGATCTTAATGGTAATAGTACAGAGGCCAGCCATACCATTCTACATAAAACTGGAAAGGTCAAGTCTATGAATGTATTAAAATAATTTGAAATATGCACACACTTACAGAAATGCCAAAGCGTACAAACAAAATTATGTTACAGGATATTTACTGACAAATAAAAGATCCTCAGTAAGGTTTAGTACTTGTATCGTTTCCAACACTACTGTATTCAGTCCCATTATACTGCTATTTATTGAAGGCTGTAATGTACAAGGTTAATCCGGAAAATAAGGTTACTAAATTTTTTTGAAGTACAAAAAATGAATTTATTTTAATAAAATTTACTGGTTTTGCAGTCTAGATCTAGCATTATTTTTCCCCATAAACACCATTTACCTCAATACATTTTGTCATTTGTGGAATGAGGTTTTTGATTCCAGTGTCATAGACATCTCCCACTGCCTTTTTCAGCCAGTTCTTCACTCCGATTTTCACCTCGTCATTGTCAGAAAAGTATTTTCCATGAGGGTGTTCCTTCAATTTAGCGAACAGATGAAGTCACTAGATGCAAGAGCGCTGTGAGAGGAGTGGCTTCAAGCATCCCAACCAAATGATGTCAACAACTCTTGTGTTGCATGAGCAGTGTGCGGATGCATGTTGTCTTGAAGGAGACAGATTCCTGTTAGCATCCTGCGACATTTGTTTTGTATAGCTTTCCAAAGTTTCATTGTGGTCTTGCAATATCTAGCATTTATTGTTTCACATCTTTCCAAAAAAAATCAACGAGTAGAACCCCTTTCATGTACTAAAACACTGACACCATGATTTTCTTCACTGTTTGCTGAGTTCTGAATTTTTTGGCTGAAGGAGAATGAGTATGGCACCACTGCATTGATTGTCATTTGCTCTCCAGAGTATGGTGACAAGCCCAAGTTTCACCTCCTGTCACTATATAGTTGAGAAAAACATCGCCTTCAATCTCAAAATTGTCAAGAAATTCATGAGTGGCACTGACTCTGCTCATTTTGTGTGCTTCCATAAGAATCTTGGGCACCCATTGCACACACAACTTGCAATAATTTAGTCAATCAGCTAAGATTTCATGAACAACAGTTTGAGAAATGTTTTAATAAACTGCATGCAGGTTGTCAATTGTCAAACAGCGATCAGAGAGATGATGTTCTTCAGTTTTCTGCACCAAATCATCAGTCACAACTGACGGCCTTCAATTTCTGTCTTAATCATGAATTTCCGTGCTTCCAAAACCGAAATTTTGTACCCATTTTCTCACATGTTCCCTTCACATTACATCCTCTCCATAAACTGAAACAATTTCATGAAGAAGCAGTGGTATTCATGCCCTTAGCATTTCGGTAGTGAATTACAGTATGCACTTCGTGGGAGCTGGAATGAGTATGCTCATTTCTAACAGTCATAACACTAATTGATGAACTACTAATTGCTGGGAATGCTCATGTCTTCTGCTGGCTTTTTGCTACACAGCAGTGGTACCAACTTCCCCACGGCCATTCTGTGCTAAAGCTACATGCCTTGTAACGTTAGTTTCCGGATAACCCTCATATTTATTGTACAACTCTGTTGTTCTTTGACATTGTACATACAGTTTTGCACTTCTGATCGTTATGACTGCAATTTTTCTATTATTTGTTTGTATTAATGTTTAATTACAATAGAACTATGTTAATAGGTGTTTGGTGTTTGTGATGTAAAACCTCAAAATGACACTGGAACAAAAGTACTTTCAATCACTCAGGTTCTTATTTCACACTTCTGATTGGGTTCTAGGTACTTATTACTGTTGTGATCTTACTTTGCATGCCTACACATTACGTAACACAATATGATATGGTTCACATAACACATTACTGTAAGTTCACTTTCCTCTGTTTATATCAGTTGACTATTTTCTTATTAAATAGCTTAGATAAAAGGGTTGCCTTTCACGTCCACAGTAACATATTTAGTTTAATACTTCCTTGTTGTTATTGGGGTCTTCATTCCAAAGACTGGTTTGATGCAGCTCTCCATGCTACTCTATCCTGTGCAAGCCTCTTCATCTCCAAGTAACTACTACAACCTACATCCTTCTGAACCTGCTACTGTATTTTATCTTGGTCTCCCTCTAAGATTTTTATCCCTTCCCTCCAGTACTAAATTGGTGATCGCTTGATGCCTCAGAACGTGTCCTGTCAACTGATCTCTTCTCCTACTCGTGTTCTCTTCTCCCCAGTTCTATTCAGTACCTCCTCATTAGTTATGTGATCTACCCATCTGATCTTCAGCATTCTCTAACACCACATATCAAAAGCTTCTATTCTTTCTTGTCTAAACTGTTTAGCATCCATGTTTCACTTCCATACATGGCTACACTCCATACAAACACTTTCAGAAAGGACATTCAGACACTTAAATCTATACTCAATGCTAAAACATTTCTCTTCTTCAGAAACACCTTTCTTGCCATTGCCAGTCTATATTTTATATCCTCCCTACTTCGACCATCATCAGTTATTTTGCATCCTAAATAGCAAAACTCATCTACAGCTATTTTTTTTTTAAGTGTCTCATTTCCTAATCGAATTCCCTCAGCATCAACTTATTTAATTCAATGACTTTCCATTATCCTTGTTGTGCTTTTATTGATGCTCATCTTATATCCTCCTTTCAAGACACTGTCCATTTCATTCTGCTGCCCTTCCAGGTCCTTTGCTGTCTCTTGACAGAAATATGATGTCATTGGCAAGCCTCAAAGTTTTTATTTCTTCTCCATGGATTTTAATTCCTACTCCATTTTTTCTTTTGTTTCCTTTACTGCTTACTCAATATACAGATTGAATAACATCAGGAACAGGTTGCAACCCTGTCTCACTCATTTCTCAACCACTGCTTCCCTTTCATGCCCCTATACCCTTATAACGGCCATCTGGTTTCCGTACAGACTGTAAATAGTCTTTTGCTCCCTATTTTTTACCCCTAAAACCCCTGCCACCTTTAGAGTTTGAAAGAGAGTATTCCAGTCAACGCTGTCAAAAGCTTTCTCTAAGTCTACAAATGCTATAAACATAGCTTTATCTTGCCTTAACCTGTCTTCTATGAGAAGTTGATCTGCCTCGTGCATTCCTACTTTTCTCCAGAATCCAAATTGATCTTCCCCAAGGTCAGCTTCTACCAGTTTTTCCATTCTTCTGTAAAGAATTTTTGTTAGTATTTTGCAACAATGACTTATTTAACTAATAGTTCAGTAATTTCCACATCTGTCAGCACCTGCTTTCTTTGGAATTGGAGTTACTATATTCTTGAAATTTGCGGGTATATCACCTGTTTCGTTCATCTTGCTCACCAGATGGAAGAGTTGTGTCATGGCTGGCTCTCCCAAGGCTATCAATACCTCTAATGGAACGTTTTCTACTCCTGGGGGCTTGTTTGGACTTAAGTCTTTCAGTGCTTTGACAAATTCTTCACATAGTATCATATCTCCCTTCTCACCTTCATCTACGTCCTCTTCCATTTCCATAATAAAGACTTCCATATAGTCACCTTTCCAATGAAGCCACCAGTGCTTTTTAATACTGACAGTGTTGTCTTTAAAAGACATTTTAAGCACTGGTATATTGTTTCTTTATTTCTTGTTGATAATTTATGATGTACTAAACAGATTGAAGTTGCTCTCTTGTGCTGTGCACTATCTTAGTTTGCAAGCACTTGCAAATTGAGATACTGTATTCAGCACTAAGATCTGTGTCAAATCATCTGTACACTGTTTGTCACCTGTGGAGTGGCATTATGATTCCACCTCAGTTCTCTGCTATGTGCATGAACTACAGTGGCATTTATACTTGTTATCATTCTATCAAAATGCTTGGCATGAAACCACATGCTACTGAAGCTAAATTTATGTGTAACAAAGCTCTCAGCAAGGTCCTAGATATTTGTGAGTATTTTAGTGTAGCATTTTTTGAATGTTCTTATTTTATGGCCCCCTTTACTAGTGGATCTCTGTTACATTATAATGAGTCACCTGAAGATGTTCAATGAACATAACCAGTAGTAGCAATAAAAGTATTTCTTAACAGCAGCTGAAGTATATTTTATGTATACCCCAAGGTATTAACAGCTGTGATCACCCTTCCCATTTGCACTGAGAAATAATAATGTGAACTACTTTGAACTAGTGTGTGGCTGTAGCTAGTCACATGACCACATCAGTCCTACAGTGGCTGTCTCAAGTACTAAACGTACAGGGTGTGGCAGAAGTCTGGATACACACCTTTAAAAGTCAAACAGTGTGAGAATCGTAATGGCCTCTGGGATGGGGTGTCTGTAGGTGGAGGTGCAACTAATAGGAGCTATGACAGTAGTGGCCATCTTGAAATCTGCCATCTCAGATTTGGGTTGTGTGTTTCAGATGGGAAGAAGATCAGGTGGCGCATCATTTTGAACTGCTTCTTTCGCAGGATACACATGTGAAATCGGTTTTAAGATATATTTATTTGTATAGGAGTTAAAACCTGTAAAAGTTTAGCGACACTTGTCAGAGTAGATGTTGCAGCATATGCTCAGTATGACCTCTCTGCACTGGACACACATTCGGAGTCTTCTTTGCCAGTCCTGTTGCACACATCGCAGAATCTGTGGTTCAACAGAGGCACACGCCTCCTCAATACGCTGGCAAAGAGCGGCTACATTGTTGATTTTTACCTCATACACAATTGATTTCAGATGTCACCACAGATAAGTCAAGAGGTATAAGATCAGGGGGCTGTGGCCATTGTATAGGATCCCTCCTACCTATCCAGTGACCTCCAAATAGCTCATCCAGAAACTGTGTGACTTCAGCAATATAGTAGGGAGGTGCCCCATCTTGTTAGGAGGTTGGGAAATCACCTTGCAGATTCAACAGTGTTGGATGCTCATAATCACTGAGCATGTTAAGATATCTCTCATGGTTTAAGGTTCCACCAATAAACACAGGACTCGTGCTTCTTGTGTTCCAAATCATACACCAAAACATCGCTTTTTCACCACCAGCACCTTTGCAGGCATCACCCACAATGGTTTTGCATCTGACCAGTAATGATGATTTTGTTTCTTTTTTGTTTACTTCTCCTTCCACATAAAAATTACCTTCATCACTGAATAACACATGTTGTTTGAAGTTTGGATTCCTGTTACACTGACCCAGAGCCCATTCTGCAAGCTCCACCCGTCAATCAGAGTCACCCTCTGAGAGGTGATGTTGCACCTATAACTTGTACAGGTGCCATTGGGGTGTGCGTGAGCACGTGTGCGTGTGTGCAGACTTCAGCAATGACTGACACTGGATATTGTGATAATAGGCACATACTGCAGTATGAACTTTTCAGAAACAATGCCACAATTACTGTTGCAGTCCATCACAGACACTGTTCCATGAAATTTGTCCAATAATGTGGTTACTGTCATGTGTGAAACATCATCTCTCTCAGGATGCCAGACAGTGAAGGAAGTTGGCAGCAATCACTCTGGTACTTCATCCACCACTCATTAACACAATTTCATTGTGTTCCAGCAGTGTAAGTGCCATTGTGGATCAACTGCAAAAATAAACAGAATTGATAACCTTCTTGCAATTTTAGTCTTTAATAGGTCATAGCTTGTACACAAAGAAAGACATCTTCAAACAGATTTCACATGTGTATTCCTGAGAAAGATGCAGTTCAATTCAACGTGCCACATGATCCCCTTCCTATTTGAAACATGACCCAAATCCAAGTTGTGTATTTTGAGATGGCCACTGCTGTGGCCGTAGATCCTGTAAGCTCTGCCCCCCACCTACAGACACCCCATACCAGACACCATTGTGATTCCTCACTCTGTCGGACTTCTATAGGGGTGTATCCAGACTTTCATCTTACCCTGCTCTTCACTCCCATTGAAGCTTCTTTTGTACATTTAATTTTCAGTTAACTATATTGCATGTTACACAAAAAGCTTAGTAAGGAAGGTAAATTACACCAATTAGTAAATTACACCAATTAGTCATCATCATCATCACAACTAATATTATGCTTATTTTTGCAACATAGGTAATTTTTAGAGTAACTAAAGTGAGGTGTGCTTTTCTTTTAAAACTTAAGTTGTCGAATTTGCTGCTGTTAATCATTACCAGTTTACAAGTGTTGCATATTTTATCAATTTTCATAAATGTTTGTACTTTCCATATTTTAGCTCTTCTTTTGGCATACATGGAAGGCAACGGGAATTTATGCCATACTCTGGTGAGATTTGGAGCTAGCCTTGGCACTATGAACAAGGATGGTGTTACAATTTTCGACTCCCAAGGTTCAACAAAGGAGCTTCTTCATAGGTATGGAAGTTCTATCTCACTAATTACTGCTCTATTTATAAAACTTATTAACACTGAAGTGAGGCAAAATAACTCTTGGGAACTGAAGCGAGCTGGAGAGGTACAATATCAGATCCACATTCATTTCCTGTTGTTAGTCATGGCTTTTTTCTACTAGCAACGTGTCCAACTGCCAAATAGATTTCTTCATTTAGGCTGTTTGGTTTATGCACTGCTTTTGTGCTGTCTTGTATTGTCATAATTGTGTATTGTTGTGGATACCACCATATTTTATATAATAAAGTAGATGAATGTGATGAACACTCAGTAATCTCTTCCCCATCCGGGTTCTTCCCTTTTTCCAGTCGTGTTCCAAAAGATATTTCTCAAATTTTATGTTCAGTTACATCAGAGCAGCAAAATAACTGAATGCTATAAATTAAAACTGTTTTTTGTTATGATTGTAATGCAGCCATTGCACAAATTGTATAATGAATCCTTTGGCAAAACAAACACTTGTAAATTGTTATTTTTATTGAATTTTAGCAAGTAGGAAGTAAATTTAGTAAAGGATAATGTGTTGCTGCAGGGGTGATTCTTCAGAACAATAAATTGATTAAGTCTAAAAGTGTATTAGATTTGAATGTACATTATAATGATGTAGTAAAATCAGTTTGAACCCTCCAAAATTAAATAAAGCTATTATTTGCAGAGTGCTTGAGATTTTTTTTATGTGAGCAGTGTTTTGTGTAGGCTGCTGAACATAGTAATTACCCTAGTATAAGACTACTCAGAATATAAGATGACTCCCTCCCCACCCCCACTTCTTTTTATGAGGTTACTTGAGGAATTTTTATTTTTAATATATTCTAAGTAATGAAAATTATAAAGTGCGTTATTGATACAAAGTATCTTCCTAAAAAAGTCAGTGCTGTACCTATTCTAAATTTACACAATTTATTGATTGTCAACAATTTGATTATACAGGGTGAAATGAAACAAACAAAAGTAAATGGTTTACATGAATATTTATCTTCACTTCCATTTTTACTTGTAAGCCAACTGCAATTTCATTCTTCCTGACACAATTCCCATAGTATGTCATCCTCTGAGACATCCATTGCACTGGAAACACACCATTTTTTGCAGTGTTTCATATTTGATTTACTTGAGGTTCTGCACCACGCAGGAAAGATCCACTGGCCCAGTATAGATGTTGGTGATTTCTTTAACTCCCACCTCCCAAAAGTAAGAGATTGGTCTCCTTGAGAAAGCCCACTTACTGTAAAGCTGTCACAGATGAACCTTAAAAGGTCTGTATACAACAATATCTGTTACTTGAAGTTGAGAGATCAAGGAGCAAGAATTATTAACAAGTCCTTGTTGTTCTTTGCTATTAGATCCTTAACTTTCTGAGTATGTCTCTCCTGAAATCCAACATCAATATTTTCTTCTTTTAAGCAAAGAATGTGGTATTATTTTCCAAACAGTCTTCATCCAATTTCGCATCAGTTCATTTGTCATCCATCCCTCTTCTTGGCTTCTCAGGATAAGTCCAGCAGACAGTTTTTCTTTAGGTATTGTTATCTTGTGACAAATTGCGTATCTATCCAATGCTTATGTTGTTCTGGCTTTTACATTACTAGCCCTGTTTATAGCAACATTTTTAAGGCATTTTGATATGATTTTTATTGATCCCAAAAATTTTGTTGTGTTTTGTTATACAGCGATATGGGAAAACTTGTTAAAGTAAAAAAATCAGAACTATTTTTCCTCTCCTCTCCTATGGTGGTGCCTGGTTCTGTATTGTGAATTTCTTTGCTCCTAAGAGTTTCTTTTATTCTCCATGCTTTTACTCTATGAAGTTTTTGTTGTTGCTATGAGTCATCTTTTAGATATTAAAGGAAGAAGATCACTATTGCTAAAGGTTTTGTGTCCTTGCTATAAAACAATATCCTAAGTTCACCCACAACACAACTCTCAATTACATTTGTATAAATATTATAATCAACTTACAATAAGAGAAAATTCTGGATCAGAGACAAATTACAAATCATTATAAAAGACTAACAATACTAAACAAAGTACATTTGTAGAATGAAATAAATCAATTTAAAACAAATGATGTTTTTAGGAACACATTTAACAAGTTTCTTTCTGGCCCATAATAAAAAAAAATAATAATAAAATCTGTAGAATGAGTTAATCAGCTACAAACTTACAGTACAGGAAAAAAATCTAACATGAGTATTTTAGACTGCCATTCATAAACCCATGTACCTTACACTGATGTGTTCCCACTGTCTTCTTCTTCTTCTTCTTCATCATGCATCAGTCAGCACTTACTTTGAAATCCATGACGCACGCAAATGAAAAATTCTTATTTATCTCCTTCACATTCGTTTGGATTAATTTCTTGAGTAATTGGGAAGTCTTCAGTGCGTTTCTCTTGCATGTACTGAACAAATTGCTGCTGTGTATCATGAAAACTACTCTGCCTTGGTCTCCTGAAAATTTGACTTTTTTCAATCTAGTCTCTACATGCGGTATTTCTCAAAACCCTTGGCTGAGTATCCATTTATCATCACTTGCTACAATTTTTAGTTCTCCCAGTGCCAGCAATACAAACAAACTAATGACAATAATACATTATCCTCTTGGCTCCCTAATGCTAAATTGCCACAACTCATATCAACCTTGAAAATCAACGGTACTGTAGAGCAGCACCAGCTTTAGTGCTGTCACTGAAGCTCATGTTTCATTTGTTGTGCCAGTTTAAGTGAGCATATTTTTGATAGCATTAATTTGTCTTCTTTAGGCATGTATACTAATTGTTTGATTTCATTTCTGACTACAATTGGATTCAGGCAAACTGTACTTCCAATGTGATAGAGGTTCATAAAGAGTCAAGATGTGCATATTCATTCCCACAGTTGGCAGACCAAAGAAATTGGCTGTTCAAACCCCCCTCCCCATCTCCTGATATTCATCCTACGTATTGCTTCAAATTGAACTGGATGTGACCTCAGTTGCCAAAGCTGCACCTGTAAATGTAAGACAACACTTATATTAATGTATTACACAACATAAAAATGATAATCTCCACAGCAACAGTTTAATCCGTGAATGTAAGATAAACCCATAATTTGTTAATGATGAAGTAAGGAAAAAAATTGGGTTAATTGGTATGTTGATTAGCTTGCTACTGCAAGATTGTGAGAATGCATGAAGCTTATAATTAACTGATGACTGTTGCATTACTGTTTGGGTCTTTACTGAAATGTTGCTTATTGGTTTGTCAAGCAAACTGAAGTAATAGGTAAGGATCTTACAATAATACATACAGTACAAATGCATGTTCTGTAGCTTTTTGTGAAGCATAAAAGTTAGGTTCATTACATGCATTGGAAACCTTTTAAACGCAAATGTTCAATTTATTCCTGAAACAAAGTATTTTTTACTTTGGTTTCAACCACACGTGGAAGAAAGCTTGAATATCTGTGTACTGGACAATGCAGCACATTGGCATTGTGCCTTGTGCCTGCTGAGCTAGTGTCAGTGAAGATTCTTGATAACCTCAGATATTGTAAATTAACCTCCAGGTTAGAATATCAACAGTGTTATAAGGAGGATAGATTGCTTCTCACTGTAAAAGATGACATGTTGAGTTTCAGACAGGCACAATGAAAAGACTTATACATTGACCATTCAGCCAAAGAATTCTTCAGAAAGGAAAACATCCACACACACACACACACACACACACACACACACACACTCCAATTGTGGTTGGGCTGGAGCAGCCAAAGATAGCTGTCATGTGTGTGTGAGGCATGACTGCTTTGTGTGTGTGTGTGTGTGTGTGTGTGTGTGTGTGTGTGTGTGTTTTACTTTGTGTAGAAGGCTTTGGCAGAAATCTCAATCTGTAATAGTTATGTTTTTGTACCTGTCTGCTACTCAATGTTCATCTTTACAGTGATTAGAAGTCTATCCTTTTCATAATATTGTTGGTAACAGAAGCTCCATTATTAATCATGTAGCTCATATATTGCTATAGTATTAAATGTGATTAATAAGTTACAGAATTGGGTTGTTTTGGGAATCAGCCTTATGCAAACACAATTAGTTTATATTTATATTTACCAAGACTTGTTTTGACACCAATGTGTCATCTTCTGTGGGTAAAATTTTTATTTCTGTAAAGTACAATATCACATTTGTAATAATTTGACTGTCGTAGGCCTAAGAAATACAATATTTACAATTTGCTTCGTTTGGTTTAGACACTCACCTTAAAATTACTTTACTAACTGAACTGTATTATTATATGTCAGCTTTATGCTTTTTTTTCTTTCTTTTTTTTCCAGCATGTCATCTGCAAACTAGCCATGAAGAAAATTATTGTGTATTTGTGGAGAGCTGTTTTGAGGGTAGAGTTTATGTACATTGCTGTACTTACATTTGTCCCTGGTTGGTGTCTGAATCAATTATTATTTAGTGCATTGTTTTCACTCAGTTTTTCACAAATTTCCGCTCACTACTTCACCTCACATGCACTTAGACAAAATGTGGCAAAATGTGATCTGAGCAGACACTTCTGGCAACACACTCAGTGAGAGGTGTTATGTTGTTGTCGTTGCTCATTTGTTCATCGTTGGTCTTGTGTTTGTTATGGTGCTGATAACAAAGATGATGTAACTTACCAAACGAAAGCGTTGGCATGTTGATAGACACACAAACAAACACAAAATTCAAGCTTTCGCAACCAACGGTTGCTTCATCAGGAAAGAGGGAAGGAGAGGGAAAGACAAAAGAATGTGGGTTTTAAGGGCGAGGGTAAGGAGTCATTCCAATCCCGGGAGCGGAAAGACTTACCTTTTTTCCCCCTAAGGTAAGTCTTTCCGCTCCTGGGATTGGAATGACTCCTTACCCTCTCCCTTAAAACCCACATCCTTTCGTCTTTCCCTCTCCTTCCCTCTTTCCTGATGAAGCAACCGTTGGCTGTGAAAGCTTGAATTTTGTGTGTGTGTGTTTGATTGTGTGTCTATCAACATGCCAACACTTTCGTTTTTTTTTTTCCCCCCCCCCCCCCCCTCACGTGAAATGTTTCCCTCTGTTATATATATATAAACAAAGATGATGTAACTTACCAAACGAAAGCGCTGGCATGTTGATAGACACACAAACAAACAAAAACACACATAGAAAATTCACGCTTTCGCAACCAATGGTTGCTTCATCAGGAAAGAGGGAAGGAGAGGTATACACTCGCACACACACACGTATCCATCCGCACATAACAGACAAGCAGACATATGTAAAGGCAAAGAGTTTGGGTAGAGATGTCATTTGAGGCGGAAGTACAGAGGCAAAGATGTTTTGAATGACAGGTGAGGTATGAGTGGCGGCAACTTGAAATTAGCGGTGGCTGAGGCCTGGTGGGTAACGGGAAGAGTGGATATATTGAAGGGCAAGTTCCCATCTCTGGAGTTCTGATAGGTTGGTGTCAGTGGGAAGTATCCAGATAACCCGGACGGTGTAACACTGTGCCAAGATGTGCTGGCTGTGCACCAAGGCATGTTTAGCCACAGGGTGATCCTCATTACCAACAAATGCTGTCTGCCTGTGTCCGTTCATGTGAATGGACAGTTTGTTGCTGGTCATGCCCACATAGAAAGCTTCACAGTGTAGGCAGGTCAGTTGGTAAATCACGTGGGTGCTGTCACTCGTGGCTCTGCCTTTTATCGTGTACTCCTTCCGGGTTACAGGACTGGAGTAGGTGGTGGTGGGAGGGTGCATGGGACAGGTTTTACACCGGGGGCAGTTACAAGGGTAGGAGCCAGAGGGTAGGGAAGAAGGTTTGGGGATTTCATAGGGATGAACCAAGAGGTTATGACATGTTTCATATGCCTGCTTGTGTCTGTTATGTGCGGATGGATACGTGTGTGTGTGCGAGTGTATACCTGTCCCTTTTTCCCCCCAACGTAAGTATTTCCGCTCCCGGGATTGGAATGACTCCTTACCCTCTCCCTTAAAACCCACATCCTTTCGTCTTTCCCTCTCCTTCCCTCTTTCCTGATGAAGCAACCGTGGGTTGCGAAAGCTTGAAATTTGTGTGTGTGTGTGTGTGTGTGTGTGTGTGTGTTTGTGTTTGTTATTGTCCCTATCAATGGAACAATGCTTTCGTTTGTTAAGTTACAGAATCTTTTTATGTATGTGTGTGTGTGTGTGTGTGTGTGTGTGTGTGTGTGTGTGAGGGAGGGAGAGAGAGAGAGAGAGAGAGAGAGAGAGAGAGAGAGAGAGAGAGAGAGAGCAGGGGGGGGGGGCTTTTCAAGCAGTTCTATTTCTTGTTTTGGCAATTCTATGTCAGTTAAATTGACAAGTCTGTCATGGAACTGATATTGGGTCCCTACTCTGTCTTCTTTATTTATTGTTGTGGCAGATCTCATAAGGTGATTCAGTTTTTTTTGTGTTTCTTTCTTTTTGTTCATTTGTGTTTCTGTGTAAGACCTGATTTCTTCAGTTATGTCATCGAAATGGGTTGGTGTTTTTAAGAAATTGGCTAATTCTATGTGTGTTTTGTACAGCGGAAGATTAAGCTGCTGCTGTTTCACATATAGGAAATTAATCTCTTCTTCTAACCAAATAATTTCTGCTTTTCTTTTGGCTACTTGTGCTGCAGGTGACTTGCTGTTTACATTGACTTTAACAAAACCAGGTGTTATGTTATTACTTAGACAGATTTTGTTAAACTTGACATAAATACAGTTCACCCAAAAATAAAATCCACCATTGAGAAAGAAGAGGAAATGAAGCTTAATTTCTTAGACATTACCATACACAGAATCAACAAAAAACATAATTTTGGAATTTTCAGGAAACCTACAGCCACAGGTACAACCATTCACATCAACTCCAACCACCCCCAAGCACACAAACTCTCAAGTTTCAGACACATGCTACACAGGCTCAACAATTTCACTGGACAAATTCAACTACACACAGAAACTAAATATAATACACCAAATAGCCAGAGAGAATGGGTGCAACACACAATTGATAAACAAACTGGACAGCAAAATTAAAAAAAGTTAAAAGAGAACAAACCATCAACAAATCACCAGCTACAACAGAGAACCATGAACACAAGCTCCAGACAAGCACAGGATACCAGGAACACCATACAAAGAGTACAGCATGGCAAATACATACAGTAACAAAAATGTCCACAGAGTGGGAAATATACTGAAGAAACAAGGGCTACAAATATCATTCCTCACAAATAACACAGTACAGAAGAATCTAAGAACACATCTGCAGACAAATTCTCCAAAGCTGCAATATATCGGTTAACCTGTAGTTCATGCCAGGCCAAACATACAGAAATTTCAAAATGAGGTATTCCGAACACCACCCAAAAAAAATATGGAGACTGATCTTAAGATCCTCAGAGCAAGCAACACTCTCTATCAAAAACTCACAATAGAGGAGAACTACCACATACAAAAGCAATAATACAGGGAAAGAGAGTCCTGAATGAAAATACAACACTGTGCAACAAAACATTATCTGGAACACTCATTGAAGTATACAAAGGTGACTCCCCACATAAAACGTAACAGAAAAAAACCAAAAATTCTGTCCCCCCCCCCCCCCCCCCACACACCCCTCTTTCCATCTCCACACACACACACACACACACACACACACACACACACACACACACACACACACTTATTCAAAATCAGTGCTATAACAAACAGAAGACTAGCAATGAACAAGTGAGGAACGACTACAAAATATAACACACCTCACTGAGTGTGTTGTCATAAGTGTCTGCTCAGATCACATTTTGTGTAAGTGCATTTGAGATGAAGTAGTGAGCGGAAATTTGTGAAAAACTGAGTGAAAACAATGCACTAAATAACAGGTGATTCAGACACCAACCAGGGACACAAAACAGGATGAAAAATGTAAGTTCACAAATGTACATAACCCCTACCCTTGAAACAGCTCTCCACAAATACGCAACAATTTTCTTCGTGGCTGGTTTGCAGATGGCATGCTGTAAAAAAATAAAATAAAATAAAATAAAGGAGCACTAAAATCAATGTATAATAATACAGTTCAGTTAGCGATGAAATTTTAAGGTGAGTGTCTTAACCAAATGAAGCAAATTGCAAATATTGTATTTCTGAGGCCTACACCAGTTAAATTATTACAAATGTGATATTGTACTTCACAGAAATAAAAATTTTACTGACAGAAAATGACACATTGGTGTCAAAACAAGACTTGGTAAATATAACAATAAACTAATTGTGTTTGCATAAGGCTGGTTTCCAAAACAACCCAGTTTTTAAATCGCAAACATGGAAGAACAAAAAGAGGAACTTCAAACCATAGTAAAATGAGTAGTTACAGAATTTATTTTGTAAAATGGTGATTTCAATTAAAGTGTGAGTACAAAAATTGCTCGCTAATTATACTTATTCCTGAACAATGTCACTTAAGTGTATGGTTTGCAGTATGAAAGTATGTGTTGAAGTGGGTATGTCTGCAATTAGATACATACGTATGTGCACTCCTTAGATATGTCCATTATTCCTTTTTCCACCTTTATTTTTCTAATGGCATCTCACTTTCTCCGTAGAAACTGGAAATTCTTTGTCCTCTTAAAATAATTCTTTTTCACCCTTGTGACCAACATATCTAGATGACCTCTTGCATCATATAATTCTTCCAGTTACTTCTTCCATTCATTCATTATTCCTTGATTTTCTGCAATAATAATAATTATTATTATTCATATTATATTATTATTATTATTATTGTTCTCATCTTTTATCATTCACATAATGTTCGCTCTCCTATTCGTTCTGTCCAAGTTATTTATTCCCCAAGACATTAAATTGTACCTCCCTTTTCTTTCCAGTTTCTGCTTTGGCCATTCCGCTCTAGGTCTAACAGATTGCTTTTGGAGTTCTTTAGAACTGTATATCTCTTCCTTCCTTCTTTTGTGTGGTGGTTTTTTTATATTTTCTTCTAGCTTCTCTAACATTTCTGGTACTCATAGTTTGACAATTTTTTTTCTCTTTAAGACCAATTGTTTCTTCTGCTGTTTTCTGTTCACAGTTTTTCAGACTAACGCAATAGTTGTTACTGTTCAAAGAAAAAATCCAAATTGTGTAAAAAGATTTACGAGTGTTCCCCAGAGCCCTTTCTTTGTGTGTTCTCGGCAGGTAGCTCTGTGGTTAAGTCAACAAAAGTTAAATGCAGTTTATTCCAAGTACAAAACCCCACTTATTCTTTCTGGGTAGCTTTTTGCAATTTCCTTTTTACAGCGTGCACAACCATGAGTACTGTTCATCGCATGTTTCATGCGATATCATTGTCAATTGAAAAGATAATTTGTTTTTCATTACAAGCAAAATGTTTTATAAAATGGAATTTTCTACCCCTATTTGATAGATGTCCAAAATTAGGCTAAATTGGGCTAATGGAACATTCAACTTAATGATATTTTCTCTCTTGGACATCTATTTATTATGTTACTACTTACTTAACTTGCCATTCTTGTCCTGGGCCTGTTCTGGTCCATGCTATGTGGTCTTCCATGCTACTGCAAAACAGCATCACTGCCAAGTCACTGTGTTTCGTTGTCCTTGTTGAAAAGTGTATTTATAGGCTCTGTATAGTCTCTGCTCCTATTACTGTTGTTCACTGAGCTACATTTTATTCACGGTTACTTTTGCTGATTGAAGAAAGTGTTATGTCATACCAGTAAACCATTACTAATTTAGGACTGCTGGGTTGTACGAGCACATAAAATTCCAATAAAGGGGAAAAATACATTTTGCTTATGACGAAAAACAAAATAATGTTTCATATTAATAGTGATGCTGCAGGAAACATGTGATCAGAAATATTTGTTAAGGCTGCACAAGGATTGCTAGCTCTTTCTAGGAATCTTTCCTCAATCACCTGTAGCAGTTCAGTTGTATCACTCATACCTTTGCCCCCCTGAAGCCAGACTTCTTCATGCAATTGTTTCTCAACTTTGATTGCAACTGTCTCTTCTATTTTGCCGGTTGAGGTAGCAAACTTACACATCCACACATCGGAAAAATAAAATCGAAAAGAAAGGATTGTTGCAAAACATCTTGAAAACTCTCTTATAGAAAACAATATTATAGTTAAAATCCAGTTAAGATTTCAAAAGGGGAAAAATACAATAAATGCTATCAGGGAATTCACTGACAAGATAAGCTCTGCTTTAGACAAGGATAAAAAAGTCACAGGTATGTTTTGTGATTTGACCAAAGCTTTTGACTCGGTCAATCAGTTACTACTTCTACACAAGTTAGAGAGAGATGAGATCGTGGACAGGGCATTGCAGGGGTTCAAACCTTATTTGTCTGAAAGAAAACAGAATTATTCTAAATTGAATGGAAAAAAATCATTCTCAGACTGGAAAAAGATTTGTAAAGTGGTCCCGCAGGGCTCAATTTTAAGGGTCTTATCTTTTTCTGCTGTACATAAATGATTTACCTTTAGGCATTGGTGTTCACTCCATTTTATTCACAGATGACACCTCGGTTTTAATTGAAAATGACAATTTAGAACAAATTCATGATACTGTGGAAAATATAATGGGAAACATAGAATTGTGGTTTTAGCAAAATGGGTTAAAACTCATGTCACAAAAACACAATTAGTGCAGTTCAGTGCTAAAACATCATCAGCATCTCCCATAAAAGTCGTGCACAACGATCAGGAAATGACTGAAGCAAGTTATGTAAAATTTCTCGGTCTAAATCTTGACAAAAATTTAAATTGGAAGGCACATCTAGACTTCTTAGCAAACAAACTCAACAGCCTAGCTTTGGGATGAATGTCTTATCTGGTTCCACCCTTATGGACACCAGGAAGATAGTCTACCACAGCCACTTTGAAACTATAATTCGATATGGAATAATTTTCTGGGGAAATTCTACAAACAGTCCAAGATTATTTGCACTTCTAATGAGAATCATAAGTAATGTGTTTAGTCCAAAAAAGGAATATCATGTCATCCATTATTTAAAAAATTAAAAATACTATCTAATTTAAAAATACTATGTAATCCTTCTCTGTACATCTAAGAAACTTTTATTTTCATGTATAAAAATCAAAACTCGATTGACAATTTTCATTTCAACCACAATTACATTACTCGTCACAGTCACAGTTTCAAACTTATCTCTAACAATTTAAAACTTTACGCCCAAACACCATTGTATAAGGGATTAAAAATTTAGAATAAAATAAATATCACAAATCTGTTAAATATGGAATTTGACCCATTAAAAATATTGTTATTTAATACACTAGTGGAAAAATGTTGTTATACAATTGAAGAATTCATTCAGGACAGTTAGTCAATTTGAAATGAAAAGAAACAATAAAGATTGTGTACTGCATAATAAATTGTTAATATATTGTATAAATTGTATTCAGAAATGCCTGCTTAAATATGTTAATTATTACAACCTTATTTTCTTAAAGTAATTTGACGGGTCTTCAGTACAACTGTACGTTTGTAACTGTACGTTATGAGACAAATAAACTACATACTACATTGTACATTCCTTTGAAATACCCAAGACAGCCAGTATAAGGCTGTATTAGATTCTTTTCCCTGTTTTATTCAGAATGAGTAACAAATCTCATCTAACAAATTGTTGACTAGATATTTATTAAAACTTTAATTTTCTTTTGTATTCATTCTTTTCATGGAATGTGTGTGTGTGTGTGTGTGTGTGTGTGTGTGTGTGTGTGTGTGTGTGTGTGTCATTGTTCTTTTAGTTTCATGCCAAGGAAATGTATTAATTATATAAATACATGAAAACAACAGAGTTATTGTAAACAAACCTCTGTTCTTAAAGTAATCATTATCTTTGAAAATATTAGTGTAATCAAGTAAAGATCGAGATACCAATAGAACATAAACAGATGCTGTTTAACAAACTAGTAAACTAGCAGCTTTTCAGACTAATGGCTTTCCTTTTAATTTATTAGTTTACAGTAAGCACAACTAGTACTAACCAATATAAGTTGCAATCTGTGCATGGCATTACAAGTAAACTAAGTTTCTGTGGTTTCATTGTCTTTCGATAACGCACAGCTTGACTTGGTCCGCTTCCCAGAAGGTTGTTGTTCTTAATAGAATGCACAAAACACAATTACTGGATGAATGAATATTTACAGATACACACAGGTTTCCAATAATGATTGACACAATCTCTCTAGAAGTAGTACTGTGACTTCAAGATCGACACATTCTTATTCTCATTAGATCACAAGAAGGTAATTTGACATTATTGGTTTCTGCTGTCACTCTTGTAGTTGTGCCACACATTAATTAATCCATGTCAATGAATAGTGTGACACTGCTCAAAGTGTCATCCTATTCTCTGATTAATTTGTTCAAATATGATTTTATCTAAAAAAGATTACAACATTGATTGTATATAAAAAAGATTGCAAAAATGAATTATTTTTGCAGTTTGCTGGATAATTTATCCCGGGAGCCACATTTTACAGAAGGTGACATTTGCTTGGAGTGTGGAATTAAATTTGGAGTGAGCATTCATAAACATCACTGGTAAGTAACAATTCCAAAGTTAAAGTGGATTGGTAACCTATTTATGCTGCATTAGAATTGACTAGCAAATTTATCCAAAATTATAATTCATCTTTTAGCTACAATAGTGAACAGAACATGTGTTATTCTGTAGCATGCTTGCACACAAAAACATGCCATGGGCTAACCTTTTCATGCCTGCTGTCCCTGGATTCCATAAATGTTTCTCTGTGAAGGCAATATTTGATTTCATACACTCAAATGTGATCTTCCCACGGTCCTTGTTTATACAGGGTGTTACAAGAAGGTAAGGCCAAACTTCCAGGAAACATTCCTCACACACAAATAAAGAAAATATGTTATGTGGACATGTGCCCAGAAACGCTTAATTTCCATGTTATAGCTCATTTTAGTTTCGTCAGTATGTACTGTACTTCCTCGATTCACCACCAGTTGGCCCAATTGAAGGAAGGTAATGTTGACTTCAGTGCTTGTGTTGACATGTGACTCATTGCTCCACAGTACTAGCATCAAGCACATCAGTACGTAGCATCAACAGGTTAGTGTTCATCGTGAACGTGGTTTTGCAGTCAGTGCAATGTTTACAAATGCAGAGTTGGCAGATGCCCATTTGATGTATGGATTAGCACGGGGCAATAGCCATGGCGCGGTACGTTTGTATCGAGACAGATTTCCAGAACGAAGGTGTCCCGACAGGAAGACGTTCGAAGCAATTGATTGGCGTCTTAGGGAGCACGGAACATTCCAGCCTATGACTTGCGACTGGGGAAGACCTAGAACGACAAGGACACCTGCAATGGACAAGGCAATTCTTCGTGCAGTTGACAATAACCCTAATGTCAGCATCAGAGAAGTTGCTGCTGTACAAGGTAACGTTGACCACGTTACTGTATGGAGAGCGCTACGGGAGAACCAGTTGTTTCCGTACCATGTACAGCGTGTGCAGGCACTATCAGCAGCTGATTGGCCTCCACGGGTACACTTCTGCGAATGGTTCATCCAACAATGTGTCAATCCTCATTTCAGTGCAAATGTTCTCTTTACGGATGAGGCTTCATTGCAACATGATCAAATTGTAAATTTTCACAATCAATATGTGTGGGCTGATGAGAATCTGCATGCAATTGTGCAATCACATCATCAACACAGATTTTCTG
Source organism: Schistocerca serialis cubense (assembly GCF_023864345.2). Taxonomy (NCBI): domain Eukaryota; kingdom Metazoa; phylum Arthropoda; class Insecta; order Orthoptera; family Acrididae; genus Schistocerca; species Schistocerca serialis. Next base: position 244,897,461 of record NC_064646.1, read on the forward strand.
TGAACGTTTGGGCAGGCATTGTTGGTGATGTCTTGATTGGGCCCCGTGTTCTTCCACCTATGCTCAATGGAGCACGTTATCATGATTTCATACGAGATACTCTACCTGAGCTGCTAGAACATGTGCCTTTACAAGTAAGACACAACATCTGGTTCATGCACAATGGAGCTCCTGCACATTTCAGTCAAAGTGTTCGTATGCTTCTCAACAACAGATTCAGTGACCGATGGATTGGTAGAGGCAGACCAATTCCATGGCCTCCACGCTCTCCTGACCTCAACCTTCTTGACTTTCATTTATGGGGGCATTTGAAAGCTCTTGTCTACGCAATCCCGGTACCAAATGTAGAGACTCTTCGTGCTTGTATTGTGTACGGCTGTGATACAATTCGCCATTCTCCAGAGCTGCATCAGCCCATCAGGGATTCCATGCAACGGAGGGTGGATGCATGTATCCTCCCTCGCTAATGGAGGACATTTTGAACATTTCCTGTAACACGCTGGTACGTTCTGTTGCTGTGTGTTTCCATTCCATGATTAATGTGATTTGAAGAGAAGTAATAAAATGAGCTCTAACATGGAAAGTAAGTGTTTCCAGACACATGTCCACAAAACATTTTTTTTTTCTTTGTGTTTGAGGAATGTTTCCTGAAAGTTTGGCCGTACCTTTTTGTAACACCCTGTATACAACACAATATTCTGCCAGGGAAACAAAAATGATATGGCATTAATTGCCTTCTTCTTGCATGGATAATCATACCTTAACAATAGAATGGGCTCATATTAGCAAATGATACAATAGCAATAAGATTAAATTCATGATGGGGGAAAACTAAATGTGGTGAGCCACAAAGTTTGATGCTTTGCCAACTTCTGTTCTTGGTCTACATACATCATTTACCTGTGGAATTGGTGGACTCTAAAAAAACTGTAATGTTTCTTAATGAAGTAACTATATTGGTAGAGGGTCCAAACACATACATAACAGACATAGTTGGGAGAATAATGGAACAGACTTACAATTGGTTCACGGACAATGGCTTAACTCTGTTCTTACAGAAAGTCATATTATAGAAACTCGTATTATCGGAATGACTTACAGGTACCAGAAATAGAGACCAGTGGGCATACACTGAATGAGGCTCGAAGTGTGAAGTTCTTCCAAATAAACAATAAATGTAGGGGACACCAGCCTGTGGATGACTCAACCAGGAAGCTCAGTTCTGGCCATTTTACATGTAGAAATCTCTCATACTGTGTTGGCCTTTAGAAAGAATTTCTAGCACACTTTCCTGCACATAAGGTGAAACAAAGTGTTTATTCTACTGAGGTAGATAGAAAGATTATTGTGTGAAATTTATAACCAAATATTTTGCAGTAGCCCCTTCAGGAACATAGGAATTCTTACACTTACATTGAACACAGTCACTCTTTCATGGTATTAGTCATTAATAGCAGGTGTTAATTTATGATGAAATTTGTAGCACCACTCCCGAGCTCGTGATCTTATCAGTTGTACCCTAGCTGACTGGGAAACCATGGCGTGGCCAGATGAGTTCTGTTTCCTGTTGGTAAAAGTTGATGGTAGGGTTCAAGTGTGCTGCAGACCCCACAAAGTTGCCAACAAGGCACTATGCAAGCTAGTGGTGGCACCATAATAGTGTGGGCTGTGTTCACATGGAATGTAGTGGTCCTGTGGTCCAACTGAACCAATCGTTCACTGGAAGTGGTTATGTTCAGCTACTTGGAGACCATTTGCAGCTGCAGCCATTCATGGGCTTCATGTTCCCAAACAACTGAATTTTTATGGATGACAGTGCAGCCTGTCACCGTACCACAATTGTGTTCGTGATTGATTTGAACAACATTCTGGACAATTTGAGTGAATGATTTGGCTTCCCAGATGATCTGACGTGACTCTCATCAAACATTTATGGGACACAATCAAGAGGTCAGTTCACGCACAGCATAGTGTATCGGCAACACTTTCGCAATTATCAACGGCTATAGAGGCAGCATGTCCCAGGCAGAGGGCTTCCAATGACTTGTTGAAACCATGCCATGTCACATTACTGCACTATGCTGGGCAAAAGGGGGCCTGACATGATATTAGCAGGTATCCCATGACTTGTCATGTAGGTGTAAATGCTTCCTAAACCACAGACCCCCCTCCCCCTCCCCCCCCCCCCCCCCACCCCCCACCCCATCAGCCAAATCATAAAAATTCCATTCTCTGGATCTGATCGCTCCTTTCACAATGACCTTCACCTTTTCAGATTTTGCCAGTGCCTGGCCCTCACAAACCTGGTACAGCAAAAACACAGCTCCATGGCGCAGGCATCCCAGAGCCACCTCTGTTTCCTCCTCAAGATACTGCTACCATGCAATCCCTGCTTCAAACATCATATCTTTGAAATTGAATTCATTACTCTCCAGGTGCAGGAGGAGCATTCCAGACACCACCTTCATAAGTTACCTAGCCTGCTGACATCCACCTCAGGGCACTAGTATCCATCCTCTATCCTATCCATAGTGTTCCTCCTCATCAGCCCGTAATAGTACCCAAACCTTGTCTAGCTGACCTTTCAAACTTGCCACATCTCCCAAAACTCCCTATCCGCACTCCACCAAATAAAGCTGAAACATTCCTGTAATGCTGTTGTTAACCTTTCCACTAAAATCATCAGCCCCACAGATGTTAGTTCTATCCAAAGGCTTCATCTTTAGCACTACACTTGTCAAAGATCTATTCTCCTTCTCCTGATCTTTGCAGTGGAAATGCTTCTTTGGCATCATTCCCTCCAACCCAAGCAAACATAATGCCAACATTGAACCATGCATCTCCTAGTTCATATCGCCATCCAACCAAACATCATCACCCCCCCTCTGACCCACCCATCCATCCTGTGTCACTTTCCAGGAATTCCATACCTCCAATTTGGCCTCACTATCCTTCTCCAGGTCCCTTCCTCAGAGTACCAACCTTTCAGCAGAAGAAAGGACAGCTATACAAAACCTCAAAACAAATCCTTATCTAATCATCCTACCTGTAGATGAAAGTTCACCTCTGTTGTTAAGATTTGCATACCTAGCAGAAAGGCTCTGTCAATTATGTGTCTCCTCCACGTATGAAATTTGCCATAGTGGTACTATCCCAAAAGTCCCACATAGCCTCCAGTTCTGTAATTAAAGCCTTAGGTTCTTCCCTGAATCCATTTTCCTCCTCACCTCTGAAACGCTGCACACCCAACTTCTACATGGTCCCCAAAAATCCACAAACCCAATGATCCTCGATGACCCATTGTAGCTATTTATTGTGGCCCCAATGGAAGAATTTCGGCCCTCGCTGACCAATGCCTCCAATTAATTGGACATAATCTAGCCTCCCATATCAAAGATATCAACAACTTACTTCACTGAGTCTCCACTGTCCCCAGCCCCTTATGTCCTGAATCCCTACCCGTTACTGTTGACCTACTTATTGTACACCAACACACACCTCATCCCCATGGCCTTACTGCTATTACACTGTTACATTTCCCAAAGTCTTTCAGACTCCATTCCTCATACAATGTACTAACTTTATCACAACTTACTACTACTTCACCTTTGAATGAAAGCTATTCAAAAAAGTCCGTGCGGCACAGCTATGGGCATGCACATGCCATCCTCCTTTGCCATCCTGTTTGTGGGTTTTCTAGGGAAGTCCTTTCTAGCCTCCCAAAACTCCAAACTCCCAGTTTGTTTCAGGTTCATTGGTGATACCTTCATTATCTGGACTCAGGGCCAACACACCCAGTCCTCATTCCTTCACAACCTCAGCACTTCCTCTCCCATCCACTTCACCTGGTCTTCCTCAACTCTGTGTGGCACCTTCCTGGACATTGAACTCCTCTTCTCTGATGGCTCTGTCTACACCTCTATCCCATGTTAAACCCAACAACCACTAACAGCTGCCATCACTTCCACCCCAAAAAATCCCACTGCTTATCTGCAGTGACAAGAACTCCCTTGCCCATTATACTGAGGATCTCATCAGGGCCTTCACAGATAGGCATTATCCCCCAGGTTTTGTCTGCAAACAGATTTCCCATCCCATTTCCCCCACAAAGCCCCTATCCTCATACCATCCCCAAGAACCTGCTACAAAGGAGTGCCACCTTCATCACTCCGTATTGCTCTAGACTGGAGCAAATAAACCATGCCCTTAGTCAGAGCTTTGATTACCTTTCATCATGCCATGAAATTATGGACATCCTACTGAAGATCCTTCCCACCCCTCCTAAAGTGGTGTTCCGTCGTGCAAGCAAACCTCCACAACATCCTAGTCCATCGCTATGCCACTTCCAACCCAAACCCGAAACCCTTGCCACAGGAGTCATGTCCTTGTGGAAGACCTACATGCAAGACCTGCACAGTCCCCCCATCCAGTAAATCCCACTTCCGTTCTGTCACATGCTTATCCTACCCCATCAGAGGCCGGGCCACCTGTGAAAGGAGCTCTCATATACCAGCTCTGCTGCAATCATTGCACGGCTTCTTATATTGGTATGACTACCAACCAGCTGTCCACAAGGTTGAATGGCCAATGCCGAAATTGTGGCGAAGGGCAAAGTAGACCACACAGTGACACAATATGCAACTGAACATAACATGCATGATGTCATTGGCTGCTTCATAAATCAGGCCATCGGGATCCTCACCTCCACCATCTACTTTTCGGAACATCACAGATGCAAGTTATCCTTACAACAAATTCTCCACTCCCAAAATTATCCCAGCCTCAACCTATGGTAACCTATTGTCTTCATACCCTCCACCCAACAGTTTCCACCCCCTATGTCCTAACACCTCCTCCCTATTCTTGTCCCCAAACCCTCTTTGTATACTGCCCTCTGCCGACACACCCGGTCGTCTTTCCCCTTCTCTGCCCCACAGTCTCCCGATGGTACACCATTGGCAACCTAATCCCTGCACACTCTGCCAGACAGCTCACTTCTCTCCACCAACCCCTTATCTGGCTATCCTTCCCCCTTCTCCACTTAATCCAGGTTGTTGCTTCTGTTCTATGTGAGATAGTTGTATTCCAGTGTGAGCTGCTGGAGCTGGTGGTCATGTGTGCATGAGGTGTGCTTGCTTGTGTGAATAAATGTTGTGTGTGTGTTTCCTTTTCCAAAGAGGGCTTTGGCCAAAAGATAATGAGTAAATGTTTTTTCGTTGTGCCTGTCTGCAACTCAAATGCCATCTTCATGGTGAGTAGTAATCTATCTTTTCATTATGTTGGTGATATTTCAACTTGGAGTTTCTATCATTTAATTTTCATATAGATTACACATCCATCACTAGCGTTCAGAATGGAGTTTTGTAGTTGGTGAAAAGTCAATAGAACTTCCCAGTAGACTTCAAGCAGGAAACTGAAAGTCCTGCAACAGTCAAAACTGAAGTAAAAGACAAATCACTTTGTATGAGGGACATCCACAGGTGCGAGAATATATTTCAACTGATGAAAACTGCAACTGCTGCGTTAAAATCACCCATGACTAGTTTTGCAGCGTTATAGTCGCATCTTCAGGTGACAAACCGGTACCTTTCAATACATAATGTTCTTAAAATCACTGTAAGGGTAAATAATAGAAGTCCCCTATCCTCCTGCACTAAATTTGCATCAAAAAATATGAAACCATCATCAGTAAAATAACTAGAGGAACTAGAGCAGAACTTAAACATCGGAGGAATGTGCTACATCTTCTCTGGAACTGCAGCCAGCCTACTAGTGCAATCGATATTGAATAAGTGGGCCCTGTCCACAGAAGAATGCTCAGCAGTGCATGCACAGAACCAGAGGAATCAACATAGTCGGCTAGAGGGCTCAGACATGTGAAAAGCAACGGTATTATAGCAGGGGTTCTCAAACTGTGGGGTGTGACCCCAAGGAGGGAGTGCATTATGTTGGGGGGAAGGGGGCAGAAAAAATTCTCAGTAACAAACAATTAGGTTCAACTTTTGTCAAACAAATGGCATGCCGCTGACCTAGTTTGAATTTCGCTCGACCTCGGTGTTAACGTGAGACGTGGTCGACGACAATGAAACTGCTGTCACATTTTCAGCATTGTTTGAAATAATCGGTCGAGCTGTGCAGCTTCCTTCTGCGCCACCTAGGATCAAAGCCTACACCTGTGAGCTGAATAGGCTTTGTTCCTAGGTGGCGTTGCTTCCTTTGACAGTCGGGGGAATACCCTTTGTCGCCTGCACCATTACTGTTTCCGTAACTATCCTGCGCGGTGTGAGATTTGGCTCGTGTATCTCAATGCATCCTTATAGTGTTGACTATAATTATAGTCTTATAATTACAGACTTTATGAGGAAGACTTGACTGCAGTATGAAGCAGTTCCTGATTAGTGACAAACATCGAGACAGCAGTGGTCTGTCAACTGGAGGAGAGGAGGGAGATACTCCAAAAGCGAAAACAAGGAGGTATGACGAGAACTCTTTATTGCTAGGCTTCGCAAAAACTACAAACATGTTCACAGGGTGTAGTTTGTTTAATGATTTTAGCTGCTGATAGCATGAAACCTAACAAGTTAAAGAGACATCTGGAAACCAAACATCCAGAATTAACAGGAAAACCAAATTATTATTATTATTTTTTTTTTTTTTTTTTTTTTTTTGGAAACTAAATGTTTTATTATCTACCCAGAGGAACTTTGCTAAAACAATGAATGTGACATCTAAGACCTTCTAAGCCTCTTACCAGATTCCTAATAGTGTTGTTAAATGCAAGAAACCACACAAGGTTGCGAAACTCTGGTTTTACCAGCAGCGATTGATATAGTATCAACAATGTTTGGCAACTCATGTGCTCAACAGTTGAAAAGTATTACTGTCTCTAATGACAGTGCATAGAAGAATTTTGACATTTTTGACGATTTACTCGAGCAGTTAATCGATAAATTGCCCAACATCTATTTTGCATTTCAATTGGAAGCAGCAACTGACAGTCATAAAGATGCTCATTTGATTGCTTATGCTCATTTTGTTGATGAATTTAATATTTGAGAGGAATTTCTTTTCTGTGAGCCGATACTAAAAACAGCTACAGCTGAAAGCCTTTTGGACATGCTCAATACTTCTTTTAATCAAAACAGTATAACATGGAATAGGTACATTGGAGTATGCACAGACAGAGTGTGCTCTATGTCTGGAATTTGTGGTGGATTGCAAGCGAAAGTTAAAGCTGTAGCTCCTGATACTGTATGGATACTGCATGATACATCGAGAGGCTATGGCTGCTAAAGAACTTAATCCACCCCTTCATGAAGTTCTGCAAACAGTTATACAAACAGCTAATATTATTAAGGCAAAATCTATACCTTTGAGTCATTTGAAAGTGCTATGTGTGGAGATGGGTGCTGAACACACTCAGTTGCTCTTTTTCAGTAATGCTCGATGGCTTTCAAGGGGTAAAGTATTGAAAAGAATTTTTGAACTGAGGAATCCTGTTTTTTAAAGGAGAGAAGTCTGTTCAGCAGACTGTTTCAGCAATGGAGATTTTTTACTTAAAATGGCTTACCTCACAGGTATTTTTGAGAAACTAAATATTCTTAACACTTCACTTCAAGGTAATTGGGCAAATGTACTATCTTTGAATGAAAAGGTGAAGGTGTTCATAAAGAAATTAGAGCTGTGGCAAAACCGAATGGAGAGTGGCATACAAGATATGTTCCCTCCTCCAGTGTCACTGTTACAGGATACAGATAATCCGATACTTCCAATGGTGATAAAAGCTTGCTTTCTTCATCATCTTGCAACATTAAAAGTTCACTTTGAGAAATATTTCAGCAACGATTTTGATAAATTTAATTGGGTTAAAAATCCATGCATAAATGCACATGGATCATCATTTCTAAATATAGAAGAACAAGAACAACTTATTGAAATCACTTGTGATACTTCACTGAAGAGTAAATTTAATGAAGTGTCTTTGTTGGAATTTTGGATACATATTAGCAAGGACTTCCCAGTGCTAAGCCAAAATGCGATGAAGTTGCTGATTCCTTTTGCAGCAAAATACTTGTGTGAGCCTGGATTTTCAGATTCGTCAGCTATGAAGTTGAACTACAGTTCAAAGCTAAATGTAAACAAAGAACTCTAGTGGTTCTTTCTGCTATTTCTCCACATCTTGAGAAACTTTGTTCTCAAAAGCAAGCTCATCCATTACACTGAACTTTTTAATTTAAATTTCTATTGTTCTTGCAAGTCTTGTTTGCTAAAATGTAAATAACAGTCATATCATAGTTTTTGAAAAAAAGAAAATGTGATAAAGATAAAAAATTTGTTCCGTATTTTCATTATAATAAGTCATGTTATTTTTGGCTTCTGCTGCATAAAATCTTTTTAAATTGAGTTTGGTAAACAAAATAAGGAAAAAATATAAAATATGACTATTTTTATTAATAACAATAGGCTGGGGGGGAGGGGGGCGGAGCTGATACTATTTTTTCTAGTGAAGAGGGGCTCCGAGGAAAACAGTTTGAGAACCACTGACTTAGAGAATATCCTTGTTAATTGCTATTCCAGTCCTGCTCCCAGTCCTGTATCCCTTGTGGTCTTCCCTTGTTGTCGGCCCAGGTGCAAGAACTGTCCCAAACACCCACCTACCACATCCTACTGCTGTCCAGTCACCAGTTATTTCCTACCCAGTGTAATGAGTGAAAGCAGCCATCTTATATATAGGATATTGTACACATATTGTGGTGTCTAGACAAGACAGCCTAGACACAATGAGAGGAAGCCGAAAGGCACGCGCTAAGCTAAAGCAGGATGGCGTGAGGTCTGAAACAGGATACGTAATGAATGCTATAAAGAAAAGTGCGTAGCTTCTGGAATACTTAACTTTAATCCATCCTTTTGGTACATCTGGAGATTGTGGCGATACAAGTGAGACTCTTTAGATACATGCAATGTTACTAATGGCGCCTTGCTAGGTCGTAGCCATTGACTTAGCTGAAGGCTATTCTAACTATCTGCTCTGCAAATGAGCGAGGCTTTGTCAGCATGCATCGCTAGCTATGTCGTCTGTACAACTGGGGCGAGTGCTAGTCAGTCTCTCGAGACCTGCCATGTGGTGGCGCTCAGTCTGCGATCCCTGACAGTGGCGACACGCGGGTCCGACATGTACTAATGGACCGCGGCCGATTTAAAGCTACCACCTAACAAGTGTGGTGTCTGACGGTGACACCACACATATTGTACATCACTCTCTGTGTTACATGAGAGGCAACCAACTGCCTACTCACATTAATGGCTCTGCCAAACTATAGTGAACTGCAACCAAACTATAGTGAACTGCAAACTTGATCGTTCAGTTGCCAAACATGCTGCACACCCCAACACAAATGACTTCAACAACTGCATCACTAAGCAGTCTGTTCGGATACTCCATTCACGCGCAACTTTTTTCTAAACCGTGCAGGTGAGAATTGTCTGTCCGCTTCACCTTACCTTTTCACTCCTTCTGTCTACGTCACTCCTTTCCCATCCAAATAGTGCATTGCCTTCTCTCACCACTCTTCTCCTACCGCCCTCCCAATGTAGGCATTCTCTCTCTCTCTCTCTCATATATATGCTGTATCTCTCTCTCTCATATATATGCTGTATCTCTCTCTCTCATATATGCTGTTTTTTTTTGTCATCAGTCTATTGACTGGTTTGATGCGGCCCGCCTCGAATTCCTTTCCTGTGCTTACCTCTTCATCTCAGAGAAGCACTTGCAACCTACGTCCTCAATTATTTGCTAGACGTATTCCAATCTCTGTCTTCCTCTACAGTTTTTGCCCTCTACAGCTCCCTCTAGTACCATGGAAGTCATTCCCTCATGTCTTAGCAGATGTCGTATCATCCTGTCCCTTCTCCTTATCAGTGTTTTCCACATATTCCTTTCCTCTCCGATTCTGCGTAGAACCTCCTCATTCCTTCCCTTATCAGTCCACCTAATTTTCAACATTCGTCTAGAGCACCACATCTCAAATGCTTCGATTGTCTTCCGTTCCGGTTTTCCCACAGTCCATGTTTCACTACCATACAATGCTGTACTCCAGACATACATCCTCAGAAATTTCTTCCTCAAATTAAGGCCGGTATTTGATATTAGTAGACTTCTCTTGGCCAGAAATGCCGTTTTTGCCATAGTGAGTCTGCTTTTGATGTCCTCCTTGCTCCATCCGTCATTGGTTATTTTACAGCCTAGGTAGCAGAATTCCTTAACTTCATTGACTTCGTGACCATCAATCCTGATGTTAAGTTTCTCGCTGTTCTCATTTCTACTACTTCTCATTACCTTCGTCTTTCTCCGATTTACTCTCAAACCATACTGTGTACTGTTCATTCCGTTCAGCAGACCATTTAATTCTTCTTCACTTTCACTCAGGATAGCAATGTCATCAGCGAATCGTATCATTGATATCCTTTCACCTTGTATTTTAATTCCACTCCTAAACCTTTCTTTTATTTCCATCATTGCTTCCTCGATGTACAGATTGAAGAGTAGGGGCAAAAGGCTACAGCCTTGTCTTACACCCTTGTTAATACGAGCACTTCGTTCTTGATCGTCCACCCTTATTATTCCCTCTTGGTTGCTGTACGTATTGTATACAACCCGTCTCTCCCTATAGCTTACCCCTACTTTTTTCAGAATCTCGAACAGCTTGCACCATTTTATATTGTTGAGCGCTTTTTCCAGGTCGACAAATCCTATGAAAGTGTCTTGATTTTTCTTTAGCCTTGCTTCCATTATTAGCCGTAACGTCAGAATTGACTCTCTCATCCCTTTACTTTTCCTAAAGCCAAACTGATCGTCACCTAGCGCATTCTCAATTTTCTTTTCCATTCTTCTGTATATTATTCTTATAAGCAGCTTCGATGCATGAGCTGTTAAGCTGATTGTGTGATAATTCTCACACTTGTCAGCTCTTGCCGTCTTCGGAATTGTGTGGATGATGCTTTTCCGAAAGTCAGATAGTATATCGCCAGACTCATATATTCTACACACCAACATGAATAGTCGTTTTGTTGCCACTTCCCCCAATGATTTTAGAAATTCTGATGGAATGTTATCTATCCCTTCTGCCTTATTTGACCGTAAGTCCTCCAAAGCTCTTTTAAATTCCGATTCTAATACTGGATCCCCTATCTCTTCTAAATCGACTCCTGTTTCTTCTTCTATCACATCAGACAAATCTTCACCCTCATAGAGGCTTTCACTGTATTCTTTCCACCTATCTGCTCACTCCTCTGCATTTAACAGTGGAATTCCCGTTGCACTCTTAATCTTACCACCGTTTCTTTTAATGTCACCAAAGGTTGTTTTGACTTTCCTGTATCCTAAGTCTGTCCTTCCGACAATCATATCTTTTTCGATGTCTTCACATTTTTCCTGCAGCCATTTCGTCTTAGCTTCCCTGCACTTCCTATTTATTTCATTGCTCAGCGACTTGTATATCTGTATTCCTGATTTTCCCGGAACATGTTTGTACTTCCTCCTTTCATCAATCAACTGAAGTATTTCTTCTGTTACCCATGGTTTCTTCGCAGCTACCTTCTTTGTACCTATGTTTTCCTTCCCAACTTCTGTGATGGCCCTTTTTAGAGATGTCCATTCCTCTTCAACTGTACTGCCTACTACGCTATTCCTTATTGCTATATCTATAGCGTTAGAGAACTTCAAACGTATCTCGTCATTCCTTAGTACTTCCGTATCCCACTTCTTTGTGTATTGATTCTTCCTGACTAAATGTCTTGAACTTCAGCCTACTCTTCATCACTACTATATTGTGATCTGAGTCTATATCTGCTCCTGGGTACACCTTACAATCCAGTATCTGATTTTGGAATCTCTGTCTGACCATGATGTAATCTAATTGAAATCTTCCCGTATCTCCCAGCCTTTTCCAAGTATACCTCCTCCTCTTGCGATTCTTGAACAGGGTATTCGCTATTACTAGCTGAAACTTGTTACAGAACTCAATTAGTCTTTCTCCTCTTTCATTCCTTGTCCCAAGCCCATATTCTCCTGTAACCTTTTCTTCTACTCCTTCCCCTACAACTGCATTCCAGTCGCCCATGACTATTAGATTTTCGTCCCCCTTTACATACTGCATTACCCTTTCAATATCCTCATACACTTTCTCTATCTGTTCATCTTCAGCTTGCGACGTCGGCATGTATACCTGAATTATCGTTTTCGGTGTTGGCCTGCTGTCGATTCTGATTAGAACAACCCGGTCACTGAACTGTTCACAGTAACACACCCTCTGCCCTACCTTCCTATTCATAATGAATCCTACACCTGTTATACCATTTTCTGCTGCTGTTGATATTACCCGATACTCATCTGACCAGAAATCCTTGTCTTCCTTCCACTTCACTTCACTGAGCCCTACTATATCTAGATTGAGTATCTAGATTGAGCCTTTGCATTTCCCTTTTCAGATTTTCTAGTTTCCCTACCACGTTCAAGCTTCTGACATTCCACACCCCGACTCGTAGAACATTATCCTTTCGTTGATCATTCAATCTTTTTCTCATGGTAACCTCCCCCTTGGCAGTCCCCTCCCGGAGATCCGAATGGGGACTATTCCGGAATCTATTGCCAATCGAGAGATCATGATGACACTTCTTCAATTACAGGCCACATGTCCTGTGGATACACGTTACGTGTCTTTAATGCAGTGGTTTCCATTGCCTTCTGCATCCTCATTTCGTTGATCATTGCTGATTCTTCCGCGTTTAGGGGCAATTTCCCACCCCTAGGACAAGAGAGTGCCCTGAACCTCTATCCGCTCCTCCGCCCTCTTTGACAAGGCCGTTGGCAGAATGAGGCTGACTTCTTATGCCGGAAGTCTTCGGCCGCCAATGCTGATTATTTATCAAAATTTAGGCAGTGGCAAGGATTGAACCTGGGACCGAAGACGTTTTGATTATGAATCTAAGACGCTTTTGTGCAACCACTGAATGATCTATTGAAAGAGCTATTTCGGTTATTCCCACTAGCCTGTCCTTACCTCATGCATCCTTTCCTATCTCCTCTGCACCACCAGTCCAGGCAACTGCTTTCAGTAATAGATAATCAATCTCGCTGCAGCCATCGGAGTACTTGTTTGGGTGTCTGGTGTTGTTAATTGTGTGAATGTGTGTACTTTTATTATAATTAAGAGCAAGAGCTTAAAAGTTAGTGTGAATACTGTTCTTTGGTATATTTTTCTATACTCCACACCTGGGTCCACAATAGGTAGGTGGTTACCTTTCCCTTATTTCACATTGTTTCATATAATAAAATAATTAAAATTTCTAGTCCTTTATCTGTCTTCAGAAACTGTTGAAAAAATCAGCAACAACTTGCACAAAAGAAATTTTATTTCCATACAAGTTTCAGACACATAGTTCCCTTCTTCAGAAGACTACAGAAAAATATACTTTAAATAAGCACAAGCTGGTTGAGATAATTTGAAAATTTAAGAATGAAAAGTTAAAAAAAATTAAAGACAGAAACTGTCACAAATAAAGCTTTTGGCCAGTAAGGCCTTCGTCAAAATTAGACAACAAACACAGACATACACAGATGTGAATGTAGGCTTTCCCGGTGTATACTGCTGATGAAATCTTCTCGAGCTTCCATCCGGGTTGCTGCGTCGAAAACCCGCACTGTTTCGATCAGTGTCATTCTCATCAATTTCGGCCGAAGATGATGAGAATGACACTCATCGAAACGTTGCGGATTTTCGACGCAGCTACCTGGAAGAAGATTTCATCAACAGTCATACATACTCATGCAAACACAACTCTCACACACATGGCTGCAGTCTCTGGCAACTGAGGTGACTCTGCATCTCCCCGCTATGAGGTGAGTAGCAACTTTCCTTTTCACAATATTGTTACTTTCCATCCTGGATTTTCCATTGTTTGATTGAAGACAAAAATGATACATACTTGGAATTACTGCATCATTAGCAAACATCAAAAATAATCAGGTGTATGCATGCATAGTACTATAGTCCTTTAAAGATACAAGAAAAGGAATGGGGGTAAAAGTAAGATGAAGTAATAAAACAAATTGTGCAACTATAGGTGCCATAAAACATAGATGAGAATGTAAATGCATATCACCTGCATATTAACAAATATATAAAATCCTACATATTAATAACAAATAAGATAAGTTGATACAAACATCATAGAATGCTATGGATGTGAAGTGTAGAAACTAGTTGCCAAAACAGGTGTAGGGAGGTCAATAATGTGCTAGTTAGGAACCTGTCAGTGAAAAGAAGCAGCGAAGCAGATCATGCAGCCAGAAGTCTCAGCTGTAGTAAGTAGAGAAATAATTTTCAATCAGTAGCTAACTAGAGTAAATGGAGAAATAATTTTAAATCAGTAGCTAATAGTGAAATGTATGCAGGATTGCAAATACAATTTGTGAAACAGTTGTAATTAGTGACATTCATAGCAGTTGTATGGCAAATTTTAGAATATATTGCTGAAATGTTGTACAGAGATTAATAGCATATTCACAGAAATACACCTGCGCAAACAAAGCGAGATTGCACGATGGGGCCAGAAGCAATAACTGAGTAAGTACAGAAACAATTACTAATCGGTAGCCAAAATAAACGGTCAAAAATAACAATGGAAGAAGGAAGCATAGTGGTGTACATGTGTTACAATGAAATAACTAGTTCAGGAATGTATACAAAGTCATAAATTTGGTTTGTGAAGTAATTGTAAGTGGTGACATTCATACTAATTGTATGAAGCAAATACAATAGGTTTAACTGAGTGACATTAAATGACTAAAAGTTATAGTGAACTGCAAATACTATTTCCAACTATAAAAATAGGATGTCTACAGATCATTGCTTATACAGGGTGAATCACCTAAAACTTGCACCGCAAATTTTGCAGAAATGGAAAGTGCTATTGATGTGCGGTTTCCACAGAATGGATTGGTAGTCAGGAATTTGTATAGTTAGCCAATCAACAGATTGTAATAATACTTATAAAGTGTATTTTGTGTGCATACATACTCTTTTTAGGTGAAGCAATACCTACTGTCTTTAACAAACTAAAAATCGGTTAAATTAGAATGCCATGGTGTTCCTTTCAGTAGTTCCCATACCACACGTGTTCACTTTGTGGATGCTGATGTTCCACCTCACAAAGCTAACGAGGATTGTCAGCAGACCAATAGCGCATGTTTTTGAGGTTTACCTGGCCATGATCACTAAATGTGACTTCATCACAAGTCTTTCACAAGTCTTTCACAAGGTATTGTATTTTGAATAGTTCCTACTGCAACACTTGCAAAAAAACCTGTGGTAGCACACACTGAAGAACTACATACATCCATATGCTATGCTAGTTATTTGGATTCTGACCATTAACAAGACAATTGACCATCATAGGTTGTGTTCAAAATGATCATTGGCTGTGGCAGTACATGCTTCCAGTCTGGTGTGGAATGACTGCTGCACATGTGTTAGCATTTCAGCAGAGATGTCTGAGCAGGCTGTAGTAATGTCATTGCAGGCTGCAGTAATGTCGTTCCATACTATCAGCTGTAGACAGCGTATTTCAGCTTTCCCCCGTAGAAAATGCCTACAGGTGTCAAACCCAAGCACACTGTAAGCAAACATAACAACATTGTACCTAGGTAGAATATCACAAGCAAGTATTGCTGTGGAAACTTTTCAAAATACAATATCTAATAAATGACTCACAGCAGGATCATGCAACAAACACCAGTGACATTGTAATTTACCATACTTTTAGTTTGTTAATGCCATAGGCTTCATTTCATTTAAAAAGTGTATGTTTGCACAAAAAATAGTCTTTCTAAGTATTACTGCAATTCAATAGCACTTTCCATTTCCGCAATATTTGCAGTGCACATTTTAGATGATTCACCCTGTATATGTTAACTTCCTGTAACAAAGCTAAATCACCACCTGTTGTTGTATATTGTCAGACATTAAGAACCATCTATATAAACCCAAGATCTCCAATAACATTAATTCTAATAAGGAATATATCACCATTAAGGTAATACCTAAATATGTTCTTGCTTATGTAAAAGTGCCTACATTCATTATGATGAGAGAACTTGTAAACTTATGAAGTTTATCATGAATGGTAGGATAAAATTTTTATTCATAGTGAATGACAAACTGAATATTAGTACTCAAACAATGGAAACTTCAGGTAGGAGTATCAACAATGTAGGAAAAGATAGATTGCTACTTACTGTAAAGAAAATATTTTAAATAGTAGCAGACACGCACAATTAAGACACTTACATAAAGTTTTTGGCCACACCGTTCATCAGCAAAAAAGAAACGAACACTATTCATACATATAAGCAAGCGCACCTCACGTACACATGACAGACAACGAACTCCAGCATCTCGGGCATTCTGGCCAGAGATGCTGGAGTCGATGGTCATGTGCACATGCGGTACGCTCGCTTTTGTGTATGAATGGTGTGTGCTTCTCTTCTGCTGATGAAGGCTGTGGCCGAAAGCCTTATGTAAGTGTCTTTCAATTGTGCCTCTACGTAATTAAATGTGTCTTCTTTAGGGTAAATAGTAATCTCTCTTTTCCTACATTGTTGAATATTAGTACTTACAGTCTATAAAATGGCATCACTAATCTACAACTGGACAGTATTTTTACTCATTTGATGACTGCCTACAGACACAAAAAGGTTTTATTCAAAAGAGACATGATAAAATGTTGGTGCCTGATATCTAAGCAAGTGATTCCCAACCGTGCTTTCTGAATTTTATAGTATATCTATAATGAGGCTGAGATTTTATTTAATAATCAAGAATCTGACTTGCTTGACAAAGATTCAAAGCAGAAATACATACTAATTCTGTGACAAGATGTAATAAAGCTGAATTGCAGTTTGTCAAAACTGCTGTCATGGAGTACTCCATTAAATGTGAGCACCAGATAACAACAGAAATAAAGTTGAATATGAGCAAAATGCTTACAGCACGTTTAAATCGAGCAGTTGACATGCAGGTTCCTAAAGAGGAACAAATGTCCACGGATCACTATGCAATGAAACAAAAACAAATATGTAATCATTTACCCAACCTGATAAGTGAACAAAAATAAAGCACAATATGAGCAACATGTTCACAGTGCAATTCAGAAAGTGTGATATGCACAAGAAGTCATCGTCAAGAACACAATGTGATGAAACCAGATTCTGTTTACTATGAAACAAACAAATGTGAAAGAAAGTAAGAAACAAAACTTGCAGCACTCCAAGTGACCTGGCAGCAAACCAAGGTTGTGTTTCCAGAAGTCCTTAAGAGTTTTATCCTACCGTCATTAAATGTCAGCACGATTCGGAACACATCTTGTCGATTGCCCTGTGTTTCAGATTGCTGCTCCAATCTGTGATCACAAAACTATGACACTGCAATTGCGGTGATAAAGTGTTGGTTCTGAGCAGATGATTAATTGATGAATTAGTCATTGTCTTGTATTTAAATGCATTACGTAATATGAGACATCAACTCAAATGCTGGTGTTAATGTTAAACTTTGCATGTGCTAAAGTTTAGTTCTGATGTAGCACAAAGGGCTAACTGTAACTATATGTCCATTTGAGAAGACAGAAAAAGAAAAGAAAATTGCAGTACACACTCTCTCTCTCTCTCTCTCTCTCTCTCTCTCTCTGTGTGTGTGTGTGTGTGTGTGTGTGTGTGTGTGTGTGTGTGTGTGATGTAAATCTTACCTTGTAGATAAAGAAGTATTAAATAAAATGGTAATTTCTCACATTTCTGTTTACCTGCATTTTTGTGATGTGTTTAATTACTTGCCTGTGTTTCAGCAATCACTGTGGGCGAATCCTGTGCAGCAAGTGTTCAGACAGAGCTGTACCTATCCTGAAGTTTGGATTGAACAAACCAGTTAGAGTGTGCACTGTATGCTTCAGTGTGTTACAGGGACCGGGTTAGAATGAAGTACTTCTATTCACTTTCCCCCAATTCCTTTGTGTATATAATGTCAACATACAGTAATGTTGTGTTCTCTGATTTGCATTTGCTGGCTAGAATAATGTTGCTTGGAATTAATCGTTAATTACTGAAAAATCTAAGAATGTTAATGCATTTTGATTATAAAGACGTGTGTGTGTGTGTGTGTGTGTGTGTGTGTGTGTGTGTGTGTGTGTTCAAGATAGGGGAGCCTTATTTCATTCCCGCTCTTTTTCCTTGTACAGGGTGGGGCAAATAAAGTGGCCTGGATGAATGGATAAAGTTAAACATGAAGGTATGCATATAATGACGCCCCCAATGCACACACTACGTGTATGTCTGCCACATGATCCACACTGGTTCAGAGAGTAATGTGCGCTGTGTGTGTGTGTGTGTGTGTGTGTGTGTGTGTGTGTGTGTGGGTAGAGAAGTGCAAAGGGGGGATGATGGTACTCACAGTGGAGCAGCAGGTGTTCATTGTGGAAAGTTACGTGAGAACAAATTTGTGGAAATAGTGTACCATGCAATGCATAGTCCAAAAATAGCATCTGACAAGATCTGTTTTGAAAAAGTCAAAAAAACATTCTGAAACATGCCCGCACACCAGAAAATGATTGAGTCCTAACAAATCAACCCAGCGGCTGTGTTTCTTTGTGCCTTGGAACTATGTTCTCCAGTCCACTTCTATTTGTCCCACCCTTTTTCTTACAATAGCGAAATTGTATTTAATTATATTAAATAGTTGGAAAATATATTACATACTTTTGAAACAATGATGATGTGTTTCTAATTGCAATGTAAGGATGATAAATGTCATTACTGTTTTTAATGTTTTAGTACTTCTAAAAATTTTCATGTTTTCAAAAATTGTAAAGTTTTTACCCTGAAAGCCAATTTTTCTGTTTGCTGCTGTTGCGAGTCAACCGAAACTGAGTATAACCTGCTTGTAATGTTAATTGGGATCAAGACAAGTAAAATTTTTTATAAATAATAGAGATTGGTGGATCTCTCATATTGATATCAGGAAGGATTTTTAGGGCATGGCATATATCATAAGCTCATCCGTACCAGTTTGTACTTGCAGGCATCATATTGCCACCATCCTTCAGATTATTAGCATATTTAAAACTTTAGTACATAGTAACCATGTAGTATCTTATGCCGACAACCTACAAGATGGACTGGTACACTTTGAAGAGGTAGTCCGTAAAAATTGATATTGTATATCCAGCCACCACAATTCCCAGTACGAGGGAGAGTCAAAAAATCGGAATGACATTGCTGTGGGTGGAGCTTGTGTAGTACACATTTCTGCCACTTGACATATGTTGTGCAACTCATTGCCAGTCCATTGCCACCTGTGTTGTCAACCTAGCTTGTCCTGTTTTATTCTTGTTTCGTTTCTTATTATGGCAAGTGTAACTGAACAACTTGCAGCCATGAAATTTCGTTTTGTACTCAGTAAAAATGCTGCTGAAGCTGTTTTAATGTGGAAAACAGCTTACAGAGATGATGCTATGTGAAAATTTCAAATTTATGAGTGGTTTGCTGGATTTAAAAATGGTGACTTGTCGATTGATTACAAATCTCATTCTGGACTTCCATTCATTGCCTGAACCGACGAAAATAATGAAATAATGATAACTTGTGCTCACAGACTGTCAACAGACAATTGATCAACTGTCAAGAGATTAATGGGTGAGCTTGGTTCAGCGAATTTTAATGAAAGAGTTGGGACCGAAAAGACTGGTTCTTCCACCACAACAACACTTGGGCACACACAGCCATCCTGTTAGACAGTTTTTGGCTACAAATGGCATTGTTCCATTGCCCCACGGACCTTACTCACATGACCTGGCTCTGTGTGAGTTTTCCTTATTTTCACACATGAAAAAGGGCTTGAAAGGACACAGATTTGACAACATTGAAGAAGTCGAGGAAAAATGAGTAAGGAGCTGTCAGCCATTTAAAAGAAGTCTAAAAAAAAGTTTCAAACAGTGGAAGCACTGGTGGTCAAACGTATTAGTTGTATTGGAGAGTATTTTGAAGGGGATAAAGTTGTTTTTTAAACAATTTGAAAATACATAGCTTTTATAAAATAATTCCGGTTTGCCTTGGGTATCCCACATAGTGTTAGTCATGGGGAAAATATTAGCCTCTTTGTTGATGACAGCAACATTATAGTTACTGAGAAAATGAGAAGTTTTTGCAGAGAATACAAATGAACCTCTCAAGGAAGTCTGCAATTGGTCAATACACAATAAAATGACGTTGAACTTAAAGAAAACAAATGTCTTGCATTTCAGTTTGAAGAGAGGAAATGGCACTGTAAAACACAGGAACTACCTCTATAGACTGCATAACAAACACAAAATTTGTAGGAATGATTGATGCCCACTTGAAGTGGTGTGCATACACTAAGACACATGCAAACAGAATATCATTAGCGCATTATGTCTTTAGAGTCCTGTCAACAGTACATAATAACCAGTGCCTTTTAGTTACATGCTATTTACACACACATTCAGTTAGGAACTATGGGACTCTTTGCTGGGGAACAACTGTATCAAGTAGAACAGTTTCCAAAATTACAGAAGAGGGCCACAAGAATTGTTGCATAATAAGTGTATCAACATTCATTTAACTTGGATTTTTCCATTTATTTTATTTTCTTATTGTGCACACAATAAATCTTAGTTACAACAACAACAGAACAATTTTCTCTTTTTTTTGTTAATTTCCAAAGCATAATAATTTTATTATGCCAACATTATTGCAACAAACATTTTATAAACACACACAAATAAAAATAGTAATTTGTAATGTTCCCTCATCACTCCCTTCTCAGTAGCATAGCCAGTTTAGGACTTCAACTGACCATGTTGGAAATCAAATTTCATGACCAGATCATGTTGTTCTTGGTTTTTCACCATCTGCAGATTCTGGTTGTTGACCCTGGACTGACAGTTCAACTGTGGAGTGTCTTCAGACTGTTTATCACTCTCTCTCATCATATATGGTGGGTTTAGTCAATTAGTCAAGATAATTGTTACATGATCTTTCACCAAATAAAATTTTAGGGTCATTTCAATTACTTCGTATGGGCCTTCATATGGTGGCTCTAATGCCTTCTTCACTTACTAACACAAGAGTTGTGGACGTCCTAGTGTATGCGTGATGTTTTCTTTGTTTTGTGGAGATATTGAGCAGGTTTCAGGCGATTCATGTACTGTTTCACTTGTGACACAAATGTTGGTAAGTCTGCAGGCCTTTCTGTGCCATACTTCTGAGAAAAAAAAAATCATCTAGTATCCTGATGGGCGAACCATAAACCATTTCAGCAAATGTGACATTAGTGTTTTGTCTGGTAGAGCATTGAAGACCAAGAAGGGTTACAGGTGTTATTTGAGTCCATTTATCAGTTGCATAGGCTTGGATGGCTGCTTAGGTGCCCACGATGAAATCTTTCAATTTTTCTATTTGATTAAGGGTGATATGCTGTAGTTTGGGTTTGATTACAAGCACATATTTTTGATAGTGCATGGAACAGCTCAGATTTAAACTGTCTTGCACAGATGGTCACTACTCAGTTTGGCTTTCCAGATTTAGTGATCCAACAATTGAAAAATGCTCATGATACTACTCCTGCTTGTGTGCGTTGGAGGCATGTTAAATAAATATTATATTAATCAGGAGGAGGCATTGGTTTTATCAAGTCAAGGTGAATTATTTTGAAGTAGTCATTACTACAAAATAGGCATAAGGCACTAGAACATATCATGATACTTCATTGTTTTTTTTTTTTTAACAAGCAGTACATGTTTTCAACCAGGTTCGTACATCCTCTTTATATTGATCCAGACGAACCTTAATTAGACCATGCTTACATTCGTCTTAATGTCTAGGAGAGCCAAATAGGATATCTAGATGATTCAGGAATATAAGGGCTTTGTGTTGACACATCGTACCACAGTTGTTTTCCTCCTTGTGTCAAAAGGTATTTTAATTTAAGTGATGCTCGACGGCTAGACTGTAGTTGATAAGGTTCTTTATCATCTCCTTGTGCCTGGGTTATATATTGATTGTTAACTGGAACTAATTCTTCAAGCCTTTATCAAGCTACCAAGGACAACATTTACTTTACCAGATGTATTTCGCAGATCTGTAATAAGCTGTGAAATATACTGGAGGTAACGTGGTTGTATTGGCATTACTTTCCCATTCTTTTGCATAAATGCATGTGTTATAGAAGCCTGGTCAGTATAAATAATGAAGTCTCTTCCTTCTAACAGATATTGGAAGTATTTGACAGCCACGTAGATACTAAGCAGCTCTCTGTCATATGTGAAATACTTCTTCTGTGGCATTGTGGAAAAAGAAGGAAGGGAAAAATATCCAGTCAGTCTCCAGTATTTATCTTACCACTGTTGCATCTGCTGCAAAATCTGATGCATGCACAAATAATACAAGAGAGTCATACAAACCAGAAAATGTCAAAAACATAGCATTTGCGAGATCTTTGCATTTTTGGAACTGTCCAATCTTGGGTTATTTTTAGACGTACCTTTTAGGTAATCATTCAGCAAAGTTTGGTTTTTCAGTAGCATGTTCCAAACACTGTTGATAGAAATTGATGATCCCTAAGAATGCTCAGAGTTCACAAACTGTTCTGGTTTTTTTTGTAGTCTGTTATTGTCGCAACCCTTTCTGGATATGGCTTTCTTTCTGCAGGTGTAATTAAATGTGTTAGCTCTCGTACACCAAATACTGTTTTTACAACATTTATCATGAGACCATACTTAATCAGCTGTTTAAAGAGTGAATTTAAATGCTCAACATGTTGCTCTGGTGACTCAGATGCTATTAAAATACCATCCCAATATGGAAAAAGAAATCTAGTTCCCTTAAATCATCATGTTTAACCTCCAAAATGTGCTAGGTGTATTACAAAATCCGAAGGACTTATGTAATTTGGTAATATGCTTTCAGAAGGTCAGTTTTTAAGAATATAGTTCTATTTTGCAGCATAAAATTACATCAACTAGTGGATACCGGGCTGGGAGACTCTGTCATTCAGATGGTGATAATCTCCATAATCTCATTACTATTTGGCTTTGTAACAAATTGTTGTGGACTGGCCCATTGTAATTTAGTATAAACTGAAATTCATTTTTAGCAGTTTACATCGGTTCGATCTAAGGGCTTTACTGTATACTGGTGGATCACTAGACATAGTGCTATAATGCTGCAGTTTGTGCTTCAACACCTTTGGTACTGTGGATGATTTTGTTAGTTCAGGAAATTTCTCCAAAAGTTTGGGAACTGGTATGCTGCATAGAGGGAGCTTTACTTAGTACTTAGAATTCACAGTGGTTACCTCTGCTGAAATTTTTTATTTGGTGTTGTTGTCTATTAACCTTTTATTTTGTACATCGAGTAAACCATAATGAGGAAGGAAATTGGGACTCCTCACCCCACATGCCTTTTGATATGTCTGCCATGATGAATGGCCATTCAAAATTTTGTTTGAGCCCTAAATTAATGGTTAACAGCTCTGAACTGTAAGTTTTTATTTCTGACCCATTTGCAGCATAAATACTGAAATTCATGGGTTTAACTTTCTTGCATTTTGAAAATAATAAAATAAACAAATCTGCACTGCTATCTACCAGAAAAATATCGTTTCACCATAATAATAATTAATAAATAGGTGATATTGGCGGCTTGATGTGGGTACAGAGGTAGATCACTCAGCTACTATTGTCTACCCTTTCTAGTTTTCCTTATTCGGGCACTAGTAAGGCTGACACATTTTTTCAGGCTTACAGTGATAATAGCAATATTTGCCTATTTATCAAATTTTTCTCTGCTTCTACTTCCACTTTGCGATCTTTGCCCACTTGGTTTTCTAAACACCTTAATATCATTTTCATCAATTCTTAATTTCTTGGACTGACACAGACAAGGATGTAGATGGAATGGGCTTAACTGATGCAATTTGAACCTTCCCAGCAGACTGCATTTTGATGATAAGATGTGCCATTTGAGGAATCTTAATGTACTGTTTTGTGAGACATAACTAAAATACTTTGAATACTGCTTGGAAGTTTTCAAGCCGAAGTCTTTTTGAGATCTTGGCCAACACATTAGTATAGGCTAATTGGCTAGGCTTTGTATCACCAAGTTCTAAACCACGTGAGAGTTTTTTGACTCTCTTCACTTTCTTTAAAAATGGTCAGATGTCATTCTTTTGCTAAAGAATATGTATTGTTCTCATCACTTGTAAATAGATCCCGATTATTTTCAACAAATTTTGGCTCCAGCTTAACGAACAAATAGTTAAATCTGCATAGCTATATCAGTGATGGTAAATTGAATGTCGGCTTGACAAAACCAGATGTCTGGTTTCTCAGTCCAAAAATGTGATAGCTCAATGCTTACCATATCAATTTATGGGTTACTTTCAGGATTATTCCCTTCATATCCATTTGCTGTGGACATTATGCATATTTTTCAACACAGTATATGATAAATGCAAGGTAAATCATACTGAAAATTTCACTGCAAATGTCATTGCCTCACCAGTTATATATTTTCTTATTGTGCACACAATGAACATCAGTTACAACAACCACAGAGTATAACTTCTGAAGAAAGAGTATAACTTCTGAAAAAGAAGAATAATAATGCTCATATGCTAACATTATCATGGCAAACATTTTATGAAAACACACGATACAAACAATAATTTGTCATGTTCCCACAGTATAATAACCAAAAATAGTCATCAAGCTTATTGTAAAGGTCTGTTCAAAATACTGCAAAATACTGGGGAAATTACCTACAGAGTGTGGGTACATTTGTTACTGCGCAGACAACTCTGTCCATGGCAGTGGAACAACAATTAGTCTAAACTTACGTATAACAGAAAAGAATAAATGTAAAATTCAAAAAAGCATTTTCTACAAGGAATCAACACTACAACGAATCTCCCATGGAGATTAAAAATATTCCTAAACTGAACTACTTTAAAAATGCAGTTAAAATGTGTTTTAAGCAGTGCACTCTATACAGTGAAGAATTACTTAGATAACACAGAGTAAGAGATTGGAAAATGTTGAAGCACACTGTGGGTGATGCATACTTCAGTGAATGATTATTCTGTGGTTGAACTTAAGAACACTTTGATTCACAGCACAACTTCACAATAAAGTCTGTTTTGGGCTACTGAATGATGATCAGTCATCATATAAGTGTAACAGAAACAAGTTCCATTGGCATAACACCAGTCTCATTGGCAATCTCATCCTGAGAGACTGTTGGAGCAATGTCTGAAGCGCCATGTGGTGTGGTTGTGTGGAGACAGTGCAGTTAGATGCAAGCATCATAGCTATAACACCAGGAGAAAGGATGATCTTCACTATGCAGGGTTAAATCTGACTTTGGCACAGAAAGGGGTAAATTATGCTGCCACAAGTGTCTTTGGTCATCTACCAAACAGCATCAAAAGCCTGACAGATAGCCAACTAACATTTAAAAATAAATTAAAAGAATTTCTAGATGACAACTTCTTCTACTCATTGGCTGAATTTTTAGATATAAATTAAGGGGGAAAAAAAACAAAAAAATCTTAAACATTAGTGTCATGCAATATTTTGTGTACTGTAATATCTTGTACAGACATCTTTTATTAACCTGACACGTTCCACATCATTACGAAGTGTCGTATTCATGATCTATGGAACAAGTATTAATCTAATCTAATCTCTAATCAGCTGATGGACTAAGAGCCAGGAGCTGAGCAGACAATTGAATGATATTCATGGAGGTAGCATTTCACCTTAAATATCCAGCAGATTTTTAGAAATCTTCTGTTTCGCCATTACATGAAATTTAACATCTAATAGCCACAGTTCTCGTGTTTTCATTTGCGTCGGAAAGTAAACCGATTTTGTGACATATTACAAGTTCCTAATCAGAGGCAAATTATTTAGTTTCACCTGAATGCTTTGGTAGTTAGGTTTTCGAATACCTGTGTATTATTAGACACAGTTCCTGTGTTTCTGTCAAGGTCTATAGTAGAGTTGCGCAGCACATGCCGATAGTCCGTTTATCTGCATAGTTTAGTTTCCAAGGTCTTTAGTATGGACAGGGACTGCAATTGTTGTGTGTGGATGTGAGCCAAGTTGGTTACACAGCTTGAGGCGGCAGTGGATGGGCACCACTGTTGTGGGCCGGCTGTGGGGATCCAATGGACGTCCAACACGTCCCGAGTCCTCCGATCGATCCTCACAGGTGGCCAACCCAGTTACTGCTCGCACTGAGGTTGACCCCTCACCTGTGGTCGAGTGGGAGGTCACCCCAGGGCAAAGCAGGTGGTGAAAGACTTCCTAGGTGGCCGCATGCAAGCCCTCCCCAATTTGTCTGACAAACAGGTTCCAGGTGCTGTCTGTGGCTGACAATGTTGCTGAGCCAGATACTGTCGCCTGTACTGTTTCAGGGGAAACCACTCAGCCTGCAAGATCCAGGCAATCATTCCAGATCATTCCAGATGTGGAAAGGGTCGTCCCGGATGCCATAAAGAGCACAGGATGCAGCCAACTGCAGATGGTTGCTCACGTCGGTACCAATGATGTGTGTCAGTTTGGATCAGAAGAGATTCTCTCTGGTTTCGAGCGGCTAACAGAAATGGTAAAGGCTGCCAGTCTTGTTTGCAAGATGAAAGCAGAGCTGACCATTTGCAGCATAATTGACAGGACTGATTGCGGACCTCTGGTACAGAGCTGAGTGGAGGGCCTCAATCAGAGGCTCAGACGGTTCTGCGACCATGTAAGCTGCAGATTCCTCAACGTGCGCCAAGGGTGGTTGGGTTTCGGGTTCCGCTGAATAGGTCAGGTGTCCACTATACGCAGGAAGCGGCTACTCAGGTAGCAGGGGCTGTGTGGCATGGACTGGGCAGTTTTTTGGGTTAGAGGGTCTCAGTAAAACACAAGAAGGGCTTCTGTCACAAAGGGTGCAGGCCGAACACAGGAAGAATGTAGATACAGGAACCATTGGTATAGGCTAATAGTTGTAAACTGTCATAGCTGTGTTGGGAAAATACCAGAGCTCCAAGCGCTAATAGAAAGCACTGATGCTCAAATCGTTATAGGCACTGAAAGGTGGCTAAAGCCGGAAATAAGCTCAGCCAAAATTGTTGCGAAGAACCTAATGATGTTGCGAAAGGATAGGCTAAACATGGTTGGCGGTGGCGTGTTTGTTGCTGTTAGTAGTAGTTTAACTATCTCGAAAAAGAAATAGATACTTCCTGTGAGTTAGTATGCACAGAGGTCATTTTTGGCAACCCGAATAAAATAATCACAGGATCCTTTTACCGACCTCCTAATTCAGATGACACAGTTGCTGAAAGGTTCAAAGAAAACTTGAGTTTGATTTAAAACACGTACCCAACTCATACGATAATAGTTGGTGGTGACTTTAATTTACCCTCGATATGTCGGCAAAAATACATGTTAAATTCCGGAGGTTCACATAAAATATCATCCAAAATTGTGCGAAATGCATTCTCTGAAAATTATTTCGAGCAGTTAATTCATTAGCCCATGCGAGTAGTAAACGGTTGTGAAAACACACTTGACCTCATAGCAACAAATAATCGTGAGTTAATATCGAGCATCAAAACTGATACAGGGATTAGTGAACACAGGGTTGTCGTAGCAAGAGTGAATATTGTAATCCCCAAATCCTCGAAAAATAAGCGAAAAATATACCTATCACAAAAAGCAGATAAAAATTCACTTGACGCCTTCCTGAGAGACGATCTCCACTCATTCCAAATAAGTAATATAAGTTGCGACCAGATGTGACTTGAATTCAAAGAAATAGTATCCGCAGCAATTGAGAGATTTATACTAATTAAATTAACAAATGATGGCGCTGATCCTCCTTGGTACACAAAACGGATTAGAACATTGTTACAGAAAACAACGAAACAAACATGCCAAATGTAAACAAACACAAAATCCCCAAGATTGGCGAACTTTTACAGAAGCTCGAAATTTAGCGCGGACCTCAATGCAAGATACTTATAACAGTTTCCACAAAGAAACTTTGCCTCACAACCTGGCAGAAAATCCAAAGAGATTCTGGTTGTATGTGAAGTATGCGGCATGAAACAATCAATGCCTACTCTGTACAATAGCAATGGAGATACTATTGAAGATAGTGCTGCCAAAGCAGAGTTACTAAACACAGCCTTCCGAAATGCCTTCACAAAAGAAGACTATGTAAATATTCCAGAATTCGAATCGAGAACAGCTGCCAACGTGAGTAATGTAGAAGTAAATATCCTGGGAGTAGTGAAGCAACTTAAATCACTCAATAAAAGCAAGTCTTCTGGTCAAGACTGTATACCAATTTGGTTCCTTTCAGAGTATGCTGACGCATTACTTCCAACCTTAACAATCACATACAACTGTTCGCTCTATGAAAGATCCGTACAAAAGACTGGAAAGTTGCACAGGTCACACCAGTATTCAAGAAAGGTAGTAGGATTAATCCACTAAATTACAGGCCCGTATCATTAACGTCAATATGCAGCAGGATTTTGGAACATTATTGTGTTCGAACATTATGAATTACCTTAAAGAAAACAGTCTATTGACACACAGTCAACATGGGTTTAGAAAACATCGTTCCCGTGAAACACAACTAGCTTTTTATACACATGAAGTGTTGAGTGCTATTGACATGGGATTTCAGATTGATTCCGTATTTCTGGATTTCCAGAAGGCTTTTGACATTGCACCACACAAGCGGCTTGTAGTGAAATTGCGTGCTTAGGGAATATTGTCTCAGTTATGTGACTGGATTTGCGATTTCTTGTCAGAGAGGTCACAGTTCATAGTAATCGACGGAAAGTCATCGAGTAAAATAGTAGTGATTTCTGGCATTCCCACAGGTAGTGTTATGGGCCCTTTGCTGTTCCTTACCTATATAAACGATTTTGGAGACAAATTGAGCAGCTGTCATAGGTTGTTTGCAGATGACGCTGTCGTTTATCGACTAATAAAGTCATCAGAAGATCAAAACGATTTAGAAAAGATATTTGAATGGTGCGAAAATTGGCAGTTGACCCTAAATAATGAAAAGTGTGAGGTCATCCACATGAGTGCTAAAAGGAATTCATTAAACTTCGGTTACATGATAAATCAATCTAATCTAAAAGCCCCAAATTCAACTAGATACCTAGGTATTACAATTACAAACAACTTAAATTGGAAGGAACACACAGAAAATGTTGTGGGGGGGAAGGCTAACCAAAGACTGCATTTTATTGGCAGGACACTTGGAAAATGTAACAGCTCTACTAAGGACACTGCCTACACTACGCTTGTCCATCCTCTTTTAGAATACTGGTGCACAGTGTGGGGTCCTTACCAGATTGGACTGACGCAGTACATCGAAAAAGTTCAAAGAAGGGCAGCACGTTTTGTATTATTGCGAAATATGGGAGAGAGTGTCACAGAAATGATACAGGATTCGGGCTGGATATCATTAAAAGAAAGGAATCTTCTCATGAAATTCCAATCACCAACTTTCTCCTCCGAATGTGAAAAGATCTTGTTGACACCGACGTACATTAGGAAAAATGTTCACCATGATAAAATAAGGGAAATCAGAGCTCGTACGGAAAGATATAGGTGTTCGTTCTTTCTGTGTGCTATACAAGATTGGAATAATAGAGAATTGTGAAGGTGGTCCGATGAGCCCTCTGCCAGGCACTTAAATGTGATTTGCAGAGTATCCACGTAGATGTAAGTGGAGATGTAGATTGCTCAGCATTGTCACAGTGTGTTCACTCATTGGTGCACTCAATACTCCAAGCTGAAATGCTGACTCGAAGTTTACACAAAGCCCTCGCAGTCACTGTAACCCGTAAAGTTGCAATTGCCGTCCCACCTTGAAGATGCATGGCATGCTTCCATATACACATTATATGCGAAACATCTACACAACTTCCAGTTTTCATCATTAAACAATTACATGGTTTAAACAATTGTCGATGCGAGGGTTAAGCATTTCGCTGGTGGGGTGACATGCTTACACCGTATACTCCACCGTTCAGGCAAACAAGATTGAAACAAATATTTAACGTAAGTAAATAATATTCAGCAGTAATTATGTTTGAACTCTTGGTCTTCTAATTATTATATTATATTTTGTGTCTTCCATGTTTTGTATATTATTAAATCAATTATAACATCCAGAATCTACTTGAGTCTTGCTATATTTTGGGCAATCCTGTAAAAACGTATATGGACAAGAGAAGGGTTCACCCAATGGAATTATTGAACGTGGAAAAAGAGAAAAAGAGAGGACACTCTCCAGGTTTTGTGGTCATTTAGTTTTTAAGTCAGGCTGTTAATAAAAATAAATATCCTGTGAATTAACTTTGTTGGTTTATCCTGAGGCACCAAACTACTACTTTGAAGGTGCAATATTTGCCCAGGTGAAAATTATATCTCGAGCACTAATGGCTGTAAAAATGAATTCAATTGGTGCTTTGTCATTTCTCATATATTATACCCTCCATTACTAACCATATTTTCCATATTATAGTTGCCGAAAGCATAAAAGTTTACAAGCTCACAATATATCATAGTCTATATCATTTGCGCACTATGTCAACTCTTGCTTTTTCTTGACCAGTGACATCGTGACAGTTGTCATGTTTGGCAATGTTCTGTGGTCTGCAGTGAATCTTCTAGGTGGGACGGTGTTATCACGGAATAGTTAAACAGGTGTCTCCAAGCTCAGGGATACAGATGTCCATCTCTTGCCCCTAACCCCTATTGCAGATGCACTACATCCACTCTTGCTCTCATGACATGCATGAAAGAACAAAAAAATTACACACAAAAAAAAAACTTAACACTTGCATCCTTGTTCAAAGTCACAACTATCTTTCGTCGGTTAGAGATGGAGGGAATAACATGTCACTTCCTCTAAAGAGATAGGTTACACCTCCTGTCCTCACTTACAATAAGGATGTTGTTGCAACTCAATTTTGTGAGCAACTTAAATATTCTTAACTACACTCCTGGAAATGGAAAAAAGAACACATTGACACCGGTGTGTCAGACCCACCATACTTGCTCCGGACACTGCGAGAGGGCTGTACAAGCAATGATCACACGCACGGCACAGCGGACACACCAGGAACCACGGTGTTGGCCGTCGAATGGCGCTAGCTGCGCAGCATTTGTCCACCGCCGCCGTCAGTGTCAGCCAGTTTGCCGTGGCATACGGAGCTCCATCGCAGCCTTTAACTCTGGTAGCATGCCGCGACAGCGTGGACGTGAACCGTATGTGCAGTTGACGGACTTTGAGCGAGGGCGTATAGTGGGCATGCGGGAGGCCGGGTGGACGTACCGCCGAATTGCTCAACACGTGGGGCGTGAGGTCTCCACAGTACATCGATGTTGTCGCCAGAGGTCGGCGGAAGGTGCACGTGCCCGTCGACCTGGGACCGGACCGCAGCGACGCACGGATGCACGCCAAGACCGTAGGATCCTACGCAGTGCCGTAGGGGACCGCACCGCCGCTTCCCAGCAAATTAGGGACACTGTTGCTCCTGGGGTATCGGCGAGGACCATTCGCAACCGTCTCCATGAAGCTGGGCTACGGTCCCGCACACCGTTAGGCCGTCTTCCACTCACGCCCCAACATCGTGCAGCCCGCCTCCAGTGGTGTCGCGACAGGGGTGAATGGAGGGACGAATGGAGACGTGTCGTCTTCAGCGATGAGAGTCGCTTCTGCCTTGGTGCCAATGATGGTCGTATGCATGTTTGGCGCCGTGCAGGTGAGCGCCACAATCAGGAATGCATACGACCGAGGCACACAGGGCCAACACCCGGCATCATGGTGTGGGGAGCGATCTCCTACACTGGCCGTACACCACTGGTGATCGTCGAGGGGACACTGAATAGTGCACGGTACATCCAAACCGTCATCGAACCCATCGTTCTACCATTCCTAGACCGGCAAGGGAACTTGCTGTTCCAACAGGACAATGCACGTCCGCATGTATCCCGTGCCACCCAACGTGCTCTAGAAGGTGTAAGTCAACTACCCTGGCCAGCAAGATCTCCGGATCTGTCCCCCATTGAGCATGTTTGGGACTGGATGAAGCGTCGTCTCACGCGGTCTGCACGTCCAGCACGAACGCTGGTCCAACTGAGGCACCAGGTGGAAATGGCATGGCAAGCCGTTCCACAGGACTACATCCAGCATCTCTACGATCGTCTCCATGGGAGAATAGCAGCCTGCATTGCTGCGAAAGATGGATATACACTGTACTAGTGCCGACATTGTGCATGCTCTGTTGCCTGTGTCTATGTGCCTGTGTGATCATGTGATGTATCTGACCCCAGGAATGTGTCAATAAAGTTTCCCCTTCCTGGGACAATGAATTCACGGTGTTCTTATTTCAATTTCCAGGAGTGTATTATACAAGTGACTCTGGACTTAACGCGGTAAACAGAGAAAATATTTCTTTAATATATTTTACTCAAAACTACTTAAAAAAATAGATGTTCCACGTACCTTTTATACCATTTTAATGCTATTTCAAATCAGGAACATAGTTTATGCTATCATCTCGTACTCTTACATTTTTGTGTCAGTTCTTGTAAGTTTTAAGCGTATTAAACCCATAGTCTTAGCAGTTACCAAGTATTTCCATATCTTTCCATTTAAATGGGTCTCTCTTCACAAAATTGTTTTTATTCACAGTACTTGTTCTCTTTGTCGAAAAGAAAATTCTTGCCATAATAATGTTTTGCATGTGATATTGTTGTATGTTAACATTTTCACTTTGGGTGGACTAACCACCTAAAACAACTGTTCCATTATTGAGAACCACCACTGAGTTGCTACTACCTCTGAGGCATCCGGTTCTTCTTCGTATTTCCCTCAAAACAATGGAAACTCTAGGTTGGACCATTCCGGTCAGAGTTGACTATCGTGTGTGTGTGTGTGTGTGTGTGTGTGTGTGTGTGTGTGTGTGTGTGTGTGTGCGTGTGCGTGTGCGTGTGTGGTTTTTTTCTGAAGATGGCTTTGGCTGAAAGATAAATGTGTAACAGTTTTTGTTGTGTCTGTCTGCAATCCAACATGTCCCCTGGGTACAGGCCAGGCCCAGGGAGGGGTGATTCCCTGAGCTACTACCTTTCCAAGCTGCCAATTGGTCCCTCTGTCAGGTGTTCGGGAGGTGTGACCTGAGATGTGAACCCTCACCTAAGGCGGGTTTGCCCCCTTCTGAAGGGGGTCCCCAGTTGGAAGGAGTGCATCATCGGAGATGCTGGCAATCATGGGGGATTTTCTCACAAAGAGCCAATCATCTACACAGTCAATGGCTATGAAATGTAAACGGATTGAGGCTAGCAATCCAAAGACCCTTTCAGCTGCACCACTGTTCCTCATGGTTTCACGTACTGAACACCATCAGTCCTTCACTACAGCAAATCCGTTTATTATTCAGAAAGGTGTTGATGCAACCGCTGGCCATGTGAAATACTGTTCTCGTTATACAGTGGCACTTTGCTGTTGGAGACTACTACTGATTCTCAAGCACAACAACTGCTTGCAGCTTCACTCCTCCTTGGCTACCCTGTTCATGTCAAGGTCCATCGAACACTGAATTTTTCCCATGGTGTTATTTACAGTAGGCTGCTCCATGGTCTGACTGAGGCACAAATCCACACATACCTCTCAGATCAGGGTGTCACTGCAGTCCATCGGGTGATGAAAAAGGTAGATGTCTGCTTAGTGCCCACATGCAATCTCATTCTCACTTTTGATAGAATGGTTCTTCCATCAAAGATCAAAGCATGTTATGAAGTTATCACAGTCAGGCCGTATATTCCAAACCGTATGCACTGCTGCCAGTGCCATCATTACAACCAGACCCAAAAGTCTAGTCAAAACCCAGCCAAATCTATAAACTGTGGGAGGGATGCTCAAGAGAGCAATTGTCCGAGGCAGACAATTGTTCTCATGAGCGTCCCTCCCACAGTTTACAGATCTGGCTGGGTGTCAACTCCTCACTGCATCAATTGCAATGGCAACCATGCCACCTCCTCTTGCGATTGTCCTGTGCATCTCTAGAAGTGGGCTGTCCAGGAGACCTGAGTGAAGGAAAAAGTGCCTTGCCTGGTTGCTCGCAAGTTCTTGGCTAGTTGGAAACACTGCATTCTACCATCTGCCACTCACAGTACTGTTCTTGTTTACATCTTGCTCCACAAAGGACATAGCCATGGAGACATGCTAGCTCAAATTTAGCATCTTGGCAGTGACATCGCCCAGTGTTGTGGTGGCATCCCTGTCCCCTCCTCCAGCTGTGGAAAACGCCACCAAATGTTTGCCTCATGGGGTGAAGTCACCAGCAACACAACCTGCAGGTCTGAAAAGGCAGAAGACTTACTATGTCACTCCAGCCAACCAACACATGAGTCTTCTTCTGCCAGGCAGAAAGGGCCCAAGAAGTCAAACAAAGGCACATGGTCTTCTCCTTCGCCAGTGCAAAGCTCCTCTTTGACGGTGTCTCCAAGAGATACCCTTGCCCGGCTGACCTCTGTGTTGCTGGTGCACACCACTGACTGTTGTTCTGCTGGGTAATAGGTTGAAGGTGTTGGGCTACAAGAGCAGAGATTCTCTCCATGGGGGCACACTAACTGATCGCAATGGAGCGTCCTGAGTGGTTGGGTTTATGGACTTTAGGAAGCATATAGAAGGTGGGAGTGAGGGGAGTGGTAGGGGTAAGCAGAGAGGTGGACTCCAGGGAGGTTCTGGGATGGGCCTATCCTACCCTCCTATATAAAAGATACCAACCATTTCCTCCATCAACACTCCACAATTCCTGTCCCTTTAGCTCCCTTTACACTAACATCCCTAATGCCCATGGCCTTACTGCTATTGAACACTACCTTTCCCAACACCCAACAGATTCCAAACCAAAAATCTCCTGCCAATTCACCATGACCAATTATACCCTCAACCACAATTACTTCTCCTTTGAAGGCATTACCTACAAATAAATCCGGGGTATGGCTATGGGCATGTGCATGCCACCATCCTATACCAACCTATACATGGTCCATCTAGAGGAATCCTTTCTAAACACCCAGAATCCTAAACCTCTCGCCTGGTTCAGATTCACTGATGACATCTTTGCGATCTGGATCAAGGGTGGGGACAACTCATCCACATTCTTACAGAACCTTAACAACTTCCGCATTTGCTTCACCTGGTCCTACTCAACTCAACAAGTCACCTTCTTAGATGTTGACCTCCACCTCAAAGATGGCTACATCAGTACCTCTGTCCGTATTAGACCTTCTAACCACCAGCAATACCTCCACTTTGACAGCTTCCACCCATTCCACACCAAGAAGTCCCTTCCATACAGCCTATCCACCTGTGGTCTTCGTATCTGCTGTGATACGAAATATACCGAGGGTCTCCTTCACAAACCATAATTACCCTCCCAACCTTGTACAAAAACAAAGCCTCTGTGCCTTATCTTTCCACCTCACAAAATCCCACCGTCCAGCCACAGAGGAGCATTCCCCTCATAACTCAGTACCACCCAGGACTGGAGCAACTGAATTACATTCTCTACCAGGGTCTCAACTACCACTCATCATGCCGTGCCCACTATCCTTCCCACCCCTCCCACAGTGGTATTCTGATGTCCACCGAACCTACACAACACTCGTCCATCCCTACACAATCCCTGTAATAGACCGAGATGCAAGACCTGTCCTATACATCCTCCCACCACCACCACCTACTCCAGTCCGGTCACAAACATTATCTAGCCTACAAAAGGCAGGGCTACCTGTGAAATCTGTCATATGATCTACAAGCTAATCTGCAACCACTGTGCTGCATTCTACGAGGGCGGTTCAGAAAGTAACCTCCGATTGGTCACAGTGCGGGTTGTGGGGGGAGTAGCGACGCCATCTGTGCGTTCACGCACTCAACAGGTCAGTCGGCATCAAGCCGTGGTCGAGTGAACGTCGTACCTGCACTAGTTTAGTTTTTGTGGCAGTTTGAAATGTGTGCTGCAATAGAAAACCCCGCCAAATGTGAAGTGCGTGCTGTCATAAGGTTTTTTACAGCCAAAGGATATTCTGCAGCAGCTATTCATCGTGAGCTTTGTGCCGTGTACGGACCAAGAGTTACGAGTGAAGGAGTTGTCCGTGAATGGGTACGTTTATTTAAAAGTGGACGAGAAAACGTTCATGATGAAGAGAGGAGTGGTAGACCATCATTTGTGACTGACGAACTCGTTCAGACAGTTGATGCAAAAGTTCGTGAAAATCGACGTTTCTCAATGTCGGAGTTGTCTAATGGTTTTCCACAGATTTCTAAGACTCTCTTGTACGAGATAGTGACAGCAAGATTGGGTTACCGTAAGTTCTGTGCACGATGGGTGCCCAAAATTCTTACCGACCACCACAAAACTCAAAGAATGGCCTCTGCATTAGACTTTCTGTCACGTTATGAGGACGAAGGAGAAACATTGTTAAACAGAATCGTGACCGGTGACGAAACCTGGATTAAGTACGTGAACCCTGAGACAAAAGAACAATCAAAGATGTGGGCACATTCAAATTCGCCTACCAAACCAAGAAAAGCCTCGCAAGATTTTTCTGCCAGAAAACTGATGGCAACAGTGTTTTGGGATGCCAAAGGGGTGTTGTTGGTTGAATTCATGGAACGTGGTACGACCATTAATCAAGACGTGTACCCTGAAACAATAAAAAAGTTACGACGGGCTATACAGAACAAACGCCGTGGTATGCTGACTTCCGGTATCGTTTTTTTGCACGATAACGCCCGTCCTCACTCTGCTCGCAGAACAACGGCCCTTCTTGAGTCCTTCAAGTGGGACGTTATCAACCATCCACCTTACAGCCCAGACCTGGCGCCAAGTGATTATCACCTCTTCATGCATTTGAAGAAATGGCTCGGGTCAGAGCGGTTTGATGACGACGAAGAGCTCAAAGATGCGGTCACAGGCTGGCTACAGGCACAAGCGGGTGATTTTTATGCAGAAGGAATTTCAAAGCTTGTGAAGAGATACGATAAGTGCCTCAATCGCTATGGAGACTATGTAGAAAAATAGTGCAAAGATGTAGTTGTAAGATGTATATATTAAAATATTTTTATTTAACTTGGTGTATTTTTTTAAATCAACCGGAGGTTACTTTCTGAACGGCCCTCGTATGTGGGCATGCCGCATGAATAGCCACCAACAAACTGTGGCCAAGATAAAAGTGGACCACCCTGTTGCTGAGAATGCTGCCAAACATGACATCCTTCATTTCAATGACTGCTTTACAGCCTGTACAATATAGATACTTCTCACTAACACCAGCTTTTCTGAACTGCGCAGGTGGGAAATTTCCCTGCAATGTATCTTTTGTTCCCGTAACTATCCTGGCCTCAACCTTTGTTCGTCATTGTCCTATCTCATCCAGCCCCTTCTCTGTTCCCATTCTAGCACTACACATTCCTCCAATGTACCCAGTCTTTTTACTTCTTTTCCACTATCCCTCTCCCCCACCCCACCTCTTTGCTGCTCTCCATCTAACCTCCCGACTGTACATAGCTGCCCTACCTTCTTTCCACCTCATCCTTGCGCACTCCCCAACAGCACTTCACTGTCTGCCACCCCTACCCTAATATCACTCCTCCTCACTGCCCCAGCCCCCTCCTTACCCCCACCCAGTCGCCACTCCCATCATGCACAGGTGCTGCTGCTCGCAGTGTGGCATCAGTTGTCTGAGATTGCACTCGTGTGTGAATTGTGTTTGCCCATTATTCATTCCATATGTAAGGGTTCAGTACCATGCTTGTAACTTTATACCTCACTTACCTCTCTGCTCATTTGTTTTGAGGGAACCTTGCTCCTAATTTATTGTGAATTCATACCTGATTGCCTGGTTTTCTCTCTGTTTCCTAAGTCCTTCTTTATACTCCAGTTTCAATAGTAACCAAATTTGTATGTATTTCCTTGTTGTTAATACAAATTCACATTGAATTACTCATGCAAAGCTTATAGTAAGTTATCAAAATTGAAGTCAGCTTTTGTCGTTACGGATTTTAAAGATATCTTTGGCTCTAACTTAGATGTTAGCATGCCATTTAACTTAAATCAAAAGCTTTCCAGGCTTCCTTTTCTCCCCTCCTCAACATGACATTGGAAGCATCTATATGAATGTGACCGGCTGTTTTCATTTTAAGTCAATTCAGACATTAGTGGATTGTAGTTAGTAAAAGAGTGTTCATGTGAGCTTAGTCGTATCTTAAGTTATTTTTGTAATCAATCACTTATCACAGGAACATTCCTGGACTTCCTTAAATATACCGATGTTATACCTCTCCACAAGAAGAGGGACAAAGAAATGCCATCAAATTACTGACCGATCTCACTTTTGCCAGCTTTTTCAAGAATCTTTGACAAGGTTATGTTCAAGCATCTACTTAAGCACATTAGTGAAAATAACCAACTGTCAGAGTCACAGTTTGGGTTTCATGAGGGTTCTGATATTGAGAAGGCTATTTACACTTACAGTGAAAATGTCCTTAATTCATTAGACAGCAACTTAGAGGCAACTGGCATACTCTGTGACCTGTCAAAGGCTTTTGACTGTGTGAATTACAGCATTCTTTTAAGTAAATTAAAATATTATGGCATCACTGGTAGTGCTGCAAAGTGGTTTCAGTCATATCTTACTAGTAGAAAACAAAGGGTGTCATTATGTAACACTTCAGCAGTAGGCAATTAGACATCATCTGACTCGGAAGAAATTACATGTGGTGTTCCCCAAGGTTCCATACTAGGCCCATTACTTTTTCTTGTGCATATTAATGACCTGTCATCTGTTACATTACCAGATGCCAAGTTTGTCTTATTTGCAGATGATACAAACTTTGCAATAAATAGTAAATCAAATATAAATTTAGAGAGGTCAGTTAATCAAATGTTTACTGACATTAGTAAGTGGTTTATAGCCAGTTCACTGTCATTAAACTTCAAAAAGACCCACTATATGCAGTTCAGAACTTCCAAGAGATTTTCTTCTAGTGTGAGTATAAAATATGACGACATGGATATAGGAGAAGTTGAGAGTGTAAAATTCTTGGGACTACAACAAGTTGTAGTCAATATATAATAAATTCAGTTGAGAGCGACATACTAACGAACTGCTAAAGCGCCTAAACAAGTCTGTGTTTGCAATGTGAATGATGTGAGACATAGGAGATATAAATATAAAAAACTGGCATATTTTGCTTATTTTCACTCCATTACGTCATATGGTATGATATTTCGGGGTAACTCCACAAACAGAAAAAAAAATTTTTGAGTATAGAAGCACATAATAAGAGTAATGTGTAGTGTAAATCCAAGAACATCATGTCGAAACCTATTTAAAGAATTTGGCATACTAACCACAGCTTCTTAGTATATTTATTCCTTAATGAAGTTTGTTGTAAATAATACATCTCTTTTTCCAACTAACTGCTTAGTACACAGCATCAATACTAGGAATAAGTTGTTGTTGTTGTGGTCTTCAGTCCTGAGACTGGTTTGATGCAGCTCTCCATGCTACTCTATCCTGCACAAGCTTCTTCATCTCCCAGTACCTACTGCACCCTACATCCTTCTGAATCTGCTTAGTGTATTCATCTCTTGGTCTTTCTCTACTATTTTTACCCTCCACGCTGCCCTCCAATACTAAATTCGTGATCCCTTGATGTCTCAGAACATGTCCTACCAACCGATCCCTTCTTTTAGTCAAGTTGTGCCACAAGCTCCTCTTCTCCCCATTCTATTCAATACCTCCTCATTAGTTATGTGATCTACCCATCTATTCTTCAGCATTCTTCTGTAGCACCACATTTCGAAAGCTTCTATTCTCTTCTTATCTAAACTATTTATCGTCCATGTTTCACTTCCATACATGGCTACACTCCATACAAATACTTTCAGAAACGACTTCCTGACACTTAAATCTACACTCGATGTTAACAAATTTCTCTTCTTCAGAAACGCCTTCCTTGCCATTGCCAGCCTACATTTATATCCTCTCCACTTCGACCATCATCAGTTATTTTGCTCCCCAAATAGCAAATCTCCTTTACTACTTTAAGTGTCTCATTTCCTAATCTTATTCCCCCAGCATCACCCAACTTAATTCGACTACATTCCATTATCCTCGTTTTGCTTTTGTTGATGTTCATCTTATACCCTCCTTTCAAGACACTGTCCATTCCGTTCAACTGTCTCTGACAGAATTACAATGTCATCGGCGAACCTCAAAGTTTTTATTTCTTCTCCATGGATTTTAATTCCTACTCCAAACTTTTCTTTTGTTTCCTTTATTGCTTGCTCAATATACAGATTGAATAACATCGGGGATAGGCTACAACCCTGTCTCACTCCCTTCCCAACCACTGCTTCTCTTTCATACCCCTCAACTCTTATAACTGCCATCTGCTTTCTGTACAAATTGTAAATAGCTTTTCGCTCCCTGTATTTTACCCTTGCCACCTTCAGAATTTGAAAGAGAGTATTCCAGTCAACATTGTCAAAAGCTTTCTCTAAGTCTACAAATGCTAGAAACGTAGGTTTGCCCTTCCTTAATCTAGCTTCTAAGATAAGTCGTAGGGTCAGCACTGCCTCACGTGTTCCAACATTTCTACGGAATCCAAAATGATCTTCCCCGAGGTCGGCTTCTATCAGTTTTTCCATTTGTCTGTAAAGAATTCGTGTTAGTATTTTGCAGCTGTGACGTATTAAACTGATAGTTCGGCAATTTTCACATCTGTCAACACCTGCTTTCTTTGGGATTGGAATTATTATATTCTTCTTGAAGTCTGAGGGTATTACGCCTGTCTCATACATCTTGCTCACCAGATGGTAGTTTTGTCAGGACTGACTCTCCCAAGGCTGTCAATAGTTCTAATGGAATGTTCTCTACTCCGGGGGCCTTGTTTTGACTCAGGTCTTTCAGTGCTCTGTCAAACTCTTCACGCAGTATCGTATCTCCCACAATATACATAAAGATATAAAATCACTTACTCTTGCCCAGAAAGGAGTCCAGTTTTCAGCAACGCATATTTTCAATAAGTTACCAGCAACCATTAAGAGTTTAGTTTCAGGCAAGCACAATTTAAACGTAATTTAAAAGAATTTTTGGTGGCCAACTCCTTCTATTCCGTTCATGACTTTCTCAACAAGTGCATTAGACCATTTTAATAAAAATTTATTATACTTTAATTTTTCACAATACTTGGTTGTAACAGCCAAGTAACTACCTACTGTGTGAGTGATGGATATATGGAAAGCAGATGTAAGTCTTAAGTCTGTAAACAGTGGAAGTTTAATTTTAAATCTTGTAGATAATTTGACTGTTCTCAACTGACGATCATTGAAATGAATAATTTACTTTCATATTTGACAATACTTGGTTGTAATAGCCAAGTAACTAGCTACTGTGTGAATGATGGATTTAATGAAAGCAGATGTAAGTTTTAAATCCGTAAATATTAGAATGTTAATTTTAATTCATGTACATAATTTTACTGTTTATTGACTGAGGATCATCAAACTTAATGAAACTCAAGTTTTTCTAATTTCATTTTTGTAATGTGTTTATCTGACATGTTCCACACCCAGGAGGATCCCCCCTTTTGTGGGTCTATGGAATGAATAATTAATTTAATCTAATTTAATGTAAGGGGTAACAAGATCAGATCTATTGAGACCCCTGGAAAGCCAGTGAAAACACAACTGTTCCACCTGGTGCACAAGATATATGAGACAAATTATATGAATGTGTGGTGTCTGTTCTTTCAGATATGTCCTAAAGAATAGACATGACACATTCATGTAATTTGGTGGGCCTAGCTGGGCAATGAATCTACCTTCTTCAGTGCGGATGCAGAAATATGTCCGACGTCCTGTGCAAATCTCAGAAGAGCGAATATGGAGGAAATGCACAGGGGCTGTAGATAGGTGCCGCTCGATGGAACTGTGGATCGGCCGTCAGGCGATCTGAGATAGTCCTTGCAGTTGCAGTAACACTGTCCCAGATGGTGTAGTGGTTACTGCATCTGCCTAGTAAACAGGAGATCCCAGGTTTGAATCCCAGTCCAGTACATATTTTCACTTGTCACTGCCAATTCCACGTAATCTCCCAATGCAGCTGACAGCAGTGATCCCTCCCCTTTCCTTTCCTTTCTTCCCCTCTCCACCTTCAGTTTACATATAATATGTGAGATAGACAAAATACACTCAGACTTCATGAAGAAAGTAATAAAAACGATTACAAAAACAAAAGGTGCTGACAGTTGTGAATGTTACCAAACTATCAGTTTAATAAGTCATGGTAGAAGACTGGAAAAACTGATAGAAGCTGAATGCGGAGAAGACCAGTTTGGGTTTCGGAGAAATGTAGGAACATATGAAGCCATAATGACTCCACAGTTTATCTTAGAATGTTAAAGAAAGGAAAAACTATATATATTTTTTATAGCATTTGTAGAAAAGCTTAATGATGTTGACCGCAGAACTTTCTTTGAAATTCTGATGGTAGCAGGGATAAAATACAGGAAGAAAAGGATTAATATTGCTTGTACAAAACCTTGCATTTATGAATTGAAGGAAAGAATTGATTGCAAAGAGAGTGATACAGGTTTGCAGCCTATCTCTGGTGTTATTCAGTCAGTACATTAAGCAAGCAGTAAACGAAATGAAGGACAAATTTGGAAAAGGAATTACAGTTCAGGGAGAAGAAATAAAAAATTTGGGGGCTGCTAGTGAAATAGAAATTCTCTCAGAGACAAAAACCTGTGGTTTGGCTGCCATATCTTTTAAGTGCTGTCTTTTAACTGCAGTAGCTGAACATACACTTTCTGTAAGTCATTTTCTCCCTGAATTTCAAGGCCGTTAAGTGTTGCACTGATGATATTCATTTTAAAATGCCTTATTGCCTGAGATCTTGTAACCCTATTTGTATCACGCTTCGTAGAGCAGGAAACAAAAAGTCTTACACGAATTATAAAGCACAAAGTACATTCCTAGGTAACTCAACAAAAACACTTGTTATATTACCTCCATACACAAATTATTCATTGTCAAAAATTAGTGCTCCTCCAAACATACATTTAAAGTTTCAAATATGACACAGATATGACACCAGACATGCAATGCTAAAATCTCTTTTCAACATACAAATTGTGAGATACCTGTAACAGGTCCGCCCCTGGTAGCTGAGTGGTCAGTGCAACGGAACGTCATACCTAATGGCCCAGGTTCAATTGCCAGTTGGGTCGGAGATTTTCTCCGCTCAGGGCCTGGGTGTTGTGATGTCCATATCATCAACATTTCATGGCCATTGACATGCAAGTCGCTGAAGTGGCATCAACTCGAAAGATTTGCACCAGGCAAACAGCCTACCCAATGGGAGGCCCTAGCCACACAGCATTTCCATTTACCTATAAAAGAAACTTACATATTAAACAAACATTTCTTATTGAATGCTTCCCAAAAGATCTGCAATGTCTAAAAGAATCCTGGCAATGTACGAGCAGATAAATGTGAGCGTTTTCATAAACAAGTTTACTTCACCTTATAACATGTACTTTGGGAGACTGAGCACTAACTGTGCACAAACACTGTAGTTATCTTTATTTACTCAGCACCGAGTGCCAAATCATATTAAGTTTCATGAATTTTAATTGACTGTTACATTATTCTCTGTCCTAAAGAGAAAACTGTGCGACAAAATTTTAATTAGTGAACTCCAGAACAAACAATCAGGGACCACACTTTTTACATGAGATTAAAGATTACAGGATGTGGAAAAACATGCCAGTGTGCACTTTGGGGCAAAGTATAACGAACTAAGTAGCTGAGATATTATCATTTATTTCACAGATAGAGCATACTCCTGAGTCTTCATTTAGATGGAAGACACATGAAAAGCAGGAATCCTGTGATTCCATACGAGCAACCAATACTAACGTACCAATCATTTGTCAGCAAAAGGTTGGATGGATCAAGGAAACAGAACACAGATGTGCAACTACCCTCACATAAATGTTTGGAAGCAATGTTCTCCACTTTCCATCACTAAATATGAATAATTAGAGCCAGCTTGTGACTTACAGTGAAGAGAATCATGATGATCAACTGGGCACATGTTACATGAAGTGCTTTACAACTGTTGAAACACCAAATCTGGTTCCATCTGAGTTTACCTAAAATGATACTAAAATCATCACTCGCAAGATTCCACACTGCTGGTAATGATAAAGCTGCACCATCATGGACAAACCTAAGTCGAAATTGATCTCATTCCTATTCAAAAATCACTATATACTTGATTTGGTGCAGTGAGTGCTTGCTGGGACTGGCCTCTTCCACATCTCGGGATGTTCTCCCCCAAGCTTAAACTGGGTCACTTCTGCAAACAAGGAGCGACAAGTCTTGGAGGGGGCATACTGAGTGATCCCCATACTGCTTATTTCAGAAAGAGCAGGCTTTCCTCCATTCAGCAGACAAGAGAGGAAATGTCTGG
Organism: Schistocerca serialis cubense; assembly: GCF_023864345.2. Lineage (NCBI taxonomy): Eukaryota > Metazoa > Arthropoda > Insecta > Orthoptera > Acrididae > Schistocerca > Schistocerca serialis. Next base: position 244,942,158 of record NC_064646.1, read on the forward strand.
TCCTTTTGTCCTAAAATTTTCCATTCCATTGAACGGCTGAAATTTTGAAGATAGTGTCCCAGTGCTTGGATTCAAAGACAACCAACTCTGATGCTCCACAACTGGAGACATGCAGCCATGTCTGACAACACAAGCAACTGGAGATGGCTTTGAAAATAAAGGTCAGCTGCCTTCCCAGGCTGTTATTGAAAAACAAAACAAAGGGCTTCCGCCTGAATCTGGCTAGTTGCATGTGTTTGTTGCAATGCCCACATTCATTCAAAATGAACAATCATCTATGTCTGGGAAAGCTGGTTATAGCTTCATGTAGTTCAGACTATCGACTGTAATTAAGGTGAGAATAAAGAAACAAAATCTAGTTTCTAACGTGATAATCCTCCATGGCATGGAAAATATGGACATGGAAAAAGTCCGAGCAACTGGATGCAGAGAAAAGATACTCTGCTGGACTTGGTGAGGCAAGACCACCAGAATTAAATGACAGGTGAAATGAATGATGCCTTTCAAACTCTTTAGCCAAATGACATTTGTATTTTTACATTTCTCTGCAAACAATTTTCTAAGGCAATAAATTGATAAATTTCATTTAATCATTAAAAATTCAAAGAGAACTCAATGACAACACATCTATAAATTGAGTGCATTCTGGATTTCCATTTTATGACACAGTGTAACTATTTCATATTTCAGTGTCTCAACACATCAAGTTAGACAAGTTTTGACAAAGTGAGGTGGCGCAGTGATTAGCACACTGGACTCACATTTGGGAGAACAACAGTGCAAATCTGCATCTGGCCATCCTGATTTAGGTATCCTGTGATTTCCTTAAATCACTTCAGGCAAATGCAGGGATGGTTCCTCTGAAAGGGCACGGCCGATTTTCTTCCCCATCTTTCCTTCATCTGATGGGACCGATGACCTCGCTATTTGCTGCCCTCCCCCAAATTAACCAACTAACCAACAAAATTTGAAGTGTATTGAAAATAATCTGACTTCTCAGCTTTCTAACGAACTGTAAATTCTCAAAAGGTAATTAATTTTTGTCAATAAGCAAATTTTGAAGTTGAGTAATTTGTGAACTACGTTTCATTTCCTTTCTGTAAAAGTTAAGGCAATTCGGTCTCGTAGAGAAATTGTGATCATTAACAAAATGGGTTGAGTAATATTTCGATTTAAATTGCTTTGCAGTCAATTACTTTTGGATATTTACATGTTTCAAATATGGTTGTAACTGTGCTTTGTTAAAAAGCCCTTCTTCTCTAATCATCAGAATATAAGCTCAGTACTAGATGCAACTACAGCTGCAAATGCATATCAGTAGTCTTTTTAATACGAGAGGTGGTCCATTAAGCTGTTGTAAGTGCAATAATGTCAGCTGCCTTCGTGTGTGTGCCTGTTTCAGTAAGCATAACTATTAACTAATGATACGTGCCCTCTCCACTGGCCCAGTGCATGCCACAGCATGAAGGAGCATTGTACAGGACTCATTACTGTAGAAGTGATACTGTTCATTGCTTTGACAAAGGGGGTAATATTTCAAACACTGCCTTGAGGGACACCATTCCCCTGCTCAACACGATCTGACAGCAAATCACCCACTTGGCTCCAAAAAACCTGTTGGGACAGGAAAGACCATTGGAATAGATACCACTAGTTGGGTCAGGTTGTTGGCAGTGGACTGAAATCTGCGGAATCCACACTGAGAATGGCTAAGGAGTTTCTTGGTCTCTAACGATCACACTGACATTTAACCATTCTCTCCAGGGTCTTTTCTACACAGCTCATTAAGGCAACACTCCTTTTACAGGGAAAAGTGTGATCCTTTCCTGGTTTCAGGAGAGGTATCAGAATAACCTTCCTCTGGCAGATGGGGGAGTTGCCTGTCTGCCATATGAGATTAAAACATTTGACTAGGTGGAGTATCAGACTAGTGTTGCCAACTTAGTGGATTTTCCTCTAAAACTAGTGGTTCCTACCCTCCTTTTAGTGGGGAAATATTGCTTCTAGTGGTTAGTGGATTTTACAATGGTTAAGTGGAATTCAGTTTCAGTTATTGAAAATGCGATCTCTCAACCACTAAGCTATTTATATGTTTTGAAATATGTCATTTCTACTTTATTTGATTTCAGGAGAATTTTAGTTATTCATTTCACGAGCGGAGGTGGCTTGCTCAGGTGCAGCGAGTAGTGCAACCAGTTTCAAACAATGGGTGCTCACTCATTTCACTGTCGCTTCGAATAACCACTGAGTGCTTGTTGGCTCAAGCAGAGTGCGTCACATCAGATGTGCAGAAAAAGTAACTCGACTGTCGTTGTTCGTGATGTGCACTATAGAATTGTGATTCTCAGTGTATGGTATTATTTCACAACTTAATCCATGTACAACTATGCCGAAACCACAATATATGCAGAAGTTTTGGGATTCTTGACTTCAAGATCCACATTTAAAAGAAGTGCAAACTTTGTGGTACAGTTTTAAGAAGTCACTATGGAGATTTGATGTCTCATGGGATGTCACAGAAGCATCTTCAAAATAAAAAGATAAGCAACCTTTTTTTTTAATTGAGTAGTCATTCATTGATCAGTTGTACACCTTTGACCACTCTTTGACTAAGTAAATTGTTGCAGGTTGTAACTATGCAGCCTAAAATTACTTTTAAGTCAGAGCCCATAGGGAATACCAAAAAGGAAGAAGCAACACTTACATTATTCACAGCCATGCTTACCGTATTTACTCGAATCTAAGCCGCATTTTTTCCGGTTTTTGTACTCAAAAAAACCGCCTGCGGCTTAGAATCGAGTGCAAAGCAAGCGGTAGTTCTGTAAAATGTTGGTGGGTGCCGCCACAACTAACTTCTGCCGTCGAATATATGTAGGCACAAAGATAAATACTGGCACCAAATCCTCTGCGTCAGTAAATAAATTAAAAAAAAAGGGTGGAAGACGAGCTTTTTTCTCTGCCCCGAGTTTCGACCACTGCATTTCCATACATTATCCAACGAAGTAAATACAAATTCCGTACTGTTCATCTTCGAATGTAGCAGCATTTCAATGTACTACGAAAATCCGACTGGCAAGACTGTTTGGGATGTTTGTCAATACGGCCAACTCTACGTTCTGAATTTTTTCCTACCTGTGAGAAGAGGTGGTTGCTAATAGAAACTTTTATGAATTGTGAATCACATGAGTATTCTCTTCACCATAAGAATAATACGAATATAAATATTTTGCCATGTATTGTTTCGTGTTTGCTGCTATCTCATTTAAATCCTGTCTGCCTAATAAACTACGAAACTAGAGTGAGACAACAGCAAACGCGGAAGAATATATATCATGTCATGTTTATATTCGTATTATTCTTATGCCTAATAGTGATACAGTCAGAAATGAAGCACAGCAATTGACTAGATTTTTAAATGTAAGATGAGTCTAATTTCTGTGCAGAATGTAATGTACTAAAGAGGCGCCTGCAAAGATTTTCGAATGGAGAAAAATTTTCGCTAAACTCTCGTTCAGAACATCTTCTATCATATGCAGTATATTATTTGGTTCTTGTTGATCATTATCAAAGGAAGCAGCAGTGTAAGTAACAACAAATAGCAGTCTCTTGCCATTGTTTCGCTAACGAAACGATTCCTCCCTTTTTTCTTTTTTTTAATTGTAAGCGGCGGTTATTGTTGTTGTTGTTGTGGTCTTCAGTCCTGAGACTGGTTTGATGCAGCTCTCCATGCTACTCTATCCTGTGCAAGCTTCTTCATCTCCCAGTACCTACTGCAACCTACATCCTTCTGAATCTGCTTAGCGTCGGTAGCGCGCATAAAAGCAAGCCATGCCGCAAGCGGCGACAGGCCGTAAACACGCACTATCAGAATGCGACGAACAGTGCATGACACAGTACAGTAATGAATTTTCAGCTTAGAGTGACGTAAACACATATAACAAAGAAAACGGCGCTTATCAGATGAAAGAAAAATAGGCAATCAATTCAAAGCAGACGAAGCACGTGAAAAAGGAGGGATACCCGTATAAATATGGACGGAGCGCCTGACGCATAGCAATGGCTACCTGGTAAAGCTTAACTGCTGAGCTTACGACTCGAACCAAACTACTGTAGCTGTATCGTCATTCATTCGGCCTAAATTGTGTCTCATATTACAATGGACCAACTTTGTTTCGATTTAGAGGTGCGGCCTGAAACTTTTCTCTCCCTTTGAATTTCGAGTCTCAAATTTCAGGTGCGTCTTAGAATCGGGAAAATTTTTTTCCCTAGATTTCGAGTCTCATTTTTCAAGTGCGGCTTAGATTCGAGTGCGGCTCAGATTCGAGTAAACACGGTACTAGTATATGTGTATTCAACCATTTGGGATATGTAATTAATCACAGTCATGAAAAAGATATAGAAAAAGTTCAGCTGCACCGTACTAAGTGAACCTCAGTTATAAAAAATGTATTAGCACCGCATTTCACTGGCGTTCTAAAACAAGATTGCAAAGACCAACCATTTAGCTTATTACTCGGTGAATCTACTGATATTGTTGTATATAAGTACTTGGGATTTATTAAAGTTTATTACAGTAAATTACACCAAAAAATAGGACGTACATACCTTGACATTTCTGAACTGCATGAGTGTAATGCTGAAGCTATTGGCTCTGCTATAAAGAAGACACTTCAACAATTCAAGTTGGAACTTGAAAACGTATCGAGCATTGGTACAGATAATGCCTCTGTCATGGTTGGAGTAGATAACAGACCATTTACGAAATTGAAAGAAAAGGTACCACATCTGATTTTAGTATGTTGCTTGTGCCATTCCTTGCAACTGGCTGTTTCAGCTGCTGCAAAATAATTTTTAGCGAATAATTTGGAGTTTTTAATTAAAGGGACATGTGATTGGTTTAGTCGCTCCTCTTCCAGATAATGTCTTTATAAGGAGCTATACAAAACCATCAATGATGGGACAGAAACCGTTAAAAATAGTTAAGGCATGCCAGACAAGGTGGTTATCAATAGAATCCATTCTATCAAGAATATACACACAATGGTCGGAGCTAAAAACACATTTTTCCGTAGCTAAAGAGTGCGAAAGGTGTCACATGGTAGAGTTATTGCATGCTATGTATGTGAACGAGATTAATTACACATATATTTCATTTTTATATCCAATATTAATTGAAATAAACAGAGTTAGTAAAATGTTCAAGTCAAAAATGCAGATCACACCAAACTCTTTGATGAGTTGACTAACCTGACAGATATACTTGTCAGCAAATAAAGTTGATATTCGTGATTTCTTCAATTGAGGATGTTATTTGGGATTCCGCTTTGAGCAGCAGTTGCCTGAAATGAGAGGAAAAGGATTACCACAGGAAGATGAAGAAATGTTGCATAACAAGTGCATAACATTTATAGTAATGTCTGATTGAAGAAATAAAAACAGGTTACCAGAAAATTTGACATTGATGAAAAAAATTTCCAGAATAAGTGTTGAACAAGCACTTAATCACAACAAGAAAAATCTAATTGATATAGTGGCTCAATTCAATAAAAGTGCAGAATTTATAGCAAGAGTGGATGATCAGTGGCAACAAATTCATTTGCTGAACTGGAACGAGACCAAAGACACACAAAAAATTCTGGAATGAATATTGCATTTCAAAGATGCTCAAGGGGAATACAGATTTGAGGAATTAGAGACTTTTGTGATTACTCTCCTAATACTGCCTCATTCCAATGGCAGTGCTGAGAGACTATTTAGCAGTATGAATGTTATAAAAAAAACAAGCTGAGGAACAGAATGAAGTTTTAACTGCTACATTAAGAATACACTGTGTTTGAGGTCAGAAGGAAAATGCTGCAATGAATATGAAAATTCCAATAAATGTTTTGTAAAACAAATCGGTACCGAAGAACCATATCAATCTGAAACTGACGATGATGATGCAGACAAAAATGATTCATCTGAAGAAGATGAAGTCATTTAAATAATTAGGCACTGTTATAGAACTTTTTGTATGTTGCTGACCTTGCCTTGCCGATTTATTTATTGCATGTTCATTTAATTGTTGTGAATATTTTATTACTTGATAATAAAGGAAAACTAATTACTAATATACTTATTGTTTTCTTTCATAATAATTTTAATAAATTTAGTGGAAATTTTTGCGATTATGAGAGTAGGGGCATTTTTTTTTAGTGGTTTTCACACTTGTAATTGGTGGGGAGTTTGCTTTAACCATTAGCAACACTAGTCATGAGTCTCGGACAATGCTGATTTGAAGTCCCACGTGGAGAAAAGGGGAGTTGAAGGCCTCATAAGTGTCAGATCTGAAGTCCAACTTCTCTACAGTCACAAAGTAGTAAAGAAAAGCCAAGTGCTGGCTTGCATTGGCAGTAGATTTTGGAAAATGCTTGGCCAGCGTCTGAGCGATGGACAGCCCTGTTTCAGCACTGCTGTATTGGTAAATGACTGTGTTTACTGGAAATCCTCCAGATGGCTTCCCATATTTTTGTAGAAGAAGCAGAATGGTTGATAGAGTCCAGGAACACTTGCTGTGATCTTTTCTTGCTCTCCGTAACGACAGATTGAGCCTCGGCCTTCGTGACTCAAAAGGACCTGAGGTTGTCTGCTGTTGGTCAGCGTCTAAAAAGATCCACACATTTGTTCCGGATTTCTGAATGGCACTCACCTGTCCACTAAGGTTCCTGAGACGACCTGCAGCCTTTGGAATGGATATGTCGGCAGCATGATGGATCACTCATGTGATGTGGCCCACCCATCCTTGGACACTGTTGCGGTGTTTGAACACAGCAAGCTGGCTGAACAGCATCCACTTAGCCCTGCTGACCATCCATTTCGATGGCTTCTCTTAAGATAGTGCACCATTCAGAGGTGAATGCAGTGTGGGAAGTGGTCACTGGAACGACGGTCATCAGTGACCTCCCACTGAACAAAGTCTGTGAGGGTAGGAGACCAGAAAGAGAGGTCAATAGCTGGGAATGACCCAGTAGCAGTGCAGAAATGAATGTGAGTACCTATGTTGAAGATGCACAGCTTGATATGTCATGAGGCTGTTCAAAACCCGACCCCAAGGGCAATTAGAAGTCAAGTCTGTTAAGACGTGACGGGCATTACAATTCCTGTTAACTGAATGATAAGTACCTATGCCCTTCAAACACAGATAACTGATAAATATGGATGTGCTTATATGGATAATACCAGTAGGTGAGGGGGGGGGGGGGGGGGGGGAGAGAGAGAGAGAGAGAGAGAGAGAGAGAGAGAGAGAGAGAGAGCGAGAGCATATTGACTTCATTTTCAACGTTACAAACTTATTGTGAGTAAGCGCAAGTAGTTTAAATGCTTATGAGAATAATACTGGGTGCGAAACTATTTTATGATCTGAAGCATTAATGGTCCTGTGGTCCTTATATTTTCTCTAAAAGATAGAAATTTGTTGTCCCAGTAGGAGATGAGAATGAACAATATGTTCTGCTATAAAAGTAACATGACCAAGTGAACTCAGGACATTAGTGTACCATCAGACATTTGTTACATTAAAAATCATAATGTAGTTGTCTAAAACTGAAGCAGGTGTTAATACAAATAGTACTCAAGAGAAGTTTGGTTTTACAATTTGATTAGATTATTTTGACACTGTCCATTAAATAAAACCAAGTTGTTCTTTCTAATGCTGCAGACTAACACATAGCAGATAAAGAAGACTATTTTGGCATCAGTTATCATTTTTATACACCTAATTTTGTATAAGTAACACAACAGTATACATTCATGAAGTATTAATATCAAATGTATATTACCACAAATAAACAGTACATGCTAGGAAAGAAAAAGTCTCACCTGTCAGTCATATGCTCCAGCTTCTCATGTGCAAGATCAAAAAGACAAATTACCTCCTCTTTTGCCAAACAAAATCTAGGTATAAATTCAGTATATTCATATAGGCCAATGTCTTACTTTCTTCTCCTTCCCCATTCCAACAAATAATCCTGTCAGAACCTCATCATGCCTGTCTAACTGCTATTCCTGCCATTGTCTAAACCTATTCTCCATTTAAACATGCTAACCTGGCCTGAAATCGCTGGTTAAGTTATCCCAAGTTTATACTCTGGTTAAGCTTGGAATAATATGTTTTCCATACTATTCTGAGACTAGAGCTTAACCGGCTGCAAACTGGAGTTTGTACAACTGGCCCTTAGGATGATAACACTGGTCAACAAGGTATTCTTCACAAGAAATCTGATTAGTGATTCTAGTGGATGTTATTACAGCGAATTTATATATGTAGTCAGATTTTTTCAATCACCAACAGATTTTTTGAGAAAGCTACTTTTTAAAATTTTGATTAGAGCCCTCTCTCCGAACTGTCGTAGGGACCTGTACGTCATATGTAGCGATTTTATTTGTGCTGTATCTAAGGAAATGATAGGTAATATCATATGGAAGTACCAAATGACAAGACTGCGTTGATTCATTCCTCTTTTGACGTGAGTAGACATGTTAATCTAGCATTGTGACATGTCACTGTTAGCACAAATATCACTAGTGAAATATTATTTCCTTCCTTTCTGCATAGGCAACATTTCATACAACTTGTGAAAGAGTGTTATGAACTTTGCTTTGGCTGTCATGGGGGTGATTTGGATATGAGCCGGGCCCCCAATATATGTTGTGCTTCATCTGTTAGACTGCTGAATGGGTAGAAAAACAGTACATATCATATGCCATTTGCAATTCTCAAGTTCATTAGTTTTGTTTAACAGATATTAAAGGAATCACATCTAAATCAAAAAATACAGTTAAGTATCTGAATTAACCATCTGCAATGAGGTCTGCCTTATGCACTTACAGTCCCTGTATCAATATATGGATATATGATCTTGATCTATAACTCTGATTCTGTCCCACCACAAACTGAAAATGATCAGATGAAAATAAAAATGATCCTACATATGAATGCCATAGCTGTTCATCAGAATTGTACTTTCTGAATCAACAAGACCTTAATCACCTGATTCAGGACTTAAACCTGTCTAAACTGCAAGCTGAAGTTTTAACTTCTTGACTCAATGGCTGAAATCTACTCCAGTGTGATGAACAAATATGTAGTTATCGTCGCTGCCAGAGCGATTTCACAAGACTTTCTCTGAAGAAAATTGTTGTGTGTTTTGCACTGGTATTTTTGTTCTGTTATGAAAACGCCTGGGCATCAACACCAGCCGGACAAGTGCCAACTGTTCATAGATTCCTCTGAAATTCATTTGAAGGCTCTGCTGCTGCATATTAGCACTGAACTTTCATCAATACCTGTTATGCTGATATGAAACAGACATATGACAATGAGACAGCAGAGATAAGAAATCTCAATATGTTAGAAAATCATGGCCTAAATATTAATCTTTTATTCTTGATTAGAAAAATGTGTCACATGTCCCTTTAGTCAATCCTGAAAAAATATATTTACCTCCATTGCATATTAAATTGGGAGTAATGAAAAAGTTTGTTGAAGCTGATGAATTAGCTTGCTTCTGAAATTGAAATTACCTTAAGTCAGTGATGCCAAACTGAAAGAGGGAAGGTTTCTAGGACCACAAATATGACTGTTAATGGCTGATGAACATCATTTAGAAGGTCTGTTAAATCCAATGCAAAAACTGGGTGTATATGTGGATAAGGGAGGGGGGGGGGGGGGTGTAAAACCAGATTTTTTCCTGGTTAAAAACACACTTATTTCCCATTGAAAATACACTATACCACCAGTGAAAGTATACGTTTTCTGTGTTACCTGATGATTTTTCCCAGAGCTGTAAAACTTATCAATCCTCTGAATGGTAAAGGTTTTATACATGTGCATAGAACTTCCCAGCACTTTAGGAAACGAAACCTACCAAAAGACAACCTGATTTGGAAAGATCTTTTGATACAATGGCCATATGTACACTTGATATTCTCGTATTAAGAAATTCCACCAAATACAGCACAGTAGATTCCAAAGCAGTGAAATTGAGATTGCGGTGCACTTTTGTCAGCCAATCATAGCTCACATCAAGTGATATCGCCAACCAACGACAGCAGGTATTCAGAGCACAGGGCCCATACTGTCACTGAGCAGAACATGACTTTAAGCAGTGTGAACACACAAACAGCATTTGTTGATGGTTTAAATTAATATCCATACATTATAGCTACAAGAAAAACTAAGCTTTCAGATGTAATATTTGTCTTTTTTTTGTGTGTATTATCCTTTAAGATACATCAAACACAAATGTGCCAGCAAAAGTGGATGGTCCTCAATTTAAGGGCCTTTAAGTTTTGAATGAGAGTCAAATGCTCCACAATTAAAGAAAATCATTGAATATTCTCCCACGTTATGTAATTTATCTTGTGTGAAAGGAAATTTACTTTGAAAGTAATGCTTCTCAAATCAACATTTGCAGTATTTTCCCATGACCCGTTACAAATGTAAACATCACACTCATTGTTGTTATGAAGTATTGCAAATCTTAGACCTAAAGCCTTTCACACATTTTGCTGTTGACAGATGCTTGTGTGTGCACTGTGTTTTGTTGTTGTAAATGGTACACTTTCTCTGAAACTTGGAGTTTTATTTTGGTTTTATTCTCTTGGTTATGTTTTTGCTGCTGCAGAATCGCTGTGGAGTAGTGGGCTAAGGGATAAGTTCTTTGTTAGAGTATCAATTTTTACCAGTCAACTGAAAACTACAACAATAAAAAATACCCAGAATTGTAAAAAATTCATAGGCTTTGCCTGGATGAAAAAAATGTTCACATTTTCCCAGTTGTCCCTGGTCGTATACACCCTGAAGAAGCCACCTAGCAGTCTTTCAGAAATGTATATTGCAGTTTCCCTGAAAGCAATAAATCAGTAAACTATTATGTCATAGTGGGTGATGTGCATTCTTATAAGGCTAAGGGGTGCAACAATCCCTAAAAATTCACTTCGTGGACTCTCTCACTTAGATTTCTTCCTGGAAAATCTTCAGGCCGTCAGTGGTGAGCATGGTCAGTGTTTTCAGCAGCATATTTCTGCAGTGGAAAAGAGATACCAAGGCAAGTGGAGTTCCAATATGCTGGAGGCTACTTGACTATTGCTGGATCAAGAAGAGAGATGTTCCTGAGGTAAAACATGCCCAAAAATCACTATTCACCACTTTCTAGGCAAGTCAGAATAAGTAGTATTTCCAAAATCAACACAAATAATTCAAAGATTAAAACAAAGTATAGATTAACTTCACTTTAAAAATTACTGTCCAAATAGAGTTTGCATGGTTGCAAACAAGATAAATTTAAAAAAAAAGTGACAACTGAAATGTATCACTGCACTCTAAATATTACCATATTTTAAAGCTGATAAATATGAGAAAAAAATGAATGACGAGAAAATCGACCAACTGGAAATAATATTTTTGAAATGGAAAATAGAACTGGTGTACAAATATAATGACAATAACACAGTAGAGAAAACACTGCTGTTTCATAACAGATCATTCTTACAGAGGTTGACACACTCGGGTGTAAGAGTTTTTGAATAGCATTTTTAATGCTCAGATTAATTCTGATCACCATCTTACTCCCCTACATCAGCTCAAAGTGACTCAGGAAATATACTTCAAGAAAGACACCTAGATTTCTGTTGTTCATCTAAGATGATATCATGGTAACAACCAAACATTTTATGTGATAGATAAAAAATAGGCTTACCTTGCTCACTTGTTTGCAATTGAATTTTCACTGCAACAGGTTCAGGGCTTTGCATAAAAATATTTTTCAGAAAAAGACTTCTTTTTTTTGCAGATCGTTTATAATTTTGGCTATTGGCATGGCTGGCCAAAGCAATTTTCCCCATTGTCGAAATATTTATAATTGCGTTGCACCAAGAGTGTAATGTGGTCGTTTGTAATTTGGTGGCACATGTAACCCATAGACAAACTGACTCGTGTAACTCTGGTACCGAATTATACTCTGTTTTGGCATGACAAAAAGCACTACATTCCAAAACATGTTAAGAACATGTTCAACTGCATGGGCATAGTTAAGGTCCCTTCACATTATTCATGTCCACCACTAATCGTTTACATTTCTTAAATATCTCCATTACATCTGACATAGATGGTGCTATTCTCGGAAGAGTTTTAACAATATTTTTAATGTACTCCTAAAAAATTGTTATAAAGGTAACAATTTACAATCTAAGAAAAACTACCTTCATGGTAAATTTGTATATTTTTGAGGTGTAACTTTTTTTCTTGACAGTCACTATGTCAAAAAATTACTATCAAGAATATACTTACAAAACATCAGTACCAACTTGCAGAAAGGTTTTAGTTTGAAGTACCAAAATGCTAACAAGCATGGGTTTCTAGGAAGAGATTTTTCCAACACAGAATCAAGCAAAAGTAAAGTTATCTGCAATGAACAGGCCTCATACTACGGCAGTGTCTAAGTTAGGATGGTGTGGATCTAATAATAGAAAATCTAGGATGGAATGTAACAATATTAAGAGAAAGGAAGTTGCTACTCACCATATAGCGGTGACGCTGAGTCGCAGAAGGGCACAGCAAAAAAGACTCTCTCAATTATTGTTTTCGGCTATTAAGGCCTTCTTCAACAATACACACACAGGCGGGTGTGTACAAATGCACCTCACACACACGACTACAGTCTCAGGCAACTGAAACCGTACTGCGAGCAGCAGCACCAGTGCATGATTTCACTGGCGACTGGGTGGAGGTAAGGTGGGGAGGGCTAGTATGGGCGGGTCACGGACAGTGAAGTGCTGAAGATTAGACAGAGGGCACGAGAGAAGTGGGGAGGGGGGAGGGGGTGGAAGTGGCGGAAAAGATTAAATAAAAGGACTAGGTGTGGTGATAGAATGACAGCTGCATAGTGCTGGAATGGGAACAGGGGCTGGATGGGTGAGGACAGTGACTAATGAAGGTAGAGGCCAGGAGGGTTAAGGGAATGTGGAATGTATTGCAGGTAAAGTTCCCACCTGCGTGCAATTCAGAAAATCTGTTGTTGGTGGGAAGGGTCCTATGAAACAGGCTGTGAAGAAGTCATTGAAATGAAGAATATCATGTTTGCCTGTGCGTTTAGCAACAAGGTTGCCCATTTGTTTCTTAGGCACAGTATGTCGGTGGCCATTCATGTGGACAGACAGCTTGTTGATTGTCACACCTACATAGACTGCAGCACAGCGGTTGCAGCTTAGCTTGTAGATCACATTACTGGTTTCACAGATAGCCCTGCCTTTGATGGGATAGGTGATGTTAGTGACCGGAAGGGAGTAGGTGATGGTGGGAGGATGTATGGGACAGGTCTTGTCTCTAGGTCTATTGCAGGAGTATGAGCCATGAGGTAAAGATTGGGAGCAGGGGTTGCGTAAGGATGGGCAAGTATATTGTGTAGGTTTGTTGGACGGTGGAATACCACTGTGGGAGGAGTGAGAAGGATACTGGGAAGGACATTTCTCATTTCAAAGCATGATGAGATGTATTTGAAACCCTGGCAGAGAATGTAATTCAGTTGCTCCAGTCCTGGGTGGTACTGAGTTATGAGTGGAATGCTCTTCTGTGGCTGGGCAGTGGGACTTGTGGAGGTAGTGAAAAACTGGAAAGATAAGGCACATGTGATTTGTTTTTGTACAAGATTGGGAGGATAATTATGGTCAGTGAAGACTTCTGCGAGACCCTCAGTATATTTTGAGAGGGCTCATAGTCCTGTAATACACCTAGATGCAAGACCTGTCCCATTCATCCTCCCATCACCACCTATTGCAGTCCAGTCACTAATATCGCCTATCCCATCAAAGGCAGGGCTACTTGTGAAACCAGTAATGTGATCTACAAGCTAAGCTGCAACCACTGTGCTGCATTCTATGTAGGCATGACAACCAACAAGTTGTCTGTCCACATGAATGGCCACCGACAAACTATGCCTAAGAAACAAGTGGACCACCCTGTTGCTGAATGCACTGCCAAACATGCTATCCTTCGCTTCAATGACTGATTCACAGCCTGAATAAAACGTTCTTGGTTTTCCAGCCACGTCAATTCGAATAAAATCCTCGAGCTTTCGATGGTCATCTCCGCCATCATCGTCAGGAGTTCACTGACTGCCGGGGCTGTTATGGTCTCTCGCTTATATAGGCATGATGACATCAGCAGCAGCCAATCAGATAGATCCAATGTGGCACACGCACATAAGTCAACCCAGGCAGCTAGTGGAGCTATTGCCCGTGGCAGCACTGGTGATGTCAGGTGATGCCAGGAGCAGGCGCCACGCTTTAAACTGACACTCCCGTGTCGCACATCTGCCTCTGCCTTCTTTTGATGTCCAACGCCTGTCCCCATGCCCTGCTGAGTGAATATCCCTGGTCTCTGTTGAAATTGTTGTTGTTTAAGCGAATCTCGGTCGCTTCCTTTATAAAGGAGTCCCAATAGATAGACGCATGAGCCAACACTTTACTATTTTCGAACTGTATTTTATGTCCGTTTTCTAGGCAATGCTCCGCTATGGCCGACTTGTCAACCTCCCTTTGTTTTATATGGTGCTTGTGCTCAGTACAACGCTCCTCCACAACCATGTGAATTGTCTGTCCAATGTACATGTTGCCACATTCACAAGGTACACCATACACACTGTACACTCGAAGAGCAAATGTCGTCTTTAACAGGGTGCAACATATCTCGTATCTTTGGGGCAGGCCGGAACACTGCTCTTAGCCCATGTTTCTGCAGCAGACGTCCTCACTTACTTCTAGTTGCTCCTCAGTATGGCAGGAATACAGTCCATTTGGCCTCTTCTAATGATTCACCAGGTGTGTTTTGTCGGTGGCCCTTGAAAGTGTTTGCGATGTCTCTTTTGCTGTATCCATTTTCCCCAAAAACATGTTTTAAGTTCTGCAATTCAGAGTGTACGTGGTTGCCATCAGGGATAATCTTGGCACTATGAACCAACGTGTTCAGGACAGCTTTCTTGTGTACAGGGTGGTGGAAACTATTGGCGTTCAAGTACCGATCAGTGTGTGTTGGTTTCTGGTACACTAAATGACCTCCTGCCTTCCGCTCAACCAAAACATCCAAGAATGGTAACTTGCCATGCTTATCCATCTCGATAGTAAATTTAATGTTGGGATAGACACCATTCATATGATCGACAAACTGCTGTAGTGTATCTTCACCATGAGGCCATATCAGGAAGGTGTCATCAAGGTATTGTAGAGAGCAAGATGACCATAATGTTGCAGTTTGTAGAGCCTGCTCCTCAAAGTGCTCCATGAAGAAATTTGTGACTGCTGGAGACAATGGTGATCCCATGGCTGTGCCGTCAGTCATCTCATAATATTCATCACAGTACAAAAAGTACGTTGTCGTTAGGATGTGACGGAATAACTTAATGATTCCATATGGAAAATGTTGGCCCAAAAGATCCAGCGTATCTTGTATTGGCACCCTCATAAAAAGTGACACAATATCCAGGCTAACCATTAGGTCTTTGGGCCTATCTGCATTCTCTTGAGTGTCTCATCAAATTTCTGTGAGTTGATAACATGGTGTTCGCAATGTCCCAATTTTGGTGCTAATAATCCCAGATGTTTAGCAAGTCTGTAGGTGGGCAAACTGATTGCACTAACAATTGGCCTCAGGGGAGCACTTTCCTTGTGTATCTTTGGTAATCCATAAAGCCTGAGAGGTCTGGTGGCATGAGGCATTAATTTCTTCACCACTTCACCTGGTAAGCCAGAATCCTTCAATAACTTCCCTGTCTTTCTGCCAATGGCCTGTGTGGGATCATGACTAAGCTTGCGGTATGTGGGGTCTTCTATCAAATGTAGCATCTTCAGGTGGTAGTTTGCAGAGTTCAGGACCACGGTGGCATTCCCTTTGTCGGCTGGCAAGACAACCAAGTCTTCATTCTCAGCTAATAACCATAAGCAATGTTGTTCCTCCTGGCTAATATTAGATTTTGGTGGCTTAGCTTTTGCCAGGATATGGCTGGTAGTTAGCCTGACGTCCTCAGCTGCATCATGCGAAAGATTCCTAATGCACTGCTCTATTCCACTAATTAATCCAATATTGGCAGGTTTCCGTAGAGCTGGAGAAAAGTTGAGGCCTTTACTCAGTGCTGATATAGAGCCGTTGTCCAGTTCTTGGTTGGAAAGATTAAGAACCATTCTATGGGCCTTAACGGGTTTCACAACAGTTCTTCCGTGATCCAGTCAGTCGAACTTGGCACATTGCTTCGACATTTCCTTCGATAAACTTGCATGTTGTTGCACTGCCGTGGCTACATCCACCAACTCCCAATCAAATGGTGACAATGTTGATGACAAAGACAGATGACACTCAAGTAGGTTCCTGGCATTATGATCAAGCTCATACCTTGTCTGTCGTATCCGCTATCTCACTATGGCGAGACTGGTCCTCTTCAAAATTCTGTTCACTGCAGCAGTTCGAATGTGGTGCTTGACTACTCAGTTCAAATTTGGTGCTTGACTACTGCAAAGCAAGGAATTACCTCCTTGTCCCGGCAGCATTGTAAAAATGCCAAAGAACTCAGCAGATGTGATCCCTTTTTCTGCAGTTTTTCTAACAGTCTCACACTGTGCATTAGGTCCTCACCGTAGAGGAAAGCTGTGTCCTTGGAGTCTTTCACGATGGCATACATGAATAAAATGTTCTCGGTTTTCCAGCCACGTCAATTCGAATAAAATCCTCGAGCTTTTGATGGCCATCTTTGCCATCGTCGTCAGGAGTTCACTGACTGCCGGGGCTGTTATGGTCTCTCACTTATATAGGCATGATGACATCATCAGCAGCCAATCAGATCGATCCAATGTGACGCGCGCACGCGTAAGTCGACCTGGGCAGATAGTGGAGCTATTGCCCGTGGCAGCACCAGTGATGTCAGGTGACGCCAGGGGCAGGCGCCACATTTGAAACTGCCGCTCCTGTGTCATGCATCTGTCTCTGCTTTCTCTCGATTTCCAAGGCACGTCCCCATGCCCTGCTGAGTGCGTATCCCTGGTCTCTGTTGAAATTGTTGTCATTTAAGTGAATCTCGGCTGCTTCCTTTATAACGGAGTCCCAATAGGTAGATGCATGAGCCAACACTTTTGTATTTTCGAACTGTATTTTATGTCCGTTTTCTAGGCAATGCTCTGCTATGGCCGACTTGTCAACTTCCCTTTGTTTTATATGGTGCTTGTGCTCAGTACAACGCTCCGCAACTGTGCAAATTGCCTGTCCAATGTACAGGGTTATTACAAATGACTGAAACGATTTCACAGCTCTACAATAGCTTTATTATTTGAGATATTTTGACAATGCTTTGCACACACATACAAAAACTCAAAAAGTTTTTTTAGGCATTCACAAATGTTCGATATGTGCCCCTTTAGTGATTCGGCAGACATCAAACCGATAATCAAGTTCCTCCCACACTCGGCGCAGCATGTCCCCATCAATGAGTTCGAAAGCATCGTTGATGTGAGCTCGCAGTTCTGGAACGTTTCTTGGTTTAAACACTGAATCTTTCACATAACCCCACAGAAAGAAATCGCATGGGGTTAAGTCGGGAGAGCGTGGAGGCCATGACATGAATTGCTGATCATGATCTCCACCACGACCGATCCATCAGTTTTCCAATCTCCTGTTTAAGAAATGCCAAACATCATGATGGAAGTGCGGTGGAGCACCATCCTGTTGAAAGATGATGTCGGCGCTGTCGGTCTCCAGTTGTGGCATGAGCCAATTTTCCAGCATGTCCAGATACACGTGTCCTGTAACGTTTTTTTCGCAGAAGAAAAAGGGGCCGTAAACTTCAAACCATGAGATTGCACAAAACACATTAACTTTTGGTGAATTGCGAATTTGCTGCACGAATGCGAGAGGATTCTCTACCGCTCAGATTTGCACATTGTGTCTGTTCACTTACCATTAAGTAAAAATGTTGCTTCATCACTGAAAACAAGTTTCGCACTGAACGCATCCTCTTCCATGAGCTGTTGCAACCGCGCCGAAAATTCAAAGCGTTTGACTTTGTCATTGGGTGTCAGGGCTTGTAGCAATTGTAAATGGTAAGGCTTCTGCTTTAGCCTTTTCCGTAAGATTTTCCAAACCGTCAGCTGTGGTACGTTTAGCTCCCTGCTTGCTTTATTCGTCGACTTCCGCGGGCTACGCGTGAAACTTGCCCGCACACGTTCAACCGTTTCTTCGCTCACTGCATGCCGACCCATTGATTTCCCCTTACAGAGGCATCCAGAAGCTTTAAACTGGGCATACCATCGCCGAATGGAGTTAGCAGTTGGTGGACCTTTGATGAACTTCGTCCTGAAGTGTCGTTGCACTGTTATGACTGACTGAAGTGAGTGCATTTCAAGCACGACATATGCTTTCTCGGCTCCTGTCGCCATTTTGTCTCACTGCGCTCTCGAGCACCCTGGCCGCAGAAACCTGAAGTGCGGCTTCAGCCGAACAAAACTTTATGAGTTTTTCTACGTATCTGTAGTGTGTCGTGACCATATGTCAATGAATGGAGCTACAGTGAATTTATGAAATCACTTCAATCATTTGTAATAGCCCTGTACATGCTGCCACATTCACAAGGTACACCATACACACTGTACACTCGAAGAGCAAATGTACTCTTTAACAGGATGCAACATATCTCGTATCTTGGGGGCGGGCCGGAACACTGCTCTTAGCCCATGTTTCTGCAGCAGATGTCCTCACTTACTTCTAGTTGCTCCTCAGTATGGCAGGAATACAGTTCATTTGGCCTCTTCTACTGATTCACCAGGTGTCTTTCGTCGGCGGCCCTTGAAAGCGTTTGCGATGTCTCTTTTGCTGCATCCATTTTCCCGAAAAACACGTTTTAAGTTCTGCAATTCAGACTGTAGGTGGTCATTATCAGAGATAATCTTGGCTCCATGGACCAACATGTTCAGGACAGCTTTCTTGTGTACAGGGTGGTGGAAACTATTGGCGTTCAAGTACCGATCAGTGTGTGTTGGTTTCTGGTACACTGAATGACCAAGCTGGCCTCCTGCCTTCTGCTCAACCAAAACATCCAAGAATGGTAACTTGCCGTGCTTCTTCATCTCGACAGTAAATTTAATGTTGGGATGGACACCATTCATATGATCGATGAACTGCTGTAGTGTATCTTCAACATGAGGCCATATCAGGAAGGTGTCATCAACGTATCATAGAAAGCAAGATGGCTGTAATGTTGCAGTTTGTAGAGTGTGCTCCTCAAAGTGCTCCATGAAGAAATTTGTGTCTGCTGGAGACAGTGGTGATCCCATGGCTGTGCCGTCAGTCATCTCCTAATATTCATCGCAGTAGAAAAAGTACATTGTTGTTAGGACATGACAGAACAACTTAATGATTCCAGATGGGAAATGTTGGGCCTGTTTCATAGGATCTTTCCCACCAACACCAGCTTTTATGAATTGTGCAGGTGGCAATTTTCCCTGGAACAAATCCTTCGTTTCCGTAACCCTCCTGGCCACAACCTTCCTTAGTCAATGTCCTCACCCATCCAGCCCCTTCCCTGTGCCAATTCCAGCACTACACAGCCATCATTCCTCCACCACCACACCAGTCTTTTTATTTCTCTCCTTTTCCCCCACTTCCCCTCCTCCTCCCTGCCCCAGCCAACTCCTTACCCCCACCCAGTCGCCACTCCCATCATGCACTGGTGCTGCTGCTCGCAGTGTGGTTTCAGTTGCCTGAGACTGCAGTCGTGTGTGTGAGTTGCATTTGCATGAGAGAGAGAGAGAGAGAGAGAGAGAGAGAGATAGAGATAGAGATAGAGATAGAGATAGAGATAGAGATAGTGTGTGTGTGTGTGTGTGTGTGTGTGTGTGTGTGTGTGTGTGTGTGTGACTATTGATGAACAAGACCTTAATGACCGAAAGCTATAATTTTGAGTGTCTTTTTGTTGTGCCTATCTGTGACTCAGCATCTCCGCTACATGGTGAGTAGCAACTTTCCTTCTCATAATATTGTTACAGTCCATCCTGGATTTTCCATTGTTTGATTTTTGCCTGACCACTTTTCTTCAATCCTAGCCCAGTGCTGTTTTCCTTTGTTACTATTTTCTTTTGCATCACTGTACTCAATGTCCGTTCTTCTTTCTCTTTTTTTCTGTGTTTCTCTTGTTGCCTTGCAAACCGCACTGCATGCTCTACTTTTGAACCACACTGTATCAACCGTCTTGGCTGCGCAGAACTGACAGCTACAAGTCCACACTGATTGTTGGTGCAGCATCTTATGCCCCACATTGCTCCAGCCGATATAATTAATCCTATACTTTCAAATCAATCACTCTTCCTGTGTCATTTCCCATATTTTTGCATGTTTACTCCCGCAACTTTCTGGTGCAACACAATCTTTTACCTCATCCTAACAAACCCCTCCCCATCCCACACACTTTCTCCATTCTATCCCAGTTTGCACCCACTAATTCCACCATCCAGTCACATCTGCCATCCCCCTCCTTCACATTGATTTAACCTCAGACCTGCTGCCCATAGTAATACATATTTTTATTATTATTCTCTACTTTGATCCTTGTGATTTCCCACCAATTTTAGTGAGTTTTCACCTTGCGCTATCGTTGACTCCCTCAGATTTCATCTTATTTCCCCCTTTTGCATCCATTTCATCCTTTTTGTAAATTTTCACACATATTTGGGTGTACTTTTGCGAAATTTTTCGGACATAATTCTACATTATTTACGTAATTTTTCACATTTTTCCACCACCATGGATTCTTCCACCTTCAATCTGCATCAATACAGAAAAGTTTCCTTATCCCTAGCAGATCCCAGTCCCACAGACTGTTCCTGTGTTTTTGCTTGGCTCATGCAATCCCCCCTAATGGCCTTACCATCGAATTATACATCTGTGGCTGCCAACCTCCTTCCACAATGACCTCTGCCTGTTCAGATTCCACCAATCCTTAGCCCTCACCAACATAGTCCTGCAAAACCATATCAACCAAGTCCAAACCTCCTTGCAGTACCTTCTCTCCATCTGCATAATTCTCATGCTACGCAATCCCAAATTCCTGGAACCCATAACATGCACTGAAACTCCTGCCCTGCAGGAACTTGAGCAATATGCACAATGCTAATTCAAAAAGCTCTCCATCCTGCTCACTTCCTACTCTCGCCTTGGAGTATCACTGTTCATCACCTCTACAACAACCTCCAGACTTACCCCACATCCCCTCACAGCTGGCTGGCCAGAGTAGCCAAGCAGTTCTAGGCGCTTCAGTCTGGAACCGCACGACCGCTACGGTCGCAGGTTCGAATCCTGCCTTGGGCATGGATGTGTGTGATGTCCTTAGGTTAGTTAGGTTTAAGTAAAGTTTTAGGGGACTGATGACCTCAGATGTTAAGTCCCATAGTGCTCAGAGCCAGCCCTCACAGCTGACCAACTCTCTCTCGCAGACCTACTATACTTACCCCACACAGAATCCGGAACCTAAAGAGACCCACAACACAGTCATGAATCTTCCCCCCCCCCCCCCCCCCCCCCCCCCATCCCCAAGAAATATCAGTCCTTTCCAAAGGCTTCACCTTTTGCCTCACTCCCAAATTCAGTCATGCAGGATTTGTTAAAAACCTTCTCTCCTTCTCCTGGACCCTACAGTGGAAACACTTTTTCACCATGAACCCTACCAATCACACTCACACACTCAACCAAAGACCAACTTTGAACCTTGCCTAACTCAGTTCACTCCTCCATCCAACCATGATCCACCCCCACTGCCCCCAAACCACTCTCTGTTAACTTTCCACCAAGTGAGGTGGCGCAGTGGTTAGCACACTGGATTCGCATTCGGGAGGACGACGGTTCAATCCTGTCTCCGGCCATCCTGATTTAGGTTTTCCATAATTTCCCTAAATCGCTTCAGGCAAATGCTGGGATGGTTCCCTTGAAAGGGCACGGCCGATTTCCTTCCCCATCATTCCCTCACCTGAGCTTGCTCTCCGTCTCTAATGACCTCATTGTCGACGGGACGTAAACACTAATCTCCTCCTCCTGTTAACTTTCCAAAATTTCTTAACCTCGAACCTTGCCTCACTATCATTCCCCAAATCCATCAACATGCAAACTAACCCTACATCTGCAGAAAGAACTGCAGTCCACCATCTAAAAATAGATCCTGCCCTTATAATCCTACCAGACAAAGGCTCCACCACTGTTGTTTTGAACCGCAAGGATTATCTGGCGGAAGGACTCTGCCAGTGTCAGATACTTCCACCTACAAACCTTGCCACAGTTATCCCATTCCAAAAATCCATGAGGATCTCCAGCCACTACTCAAATCCTTAGGCCCATCCCAGAAACTCTCCCTGGAGTCCATCTCTCAGCTCACCCCTACCACTACCCACACTCCTACCTTCTACACGCTTACTCAAAACCATAAACCTAACCATCCAGGATGCTCCATTGTGGCCAGTTACTGTCCCTACACTGAGAGAATCTATGCTCTCATAGACCAACACCTTCGACCTATTACCCGGAACCTACCCTCCTATATAAAAGATACCAACCATTTCCTCCACCAACTCTCCACAGTTCCCTTTACCACATGGTGCCCTGCTCGTCACTGTTGATGCCACCTCCCTGTACACTAACATTCCTAATTCCCATGGCCTTACCATTATTGAATTTCTCCTACAATATAGTTTGAATTCATCATGTTGAATGAATACACGCAGTTTGTTGTGATGTTTGCAGTTTGGCACCAGGGATACTGTACTTAAATTAATTTGTATGCATAACAATTGTGAAACAGAGTTGGCTGCTGCTCACCACATAGAGGCGGCAGTGAGTGGCAGGCAGGAGCATTTAGAAGTTGACCGAGTGATTGCACAGTTAATTCCGTAAATTATCTGGGAGTACGCATTAGGAGTGATTTAAAATGGAATGATCATAGAAAGTTGATCGTCGGTAAAGCAGATACCAGACTGAGATTCACTGGAAGAATGCTAAGGAAATGCAGTCCGAAAACAAAGGAAGTAGGTTACAGTACACTTGTTCACCAACTGCTTGAATACTGCTCACCGGTGTGGGATCCGTACCTGATAGGGTTGATAGAAGAGATAGAGAAGATCCAACGAAGAGCAGCGCGCTTCGTTACAGGATCATTTAGTAATCGCGAAAGCATTACGGAGATGATAGATAAACTCCAGTGGAAGACTCTGCAGGAGAGACGCTCAGTAGCTCGGTACGGGCTTTTGTCAAAGTTTCGAGAACATACCTTCACCGAAGAGTCAAGCAGTATATTGCTCCCTCCTATGTACATCTTGCGAAGAGACCGTGAGGATAAAATCAGAGAGATTAGAGCCCACACAGAGGCATACCGACAATCTCTCTTTCAACGAACGATACTAGACTGGAATAGAAAGGAGAACTGATAGAGGTACTCAAGGTACCCTCCGCCACACACCGTCAGGTGGCTTGCGGAGTATGGACGTAGACGTAGAATACTACCTTTCCCAATGCCCGACGGATTCCAAACCAACAACCTCCTTCCTAGTCGCCATGACCAACTATATCCTCACCCACAATTACTTCTCCTTTGAAGGCATTACCTACAAACAAATCCAGGGTACACCCACATGGCACCATCCTATGCCAACCTATTCATAGGACATCTAGAGCAATTCTTCCTAAACATCCAGAATCCTAATCCCCTCACTTGGTTCAGATTCGCTGATGACATCTTTGCTATCTGGATCACAGGTGGGGATACCATATCCACATTCTTCCAAAACCTCAACAACTTCTCTCCCATTTGCTTCATCTGGTCCTATTCAAATCAACAAGCCACATTCCTACATGTTGACCTCCACCTCAAAGATGGCTACATCAGTACCTCTGTCCATATCAAACCTACTAACCACCAGCAATACCTCCACTTCAACAGCTACCACCCGTTCCATACCAAGAAAACCCTTCTGTACAGTCTAGCCACCCATGACCACCGCATCTACAGTTACAAGCAGTCCCTCTTGAAAACATACTGAGGGTCTCACATAAGCCTTCAGTGACTGTAATTATCCTCCCAACCTTGTTCAAAAACAAATCCCCCATGCCTTATCCTTCCACTCTCCCTCTACTTCCCAAAGTCCCATCGTCTGGCCACAGAGGACCATTCCCCTCGTAACTCAGCACACCCAGGACTGGAGCGACTAACTTACATTCTCTGCCGTGGTTTTGATTACCTCTCGCCGTGCCCTGAAATGAGAAATGTCCTTCCCACAGTGGTATTCCGCCGTCCACCATACCTACACAATATACTCGCCCACCCTTACACAACCCCTGCTCCGAATCCCTTAGCTCATGGCTCATACCCCTATAACAGACCTAGATGCAAGACTTGTCCTATACATCCTCCCACCACCACCTACTCCAGTCCAGTCACTAACATAACCTATCCCATCAAAGGCAGGGCTACCTGTGAAAGCAGTCTAGTGGTCTACAAGCTAAGCTGCAACCACTGTGCTACATTCTATGTAGGCATGACAACCAACACACTATCTGTCCGCATGAATGGCTACTGACAAACTGTGCTTAATAAACAAGTGGACCATCCTGTTGTTGAACATGCTACAAAACATGATATCCTTCATATCAATGACTGCTTCACAGCCTGTTTCACAGGATCCTTCCCACCAACACCAGCTTTTCTGAAATGTGCAGGTGGTAATTTTCCCTGCAACACATCCTACGTCCCGTAAATCCTCCGGGCCTTAACCGTTGTTAGTCAATGTCCTCACCCATCCAGCCCCTTCCCCATTCCCATTCCAGCACTACACAGCTGTTATTCCACCACCACACACCCATTCTTTTTATTACACTCCGTATCTGCCACCCCCCACCACCTCTCCCCTGCCCTCTGTCTAACCTGCAGCACTTCACTGTCCGTAACCCCCCCTTCATACTATCCCTCCTCCTTACCCCCAGCCAGCCACCCAGTGTGCCTTCAGTTGCCTGAGACCACAGTCGTGTGTGTGAGTTGCGTTTGTGTTTGTGTGTGTGTGTGTGTGTGTGCGTGTGTGTGTTTGTGTGTGCCTATTGCTGAAGAAGCCCTTAATGGCCAAAAGTTATAACTGTGAGAGTCTTTTTGTTGTGCCTATCTGCGACTCCGCTAGATGGTGAGTAGCAACTTTACTTCTCATAATATTGTTAGGACAGTGTGGATAATTTGCTGAAATGTGAAAATTTAGTGTACTGTCACCTTCCATTCAAACTGCAATTTTGCAGGGCACGCTGCAATAGCATTGTGTCTCTGGAACAAAGGGCCACATCGGTTGAAGACTGAGATAAAAAACAGAAATACTCGGATAGTGTCAAAATATGTAGCCTATCATTTGAACATTTGAATGATTTTTAAAACACCAATAAATTGATTTTAAAAATGTTTTGTATACAAATAGCAAGTGATAAATATTATTTTAAAAAATCTGTGTTTCTGATGGAAATTTGAGGTCTTTTCCCATTTTTTTTATTCAAGGCTTCTCCCCAGTTTTCAAGGTTTGGTGCTCACCCTGGGTAGGGAGTTGTTAAGTGGTCATGTACTGGACCATAATAGGCTACTTAAAATTTAAACAACCAAATAATTTCACACCAAAACAAACTCTGAGACAAACACATCAGATACAAAAAACACATACTACCATAATTTATTAATACAACTTTCCCAATGCTACCGGAGGCAAACTCACTAAAAAATCCAACACAGCAATTTATTGACATCAATATTAAGCAAGACTGCTAACGAGATTTACTGCAACAACTTACGAAAACCAACTGTTTGCACAACCAGTATGAGGAATCACTGCTAACAGAATCTACTACAGTGACTTATGAAAAGCACCTGCTGGCAGAATTTAATAAAATGAGGAACTGAGCACAAAGTTAAATAGCTATTGCCAACAAGGTTTACTATTACAACTTAAGAAAAGCAATTGTTCGCAGAATTTAATGAAATAAGAACAAAACTAAACAGCAACTGCCAACTAGAAGCAATTGTTCACAGAATTTAATGGAAAAAGCACAAAGTTAAACAGCGACTGCCAACTAGAGAACCATAAAAAAACCAATGGCATGATTAAAATTTAGTTTAACTTTCAATCAAACTGCAGTGTTAAATTTAATCCAGGGTGGTTAGTGTACTGAAATATAGCATCAAATGTATTTGCTAGTACCTTATCAACATGGTCCTTTTAAATAATGACGGTCAAAACTGACAGGACACACCTTCAATCAGACAACTTATTACAGAACAGGCACTTAAATTTTAGTGTGACTGAAACTAACACTGCTGATCATACCCTGAAAGTACAAAATTCTGTCTGTAACGTGGATTCATTAATGGTTACTGAAGCAGTCAAAACACAAAATTATTTTAGCAGCATTAAACAGATCACCAAATTAATTACTTAATTTAGCTCTATTAGTACAGCTTATGGGTAGCGAAGCTTTTTCATTCAAGAAAATCTTCTGTTTCAGTAGAAGCATTACGTATAATATGCTGACTCCTACTCAAGAATCCAAGAATATCCAAAATGAACAGATGGTATTATAATACCCTTCCTGTAACACAAGAGTCACGGAAGAACAGCTTGAAATTACAAACTATACATATACAGAACAGAACACAGTGAGATTAAGAGCCCATTCGTCCCCACAAGGTACAGCAAACAACTTTAAATACAGCTTTAACTACTACATTACAGGAGTGACTTAAATCACGACACTTTACAATTTTAAACAGGGCCTTTAACCAGCACAGCTTGGTGAAGTGGCATCACTAATACCACAAGATCAATTACAAACAGTCATTACAAAATCACTTAATTACCATCCTGACAGAACTAGTTCACTTATGCTACTGTGTTTTTGATTTAATTTGGGTAACAACGATGGAGAGCACATAGATGATAAAATCACATAATGACATAACAGCTGCAAAAACAAAAAATAAATGCTCACTGTAATTTTTGAGTATTGCTGTATAGATCAATGGTAGCCCCAAATAAGAGAGACTACTAGCAAGTGGGCCCTTCCACAATTTAGCTATCATACAGGAACCAACAGGACACAGTCCACAGACAGCCCCTGCGAACAATGATTGGGAATGGATTCTCAGGTAGCACACCTAACACTGCAGCTGAAACAGCATTCTTCCAGGTACTCAAAATCCAAGCACATGTATAAGTCCAACCATCACAACAGAACATGTTTTCCACCATGCAATATTCACTGGCCAAAGAACAACAATCGGCACTTCTGACCAGCACAGAATACTGTTTTAAACCTAGCTGCTCCCAAAGCATACTGCCGGCCACATAGGCACTGCCCTTCCTCACGGCTCACTACCTGCCCGGAACTGACTCGTGGTGCTGCCCACCACAGCCAGACTTAATTGCCCATCATGAGACACAGACTCCTCTCTGATGGCAGATACACCACTCATTGCACAGCCACCACTAGCCATGGTACCAAACCAGTGGCATCTATCGATAGTTTGTGACAAGAGAAAGAGTACTTCACATGGCACAGTTTATTACACATTGCATACTGTTAGTCTCTTAAGAAATTTATATTTGGAAGATTTTGTTAATTCAGTTCTAATGATCAGACTGAGAGAACTGTGTAACTTACTCTGAAAGCTAAGAGATTTTTCCAGTTTTTGAAGGGTGTGATCTGCCTTAACGAAAGTGATGGAGTAGGACATCTAAACTGATGTGGGGTTGAGACTGTCGCATAAATTGGTCTCGGTATCTCCAGCAAAGATGACGAAGGTGGAGGAGATAGTTGCAGTGACGATAGGAGTGTAAAGTCGCAAGTTGATGGCTCTCCTGCATCAACACTTTTGGATAGTATCAATTATTCATCCTGCAGCAAACACAAAATTAAGATTCCAGTTATTACCACAAGATTATAATATGTCAATAAAATTATAGGTATCGCAACAAATTTACCTTTTCTTCCAAGTAACATTGTGGATGTTTTCTCCTTATATGACATCACAAGTCTATTGTGTCTCCATTGTTTTTCACATTTTTAAAGCAAATGGAGCAATGTATTCCATTGCTATTGCACTTTGTAAAACACTTCCGGACTAGGGATAGAGCAATTCTGCAGTACAACTGATGTCCAGCTCAGACTGTGAGGAACTACCATATGGAATACGTGGGTGGGTGGGGGGCAAGTTTTGCGTACTGCATGCAAATGCATACTTTCTAACAGGTTACACCACAATCTAACGGGTCCAATACTACGTCAGCAAAGATGTATTGATTCTTATGTTACATGTTTGTTGCTCATTTCTGACTTTTAGTAAGGTCATTAACCCCTTAACTTAAAACCCCAAGTTATCTCGTTTCTACTATTTTGACAGAAACTTAAAATACCGAATATACTTTGGGAACTTAAGAAAAGACCTTTAAAAAAATTAAACCCTGCTTATATCCTTTTCAGCACCAATAGGTAAGTGTTCAGCCATTAAAGAGCATCTGGTACTACATTTGTAGCCTGGATGTCATGTTTTGGTTGAGTTGGTTGCACCTACAGTCCAATTAAAATTACTTGATGGTTGACACTTCACACATCTGAGCACGTTTCCTCCTATAAGAGAGCTCAACATCACACAAGAACCCTTCAGTGTTGCCAAACTGCCTCAACCAGTCAGTTCACTTTCAGTTCCTTGTTCAGCATTCTTTTGTGATGAACCCCCCCCCCCCCCCCCCCCCCCCCCCCACACACACACACACACACACACACACACACACACACACACACACACACACGGACACTTCAATTTTTTTCAGCGCCACAAATACAATTATCATAATCACTGAGATTGGTTTACATTAGGTAAGCTTCACATGATATTACGTGAAGCCATATTTTTGAAGGTTGCAGTTCATCATTGCGATTGTACCACTACGACTGTAAATATAAACTGCTTCACTCAGTGTTGTGGCTTAGTGTAGCTGTTAGCGTGTAAACCTGACGTCTAGAATGTCATGGTTCGAATCTTGTCAAAAGTTGTGAATTTATTTGGAACCTGCCTTTGTTGCCTGTAATCTGCACCCAAGTGCCAATGAATATTGTTCATTGGTTGCTAATACGGCAGCTAGTGTGAGTATAGTTTCGCAAAACCAATGATAGTGAGAAATTACAACTTGCTTTTAGCACTGAAACCAAATTTTTTCTCTCTATTATAATTTCCATAATGAAAAAGGAAGTTAAGAAAAGAGAACAGAAAAAATGTGTCTTGGTAAATGTCATGAAAAGAGAAAGACAAGAGACAGAGTTCCTGATCAATAGCCAACAAACAATGAGGTTAGTAAATCTTATTATTGGTTCAGTAACAAAATTTCTACATTTACTTTGCTCAGTTAACATATCGAAAGTATTATTCATGATATCGCATTTGATATTTGAAATTATTGATCATTGTGAATTACCTGGAGCAGTTTCTAAAGTATAGTTTATATTACTGTTTTAGGTTTCCTGCAAATGCAGTTATAAATGCAATGATATGATGTTTCTCTGGAAGCTCAACCCTTCATGATTATCACTATTATAGATAAACTAAGATAGGCAAGTAAGGCCATTGCACCTCTGGTTTTAAAGATACTGCTGAAACATTGTTATCAATGAAGCCATTCAAGATCTCCAAATGTAATACGATCAAAGTAACGTCCATCTCAAACAGCTAGTAAAAATTCTTATTACAAAACAGAATGGAGACATTTCAGTGTGTTCAAATGAGGAAAAACCATGGCTGATATATGCTATGCCGTATTTCATCTAAAAGTTTATCAGTTCTAAAACAGAAAGACTCATTGACAAGTTTGTCATTTTATTCTTAACAGCACATGAAGTTCTAAGGTAACATTGCAACATCTGGCCCCAAGAATGGAGTTGTAAGAAACAGAAGTCAATATGGCGAATTTTTTTCTCATAATGTTTTGTTATTCTCTTGCAAAAAATTTAAAAGATACGGAAAGTTGTTTTTGTTGACCACAATTCTACCAGTAAAAGCATTATTGGTGTATTTCAGTACTTGCCATTGTCACAAATAAAACGCAGAGCTTCAATATTAATGGCACTTCAAACAAAAACTTTCTTATTGGCACTTAGAACTTTGTCAATCAATTATTTATTTCCTGACCTGACTAACTACTTATTGTAATGCTGAAGTGAGTATCTGCGGCATCGGAATACCTTCTCAGTCTTTTAGATGCCGGTAAGTTATATACAAAAAGAGATACATTGCTCTTTTATTACCTTGACAAATATGAGATTTGGTACTTAGAATGTTTAACATTTCCTCTCTACAAGTATGTTTGAACAGTACTTTGTTGTGTATACTGCGGAGGTGGTGGTTGGGGGCTGTTACACGTTTGGCTCCACTCTGTGTCAATGTGTCACCAGGCATAGATGGTATATGTTTCCTCTGCGCAAATGATGTTACATTGCAGCTTCGAGCCATGTGGAGGAAGGTCACTGTAAACAAAGTTCATTGTTGTCTGTGGAGTGCTGGAGGCGATGTGCGTTAGCAAGCCTTTGTCTTATTTGGCACAGCACACACTTGGTGTTTTGGAATGTGTGGCTCACCAGTGTTGTGTTGAGTGTGCAGCTGTGGCTTTTTCTGGGTACAGTACGTTATCATGGGATCCACAAGTAAATCTGATTAGCTTGAACCTAGAAAAACATTGCTTGAAACGGGCACTGTAAGTTGATATTTTTGCTAATTCTGCCCTAAATTGGCTGGAGTGATTTAACTGTTTTAATTCACTGGAAACACTTTTAACTTACTTTTTGTGGTACCGCACGCCGTGGAATTTGAATCCGTGTCAGACGGCATGGAGGTCAAAGACCCCTAGAGGTCTCTGCACCATCACGCCATAAGCCGTGGCGGCGTGTGCCTCCTGGCCCACATTAGTGTGAGGGCGCCTTAGTGGAACATGTGGTCCCAGTGGCCAATAGCAGCATCCCCAATCATGTATTTAAGTGCCTGCCTCTCCCTCAGCCAGCCAGTCTAATCTTGCTTGCTTCTCTGGACATATCGCCTTGCCTTAGACAGCACATTTACTTTCTTGTTCTGTGTCTGACTGGACGTGGTTTTCTTGTGATTCTGTTGTTTCGATCTTGTTGTCCGTTAGGTCCTTTGTTGGTCGTGTCCATCCTCTCCCGTTTGTGTTGTTGTTTGCGGGCCACTCTGTTGGTCCTGCCACACTTTCCGTCACATCAACCACGTGATCGTTCCAATCGCAGTTACAACATTTTGGCGCCGAGGTAAACGGTGGTCATTGTTGGCATGGAGGTGAAGCTGGTCTGTCTGCTGGAGCAACAGCAGCAGCAGCTCATGCAGCAGCAGAAGCTCCAGTTAGACATCTTATAGCAGTCGCTGCAATTGCTAACGGACAAAGTCGATGCCCGGGACGCATTACAACAGCTTCCGAGTCCTCAGGTGTCGGATGCGTTCCCACGTCTGCCGTCGTTCCCACCATTTAATGACATTAAAGAAGAGTGGGAGACCTATTTACATCGACTGAAACAACATTTCACGGATTTTCAAGACACGGACAACTCCTTGCAGCGGTCGTTGTTTTTGTCTTGGGCCTCCACAGACACGTTCTTTCTTCTCCGCAAGTTGGCACCGTTGTCCGATCCTATGGCTGTCTCTTTCCAGGAGATCTGCCTTTTGCTGACAAACTATTATTCCCAATGCTACCATGTGGTCGCCTCTCAGCTGGAGTTCCACCAGTACCATAAACAGTCTGGTCAATCGTATCATTCCTGAGTCACGGACTTGCAAGGTCTCAGCTGTCAATGCGATTTGACATGCACCAATCAGCAGTGTAAGGCTTCGTATGCAGACTCCCTGATCCAAGATGTGGTGGTTCAGCTGGCTCCCGATCCTTAGGTCCGTGCTGCGGCGTTGAAACTCGATAAGCCCTCATTGGAAGAAATCCTTCACGTTGCCCACTCCTTTGAAATTCCTCAAGCAGCTAACAAGCATCTTACAGCGTGGCCGCAGGTGGCGGCGATTGAGGCGTCATGGCAGGTTCCCCCTCGCGCTGCAGATGTGGCCTGGCCGACAGAGGCCAGCACTGTTGGGGCTCCTCGATGTCCGACGTCTCTATGGCATCGGTGCCTCCAGTCGCCCCTCGTTGCGAGTCGCACGGGCCACTTCCGTCTTGCGCACAGTGCTTTACTGCACATTCTCAAGCTTATTGTCCCCACCGCTGGAAAACCTGTACACTGTGTAACAAGGAGGGCCACATCCGATTGGTTTGTCATAGTCGCTCGACTAGCTCCAGTCCTGACCCTCCTGGGCCTCAAGATACCATCCATGCTCTGTAATCGGTCATCCCACAGGATGACCCGTCAGCGTGGAAGCTTTTCCTCATGCCTTGTCACTGAGGATGTCAGTTTTCAGGTCGACACTGAGGCCACCGTCTCCCTGATTAATATGGCGACATATACACAGCTGGGCTCTTCTGAGTTGTCACCTCCCTCTTGCCATTTGGTTGCCTATGGAGGCAGTTCCATTTCCCTTCGTGGACAGTTCATTGTCCAGGCAATGTACAAGCGTGTCCCCCGCCTCCTTACCCTCTTTGTTGTTGACCATCCGTCGGCTTCGAATATTTTCATCCTGGATGGATTTCAACTGTTTGGCTTTTCAATTTCTGACGAAGTTAAGGTTGTTTACATGGCTGTTCCTTTTTAAGACCAGGTCGATCTGTGGTCCACTTTTGAGTCATCGTTTGCAACGGATCTCGGATGAGCTACTGGTTTTCAGGTGTACATCACCCTTCGGCCAGATGCGCAGCCTTGTTTTTTCTGGACTCGGCCCCTTCCGGTGGCCTTGCGGCCGGCAGTCAAGCAGGATCTTTATTGGCTCCAGGCTGCTGGCGTTCTGGAGCCTGTGACTTACAGTGCATGGGCGACACCATTGGTGGTCATACAGAAACCCAAGGGGTCCGTTCAGCTGTGGGGGGACTTCAGCGCTACTGTCAATGCTCAGTCCTTCGTTGACACTTACCCCATTACCCGACAGGAAGACCTTCTCACCAAGCTCGCTGGGGGAGAGTTTTTTCAAAGATTGACCTGGCTGAGGGATACCACCAGTTACCCTTGGATGCCAAATCTCAGAACATCATGGTTATCAACACACCTTTCGGATTGAACAAGTACAAGGACCTTCCCATTGGTGTCTCTAAGGCGCTGGCAATTTTCCAGTGGCTCCAGGAGCAGCTTACACAGCCTATCCCCACCTGCGTGAATTATCTGGATGACATCTTGGTCACCGGGCGTTTCCGCCCTGGAACATCCGCAAAATCTCAGTGCCTCATTTCATGCTCTGCAATCCGCGGGTTTACGCTGCCAGCTGGACAAGTGCTGTTTTTTTCAACCAGAAGTGGAATACTTAGGACACTGGCTTAGCAAAGATGGCATTCACCCTTCAGGTCATAATGTTGCAGCCATTGAGGTCCTACCTCATCCCAAGGACTTATCTGACTCCAGGTTTTTTTGGGCAACATTGCTTATTACTTAAAGTTCTTGCCCCAGGCTGCCTCCATTGCTCAACCCCTTAATCACTTGCATCGCAAAGGATAACTTTTGATTGGACTCCTGCCTGTGACCAGGCTATTCTCCGTTTAACGGCGATGATGCAGTCCGCCCCTTGCCTTACTCCCTTCTCTCCGGACCACCCCTTGGTTGCTGTGGTGACTGATGCGTCGGCACACAGCATTGGGGCCGTCCTTGCGCATCGGGATGCCGATGGCTCTGAACAGCCCATCGCTTATGCCTCTAAGACGTTGACTTCAGCGCAATGGAACTACTCCCAGATTGAAAAGGAGGCCCTGGTGATCGTGTTCGCCGTCCAAAACTTTCACACCCATCTTTTTGGGCAAAGTTCACCCTCCTGATGGACCATAAACCCTTGGTTACACTTTTCGGACCCCACTCTCACCTTCCAGAGCAGATGGCTCAACGTCTCCAGTGCTGGGTGTTGTTTTTACGAAATTACGCTTACACCATCCAGTATAAGCCCATTGCCTGCCATGCTAACGTGAACGCTTTGTCACATCTCCCAGCAGGCCCCGATCCTGCCCAACAGGAGGTCCTCTGCTTTCACATTGATTCCGCCTGCCGGGATGCACTGGACAGTCTGCCTGTCATGGCTGCTCATATTGCCGTGGCTACCCACTGCGACCCTATCTTGCAGCAGATTCTCTACTACGTGGTCCACGGGTGGCCCTCCTATGTTACTCGTTGGATGCAGTCCGATTTCAGCTCCTGGTGCCACATGACCCACAGGCTCTCCATGGTCAATGATGTCCTTCTGTTGGCCACAGAGTCTGATGCCCATCGGGTGGTCATCCCTCCGGATTTGCGGCTTCGTGTGCACAGTTTGTTACATTGCGAGCACTGGGGTATGTCCCGTATGAAAGTTTTGGCTCACCGGCATGTGCATTGGCCTGGCATCGAAGGTGGTATTGAACACCTGGTCTGTGGGTGTACTGTGTGTGCGCGTCACCAGGCAAGCCCTCCTCAGTCGTTTGCACCCTGGCCTGTGCCTCGCCGGCACTTTGATACCATCCATATTGATTTTGCGCGCCCGTTTTTGGGGTCCATGTGGTTACTTATCTTTGATGCCTACTCCAAATACTCATATGTCGTCCGGATGGCATCCACCACCATGGAGGCTACACTCATGACCCTGTCCCAGGTTTTCGCCATTGAGGGCCTGCCACACACGTTGGTCTCCGATAATGGCCCCCAATTCACTGCGTCCTGTCTTCTGTCAGGCCAAAGGTATCAAACATAACCGTAGCCCCCCTTTCAACCCTTCATTCAATGGCATGGAGGAGAGGCTTGTCCGCACTTTCAAACAACAGTTGACAAAGGCAGTCGACACATCTCCAACCACATCAGCCCACACCCTATTTTTGAGCACCCATCGCACTACGCCAATTGACGGACACAGTCCGGCGGAGCTCCTTCATGGCAACAGCCGCAGACCCTGCTCCACATGCTGATGCCATCCCCCTCCTGCTCCCACTCCTGGCCATCGCACCATTATGCCCCTGGCACGACTGTGTGGGCCCGCGAGTATGGGCACAAGATGGGTCAAACGCCCGCCATGGTCTTCATGGCCTATGGGCGGCATGTGACATCGAAAGGGTTGGAGCACCGCCATCATAACCAGCTTCGCCTACGTGCCCCCTCAGGACTTTCGTCGCCGCCTTCTCTCCTACCTCCTTCAGGTACAGACGTGGTCCTCGAGTCGCCGCCCCTGCCCCAGGTTGCAGTTTCCATGTGGGCCTGCTGCCAGCCCTCCCCAGCTCCAGGTGGATCGGCAGATCCCTCCCCTGCCCTGTACTCCGGGTCAGCCGTCATGGATACCTCGGGTGTCCCTTCCTTCCCACCAACAGTGGTTGATGAGCCCGGCTCTTCTTCCCACTGCTGACCACCTCGGCACCATCTGGGGCGTTTCTGCCCCTATGCACAAGTTTCAGGGGGGAGGGATCTGGTACCATGCACTGTGGAATTTGAATCAGTGCCAGATGGCATGGAGGTCGAAGACTCCTAGAGGTACCGTAAACCATAGCGGCGTGCGCCTCCTGGCCCACATTAGTGTGAGGGCGCCACAGTGGAACACATGGTCTCAGCGGACAATAGCGGCGCCACCTATCAGGTATTTAGGTGCCTACCTCTCACTCAGCCAGGGAGTCTAATCTTGTGTACGTCTCTGGACATATCGGCATGCCTTAGACAGCGTCTTTACTTTCTTGTTCTGTGTACAAGAGGACGTGGTTTTTTGTTATTCTGTTGTTTCGATCTTGTTGTTGTTTGCTAGGTCCTTCGTTGGTCATGTCCATCCTCTCCCGTTTGTGTTGTTTTTCGTGGGTCGCTCCGTGGATCCTACCACGCTTCCTGTCATGTCAACCCAGTGACCGTTTCGGTCGCAGTTACAGCACTTTTTAGATAAACTACCCCTTAGTAATCAGTTATTGTTTAAAATGATTTTTCGAATAAATTCACAGTGACCCAATGTGTAATGATTTGGATTTATTACATGCTGTTATATTTTGAAAGAGGTTTCTGGAATATTTAAGCTGTCAGCAACACAAGGGAGGCATAAGTGCTGTTAACGTATCGTCAAAATACTGAACTATTTTAGGTAAACTTTTGAGTAATGGTTAATTCTGTTGTGAACTATATGCATGGATGATGGTTGATTATTCCACCAAGATTGAGGTGTAACCAGCCCATATGCATAATAGAACCTAGTGGATGTTTGATACCAGCCTTGTTAGAGCAAGATTGTCTGGGATCCAAACCCAAAACAATGAAAGTTCATTTATTTATTCCAATAATCAGTTTTAGTTCCGTATTTGTACACATTGCATAGAACAAGGGCAAACACAAGTAATTTACAATTACAGTAGTAACTGGCAACCCCATCAAAGGGATTGATAATAACATTGACATACTTTTTTAAATTGTGAGATTCCCACAAAACATTATTCCGTATATCAGTAGTGACTGTATACTACCATGGTACAGTGTTACTGCTGGTGAGAAGCTTGTTTTTGGAGTAAGAATCCTAACACCATACATTAATATATTCAGTTTTTTATTTATAGTAGTAAGGAGCACCTCCCACTTCCAATCTGTATGACTGACATATGAGCCATTTTTTCCTTCAGTGGTGGAATCAGGGGAAGCTACCTTTCTTAAATTTTTTTAAGATTATAAGACACAAATGTCAGTTTCTGTAATCATTCTGAAGTTCTGTTTAAATATTAGTTTTAATGGCATTGCGCTTTTGTTTTTAAGTGTGGTGTTTTTACAGCTGTTATCCTGCTTTTCAGGTATTAATAAGTTGAGTTAAATTGCAATTGAACTTGGTTTTTACAGCTGTTGAAGCAGTTTTAATGTGGTTTCTCTTTATGAGATATTTTGTGGCAACACAGTGTTTTACTGAAGTGCTCTAATGAGCAATCTGTTGAGATAATTGTGGTTTTTAATGATTTCAAAGGTAGTTGGTTAAAGAAATGTACAAACTTTTGCAGTTTGTAGCTCAGTCAATCAGTCCTCGACTTGAATCCCACTGCCCAGTACTGCCATGATAACCAACTGTCCTGTTCTACATGCAACCTATGATCTTGAGCAGGTAAATGCTGCTATCTCAGTTCCCAAAAATCTAAATTTAATTTTTAAATTTATTATTCCTAAAACAATGCTTCTATTGTTGCAGCTAGCAAGTGGCCTTTAGACACTTAACACGCATTCATCTCACTGTCATCAATGGAATGCGATCTTGTCAACAATCTGGGCACTCAAGTTTAACTGTAAAGCTCTAGTCAAGTGCAATAGATCAGGCTCATAACTATCACACACAGACACAGAGATCTCTCTTCACTAGTTATCAGTAGCTGCAGTCCACCGTGGAACAATGGCGGTGAATGTTGGCTATTTAGAAGGAAAAGAAAAGAGGAAAGATGGCACATGATGTTTGTGTGGATGAACAAAGTCACCAAAAAAGATTTATGGCCTTCGAAGAAAGTTTGGACTATATGAAGGATATACCAACTAGCTGACGACATATTGAGGTCAATGGCACTAACTGGGAAAAGACTGTGTTTGTAACACCTGACTTTCTCTAACAACACCAAAGTTATATGCTGTTAGGTGTGTGCAACACTTATGTTATGCACAACCATAACCTGCTTGAATGTCTTAAATGGACAATATGTCTATGCTATCTGCATGACATTTTCCTAAAAACATTTGATCATCTAAGGTGCTTGGTGACTGTGCTGACATGTGTCCCTGATGCATCTCTTCATCTGATTTCAGGAGAGTGTCTTTTTCAGAAGAGTGCAATTTTGGGTCATGTCATTAATGATGATATAGTGTTCAGATCTCGAAAAAAGAACTGTGTGGCCATGTAATCATGGCCTCCATGCTCCATCTCCATGGAGCAGTGCTGTACTAAGCAGTAGCAGCAGCAGTAGTTAGCTTCGCAACAGCGGCCACATGCTCGTCATCCATCATGCCCTTATTGTTCCTCCCCCCCTCATCAGACATGAACATGGATGTGGACAGTATTTCCCAAGTGATGATAGCCCCAAACAAACTCTATATTTAAGTGCATCTGATGCATAAGATATTAAAAATGCAAGTGGACATGGGTGCAGCAGTGTCTTCGTTAAATTTTCAAACCTAACTGGATCCTGAATCACCAGCATTGTCCCATACCTCACTGGCTGCAGAGTTACACCAGCAAACAAAAAATATCAATATTGGGACTTTCGACTTCTGTAGTGTAGAAAGTAGTTGGCTGGCCTTTGACCTCCCCAGTAGTGGATGATGCCAACACTGAAAACTTATTTGGGTTAGACGCTTCCCAAATTTTTGGCTTCTCTATTTCTTATTAAGCGTATCTGGTATAGGATCAGTCTCCTCTACTGAATGGTCTATTCCACTGGTACCATCAAAAAATCTAACAGCTCTGTGGTGAATGTCTGTAAATTCACTGTACACTATTGATAGCCATCCCTTACCCTGACAGAATGAACTCTTAGCATGGCTTTAAGATGTTTTCAAAACAGACTTGTCCGAAGTCTATTTACAACTGCTTCCAGATTATGATACCAAACGTGTCCTCACAGTGAATATTCCCTTTGCATTACATCAACCCTAGCACCAGCCATTCAGCGTGGCTAGCCCCCCCCCCCCCCCCCCTCCCAGCCATTTTCCGATGATTTTTGGAGCAACTCTCGATCTCTGTGGGCTGCATTGACCACCTGGTGGTATTGTGGTCTTAGGTTTCTCAACAGATGAACTTTTGCAGAAACTTTGTGCCTTGTTCAAGGTGCTACAGTTCGCCGTTTTGAAATCAACTTTGACAAATTACAATTGTGTCAGCCATCTAT
Organism: Schistocerca serialis cubense; assembly: GCF_023864345.2. NCBI lineage: Eukaryota > Metazoa > Arthropoda > Insecta > Orthoptera > Acrididae > Schistocerca > Schistocerca serialis. The sequence continues at coordinate 244,981,200 of NC_064646.1, forward strand.
CATCTATCTTATTTTGAAATCCCGCATGATGGCGTTAAGTCTTTACGCCAGCACGTTGATGCAATTACTGCTTTGCCGCATCCTACCAATGTCAAAGGGTTACAAGCCTTTCACAGGAAGATTGCATACTATCATAAATTTCTTCCCGGTGCAGCCACAATGGCCTCAGCCACTTCAGGTTCTCTTATGTAAAGATGTTCCTTTTCACTGGTCACCCACCTGTGAATGTGCTTTAACCCTATTACGATCAAAATTACAGTCGGCATCTTGTCTGATTACCTTCCACCTTGGCCACAGATGCTTTCCAGTATAGCTTTGGGGGCATTCTTGGGCACATAAATGCGGCCGGTTCTGAACGCCGTGTTGCATACACCTCCAAAACTCTGAATCATGTGCAACAGTGCTACACACAGATAGAAAAATAAACCCTTCCTATAGTGTACACACTCAAAAAATTTCATGTTTTCCTATACAGTTCTAAGTTTCATTTGATTACTGATCCTAAACCTCTGGCTTTTCTTTCAATCTTTCACCATCATTACTGGACAAAGCAGCCCATCGCCTGCAATGCAAAGCTCTGTTTTTGTCATGCCATAACTGAGATTCATTTCCATCCCACAGCACAAGAAGCTAATGCGGGAGCTCTTTCTTGAATGCCATTTGGTCCCAGTCCAGCTTTTGATTGGGATGAGGTGTTGTGTTTCATTTAGATGTTAAGGACCAAAACACAGTGGATGGTTTTCCCATTACCAACTCTCAGATCCACTGGGCCGAGCATCATTATTATGCTCTCTGCCACTGCCTCTTAGCTATTGATGATGTGTTGCTGCTGGCCACTGAAGACTCGGAACCCAAGGTTGTGATCCCATTTGCATTGCAAATGGAAGTCATATGCCTTATATACCTGGATCACTGGGGTCTTTCTAGTGCAAAATTTCTGGCCCGCTGCCACACGTTTGGGCTGTGTATTGCAAATGAGATCATGCATGTTGTGACAGCCTGCTCGCAGTGCACCGCCTCTCTTCCTCTGTGGTCCACCACCCAGTGCCCTTACGAGCATATTAGTGCTGGTTTTGCATGTCTGTTTCTTAACTCCTATTGGCTTGTAGTATTTGATGCATTCTCAAAATTTCCCTATGTGGTTTGTTTGTCCATGTTCACTGCAGCTACAGTGATGGTCCTCTTAAAGATTTTTTTTTCATAAGAAGTATTGCCTTATACACTTGGACAGACAAAGGCCCATTGTTTGTGTGTCTCAAGAATTTGAAGATTTTTGTATGAAGACTGGTATTTTGCATGTTACAGACCCTCCCTTTCATCCTCAGTCTAATGGAGAAGTAGAGCGACTGGTCCATATGTTCAAAACCCACATGAAAAAGTACATCACTCAATCTTCTCTTGAGGAAGCACTCGACAAGTTCTGGAGTTCCTATAGGTTCACTCCAGTTGGCAACCATAGCCTAGCGAGGCTGCTTCACAGTCACCAGCCCCATATGCTGTTTCATCTATCTGGCTGACACCTGGCCACCCACTGACGTCCACCTTATAGCAATTTGATTCGGGTCCCGCTGTCTGAGCCCTTAGGTTTGGCCAGCACCCTAAGTGGACACCTGCTGTCATTCATCGCTGCTGAGGCCATTGCCTTTGCGTTGTACACACTTCTGATGTCTTGGTACCATGGCAGTATGACCAGCTCAGTATATGCGAGACCAAACATGCACCAGAGAGCCCTCCAACCCCAATGGCAGCCTCCACCATCCACACAAGCCCCTCATGCCGTGGTCCATGCATTCTCCAGCTCCTGCACCATTTTCACTCTGGGTACTGCCGCCACCGGGCAGAGTAGCCAGCGCCAGGCCGTCTCTATCTCTGCAGCCCCTGTTGCCATCTTCTCTGCTGCCTCCATCGCAGAGTGTCTGTCTAGATATTGTAGATATTGACAAGGATACAGCACTCTCCCATGGTGTGGTCCTTGCATCCTCCAGCTCCTGCACTATCTTCACTCTGGGTACTGCCGCCACCAGGTAGAGTAGTCAGTACTGTAGCACCTCTATCTCTGCACTCCCTGTTACCATCTTCTCTGCTGCCTCCATTTGCAGACTGCCTGTCTCGATATTGACAAGGATATAGCATTATCATCACCGGTGCTCCCTTATGGCCTCTCATGGGGGGGAGTGGGCACTGTGCTGGTCCGCCTCGTGCCACTTCACACACACTCTCCTGTGCCAGCACGACACCTTCTTCAGTAGATGACAACTGAAGATGTGGAGCACTTTTCCCCAGGGGGAAGGAATGTTGTAACCCTATAGCGTGAGCGCATGTAATCGAACAGCACACGATACAAGTGCCTCCACGGTCGGTCAAGAAAAGTCGCATCGCAATCTGGACAGTGCGTCATCAAGTAAGCACTATGCCATGTGCACAACAACCCAATACATGCACAGCACACTGGGCCCTCAGTGTCACTTATGCTTTCTTACTTATTGTATGCTCACCTAAAGGACTGTATATTGATGTGTTCTATAGTTACGAGACTTTTGTACCATTCTATGCTTCATTTAGTGTTATTGTGAATCTCTTCATATGGAAACGGAATAAAATTTCGTTGGTGTTACTCCTGACATTGTGTCTGTATAACGTTACAAGAGTACCGTTTCCGCCTCCAATTGTTCCGTTTCAGCATGTTTAAACTGACATTATCAGGTCACAAATAGGAATAAATGCCCTGTCCACTATTCCATCACAAAGCTTGGAACAACTGCTGAAGCTACCGTCCACCACAACATTTGCATAAAAAACAGCAAAGCAAAATATTACAAGTTTCACACAAGAGGCTGCAACAATAGTGGATACCTTGTTTCTCTATCAGCTTGATGACATTTGAGGATTACTTTCAAAAACATCTCATCACAAGAACTGAGGAAACATGACAGATGGGACACCTTGGAGGCCCAGCATAAGTACTAGAAACGTTATGATGCCACAAACTGCCCTGTAAAGGTAACATAGCATGGAATTTCAAGCCTGTGTGCAAGGTCAGGCTATGGGAAAAATCATAAAAATGTTATTTTGGCCCATACCAAATTCTATGTCACTTGTCAAACACTGTGTATGAAGTACTGTGTGGTTATAATTTAAGTGCAGCTACTCGCTGAGGTCAGCTGCAGGCTGTGTTCATCGGGTGGCAGCAAAATTTGGTAAAGTGTCTAATGTGTTAAAGCAGAGCCATTTATGCTGGAAAAAGATTAGTTCCAATTTTGGCCATAAGATGCAAATGTGGTGCTGTGAAGGCACGAAAGACCTACAGTAATGTTTCCATATATAATGGATTAGGAATGGAACATGGGCAGAAAAGGTCAAACAAGTCAGAAACCACTTTGTTGATTTTATTATTAACCACTGCTTTCACCATTTGTTCAATATGAGGACCAATGGCAACAACAAGATGTTGTACAGCGCCAGATTTGCACCTGATGGCCCAAACTGGAACAATTTTTTTTTTTTCCATCATAAATCGGTTCTGCATTACACATTAGTATACCTACCAAGTTTCACTGCCAATAATTACAGCCCATATTGCACCTCAGTGAGTAGCTGAACTTTAATTATAACCACCTGGTAGAAAGCTCTGTATCAACGAGACAAAAGTGCAGAGATACCATTCAAATCTTCTGTGTGAGGCCTTACCATAGCCCTGAGGCACATAACAACAACAGGGACTTCTAGTGTGGGGAAGAAGAAGAAGAAGAAGATGATGATGATGATGATGATGATGACGACGATGAAGTCATGAAGACTTGAGTGTACAAAAATCATCTCAGCAGGATGATAGTAATCTGTGCCAACTAGCGTGACCAGTTTTAATATTGGCAATTTTAGTTAGTCGTAAAAGTATTGATGGCTGGGTAAAATGAAAATTAAATACCTTTTTGCTTTTTAGGGTGCATTTAGTATTCTTGAGAAAATTTTCTTTACAGTGTTTCTTGCCTGCATTCTGGGTACAGTCTGTGATGTTCTCGAATACAAAGCAATACAAATTCCTTTCGCTCCTCATCTGTGGTCAATCATCTGTGAAAATCTTGCAAACACACATTTCATAAGAGAAATTACTGGCTTTTAACTCCTTTACTATCATTTTAACAACTAATTTTGAAGTTTTGCTCGCCCATGTCGAAGAGCATTGTTGAATAAAGCTAGCATCCATAATCCTCAGGCAAGAAAAGAGATCTTTGCTCTTGCTTGACAAGAAGTTGCCTAATGTTTTCTCTGAAATGAAGCTGACAGTGAACTAGGCGATTTAAACTAATGAACTGAAACCAATACCAAATTATAATCATAACAATATTAAACTTACCATATAATGGTCCATCCAATTCTCCATAGATTGCTACTTACCACCCAAGATGCTGGAGTTGCTGGTAGTGTGTGCATGAGGTGTGTGTGTGTGTGTGTGTGTGTGTGTGTGTGTGTGTGTGTGTGTGTTTACTGATGAAGACTGTGGCCGAACGCTATATGTGGGTGTCTTTTTAATTGTGCCTGTCTGCGACTTGACTTGTCTTCTTTATGGTGGGTAGCAATCTCTCTTTTTCTACATTGTTAATATATATCTTCTCTGTTTCTAGGTTCTCTCTGATCACATTTGATACCATTTTGATTCTGGTTTGTAAACCTACTTTATCATCAGAGAGCAATGAGAGAGAGAGAGAACTGTTCTGTTAATACCACAAATGATGACTAAATTTCCTTATAGCTGCTTTTAAAATTGTGGAATATATGATTTCAGATCTTTTAAGAAGCAGAGATCCGCTTGAGGAGCTTTTACATCCCCATGGCACTAAAGCTATGGTTTGAAAAACACAATAAAAAGAGACAAGTCTATCAATGCATTTTTATTTTCAATGGCTACTTCAAACGGTAATATTAGCAATAACATTTCAAGCAATAAATTGCTCTTGCCACTTCTCTTGCTTGATGCAATATTCTAGGAGGGTATATTTTCAATTTTTTTCTAAAGTCTGCTCCTAAAAATATTACATAAAGCTCTATGAGTCCATGGTAATCACCTCTTACTGTTGGTTTATCTACATCACTTTCACAGAGTCTAACATCTTGATTTCTGACTCATGAAAAAACAAATGAACAATCTTTTCTGCCAGTGTGAAAGCTACTGACATTTATACTTCTCCAGTTTTCTCTATCAGGTGTTTAAAAACTCTTATATTAGGGCTGCTTGTTACGCTATGGACTTTGCATTCAATTACATGTTTTAAAATAAGTTCATATATGTGATGATGACATGGGAAATAAAACAACTCCCTGTCCAATTCAAGCTCAAGTAAGATGCATGCCCCATTAAGAAGCCTAATGTTAGAGGCATTTGTGATGCTGCAAAGAATTTGTACATTGTCTTCAATACCTCAATATGTTATTGCATTCCAAACTGTGTTCATTTCCTTTTTACCAGAAGTGTTTTGTACTTTTTGAATATCGATGAACCATTTCCTGACCACAAATGTAGCAATGACTGGAAGTCTTTCTTATATTTGGTCCTTGACATTTAATGCTGGTGAGAGTTTCGCATACCAATTAACAGTAAGAACTGCAGCAATATCATTACTTTTTGAACACAGATTTTATTGAAATTTCCTGGCTTGCCCACGAAAGGCAAAGGTCCTGAGTTCAAGTCTCGGTCGGGCACACAGTTTTAATCTGCCAGGAAGTTTCATATCAGCGCACACTCCACTGCAGAGTGAAAATCTCATTCTGGACAGATTTTATTGTTTCAGACTGTTCTCTTGTTCTGTCTTGTTCTATGAGTAGAAGATTTATTAATGCGGATCTTTTCAGTAATGTAACCAAGTGCTTCTGCTGTCACCATAAGACTGTACTGGGTGACCAAAAACTCAATATAAATTTGAAAACTTAATAAACCACAGAATAATGTAGATAGAGAGGTAAAAATTGACACACATACTTGGAATGACAAGGGGTTTAATTAGAGAGAGGAAAAAAAAAAAAAAAAAAAACCACATATTGCTAGACGCGTCAAAGATCTCTTGCGCGCGTCATTTGGTGATGATTGTGTGCTCAGCCACCACTTTCGTCATGCTTGGCCTCCCAGGTCCCCAGACCTCTTAGTCGGTCCGATTATTGGCTTTGGGGTTACCTGAAGTCGCAAGTGTATCGTGATCGACAGACATCTCTAGGGATGCTGAAAGACAACATCCGACGCCAATGCCTCACCATAACTCCGGACATGCTTTACAGTGCTGTTCACAACATTATTCCTTGACTACAGCTATTGTTGAGGAATGATGGTGGATATATTGAGCATTTCCTGTAAAGAACATCATCTTTGCTTTGTCTTACTTTGTTGTGCTAATTAATGCTATTCTGATCAGATGAAGCGCCATCTCTCGGACATTTTTTGAACGTTTGTATTTTTTTGGTTCTAATAAAACCCCATGTAATTCCAAGCATGTGTGTCAATTTGTACCTCTCTATCTACATTATTCCGTGATTTACTCAGTTTTCAAATTTGTAGTGACCTTTTGATCACCCGGTATACGGAATCTCTTACACTCAGCTGGCACTTATCCAAGGCAGCAGCTAATTTTTCAGTAATGAAATTTCTGGTACCTTGCATTGCAGCATTCTCCAATTAACTGCTCTCAGATGTATGTTTTAAAGCCTCACCACCATCTTCAATTTCATCTGATCTTGAAAATGCCTTATCTGATTCTTCAGACGATGATGAAAAAAGTACTGCAGAAGACGTAGAAGTAGATGCTGTGCAGTTTTGCTTCTCTTCCCCTCTCTCTTCTTCCAATCTCTCATCTTCATAATTTCCAGACTTTTTAGTCAACTTATTGAGAACAATATTAGATGAGAACTAAGGGGCTTGATAATGGCAAGGAATTCCAGGTTTTAATTGCTTGCCCTTGTGGATGAACTTGCTGCCTGACGGGCTGCAGATAACATTCCAGCCAGTTAAAGGTTCCCATCCACAGGTAGAGCCTACCTGCTGCCAACGACAAAGCTGATGTGTTTTGGAGTCCAAGGAAATTGACTAAGGCAAGACAGAGAGTGACAGATATTTCAATAATAACAGAAAGATGTACTTCTAGATGTAGGTGATTTATGGAGTACTTGCTGCCTGGACTCCAGTCGGGATGCAAAACATTGATGGTGATGCACTACTACTGACAGCAGAGTTTAACTCCTGGCATCTGCTAAGTCCTTTGATTTGATGCCAGTTTGTTTTTCAGAACCTCGTTGTTACTTGATGAAATACACATTTCCAACTCTGGTGGACGAGAAGCCCAGCGACATTTTTATGAATTAAGTAACGTTTATTAGATTTTCTGACATCTTCCTTTTGATAGACTCCTCAACTATGATGCCATAGAAACTTGTGCGTTTTCACTACAGTACTGGTCCCTTCATATTTCATTTCACGATTATATTTAAGCTGTGTTGGCCAACAGTTGCTCTGTTTGTGTGCTTTAGTTGGGCATGTCGATGATGCTGCTTGCACTTCTCCTAGGTTGTTCTAATAGTCTGGCCATGCAAGACATGCCAAATTTGCGAGGAATGCAGTATACACCCAGCTTCTGGAGACCTGTGAATGAATGAGCGTATGGCATCATTGGCCGGGAGGCCCCAATCGGGGAAGTTTGGCCACCAAGTGCAAGTCTTATTTCAGTCGACACCACATTGGGCAACTTGTGCGCTGGTGATGAGGATGAAATCGTGATGAGGACAACACAACACCCATTCCGCGTGCGGAGAAAATCTCCAACCCAGCCAAGAATTGAAGCACAAGGTAAGTAAGTAATTCTAGTTTTTTCCTCCTCTGCCTCAATCTTACTCTTTCTCAGGGGTTATTAATTTTGACTGCAGCACTCACTCAATTTGTCAATTGAGTACCCATTTCTTGCAAACACTATTCTTAGGTATTGTAATCCATAAGTGGGGCTTTCCTTGTCCAGCAGAGTTTTCTCAATCTCTATGGACAAGAGTCTTTAGTACAGAATTTCTGATAGACAAATGGTGCTGAATCAAATGAGACTGAGGAGGTGAGTATCCATCATTTTTCTACATAGCCTGTAACCTATGGAGCCACCTTCCTTGTTTTACTAAAATGTCGAATAAAGGTAGCTGACGCTTTTTTTCAAGTTCCAGCAACCCATCAAGTATTCCCCCATACACGTATACGTGTATGTCCAAGTACCGAGAGAAAACATATTGGTCTGAACTTGGCAGATTCTTATGAGTTTGCTTCGAAGTGCAGAATGTATACGCTCACCCGCAACAGGCAATAATGGACAAGCTAAGTCACTGAGCACTTCCTCAAATATAATCATTCTATGAAATATGATGAAACCAATACTGAAATGCAAACCACATGTTTACAGGACAGCATTACCGAACTATCAGTTTAATAAGCCACAGCTGCAAAATACTAACACGAATTCTTTACAGACGAATGGAAAAACTAGTAGAAGCCAACCTCGGGGAAGATCAGTTTGGATTCCGTAGAAACACTGGAACACGTGAGGCAATACTGACCTTACGACTTATCTTAGAAGAAAGATTAAGGAAAGGCAAACCTACATTTCTAGCATTTGTAGACTTAGAGAAAGCTTTTGACAATGTTGACTGGAATACTCTCTTTCAAATTCTAAAGGTGGCAGGGGTAAAATACAGGGAGCGAAAGGCTATCTACAATTTGTACAGAAACCAGATGGCAGTTATAAGAGTCGAGGGACATGAAAGGGAAGCAGTGGTTGGGAAGGGAGTAAGACAGAGTTGTAGCCTCTCCCCGATGTTGTTCAATCTGTATATTGAGCAAGCAGTAAAGGAAACAAAAGAAAAATTCAGAGTAGGTATTAAAATTCATGGAGTAGAAATAAAAACTTTGAGGTTCGCCGATGACATTGTAATTCTGTCAGAGACAGCAAAGGACTTGGAAGAGCAGTTGAATGGAATGGCCAGTGTCTTGAAAGGAGGATATAAGATGAACATCAACAAAAGCAAAACAAGGATAATGGAATGTAGTCTAATTAAGTCGGGTGATGCTGAGGGAATTAGATTAGGAAATGAGGCACTTAAAGTAGTAAAGGAGTTTTGCTATTTGGGGAGCAAAATAACTGATGATGGTCGAAGTAGAGAGGATATAAAATGTAGACTGGCAATGGCAAGGAAAGCTTTTCTGAAGAAGAGAAATTTGTTAACATCCAGTATTGATTTAAGTGTCAAGAAGTCATTTCTGAAAGTATTCGTATGGAGTGTAGCCATGTATGGAAGTGAAACATGGACGATAAATAGTTTGGACAAGAAGAGAATAGAAGCTTTCGAAATGTGGTGCTACAGAAGAATGCTGAAGATTAGATGGGTAGATCACATAACTAATGAGGAGGTATTGAATAGGATTGGGGAGAAGAGAAGTTTGTGGCACAACTTGACCAGAAGAAGGGATTGGTTGGTAGGACGTGTTCTGAGGCACCAAGGGATCACCAATTTAGTATTGGAGGGGAGTGTGGAGGGTAAAAATCGTAGAGGGAGACCAAGAGATGAATACACTAAGCAGATTCAGAAGGATGTAGGTTGCAGTAGGTACTGGGAGATGAAAAAGCTTGCACAGGATAGAGTAGCATGGAGAGCTGCATCAAACCAGTCTCAGGACTGAAGACCACAACAACAACAACAACAACAACAACATACTTGAGGAAACTATCGAAATAAAGGTGTCAGAAAATATCTAATAAACTGTGACAAATGTTTCAGTTTAAACAAGGTCTGGGTTCCAGCACTTAGTTTACTAACTTGCAATCTCATACACTCAAGCTGGAAACGCTGAGACTGCATTTCATGAAAGAAAAGTGTAGCCTCTGAAAAACAAATGAGCATAACAAGTACAGAACTCTATTATAAATAGCAGTGAGGCACCATTAATATTTCACAATCTGACTGAAGCACGGAGAAAACAGTTCACAGCTCCTGAGGAAGCCAATTGAGTCAGTCTTCGAAATGTTGCCAAAAAAAAAAAAAAAAAAAAAAAAAAAAAAAAAAAAAAAAAAAAAAAAAAATTTTTACACCTGACAGAATAATAATATTCAATTTAAAACATAGTTGGGTCCAAAACATAACCAGCACCATTGTTCATAGATAGATAGATAGATAAATAGATAGAGAGAGGGAGAGAAGAGCATTGTCTCGGTAAATCAACTTGGAATATTCATTTTATTATAGATTAGGTAATAACACCTACCTACCTATATCATTAGCTGAGCCCTATGCTGTTTAATGTGGTGGTTAGGATACCGTGTTGGACAACATGCAGTAAAAATGATAAATGCCATTTAATTAATGTAAGACCTAGTTTGTGATACACATGAATTTCATTCCTAAGTCTACATATTGTTTTCTTTTGAAGACAAATGATCATCTGTTGTAAATCAAAACATCCATCACTCAGTGGTGTTGGTGCTTTCATGACATAACTGATAATGTACGCTACACTGCAGCATGACAATACAGGAAAAATGCTAACACTGTTGTAGCATATTGACACCACATGGTTACAAGTTCTATCTGTTTCATCTTTTACAAAGAAGAAAAAGTTTATAAAATTTTTTTTTTGAAGAAGTTGTGGTTCTGTGAGTGAGAATTTGTTGGAGAGCACAAACAAAAAGATCGTATACCAGAAAATGCAGTAAAATATCTCTTAAAGTATTATAAAATAATTTGTACTTTTATTTTAATACTGTTAGCTATGGCACTTTTCTTTTCTAAAATGTCTGTAATTATCCTTCTTCACATATTACACACATATAAAATGTTTAAAACACTTCAAATCCTGTACAGACAAGACTTCTCAGTTTAGGAGGACTGTTGTATCAGCTTCAAATTCAGTGCTGTCTCTTAATTCTAAGAATCCATTATCAGTTGTCACAATTTAAATTCAGTACTACACATTTAGAAAAGCTGCTGTTTAAACAGTCACATATCACTAAGACAAAACTGTATGAAGTCAGTTGAGAAACATTTGAAGAGTGACATTTTCTAAGGAAATTGGTATCTTCTGAAAGTGGTCTGGATAATAAATTACTTATCCCTTTGTGGAAACTGTGAACAACATTTCCAGATGTTCAAATGAAAGATAGTATATCATTCCACAAATATATTACCTCTATATCTCAAGCCATATTTGTTTCCACTGACTTCTCCACAGTGATTTTCAGACCATGAATTGGAGGTCAGCTATTTACTGTTTACCAAAACACTCTTGCAAAAGGTACAATTAAGCAGATGTGAAATATCCTGTCTTTTGTGACTCAAAAATTTAACAGTGAAATAAAATATACCTCATCATTTCCCTGGTTTTAACATCTATAAATTGATATTAAGTTGAGACATGCAGGTGTAACAAATACAGAAAGAGAATCACGCATAACAGAAATTCACATCTGTCTGAAATTTATGTTGAGTATACATCATAATCATCACATTTAAAATATATTTACAATTAAAATGCTGAGAGGAGTATGTCAGCTTTCAGCCTCTATCATAGACAGACAACTGTCACATTACATCTTCACCCCTTCTTAATAGTAATACTTTCATATGCATCCACATTAAAATTAACATCTTTACACTTCTCTATCCTCTTCAGGATCCTTAACAGACTATTGAACTGGTAACTCATCACGCGATAGCCATGTGCGACATTTTGCCCTATAGTTCTTGGAGTTGGCGTACCACTGTTTCTCCGCACTTTTCTCTGCACATTATGATCACAAAAAATTGCTATGAAGTTGTATGCGTGAAGATAGCTTTTAGTTACAACTGGCAGAATAGGTGACAGAACAGACCTGGAAAAAAAAAATTTTTAAATAGTTATTCTACTCAATCAATTTTACACACACACACACACACACACACACACACACACACGCACGCACATGGGGAAGGGGTGAGCAGCATGAGATAGAAGGGGTTGGAGGTTCATATATGATTAGATATGTACAAAAGTCACTTATTTATTTAACCATTGTCCTGACAAATTTTTTCAAATCGATGTAACACAACTGCATTAATATTGTCAGTATATCAGAACAGTTTGCCACCAGCTTCTGTTAGCTACCCTACCATTATTAGCTACTTATTCACTGAACATGCCATTTTTACCAAGCAACAAGAAGACTCTGATAAGACACTCCCCCCCCCCCCTCCCACCCCCCTCTCCAGTTTTTTTAAGAGGGTCTTTGAGAAATTTTATTTTGAGTGTATCCTTACTAATCACATTTATAAACAGTTTCATTGACTTAAACTAACTTTTTAGGCAAGTCTTAAGATAACACTGTCTATTGTAAACAGTCATTGTGTTTTATTGGATAGATTGTGTGACTCTTATACACGCAAATGCTTTTGCCAATGCTGCAGGAAGTCAGTGAGCTAGAGTTGTCCTGTGTTTTAACGGAAGTCCCACCCTCTTCATCATCGTCTCACACCAGCTTGTACTTGCTTTGGATTTCACGATGCAGACAGTTGGAAAATTTCTGTAACTCCAGAAGCTTCATTCGGAAAATTTGTCAAGTAATATGGAAGCCTTAATTGAATTTATCTCGCACATGCTGAACAGCCTGCTGCTCCAATTCAGGAAATCTTGCTGATTTGGTCCCCTAAAAAAACTGATGTGTAGAATTGATGATCTGTAACTGATTCCTTATCCGACATCACTTACAATTGTTTAAAACTGTGATACCAAATTTTCCTCTTGCTGTGGAAATGTTTGTAGCCTCTGCATCATTAATAGCTACTAACTAAACATTAGTTTCACATTGTCTGAGTGAATCAATTGCAAACTGCAAACTCTTAGGTCCACATTTCTCAACAGAGTGACGGCTGTAGTTTGCATCTACCATCATCTGCTACAATTTACTGTCTTACAGTGTTAAGCAAACAATCACAGTAACATGTTATCATCTCAGCTCCTTAGTGCTGAACTGGCAGAAATCTGACCATTTTGTGCTAACGGTGTACTTCATCGACTGCTGCCAATCTTGAAAATTAACAATGCTGTCATGCCACCATTTAAATTATTATTTCAGTTATGGCACATTCTGGGTATTCTGTGTGAACACACATTTTAGCATTAATTTTTCTCTTGTAGAAATTTAAATCTGTTCAGTTCTAATTGCATTTAGAGTCAGGTAAATTACAGGTTTAACATGTCAGATGTTCATAAAAAGCAAGGTACACAAAATGCATTCCCACGGTTGGAAGCATAACAAAATTTCCTGCTGTTCACCACTACCCTCCCACATTCAGCCATGCTGGTGTCACTGCATCCCAATGCAGACTTGTGAAATAATCAAATTAAATCTACATGTGACCTCAACTAGCAAAGCTTCATCTGTGAATGCAAGATGACCCTGCATTTTTAGAATGATGGATTTTCTCTCTTTTTTTTTTTTTTTTTTTTTGTGTGTTGGGGGAGGGGGTGAGAGGGAGAATAGTCTTATAGCCCAGTGAATATGGCAAATAATTTAAGTTCTCCATTATACTATCAATGCAACTAAGTGCAAGATAATCTCCTTATAATAAACAATAAATCAACAGGCTCACTACAATTTCACATTTCTCACAACAATGATTGGTTGGTTGGTTTAAAAGGGGGGGGGGGGAGGGAGGGATAAAACTGCTTGGTCATCAGTCCACAACAATGACCTGTGCTTCCAATTTATCATTGATGATAAATGAACAGAAACTTAATTCTTAGGCTATTGGCCATAAGGTAATTTGAAAAAGAATAAGCACAAAGAATATTTGAATGCAAATTAATCAAAAGTTGCTACCAATTCTGCAAACTGAAATCTTGTTTTAGTCACAATAGAAAGTACCAATTATGCCTACCTTCAGTTTCATCTTAAATATGGCATATAATGTTTCTATGAACTAGTAATGATATCTGCTGAACCAGTACTACACTTGTGAAGATGATAAATTTGTTTTTCGAAACTGGTGAAATGTATTAAAAATATATTCGCAACTGATGGCTGAATTTTATTCTGGTGGCGAGGAATTAAGAGACAGAATTGCAAATCAGTACTGATCTTCAGGTGGTGAAATATTTAGTACTGCCAATGCATACATAAGGCACATGACACTATCCCAGCTTTTGGAACTATTAGTTCCTTCCTCAGGCACCAGAGAGGAGAAGATTGCAGAAGGTTAAAGAAAATCATACTATGTCTACAAAATGACAAATATCAAGACTGTTTAAGTGCACACGACGATAGGAAGATTGCTAAATTGCAGGTCACTCACACCACAAGATGAGGGCAACCCAGTTCTTGTGAGGATGAGGGGAGACAAAGACAAAGGGATGGTGTCAAAGAGATTAGTTTGATCGCCCCCTCTTCTTTCATGCCTGCCCTTTTATCTTTTATTTTGTTCTCAAACTTGCAATAAGCTGGTCCTTTTCATCCTGGGACCTGAGTGACATGCCCTTAAATTTCTAAGCTTCTTCAACCTATTCCTCTTTCTTTCAAGAGGAAGGAACTAACAATTCTGAAAGCTAGGATACTGCATTGTCTTTTATACCTGTCTGATTGGCAATACAAAATATTTCACCTTCTGAAGGTGAGAACTAACCAGCAATTCTGAAAATATTATAGTTTTCTCAAGTAAACACTCCTTGTCAAAGAGAGTGGGGTGTATTCTTAAGTGTCATGACTTCCGTTCTACAAAACTTGTTCACTGAAATTTAATTCTTAAAACAGAGTCTAAATGCTATGTTAAAATAGTTTATATGGCCAACTCTGGTAACTAATCATACAATGCAACGTATAAGAACGTTGCTAAAATGGCCTGTATTCTACAGCCAGAATATAAACAGGTCTAGTGCAGAGTGAAACTGAATTTTTACACACAAAGAAATCAAAATAATAGAATCTACACAGCACAACAGATGTAGATATAGTCAAAAAATAAGAACAAAAGGTTCTATCTCTTAGCACAACAGGTTTCTTGATCTGTCAATGGAGAGAAAGGAGTTGGAGAAAAATTTGCCACAGCAGAAATTATTCACGCAAGCAATTCAGAAAAGCGAATCAAATAAGATAGAGCAGGGCTGAAGAAGAGAGACCCCAGCAACGAAGTAAAAAATATATGTAAGTAACATTTGGCCGTTTGTCTGGGATTCAACCTACAGGCATAACTGCCTAAATTGGAAAAGCATTGTTTATTCATGTCCATTGGGCACCTTTCCTTTCCAAAGTGCGAGTGTAGCATGACAGCAACTAGGCAAAACCATCACCAACAAGTCAATGAAAAGTATAAAAGGAGAGGTCAAGAGTGCGCTCTCTCATTCCTTGTGTTGTAAAGCAGCCAGTGAGGTTGTTCACAAACAGAACCCCCTTCCCCAAGGAAGCGCCCCAGCTCACAAAGACAGTGTCAAGTCACCATTGCAGTAAAGATGCCATATCACAAGGCTACTTTCACACCTGGCTCCACTTATAACAGCATATGCTGAACTGACCAGATTAGGATAAATGGCAGTAGGTGAGCTAACTGAATAAGGATTATCACTGGGTAGGATGTTAGCTTCTGGAGTGGCCTAAGAATGGACAATGATATCTGATAGGTTGGTTTTCTGGTGGAGTGCTACTTATGAGGAGTAGGAAAAGTTTGGGGAGAATGTTTCTCACTTCAGGAATGATCAGAAAACAATCCAACCCATCGTCATCTGAGTGGAAGGCTGTTTAAATCTTTGCATAGTCACCAAGATTAAGGTTTCCTGCTGTCCCACAAAATCACTTAATCTTTGAAAGACAAATAGCCTACTTTCTTTCCCAATCTGAGCTTGTGCTCAAGTCTTTGTTAACCCAGTCATCAAAGGAGCATTAAACCTTTACCTACTTTCCTTTCTTCCTTTCACTGATTATTTCCAGAAAGGTGGGGAGTGGTGAGCTGATCTGTGATTAACAAGTGTGTAAGCAATCCTGAAGTTGTGGAAGTGTGGTAGGACATTGGTATTGAAACTGTGAAGAGTAGTACCTGTTTGTAAAATCATTGGCAACTCTTTCAGTTTACAGTTTTAAACATGGCTGCTTCTCAGCAACCGTATACTAGTTTCAACATAGGATTATACAGCCAACCGGTTGGAAATATTGCTAAAAAGAAATGGTCAGAATTTACAGAATTTAGAGCAGCTATGCTCAAGTCAAAAGTGAAATAAAACATTACAGCCTTTGCCACATGTCCCTAGCTAGGAACAACATCAGACTGATCAGCCTAGTGGCTTTCATTGCTGCCACAAAAACAATACAAGTCTCACAGACAGTGAGATGTCCCCATTCAGTTTACCTAGTAGGAGGATGCTTGTCACTTCTGCTATTGCAGGTGGTTGGTTTCTCTCACCTCTTTACTCACTTCTCCTACTCTTCCTCAAAAGTCTGATGTTAAAGCTCATTCAAACAAACTTTTTAAATGTCCAAACAGGTACTTTGGCACATTAGTCCCAATTTACACTACCATTAATTATTAAGATTTCTTACCACAGTTCAGGAGATAGTGGTCTACACATAGGAGGTACCACATGGCCATAGAACTTCCAAGGATCCTGTAGAATGATGCGTATATCTTCAGGTACAGCTTTCAATACTGTTTTCAATTGATGATGTGTCACACATTCCAAAAGTATTGGACCTGGAATAGAATACAAAATAGAAAAGTATACTACCAAATGTCAATAGACAAAATAAGGCAGTGAATATGCTAGCTTTGGACTTAAGGCTTTTTCCCCACCTGTCAAGACGGATAAATGATGGAAGAAACCTGCCACACAGAGATTAACTAGGTTAGTCACCCAATTACTTCAGACCAAAAAGGACATAGCATTGTAGTACAGCAGTTGATGTTAAAAAACCTTTCTTTGTTGATAATCTGTCTTGAACAATCCAATACAGATACTATGCAGTCAGTGCTTGTTTCATCACACAGAACTTATAGAGAGATGACTCATATGTCTGCTAATCTGTATCTGTTGCTCTGTTTCATACATCAGTGTGATGACCAACTATTCAGCATTAAGCGAACAAGGAGCAAAAATATAAACTGTAAAGCATAAAAGCTGTCAGACGTGTCTGCTTTATCATGTGGACAAATGTTAGTCTTCCTTCTGGAAGTATCATCTATGTCTTCCTTCCGGAAGTATCATCTATGTGTCACCGAGTGCCTCACTAGTCAACTTCTCCATCACAGAAGCACTGGGCAATATAGCGTCAAAATGATTTCTTTCTAAAGAGTAACTGTGACAGTAATCAAGGGATTTTCTGTCACCAAAAGTTGTCATACCAGCTCAAATTTGCACTGCAAAAAATGTGAAAAAAAATTAAGACACCAAATTGGACTAAGTTTTCTCAAGATTCTGATGCATCTATAACAACAATAAAACCAGACATGCAGCTACAGTTGCTTAGAAATCCCTTGTTCTGAAGAAGATGTGTTTATGATTCAACCTATGTGGGTAAGCAAACAGCCACCAATAATTACACAGTCACATCTTTTGTTTTTTATTGTAGTTCTGTATGTAAGCTTTATAAGTGTTTCCAAAGTAATTAAACAAAGCCAAAGATACAAATTGGCCCATAATGTATAATCTGCCATTTGTCTTCTACATTCAGTCACCTGAGGAAAAACAACAGTCATGGAAAAAGTGACATCCCTTTTCGTCAAAAGAGATCTGCTGGTAAAGTCATGGCAACTGTGTTCTGTGACTGGAAGGGGTTACTGTTGGTTGTTTTCTGCATGCTGGGATAGCAATAAAGGCTGACAGGTACTGTGAGACATTAAAAAACTGAGAAGGGCAATTCAGTACTGGAGAAAAATAATGCTAAGCAAGGGCATAAAGAATTCTCCATGTTGATACCCCCACATATCATTCACCATTTGTCAATCTCTTACAAAACTTTGTTTGGAAAGTTATCACTAAAGACCAGGTTATATTCATCATAAAAACCTTAAGGGGGGATGTAATGGAACATGTAAATATTTACTTAAAAAAGTAATTACAGCTGCACTTATCAATGTACAAATATAAAATTTTGCATGTGTAAAGCAAAAGAGCTGTGTTTTAATGGAAAAATGTAATAAAATATGCAGGATTAATATTTTGCCAGAAATTTGAATTTTTTTATTGCCTTTTTTTATAAAAAGCTATAACTCAAATTCTAATCACGCAATTAATCTGAAAATTTTATTGTAGTGCCCTGAGAAGGTTATAAGACCAGTGAACTACAGTTGTAAATTTATGGTACAAATTGTATCATGAACAGAGTTTTCAATTGTGCACATCCAAAATTAACTTGTTTTTCTACATACAATCATCTAAAATCAGAACATAATTGCAAGATCTCATATTTTTTAGTTCCAGGGAGACAGCAACATGTTGCGAACAGTTCCTGAAAATTTCATAACATTAGCGCATAAATACCCTTTGAGACAAGGCTTCTAATAACGTAAATGAAAAAAAAAAAAAAAAAAAAAAAAAAAAAAAAAAAAAAAAAAAAAAAAAAAAAAATGTAAAACAGAAAAAATGAGGTTCAAAGATTTTCTTCTCATACTTCTACGTGTAATAAGCATACCTCAATTTTAAAATCCTCCATACTGATACTGCTCATACTTCAGGCTTCTCTTCTCTCCTCTTTGGATCTGTCTGGCTTGTATTTGCAGGTAAGACACTGATCTGCAAGTTTTCTTGACCCTGCTCTCGTCGGTGGTGTAAAATGCTTTTGTTGTAAACACACCAGGATCTATACCAACTCTCTTCAGCACTTCAATTCTGCCATTATTTCCGTTATCATAACATAAAACTACATCATAGACTCCTATTTTGAGTACTTCAAGTCCACAGAATGTCTTTTTTGAGCATCTAATCCAAATTAAATTATTGAGGCTTTCATTTGCACTTTGTTTGTTTCCATGAAGACAATTCCTCATTAAATCAGGGTTTGCAGAAACCTGAATGTGGGCATTACTGCACTCATTAACAGGTTCTGGTAATGAGTGTTCATGTGAATACGTCTCATTTCTGTAGCTGAACTTACACCAATCGTCTTTTGGACACAGATTGTGCACTGCTGTTTGGTCAGTGGATAGTTTGTGGAAAAGAATTGCCCAGACAGCACGCCTCTTTGCCTCTGAATTTTCTGATAGCTCTCCTATAAGATAACTGAAGAGAATCTATTTCTTTCAGAGTAAGCCTGCCTTTTGCTCCTAGTGGTTTTCCATCCTCAAGTAGGTTTTCCATCCTCAAGTACTTCACCTTTCTTCTCTTTCATCAAGCAGCGAAGCCTACCACCAAGCCTCTTTTGGATGTGGCCAACGCATTCCAACTTTTCTATTGTTTAACTGTACGGACTTTTATCTGTTACAGCTTTGAATGAAGAGGGATCCCCGTCACCAAGGTATTTAGTATATGTAACAACACCATACTGGTCCTCAGATCTGGAGAACATCTTCACAACTGCAGCAGCCTCCATGCCCCCACTTGAGCCACTATTATTTTTAGAGAATGCTACTGCATGCTTTTCTTGCCACAGTTTTTCACTGTCTTCATTGTTAGATATTTTCATTGTTGCACAGTGCTGGCAGTATTTACACCCATTATGCATAAATCTTGACTTCCACATAAAGGTTTGCAAATTCAACCTTCCATTACCAATATGTGTTAGCTTTGTCAGAATGTAAATAAACATCATGCAAGAAAATTTTTGGGCAAAGATATAGATGTCAGCCAAAGGTATCGAAAGAAAATAGCCTTCACACTGACAAAAATTCTGCTGAAGCAAGCAGCTTCCTACATGTCGGAAAAGGTGGGAGTGGTGCCAGTGCAGAGTTAATCAGTTTAACAATTTAAAGGTGCTATCACGATAAAATTAACACACAACATAGATTTAACTGTGTAGATCAAGAAGATAATATTCTTGAAAAATCGATTTTTTGGACCAAAATCCATTACATCCCCCCTTAAACTATGCATGAAAAGTGTCAAAATATGCAAGATCAAATAACAAAAAAAAAACATGGTACTTACTGCGTCCATTATACCTCAAATTCGAACCTGTATGTATCAATTACAAGGAATAGCAGCTCCAGCCAAGCAAAAAATCGGTACATTTACTTTCTGGTAGAGGTTAGGAAGGGGGCCTTTCCAGGATTATTTTCCAAATGTTTGGAAAGTGGAGATGCATACCATGTTTCAAGAATTGTTCCTTCTTTGCTATTGTTGTCATAACAAGCAGATGCGATGGGAGTGCGTCACAGCAAAATGATTGATATGTACGGGACCAACTTTGAGATATCACACGCTCAAAGACTCCATAATATTTTATTTACAAAACGACATACAATCATGAATATTTTTTGAACAACATTAACCTTCAATTAATACTATTGGACCAAAGCATCATTTACAATTTATTTTACATTTTTCTACTATTGTAAACAAAAACGACCAATTACTGCTCCAAATGTTCAGTAGTAAGGTTGTGTCTTCGATCACTTAAAACATTTTTATAAGCAGAAAAGGACCATTCTAAATCAACTGAGATAACTGGGCATTATTTGAATTTGGGTGTTACATTGGCACTTATTGTTTCTGGTCAAAGTTCGCCCAGCCCATTAATAAAAATATCAATTTGCTGCAAGGGTTCAAAGCCTGGGTTTTTGTTTAAACTGTTTTCCAACTTTTCTTTAAGTTTTCTTGGGAATACCTATGGCAATGAGGACTTCACTAGAAGTACTTTATTCATTGACTGAATAGATTTATTCAATGCTAAACCTTGAGTTTCAAGCTCTTTAATACTTGCAGATATATGGGAAAAATGAGTGTTAATCACAGCAATGTCTTTTTTTACTACCAGAATCATTGAAAGTTTCCTTGCACTGACAAACTGCCAAAGTCTCTGCGCTATCGAAGCGGTTTGCTACCTCCCTAATGGCCTCAAAATGTTCACTGTAAAACAACACAGCTTCGACCGAAGTACCCCAATGCGTTACCACTGGTTCGGGAGGTAAAGGCACATTTGGTAGTTTTTCTTTGTAGGTCTTGATGCGAGCAGGGGCCTTTAGAAACACTCTCCTTGTGGATGAAATCACTTTATTTACATTCACAAACATGGAACGTACTTCCTGAGCAAGGCTATGTACTCCATGAGCAAAGCACGTCACAAGAATCAAATTGGGATAAAATACTCAGAGGGCTTTTCCTGCTTTGATCATACAGGGAGCAGCATCTGAAATAAACACAAACACCCTTTAATCAGCAGAAGATTCTGGGAATATTTTTCTGGTACCCTCATTCACAAATCTGGTGATTGTACAATGATTTACATTTTCAAGTTCTTTTAAAGTGCCAACAATTAAATCTGCAATGTAAGGGCCACATGCGTCTGTAGTTTCATCAACTGAAACCCAGATAATGATGTCCTTGAGTTCATTGCGTATTTCTTCCAGAACATTTATGTAAATTGTCGGTAGGTAATTTTTAAATTATGTTGATTCATCTGGTATATTTTGATATAAGCAATATTTGTGCAGGAAGCCTTTGAGGATAGGGTTTGTAAGTTTGTGAAGAGGAATATTGCTTGCAATGAATGCTTCACATAGATCCTTGTTAAACCAACCCTTTTGTTTACCTTTGGACAAATCCCTGCTACTGCAACTTGCTGTTGTCAGAAGTTGTTGTCATGGTCCTTTCTTCTGCGTTCCAATGATATGAAGACTTGTCTTCACATGCTCGTCTATTTGAAATTCTTTTTGCATGAAACATTTTTCTCGCAAACTCAAGAATATAAAACAATTCCGTCATATTTAAATGTTCCAGGATGGTCAGCTATCGACAAAACAACATTTCTTTTTCCAGGCGGCATGGCACACAACACATTACATACTACACACACAGGCGCAGGAGCAGGAGCATTAACTCTGTCTGTCTGTCTGTCTGTCTGTCTGCCTGCCTGTTCCTGTACCTATTCTGTAGTGATTTCACTAGGCAGTGGCCTCTTAGTTAGCGATTGCGCGCAGTTCTAGATCACGGTCAATCTGTGTGACATCAAAACTAGATTGATCTAGAGACTGCCCATCTAAATTTTTAAAATATTGTAAACATAGAGTGAAAATATGCATTATCACTAGTTTTTAGTTAAAATATGCAATAACTGGTGAAAAGTAGCCAAATATGCAAATGCATATAATCTGGTCTCTAGTCATCACCCGCCCACCAAACAGTTCGGATACTGATTACAAACTGTTCCCTAATTTGAAGAAACGTTTGCCTGGATGGCATTCCACTCCAACGACAAGGCAAAAGATGAGGTTCAACACTTACTGAAGGACACTCTAGCAAGCTGGTGTGACGTGGGCACTATATACTGTCACAGTGTTTACAAAAATGCATCGACCAAAATGGCAATTATGTACGTGTACGATAAAAGCGTCACAAAAGTAAGCCATACATTTGGGGTATTCCGTAGCATGATCAACATTTCACGTATAGGATACCATCTGCAATGACCGATGTCCTTTGAAATACTTTTAGGAAAAAAATAATTGCTATGGACAATTTATCCTGCCACACTTCTGACTTTTTATATCCAATAAATATGTATGCTGTAGTGCCACCAAGTTCAAATGCTCTGCAGCATACGAGTGGGCATTTCCTACATTCGCAAGTAAGTTCCACAGCAACATAATCTAAGGCAAATGATAAATCCTAACACAGAACAGGTACAGTCTTTTCACATCTCAACCCAGATGGCTCGAAAGAGTTAACTGCATTCATTTTAAGAGACACTCAATGTGGAACAATGTACTTCTTCTCAAGTACAAGTGTGCAAAACATAAAGATAAAAGTAATTTTCGCATTATGTATCACTGCCAAGTAAAAGGCCATATTTACCAAGTATAAGATGACTCTGATTATAAGATGACTCTCTTTTTTGAAGAGGCTTCAGGTGAATTTTTTAAAAACTTATTCTGACTCATCAAAATTACAAACTCTTTTACTGTCAAGTATCTGCGTAAAAAGCTAACATTATACTTTGTCTCAATCTTTTCCATTTATTATACTTATATTCTACATTTTGAGAATACAAGGAGAAACAGAATAAATGAAAGGAAATTGTTTATGTTAATTTGCTGCCTTTTCTTTTCTACATTTTTTGCTTGCTAACCCTCTCACCTATGGTATTACTATTTTTTATCACCACCGCCACCATCCTAATGGCACAACTGTGAAATTTATATCTTCATTCTCACAAATATTTGACTGTTTCTTCTGAATATACTGTGATTTCTGAGGTGGTTGTTACCATGGGACCTGAGAACGCAGCTGTTTTTATCTAAATACTTATGTGAGAATGTTACCATGTCTCTTGCTTCCAAACATATTGTCTGTCTGCCACTGCATAGAACCAGCAGCTGACACACACTCTTTCTTTCCTGTCATATGCCACAGTGAGCGACAATAACACTGCAGCACGAAAGACTTAAGTACACCACTCCCTAGACGTTTACTGTCTCCTGCAGAAATGTGTACTATTGTTGAGTCCAATTTTGAAGTCAATTCAATTCCAACTTCAAACAGACTCAGGCAAACAGCAGTTTAAACATGGTAGGTGTTCCTAAGTAGCCAAAGTTCACAGTACAGATTCCCATGTTTGTCAACATGGTGTAATTTGCTGCCTACTCACTATTCCAGCCAAGCTGGTACCAATGTTCCCCTCCAACCCTTCGGTAGGGCTGTGCTGGAGCAACTGTGAAACACAGACGGCATTATCTTCTAGGGTGCACGTCATATGTATCAACAGCAACTAATACATAAATAAAAGATTGCAACAACAGTTCAGTCCAATTCCAGAACCTTTGCTCATCCCACAATCTAGTGATGTCTATTGGTACTATCTCCATGACAGGTCTTGCCACTGTAATTTATTCTTGTGACAATTAGTCAATGTAATACGATTGATTTCATTTGTGGAGATTTCAATCCCGATTAATTTTTCTCTTTGTTTCATCTAAGTGTCACCCACCTGTTCTAAATGTGATTAAAAGCCAGTAATGTAAAACGATATTCTAATATATGTATAGTGACCAAATTTTTCATTTGCACCACTTAGTAAATTATTAGTGCCTCATAATCAAATAAAATACTGATCTGGGTTTAGAAGCAAGTAACATTTTTTGAAGAACATCATTTCCGCTTTTGAATGCTACTTTTATTTAAATAGCTGCATTAATATTTGAACATAGTATCTATACATGTATGAGAACTTTTGTTACAAACCTATACATATACAACAGGAGTGTGTAAGATGATAGAATTTGGTTCTATTTCTTCCTGTGTTTTACAAAACTGTCAAATTTTAAGCAGAGCAATAGACTGTATATTATAGTGGCTAGTTCATAGAATATTATAGCAGCTAGTTCAAATTTTCTGATGCATCCCCTGCACAAGTCAAAAGTCATGTGATTGTTCAAGCATCATCGATATTATATCGAGCGCTTTGGTGTATCAGTAAAGCATCATCAATACTGTGTCAAGCGCTTTGGTGTATCAGTAAATCTTGAGCCCGTTCGAATGCCAGTAATACTTGCCCAGCCTAACCCTTACAAATTCTTCAAAATAAATTTGCACATGATCTCAATGGACAAAGCTTCATCTGCAAATGTAAGATGACCGCCAAATACTTTATTAAACAATGTAGAAATGTTAACCTCAGCAGCAATAGCTTAATTTCTAAATTTAAGACCACCCTGCATTTTTCAAATGACAAATTTGGGACCAGACCTGTCTTACAATCAGGTAAATATGGTAGCTTGTTGAAACTTGTATCATACATAGACTGTTACATTACAATACAGACGGTAACTGAAAGAAATGAGATCATGGATGGCAATGCATGCTCTGCAACATGCACACAAGGTGACCACAACGTTGGTAACGAGTTGTTGAGTTAGGGCATTCCATTCCTCCACCAGCGCAGTTGACAACTACTGGATGGTAATGGGGTGTGTGGACATACTGCAATACATCTACTCCATGAATCCGACACATGCTCAATTGTATTTCAGTTGAGTGAATGGGCAGGACAGTTAATTTGCCAAATATCCTCTCATTCTAAAAGCTCCTCCAAATGTCCTGTTCAAAGTGGTTGCACACTGCTCTACCTAAAACCGAAGTTGGGGCCAATTGCACTCTTGTAAAGACACACATGGGATTGTAGTTCAGTGTCACAATAGTGCTGACCACGTTCAAGCACTTTGAGAAGAGTACGAGGTGTGGCTAGAAAAAAACCGGACTAGTACTGGTGAAACAATAAAACGAATGCAACAAGGCTGAAAGTCGCGTGGCCTGTCACGTGACTCTCGCTCCGCCTACTGCTCGAGTTTCATCTGCCTCCTGCACTCAAGTCTGCCCGTGGCGTCTGTTTTAAATAGTTGACGTTTTGTCTGTGCGTCGGAAAATGTTGAGTGTACAGAAAGAACAGCGTGTTAACATCAAATTTTGTTTCAGACTAGGAAAATCTGCAAGTGAAACGTTTGTAATGTTACAACAAGTGTACGGCGATGATTGTTTATCGCGAACACAAGTGTTTGAGTGGTTTAAACGATTTAAAGATGGCCGCGAAGACACCAGTGATGACACTCGCACTGGCAGACCATTGTCAGCAAAAACTGATGCAAACATTGAAAAAAATCGGTAAACTTGTTCGACAAGATCGCCGTTTAACAATCAGAGCAGCGTCTGAGTTAACAGGAGTTGACAAGGAAAGTGTTAGGCAGATTCTTCATGAAAGTTTCCACATGAACAAAGTGTGTTAAAAAATGGTTCCAAAGTGTCTCACAATTGAACAGAAGGAACGCCGAAGAATGATTTGTTCTGACATCCTGGAAAACATTGAAAGTGATCCCACCTTCTTACAAAATCGATGCATTGGAAAACTCCTGGTTCTCCACGACAAAAAAAAGCACGAATGTCAAAATCGAAATTCAAGGCAATGATGATTGTTTTTTTTTTGACATCAAAGGGATTGTGCACATTGATTGGGTACCAGAGGGACAAACAGTGAATCAGCATTACTACATTAGCGTCCTGGCTACCCTACGTGAGCGAGTACGGAGAAAACGGAACGATATGTGGAGAAAAAAGTCATGGATCCTTCACCAAGACAATGCCCCAGCTCACAGTGTGTTGTCAGTGAAGACGTTTTTGGCAAAACACAACATTCCCATCTTAGATCATCCACCCTATGCACCTGATTTGGCCCCCTGTGACTTTTTTCTTTTCCCTAAAGTCAAGTCAGCTTTGAAAGGAACTAGATTTGAGACTGTTGAAGCAGTAAAAGAAAAAGCGACAGAAGTAATGTATGGACTTACTGAAAATGATCTGCAGCATTGCTATGAACAGTGGAAAATTCGTATGGAGCGGTGTAGAGACCGAGGAGGAGAATACATTGAAGGAGATAACATGAAATTGTAAATAATTGTAAATAAATGTTTTTTCCAGCATCAGTCCGGTTTTTTTCTAGCCGCACCTCGTACGTCCATGCCACGTTATGCCTCTGTACATGAGAGAACATTGCAGAGCATGCTCTGCCATCTGTGGTGATCAAACCCCCCTATCAACCCTTTGACCATTGTAGGCCTCTGGATTTTTCTTAAGTGTTATTGACATGTTTACACTTCCACCGAACTGTCTCTGCTGAGGGCTAGTTTCTTCCATATTTCTGTGAATAAAAATAGTTTGAGCAGCTATCATAAAACACATGTGCCTCTTTGTGTGCTATCATTTGCCCAGTATCTTGAAACATTTATGAAATATGATTATTGTTATTACCACAATTCCCAATGTGCAGTGACCGAAATGTGCCAGTCACATGGGACTGTTCACCAGATATTAAAACCAATAACTTGAGACCTAAATGAGAGATTGTTCTGCTCTCACTTTTAAATAAAATTTTGATATCTTATCTAAATTTCATACGCAACAATGTATGAGCTAAAATCAACCATATGCAAAGTTTACGCAATATGTTTGTACCTGTACAAAAGCATTAAAATTTCATGCAATGGTTTCTTTAATTTGATGCAGCACAGTAACTATGATGAATAAACAAAAAGGAATTCAGACCTTTATTGAGCAATGTGAAAAAATCAAATTTTTTCACCAAATAGTTTTCTTAAAATATTGTAAGTATATCATAGCGGCCAGAACACTGTCTCTCTCTCTACACAGGTAACAGCATTTCGCAAGCAGTACGGCAACAACAAAGCTGCACTCAGCACAGAATGCAGAGAGCACATCTGTATCAGTAAAAGGGTTTTGCAATGTTCATGGGATGATAATGAAAAACAGTGGTTTCACTTTAATTATTGTATTTGAATGAAATTGTCATTTTTTCTCTCACTGTGTATTTCTTTCAGTTACTTTCTATACTCTACTGCAGGAATTCTGTCTATGTATGAGATCAAAGTTTGTTGAGTTATGTCACTTGGCAATGCCACATCATGGGAAAGTTACTTTCATCCTAAATTTTGCACCCTCATTGTAGAAAAAGAGGCGTTAAAAAATGTACACATCCAGGATTTCACAAGCACTCCATAACATGTTTTTCCCATTACCAGTCAACCCAGCCATTGAAACATGAAATCAAATACAAAAAAAAGGACAGTACAGTGTCTCCACAAAGAGGGTGAAGTTAGCTCTAACACAGCAAGAAAATGTACTCAAATTTTTCCTTGCATATTTTTACAATTTTTTTTTTGCTTGAATTATTTAATGTAAAATTGAAATTATGTGTAAATGTGGAATTACATACTGTTGTATTTATAACCAAAGGTCTACCCATTTGGATGACGTGGAAGGAGCAAAAAGTTAGCAAGTGCACCAGAACGTTCAGAGAGAGAAAGTGACAGCCTGAAGTAGGCAGTCAATAGTGTAAGATGTAATGAGCATGATCACTCTATGGCGTTAGAACTGTGAGAATGTACTAGTTTGACCATTGTAAATTTGGCATGAGATGACTCACATTTGCTCATTAAAAGACTGGGCAGTGCTATGTGATAGTTAATTTGTGCATGAAATTGATCTGTGATAACTACAGTATGAGTCCAATGATTGGAAGTACACTGGTGTGTGCTCTTGTAAGGGTGTGACTAATATACAATATGAGAGAAGAAGAAGAATATTAGATCAGATGTATTGTGTGGATTTTCTATTCTGAACACCAGTTAACAGCTTCTAATGAATTGTCTACATCACATACAGCTGCATGTAATGGTGTTTCAAGAGGGTAACATGCATACAAATACAGGATACGTATTATAAGGAGCTGTATCTCCAAAAAGCTACAATCAGAGCACATAATTCATCAGCCACAACCACCAAAAGGAAAGATTGAAACCTTGAATACATTATTTTTGTAACAGAGTGCAGATTAAAAAATTTGCTAGTTTTGAACAAAGTCATTGTCTTCAATTGCTTTGTAAAAACTAGTTCAAATACCAAAGGCCTTCAGCCCTGTAACATGACAGTGCTTGTGCTTTTATTCTTTTATTTAGAGTAATTAAAGGGAGAAGTAACTGCTTTCATAAATTTACTAAATACTCAGATAGCAGGTACAATAATTAACACTTTGTTGATACTATTTGAAAGAAACAGTGTTTTTGTACAGCATTTCTTCAGTAATAGTAAAAGCGGTTATGTTTATTAAAGCTCATGGAAGTAATAAAATGCACACATGATTAGTTAACTGAGAAAACAATTCCTGTTAGTTATACTGTCTGAAGAAGTACACTAATGAGAAGTAATTAAGTGATTACAATAATACAGTGGTTTTGCAATATCATTAGTGTACATACACTTGTTGAAGTTACTATATGGCCATTGCTTTTGCTTATATAAGACAAGCTGTAGTGATTCTCCGCGAGTCTATGAAGTTTAAACCTTTTTGTATCCAGGCACACTTGGCTGTGCAAGTAAATACAATAGTTTAATAAAACTCATGCAGATGGACTACTTTAAATCCTACTCAGTATTATAACTGATACATTACTGGATTCAATAGGGGCGACAGCAGCTCTATTTTGTCATGTTTAAAGACACCGTAACTTTCCAAGGTAGTCAGAGCCTGTGCTTGAATTAATATTTACTATATAATCAGATTCTGGCACAGTCAAGCTTTTCAATTTAAAAACTTTCACAATATTCATTTATCATCACTAAACGTTCAGGAGGATGGGTCAGTGGTACGTACTGGCTTCTGTCTTAGCTGTGTGTACTGCACTGCCACAAACTGTACAAAAGAAGAAGGATAAGCAATACGAAGTAATGGCATTTACTAATGGCCAATCTCCAGTGTGTCATTGTGGCACACTGTGACTACTTCAGAACTTAGCTGGTTAACTACTACATATTATAAACGGCTCTCATGTATTTATTCTTTCCTTAACTTGACATAATTAACTGCATTACTTTACTTTTACTAAACAAACTGGTTTCTTCAAAACTACTCTGCATAGGCGAAACTTTATCTACATTAATGAGTGATTAATTAATTATGTGCACAGCACTAATTACTTGACAGTTTTAGAGAACAATAAATTCAGTGACATAGCGAACAGAAGGAAGTGAGTGAGGTCGTTTGAAACTGCTTATGAATGACTGGACTCATTAAAATTAAAGTAGGTCTCATTAACTTGGCTTTGATTAACAAGACTAATTCTGAATGTGAATCATTAGATTTGATTTTCTGTTACTGGAGAGTTCGAATCAGGCCATTAGAAGTGGCCCTATTTTTAGATGTGATCTATAGAAGACAATATACAAACCATAACACCAATGTAGGTGCTCTCTCCAGACTGCAGGACCAGAGGTCTGACAAACATGAGGATAACATTTTATATTAAACACCAAACTGTAAGAGACTTGCCAGTAAATGCAAGCACTATTACACAAACCACTTCAAGATATTAGAAAGTGTGTCCTGATGAGGACATCATTACTGGCGTGGCCATTCTGCAGTACGACACTTGCTGTGATCTTATTAAGAGATGCCAATACTGACTCGAACCCACAGCAGTACGGGTATTCATTCTCCAAATTTTACGACAATACATTCTGAAGTTGCTAGAAAGAAGTGACTAGGAAATTACCTGTACTGAACACCTAGCATGTCAACAGATTTTCAGGCTGTGCAGGAGCCTCTTTATTGTGTTTATATTTTTCAACGTCCCAGATGTGCAGAATATCAACCAGCCATGCAGACCAGCTTCTGTTCATGGACCACTTCCAGCCATCGTACGGAACAGATTCGTGAATCCATTCACGGTATTCATGTGGTTGGTGGTAACAGATATACTTTTCAATTTTCAACATATTGCCAAAATACAGTCTTCCACCACCAAAGCCATGATCCATCCCCTAATTGAAACTTTCAAAATCAAGGGGTTGTTGCATAAGTGTTGGATAACTGGCCTTGATTCACAGCAAAGCAATTCAAGAAATACTAGGTGGGGAAGAGAGAGATTTAACTCACGTCTCTATTTTTTCACACGCAAAGCAATGAGGAGAAAGAGTAAATAATGCAAATGTTTGACCATCATATTATAACACTAGTTGGAATAGTCCTAACTCAGCCAGCACTGAATCTAATCCTCAGTACATTTCACGCACCACCAACGAAAGACAAAACAATGAACCAACTACTGTCACTGCACCACCTGTATTTCCAGCACTGGCCAGGGTGTAGACCATCCACAGAAAGACAGGAAGATGTATACTGCAGTTAACATGGATAGTGCTTTTTAGAGCTGCTAAAATAGGCTCCATAAATGGAGGACCCCTAGCAAGCATTCGCCAGCCAATGCTGACCAGCATGCAGTATCCAGCACCCGGCATCAGTAGCAGATGGGCCAGCAAGCCTCACCATCACCTGATGCCAAGGGGCAAATGGCTTCACTGCCAGTGCGTACATCTTTCCATTCTTTGATGCTTTATGCTTGTCACATTTTTATCCAACCATAATTAGCCACTTGTTATCTGTGCCCACACAAGAAACAACAACAAACAAGTATAGTGCTCCACCTGACACTGGATATATAAGAGAGAAACTTATTCTGAAATGTGTAACTACAAGAGAGTAGCTCATTACATAATATGAACAATAATTATGATTATAAAGGATGACAATGCCCAATAATTGCAAAATAAAAGAGACTGTGTAGTATACATAAGCGTGACACATTGTGATAAATGTGTTGTTAATGCTAAATAGGAATCAGAATTATATAAACTAACAAAACAATGTGCTGGGGACTGTGCATTACTTGAAACTGATTGAATACAGAGACCAACATGTGATGCGAAGCCTATTCTAATGTGAAGAAGGATTGTTTTAACAAGGGTCACTCCAAAAGAAATGCACACTATTTTTTTTTAATCCATCTTTTTTCTACATGTTTGAAAGTTTTACAGTGTGTAGATACATCCTTTAGGAACAATATTTTCATTTCTCCACATAATTTCCATCCCTCTCAACTGCCTTACCCCATCTTGGAACCAGTGCCCGTATACCCACACAGTAAAATTCTGGACCAACCTGTTGGAGCCACTGTTTGGCAGCGTGCACAAAGGAGTCATCATCTTCAAACCTTGTTCCACGAAGAGAGTCTTTCAGTTTCCCAAAGAGATGATAGTCACATGGAGCCCGGTCAGGACTGTAAGGCTGGTGATCGCTTCCATGGTTTTTTGACTGACATGTGGCCATGCGTGTGCAACAGCAAAACATCCTGCTTTTTCCGATGTGGTCGAACACGACTCAGTCAAGCTTGAAGTTTCTTCAGTGTCGTCACATATGCATCATAATTTATGGTGGTTCCACTTGGCATGATGTCCTCAAGCAAGAGTCCTTCGGAATCGAAAAACGCCGTAGCTATAACTTTTCCAGCAGAAGGTGTGGTTTTGAATTTTTTTCTTGAGTGAATTTGCATGATGCCACACCATTGATTGCCTCTTCGTCCCTGGTGAAAAATGATGGAGCCATGTTTCATCACCTGTCACAATCCTTCCAAGAAAGTCATCTCCACCATTCTCGTACTGTTCCAAAAGTTCGCTGCATACCGTTTTTCTTGTTCCTTTGCGACCCACTGTCAACATCCTGCGAACCCACCTGGCACAAACCTTTTTTAACGCCAAAACTTTCAGTATTCTGCAAACACTCCCTTCCCCTACCCCAATGTAGCGTGACAATTTGTTCACTGCGATGCGTCTGTCAGCAGTCACCAATTTGTTAACTCTCTGCACATTGTCTGGAGTGTGCAGTACGAGGCCTGCCGCTGCGAGGACAATCCTCAATATTGCCATGCCCGCTTTCATCACATAACCTGCTTGCCCACCGACTAACTGTACTGCGATCGACAGCAGAATCTCCATACACCTTTTTCAACCTTTTGTGGATGTTTCCCACTGTCTTGTTTTCACAGCACAGGAATTCTATGACAGCATCTTGCTTCTGACAAACGTCCAGTGTAGCAGCCACCTTGAAGACATGCTGTGACAGCCCCACTCACGGGAACAGGTTAAACTAAGTTTGAAAACAAGTGGGAAGGATGTATCTACACACTGTAAAACTTTCACACATGCAGAATGAAAACTGTATTTTTACAAAAATAGTGTGCATTTCTTTTGAAGTGACTCTCGTACATTACCTCTTTTCTCTGTTCTTTTAGAAAACATGTCACTTGCAGGAGGTAATATTACAGGAAGCTTTTGAGTGGGAGGAAAAAGACACAGTTCGCTAATCACAACACAGAACTGTACAGTGCTATTACAGGGTGTATAATTGGACAAGGAAAAAAAAATTCCTGGATTTTTCCCAGATTTTCCGGTTAAAAATACACTTTCTCCTGGGTGAAAATACACTTTTTCCATGTTAAGTGACAGTATACTCTTCCTCAGCACAGTAAAACTCATCAATCCTTTGAATGTTTATGGTTTTACATACCTGAGTAGAATTTCCCGGCACCTTAGAAAACGAAGCTCGGGGAACACTTTTTGAAAGACCTTTGATGTGCAGCAACATGTACTCTGCATATTTTTGTATTATGAAGGTATAAATTTGAATTCTACCAAACACCCCATGTTACTTTCCAAAACATTGAAATCGAGATTGCGATGCGCTTTTGTAAGACAGTCATAGCTCATGTCACGTGATCTCGCCAGCTGATGGCAGCATATGACACGTGATGTAGTAAGCCAATAGCAAGATCACTCTTCAGTAGCGCGAACACACAAATAAGAAAAGTTAATGATTTAAATTAATATACATAGCCTTCACATGTAATATTGGTCTCCAAGATTAATAAGCTGGAAGAGAAGCTAAGTTTCCACATATAATGTTGATCTTTCTTGCGCATGTTACACTTTAAGATACATCACACAAATGGGTCAGTAAAATTTTTAATAATGACGTAAATGTCTGATCTTCTGGCCTCGAAATTCTTCTAAATGGTTGCCCTCAGAGAGCTGATTTTTAAATGAAAGTCAAACACTTCGTGATTGAAGAAATTCATCGTACATTCTCACACATAGCTCATCTTGCGTAAAAGGAAATCTGCTTTGAATGTAATGATTTTCAAACCACAATTCGCAATATTTTCCAGCGACCAGTTAGAAATAGGTTCATTTCAGCAGTTGCAAGAGAGCCAACCCTCCCACCCCCTCCCCTTCTTTTTTGAACCAAACATGTGGAAGTCACAGGGTAACCTGTTGAGACTGTAAGATAGATCGTCAAGCTGCTCCCACTTCAACTTGGCTGTTACACTTTATGTGAGAATCACCTTTCCTGCTGAGGGCACATCTTTGAAGTTTTTAGTGGGAGGTGGTGATGCACACTTCCATTGTAACATTACATTCCTGTCCCTAGACGTCTCACTACATTATCCCAAAGCAGTGTATGCAAATTTCAACCAGTTTCATTGTTATAACATTTCGTATCTTTTCATTTGAACACTCCACATTTCATAACTCTTCATTTGAATGCTCCTTCTATATGTTGTGATCACAGACAGCAATAAAACTGTTCTCAAATAAAACATATTTTGTCACCAACTCTCACAGCCATCATTTCTGCTGTTTTGAAGTAATTTATTATGGTAGTTTCTTTTCTACTTGACCTGGTCATATATTACTGTGGCAGAAAGTTATTTTTGGGTACTTTAATTTGCACAAGGAGAGTTGCCTATGAATTGCTCAATTTTTATAATGTACCAGAGTATTTGGACTCCAGGGTGTATTTTTTTTACCTTCCCAGTACACTGACAACTAATAGTGGTCTCTACTGAGGCCCTGGCATCCTGTGATCTGAGTGATCTTTTGAAACATACCCCTCTTTCCTCCCTGACAAATAATTCCAAAATTTAGGAATCTACATCTAAATCTACATGACTACTCTGCAATTCACATTTAAGTGCTTGGCAGAGGGTTCATCGGACCACAATCATACTATCTCTCTACCATTCCACTCCCGAACAGCGTGCGGGAAAAACGAACACCTAAACCTTTCTGTTTGAGCTCTGATTTCTCTTATTTTATTTTGATGATCATTCCTACCTATGTAGGTTGGGCTCAACAAAATATTTTCGCAATCGGAAGAGAAAGTTGGTGACTGAAATTTCGTAAATAGATCTCGCCGCGACGAAAAACGTCTTTGCTTTAATGACTTCCATCCCAACCCGCGTATCATATCTGCCACACTCTCTCCCCTATTAGGTGATAATACAAAACAAGCTGCCCCCCCCCCCTTTTTTTTTTTTTGCACCCTTTCGATGTCCTCCGTCAATCCCACCTGGTAAGGATCCCACACCACGCAGCAATATTATAACAGAGGACGAATGAGTGTAGTGTAAGCTGTCTCTTTAGAGGACTTGTTGCATCTTCTAAGTGTCCTGCCAATGAAACGCAACCTTTGGCTCGCCTTCCCCACAATATTATCTATGTGGTCTTTCCAACTGAAGTTGTTCGTGATTTTGACACCCAGGTACTTAGTTGAATTGACAGCCTTGAGAATTGTACTATTTATCGAGTAATCGAATTCCAATGGGTTTCTTTTGGAACTCATGTGGATCGCCTCACACTTTTTGTTATTTAGCGTCAACTGCCACCTGCCACACCATACAGCAATCTTTTCTAAATTGCTTTGCAACTGATACTGGTCTTCGGATGACCTTACTAGACGGTAAATTACAGCATCATCTGCGAACAACCTAAGAGAACTGCTCAGATTGTCACCCAGGTCATTTATATAGATCAGGAACAGCAGAGGTCCCAGGACGCTTCCCTGGGAAACACCTGATATCACTTCAGTTTTACTAAAGTTTTTCATTACTTTTATTGTTTATTGACACCACTGGAATTGTGTCTTCTGAAGGAAAGTACAAGCTACCCATATTTAGCCTCGTAATTTTGCTGTTTTCTCAAGTGAACTCTCATTTTGATATAAAGGGTGGTTATAATTAAACTTTTGCTACTTGACCCGAAGTAGATGGAAAAATTTACCATGTGGGTACCCAACTTTATAAGACTGATTATCAGACAGTGAGCTGATCAATTTACATCGTTGGTAGTGTTAGTGTCGTGACCTGTCATTAGGTGCTGGCACTGGTATCATGATGTATCATTCAAACATAAGCATCAATGTGCATTATAGGTTATAGACATGGATCTCAAAAAGGTGAAAAGGGCTTTACTCATACAGTTGTTTTACCAAAACAGCAGCAACAGTACTGCTGGTCTTTATGAGTATAAGTGCATTAAATGAATACAGAGTGGTACTCTTTCCACAACAGAGTTGAAGAACGTGGCTTGGACGTTCCTGGAAGAAGCAGATGATTAAGTGTCTGCAAAGTTCCATTGTCCTACGATCACCTATTTTCATGGGGACCCTCTCAAGTAGCTGAAGTTTAATTATAACCACTCTGTATATTATTTAGTTAATATTCGACTGAAACAAACCTGAATGCTCCAACAGCATGTTACATATGTCAGTTCTTCCACTGCTGGCTGCTGCCAGTATTGGTGGGTCACCACTGTCTCCAGGGATTGACGCATTAACACGCTGGCTACCATTTAAAGGTTTGAACTTCAGCAACACAGAAACACAGTTTTTATGCCCGTGCTGTACAGCTATAGATAATGCTGTATTCCCAGAGGAGTCATATTCATTAACATCGACACAGGAAGTGGACAGAATATGATGAACTTCATTCGCATTCCCTCCGGCACAAGCAGTATGCAGACGGCTTTCACCTACAAAGCAAAGAACAATCAGCATAGAATTTTCATATGGTATAGCAGCTGTCAAGCTGCAATGGTATTAACTTATTAAGCAGCAAATATTGATATATCAATTTTTAAAAAACTAGATTTAAATGCCTCACCTGCAGAAGCATCTTTTGTGAAGTCTTGTTTCCTCGGCAAGTTCTAGAAATAAAATAATTTTATTTGTAGAAAATTACAGAAATTTATTTGTATTTTTAAAGTGTAATATTGTAAATAACCAACCTCTTTCACTATTTTCTGGCTTTGTTTGTTTACTTTGTCACCATTCCTTTCTTTCATATGCTTCAACCTTTCTTTTAACATAGCTGCCTTCAATGGGTGAAAACAAAGATGTTTAAGAATACAATATGGCACACTTATAAGATGCTGTTCAACTGTATACAGCTTAATTGTTGTGCACATGACAGAAATAAAACATGAATATTGTTTAATAAAAGAAGAAACAAAATATTGGCATCGTATAATGGATTATATGGTATTGTCAATTTTGAGGTAAGACTTTTCTTACTCTAAACTTATACTACAGAATCTTTAGTTTTAATATCTTTTGAGAAACTTTTTTTTTATGTTTAAATAGCCCAGAAACACATTATGCTGTGACATTAAGAATTTGCATGTAAGGCACTGAAAATTGAAAATTATCTTGCCAATCCATGGATTGGCATCATAAAATGAGCCAGAGATACCACCACTTCTCTGCATCATTACAAGGCAGAAGATTTAAATATTCTGGTACGGTATTGGTACAAAAAATGATGGGTACAGTACTTACATACCTGGATGGTACTGAATAACAAGAGTTGGACACTTGTTGCTTCTTTTCTATAGAAAGTACTCTACCAGTTTCATTCACAAGCAAATTTCTTGTGCTACTGGAACCAATCGCAAAACTAAATATTTATCTAGCTCTGAAACTGACCGATATGCACCAGGAATCTGCTTGTGAATCAAAATGGTACTGTAATTTCTATTCCCCTTTCAAACAATCATTCTACAGTTTTAAAAAAGGAAAGGAACAACATTAGTGACAACATTGTTGGGCAAATGTTGTCTCAATAATGCCACTAAAACCCATAAACTTGAATGAGCATCACCATGAATTAGGTTCATTAGTACAACACTGATTTATACAGGATTTATGGATTTCATTGTTATACACTTTTACATATATCTGATAGCTTTGACATCTATGTGATACCAGTAGTTCTGTCATCATCTAGTTGCTTGTTTGTTATGTTCTGTTGGTATTGTAGTAATAATGTTTGGTTACCAACTTAACTGACTTACTACTTTTTGTAGTTCTCAGATTAAATTCTTTATCTATCCCATCAAAGGCAAGGCCACTAAAAACTAAGCTGCAACATACATACAACACATTATTTGTGAGTTTTTTCGTGCGCAAATTCCATTTTTCAAACTTGTGTGAATAGGTTCCAATATTGTAAAAGTTAGACAAATACATGTAATTAATGGTTGTCCTGCTGTTTCATGAAAGCTTTGTCTGATGTCACAATAGGGTGGTGAAAGCTGTACATATAATGCATGTGAAATCCATTTTTATGTGACTTTCATGTGATAAGAGTAAATTTAAAGTCATAACTATGATAATAAGAAATATATTTTTACAGTAATTATAAAAGTATTTGCAAAAATCTTTCATAACTTCAGGTTTTATGTGCAAAAAATCATGAGTTTGCACATGAAGCTGTTTTTCGAAGAAATGTGTTGAACTTTATGCACAGCATTCGTGTGTCTATAAAACAGAGGGAAACATTCCACGTGGGAAAAATATATCTAAAAACAAAGATTATGTAACTTACCAAACGAAAGCGTTGGTATGTTGATAGAGACACTAACAAACACAAACACACACACAAAATTCAAGCTTTCGCAACCCAAGGTTGCTTCATCAGGAAAGAGGGAAGGAGAGGGAAAGACAAAAGGATGTGGGATTTAAGGGAGAGGGTAAGGAGTCATTCCAATCCTGGGAGCGAAAAGACTTACCTTCGGTGGTGGCGGTGGCGGTGGTAGGGGGGGGGGGGGGGGGGGGGGGGGGGGGACAGGTATACACTCGCGCGCACATATCCATCCTCACATAACAGACACAAGGTGACATGTCTGCTGACACCACGGTCAGCTCAAGAGCCATCAGTGTACACACAGGTACTATTGCAAAATTCCTTGTGAAGGTTGTGAAACTGAAAGTGATAGAGGGAGGCTGGTGTAGTGTCCTTAGAAAGTAAATGAAGACCAAGGAGAACACACGAAGCCACGGTGGTGAAGGGTTCACACCTACCAGGAAAGCTACAGGGAGAGTAAAGTTAATTTGACGGAGCAAGAGCCAAAAGTGAACTCCAGGAGGTAACAGAGAAGAGGGATACACCCCATACAGGCAATCAAAGGAGTCATCAAAGGAGGACACATAGGATGGGTGGGTGGCCATGCATGGCAGACAAATGGGGCACATATCTGCTAAGGACGAAGTCACAGCGGTAGGACAGTGGTAGTTTGGCAGCTTTTGCATACAGACTCTCAACTGGGCTAGTATAAAAGATGTCAGTGGCCAAACAGATGCTACGTTGGTGGACCATATTGAGGCAGCGTAAGAGTGACAGACATGCAGATGCATAAACAAAGCACTCATAGTCTAGTTTCGAAAAGACAAGAGACCGGTACAAATGGAGGAGGGTGGTTCGATCTGCACCCCAGGAAGTACCATTGATGAAACAAAGGACATTGATGGACCACCTACAGCGGCTCCCAGATAAGACATGTGGGAGAACCAAGACAGTTTCCCATCGAGCAGGAGCCTCAGGAATTTCGTAGTTTCAACAAATGGAAGAGCAACATGCCCAAGATGTAAAAGTGGTGGGATAAACCAATTGCGCTGCCAGAAATTCCTACAAACGGTTTTGTCAGTGGAAAAACGAAAGCCACTGATGATGCTCCACGAGTAAAGACAATCAAGACATCACTGAAGATGCCATTCAATGAGAAGTTCGTGAAGAAAGGCAACAGATGGCAACATCGTCACCAAAAAAGGAGCCGGAGATGCCCGGCAGGAGACAGGCAATTATAGGGTTAATGGCGGTAGCAAAGAGGACAATGCTCAGGACGGAACCCTGAGGCACAGTGTTTCCCTTGATAAAGGTGTCCAACAAGGCAGAACCCACACGTATCTCGAAAACTCAGTCTTTTGAAAATTCCTCAAGGAAATGTGGCAGGCAGACAGGGAAGACCCACTTGTAGAGAGTACGGAGGATACCAGCCCTCCAGCAGGTGTAGTCAGCTTTCTGCAAATCAAGAAACATGGCCACAGTTTGTTATTTCCACATGACATGGGTGGACAAAGTGATGAGATGGTCAGAATGGCACACTCGAAATACTAGCCTGGCATGAATCATACATTCCATCGCCTTCAAAATACGGCTGGTGAGAGAGATGGGGCGAAAGCTAGAAGAAAGGTGTTTGTCCTTACTGGGCTTAGTTATAGGTATCACAGTGGCTTCATGCCAGTGTCCAGAAAACATGCTCTCTACCCAAATGCAGTTGTACGTATTAAGCAGGAAGTGCTTGCCGCAAGAGAAAGCTGCTGTAACATTTGAAAGTGAACAGCTTCTGGCCTTGGGCGGAGGATGGGGATGAAGTTGGAGCATGATCTAGGTCCCTCATAGAAGGCAGCATTGTAACACTCATGATTCTGAGAAGAGAAGGGTATCGCCCGAGCCTCCTCTGCTTGTTCCCAATGAAGGAAGGCATGGTCATAGTGGGAGGAACCCAAAATTTCTGCAAAATGGCGGCCCAAGGTGTTAGAGATAGCAATAGGGTCCATGATGACTTTGCATGCTTCTGTCAGGATGAAAATTGGGGAATGGATCTTGGTTCCAGTGAGTCATTGGAGGTTGGCCCATACGACGGAAGAGGGGGTGAAACTGTTAAAAGAACTAGTGAATGAAATCCAGCTAGCTTTTTGGTTACCTCGAAGAACGCAAAATACATCACAGCATGCCCCAGTCCACCAAGGGACCGGGACACGGTCTGGTAAAGAGAAAATGCAGGGAATGGAATGTTCTGTGGCGGTAAAGACAATGATTGTAAGATATTCCACCTGGTCACTACGACTGGGGAAATTGTGTTCATTGAAGGTTGCCAGGGAGGAGTAAAGCTGCCACTCAGCTTTAGTAATGTGCCATTTGGGTACTGATGGAGGTGGGGTAACGGTCAGCAAATGGACAGCATGTGGGAAATGGTCACTCGAGTAGGTGTCATAAAGAGATGATGGGCAATGCAGAAGGATTGATCGAAATGGAAATAGGGGAATCTGAAAGCAACATGGGTGCTCCTGTGTTAAGGCAGAAAAGGTTAAATTGATTAAGGTCAGCCAAGAGGGCACCTCTCTGACAGGCTCTGGAAGAGCGTCAAATGGGATGGTGTGCATTTAAGTCACCGAGCAGCAGAAATGGGTGTGGCCCAATAAGCAGGAGGAAGTCGGTCCTGGTGACATCGAATGACAGAGGGATTTAAATGGTACAAAGTGAAAAGGTCAAGTGAGGAAGGAAAAGGTACACTACAACAGTTTGAAGACAGGTAATCAGGTAGATGGATTGACTATGAATGTCATCCCGTATGAGCAGCATGACTCCCCCACGAGATGGAATGCCGACCTCGGGCGGAAGGTCAAAACGGGCCAGGAAGAAATGCAAAAGCTCAAATTGGTCGTGTGAGAACGCAATTTTGTTTCCTGAAGTAAGAGTACAAGTGGACGCTGCGATTATAAAAGCACCTGTAAATCCTCTTTGTTGGATCAAAGGCCACCAATGTTCCATTGGAGAAGCGTCATGACAAGGAAAATATGAAGGGGCGTCACCTCGGCGGCTGCCAAGTGACAGCCTGTGAATACTCACTGCTACAGGACGCAGAGGCAGGAGGGTCCTGTTCCATGAGGACCACAGAAGCGTCAGCTTTCTTCTGCTGTCGGCCTTCGAAGTCCAGGGCAGAAGAACAGTTGGTGGTGCACACTGGCGACGCAAAGGCTGCTGGGAAGAAGGTATCACATGGTGACACCATCGAAGAGGATCTTCGAGTCGGCGAAGGAGAAGACCGTTTGCCTTTGTTGGACTTCCTTGAGCCATACCGGACAGCAGAGGAAGACTCATGTGTTGACTGGCTAGAGGGACGTAAGAAGTCTTCATGGGAGTCTTCCTTCTGTCCTTTCGAGCCTGCCGGTTGTGTATCTGGTGACTTCGCCCCACGAGGCGAGAGTCTGGTGGCTTCTTGTACAGTTGAACGAGGGGACTGCGATGCTATCTGGACAATGAGTGGTTTCACAACCTCAGAGCTGAATTTAAGGTCACATGTCTGTGTAGCCATGTCCTTCATGGAGCGAGATGTATCAAGAACGGTAAACGTGCCAGATGGTAGAATGCAGGGTTTGCGACTGGCCAATAACTTGCGAGCCACCTGGTAAGGAACTTTATCCTTTATTTTTCCTTTACCCGGATCTCCTGGACTGCCCGCACATACACGAGTCCATCTCTAGAGGCGGCGGCATGGTTGCCATTGCAGGGAGGAGGAGGTGGTCAATCGCCCTTGTGCCCATCTTTACCACAGGTTACACATTTGGCTGGGCATTGACAAGACATTCGAGTGTGGCTGAAACAATGACAATGGTAGCAGGGCATCAGGTTCTGAATGTACGGTCAGACTGTGAGAAACTGGCAACCTTCTTTGATGTTGGATGGAAGCACCACTCTATCAAAGGTGAGAAAGAGAGTGTGGTTGGCAAAGACACCCTGATCAGGGAGGTATGTTTGGATTTTGGCCTCGGTCAGACCATCGAGCAGCGTAGTCTAAATAACACCACAGGAAGAATTCATAGTTCTATGGGCCTCGACATGAATAAGATAGCCATAAAGAAGCAAAGTGGCAAGCAGTTGTTGTGCTTCAGAATCAGAAGTAGTCTCCAAAACCAAAAAGCCATTCCATAAATGAGAGCAGGATTTCACAGGCTCAGCAACTGCATCAACACCTTTCTGAATACTAAACGGATTTACCTTTGTGAAGGACTGACCCTCTTCAACATATGAAACCACGAGGAACCATGGTGCAGCTGGGATGGTCTTAGAATTGTTACCCTCATTCCGTTTACGTTTTGTAGACATTTGTCTTGAAGATGATTGACCCACTGTCAGAAAATCCCCTACGATTGCCAGCGTCTCCAATGGCACACTCCTTCCAACTGGAGGCCCCCCATCACAAGGGGGTGCACCCGACTTAGGTGACTGTTCACACCTCAGGTCACACCTCCTTAACACCTGACAGAGGGACCAATCTGCAATTTGGGAAGGTAGCAGCTTAGGCTGTCACCCCTCCATGGGCCTGGCCTGTACCAGGGGGTATGTGCAAACCCTACCTGTTGACCTGGGGTTGGGAATTACGCACTACCCAGCCACCGGTTACACGTCAAGATGCATTGGCCGACCTTCAAGAGCGTACAGGGAAGAAAAAGAAAAAAAGAGGAGCTTCAAATGCCAAAGTGGAGGAAGGGTAGGAGAAGGTGAATGACGAAAGGAAAAATGAATGAAAAACAGTGGTGAGACTGTTCCTATGTCAGCTACAGACAGTGTGGAACATTCCCAAAAACATGCCAGACATGTTCCCCAAGGGAGGGGAAAAAGAATAGGAAGAGGTTCAACATGCAGCACGGAAGGGAAAAGATGCTGCAAAGACTGGGGCCCCATGGTAGATTTCTCCCCCGTGTGAGCAACAATTGTTAAGTACTAACTTCAACATCTTTTGCAATGAACTAGTTTTAGATAAAGAAAGCAACGCAAATGGTATGTGTGTTTCATTAAGACCACTGTTGTTAATTTACTTCAATGAAATGAAATACATTTGTGACAAAAATAAGCATTTCCTTGGAGTCACAAGACAGGTTTAAAATACCTTCACTGATTTCAGAAATAACCTCACAGAAAAGTAGGCCTCTTGAAAGAAGTTTATAAGGCAGGGAAGAGTTGTGTAAATCAACACTGTAGGTGACCACCAATAAAATATTGGTTCTGCAACATTTTTTATTGTCAGTTATTAGTCACTGTCTACTATTTTCAGTTATTGGTCACTGTCTATTATTGTCAGTTCAGGGTGTATACGGGGACAAGGAAAAAAAAATCCCAGATTATTCCCGGATATCCCGTTTAAAAAAATGCTATTTCCCGGGCGAAAATACACTTTTTCCGTGCTAAGTGACAGTAGGTTTTCCATAGATTTTCCCTCGGAACTGTAAAACTTATCAATTCTTTGAATGGTTAATGTTTTATACACTCGCGTAGAACTTCCCAGAAAAAAAAGTAAAGATGGAGGAGAAAAGTTTTGGAAAGACTTTTAATGAAAAAAAGGAGAGAAGTTTTGGAAAGACCTTTGATTTGCAACAACATATATGCTGCATATTTTC
This sequence comes from Schistocerca serialis cubense, assembly GCF_023864345.2. Classification (NCBI taxonomy): domain Eukaryota; kingdom Metazoa; phylum Arthropoda; class Insecta; order Orthoptera; family Acrididae; genus Schistocerca; species Schistocerca serialis. The sequence goes on from NC_064646.1 coordinate 245,025,062, forward strand.
GTATTACGAAAGTATAAATTTGAATTGTGCCAAACACAGTGCGTTGGTTTCCGGAGCGTTGAAACCGAGCTTGCGATGTCCTTTTGTAAGCCAATCATATCTCATGCCATGTGAGCTCTCCAGCGGATGACAGCAGATATTCAGAGCATAGGACACGTGTTAGTGTCTGTCAATGGCAAGAACACTGGTTACGTAGCGCGAGCACACAAAGAGGAAAAGTTAACAGTTTACATTAATATACATAGTATAGCTACAAGAAAAGCTAAGCTTTCACATGTAATATTGATCTTTCTTGCGTGTCTTATTCTTTAAGATACATCACACAAATGTGCCAGTAAATTTAAAATTATCACATAAATGCCTGGGCTCAAAATTCTTGTAAGTGGATGGTAATCAAAGTGTTCAGTTTTAAACGCTCTGTGATTTAGAAATTCATCCCACTTTCTCACACGTAACATAATTCATCTTGCATAAAAAGAAATTTACTTTGAAAGTAATGCTTTTCAAACCACCTTTCGCAATACTATCCGGGGACTTTTAGAAATAGGTTCGATTTACCAGTTGCCAGGCAGCGCCAGAAAACAGGCATTATTGCGCAATTTTTTTTTTTTTTGCGCAAAACTGCTATGGTCATTAGCACCCGGTCGATGACTTAGGAAACAGTAAAAAACCGAAATTGAAAACCAGCAGCAATGGGAACGAAAGTCATAAAATTGGAGAAACTAAAAGCAGAAGGAAGGCTTAAAAATCCACTACAGAAAGGGGTTGGTTGTCCCCAAAAAAAGCTTCAAATGACTGACGTCATTTCGCTGGCACTAATAAACTCGAGAACGCGATTGGCTGAGCGCGTGTCATCTGCTAAAATTGACGATATATCACGCGATAGCTGTAGACGGGCGCGTAACGGATTAAAAGAGGGGCACTCAATTAAAAGGTGTCTTACCGTCCACAGCTGAGAGCAGGGGGGACAGAGTGGGGGAGGATCGCCGCTTAAAAGATGTCGATGACTAAAAAGACAGTGCCCTATCCGGAGTCTAGTTAAAATTACCTCCTGCCGACGACGCGTTCGGGAGGAAGAGGTCCAAGCACAAGGAAGAGCTTTCACGTCCCGCAATTTATTATGGGGAAGTGTCGACCAATGCGCGTGCCATAAATGAACAACACGATGACATAAAACGCTCCGTAGATCGGCGAAGGGAATCGATTGGATAGCTGGCCGAAGAAGAGAGACTGCAACCTTGGCTGCAATATCGGCCGCCTCATTTCCACAGATACCAACGTGTCCCGGGAGCCAGAGGAACGCCACCGAGACGCCCCCCAGGTGGAGCAAGCGCAGACAGCCTGAATCCGGTGGACCAGAGGGTGCACAGGGTAAAGAGCTTGGAGACTGAGGAGAGAGCTGAGAGAATCTGAGCAATTACGTACTGTATCCTCTGATGGCGGCGGATGTAGTGGACAGCCTGGAGAACAGCGTAAAGCTCCGCAGTATAAACCGAACACTGGTCGGGAAGCCGAAATTGATTTGGGGTGTCGCCAACAATATAGGCACTCCCTACACCTAACGATGTTTTTGAGCCGTCGGTGTAAATAAATGTGGCGTCCGTCATTTGTGCACATAGAGCAGCAAATGCCCGACGATAAACAAGTGAAGGGGTACCATCCTTGGGAAATCGACAAAGGTCACGGAGCAAGCAGATCCGGGGACGGAGCCAAGGTGGTGCTGTACCCCAAGTTGTCAAGAAGGTTTTAGGAAAGCGGAAGGAAAGAGAATGGAGCAGTTGACGGAAGCGGACTCCCGGTGGTAGTAGGGAGGAGGGGCGGCCTGCATACCCTACATCAAAGGAGGCGTCGAAAAAAATGTCATGAGCTGGATTAGCAGGCATGGAAAAGATGGCTAGCATAACGACTCAGAAGGACTGCTCGCCGAGTGGACAGTGGAGGTTCAGCAGTCTCAGCATAAAGGCTTTCCACAGGGCTGGTGTAAAAAGCTCCAGACACTAAACGTAATCCACGGTGGTGGATAGAGTCGAGACGCCGAAGAATGGACGGCCGAGCAGAGGAGTAGACTATGCTTCCATAGTCCAATTTCGAGCGCACTAAGGCGCGATAGAGGCAGAGAAGGACCACTCGGTCAGTTCCCCAGGAGGTACCATTCAGGACACGGAGGGTGTTGAGGGATCGCAGACAGCGAGCCGAAAGATAGGAAACGTGGGAGGACCAGCACAGTTTTCTGTCAAACATAAGACCCAAGAATTTAGTGACCACTGAAAACGGAAGGTTGACAGGTCCTAGATGTAAAGAGGGTGGAAGAAACTCCTTACGTCGCCAAAAATTAATACAAACGGTCTTACTGGGAGAAAAACGGAAGCCGGTTTCAATGCTCCAAGGGTGGAGGCGATCAAGACATCCTTGAAGACATCGTTCAAGAAGGCTGGTCTGTTGAGAGCATTAGTAGATCGCAAAATCATCCACAAAGAGGGAGCCCGAGACATCAAGAAGGAGACAATCCATAATTGGATTTATGGCAATGGCAAACAGTACCACACTCAGCCCTGGGGTACCCCGTTTTCTTGGGAGAAAGTACGGGAGAGAGTAGTGTTCACCCGCACCCTAAATGTGCGCTCTGCCATAAATTCGCGAAGGAAAAGGGGCAGCCGGCCTCGAAAGCCCCAAGAGAACAGTGTGCGGAGGATGCCTGTCCTCCAACAGGTATCGTATGCTCTTTCCAGATCAAAAAATATTGCTACCGTTTGGAGTTTCCGGAGAAAATTGTTCATGATATAAGTGGAGAGAGCAACAAGATGGTCAACAGCAGAACGATGCTTTCGGAATCCGCATTGGGCAGGTGTTAAAAGACTGCGGGATTCCAGCCACCAAGCGAAACGGTAATTCACCATACGCTCCAAAACCTTACAGACACTACTCGTGAGAGAAATGGGGCGATAGCTAGAGTGGAGATGTTTGTCCTTTCCAGGTTTCGGAATGGGAACGACGATAGCTTCCCGCCATCGTCTGGGAAAAGTACTGTCGGTCCAAATTCGATTATAAAGGCGAAGGAGGTAACGCAGACTATGGGTTGATAAATGCAGCAACATTTGGACGTGGATACGATCCGGTCATGGGGCGGAGGAGCGAGAAGAAGAGAGTGCATGTTGGAGTTCCCGCATGGAGAAAACAGTATTGTAGCTTTCGCGATTTTGAGAGGAGAAGGCAAGATGTCGCACTTCCGCTGCACGTTTCTTCGGGAGAAATGCTGGCGGGTAATTTGAAGAGCTCGAAATCTCAGCAAAGTGCTGACCCAATGAGTTAGAAATTGCGACGGGGTCCACTAATGTATCATGCGCGACAGTGAGCCCAGAGACCGGGGAGAAACTAGGCGCGCCTGAGAACCGTCGAAGCCGACTCCAAACTTCCGAGGAGGGAGTTAAAGTGTTAAATGAGCTAATAAAGAATTTCCAGCTTGCCTTCTTGCTATCACGGATGACACGACGACATCGCGCACGGAACTGCTTATAGCGGATACAGTTGGCCAAAGTAGGATGGTTGCGGAAAATGCGAAGAGCACGTCGCCGCTCACGTACTGCGTCACGGCATGCCTCGTTCCACCAAGGAACTGGGGGGCGCCGGGGCAATTCGGAGGTGCGTGGTATTGAACGTTCCGCAGCTGTAAGAATAACGTCGGTAATATGTGTGACCTCATCATCGACGCTGGGAAAGCGACGGTGATCGAATGTCGCTAGAGAGAAAAAAAGTGTCCAATCGGCTTGGGCAAACTTCCAGCGTCGCGGGCACATATATGGCAGTTGAGGCTGCAGTCTAAGGACACATGGAAAGTGGTCACTCGAGTGTGTATCATCAAGGGCGAACCATTCGAAGCGCCGAGCTAGCGGAACAGTACCGACCGCAGGGTCTAAATGAGATAAATTTGTCATGGAAGCAGACAAAAATGTGGGGACCCCAGTGTTGGGGCAAACTAGATCCGCTTGGTGGAAGATGTCTAGCAATAGTGAGCCACGTGGACAAGGATGTGGAGATCCCCAAAGCGGGTAGTGGGCATTGAAGTCCCCAACCAGCAAATAGGGGGGTGGAAGCTGACCAGGAAGATGAAGGAGATCAGCTCGTGCCATTGGTGTGGACGATGGAATGTATACAGTACAAAGAGAGAACGTGTATCCGGAAAGGGAAAGACGGACGGCGACAGCTTGGAAGGAAGTGTTTAAATGGATTGGGTGATAATGGAGAGTTTCATGGAGAAGAATCATGAGTCCTCCATGTGCTGGAGTGCCTTCAACAGAGGGGAGATCATATCGGACGGACTGAAAATGAGGGAGAACAAAGCGGTCATGGGGACGCAGCTTTGTTTCCTGAAGACAGAAGATGACCGGCGAGTAGGATCGCAAGAGGATCGACAATTCATCCCGATTGGCTCGAATACCGCGGATATTCCAGTGGATAATGGACATAGGGTGAACAGAAAATGGAGGAATGTGACCAAGGTCGCTGTCAACTCAACGACTGCTCAGAGCTTGCGACCAACAGCATGGAATGGCATTCAGCCGAAGGCAGAAGTCCTGATCCATAGGTTGGTCAGGAGCAGCTCCTGCCACCAGCGATCGGCCGCCAGCAGTGCGCCTCGGCGACACAGAAGTCGGCCGAGGGCGATTTCCGCCAGATGGTGCTGTAGATGGGACACGCCTTGGCGGAGAAGGAGATGAACTGGGTTTCTTTGTAGCCTACTTGGAAGTATGATGTTTAGATGAAGGAGGAACCGATGGTTGAGAAGTTGCGGTACATAAAAACTCTTCACGAGTAGGCTCTTTTTTCGAAGTCTTGGTGTCTGACTTTTGGGCTCGAGATTTAGCAGAACCCGACGAAGGGTGAGCCAGAGAGTGGGCAGGCGAAAGTGGTGAGGTTGAACGGGCGATCTTTGCGCTGGCCAATCTGACGACCGTGGTACTAAAGGTGAGGTCGCAAGTCTGCGTGGCCGCCTCCTTTGTTGGCCGAGGAGAAGCAAGGACAGTGCTGTATTTTCCTGTCTGAGGCACGGTGGGCTGTCGACTGGCGAATAATTTTCGAGCAGCAAAGGTCGACACCTTTTCCTTCACTCTAATTTCCTGGATGAGCTTTTCGTCCTTAAAAACGGGGCAATCTCGAGAGGATGGGGGTGAACAAGCACCCTCATAGGCATCCTTGCCACATGTAACACATTTGGCCGGATTGGAACAGGACTGGCTGGTGTGATTGAACCGCTGACACCGATAGCAACGCGTAGGGTTTGGGACGTAAGGGCGAACGGAAATTATCTCATAGCCTGCTTTGATTTTCGATGGGAGTTGAACTTTGTCAATTGTCAAGAAGACAGTGTGGGTTGGAATGATGTTTGTGTCAACCCTATTCATAACCCTATGAACAGCCGTTACGCCCTGGTCAGACAGGTAGTGCTGAATTTCTTCGTCAGACAATCCATCGAGGGAGCGTGTATAAACGACTCCACGCGAAGAATTTAAAGTACGGTGCAGTTCCACCCGGACAGGGAAGGTGTGTAGTAGTGAGGTACGCAGCAATTTTTGTGCCTGGAGGGCACTGACTGTTTCTAACAACAGGGTGCCATTCCGTAATCGGGAACAAGGCTTTACAGGACCTGCAATTGCGTCGACACCTTTCTGAATAATGAAAGGGTTGACCGTGGAGAAGTCGTGACCTTCGTCAGACCGAGAAACAACAAGGAACTGTGGCAACGATGGAAGAACTGTCTGTGGCTGAGACTCAGTGAACTTACGCTTGTGAGCAGACATAGTGGAAGGTGAGGAAACCATTGCGGAAGAATCCCCCATGATTACCGGCGTCTCCGATGGTGCGCTCCTCCCTTGTGGGGGTCCTCTCTGAGGGCACTCCCGCCTTAGGTGATTGTTCACACCTCAGGTCACACCTCCCGACAAACGGACGGAGGGACCAATCGGCACTTTCGGAAGGTATCAGCTCGGGTAATCACCCCTCCCTGGGCCTGGCCGTTACCAGGGGGTACGTACGTGTCTTACCTGTCTACCCGGGGCGGGGAATTACGCGTTACCCCGTCACCGGCTACGCATGGAAGTGCGTGGGTCGGCCTTCAGACACGCACAGGGAGGAAAAAAGAGAAAGGGAAAGGAAAGAAGAGGGGTCTCAAACGCCGCAGCGGAGAAAAGTGCAATGAGAAGAGGGAAGGAAAAGAGAAGGACAGAGGAAGGACGAAGACTTGCAAGTATAGAAAGCAAGGAATTTGTAACAGTTTCGAGCTTCCGTCTCCGGACGTAGGCACAAACCATACTCCCAGAGGGGGAGAAAGGGAAGGAAAGAGCCAGAGGTGAGGGGGGGGGGGGGGGCGAAGATGGGGGACAGGGAAGGATGCGGAAAGGGAGGGTATGCAGCCCGGAAAGGAAGGAGGACCACATTAGCTCGGGGTCCCGTGCTCGCTACGCACGTATCAACAAAAGAGTTGTGGGCCCCCTGGGAGGAGGAAGCTCACATGTTCCGTGTGCATAAAGCACTGATAGAGCTTACATTACACTATAAAAGAAACAGGGAATCTGAGGATACTCCCAAGAGCATCGGAATTTCGTAAACCATACTAAAATGTATAATTCGGCTTGAAGTGCATATTGTTTTTTTCCAGATTCACAATGAAATAGGTCTCATCTGATATTAAGCTTTTCAGTGTGGTTTTTGGAATGTAAATTTTTTTGGAGTACCAATACTCTACGATCTCAATTTTGGTTCTTTATTATAACATAATGCCATACATGGGAGAAGATGATAATGTGCACTTGAAATTCAGCGAACAGTTGGAAATAGCCAATAGTGTGGAATGAAACACTTCGTTTCAAATAAAATGACTGCCTCAGCGGAAAGATTAATAAAGCCAAATTTCTTTAGCAAACTTGCAAAAATAACTTCACTGATCTGCAAGACGATTAATGCTTGACTGCTAATAACTTGGAAATAAAATAAAATCAGAAAACTGAAACTAATAATATATTTCCACCCTCCGTAATTATGCGAATGTATTTAAATTCACTTGATAGCTCCCGAAAACGGAAATCTGTTTTGTTTTCATGGGAGCTGTAAATGAAGAGAAGCAGTGAAATCACTCAACGCAAACATGGGGGAGACTAATGCCCTCCCCACTACAACTCTGCGCATGCACGAATTTGGCAGCTAGGACGGGAGCGAGAAAAAGTTTTCTTGTTTGCATCTGGCTGCTTGCTGCTACTGCCGATACAGCTAACAGCCACACTTCAAGTAGCAAAAAGCGGTAGTAGGTACTCATATGCGAGTCAACTGCACATGCACATCAACCCGCTGGCGAGTGGTCATACGAACCAAATGTGAACAGTTGTGGCATAATGCTCATAGCAAGCAGTTTATTGTTAAGAAAAATTACATAGTCTTCTCCCTACGGCCTTTGACATATTTTTGCTATTTGCAGACGCTTGTGCGTGCTCGGTGTTTTGTTGTTGTAAATTGTGCGTTTCCTTTGCCACTAAAGTTTTATTTTTTTCCCCTCTCGATTATATTTTATTCTGCAGTATCATTCTCCAGTAGCAGGATACAGTAATATTCTTCGTCAGACAATCAATTCATACCAGTCAAAATTACAAAAATTTAACTGAAAGCTAAAACAATGAAAAATTCCCGGGTTTTTTCCGGATGAAAAAATTCCCGGGTTTTTCCCGGATTTCTCGTGTTGTCTACACCCTGCAGTTATTAGTCACTGTCTATTATTTTACAGGTATTATGTGACTTTTCTTCCAAGAAATATATAAGTACATAGCGTACAAACCACCAGTGACTGCCACAATTTTCTTCTTTTTATCGTCCATACTATCAAATATATAAATTATTTTCGAAGTTCCAAAATGTACTCGAATAAATAAAATGTCTATAAAATGCCCCATTGCACAATATACTTGTGGTGAGACAGTTGCAATTCCTGAAATCCATTGCCCATGGCCTCTGGCCTGACGAGGAGCACCGCAGTCCTAGGTCCTTGGATAAACCACGAAAACCTGTTGTATTATGCCACACACAAACAGACCCAGACTGCAGGCAGCTCGGTGAGACTAGATCCGATGAGCAGGGCTCGCACATTAGTGGGAAATGATGGGCTTTAGATTGACAGGCCCGATCCATTGAAGATACCCACAGAAATGACCTGTGGTTTTGGCCTGTCATGTAAGTCCACTCCTGTGGCCAGCTAGTCAAGTGTCACAGACACCATGTTGATGAAATGAGACAGCATTGGTCAATCCATGCAACAGACAACTTGCGCAAATACTCTCAGAATCAGTACTAATGAGGATAGGTAGCAACTCACTGTAAACATGCTCACTGAGCCACAGACAGGCCTGTAGAAAAGACAATCACGTTGTCACAATTAAATTTTCGACCATAGCCTTTGTCAGAAAAGAAGAGCATACACACATTTACACAGTCACTCAGACACAACTCATGGATACATGACCACCATCTCTGGCCACGGCGTCAACAATCTCTGAGAATCAGAGCCGAACAAACCACTCCTTCCGCCTTCCTGCCTCTCACTGCTAGCTGCTAGGCTAGTGGCAAGAAGTGGTGACTGCACTGACTGCAAGCTAAGGGGAGTGGTAGGAAAGCGAGAAGCAGTAAGAATGAGGGAGTAGGGAAGTGGCACACATTTTCAGCTGTGCCCAGCCAGTGATGAAGCATGACATCTCAGTAAACAAACCACTTCATCTACTGAGACAAAAACGAGATTTTTTTTGTCGCCCCCCTCCCCGCCCCCCCCCCCCCCCCAATTACCCTGGTATTTTCCTGACACGTTTTAAATTCCCTGGTTTTAAAAACTTGTGGCAACCCTGACTAAAGATTTACTGGCAGATTAAAACTGTGTGCTGGACCGAGACTTGAACTCAGGACCTTCACCTTCCGCAGCCAAGTGCTCTACCGACTGAGCTACCAAGTCACAACTCACAACCGATCCTCACAGCTTTACCTTCGCCGGAAGTTCAGAAGGTATGAAACAAAGTACTGACATAAGTAAAGCAGTGAGGATGGGTTGTGAGTCGTGCTTAGGTGGCTCAGTCTGTGAGCGCTTGCCTGCGAAAAGAAAAGGTCCTGAGTTTGAGTCTCGGTCCAGCACATAGTTTTAATCTGTCCAGCACACAGATTTAATCTTTCAAGAAATATCAGTGTACACTCCACTGCGGAGTGAAAATTTCATTCTCGCTCAAGATTTTTTCTACCAGTGGATTAAAATCTTAGAATAATCTTTGGACTTGTGAAACAGGGCATGTACCAAACCAGAATTATGCCCAGCCCTGTACAAAATGATATACTGTTTGATCAAGCATCTAATCCTGTGGCACACAGTGTTCACAACAGTGGACAGCTGTTAATGATGCACCTTTGACATTTTGAATCATTCCTGAGGCTGCTAATGCACACATTCCATTGCAGAGAGTACTCCCTAGCAATTTGCAGCCTTGTAACTGATTGAAAACAACATGGAAGTGAATATTAAAAGTGTCCACTACAGTGGAAATCATGCACCACAGAGTTGTATCAACGACCATGCAGAAAATTAATCTAACCCAAAAACTGCTGCAAATATAACTGTCAGAAAAAGTCACCTCATTCCTAACCATTAGAAACTGATTTACTGCATTTTCTTCAAAAACTGTTATGCTACCTTGCACAAAATTTATTTTCAGACGAAACAGGCTTAAGTTTGTCAATTTTTGTACAGGATCGAAAAGTTGATAGTGTCTTGTCGTGCACACATTGTATCACAGTTGTTCTGCTTATTTCTGCCAGTCATACTCACACTTAACATCGATTGGTTATTGCAACATTTCATGCCACAATTACTGACGATTTCTTAGTTTTCAGTTTTATAACTGTGTACTTAAAATAAACAATGACAAGAATTTTAAGGTAAGAAACAATAACAATATATGTACTTTTCAAAAGTTTATTGTTTGTTGTGAAATTCATACAGTGTTCATGCAGTGCTAATTCATTACACTGTCACCTCTTTCTTGTTTTGTTGCAACATTTTATTTCCAATATCACTTGGAAAATTTTCAATTATTTTAAAACATTATGTTCGCTTAGCTGATTGGTAAGTTAGATTTAACCAAAGATCAGGGTTCCCAATAAATTGGGTATATTTTGGTTCTTCAATTAATTGGTCAAAGGGTTAAATTTGCATCTAGTTAAATGGTCAAATGCCTCATTAATTAGTCAACTTAATTAAATTGTCACTTGGCTCTTTTGGTATCTTAGGATGCTGCTGTTTGTCAAATCAATGGATGCCAAAGAGCTAGGCTATTCTAGCATGCTGCTGACTGCAGTTTGGGATTCATTATAAAGATACTTTCATATTTTATATTAGGCAACTGTATTTTTGTCTGTGTATTATTTCGCACTATTTTCCAGTGTGGTAGATAACATAGTTGTTGCGTGTTACTTTGCAACTACTCTTAAGAAGCTCACTAATGCACAGTCTTGTGCTGCTGCTAAATTAGGCAAAAATATTTTACTGTCAAGACGTCACTTGACAAGTAATCTTTTTCAACAGCAGTATCTGGACATGGAGAACTCTGCAGAATTTCCTATGTTTTGAAGCTGCTGCTTCACAGGAACCATGTGATCATGTCTTGTTTGTTATTCGCAACCTAAATTTTTGTACGAATCAAAAAGTTTATCTACATAATATAAACTACTTACATACATTATTATCATAAACTCCACATACTATTTAATATTTCGTTCAGTATTGTATTTATGTTTGCTGTTAACTTGTGCACTGTATTAAGTTATTTTTCATATGTTTGCATATACAGGCTCATGCGTGTGTACACTCTCTCTCTCTCTCTCTCTCTCTCTCTCTCTCTAAAGACGTGCACATGCATGCACACACACGTATCTTTCAAGATAGAGAGAGAGAGAGAGAGAGAGAGAGAGAGAGAGGAGAGAGAGAGAGAGAGAGAGAGAGAGATATTTATTCATACATGCATGAGACTGTATTTGCAAACATATGAAAAATAACACACACACAAAATAATAAAAAATATAATTAAAATAAATAAATAAATAAATAAATAAAACACACACACACACACACACACACACACACACAGAGGTACTCCACTCCTGTAGGCATGTCACCCTGATCCTGATGTTGCTGTCAGGCTTGTGTGCTCTCAGGACATAGTAGGCTACACCTGATCAGTCATCAACTGAGCCAACAAAAATCTGCATTGCTATGGAAATCTCATGTCAAAATTATGGTAGAGTAAAAGGTGGGAACCAGAATGAAAATTGCTCCTATCATAGCACAAACAATGCTAATATTTCCTGGGCAGAGTTAGGGAGGTAAAAGAAGGGAACTAGATTTCTGACTTATCTGGCAGCTTCAAAGATATTTAAATCAAAACATCTTGACATATTTTCACTTTTCTATGACTCAACCCTACATCACCAGTGCAATGCGCTCTCCTAGCTGGAAGGTGGTGGAACATCTGCATCTTGCAATTTACAGGTTAGTAAACAATACAAAGGGTGTATTAAAAAGAATCATCTGATTTAAAAAAATCAAAACTATTATGTTAATTGAGATATGTGCGTGAAGAATGTACTGTTGCAAAAAGCAAACTCCCGAGTCTTACATGGTTCCCGCTAGCTAGCAGCAGTGTGCGCCCACTACAGTTCTAGTAAAAATGGTGTCGAGACAACAGAAAGCGTGTTGCAAGTCTGTAAAAACCGTTCAGCGTGACTTTCGTACACCGTATCTTATGGATCCTCCCACAGGAAAGGCATTAGATGACGGCATGTATGATTCTGAGAAACATTGTTTGTGTGAAGGCAAATCGCAAGGCCATCCCCACATGTCTGACACAGATGTAAAACACATCTGCCACTGTTTCGCAATGAGTCTGCAGAAATCCATTCACCGTGCAGCTCGACAGCTCTACATGTCCCCGATGTCTGTCTAGCATGTGTTGCATCAATGTTTACATATGAAACCACACAGAATTCTAGTACTGCAAGCTCTTTGTGAAAGTGACAAACAACAACATGTGACAATCAGTAATTTTTTTCTTGCCCAGATGGAGGATGGCAGTTTTCTTCCACACTTAGTGTTAAGTGACGAGGCAACATTCCATTTAAGTGGAAAAGTGAACTGTGAGAATGTGGGGTATGGAACAACCTCTTTAAATTATACAACATGAGAGGGACTCTCCGAAATTTAATATGTTTTGTGCAGTTTCGTGGGAAAAAGTGCAGGGTCCATTTTTCTTTGCCGAGAACACTGTTATACGAAGCACATATCTTGATATGCTTGAGAACTTTCTTTTCCCACAGCTGGAGACTGATTCGAACAACACACTAGCGTCTGGAAGTGCGGGTATTTTTAAACTGAAGGATCACTGAACAATGGATCGATCACACTGGACCAAATGATTCAGCTTTACATTACTGGCCTCCAAGGTCACCGGACCTGATTGTATGCAATTATTTCTTGTGGGGGGTTTCTAAAAGACTTTCTCTATGTGCCTCCATTACCAACAACAATGAATGAGCTGAGGCATCACATAACAGCAGCTGTGGAAGCTGTAACTCAAGACATGCATGCTGTGCATGTCAAGGGGGCATATTGAACTGCTAAGAAAAGGTATGAAAAAAAATTTTGAGTTCATAAAAAACAAAATTCATTGTATATGTTTATTAGTTTCAAAAATATCAACATGCCAAATCGGAGGATTCTTTTTGACACACCCTGTATAATATTATATGGCTGAAGTGCATACACGTAATACAAAAAACAATTTTGTGTTCTGCTTAAGGCAAGTCTTTTCATGGGGGAAGTCTCGTCAGAGAGGTCCACTGCATGAGTGTCTATGGAAGTGTAAAGTTTTGGGGGGAGTTGATTTTATCCCCTGAGAGTCCATTTCTCCCCCAAACCACTGCCTGTTGCATATGTGGCGAGGGCTGTGCTTCTAGAGAGTGGGATGCATCTACAGTAGGAAGTATGCAACAGTGGGGGGCATCTATAATAGGAAGTATCTATATTTGGGATGCATACATCCTGAACTTCAATGACAAATTATGTCATATTGCATACAACATGTTATTTTACTTCACACAATGCATTACATTACATGACATGGTGTAGTGATTCGAGAATATCCAAGTAAATTCTGAAACTACACAACCTTCTACCACCTCGAACACATGATGTTTTAAAGATAAGTGTGAGAGAGCCTATTTACTGCGCAACACATCTGTCTGTGCAAGATTGACGTTTGTCATGGGAGGACAAGACCTGCTCAGACGAGCAGCACCGACAAGTGTTTGCCGGTTGCGTCTTGGAAGTTGTATTAAAAGGACAAGGAGTGTTTGTGTAATATTCTATTGTTTATGGTACTGTGATAATTGTTAAAGAGACAGATGAAGCATGGACTGAATATAGACTTTTACTTACTTCACGTTTGGGACTCGCCAAAGGTGAGACATGTTAATAATTTGTGGTGGTTATTAAACCAACCATGATATAAATGTATATTAAAAGAGTCTAATGTTTGATGACTCAGTTGGCTTAACAGAGTTTAAGTGTTTATACAAGAAAAGGTTAAGCGGTTTCCAATTCAAATGAAAATATATCATGATTGAACTGAAAGCTTTCTACAAGTACCCAATAATTTCAAAAGTAGAGTCTTTTAAATTCCTATAACCAGCGATAGTCTTCCTAGAAGAAGATTTTGGGAGATCGACGTAGCTGATTATCCAGAGAAGAGGATCGGCTACACCCGCCATGTAAGTCAACTGATGAGAGAGAGGTATGAATTGTGAATGCAATCCAGTTTCGCACCACTCCTTGTGTCGTCAAAATGTTAGAATGGGTGCTAATACTAACAAGTAAAAAGGTGTAGATATGTCAAGATGTTTTGGTTTAAATGTCTTTGAAGCTGCCAGGTAAGTCAGAAAGCTAGTTATCTCCCCTTGCATCCCTAACTCTGCTCAAGACATATTCGCTTTTTCTATGCTATGATACGAGCAGTTTTCATTCTGGCAATGAAATGATTGAAGTTGGTCTCAAATATGAAAAATTCTTCTAATAACACACTTCTGTCAGCAATGGGTAATTTAGTTAATGTCAGCAACTCTCTTAAAAACAAAGAATCAGCAGCAATATAATTAATTTGGTGGGAAAAAAAGCTACTAAGATAACAACAAAATTACAAGGCGACAGAAGAACTAACCAGTTCTCAGCTTCAAGATGTGAAACTGAAAGTATTGCTGTTGTAATACTTCAAAACAGAAAATTCAACTCCAATAAATTATGAAATAGAACTGCCAGTCATCATTTACCTTCAAGATGTAACATTCTTGGTACTGCTGATAGAAGCATATAAAAGTGAAAGTGATAAAATTATCCTAACTTTCAGAACTATTAGTTCCTTCCTCGATGAGGACAGAATCATAGGTCGTGGAGTTAAAATAGGAAGGTTAGGCCATTTACAACCTAGGATGAGAGGCACCATTTTATCCCTACCCCGAGATGCCACTCCTGTAATCATCCTGGATGAAAAACCTGCACTATGCATGCATCCACTCAGTACTACCTGCTCCAATCCCACCACAGATACATCCTACAAGCACATTGATTGTTGACTAACTTGTGTCCACTGAGTAGCATTTCATATGAGAACTAACATTACTAAATTGGCTGAGCACACAAATGGACACCCATTTCCCAATTGCTCAACATTCTTTACAGCACAGCTAGAGCTACCTTCTTGGTGGCTCATTGTAACTGTAGGCAGAGTGGTCTCCCTGAGAGTGCAACGAGTGATGTTCTTCAGCAACTGCAGCTATCCTGCTCGTTGAATAATAATAAGCGGCAACCATATGCTATTTATTGAACATCTATTATTAGACTTCACTCACTCTTACACAGATGTGTGAAGTAGGAAGCATACCAAGTACATGCTACAAAGAAATAATTTTTGGAAGCACTAAACACTTTCTTTAAAACGTCTTTTTGTCAAAAACTCCATGACTGGAGTGTAACAACTAGTCATAAAACAGATTACTCCAAACAGCAAACATCAGTGAGAATATTCATCAGCTTTACTTTTTTTAAAATTTCTTTACTGGAAACAAGCCTCTCACAAAAACATGTGCTTGTGAACATACTGCGGAAATTAATGATGAAAATTCTAATAAAACGTTTTGAAAAATCTTCCAATGCAAAACCCCTCCTTCACATTTTGGTTGAACTGGAATTCAACGAGGTCCAAACAAATTTCAGGAGGCATCTTTACAATGCTCACTGAAAAAAAGAGGTGCAACAACATTCAAAATAAATTCAAACTGATTTAAGTCACTAAACTTATCATTAAAGTTTTTTCTTAGTTACATAGTGACAAATCACTCAAAATGTCCGAAGTGGGCTCTTTATTCAGGTGCTTAGCCAGGTCACATCAGGTGAGATCATTAAGAAAGACAATTAATATCTAACACCCATGGAATAGTCTTTGGATTCTTGCTGGCTTCCCTTTCACATTCTTTAATAGTACTATGTCTTAATGGAAGTTTAAAAAATAATAAAAATAAATGAATACTTTATTTACCAAATTGATAGATGAAATTTTTTTCCAAATTCGTCATTTGTAAAATACAGGATCATGTTATATACGCAGATTGAACTATTGCTGATGAAGTCAACGGTTTTAGATTGTTTAGTACAATACATAGGGCTAGTCTTAATTTACAGATGAAGCTTTGGCTATTGAGGTTACATGCAGACTTATTTTGAAAAATTCGAAAGAGCAGGGCTCGACAAACGATATTCTTGTTCCAGCAAGCACTTGTTATACCACTGATATACCTTGAAAAATCACGTGACATGACTTGCGCAGCACTAGTGCAAGAGATACATGATAAACTATGAACTAGCCACTACAACAGTCTATTGCTCTGATTAAAATGTATCGATTTTGAAAAACCCAGGAGGAAATACAATTAAATTCCATCATCTTACAAACTTTGGTTGTATCTGAAAAGATATGCAATAAATGTTCTCATACATGTATGGATATTGTATACAAACATTTATATCACTCTGTAAGTAAAAGTAACATACATGAAAAGAAATGCTGTCCTTCAAAAATCGTTAGTTGATTCAGAATCCAGACCAACAGCTTATTTGGTTACGAGAGACTGTAGTGATTTACTAAGCAGACTGCAAAGGAGAGATTCGGTCGCAGTTCACGTATTTCAGTACTGGGTAAAAATGTTACCAGCTTTTAATCGGCTTTAGGAAATGATGGTGACGTTCAGTTGAAACAAGAAGGAAAATAATGCAGAACGAAATGGCCAACAAAGAAAATATATCATATTAAACTAACTGTAATTGTTATCATGAGAATAAATTAAGGTGGAAAGACCTTTCATGGAGATAGTACTCAAGACAGGCAGTACGCAAGGATTGGAAGGTGACCAGTGACACCAGATTGACAGAGCAGCTATAATGATTGCACAGAGGGGAGCGGTAAGTGAGCTGCAAATCACAACATGTTGCCCACCAGCCCCAGAGCTACAATATTTCTGAACCGGGCAAAAACGTGATTTTTTAATGGAAATCAACTTATGATTCATTCAGAAACCAACTTAGGATGTGTTTAAAAATGTTCAAAACCTAACTGGGTCGCATTTCAAAGTGATATGAATAATTGTGTCTGTGTATGTGCGAGATACCTCGGTTGAGTCATGGGTCAGGGAGTCAGGCAATAACCTATAGTGTGTGTGTGTGTGTGTGTGTGTGTGTGTGTGTGTGTGTGTGTGTGTATATATACCCCTTTTTCCCCCTAAGGTAAGTCTTTCCGCTCCCGGGATTGGAATGACTCCTTACCCTCTCCCTTAAAACCCACATCCTTTCGTCTTTCCCTCTCCTTCCCTCTTTCCTGATGAGGCGACAGTTTGTTGCGAAAGCTTGAATTTCATGTGTATGTTTGTGTGTCTATCGACCTGCCAGCACTTTCGTTCGGTAAGTCACATCATCTGTGTTTTTTGATGTGAATAACTGATGGACCAACATGCTCTGGATGCCAGGCACTTTGCGAAACAAGGTTTTTTCTTCAAGAATACAAATTTGGCACTCGGGGGCAGATACCTCGGTTGAGTCATGGGTCAGAGAGTCAGGCAATAACCTATAGAACTGTACGCCTTCAATGAGCAGTCATAGGCAGGTGTGGGTAAATGCCTTGCAAATACAACAAAGCAAGAAGTGAATGTAGTGCAGTAAGGCCTACTCACAGGAAGCCTAGTCTACATGTGCCTGCCTGTGAGTGAGCTGCAGGCACTCGTGGGCACCCAGGTCCCATGGGACACAGCTAAAACAACCTGTCCTAATTGAACTGTGCCCACCTTTTTTAATCTCCCCAACCAACCAAAACTAGTCTCCAACACTAGAATTAGAAATGCTTTAAAGCAGAAAATTCTATCAGCAGTACTGCAAATATCATCTCCTTATTCGTAAAGACTGCCCAGCCATAAAATTATCAAATACTGTTCAGCTGAACTTAGTACGTTACAAAGTTACTTATGTAATGAATCATTTCCTGCTGGTATTTTCCAAGACAGACTTAAATACATTGCTATGAAATAATTGTAAAAAATTACCACCGGCGTATAAATTCTGTCTGAGCACACGCGCTCTTGTGTGTGTGTGGGAGGGGGGAGGGGGGGAACGGCTTCAAAGTGATTATTGAGGATATCACACATAACATAATTTATGAACAATTAGAAGATTATAAGAAGTTCTTAGTATTTAACATCTTACTCTTCAGAAACAGCTGTCAACTATACACACTGTTTTTACGATGGCATGTGAATCAATAAATCAAAAATTTTTACCAAAGTGGAAATATTTTACAAAAATATGGTTCAAATGGCTCTGAGCACTATGGGACTTAACATCTATGGTCATCAGTCCCCTAGAACTTAGAACTACTTAAACCTAACTAACCTAAGGACATCACACAACACCCAGTCATCACGAGGCAGAGAAAATCTCTGACCCCGCCAGGAATCGAACCCGGAAACCTGGGCGTGGGAAGCGAGAACGTTACCGCACAACCACGAGCTGCGGACTAATATTTTACAATCTGGTTAAGACTTCCAATAGTGTAAACCACGAAACCTTGCATTTTAAAATAACAATAGTGTAGTTTATATCATAACTAATTATCAGTGTTGTTGTAAATTAATATTTCATAACTTGAATTCATTGTATTCTTTTTCAGTAAAATCTACATCTCTGACTTCTTCCCACATCCCAGAGATATCTCTCTATGCGGGAGCCACCAAACATGACTAAGCTAATGTAAAACTAATTAATTAAATTAATGACAACACTTACAATGCTGAGGAGAGGGTGCCTTAGTGATTCACCAAGTTGCTTTTCAATAAGTTTCTTGCCAACCAACATAGCCACCCACGGCGGAGTGACAGAATCAAGGAACTTGGAAATAGTTTCTGAATCTAAGCCTGGAATTGATATCAATAGTTGTAATTCTTGAATAGCTGGAAACAATCTGTAATTTATGAATCATAATGCACCAACTCAATTTTTGAACAACAGGAAACAAATCTGGATGGCATGAAAGTGTTCTCAACTTGACTTGCCAGATCGTTTGAATGTCATTTCACTTCATACAATAATTATCACACAGTCAGGCACTGTAACAGCTCAATTTTTGTGACGTCACACATTAAATTTATTTTATAGAATGAAGCAGAAGCATATGAGGTATTGGTGTTCCAGAGTCTAATAATTTTAAATGAAAATCATTCCCGTTTCCTTATCCACTGTATGTCCAATTGCTCTGCCTTTCAAAACTTCATGATGGCACAGTAATTAAATCAAGAAAATGGCTGTTTCTTATCAGCTCTCTCTCCTATTATTACAACTTTAAAAGTCGAATAAAAATCTCATTTTCCTCCTCAACCTGTCCAGCCATATGGAAATTCATCTATCTAAGAATGATTTTGAATCCCATTTAAAGGCTGGAAGACTGTAAGCATCTACCTACGATGCAAACCAGATATTCAACCTGACAGCTTAGGTAATGACGTGCATCCTTAGATGCTCAAATGAGCCCTCAAAACAAATAGCTTCATATTTAAGGAAAATATGCATTGTGGTTCCCTTCAATGTTTCATGAAGATACGGAAGAGGAGGGAGGAGAAGGATGTGAATGAACAACCACCACCACCATCATCACAACCACCACCACCACCATCATCAAAAATTGTATATTACCTGGCAAAGTGAACTGGTTATACAGCCAGTGGGGCAGCGTTGTCTGTTTTATGTCTGAGAATTATGGAGGGGAGGTTATCACTAGTGTACCCTTTAGTGGAGTGCTGACAAGTTATGGGTCTTTATGCACCACTGAATCAAAGGCTCATTTAGACTCAGAACAGAGAAAGGATGTACAGTATCTCTCAACTTTACTGCTTAGGATGCTTCACTGGCAATATCCATAAAACTACCTTCCCCGGTGATGTCGCTATTTTCCACAGCAGTACCTGTTGAGTCATTATCTGCTGTTTCAGTTTCAGATAACAATGCTGACACTATTTCAGAATCTAGAATTACCCATATTACACTTTCAGTTTCCTGTCCCTCAAGGTATCTCTCCTCCAGTAGTGATCACATCTCTCTCTCTCTCTCTCTCTCTCTCTCTCTCTCTCTCTCTCTGTCTGTCTCTTTTGTGTGGTACACAGCATTTCAAGTCCTCTAATGTCACAACAGCAAAAACTAATAACACGCCAGCGTGAAAGCAAACTGACTGCGCAGTCTAGTGGTTAGCATTTATGGCTAGCATCAGCAAGGTCTGTGTTTGATTACTGGTGACCACCTTTTTCTGGTGGAGAGGTCTGGAAGGAGGTTCACTCACAGTTGTGTGGGCAACTGAAAAGCTACTTGCAGTTACATTTTCGGGTCAGAGACCCAGACGCCTGATGGATTATAACCATGGATCTTATTCTCTGTGAGTTTCCACAGAACATTTGTATAGGATTTAAGTCTAGACAGTATGGCGGCAGAAGGTAGGGAACTATTTTCTTCCAAAATTTTCAACTGAATCAAGACAAGATTAGTGCTAATTAATTAATTAATGTCAACAATTTGGGTTTTCTCATCTGTACGTACTTTTTAATTTTTTTCTGTCCATTTTGGTATGATAATCTCAGGTTCTTCTGTTGTAGTCACAACAGAGGAGAAGCAACCACAAAAAAGAACTATGCATTCACAACAATGAAATGTTGTCAGGCACTGTTACTTTGCAGTATTTATTTGCAATGTAGTGTGTGTGTGTTTGAGAGAGAGAGAGAGAGAGAGAGAGAGAGAGAGAGAGAGAGAGACCACTGCACCCTTTAATTCTGATGCTACATTCTACATTTTTTCATAAAAAAATCTGTTCTCTCGTTTACATATAACAATTCGTTCATTGAGGCACCTTCTAAAATCAAATACCATAGCTGTAACAGTTTTTCTCAGAGTTCTTTACTAACCTGTAAGCCCAGTGCCATGCGACAAAAGCTGAAGTTTTTGCAAAGGTGGTTTTCTTTGTATTATTTATAATATCAGGGAAATTCTTGTCTAATAATAGGTTTATCTGTGTCATTACTGTAGGCATTTTACTACTTCTACTTTGCGGCAGTTACCTGAATCTTGCTCCACCCAGCATCTTGTCCCTCCTGTAATTTGCAAGCAACTGATTTACTTAACTTTTGCTTGCCAAAACTTGCTTGCATCTGTCACCTATTACACTTTTATAGTTCTCACTTTCAGTAAAATTAATGATGTTAGGATCAAGTTGTCCAGCTTCGTGAAGGAATTTCTCGCAATCACTGTTCATGCCAGCACAGCAAGTTAACAACACACACCACTTATAACTAGAACATGTCTGTACCTAGTCACACAACCAAGATGAGTTACCAGATTACCCTGCCAAGTAATACTTAAGGCACTGAGTGGTCAACAGGCATATAAGGGAGAACAAACGCATTGCTGAGCCTATGAACAGTATCCTTCAGAGATAAGCCCCTTCCACCTTCCCTTTCCCTCTCCCTGTGTGTGGCACTAAGCACTGCAGAAGATATGGATGTGTTTATAATTCCAGGCTGCCTGTTGCAGGTTGGACTGGTGGTCCACATCCCATTGTGTCAGCTTCCATTATCCAGAAAAACTAAAATCCTTCAGATTGTAATGGGTGTTCAAGATTGATCCCTTGTATTTCAGGTGATGAAATCTTGTGTTTCTGGGTGAGACCTACTTCAATATTACCCTTAATAATAGTTCCATGTGCTATATGCTTAAATGGTAACTGCAATCTGGAAGCCTGCCTTGTGAGGCTATATGTGAAACACACGCTTAGCATATCATCTTGGGTGTTAATAAGCACTTGTGGACTTGTACATGAACTATGGTGGAATATTCAATAGGAACATATCCGGTCTCTTTCAATTCCATGTCAAAACATTTAGGAAATGCTATGTCGTCCGAACAAGACACAGTCAGGGCAAAAGCACATGTACCCTAATCTCTGAATTTTATTTCAGTTGTATCAAGCTGAAATTTATTACTCATTAAATAACTAGCCTCATAATAGTAAAAAAACACAGTTAACTTCACTAGACAATTTCTTTTGTCACGAACACAGTATTTAACAATGTAAACAAACTTATTGATGTGGAATATTTTGGAGGTGACGTTTTCTAATTCTGGACTATTTAAAATATCTTTTATAACTACTTTGATTCACAGATTTTCTAATCATAAAAATGTAAATTTTAACTAAATTTTCAATGTTAATAAAACCAGATTTTAACATAATACTGATCTGCTGCAGAGGCTTACAAAATACTCTTGTGCACACAAAGTAAATTATATGCACACCATACAATACATGCCAATTAAGGGCCATTTCTTGTGGTTTGTCATAGGAGACAGTTTAATGCAATCAGTACCAAGAGTACAGTTAATAGTATACTACCCTTTATAAGTTGTTTGTAGATCATTAGTTAACTAAAATTGTAAGGGACTGTGACATCTTTGCACTAGCATGTTGGTTTTACTTGAGAAGTGTGGTGATGTGAACTCAAAACTAACTGTTTTGTGAAAATGAGGTATCTTCTTCTATGTGATGAATCACTGTAACATTTTACCATCTTTCAACTAATGAGAAATGAAGAAAATAAACAAAAATGTAAATTCATAGCAACATTTATGCCTGTAAACAAGACCCTACATGTCATCTGGGGTTAATGAGAGCCGCATGTCAGCAAAGACGTATAAAATAGCAGCATTTTGTTCTATTAATTATTGAGTTGATCCACTACTCTTAGCCAAGATCATTAAATCAGCTGAAATAGCAATATATTTGCTAGAAAACTTCATAGTAATTATGAACAATTATCACTTTGCATATTCCGATGGAAGTTAA
Organism: Schistocerca serialis cubense; assembly: GCF_023864345.2. Classification (NCBI taxonomy): domain Eukaryota; kingdom Metazoa; phylum Arthropoda; class Insecta; order Orthoptera; family Acrididae; genus Schistocerca; species Schistocerca serialis. The sequence continues at coordinate 245,047,600 of NC_064646.1, forward strand.
TCATTCTTACGTTAAATGAGAAGAGGGTGGTTTCAAGTAGGAACTATTTGTCTGGGATTTTATACACAAGGATAAGATACTAACACTGACTTATGTTTTAGCAGAAGGAAGAATTTATACACAAACATAAATTCTTTGCAAAAAACACCAGTGAAGAAGATAACTATAGCTCGCGTCATGTTGGAAGGCAGCCCTATTTTCAGTTGTTCTGTGCATCCCCCACCATTACCTGCTAGTAGCCAGTAAGATTCATTCTCTTTCCAAGTGGTTAGCCGTGAGTTACAAACTGGACTGTGAGAATCTCTTTCCCATGTGATGCGCTGTTGCCGTATTTTGTGACAATGCAGTTTCATTCACAGAGCAACAGAATTATCCATTCAGATATCGATGTTACTTTCTTGTAGCAGTATAGCTACGAATGTGTATCTGTAAATGTTTTTGTGTGGTTTCCAAATGAATGTCAGGCGACACAATAAATGTAAAGTTCCTCACAAGCAACTTTAATTTAATCGTGTGTCTATGGATATCATCTTAGTTGTGCGACTGGGTTCATGACTTCTTTTCAGAAACGTAATCGACACAAAATCATCGAGTAAAAGATTTAAGAGACAATTTGAGCAGTCCTCTTAGACTGTTTGCAGACGATGCTGTGATTTACTGTCTTATAAAGCCATCAGAGATTAAAACAGATTAGAAAACGACTTAGGCCGATATCTATATGGTCAGAAAAGTGGCAACTCACTCTAAATAATGAAAAGTCTGAAGTCACCCACACGATTACTAAAAGGAATCCGCTAAATTCGGATTACAAAATAAAACACATGAGCCTAAAGGCTGTGAATCCAACTTACACTTAAGGATAACTATTACAAGTAACTTAAAATGCAACTATCACACATGGATAGCATTGTGTGGAAAGCAGACCAAAGACTGCAATTTATTGGAAGAACTCTTAGAAAATGCAACATGTCCTCTAAACAGACTACTCACCCCACGCTTTTCCATCTACTTCAGGAGTATTGCTGTCAGGTGTGGGATCCACAGCAGATAGAACTGATCGAAAAGTTCAAAGAAGAGCAGCTCGTTTTGTATTTTTGCGAAACAGGGGAGGGACTGCCACAGATAGGCTATGCAAATTGGGGTGGCAATCATCAAAACAACGTCATTTTTTGTTGTGGCAGGATTTTCACATGAAATTTCAGTTGCCAACTTTTGGAAAATACTTTGTTGGCACCCACCTACATGGGGAGGAATGTTCATCATAATAAAATAAGAGAAATTAGAGTTTGGAAGGAAAGATAAAAGCGTTCATGCTTCCTGTGCACTGTTCGAGAGGGGAATGGTAAAGACACAGCTTGAAGGTGCTTCTATGAATGCTCTGTGGGGGCACTTAATTGTGAATTTCAGAATAATCATGTAGATGTAGATGCTTCACAAGCAGGAGAGGTGATCTCTGTACATCACTTACAACATCGTCAAATTTGAATCTGAAACCAATACTTCTATTTTTGAAATTTTCAAGACTCAAGAATGAACTGCAGAAGCATGTACAGAGGATAGTACACAAAAGTGTCGGAGCTGTAAAGAGAATAGTAAACAAAAATGTCGGAGCTCTAGAAAACCCAGGAAATTTTGTTTTTGTGTCACCTGAAAAGCATAGAAATCACAAGAAACTTGTGACACAAATAGATGGTTTAAACAACAATGTTTTAAAGTGCTCAGTGTTTGAAATGTATATAAGAAGGGAATACCCAACATCGCAAAAACTTGTTGCAATTATGCCTCAGCAAATTGGCTTCAAAGGTAGCGCTTCGTCAATGAAAAGAATTTTAAAATTCATTGGTTTTAAACATGTTAAGAAGAGTGTTTTTAATTGAAAGAAGTGACGTAGCAGCACGATGGACATCCGTTACAAAGATGCACAATATAAGAGGAGGAGGTAGTTCTACAGTATATTACCTTGATGAAACATGGGTGAATCAGAATCATTCCATGAATGCCAGCTGGGAAATGAGTGATGGTACAGGCGGTTTTGAAGTTCCCTTACGAAAAAGTTCTCGGATTCTTATTCTGCATGCTGGCTCTTCTTCTGGTTTGGTTCCTGAGAGTAAACTTGTACAGGGTGAGGCAGTGAAACGGCACGATTTTGTAAAACCACCAAAGATTTATTTACAAGTAAAATCATAATAGTTGAATATGGATCTCAAGTACAAGAGTGGAAATTAAAGATTTTACTTAAAAACAATCATTTTTTAAATATGGTGTCAGTGAGGTGTCGTCCTTGGTTTTGCACACATTGTCTAAGCCTGAGATGAAATTGTCCCATGACGTTTTGTAGCATCTGTACTGGAATGTTGTTAATTTCCTGTCGAATTCGCTCCTTCACGTCTTCTTTTGTTCTTGGTGGATTTTCCTGGAAGACTTTGCACTTGAGGTAACCCCAAAGAAAAAAGTCTGGTGCCGTCAGATCTGGTGAACGGGCAGGCCAGGGGAAATCGCCATTCCTGCTGATTAGACGTCGTGGAAATGCAAGTCTGAGCAATTCCATTGAGACATTAGCAGTATGGCTTGTTGCACCATCTTGCTGGAAGAGTGTTTCAGCATCTGGATCATGTCGATCAATTCCAGGCAGACCAAAAATGGTCAACATGTCAGCATAACGTCCAGAGTTTACCGTCACTGTGTTGCCATCTTCATCTTCAAAAAAATAGGGCCCCACGATTCCACGAGATGACATTGCGCACCAGACTGTTACTTTTTCAGAATGGAGAGGTTTTTCATGAAGTTCGTGGGGGTTATCTGAGGACCAATATCTGAAGTTTTGCTTATTTACGTACCCACTAAGATGAAAGTGGGCTTCATCACTCATCCATAAGTTATGCACTCTTTCTTCATTTCGTTCAATAACGTTAAGCATTGACTGGCAAAAGCGTATATGGTTATTGTAGTCATTAGGTTTAAGGGCTTGCACTACCTGAATTTTGTATGGATGATAGTGAAGGTCACTCTTCAAAATCCGTCTTACTGATCGATTGCTGAGACCAAGTTCTGCGCTGTGCCGTCTCGCGGATTTTCGCGGACTTCGTCCCAACGCTTCGCGCACACGATTAATGTTCTCGGGTGTCCGGATTGTTTTTGTGCTGCCGCCTCTTTTCTTTGTTGTGCTAGCAGCAGCTTCAAAGGTTTTAACCCAAAGGAGAATGGCTTTCCTTGATGGCACGGGAGCCCGTGGCGGCAGGTTGAATTCACGACGAAAGGCGCGTTGAGCACCAACCACACTATCTGCGTTTTTGTAATATGCCTTTACGGCATATGCACGTTGCGCACTCGACCACCGCTCCATGGCTACTGAAACTTCCACCACTCTAGACGCCTAAGGTCACTTCCCCCACTCTCGCAACCCCCCTCCGCGCCCGACAACCACTATCGAAATCGTGCCGTTTCACTGCCTCACCCTGTATTTAGATGTCAGAAAAACAGTAGTGACTACCATTCAGAAATGAACGCTGCCACTTTCAAGAAGTGATTCACTGAACAATTCTTGCCATACCTAGCTTCAAAGTTGTCATTGTAATATCCATGCCAGTTATCATTCAGCTGTTATAGAGAAGTGTCCAAGGATGAGCACCAGGAATGGAATATTGTGCTCTGGCTGAAGAATAAAAATATTCCGGACAATATAAGCCAGACTCATGCTGAACTCCTGCAGTTCATTAATGTATAAAAGTCACGTGACAGACTGTACAAATTTGACTTTCTTGCATGTGAATGTGTTCACACAGTTTTGCATTTACCCATGTATTACTGTCCATGTAATCCGACAGAATTAATTTCCTCACAGGTTACAAGCTGTGTGTGGGGGTAAAAAAAAAAAAACAGTCAATAACAGACATTGAAAGCTTGTGCTTGAAGCAATATACAGCGTCCCCCTTCAGCATCGGCACACTATGTGCATCATGGTGAAAAGTTTTAAAAATAAGACTTATACAGGGAGATGAAGATAGATAAAAGCCTTGGACATATCATCCTAAATTTATAATCAGATGGTTCGAACATAGACTCATATAGTAGATGGTATTATGATGCAAACTTTGAAACAAAGTAACGATCTTTCTCGGTTTTCAAGACTCACAGCTTAAAAATGTTTCTGTCAACATATCAATTGAATACACTGTGCATGAGAACTTCTTAGCTTTTATTGATTAGGAATATGTAAGCTGTGAAGCATTCAGACTATAATGTTCAACATGTTGCCCAAGGAGTCTTTGCTACCAGTAATTCCTTTTTACACTAGCAATTTACATTGAACAGCAGTAAAACACACCCACATATGCGCATTACTCACATTTTAAAAATTATATGGAATTTAAGCAGTTTTCAAAGAAATATAATGATTTCAGTTTGAGTTTGAAGTTTGTTCTGTTAAGTATTACATTCTTACTTACAATACAGTTCAAATCGCAATAAACGGCAACTATTTTCGATGATCTTTTCATTAGACTAACGTCGTTTTGAGAAAAATTGTTCTTGACATCTTCACAAAACTGTATCAGCAGTTCTCACCTTCTGACATCACACAGGGAATTGCTGTGGAACAGTGGACACAACCTCAAGACTCAAAAGTAAGGTTTCTCTCATGTAGACGAATGATCGAAATTAGTTTTACAGTGTGTTATTCTCTCATACATTTGAATGAATAATACAATGTACCTAGGGCGAATGAACACGATTCTTGGTCTGCCTGCTCTCTGCCACCACGCATGCGCAAACCTCATTCCCTCCACGCCTCCCTATCACTCTGCCTCTATGCACAGAACTGCCTTCTTACATGAAGCGGGCTATAGCTGTGGCCTATGCGAACATGAGTAAGGAGGACCTCGTCCCATCGATGTGGCTGGAACGAGGTACGCGACGGCCGCAATTGGGATTTACTAGATGGAGCTTACTGTCTGTCACTTACAGCTACTCATCTTCCCACAGACACAGACACATGCCAGCAAACAATGCCATGGCACACTGAAATAAATGAGGATCACGACACGCTTCCTTGGCTGCTAGATCCATCCTTTCATTTCCCACAATACCCATGTGCCCTAGTGCCCAGCAGGAAGACACTTCCTTCCCCAGACATTGTAGACGGGTGAGGGCGTCCTGGATATTCTGGATTACATTATCTGCTGGATACAAGCATTGCAGAGAGTGAAGGGCACTCAGAAAATCTGAACAGAAAACAAATTTAGCACTGGAAGAATGTCTCATCTGCACCAGTGCTCGCAAGATTGCTTATAACTCTGCATCGAAGACAGTAAATTCTTGGGGCAGTTGGACCTTGACAACATGATCCAGGGAAACGACAGAGCAACCAACAGACCAACAACCCATTTCTAAAGACTGCTACACAGTTGCGAGGCTTGAATAAAATATCAGAAAATGTCACATTAAACACAGAAGGAGTACTGCTACCTCTCCTGTACCGCACTAAATCTAAAATGACACTGGGCCTCTGAAGTAACCAGGGTGGCAGACAGTTAAAACTCAGGACTTGGGGTTGTACATGCTCCACACCAAGTGACTCCAGCACATGCTGCACATGGATCCCAAATGGCCTCGTTGTTCATAGACAATGAATGAAAACATGTTCCAGAGGGGGATGAACAACAGTATGGTAAGCACATGAATTCAAATCTGCAAGAAATTTACATGCCTGCCGGCACAGAGACTGGATATGGGGCTGGTTCTTTAAGCGCCGGTGGCAAGCCAAATCCCCTCGTGGTGGGCAGCATTAATGATCATCAAATAAGAAGGCCTTGCCAATCCATACACTGTGAATCTGTAGTGTAACTGTGAATGCACGAAAGCCCTATGAAACTGGAGTGGACTCACCCTGTCTGCACCCCAAGACCTCTGGCCAAGTCACTTTACAATGCTCAGAGCCTTCAAGGTCCTGGCTCTCAGGTGTGGCAACCATGACAATTTGGAATAAAGAATGCAGCCCAGGAACCTCACCTCTCTCTAAAATGTAGAATGGTGTCCCTCATATGCAAGTCAGGTGAATTAAAAATAAGAAACACACTTATCTGCAGAAAACAGAAAACTAGTCTTTGCAGTCCTCTTCAATAATCTCTGCACTGTAAGTTGCAACTGACGGGTCACTGTTGCAACGCTGGAGGAGGAAAGGAAAACAGCAAAATTGTCCACAAATAAGGAGCACTGTACAGGACTCCTTACCATACATCTGATAATGTTATTGCTATGGTGAAGAGGGTGACACTTAAACACTGCCCTGAGGGACACCATTCTGCTGCTCAAAATGATCTGACTGTGTACTACTAAGTTTGGTCCTCAATAACCACGGAGACAAAAGGCTCTATGAAGACGGGGAGTTGGCCAAGAAAACCTCATTGATGCAATTGTGGGAGTATACTGTGTCTCCAGGTAGTACTGTATGCCTTATTGATCTCAAAGAATATGCCAACACAGTGATGTTTACATAGGAAACTCTGCTGAATAGCTGCCTCTAGCAGGGTCAGGCTGCTACAGTGGGCTGAATCTCCAAAATCCACATCGAGAGCAGGTAAGGAGTTGCCTGAGCTCTAACAACCAGACCAGACAATGGTTCAGCATTCACTCTAGGGTCTTTCCTACAAGGCTTGTTAAGGAAATACTCCAATAATTACTACCGGAACATGTGCGGTCCTCTCCTGGTTTGAGGAAAGGTATCAGAATAGCCTCTCTTCATGAGTTGGGGATGTGACCTGATTGACATATAGGATTAAAACATTCAAGGAGAATTTCCTTTGATACTGTTGGCAAATGTCTAAGCACGCAGTACCAGTTCTGGTCTCATGAGCGAGTGCATTACCATGAGTCTCTGACATCGGTGATTCCAGCTCCCACATGCAGAAAGGGTAGTTGTAAGACTCAGAATTGTTTCATCTGAAGTCCAACTTTTCCTCTCTACAATCACATGGCAGCAAAAAAACGTCGGATTCTCGACTACAGTGACTTTAGGTTTTCAAAAATGTTCTATCAGTGTCTGATCAATGTCCTCAGATGCTGTCTCGAGGCATGCCTGTCTCAACATTGCTGCTATTGGTAAACAAAAGAGTTTACCGGAAATCCTACAGATGGCTTCCCATACTTTTGTAGAACAAGTGGTACGGTCGATGGAGACCAGGAACTCCTGCCATGATCTCCTCTTGCCCTCTTTAATTATACGCTGAACCTTGGTGTCCACGACTAAATCCTGTGAGGCTGTTTGCTGTTGTGCGGCATTTAAACCAGCTTAGAGCTAAATGCCTGTCCTGGACTTTAGGATGTATATGTCAGCAGCATGATGGATCACTTGTGTGATGTGGTCCACCCATCCCTGGAGGCTGTCGTGGTGTTTGAACACAACCATCTCGCTGAACAGCATCCGGTTAGCTCTGCTGACCATCCATTTTGGTGGAATCTAGTCAAGCAATCTTCCATCCAGAAGGTCAATGTGGAATGGGAAGAGGTCACCAGACTGAACACAGTCTGTTAGGGCTGGAGAGCAGAGAGATAGGTCAATGGCTGGGAATGACTCAGTAGCAGCACAGAAACGAGTGGGCACACCATTGTTTAGCATGCACAGCCCAAGATATCAGGAGGCTCTTCAAAATATGACCCTGAGGGCAAGTAAAGGTTGAAGTCCACAAGACCTGATGGGCACTGAAGTCTCCCAGGAAGAGAAATGGTCAGGGCACTTATCCCTAAGATCTGTTAGAGGCTCAGAATCTACTGCATCTAGCAGAGGTAAATACAGCGAGCAAACAGTAATCCTCTGATGAGCACGAATTTCAATTGCAACTGTTTGCAGGCCAATAGCCAGAAGAAGAATAGACAAGTGGTATGTATTATTTACAAACAGGACAACCGCTCCCTTGGCCCTTTCCCCAGTAAGGACACCCATGTGATGAGAGTGTATACCCCCACAGACACGGGCATCAGATGCTTCAAAATGTTTCTTGCAGACACAAGCAATTCCTTTTCTAGGAGCTTGAGTTCCTCCACACGTGTCCTGAACCCATTAATATTCCACTGGAGGATGGGAGGCTTCTATTACAGGGGTAGCCCTTTCATCCTGACATTCTGCCATGGAAGGCAGCCTACCATGAGTGGAGGCTCATTCCTGGGGCAAGATGATTGCCTAAGTTCAACATCAACATCCATCGCCTCCAAAGAAGAATCAAGAGAGACATCAGAGGGCATGATGTTGCCATCACTGGTCTGTTTATTTCCCAAATCCATATGGGGTGGATGTTTTGCCTTTGATTTTTTATGCTGTGTGGGCTTTGCAGCTACAACCGTGGCTGTGGTTGTGGCAGCACTCGATGTTGTACCAGATTGAACCTTTGGAAGGGTGCGGAGCTACCCAATGCCAGCAACAACAGCTTTTTCTGAAGTTCTGGGGCAAAGGACAGGCTTCAAAATGACTGCAGCAGCACAACTTCATGGACAAATGCAGGTACTATTGCTGACAATAGCAACCTCTGTTTGTGTAGCAGCATCAGCTTTCTGCTCTGGTTGTTTAACAACTGAAGCAAAGGAGGCAGTGTTTCGTAGTCTTAAGATTTTGTATCTTCTGTTCTTCCAGATACATGCTGCAGTCCCAACTCCAGATACGGTGAGCTCCAGAGCAATTCACACACATCAATGGAGACAAACAAAGGACACCTTTGTGGGCAGCCTTACTGAATTTGCCACAAGTATCTTCTCCATGACACCAAAAAGTAGTAAGCCCAAAGCGCTGGCATTTGAAACATTGAATTGGGTTGGATACATAAAGCCACTTGTTTAGGTGGAGGAAACCTGCCTTAATGTGCTCAGGAAGTTCCATGCTATTGTTTGCCTTATTAGTTTCGGAGAGACTTTTGATGAAAAAAATAGGAAAGAAGTTTTGGAAAGACCTCTGATGCGCAGCAACATATACGCTGCATATTTTCGTATTACGAAAGTATAAATTCGAATTGCACCAAACACAGCAAGTTAGTTTCTGGAGCATTGAAATCGAGATTGCGATGTCCTTTTGTAAGCCAGTCATATCTCATGCCAAGTGATGTCGCCAGCCAATGACAGCAGATATTTAGAGCATAGGACACGTGATGTAGTCAGTCAATAGCAAGGTCACTGTTACGTAGTGTGAATACACAAAGAGGAAAAGTTAATGGTTTACATTAACATACATAGTATAGCTACAAGAAAAGCTACGCTTTCACATGTAATATTGATCTATTTTGCATGTGTTATACTTTAAGATACATCACACAAATGTGCCAGTAAATTTAGAATAATATTATAAATATCTGGACTTCTGGGCTCGAAATTCTTCTACGTGGCTGGTCCTCAAAGCAGGGTGTCTACGTGGACAAAAAAAAATCCCGGATTTCCCAGTTAAAAACACAATTTCTCCCGGATGAAATTATGTATAAAGCGGGTGAAAATACATCCGTGTTAAGTAACAGAATGCTTTCCCTCAGAGCTGTAAAACCTATCAGTCCTTTGAATCGTAAAGGTCTTATACCGGCGGAGGACGTCCAAGCACTTTAGGAAATGAAATCCAGGAAAAATCATGTGTTTGGAAAGTTGTTTGATGCGAGACAATATGCACAGAATTTATTTTCGTATTGCGAAAGTATATACACAAATTCCACAAATTACAGCACGGTAGCTTCCAAAACTCTAAAATAGAGATTGCGTTGAGCAATGCACTTTTGTCAGCCAGTCATAGCTCATGTCAAGTTATCTCGCTAGCGAATGACGGCAGTTATTCAGAGCACGAGGCCTACGAGAAAAACAGGCCGCGGCACGTACGTTATGAAGGTAGGCCGAGCTCGCTCAAATCAGCAAAGTGCGTTTCTACACCGGTTAACTCGTACGTAGATGTGTATGTATGAGAATTGCATCGTCTATTGGCATCCACTGTTATTTGTCCTACAATGATAGGAAGTCCGTAGGCCTACTAACAGGCTCTAATTTGGTAATTAAAATCGTGCCAAAATGATTATCAGTTGCGTAGAAAAGTCGAGGTGTTCTGGCACGAAGAGACTTGTGACATTGCTCAGTAACATATTATGCACGTTTTTTTGAAGGTCAATTACACTTTTTGCCATTGATTGCATAATTTTTTATCTATGAAAGAACAATATTAAATATGAAAACTAACTTGAAGCTAAATACAAATGTGCCAGTAAAATTTTAAATAGTGGCATAAATGACTTACCTTCTGGGCCCGACATTTTTCAAATGGCTCAAGTGTTCCGTTTTGAATGAGAGTTATAACGCCCTGTGATTTAAGAAATTCACTGTACATTCTCACACGTAACGTAAATCATCTTGCGTGGAAATTTACTTTGTAAGTAATGTATCTCAAGCCACTATTCGTATTAATTTTTGGTGATCTGTTAGAAATGTAAACAATTGTGACGTCATGAACATCGAATGCACGTTAGTTGTTACGGATGTACTGCATAATCTTCGACCTAAAGCCTTTGACACTTTTCGGTGTCGGCAAACTGGTCTGTGCATTGTGTAAATTACCCATTTCTATGCAACGAAACTTATATTTTGGTGTTATTCTCTGATTTATGTTTCATTACTGCAGTATTATTCAGCAGTAGTGGACTAAAGCTCTTTGCAAGCGTATCAGATCTTACACGTCAAACCTACAAAACTTTAACTGAAATCTAAAACAATGAAAAATCCCGGAATTCTAAAAAATTCCCGGGCTTTTCCTGGATGAAAAAATTCCCACGTTTTTCCCGGATCTCCCGGGCTGTATACACCCTGTCAAAGTGTTCCATTTTAAACGCTCTGTGATTTAAGAAATTCATCCCACTTCCTCACAGTTAACGTAATTCATCTTGTGTAAAAAGAAATTTACTGTGCAAGTAATGCTTCTCAAACCATATTCGCAATACTATCCCGAGACTGTTAGAAATAGATTCGATTTAGCAGTTGCCAGAGAGTGCCAGAAAACACACCTTATTGCGTGTGCGCAGCTGCAGTGGTGTAGGAAGCCCGCATGTTCGTATGTATAAAGCACTAAGGGAGCTTACATTATGCCAAAAAAGAAACAGAACATCAGAGGATACTCCAAGAGCATTGGAATTTCGTAAACCATACTGAAATGCATAAATCGGCTTGAAGAGCACATTGGTTTTTTCGAGATTCACAGTGAAGTAGATCCCATGTGACATTAAGCTTTTCAGTGTGGTTTTTGGAATGTAAATTTTCTTGGAGTACCAGTACTGTACTATGTCATATTTGGTTTTTTATTATGGCATAATGACATACATGACAGAAGATGAAAACGTGCACTTGAAATTCAACGAACAATTGGAACTAGCCAATACTGTGGAACAAAACACTTCGTTTCAAATAAATTGATTGCTTCAGCGGAAAGATTAATAAAGCCAAATTTCTTTAGCAAACTGACAAAAATAACTTCATTGTTCGGCAAGGCGATTAATGCTTGACTGCTAACAATTTGGAAATAAAATCAGAAAACTTAAACTAATAATATATTTTTGCCCTCCATAATTATGTGAATGTATTATAATTCAATGGATAGCTCCCGGCTGCAGAAATCTGTTTTGTTTTCATTTGTCGTGGGAGCTGTAAACAAAAATGAAATAGCGAAATCACTTAATGCAAACAGGGGTCAGGTGGAGACTAACCCCCTCCCAACTACAACTCAGAGAACTCTGCGCATGCGCGAATCTGGCAGCTACGGCGCACGAGAAAAATTTTTCTCGTTAGCATCTGGCTGCTTGAGCCTTACTGCCGATATAGTCAACAGCCACACTTCAAGTAGCGGGAAGCGGGAGAAGGTATTGCTCATACACGAGTCAACTGGGCATGCACAAGAGCCAGCTGGCAACTGGTCAAACGAACCTAATGTAAACCGTTGTGACGTCACACTCATAGAATGCAGGTTACTGCTATGAAGTATTACATAGTCTTCGTCTTAAGGCCTTTGACATACTCATGCCGTTTGCAGACGCTTGTGCGTGCACCGTGTTTTGTTGTTGCAAATGGCGCATTTCCCTTGCCACTAAAGTTTTATTTATTTATTTATTTTTTTTTTCTCCTCTCGTTCCTATTTTATTGCTGCAATATCATCCTCCAGTTGCAGGATACATTAACATTCTTTGCTACAGAATCAATATTTACCAGTCAAAATTACAAAAATTTAACTGAAAGCTAAAAATAATGAAAAATTCCTGGAATTCCCAGTTATCTCCCGGATGAAAAAATTCCTCGGTTTTTCCCGGATTTCCCGGTTGTCCTGGGTCGTATACACCCTGGTGAGTAACATGTAATGATGAAGACCAATATTTTTTCTGAGGAAATGTCTTTAGATCAACCAGACAATCAAAGGTTTAAAGAACTGGTAAACAGTAAATTGGAAGATGCTTTAAGTCTTAATTGTATTCACAAAACTGCAAAGGAATTATAAGACAGGGAGAGAAATCAGTAGATGCACAAACACACAAACAAAAAAGTGATTACATTTTCAGTTCAAATAGATGAAATCAAACAATGGAAACTCCACGTTGGAACAACAGCAACAATATAAGGTATACAATAAATTGCTCCTCACAGTAATGATGATGATGTTTGGTTTGTAGGGTGCTCAAGTGCGTGGTCATCAGTGCCCGTACAAAGTCTCAATTTTTACACAGTCCAATCTAGCCCCTGTCACAAATTATGATGATGATGATGAAATGATGAGGACAACACAAACACCCAGTCCCCATGCAGAAAAAAATCCCCAATCCGGCTGGGAAACGAACCCGGGGCCCCGTGATCCGGAGGCAGCACGCTAACCCACTAGACCACTAGCTGCGGACACCACTGTAAAGAAGACCAGTTGATTTGTAGACAGACATAATGAAAAGACTGTTTTACAAGCATCTATCAGCCAAAGCCTTCCTCCACAAAGAGCACACACAACACACACACACACACCACACACACACACACACAAGTTAATACACCTCACGTACACTCTGCCGCTGCCACCAGCAGTTCAGACTGGCTGCATGAGGTGTGCTTGCTTGTGTAAACATGCGTGCATGTTTTCTTCGCTAAGAATGGCTTTGGCGGATAGCTGCAAGTGTAACAGTCTTTTCGTTGTCCCTGTCTGCAACTCATCTTTTCATCTTTATGGTGAGTATCAATCTATCCTATTCCTTATATTGTTGAAAAAATAGCTCATTTATTCAAGAAGAAAGAGCTTCACTATTTGAGAAAGTCAATAACATGTTGGTCCACTTCTGGCCCTTATGGATGCAGTTATTTGGTTTGGTATCGATTGCTAGGAGTTATTCGATGTCCTGAGAGATATCGTGTTAAATTCTGTCAACTGGCGCATTAGATCATCAAAACCCTGAGCTGGTTGGAGGGCTCTGCCTATAATGCTCCGAACATTCTCAATGGGCAAAGAGATCTGGCGACCTTGCTGGCCAAAGTAGGGTTTAGCAAGCACAAAGACAAGCAGTCTGAATTCTCGCCATGTACGGGCAGGCATTATCTTGCTGAAATGCGTGGCCAGCACAGCTTTGCATGAAGGGCAACAAAACGTCATAAAGCTGTGCTGTATAGGTGTCACGGATGACGATGAAAGGAGTCCCACTATAAAACAAAATGACGCCCTCAATCATCACTCCAGGCTGTGGTGTCGTATGGCAGGCTACAGTCAGGTTGGTATCTCACTATTGTCTGAGGTGTCTCCAGACATGTCTTCACTAGTCATTGGGGCTCAGTCGAAGCAGTATTCATTACTGAAGACAATTCTACTACAGTCACTGAGACTCAAAGTCAAAGAAGTCTCTGGAGACGCACTGGACAGTGGTGGGATACCAACCTGACTCGTTTGTTATACAGCCCGACAACCAGGAGTGACAGTCTAAAGCGCTAATTGGACAGAAATTGGCACGATATCCCTCAGGAGGACATCCAACAACTCTATCAATCAACGCCAAACCGAATAACTGCTTGCATAAGGGCCACAGATGGACCATGGTTTACAGACTTTCTCAATTCCTGAAGCTGTATCTCTCGAATAAATCATCCAATTTTTCTGAAATTTTAATGATTTGTTTGTCTGCATATGTACAGCACATCTACCAATTTCCATCTGATACAGATAATTCCCTTTCTTTGTCTTTGTCTTTGTGTGTGTGTGTGTGTGTGTGTGTGTGTGTGTGTGTGCGCGCGCGCGCGCCCTCGCACCATCAGTATAATTACAATTTGTGGTTTAAACTGTTCATCACAAACTGTATGTATGGGATCCCCTTTGCAATAAGGGAAGCAGCTGAGACAGAAATTCATAAGCGTGGAGGGGGAGGGGTGGTAAAATGGAGTAACAGTGGCTGTAACAATCCTTTGGTAGTAGCTTCCTTCAGGGTTGCATCAGGTACCACTCAACCATACATCCAAAAAACAATATCGCATTCTTATATGGAAGTAGATAATACCAGTATTGTATAGTACCATTTGGATTAAATGTTTCTGTTGCCAAGTTTATTGTTTCTGTTGCACAATTTATTAGAGCAATGGATTTTGTTTGATTCATGAAATTTCTTTGAAATTTACTTTGTGTGTCAATTATTAACTGTATATGTTGATGACATTTTAATTACTTGAGAAACTTGGGAAGAACATTTCGGATTATTAAGGGAAGGAGGAATTGTAAATTTAGAATAAACTGGTTAAATTTTTAGCACTCCTTATTTCACAAAATGGAATTTTGCTGATACAGATAAAATTGAGGCTACTGCAAAACTTCCAGCTCAAAGAAACAAAAGGCAACTGAAGCCATTTTACTGCTTAACAGCATTCAAATGATTTATTATTCGCTAGCCTTTTACCCGCAGCTTCATGTGTGTATGTGTATGTGTACAGCACATATTTTGCTCATATCTCCTCCTCCTACTGCATTTCCTCCACCCCCTGCTGCTCCTCCTCCTCCTCCTCCTCCTCCTCCCTGTCTCTGTCCATCTATTCCTAACCTCCCTGCCTGCCTGTCCATCTCTTCTCCCCATCTCTCTGTTAATCTCTTCCTTCCCATCTCTCTTTCTGTCAATCTCTTCCGCCCCTCATGCTCTGTCCACTTCATCCTCTGAAGCTTAAAGTATATATAATATGAATTAATATAACTTGGAGGACAGATGTGTTGAAAATCACCTCCAGTACTGCAGTCTCTTGAATCTTGTCTTTAGTTTGTCAATAAATTTACCCACTTCGCTTGTGTAACAGCCTCCCATTTCCTTTAAACGACTAGTGTCTAAAGCCCGAGTCATACAGAGTAAGATTCACTGTACGCTTACTTGGCGCCTCAAGTGACGGTTCCCCAGCAGTCTCTGTCATCTCTTAGCCAGCTCCCCTGCACAGAGCTTCATTTGTTTCCCATTGTAGCTCAAATGCTGGTTTTCTTGTACAGTCCTTTGAATGCAACCTGAGCTGTCCAATTATGAGTCCTCTTTGGCATCTGGCTTCACAGCTTGCAAAGTGGGAACACTTTGAGACAACTGGTTAACCCACAAGATTAAACAATTTTATGCACACTTTAGTAGTTCTGCTGTCTTTCTGGTAACAGTCATATTTATTGTGATATTTCAAGATGAAGTGACTTACTGCAAGAAATTAAAATAGTTTGCAAAGAAAAACAGGAGTTGCTACGAGTCTGTGATTGGTGCCTGTAAGGTAATACACTGCTGCATACAAAATGTAGCTAACATATTGAATTATTATTTAAACTTGGTAGATCATCACTGTCTGTCTGGAGTCTCAAGAAAAGATTGTATGCAAAACACTCAGTTCCAATGGTGCACACCAAGTATAAAGCCAGAATGAAATATTTAAAACATCCCTCACATCTCATTAACAGTTTGAGGTATTGAAGTGAGATTTTGCAAGTAATAGCACACAAAGAGGAGATACTTTTTCCATATGGCTAATATGCTAACCTTCCTGATTTACTGCAATATTCAAGTAACTACAGATTTTTTCAATAAAATAATTTTTCAGGGCCATCAATAGCTGGTAAAATGAGGATTGCTGTGTGTTTTGGAACAACAAAGTAAAGAAATTACACTTATTTTTATATCGAGAACACACTTTTTCCTAACCTACTGAGCTGTCTTGCCCTTAGATGCTAGTTTAATAATACACTGTTCCAGGTTTCTGTTTCAAATTTTTTACATGGGAACAACAGAAGTTAGTTATTAGTCAGAACCCTGAAAGTAAGAAGTTTGGGGACAGCAAATCACTACTTACCTAGAAATTTTGGCGGAACGCTACACTCAAGTGTATTTTTATAATGATGGATTGGGATTAAAACTGACCAAAGGATCTGATTTCTATATCTTAATTATCTGAGTAATACACAAAACTAGAATGGAAATTCCTGTACAGAAAGAATCGTGAAGCAAGGGAAAGGCAACCACTGACCTATAGAGGACTGATGCCTGGCATACAGAAACACATAAACCGGCTTACGAGCACTTGCTCTTTTTTTTTTTTTTTTTAAGCAAGAGTACACACATCCACATAAACAACCACTTGTGTGTGAATGTGTGTTCTCTTATAAGAAAAAGAGTATGAGCTTGAAAGCTAGTGTTAACTGTTTTCTAATACTAGTTTCTATGTCTCACATGTCAGTCCCCTGTAAGAAATATCAGAACAATTCGCACAACATAGTATAAAATCTTTTACTTTGTATCACTACAAAGACCGTAGGACTGTACTTTTTCATCTCAAGTATCTTTTAATTCCTCAAATATGTTAATATTCAGTTTACATCCTGATGGGTAGTTGGCAGGATTCTGATATTGCTTTTTTCACATTTCTCAGATCATTAAGATTTAAAAATAAAACCCTTTGGCCAGTCATTTATTATTAAAAATACACCGGGGCATAGGATTCCCCCCAAAATTTCAACAGAACTCTCAATTTATTTTCCCCACACATCTTACTCCTTTTTTTTCCTTCAGAAAAATGTCATCATCTTACTCCTTTTTCCTTCAGAAAAATGTCTTTAGTGATGAGTCTTGAGGAACACCTAACTTCTCTTGTTGCCATGTTACACTTTATTACTTCTTGTCACAACACAGCAAAGTTTACAAGGATACATTTTATTGCTGGTGTGCATGATCAAAACTGAGTGCGTTAGATACAACGCATTCTCTTCGCCTCCCAAGTTTACAGAATAATTAAATATGTTAGCTATATTTTTTCTACTGCAATGTATGACCTAAGAGGCACCAAAAGCAAAAACATTGCAACCTCAATTTTTCATTGCAGACTATTCAAAATTCTTGCAGTAAAGATACTTAACCTCGAAATACCACAATAACTATGAACATTAATGAAAACATAAGACACTTCATCATGAAGCTGATAAATGACACTATGAGATGCGCAACAACCAAATTTTATTACCCAATAAATTCTTTAATCCTTTCCACTCTAACAGCAAGTTGTTCTTGACATGGCAAATTTTATTTTCCACTCTGATGTTGAGCCTCATTTAAGCTTTTTTTTTTTTATTTTAGCTTTCACATGCTTTTTTCTTGAAGCTGACTGTACTAGGCATCAACACTGCACAGTACTGCATCTAGAGAAGCCTGTCTTAACTCTGTGTCATATGTAGCAATTGTGTTGAGAAAAATGTTGTAATTATTACGTTCCAATTAGATAGCACTAAATGGCTAGTTCTTCATGCACAGTTCTTTCTGAGGAAGAGATTGCAGAGCTTGTAGAGTAATGTCTAAGTGAAAATAAGAGTGATAATATTTTTCAAGATGATAACAATACACGTGTACACAATTTGAATGAATGTTTGTATTATAAGGTTTCTGTAAATATTAGGTAGGTGCACGAGTCTGTAACATTTTTCCATGAAGTTAATAAACACAACAGATACACATAATGGAGACTTTAGTCATTTTATTCTCCATCGCTATTTACAACAGTCTGCCAAAGCTGGGGTAAGTTTTCAATTCTGTGACTGTAGAAATCATGTGGTTTTGAGGCAAAGAACACTCTGAACCATTTTCAGGAAACATTTTCATCCACAAAGAAAGTTCTTTGAAGGCTTTGGAACACGGAGCAGGAAAGATGAAAATCTGAGGGCAGAAGATCAGGTGAATAAGGTGGGTGTCGAATGACTTCCGAACCCAACTCCTGTATAGCTAGCTCCCCCCCCCCCCCCCCCCCCCACCCGTCTAGCTGAATGCAGGTGGGGGTTATAATGGATTAACATCACTTCAAGCATCTTGCTGGTTGGCATTCTAGGACTGCATCTGTTAGAAGCCTCAGTCATTGACAGTAAACGTCAGAAGTGAGGGTTACGCATCGAGGAAGCAATTCACAATACACCACACTTTCACTGTTCCTCCAGATGCATAACATATCTTTTGCAGGATTTGCTGCTTTGTTTGGACTCAACCATCCCTTTGTTTTACTTATGTTAGCATAAATACACCACTTCTTGTTACCAGTAATAGTATAGGATAGGAATGGTCAGCGTTGTTCATGAGCCAACTGCGATGAGCAAGCAGAGATACACATATGGTCACCCTCTCATTTATGTTATTTTGACTTGGAACATGCAGTAGACATACAACTGACTTTTGAACCTTTCCATTGCATGCAAATTTTGCACAATAGTGGAATGATCACAGTTCATCACATTTGCCAGTTCTCGAGTATACTGATGTGGATCATTGCGAATTAATGTGTTTAAATGATCTTCATCAAACCCCCAAAGATCTTCCTGAATGCAGAGAGTTTCTTGCAGTGCTCTATCCAACAGCATTATCCTCATATTTGGCGCAAATGTTTCTGGCTGCCTCCACTGTTGTCATCCCTGTATTGAACTTCGATTTCTCCACTTGGTATTCAATTTTCAAGCGTCCACAGTTCCACTCACTATCTCCAAATGAGAAAATGTAAACTAAAATAGCAACAGGGAAGAACAAATAAAAATTGCCATTGATATATAAACCCATAGCAATTGGAATATCAACATGCAAAACCCTACGAACTTATGCACTAACTTAATGTAACAGAATGAGAGTGCACTTTTTACTTTAATGTATACCTTTAATTGTTGGTCAGTGGCCTCATCATTTCCACAAAGAGATTCATGCAATTCTCTGTAGCACACTCACCACCCTGGTAGTGGCGATTTAATGAAGAGAGTACCTGCATGACAGAGTGTGTAGGATTAAAATAGTTGGAGAAAGACTGCAGATGGGCTGACTTGCATGCGTTGCCATCCACACAGTAAAACGATCCTGCTACCTATTACATCCTTAGAAAGTTTGGCATATGAGCTAGTTGTGTCTCTTCCCTGCCAGCCAACAGTGAAGTATGCCACCTAGCAAACTTATAGTGAACCTTACTCCACGTGAAACAGGGTAAGATCTAGTAAATATCTGCATGTCATAACCCTTTTAAGCTGAGGATGTACAGCTTTTTCATAAATTTGTCAGTACACAAGACTATTCTCATTCTCTAGTAATACCACCTTTTCTGCAGTAATGCTGCTATCATGATGTAGCAGCTTCTGCTAAAGAAAATCTCTGTTTATGAGTGTTTTCATCAATGTCAGAATTTCTGCTGTTCCACAGAATGCTCTCTCTGTGTGAAAGGGAAACTGGTTTCCTTGTAACTCAATGTCTGATTGATAAATCAGACTATTCAGCTCTTCCATATTTTCAAACAATGTTGTTGTTGTTCATCACCACCACCACCACCACCATCATCATCAAACTTACACAAAATGTTTTATCATCAATGACGATGTACAATAAGAACAATGCTATTTATCATTGAAAATTGAGTGTCACTAAATTTTATAAATTAGAACTACACTGACACAACAAAGAGCAGTTAAACTGTGTTTATAACCAGCCATCTGTGTTTTGGGTAATTTATGAAATTTACAATTATAAACCTAAAAGCACATCACTCACCATACTCCTCCATTTGCAGAAACAACTGGTCAGCAAAGAATTCACACTCAGCTCCAAAATGTGGATATTGCATTTTTGGATTATCTTCACTGATTCGAAATACTTCAGCGGCTATATGCATCAGTTTCTGAAACATTAAAGACAACTGTGGTACAGAAAAGAAAATGCTTGTTGGATATAAATAATGCAAATGTTATTAAGGCTGAAAAATTTCTTTTTCAATCCAAACGAAGTATGCGCGCGCGCGCGCGCCGCGCGCGCGCGCGCGCGCCGCGCGCGCGCGCGCGCGCGCGCACACACACACACACACACACACACACACACACACACACACACACACACACACACACACACAGAGAGAGAGAGAGAGAGAGAGAGAGAGAGAGAGAGAGAGAGAGAATAATGAACTTTATTTCTGAAGGTAATTAAAAACATACCCAAATAGTAAATTAGCAAGAGAAGTGGCCAGATTATACACAGTCAGAGTTGAAATCCTATACACCCTACAGAGACTAAATGGGTAAATGAGAGACGGATTTTTTCGTATTGATGATTCAGTTATGTAAGAACTGTGCACATTTTCACTATAAAATATGAAATATCTCTATCAACTGTGATGAAGAGCCATTAATTTTTCACAGTAAGCAATCTTTATGGTAGAAATGAAAGAATTGCTTCCAGCAGTAGACATGACAAAACATTACTGTGTGCCCCTGGTACTGTTGTGTACAAACTTTTGGGAGCTGGGCTGCAAAGCAAATGTGTAATTGTTTGGAAAAGGCAATCTCTACATCTACACGATTATTTTATAATTCACAATTAATTGCCTGGCAGAGGCTACAACCCATCACCTTCAACAAGCTGTTTCTCTATCACTCCACTCTCAAATAAATAGAAAAATGAACACTTAAATAATTCTGTGCAAGCTCTGATATATCTCACGATGAACATTTCTCAAGTGGGTGCAACATGCAACAATGTATTTTCACACCCTAAGGAGAAGCCCGATGATTGAAATTTCGTGAGAAGATCCTATCAGCATGAAAAACACCTTTGTTGTAATGATACCCATCCCAGTTTGTGTTATCATATCGGTGGCACCCTATCCTCTGTTTTGCCATAATACAAAACGTGCTCCCCTTCTTTGGACTTTTTCAATGTCCTCTGTCAAACTTAACGTATGTGGATCTCACACAGCACAGCAATATGCACAGTGTAAGCCGTCTCTTTAGTAGACATGAAGCATATTCTAAGTTTCTTGCCAATAAATCGCAGTCTTTGGTTTGCTATCCTCACAATATTATCTGTGTGATCATTCCAGTTAAAGTTATTTGTGATTGTAATCCATAAGTACTTAGTTGAATTGACAGCCATTAGATTTGTGTGCTTTACTATGTAACCAAAATTTAGCAGATTCCTTATAGTACTCATGTGGATGATTTCATACTTTTCATGGTTTAGCGTCAACTACTACTTTCTGCATCACACAGATATCTTGTCTAAATATTTTTCCAATTGGCTTTGATCTTCTGATGCCTTTTATGTTGTATTTTTAAGTGAACGAACTTCGGAAAACTGTGTGTAGTAACCCTGCTTTAGTGGTACTATCACCACCATTGTTATCACGCAGTGAAGGTACTGATTGTGTATTGCCACTGGTGTACTTTACTTACGACCAGAATCTCTTTGGGTTTTCAGCCAGATTTCGGAATGCAGTTTTCTTGTGGAAACTATTAAAAGCATTCCACATTGAAGTTTGTACTAAATTTCAAGCCTGTTGATCAATGAGTAGTTTGAGAATTGGGTCTTCAATCTCATATGTGAGATTCTAGATGTTATTCCAGTGAATCCAGTTGCCACAACTGGAGGTCCATGGTGAATTCCAGAGAGGAATCCCTTAAAATTACTGAGGAGGTCAAGTACCACACAGGATGTGGTGCCAATGGAAGAGGAAGTCAACAAGCTGCAGGTAATTACACTGTTGCGTTCTACATTCACTTTGGCCAAGAAAGATGTAAAAAACCAGTAAGGGTCTTAGGTAATAAACAATTGCAGTTTAACAACAGTTCATATGCTGACCTCTCTTATGTCAATGTATAGTACTTGTGAAAAAGAAGGGGAATTAGGAGACAAGTAGCTGAATGACAATGGTATCATTAGAGAATGAGCACCAGCTTAAATTGAGGAAGAAATGTATGCCATTCCCCTTTGAAAAGGACTGTGTCAGCATTTACCTTAAGCTGTTTTGGGAACCCATACAAAACCTAACTTTAGAAGGTCAAATTAAGAATTCAATCCCCACATCTTGGATGTGAATCCAGTGCCCCAATTATCATAATCTGTGCAGCACAAGGACACAACCACAGATTTATGTAACCAGTTCCTTAAAGAAAGGTATTCAAATTCCTTTCATGTGAGTTAAACTGTGGTGTTTTCCATCATACGTGATATGACTTTAAATTTAGATTATTATACTTTCTATAAATCAGTCAAGTTTCAATAATTATTGACATAAGATCGAAGATCATATATTAACTGCAACACAGTTGAGGAGAGCCATACAATTCCAGCTCTAATAACCAAAAACTGATTTCTATAATATGAAAACAATGAAAGAAAATTGGGTTTTATCACACATGTTGAAAGAGTGCAGACAAAGTTTTTTTCATTTGACATGGAAATTGCACCACGTAACTTGCTATCGATGATTTGCTTCACAAATATCATGTCACCTACCAATGATGGCTAATTTGCAGGAGGTATAAAATGACTATTATTTAAATAGTGAGAATCAAATAAAGAGGTTTTGTAGGGGTATGAGAGAAATTAACAATTTCCTGTCAAATCAAATACTGCCTTGTCTATTCCCTTGGACAACTACCTACTCCCCTGCTGAAGGTATTTCTGGAAGTGATAATCTATTCCTTCAACTGACAAATGTCATAAATTTTGTCTACAACTATTGCATAAAATACTTTGTAATTTTTATGCTACAAGAATGGCCCTGACATTTTATCTGACAGCTTGGACCATCTAAAAAAATTACTAATTCTGAGTTATGTTGCAGAACATTATCCAGTTTTTGATAGTATACACAGTTTTAAAGAGGAAACATAATTTGACAGTAGCATCACAACTACAGCATAGAAAAACAACTTACTAGAAGGCTATCACTCTTGCAGTAAGACAACTTGCCTGGATCCCCCAACTGCAGGCAGACACGAAATAACAACTTTATGTCGCTCTTTGTTGGAATACCAGTACCCCATTGTCTCAGTGCTGACTCAGCTAGAGGTCGTTCTGGCCATAAAGCTCTGTCCACCTGCGAAAGAAATATTTCTAGTTACAGCTTCCTCTCCTTAGAGAAAATCTGGAACATGTGATAAGTGCCTCTGATCTACTGCAACTGCTTCATGCGTAATCTAATACAATGCCATTACAACTAAAATAACATTACTATACTCATCTTTTCCATGAAGGCGTGCCATTTGTAGTGCTGTTAGTGACAGATAAACACCAGAGGAAGTCTCCAGCACTTAAGTGATTTAAGTAGTGTCAGTTGGAACGTTATTATGAGATAGAACAATGAGTGATGAAAGGTGGAGAAAGGGAGGGGATCACATAAAGAACAGGAGTAGTTACAGATCAGGTGTGTGGTTGGTGAAATGCGAATAGAAAGCTAGATGTATAGGGGAGAAGGAAGAAGCAAATGAATAGGGGTTTCCTGTGGGAAAGTATGAACCAAAATGAAGAAACAGTTCCAAATATGGTAAATGCAGGATTAGGTAAACAAATAATTCTGCCCTTGGAGTGTTTATAGAAAAAAATTATTAGTGGACACTGTGCACACAAGATGAACAATAAACATAGCATGAGGAAGTTATGTATTACAACAATACTGAACTACTGAAAGTCAGACGAATGCTGAAGTCTGCTACAGTTGCTCTCAATAGGATTGAAAAATTCACTGTTTATGCAAGTTTATAACATTATACAATGAAATAGTCAACCACAGACCCAGGACCATTCTTCTGAGGCTGGTTGGCAATTGCTAGTCTTCCACTTCATATAGTTACTCGAGTAAAATCAATTTTTAAGATAATTTGAAAGTTCTCTTAACTCTCTCCCACAATCAATAATACTTTAATCGCACCCAAATAATAGTAATTACTGAATTCTTTGAATCTCAACTAATGTAATGACAAATTCACACTTAGATAGAATTTTAACTGGCTAATGCAAACCTTTTGAATAAACTTTAAAAACCCATAGTGTAACTGTATGTCTGTTTTATTAGTTAAAACATTGTCAAAAACATCAGAAATGTTCTCAATCGTGTTTATATTCCTGACGATGAATATCTCAACTAAACGGTGAATGGATAGCTTTACTCCTTTGTAGTGTGGCGTGGCCTGTGCTAAGTGCCAAAAGCCGATAGGCCGTGGGCTGCAACATTTAAACTCACACACATTACCAGCAGCCAACTTTCAGAGTGCAACAACAGGACGTTGGCTGGTGGGCCATTGGGGTGCCATACCAGTTGCCACATCAAGCTGCCAATCAGCACATGCACTAGCCAGTGGTGTGCATTGATCAGTCCCAACAAGGGAAGCATTCAGTAAGAAAGTTTTAGTCATCCGCATGGCCAGGATTTAAGACCAGACTCTGGCTGCAACTGGCAGTTCGTCCATCCACTAAAGACTGATGTTCATCTCCAAAGTCACCCCTCCTATCGCCATCTGCCTTCGATGTTACGCTTCTGGGGATGGCTCATGCTCAGCACGGCACTTTTGGACTTGGAGAAGTTTCCAGTAGTGAACTTGGATAAATTTTCATATCCAATGCAGACACACACTTTAGCAAGGCAGGACATATTACGTGCCAGAGTAGTTACTTTTCTTATCCCCACTCCTCACCAGATGATGTGAGTTTCCTGCTAGGAAATAACAAATTTAGTTCTTTGGACCTGGAAGCTTCAAGAACTTAACTTTTTGTTGGATATTCAGAAGATTTTTGTTTCCTTTTTCAATTGAAGCCTCAGAAAAGTTTGCTCAAAGTCTTTTCAAATTAAGTGTTAATAAAAGTGTTAATTGACACCCTATTCTCAATTTTAGGAGACTTTCCGTTTTGATTGTTTATATTCCACTCAGGGCTTTGCCATTACCATTTTACCTTTAATCACATTTTTTACGAAATCCAATATTTAAGTAGTGTGGTTATTCTCTCTATCCTGAGTTGATGAACAATAATGATGTTCATGATATCTTATAATACTACAATAACTGGCATAATTTATCCCTCTGAATTGAAACGGAATATTCACAACAACTTTCGCAAGAAGTGAACAACTCCTAAACTAGATGTCCAAAAAACATTCACATGTGAACAATGAAACTTTTCTTTTTTGAAGAGTGGTACCACAGAACACAACTGCACATGGCATTATTGCATGAAAACATGCGATCTATTTATGCACAACAGTTGCAGTAACACAAGTTCCTAACTAGTTGAACTGAGTGGCTTAGAAATCTCCGAAATGTGTTTTCCTCTCAATTCATTTTCCTTTCCCACTTAAAATTTCTATCAATGTACACCAAATTCCAAACTGAACTTCTCATTAGTAGCATGTCCTTGGCTGTGCACAACATCAAAATTAAAGTGGAGTACGTCAAGTAACACCAGAAAGATGAGATGTGTTGGATAGACCTGAATCCAAGTGAAACGAAATTCTTCCTGCAGATAACAGTCAAAAATGAAATTCTTCCTGCAGATAACAGTCAAAAGTAAGCACATCAGACTCTCATTAATTCGGCCATTCCTTGCAAATATGCATGCCAAATTAGTTGATGTGTTGGATTATTGAGAGTGTCTTAATTTAGTGTGAACACATAGGGATTACATTTCATTAAATTCAAAGAGACATTCATTTTTATGGAAAACCTAGTCCTTGAGTGTGTATATGAACAGTTGTATCACTCACTATGAAACACGTCCCAAATTTTTTGTTGTCACAATGATCTACAATGGCAATATGCTTTATTACATGACAGCTTTACAAGCATTACATCAGAACTACAGTTTCTGATTTTTATATAACGTACTCCATGAAGGTATCTGCAGCTTCAACACAAGCAGTACAAGATATCCTTTTCTTCTTCTCTCCTTCCACGTCCTTGTCTTCATCAGTTTCTTCATAACTTCCCTGTACGGTTTTGATTATCTCTTTTTCTGTTTTATCTGTTAAAAGCCTGGTCATAAATAGTTGCTAGTCCAACAACGTACTCAGCAGCAATGGTATTCCCAGAAGAACCCTCAGTACAACTTATTTCTAATTTCGTGTTCCTGCTTGAGATCTAGCAAAATGTGTTTCATTTTAGAAGTCATGATACTGAACTACAAAGAAAGCCACAATTTTGAACATGTATAGCATTGTTTAATTTTGTGATTAACCAACAACACTGTTGTACATTAGAATTCATTACTGTATGCATCATTTCTGCTTGAGTGATTTGAGGCCAGATTACCAGGAGGCCTGGATTAGTGAGTTTAGTGTGTTTAGAATACCTAGTTTATCATGAAAGTAAAGACAAAACAGTTTTATTCTTTAAATTACCTTATGTTAAATCGGGTACCTGACTAACATGTAATGACACCACAACTTTCCTCATATTAGTGGCTTCACAACCACACACGTCCTTTGCATGATTTGAGAATCCCTTGTTTTTATATTTACTTCACACATTCTGATTATCAACAAGTTGTCACCTCTGAATCTTATTTCATTTTATAAACCAGAAACTAGTCAATAAATCTTGTCACACTGCCTCTTCGGAATATTTCAAGACTTTTTTTAGATTAGCAACACTGATGAATGGCAACATCGATTCTTCTTCTTCTTTCTATGCTAATGGTGTTCCGTAGTTCTGGTGTTTTGCCGATTTTCTATTGAAACACTTTATTTGTGCAACTTGTTGTCATTGGAAATCTTTCCACTTCAAATGTCTTGATCAAAATTTCTGAGGCTGTCCCAGGGTCACACTTTCACTGTCTTACACAGATCTACACTCCTGGAAATTGAAATAAGAACACCGTGAATTCATTGTCCCAGGAAGGGGAAACTTTATTGACACATTCCTGGGGTCAGATACATCACATGATCACACTGACAGAACCACAGGCACATAGACACAGGCAACAGAGCATGCACAATGTCGGCACTAATACAGTGTATATCCACCTTTCGCAGCAATGCAGGCTGCTATTCTCCCATGGAGACGATCGTAGAGATGCTGGATGTAGTCCTGTGGAACGGCTTGCCATGCCATTTCCACCTGGCGCCTCAGTTGGACCAGCGTTCGTGCTGGACGTGCAGACAGCGTGAGACGACGCTTTATCCAGTCCCAAACATGCTCAATGGGGGACAGATCCGGAGATCTTGCTGGCCAGGGTAGTTGACTTACAGCTTCTAGAGCACGTTGGGTGGCACGGGATACATGCAGACGTGCATTGTCCTGTTGGAACAGCAAGTTCCCTTGCCGGTCTAGGAATGGTAGAACGATGGGTTCGATGACGGTTTGGATGTACCGTGCACTATTCAGTGTCCCCTCGACGATCACCAGTGGTGTACGGCCAGTGTAGGAGATCGCTCCCCACACCATGATGCCGGGTGTTGGCCCTGTGTGCCTCGGTCGTATGCAGTCCTGATTGTGGCGCTCACCTGCACGGCGCCAAACACGCATACGACCATCATTGGCACCAAGGCAGAAGCGACTCTCATCGCTGAAGACGACACGTCTCCATTCGTCCCTCCATTCACGCCTGTCGCGACACCACTGGAGGCGGGCTGCACGATGTTGGGGCGTGAGCGGAAGACGGCCTAACGGTGTGCGGGACCGTAGCCCAGCTTCATGGAGACGGTTGCGAATGGTCCTTGCTGATACCCCAGGAGCAACAGTGTCCCTAATTTGCTGGGAAGTGGCGGTGCGGTCGCCTACGGCACTGCGTAGGATCCTACGGTCTTGGCGTGCATCCGTGAGTCGCTGCGGTCCGGTCCCAGGTCGATGGGCACGTGCACCTTCCGCCGACCACTGGCGACAACATCGATGTACTGTGGAGACCTCACGCCCCACGTGTTGAGCAATTCGGCGGTACGTCCACCCGGCCTCCCGCATGCCCACTATACGCCCTCGCTCAAAGTCCGTCAACTGCACATACGGTTCACGTCCACGCTGTCGCGGCATGCTACCAGTGTTAAAGACTGCGATGGAGCTCCGTATGCCACGGCAAACTGGCTGACACTGACGGCGGCGGTGCACTAATGCTGCGCAGCTAGCGCCATTCGACGGCCAACACCGCGGTTCCTGGTGTGTCCACTGTGCCGTGCGTGTGATCATTGCTTGTACAGCCCTCTCGCAGTGTCCGGAGCAAGTATGGTGGGTCTGACACACCAGTGTCAATGTGTTCTTTTTTCCATTTCCAGGAGTGTATTATAGACAAGTTGACATTTACCTTCAAATACATTGCAGGTTTCTCACAGAGTATGAATGGTGAGCATTTGAAGAAGTTAGGTTGATGCAGTAAAATAATGGTGTAACTTTAATGAGCCAACAAGAATGGTGTAAACCTTAAAAATCCAACAAAACTTCAAACATCCACTAACCGAAAGACAGTGCCGCTGCATCCATCGTCCGAGGTCACTCGCTAACACGTCAATGATACAGTCCAGCAGCATAAAAATACGTTGAAAGCGTTTAGATTTTGGAAGGTCCACATATTTTTGTTTCTTTGATTTTGAGTTTGGCGCGAAAATTTGCTCCTTTTCTGGTGTGTCACTCAGTTCATCTTCAAGCAGATCTAATAAAGTAGCCACCATACCACCAGGATGTAGCACATCATCCTAAAATATGACAACGTTCATTAATTAGTCATTCTAATGAATAGAGCAGCCTTAGAGAAATAAAATTATAACAGTATACTAATCACACATTCATCTCTGTTTCTGAAAGTAAATACTATTCATCACTACAAATAGGTTTCATTGCGCGCGCGCGCGCGCCAACACACAAACACACACACACACCTCTATGGCTAGTTGAAGGTGAATATCAATGATACTCTCCCAGCACTCTCTCAGTCTTTGCAGCAGATATGTAAGTGAACTATATGTTTATCTGACTACTACTAGTATATTAAAAAATTTGAAAAGGCGCACTAAAGTACAAAACACTAATTTTTTTTAAGTATATCATGCAAACAGCCTCTCAGTTTGCCTCTGTAAGGATTTCTGAACTGACAGAGGTGAACAAGAAAAGTTATCCTCTTGGAACGTTCTAAGACTTTGCCAATGCCTACAATGATGTGGTACATATAATTCTACTGGCAAATGGTTCAGTTTTTCTACTTATCAGTATACTTCTTTCTCAGTGGTGGCTGGTGCTCGTTTTCATTGATGGGGCTCACAATAAAGTCAATGTTGTATCAGAACTGCTCTTAACTGTTTGTTATATAACCTTCATTTATGTCTTCCTACTTAAAAAAACACTAGAAAAATAATAAATGTTGTAATTATAAATTTATAAATATAGGCTTAATCCAAGAAATACTTAGCTAATAATAAAGTACATACAGAAGTGATCTCAAATTGTGTGTGTGTGTGTGTGTGTGTGTGTGTGTGTGTGTGTGTGTGTGTGTGTGTAATACTGTAGATGGTTGACTGGTCGATCTGTGCCTAATTGTTTCATTTCTAGCTTCTCTTCCGTATTTAATAAATTATAAAGAGCATATTTAACCATTCGTTTTAAAATCAATGTAAGAATATTCAAGTTTTAACAACACTGCTCCCGAATATGAAATACTACTGAGAGATGGGACCATTTGGTGTCTGCAACATTTCCCGTTGATTGATGGCAGTAGGGGTGGAGGGCAGGGGGTTGGACTGTAGGACCGAATGTGCATCACTTTGGTTATATGTCAACAGTGCACGTAATTCATACAGCTGCTGCCTACATAGCTATCTCATTTCAACAATGGAGTTTCGGCTGGTGTCTCGCTACAGCATTGTTGGCTCTCAAAAGTTGGATACCAGATGTTAAAGTAAATAATATGCTATTCAATGGAAGGATTCCTATTTTTGCCGATTTCAGCCAATTGAGGACTGGAGAGGAACTGTTTAAGTTACGCTGCTTCAAAAAATTTGATAGAATAATAATTGAAATGGCAAACAGATCTGACGTATAACATTTCATTTCACTTTAATCTCTTACCAGAAAAGCATTCAATGAGAGCTATGTATCTTATTTTGAGACATATACAGCAGATTATGTAGCCAAATACAAAAGAAACATCTATACACCAGAGCTAATTAACAAAATAGCTGCTTTCAAATTCCAGAAGAAAGAGCTGATGAAGAGCACTAAAACAGATTGCCATTTGGATACATTGAATTTTCTGTGTTTTATGTATGGTTTAAGGGTGCTTATGCAAACACTGAAATAACTTTGAGGATATTTGTGACAATTACAATGTACTTTCAGCAAACTAAAGATGATAAAAAAAACTACTTATAGTCAAGTGTAGGTGAAGTGGACTGTCAAATTCAGCTACCTTGTTGCTGGAATATGACACAGCTGCTAAATTTGACTTCAACAACATTATCAATGAGTTTGCTGCACTCAAAGCGAGGAAATAGAAAGTAAAATTATAATAAAACACAATTCTTGGAAAGGAATGTGCAAAAATTAATTATAGCCCTTCTTTCTTGATATCTTATTAATGATTTCCTGTTAATAATTCAATAGGTGCAAATAAAATCTGCTATTTATTATAAATCATGATAAATCCATAATAGCGTTTGTTTTACTTTCTTTTAAAGTCTGGACAATTTGTAGTTTATTTATTCCACTGCTACATCTAATTTGTTGGATGCAGCATTTTTCCTGTATACAGCGCATTTAAATAACATTCTTCAATAACACTTCACTTTTATTGAACTTACTTTACAGATTACAAAATATCTTATGTTTGTGAAAAAAAACTTGCAGAAAGATGATTCTTCTGGAATGGGGTGGACAGCTTTGGCAGTGACTCTGTCTACGTGCCCTAGCCACCTGGCCCCAAACATAGTGTAAGCGAGCAGAGAGGAGAACAAAGAGGGGAGAGGGACAGCAAGTTTCACTGGAGAGTGGGGAAAGGGAGCTAGGCACGAGCTGGTCCATCCATGGGGACTGCCTGAGTTGGCCCTATACAACGCTACAGAGAGGGGCGAAACGGTAAAAGGGGAGACTGC
The DNA here is from genome assembly GCF_023864345.2 of Schistocerca serialis cubense. NCBI lineage: Eukaryota > Metazoa > Arthropoda > Insecta > Orthoptera > Acrididae > Schistocerca > Schistocerca serialis. The sequence continues at coordinate 245,078,896 of NC_064646.1, forward strand.
CTGGTCATGTCACTGTGACTGTAGTTTAATGAGCAGAGTTTGTGGAGGGGTATGAACCAACTGACACTGGTTCCTGGCACCGGCTGAATGGTCCAGCTACCAACAGCTCAGGGTAACATCGTGTCTCTGTAACAGGGCAGTGGAAACCGGGCCTGGTTACCTCTGCTCTGTGTCAATCATTCTACATCAAAGACATGTCATACTCAAACAGTCTGATATAATACTGAAAAAATACACCAAATAAAGCTGTATCACAAAATTTCTGGTGGAGCCGGGACCCTATGGCCCTTCAGAATGAGTCGCCCCTGTTCTTTTTGTACATCCTAGTCCTGTAAGGTTGTCTATATAGTTTAAGAACAGGAGCAGAAGTATTACACAACTTTACTGGAGTCAACATTTTGTTTTATTTTTCTGAGTTCACTCTAAATCCTGTAGTGCTGCTTTTCAATCTACTTTCGATCACCCATAAAGTTAATGTTAAATATGCAACCAATCTGTGTGAGGAAGAGACACAGAATTGATGTTTTAATTTGTAATGTGGCGTGTGTGCAATGTTTGTGTGCACACCCAAAAGCTACCAAACAGGGTATGTCGTGAACAGGGTATGTTGTGGTGGAGCTTTCTGTAGTACTGCATTCTGATGGAGAAACATACAGAGCTACTGTTCCTCAGTCAGTAATTCAAGCATTTTCACTAACGAAGGTTCAATTCAGCTTGTAAAAATTGTTTTAATGGCAGTTATTGTGTGTATTTGTGTTTTTTGTAATGGCCTATTCTCATTAACAGCATGTGACTCTATAGTTTTGCTTCTTGCTTCGAAACACGGGCACAGAAACTCTTGTAATATTAAGAATGGCCAGCATGGATGATGCATGTCAAGTGTGATGAAGTCAAGTGTTTGATTGGATATTCCACTTCAGAAGAGGTGAAATATCAACTGATACCAAATCTTGCTCTGGTCGTCTTTCCCCAGCCCAAACAACAGAAAAAGTAGGAAAAAATTCACCTTATCATCCTGAAAGATCAACAGACCATTGAAGAAGTTTAACTGTCTACAGGAATTTGAAATCAGTTCAGTAACAGTTGATCTGGAGGTGAAAAGGGTGGCTGCTGCCAAATGTGTACCTTGAATTTTGAACAACAATGTCTAAAAGAAAAAAATGTCAATTTTGACTGAAAAGATATTTTTTATTTAACTGTTTTCAAGCTTGTCAGTGATCATCATCAGACCATTACATGTCTCAGACATGTAAATAAAATTTTGCTTAAAGAAAATCAGGAACAAAAACAAACATTTGATAACAACATGTACAACATGCCTCCAGCATGACCACAGAAGGAACCATTGCGGCTAGTAATATGATGATAACATATAAAGAAACTAAAAATAATCAATTTGGGTAAATTACAAAAGAAAATATACAGTATAGCAGGTTAAAATACATCAAAATTAGTTACTATAAACATTAGTTATAGTTGTAAAAAATACAATTAAGAATAATCAAACAATGGAAAGTCCATCTTGGAGTATCAACAATATTGTCAAAAGGATAGACTTCAGCTCACTGTGAAGATCACACATCGAGTAGCAGACAGCCACAATGAAAAGACTGTTACACCTCTGGTCAATCCAGCCAGACTGCAACTGTGTCACATTGAATGGGGCAGCAATTTGGAGTAGGAAGGGTGGCGAGGGGGGACAGGTAACAGGATACAGCTCGGGGGATGGTAGTCAGAGCTGCTTGGCAGAAAATGCAGGGGCTAGACTGTGGCAGACAAGGCTGCCATGTGCAATGTGAGGAGGCTGTGGGGGAGGGAGGGGTGTGGGGAAATGGAATGGACAAGGATACGAGAGGAGCAGAGGAGGAGGAACCATCAATGGTGGAATTGGCAGAGAGCGAAACACAATGAGGGTAAGGGAAAGTGACTGGGAAGAGGTGACATGACAAAAAGGGGCAGAAACTGTTGGATGGAGGGTGTGGGGACACTAGGTTACTGTAGGTTGACGCTGGGATGATTTTGGGAGTGGAGAACATTTTGCAAAGATAACTCCCAAGTGAGCAGTTCAGAAAAGCTTGTGTTGGAGGGGAGGAGCCAGATGGCGTGGCTTGTGAAGCAACCACTGAAATCAAACACGTTTCTTTCAGCTGCATTTTGTGCCACACGCTGATCCATTTGGCTCTTTGCCACAATTTGCTAGTGGCCACTGGTCCTAGTGGACTGCTGGTTGGTATTCATACCAATATAAAAAGCTGTGCAACAAGTGCAGCAGAGCTGGTATATGACACGGCTGCTTTCACAGGTGGACCAGACACTGATAATTAAGAATACATACATAACCAATGAACATCAGTTATAAGAACTGGAACTGTCACTATGGGAAATATGTGAAAGTAACAAAGTTCTTGAATCTTGACTGACTCAAAGATGAATGCATATGGCGCCATCATTTGTCTTGAAGACGGGTGGCATGGAGTGTATCAATAAAGCATGCCTGTTGCAAGGCAGATGAGAAGCAAGAGATGTCCGGTGATAGATGTTGTCAGTCACTATAGATATGAACACTGATGAGCCAAAGATGTACCAGCAAAGGACCCCTTAGTCACCATGTAGACAAGAACGTTGATTAGCTGAACAGTGTCTGTTACTTTCGAAGTGGTCGGCCTAGAACTCTACACTAATAGAGTATCAACGTAACTTTAGCATTTACTAGCAATAATAATCTACATAAGAGGTTCAAAAACACAGATGGTAGTAAAGATAGCAAATATTTGAATTCTTTAGTTGCATAGATACAAAATCTACTCACCAAGCGGTGGCAGAACACAAACATAGAAGACAATTGTAATTGGCAAGCTTTTGGAGCCAGCGGCTCCTCCTTCAGGCAGAAGGGTTGAAGGTGAAGGAATAGGGGTGAAGGGAAAGGACTGGATAGGTCTAGTAGAAGGGGTATATTTCAGGAAACTCTCCCAGAACTGCAGGTTAGCGGAGACTTATCGTACGGTATGAGAAGGAAAGACTGACTGTTGGGGACTGCATCGGATGAGATTTGAAAACCAGAGAGCTTACAGGTGGAAAAAGGGTAATACGCAGAAAGAGATTACTGCTTAAACATCACACACAAGTTAATAAGAGTCAAAAGCTAAGTGCATTTCACATTACAGAGGTGGGAGGAGGGTTGTGAAAAACAGACTGGAAAGACAATGAAAGGTGTAGGAAACAAACTGAGTGAAGCAAACAATAGTTACAGTGAAGAAATGCTGAGACAGAAGAAATTAACGTAAACTAAGACCATGTGGGTGGTAAGAACCACGGACCTGTTGTAATGCCAGATCCCACCTGCAAAGTTCTGAGAAACTGGTTTCTGGGGGAAGAATCCAGATGGCACGTGTGGTGGAAAAGGTGCCAAGGTCACGAATGTCATGTTGTACAGCGTGCTCTGCGAGCTGTCAATATACACCTTTTGCCTATGCCCACTCATCCTAACAGTTAATTTGGTGGTAGTCATGCAGACGCAGAAGGTCAAACAGTATTTACATAACAGCTGGTATATGACTTGTGTCGTTTCGCATGTGACTCTCCCTTTGATAGTATATGTTTTGCCACTTACAGGGCTGTTATAGGGTAGGAGGGAGCACCGGGCAGGCCTTGCAGTGGGGAGGGTTACAAGGGTAGGAGTCATACGTTAGGGAGATGGGTGCAGAAGGAGCATAGAGTCTGACAAGAATATTGTGGGGATTGAGAGGGTGATGGGAAAGCTATTCTAGGTGTGGTGGACAAAATTTCAGACAGAATGGATCTCATTTCAGGGCATGATTTTAAGAAGGCATGGCCCTGCCAACGTAGCTGTTTAACACAATCCAGACCAGGATAATACTGAGTCACCAACGGTGTGCTCCAAAGTTGTTTTTAGGAGGGATCAGCTGTACCAGGATTGGATGTGATGGTCCTGGAATCTGCTTTTTAACTAGGATGATGGGATAATTATATGCAGTGAAGACTGAGGTGAGAATGGTGGTGTATTGCTGCAAAGAGTCTGCATCCGAACAAGTCCTTGTTAGTGATAGTCCTTGTGAGGGGCCTGAGGTTTTAAGGAGGGATTGCGGCTCAGTTTGAATCACAGGGATGTGATCTTGATGGCAGACGCTGTATGTAGAGGTCTCAGACAGCTGACGTAGACCTGCACTAACATACTCCTTTCGATCAAGTACTACAGTGATAGATCCTTTGTCTATTGGGAGGATAATTATGGAGTCATCAGATTTTAGGGCACATAGAGTCTAGAGTTCTGCAGAGGAAAGGTTAGGGTCATGTTGTAGGGATCTGAGGAAGGGTTGTGAAGCAATGCTGGATGTGAGGAATTCTTACAAGGCTTGCAAGGGATGATTATGAATGAGGTAGTGGTGGTGGATCAAGTTGGGATTGTGTTCTGAACTGTTCAAGACAGGGTTCAATGTCATGTTTCCTGTTGGAAAGATTTTGAGATTGGGTTGCAAAGTCATATTTCCTACGGATATTTCTTGTAAAGGAAAGTAGGTCCTTTGCCAAAGCAGCATGATCAAAGACAAGTTTAGGACTGAAAGTGAGACTCTTAGATAATACATATAATTCAGGAGAGGAGAGTGCTTTAGATGAGGTTAAGGACACTGTACTGTAGTGACTGGTTCTTGTGAACATGGGTTATTCTTTGTCTGGGAGGCAGTGGTGAAGCTTGTGAGATGTTAAGGAGCTTGCCCAAGCTCAGTTTGTAAGAGAGGAGTGGTGGTTGATGGTGTGGCTGTTTAGGGAGCTGCAAAGAGACAAGAAGGGAAACACCACTATTCAGGTAGTTTAGGAGAAGGTGGAATAGCTTTTTGAAGTGACATCTGGCATGTTGTTGCAGTCTGAAGTTGACTTGGCACATGATATCAGTCAAGGAAACATGAGGGGTAGATAACAGCAGGTATTGTAGAAGGAGAGAAGTCTAGTAGAGTGGAAATTGGCTGATGAGGCTTATAGGTCACATATTAGCCAGGTAAGAACAAGAGATTGCTGTATTTGAAATTTGAAAAGAGCCTGGTGTAAGGTAGGATTGCATCCAGAAACAGGGACTTTGAATGTTATGCGCTTTGGTGTAACTTCAACGGGCAAGCAGGTTTCAAGAAACAGAATGTGGGACCTAAGTTTTGATTATGCACAGGCATGTTCTCAAAGAGAATGGATGTAATATGAGATGGGATACATCGTGGCAAGACAGGACAGTTTGGAGAGTTGGCTATTGTGGGAGTGGCAATAATAATAATAATAATAAGAAGAAGAAGAAGAAGAAGAAGAAGAAGAAGAAGAAGAAAATAATAATAAGAAGAAGAAAAATTTCGGCTGACATATATAGAATACAGACACACAAATACAGACATTAGACCATTCTTGCATAGGCCACCAAATAACCCAAAAGTCGAAACAACAATAACAACTATCAACACAATTATACACAACAAAATAAATGAAAATACAACTATGGAAGAGTTACAACTACTGGTCTGTATAGGAGCACTCACTACACTAAATATACACATTAGGCAGAGATCAGAACCAACCAACACACAGAAGAAACCCACAAAACCAGCATGGCAACACAGGCTACAGATCAGAATAGAAAAACTGAGAAAAGGCATCGGACAGCTAACACAATTTATAAGAAATGAAATATCAGACAAAAAACGAAAAAGGTTAGGTAAAATCTCACAACAAGAAGCGATAGAGCAATTAGATGAAAACAAGCAGAAATTACAAGCATTGGCCAAACGACTTAGAAGATACAAAAAAAGTGAAAATAGAAGGAAACAAAACCAAACATTCAACACAAACCAAAAGAAATTTTACCAGACAATAGGTAACACACACATTAAAATAGACAATCCACCAAACATAACAGACATGGAACACTTCTGGAGCAACATATGGTCAAACCCGGTACAACAAAACAGGCATGCACGGTGGATACAAGCAGAAACAGACACACACAAGATGATACCACTAATGCCTGAAGTGATAATTTTGCAACATGAAGTCACCCAAGCAATTAATTCTACTCACAATTGGAAAGCCCCTGGAAAAGATAAAATAGCAAATTTCTGGCTAAAGAAGTTCACCTCAACACATTCACATCTAACTAAATTATTTAACAATATGAATATAACAGAGGGAAACATTCCACGTGGGAAAAATATATCTAAAAACAAAGATGATGTGACTTACCAAACAAAAGTGCTGGCAGGTCGATAGATACACAAACAAACACAAACATACACACAAAATTCAAGCTTTCGCAACCAAAGGTTGCTTCATCAGGAAAGAGGGAAGGAGAGGGAAAGGCGAAAGGATGTGGGTTTTAAGGGAGAGGGTACGGAGTCATTCCAATCCCAGGAGCGGATATTAAGTTCAGTAATTACACAGAAATTAATGACAAACACAACACAGAACAAAATTATAAATGAAGAACAAAAAGGCTGCTGCAAAGGAGCACGAGGATGTAAAGAGCAACTGATAATAGATGCAGGGGTGACATACCAAGCTAAAACTAAACAAAGGTCGCTACACTATGCATACATTGATTACCAAAAAGCTTTTGATAGTGTACCCCACTCATGGCTACTACAAATATTGGAAATATACAAAGTAAACCCTAAATTGATACAGTTCCTAAACATAGTAATGAAAAATTGGAAAACCACACTTAATATCCAAACAAATTCAAATAATATCACATCACACCAAATACAGATTAAGCGTGGAATATACCAAGGAGACTCATGAAGTCCTTTCTGGTTCTGCCTTGCTCTGAACCCACCACCCAACATGCTAAATAACACAAATTATGGATATAATATTACAGGAACATACCAACACAAAATCACACATTTGCTATACATGGATGATCTAAAACTACTGGCAGCAACAAATCAGCAACTCAACCAATTACTAAAGATAACAGAAGTATTCAGCAATAATATAAATATGGCTTTTGGAACAGACAAATGTAAGAAAAATAGCATAGTCAAGGGAAAACACTCTAAACAAGAAGATTACATATTGAATAACCACAGCGACTGCATAGAAGCAATGAAAAAAACAGATACCTATAAATATCTAGGATACAGACAAAAAATAGGAATAGATAACACAAATATTAAAGAAGAACTAAAAGAAAAATATAGACAAAGACTAACAAAAATACAGAAAACGGAATTGACAGCAAGAAACAAGGCAAAAGCTATAAATACTTATGCTATACCAATATTGACCTACTCATTTGGAGTAGTGAAATGGAGTAACACAGACTTAGAAGCACTCAATACACTTACACGATCACAATGCCACAAATATAGAATACATCACATACATTCAGCAACAGAAAGATTCACATTAAACAGAAAGGAAGGAGGAAGGGGATTTATTGACATAAAAAACCTACATTATGGTCAAGTAGACAATTTAAGAAAATTCTTTATAGAATGAGCAGAAACTAGCAAAATACACAAAGCAATCACTCATATAAATACATCAGCTACACCACTGCAATTTCATAACCATTTCTACAACCCATCAGATCACATAACATCAACAGATACAAAGAAAGTAAATTGGAAGAACAAAACACTACATGGCAAGCACCCATATCATCTAACACAGCTGCACATCGATCAAGAGGCATCCAACACATGGCTAAGAAAAGGCAATATACAGGGTTATTACAAATGATTGAAGCGATTTCACAGCTCTACAATAACTTTATTATTTGAGATATTTTCACAATGCTTTGCACACAGATACAAAAACTCAAAAAGTTTTTTTAGGCGTTCACAAATGTTCGATACGTGCCCCTTTAGTGATTCGGCAGACATCAAGCTGATAATCAAGTTCCTCCCACACTCGGCGCAGCATGTCCCCATCAATGAGTTTGAAAACATCGTTGATGCGAGCTCGCAGTTCTGGCACGTTTCTTGGTAGAGGAGGTTTAAACACTGAATCTTTCACATAAACCCACAGAAAGAAATCGCATGGGGTTAAGTTGGGAGAGCTTGGAGGCCATGATCTCCACCACGACTGATCCATCGGTTTTCCAATCTCCTGTTTAAGAAATGCCGAACATCATGATGGAAGTGCGGTGGAGCACCATCCTGTTGAAAGATGAAGTCGGCGCAGTCGGTCTCCAGTTGTGACATGAGCCAATTTTCCGGCATGTCCTGATACACGTGTCCTGTAACGTTTTTTCGCAGAAGAAAAAGGGGCCGTAAACTTTAAACCGTGGATTGCACAAAACACGTTAACTTTTGGTGAATTGCGAATTTGCTGCACGAATGCGTGAGGATTCTCTACCACCCAGATTCGCACATAGTGTCTGTTCACTTCACCATTAAGAAAACATGTTGCTTCATCACTGAAAACACGTTTCGCACTGAACGCATCCTCTTCCATGAGCTGTTGCAACCGCGCCGAAAATTCAAAGCGTTTGACTTTGTCATCGGGTGTCAGGGCTTGTAGCAATTGTAAACGGTAAGGCTTCTGCTTTAGCCTTTTCCGTAAGATTTTCTAAACCGTCGGCTGTGGTACGTTTAGCTCCCTGCTTGCTTTATTCGTCGACTTCCGCGGGCTACGCTTGAAACTTGCCCGCACGCGTTCAACCGTTTCTTCGCTCACTGCAGGCCGACCCGTTGATTTCCCCTTACAGAGGCATCCAGAAGCTTTAAACTGCGCATACCATCGCCGAATGGTGGTGGATCTTTGTTGAACTTCGTCCTGAAGTGTCGTTGCACTGTTATGACTGACTGATGTGAGTGCATTTCAAGCACGACATACGATTTCTCGGCTCCTGTCGCCATTTCGTCTCACTGCGCTCTCGAGTGCTCTGGCGGCAGAAATCTAAGTGCGGCTTCAGCCGAACAAAACTTTATGAGTTTTTCAACGTATCTGTAGTGTGTCGTGACCATATGTCAATGAATGGAGCTACAGTGAATTTATGAAATCGCTTCAATCATTTGTAATAGCCCTGTATACAGTGAGATGGAAGGATTCATGATTGCAATACAGGATCAAACAATAAATACCAGATATTACAGCAAGCATAATAATATGCATCCCAATACCACAACAGATAAATGCAGACTTTGCAAACAACAAATAGAAACAGTAGATCACATCACAAGTGGATGTACAATACTAGCAAATACAGAATACCCCAGAAGATATGACAATGTAGCAAAAATAGTACATCAACAACTTTCCATACAACATAAACTAATACAACAACACGTTCCCACATACAAGTATGCACCACAAAATGTACTGGAGAATGATGAATACAAATTATACTGGAACAGAAGCATTATAACAGATAAAACAACACCACATAACAAACCTGACATCATACTCACCAATAAAAAGAAGAAATTAACACAACTAATCAAAATATCCATACCCAATACAACAAATATATAGACGAAAACAGGAGAAAAAATTGAAAAATACATGCAACTGGCTGAGGAAGTCAAGGACATGTGGCATCAGGATAAAGTTGACATTATACCGATTATACTATCAACTACTGGAGTCATACCACACAATATCCACCAGTACATCAACGCAATACAGCTACATCCAAACGTATATATACAACTACAGAAATCTGTAATTACTGATACATGTTCAATTGCCCGAAAGTTCCTAAATGCTATGTAACATATACCGTACAGTTAAAAGGAAGTCACGCTTGATCAAGGTCCGCGTCATTTTCCATTTTTAATCAGACATAACGTCTGAGAAAGGAAATAAATAAAGGATGGAAGAGACAGAAAAATGGAAGAATCACAAGGAAAAATGTTGGAAAAAATTAGAATTATTCTGGTCCGGAATGTGTTAATCAGCTACTCCGACAGGGCCATGGCTTCTTAAAATCATGCCCTGAAATGAGATCCATTCTGTCTGAAATTTTGCGCACCACACCTAGAATAGCTTTCTGTCACCCTCCCAATCTCTGCAATATTCTTGTCAGACCCAATGCTCTTTTTGCACCCATCTGCCTAACCTATGGCTCCTACCCCTGTGACCGTCCCCACTGGGAAACTTGCTCTATGCACCCTCCTACCACCACCTATAACAGCCATGTTATGGATAAAGATATCGAGAAAAGTTTCAAGGATGTTTCAGATCGGGTTCTTAGGAGTTTCTCATGAAAATTTCAGCCATTTGCTTGATGTAGCAGTCTTTGAATCCAATATTAATTGGATTTTATTTATTTATTTATTTATTTTTTTTTTTTTGGGTGGGGTGGGGGGGGGGGGGGGTGGGGGGAGGAGGTGGTTCTGACGAACCGCCCATGAACTAATTGTGCCTCCATAAGCCTCTTAAGGCCCACTGTTTGCCACATCAAATACAAACAACTGATTTCCTCTTTCCTCCACTTGTCTAAAGAAAATCTGTGGTCAAGCACGAGGTGAAGACCTTCACCTATTTCATGAATAGCGCTCCTATGCTATTCAGCATTCAGTGAAGTGACTCTTGACTTATGTTAATGTTCTGCTCAGCTTATCTGCACACCATCTAAGGGTATATGTTGTTCTGTATGTTATCAGTAGAAAAATGTTCCTTATTGTAGCACAAAAAGGCGACTATGCCACTTTTTAACCAATACCAACATGAACTGAAAAGTGGGGTACCAGCTGCCTCATTCCTCCTTCCTCAGCACCTTCAAAAATTTTCCCAAAATTTTTGGCATGCAAATATATTCAACACGTTTTTGGCATGCAGCTCATCACTCATTCCCACAATCAGAGGAAAGTGCACTAAGACAATCCTTCTGTTGGGTATACAAATGGCCCCAGTCCAAGAGCTATCCAAAACACATGACCATACCTTCCTATCACCAAAAGAATCTGAGGTATGTGCCCCAGAGTAATCACATGCTTGATATTTTCAAACATATTAGGTAGTGCATGCTGTCTCACGCGTATGGAGTGTAACTTTTATTATACTTGTTATCACATATTCCTTAGAGAGAATTAGGAACAAAAAGAAAAAGTTACTTACACTTCCAATAAAGTTATCAAAAATCATTAAACTACAACATAGCTTGAAAGCATGCTGTGCTTTGGGGAAAAAAGTGTGTTCCAAAATTATCCCAATTTTTCCACAAAGTCATCACAGTTGGCAAATTGTGGTGTTGCAGTTACAATCTGAACAAAGCAACAATCAAGCCACAGGCAGATTTCAAGTTTCTAACACTGCAAAAAAGCTTGTTGAGTGAAGTCTAACATCAAAACAATGCTGATTAATTTTTAAGATGTGAGGAGAGTCGTCCATTCAGTTTTTGTTCACAGGGTCAGTCATTTAACCAGACTTTCTACGTGGATTTTTCTAAAACACTGCGAAATAATTTGTGGTGAAAGTAGCCCGGTTTGTGGCAGTTGGACGAATGATTTTCCACATCAATACAGCCCCATCTCACAAACTTTGTCTTGCCATTTTTTGATCAAAAATGGAAAGATCTCTATGTCTCATTCCTCCTCTTACATAATTGCCCCCCCCCCCCCACTTTATTTCCCAGAATAGAGACACAAGGAAAAAATGTTTCACTGACATTGCTGAGGTGAAATGGGCGGGAGTTGGGCGGATGCAAGTGGAAGCACCTGGAGACGCTGTAGGCCATCATAGAAGATGAATTTTAAAAAAAAAAAATTTGAATAATGAAATAAAACATTAAAGAAGTGTACTTGAGGCAGTGGCAGATACTTTAAAGGGGACAGGAGGTCTTTTGTTTAAAACATTGAATAAATAAATGTAAAGAAAGTTCAGTGCATAGATACACATGACAGAAGTATTCACTAGCCTTCGAGCTCTGGATCTTTTTCTAGCAAAATTACACGCTTTCTGTTACATGAATAAGTCAATTTTTCCCTTTCACTTATTTTACATACAGTTCCATCCAGGAATTTCCATTACTGTTATAAGAAAGTTCAAATTCTTTCGGGTACCTCCTCGTATGTGCACAATCTGACATTCAATACAGTTAATGTAGGCTTTGGAAATTCTTTTTGAGATCAACTGTCTTTAGAGTTAGCCGGCAATTATACCTTCCTGCAACAACTGTCCAATTAGCGAACTGGAAAAGTTTTCACAGAACTATTCATCAGATTTGAAAATGACATACAAGTTTCAAATTTGTAACTTTAAAGTGCTCCCAATAACAGCAATATGCCATTGCTCAATTTCGAATGTGATATAGTGCTTTAATTTGCAGATTTAAAACTTTAGTCCATACATTTATTGCTGCTAAAGTAGAGCAACTCACACGCAGAGAAATTTATTACTTACCTCTGGTTTACTGGCTAAAACCTTTTTATAGTACACATTGAAGTGGAGAGAACACGGTGGATATTTCCTAAATAATCTGTCAATGGAGCAGCGAGTACGAGTCAACACGTCATCATCATGTGCATCCTGGAAATATAATAAATAAAAACACATTCAAAGACAAAAACTATGGAGTGATACAGTAAACACAATAATTTATGTACTTTTACCAGAATGAAGTGCAAAATGTAAATGCTGTAAAAGCTTATCAGTAATCCATGATCTGGTTATATTTGCAGTGCCTCTTATTGTCAGGTAAGTGAAGAGCTGACATTCCGCAACATGTTTTACTTACCATTTCCTGTTTATTCAGAAACTCCACCACTTGCAGTTCAGGGTTAATTTTCTGACTGGCAGCTGGCAGAAATGTGAGGAAGCAGAGGATTATGTCCAAGGGTTCTGTTATGCTCAAAGAAAACAAGTTTCAGCAGCAACCAGGATTATGTTTAGAGATATCTCAGACTGGAGGCAGTTTAGCAAATACACAGAGGACTCTAGCAGTGATCAGGAAGCCTTGGTGGCTAAAAAATGTCAGGAAGAAGAAAGTCATGTGGTAGCCAAGGGTGAAGTAGAGGCCACCAGTCACAGGAAATACTACGGTCAGAGTACCACGTCACTAGTAATTTTAAACCTACTGCGAGGCAGAATCAAATGACAGAGGACTTAGGGCATTTGTACAAGAATTTAACATGCCAGTATGAAAATTCAGGATTGAATAATGATGATATTGTAAAAAGCATGGATTGCTACTCGCCATATAGCAGAGATGCTGAGTCGCAGATAGGCACAACAAAAAGGTTGTCAAACAAGTAAGCTTTTTGGCCAAAAGGCCTTCTTCCAAATTAGACAACATACATACATACATAAACTCACAAAAACACAACACTCTCTCTCTCTCTCTCTCTCTCTCTCACACACACACACACACACACACACACACACACACTCTTTTCATAATATTGTCACGAGTTAGTATGAGGTAGTAATAGTGGTGTGGAAGGAAATTGTTTATACAGGGACTGGGCATATAATATACGTGGTGATGAGATAGTTTAATAGAAATGGGCACCAACAGGTAATCCGCTACGATGTTAGAGCATACGATGGGCCACGCCTTAATAGTACTTTCATTCAGGGCTCAGTATGCTGATGATGGTTGACTCTGTGCATGTTATGCTGGTACCAGTTAGGATTGTTGACAGGTGGGGCTTCAGTAGACATGGCCTACAATCTGAACAGGATTGGGAAGGAGAGGCTGGTTGGCCTTGTTACTGAAATGGTGGACGAGTCTCAGGCTACATCTCATCACTGATAGAACAACTTGTGCCTTTTTAGATTACACTCACAAGGAGATGGCACGACCATGGGGTCGGGGATTTGTCCGAAATTTTGTGTGGTGAAAGAGGACCCCTAACTCCTCATGCGATTAAAATATTAGGACGCATTTCTCGGAAAATCACAAGAAAAATCGATCCAAAGTTTCTTAGGAGCCTTATGAGTATAAAATGTTAGTCCATTGCTGAGCCGCCGTCTGGCCTAGATGGTTAGGGCTCGGACTCTTACACCAGAGGTCTCGGGTTCGATTCCTCCTCCGGCACTTTTTTTTTTGTTGTGTTTCATTTTATTTTGTTATTCCACTAATTAAGGTTCTCAAACCTACATTATTTTTAAAACATTATTTTAGCTCAAGAACATAAAGTTTTTCATTCACTGAAAAATATTTGTGCTCGTTGCTCTATTTTGTTTTATGGGGTTTCTAGGTTTAAAGGGGTCCCCCTGGGATTACTACGGTCATCTGCGCATAGGACTGTGCCCTAGCCGTGAGAAGTAAACGGCAGTTTGTTTTTCAATTTTGTCGTGAACATACATGCCTGTTTCAAATTTCAACGTGTTATTCCGATCCGAGGTTACACATGTCGACTGAAGAAGTTGCTGGCTCATCTGGAATAGGAGAAGAAATTCCTGAAGAATCCATTCATAGTGATCTATAAAAATTACGATTGAAGGATGCAGTGGCGTATTATGAAAAGCTGTTGACGGAAAATAATTTAATTGCATTGACATCTTTGGAAGAAATCTCTCGCGATGCTATGTTATTGGCCGGAGAACTTCATAATAATATACTGGAACTTTTGGGTGAAAAAACATTCGTAACTGAAGAGGAATTAATTCACGCTCATGAGGATTGCGAAGAATTTGAGGAGAACGACGAACAGTTCAAAGTGCCATGAAGTGATTCGTCTCCAGACGAATATAAACAGTCACCGAAAAGATTTAAAAGGGATATGATTCCCATTGCCTACAAAGTCAAAGTTGTGAATATTGCTAAAGCACACCCCATATGGTCCTTGGCAACATTGCAAAAAAGAAAAAGGATGCTGCCAACTGAAGAGAAAAGAATATCTTTCACAATGGGAGAAAGATATTGAAATTGGTGGTATGCGAATGGATAAATTTAAGGCGATAGATTCGTGGACCTACGATTGTTTTGTTGAAGCAAGAGAGCAATATCAGCAAGTCACGACAAGAAATTTACAGCAATGGGCATTAGCTGCGGCTGCACAATTCATCGATTTCAAATTCAAGGCGTCTGATCGATGGGTCAAGGCATTTAAACAGAAGCACAGAATTTCACAATGCTAGATCATGAAACTGGTTTCGAAAAAGAAGCGGCGTCAATGGAGGACATCCAGGCCTCTGCAGAGACCTTTTGTCGGCAGACATACCGTTTAATCCCTCAATACCATGAGGATTATGTGATAAATACTGACCAAACAGGCAAATACATGTTTTCTGTGTACAAAATGTTTTTACCGATTTAAAATATATCAATTCAAATTTAATTACAGAAAAAGATATTTACATACACATTCATGTATTGTTTAATATTAAAAACATTACTGTTTCAGGATGCCAATATCAATCTATTTAGTTTTCGAGAAAAACTCGAATTTGAATAAAGTGACGCATTTGTACACCGCACAATATTCAATAACATTATCCGGAAAACTGCTCCCGTATGTCTTCATATGCTTACAAGAAGTGACCGGTCATTTCAGACCTCGTATTCACAAATTAATAGATGGCTATGCCAATACTTTTACGAATGTCATCGTAGCATCATCGAAGTCCGGAAAATTAACAACAGGTTTATACATGGATTTTCTCCGGAAATGTTTAAAATCTTACGTCGGGGAGAATAAATATTTACTTCTGAAATTTCCTGGCAGATTAAAACTGTGTGCCGGACCGAGACTCGAATTCGGGACCTTTGCCTTTTGCGGGCAAGTGCTCTACCAACTGAGCTACCCAAGCACAATTCACGCCCCGTCCTCACAGGCTGTGGCTAAGCCATGTCTCCGCAGTATCCTTTCTTTCAGGAGAGCTAGTTCTGCAAGGTTTGCAGGAGAGCTTCTGTTAAGTTTGGAAGGTAGGAGACAAGGTACTGGCAGAAGTAAAGCTGTGAGGACGGGGCGTGAGTTGTGCTTGGGTAGCTCAGTAGGTAGAGCACTTGCCCGCGAAAGGCAAAGGTCCCGAGTTCGAGTCTCGGTCTGGCACACAGTTTTAATCTGCCAGGAAGTTTCATATCAGCGCACACTCCGCTGCAGAGTGAAAATCTCTTTCTGGAAACATCCCCCAGGCTGTGGCTAGGCCATGTCTCCGCAATATCCTTTCTTTCAGGAGTGCTAGTTCTGCAAGGTTCGCAGGAGAGCTTCTGTTAAGTTTGGAAGGTAGGAGACGAGGTACTGGCAGAAGTAAAGCTGTGAGGACGGGGCGTGAGTCGTGCTTGGGTAGCTCAGTAGGTAGAGCACTTGCCCGCGAAAGGCAAAGGTCCTGAGTTCGAGTCTCGGTCCGGCACACAGTTTTAATCTGCCAGGAAGTTTCATATCAGCGCACACTCTGCTGCAGAGTGAAAATCTCATTCCGGAAATATTTACTACTCATTGACTCTTGGGGAGGTCAAACGAATCCAAGATATATGATGCAATTTTTCAAGATAACGAAAATATGCCAACTTGGTCTGTAAAAGTCATATCTCCAAAATGCACTTTTGGTGCAACCTTGTGATGTTTACTTTTACAAGGAAGGTAAAAATTTCATCAAGCACTTGCAAAATTGCAGCGATTGTTACAGGAGAATTGTGAAATTAATTCCCAGGAAGATTGTATAAAAATTCATTCTATAACTCACCATCAATCATCATCACCAATATTCCGAAACATGATTCAATATGTCTGGTTTGTCTCCAAATTATCAGAAACTCGAAACATTATCATAAATGTTAATGGGGCATGTTTTTATACGGATTTATTGCAAATGCCCTGCGATTGTAAAAAATCTGCTTTTATATGTTGCGCAAGATGTCACAAAAATTATTGCTTTGTTTGTTTTTACGATAATTACCAATGCGGTTCTTGTTTATAATTATTATTTGTATAAAAATTGAATGTTTCCCAATCGACTTGGTGGAATAACAAAGGAAAATGAAACAGAAGGAAAAAAAGTGCCGGAGGAGGAATCGAATGCGAGACCTCTGGCGAAAGAGTTCAAGCCATTACCATCTAGGCCAGATGGCGGCTCGGCAATGGACTAACATTTTATACTCATAAGGCTCCTAAGAAACTGTGGATAGATTTTTCTCGGGATTTTCCGAGTAGTGCGTCCTAATATTTTAACTACGTGAGGTGTTAGGGGTCCTCTTTCACCACACAAAATTTCGGACAAATCCCCGACCCCACGGTCGTGCTGTCTCCTTGTCAAACAACAGGTCCTCCTGCTTAAAAAATCTCCCAGTCAGCTCTCAAAAGGCAAGATTCCTTCACAGCAAAAAGTTCACTAATTAGATGCCAAAATCAAAACAAAGTCATATGTGTGACTTATCACTGGAATTAACACAAATCTAACAGTTCTCCAACAAAACAATGTCAATTAAGAATAAAACAAAGAAATTTGAACTTGGTCTTTATACTGTAAAGTAATTTGCATTGCAGAGCATTGGGTCAACAGATATTAGCATTTACACAAAAAAGTTTCAATGTCTAAGAACCTGTAAACTCATGTGGAAACAAACACAAATATCACAGACAAAACCAGTAGCAATCTCAAATATTTTCAAAGTTTCGGCTTATGAATACAAATTTGCATTTCAGAGAACATGAGTGCATGGTCTGAAAGATGAAAAGAGCATCCATGGCATAGGGGGCATTAGGGATTGATATTGCCTATAAATAAAGGTGAGAGGGAAACAACAGTTCATGATCTCGTTAATGAGTTCAAGCAGCAAGTACACATAACAGCAAAACTCCCATATCACCTGAAGAAGATGGACAGGTCAGATGTCGAAATATTATGCATAAACAAAAACTAGGCAGCACATCTGGAAGCACACCATTAATATCACAGTTGGTCAATTGCACAATAATGGTAACAAAAACCTCGGCATTAGTAATCGATCGTGTAGTTACGAATGTATGAGAGAAATACTATGTTGACAAGTAAATGACATTTGACTCTCTGATCATTTCTGCCCGTTAATAAAAGTAAAAGCTGTGTTGGATAAGCTCATCTGATTGCAGACTTAATAAAGACATCTTTCAAAATGTAGTACTCACAATTTTTCCAGGGTATTTTTTTATCAAAGCTGGGATGAAGTGTGCACAGAAATAATGTAGACGCAGAACTTTTCCAAGTTTTGTACAATATTTAAAATAAAATTTGAGCAGTTATTTCCAAGAGTATCCACATCAACAGCAATGCCCAATTAAAGAAAATGGATAGCACATATCCGAAAGTCCTCCCAGCTCATGAAATATCTTTGTCCCACAAGGAAAATTCACAATGAGCCAGAGTTCATAAACTCCTATCAAAATTACAAGAAGATTTACAGAAAGGTTTTGTTTGTGTCAGAAATATCATCAAATGACAAAACAGTACTTAATGCTGAAATTAAAAGCTAAGCAGCCTGGGCACTTCCTTATCTACAAAGACTTATGCCATGAGGGACACACAACACTTTGTTCACGTATGGAGGTTACTACGTACTAATTTCCTGGGGTGGAATATGGCATCTTGTTCTACTGAGTCCATAAAGTCACTGCTTCTGACATTGCTTTAGAATAAATTGATGTGGTAAGCATGCCCTCTGAGTCCCCATATGTAAACTGTCCAATTCCATCAATGTGCACTACAAGTCAACAAAACTATTTTTGTGACTTTGACTATCAAACGTTTTTCTGAATCCACAGCTGTAACACAACAGATCACTAATCTCCAAATTTGACCACGTCAAATAATAAGAATGTATGAAGTGTCCTTTTTAGTTAATGTAAAAAATAACAAAAAGACTATTTATAAAACTAATCATTAATAATACAACAGGTTAACAGAAGGAAAACAAGAAATGTTTTACTGAGTAGGGAAACCCCCCAACTTCAGGTCAAAGGATTCACTGCAGGGCAAGTGACATGATAAATCAACTATGAAATAGTTGAGGTGTAACATCTAAGGTTTTAAAATCTCTTACAAGCATTTTTTCAGTGATTAATCCCCTATCATTTTGTCCTACCACGACGTATTTCTGTCAGTCAGTAAAATCTAATAAGTCAATATTTAACTATCTGGTAAACCTTTTTCATCCAATGTTTTCCTATTTTCGGTGGTTGAAAAGCTTGTCCAGATTAAAAAGGTAACCTTTGGGTATCTTCACCCATGTTGATATCTGCTGCATGTAAGCAGTGCTTATCAAACTGCTTGTCTCTACTTTCTCTACACTACTGTGATACACTGTAAGCAATGACAGTGTAGTGAATAATACAGAAAATCAGTCACAATATTTATTAAATGTGTTTTACCCCACAAGAGTATACCACGATATTGGGATCACAGATTTACTTCAAACTTTGTACACCTTTAACAGGCCATTTAAAGAACATAATGTGCAAGTAGTAAGGTGCACTATTCTGGCATTTCTGAGAACTTCACAGAAGAAGTTTTACATGTCTGTTTGATATGTGAGGTATGTGTGCAAAGGTGCTAGGTGTAAGAAGTTGTTGTGGTCAAGTGATTAGCATTCAC
Source organism: Schistocerca serialis cubense (assembly GCF_023864345.2). NCBI lineage: Eukaryota > Metazoa > Arthropoda > Insecta > Orthoptera > Acrididae > Schistocerca > Schistocerca serialis. The sequence goes on from NC_064646.1 coordinate 245,098,357, forward strand.
ACTTAATGAGACTGTTGCGGATGAGGCGACAATTTGAATCCCGCTAACACTTAGTATTTTAATCACTGGTCACATTTAATTTACATGAAATTGTAGTGAAATTCATATGTTATTTGATTATTAACTATTTTTAATTAAATTTTCAAACATAAGGGAGATGCCTGGTAAGCCCAAGGCAAACCTCAATAAATAATTATGCTAATGACATTATTCATAATCAGTAATATAGTAAGTCACAATGTGCTAGACCACAAGAGTAATGTACAATTACTTGTCGGATTTTCTCTCAACATAACACATTGCAGGATGGGGTATTTATTGTACAGACATGGAATACATAAATTGAAATGGCATCTACTCCATCAAATGAATTCAGTTTCCCAGCATTTACAGGGAATTTTCAGAGTTTCAAATGGAAAACACATCTCATTCACATTTTGGAAAATTTCTCTTTTTTCTGATAGTTTGGATGCACACTATGAGTAATGCAAAATTTTCGCGAATACAGGTGCTGGTAATTCGTGATGTACAGTGAAATGGATTTTAATAGCATCTTCACGAGAAGCAATTTCTCTTTCACTCTTAATCAGAAAAGAACAGGTCTGAAGGTGCTTGATAAAGTACCTTTAGAAATAAATGTGACATGGTTGGCAAAACAAAGCACACTTCGAGGGTATGACTTTAACTGTGCAAGTTGGAAGGCCTGCGTCATCAATTAAGATGTCATCGTATACATGCATTTTTTCGTTTACTTGTTGATAGTTATAAACATGTTTGTTATAATAATTAAATTTCATTAAAATAGTAAGTAATAAAATAATATGAAATTAACTGAACTTCATGCAATACATGTGTTTTTTTTTTAATTATATCACCTCTCAACTGTCATATAAACTAAATAACATGAGAAAAGATACATTAACAATGAAGTTTGAGCGGGAGTTGAACCTTCGCCTCATACATGTTTTTGTTACGAATCTCAAATGTTAATCACTTGACCACCATGAACTCTTAACATCTGGAACCTACGCACAGACACATAAAACACATGATAGGTGCATAAAATTTGTCTTGTGATTTTCTTTGAATTGCCAGAGTAATGCACCTTACTACTTGCACATTTTGTTGTTTAAATGCCCTACTAAACGTGTACAAAGTTTGAAGTAAATCTGTAATCCCAACATCATGGCCTCTCCTCATCTGTAATCATGCAGAATAGGACAACGTCAATATCAAGACGTTTTTTGGTTAGGGTTAGGAGCAGAGCTAAACAAACACAAATATAAAAAAATATAAAACTCACCAGTATGAGATCAAAGATCATCTGAATTGTATGAGCATCCGGTAGCATTCCAATATCGACTGCCATGTCAAAAAAATTAAATGCTCCAAACCACAAACCCCTGTTGAGCATTGATTTGAGGATATTAGAAGCAGGAACACTGAACATCTGCACACGAGCTGGAACTCCTTCACAACATTTTGGTGGGCCAGGAACACCAACTGAGAACCACGGTTCATCAAGATCTGCTTCAATGTGAGCCTGTATGCAAAAGCAAAACAGTCTTAATCTCCACACTAGGCATTCAATCATAGTCACAGCATTTCATCCTGAAACAGTTAATATTATTTCGCTGCCCGCCATTTCTTCACCATACAGCAATTTCCAGTTGCTGAACAGCAAACCCAGGTTGTGGTGCAAGCTGCCTTATCCAACCGCTTACAGGGGCACCAAAAATTTGATTTTCAATCCTTCACACAAATACTGACGAAATTGCATTTAAAATGCAGTCATAATCTACTCATTAAAAGATGTAATCTTGTGTTAAATTAACACAGTAAAATAAGTTGCACTTAAAAACTGTATATATGACTTGACGTAACATAACTCACTGAGCACGAATATCCAAACTATCCTTATCTGTCCGTTGAGAACGAGAACACTTCATGACTTCCAACAAACTTGATACATAATTCCAAACCATTATGAAACTTTTTCTCACTCACATGCCCCACAAAATGACGAAGGGGAAAAAGTTTATCACTTACTACAATTAAGGTGTTCACGCAGTAAATCAGCTGCATCATGCATGGCGTTTTAATTATATCATTTCTCTACTAATAACTCTATTCACAACACATTTGCAAACAGGATCCACATACACCACTTAGATGTACCTGCAAAATTATGTCACTATATAAAACACAGATCAGGAAACAAGACATAAAAACACTGAAATGTGTGAAAAACTACCTTTTGCTTATAAAGTAGTGCGAATTACTCAGATTATACTCATTCAGTGTTTGATAATGACAGCACTTTGCGACTTCCAACAAACTTTAAAAATAATTTCGAAATATTTCAACTTTTTCTTGCTTACATACTGAACATCAAATAATTGACACATTAATTCATATGTAAATTAATCAAAATCAGAAGCTTTTTTAAATATGCAAGCTCTATTCTTTCAAACTCAGGCAGGGGGTGACAGGTGAAAGAAATCTAAATGAGTAATGTTCTAAATGAATAACATGGCAACTAATATGATTTGGTGGTTCTGTTCTGACTGAAATATGCAAGTGACTAAGTGTTGCAGCAGCAGCAACATTAATAAAGACTGGACACAGCAACCAAATTGCAATATTAAGTAGTGAAGATAAATTTAACTACACTGTCATTTTTTATGTTTACTATTGTTTCCTTAGTTGCGTTTACAGGGTACATAAAGAATACTTTTACAAATGTTGGGGCCATTTTTCTTATACCAAACCCAGAAAAAAACATCTAGTGAACACGGGCTTTAAAATATGTAGCATTTATTCAGCTTTGAAACACGTCTCTTCTACTGAAGAAGTACTCATAGCTCTTGAGGTGTGAATTTTACACTCCATGTTTATTAGACTTTTTTTTTATAGTTTTGGTGTAAGGAACCTATCCCCAAAATTTATAAAAGTATTTTTGAAACACCCCAACTATTCCTGGCATGTTTCCCCAAATGCACCTAAAAAAATGCACCTAAATGTAGGGCTGTTTTTATTGTGCCATGTGTGTTTCATTTATTTGATTTGTGAAGCATCTTAGTGGCCTGTAACTCACTGTTTCTGTAAACAAAATTTGTGTTATGTAACAATAACAGATTTGTTACTACATTACACCTTTTTTTTATTCTTTTGTTATTACGTGAGAAATAACTTTCTGTGGCACCAGTTTCATGATGTTAGAGTAATACTTGTTTCTACTTATGAACTGGTATCTTATTAGTGCATATGTGCCATAACTGACTTCTACTTAGATAGTATGCCTACTTGGGCTGTCCAGTTTTCCCATGCACCACCTTAATGCCTAACTTCCACTGGTCACAACATTTTGGTTTGGTTCTTAACTTTACTAGAAAACTTTGATGAACATATAGTCCTTGCAATGAGCAAGATAGTAATAAATGACCAATTCAATGTAAGTAACAACTCATTCATCAAGTTTGCCACTAAAACAATAACAGACGTGTAACACTTCCCCCCCCCCCCCCCCCACACACACACACACACACACACCAAAAGAATACTTAATGACATGTAGACACCAACCATACAAAAAACACACACACCAACCAAAAGAATACTAAATGACATATAGACACCAAAAGATGAACAAAAAACACAATGCTATTGTTTTAGTGACCAACATTGATCATATGATCAATGAGTTGTTACCAGAATTGATTTGGTCTTTTATTACTTTCTTGTTCAGTGTTAGGGCTCATGGTACGTGGAAGTTTTACTGTAATATTAGGGTTCTTTTGCTGTGATTGTTCACCCTAACAATTTTCACATACTATTCTTTGTTAGATAGTTCACATCCTGTTCTTTATTGGGTGTTCAGCAAAGAAAGAATGGATGTTTGCTTACTTCAAACAATGGAAAATCCAGGAAGGAATAATGACAATATTACAAAAACAATAGTTGCTACTCACTACACAGCAGATATACTGAGTTGCAGGTATACACTTCAAAAGGAGTGTCACACAAATCTTTCACTCAAACACGCCTTCAAAAGAGCGCACGTATAACTCACATACATGATCACAGTCTCTGGCTGCCAAGGCCTGACTGCAAACAGCAGTGCATGATGGAAGAAATAAACTGGGTGATGGGAGTGAGGGGAAGGGATAGCAGGGTAGGTGTGAGGGATGGCCAAGTGCTGCTTGTGGAAGCATACAGGGATGAAATGGGGAGAGGATAGAACAAGTACATCTAGTCGAAGATTGGACATAGGGTAGGCGGCAGGGGGGGAGGGGGAGGAGATGGAAAAGGAGAGAAGTAAAAACACTGTGGCTGTGTTGGTGGAATAGAGAGCTGCGTAGTGCTGGAATGGGAACAGGGAAGTACATAGGAGGGTAAAGGACAAGGACTGACGAAGGTTAAGGCCAGGAGGGTTATGGGAACACAGGATATATTGTAGGGAGAATTCGCCACCTGTGCAATCCAGAAAAGCTGGTACTGGTAGGAAGAATCCAGATGGAACAACCTGTGAAGCAGTCACTGAAATGAAGAACATCGTGTTGGGTGGTGTGCTCAGCAATGGGATGGTCCAGCTGTCTCTTGGTCACAGTTTGTTGGTGGCCATTCATGCAGAAAGACAGCTTGTTGGTTGTCATGCCCACATCGAATGCCACACAGTGGTTGCAGCTTAGCTTGTATACCACATGGCCGGTTTCACAGGTAGTCCTTGATGGAACAGGTGATGCTTGTGACCGCACTGGAGTAGGTGCTGCTGAGAGGATATAGGGGACAGGTCTTGCATCTAGGTCTATTACAGGGATATGAGCCATGAGGCAAGGGGTTGGGAGCAGGAGTTGTATAGAGAGGTGGAGGTCAACATTGAGAAACTCTTCTTGTTGGGTTGAGGAGGACCGGGTGAAGCAAATGGGGGAGGTGTTGAGGCTCTGGAGGAATGTGGATAGGGCATCCTCAACCTTGATCCAGATCACGAAGATGTCATCAATGAATCTGAATAACATGAGGGGTTTGGGATTCTGGGTGGTTAGAAAGGATTCCTCTAGATAGCCCATGAACAGGTTGGCTTTGGACAGTGCTATGTGTATGCCCATAGCTGTACCCCGGATTTGTTAGTAGGTAATGTCTCCAATGGAGAAGTAATGGTGGGTGAGGATATAGTTGGTTGTGGCTACTAGGAAGGAGGTGATTGGTTTGGAATTCGTGGGGCAATGGGAAATATAGCGTTCAATAGTTGTGCAGCCATGGGCGATATGGACATTAGTGTAGAGGCAGGTGGCAAGAATAGTGGCGAGCACGGCACCATGTGATAAAGGAACAGGAACTGTGGAGAGTCAGTAGAGGAAATGATTAATAAATTTTGTATAGGAGGGTGGGTAGCAGGTAAGAGGCTGAAGATGTTGGTCTATGAGAGCAGAGATTCTCTCAATGGGGACACACTAACCAGCTGCAATGGGGCATTCTGGAGGGTTGGGTTTATGGACTTTAGGAAGCGTGTAGAAGGTAGGAGTGCTTGTTAAGTGTACATTTCTTTTTGTTGTTTACCTCACGGGTGCTCCTGTTAGGTTTGTTTGATTTACTGTATTGTCTGTGGAGTTCTATGGTGAAACATACGGCAGGTGGGTGCATCTTAATTACTAACTACAGAGCATAAGGGTACCCCTTTCATTATAAATCTTTGGCAGACCATACAACCTAGGTGGAATGGCAGCACCAGGATGAACCTTTTTGCACACATCTTCTGATAAATTACTCATTTTCCAAAGTGAAGCAGTCTTGCGGTCAATTCTTTCTGTGGGGTTGCTGCATAACCTTCTGTAAGCAGAGTCTTTGAGCAGCAAATCCATTTTAAAGACATAATCATCCCACATCAGAACATGGGAGGCTTCCATTCTTGGATGTAATGGTTTACAAAAAATGTTATGGTACTCTGGGACATAGTGTTCATAAAAAGCTGACTCATACCAAACAGACTGGCATATCAACAGTTGCCATCCACTGTACCACCAAAATAGTACCCTTAGGACTCTGGTACACACAGCATACGCTATTTCCAATGCGGACAGTTTAAACCATGAATTTGTACAATTGACAGCTGTGTTTAAGGAGAATGGACACTATGAGATGCAGATTCGTTGGGTTATGGAGTTTGGACCATCCCTGGAGGTGCATGAACAGCAGCATCGATCTGTTGCCTTTATTCCTTATGCTGGAGACATATCCTTGGAGACTGGAAGAATTTTATGGACTTTTAATGTTAAGAGTGTGATCTGTCTAACTTCCACGATTAAGACACTCCTCAGCTCTGTCCAACATGATTTGGAACCTAGAAAGAGTGAAATATGCAAAACTTCATTAGTTTCGTACAGTTAAGCACAGGTTCATGGAACATCACCATCACACAAGATTACAACAGCCTAAAAAATCAGTGGTAGCCCAACAAGGTTTAAATGGGGGACACGGATGAAATTTGACAAGACTGATAGATGCCACTACAGGTTTCCTGAACAGTGTTTACAAAAGGGTGATGAAAATTATGTTGGCAGAAAATGTATAATAATAAAGACAAGATTTTTTTCCTCTAATAGAACATGGAACCCTGTACTGGCATGGCTGTGTCAAGTGTTCTACTAGGGGCTGTGCCACCACCCTAGCCTTGAGGGCAGCACCTGTGGTGGGTGACACACGCACTCTGTATTGAATGGAGACCAATACAGGACAACAATCTGCAGCCTTTGTATCAGTTTTCATCAGGACTCACCAGCAGCAGTGTTCTCCTAAAGATGGGGGACAAGGAGAACACCAAAATATAGAATCAGGTTGATTTTAGAATCTGGCAGCAAACCCAAGAAGACTACCAGGAAAGAAGTTTATTGTTATAATGGAATTTTGGTCAGTCTAAGTCCACAAGAGCCACTAGCTTAAAGCTGCTAATGCTTATAAGCATTTCCACAATCAGCAAACCAGTGTGCCAGTCACTTATAAGTGCAACTGTCCACAGGCATATTATGCAGTCTAGGTGTGAACACTTCTTTGCACAGTTAGAAAAGGGTCCAGGAACAGTTTTTTGTGCCTACAATTTTGTTTTCTTGTGATTAGTTGTCCAGAATGTACACAATTCGATATGGTGGCCAAATAACTGAAACTGAGACCTTCAAATGTTAAAACACGTAAAAAGAACGAAAAATTTACAGACGATCAGTTACTGAACATATTAGAAGATAGTGACTTTGAATTTGAAGATGACAATTTGGAATAAGATACATGGAATAATGAGAATGTAGAAACTGGCCAGAGAGATGACAGTGTGGAAGCAGAGCTTTCAAATATGACTCATGACAATGCAGAATTGGAAGATACGGATGATAATGGTGGTGTTAGTGATGATGATTATGATGAAGATAATGACGATGAACCCACACTGACCGAAGTTTATAAATCAGGCAAGACTTGGCATGACGAACCATACAACATAACAAACCATACGACAGGAAGCATCAGCCACTAACAAAAGGGGGATTTTTACTGATCCTACTAGCAAAACAATAATGGATTTTTTTAGGCCACACTTACTTCAGTGAGAAGCTAATGAAACTAATGACAACTTTTTAAATATATTTCTGAGTGAAAATACAAAGGATAGGTCTAGTATTTGTAGAATCCGGATAGTGCAGAACAAATATTGTCTTCTTGAGTATTTCATTACATATGGGTACCATATTTACTCGAATCTAAGCCGCACTCGAATCTAAGCCGCACCTGAAAAATGAGACTCAAAATCAAGGGGAGACAAAAGTTTTAGACCGCACCTCCAAATCGAAACAAAGTTGGTCCATTGTAACTTGAGACACAATTTAGGTCGAATGGATGAAGATACAGCTACAGTAGTTTGGTTCGAGTCGTAAGCTTAGCAGTTAAGTTTTACCCGGTAGCCACTGCTATGCATCAGGCACGCTGTCTGTATTCCTTTTTCACGTGCTTCGTCTGGTTTGAATTGATTGCTTATTTTGCTTTGATCTGATAACTGCTGTTCTCTTTGTTATAGGTGTTTACGTCAATCTAAGCTGAAAATGCATTATCGTACTGTGTCATGCATTGTTTGTTGAAGAAGAAGAAGAGAGGAATTGTCTCATAAGCGAAACAATGTCAAGCGACTGCTATTTGTTGTTACTAACACTGCTGCTTTCTTTGATAATGATCAACAAGAACCAAATAATGGACCGTGTATGATAGAAGATATTCTGAACGAGAGTTTAGCAAAAAATTTTCGTCGTTTGAAAATCTTTGCAGATACCTCTTTAGTACATTACATTCTGCACAGAAATTAGAGGAGTCATCTTAGATTTAAAAATCTAGTGAGTTGCCGTGCTTCATTTCTGACTGTATCACTATTCAGCATAAGAATAATACAAATACCAGCATCTGAAGAAATTGCAACTACAACACATTGCAGAAGTGAAAGGGTGTGTACAGGCTGAAGAACTATGTTAGTCCACTGTGATTTTTTTGAGAACTGGTCTGTAGTCCTCCCACAAGAAATACAAGGGTATCATTGGAGTAATGATCAGGTTCCAATTTTTCCAGGAGTGACATATTTTCAAACCAAGACCACAACTGTTGCAGTTATAAGTAATGACACAGGACATGGACACGGCACATGCTTTGCTAGCAATGCGCAAAATTCTTCAACTGCAAACATGAGCAGAGAAAAATCATCATTATTTCTGATGGTGCTCCCAGTCATTTTAAAAATCGTTACCAGCTTTTTGAATTGAGTAAGTTGCTCGTGCCAACTGACTGGGTATACACTGCTACTTGTAATGGGAAGGGGCCTTGTGATGACGTAGGTGGTCTGCTGAAGACCAAATACAGCTGTGAATCAGAATACTGAGGATTTTACGAGAGTCATGAAATCTTACACATAAAAAGCCCTCATTCTTTTGTCCAAAGAGGAAATCTAAGAATTCCATGACTAGAAAAAATAAGAATGGTCCAAACAAACTACTCCTGTGAAACAAATTCAGAAGACACATTTTTGGACACAAAGTGATGGGCAAATTGCATGCACTTTAATCAGCAAGAAAGAACTTTCACTTGTTTGACCAACACCTCAGAAACAGCAGGATAATATTGAAAGGGGGACGTTTGTGGCATGTGTGTATGACTGTGGGCTGGTGGGTCGCAGAGATTATAGACATCAGATAAGAGTTAAACGAAATTGTAGTGAACTTTATGCTACCACATGGACCAGCTGCTGGATATAGGTTTCCAGCTCAAGGACAACAATGCCATCAGTGCTCACTTCCTGTTTAAGTGCTCCAGTTCCTATTGGTTCCACAGAAAGGCATAACTCTATATCAAAGGAAGATACTGAAGCAGTGGAATACATTTTTAGTTCATTGACTGGCTAGTTTCAGTACAAAACAGAGTACACAGACTTAGTATTAATTGAAACCTTTACGTCTTTGGAGTTTTCACATACATTTTGGAATCATTTAAAATCCTTAAAAAATTAGTCTCTTACTCATCTTTCAAAACTGAAATTATGTTAAATAAGGCTAGGTTTTGATTTTTATGAGCATGTTGTGTGATAATAAAACAGGTTTTATGTATGGCAAAAATTTCAGTTGTTTATAAAACCTGTTCAACCTAAAAGTGGAAGCTCTCCTTTTCAGGGAATGTAGAACTATATGGTACTAATCAACAGAGAAAAAATTAAAATATCATGGATTGGCATTTTTGGAAAAAACAAATTCCATACATTATAAAAATGCTCAGAATGCTAGAGTAAAAGAACTCTGACAGGTGAGTCCAAGTGCAGGATTTCTTTGCAATCATAAAGCAATTATCTTTCAAATAAAAAGCAAACCAACAAAATATCTAGAACTGTTCCAGAGATACAGCATTTTAAACTTTTTTCCAAAATTCACCTCTTCAAAATGGTATGTGCAGTGTCATCTTTGGAGGGCTGTATCTCGATGCAGAAATTTTTTTGGAGAAAAAAAAAAAAAATACGTATTCCTTACTTAGTCCTTCATTTTAACATATGCTAAATTCAATAACATCTGAGACTATGAAGGTAACATTCTTTTCCTAGTGGCCTTCCAGAATTGATATGGAGCCAGAATTGATATGGACTATGCTGGTAAAACACCAACTCTCCAACATCACTGTGACTGGAAAAAGATCTTGCAAGAATGGGACAGACGACGACTGAAGAGAATCGTTCAATGTGACAGAAGCACAACCCTTCTGTAAACTGCTGCAGTTTCAATGCTGGGCCATCAACAAGTGTCAATGTGTGAACCATTCAACAAAACATCATTGATACAGGCTTCCGGAGCCGAAGACCCACTTGTGTACCCTTGATGACTGCACGACACAAAACTTTACAGTTCGCCTGGGCCCGTCAACACTGACATTGGACTGTTGATGACTGGACACATGTTGCCTGGTTAGATGAGTCTTGTTTCAAATTGTATCGAGCAAATGGACATGTATGGGTATGGAGACAACCTCGTGAATCGGGATGCTCCATAATGGTGTGGGGCATGTGCAGTTGGGTGTCAATTCCCTCCAGCACTACTTCAGACATCAGTTGAGTCCATGACAACTTGTGTTGCAGCACTACTGCATGTTCCTGAGGACCCTACATGATATTAGGCAGGTGCACCAGTTTCTTTGGCTCTTCAGTGTATATCATGAAAGACATAAATATGGCATCAAAATGTGTAAGGTAAAAAATCTGGATGGTGCACTGTATTCAAGCAGATGCTTAACGATATGGGTGGGAAAATCTATGCTGAAAAATTCATGTATGATAAGCTGCATTTACGTACCAATTACCACAACAGCTCTGCAGCACTAAAATTGTACTAAATTTGGAAATACAATGCAATGGGACACTACAGTGGAATAGGAAATCTGCAAAACAGGGTTAATGAAAGACAGTTTCTCATTATTCCCAAAGACTGATGATCAGAAAATGGAAGGACTGATGATAGATTAGTTAATCCCTACAAAATTTCATAACATCGTGGTACAGATTATGAATCCACATAGCAAACAGTCACAAAATCACTATCAATTCTCAAATACAATACAAATAGGCCTGATAGTGATGGGCAGGAGCAGATGCCATTTCATTATTTATGTAAGTGGCTGACCATTAGCTGACCTATTCCTCTGCATAATTGGTACGTTACTTTTCCATATGCATTGTCTGTACAACAAAAACCCAGAGTAAAACGATACTCTATGAATATAGAATAAAAATAATAAATAGCATACTTTTCACAGTTCCAAGAGGTATGAGAAAGACATCTCATAATAAAAGAAACATTATACAAAAGCCAGAAACAACTGGAGACAAAATGCAAGTACTGGGGAATAAGTATACAAAGTGTACCTAACGAGATGAGTGTACTCACAACATATGAGTGCAGAGACTGTCCAAACAATCTTGGATTCTGTGAAATGAATGCGAGAGGGTATGTTCCACTCCACTTGTTATTACAGTTTCCTTCCATTCCATCCACATAGGGAGCATGGGAAGAAAGATTGATTGAATGCCTCTGTGCATGCTGTTATTAACCTAATCTTGCCCCCACAGTACCTATGTGGGCGATACACAATGGGCTGTAGTATGTTTCTAGAGTCTCTACGTACAGCCAGTTCTTGAAACTGTGTAAGTAGGCTTTCTCAAGATAGTTTCTGTCTGTCTTCAAGATTCCGCCAGTTCAGTTTCTGCAGCACCTCTGTGACACTCTCTACTGTCCAAACTTTCAATATCTCCCTGTTAGTCCTATTTGGTACAGATCCCACACACCTCATCAGTATTCTAGAATGGGTCACACAAGTGATTTGTAAGCAACCTCCTTTGTACATTGGTTGCGGTTCCTCAGTATTCTACCAATAAACAGAAGTCTACAACCTGCTTTACCCACAACTGGGCTTATGTGATTAATTCCATTTCACATCCCAACTAAGTATGAGCTAGCGGATTCGAACTGTAACTCACCAACATTTTACTCATAGGACATTACACTTTCTCATTTTGCGAAGTGCACAATTTTACATTTCTGGACATTTAAAGCAAGTTGTCAATAACAGCACCATTTTGAAAATTTACGAAGATCTGATTGAATATTTATACAGTTTCTTTCAGATGATACTTTATTACAGACAACTACATCGTCTGCAAAAAGTACAATTTCACTATTAATATTGTCCATAAGGTTATTAGCATACAAAATGAACAGTTAGCGTCCCAACACACTTCCCCAGGGACACACCCAAGGTTACTTCTACACGACTCTGCATCCAGGATGACACACTGGGTCCTCCCTTTAAAAAAATAAAATAATAATAATAGTAATAAATCCTCAATCCAGACACAAATTTTGCTCGATGCCCCATATGATCATATTTCTGGAAATAAGCATAAATGTAGTACCGAGTCAAATCCTTTTCGAAAATCAAGAAATACTGCATCTATCTGTTTTGATCCAAATCTTTCATTACAAATCATGTCATGGACACTGGCAATAGTGTTGCGGATCACTTCCATTACTCTTCTCGTACATGAGTGTGTTCTGTGCTTTCCTCCAGTTAATGGAAAGGTTCTTTTTGTTCCAGGGATGTACAATACATTATAGTTAGAAGAGGGGGTAACACAGCCACAAATTCAGTGTAGAATCCAATAAGGATTCTGTTGATCCCCTGTGATTTGTTCAATTTTAACGATTTCATCTGTTTTTCAACTCACTGACACTAATACTTATTTTACTCCATCTTTTCAGCGGTACGAGGGTTAAATTGTGGTAATTCTCCAAGGTTTCCCTTTGGAGAGGAAGATCTGAAAGATGAATTAAGCATTTCAGCTTTCGTTTTGCTACACTCAATTTCAGTTCCCATGTTATTTGCGAATGACTGGGTACTAACTTCAGGGCCACTAACAGCCTTTACATTCAACCACAATTTCTTTAGGTTTTGTGAATGATCATTTGACTATACTCTGTTATAGATAGCAGTCACTGAAGGCTTCATGCATTGCTCTCCTGACAGGCAAATGCATTTCATTCAGCATCTATGTACTACATAGCCGCATGCTTTGTTTTATGCCTATTATGCAGTAGTCTCTGTTTCTTTAGACATTTCTTTGCAGTCACCATATCCTATGGAGGGTCCCTCCAATTATGAACTGCTTTACTGGGTTCATATCTATCCAGCACATGATCAACTATTCTCTTAAACCTGAGCCAGAGTTTCTCTACATGCTCCTGTCCTGTGCTGAAAGTTTCAAGTTCCCCACTGAGGTAAGATACTACAAATTATCTGTATAGTTTACTGAACATTAGTTCTCCTTTGCAGTTTGGTAATCATTGCTGCCACAACCATATAATGGTCACTGATAATAGTTTTGATGTGGACATCACCAAAGCGGTGAGGTCCTTTTGTTGCCAATGAATCTAATATATTTTCATCATGAATCGGGTTCCAAAATATCTGTTCTAGGTAGTTTTCAGGGAAGATATAGTAATTTTTTTGGCAGTATGCCTTTCACACCCACCACTAACAAAAGAATAATTTTCCCAATCAATTCTCTGATGGTTGCACTCCCCACTGATGATTATAGCAAGATTGCGAAACTTGGGGCAATACAAGGATCCAATCACCATTTTATGCCCACCTTTCATATTGAGGCATGCCCAAACCATCACACAAGCAGCTCTAATTTATATCTTGGTGGATTTGAGTTTCCTGTCTTCTGTCCAACAACTACACTACATCAATTTCCCATTAGCCTGTCCTTCCAATTCCTGAAAAATTTCAGTGTTATCAATTTCAGCTTTCTGTACATAGTGTTATCTGTTCTCCACTGCTTTTCAGGAGCCCTTCAAACTTGAAAACTTTGTTGTGAATGCTTCAACAGTTAACTAGTAGCATTTTAATACTCTTGCCCATGGGGGAGCATCTGTGCATGATACAAGTATAACTGGCAATTGCGTGTGTTAATCAGCTGTGAATAGTGTCATGTCAAAACCACAATCAAATCCAGATCCGATGGCAGGATCTTCAATGTTTTCATGAAACTATAGTGGCTGAAGCAGGAATGTTCCACAATGTCCCACAACAACTTCCACATTTTTACAATCAAAGATAGACAAAAACAAATTAAAAGAGTGTTACATCACTTGTTGAATGCACCTCATACATCAATCACATATTATAAAATATACAAACATTACAAGCACAATATATTTGAAGAACATTTCAGAAATTATACATACTAAATCAGATATAATTGCCCATGGTTAGGCTCGAACTGGTGAGCCACAGCACACCGACCAACAATGTTAACCACTACGCCACACTGCCAGTTATGTAGTAGGATTTAGTGTGGGAACATTTCGAAGAAGTAAGGATATGGACAAAGGGGATTTTTGTAGAATAGTTTTGTAAAGTAAGTTTATGGTAAAGTGAAAGTTAATTCAGGTATAAATAACAATAGTAAATAACTTTATGCATAAGCAAAACTTCAGCATATTAGATAATTACGTCAGTAAAAAGTGCAGTCGTTAGGTTTACTGTTTTGCGATTGGTTATTGAGAAAAAGCGTGAATTGATGGGGGAGAATGTTGTTTTGCTATTGACTGTTGAGTAAACTGACCAATGGTAAAGCAATATTCTTCGCGCGCCTTTCTCTGCTGATAGAGAAGACTTAGAGTATTCTAGAGTGGAGTCGAAGCCTAGCCACGAAACAGATCGGACGTGTGTAGTAGTAGTTCCGATGGAAATGATAAGTTGCGGAATGTAGCAGTGTTTCATACATCAAAAGTGTTGGAAAGTGACGGCATAATTATTCTGATGTGTGTGTAGGAATTTCGAAATTTTTAAGTGAATTTTGTGACGAGAAAAGACACATATTCCGCGTGGCGTATTGAGCAGGTCGGTGGCTAAAAACTGTGACTGCATTAGGTACCAACAGACTTAATATTTGGCGAGCATTCTCAATAAAAAACAATCAGTATTTTTGTAGCTATTACGTTTTCGGGAAATGCAACACTATAAACTTGCTAATGTGAGTAAAGGGATTGTGAGTGTTAAGACTAGCACGAGCTTGGCAGTGATACTTGTTCACCTAAGTTTCAGAATATATTAACTGAGGACAAAATTTTCAACCTTTCATTTCTTGTAAAAACTCTTCCGAAATGTAGATTAGTGACTTTAATCGCAGCCTTGTTCACGTTGAAGTACAGTAGGTTTCGCTCGGCTACTGATGAAATGCTGAGACAATGTTCACAGGTAGGTGCAGGTTCGTCGCAAAGGGATGGAAAGAACCGCGCCGCCGCACGTGGTGCATCAATGTTGGGAAGCACTAAAGCCGTAGTATTTTGAATCTGCTGTCGAGAGAAAGCTTTTGATGGACCGAACACCGAACATTACTGAAAGAATTTAGTGAACCAGTACTAGCAGAAGTTTGAACGGAACCCGTTTCGAGTTGCTGGAGAAGATGATCCGCAAGGGCTGCAGCAGCAACGAGAGTGCAGCAAAGCAGCAGATGGCATCTTAGCGGTGGCGGCGAGCAGTACAGTGGGGAAGCACCCAGCCTACACCACGAGCGTGGGCCCGGAAACTGTTACAGCAGCCTTAGGGGATTGGACTCGCAGTTCCAACACGCCGAGGCGGCAGCATTCGACAAAAGATAAGTCAACTTTGTTACATCTGTTGTGTGTGTGTGCGCTGAAAGACTGAGAAACATGGCAAGTGATAAAGATTTTGTGAATACGCTGAAGGAGGAAGAACTTTCATTCAGTGTGAGTGCTTCACACACTAGCACACCTGAACAGAGAGAAGGAGTAGATGTTAAAATAAAAAGAGGATGTTTTTGATGATATTTCTATGTCATTTACAGACAGTGGAATTGAGTCTGCTTCAAGTATGTTTGTTAATGTAACTAGTGGGGATAATACTAATTCCAAAAGTGACATTAAGCACGAACTCAGTAACAACCAGTTGTGTGATGATAGTGTTAATAATGTTACTGAATCAAATGTGGCAAACGTGTCAAATTTGGATATCAAATTTGGTATAGTTCCAGTGGAACAAGGTAAACAAGAAACAGTGATGCCAAAAATGGAACTAGGAAGCATGCAGGAAATGTTTGCCACTTTAATGGGCTTTATACAAGGACAATCTAATTTGGCTGAAAAAATTAACAGTGAACTCGAAAAACTTGACAGTGGTTTTACTGAAAAAATTAGTAAACTTGACAGTGGTTTTAATGAAAAAATTAGTAAATTTAACAGTGGGTTTAATGAAAAACTTCAAAAGCAGACTGCTGTTTTAAAAGAAATGTGGGAAAATTAATTGAAGTCATTAGAAAATAAAGTAGATGACAAAATTTCTAGAGTTGAGAATAATTGCAAAAGATCTGTTAGCATTGTAAAAGGTGAATTAACAGAGGCTTTGAAGAGAGTTGCTATTGGAAACAAACAAAGAGTAGATGAAATTAAAGAATATATACAAAAATTACAGGTTAAAATAGCGACTGTAGAATCTGTACGTGAAACTGATCACAATGTGTTAACCTGCAAAATCAGTTCTGAATCTGACAAATGTATGAATGAAGTAAAAACTGTGTCAGAACGAGTGGATGAGTCTGAAAAAAATGTTCTTCAGCTAACCAACCAAGTAGAAGAGGCGGAAAGTAGGTTGGATGAGCATGACAGTAGGCTATGCCAAGTTGAAACTAACCTCAAACATGGAATTAACAATAGTGGGTGTAGTTCTGTGGTAGAATCATCTGAAATTTCATATGTCACTAACAGACAGTTTTTACGTTTTGATCCAACAGGAAATGCGCATCCTAAAGAATTTTGGAATGATTTTGAAGGTGTGTTACCTAGTTTGTGGTCAGACCAACAAAAAATAGGTTTTATTACGTCAAAATTCTTAGGAGAGGCCAGAGCTTGGGGGGTTATTGCTACTGAACAGTACGATACTTTGGATGAGGCATTTTTGAAAGAATATTGGGGTAAGCAAAAACAGATGGAGTTATTAAATAGCTTCTGGGTAGGGGAAAAGTTTAATCCCAGAAGGGAAAGTGTAAAAAAGTTGGCTTTAAAGTGGATGACAAATTTGTCATACTTAAACAACAAAATCAAGCCAGAGCAAATTGTTGTGGGTTTGGAAGGTAAACTGCCTATGCACTGGCGGAACAAACTTATTTTAGCGCCAAGGGATGGTGTGCATAAGTTCATTAGTCAAATAGAGAGGGTTGAGAAGTTATTGCATGAGGAGGAATATGCAAATCGTAATGACAGACCACCAAATGATGCAGGACCGCGACATAATGTAAACATTAACAGAATTGGCGTGTTCCATGGAAATGGCAGGGGCAGAGGTGCCGGGAGGTGACGCTATCCTGCAAATGATAGGCGAAGTAATGGAGAGCAGGTGCACGATTATCGATCGTATTCTCCAGTGCGAGAGAATGA
Source organism: Schistocerca serialis cubense (assembly GCF_023864345.2). Classification (NCBI taxonomy): domain Eukaryota; kingdom Metazoa; phylum Arthropoda; class Insecta; order Orthoptera; family Acrididae; genus Schistocerca; species Schistocerca serialis. The sequence goes on from NC_064646.1 coordinate 245,115,873, forward strand.
TGTTGCACAAAGGCAGCAGCGGAGAGGGGTAAACATAAGAAAAGATACTGAATTACAGAATCCGTCAAACTAAATGCTGTCTGTGAAAGGGCTAGCATTTACCAGACGGGAAGTAGTAGTTTGAGCCCGCTAGCAAAATCTTTTGTATGTGTTAATAGTAACCAGACAGGGACTGTAAGGGAGGTACAGAAGGTAGTAGCAACAGAAGAGACGAGCTACGTAAAAATCTGTACTTTTAATGGAAGTTTAGAGGATTTTATGGATAGACATAAACAAGATAAGCACTGTATTGCAGACGAGAGGGATGGTGTATTAGTGGAAGAGGCTGCAGAATTACAGGAAATTAGTGATGCCAGTGTGGAGGAAATATTAGCGTCTATAAATGACGACATTTGTGAGGCTATTACGGAGAAGCAGGAGGATGGTGACCAAAGTGGGGGTCGACTAATTAATAGTGGAGAAATGGAAGAGAGAGAGGCTATAATGGAGAATAGCGAAGCACCAGAAGGGATTTGAGTTGTCACTAGTGGATAGAATACTTAGTATGAGGGAAAAAAGTGGTGAAGGTGATTCTGCAAAAATCTGTGTAATTTCCGGATACAGGCAAGGTTTCGATAGAAGAAAGGTTGTGAAAGACTTGTTGGAGGAGGGTGCTGATACTAGCAAGGAAAGGAAAGTACTGAAACAACCAATGGTTAGTCTGCAGGTGTGTGATGAAGAGGTACAGTGTTTAGCAGATACAGGTGGTGATTCATATGCTGTGAGTAAAGGTTGGTTAGAATCATTGCAAAAAGGGAATGATCTTGTAATTATGCCAGTAATGGGGGTACAGATTATTGTAGCTACTGGAAAAGTGAAAAAAATCTGTTAGACATGAAGTTCTGTTGCCAGTGAAAATAAATGGGGTGGAAGTATTCCATAACTTCCTTATAATTCCTGATCTGTGTATAAAAATGCTGATTGGTGTAGATTTCTTTAACCATTACAAAGGGAGATTAAATTTTAAAGTAAGTGTGATAATTTTTTTAAATAAATGGGAAAGATGTGGTTGTGTCATTTTTTCGAAACGACTATGTGATCAATGAAGAAGTAGCCAGTATACCAGCTAGGTATTGTAGAAGGACAGAGGATTTGGGGGACTACAATTAGTATGAAGATGATGTGGGGGTGGACCCTGAGGAAATGTGGGTGGTACAAGAAAAAATAGAGCAAAAAGTGAAAGAGGTGCCAGATTTAGAGGAGGATCAAAGGGACTGGTTAAGAGTAGTGTTACTAGATCATAAAAATGTTTTTTCTGATAAACCTGGCTTAGTCAAGGGGTATGAATGCTACTTGAATGTTAAAGATGATACTCCTTTTTTCAAAAAACCTATACCTATCGCTGAAAGACACAGGGAAGCTGTTAGGGACCTTATACAGAATATGATTAAATGGGGGATTATTGGAAAGGCTGTGAGTGAATATAATAATCCGGTCATCGTGGTCACGAAGAAGGATGGATCTGTAAGACTAGTGCTGGATGCAAGAGCTTTGAATAAAGTTGTGTTACCAGAGAGTGACCGGCCAGAAAACACAGATGAGTCACTGCAAAAATTTGAGGGATCTAATTATTTTACATCTATGGATGTGACCTCTGGTTACTGGACTCTGCCGCTGGCCAGGGAATCCAGAAAATATACTGCTTTTTTGTTTGAAGGCAGATGTTATCAATATAAGGTGGTACCCTTTGGTTTAAATGTAAGTGTGTGTGCTTTTGTCAGAGCCATGTCACAAGTGTTGGGGGATGAACTACTTAAGAAAATAACAGTCTATGTAGATGATATATTAATTTCAACTGCCACATGGGAAGAACATTGTGTTTTGTTAAATAAAGTTTTGGATGCTATTGAAAAAGGCGGATTGAAATTGAAATGGGAAAAAAACTGATTTTGCTAACAAAGAATTAAAATTTTTAGTTCACATTATTAGTGGGAAAGGAATTATGCCGGATCCAGAAAAATTGAAGGCTATTATGGAATACAAAGCTCCGAATAGTAGAAGGAATTTAAAAGGGATGTTTGGATTATTTGGATTTTACAGGCGTTTTGTACCAGGGGAATTGTTTAACGCAACCTGTTTAAGTAATTTGTTGAGAAAAGATGTACCATACAAATGGACCAATGAATGTCAAATTGCATTTGAGGAACTAAAGAAAGCCTCATGTGAAAGCCAAATACTTCATCATCCTGATTTTTCCAAACCTTTTTGCTTAATGGCAGATGCGTGTGGATACGGGATTGCATTAGAGCTGTTTCAAATGTGTGAAGAAGGGGATAACGAGGTTCATAAAACCATAGCATTTGCGAAAAGATCATTGCAACAGTCTGAGGAAAATTATTGCATTTCAGAACAAGAGGCATTAGCGATTACCTTTGGATTAGAAAAATTTAAACAATACCTCTTGGGACATAAAGTATTTGTATACAGTGACCATATGGCATTGACATATCTGCAGACGTGCAAATTAAAACACCCCAGGCTAACTAGGTGGTCTCTGTACTTGCAACAATATGATCTGGAAATTAAGTACATAAAAGGATCTGAGAATGTGGTGGATGATGCATTATCCAGGGAGGTAGAAGATAATGAGGATAATGGAAATATGTTGACAGGCAAAAAAGGGGTTCATGTATTTGCAACTGTGATGAAGATTGAGGAGGAGGGACAGTAGAAAAAAGTGTGTAAAGAATTAAGAAGGGAACAGAACCAATATGACAATTTGACAATAGTAAAAAGTTATTTAGGTAATCCAGCTTATCCTAAAGTTGCCGAATATTATAAGATGCATCAAGGGGTTTTATTCCGTCGGAGAAAAAATACTGATAGTCAATGCAAGGTTTGTTTTGCTGATCAACATGTGAATTTATTAACTGACTATATTCATCAGAAGTTTGGGCATTATGAGGCCAGAAAATGTGTAACTAAACTAAGTGAAACTGTAATTTTTAATAATATGTGGAGACGAGTAAAAGCAAGGGTTGAAATGTGTGACAGATGTCAAAAAGTGAGAGCTAATAACAAAATAGTTCAAGGAGACATGTATAGTGTTGAGCCACAGAATAAATTAGACCCGGTAGTCTGCAATTTGTTTGGTCCTTTGCCTGTGTCTCAAGGGGGGGTTGTGAATACGTTTTTGTGTTGGTAGATGTGTTTACAAAATTTGTGAAACTATACCCAATTAAGAAGGCTAATGTGAAAGTGCTAGTAAATTGTTTGCAGAAAGAGTATTTTGTGGTGATAGGAGTCAGAAAATGGTCCGCAGTTCGTCTCCAACAAATTTAAGGAATGTTTAGAAAGCAGGAACACTGAGCACATAAGGATTTCAGCGTATTTTCCGCAAGGAAATGTGCGAAAGAATTATGAAGGAGTTGAAAAGATTATGTCGTACTTATTGTCATAGAAAACATATGGCATGGGCACAGTATTTGAGAATGTCATCAATAACATAAAGCATGAGGCTACAGGGTTCGCTCCTTGTGAATTGGGGTGGGGGTTAGACCAGACAATTTGCTGTTTGACTTGGTAGAGTTTCCAGTTACTGTAGACGTGGCACTGAGCGTAAAAGAAAAAATTGATAGAGAAAACATTAAGAAAAAAGCACTGGAACGTAAAAGATGCCATGATGTTAAGGCTCCACCGACAAGTTTCCAAATTGGAGAAGTGGTATTAATAAAAACAAGGGAGAAATCAAAAAAGATTACAGCAGAAACATAAAAGTTCACTGATGAATATATGGGTCCATTCAGAATTACTGAAAAATCACACCCAAATGCATATAGATTAGTGTACTGGAAGTCGGGGAAACCATTGGGTTTAAGAAATATTATTTATTTAAAAAGATACTATTAGTCCAGAGGTAGATGTGAGTTAAGCTTGGAGGCTTCAGAGGGCATTGCAACCTGTGCAATGCTAGGTGTTTGACGAACACCAGGTACGCAAGTTACTGGCAGTGCTATTTCATTTACTTTTCATATTGCCAGTCTTCCTCTTCTAATCATTCTGAGCTGAATCTATCTTCTGTAATATTCTTCTCTATCAAGGAAGGTGTGTTGTAGGGGTAAGATGGAGTCATGGAATTAAGATGAAGTAAGTTTTGTGGTGAGAGAGATGGGGTTAAGTTTGTGATTGAAGGGTGAGTGACATGTACAAATATGAGAATAACCAGACGTGACAAGTGCAGTTAGTAAAGGAGATCTAGGTGAAGAATATTTTTTACGAGTGGAGTATGAATGAATGTGGAGAATATATGTATATTTTGTAAATACAATTGTTGATTTCTGTTACATAGTGGTGAAACTATGAGGAAGAGGTGATGAAAAGAGACACTACATAAAAAGTGGTAACTATGTACTATAAAAACGTTTCTAAATAATTGCTTTATAGGAAATGTGATTTTTACCATTAAATATTTTCAAGTTGAGTGAAAGTTGAACAGAAAAAAATTAATATAACCTTTGCTTGCAATAACAACTAGTTCTTTTAAATTCATTAAGTTTTTGGAGAAGAAGTAAATTTTAGAAAAGATTTTCGAATAGATTTGATCTTGCTGATTTGAGTACGCAATATGCTGTTAATGTACTTTCATTTGAATTCAAATTAAACTAAATAGCAAAAAATGTAAATAATCTCCTTTACTATAAGTAATTGTATATTAGGATGTATATGAAGAAAGTAGGCTTAGACGGAAGTATGGTTTCAGGGACAGCGATGCATGTAAACCATGGAGGGACCAGTAAGTGGAGAACGAAGGTGTGTTATGGAATCTACAATGCAAGGTGCCATACTCAAGGCTCACGGAAAAATGTGTGATAAAGAGGCGATAGTTATGTGCAGCGTTTTTTTTTAAAGTAGGACAAAATACTATTATTAAATAGTAGGACACCAACTGCAGTGCCTGAAAAAAGACATTCAAAAAGTGAATTTAAAAAATTATTAAAAAAGTTAGGAATGTTTTTGAGAGATCTGCAAAAAAAATATTTTCAAGTAAGAAAGGATTATTATCAAAGAAATTAAAGATTTTAGACTAGGTTAGTTAAAGACTGCCAAGTCCGAAGCAAGAGATTTGTGATTTTAGTCTATAAGAATGAGAATATTTTTGTGAAATATTTTGTAATTTTAAGTCAGGATCGATATTAGTATAATTTTAAAACTTTTTGGAATCAAATTTTATAATCATAGGGTGTGTGAGGCGTAGCGCCGTATAACGAACCTGACTTGGAGGCAGTTAAGTGGGAGATGCTTCTCAGAGCTGGATAGTGATAGATGGTGACGCGAGACTGGACGCGCACGTAGTATATGTATCAGCCGATAGAGGACAATATTGGATAAGGGGACTGTGGTTTTAGTTTCGATTGTGCCCACTAGAGTGCACTAAAGTAATAGAATGTTTTTCATAAACTGTTCTAGTATTTTCATAAAGTGTTATTATTTCTTTTTGTGCATGTAAAATGTTATAAATGTGTTTTAGCAGTATGAATGATGTGCGAGTGTGGTTTAAGGTTAATATGAAGATAATAGTTTAATGAGTTATGTTGCAGGATTTAGTGCGGGAACATTTCGAAGAAGTAAGGATATGGACAAAGGGGATTTTTGTAGAATAGTTTTGTAAAGTAAGTTTATGGTAAAGTGAAAGTTAATTCAGGTATAAACAACAATAGTAAATAACTTTATGCATAAGCAAAACATCAGCATATTAGATAATTATGTCGGTAAAAAGTGCAGTCATTAGGCTCACTATTTTGCGAGTGGTTATTGAGGAAAAGTGCGGATTGACGCAGGAAAATGTTGTTTTGCTATTGGCTGTTGAGTAAACTGACCAATGGTAAAGCAATATTCTTCACGCGCCTTTCTCTGCTGGTAGAGAAGACTTAGAGTACTCTACAGTGGAGTCGAAGCCTAGCCATGAAACAGATAGGATGTGTGTAGTAGTAGTAGTTCCGATGGAAATGATAAGTTGCCGGATGTAGCAGTGTTTCATACATCAAAAGTGTTGGAAAGTGACGGCATAATTATTCCGATGTGTGTGTAGGAATTTCAAAATTTTTAAGTGAATTTTGTGACAAGAAAAGACACATATTCTGCGTGGCGTATTGAGCAGGTCGGTGGCTAAAAACTGTGACTGCATTAGGTACCGACAGACTTAATATTTGGCGAGCATTCTCAATAAAAAACAATCATTATTTTTGTAGCTATTACATTTTCGGGAAATCCAACACCATAAACTTGCTAATGTGAGTGAAAGGAATTGTGAGTGACTGTGTTAAGACTAGCACAGGCTTAGCAGTGATACTTGTTCACCTAAGTTTCAGAATACATAAATTGAGGAAAAAATTTCCAACCTTTAATTTCTTGTGAAAACTTTCTCCCAAAACATAGATTAGTGACTTCAATTGCAGCCTGGTTCACGTCGAAGTACAGTGGGTTTTGCTCGGCTTCCCTACTGATGGAATGCTGAGACAATGTTCACAGGTAGGTGCAGGTTCGTCATAAAGGGCAGAAAGAACCGCGCCGCCGCACATTGTCCAGTTGAAATGAGAGCAGCGCATAAACTGACTCTTCAGTTTTGTGATTGTGGAGCAGAATGAACCACGCGAAGACTGTAATGTGTTGCTTCATTGTATTGTATGCAAATGTTATGAGGGGCAGTACCGTCCTGATTTCTCTGTTTGACATCAATGTACTTCTAGGGTATATCTGCCAGCCCCAGTGTCCACAATCACAGATCACATGGGCGCTCTGTTTTTCAATATATCTTATACAAGTAACTTAGCAGTTTCCCAAGCTTAGGCAATCGGATAGCTTTAGTGACAGCATAGCAGGTGAGGTAGTCAGTGCAGACCATTATCCAACAATTACCGGTTGTCAACTTTGGAAACCTCCCTAAGAGGTTGTTTCCAATCCAATGAAATAGCACTACTGCAAGCAGGATTTGTAGCAGAAGCCCCAGAGGTAACAGCAGCAAGTGCTTCCTTCATTGACATTCCTTAGACAAGTTTCAGACTGAGACGACACAACTCATTGCAGTACACGTCAAGCGATTCAGCACATGTAAGTGCGATACTTGTATTCCCAATGAGGTGATACTGTATGTGACATGATACTTTATGTGATATGATACACGCAACACGATTCACCGTACAACAAGACAGCAAGTTTCTGTTTCAGTTTCAACAGCAATCATGAGCTCTTCTGAAGAAGAAATTATAATGGCTTCTCATTGTTTAAAGCTCAAAAAACTCAAAGAGGAAAGGAAGTACTGGGTGACCTGTACAATGCTACAAATATTAAACATAGTTTCGCTGTGCTTTCGCACAAGCTCTCCCAACACAAAGAAAAATTCTACAGAACGAGTCTGAACAGTTTCCACTTTTTAGAGCAACTAGTATTAGCTACTCTGACAAAGAAGGACACAAGTTTACTGGAACTGCTGTGTGACGATGAGCATTGTCGTGATGCAACGCCCAATTATTTTTGATGTTCTGCCTCTGATGAACGGTGGAAGGACTCATATTCAACTCTGCCATTTAAGTCATTCCAACTGTCAACCAACAATTTGCACACACACAAGATCCTGGACTCTGTTAATATTTACATAAATTCTTGAAACCAAAGGCCTCCACTTTGAAGTTCATCTCCAATCGACCATCCGCAAATGCTTTAAACCACTAAAACATCTGCGACTTGACAAAACACTGTTACCATATGCCTGTCAAAGTTATTGTGGAAGTTTGCAGTGCATTGTGCCCAAGTCTGAAGCAAATTATGATTGCACACTGTTGCTAAAAGTTGTCATTCATTGTCACAATGCACAACAAAAAACTCCTTCACTTAAAAAAAAAATGGAGGGGGGGGGTTCAACATGACACTTGCACAGTTCAACACACAGTAATGGCATGGCATGTTCTCTTGCTTCCCCTCCAAGACCGGCATAAAAAGCATTGCCAGATTGAACACTATGCTATGTGTCTCATTCCTTTAGTTACACACCTTGTACCACACGTATTTTTCCAAGAATCTAAAGAGGTACCGCTCTCCTTCCAACTTTATAAAAACAATTTGGTGTGTTAGCTGTATTTTATACACAGCGATGTATGCCGTTTAATATACCAAATGTAAACTGGCCAGCAATGAAACTTTTCATTGTAAACATTTTTTCAAAATATGCATTGTGTTTTACTTTACTTCAAATACTACTGAAACCTCAGTGTCAATCATGCTTCTCAATGTAATGGTTCCTTCATGCAGGCAGCCAGTACAGAGAATAGCCGTCCATCACAGTAGTGAATGGTTTGCCAAATAAATATGACTGGAATTTGTTGATGATACAAACGATTGCAAGTCACTCTTTCTTGGTGTAGAGTAGTTCATCTTGGACTTGGAGAAACATGGAATCATAAACTACCACTTTGTCAGCATATTTTTGAATTTGGACTAAAACTGCCCTACTCCAAAACCACTAGCATTGGTGTCAGGTTCAGTCTCTGCATTCTCATCATACAATGCTAGAACTGCAGATATTAGCACCTCCATAAGGAGACGAAAGATCATTCTTGGGCCTCATTCCAGGAAAATTCAGCATCTTCCTGTGCTAGTTCTTGCAAGTTAAGTGCCTAGGCACGGAAGTCCTTTATGAATCACTGGTAGTCTGAGTATATTCTGTGAAAACTCCTCAAATCACAAATGTGCCAAAGAGTTGGAAAATCTTTGACTGCTCTCATTATATCCGGATCGTATTTGGATTTGTATATCTCTGGCAAGAAAAATACATTTTTTCCACTTCAAGTGGAGAGCTGCAATCTGAACACATTTCAACACAGTTGTTAGTTGACTGAGAAGTTCCTCAGATCACTTCAAATTAGCAACAATATCATCCAGAAAGCAAAGGCACATTGTTCATTTAACTTGCCAAAGCAGGTTGTCCATCATACACTCTAAGGTGGCAAGAGCATCACACGACCCAACTGTCATAACTTAATAGGGCTGGGCACGTGAGCTGCCCACTAGCCAGCCCGCAGGCACTGTGGGTGATTGTATAGCCTTGCAGGCACGATATGCACACAGCTTGCATTCTCATTCACGCAAATAGGACTGAAGACAGCCAACAACACACAAATGACAGCTGACACTCGAATTTGTGGTAAAATTAGATTGTTACAAGTATTATCTTCATCATCATAATTATTAGAGTAGGACAACACAAATGTAACACGTACACAGTATCCTGTGACAGTGTAGCCTCTCTTGTGTTACACGAAGGTGCAATCAGATAGAAACTGTAACAACATTAAGTTTACAACAATTCCGTTGTGAAAGAAAGCTGATGAATTTTATGGTAATATGTGTTTTTATGTACCAGTTCGTCTCAGAAGGTTTTGGTTGTCAATGAAAATAGTCATGTTGTTTTCCTATGTTTGTCGGTGAGTGAAATTTTATTTTTGATTTTCCTGTTTGACCAGCTGATGTTCTACTTTCCTCTGGGCTTGAATGCACCATTCTCACTTCATTCCAAAAAGGTGAGGGCAGATACACATTTGGATGACACCAGCAGAAGATAAAATAGCAACTGATCATCGACAGCATTTCAATTAATACACAATATAGCGACAAAGAAACAAATAAACAATAATCTTTTCACTTTGTAATGCTGCTTTGAGCACAGAAGTATCCCAAAGTAACACACAGTATAGGTTGGCAGGAGGTACAAACAGTATGATGCTTCATCTGTTTCCAAATTCTGTCTTTCTCATTCTATTCAGTGTAGAGCCAGTGGGGACTTGGTTCAGGCATAAAAGAAATAAGAATAAAGTATCACTCTCAGAGATACAATTTCCTGGTCACAAATAGGATAAAAACAAAGTAATAAGCAAAGAACACATGCCTTTTTAGTAAAGTCTATTAAACTTTCCTGGGAGATCAAAGCTGTGTGCCGGATCGAGACTCGAACTCGGGACCTTTGCCTTTCGCGGGCAAGTGCTCTACCATCTGAGCTACCCATGCACGACTCACGCCCCGTCCTCACAGCTTTACTTCCGCCAGTGCCTCGTCTGCTGCAGAGTGAAAATCTCATTCTGAAAAGTCTATTAACTTAAGACATGAAACCTTAGTGAGAAGCATTAAGTTCAGATTAGACACGCTTGCTGCACACGCACCAGTAACAAACGAGTGATGTTAGCAGGCGGTGAAGGGGAAACTGCTAGCTGACAGTGCCCACGGGCAACCAGTGTGTGCACACACGGGTGCTCACACCCTTGTAATCACACCTACCCACCCCTGCTTTGAACTTGTAGAGGCCACCAGGAGTTACGACAGCACTCTTTTTCTGGCCATACGTGTCAACCTTGGTTTGCCAGAAGCCTGGTGCCATTTCCATAGTTGAGAAATACTTTGGTTCTTTCAAGAAGTGTAAGGAGTGTACATATGGTCTTCCTTGGTCCCGGGTTCAAACCCCACCAATGCTTAAATTTTGAACAAAAATCATCAGTACTGGCAACCGAAGACTTCCAGCATCAGAAGTCACCATCATTCTGCCGACCTTGTCGGGGTGGGAAACTGCCCCCAAAGGTGGAAAAATCAACAGTGATCAATGGCATCAAAATGCAGAAGGTAATGGAAACAACTACATTAAATATACTCAATGTGTATCCACAGGACATGAGGCCTGTAATTGAAAATGTGTCATGATGATCTCTCTTTGGCAAAAAGATTCTGGAAGTTTGAACATGGTAGGGAAGTTAGAAAAACAGAAAAAGGAACTGCAAAAGCCTAATCTAGATATAGTAGGAGTCAAAAATGTAGGAAAAGGCAAATTGCTGCTTACTGCAAAGAAGACATTACACTGCAGACAGGTACAATTAAAAGACACTTACATAAAGCTTTCGGCCACAGTCTTCATCAGTAAAAGAGACACACGCACGATTCATACAAGCAAGCAAGCAAGTACAACTCATGCACACGTGACCGCCAACTCCAGCAAGTCAGTGAAATGAAATGGACAGAAAACAAGGACTCCTGTTCTGATAAATGTAGAGTAATATCAACAGCAGCAGGAAATTTTATATCGGGAGTAAGATTCATTATGCATACAAAGGTATGGCAAGGTCAGTGTTACTGTTAACAGTTCAGTGATAGCATTGTTCTCATCAAAATCAACAACAAACCAACATCAACAGCAATAGTTCAGGTACACATGCTGACAATGAAAGCAGAAGATGAAGAGAGACGATATTGAACAATTAATTACATATTTACAGGGAGATAAAAATCTAACAGTTTTGCGGGACTGGAATGCAATTCTAGGGGAAGGAGCAGAAGAAAGGGTTACAGGAAATATGGGCATGGTACTAGGAATGAGAAGAGAAAGACTAATTAAGCTCTGCAAAACATTTCAGCTAGTAATAGTAAATACTCTGTTCAGGAATCACAAGCGGATGATAAGGCAGAGATTACAAAATCAGGTACTAGATTCTAAGGCATACCCAGAAGCAGATACAGACATAGATCAAAATTTAGCAGTGATGAAGAATATGCTGAAGTTTAAGACTCTAGCCATGAAGAATCAATACGCAAAGAAGTGGAATACAGAACTACTAAGGACCAAGGAGAAATGCTTGAAGTTCTCTAAGGCTACACATGCTGCAATAAGAAGTTCTCTAAGGCTGCAATAAGGATTAGCTCAGTAGGCAGTTCAGTACAAGAAGAATGGACATCTCAAAAAGGGCTGCCACAGAAGCAGGAAAGAAAAACATTGGTACAAAGAAGGCAACTGCGAAGAAACCATAGGTAACAGAAGAAATAATTCAGTTTATTGATGAAAGAAGGAAGTACAAAAATGTTCAGGGAAAGTCAGGAATACAAAAATACAAGTCGCTTAGGAATGAAATAAATAGGAAGTGCAGGGAAGCTAAGCTAAAATGGCTGCATGAAAAATGTGAAGAAACTGGAGAAGACCAATGTCGGAAGGACTGACTTAGCTTGTAGGGAAGTTAAAAAACAACCTTTGGTGAAATTAAAAGTAAGGGTTGTAACATTAAGAGTCCAGTGGGAATTCCACAGTTAAATGCAGAGGAGAGAGCAGATAGGTGGAAACAGTACACTGAAGGCCTTTGTGAGAGAGAAGATTTGTCTGATGTGACAAAAGAAGGAACATGAGTCAATTTAGAAGATAAGGGATCCAATATTAAAATCAGAATTTAAAAGAGCTCTGGAAGACTTAAGATCAAATAAAGCAGAAGGGATAGATAACATTCCATCAGACTTTCTAAAATCACTGAAGGATGTGGCAACAAAACGACTGAAACTTGAAACTTCCTGGCAGACCATGACTCAAAACTCTGGACCTTTGCCTTTTGCGGGCAAGTGCTCTACCACCCGCAAAAGGCAAAGGTCCTGAGTGCAAGTCTCAGTCTGGCACACAGTTATAATCTGCCAGAAAGTTTCATATCAGTGCACACTCCGCTGTGGAGTGAAAATCTCATTCTGGAAACAAAAGGACTATTCATGTTGGAGTGTAGAATGTAAGAGTATGCAATGTACTGTCATCCACACAATTCTAAAGACTGCAAGAGCTGACAAGTAGAGAGATTTATTGCATCATCAACTTAACAGCTCATGCATCCAAGTTGCTGACAAGACTAAAAGAAAACTGAGATGTGTTAGATAACTCAAGATTGGCTTTAGAAAAAGTAAAGGCACCAAAGAGGCAGTTCTGACACTGCAGTTGATAAAGGAAGCAACACTAAAAAAAAATCATGACAACGGTCACAGGATTTGTCAAAATGGAAAACGCGTTTGACAAGGTCAAATGGCGCAAGATATTCTTAATTGTGGTGAAAATACAGGTAAGCTGTAGGGAGTGACAGGTAATAAACAATGTTACAAGAACCAAGAGGGAATAATAAGAGTGGAAGCCCAATAACAAAATGCTCAGATTAAAAAGGATGCCACTACTGTTCAATCCATACATCAAAGAGGCTATGATGGAAATAAAAGGTAGGTTCAAGAGCAGAATTAAAATTCAAGGTGAAAGGACATCAATGATGAGATTCGCTGATGACATTGCCATCCTCAGTAAAAGTGAAGAAGAATTAGAGGATCTGCTGAATGCAATGAACAGTCCAGTGAATACAGAATTTGGACTGAGAGTAAATCAAAGGAAGATGAAATTAATGAAAACCAGCAGAAATGAGAAGAGTAAGACACTTAACAACATCATATTTGTTGATCATGAAGTAGATGAAGTTAAGAAATTCTGCTATCTAGGCAGTAAAATAAGCCATGACCGATGGAGCAAGGTTGGCACCAAACACAGACTAGCACTGGTAAAAAGGCCATTCCTGGCCAAGAGAAGTCTGCTAGTATCAAACATAGGCCTTAATTCAAGAAAGAAATTTCTGAGAATGTATATTTGGAGCACAGCATTGTCTGGTAGTGAAACATGAACTGTGGGAGAATCAGAACACGAGAGAATCGAAGAATTTGAGATATGGTGCTACAGACAAATGTTGAAAATTATATTGACTGATAAGGTAAGGAATTAGGGAGGTTCTGCGCAGAATCCGAGAGGAAAGGAATATGTGGAAAACTCTGATAAGGAGAAGGGACAGGATGATAGGAGATCTGTTAAGACATCAGGGTATTTCCACAGTACTAGAGAGAGCTATAGAGAGCAAAAACTGTAGAGGAAGACAGAGATTGGAATACATCCAGGAAATAATTGAGTACATAGTTTACAAGTGCTACTCTGAGATGAAGGGGTTTGTATAGGAGAGCAATTCGTGGCAGATTGCATCAAAACTTTTTACAGTGTTCAGTTCTGATATTATTCCTTTGAAACTGATACAAGTTTCATTAATTTTCTGCAGGGATTGAAGTGATTGCAAAATATAAGTGGTTAAAGAAAATACATTCTTGTGAAACACAAAACAAAATAATATTTGAAATAAAGGCAGCCTGGAAGTGCATATACGTAAAATCTAAATTTGTTGCTGGGTAACTTTCAATAATTATTTCACCCTGTGCATTTTACAAGTTTCTGATTTTCCCGGCCACACTGTCCACAATACCTAGATGCCACAGAACAATTCTATGACGACTGCAAGCTGTAAGTGAAGAGAACTCAATACTATTCATCCAGGTTTCATTCCAGGCCCATTTGGCAACATTTTTTTTTGTGTGCCATGATGCTAAGCCTTGGCAGCTAGAGACAGGGGTCATGTGTGTGAGAGTTGCATTTGCATGAATGTGTATGTATGTGTTTTCCAATTCAGAAGAATACTTTTTGGCTGAGAGCTTACTTATTTAGCTGTCTTCCTGCTGTGCCTGTCTGCGACTCAACATTTCCATTAATTATAAGGTAATTCTTTTTGTTTTACTTTCAAGATTTTATGACTTTTGTCATGGACTAAATGCAGTTACGGTGTTCTATTGGACAGCACTTCTCTTGAGGTAAGATATTATGAACATAATTCATTCTGATTAGTTTCAGTAACATAGAACTGATAAATACATTTTATTCATTGTAAAATTCAATATCCCGTTGCAGAGCATGCTCTACAACATGACAGTTGTGACCTCAGTGCCTGTTTCACCACACGTGCCATCTGAATTCTTTCCCCAGACACCAGTTTTGAGGAACTTCGTAGGTTGTAACTGGGATTACAAGTCATTGGTTCTCGCCACCCACTGCCTTAGATTCCATTAATTTCTTCAGTTTCAACATTTCTACACTCCCATTTAGTTTTCTATTTCTTTCATATCCTCACCTGTCTATACCCCCACCTCTAACACGTACAACACAATTAGTTTTCCGCTCTTATTAACTCATGCACAATGTTTTGGCATTAATTTCTGTCCTGCGTATTATCTGGTCTTCCACCTTTAAGCTCTCAGGTCCTCAAATCTCACCTGGTGTAGTCCCTAACACTCAGTCTTTCTTTCTCATCCCATCCAATAAGTCTCCCCAGATGCAGGTTCTGGGAGACTTTTCCAAAATTTCCCCACTTCCCAAAATGTCAAAAGTATTCTTTATCATCCCTCTTCCTTCCCCTTCAAACCGTTCTGCTGGAGGAGGAGCCACTGGCTCCGAAAGCTTCCAAATTTTAATAACTTTGCATGTGTGTTGCTCTGGCACCGCTGAGTGAATTTACCTTTTATCCATTCGATTACATTATACTCACAAAAGTAGATTACTTTTGATGATATAAAGGAATGGACAGGTTAACAAAAGAATTTTCACACAAGCTGACTCTCGTTCTAACCACAATACACCATAGACCCCTGGATCAAAATCTGTGCCCAATCATGGGGGGAAGGGGGGGGGGGGGGGGCAAAAGCCACACCTGTTCGCAAGAAGGTTAACACAACTAATCCATAATAACTATTGTCCTGTCTCATTGACGTCTATCTGTCGTAGAATCCTACACCATATTTTTGAGCTAAAACATAATGAGATGCCCTGAACAGAATTACCCTCTTCACATCACTTATGTTGGATTCCCTAAAACATCTATCATGGGAAACCCAACTTGCTCTTTTCCAACATGACATCATGAAAGCTATGGATCAAGGCAATCAGATGAACTCAGTATTTCCTGATTTCAAAAAAAGCATTTAATTGAGACCTATATTTATTTACAAAAGTACAATTATATCAGGTACTAACGCAATTTGAGGGAGTGTTCGATGTATGGTGGGGAGGAGAGAGTACATTGCATGGATAGAGCATCATCAAGAGACATAGATGTTGCTTTCAGACTCCTGTTATTCATTGTTAATTTTAGACAGTACCTCAGTAGAAGCAACTGCATCATTGCCAGAAGTCTGAGGTTGCTCCTGAACTGTCTGCCAGGCAGGCAGTATTAATACAACCTCAAACTTTTTGCAATGATGCAGTTATCTATAATGAAGTACCGTCTAAAATAAGCTGTGGACATATTCCATCAATTGATACGATTTTGAAGACTATGACAACTTGTTGTAAGTCTACAGAAATATAATATTACACATTTCATAAAAAGAAAAATGTACAGACTATGAATACAATATCAATGTCTCAGAGTTAGAATAAGTCAACTTGTACAAATACCTGGATGTTACAATTTGTGGAAAATGGTTTCATAGGCTCAGCTGCAGGTAAAGAAAATGGCAGACTTCAGTTCAGTGGTAGAATACTGGTAAAATGTTGTCAATTTATTAAGGAGATTGCTTAAAAATCACCTATTCATCCCACCTGACAACACTGCTCAAGTTGAATGTGCACACAGAAAGCCAGCACAAATGATCAAATGTTTGTTTTACTGATGGGAGAGCATTATGGACAAGTTGAAAACCGTGAATTGCCAGACATTTTAAGATAGTCGAAAATTACCCTGCAACTGCCTACTAAAATTTCAATAACTAGTACTTCAAAAATATACAGAGATTCTTCTGCATATATTTATCACATCCATATGTAGAATGAAGACAAATTTATAGACTAATTACAGTTCACATAAAGTCACTTTCCCAGTGCTCCATTTGCCACTGCTATGGGAAAAAAATCCCAAAAAGTGGTACCATGCCAATTACCATTTGCATTCACATCACAGTGGTTTGAAGATTATGTATGTAATTTTGGTAATAGAGAGAGATGTCTGGTGTACAAATTGTAGAGGAAGGCTACAGTATGCAGGTGGAAACATATGTACGTCACAGAGATAATTGACTACTGTTGACAGCTGATCAAATTACTCGTCACATTTAAGATGATCACTACCACCTCCAACGCCATCACCATAAAGAAGAAGAAGAAGAAGAAGAAGAAGAAGAAGAAGAAGTAGTAGTAGTAGTAGTAGTAGTAGTAGTAGCTTTGCTATGACCAAATAATATTTAATGTTGCCGACAGATGCACATGAAAGCACGATGGCACTATCCTAGCTTTTGGAGCTATTAATTCCTTCCTTGGGGAATACAGTGATTAGGTTAGAAAAGCATAAAAAGAAGACCTAATGATTTCCAACTTCAACCTTCCACCGGTGGAACACTTTTTATCATGGGGTGGGCACGAGTTCACCTTCCTTTTAAACCTTTTTGTATTTAGCTGACATTCTTTGTAAAAAATATTTGTTTCTGAATGAACAGACAGCTACTTACTAGTTAGAGATTTTGTAGATGTCGTGTTCATTACTCACAACATAAGTTTAGAAAATAATGATGATGTGTCTTATCACTCTAATTACAGTTGGGTCACAATGTTAATGACTTTATTAAGTAAATGTTTTAGCTATTGGTACAGTATCATAAGACAACGCAATTTTCATTTCTAACTTGTGGCTTCGAGAACAGCATGTTCAAAACAAAACCTAAAACAAATTCGAACAGTTTTTTCCAATATAAAGTATACATGCTACATAATCTTTCATAAATAAAAAACACTTACTATGAGATGATCCGTCACTGTGGTTTGCTCTTACCTTCACCAATTTTCGAATTTCCTGCAGGGTCATTTTGTATAATTTTCTTGGTCGATTCCAATGAGGGGCAGAATTTTTCTTAACTTTCAGTTTTACACACTGAAAACCACACATTTCATTCCCACACCTCACCTCGGTTTCGCTTTTGACACAATCAGAAAAACAATATTTGTCATTAACGTAATCCATTTGGGAGGAATTTATCTCAGTGCACTGACTTTCTTTTGATGGATTATTACCACTGCAACAATTTTCTGAAAGTGTAGACGCACAATTACTTCCACCCACAAGGAGCTGTGAAAC
The DNA here is from genome assembly GCF_023864345.2 of Schistocerca serialis cubense. Classification (NCBI taxonomy): domain Eukaryota; kingdom Metazoa; phylum Arthropoda; class Insecta; order Orthoptera; family Acrididae; genus Schistocerca; species Schistocerca serialis. The sequence continues at coordinate 245,133,662 of NC_064646.1, forward strand.
ATCACTGGCAAGATCTGAGACTTCACAGCAAATTTCTTTCTGAACTTCCCCACATTTGCCATCTAAAAATTGGAGATTAACACTATGCTCCTTTGCTAGCACCTCATCGACTTTTTCTTCCTCCGCGAGAGAATGAAATCCACTTTCTTCATCCATGGAAGGATTATGTCTCTTAATGGTATCAGGCTGAAAATGTATACCATATGATTCGTTAGAAAAGCTGCTCCTGTCAATTATTCCTTTAGAATATAACGCTGTGTTTTCTTTTTGTGTAGGTACACAGCTTTTTTTACTTTCCTTGATTTCATACAGGTCTGCACAGTCAGTAACCTCCACTTCTGATGCATCTGTCTGTAACATTACATCCTGGGAAGCAAATTCATCATCAGTGTCTACAACATTTGCATCACTACATCTAGAGGGCTTGGCTGAAGACTGTCGATCATGCACTTCATCCAAGTTAACTGCAGATTTGTCATAAATACAATTTTCCAAAATTTCCATTTCATCAGGGCTGTCTTCTACAGGTGAAAAATCTACATCATCAAGTTCCTCAAGTTGTGAAGTTTCTTCCATATTTAATTCACAGTGCTCCATATCACTCAGTTCCTGTGGAAGTGAGCCTGACATTTTTCTTTTTACTGATGCGGAGCAGTTGTTAAATAAATATGTCCTTAAATTTTCATGAGATTCCACTCTATTCTGGTTGTTTTCCTCCATATATCCACCTGTAAATAAGCAGAAACATGAGAAAAGCCTACAACTACTGTACCAAGTTACATACGCATATCACTGCATTTTCATAATGTACTGCTACCAAGCACTGCACCACCTGATATGCAAAGCCCAAAGTTTTGAGGATAATATAAGACAATGCTTTCTCGTAATATAAGTAATGTGAGTACAGTTAAAAGCAATGAACTTACATTCTGAATATGCTGTAACAGATTGTAGTACATCCCTTTCATCCTCCAAGAAACTGTGTGAACTGTCAGTTTGTAGATGACTATTGTAGTTATAAGTACTATTACAAATTGCACTTTCGTCATCAAGTTCCAGAAAATCATCTTGGTTTTCACAAAAAGCTGGATTATAAATTCTGCACCTCCTTTTGCCTGCGAGTTTCTCCCTCTTTGTGTTTGAATTATCCCGATCCAGAAAGGTGTTTTTCCTCTTCTTCGAATAACCATACATAACAAGATTGAATTCTATGTCTTGTTGCTGACAACTAATGACATCTGTGTGCAAGATGTATCTTGTCATAGGTTCTGGACAACGCTGTGAAAGAATGTGCATCTGCTTACTATTTCACCAGAAACATGAGCAGGCAAAATTGATACACTTCAATGCACTAAGTATAATTGAAAAGTAGAAACATTATAATCTAAAATTTACAAAGTACTTTTAGTTTAACACCAGTAAACCCCCAATTCTTTAAAGAATCAGACTCCCATGTATAAAAAAAAAACTTCAAACATCTGATTACTTTATAAACGAGCGTACGTGTGTGTGTGTGTGTGTTACATATTCGAAGTTAAACATGTAAGTGAGAAAAGTTTAAAAAAACATTTGAAATTGTGTTTAAAGTTTATTAGGAGTCACTAGGTACTCTTACTATCAAACAATGGATGAGTATAGTCTGGATAAGTTGCACTCTCCATTGTAAGCAAAAGGTAGTTTTTCACATATCTCAATGTGTATGATTTCCCATCTCCTGAACTGTGTGTTGTACAATGATATAATTTTGCAGGTACATCCTGTGGTACAGTTCAATCAATCTAACTGGGGGCAAGTGGAGCTCAAATACGTAAAAAACTTAAAATTACATGGTGACAGTTTTAGAGACCTTTTATTTAAAAACAAATTCGGAACATTATATTCAGAGTATTATTACAGTAAACAAAGTTATTGCAACAGTTAATGTATAACTTAGAAACAAAGTTCTAGTAGAAACTCAAACACTGTACTATAAAAACATACATATACATAAACTATTGTACAACCATTACTACTGCACATTTTCTGAAAAAGAATCAAATAGTGCAACACTAATTCTAATGCCACCCCAATCCATCAATGTGACTCATTTTGTTGGCACCAATATCATCCTCTTTCTCTTCATCACTAGACACTCTGCTTCCTTCATTTACCATTACCACAACAGCAGTGTCAGTCACTTCATACTGATCATCTTGGTTCAACGACATTTGCAGTTCAGTTTTGTCTGCATCTTCACATCGAGAAAAATGTTGAATGAGATCAACAACCACTCATTTTCATTTTCGTCTGATAGTGTCATTGTTGTTTTCATTATTCTTTCACTTTCACTATGTTTCTCTTGAATTTCGCATGACTGTTTTAGTGCTTTTGATTTTAAGTGGTCCCAAGCTTCTGCAACCCAGCAGACAACATCCTTCAAATTATTATTATTATCATTATTGTTACTGTTACTGTTACTATTAGCATAGTAGTCATCAGTCATGCACCTCATAAAACCAAAGTTTCAATTGACGGTGTGCGAATTACTACGTTTTACCGTATATGTTGACGCTGTCTGCAAAATGTGTTGTGAATAGAGTTAGTAGTAGAGAAGTAATAAATTAAAGTGTCGTGTCTAAACAGCAAAAATTTAGTCAGTGAAACTCTCTTTTTTTTTTTTTTTTTTTTTTCAGCATTTTATGGGTGTGTCAGTAAGGGAAAACGTATACTGAAGGTTAGAAAATATGTGTAATGTTTGTTGCAAGTCACTTAGTGCACGATTTCTCAAATACTGGAGGAACATAGTTTTGGTAAGTGTGGCAGTCCGCTATGCTGCCTCAATAAGAACAGATAGTTTCACAAGCTGTGACATGGTCGTAAATGGAACAGTGACACGAAAATCTAGAATAAATTTCTTTTATTTCACATCTATGGTCACAAACTTGTAGGTCCTCAGACTACCGGTTTCAGCCAGCAATGACCATCTTCAGATCTGCAGCAAAATATGGCAAAAACACAAATACAGGGTGGCGCACAATGGTAGTCACCTGATTGTTTCATGAATAACACATTTGTTGTTGACAAGATTTGAAATTTATTGATGTAGAAGTAAAGAATACAACTTGAAAATACAACCTAATTAATCACACGTTCAATATGACTGCCATATTGGTTTACAGCTCCTTCAAGTCACTTACATGCATTTGTGACGAAACTGTGACACAAATCTTTTGGAATGGCGCACCGTAACTCCACAATGATGGCCCTAAGATGCACTGCATTTTCAGGTTTTCTGTGGTACACCTTCTCTTTAAGGAACCCCCAAAGGAAGAAGTCACATGGGTTAGAGTCCAGGCTGTGGGGCGGCCACATTCCGCCTCCTGCATAACATTCTGGAAGTCTGTTTGACAATACCGTAAAGGCCAAGTCTTTCATGTAGGAAATCGAGCACAATGTTGACAGTATGTAGGTGTGCTCCAGCCTGCACAAACCATTGTGTCTGCAATGGAAGACGTGAGGCCATGAGTTGAGAAAGTACTGGTTTCATAGCATGTGTAAATAGCGTTCACCGGTTTCTGTAGCATCAAAGAAGAGCGGAGCAATGATCCCATGACTTGACATCATGACACCCCCCCCCCCCCCCCACATACACACACCATTCAAGTAAAAATAAGCTTCGACAGAAAAACATATGTTGTGTAGCACTGCCTCTTGGTCTTGCTCTATTGCCCACCTTGCAAAATTCCGTCTCCACCCCTTATCTCTCACAGTACGCTTATGCGCCACAGTCATCTTGCATGGATACAAGCGAAGGTTGGATTGAGTAATTCTTTGTACAGATCAGCGTGAAATTCCCAACTCAGTAATGGCTTTTCTTGTTGATTTACTCGTACTACGACTCAAAGCCACTCAAACTGCTTCCATGTTTTGCTACAAATGTATGGTATGTGCATGTGGCCGCCCACACTCCAAAACAGACCCAGTACCTTCAAATTTCTGATGTAATCTGTGTATTGTCTGTGGGCTGAGAGGTAATCGTGTGCCGAAATGAGCATGAAACCTTCTCTGGCCAATATAACGCTTTTTGTCGCTGCAAACAGTAATACAGTCTTTCTCTTTTGTGCGACGGTCAACCGTCCTTTGTCTGACATCAAGGCAAACTGAAATGGCGGACTCACAATGGAAGCGATGAGCTCGCAACAACATCTGGCACGATTTCCATGAACTGCATAAAGTTGAACGCACAATTTGAAAGCTATTGCCCCAATAGTTTACTTGTAGGATCAAAATTCAATCGGGTGACTTATCGTGCGCCATCGTTTAGTGGATTTTCTACAGCCTTAAAAAAAAAAAAAAAGAGAGCCATGATGAAAGATATTACTGACATACATGTGAAACTGTGCGCTTTAAATATGACGAGGCATACTTGTTTTATAAAAAACATGTCCTAATGTAATGGAGCCAACGTGGCTTCGTCAAATGCTAAACACAGAAACAAGTCAACCATCGTCACACTTATGTATTTTATGGTGTATACAACAGTTATCTTCTCAGCAGCACTACTGGTCAAAACAGACTGCCATACAGCCGCCACAAAATGTTTGTGTCACAAGCTCACCAGATGTCGCGACTGTAGGCGCACACATACTCTCCAATGGTAACTGTATGATGTAAAATAAGAAGTGGGATACAATCAATAGTCTGTAGTGGGCTTATAAGGGGGAAAAGGCAGTGTAGAAATAAAATGCAGTAAATTAAGCATGACAAACGTCAGATTCTTAAAAGCGAAAAAGTTAAGTGACAGTAATTCTGATATGCTCTAGGGCGATATTTTAGATAACGGTATAAATAGTGAACAGCTTCCGGAGTACATATAACAACACAAAAATTACGGGGATTGAATGAAAAGTAATGCCTCCACCTTCATTGATTGGGTTTGGATGGGAATATTTTAATAAATCAAATGCAGAAATAATCCTTGGAATGTGATTTTTAATTACCGTTATTCACTTTTCCACATAATCACCAGCAGATTGGATACATTTCCGCTAATGATGAACAAGTTTTCTGAAGCCGTCACGGAAGAAGTCAACACACTGTTTCCACAAATGTAGTCTCACAGTTCTCTCAACATCTCCATCAGAAGCATAATGATGTCCCTGCAGATCGTTTTTCATTATCAGAAACAGATGGAGGTCAGATGGCGCTAAATCTGGATTGCATGGAGGATGTGGTACGGTGGTGAGATTCAGTCTCTGAGGTTCTGCTGTGGTGGCACATGAAGTGCACAGACCTTCCAATAGCCAAGCAAAGCAATAATGTGACCCACACGTTCTTGTGAAATGCCAATTGTGCTTGCAATTTCTCTCTGAGTGATAAGAAGATTGTCCTGAATCAATATGCCAACATTTTGCTTGTGAAACACTGTGGTTGCTGCCACAGGACATCCAACTCTTTGTTTGTCACGCAGGTCAGATGTTCCCACCTCAACATCTTTAAACTTACTCACCCAACGACACACAGTACTCAAATCAACACAATCCCTACAAACAGGTTTCATTCTCTGATGAAACTCCTTTCGGGAGACACCTTCTGCTGTCAAGAATTCAATGACTGCACGTTGCTTAAATTGCATTGACCGACCGTCTGTGCAAGGTTCCATGCCTTACACTGTAACAATACAACCATTTAATCCTAAGGCTTCCCGGTAACTGGAGCTGTAGAGAAGAGGCTACAGAACAAGCCAATGTCTGCCGCATACCAATGCTGCCAACTGTTGAAGAGTTACGAAGGTGGAGGCATTACTTTTCAGTCAACCTTCATACAAAACAGATAGCTAAAGAAACAGACAGCTAAATGAGCCCAATGAATGAAAACAGGCTGCAACACATAATCAGTGCCCTCAGTTGGTGCTACCGTCAGAATGCCACATAGGTGAGAAGTGATCAGAGAAACTTGACCGTTATCCCCCTCGTTCCCTGTGGCATGCCATTCGACGAGAAGAATGACGAAGCACCATACCAGTGCATGAACAAGATTATCTAGTTAATGAAGTATATTATATAAATAGAGAAGGGACAAGAAAACACTAGAGTTCTACGCACAATGTAAGAGAACAAGCTAAATATGTAAAGCATTGTATACTGGGTGAAGCCAAAAGCAGGATACAAGCAACAGAGCTGTTCTGTGATTGAAGTAGAACAATGTGAAGTAGGCAATGAGAACAAAACTGCTTTACCAATTACGAAATTCTGCTGGCTCTGGGTGTTTCACCTTATAAATTTCGAGCTGTTCCAGCAAGTTAAGAGGCCTTTTTCCACCCTTTGGAAAAAGATTGTGGTGAATAAGCATACTATTCTCAATGCTCCCTATGGAATGATCAGTTTTTGTTACGTTGTTGTGAATGTTCCTTAAACTTTACGTTAAAAGAACAGCCAGCTTGACTGATATAGTATTTATCACAGTTACTGCAATGAATTCTGCATACTCCACAGCCGTAAAATTTGTCATATGTGCTTCTCAGTTTATGTTTTACTCACAGTTTTAGGGTGTTGTTAACCTGAAAACTACATCTGACATCAGATTTTCTAAAACATTTTTCTATTTACAGGAACGTTTTGCAGAGAAATTTCATAGGAATGGTGTTTGTTCTTTCTTTATTGGTTCTATATTCTGGGCATGTGTGTCTGCCAGCTGTTTATTATAAGTTTCTTTCGCCTGCTGTAAGGGCAGGTGACGTTATTTACAAAGAAGCTGTTAGCTGCAACAATTTGCTTTAAAATGCTGAGTTCTTTACATATTTCATTCTTTTCTTGGAATGACATGCCTCAGGGTACAAGGAGCCCTCTGGCAGTGATGTTCTTCTGACCGCTTCTCAACTATGCGGCATTCTTGCATAAACGCGAACAGAGGGCGCTGATTATTTGCTTCAGTTTTCATTCATTGGGCTTCTATCTGTATTATAAATTTTATATTACTATGTGTACTCTGGAAGCTGTTCATTATTAATACCATTATCTAAAACACTGCAACTAGAGAGTATCAGAATAACTGTTATGTAATTTTTTGTTCTTAACAATCTGTCTTCTGTCATGCTTAATTTACTGCATTTTATTTTTACAATGCCTTTTTCCCCTTGTAAGTCCACTACAGACTTTACTGATTGTATCCCACTTTTTATTTTACATCATACAATTACCATTGGAGGATGTGTGTGCGCCTACAGTAGTGACATCTGGCGAGCTTGTGATCCAAACATTTTGTGGCTATTGTGCAGCAGTTTGTTTTGAACAGTTGTGCAGCTGACAAGATGACTCTTGTATACACCATAAATTACATGTGTGTGATGATGGTTGAGCTGATTCTGTGTTTAGCACATTGGTTCCAGTATATTAGGACATGTTTTTTACCAAACAGGTATGCCTCGTCATATTTAAAGCACACAGTTTTTACATGCATGTCAGTAATACCTTTCAGCATGCATTGTTTTAATGTTTAAAGCTGTACACAACCCACTAGCTGTACACAACCCACTAGCTGTATTTGTGTTTGTGCCATATTTTGCTGCATATCTGAAGATGGTTATTGCTGACTGAAACCAGTAGTCTGAGGACCTACAAGAACATAGAGGCAAAATAAAAGAAATTTATTGTAAGTACACAGTTTCCAACTGTTATACCTGTCTGTGCAAGAACTTTTAACACAAAATATACCTCTTAATGAGCAGATTATAACAGAGTCAATTTAGTCAATAATTTCGGCTTTAAGTCAAATTTTTGTTGCCACTGAAACCTGTTAGATGGGCAAACCGCACCCGAAATTTGCACAACGAACCTTGAATTGGGATAACCTCTTAGCAACATAGATTTGTTGAAATATCGTTAGATTTTAGTGAAATTCTCATTATTACAAAGACTGGTTTCTACAATATAGTGCTTTAATATGTATTGTTTACTTGAAGTGGTATATCCACACCTAATGCTAACCTGAGAACCGGGCAACTGTGTGAAGGTTGTGCCCACTTTGATTATTGCCCAGCACTGCTGTATAGTCACTTTGTTGACTGCATGTTTAGTAAGGTGATGACAGCAAATGATACATTCAGAGCACCCACCAAGCTCAAACTGTTATGGGAATTAGGGGATTCTGTGAGTAATAAGGCTAATGAGCAGGTGCACTACATCAGTAGTATGCAGTATAATTTGAGAATTTGTGTCTAATGGGAGGTGTACTAGAGTAGGTCATGCAGTAGTTGTGGTAACTGTGTTCAGATGGCCTAATGGTCAGTGCATCTGCTTAGTACGCAGGAGACCTGGGTTCGAATCCTGGTCCAACAAAAATTTTCGACTTGATATAGATCAATGCCCACTGGCAGCTAATGCATTGAATTCCTTTGTGTTTTGTCAACTGTGTCACAATGTTAACCATGAGACATGTATTCAAAGCTTCTGTCCAGCAGCAATCCTGGTACATTGACAAGACAAACCGAAGGTTGATTTCTTTATGTCTATCTATTTTGGCTTTTATTTACAGAGCTTGGAGGTCGCAGCAGTAAATTATACTACATTAAGTCTATAGGTATTTGATAATATTCCATTCAAATTTGATTTCATTATGAGCAGTGGTTCTTTTTATACAGCATTCTGAGCACTGAATATAATCACCTTGGACTTCATTAGATGTGACATGCTGATTTGATATGATCATCATCATCATCATCATCATCATCATCATTTCTATTTACCCAACATCAGAATGGGTTGGGACATGTTCGGGTATTTATCCACTTTCCCTCGTCTTTCTACCATTCTTCTTCTACAACTTCATTGATGCAGTCCAGATTCCTCCTCCTTAGAATGATCCAGATAGACTCAACCCAGCTTACTCATTCCATTGCTTGCCCCCTCCCTGCTCACCCCTCCGCCTGTGCTGTCAGTTATTAATTTGGTGTTCTTCCATTCCCTTTACATGTCCAAACCATTTTAACCCACTCTTCTCAAATCTATCATTCAATTGTTCTCTTCTATTTTCCTTATTAAAGTCTTCATTTCTCACCTCTCTCTCTGCACATCCCTTAACACTGTTCTTAGGAATTACTGTCTCACTAGCTTGGAAACTACTCTCTTCTCCTCTCTCCTTGGCATTGTCCAAGACTCCGACGCATATTTCAGTATGGGTGTAAAATGCGTCTTGTACAGCAGTTCTTTACAGTTCATTTGCACCCCTATCCTCCACATTAAGCCTCTCACACACAGATAAAAAGCATTGCTCTGTTTCACCCTTTTGCGGATTTCAACCTGCAGTTTCGCTTTCTGTGTTATCTCCCTTCCCAATGCAGGATTTGGCAATATTGAGTGATAATTTGATAGAAAAGAGAGGCCAGTAGACTGGAGTAGTATTTAGGTAGGTTAGGTTGGTGGTTTGGTAGTATGTTACGACTGTCTGTTGAAAACCTTATTGAAGTCAGTCCATCAAAAAATACATAATGAACACAGGAAATACTGTGGCAGAAGGTGGTTAATGTTTTAATTAGCATGTGTGATTGACCAACCATTTCATTTCATGGTGTTAAATGTTGTTGGTGCACTTTTCACATTAATTCATGCAAATGTGCAATGAGAACATTGAACAACATATATCGGTCACAATTCATAAGGATGTAGGTTGCAGTAAGTACTGGGAGATGAAGAAGCTTGCACAGGATAGAGTAGCATGGAGAGCTGCATCAAACCAGTCTCAGGACTGAAGGCAACAACAACAACATCGGTCACAAAGGCTTGTTGTTTAAATGACCAAGCAAATAGTTGTGGGCTTCTGTATACACACACACACACACACACACACACACACACACACTCTCTCTCTCTCTCTCTCTCTCTCTCTCTCTCTCTCTCTCTCTCTCTCTCTTTGGAATGACTTTCGTGTAGAAGACACTTACATATTCAATCTGTCTGAATGATTACAACTTTGCTCAAGCACAATTTTTCCCTGAATGCTTACCTTCATGGGCAGTACTCCTACTGTGTTTCGAGTATCTTCTAGCTCTTTCTCATTGGTATATCTTTACATTCTCAGCTGGCCAAGTGGATTTAAACTCAAAACCCTCTCTTTCAGTGCTTAATAATTGTGGAAAAAAAGTTTTAGTATGATTCATGTTACATGTAAAATTGTGTTATTCCATCAACTCAACACCTTCTCCACCATCCGCTTCGCGTGGCCTCCTCAACCCTTCATAAGGGCTTTGATTACCTATCAGCATCCCCTGAAATCAGGGACATACTACCTGAGATACTTGCCACCCCTCCTAAAGTGGTGTTCCGTTGCCCACTCAACTTCCATAACATCCTAGTCCATCCCTATGCCACTCCAAATCCCAACCTCTTGCCAAAAGGATCATAATACCTGTAGAAGACCAGGCGCAAAACCAGTCCAATCCAACCACCCAGCACTTCCTATTCCAGTCCTATTGCTAGTTAATCCTACCTCCTCAGGAGCCAGGACACCTGTGAACGCAGCCATCTCATTTAGCAGCTCTGCTGCCATCATTGCACAGCCTTTTATATCGGTATGACTACTAACTAGCTGTCCAGCGGGATGAACGGCCACTGCCAAACTGTGGCCAAGAGGAAAGTAGAGCACCCTGTGGCACAACATGCAGCTGAACATAACACACTTTATTTCAAAGGCTGCTTCACTACGAGAGTCATCTGGATCCTTCCCTCCACCACCAGCATTTCTGAACTGCACAGATGGGAGTTATCCTTAAAACACATTCTCCACTCCCATAATTATCCCAGCCTCAAACTAAGGTTATACACTGTCTCCACACCCTCCAGCAAATAGTTTCCACCCTCTCTCTCCTATCATCTCCTCCCCTTTCACATCTGCCACCCTGTTTATTTGCAGCCCTCTGTCAATACATCTATCCGTCTTTCCTTGCTTCTCTTCTTTCTTTGTTCTGTTTCTCCCCACCTCCCTGCCCTACAAACTGCTGATGCTGTGCCTGTTGGCAGTCTAGTTCCTACACACTTTCCCCCCATCCATACACTACAATCCCTTACCCTTCCCCACCTCCTCCAGATTGCTGCTTGCATCCCATGTGATGTTGCATTCCAACCCAAGATGCTGGAGTTGGCAGTCGTGTGTGCATGAGGTGTGCTTGCTTGCTCGTGTGTGTGTGTGTGTGTGTGTGTGTGTGTGTGTGTGTGTGTGTGTGTGTGTGTGTGTTTATCTCTCTCTCTCTCTCTCTCTCTCTCTCTCTCTCTCTCTCTCTCTCTCTCTACTGACTAAGGCTATGGCCAAACGTTATATGCGAGTGTCTTTTAATCGTGCCTGTCTGCAACTTGACGTGTCTTCTTTATGGTAAGTTACCTGGAGTTTCCATTGTTTATTTGTATGAAAAACATGTTATTGCTCAGTCAACATCTTAATTATTTGTCTAATTGCTGTATCCCATTTGGTAAGTTTCTGAAATGTTTTACTTCTAAGGCTCTTTAAATTTAAATACAATTGAGAACAATATGTATAATATTGCATTACTTTTTTTCCCAATTTTTCGTTAGAAGGCTTACTCTCAATGTAATGCTGATACACAATAATGAGGGAGTAAAGCATGTCCTCTGACAACTGCGTAATATCATGCTTCCAATGCATCATCATTTCTCCTCGTCTCTGTTCTGTTCGTCAATGGAGCGTGGGAAGAACAACTGTGTCGATGAACAACTGTGTCGATGAACACCTGTACCAACTAATATTTCTCTTATTATTGCATCATGGTCATTTCATAAGACATGTTGGAGGTAATAATGTCACCAGACTGACTGGAATGCACACACTTCAGATCAAAAATAAATATCTCCATGATACACCATACCTCTCCTGTAGTGTCCGCCACTGAGTTCGTTGGTGTGTCTGTAACATTCTCAAACTTACTAAATGAGCCCATCATGAAACGCACCATTCTTCGTCGGATGTTTTCTTAGCTCTGTCTTCTACAGGCTGATGAACAATACTCATGTCGAATGTATATTATTTAATTTAAGGCACCTTAATTGGTGAATTATATTTCCTTTAGATTCTCCCAATGAATTTCTGCCTGACATTTACTTTCCCTACAATTTGTTTGATGTGGTGATGCCACTTAAGGCCATGCTGATAGTTGCTCCTCAGTATTTTATGGTAGTTTTCATTCCCAGTGATTTGTCACCAATAATGTAATCTAACAGTAATGAATCAGATATTTATGTGCTCTTTTTTTATTTCAATTACCAGGTCAAATACTATAATGATGTCCAAGGAGGGATGGTCAGTATTCAGGGATATGACAAGAACGATCACTCGAAGTCAAGAAGTCTAGCAAACATGCGCTCTAAAATGCATACCATAAGAGCTACAAGCATCAATTCATCTTTGCTACAGTGAAACACATCTCATCTACTGACCAACTTATGTGCTTTTGCTTGGTGATTTTTCTTGAAAATGGGAGTAAGTCAATTTTTACCCTTTATTCTCCAGCCATCTATGATAGACTGCTGCTAAAAGGGAATAAGTATTTTTTCACTGCCTCTGTAGAATCTCACATGGTCTTGATGCCTTTCCTTGGTTGAGCAGCTTTTGTTGACTCCATGATCACCTGTCCCGACATCCATCAGTTCAGCATTTGTATGACCATCTTCGGCAGTGGAACAGTTTCGGAAGGCCGAATTCAGTACTTTGGCCTCCTCTATGTCATCTTCCATTGCTGTGCCAGAATGGATGATGATGGTCTGCTTACTAGCTTCACAAAACGTTTAAAATTTGCTCATTTTCGCTCCATTCAGCTCTTATTTGCTAAAAAAAGGCTCTGACTTTACTTACATCTGTGATGAAGCTCTTTGTTTTTGTAGCAATTTTTCTAACACGGTTATTGAGCCACAGAGGCTATTTCCTATCCCTCACAATCTAGCTCAGAACATACTGGCCTAAGGGGTATTGTACAATCTTTCGGATTTTATTCATTTGTGCTCCACATCTTTGTCTTCAGAGCTGAATATTCGATGTTTACTATTTAAATATTTTTTATACCTCACTCATGCTAAGCAAAAATATGTTCCTACCTTTTTCTAAACATTCCTTGTGTTGCTCAATATCATTAATGTTATAAAAGCCTTAAAATCCCCGACGCCCGCCTCTCCATTAACTGACTAAAAAAGTTCAGATAGCTATGTTAGTTACTAGCTGGTCTAGGACACTTTCCTGTCAAGTCTGTTCTCTAGCTGTTCAAAGAAATTTTGAGGCTATACATTCAGAAAAATCTCACGCTAGTCCCTGTCTCTGATGTCAGTATTAACCACAAGGCTCTCCCTTCTATTGAGTATAAACATTCAAAAGAGCATTAGAGTTTAAATAATAGTGTTTTGTGTGTATTAAGGTACTATCAAATGCAACAAAAGCATGGGCGGGGAGAGGAGGGAAAGGGGGGGGGGGGGGGGCACCTTACTTGTATGGGACAAGCAACAAATAAAATTGTTATTTGTAATTATAGCAACATGTAAACCCAGATAACTGTTGATGTTTAAATGAATTAATGTGACTTGTTACACATGCTGAACTCTTCTTTCAGATGTAAATACTGAAGAGTGTTTGCGTTGTACTTCATTGCCAATTTCTACAATGCCCTGCCAGGTGATGGGAACATACCTTATCAGTCACTTTTTCTTTACATAAATTAAACAGAATCTACTACAAGCAATAGATCACCTCAACAAATTATGTTACAAAGACTTATCATCGTCCCTCATTTGTGTCTCACCACTTTCTCAGTGTATGACTATATGCTGACATTTCTTAATCCTACCAATTTATATGTTTTGGTTGCATTTCTCCACATGGGCCTTTAATTAGCTTTATTTCCTTTGTTATTATCTCATTTCTAGGAAATCTAGATATTAATGCAAGAATGTTGTCAACAGCTAACAGTAAACCAAGGTGTGAGAAGTTGCTGCTTCAAGGTACAACAGCAAGGGAGTACCTGGGTGACATCTGAGACAGCGTAACTGTCACAAACTAATCTGGTGGTGATGTACTTCACAGTGTGCATGTCTTGGTCAGGCTGTCCTCTCATCAGTGTGAATGGCACACTATGTCCAGATCACAAGCTCAAAGCAGAATGTGAAGCAAGTACTAGTGAAGGCCAGCACACACACCTGGAACACACGACATGTAGTCAGTTGATAACATAAGGAACTTGACTCTAGTAAGTCATCCTTTATTTTGAGGTGTGGGCTGTTATCTATGTAACAGCAAGGCAGACAGACTGAGGAGGACATGCTAGTTATTAGGATTTCAGTGAAGACCAATTAGGAAAATAAAGCCTATGGAACAAAGAGAAATTCAAAGTTATCATAATAAGATCATTCTGAGTGTTTCATTCAGATACTTATGCAACCCTCCTGGCAACTGCCAAGTACAGGAGGCGCCAAGTACAGGAGGCATTTGATTGGTTTGAAACTTTGGTGTAAGGTGGCATATCTGAGATGCAATACAACATTTAAATTGACTCACACCTACACGATGTGATAAAAAGTATCCGGACATCCCCCAAACACACGTTTTTCATATTAAGTGCATTATGCTGCCACCTACTGCCAGGTACTCCATATCAGCGACCTCAGTAGTCACTAGACATCGTGAGAGAGCAGAATGGGGTGCTCTGGACTTCGAATGTGATCAGGTGATTGGGTGTCACTTGTGACGTGTGTACGTGATATTTCCACACTCTTAAATGTCCATAGGTCCACTGTTTCTGATGTGATAGTGAAGTGGAAGTGTGAAGGGACATGTACAGAACAAAAGTGTACCGGCCGACCTCATCTGTTGACTGGCAGAGACCACCGACAGTTGAAGAGGGTCATAATGTGTAATAGGCAGACATCTATCCAGACCATCACACAGGAATTCCAAACTGCATCAGGACCACTGCAAAAACTATGACAGTTAGGCGGGAGATGAGAAAACTTGGATTTCATGGTTGAGCGGCTGCTCATAAGCCACACACCATACCAGTAGATGCCAAATGATGCGTGACTTGGTGTAAGGAGCGTAAACATTGGACGATTGAACAATGGAACAACGTTGTGTGGAGTGACAAATCACGGTATACTATGTTGCGATCCGACGGCAGGATGTGGGTATGGCGAATGCCCGGTGAACACAATCTGCCAACGTCTGTAGTGCCAACAGTAAAATTCAGAGGTGGTGATGATGTGCTGTGGTGCACCCCTTGTTGTTTTGCATGGCACTATCACAGCACAGGCCTACATGGATGTTTTAAGCACCCTCTTGCTTCCCAGTGTTGTAGAGCAATTCGGGGGTTGTGACTGCATCTTTCAACATTATCGAGCACCTGTTCATAATGTACAGCCTGTGGCGGAGTGGTTACATGACAATAACATCCCTGTAATGGACAGGCCTACACAGAGTCCTGACCTGAATCCTACAGAACACTTTTGGCATGTTTTGGAAAGCAGACTTTATGCCAAGCCTCACTGTCCAACATTGATACCACTCCTCAGTGCAGCACTCTGTGAAGAATGGGCTGCCATTCCCCAAGAAACCTTCCAGTACCTGATTGAATGTATGCCTGTGAGAGTGGAAGCTTTCATCAAGGCTAAGGGTGGGCCAACACCCCAGCATTACCAATGGAGGGCACCAGTAACTTTTAAATCATTTTCAGCCAGGTGTCCAGATACTTTTGATCACATAGTGTAAGTGATATTAAACACTGACAGAAATTCAGTCTTAGCTTTTCATTTGAGACATTGCAGGGAAACATCTGGAAGCAGACAAATGCTGCTTCGCTGAATGGAGTAGACATTTCCTAGTATTGATAAATCACTCTCATATCTTTATTCTCACAAGAAATAAACAAAATTAGAGCTTAAATAATTCTCATGGCCACTTAGTATAACCCAATTTCATTAAATTAATTTTGCTGTGTACTAATGAGCAAGGTTAATAACAGCATCTAGAAAATCCAGTG
The DNA here is from genome assembly GCF_023864345.2 of Schistocerca serialis cubense. Lineage (NCBI taxonomy): Eukaryota > Metazoa > Arthropoda > Insecta > Orthoptera > Acrididae > Schistocerca > Schistocerca serialis. The sequence goes on from NC_064646.1 coordinate 245,149,659, forward strand.
GAGATCATAACTGAAAGTACGATGAAGAAAATCAGTTGTATTATGTCGGGTTGCCAATTCAGAGTAATCTTGGAACATCTTACTTTGATACCAATCAAGATTTGGAGATACTAAACCATGACTGATTAAATATAGAGATGTAACCACTTGTTTCCACATTACTTTCTCATGCAAACATAAACAATGGTGATGGTTGTTACTATTATTGTTTTCAGTACACAGACTGGTTTGCTACAGCTCTCCATGCTACTCTATCCTCAGCAAGTCTCACTATCTCCACACAACTTCTGCAACCCACATACTCCTGAATCCGCTTAACGTATTCATCTCTTGGTCTCCCTCTACAATTTTTACCGCCCCCCCCCCCCCCCCACAAAAAAAATAACAAATGGTGATCCCTTGCTGTCTCAGAATGAGTCCTATCAATCAATCTTTTCTTTAAGTCAAGTTGCTCCACAAATTTATTGTCTACCGGTACCCTAATCTATTCAGTACATCCTAATTAATTACACAGTCTACCCATCTTATCATCATTTTTCTGTAGCAACGTATTTCAAAAGCATCTATTTTCTTCTCACATGACTGTTTGTTTATCCCCATGTTTCACTTCCATATATGGTTACATTCCAAATAACTTCTGGACTTCCCAACACTTGAATCAAAATTCGATATTAACAAATTTCTCTTCTTCAGAAAAGCTTTTCTTGCCACTGCCATTCTACATTTCATATCCTCTCTAATTTAGCCAGCATCAGTTATTTTGTTGCCCAAATAACAAAACTCATCTATTAATTTAAGTGCATATCAGCTGATATAATTTAACTACATTCCACTATCCTGGTTTTTCTTTTGTTGATGTTCATCTTACATCTTTCTCTTCCTTTGCTGTCTCTCACAGAATTACAGTGTCATTGGTAAACCTGAAAGTTTTTATTTATTTTCCCTGATCTTTAATTGCTACTCCAAATTTTTCTTTGATTTCGTTTACTGCTTGCTCTGCTTGAATTGGCTGACTATGCCACAAACAAAAAAAGATGAACAGAAGATATACAAGGGTGTTTCAAAAATAATGTACATATTACAAAGTATTATTTTGTCTAAACTGTCAATCACTGCACCTCAGCTCGGCTATTGGAGGAACGAATACATAGTCTAGTTTACATTAATAGCCGCTAGATGTCCATTGTCTTCTGGTTTGCTTGGTAACTGTCATATGTTTAAAATGGCTACTCTGCAGCAAAAATCATTTTGTGTTCTCAAGTTTGCGAAGTGCAATTCAATGATTAGAGCACAAAGATATTTCAGGTTGAGATACCAAATAGATCCTCCAAATAGGTGGAACATTCGCAGATGATATCAACAGTTTCTAGACACAGGATGTGTATGTAAAGGAAAGAGCCCTGGCTGCACTCATGTTGTGAAGAAAATATTGCACAAATTCAAACTGCTTTCCAATGCAGTCCTTCAAAATCAACTCGTCGTTACAGCTTCCTACAACAACAACTTGGCGTGTTCTGTAATGTAGGTTGGTTACGAAGCCGTACAAGTTACAAGTGTTACAAGCTCTGCGCCCAGATGAGAAACGCAAACATGTGGCATTTTCCAATGAGATTCTTGATGCTATTGACAATGATAACACTTACACACAATGCATCATGTTCAGTGATGAAGCAACTTTCCATATTAGTGACCAGGTAAACAAACACAATGTTCGAATTTGGGGGCTACAGAACCCACATGCAGCCACTGAACATGTACGAGACTTACCAAAAGTCAATGTGTTTTGTGCAATATCCCGATCATCTGTTTACGACCCATTCATCATTAATGAAAACATGATTAACAGTCAGCAGTAGCTCGCTATGTTACAAAACTGGTTGTTTCTGAGGTGCACAAAGACAACTTCATTTTTCAACAAGACAGGACACCCCCTCACTGGAGTCAGCGTGAATATCTGAATGAAACTCTACCGAACCGTTGCATTGGTCATCAAGGAGATGTTGACTTAGCATGTCTCCGCTGGGCTACATGGTCACCACATCTGATACCCTCTGCCTTCTTTCTGTGGGGTTTCGTTAAAGACAACGTTTATGTATCACCACTTCCACAGAGCCTGGAAGAGTTGAAGATCGGATCCATACTACCATAACACCAGTGATGAAGGACATGCTTGCCCGAGTGTGGGAGGAATTTGAGTATCAAAGTCATATTGTTTGTGTCGCTGAACATCTGTAATCTGAACTTGCGAGGTTTGTAAATAAGTATGTAAACCTTCGTATTCATATGTCTTAAAGTTTAATAAATATATGCATTCGCAAAATGAAAATTGTTTTTGAAACGCCCTGTATTAAGAGTTTACTCTTTGCATGGTTCACTAACCTCTACGTCAGTGTTTAGCATACATTTTTGGTTCCCAGCACAATTGCAAAGTGGAAATCAATAACAGGCTAAGGGCTTAAATTCACAACAAACAAACAATTTATTTTATACATTTATCATCAATATGAGCTTTATGGGATGGATGAACATGTTGCTGACAACACAAATTCTCAAATCCCAGAATCAAAACAGGCAGAGTTACCCCACTTCCTGTAACATGTTCACTTTTGCACAATAAGATCTGTATGCTATGTACCTTATAATATATTGTAAACCTAAGTCAGTGGATTTTTATTCACAGTGTCTGTATTTGTTACTGTTATAGAAGGTGTCAAATATTGGAATATCTTTAAAACTCCCCACTAGTACAGCCATTGTGTGTCATAGCAAGGCACAGGCTGGCAACCACTGCTTCTCTGCATACATGCATTCAACTATTTTCTAGAGAGAGAGAGAGAGAGAGAGAGAGAGAGAGAGAGAGAGAGAGAGAGAAATATTGGGGGGGGGGGGGGGGGGGGCTGGGAAGGATGGGGACAGGAGTACACACATCAAATCTCCTTTCAGTACTTTAAGCTGATTTATCTATGCATAACAGTATTTCTTCAGCTATCTGTTGAGTTTTTGCCTCTATTCATAAACCAATTAACATCTCAACTTTGTATATTTTTATTTTACACTTACAGTGTTTGAACAGGAAACAATAGTTAACACACGTAGAAAATTACCACCTTTCATAAAATATAACTGTCATGTGACTGTAAACTTCACATACATATAATCATCATAATCCACCAGCCAAATGGCTTAGTCACACCCTGTGTGAACCAGACAATTTTCTAGCCTAATTACTACCTTATTCTATTGATAATATTACATTCAACCTTCGGATTCCTGCACACCATATGTTCTAGTAGTTCTTCAACGTATGCTACTTCCTGAAGCACACTGCCTGGTGAAGCGGTACCTTGCAGACCAACCACACGTAGCAGGTTTCCTTCCTCAATTTGTGTGTGCTGCAAACTTTTCAGTACTTGGAAGGGTGTTTCTTGATCACTGATCCAACAATTGCCTCAAATTTGTGCTCCCTCATATTTCTAGTTTTCTATGCAAGCGTGTTATCTGCAATTATCACACTGTTACATTAGTCATCCTGACAGACATGATGCCAGATGTGTAGGTGTGGTGCCAATATAGAGGAAAAAAAAGAAAAAGAAAAAGATTCTGTCCAGTCGTTTCCCTCCCACCGCTATGTAATTCCATGTTACATATGTAACTTCTTGTGGCCTCACATACCGTTCACCCATGTAAGCCACATTTCATCAGATTTCCTAGGTGGGCTCTTCGAGGTATCATGCCTCATCAAGTGGTATCTCCTGTATGAATTTATAAACAGTCTGAAAACGACCCACAAAATGCTAGAGAACTAGTCAGACCCTGTAGAGACTGTCTGCTGGATCATCCTGTTGTGTATTGTCAGGAAAAGCCTTGCATTACACATTGATTGTGATGCAGTAGCTGTCTGATGAGAGGAGTTTCAATAAAAGTGTCTGTGCTCCTGTACTCCCGACAACTATTCTTTCTAACTTGTCCCATCACAAGTATAATCACTAAAAATCTTTTCGTTTCAACAACTGGAATGCCAGTCAAGTTTAGAGTCTTGGATGATGCTTTATACCTACATAAATTCTGACTGTGATATAGGTTAAATTGTGTTATGAAAATATCAAATAATCCATCACCAAAAAAGCGAGCAACAACCTATGAAATATTACATGGATCAAATGTTAAGGCCTGGCTGACCTTCAAAAGGTTCCAAATGTGCTCTATTGTCTTTTGTATAGCCATTGCTTGTATCTATTCCATATAAACAGATACCTGCCTCCTCATCACTGCCAGCACCACTGTCACTTACGAACATACGTGGATGTTTCTGATGTATGGTTGATGTACGAGGCGTGTTTTTTAAGTAAGTACTGTTTTGAAATTAAAAAAAGATGTGCTAATATATCCCAATAATTTTATTTTTACATGAAAGCCTGTACCTTAATCTACGCACAGTCTGATTCTTCCTTGTTTACGTTGTGTACTGAGTGTTTAAGATGCCTCCGATAATCCTGAGTCCCGCCGACTGTGAAGTACAGGCTGTTATAAGATTTCTTAGTGGTAAAGGCCTAAAAGCAATCGATATTCATCGTGAGATCTGTGCAGTTTACGGAGAAAACATTATGAGTGATGGAATGGTAAGAAATTGGGTGAGAGCATATAAAGATGGCCGCACAAATGTGCATGATGAACAATGGAGTTTGGTGCAGGAAGTGGACAATAAGTTGTTGTTGTTGTTGTGGTCTTCAGTCGTGAGACTGGTTTGATGCAGCTCTCCATGCTACTCTATCCTGTGCAAGCTTTTTCATCTCCCAGTACCTACTGCAACCTACATCCTTCTGAATCTGCTTAGTGTATTCATCTCTTGGTCTCCCTCTACGATTTTTACCCTCCACGCTGCCCTCCAATACTAAATTGGTGATCCCTTGATGCCTCAGAACATGTCCTACCAACCGATCCCTTCTTCTGGTCAAGTTGTGCCACAAACTTCTCTTCTCCCCAATCCTATTCAATACTTCCTCATTAGTTATGTGATCTACCCATCTAATCTTCAGCATTCTTCTGTAGCACCACATTTCGAAAGCTTCTATTCTCTTCTTGTCCAAACTATTTATCGTCCATGTTTCACTTCCATACATGGCTACACTCCATACGAATACTTTCAGAAATGACTTCCTGACACTTAAATCAATACTGGATGTTAACAAATTTCTCTTCTTCAGAAACGCTTTCCTTGCCATTGCCAGCCTACATTTTATATCCTCTCTACTTCGACCATCATCAGTTATTTTGCTCCCCAAATAGCAAAACTCCTTTACTACTTTAAGTGCCTCATTTCCTAATCTAATTCCCTCAGCATCACCCGACTTAATTAGACTACATTCCATTATCCTTGTTTTGCTTTTGTTGATGTTCATCTTATATCCTCCTTTCAAGACACTGTCCATTCCATTGAACTGCTCTTCCAAGTCCTTTGCTGTCTCTGACAGAATTACAATAAGGTTAGAGAAAAAAAGACGCTTTACGATTTTCCTCCTTGCAGGATGACTTCCCTAACGTTTCTCATAGTGTTTTTTATGGCATTGTGACCGAGCACTTAAATTACCGAAAGCTGTGCGCACATTGGGTACCGAAAATGTTGACGGGTGTGCACAAAATCAAACGTTTAGACAGTGCATTGTCTTTCCTTGAGCAGTACCACAACAACAGTGATGATTTCTTAAGCCAAATTGTTACGGGTGATGAAGCATGGGTAGCCTACGTCACACCAGAATCAAAGCAACAGTCCATGAAAGTTGAGCAAGGGCATTTTGCTGCATGACAATGCCCGTCCGCATGTGGCAAATCAGACCAAAGATTTCATCACATCATTTCGATGGGAAACTATATATTGTCCTCCGTACAGCCCCGATCTTGCGCACAGTGACTACCATCTGTTCCTGCACTTGAAGAAACAGCTGGGCGTTCAGCGTCTTCAAGACGATGACGAAGTCAAAACTGGGGTGATACAGTTAACAAGTCAGGCGGCAGACATCTATGAGGGTATTCAAAAACTGGAACTATGTTATAATAAGTGCCTCAATATTGACGGAAATTATGTAGAAAAGTAGATTAAGGTACAGGCTTTCACGTAATAATAAAATTGTTGAGATATCTTAGCATGTCTTTTTTTAATTTCAAAATGGTACTTACTTAAAAAACATGCCTCGTAGATGGTCCAAACTCACTGCCATTGTCACTAGAATTATCACTCTTTACATTCTCTGTATCACTTGGTACACATCACCCTCAATCATGAATGTAGATGTAAATCATGAAAAAATTTCACCATTGCACAAAGTATACTGCCCAGGCCACGCCATATTGTGCGTTGACTCCTGGCATGTAAGATCACCTTAGTATACATGAAGATTTCAAAGCTATTGTGATTGTACAAGTAGTCAAACATACTGACACCAACATCTACAGTCTTCCTACTCTGTACCAGGTCAGCAAATAATCCAAAATTTACCAAAAAATGAGTGCAACAGGCCATAAACAATGCCTGTGCAGGAAAATGGATATTTCCGTACCCCATCTGCTGTTCCTGGCGACTGTAAAATGGAGATTTCCAGGGCATGTCATCAAGGTGTTAAGGTGAAAACAGATGAGAGGACTCTGTATGGGCAGATGGATACAGGATTGTGAATCCACAGAACACTTAACCCTTTTGTAGTCAGCCGATTTGGAGTGGTGTGTGCTAAAAATGTAATGCGTATTTACATTCTATTTAAATTGCCATATATCACACAGTATTCACTTTAAAAATATGAAAAAATTACCACTTATCCATAAAAGTATGTAGAATATTATGGCTTACACAGATTATGATAATGTTTCAAATGAATTTGATTGTGACAGTCCAAATAAAATATTTAGAAAAAAAATTATAAACTTGACTTTGATTCCATATATCCAACACTGTGCTTCAATTTAACAAGGCTAACTACAATCCATAGAATCTACACACATTTCTGAGTAAAATGACATGAGGGATATGAAATTTTTGTTATTATTTAGAAAGATAATTATTTATTTGAAGAGAACATTACAGAATTTCCATGTCTACAATATGACTTTTATTACAAACAGTTCTTGACCTCCTTTTCCTTCCCTCACTAGTACACACACAGCATCTTGACTCTTTCTTCTCTGTAAGTTTTCTCAAACCTGGAGCACCATGAGGATCATCAGTTGCATTTTTTTCTTGCAGCCATTCATCTGACAAGGCTTCAATTATCATTACAGTGTATACATATCTGGAAACAACTTTCCTTCCTTTATTATGCTCGTTGTATAGTATATAAGAATTCAGCACCATTCTTGACATTATGTTAAAAGCTACCTTCTTCCAGTAACGAAGAGTTCACCTCTCATACAAATACACATACAGCATCATGTCGGATGTGTCTATTCCACCCATATACTGGTTGTACTGGTGTATTATTTCTGTCTTTTTTACTGTTTTGTTATTATTTTGGACTTCAATGTCACCAGCACCAACTTTACTTGACAATAACGGAATGGAGGTAGGCTGGGACTTTTTTTCTCTCAGTACGCACATGCTAGTACCAGACCTGACTTACAATACATCTTTTCCCCAATTCCAAATTTCTTTCTAAATTGCTCTGGCAAATATTTACTGTTTTTTCTTACAGTGCCAGTAATGTATGTACCTAATTTGTAGAGACTTACACAAGTGGTAATGACATGAAAAAGTTGTCCATAAAGATATGATATCCCTTGTTCAAATAACTGCCCAAACACAGTAACTTCTGGACAACACAGTAACCTAAGCCATGTCTTGCAATCTCAGCCTTATCTTCTTGGCTTTTGGCACCTCTGTACGTATAAAATCCAAGACAATAGTGTGTTATAGAGTCACACAGCATCCAGAATTTGATTCCCCATCAGTGGTGGTGTTTGTTTGGCAAATACAGTAATAGGGAAGTATGACATTTACAAGGTGTATAAGTGGACGAGGAAAAAAAATTCCTGGATTTTTCCCGGATTTCCCGGTTAAAAACACACTTCCTCTCAGATGAAAATACACTTTTCCATGTTAAGTAACAGTATACTTGTCCTCGGAACTGTAAAACTTATTAATCCTTTCAATGGTTGTGGTTTTATACACCAGCATAGAATTTCCCGGCACTTCCGATGTGCAGCAACACGTACACTGCATATTTCGTATTATGAAAGTATAAATTCGAATTTCACCAAACACCGCATGTTACTTTCAGAAGGATTGAGATCGAGATTGCAATGCGTTTTTGTACGCCAGTCATAGCTCATGTCAAGCTATCTCGCCAGCCGATGACAGCGGATATTAAGAGCATATAACACATGATATGGTCAGCCAATAGCAACATCACTGCTAAGTAGCGTGAACGCACAAATAGGGCTAAGTAATGGTTTAAATTAATATACATAGTGTTGCTAAAAGAAAAGAAAAGCTTTCACGTAGCCTATAATATTGGCCTCCAAGATTAATAAGCTGCAAGATCTTCTTTGCGTGTGTTACACTTTTAAGATATATCACACAAATGTGCCAGTAAAATTTTTAACGACGACATAAATATCTGATCTTCTGGGCTCGAAAATATTCTAAATGGTCGTTCTCTAAGACTTGAATTTTAAATGAGAGTCAAACGCTCTGTGATTTAATAAATTCATCGGACATTGGCGGACACAGTTCTTCTTGTGTAAAAGGAAATCATCTTTACTTGAAGGTAACGCTTTTCGAACAACCATTCAGAATATTTTCCCGCAACCTGTTAGAAATAGAGTCATTTCAGCAGTTGCGCCAGATGACAGGCGTCGCCGCACTTGCACAGCTACGACGACACAGGGAGCCCGTATGGTCGTACGTGTAAAACATTAAAAGATCTTACATTATGTCATAAACGAAACAAGACGTTAGGGGATACTCTAAGAGCATGGGAATTTTGTGGACCCTACTAAAATGCACATTTGTATGTCCAGATTCAGATGTAAATTTTCTTGGAGTACCAGTACCGCATTATCTCATGTTTGGTTCTTTATTATGGCATAATGACATACGTGCTAGACAATGAAAATGTGAACTTGAAATGTAGTGAAAAGTTGAAACTAGGCAATAGTGTGGAATTAAACACATTGTTTCAAATAAATTGACTGCCTCAGCAGAAAAGATTAATAAAAGTCAATTTTTTTTAACAAACTAACAGAGATAACTTCATTGTTCTGCAAGGCGATTAATGCTTTGACTGTCAAATAGGTAGAAACAAAATAAAATCTTAAACTAATAACTTATTTTAGCCTTCTGTAATTATGTGAATTTTAGCCTTCCGTAATTATGTGAATGTATTTTAGTTCACTTGATAGCTCCCGACCACAGAAATCCGTTTTGTTTTCATTTGACATGAGAGCAATAAACGAAGAGGAAACAGCAAAATCACTTAACGGAAACATGGGTAATGTGGACACTATCACCTCCCCACTACAACTCAGACTGCTCTGTGCATCAGGTCCGGATCTACGATATTTCCGAACCGGGCCAATATTAGATAGTGGTGCTCCCCCTCCCTCGAGCGTTTGAGGTAGAACACCAAAAATTTAAAAAATCGACTTTTCAAAAATATCTTCATATTGTAGCTCACATCTTTCTGAAGAGTCTGATACATAAAACATATATGATCGAGGGAACGTAAGACATGTTATTTGGTCTTAAGCGTGCTGAAGTGCAGTGCTAAGGCTCTTCACAGAATTGTTCCATCGCACGCCTCTGTATTTCGCTCTGTGGAATTCAAAGGTGTAATATTTTGTAATGAGTGCCATAAAACTATATTCAGCCCAGTGGAAATTAAAATGTTCTGTGGTGCATCTCCCGCTCCCAGTCGGACAGTTTGACATCTTGCCCCTCTTTAAAAAATCTCGCAATTAGTAGTGTATGGGATTATTTGTAACCGGGAGGACAAGAACTCCTCGGAAAATTTTCAGTCCTTACTGCCTTTTAGCTAATAACTTGCTGTTCTATGTGACATAAAATTAAATATAAGATACATAAAATGAGTAAAGACAAGAGACAAGCAAGACAGTACACATTTCTTCAATCCTTAAGTCCTAGCTTTTTTTTTTATTCTCTCTAATCTTGCCACAGCTTTATATGGCGTACTTTCCTTTCTGGGAAAGAAGGTATTACGCCATCAAAGTTCGTCAGCGTTTTGCTACATGAAAAAACACAGAAAAGCTGTTAATACAAATAGTACCCAAATAATCTGCTAGATAAATCGAAATAGGCCTGCTTAATATTGTAGCAATTGTTACACACACCAAATAAACGAGACTGTTTCGGCACAAATGGTCATTTTTATAACACGACAGAATATAATTCACAAAGTACCAATGTCAAATGCATATTAGGCCTACTACAAGCAAAAGGTTTTATATTGGGAAATAGTTTCACATTTCATTCCTACTCTCTAGCTTCTGAAGCATGAAATCGAAAAGTAGTAGTACGAAATTTTTATACCAATTTAGAATCGTCGTATTCTTCTGTCATTTGTGAGAGTCTCCATTTCTTCTCCTTCCTCGTTCTAACAAACAATCTTGTCATCACCAATTCTGTAACCATTCCTGCCAGTGTCAAAATTTATCCTCTGGTTAACTTCACTAACCCTGCCACAATCACCAGTTTAGTTATACCGCATTTGTTCTCCGGTTAGGCATTATTAAGTGTTCGTACAACGCATTTTCCACGCTACTCCCAGAATAGAACTTTAGTGGCTGCTAGCCGGGGACTGTGTAACTGGTCCTTAGTAGGGTACCGGTCAGGCCAAAAATTTTCTGTCAAAATTTTCTTGGGTACACGGAGAAGACAATACGTAATCTTGGTTGCCCGTTATTCCTGTTAGTCATTTATTTCCACTCTGGTAGTCTGAATCTATGGAATTCGCTAGTAATCATAACAACGCTAAACATTTGCAAACCCAGTCAACCACATAAAGAGCGATTGGCATTCACCCTTTCGGCTTTATTCGCTCAGCTCGTATAGACCCGTCCCCTTTTGTCTGCAGGAAAGTTTATTTCTAGATGCGATGGGGATTCCAATCACAGAGACATCACGTACACTATGCACACATTCAAAAATCAACTCATGATCCATTCAGAAATCAACTTAGAATTTGATCAAAAACCAACAGGGATGTGCTCAAAATCATCTGAGTAATTGATAGACCAACGTGCGCTGGGTGCTAGGCGCTTTCTGAAACAAGGCCTTTTTCCTCAATATTATGAATTTGGTAACCCCCCAAACTGCTGCCCGGGACAGATAGATACCCCGGTTTGCCCCCGCCGCCTAGTTCCGGGCCTGTTGCGCACACGTGAATCTGTCAGCTTAGGGGCACCAGTAAAATTTTTCCAGATAGCATCTGGCTGCTTGCTGCTATTGCATATACAGCTAACTGCCACACTTCTGTAGCCAGAAGCGGGAGAAGGTACTACTCATACGCGACTCAACTGCACATGCGCATAAGCTCGCTAAAGCTTTCCCGGCGTACTGATTGTTCCATAAAGATACGGGAGCATCTAATATAAACAGCTGTGACGTCACGCTCATCAGACACAATTTATTGTTATGAAACATTGCATAGTCTTCCTAAAGCCTTGACACATTTTGCTGTTCGCAGACGCTTGTGTGAGCACTGTGTTTTGTTCCTGTATATGGAGAATTTCCTTTGCAACTTAGGTTTTATTTTCGTTTTTTTCTCTCGTTCGTGTTTTATTGCTGCAGTATTATTCTGCATTAGCGAGATACGGTAATATTCTTTGTTAGAGTATTGGTTCTTACTAGTCAAAGTTACAAAAATTTAACTGAAAACTAAAACAATGAAACATCCCCGGAATTCTAAAAAATTCCCGGATTTTTCCCGGTTTTCTCCCGGATGAAAAAATTACCGGGTTTCTCCCGGATCTCCCGGGCCGTATACACCCCGCATTTAGTGCCAACTAGACTCTCATCAATACTAATTTGTCCATGAGGTGTGTAATGATGTCTAAATATATTATTAGCATGATCTACCAATGGCTGGTACCTGATACATGGGTCATAATCAGGATGGCCTGGTGCTGGACATTTCTCACTATCCACAAGATGAAAGAATTTCATCAGATGCCTAAATCGGTGGGCAGAAAACATTTTACCAAACCATGGAAATGCCTGTGACAGTTTTGTGCTCCAGTATGATAACATTGTGGGCCTTTTATTGAGTCCCATATTTAGTAAGCAAGCAATAAAACCTCTTACCTTGGTACTTGTCACATTCTTCCATTTCTTATATGGTTTGGACAATGTAGCATGTTTAGTTATAAACTGTTTAGCTGAGCGATTCGTTTCAGTTACAATAAGCTGAAGCAACGTTGTATTAAAGAATAGATTGAAATATTCTATCACAGGAGATCCTACTGGTGGCATATGTTTTGGTCCTGGCAGCTCTTGAAATGGATGTGGTAATGGCTGTAGTGTTTCAGGCGCAAGTACTTCAGTGTATTGTACATCTTCCATTTCGTCTTCACTTTCGTTCACAATATCGTCAAGTACATCACTGTCACTTTCTGAACTGCTGCTACTTTCGCTAAAACATTCTGTATCACTAGTACATTCTAAAAGTTCACAAATTTCTTCGGCAGTAAGTCCTCTGTTGTGACCTGATGTAGATCACATTTTTCACAAAAAAACGGAGAAAATAAACAAACTGTAAACTCTTATTGTGAAGAAAAACACACAGAGACAATGATAAATACAGCACTGTGCAAAATCAAGAATGTAGAACGCAATAACAGAATGTAAACAGGTACTACGAATCACGGCGTCAACAAACAAACAATGCAAAAGCAGAATAATCTAATGCTAATATTTCACCAAAACGATGCTCAATTGTCGATAGCTATCGATCTACACATAGCTCCATTCAAAGAGCATCTGTAATCAGCACGCCAACACCATCTAGCGCCGATTATGTAAGCTAAACAAGACGAAGCAGAGTACCGACGAATCGGCACCCTGACAGTATTAGCGTCAGTAGGGGGTAACGACAGATCGTTACCTCGACATTCAAAAGGTTAAAGAAAATGAAAATAAATTTCCACTTGCCTTTTTACAGTGTTTGGAAGAGGGTGGAGAATTGGGTTTGCCTAAGGCTACAGACTTATCAAAACATAATTACCCATGACAGTGTGTCCAACGAAATACAGAAATTGTTCACAGATTTTATTCTTCTTTCACACTGTAACAAATGAGTTAATGGAAAAGACAGAATTACGTAACAGTATTAACAGTCTACAAAACTTGATAATCTCATGATTTCAAATGTCATCTGAGAAGGTCACTTTAGGGACCAGCCATATTTAATTTTTTCGCACATAACAGAATTTAAATGTCAGTGCCCGGACGTCAGTTTCCCGAAACAGTTTTACATAGTTCTCAAAAAAACTGAAAACAACCTTTGAAGTTAATTATATTTTCTAGCACCGTTAAATAGAAAATGTTTGTAGTTTTTTGACTTAGTCAGTAGCTCACTTCATAGAGTAATTTGACTAATTGCCATGTCACTTGTCTGAATCTCTCTAGTAGTGTCCTTTTTTAAATCTATATTTATTAATAAATGCAAATGGATAATTAACAATCATCAATTATTATTTTTTCATAAAAATAACATTTTTGTTTTGAATTACTGGCCACATGGAAACAAATTAAAATTTGATACAGTCATGCGAAATGCATTTTTGTTAAACAAAACAAAATGTTATACGAGTTTCTATTTTATGTCTCATTTTAGTAGCAAATTTTAATTTAGTGTCCATACCCACATTTTCATGTGGTATTTTTCTTAAGAAATTATGATTCCCTATTTGTTAACGAGCATTTCCACTTATTAATAAACATGAAAATTAAGGGATTTTCCTACTAGATAGATTCAAACCTGCAATGTTATGATTTCAATTCGATTATGCTAACACTACAAACTAAGCTACCAATGAATCGATTAATGAACCACCAACATTTTATGCTTAACAGTGCTCGGAAATAATTTAATCAACAAAAGAAGAATGAAACAAAATCCATATGAAGTCCGTACCTGAGAAGAATTTCCCTCAAGATGATGCTAGTAGATACAAAATTGGCAAATAGATACTTTTATAGCCTGAAAACTGAACTTTAAATGTAACCCACCGGTCACAGCTCTTCAACATTTTATTACTTTTTTCCTAACAAACACTGTCAACATTGTCAACGCCTACATTTGTGAAGGGTTTTATTTACTTATTAATTTCTTCGAATACTGTCCCAAAATCATCCAGCATTTTGACAAGTGTAGTTAATTATCTTGTTTACCAGGTAAACGCATGCGATCCCACAAAAATGCATCCTCAGTATGCACACACATATACAGGGCGTTTCACAATTACTGTTACAGCCTTCTAGCAGTTGTAGAGAGGACTTAGTAAATGAAGTTTTGTAAGGAATCCACATATTGAAATGTACCATCTGGATATAAAACTTTCATAGTGCGCACACAAACTGATAACAGGAAGCCACTGTCAGTCCCTGCTATGACGATGACATAACATACCATGTTTGCCCAACTACAACAATGGCTGTGAGAAACTGATACATTCCGAACTAGGACGATTGACTGTGGTACCCCTCTGACGCGTTAAGTTCTCGACTTTGAAGAGGACATCCTTTGTCACTTGTAAGAGAACACAATCACGAGTGCTCAAAACATTGTCCATGCTAGGGATCCAGTAGGGTACACAGGTCACACCTCACTGTCTCTACCGTATGCATACTATGAAGTGATCGGTTTTCAAGTGAGTCTTCAAACGTATATTACATCCAAACTATACATTTACAGACATGCATTACTTATTGAAACTTCATGTACTAAGTCTCCTCTACAACCCCAACAAGTCTGTAAGAGGAATTTTGAAACACCCTGAATAGCCATTATAATATCAAAATAACCCTTTTTTCCTTTTTTCACAAACAGCTCCTCTCCATGACAACTGAAACAATTTACAAATTCTATGCTTTTGTGTGTGTGTGTAAACACATGTTGAGCCATTGGCGCTTTTATTTGGAGGGGATGTAGCCAACATCTGAGCTGTTCTAACTTTTCATGATTATCCCCATTGTTGAGTACAGTATCACTGAAATTTTTTGAAGACTGTTTCCCCATATACTGAACAAAAATTCATTTTTCAGCTTCTTGTGCTGAAGTAAATAGTTTTAAAACTTAAATCTCTGATGACTCATAAAAATTCTAGGTTCTGCAGAACACAGCTGCACAATGTCTGCTGCATTTGATCAAATAAAATGTCCTTTAAGGACAAATTATGGATTTCTATTTCATTATTTTTATTACTATTTTCAGGAAGTGTATAACCCCTATCTACTCAAAAATTTACACTTTGCTGTCCAATACCTTTTTGGAAGAAAGTCAGAACAATTTCACATGTTCTTATAGTCTAAACAGTATTAAACATGAGTGATCTGCGTTATTACACGAAACCAAAAATTATCTTTTTATCAAAATAAGTTTGCATGGATTTTCCTTGAATAAAGTAACGCTTCCAGGCTTGCTTTAAAATACTTACAAATTATAACCAAACATATTAGATCATGACATCTTGTGGAAATCGGGTTTTCTGCCGGATATCACCATCTTCCAAACACGATATTTCGACGTCATTACTCGACGTCTTCATCAGGTGTTCCCTGAGACTGGCTGCTTGCTGGACCGGGTCGCATATTTATGCCTGCCTGGTGTTCTGTTTGCTGTTCCCTAGTCGGTCCGCGCCCGCGAGTCGCGCTATCCTGCCGCTCTAGGTGTTCCCTATTCCGTCTGCGCCCACTCTGGCCGCCTCCATCTGCGGTCGTGGCCTCCTGGTGTTGCCTTCTCGGTCCGCGCCCGTGAGTGGCGCTCCCCTGCCACTCAGGACGTTCCCTATTCTGTCCACGCCCACTCTGGCCACCTCCATCTGCGGTGGTGGCCTCCTGGTGTTCCTTCCTTGGTTCGTGCACGCAGTGTGCAGATGTCTGGTGTTGGCAACATATTTTCTCCGGTATTGCTTCAGCAGTTCAAATGCCGGGTTCCATGCAGTGCTTAGCTGGTATCCTGCTTCCCAGTTAATCAGGTTTTGTGCAATCTTTACCTCTATAGATTCAGTGATGACACTATCCCAGAATCTGGGGGTCTGGACCATGACCTTGGTGTTCTCATAATCCATGGAATGTTCCAACGCTAGGCAGTGTTCTGCTATTGCTGATTTTGTGCCCTGCCTTAGCCTGGTATGTCGCTGGTGTTCCTTACATCTGATTTCCACCGTTCTAGTCATTTGGCCAATGTAGGACATACCGCATTCACAAGGAATATTGTAAATGCCAGGCTTCCTTAAGCCCAGGTCATCTTTGACTGCTCCAAGTAAAGCCCTGATTTTGCTAGGTGGGCAGAAGACACTCTTGATGTTATGTTTCATTAGTATTCTGCTGACCTTGGCAGAAACAGGCCCGGCATACGGTAAAAATGCCAGCTTCTTGATTTCTTCTTCTCTCCGAATCTCTTCAGCCTAAATTTAGGCCCCTGCCAAGAACCATCAGGTTAGCTGTCACTCCTAGAGATCTACCAGTAGCCAATTTCATCAGCTCTGTGGAACAAGTCATCAACACACTACACTCAAGTACGGCTGAAGAGATTCGGAGAGAGACGTGCAGAGCCCTTACCAGAGCCAGGCCGCCTAACATCTCATCTCAAGAGACGAGAGGATGGCTCTCAGGAGATTACGAGAAGATGATGACATAGTGGTATTACCAGCAGATAAATGGAACTCCACAGTCATACTGCAGAAAGGTGACTATGACCTGAAGATGCGGCGACTTCTGGAGGACCCGGCTTACAAACCACTAGAGCAGGATCCAACTGACAGGGTGGACAGAAAAACCAAGTCTCTGCTGAAGGAAATTGGCTGCCCTGAGAAAGTTATCAAACAACTGAAATCCAAGGAACCAGTACCACCCAGACTCTACAGACTACCTAAAATCCACAAAGAGGGTGTACCACTACGACCCATTGTGAGCAATATTGGGGCAGCCACCTACCCAGCTGCAACATATCTCAAGAAAATGTTGGCACCATATGTGGGGAAGTGTGCACACCACATCTGCAACTCACGGGACTTTGTGGAATGTCTTAAAAACCTACGTTTCTCAGATGCAGACTTAATGGTCAGTTTTGACGTGGTGTCCCTGTTCACCAGAGTGCCCCTTAAGGACACACTTGACTTAATCAGTGAGAAGTTTGATGGAGCTGTGCTGGATCTGTTTAAGCATATTCTAACATCGACTTACTTCCTATGTGGAGGTCAATTCTATGAACACACTGCAGGGGTGGCAATGGGTAGCCCCTTGTCAACAGTAGTGGCCAACCTGTTTATGGAGAAGTTCGAGGACGAGGCTCTTACAACTGCCACTTACCAGCCAACATGCTTCCTGAGATACGTTGATGACATATTTGTCATTTGGCCCCACGGTCGCAAAAAACTGGAAGACTTCCTGGAGCACCTGAACTCAAGGCATCCGATTATTAAATTCACCATGGAGCTAGAAAAGGACGGTCAGCTTCCGTTTCTGGATGTCCTGCTGAAGAAGAAGGCGGATGGCACCATCAGCCACAGCATGTACTGAAAGCCAACACACACAGACTTATACCTACAGGCCGACAGCTGCCACCACCCAGCACAAAAGACTGGGGTGCTTAGAACACTCGTACACCGAGCCAAGACACTGGAGCGCCACTCACGGGTGCGGACCGATAATGGAACACCAGGAGGCCACGACCGCAGTTGGAGGCGGCAAGAGCGGGCCCGAATGGAATAGGGAACGTCCAGAGTGGCAGGGGAGCGCCACTCACGGGCGCGGACCGAGAAGGCAACACCAGGAGGCCACGACCGCAGTTGGAGGCGGCAAGAGCGGGCGCGAACGGAATAGGGAACACCTAGAGCGGCAGGATAGCGCGATTCGTGGGCGCAGACCGACTAGGGAACGGCAAACAGAACACCAGGCACCGGGCAGACATAAATATGCGACCCGGTCCAGCAAGCAGCCAGTCTCAGGGAACACTTGATGAAGACGTCAAGTAATGATGTCGAAATATCGTGTTTGGAAGACGCTGATATCCGGCAGAAAACCCGACTTCCACGAGATGTCATCAAATTGCCGGGAAAGTCTAAGAAATTACATATTAGATCATCATCATTATAATTATTAAAAGTAAATCTCACTGGCATCAAAGCATAAAATTTAATTAATGGTACCCTTGCTACTGAACATGCCAACCACAATTACAAGGTATGGATAAAATCTTACCATCAATAATGTGTCTATGAGAAAACCAAGGCGTATGCAAAGAATCCCTTGCTGTGAAAGACGGTTGACCATCTCCTCACAGTTTACACTACGTCCGCATACAAGAACCCAATCTACTTCATATACCAGGGTGAAAATATCTGTCCTTCTGGATATATGGAAGTATTTTGCTCCACCAGCCTCCAGCAATCTGTAAATAAACTGTTGTAAATGATACACCAGAGATGAAATTAATATACGTTGATTTTTTTCGTCTTATGACTCCCTCAATGAAGAGAGAAATACAGGGCAGTTCCAAATGACTACACCAATTTCAAACAACCATAACCATTTAACCTAAAGGAATACACTGATAAGAATTATACAGAATGAAAAACAATTCAAACTTTTGATTGTTGTGCATGTGCAGTGAATTTTAAATGGGGTACGGACGTTCACACATTTTCAAATCAATGTCTACTGAACTATTGGACTGGTCATATTGAACATAACAATACTGTGTTCTGCTCTCTGCCACCTATACTACAGTCAGCAAGAGATGATTCCGGGCAGCTGTCACTGCTGCTGCTAACTTTTAACTGTGAAGTGTAAATGGCTGCTGGCATTAACAACAGAGCTGTGACAACACTGAGGCGCTGCCATACAGATGTCAACAAAATCTGTGCTATGTGATTGGTGGAGATAAGATGGTAGAAGAAGCCAAGCCAAGCCCACTGGAATCATCAGGGATCTGACCTCTTCAACTCTTCTGTAGATCTCTGGACCTGACAACCTTGGACTTCTTTTTATGGTGTCATGTGAAAGACATTGTTTATGTGCTTCTTCTTCCAAAACCATTCCGGGCATTAAAAGGTGCATTTCTAATGTGCCTGTGTCAGTGACTGAAAGTATTCTTCAGAATTTTGGCCTGACATGGATTATTACTTAGGTGTTGTCCACATAAACAATTTAAAATCTATAAAGCATGCTTTAAAAATTTCTGAACTTTCTTTTATATTCTCCATAATTCTTCGTGATGTACTAATATGCATTAAATAGTTCATTAAATAGTTATGTTATAGGAAGTAAGTATTCATATACCTCTACTACTACTACTACTACTAAGCAAAGAGCAGCCACAAAAGTTACATGGTTGTAAATTAAACAATACAAAGACTACAGTGGAATAACAACATGGAAAGGATGAAGTACTACTCTGCATCGAGGATCGAGGTGGCATCGAGTCTCAAAAGAGATAGGGGGGGGGGGGGGGGGGGGGGGGGGGAGAGGAGAGGAGAGGAGAGGGAGAGGGAGAGGGAGAGAGAGAGAGAGAGAGAGAGAGAGAGAGAGAGAGAGAGACGGGGAGGAGGGGGGGGGGGCTAGGGGGCCCCGAGAGCTGTAGACAGTAACCAGTGCGAGTCGTGCTTCTGTGAGAGTGTCTTTGTGGTTTTTTCTGCTTCTGAAGAACTTTTTGTCCAAAAGCTAATAGTTTAGCAGTCTTTTCTTAGTCAAAAAAAAATGGTTCAAATGGCTCTGAGCACTATGGGACTCAACTGCTGTGGTCATAAGTCCCCTAGAACTTAGAACTACTTAAACCTAAGGACAGCACACAACACCCAGCCATCACGAGGCAGAGAAAATCCCTGACCCCGCCGGGAATCGAACCCGGGAACCCGGGCGTGGGAAGCGAGAACGCTACCGCACGACCACGAGATGCGGGCTTTTTCTTAGTCAATGCTTCTGCTATGGGCTGGATAACAATCCATCTTTTTCGTATTATGATTATGAATTAACATGTTGCTCTCACCTAGTAGATTGCAGATAAGCAATATTGCAACTGAAAGAATGGCAAGAGACATCTTTATGCACACAGAACATAAATACTTTTGCCAAAGGGTTAAAATGTGGCCTACATGCAAGATGGTGACACAGCCAAAATTATCTGTATAACATTTTTACCAATATTGTCTTTCCCCAGAACTGTATTCATTCCTGAGCCTCCTCTCAAATTATCATGAGGCCTTACTCTGGAGTAGATGTTTAAAGCATAAACAACTCAATATTACATCACCTACAACATATCCTTACCTTACTCAACATAATCACATCAATGTAATGATCTTAATATCCTACTAACAATGGCTGTAAAATATTCCCACCTATACTCCACAAACCACCTTACTAAATGGTGCAATGGAAGAAAGACTTACTGTAAGCCTCCATTATGTTTAAATTTCTCTGGTCATTTTGTGTGGTACATTCTCGGGATTTTATCAGTAATCCTGTCCATGCTGCACAATGCGTGAACACCACTCAAATTCCATAAATGTCTTCACGATTGTCCTTAATAAACAAATTGTGGACATATGTGCTGCCATTTTTTGGAACACTTCTTCCATTAATCTATTTCTTAAGAATTTTAAAAAGGTGAACAACACTCAAAGAATGGTCAAGTGGAGTTTTCTTAAACTATCCCTCTTATAGATCAAAGTTACACTTCCTTAGAAATCTTCCAATGGCCCTCAATCTAGCATCTGCTTTTATTGTTTTTAAGGTTATATAGTTGTTCCACTTTGTGTGTTCAGCATATAGCCACATTTAAATTAATTTGAGACATGACTGTAAAATGGCTCATTCCATATCATTACGATTTATCGTAACTAAATTTGCATACTTTCAACTGAATGAATCCTTTTTACATTGTTCACCTATTTTGGTTATACTGAATGACTACTTTACCACAGCGGACTCTTATCTGCAAACTGCAGACTTCAAGAAAATGTCTTTTTTCCCAAATCTGCCATGAACTATGGACAAATATTCATCATTAATTACAAGGTTGTGCAAGTTTATATATCACAGTAGAGGCAACAGAATAATGCAGCACCTTGCACATCAAAACCATCGCATAAATGCCACAAAACATGAAAAGAACAGACAAGTATGAGTAGAACACATGCTCTGAGCGTTCTGTACAAACTTAATTATGTATATAGATAATTAATTACTGGTGTTCAATGGCCTGCTGCAAGTCTTTCTATTGGATACCACTTCACTTCATGTGCTTGTGTGTCCCTAATCTACACACTTATCCAGCCGGGGAAAGGGAAGCTACAGTATAACGTGATATTCAAACCATAGGTTGTTTCTGACAAGGCCACACATTATTAAGATATGTAAGTTAGGTTAAAATGAAGACTGGAAAATTCATAGTCTGACAGATTTTAAACTTGAGTGTTACTACTAGGCCACAAGGCCTGGCACGCAAACAAATGCTCCATCTATAAATTTTGCCGAGTGATCGTGCAAGTATCCAGATATGTGAGACATGGCCGTATCTTTTGTCTGCATTAACTTAGAGGCTTTAATTTCTCACACCACTGAGGGACTGTAGATCTTAGTATGTAACAAATTTCAGCTTGCTAGCTCTAACCAGTCCCAAGAAAAAGGGAAGCAGATGGACAGGTTTACAGATGGATAACAAATGACAAAAAGAAATGCCAAAAAGTATTTTTTGTGATAAAATTACAAATTCACAATTTTGGGAGTTTTTCTTTTACTGTGAAACTTTGCTTCTTGTCAAATTTCCATGATTCCATGTCATCGGAAAGTACCCTGTAGGTTTTGATAAACGAGTTTCTGGCTATTGAAATGTGTGACCTAAGTGGCCGTGTCTTTGACTGCACTGACTTAGAAACTTTAAATTTTTCACACTGCCAAGCAATCGTAGCCCATGGTATGTGACAAGCTTGAAGTTGATACCTCTGGCCATTCCAGGCAAAAACAGTCTTGACAGACAGACAGACAGACAAACAAGAAAGTGACCCTACAAGAGTTCCTTCTGTTCTTACTGACTGGGGTATGAACCCCCCCCCCAAAAAAACAAATCTGAAAACAGGAAACATTTCCAAAACACCTCATTCAAGAAATAACTACATGAAAATAATGAATGACAGCAATGAAAGTTATTTCATAAACAAATCTCTCTCTTTTTTTTTTTTTTTCTTCTTTCTTTCAAAACAACACATAATTCAAGGACGAGTTTATCATAACAAGTAATCTAAGAGCATTAATCTTAAAACACTTCCACTCTGATTTGCTAAACCATGACTTTTCCAAGTACAGCAAAAGCATGCACATTGAGTTATGCATTCAGGAGGCCAACAGACTGATGTAAAATTGTATACACACAGAAAATTCCTCAATCAATAATGCAGAAAAATACAGCTGCATCAAATATGCTACCAGTAACACACTCACCTAGCAAAAACACTTTTGCTGACAGGATCACAATGGTCAGTAAGGAGACCAATCTTCCATGAGGAAAGGTTTGGACTTCTTCTAACAAGCGCCAACTCCCTATTCCTGCGTGCTGCACAGCCCATGAAATCTGTCTCCAGCTTCACCTCATACTGAAGCTCATCTAGCCACTTAAGCTGTTCATAACTATCTGTTATATAGAAAATATTCACTATCCACAGACCTGAGGAAATTATACTTATTATGCAAAACGTTTGCAATGGAGCCAAGAAATTCTACGAATAATACAGGAAATGAGTTTAAATGTAATACTACCAGTACACTAATAATTTAAGAATCAATGTAAACACAAAATAAATATCGTTACTCTTTAAACAGGACTAATTTGGATGGAAGGAAGGAGGGAGGGAGGGAGGGATGACAAGAGGTCAATGCCCTGTCAATGATGATGTCATTACGAGGGAGGGAGGGAGGGAGAGGGAGAGAGAGAGAGAGAGAGAGAGAGAGAGAGAGAGAGAGAGAGAGAGAGAGAGAGAGATATATGGAATTTTGAATTGGTTTGACCATTATGCTTTTTCAGGACGACAGCAAACTACAGCAGTGTAATCAGCACATTTATTTAAAATATATCATTCTGAAACACAAACTCTTCATAATATTCTTCATGTCAGTTTCAGCCTCAAACATGTGCTTAACACTCAACGGTTATGTTTAAAATGCAGAGATCATCCACTAAGAGTTCTTCCCCAATAGGTGCATTGAATGATTAACCATTTCAATGTGTGTGATGCTACTTGTAAGTTTTGCAATAGTCCACATAATAAAAAAAACCACCCGTTCTTACTTTTCCTCTAACAAGGAATCCCTTGAGTGCTATGTCGCAAAAGGCCAGTGATGTTTATGGCATTCGACACCCCACATATTGTCTAGCATGCAACCACAATACTGCCTCCCGATGGGAACAGAGGGTGGGACTGGTGGTATCCAATGGTGAGCACAGCATGAGGCTACTGAGCATAGTTGAACTGTTTGGCTGATAAGTAACTAACACTGCCACAGTGCTAGTAGTGTGACACAAAGCAGATGGCAATGATAAACAAAGCAACACTGCATTATATCTATAACTGAAGGAATTACACAGAGTGAGAAAGAAGAGGCAAATGAAATATTAGCATATCTGCAATATGAGTAAGTGGAATGTGTGGTGTCGTATACGCTCGACATGTACATGAGGAGTACAGTGATGACAAAACGTGCTTAACAAGTGAAAGTGATACTGAAACAGGTGTTGAGCCATGTAGTCCTTGTTGGACAGGGAGAAACAAATTCTGTCTCCAGTGAAATGTAGTAAAGGACAATCTGCGTCTAAGGAGTGGGTCTAAACATAATTATATACATGGAAGATCATGTAACACAGTAAAAAAACAACTGTGAACAGATTTGGAGTAAGTCGACTGCAATATGACTGTATAGTGCATACGAAAAACTAGAGATATTCAAGGGAGGACAAGGCACACTTGCTACAAACGCTGGTGTTTATGCATTTCAATAATGCTTGATACAGTTTTCAGGATGTGCATGATAGTGAAGTACTATATTACCTGCAACAAACTGTACGCAACATAGATTATAATGATTTCCAGGGAAGTAGTGGATGATTGAGTAACTTCAAACAGTTCTACAGAATTGGAAGATGTAAGATAATGAAATTTCAAACAAAGCATCAACTTCACAATGCACAGCTAGATGAGGAATAAAGATGAAAATTAGTAGATGAGATACACAAACCTACTCCCATCATTCAGTAAGGACTTTGTTTTCAGTTCCAACCAATCAGGATTTGAAGAGGAAATGTATAAGAAGGGAAACCTCTAAGTTAAGAGGTACCACAAGAGTTTTATCAAGATCAACTAACTTCAATGCCGTAGCACATTCATGCAAAGTGATACCGACTATTAATCTGAATGGTAAATTGACTGGAAAGTTATTTACTGTATTGCGAGAAGCTGGAGGTGCTTTGCCCCCTACGATTCTTCCTTGTGTGCATGTTCTTGCAAAGGCAGTAGAGAATATTTACGTCACAACAAAAATTAGTGGGGAAAATGGGCATAGGAGAATTACAATTGTGGTATAAGCACTGCTTTTGGCCATTAGCTGGTCAAAATAACTTTCTTTTGATCGATTCTTGGCTTGGACGTAAAAATCATACTCCTTTAGAGCAAAGTGCTCTCCTGAAAAGTGTGTGGCACTGCAATTCATACCACCTGGAACCGCATTCCATGACAGACCATCTTGTATTCGGTTGCATACCATCACATTCCATCAGTTCTTATCAGCCCCAATGCACCAATATGATTCTATATGCACTGTTTAAGTGTGTATACCCATCTGAACATCCTGCACAGTTTGTAACTCCCAAGTAGTCCACCTTCAATCTTGACAGCGGAAACCTTTGTGATCAATGTGGTGAGCCAGTTTTCACTCTGCGTTCATGGTGCAAGTTAAAGATTCATTTTGAACATTTCTTGAATGTTGACTATATCCATTTTGTGAAGTGTAATACATACAACCCATAGAAAACTGATCTTTGCATCACATGGACCCTAGTTTTCTGTCGCCCACCTGATGCTCATGGCGAGTCATTATTTAAAATACTTTCAAATGAGCCTTACTAAAGATTGAACTTGCGACCTCACACTCAAGGAATTCATCGTAAGATTTCTGCAATAATGGCTGTTCACCTACATAAGAAACCCATTCAGTATTATTGCTGTGACATACAGAAGTACATCTAATACCAGCTGTACAACAAATAGAATAAACTTCTTTTAGCCATCTCATTCCCTCTCTACAAGAACGTAAATCTGGATGGTCCCAACCAAATGATGTTTAACTATCAAGAGGACAACAACCAGCATAATTGCCTTTGTAACTTTGTTCATTTCGAAGATGTGAACAGCAGCACATCTTTTCTAAATAGCACCCTAAAATTTTTAGTTCGTAATCCACTTCCTTTCCTCAAGACCTGTTCAAAAACGTATCACAGTGTACCAATCATGTAAACATGGCATTTTTAAAAATTTAACACAAATTTGACTTTTCATCTCTCATATTCGCACACTGTGCACGTACCCTAGGTAACATGACTAATCCACGTCCAGGACTTGACATTAAACAGGTGCAAACATGTCACTCAGCCAACCATATTCATTCAAAGGTTCTTGTGAGTGCAATTTACATCAATGATAGATGGTAGAAATGCAATTTATCTATGGAGAATCTAAGTTAGCACAACACAAGTTGCAATATTCCATAATTAATTTTCACACTGCAGCAGAGTATGCACCAATATGAAAATTCCTGGTAGAGTATAACTGTGTGCCAGACCACAGCTCTCATCTAGGAACTTGGAACCAATTTTCTCATTGCAGTGGAGCATGTGCTGATATGAAAGTTCATGACAGATTAGAACTCTGTGCTGGACTATGACTCAAACTATGGACCTTTGCCTTTTGCAGGCACATACTCTACAAAATAAGCTACTAGTCTGGAAGGTAGGATAAGAGGAACCTGCAGAAGTAAAGCTGTGAGAACAAGTTGTGAGTCATGCTCAAGTAGTTCAGTCGGTACAGCACTTGCCCAGGAAATGCAAAGGTCCCAAGTTTGAGCCCCGGAACAACACAGTTTTAATATGCCAACAAGTTTCAACTGCGATAATTTCTTCTTTTTTACAATACAGATACACATAGTACAGTAGTGTAATGCTTTAAAATGATACCTCGTGTTTAGCAAAGACAGTCCTCACATAAAACTGCATCATAACGTTTCTTGTATTGCAATTAAAGGTAGGGGTAATGCTACACACCCAAAGGAATTCGCAGACAGCAATATCCTGACGAGAACCCACATTTCCAATGAATGTTTTCTTGACTTTTGCAATGCTTCAAGCAATGCGAAGTTTCAACCCAAGGCAATGCAATCATTGTAAAACTTGCACAGATGATACTGCCATAGGTACTGTTCTTACTTCTGTTACCATGAACCGATAAGTCAACACATCACGAGTTGCACCTAATCATGTCAACTTACACAAGGATTTGCATGGGAATTATTTCGAAAATTTTGTGTTCTACTTGTCAGTGGGCATAGGAGCAAGTCCTTACCGACGGGAACTACTTCCCCACTGTTCTTTTTACCAACGAATTTTCCTTCTCAAACGAAGGACACTTAAATACAAAGAATTCGTGTTACTGGTCCAGTGAATAACCCTGATGACGGATATGTGGAACATCAGAGTCAGTGTAGAGATGTCTGGCATAGAATGAATGGTATTACAAATATTGGCCCTTAATTCATCAATGGTAACCTAAGTAACAGTGCATTTGCCAACTTTTTCAGATATGTTGTTCATACATGTTGCTTTCTGAACCAAATGCAACCAGCCAGATGCATTGTTCGTTGAAGGAACAATGGACTAGCCTTCTCTGTCTCCTGACATGATCCCTCAGAACTTTTTCTTTAGGGATTCATGGAAGATGTTCGCTATCACGATATTTCAAAACCTTCAGAGAATGAGGAACAAGTTTTTTGCTTATTTGCAACTCACTTCAGCATGCAACAATGGAAACAGCGATGAAATCTTCCACACAAAATGTGGACAAGCACATTACTGTCCATGGCCACCATTTTCAGCACTTTTGAATGTCCTATCCCTTTCTGTACCCATATATGGATTACAGTACTACAAATGGTATTAAATATCCTCATTGCTGTTTCTTATCAAATTGAATGTTGCATTTGCATGAATAAGTGGTATGTTTTTGAATAGGTATTGAGAGGAAGAAGCAGATTTTTAAAAAAGGGGGTACTGTTTTAACACAGACACACTGTTGCTCATTTCTTTGTAACAAACAAAGTTACAAAAAAACAGTCATGCTGGAACCACAGAATATTGCATAATAAACTTCTATGTCTTGTAGCCAATTCAAAAGTTCAACTACTTTGGTTTGATCTGTTAAGATAGATATTCTATTAGGTTACGTATGTGCTAAGTAGCTTACCTCTTACAAGTGCTTCAAGTAATGTAGGTGAATAACTGTACAGACCAGAGCCAACAATGTGAGTCGCTGAGCACATATGTTCTTCACTAATAACTTCTCCACCTAATTCATTTATCTTCTGTGTAATGCTCTGCCGTTCATGGTATGTCAGCTCCAACTCCAGTGGAAGCACTATACGCTTTGCATTACGCCCTGAAACAAATTTGTTAATACAATTTCTCAGAATGAAACTACCTGACACCCCGCCTTTTTTTTTTTAATTTTAGGGTTTTGGACACACACTTCCTTGAAGTATGAAAGTATACGAACATTTAATTCACATTTAAGTCAAATTTGAGAGCAAATAATAATTATTTAATGCTAAGCAAATAACATTTTTAAAGAATTCTTTATTTGATTCACAAATAAGGACTTGTTCATATACATAATGCGCAGTGTGTTGCTTTATGCTTCTGGGAAAGCAAGAGAGATGAAGTTCATGAATTATAATTTTTATTCGCGAGATTTCACGGCCTTCATGGATAGAAAACACATATCCAAACGTAACAGATGCAAAAATTCAAAAAGAACAAGTTTAAAACATTTTAATCAATTCAAATGATTTTATGCCATGCTTTGCGTAGCACTTTTATCTTCCATGATCATTTATATTATTTATCATAATGATATGGAACAAAGCACCTTACGTTCATATTTCACCATTCCCATGTAAACATGGCTACATGCTACCCATTTACAAACTCTTCTTTTTATACAGACTTAACTTTGCTGTTTGTCACACATTTTACATCACTGAGTAAGTGATCAAGAACTTCAGTGGCAGCAACGTGCGCCTCTCTTTGTGCTAAAGCCATCTTAATGTAGAATAATATACACAATTTTTTCTTACAATATTGTAATTATGAATCATTGTTCCTTTTGAACCGCAGCAGGTTATTCACAACAAATGTCAAGATGGAATAAACATACTGTGAAGCTGCAGTCGAAATTCATAACTTCTTAAACAGAGGTCTGTGTGATGATCAGAACATATTATTTTTACTGGATGTTTTTGGGGGGTTTTTCTGATTAAGATGCCAAGGACCTATTATTATCCTGTGACAGTTTCCACCATGGATCTTGCCGAAGTGGGTGGATTGCATACTTAACATACCACAGACGCAACAACAATGGAGGTGTATATATGGACAGCACAGCACAAAGTTACATATTTCGCTCTCTCTGGGTTTACCCTGTTGTGTTTGAGAAAGTGTGTCATTGTTGAAAGACTGCAGGAGAATACAATACGGAAAACCAAATTCTTACTTGGTCTGATGAATGGCAGCTTGATCCAAATGTAGAAAAATATAAGTTAATACGGGTGAGTAGGAAAATCAATCCCATAATGCTCGAATACAGCATTAGTTGTATGCTGCTTGACAAATTCACATCAATTAAATACCTATGTGTCACGATGCAAACTGATACGAAATGGAACGAGCATGGAAGGACGGTTATTGTGAAGGTGAATGGGCAACTTCACTTTATTTGAAAATTTTTTGATAATGTTGATCTGTAAAGGAGACTGTATTTTCAACACCAATGCAGCTCATTCTTGAATTACTGTTCGAGAGTGTGGTAACCACAGTAAGTCAGATTAAAAGAACGTGTAAGCAATTCACAGGCATACTGTTAGATTTATCACACGTACGGAGATACTTCAGGAACTTAAACGTGAATCCCTTCAGGAAAGGCAACATTATTTTTGTGAAACTCTACTGAAAAAATTTTTAAATGCCTCGTTGCTTTTAGCTGTTACTGCTTTTATTATATTACCAGCTGACAAACCCAGTACTGCACAGGTACTCATTTTGCCGATTTTCCATTAAAAACTAAAACAAAAAGAAATTAACTGTTTGTGTTGTGTAATATTCTAGACAGTACCTGTAAGCTGGGCAACACTTCTTCGCACGTACCTACAACACGATTTTGCAAATGTCGCTATGGCTCACTTACAGCGAGAATGTTTGTAATTCATTAGATAATAAATTAGAGGCTACTGGCATTTTCGGTGACCTGTCAAAACCCTTTGACTGTCTGAACCACGGCATTCTCTTAAGTAAATTACAATATTATGGTGTCACTGGCAGTGTTGAAAAATGATCTGAGTCTTATCTAACTACCAGGCAACAAAGCGTGTCATTGTGAAATACCTGTGCAGCAAGCAGTCAGTCTTCGTCTGATTGAGATATACTTACATGTGGTGTCCCTCAAGGTTCCATTGATGACCTCTCATATGTTACGTTGCCAGATGCTAAGTTTGTCTTGTTTGCAGATGATACACACACTCCAATAAGTAGCAAGTCAGGTACAGATTTAGAAATAGCTGCTAATCAAATTTTCACTGGCATTAATTAATTTAAAGCTCATTCACTGTCATTAAAGTTTGAAAAGCCCCACTGAATGCAGTTCAGAACCTGTATGAGATTTCCTTCCAGCATGTGTATAAAGTATGAGGGCATGCAGATCTAAGAAGTTGACAGTGTTATTAATTTTCTGGGATTACAATTCGATAATAAATTCAGTTGGGAAGGCATACCACAGAATTGCTCAAGCACCTAAACAAGTCTATTTTTCAAGTGAGAATGATGTCAGAAGTAGGAGACAAATATAAAAAAAAAAACTTGCTTACTTTCATTCTAGTATGTCATACGGGATCACATTCTGGGGTAACTCATAAAACAGGGCAAAAGTTTGTAATAAGAATCATTTGTGGTGTTAATTCAAGAACATCATGTACAAACGTATTCAAGTAACTTTGTATTCTAACCACTGCTTCTCAGTATATTTATTCCTTAATGAAATTTGTTGCAGGGAATATATCTCTATTTCCTACCCACTGCTCAATACACAGTATAAGAACAATCTACACAAAGACCCAAATGGAATGATCACGTGGCATTGTTGGCCGGGAGGCCCAATCCGGGAAAGTTCTGCCGCCGAGTGCAAGTCTTATTTCAGTCGATGCCACATTGGGTGACTTGCGCGCTGGTGATGAGGATGAAATGATGATGAGGACAACACAACACCCAGACCACGAGCGGAGAAAATCTCCAACCCGGCTGGGAATGGAACCCGTGTTCGCTGCATGGGAGGCAACAACCATTACCACTCAGCTAAGCAGGCAGACACAAAGACCTAAAATCACTTACTCTGGTCCAAAAAGGGGTCAAATATTCAGAAACATTTTCAGTAAATTGCCAGCAACCATAAAAAATTTGGTTCCAGATAAAGCGTGGTTTGAATATAGTTTGAAAGATTTTTTTATATGCAATTCCTTGTACTCTATAGAGGAATACGTTAAGAGGGACTGTTCGACCAGCTTAAGTAAAAGTGTCTGTTAGATTTCGGTTTTGACAGCAATTGATCACAACAGTCAAGATAAGGTATTTTGTGTATGACAAATTTATTAAAAGTGCATAACAACATTTCATTCTGGCAGTGTGTATTACTTCTGTTAGTATTAGCAGTTCCAGTTTATGTTGACTCGACAGTAGGAGTGTTTGAGTATTAAATAACAAATGTATTATAACTTCATGCATGATGCGGCATTTTTTCACACATCTCAGCATCTATGAAGTCAGATCTCTTGAACTCGTAAAAAGACATTTATGTAGGTACAGTCAGCGGCATATATGGATATATTTTTTTCCCACACATATCGATGTTTATGACGTCAAATCTGCTGAATTATATGTGGTTTCACGATGTATTTTGTAGATGCATTTATCGGCATTTGTGGATACGGTCTGCGGAATTTATTGCAAAACCATAGTAAGTACAACAGAACTAATTAATCTGAACGTCATTCATAAAGCGGCAGTTTTTCACGTTGCGCAGGCAACAGCCTCATTGGCTACCTTCAATGCTAATCAACTCGGAAACAAACGACAGTATAGAATTTTTTGTTAACAATTATTTCTCAACGCAATCTACTCTGCAATGCCCTTATAAGCTTTTCCGATTGCTTCTGACCACCCTACACACTTGCCAATTGTGTGTCTGGAGTACAGGTTTTAGTGTGATAACAGTATTTGTACTGCTCTTTTTTTGTGTACGTTAAATATCACCCCGTTTAGAACTATCTGGTATACACACTTCAGAATATTCAAAGAACTTAAAAAGTATTTTATAAGCAGTCTACACTGTAGATTGACAGCATTTTCCCAGAATCATGCCAATGTCCTCACGTCTGCCGCCTGCTTCCGTTACGATTGAGCCTGATCATCCCATTTCATCATCATACGAACTGTGTGCACAATTTTGCATTTCTTAACATTTGAAGGCAGTTTCCTGTATCTGTATCAATTTGAAACGTTATCGAGATCTGTCTTAATGATTGTTCAGCTTGTCCAGATAGTACCCCATTACAGATAACTGTATCGTTTTCGAGTCTACTTGTACTATTGTCTGCCTGGTCTTTAACACACTACTTACATCAAGGTTCCCAACACACTTCTCCGCAGCACGCCAGATGTTATTTCTCTATCTGTCCAGGGCATATTATCCAAAATAACAAGCTGCACCTTCTCTATCACGAAATACTAAAATCCAGCCGCAGGTTTCGTTTTATACTTCTAATGACGGTACTGCTGATAATAATGTGTTACGACATTCTGCAAATAATTGGTGATGATAAAATATTGGACAGAACTTTTGTAGGTCACTTCTGCCACTCTTTCTGTTGGCAGGCGTGACCCGTGTAAATATTCTGTTTAACTGATCTACAGCACATTACAATTAAATGGGACATAAACTGCTGTGAATTCTGTAGATAAACCAACAGGGATGCCAACATATTCTACAGGGTGTCTCACAAAAAACCGGTACTCCTCATGTGCTGGTTAATCATGCGTAGTCAAACAGCTTGTGAAGTGGCAACACTGTCTCCAAAGTTGGTTACACAGCATTTTATCGGAAAGTTGAGTGCAGCTGTGTGTTTGTCTGGTAGTTAATTGTGAGTTTTAAACCTGGCTGCGTTGTCAGCGACCGCTACCAAGTAAAATTAAAGCAATAACAGCCCTCGGTCGCAAAATGAAGTCTTTTGACCTACATTTCGGCCACTACTAAGAGTCTAATGCTACCGCAGCTCGCCATGTGCGAGCAATCCAATGACTCAAATGGCTCTGAGCACTATGGGACTTAACATCTGAGGTTAGCAGTCCAAGAGAACTTAGAACTACTTACACCTAACTAACCTAAGGACATCATGCACACCCATGCCCGAAGCAGGATTCAAACCTGTGACCGTAGCAGTTGCGCGGTTCTGGACTGAAACGCCTAGAACTGCTCGGCCACAGCGGCCGGCTACGAGCAGCCCATAGTGGCTTGCCTTCTATGTTTTCTATTTTAATATTTTGTGACTGAAGTGTTATCGCTTGATTTTTGTTTTATACGTGACATGTCAGTTTAAATGTTTTATTTCTGATGAAGGCACTGTTTAGTAGTGGCCGAAACCTAGGTCAAGAAGATTTCATTTTTCTGTTATTGCATTAATTTCTTTTGTTGTGAGAAGCTCATATTGTTGTTAAAAAGTCACCTTACAAAAAATGGTTCAAATGGCTCTGAGCGCTATGGTACTTAACTGCTGAGGTCATCAGTCCCCTAGAACTTAGAAATGCTTAAACCTAACTGACGTAAGGACATCACACACATCCATGCCCGAGGCAGGATAAAGTTACCTTACTTTTTGAAAACATCTCGTATATTTTTATGAAAAAATATTTAGTTACTCATCAATATTCATGTTGACCCCTTCAAAGTAATTCCCCTCAGATAAAATACATTTGTCCCAACACTTCTTCCAATCCTCAAAGCATTTCTCAGAAGTACTTTTTGGTGCAGTCTTGGGGACTTTCAGAGATGCTGTTTTTATTTCCTCAATCGTTGAAAATCTTTGTCCTTTGATAGGTCTCTTCAGTTTTGGGAATAGAAGAAAGCCGCAGGGGGCCAAATACGGTGAATATTGTGGCGGAGGCATGATGGCCGTATTGTTTTTGGCCAAAAAATATCTCACACGCAACGATTAATGAGCAGGTGCATTGTCGTGACGCAAAAGCCATTGTTTACCACAATTCCGGACTTTTTTTGCATATTGCTTCTCACAAACGGCGCATAATGTCAAAATAATACTCCTTATTAACCGTGGACCTTGAGGCAAAAATTCATGATGCACTACGCCACAGTAATTGGGGAAAACAGTGAGCAAAACTTTGACATTTGATCAAATTTTGCGTGCTTTTTTCGGTCTTGGCGCTCTGAGATTCTTCCACTGGGACGATTGGGCTTTGGATCCGACGTCTTAACCGTAAACACATGATTCGTCACCAGTTATGACCCTTTTAAGCAAATTAGGATCACCACTGACGTCATTCTAGAGCTCCTGAGCGATACTCATGCGACGGACGGTTCTTCTGACCAAAATTGAGAAGTTTTGGAACAAACTTCGCTGACACACATCTCATGCCCAAAACATCCGAAAAATTTCAAGACACATTCTTTGTTCCATTTTTTTTAAAATAATCGAAAATTGCCGAGCACACTAAAACACGTCTAGCGTTTCTATCTGTCAAAAACAAACGAAGTACGCTGTGCACTTGAAACTGTGAACTTGTGTTCGGAACATGTGTACCAACAATGAAGGATTACTTAGATAGAACACGAGTAGGAGCTTGGTAAAGAAATGTGATACAAATAAATGTTAATAATGATTATAAAACATCCAACATTCCACATAACACCTTCACACTATGTTTTTTCCTTCTTTTTTCCTTTTCTATAAATAGTTACCCCCATGCTATGCACTACTACTACTACTACTACTACTACTACTACTACTACTACTACTAACACAACAAAAAAATTCTATAATCGAATGTCCGTTGCCCACGCAATTTGAAAAGTCACCTTACTTTTTAAACAGCCCTCGTACAAATGAGGCAGTTTGCATCAGAGCTGCGGATTGATATCGTGGAGTGTTACATAAAGACAGGCTCCATCCAGGAATGTACAGAACGTTTCAAGGGAAGTAATCCGGCAGGAAACTCTCCACGACCAGTAAGATCTGTACAAGAAATGGAGGGCTGTAGGATCCGTTCACAATGTGCAGAGGAACAGACAACCGACAATGAGTCCCCTTGAAATTACAGACAGAATTCACATGGGCATTACAACACGAACCCTCAAGTCGGTAAGGAGTGGGTCTATCTGTCAAAACTGATGGTTGTTCGGTTAGTTACGATATTCTTAGGAAGCCAACCACTTCTGATGATGTACACAATACATCTAACCATCCATTGCAGTTCAAAAAGGCAACATTCAGGTCTCTGCTCCACCTACTTCATAGTGCCCCAATATCCCGTGAAACTCATGGTCGAAAATTCAAAATAATACGGTTCACAGCAGATTGAAATAGATATGACGCCGATTTTGTTGGTAAAATTAACAAAAATATATTACGTAAGTTGAATGCGAAGAGTAATATTGCTCATCTCTTTTCATCATCCTGTTATTCCTTAGACCAGAGTTAAGGATTATTTATAAAATAATGTTTCCTTATTATTCGTACAGATCACCTGTGGACGCTCATTCAACTAACGCAACTGGCTGTTAAAATCAATCGCTAACGGTTATTTAGAACCCTTGCTTTACTCGATTAAGATGAGAATGCCTGGTTTCATTTGTCAGGTTATGTAAATGCTCACAGTTGCAGATACTGGTTGCTGTCCAACCAACATAATCTGCATGAAGAATTTCTTCAGTCAGCGAAGACAGGGGTTTGCTGTGCATTGTCCGGCATGCGCATTATTGATTCCATATTTTTCGATTGCACCTTAAATAGTGCCAGATATCTGGAGATCTTTGACTCTTTCAATGCACAGTTAATAAACGCAGAAAAGCTGTTGCAGTATTCCAACAAGATAGAGCAACCGCTCTCACATCCAACCAAAGAACTGCCTACGACACCAACGTGTTTACTGAAGACACACTTGTCAGTAGAGGCCTCTGGTGATCGTGTGATTTTTATTTATGGGACACGCTGCAAGTGTACGCTTACAATCCCTGCACAATAGACGATCTTGAGGGGAGTTGGAACGCCCTATCCCGACAATGTTAAATTTAGTGACTTGGCTTCCCTGTATTTCAGGAATCACTGTAGCCATTGACATGAAACTTTTACAGGACATTAGACTCTATGTTCTGAGTGTAGTGAACTACAATAATTGCATTTAAGCCACTGCTCTCGGAAATACAATTTTTTAATTACATGATTAAAATTTTGTGTACTTTTTTGTACGTTATCCTAAATAATTTTAATAATACGTAATATTATGTTCTTCTTTTAGTTCAATAGGCTCAGGATATGTATTAGTCCCAGAAAATTTGAATACTCTACTCGAAGTGGTTTCTGAGATTTAGGGGAAAATGCAACAGAAAATGTAAACTTTCAGGAACGGCTTCTAAAGTTCCAGAAGGCTCACTTAATATATTCTTAATTTTTTTTATTTTTAGTCACTCAGAAGCACCCTGCACCATACTGTATATCATCCTCTTGATCTTCTTTCTGGACTCCTTAGTGGTCAACTGCGCTGCATACTCTGCTTTATCAACGCGAACCTTGTCCATCCGTTCAAGCTCTCTGATGCAGTTTGCTTCAGTATTAATCCCCATGTGCTGTAGCACTTTCACCCTACCAATGTTGCGGGTCTAGTGTAGCAGGGGATACAACCCGTCGGCTTTGAACAATGACATCACAAGTCGCCAGAGATCATGTATTACAAAGATAAAAGAGCTGAGGAGAATGTTGAGAAACAAAGGAATGCGAGAGAGATAAACTTTATTTGGTTCAAATGGCTCTGAGCACTATGGGACTCAACTGCTGTGGTCATAAGTCCCCTAGAACTTAGAACTACTTAAACCTAACTAACCTAAGGACAGCACACAACACCCAGCCATCACGAGGTAGAGAAAATCCCTGACCCCGCCGGGAATCGAACCCGGGAACCCGGGCGTGGGAAGCGAGAACGCTACCGCACGACCACGAGATGCGGGCTAAACTTTATTTCACATATGTAAGGGCCAGTAGTATTTTCACGTTAACGATATCGCGTGTTTGTATCTTAGTATTTCTCCGCAAAATACAATGGAAAGAAATGAATGAAATTACTAGCAAAGAATACATCACGTTACATGTATGTCAGTTGCATCTCGAAAGTCTTTCGAACTGTTTTGCTTAAGTGCAGTACGGGATACAAGTTCAGCGTAGTCGATTTCTTAGTTTCAACTAGCATTGCTGTCCTGTTGTTCACTTGAACTATGTATCCCCTGCTTCACTAAATGTTGCCGTCATTAAAAGCAATAATAGCATCACTGACGCCCCCCGCAACCTTGCCATGTGAGTTTGTAAGTGTATTATTCCGAAAATTGCAATTTTATAATGAGACAAACATCCGAATATGCGAAAAAAGTTTTATTTTCATATATAACTCCCCTTAAACTGAATATTAATAGAGAAATTAACTTCACGACTATCCTTTTTCGTTCGTTCACTGTTTCGTGAGTGTCAGGTGAAACGAAACGGTTTTACGTGGGACATACTGTATATTATAAACCGACAAGGATCCGATCAGGCCCAGGAATTTTATACAATTTTAAGGGGATACGGAATCGGATTTTGGGTTAAAAAATCGAATTTTTTTTTATTGGCGTATTATATTCTGCCATGTTTCCTCTTTAAAATGACGTATCATACATAGCTCTACTACAATTATAACTATTTTATTTTTATATATTTGTGAGATCGGGTATTGCGCTTTAGTTATACACGTCTCTCGTGGCTGACCATGAACTTTTTGGCAGTACCTTTAAAGTGACATGAATTCAAATATCCCGGTTTCCAGCGACTATTTATACACTAGTTGCCCGAAAATGTTTCTCTCTGGTTTCCTCAAGTTACTCTTTGACTTTGTGGCGGGACTGTTTTGTAAACAGTGTGATATAAGAAAGTAGTTGTTGTTGAGTTATTTCGTATTTAGTGCTTCATTTTTCGCAGTGAAAATGCCTAGAGCTAAAGCAAAAGTATTTAAAAAGCGTGTGAACTGGCAAAAGAAAAGAAATAATGATTCATTAGCAAAGCAAAGCAGTTCATCATCATCACTGTTGGAAAATGTGAATCCACTTATTACTGATTTGCCGAACGAACTTACACCAAATGAAAACAGTGCTTCTCATAAAAAACTAAGAGATTTGGAAGAGAAATATAATTTACTTGATAGAGGGAATGAAGTTTTTGAACTCATTGATACGAATATATTGTGTGAAGCTCTTGAAAACAGTTTGTGCTGCAAAAAATGTCATGGAAACGTTTCTCTGAAAGTAGAATCCCATGTTGGCCTGGCTGCCCAGTTTAATTTAATATGCAGTGTTTGTAAATACAGCTGTAAGTTTCCAAGTTCGGTTTCAGTAACTGTAAATAATGGATACAAGAAAACTGAACTTTATAGTGTAAATATTAGGTTAGTTTATGGATTGCGAGCAATTGGTAAGGGCAAAGCAGCTGGTGATATGCTATGTGGTGTTCTAAATCTTCCAAGTGCACCTTCAAAGTTTGAAGCTTACAATTATGTACTAGGATCTGCAGTTGAAGATGTAGCACAGAAGTCAATGCAGGTTGCTGTGGAAGAAGCAGTGGAAGAAAATGACGGCAGTCGTGACCTCACAGTGGCGTTTGATGGCACGTGGCAGAAAAGGGGCCACACCTCCAACAATGGTGTTGTAACAGCAACTAGTGTTGATACTGGCAAGGTTATTGATGTTGCAATAATGTCTAAATACTGTAGGTGCACAGGCAGGCTGAAAAATGAACACAGTGATGACTGTATTGCTAATTATTATGGTAGTAGTGGTGGCATGGAGGTTGCTCGGGTGAAGAAAATTTTTCATCGCTCTTCACAGTGGTATAATGTTCGCTATGTCAAATATCTGGGAGATGGTGACTCTAAAGCATTCAAAGAAGTTTTGGAAAGCAAACCATATGGGAACAGTGTAAATATAAGCAAACTTGAATGTATAGGACATGTGCAGAAGAGAATGGGTGCCAGGCTGAGAAGGTTAAAATCAGTTATGAAAGGGAAAAAACTAGATGATGGGAAAACCTTGGATGGCAGAGGAAGATTGACTGATTCCATAATAGACCACATTCAGAACTGCTATGGCCTTGCAATCAGGCAAAATACAGGCAATCTTGAAGAAATGAGGAGAGCTATATGGGCTTTATATTTCCACACCGCATCCACGGATGAGCATCCACAACATGGTTTGTGCCCCAAAGGTGAAAACAGCTGGTGTAAATACAATAGGGGACTAACAACAGGAGAGAAATACATTCACCACCACAGTCTACCATCAGCCATCATGGCAGAAATAAAGCCCATTTTCAGAGATCTGGCTGACAGAAGTCTTCTGATGAAATGTCTTCACGGAAAAACGCAGAACCCCAACGAGTGCTTGAATAGTGTGATATGGCATCGTCTCCCAAAAACAGTGTTTGTCGGAATTAATACACTACATTTTGGTGTGTATGATGCTGTGGCAACCTTCAATCTTGGAAATATAACTAAATGCCAGGTCCTTCAAAAGTTGGGTATGTGTGTTGGTTCCCGTACGGTACGTGCTATGTTCTTTTTAGATCAGCACAGACTAAGGCATGCTGATAACATAATCAAGACATTAGTGAAAAAAGCAAGACAGGTGCAGAAGGGTGCCAAAAGAAGACTTGAAGATGATTATGAAGACTGTGAAGGGGGTATTAGCTACGGATCAGGAATGTTTTAATCTTCTTTCTCCGTTTCCCGTAAGTTTACTTTTTACTTCATCTAGGAACATTATCTCAGGTACTGGTCAACCTAGAAGTCTGAAATTTTTATGACGTAGTGACATAGGTCCCTATTACATACTGAAACAACGATTTTTTAATTACTTGATTTACAAAAGACTTAGGGGTGATAGTCTAGTAAAAAGCGATGGAAAAAATTTACTTAAAAATAAATGTACAATATCTCTGTAAGAAAATACTTTGACAATAAACTGTTGTTTCAGTATTGTTGTAACATATGAATGCACATACAGTAAAATTTTTACCTCTCTGTCTCCAGTAGTTTGTGAGAAAATGTTCCCTATAGTAGGCATATATTAACATTGCGGGGATAGGTGATTCCGTATCCCCTTAAAGGTTTCAGCTGTTTCTTAACGCCTTTTACACTAATATCTGCATCATTTAGACCTGCACATGCTTGAGTACTGTGTCATTACTCTTAGCTCCATTTTCAAATGTTAGCTCCATTCTCAAATGTTCACTTGCGCAGGAGGATCGTAAGTCACGTCTGCTTTTGCTTACCTACCTCAATTTCAGTTCCGTTGTCATTAGGCAGAGTCTGGACGCTAAATCTGGTGTTCCTGACAACCTTTACAACATGAATTTATTTATATTTTGTAGGAGCGTCTGTTAAGTGTTTCTGCTACAGTAGTTATTGAAAGCATCGCGCATTGTTCTCTTGGCAGCGAAAGGCATTTCTTTAGCATCTCTGTATTTATAGCCCTATATTTTGCTTTGCATCTATCATGGCTTAGTTTCTCTACACGCTCCTTCCCCGAGCTACATGTTCCAATTACTTACAATGCAACACTACTGCTTTCTTGTAACTTACTAAAATGTATATCTTCGTATATACTTTCGCCATCCTTTGAGCTTTGGTAGTAATACCTGATACGACTGCCTCATTGTCACTGATAAAAGTTTCAATATTAGCATCCTCAAAGAAGTCATGTCTGTCTGTCGCCATTCGATCTAACATATTTCCGTCATAAGTGAGCTCCCGAAATATTTGTTTTAAGTAAAGCATTTGTTATTTTTTGTAGGATGAATTGTCAAGCATATCACTTGCAAAACTGTAATATCCGCTGAGAATAGTTGGATGAAAAAAAAGTCTCCTTCAATGAAGAAGTATTTTAGGACGACACACGTATTAGTGAGCTGAGGATTTCTCTAAAGGGTTCTGGTACATCTGGAGATGAGTTTGGTGCTCGAAAGAAATAGTAATTAATTTACACCCATCCTTCATACTCAGTCTTGCTCAGTCTGTCATGCAGCTTCAATTTCTGTTTGGTGGATTTGAGTTTCTCATCTACTGCGGTAAGTATAACACATCTATTTCTCATTAGCCTATCGTTTTGTTATTTTGTCCCAAAAGTCTCACTGGTATCGATTTCAGGTGTTAACCTGCTGTCTGTAATCAGTATTACGTGAGCTTCACTGCGTTTTGGGGCCGGCCGGAGTGGTTCTAGGCGCTACAGTCTGGAGCCGAGCGACCGCTACGGTCACAGGTTCGAATCCTGCCTCGGGCATGGATGTGTGTGATGTCCTTAGGTTAGTTAGGTTTAAGTAGTTCTAAGTTATAGGCGACTGATGACCTCAGAAATTAAGTCGCATAGTGCTCAGAGCCATTTGCGTTTTGGGAGCGCTCCAAATTTTGACACTGTGCTGGGAATCACTAGTACACTATTGCGTTCACCCCACACTTAATTGGTTCGCAGCCTCTGGTAAGTAGTGCACACGTTACCCATTTAGGGAGATCCTACAGTTCTCGAACCAAAGGCGCACGTCTAAAAAATTGCAACCTAGCTTGTCACATAACTTTCTACGTCTCGAGTCTTCCAATGGACACAGAACTAGGGGGCATTATAAGCTATGGGAATAATGCACCGTAGTGAGATTTGGCGAAATTTCATGAGCAAGGGTGGTGTTCTCAACCATCTCTGTCGCTGGAGCGATCCAAGTACGGTCTCCGAACCCAGACGACGGACGTAACTTGTTCCAACGTGTATGATAATCTGCAGCTTTTCACACATTGTTCCTCAATTGCTGCCTGCGCAACCCTTTCAGCATGCTTAATTACGGCTCTACGCAAACACGCTTCCCTGCGCGGCAATAATATTTACAGACATCCCGTTCTATCCTTTTTGAACATGCTTTACCTCTACATGATCTGAATTTGCCGTGATCATCCAAAAGAGGACGGAGATCTGAACTCCTCTTACTGGGTAGCACTAAATATGTTCCATACGAAAATTAACTGTGGGAAAACTTCACGAAAATGCGGATTACCCAGTCAATAATCATTAGTTAAAACGCTAATTAATCACGATAATATTAACACGGTGATAGCACGTTACCTGCAAGAACCTGACAAACCTCCGACATATCAAAGACTGCCGTTTGTAGAAGCCAATAAAATTACATGAAAATAAAATTTTGCACTGACCGTGAGGTGATCGTATTTCCATGGAAATATCGAGTTGCTTCCAGTCACAAAAGCTGTAACTTAACATTCTTACATCTATGAGAATATATTTATTCCTTGATATAGAGATTGCCATACAAGAACGCATGATTTAGATATTACAATAATAGAAACACGATTTCTAGCTATATGGAATTAATCTCCAATTCCACAGGGATAAAAATGTTTTATTATCAGGCTGACCATTAACTAGTAATCAAAAGGAAATAGCCGAATTATGAATATAGTTCTCTTTACATTTCTCCATGCTGCATGAATAGACTACATTAAAAGCCAACCACATACGAGAAAATCACCATTTTTTTTTACTTGTTTACTTTCTGTGAGCTTTCAATTTGTTAACAGAGTGCCAGAGTTTTAATTAACGATCTTGTGATAGTTCCAGAGTACCATTCTAAGATCCTTAATTAATCTCAGACTTCATCCGGCAGCATTAGTTACTCTGTGGATGAAAGCGTATGGTCATGCGGATATCCACGAGTGTATCTGCGAACGTCTGTAATAATTATTACTTTGTGGTTAAACGTTAGAAAAATAGTGTTAATATAACGATTTTAGTCTGTTTCAACAGTGTGATCTGAAATGATAATTATTGTTTCAGTCATTATGATTGCTCACTGAAGATGAGATTAAGATTCGTTGTTGACATTCGCATGTGCAACAGATCGCGACACGCTCTTCATTTCATCTCGAGATTTCCGCAACTTTTACCTGTGCATGGTGTTTCCGATGTACTATCTCGAGTCATTCCTGTTTTGTTTGCAATGAAAGAGGTCGCTTGGGCAGTTACCACCAGCGGCCCCAAATGGACATTAAGGGCGTCGTAATAGACTGCATCAATTATAATCTACACCACACACGACACAATATTAGTTATCTATCGAAGTTTCTCTTAAATACATTTAGAATGTACACTTACGGCATACAATAGTAAGCGGTGGAAAATTATAGTTTTTTTTTTAACTTGTTCACACTACCACAAACACCAGGCCTTTCACGTAAAGCCAGAGACGGAATTTGAAGCATTAACCGTACCAGTATGTAGCAAGTGGGCCAGGCCTTCGACGTATCACGACACCGTCTCCCAAGTGTGAAATCACATTCAGCAGCAGAAAGAACACTGTGACAGATAATCAAGGGAATACGGTGCAAGAAACTCTCTCTATTATACAAAAACACTCAGCGAGGGCCTGTCACAGCAGTTAACAGCCTGTTAAGTGAATGTAACGGAATGAGGACGGCACATGCGGTTGTTATGAACCAAGCCAGATGTCACAGCCTCGGACTAGCTCTCTTTAAACACTCCAGTTTTTCTAGCTCTTGTCAGTTGATCATTGGGACTGATGGCATTCAGAGCAATACACTCGATTGCATGATCATGACACTGTACTGAATCTATGTCCTAAATGCTCCAGCACAGTCTATGAACTATTCAACAAGGTAGCTGAAGTCGTACTCAAAATGATTGTATTCACTTGATGGACTTCACATTTCTTGCCACCTAGTGTTTACTGATGGAGAAACTGACTGTCTTCTGACAACACCCCACAGCAGAGTGCTGCCAGCACTGAGCTTCAACACGGAAGCCAGCAATGGGGCATTTTAAGGGTCAGCGTTCCTGTTCAAATCTCAGATGCCTCCAGGTTCTCAAAAACAGCAGGGCGTTAGGGAGGATATCAACTGACCACACGACTACTGACACCAGGTAAATCGCTGATGGGGCATAGTAGTATCCAGAGTGGGACCAAGAACACTCCAACAGCCAATGCAAGACTCAAATTTCACAATGAGCACGGCCGCCGCCTGCTATCCAGCAACCCACTGTGTGTGGCACCAAGATCACCAACACCATTGTCTGGCTGTGCAGACACTGAGCTGCCTCAACAGATGTCAGCTAGAATCCAACACACAGTTAAGTGAAGCATCAGATAAGATTGTTGCGGCAGAGCAATGAATTGTAAATACAGTGAATCAACGACTGGACTTTAATAATGTTTTACTAGTGTCACACAGGCATCAGAGGTTCCCAGCAGCCATCATGACCTCTCGCAGGTGTGTTTCCACTCCCTCCCCTTGCAGCACAATGCTATGCAGTGCATTATTTTAAATGATGACTGGACAACTGAAGAATCTTAAACGTGTGCAAGATGTGACAATAAATTGTAACTCGACTTCATTTGATTTCCCAATGTTGCCGATATATTTTACAGAAAACTGCACAAACTATATTTCTGTACTTAGAACTGAAAGTTGTAGCCTAAGAAATTTATAAAA
This sequence comes from Schistocerca serialis cubense, assembly GCF_023864345.2. Classification (NCBI taxonomy): domain Eukaryota; kingdom Metazoa; phylum Arthropoda; class Insecta; order Orthoptera; family Acrididae; genus Schistocerca; species Schistocerca serialis. The sequence goes on from NC_064646.1 coordinate 245,194,055, forward strand.
AATATGATAACCTATGATGTACTTGAATGTGAACATGATCAGATTCTACATTATTAATCTGTGGAATGGAAATTACAGGGTCCGACTTCGGAAATAGAAAATCTAGACCAGGTGCAAGCCTTTCGTCGGAGCTCCATCCTGCATAAAAAGTTAAATATCTTCACAAAACTTTAATATTCATGGGATGTTGATAAACCACTAGCAGGTACAAATAAGGGCCATGTAGATGTGCTGTACGTGCCTCTAGCATCTCTCTAAAGTGGGTTTAAAATTTATAGGTCTAGAGGAATGGAAAAATGCAATATATGCTGTAATATTTACTTACTTACTTATAGCTCTTCTGGAATGGAGTATCTTCGCATGCAAATAAATGAATCCATTGTTATGTTACCTCAATTATCTGTCTTCGAAAATACTTCACTGGTCTTACATGCGTTACAGCAGTATAAAAATAGTAATTAAGTTTCGAATTTTGTGTACAGCAACTGGCCTGGGTGTCTGTTCATAGTCCCAAACGTAACTTGGTAAAACTTATCTATCTCTGTCACGTTCTCTGACATTTTTGTAGAACAAGTCGATCACGGAGTACACATTTTGAGACACACCCATTTAGTAAGTCGTCTCATCAAAACAACACACTTTTGTAGGACTTCAGAAAGATGTAATCCAGTATGACTGATTAGTCAATCATCTTTGACCTTTATAATGGAAATAAGAACATGTCAGAGCTTTCTGTATTGACCAACTACACTCCTGGAAATTGAAATAAGAACACCGTGAATTCATTGTCCCAGGAAGCGGAAACTTTATTGACACATTCCTGGGGTCAGATACATCACATGATCACACTGACAGAACCACAGGCACATAGACACAGGCAACAGAGCATGCACAATGTCGGCACTAGTACAGTGTATATCCACCTTTCGCAGCAATGCAGGCTGCTATTCTCCCATGGAGACGATCGTAGAGATGCTGGATGTAGTCCTGTGGAACGGCTTGCCATGCCATTTCCACCTGGCGCCTCAGTTGGACCAGCGTTCGTGCTGGACGTGCAGACCGCGTGAGACGACGCTTCATCCAGTCCCAAACATGCTCAATGGGGGACAGATCCGGAGATCTTGCTGGCCAGGGTAGTTGACTTACACCTTCTAGAGCACGTTGGGTGGCACGGGATACATGCGGACGTGCATTGTCCTGTTGGAACAGCAAGTTCCCTTGCCGGTCTAGGAATGGTAGAACGATGGGTTCGATGACGGTTTGGATGTACCGTGCACTATTCAGTGTCCCCTCGACGATCACCAGTGGTGTACGGCCAGTGTAGGAGATCGCTCCCCACACCATGATGCCGGGTGTTGGCCCTGTGTGCCTCGGTCGTATGCAGTCCTGATTGTGGCGCTCACCTGCACGGCGCCAAACACGCATACGACCATCATTGGCACCAAGGCAGAAGCGACTCTCATCGCTGAAGACGACACGTCTCCATTCGTCCCTCCATTCACGCCTGTCGCGACACCACTGGAGGCGGGCTGCACGATGTTGGGGCGTGAGCGGAAGACGGCCTAACGGTGTGCGAGACCGTAGCCCAGCTTCATGGAGACGGTTGCGAATGGTCCTCGCCGATACCCCAGGAGCAACAGTGTCCCTAATTTGCTGGGAAGTGGCGGTGCTGTCCCCTACGGCACTGCGTAGGATCCTACGGTCTTGGCGTGCATCCGCGCGTCGCTGCGGTCCGGTCCCAGGTCGACGGGCACGTGCACCTTCCGCCGACCACTGGCGACAACATCGATGTACTGTGGAGACCTCACGCCCCACGTGTTGAGCAATTTGGCGGTACGTCCACCCGGCCTCCCGCATGCCCACTATACGCCCTCGCTCAAAGTCCGTCAACTGCACATACGGTTCACGTCCACGCTGTCGCGGCATGCTACCAGTGTTAAAGACTGCGATGGAGCTCCGTATGCCACGGCAAACTGGCTGACACTGACGGCGGCGGTGCACAAATGCTGCGCAGCTAGCGCCATTCGACGACCAACACCGCGGTTCCTGGTGTGTCCGCTGTGCCGTGCGTGTGATCATTGCTTGTACAGCCCTCTCGCAGTGTCCGGAGCAAGTATGGTGGGTCTGACACACCGGTGTCAATGTGTTCTTTTTTCCATTTCCAGGAGTGTATAACAGAAACATACGTAACACTCACTGCTGTGGAAGCTATTGTCTGACAGTGATTGGCTGATTAAAAGGACCAAACTACTACGTCATCAGTCCCTTTGACCTCGAACAGACAGTTCTATGGAGTGCGGATCAGAGATAGTCTACCACGCAAAACCAAGGGGAAGAAAACTTCGAGGTCTACCAATGTCAGCAAAGCTGAGGAAAGAGACAAAAAGACAAAGGAAGAAAGGCAAGCAAGCTACCCCATCTAGGGAGCAGCCGGAACCCCTGAATGTAGAGTGTAATGAGGGTACATACATTCCCCCCAGCCCCCGCCACTTACCGAAGGTACTCTACTCTGAGACTGCCTGGGAAACACTACCAATTTGAACAGGGCTAGAGAACTACAGAGAGACAAAAGATGAACTAGTGTGAAAGGGCACACGAGAGGGGAGAAGAAGAGTACACGAGCCGGTAGGGTGAGGACCGGGTTGGACCACCAATCCCAGACGGCAGCTGCAGCTCGGTTTAGGCAGAGGAGGCAGCAGCGCTCTGTCAACCCCGCAAATGGGCCGATAAGCTTAAGCGGCCCTTCCTTAAAGAGAGTGGTAATAGCCTGCTTCACGACTAAAACGTAAAACTAAGATAGCTAGGTTGGGACAGTACACCAAATGTGGACCACTGCCAAAAGGGAACCACGGCGACATTGGGACGGGTCCTAACTATGGAGGAGATGACCATGAGTCAATCCAGTCTGCCGATGCGGACCCAGCAAACAATGGTAGAGACCTTGCGAGAGGTCTGCGTGGAAGACCTCCACAGATTCGTAGCCTCCTTTATCACCTGTAGTTTGTTTGGTGAATTCAGAGTGAGCCATTCCGTATTTCAGGCACCAAAAACTCAATGGTGTATTACTGATCAGAGGTCTGTTACCAGAATAACGATCTCAAGAGTAGCTTTGCAGATACTCTGCAACCATTGAGCCATCAGTATAGGTGACTTCTGAAGCATGGGATGCGCCAAGGATGGTGAAAAATTAGTGGCAGAAGTCCTCAAGGATTAACTGTGTCATTTGCACCTTGTAATACATCAAGACAAAGCTGTGGCCAAGGGTTGCAACATGGAGATGTACATGAGAGGTGGAAGAGGAAACAATTGAAGTTCAGAAAGGCCAGACCAGACACGGACTGCAATCATAATCACCGATTGGGGTCACCATTGTGGGGGATAGCACATCATGTTTGACATGAAGAGGGGGACATCAAAGTGAGTTCACAATAATGCTCTTCAAGGCACTGTAGCACGGTTCTGGCTACGAGACAGGGACAATTATTCTGCTGAAGGATGGCATCGCTGTCGGGGAGGACTTCCTGCGTGGATGCAGGTGGTTCGCACATCAAAGTGAGTTCACAATAATGCTCTTCAAGGCACTGTAGCACGGTTCTGGCTACGAGACAGGGACAATTATTCTGCTGAAGGATGGCATCGCTGTCGGGGAAGACTTCCTGCGTGGATGCAGGTGGTTCGCAGCTGTCAGCGTGTCTTCGATTATTACCACAGGACCCACGTTCTGGAAGAATTTGTGGAAGTCCAACCATTTAGCGCCTAGTGGTAGTTTCACAGTCCTACCTCTTTCTGTAGATGGACATGACAGCAACACGCGAACATTCGACCAGTTTCGCCGTTTTCAAGATACGCGTTCGCTGGCACTGCATATTAATAGTCTGTCCTTTTCGAAGTCGCTTATCTCAATCGATTTCCCCATTTGCAGCCAATATTTCGTTAGTGTTATCCCCATTTCTGTCTGCTCCATTTACATACTTTTGTTACCGCGTCACGTGGTCGCAACGCCATCAGGCGGCATCCAACGTCGCAGTGGGCAGTGGTCACCATGTTTCATCTTATCGGTGTATACCTCTTCCGTCTGCTGCAGTAACTACTATTCTAGGTATAGTACCTGAAGTACATCAGACTTACACCACTACCACCACAATCTTGGACACAGCACACACTCAACTCCCTCTGAAATCTACATACGTATTTTAGGAACTTAATCAGCAAATGAAATACAGTAACTTACTGAGATGATCCAAGTATGTACATGTGGATAATGTACCACGTTCTTTTCGGGCAACAATAACGAGAAAATAAAAAAACTGGCATGTGCAGCTGTGTACAGGATGATTCTACTGCGACCAACATATATTTCACGTAAGGACCACGAAGAAACGACAGAAATTAAGGCTAGCGAGGATGCATAGACACAGATGTTTTTTCGCGTTCACTCTATTGCGGAGGGAACAGATTAGGTAATGACTAGTACTGGTACACGGCATCCTGCGACATACAACATACGAGGAGTATGTATGTATGTATGTATGTAGATGTAGAGGTGTCTGTATTCTAAAATTATTTAGGAGTCGTCCCACGAAGTGATGTCATGATTCATACCAACTTACAAAGTGGCCTAGTGTTCAGGAAAGTATTACATACTTAAGCAATTCCTGGCGTTAACATTTTAAGATGTGTAAGTGTGATATAGGGTAATAATCAGAATTCAAGCAACATACTGCTTCAGTAGGGCTTTCTCGAAATCTATATTCAGTAGGTCTAATAATTAAGCCTGATGCCGACATGGAAAACGGTTATATATAATCCTTTTGTTGGGTACCCTCTGGCCCATAGATGTCTGGATTGGTTTGTTTTTAATCCTGTCCCTATGATTTTAGAGTACGCACAAAACAACATTGTACGCATGAAACCCATTATACAGAGCGAATCAAAAAAGACGTAACGACTATTGAATGATATAGAAATTTATTAAGATAACTTAAGAGAACAATTAGATGTCTTTTGTACCAAACACCCTTATATGATTCGCACAGAGCATCACTATCCCGTTCCTCCACCAGGAGCGCCAGCGTAGTACACAGTTAAAATGGCTGCTTTCACTGGTGCGGAGCGTGTTTGCTGTATGTTTTGGTTTCATTGAACTTTTTAATTCCACATATCGAAGAAGATGACCGAGATGGAATGGTTTACTACCAGCAAGACGGTGCACCACCTCATTTCCCCACGTCGTGCTTCCCAGGTCCGTGGATTGGCGGTGAAGGGCCAATCGCATGGCCACGTCGCCCCCCAGACTTGACAACTGGGTTTCTTTCTCAGTGGTTTCACTGAAAATCGTCTACATGTTCCTCCTCTACGAAACAATTTAGCCGACCTGAAAAATCGACTCTACGCTGCCGTTGCAACGATTTGCTGCAGCGAGTGTGGAAAGAAATTTACTAACAGTGGGATACTTGCCGCATCACACTGGACCATAATGACATTTGACACTTTTGTATGAAACTTGAGATTGTCTGCTACAAAATGACACATCTACCGATTATGTAAGTTATTACATTTCTGTACCACTCCATAGTTGGAAAGTCTTTTTGACTAATCCTGTAGTTCTTTCTTGTGGAAATGAGTACCACTATTACAGAGTTTCTGTCTTCAGCACTGTTTCTCTCTAACTACCTCCTTGAACACTTTCCTGGTAACTGGACAGAAAGTTTTTGTAAAATCCTTAGGGGATACCTTTTACACCAAGATTCCTGCCGTTTGTTGTTATGATTGTTTTTTAATATGACCTTCGATAATGGTTCATCGTACACCATATTCCTACCCTATGTTAAAATGCTCTACACCTCATCTGGAAAATACCCATAATCTGTACGTGTGGTAATTCTCTCATCTCACATGCTTTCCTGAAGCTCTGTCTAAAATGTTACCTTTAAATCGCTAGCCCAATCTGCCCTGTTACATACTTGCGTGTTCACACGAGTTTGAAGGTAGTAATATTTGATGCTCATTCACCTGCCACATTTAACTGAAGGTTTTTTTTAAACAGTCTATGAATACAAGGTTTCGTGACCATCACGAAAGAAATGCCTTCGACTGACCCACGGCTGGTAACAATCGCCCATACTATTCGTAGCCTGTTACAAATATTATTTTCAGCATCCTCCTCAACTATTTTTGGCCAAGGCAGACCTTTTACCTTTTTTAATGACGACGTATGGTGGTCGGAGAAGCTGGCATGTATGAGGTAAACCTTGCAATCAATTCTAGTTGAGCTAAGGATTCTATCAAACCTTGATGCTGATGCGCAAAACATATGCGTAATATCACATCAAACAACCACACTTTTCATGTTCAGACCCCCAATCATGTTTTACAACATACCAGAGAAGGATGTTGCAGTTTTTGGATCTCTCACGGTTGAAAGGCAATTTTATTATTTTCCATGGACTCGGGTAGACGCGCCGGCCCCGGATCGAATCCGTCCGGCGGATTAACGATGAGGGCCGATGTGCTGGCCAGCCTGGATGTAGTTTGTAGGCAGTTTTCCACATCCCGCTAGGTGAATACCGTGCTGATCCCCATGTTCCGCCTCAGTTACACGGCTCGCAGACATCTGAGCACATTCGCACTATTCCATGGATTACACTCGACGCAGGCAGTTGGGGTGCACTAATTCAGTCCCGGGGGGTACGGGGTGGCGGCAGGAAGGGCATCAAGCCACCCCTTAAACATTAACATGCCGATTAACGATGGCTGACCCTGCGTAACTGCGGGACAAGGCTCAAGCGATAGATAGATAGAATACAGAATTTCATTGTGTTGTAACACTTTAATAAGATCAATACAGAATTTCATTGTGTTGTAACACTTTAATAAGATCTTGGATTGAGGGGAAAATGTATCCCAGCTAAAATATTGATCTGACATGTAATATACAAGTCGTCTGGTTTGGCAAGCTCCTAGATTATAGGTACGTAATTAAATCTTGACAGATAGAGAATTATTCCTGTAGATAATGCAAATGTTAACATTTTCACCAAGAGATCATCTACAATGCACCCGATAGTCCTATTCTGTCGAGTATTGTTCTGTGGTACTACCTCCTGCCATTAATGAATGTTCCCTTAGAAAACTTATCGTCTTCTATTGCCTATAGACTCCCTTCTGATGTTGAAATGTACTTAGCTGAAATAACAGTAATAACTTACAGCGTACATTTAGAAATATGTGCTTGTGTGTGTGTTTTATCAGGTCGAATAGGGGCAGTAATATAGCGACCTCACACACTGATAATGCTGTTTACATATTTACTTGCACTGCGCGGGTATATGGAGAGAACCGGTAAAATTATTGCATATAGCGTGTGTTCTTACAGAAAATGATGTTGTGTCGTTTTATTACAGTATTTCAGACACACACTGCAACGGCGAAGTGTTTTACCTCAGTTATTATGACAATCTTTACAGCCATCTTCGAACTAGAATTGCTTTGCTGCGAGAGTTCCGCTCACTAGCGTGTAGAGAACTAAAATGACGAGGCTGTGGTACGAGGCGTGTTTAATCAAGTACCGTTTTGAAATTAAAAAAGACGTACTAAGGTATATCAATAATTTTATTTTTACATGGAAGCCTGTACCTTAATCTACTTTTCTACATAATTTCCGTCAATATTGAGGCACTTGTCATAACGTTGTACCAGTTTTTGAATACCCTCATCATAGACGTCTGCCGCCTTACTTGTTAACCACTGCATCACAACTGTTTTGACTTCGTCATCGTCTTGAAGACGCTGACCGCCCAGGTGTTTCTTCAAGCGAAGGAACAGATGATAGTCACTGGGCGCAAGATCGAGGCTGTACGGAGGATGATCTAGAGTTTCCATCGAAAAGCTGTGATGAGATCTTTGGTCTGATTCGCCACATGCGGACGGCATTGTCCTGCAGCAAAACGATGCCCTTGCTCAGCTTGTCACGTCTTTTGTTCTGAATTGAACGGCGCAGATTGTGCAATGTCTTACAGTAAGCTGTTGCATTGATTGTCACATTACGAGGCAGAGATTCCAAAAGCAATACTCCTTTTCTGTCCCCTCCCCCCCCCCCCCCCCAAAAAAAAGCCAATCATAGCATAATACTAAAAAATCCAAGACGGTGGAAAAAGTCCAAATGTTTTAATTGTAAATTTTAAGTAAGTCCTTTCCCCCCACCCACCCACCCACCCACCTACCCACACACACACACACACACACACACACACACACACACACACACACACACACACACACACCTCCAGCCAATCACAGCGCAGTATTAATACTGGAAGTTGATGGGACATACACGGTGTACATGATACCCAATATCCAGGTCTCTTTCCTGCTAGTAAGAGTATAGTAGAAATGTAAATGTCAAATTACATTTCTGACTGACACGTATCTCCGACCAATCAGAGTGTAATAGTAAAAACAGCGCCAAATATGCTATAAAATTACGTAAAACTCAGATTACAGCCTAAGATATTCATAACTTTCGAAAGATATTTATGTCTAGCATCAAAGTAGTGTCAAATTATTTACGTACACGTATACACCTCTTACACTACACTGAAATGAGTGCAAGATCAAAGATATGTATTTTATACGTAAAATGACGCATACCCATTGAGTGGTGTTCTCCCCCTTCCAATCAGAGCCTAGTGAAGCAACACAAGAGCCAATGACAATGTAGCCACATTTGGACTGTGCTTAAAAGTCGCCAAACGGTCTAAATTATTTATCAAATATGAAGTACATGAAACTCATCTCTCTCCTCTCCTATTACAACCTGGTATTCCTACCTACTAGTACTACAATGTAACCCCATTTGGGCTGTTCTCCAAACTATCCCAGACGTATCTTCTTATAAAAAAATAAGTACATAAATAAATGGTTCAAATGGCTCTGAGCACTATGCAACTTAACTTCTGAGGTCATCAGTCGCCTAGAACTTAGAACTACTTAAACCTAACTAACCTAAGGACATCACAAACATCCACGCCCGAGGCAGGATTCGAACCTGCGACCGTAGCGGTCGCTCGGCTCCAGACTGTAGCGCCTAGAACCGCACAGCCACTCCGGCCGGCTCATAAATAAATAAAGAATCTGGTTTTCGGCTGACTCACCAGTCACATCAGTAAGTTTCATTCAAAACTATGAATTACTCGCTATGCGATATTGGGACAGTTAAAAACCAACAACTGCTTATAAAATGTAAATAAACAATTACGAATATGTGAAATGAAATGATCATATGACATTTATTGGCCGGTCAATGATGATGAAGGATACACAACACCCACTCCCCTGCCGGGAATCGAACCCGCGGCCCTTTGCGTGGTAGGCGGTAACGCTACCGCTGCGCTACGGGGGCGGACTAGGAATATGTTGTTGTCGGACACGAGTTTCACCTCAAACAGTATTCCGAAAACCCAGAATAAAGTGAACTGCTATTCCACATCCCAGCTGTCTACTGTCACGAACAGATGGTTATACTGTTAAAAAGCGACACAAGCTCAATCTCTGCAACAAGAGTTGTTTTCACTGTTACTAACAGGAGTCTGTACCGAGAAATAAAAATTTCCAAATTTCGATCTATTAACGGCACTTCGTTTAAGACACAATAGAGCATATTGAATTATTTTTTACATTTATGATGTCAGTATTCTAAAAGGTCTGCAAAATATGTCAGCAACACAAAAATGTGATGTTTACATCTTTTATCTGTGGCTTGTTTGAGGATAAATGCACATCTATAATGTCACAATATTCTCAAATGAATTAGAAAACATTAAGTTTACAACGAGTATTTAACTGTGTGAACAGTGCGAGGTCTTGTGTGGAATATTACGGTGTTTACATCAGCATTATTTTCCACACACATGTGATGTTTGTGAATTGTAAGTAGGTGCCAGGGGGGAGAGTGATTATGTTTGGTTTGGGGGAGGGGGGGGGGGGCGCACAACTGCGCGGGCATCAGCACCCATACAAATTCCCAATCTCTACACAGTCCAACTAGCCACGTTCACGAACGATGATGGAATGATGAGAGCAATAGAAACACCCAGCCCCCGGGCAGAGAAAATCCCCAACCCGGCCGGCCCCCGTGATACGCAGGCAGTAACGCTGGCCACAAGACCACGGGCTGCGGACAAAAGGTGACAGTGATGACAATATGTCACTAGGAACATATAACTGATAACTATTACAAAAATGGTTGGGACGAAGTTGAGATCAAGTAGAAGAAAAATGTTGCAAGACTCAAATTAACTACTTTAGCACAGCTACGCCGACCCTGGTGGCCGAGCGGTTCTAGGCGCTTCAGTCTGGAACCGCGCGACCGCTACGGTCGCAGGTTCGAATCCTGCCTAGGGTATGGATGTGTGTGATGTCCTTAAGTTAGTTAGGTTCTAAGTTCTAGGGGACTGATGGCCTGAGATGTTAAGTCCCATAGTGCTCAGAGCCATTTGAATCATTTTTGAACCACAGCTACAATGCCACAATATTCTAAAATGCGTCAGATAATGTAATGTTTGCAATAGTACTTAAATATATGACGTGTATTCAGTCTGATAATAATCGTGCTGTCATCGACTAACATCGTTTCTTTCATCGCCAGTTTAGGAGGGAATGAAGATTATGCATCACAAGAAAAAATGCAATCAGTGACGAGCATTAGAAACAAACTGCTGAAGTACCGTATTTGCAACTATGGCTCGCAGAAAAGATCTGTGATACAATACACTAACATCTAATAAAAGTACCACCACTCACATGAGTAACACTTGGTACTACTACTTCACTGAAGCCTTCATCGGCCAGCACCTTCTCCTCGATCCCTCCCCGACGATTCCAGAATAGTTGTCAGATGCCCTCGGGTCGATTTCTCGATTTATGTTACTTCACCTACCTTCACGAGTGGAACTGTGACTATTATCAGGTCAGCTTTTCATTCATGGTAGACAGCACTGATGTTAAACAAAAATATAGCTAAGTAATTTAACCAGGAATGAAGTTTACAATTATTTACTAAGCTTTTGCACTAAGCAGTAACTCTATGTCTGAAAAGGGTGAGGACAGTGTTCTCGGAAAAGGTGAAGATATGTTCAATGAAAGCTAAATACTTTCACCATGTTGCATACAGCTAACATGCACCAGGATGGAGATGTACCTGCTTCGACATCGAGAGCAAATATAGAAAATTAAAACGCACAGCTGAGAGGAGAAAAAATTATTCTTCCTGCAAAGATCTTAGACGTGGAAGACCTGCAGCGTTTGTATAATGGATAATAGTGTATTTGAAGACCACAAATTCGAAAAATTGACTTCTATATTCATTCGCTGATTTCTAATGACAGACCAACGTTCGCTTCCTGAAGACGGCACGCTTACAGTAGCTGCCAACGCAACGGTCTGGATTAGTGATTGATGTGACTGAAATTTTAAATTTGGCCTTTGCTTTGTTCGTACTGCGGATGGCTGTAGAACGGCAACCGTTGTAATGCCCCAGGACATGCTGTTTTACTGTGTGGTTGAATGACGGTGACATCCCCTTGGGTAAAAAACCCTGAATCCAAAACACAATACCACTCTCATCTCCGAGCAGTAGTAATCAGGACGACGTTGCCACCAAGAAAACCGAACTGACGCCGTGCGAGTCGAAGCGTGGAATCCTTTAAATGGGGAAGTATATTGAGTCTTTACAAAGAGAACTGAAGTTAGATACAGTGAGTGGTTGCGGGAAGAATTGAAATTTCGGTCGGGTGACGGAAGATAAGGAAAAATGGTGCAAGTACATGGATGGGGGCAATGAATGTAAGAAGCCAACTGACAATCATTTAAAACACTTGATATTACGATCCCGAAATGGCCTGTATATGGGTGACAGAACCCACAGACAACACAGAGATTACACAATGCTAAGATGATTATCGAGTTATTCAATAAAAAGGTGCAAAAATGACCTTCAAACCCACCTCCACACCCATACTCACTGCTCACTAGTCAGGATTTCAAGTACGTTGTTAGCGGCACTCCCTCCTACCACTGCACAAAAATTTCCGACTAGACGACCTATTCCCCACATTCGACCTTTTTTGGTCTCTATTGGCTGGGCTATTAGCCCACTAGCACAGTCGGCTATTTCTTTAACATTATTAATTTAAACGTGTCCGTGGTGGTAATGAAAGGAAAGCAACATCTGTAAACGTTACGCTAAAACTAATTACACTGACAGTTTGGTCCGAACTTAACCCTTACAGGCACAGTAGTTTCGAAGTCAGAACACCTGACGAAAACAACAATGAATCGTTTATTTTATGCTTTTAATATTCACAAAATTGTTTGGTTAACTTTACACAACAGTCAATTTTACAAGTTTTAAGTACTGGACTAAGCCGGTGGTGTAATTAGGCCAGTCAATGAAGACCAAAAGCGATCGAATGTGGGAAATAAATTGTGCAGTTGCAAATTTTTGTACGGTAGTAGGAAGAAGTTTCATGAAAAACGTCGTAGAAATCCTGACCGCTGTGGGTTGACTGTGAGAGTCGGGGTTAATTTGAAGGTCACTTTTGTTTTCTTGAACTACGGCCTCTGGCCAACACGTTTTCTTATGGGACTAATAGTTTGATCGTAGCGAGCAAAAGAATCTGAAAATCTGGTGGTTTGTGAGGACCAAAAATATCATTGCAGGTTGCATAAAATGAGAGCGGTAGGGACAGCTAAATCATCCTGTATGATGAATTGGTATTCCAAAGACGCATTTGTCATAACTAACTCTACATCTCGATGTGTGTCCCCTCCAAATCTAATTGTCATGTTGGCTTGTTTATAAGAATTTCCCCGATAAATATACTCTAAATATATATTATATGTTTTCTTATAATTTCATGAAATATACAATATCTTGTGTTGTATTTACGATTTCTTTTTATATTTGGTATATTTGTTTTCAAGTTGCAACTTTTCCAGATTTAAATCTGTTATATTTAAAACTATTTGTAAATTAATGTAAATCTTTCCAAAATAATGAAGAGTAAAATCGTTGGGGGTAACAAAAATGCTCAATCCACTTTTTGCGCACCGAGCACATCGAACAATTTAATTTCCTTAGAGGAGCGGGAAGAAAGAGATGGCTCCCCGCTCTTTTCCTTGGCCTACCGACTTTACCCTATTGGACGTGTGGTGGAGTGGGCGCTCTACTAAAAACAAATTTGAAACTGTAAAACAGATACCAAGGTTACAAAGAGAAAGAATCTGTATAAACGGGAAGCATAAATTGCTGCAGTTGCGACGAGAAATGGGAAGTTACTAGGTATTTCTAAGTACGTAGTAGATAAATTTCAAATTGCCTTGACAAATCAGTACAGATACATGAGCTGGATATAAAGAGATGGGCTTCACAAGCGAGAGATGACGGTAATTTATTACTTTTGTTCAAGGATTCCTCAGAAAGGATTCATTATTTTAAAGTAAGACGTCGGATTGTTTCACGGAAAATCAATGAATTCGTCAATCAAGCGCAAATTGAGAATAAAAAGCCGAAGAGTAAAGCTTGATTGGAGAGCAAAATCTGTATAGTTCTGAATAGTCGGGTTTCAATTTGAAAATGTATGCAGGACGTACGTTATTCTTATGAGGAACATCAAAGCTGAAATACGAGGAAAATCCCTGGACGCCTTAACAAATTGTTATACAACACAATCCATTATATGCGCAAGCGGAGATTTAATGTCCCCATTGCCTCATAGTTCTGAAAGAAAATGGTAGCAAGTTCGGGCCAAAGGTCGAAAAAAAAAATTTTTTTAATAAGATAATATCCTAGTGTTTATTTGTATGTCCGGTACATCAGGACCGGCGCTCTTACGGAAATGGTTTGAACAGGTTTATATACCTAATACGAATTAAATTTTTTCTTTATTGTGTTTTAGATTAATCCATCGCGCAAAACTAAAACGTATTTAAGGGGATACGGAATCGGATTTTGGGTTAAAAAATCGAATTTTTTTTTATTGGCGTATTATATTCTGCCATGTTTCCTCTTTAAAATGACGTATCATACATAGCTCTACTACAATTATAACTATTTTATTTTTATATATTTGTGAGATCGGGTATTGCGCTTTAGTTATACACGTCTCTCGTGGCTGACCATGAACTTTTTGGCAGTACCTTTAAAGTGACATGAATTCAAATATCCCGGTTTCCAGCGACTATTTATACACTAGTTGCCCGAAAATGTTTCTCTCTGGTTTCCTCAAGTTACTCTTTGACTTTGTGGCGGGACTGTTTTGTAAACAGTGTGATATAAGAAAGTAGTTGTTGTTGAGTTATTTCGTAGTTAGTGCTTCATTTTTCGCAGTGAAAATGCCTAGAGCTAAAGCAAAAGTATTTAAAAAGCGTGTGAACTGGCAAAAGAAAAGAAATAATGATTCATTAGCAAAGCAAAGCAGTTCATCATCATCACTGTTGGAAAATGTGAATCCACTTATTACTGATTTGCCGAACGAACTTACACCAAATGAAAACAGTGCTTCTCATAAAAACTAAGAGATTTGGAAGAGAAATATAATTTACTTGATAGAGGGAATGAAGTTTTTGAACTCATTGATACGAATATATTGTGTGAAGCTCTTGAAAACAGTTTGTGCTGCAAAAAATGTCATGGAAACGTTTCTCTGAAAGTAGAATCCCATGTTGGCCTGGCTGCCCAGTTTAATTTAATATGCAGTGTTTGTAAATACAGCTGTAAGTTTCCAAGTTCGGTTTCAGTAACTGTAAATAATGGATACAAGAAAACTGAACTTTATAGTGTAAATATTAGGTTAGTTTATGGATTGCGAGCAATTGGTAAGGGCAAAGCAGCTGGTGATATGCTATGTGGTGTTCTAAATCTTCCAAGTGCACCTTCAAAGTTTGAAGCTTACAATTATGTACTAGGATCTGCAGTTGAAGATGTAGCACAGAAGTCAATGCAGGTTGCTGTGGAAGAAGCAGTGGAAGAAAATGACGGCAGTCGTGACCTCACAGTGGCGTTTGATGGCACGTGGCAGAAAAGGGGCCACACCTCCAACAATGGTGTTGTAACAGCAACTAGTGTTGATACTGGCAAGGTTATTGATGTTGCAATAATGTCTAAATACTGTAGGTGCACAGGCAGGCTGAAAAATGAACACAGTGATGACTGTATTGCTAATTATTATGGTAGTAGTGGTGGCATGGAGGTTGCTGGGGTGAAGAAAATTTTTCATCGCTCTTCACAGTGGTATAATGTTCGCTATGTCAAATATCTGGGAGATGGTGACTCTAAAGCATTCAAAGAAGTTTTGGAAAGCAAACCATATGGGAACAGTGTAAATATAAGCAAACTTGAATGTATGGGACATGTGCAGAAGAGAATGGGTGCCAGGCAGAGAAGGTTAAAATCAGTTATGAAAGGGAAAAAACTAGATGATGGGAAAACCTTGGATGGCAGAGGAAGATTGACTGATTCCATAATAGACCACATTCAGAACTGCTATGGCCTTGCAATCAGGCAAAATACAGGCAATCTTGAAGAAATGAGGAGAGCTATATGGGCTTTATATTTCCACACCGCATCCACGGATGAGCATCCACAACATGGTTTGTGCCCCAAAGGTGAAAACAGCTGGTGTAAATACAATAGGAGACTAACAACAGGAGAGAAATACATTCACCACCACAGTCTACCATCAGCCATCATGGCAGAAATAAAGCCCATTTTCAGAGATCTGGCTGACAGAAGTCTTCTGATGAAATGTCTTCACGGAAAAACGCAGAACCCCAACGAGTGCTTGAATAGTGTGATATGGCATCGTCTCCCAAAAACAGTGTTTGTCGGAATTAATACACTACATTTTGGTGTGTATGATGCTGTGGCAACCTTCAATCTTGGAAATATAACTAAATGCCAGGTCCTTCAAAAGTTGGGTATGTGTGTTGGTTCCCGTACGGTACGTGCTATGTTCTTTTTAGATCAGCACAGACTAAGGCATGCTGATAATATAATCAAGACATTAGTGAAAAAAGCAAGACAGGTGCAGAAGGGTGCCAAAAGAAGACTTGAAGATGATTATGAAGACTGTGAAGGGGGTATTATCTACGGATCAGGAATGTTTTAATCTTCTTTCTCCGTTTCCCGTAAGTTTACTTTTTACTTCATCTAGGAACATTATCTCAGGTACTGGTCAACCTAGAAGTCTGAAATTTTTATGACGTAGTGACATAGGTCCCTATTACATACTGAAACAACGATTTTTTAATTACTTGATTTACAAAAGACTTAGGGGTGATAGTCTAGTAAAAAGCGATGGAAAAAATTTACTTAAAAATAAATGTACAATATCTCTGTAAGAATAAACTTTGACAATAAACTGTTGTTTCAGTATTGTTGTAACATATGAATGCACATACAGTAAAGTTTTTACCTCTCTGTCTCCAGTAGTTTGTGAGAAAATGTTCCCTATAGTAGGCATATATTAACATTGCGGGGATAGGTGATTCCGTATCCCCTTAACACCAGTGATAAACATGGAATAGAAGTGAATATTTAACGATTCCTACCAGAACGATCGATATGATTCAACCATTAGACGTGTTCCGTGGCGGCTCTCGTTATCTTCATGTATCCTTACCAGTTGCTAGTGGTTAGTCGCTGCTAATATTTCTTTCTGACCTCAGAGCGTGGTAATTGTTAATTTTCTTTGCGAGAAGACGCCACAATTTACTATCTTTAAAATTCGTCATGAAAGAGAATTCGTAGTGCAACTGAATACTTCGTAGTATCTTTCCCTCTTTAACTTTGATGAATTACACGATGAATAAGGATGATACTCTAAAGCAAGTCGTTTCCAAATTGATTTTATCCTCTTGCATGTAAGTTAAATTCACGTCAAAAGTTTTTTTCGCGAGTTGATGTCTATGTTCATTAATGATGGTAGTCAAAGATCCTATGCCTATATTAACAATGGAGGTGAGAAAGAGAAGGGAGGTGGCACTACAGACCATGGAGGGGAAAAAAAGAAGGCAAGTGGCATTACGTCACAAACTTCAAACCGATGTCCGCCATCTTAACTAGCCCAAAACATTAGGTTTACCGCATTCGTACCCCATTAGTTCACCGCGGTGTCACTTCCCTGTGATGTCACTCTGTATCGTATTACAAGACCAAATACGCATTCAAGGGCAGAAAAACGTTCGAAATTGCCTTCCCGACACTTTGTTATTCATGTAAGCTCTATAATTTTTAGTATTTAAAACAGTGTGATGCGCGCACACGACAGAAACATGAAGGGAGGTGGCACTGCAGGGTTACGCTGTGCGTCGTTTTGAACTTAAAGTGGGCGACGTTTTTCTGTTCTTGAAAGCACATTTGCTCTACAAGCCTGGAGGACGAGTCTTTGGTAATGACAATTCACCAGCATCGTTCCGTTGACTAGAGACCGGAGGTAGCCAGTCAACGACGGACTGCACTCGAGTAGGTGGTTGCAGGAACCATATTGTTCGATGAGATTTCGGGATTGCGGCCGGGTCATGTTGACTTCTTGCCACGATATTTCGACTGGTAATCGTCCAGCCATCTTCAGTTGAGTGTCCGTCACTGGAGACTAAAAGTTCCCGGAGTCAACTTTATAGCAAAAAATTGGCGCGAAAACGCATGCGCATTGGCCTCCGTCAGAGGAGCATCCTCTATTGAAAGCCGCGCCCTCTGGAGCTACTGTTCTATCTGTGGCGCTCATTAATAACCTCTAAACTGTACAAGATAGACAAAAACAAATTACACTACTAAATTCCAGAGCTCAAGCGAGCGTTATTTAATGTGTCAAACATCCCCCTTCCTATAAAAAAAAGAGACTTGAATCCAAAATGGCGGATTTCAAGATGGCAGCCATGAATGACATTCACTCCAAAAGGTGCGGCCCCACAATAAACCTATGTTCCCATCATCACATTTCGATTTTCCCTTTAATCTTCCAACTTATGAAGATGTCCAAGGACTTCTGACTCGCCCTGTATTGTGGAATTTGACGAATAGCTTCATGATGTCCCAAGTCACTACAATGCCACGCCCCACACCATTAATGAGTCTCCACCAGCTTCAACAGTCCGCTGCTGAAATGCGGAGTCCAAGGATTCATGAGGTTCTATCTATAACCGTACACGTCCATCCGCTGGATACAATTGGAGACTAGACTCGTCCGACGAGGCAACATGTTTCCAGTCATCCGCAGTCCAATGTCGGTGCTGACAGCCCATATCGAGTCCCCGAAAGCCCATATCGATGGTGTTTCGCTAACTGATTCGCACGCTGACACTTGTTGATGGCCCAGCACTGAAATCTGCAGTAATTTGCGGAAGAATTTCACTTTCGTCACGTTGAACGATTCTCTTCAGTCGTCGTTGGTCCCGTTCTTGCAGAATCTTTTCCCGGCCGTAGCGATGTCGAAGATTTGATGTTTTACGGGATTCCTGATATTCATGGTACATTCATCGCTACCTCGGAGATGCTGTGTCCCATCGCCCATGCGCCGGCCGTAACACCACGTTCAAACTCACTTAAATCTTGAACCTGCCATTGTAGCAGCAATATCCGATATAGCAACTGCGCCAGACACTTGTTTGTTGCCTTACATAGGCGTTGCCGACCGCAGTGCCGTGTTCTGCCTGTTTACATCTCTCTGTATTCAGTGGGTATCATTGGGTAAGTGGTCTCAACTTTTGGCTGCAGCGTTGTGAACCCCTGTTTAAGCAACAGATAATCTTAATGTGGCGTAATGAACGTAATTTTTTCTTCTGGTATTGTAATTATGTGCGTCATTGGTGCCGCTGAAGTGCACTGGAGTGGATTATTTACAACAAACTTCGAGAGGGAAAAACTATACCGAGAAACGGAAAGGTTGCTGCTCACACACCGAGTACAAGGCAGGGACGACTGAAAGCGCGTTCACATGAATATTCAGCCGAAGGCTTCTTCAGAAAGGAAACAGAGCACGCACGCACGCACGCACACACACACACACACACACACACATTCATACAATCGCAGACACGAAACTAACGCACACACGACCGCTGTCTCCGGCTGTTCTAGCCAGAATCTTTTTTGAAGGGCGAGGAAATGTGAACAATGAATAATAATTATCAGCGAATGGAATTTAGGGCATCGGATGTTGCCCCAACAACCAGGGCGGTTACGCAGCCTTGCGTTGTGCGGGGACGAGACGGTTGATACAGTGTGGCTCGGATGTCGGACTGTTTGTGACTTGGAAGGTAATGAAAAACATAGGGAAGAACGGACACTTGAGTAAAGTAAGGCAAATCTAAAAGTCAAATGACAGAAATAAAATCATTACAATAAAAGAAAAGAGTACAACAATAATTGAGTATACAAAAGGAAATATTGCTTGAATTGCTCCACTTACGAATGAAATGTGACTCCTTTAAACTTCAGATTGCAATCGGATCGATTAGTACACCCGTAAACAATGCAAGCTGGCATTTTTGATAAAACAACTAAATCTTTACACAATCACAGCACCCAACACGGTCGAAACTTGGCACGTGCACGTCAGAATGACGTCACGGAGAAGTAAGAATGCGGTGAACCTAATGTTTTGAATTAGTTAAGATGGCGGACATCGGCCTCACGCCTGTGACGTAATGAAACTTTTTTTTACCTCCACGGTGTTAACTTTCGGTCGACTTCATGAAAATATGACGATCACTGCACTGCGTAATGCAGCGATCGAAAATAATTAAAGTTCTCACAGTTTCAACTTTGAATTGCTATAGGCCCGTCCACACGCAACGATCTGTCTGCGCAAATGTCTGCTCACATCACATCTGCGCAGACAGATCGTTGGGTGTGGACACAAGATTTGCACCAACCTTGAGGTGTGTGCAAACCTGGAAGTTGGAGTTGGAGGTTTGAGCGAAACCTCTCAAATCTGTGGGTTCAAACCACATTTGCACAGACAAGTTGGAGCGTGTGGACAGGAGATCGCCGCAAATCTGGCGCGAAACAGCTGTTTACTCAGTCTAGTGTTTGTATTTGTGCGCTCAGGGCATTAAAATGGCTGATACTCGTCAGTGTTCTCGAGAGTTTGTAAGTGAATTCATTGAAATATATAGAAACCACCCATGTTTGTGGAAGATTAAAAGTAAAGAATATAGTGACCGAGACAAAAAGACAGCAGCATACAATGCTCTAATTGAAAAACTGCGGGCAGTTGACGTCTCGGTAAACAGAGAAACGGTAATTAAAAAAATAAATTCCTTGCGAACTGGCGAAATTATTTGCGGATGGATGTCGAAACTTGTAATTATCTCTTAAAGCTTGTAACCCTTCATGTTATGAAAAAAAATACTTGTATGAGAAGGGCAATTTCTCCTCATGAACGGCTGGCGGTAACATTAAGATTCCTAGGAACAGGAAGGAGCTACAAGTATTTGGAATTTTCAACTGCAATATCGAAACAAGCGTTGAGTAAAATAATACCCAACACATGCGAAGCTATTTACGCTATCCTGGCTATTTACGCTGTCCTGAAGGATGAGTTCATGAAGGCAAGTCAAGTAAGTCAATGTGCCAGGAAATGAAACACGAGGTAATGTAAAACAAAACAGGTTCGCCCTGCAAATCTCGCACTAAATGTACGGGAGAAAACTGCTTTCGCTTTAGCAGCCACTGTCTACACCATTTTGACCGCTTTCTCTGTTTCCTGCTGTTGGTCTGAATGTTTTTTGCAACGGAAGTTGCGAACACAGACCACAACAGAACTTCCTCCATTTCTATATTTCAAAATAACTGAATTAATTTTTGACGTTTACGGGGAGCGTAGTCGCTTGCCACTGATAATTCTTTTCTACACCGACAGATGGCGAGCGAGTAGTAGATTGGGGTTTGAGTCGTGTGAACACACCACATTTGCGGCGATCGTTTGCATGTACAGATATCTGCGCCGATGTCTGCGCAGACAGATCGTTGCGTGTGGACCGGGCTTATCGACTGAAACTATCTCACTTCCCTGAACTCACTTAAAAATTAACTATCAGTTCTCTTTTAATAATAAAACGTTTCCCTTTCACAAATATAATTATTTTCCGATTAGGTGGAAGGTACTCTTGCAGTTAAGGTTTTGAATACTTTCACACTATATATTTTCACAATTACGTTATAAGCGCTCACAAGAGTTAACACAACACAGACGACATGAGACAAGATGAGCTGAGTTAAAATGACAGTGAGACACTATTGTCTAGACAAAAAAAGATTCCGTAAGTTTTTATGCCTAGAAGTTCTTAGTACACTACTTTTTTTGAAATGGCTATTCTTGAATAATTAACAATTTTGCAAAAAAATATTAATCAAATTATAAAATTATGGCTCTTTCTCATATAGGCGTGGCTTCCGCGTACACATTTGTGTTCGTGGGGTCTCTATTCTAATTCGAACGTTTGACTTACACTATACGTATTCGTTTCGGAATATCGTTTCTACGTCTTCCGTTAACTATACTTGGTAAACATTATTAAGACAATTAATAACATTTGTGAAATACAACTTTGTTTGCGGCGGAAAACATAATGATGTTCGATGTCGCTAGTTTTTCCACGACACACGACTTTCAACAACTTATAATATCCATAACTGTTGCAACTGATTGCCGGGAATTATATATATATATATATATATATATATATATATATATATATATATATATATATATGTGTGTGTGTGTGTGTGTGTGTGTGTGTGTGTGTGTGTGTGTGTACATCTGAATTACAAAAAACAAATACTAAAAAAAAAAAGGTTGCATGGCGCGAGAATCGATCCGGCGACCTTCGGATTACGAACCCGAGCGCTTACCGCTGCGCCACAACGCTGTAGAAAATTATTAATCGTAGAGAGTATTTCACCGGAACGGTTTCTTTTAACTGTCGATTTTCTCGACAACGGCTGGGAAGTGCTTCTTGGTGCATTGCCACATTACACCTCTGGCCATGAGCTTTTATTATGCGCAGTATGAATCGAATCTGAATTTCACAATTGGCGGCCTCCCCTTGTTAGTGGAGCAATGAAATATGGGAAGTTGGGTACTGGTTTATGTTTTTATTTTTACTGAGTTGGCTTTGTGGGTTTTCGTGTTGTTTGTATGCCATTAAAATAAGAATTAACTACATGTTAATGGTAATTGGACTGCTGGCGTTAAGGGCTTATTTTCGTTTTGTTGGAATATTCTGGTTCGCTCCCTACAGCGCCTGTAGGCGATAGGACCAAATGATGCTAACCAATGAACCTAAACCATACACCACCAACTGATCGAAAATACACATAAATATCTTTCACTCTCGTTGGTCAGAAACGAGCAGCGCAGTGCGGTCTTTGGTTTAGTAGGTGATCCAGACTTTGGTATTATATAGTTGGTGGGCCCTTTTTGTTTGCTTGGTGTTGCCATCCCTGTGTCCCAAGCCATCAGTGGCATTTTTTCGCGTAATTAATCATATATCGTCGAAGTTTTTGCTGTTTGACCTTAATAACTCACGTAATAAATATAATTCCGATTTAATTTCGGTAACACGTGTTGAATCGATGCCAAATATGAGACTTGAAAATTTGCACTAAATGTAGAAGGATTCTAGAATGTAATGTTTACTTGATAAGTGAAACACCAGTATAACCCTTTTTTACTATTTAACATGTAATAATTTTTTAATGGCTTTCTGCGGTCAGGATAAATATTCCGGTGTTTTTTCAGGGTGGCTCACACGTTCAAAAGGCGGTGGTACCAAAGCGTTTTGCAGATTGTACACACGCACACTACAAGCACAAGCAAAAGATTTGTCTAACCACGCAAATTGTAAGAAGCATTTACAAATTTTAACAACTCGATTGCAGCAACTTAAAATGAACAACATTTTATGGCTCAAATATACCTAGAGAAAGAAAAATTGCAGAACTGAAAGTGGCAGAGTATTGTTCGAGATTTGCAGCAGACCTGCAAGTCATGTACTGTTCTCAGTGGAATGAAGCTGCATCACACTAAATGTGCAGGGCTGATTACTAATGTGATTTCACCAAGTTTTCTTAAGCAAGTCATTGGCGATAGCCGTTATTTGATGGTAATAGACAAGAGTACTGTCACCAAGAAAATAGCGTGCATCACTGTCCGTTATTTTAGTGTAAACACGAAAACGATAATAACGTTTTACAGACTCTTAGAAATAGAAGGTAGTGATGCTCACTCTTCAGTTAATGCGTTTAAAAAGTAACTACAGATAGGCTTGATTAAAGTGAGTTAACAGGGAATAGGAGTGTACGGAGTTAATGTAATGGCAAGATAGCATAATTCATTCTCTTCAGTTTTGAAAGAATCGCTGTCCCATCTTACAACTGTCAAATGTGTGTCACACTCACTGCATCTTGCCGCAGTAATCGCTTGCAAAGTATTAGCTTCGCATTTAGAATACACTGTTCGAGAAGTTCACAACTTGTTTTCGTGCAGTACCAAGCGGCAAATTGAATATTCTCTGCTGCGAAACACTGGCCGGAAAGAAACCGCTCAAATAGAACTTCACTTCAAATTGGGCAAGGATAAAAAATGATGCTATACTGCTAGTAAATTACGTCTTATGCTGTTATGAAAACCCAATAAATCAATTTTATATTTTTTGAAATACTCACTAAAAGCAATCACCGATCGTAATCATATGTTTCAGGCTTATAATGTTGAACCTCTTAAGTTGTTATCAGAACTACATACTTTGCTACTGAACTATCTGTCAATTTTAGTTCCCCCAGAACGATTAAGTAATGCCATTTCATGGATTATGTGATGAATATTGAATGCATCATTTTACGATTTAGTTATAATGAAACGGCAGGTGGTACTGACCAAAAATATTTAAGAGTTACAAAAGAGTGTGTATCATTTCTTTGTCAATTGTGCCGATAAATTCAGAGACGATTCCAAAGAATCTAAAACTTTTGGAAAAAACTGCCTGTTTCGCACCTGACTCAGCTACTAG
Source organism: Schistocerca serialis cubense (assembly GCF_023864345.2). NCBI lineage: Eukaryota > Metazoa > Arthropoda > Insecta > Orthoptera > Acrididae > Schistocerca > Schistocerca serialis. Next base: position 245,218,127 of record NC_064646.1, read on the forward strand.
CAAAGTCCGGCCTGATGTGGGTGTGGCCAATATTAAAGAATTTCTTGGAGCTGAAAATGTTCACAGCGCTTTGGAACAATGGCGAGTTCTCCCTTTCCCACAATGGAACAAGGTTAATTCAACAAAGAGGCATTTTTGGGGTGAAGTGTCGGTCTTTGAAGACGCTGCTGGACAGGGGAAATTATCGAACGTCCCCAACGTTTTGAGAGCAGTTTTGAGCCTGCCGATCGCCAATGCTAGTGCAAAGGGAGTATTCGCCATCATAATGAATGTGGTAAAAGACAAACTGAGAAAAATAACGCACACAAGCACAGCAGATAACGTAATCTGAGTACGGTGCAGTTTCAAATAAAGAACTAAAATGCTTGCCAAATTTATGTCAGAGAATGTATACAATACTCACAATGATGTCGATGTCGTGTCACTTCTGGCATTAAGAAACTGATCACACTGGATTACTGTTATTTCATTTCAATGGAGATAATAATAAACAGTGTTTGCATTAGTACAATATTTACAGTAGGTCTACATGTCACATAATTTCATTCACTGTATCGTCTAACATGGTAACTTATTTAAACATCAATGTACTATGTAATAATTTTTAATGGCAGAGTAAATTTATATTTTGTATAAACAGACGGTTAAGAGGTTAAAAAATTTTAAAATATGCCCCTGTAATTATACTTTTGTCATTCACTAAGCAACAAAATAGCTCTTTTATCTATTTCTAAACTTTTTGCAGAATGTAATGGTAAGCCAAAAGGACAATGGAAATACGCGAAGAAAGCAGATGTGGCGCACATGGACCGTGCTTTCTATATTTTTTGGTTAGGCTACCTGTTTTTATTTGGAAATAAAAAATTTTCGTTTTTGTAGTACTTTTTATATGTACCGGTACGATAATTTTAAGGTCCTCGGGAGGTAATTCCGCCTCTTCATGCTGCCAATACTGGTGATAAACATACATATTCCTTTGAAGTGATATTTAAGATATTTAGGGAAAAAATTGCCAAAATTGTATCATTTTCGGGAATTTTTTTGTCTGTTATGGAGAAATTTAGAAAATTCAATCTGGAAACACTGCTATACGCATTTATTTCAATCTGTTCATGAGGTTCAAATGTTGTAAATCTAGTGATGATTTGTTCGTTAATGAGTTTAACTGCGAAAGACATGAGTGAAAGAGAGATTACACCTGTGGAACTATGAAAAGAAATAAACAGGAGGAGGAGAAAGTTATAAAGAAATTGCCCAAAATTTCTTAATTTTTTCAGCAGTCAAATTCTGTGAGTGATTTACTTTGCAATGGTAAGTACTAAAAACTTATCAATTCCACGGCAGAAATACTTCTTGTTTACAATTCAGGTCATGTTATGTAACATTCTACGCTGTGTAACGTAGTACTGTATCATTACAGGTAGCCGCAGAAATGTACAACACATATTTTTATTTAAATTATGGTAACTAACCATTGGATTAGATTAAGGGTGCGCATGCGATGCATGTCGCTCAAGGGCAGCGGCGTGTGAAAAGTTGCATCTTGTCAATCGTCTAGTCGAACAAATTGCATTATATAAATACACGCTACCAGCGCGTTCTCTAGATTTTTACACACGCTGTAGGCCTCTGTAAGAAAATACATTCCATAATTTAATAATAATTTTTATAAATTAATACACACAAGTTTTCCCACATTAGGTATATGTACATGAATGTTTAATTTTACGCCACGCGTAGGCAATTAACTAGATAGTGATACATTAAATTTGTTTACAACAGTGAGCTTATTTCAGGACGGGAGCTTTTCCAGCCAACACATCTGGTTCGGTAAGGGCGATGAAAAATAAAATCAGTCATTGTAGATTTTATGAAGTACACATTTAATAAAATAAAATTTTAATCAATATAGTACGGCATTACTGTTTAACCCAGGCAGGAATACATTACTTGTAATAGTAAATTTTATCGGTTAACAGGAATTTCGGTTAAGGTGAATTACGAACCCTTTTTCAGTCCCAAGGGTAATTAACTTGCTTTTTTTGCACAAATTCCAATGTTAAGTTATTTTCTCCGAAATGAATGCAAGAAATGTGACTACAGAGCTAAATACCCATTGTTGATGCGTTTCTAACATATTGTAGGTCAAGAGCCGCGATTATCAGCATGTTCAATACATTTAACCAAATATTATAAAAGTATGTTTTACAGATATCCTACGCTTTGTCACGCGTAATGAAAACAAAATACGAGCTGATATCTCCAACAGCAAAAAAATAGTTCCTTGGGAGAACTGGCCCGATGGAAAATTCGTTGCATGGACGATAATCGAAGCTTTCGAGTAAAGATCGATGAATTTATGGATTGTAGGTTAAACGAAAACGTCTGAATCAGCTATATAAATTCCAGGATGGTATATTCGATGTGTTTTCTCTGCTGGTTACATATTCTCAAGATCATTAATTTGGTCTTACAGCTCCTACAAAGATTTGTTTCTAATCTTGATGCGCCTTGGAAAACATTATAGGTCAATATGCTCACACAGTATTTATTACAACATTCATTTGCCATGAACGGAAAGTATGAAAAAACAGCTCACCAAAGAAAAGGCCACATTTTACATCGAAATAGAACAGGAACACTACAGTATATATAAGTAACACTTTGCAAAAGTGTAACATGAACGAACAGAAATACCTCTCAATAAAAGAAATAATATCTCTCGATATACACCAAACTCGCAGAGGATTACAAATTGGGAGAGCACAACCACTGGGAGGTCAGTCAACGCACATTGCAATTTTATAGCTGCTGCAAACTGATATTCGTGTGGAATGTTTCTTGCAGACACAAATCGCTAACACTCTTTGTAACACACTGGCCAATCACTGTTAAGTTTACGGTGCCTGCACAGCGGCGAATTCTATTTTGTTTTACGATTTAAAGTACAGGGTTATTACAAATGATTGAAGCGATTTCACAGCTCTACAATAACTTTATTATTTGAGATATTTTCACAATGCTTTGCACACACATACAAAAACTCAAAGTTGTTTTAGGCATTCACAAATGTTCGATATGTGCACCTTTAGTGATTCGGCAGACTTCAAGCCGATAATCAAGTTTCTCCCACACTCGGAGCAGCATGTCCCCATCAATGAGTTCGAAAGCATCGTTGATGCGAGCTCGCAGTTCTGGCACGTTTCTTGGTAGAGGAGGTTTAAACACTGAATCTTTCACATAACCCCACAGAAAGAAATCGCATGGGGTTAAGTCGGGAGAGCGTGGAGGCCATGACATGAATTGCTGATCATGATCTCCACCACGACCGATCCATCGGTTTTCCAATCTCCTGTTTAAGAAATGCCGAACATCATGATGGAAGTGCGGTGGAGCACCATCCTGCTGAAAGATGAAGTCGGCGCTGTCGGTCTCCAGTTGTGGCATGATCCAATTTTCCAGCATGTCCAGATACACGTGTTCGCAGAAGAAAAAGAAACTTTAAACTGTGAGATTGCACAAAACACGTTAACTTTTGGTGAATTGCGGATTTGCTGCACAAATGCGTGAGGATTCTCTGTTCACTTCACCATTAAGAAAAAATGTTGCTTCATCACTGAAAACAAGTTTCGCACTGAACGCATCCTCTTCCATGAGCTGTTGCAACCGCGCCGAAAGTTCAAAGCGTTTGACTTTGTCATCGGGTGTCTGGGCTTGTAGCAATTGTAAACGGTAAGGCTTCTGCTTTAGCTTTTTCCGTAAGATTTTCCAAACCGTCGGCTGTGGTACGTTTAGCTCCCTGCATACTTTATTCGTCGACTTCCGCGGGCTACGCGTGAAACTTGCCCGCAGGCGTTCAACCGTTTCTTCGCTCACTGCAGGCCGACCCGTTGATTTCGCCTTACAGAGGCATCCAGAAGCTTTAAACTGCGCATACCATCGCCGAATGGAGTTAGCAGTTGGTGGATCTTTGTTCAACTTCGTCCTGAAGTGTCGTTGCACTGTTGTGACTGACTGTTGTGAGTGCATTTCAAGCACGACAGACGCTTTCTCGGCTCCTGTCGCCATTTTGTCTCACTGCGCTCTCGAGCGCTCTGGCGGCAGAAACCTGAAGTGCGGCTTCAGCCGAACAAAACTTTATGAGTTTTTCTACGTATCTGGAGTGTGTCGTGACCATATGTCAATGAATGGAGCTACAGTGAATTTATGAAATCGCTTCAATCATTTGTAATAGCCCTGTAGATGTACTACTTTCATCAAGCTCCGGTGAGGACTTGGTCCAATGGTTCCAAAAAAATTTTTGCTCGGAGGTGCCGAAACGCCGTTCCGGCCCAAATTAAGCCCTGTACACTATTTTGTTCACATTTTGACAGTCCCACTATGTTCTGAAGGAATCTCAAATGGCTCTGAGCACTGTGGGACTTAACTGCTAAGGTCATCAGTCCCCTAGAACGTAGAACTACTTAAACCTAACTAACCTAAGGACAACACACACATCCAGGTCCGGGGCAGTATTCGAACCGGCGACCGTATCGGTCGCGCGGCTTCAGACTGTAGCGCCTAGAACCGCTCGGCCACTAAGGCAGGCGAAGGACTCTCGCCCGTGATACTAATCCATACAGTGATCATCTGTGTTGCGCTGCAGTATCAGTTACGCCGCGTATGTTTTATTGTTGTTAATATCGCTTTGTTGAGCGCTGAGTTGGCTTTCTAACAGTACAGGAAGGGCGAGGAAAGTTTCCTGGCATATAATCTATTAATTTTTCAACGCCTCAACGGACCACAATAGGAGGAGGAGGAGGAGGATATTAGTGTTTAACGTCCCGTCGACAACGAGGTCATTAGAGACGGAGCGCAAGCTCGGGTGAGGGAAGGACGGGGAAGGAAATCGGCCGTGCCCTTTCAAAGGAACCATCCCGGCATTTGCCTGAAGCGATTTAGGGAAATCACGGAAAACCTAAATCAGGATGGCCGGAGACGGGATTGAACCGTCGTCCTCCCGAATGCGAGTCCAGTGTTCTAACCACTGCGCCACCTCGCTCGGTCACAATAGGATCGTGTACGTTTAGTAAGTAGCGTATTTTACATGTCAGTCTTCTCTTACTCATAAAATATACGTATCAGAACTGGCTTACGTTAATGTCATGTTCTTTGGTAGAAAATGTACCGCAATGAATATCAATGACCCTGAAAAGAAAGTGCTTCCACTTGTATTTGTCGAATCTCCACCAAAGCAGTCGTGCGGCACGACACGAAAATGGTGCCGGGCCTGAATTAAACATTAATTTAAAAAATTAAAAGATTTGTTCAATTAACATTTTAAACCTAAAGTTCTGAATAATTCTCAAACATTCTCAATATCAATTATACTTTCGATTTTTTATTCACCTGAAATACATTTTCTGCCAGAGGTTCGGGAAATAGACTTATAAAGATCTTCGATACGGGATTCTTCTAAGGAATTTCATAATATGTCTTCGTCATCCTTACTGAATTCGAACGAAAAATAATTTTTAAATTGGGCCGATTTAAACCCAAAGGACAGTTAACCGAAGGATCTAGAAATAAAGCGATGTTTTTCCATCATTACTCATACTTCAATGAGGCTGGTACAAAAATTTCAAGGCCATGGCTATGCTATTCTATTCTATTTTAAACAAACCGTATTGTTACTGCTCTTGGTTGTTTGCAGATGGTCAAAGCAAATCATATTCCTCCGCATTGGTTAGGTTAACGGCGTTAGAAGAAATTTTACACAAGTATATCTGACCATGGAAACTCACAACAGCATATTAACGCGGCTCAATCTTTTAGTAATTGATTACAAGGTAATACTATCGATAATATACTGTAAAGTGAAATCAATAATGAAATTACTTTCTGGCGAGATGTATTGCATCGTGTTATTAATGTCATAATTACTTCAGCTCATGCAAATTATCTTTAACAGGGCGTAAGTCTCATTTTCTAGAAATTTCATTTCAGTTTTACGTTTACTATCGAGTATGATTCTATTTTAAAAGAACTTTTAAAGTCAAAAGATGACAAACATTACTTAAGCCCCACGATTCAAGACGAGATTGTTAATATACTTCCTATCGCAGTTAGAGAAAATATTGTTTCAGAAATCAAAAAATCGATACGTCTCGATAGCAGAAAATGACGATCGTGTGCCTAAAGAAAAATCTGAGAGTCCTTTCTGAGATTTATATCAGTAACTGATCGTAGTGCACAAGAGATTAAAACTGAAATGTTTAATACTATAAAAGAATATGGAATTAATTTGTCCAAATCTAGAGCGCAGGATTACGATAGAGCACACCTTATGCGGGTTTATATGAAGGATTACAAGCCCTTATGAAAGAGCATGCGCCAAATGCCGATTCTATTCATGGTGCCCCACACGCATTACATTTAATTTTAAATGGTGCTGCGAAACGCGTTCCGATGTGTCAATTTTTTTCGATGGTTTGGAAAATATATATACCCTTTTTTGGCAATAGTATAAAACGTTGGTCAATGACGAGTAACGATAAATAATTTAAGTATAAAATTACCAAGAAGCTATTCATAAAATTACCAAGAAGCTATTCCCTACTGGATGGTCTTCGCAAGACATGGCGCTTTATCGGCTATAAAGAAAAATTATTGATTAATGAGAACTTTGTACCAGATAAATTTGATTTCCACTAAAAGAGACGAGTACGACGACCGTAAAACTATAATTAACATTTTAGAGAGCTACGATTTTACAGTGCTTGTCGCCTGTTTTTAATTATTTGAAACTTAATCTAGTTTCTAAGGCTCTACAGCATGAAAATAATGACTTATAGAAAGCTACTGTTTTACTATGATTTGAACAGACTAAGTGAAATAAAAAGTCAAAATTCATTTCAAGGTTTGCTAAACGGGTCTAGAGACCAAGCAAAAGCGGGGGGGGGGGGGAGGGGGGGGGGGAAAGTGGGGAGTGCAACTGTTTTCATAAATAAAAGACGGAAGATGACGAAAGGATATTTTGATTAGTTATCAGAAAATGAGATTTTCAGACCCAGAAACGTACTTCAGAGTCAATGTGTACTATTGCTGTTTAGATATATTAATTTCTCGAACTAACCAAAGATCTCAAAAGCCTTTGTGACCTTAGTAATACATTCAAAGTGCTGCAACCGGAGAAACTCGTATCATTTTAAAATGAAATAATAAAAAGGAAACGGTAGAACTGACTGCTAAATAAAGTAAAGACGTCATTTGATCGGTAGGATCAATTAATTTCTTTGAAAATGTGTTTAACAAATGAAATTCAGAAAAAATTCCATTAAGGAACTCACGGAATTATGTTCTTATTGCCGTCGTTTTATCAAAAATCAAAAATGTTCAAATTGTGTGTGAAATCTTATGGGATTTAACTGCTAAGATCATCAGTCCCTAAGATCATCAGTCCCTAAGCTTACACACTACGTAACCTAAATTATCCAAAGGGCAAACACACACACCCACGCCCAATTGCGGACTCGAACCTACGCCGGGACCAGCCACACAGTCCATGACTGCAGCGCCCGCGCGGCCGTCATTTTGTCAAAGACGATTAAATTCGATAGCCTTGCATCCAGTTTTCCGGAGGTAACAATAGTTATGTTTTTAATTTTTGACTCTTCCTGCAACAATTCCAACAGCTGAATGAAGTTTTTCGAAATTAAAACTGATTAAAACCTATCTTAGGACTCCTAAGAGCCAAGATCGTCTTTCAGACTTTTCAGTGTTGTCTATAGTGGCAGAACATCTCGAAGAGATAAATTCGTCCTCGGCTTTGGATGATTTAATAATTGAGTTTGGCTTTGGATGATTTACTAATTAAGTTTGCCGAAAAAAAAAAGAGGAAAGTATATGCTATATTTGAATTGTTTGGCCAACTTGGGTCTTAGGTGTTGTTAATAATTACTTACCTATGTAACCTATACTTAATCAATAAATATTTATTTTATTCAAAACTAGTTTTTGTTTCTTTCGTGAAAAATCTTTAACCAATGTTTGAACTTCGCCACAGTCTGGTAACATGGCTCCGCGACAAATTTTGATACAGGGCCCGTCTAAGGCAAGCCATGACACTGCTTCAGATATTGCACAGTGTTACTTAAATCTGGATTTACAGCAGCAGTAAGGGAGTCCAAGAAGAAATTTGGCAAGGGAATTAAAGTTCAGGATGATGAAATAAAAAGTCTTAGGTTTGCCGACAACATTATCATTCCGTATCAGACAGCAGACGATGTGGAATATATGTTGAACGGACAAGGTCTTGAAAAAGGCTGTCGCATATGAACATTAACAAAAGTCTTTTCTGAAGGTATTGGAGCACAACCTCGTACGGAAGTGAAACGCAGACACAAAACATCAGCTACTCCACAAATTGCTTTTCCCTGTGCTCCCCACATTTCAACACCCAATGCAGCAAGTAGATTCATCAGAACAATGCCTAGAACTCTCCAAATGAAGCAAAACTATGCATTCATAATGTAAAGGACTTCGCAATCTCGTTGATTTGATTTTAACTTTTATCTTACTGTGTGGGATTAGATGGGATGTGGTACTGACCCCAGTGCCAAGAAATCAAAGGACCAGACCTAACCTTGTCGCCACTGACCTTGCGTCTCCGTAGTTCGTATTGTTCTTCGCATTAATAGCCCAACAACTCACATGCATTATGATGCAGTAGATATTATTTAACCCTCGAGCGGTCGCACTGATTGAGTCAACAGGATTTCGTTTTTTCGCTCTGAATTCAAAATACGAATTGTTCAAGTTGGACCTCTGTAGGCCACTTGTATTGTTGCTGCGTTCGTAGCGCTCGCACATTGACAACAATTGCAGCTTATTTTAGTCCGAGTTCTGTTTGGTATACAGAGTCAGCCACGCGACCTGTGATGTAAGTATTTTTTATGGTAATTGTGAATACCGTCTTTATTTTAGATTAAAATCTTTCACTAGCGACAATATTTTACTTTTATTTATACTTTCAGGGCCTTTTTCAAAAAAAGAGTTATCAGAGGAGGAGAACGAAAGGCTTTAACATGAAGATTCGGACGACAGCAAGTCTTCTGAATTTGACAGGTCGACGGGGAAGAAGAATAAATAGTAGTTAGTGATCACAACATTGAATCAGAAATAGTTCCTTTAGAGGGAGGAGGAGTTACACATACTGAGAGGGAAATGCAACGTCATGAAGATGAAGGAGATGGTGACAATAATACTGATTTTATACGTGGGTATTTTGTTGGTAAAGATGGCAAAAGTAAGTGGTCTAAGATAAGTGTAAGGCGAAAAAGGCCACAAAAAATATAATAAAAATTCTACCTGGTCCAAAGAGGTCTGCTAAGGGTATTACACATGAAGTGACAGCATTCAATACGATTGTTAGTGCAGATATGACTGATTCACTTGTGGAATACACCAATTTGCATATCAGAAACGTAATATCACAGAACATGTTTTCTAGATATATATATATATATATATATATATATATATATATAACGGAAACTTCTAGGGAAGAGATATGTGCTCTCACTGGAATCCTTATATTGATTGGCTTGAAGGGTGGAAATAAAACAAATATTGAAGAACTTTGGAGTAAAGACGGCACTTGTATGAAGATCCTTAGATCTTGCATGTCATACAGACAGTTCTTATTTCTCCTCCGAAGCGTGAGATTTGACGACAAATTGACATGAACACAAAGACGCGATAGAGACAAATTAGCAGCAATCAGGTAATATTTAGATAAATTTATCACCTACTGTAAGGAAAGATGCTAACGCCTTTTAGAGGGAGAAGTTCATTTGTTCAGTACATACCGAACAAACCAGCTAAGTATGGCTTGAATTTTTTTTGCTATTTGCTATGCCAAAAGATTCTATACAGCGTCTGTTGAGCTGTAGTGTGGAACACAACCAGATGACCCTTACAAGGAGCCAAATAAACCGTACGATATTGAGCACCGTCTGGCAGAACCTCTGCAGGGATCAAATCGGAATATTACTTTCGGTTAACTGATATACCGGTTATCCACTGGCAGTCTCACTTTTGAAGAGAAATATCAGATGCATTGGAACTCTGAAGAAAAAGAAAACAGAAATCCCTCTGGAATTCCTACCTCTGAAATCCAGGAACATTGGCTCTTCACTGTTGGATACCACTGGTGTCATATATGCCCAAAAGAAACGTGTTGTTCTGCTTACCACCATGCAAAGTGAAGGCACACTTGATGCGAATAGCAATAAACCACACACTATCATGAACTACAACATGACAAAAGGAGGGGTTGACACGACCAAATGTGCAGTAAATATTCTGTTGCACGAGTAACAGAGAGGTGGACGATGGCTGTATGGTTCACTTTACTAAACTGAGCTGATATCAGTGCCCAAATACTGTTTCATTGGAACGCAGGATAAAACAAAAATAAAATAAAAAATAAAAAAAACCATGAAGGCTACTTTTGAAACAGTTGTCCCAACAACTTATGAAAGATCATTTAGTTACAAGATCCCACATTTCGATGCTTACAAATGATCTCGGAATATTTTTGGTGCCTTATAAACAGCAAGAACCAGAAGAACTTCCAAACAAAAAGAGTCGCTGCGTTGTGTGTGGCAGAAAAAACAATGTTGTCACCAAAATTCTTTGTAGTCAGTGTGCATGTAGCACTGTGGATGGGGCAGAGGAACAGGATGAGTGAACTCTGTTTTAAGGTACGAACAATAGTCATGTTCAATAAAGAGAGTATAATCAAATAAATGCTATATGAGTAACATGTACACAGAAATAAATGCAGGTCAAATGTGATTTAACTTTATTCTGTGTGTTAGGAATGTATTGTTAAAAACTAAGATTCTTTAATTAGATTTTGTAACTGTATCTTTAGAAACAATAAAGGTCAAATATTAAAATTTGTTTTTCTATTAACTAAAAACCCAAAATAAACTTATTAGTTTTCAGTAGCAAGCATATTTTGGTAGGCCTTTTCACATCTTTAATGAAAATGATGGCTGGTTGACAGTCAACCACGCGACCACTGGTGTTACAAAAATTGAAGCGCGATTCGCACCTGTGCACGGTCGCATAGAGTTGTGGTTGCGACACAGTTTCTCGCACCGCGCTAGTACCATGGGACACGCTAGTACTGTGGGAGAGATGAGGCAGGGGGCAATCCTCACCATATTCTACCTTCGACACCGCGCATATGGGCAATGGTAGTAGTAGTACTGGCTGTCCGAAATATATTGCCTTACTAATGAATTGTATTGTCATTCAGTAATGTTTCGTTTTCGGTCATTTAAGCTCTCTATGTTTTTCATCAGCATATTATACTTTTTAGTTATATACAGAGTGAAGAAAAGTTTGCGCATTCGAACTAGTGGAGAAGTACTGCGCAATTGGTGCAGTCTACAGCGTTCTGGGTGATGAACCATAATCTCTGTCGAACATAAAGTGGAACATCTTCCAGTGCTTAAGACAAACTGTTTGAGAGGAATGCATGATATCTTCGCGCAGTTAACCAGTCAGGCAATTAGTAGGGACCCAAACTCCCGTCTCCAATTATTCCGGCCCAGACGTTTATACTAAAGCGAACTTGATTTCCACAGTCGCTAGTGACGTGCGGGTTAACATCACACCAATGGTGGGCACTGTCTATTTTGAAGACACCTCACGAGTGAATGCTGCTTCATCCGACCGTATTACTGTGTTCATGAGTTCGTCGTTGGCTTCCTGTTGGAGCCATTCACAGAATTGCATCCACAGACGGCAGTCTGCAGGATGCAAGTATTGTGTTGAAGAATAATGATGGGGATGCAGCCCACGCTCCTGCAGCACGTCAATGGCCTTGCGTTGCGAAACACGGAGCAGTCTAGCTACACTACGTATAGTTCGCTGGGGTCCTTGGTGTATGACCTCAAGAATAGCTTCCTCAGTAGCTGAAGTACGGCAAGTCCGTGGACGACTTCTGTCACGCGATGCTGGAAGGTGAGAATGTGTCTCATTAAGGCGAAGCTCCAGATGATGAAAAACATTTTTATCTGGATGACGTCGACCATGACATCCAGAAGTATATTCACGAGCTACAACAACAGACCGGTTATCAGATGCACCATGCATTCATTGTTTGATACGCCAGACATCTGCCACACTGTTTTAGAATAACACAAGAAGAAAGTACAATAGGTGTACGAATGTGCATGGAGTATGTCGCGGGTGCGTTACTCCGCTAGCTACCAGCCTGTCTGGTGAACAGCGCATACAGCTTTTGTACTGCATAATACATCCCGACAGTGCTGATTCTGAAATGTTCGTTTTCGAGTTACACTGTTTCCCTTGCGGTAATGGACGTGATGTTTCCACATCTCCATCAATAATAATAATAATAATAGGCGTAATAACAATAACAACACATGGAGATACTTACCAGCATGCGCTTATCACGCCAAATGTTGAAAGGTACAATTAGCAGCTACCCACATACAAATGGCAATAGAGTTTGGAAATTATTTGTAATGCATGTTGCTGGCTCTACTGATGGCGTTAAGGCCCTAACGAAATGTTTATTTATATTTTTTCTCAGCAAATTCAATATATACAAGATGTAGCCTCTTTAAGTTATTAAATACATTCTGCCAGCTGAAGCCAGCTACTTTCACGAGTTCCTTATCCCAGCAATCAGGTGATCTCCCTGGTGGTCTTCGTTTTTCTCTGGGACTCCACTCTAAAACTGATTTTGTCCGCCTTCCATCCTTCGTTCGTACAACATGTCCTGCCCACTGTCATTTTAGAGTCTTAACCCGTTCTATAAAATCTTTTACTCCTGTTATTACCGCTCTGGCATGGATGTGTGTGATGTCCTTAGGTTAGTTAGGTTTAAGTAGTTCTAAGTTCTAGGGGTCTGATGACCTCAGACGTTACGTCCCATAGTGCTCAGAGTCATTTGAACCATTTGAACTCCTGTTATTGCTCGTATGCCTTCAATTTTCTGTCGATCTTTCTTAGGGAGACGTAACACTGACTTTTCCATAGCTCTCTGAGCTGCTCCCTTTTGAAACATTCATTAAAGTCCAAGTTTCACACCCGTAAGATAAAGCCAGTAGGAGACACTGATCCAAAACGTCTTCTTTCAGTACACTGGCATGTTGAAAACTGTTGCATTCCTTCCGTAAGCCCTCCAACTCAGTTTAATTCGACGATAAATTTCAGGTTTCAAATCCCCTTTTGTGTCAATTAATTGTCCCCAGATAAACGTATTCTGTAACATTGTTTACGGCGTTGCCGTTCAGTGTTACTTGTCCTGCAGCTACCCACTCACTATGCATAACCTTAGGTTTAGAGTGATTTATTTTAAGTTCAGCTTCCTGACAACGATCTGTTAAGTCTTTTATAGAGGACTGCATTACCATCTTAATTGTTAGCTAGGACCACTATACCGTCAGCAAATCTCAGGTTGGTGAGCCTTTTACCATTTATCCTTATTCCGCTGTTGTTCCAAATAATTTTGGACATAACCATCTCGAGAACTGCTATAAATAACTTCGGGGATATAGGATCGCCCTGCTTTACTCCTTTTCCAATGGGAAATTCGCATTTGTTTTTTTCTTATGTTGATAGATGCTACAGACGTGTCATAAATGTTGCACAATATGTTTATATATTTTGTTTCCACTCCTTGCTCGGCCAGTATGACTGCAGAGTGGCTGACAGAATCAAAGGTAAGTCAATGAAGACTATGCATAGTGGCATTTGCTCGACTAATTACCCCACGCAGTGTGTTTATATCGTCAATTTTACTGGAAACACTGCGAAATCCAGCTTGTTCCATGGACTGTGCAGTATCCACTACTTTATTAATGTGATTTATCAGGACTTTAGTGAACACTTCATATACAGGGTGTTACAAAAAGGCAAGGTCAAACTTTTATGAAACATTCCTCACGCACAAATAAAGAAAAGATGTTATGTGGACATGTGTCCGGAAACGCTTAATTTCCATGTTAGAGCCCACTTTAGATTCTTCAGTATGTACTGTACTTCCTCGATTCACCGCCAGTTGGCCCAATTGAAGGAAGGTAATGTTGACTTCGGTGCTTGTGTTGACATGCGACTCATTACTCCACAGTACTAGCATCAAGCACATTAGTACGTAGCATCAACAGGTTAGTGTTGATCACGAACGTGGTTTTGCAGTCAGTGCAATGTTTAAAAATGTGGGGTTGGCAGATGCCCATTTGATGTATGGATTAGCACGGGGCAATAGCCGTGGCGCGGTACGTTTGCATCGAGACAGATTTCCAGAACGAAGGTGTCCCGACAGGAAGACGTTCGAAGCAATTGATCGGCGTCTTAGGGAGCACAGAACATTCCAGCCTATGACTCGCGACTGGGGAAGACCTAGAACGACGAGGACACCTGCAATGGACGAGGCAATTCTTCGTGCAGCTGACGATAACCCTAATGTCAGCGTCAGAGAAGTTGCGGCTGTACAAGGTAACGTTGACCACGTCACTGTATGGAGAGTGCTACGGGAGAACCAGTTGTTTCCGTACCATGTACAGCGTGTGCAGGCACTATCAGCAGCTGATTGGCCTCCACGGATACACTTCTGCGAATGGTTCATCCAACAATGTGTCAATCCTCATTTCAGTGCAAATATTCTCTTTACGGAAGAGGCTTCATCCCAACGTGATCAAATTGTAAATTTTCACAATCAACATGTGTGGGTAAATTTTCACAATCAACATGTGTGGGCTGACGAGAATCCGCACGCAATTGTGCAATCACGTCATCAACACAAATTTTCTGTGAACGTTTGGGCAGGCATTGTTGGTGATGTCTTGACTGGGCCCCATGTTCTTCCACTTACGCTCAATGGAGCACGTTATCATGATTTCATTAGGGATACTCTACCTGTGCTTCTAGAACATGTGCCTTTACAAGTACGACACAACATGTGGTTCATGCACGATGGAGCTCCTGCACATTTCAGTCGAAGTGTTCCTACGCTTCTCAACAGATTCGGTGACCGATGGATTGGTAGGGGTGGACCAGTTCCATGGCCTCCACGCTCTCCTGACCTCAACCCTCTTGACTTTCATTTATGGGGGCATTTGAAAGCTCTTGTCTACGCAACCCCGGTACAAAATGTAGAGACTCTTCGTGCTCGTATTGCGGACGGCTGTGATACAATACGCCATTCTCCAGGGCTGCATCAGCGCATCAGGGATTCCATGCGACGGAGGGTGGATGCATGTATCCTCGCTAATGGAGGACATTTTGAACATTTCCTGTAACAAAGTGTTTGAAGTCACGCTGGTACGTTCTGTTACTGCGTGTTTCCATTCCATGATTAATGTGATTTGAAGAGAAGTAATAAAATGAGCTCTAACATGGAAAGTAAGCGTTACCGGACAAATGTCCACATAACATATTTACTTTCTTTGTGTGTGAGGAATGTTTCAGGAAAGTTTGGCCGTGCCTTTTTTAACACCCTGTACACCAGAAAGTACGCTAATGGGGCGGTAGTTCTTCAGATCGTGAATACTTCCCTTTTTATGCAGCAAGATTATATTTGCTTTGTTCCAGCAGGTTGGGATGCTGCCATTCTGTATACACGAATAAAGACTTTAGTCAGATGTTTCTCTGTTTCCTCCCCTGTAAACTTGAGTATGTCAATTGTCAGACCATGATGACCCCCCTGCTTTGCCATTCTGCATCTCGTTTATAGCTTTTCTTATTTCTTCCGGGAGGTTTTTGGGGACTTCATCATCATCTGCGTAAAATTTTCCTAGTGGCTCAAGAGTTCTTTCATATAATTTGCTATAGAAATTCTTTATATGTTTTAGAATTTCTTCCTTTTCCGTTATGCACCCATTATCACCGTCAATTGGTATGATTTCCTTTTACCACTCATAAGTTTTTGTTTAGCTTTCTTACAGTCCTTTTATTCTCTAATGCTAATTTTATGGTGTTTTCAGTGTATTTTTGTATGTCGGCTTTCATATTCCTCCTTATATACTTGCACAGTTCTGATTATTCTATCTTGTCAGTTGAAGTTTTAATTTTCATCTCTCGTCTTTTTACAAGTAAAGCTTTGGTTTCCGCCATTTGTTTTCCTGGTTGTTTAGTAATTGTTGTCAGTCCACCTATTTGTTTTCTCAGTTTCCATTATCTTGAACGTGGTAGGAATAACAGTTGGTACTAATCGATGGGTCCATGGGGGGGGGGGGGGGGGGGGGGGGGGGGGGGAAGAGACAGGAAACAGATTTGGAATCTAGTAGATGAAATTGTGTGAAACAATTCGCGTCCACGACGTGCAGAATGTGTCTTTAAAAGCTGACCAATTAAAACGATTGTACTTCTATTTCTGTGGTCGTACAAATGTTTTGTAGAAGACCCGCTGTAATCGCTGTATGACGATTAAAACGCCAGATACCATACCACGCATGCTACAGTTGGCAAATAAAAACAAATACGCCTCGACCCAGAATCGAATTCTCCACCTCCTGCATGCTAACCCAAACCGCGACTGCACTGCACAGCACAGCACTACTACTATATGCCGACGGAACTAGTTACCTCACATGTGATTACAGTGTCGCCTGATTGCCACTCTTTGAAGTCCTTTTCCTGCCAGAAATATGGGTATGGCGAAATTTTAAGATACATTATTGTATAGCTATGTA